>NW_022145594.1:36164383-38878075 GCF_000002235.5 Strongylocentrotus purpuratus
GAGTATACGATGGCTTGTATTGAGTTACCAATCAGGTTGCACAATACTTACCATTGATGTAACTTGCCATCAATGGTAACTACCATGGAAACCTTGATTTTGATTGGCTGTTGAGCCCTGTTACCATGGTAGTTGCCATTGATGGCAAAGTTACCATCAATGGAAAGTTTCATGCAATGGGGCCCTGATTCGACTGGACTGGACAAAAGCACATCATAGTTAGAATAACTTCAAAGGATGTTTGGGATTTCCTTCCTAATTCGTGAACCATCCAACTTCCCTGAAGGGAAATATTCTTGGAACTCTGCGTCTCTCATTCTCAAGGCATTTGAGCCAATGTAATGTCGCCCTCACAGTGATGCCTTGGGAATAAAGGAACAAGTTCTCAATACACCTTCCGTACATAATTCAGAGTTTCAAAGTAAGAGGTGAAAATTTTGTTGAAAATCAACAATGACCCTTTTTTTTGGCTTCTAAATATCGCCATGCAGTCCCGGTTGCTGCATGATCTACATACAACGTCAGGCTCATGAGGAGCATATGATACTATTATGTTTGATATAGTTACTAGTTAGTGGCATCAAACAATTATACTGATTGGTCATGTCACACTGACAGTAGCAACATTAATGCTCATTATGAATGCACCATGTTAGGATGAAGGGGTCTTCACATATCAAATTCTTCACCTCTTACTTGGAAACTCACCAGAGAATGAAACACGGTTATTTCGCATTTCAAGAGCAATACAGTTTTAGGCCAATGCCATTTTGCAACGCTGTAATTCTCATGAAATCACATAAAACAGATTTTGCAAAGTTGCCTTGGAGTTCACATTACATGTTTAGATGGATTCCAAATATATGTCAGACAAAACACGTCCCTGTACTTTTAAACCTGTCTCTGATGATTTAGCAGTTGACAGAACAGCCTCTTACAGATTTGTGAACGTTAATTCATTTTCTCTTCTCCTTAAACGGAGCCAGACATGGTCTCAACGGAACATATACCTGAACAAAATACACAGATTTTGGTGTGTAGGTGAAAGGCAACTTTGCAAACTAAGATAAGATTTTGACCAACAAGGTGTCATTTGGTCTGTAAGCTCTTGATGGACAGTAAGAGCTTTTTAACCTGTGGAAATGTATCAGGGTCCCACAGGCCTGCTATATTGTGTACCTGAACACAGAAACCAAGGTGATGGGCAGGGGAATACTCTGTAGTTGTACAATTTCAATTGCCACCCCACCAGGACGAGCCAGTCCAACTTTGGTCTAACACTGTTCATTGATTGCTGCCTGAAGACTGGTGAATATCACTTCTAGCTGTGCATTGTAAAGAAGCACCATAAGCACACAGGCAGACTTTAAGTCGGTACAAACATGTTCTAGAAATGAGATAGTATTTTCACCAGTCTTGCATGTAATGGTCTTCAGTACATGATGTTAGAGAATTGCATCTCTAGCATAAGAAAATATTTAACATTTTGATGGTCATTACAACACAATTGTTATGAATATGTTCAACAGCTTCTTCTATTTCCACTGGCAATTTCAGGACTTTTACCATTTCTTTGTCCATGCTTTTCTGTCTCTGTATGGGCACCAACCTGATTAATTTTTTCCACTTCTGTTTTAAAAAAACCAGGACTTGCTGTTCTACACCAAAATCTACAACTATGTTGTGAATACCATCAAAATGAAATAGGATGTTTGTTGAAAGTCAGTAAAATGTTCATCTTAGACAACAGCTTGAACACTTTACTGAAGTCAACACGATACTATTTATGTACACTGAGGATGAACAAAGCCCTCAACTACTTTTCTAATGCGAAAGCATCTCTTCTCCTCAAATGACGTATCATATAATGCAATTAACATGAAGGACTTTGTTTCCCAATGTATACAACTAGTAATTAGTATGGTTCATGACATAACCAACACTTATCTTCCATTCCCTCATTAGGTCATTCACACTAGGCTACATAAACCATGTTTACACCACCGAGATGTTTCTTCTTCCCTTGTGTGAATGTAACCTGTGTGTGTCTTACCTAGACACTGAGGCCTCCAATGTGAAAATATTCTTCTTTCAGCATGGAAATACATCAAGCAGTCATCTGCAAAATGCCACCATTGTGACAATGCACCTCAACTTCATACTTGTGTGTTAGAACATATTTTCTCCAGACATAATTTTCAATCATTACACAATCACCACCTCATCTTGTGCAAACTTTTCAATAGCAGTGTGTATACAGCACACACAGAGGGAAATGGAGATATAACAACACATGACGCTTATATTTAGTGAATACGAAGACCCGAGAGAGATGCCTCAAGTCTTGAAAACACTAGGAAGAATTTCCAAGTCTTTGCATTCAAAACAATAAGTACAAATCAATGAGACACCTGACTTATCTTCTTCTCTTTTTTTTAGTTTCACATTTTCCATTTAATACACTTCCCAAACTATGACTTAGCTCAATGAAGGAAGCAATCTTTCCTTTTTTAAAGTCCGGTGTCTCATCAATTTGTATGTGTCATGCAAAAGCTTAACGTTCCCCCTCCCTCTTCCCCCAACACAAACCTATCAGGTGTGCCAGAGGGGAAGGGGAGGGGGGTTGGGGGGGGGGTGCCTCATGATTTCCATTGTTCTGGAACAGAACACTAGAAACACAAATGAGAAAAGGGTGGTACAATAGGATGGGAGGGTGTACCCAAAAAGTATTTCAGCTACTTGTGTATTCTGGAACAATAACACTCATCATTATGATGATGAATGAATTCTCTGAAGTAGTATTTCTCTATTTACATGTTTTACATTTATGTTGAACAGAATACACTCCTCACAAGAGGAAAAGTTACTCTAGTATGCTGCTTACCTCACTCCAATTCATCTTAGCTGGCTCTCTTTCTGCCCTAACCAATTTCTATCTTGTCCCAATAATTTGCTTAATAGTTGCATTGCATTCATCAAGTACATACAGGTAGTCGCGTAATTAGCTTGGCTGGTTATATGCCGTCTTCATTCCTTAAGCCACTCCTAAAATCTTAGTGCATGTCTCCTAGCTCTGCAGCATTGCTTCCTTTCTGCGTTGCCCATTGGTATTGGATCATTACTCTCAAACATCTCCACACTGCTACTGTCTGTTCATCTGAAGTAAAAACAACTTTCCATTTCTGATCCACTTCTCATCTTGCTCGTTTCCAATTTTTGTCTTTCCTTCCAAAGTGTCAATATCACTTTCAAATGCTCATCTTTCATTCACATCCTTCTTCTTTATTTTCATTTTGGAGACACCATCCACAGCTTCCTTCCGAGTTCAAAGTTCAACTAATTTACTTCCCCGACTTAGATTTCCTGTTGTGGTAATAGCAATCCTGTTTCTCCACGTCCGGTGTTCATCATGTTATGCAGAGTTTCTTTGTTGTCAATATTTCAAAGCATTTGTTCAATTCTTCCGGGACGCCGGTATGCACGCTGAAATCCTTCCCATTCCGAGTTCCTTCCGTCTAATTGTTGATTGCATGTTCCATCATGAATGCATGCTTTAATTGTGTTTTCAAGCAAACAAACACACTACACACCCCATTTCATGGAGGGCTTGCTTAAATCAGTGCAAGAAAGGTGTAACACGCTACAGAGAGATTTTAAGTCATTTTTAACCTTTCACCAAAATGATGATATGGAGTGATGGCCTTTTACTGGTACAGCATACTAGAGTAACTTGCAATAGCCTGAATTACTTGTTACATTTAATCATTTAAACGTCAATTAGTTAACATTGTCCACTTCATAAAAGTTGACAAGATATGAAGAAGAAAAAAAGTGAACCCTTTTCTGAAGGGAGTACAAAAACAAGGGTAGATTTGTCAGTTCGCAGACTTCATCTTGCACATGAACACAACCGGAGATTTGGCATATCTCGCTCATAAAAAGCATGTATATGCACAGAAGGAATGGATGGACTTAACACACCTCAACAATCACACCTACATACACACACATCCACTCTTTAGCTCCAGAGCGAAAGCAAAGAATCAGAACATTTCCAGTGTTCTCAGAACCCTACTATAGTACAACGCGGTTGCTTTCTCTTCCCAGTAGGGGCTAGCGTATGGGCACATTCCTCCCATCATTCCTTGCATCAGCAAAAGTTTTGGTAGCTGAAATCTTATACATGTAAGTATCTTGACAGTTTCTAGTCTGTATTCCATCTACGGGAGCGCCAAAAGATCACATACACTTTAATACTGAACGGATCCATTTTCGTCTTGATTGTCATGTCTTGGCTCTGGAGCTATGAGTAGTAAGTAATCACATCTCACAAATCAAACACCATTTCACCTGGAAATCGCACCGGCACTCACACTCGCTCACTCTTTCTCTCTCTCTTAAACTCACTTACTCATTCACAACCACACATCATACTTAAAAGCACTGTACACATACATCTCTAGTACAATGCAGTCCGATATGGAAAGGCTGCTGAACACATATTTAAGATTACATCAGGTAACAATATTACGTCAGCTAAGAGCCAGAGGAAAACAGGTAAACTAATACTTTAAGGCAAGCAGCATGGTCAAGTTAGGGTTCCCGTTCCAGAATTTACAATCTACAGGAGCCGATTAAGAAATCTGTTTATCAAATAAACTGAGGAACAGCAAAACCTTTTCTTCTTTCTTACTTTTTTCCTCAAACACCTGAACTCTTGGTGTGACAGCCGAAACAAGTAACAAACGGTTCACTTGTCATCAAATTTACTGTTTAGAATTTCTGTGTTTTCATGTCTGGCCATGTCCGTCTGGTTTAGGAGTCTCAAATGGGCGCCTCTACAAGAGGGAATAACCCAAGGTGGGAGAGATACAGCAAGTGTCCCAATCAGTCACGTTCTTAAAGAACATTTTCTCTGTTTGATAGACTTGTACATGACTGGATCCTAATGTTATAGTGTTCAGGGTTTCCATACAAATTTGAAACCGATTTCCATGACCAGACAAGTACCATTTTTGTATCATAGGTCGCGGCATCCAGCTGTGTACAAATACCACACAGTGATGCATATATTTTATGTTTAAGGTGGCCTCTGCCTCCTTTCAATTTCTATAACTTTCCATAACTCTGGGAGATTTTTTTTCTTATCAATTTTCCATGGCTTTCCATGATTTTCCAAAGGAACTTATTTTTCCAAGACTTTCCAGGTTTGTCCATGACTTACCATAGGAACCCCAAGTGTTATACAGAGACCAAGGTTCTTACAGGGTGCATACCTATTCTCCTCTGGCTCTAAGGGGTGTGGTATTAAAGTGTTAATGTCGGATATCAACCTGAACGGATATGAGACGGCATTGACATTGCAGATTTGAGTTGATGCCATCATAGGTCAAGTCTGGAGCAGTAAAACATTTGTTCACGCGAAGCAAAAAAGCAGCATGCTAAAAAATGTGCGAATGACGCTGAACAGTCATCCAAATGCAGAGTCATGGTTTCCTCACATGCTGAATATAAGTGGATAGCTCATTTGGAGAATTTCAGACTTTGTTTCTGCTTGGAAAATCCACTCCCCTTCTCTTTCAGTTCCTATGTAGGTTTATTTAAGTACAATCTCAGCACAAAAGGTGCGCTTGCTCTGGTTTAGCGAGCTAGTCTGCACAATTCATGCTTATCTTTGGGAAACTCAAATGACCAACTGACCAAGTAACATATTGCAATTAGCAATGCCGCATCACATCCTACGGAAGAAAAAACAGGGGTCACAGACAACAAAACAAACGTTAAAAACAAAAACTCTACCTTACGAAACTGGACACTAAATGCACACTTACATCTGACTTTGATGTGCATTTGTGAAACCTTTTTTCTTTTGTTTGAGCTAAGAAGGCACTCTCATAGTGACCACTTTCTGGTCCATTTTTTTTCATGTAAATTCATTTTTTTTAGAAAAGATATCTTGTGGTAAAATAACACCTTTTTTCACAATGTTACACCGTCTCAGTGCATCGTGATACACTTGACTTTTTTCGCAATCCTTCTACAAATTATATACGAGTGATTAAAGAAAATTAAAAGAAAATATAAAATTGCACAAGGTTCATATCAATTTCATTAGTTTTTTCTGAATTGGAAATGGAAGGAAAAGAAAAGAAGAAAAAAGTCAAGAAACAAAAAGAGAGATTTTGTGCCGAGATATCCTCTCTCTAGAACAATTTTCACTCGTTTTCTTTGAGCTTAAAAAGTACCTTCTCAACTCTGCGCTTAGAACGCATCTTGCAGTTTAGCACCATTGCAAGTGTATCCTAATATAAACAGATCTGGGCCACGTTTCATAAGACTTGTTATCAATGACAATTCTGCCCATATCCAATCAAATGAAAGGATTTCAGCAGATTCTTCACAATGGACCCTGCCATGTTTGTATGAAGAGTGGACTATTGAGATTGCTAAAGAGATATTAAAATCACACTAAGCCATTCTTATTTTTTTTCAATCGTTATCCATGTCGAAAAGATGAAGAAAAAAAGAGGCTTTTCCAAGTAATTTTTCCTATGATCTGGCTTGCAATCTATGCTGCCATGTAAACCATACCTCAAAAACTAGACTTTTCAGTTTTGCGCATACCAACTTATAGAGACATTTCATACGTCTTCATTGTACCAACATGTTAAATCTAGGCATCATTATCACTCACATCTCAACATTATCTTATAAATTGATGCCCTATCTTCACTTCCAATGTCTCTATGATACACTAGCCAATCCTGAAGTATCCTCGCCTAGCATCTTTCGCGGAAAAAAAATAAAAAAAATAAAGAGAATTCCAGTATCTGTTTCGTTCAAATCGAATGTGACTTAATTGGGCGTATTTTGTTTGACATTTAAACTAAATTTTTTTCCTATGATTTTCTCCAGTCATCTAGCCGGATCCGTCTCCGATCTCTTCCTCCGTCTGGTACTCTGCCACGTAGAGCCTCTTGTCGACTGCCTCCTTGCACGGGAAGGGAACGATCTTGGTCGACAGCTCCTTCTCAATGACATACATGGGGACGCGGTCGTCGTGGGTGATCATGTTGATGGCCAGTCCCATGTGGCCGTAACGTCCAGAGCGACCGATGCGGTGGAGGTAGGTCTCCGACACGCGCGGGAAGTCGAAGTTGATGACGACGTTGACAGATTGGATGTCGATACCGCGGGTGAACAAGTCTGGAGGATGGAGATAAACATAGTCAAAATGATCTCATTAGTATTTGTCAATCGTGGCGTTTTTAAAAGTGTACAAATCGCCAAAACATGTTTTGCTCGATGTAAGGGGTTCCATATGGCTATACTGTATTCAAAATATGAGCTTCATATGTTAGTTCTTCGAAGAGATATTGTAACTTAAATACATTCTCAGTGAACAGTAAAACATCTGGTCGAGTATACTGGTCAACCTACATTTACGCACTCACATAGAATGCCAGGTACAGTTTTTCACGTTGATTTTATTCTAACTATAAACAAATTTTATTTTCAGGAGATTTGTACACTTCTATATGAAATATCAAGTCTGAACTGAGACGATGGAGATAAAACACGGTCCTAAATATCTCACTAGTGGTCTTCACTCTAGGTGTTAAGATAACAAATTTAAGTCTGAAGGAGTTCATTCATCAACAGCTGATCACACAAATTAGCCCTCATTTCCAAAGAAAAATAATACAATATTTATCCAAACTCCTGTCTTACATTTTTTTACTTCAGTTTTTCTCTGTGGATTTAAAATCCATTCCCTTTAAATTTTCACAAGCCTATCTCTTGAATAATTAATGCTGATTTAGGCTAGAATCTGTCATATGCATGATTAAACTCTCAAATATTTCACGAATGTTTCCAGAAGCGATATTGTCTCATGCCACAAAAACAATTTGGCACTGTGAAGTGTCTTTTGGCATCTTTGAAGGGAACATACCTGTACAGACAAGGTTTCTGCAGGCGCCGTTGCGGAAGTCATGGAATACTCTGTTTCGATGTTCCTGCTGCATGCGTGAATGGATGTAGTAACAGGAGTAGCCAAGCTCTGTGATCTTCTTGGCAAGGAGTTCCACACGCTGGGTCGTATTGCAGAAGATTATCGCTTGGTTGATTTGCAACTAGGGTATTAAGATATCAAAGAGAATACAAATTAATATTACCTTCAAAAGTGGCAAGTAAGTAGAGACAAAAAAATATGTATATTTCAAGATGTGGAGAAGATAAAATTGTTTGAATATCAAGATTTCAGGACTGTAGGCAAGAAATTACCAACTCCTAGGCAGCTTAACAGGATTACGTTATCAATTTGGAGTGCCTAACATACAATACTTCTACAATGAAGACAAACATGGATATTGCGCGACTATAGGGATACCTCCATTACAACCACTGTGACACGTACAGCGCTTCTGTGGGTATTTGAGAAAATGGTGCAAAATGATATTTATTTTCAGATGAATTTCTTTTGTGTTTACACATTCAGTTTCTCATTTTCTGATGAGGGTTATAAATCGAATATACCATGCACTCTTTTTGAGGCGCCGGTAAAATAATGGATCACCTGCGACTAGTGTAGTGGCTATAGTGGCTATGCCAGAGTCACATCAGAGAATCCATAATTTCAACCGGAGCCTCTCATGATTTTATTACGTTTATCCCATTTTTCTTTCTTACCTTAGAGAAGAGAGTATTAAGGCAGTGAACTTTTTGTTTCTCCTCCACAAAAGCGTAATACTGAGTGATACCCTTCAGGGTTAATTCCTGCATGAGGTTGATTTCATATGCCTTGGTCAAGTAACGATCCTGTGAAGAAAACAAATTTGTATTACATGTACTTCTTTTCATTCAATACATTTTATTACAGTTCCAGAAAGAAGGATGGATTTCGTTTGATTTACAAAGAAATTGCATGAAAAAGTGATACCAAGATATAACGCAATAAGAATACCATCAAAGAAAATATGTTTAGATCACAATGTTAGACGATCCTATTGAGACAAATCAAAGTGCTTTTCATAGACAAACACACAGATACATAGAGACACTACTATACTTGTACTATTATCATGGACAGATCTCAGGCATGAGGCATTTGAAAGCCCAATCTTGTCTTTTATAAGAGAGTTTGTACCTATTTAGAAACTCAAGTCAATTCACTCTCAGATTTTCTGTAGTTGCAAATTACAATTTCCTTCAAAGCAATTTAGACTCCATGACCATGTTTTAAAGTTCCTTCAAGGGGGTTTGGGCTCATGCTTCAATCACAACTGCTCCAGGCTCTATTTCATCAGAGATATATAGTCAGGATTAAGCTGCAATTGTATTGTAGGTTAAACTTAGGGTAAGGTTTAGTTTAGGTAAAGTGTTTTTGGTTCAGGGATGAACTTTGGGATTCAGTTGGGGTACAATATTTACTGTGGAGCAATTGTCCCCAGAACATGTATCATGCAATCGTATGCAGAGGTTTTTACCAAAGTAACAAACCAGTTCAAGATAATATCTGCACATGGTCAGATCAACGGTACAGATACACAGGAGGAAATATTCTTTTATAGAGGGGGGACAAAAAAAAGGTAATCATGAAGCGCCTCAGTGATTATTCTTAGGCGCACAAAGTGGGACTTCTTTAAGTTAAAAAGATCTCCGGATATCCAGGGGTCATTTGTACATCTGGGTCCCGTCTTACAAAGTTAAGATCGATCTAAATCAATCGCAAGTTTGCCGTCTCCTATCTCTTATGTACATAGTTTGCTGTGATTGATATCAACTCTTTGTAAGACGGGGCCCTGCTATCTACATTCGAACTGGTCTATTGACTCACCATAAAGTTCTTGACTGTGATTGGAAAGGTTGCAGAGTAGAGCATGATTTGTCGATCCTGTGGAAGAAAGCTGATGATGTCATCTAGCATGTTCTGGAAGTCTTTAGACAGTAACTTGTCAGCCTGGCAGAGGAAAGAAAGGGCGATATGATAAGCCATTATCACATGCAAGAGAAATACACATACTCATCCAATGTTCATGGTAGAATAACAATTTACTGCCCTCTACTGTTCTACTAGGGCATACAACAATGCACAATGCACAGAGCCAGGTAATCCTATTTTACGGCTGGTCATTACAAAAAGGGGGGGGGGCTGGCTTTTCGAAACATGCTACTAAATGAGATTCTGTAAGCAAGTGGGAAAGATTGATTACGAAGCAAATACAAATTTATGTACACCGCCAATTTGGAATCATCAAATAAGAATTAAATCTTACCAACGATCATATTCACAGAATTGTGTATTTGGACTATGCACCCGACTTGTGTCATAGGAAAATAGGTCCAAACTTTTCAGTTATTTCTCATCACATTTAAAGAGCCATCTTTTGCAGGGAGGTATTTTTTCTATGATATTTTTTTCAACTGAACATAAAAAGATAGAGAAAGCTCATAATTACTTAATTATCTTTACAAGAATTAAACATATGTATTACAGTCAAACCTGTCTACAGCGACCACCCAAGGGAAACACAAAATGTGCTTGTTGTAGACAGGTGGTCTCTAAAGCAGGTTTGATTGTACTAGTAGAAGATTGACCTACCTCATCTAACACCAGCACACTGCACTTGTCCATTTTGGCAATGCTCTGCTTCATGAGATCGAGATACGCCCAGGTGTAGCTATCACAAGGTGAACTGGTGAGAAAAGAAAAAAATGCAGCATTAAAGCACTGATCATGCCAGCTTCTACAAGCCTCAGCTGCAAGGTGAACTGGTGGAAGGAAACTTAAACACTGTATTAAAGCACTGATAAACACGGCACTAAAGCACCAGTACTGTCAACGTCTTCATGCCTCAGCTGCCAGTTTTCATAATAAGCTCACAACTGACTTGGTGGAAATACCATTCAATTCCATTTAATTTATTTTTCCATTGAAAACATCAGAAATACATAATGAATACTATTGTGGCCCGTGTGCAATTGGATAATAACTGTTAGTATCTGCAAACTACAAAAGTGTTTTTTTACCGGAGACAAAAATGTTCCAATTTTTTTTTTTTTTTTTTTTTTTTTTGGGGGGGGGGGGGGGCTACTTTTAAAGCTTGCTTGCATGAAAATAACATTAATTTGTTTTGCATTGAACTCTATGCAAATTTTGAGGCGCTCTTTTACGACTTTCAGGGGCTATTTTGCCCTGAACCACCCCCCCCCCCCCCCCCCCCCCGTGTATTTTTTCCCCATGTCTTACCTGGGTCTTCCAGTCTGAGGATGTCGTCCCTTAGACTAGTACCACCCGTTGTGACCATGACATTGTGGCCCGTGTGCTTTGACAGCTGCTTACAGATCTGACTCGTCTGGAGAGCCAGCTCTCTCGTTGGGACTAGGACTAAAGCTGTGCAACAGGAAGAGACATAAGTTTTAAATGCAGACATTTTGTTGAATAATTTGCATAAGGGCTGGGGGGGGGGGGGGGTTCACAAAGACTTTTTTCAATGACAAATGAGAAAAAAAATCAGAGACAAATTTGCTGATAACCAATCAGAAGGATTTCAGTAGCTTATAACAACAACTGTCATATGTCACTGATGACAAGTTTTGTGAAATGGGGCCATGGTTGTAATGATATAAAGCCCGGAGCAATTCTGCGAGAGCGTGTGCTGCATTGTCAGGACTGTTCCCTTTATCCTTCAAACTGGATACCAGGATATCCAGCTAATTGAGAAGGACATGGAGGGAGTTACTCTATGCCCACTTCGACACTGACATCACTGATGTAAACAATGGTCAGCAACACTGGGGCATTTTGAACACACTTGATACAAATTTAATTTGTTGGACATGTATCCTGAATGTAAAGATGGGCAAATTAATTCACATCAGTTGTTTACTTGCCTTTTGAGGGACAATACAACACCCTATTAAACTATCTTTTATCTGATATCAGCTGTTAAAAAACCATGTATTTCAAATAAACATCAGGTATACTAAAATATCTGATGTTGTCAGTAATATATAGGTTATTCATAGTGCGAGGCAAGGAAATGGGAATGGAAAAGGAATATTAACTGTCCCAAGAGGTTTATGTCAACTGAACAAATGGACATGCATAATTAACAGTCTACAGGAGACAAATTCAATAGCGTTCACAAAACTTTCAAAGATACACTAATGATTTATCACAAATAGGCCATTTTCGTAATGTAACCAAATTGAATGCATATCTACGTCTAGTGCCTTGACTCAAATATTCATTCACCCTTCGTATAATTGTATTTGAATAGTTAGAATGCAAATTGCATGTGTTATTAGGTTGGGCAAGTCATATATGTCCTTATGCGCTTTGGATCTAATGAAAAGGCACTTATAAGGCCTTGGAGTGGTTCAGGAATTATCTCACAGACAGAAAACAGTATGTTAGTATTAATGGTCACGATTCTTATCAAAGATCAGTATCATGTGGTGTCCCACAAGGTTCATTATTGGGTCCGTTATTATTTGTAATATATATCAATGACTTCAGAAATTCGTCTGAAATAATGTCTTTTATTCTCTTTGCAGACGACACTAATATTTTTTATTCACATCGTGACCCTCAATATCTCCTGAGGACCGTTAATAGTGAACTTAAGCGGATACAAGCATGGATAAATGCAAACAAACTATCATTAAATGTCAGTAAAACCCACTTTATGCTGTTTAGCAATTGTATAAAATCCCTACCCGGTAATATTTTAATAGACAACACAATTTAAACCAGGCCGAATCCACAAAATTTCTTGGTATCTACATTGACAGTGATTTATCATGGAAGATACACGTTAACTATTTGTGCAAGCTGATTTCTAGAAACACAGGTATTTTAAATAAACTAAAACACGAGTTCCCAACCCATATTTTGTTATCTCTGTATAACACCTTAATTTTACCTTACCTTAACTACGGTATTCTTGCCTGGGGAAACGGGACCAAAGCCCAACTTGAAAAACTTCTCATTATTCAAAAACGGGCAATAAGAAACATAAATCATGCGGGATTCCTTTCCCATACTAGTCAACTGTTTTTTATAACAAAGTTCTCCGAATTGGTGATGTGTATGTGTACAGCGTAGGAGTGTTTATGTATCAATTAACTATAAATGAGTTACCTGCTGTTATTTGTGCACTCTTCGTACGAAATAATACAATCCATTCTTATTCCACTCGCCAACGTAACCTATTTCACCTTCCCCTTACACGAACTTTGTTTGCTCAAAAAATATCACTTTTACGGGCCCTAAACTTTGGAATGACCTCCCCATTGAATTCACAGAATCAACCTCACTATATTCGTTCAAGCGCAAGCTGAAATGTCATCTCCTAAGCAATTACGCTTTAATGGTAGAAGAAGCTTGATGTTACTTTTAATAATTACTGTCGATGTTCAAACTGAATGTTTCTTTTAGTTTGCTGTTGTTACCCTGTGAATTGCCATTGCGTACGGGTAGTGAAAATGTTATACAAATATTGCTAAGTGTATGAATATTGTTTATTTTTCTTCATAATAAGTATCAACTTAATTAAATTACGTTTTTTTTTTTAATATACACAAGACTATGTCATTGTTGTAACTTTCGGAGCCTATGACCTACAAGCATTGCTTTCTCTTTAGGCTCCATCATATTTCTTCCCTTATTCAACTTAGTCTTATGTATCACTCTTTTTTTTTTTTGTATAAACGCATCCTAAAATGAGTTCAAAATGTAACATGCTATATGTAATGATGTACTATACAACATGTGAGAAATATGAAAATAAACTGAAACTGAACTGAAACTGAAATGTAATACAATTATTATCACCTAGCAAGAACTAGTGTATGCAACTCGCGTTCAGACTATTGAAATACAATTATTTATCACAGGTGAACAAAATAATTTGCACTTTACAAAGACATATGCACTAAATTTGGTTACACTACGAACATGGCCAATTTAGCATTTCCTCTTCAATTTCGAATACGATCTTACCTTGAATAAAATTGTTTTCTGTGTTCGTTTTTTCCAAGACGGGTATGGTATATGCCCCGGTCTTGCCGGTCCCGTTCTTGGCCCTGGCCATAATGTCTCGTCCGGTCAAGGCGATAGGAATGCTCTCTTCTTGGATTGGGGATGGTTTCTCCCAGCCCTTCTCAAAGATGCCCATGAGCAGGGGCGACTGAGGCAGTAGTCCTCAAATTCATTTCCTTTGGTATCTGTCACATCCTGTAGGGATTGGACAGAAAACGATCAATCAAGGGTTCAGTGACACAAAGACGTAACTCCATATTTTGACAAAATAAGTATTTGATATCAAAATCTTCAGAAAAATGTGGGCTTTCCAGGAAACACACACTTACTCCACCTAACATCCCATTGAAGTCAATGGCTTGTGAAACATAGACTTCACTCCTTAAGGCCCAAGTGCTCGGTGACACATAAACCACTTTTTCTCAAAATGGTCAAAATGGAGTTACGTCTGTGTCACTGACCCCTCAAAATGTATGTCGTCTGCTGAAAGATTTCATCGAAATAGACTGGATGATAAGAAACATTTTTTTTTAATGATTTCTAATGACTCGCTGTTCATGAAAGAGATAGAGCCAGAAATATTTGAGAGGTTACAGATGCATAGTATTGGGCTCTCGTTGGGAAATGGCTTTTTTGGGGGTGTTTACCTAATAACAGGTGATGACAAATTGTAAATCACCAGAATTAGCCTTCAGTTTTATGACCAACAGGCCTTTGGTAATGCTGTGAATTTTCCACCAATCGTCCAATATGGAAATTTATTATCTTACATGTCCCTCATCCGAAGACTGCCATGGAACTGGGGTATTTCTTGATGGGACTACGGGTTTGCAGGGTAGGAGACTTGTACATCCATTTATGGTATTTCCACCAATTATAGTGGTGGCGAATTGTGACCTTCTGTACATGGAAACCAACATCCTTCTCCCCATAACCAGACTAAAGAACACCCACAAAATCAACAGAGATAAGGTGCATACCAGTTGTTTAATATTTACTTCACAGCCATTGTTAAAACAGCATTGTTTGGAAGCTAGGTTCAATCTCGGGAAGGTAATATAAACATGTAGTTATCTTTCAGACAACTTCAAAATTGTTTTGAATTTGATGAAGTTGGGACTCATTTTTATCCGAGGTATTCCATTCTATACTTACTGTGGTTCTAATTCTTCTATCCTTATCTGGGATTGCCAGCTTTTCTTTCCAGTCTGGATCACTGTGAAACAGAATAATGATATTAAATACATTTGTATAGTGCTCTAAGTAATACAAAGTATTGTTAATATTTAAACAGGATTGGATTATGAAATCTAAAATGTACTCTACCATTGTGAAACCTAGTGTTAGAATAAGCAACTTTGAAAAAAATTGGGAAGGCTTAGGATTTTGAGAAATTAAAATATCAAATTTATTGGTGCTCCCGATAAATTTCAAATGGCGCCTACGGCCATACAATGGGTAGCTGCAACGATGGAAATCTCGGTATATGCAGTTCTGATTTATTATTTCCAAACAAGAAATTACATACAATGTCTACATTGGACTTCAGCAATTTACGCTGAAGCAAATGTCAGATCACGACTGATAGAATATCATGGAAAGGTACACAAGTAGAACATCATGAAATGCTAGAGCGCCGTAATGGCCGCCTTGCTAATAATAATCGGGGCAGCACCAGGAGCGTCACGAACTCGACGGACGCTATATAAGAAGCCACCATTATTATTATCATTATTATCATGGAAAGGTGAAATGAGAGAATGGGACTTACTCCATGTCTATGGGTGATGGCTTTGGAAGTGGTGCAGCTGGTTTAGGTGCTGGTCTCTCAAAGTCCTTCTGTCTTGAATACTGTCTGCTGCCGTAGCCTCCGCTCCCCCTGTACCCTCCGTAGTGTCCATGATGGTAGCTACCTGGCCCGTCTCGCTGCTGGTGGGGTCCGTTCCTGTCTCCACGTCCTTGATGATTTACCTGATGATTCCCCTGGTGGCTTCCCTGGTGGTTCCCCTGGTGGCTCCCCTGGTGGTTGCCATCTCCTCTCCTCGAGTCGTTGTTCTGCTGCCCCCTGTTCGGGCTCCTCGCCCCGTGATTGTTATTCATCACGCGGTTGAGTTGTGGTGGTGCTGTTGCCATAGCAAAGAGTGTCTTTTCTCACTTCAGGTTTTGTTCCGTTTTCACAAAGTCTTCAAAGAGTTTCACAACCTGATTGACAGCTGATTTTAGTCTTCTTTTGTGATACGTTTATATTATCAATGAAAATTGCATCAGGTGTCATAAGAAGAACATTTCAGTTAAAGATGAGATACTTCCTGAGATTAACTTGTCCAGAAATGTAATAGTACAGGTTCACAAAAAAAGCAAGTTAGTGCCATTCGACTTTGCCCATACAAAATGGGGAAAAATTATCTTTGGCAAATATACAAATATACATTAATATATAAAACAACCTTTACAAATAATATATTCTGCTATAAACAATGAAGCCCCTCAAAGAGGCTTCATGAGGAATTTAGAGATTTTTTAATTTCAAATTGTCCGCTTGGTGGGAAGGAAACAAGCAGCAATTAAAATGGCTAAGAATCCAGTCAATCCACGGAAGTTTTGAACTTCTAGCGCGAAGAGTCTGTTAAGGTGATATATCACAGTTCAAGATTGCAGTTCGTATTGATGTGTATCGCTCAATGAAGTCTGCATAGATCCAGTAGAATTTTTCAGCTCGAAGAAAAGTTGGTGAATTGTCCAAGAACTCTCCTGACTATTGCAGGAATGCCATCAAACCAGCTTCTCTGTGGATGAAATCAATAAAACTCATTGATTAGCTTGAAACTCAATAACTTCTTTGGGTTTTGCTCATCAACTTTTAACAACCTGATTAGGGTCTAGTAAAATGTCTGATTTTGCAAAACTCAAGATTGCCCGAAAGACCAAGACAATAAGGCACAAGCTCCACGTTATAACCAAAAGACCTGTATGGTAGTGCACAATATGTTTACGCAGGGCCCTAATCTGTACATGTGATGATAGTCCACGTGATTCTGATAAAAAAAAACATTTAACACAAATTATCCGTCTCTAGACTACAGAAACATACTAGGCTCAGGTCAGGGTCCTCTATTTACATGTATGTTGATATTTCTGTGAAACTTTCTTTGTTCTGGATTGTGTTGCAACATTTCTTTCTTTTTCTCTCGAAATGAAGCATATAAATCCTCTGTGTTGAAATCACACTTGTACATCCCCTTTTCACGTCATTCACCACAATTTCCCCCTATGCGTGCGAATGAGGATCATCCACTTAAAAGAGGATATCCTCATAATGGGGTGTCTGATGGCGCACCCGATGTGTCCTAAAATTCTTCCCATAGAGATTGCATGCATCCCTATGCAGTCTACGTGCATTGCGCGACCATGCAAAATTGGTCAATTTTTTTTTTTCAAAACGAGATTCAAACCTTTATCCTTTGTGATCCTGAAGGTGATACTGAATAAATGAGGTGTCACATGAAAGAGCAGGTGAATCCCCATATTTCCAAAGGGGCTGCATCTCAGAATTCTAAAAATATCTTTGTCAAAACAGCGATTTAAACATTGTGTCCTGGCTAACTCTGAGGTTTAACACTTTTGAGATATGCAGCCCCGATCGATAAGTACATGTAGTCCCAGTCCTGAGGAATATATCTATGCGCTTATTTTTTTCGCTAGCCCTCAGGGATCACAAATGATTGCAGTTTAAAAATACCCTTCCCCCTATTTGTTGGATCAGCTAATTAGGGAGGCGTGCGCTCCGCTCAGTCCAAACCATGGTTACATCGCATAACATCTCCGCGTACGAACGAAACCTGAATGAAAGTATGGCTAGCCGATGGCACATATTGCGGAGACAACGTGGCTCAAGCTGCAAGTCGCGCATTCAGCTAACATGCGTACGATATGCATATCGCGCAATACAGCCGTTTGGCTAAATTTAGCAAAACAACATAACTTTGCGTGTATGTCTTTTTCGTCGATTCTGATCAAATCGATATGAATATTGCAGCGTTTTGGAGTGGCTGTATCTTTTGATAGAAACATCGGTGAGACTTGAAATTTGAAATGTATTATTTTGATTACATTTTTTATTCAAATATCAAACAAAAATGGTGAAAAACATCCGAAATTGAAAAATCGTTCAGACACCCACGCGGACATCCGCATTTTTGAGAACATTTTTTTTCTATGGCATCCTGCAGATAAAGGTTTCCCGATCTGCACGCTGGTAGTGCAAAAATTGGATTCTGCGTGATAAAATACCGTTTAACGTCTACTTTTTTTATGGGTATTCCGTCTTACCGGGGATTTATCGTTCGTAACAAGTCTCTGTGCAAAGTAAGTTTGAAATGAATGAAGGAGCACATCAACTTGATCAAGGAATCCATATTTTTTAGAAAGCCTCCGTCTGCGTTTAAGAAGAGGATCCTCATTTCTAGTCTATGATATTGATCATGCATAACATCGTAAATCATCAAACTTTTGTATCAAATAGTCTAAATGTGGCTTTAAATCATTTGCACGCATGAATTTTAATTCCATTTTTCATTTTGTTAGAGAAATGACACAAAAGATGCAAGCAAAGTAACAAGAAAAGTTACAATAATTTTTAGAATGGCAGTTTCGGTTAGGTGGTGAAGAAACAATAATATTGGAGATACAAGAAATGTCAGAATACCGCCCCCCGAACTGCGTGTAAAGTGAATGGGTGTGCAGACAAGGAAACCTTTGTTTTTGCTTCGTCAGAACACCGTCGCCTTTTCTTGTGAAAATATCATCATTCTTAATCGAATTTAGAAAAAATTGGGGCACACATACTCTGTAGGATTTAAGGAATAAGATGAGATCAACATTATGGAGAATACAATACAACATTTTCGTTAAGTTCAATCGAAATATTAGGTGCGCAGACATAGGATTGGGGCTCTCCTTCATCATATCTCATTAACGAGCTTGAACCAGATTCATATTACAAATGAGAATTTTCAAATATAAAATTAGGGTTCTTCTTTACAACTTTAAGTATCAAAACATATGGTATTAGAATTGCACAAAACACATCATGCGAATTTCATCAAAATTATCAGACATAAATTCAAAACATCATAGATTACGATGGATAACTTTGACAGGATAACATTACTTACAAGACAAGAAGGTTCAAAATGGCCGTCTGTGTATGAAGTAAACGTACGATACGTAAACCGTATAGCGCATCTATATTGCTGACGGATTCACAGTAATATTTTTTTACTTTTGTACGACACCCGAACAACTCGTCCTGCGTCGTTTCGCTCCACAGGGCCAATGGGAGAAAGCCGGAAAAGGAAAAGACAAAGAGATTTGTTTTCTTCTTCAAAATTAGGTTTTATTCAATCTCGTCAAAAAGTCCAAAGACTAAAAATGTGAGTTAACATCAAGCATACAATCATATAAAAAAAAAAAACATTAAAAAACATATGTATATAAGGAACAACATAGGAAATGGGAAAAAATATATCAAAAAGATAAATGTTTACATCACAACATCAAAGCAGTACAACAAAAAAATACAAAATACAAAATATTCCTAGCATGTCAGATGAGTGTACTAAAAATAAAGTAATTAAAAATAGATAAAAGCTTTATGAGAAAAAATGAAGAAATTTAGGCCTTCTGTTTTGTTAGTGAGAGAATAATTGTCATGGACAAATCATGTATACAGATACGTGAACTCAATTAACTGTAACATAGGAAAACCCGCGATAAAATGCAATACACCATCCATTCAGATAATAAGTATTAACAAGTATTAAATACTTTTAGCCGAAGTAGAGAGAAAAGTTTCAATCCTGCCTTGCAGGCGTGATGAAACCGTTCGAGCTTTTACTTGGTGTTATTTCGTTCAATATTTTGTATAAATCTATTTGTTTATTTTTACTTAGTAATTCATTAATTCATTTATTAATTTATTACTTCTTTTGGGCCGCCTCGAATGGATCATTGACAAACTTAGCTATGAAATGTTCCTGCTCTTACTCCGGGTGGGGGGGGGGGGTACTCACATATTAAGACAAACCAGGGGTGTGCCGCTCGAATGCCCATTTTTAACAAAAGTCCCTAAACATGGGTCCCTTTTTAAACAAACATTTAAAAAAATACCCCTAAACATGAGTTTGCTTTTTCACCACTTTGACAAATTGGCTTTACTTCGAAAATAATTCGCCAAAATGAACCTTAAAAGTGGGTAGGTGTTTCGAGGCTTCAGCGGCACACCCCGTCAAAACCAAATGTGAGTGACCACCCCCCCCCCCCCGGCTCTTACTACCTTCATAAAGAGGCTCCCCCAAAACAAACACCATTTCTCCTTTCATATAGAATAATGGGTGTTTTTTTAAACACCAGAAAAAAGACTTTGGCTATTTAAACTTAACTCTCTTGAACATAAGAGGACTTAAGTATATCTATAAAGTAACACACATCTAATATAATAGAGTTTCTATTATTATATAGCTCGAAATTATTAAAGTTTATTATTGTATGCGAAGGAGTATAATTATTATAGCGACTAAACGAGAAAAATAGCTTCTGTGAAATTGAAAAGCGGTAATCGGAGATCGACATGTAATGGTTAAAAAAAAAAAAATAGAGTCACAGGGGGAAAAGGACTCACATAATATAAGAGTGAGTATAATTATGTTAGCCTTAACAGGGAGAGTTTTTTGTCTTATGTGAGAGGGGTGACAAAAGTGTTGCCTCATCCCTGTCATCATTGTCCTTTTCGCTAATAAAAGAAAAGCATCGATCTGTATATACTCGCGCATACAGTCAAACTTGTCTAGGTCATCCAAGGGAAACACAACTAGTGGCCACTGTAGACAGGTGGCCTTTCTAAACAAGTTCTTCAACATAAAAGCTAAACGATTGTTTGCCTTCTCCTCTTTCTCTTTGGCTTTTATTTAGAGGAAATGTGAACACTTAGGGGCCTTGTCGTAACTTAAAGCGTTTTTACATTTGAGAAATGGGGAGTGTATATATATATAACAGACCGAGTGAGAGAAAAAAATATGATATTGGAATGTTGAATGGGGTTGAATGTACGTGGAAACTCAGTATTTCAAACGGGACCAGAATTCTTTTCCGGGTTAACTGCAAATTGCATGATTGATGTCACATAATATTTTTTCTTCTTGCTAGGGGAACGGGGCCGAAAACCACCTCTTTTCGTAAATTATATATAACACCTG
Source organism: Strongylocentrotus purpuratus (assembly GCF_000002235.5). Lineage (NCBI taxonomy): Eukaryota > Metazoa > Echinodermata > Echinoidea > Camarodonta > Strongylocentrotidae > Strongylocentrotus > Strongylocentrotus purpuratus. The sequence goes on from NW_022145594.1 coordinate 36,185,684, forward strand.
GTTTATCCTCCCCGAGCCCCCCCCCCCCCTCCACACCCTGAATTGAATTGCAATTGCAAGGGAGCATGGCGGCCGAGAAAGAAAACTAGAAGATTGAATTTGTATTTTATAGCCAAAGCAACCTTATTATAATGGCGTTATACATGAAAACAATTTCACTTAATTTTCTTGATTTACTCTTCTGCGGAGGGGGCACAACGAGGTGGTAAAAATTGATTATTTCCGGGGCCCAGGGGAACAACTCCCCCCCCCCCCACATACATGTATGGCGCCGTTTTTTGTACTCTTAAGTGCATGGGCTGTTATTAACTAATGATGCACTTCCAATTTCGATAACATTTCTAAAAATCAACTCAATATATACAAGAGCTTGTAAATATTTTTAAAAATCAAATCAATACCCTATACATGAATTTGTAAATATTTGTAAATAAATAATGTATATAGCACCCGACGTAAATTGCGGTTAACACACACACACACACACATAGTTTGCAATAATCTTCAGTCATTAAATATTGAAGGATTGCCTCATTGTCATGCTCGCGCATAACAATCAGGGGCGTCGCCAAAGGGGGGGGGGGTTGGGGTGCGACACCCCCATCTGTCAGGATATTGTCGGTAAAATTGCGCTGCCGTCGGGAAAAAAAGAGAAAATGGGGAGGGGAAAGAAGAGGGAAAAAAAGAGAGGTAAAGAAAGAAAAAAGAAAATGAAAAGAAAAGAAAGAAAGGAAAAGAAAAGAGAAGAAAAAAGAGAAAAAAGAAAAAGAGGGAGGAGAGGAAAGAAAGGAAAAAAAAGAAAAGGAAAAAAAGAAGAAAAATAGTAAAAGGGAAACAAAAGAAACGGGGGATGATAGAGAGGAGAGAGAGGAGGAGTGGGAGTAAAAGAGAGAAGGGGGTTGTTGGGTGGAGTCGTCTCGTCGAGAGAGCAAGAAAGACACGGGTAAATATGTTGCTGTGTCGGGTCAGCTGTGTTGGTATTCTTGCTCGATCCTCGTATACTGTCTATATCAATGCAGAAGTTTAAGGTCGGTGAGATGTATATTGTCGGTCGGCCGACACGTTCTTTTCCCTACGAACTGTGACTTCTTATCCGCTGTGACGACTTCGAGAGTGACTACAACTACAATACTTGTATTTTCTCGAAGTTTCACTTTCCTATAATATCAGCTAAAGAAATCAGAGGTTTAACATTTTCGGGGAAACTAAATTCAAACAAGGTTTAAGAGTCAACAACGGTACGACGAATCGTCTTCCTTTCTCTATGTTGTGATTAAACGCCAAAAATTCCGCGCTTTGCCCTGAAGGAAAAAAATTCATTTAGACGAGTCAAGAACGGGACAAAGAATCGTGTTCTTTCTCTAATAATTAAAGGAAACGTCAAAGCTTTCGCGCTTCGCGCGAGAGGGGGAAACTGAATTCAGATGAATAGGGCTGAGTCGAAAACGGTACGACAAATCGTCTTCAGTTCCTTTCTCTATATTGTGATGAAACGCCCAAAATTCCGCGCTTCGCGAGGAAGGGGAAAATTTCATTTAGACGAGTCGAGAACGGTACAACGAATCGCCTTCTTTCTCTAATAATTTAAGGAAACGTCAAAGCTTCCGGGCTTCGCGCGAGGGGGAAACTGAATTCAGACAAAATTAATAGGGCTTATTAAGAGTCGAGAACGGTACAACGAATCGTGTTTTTCTCTAATAATTTAAAGAAGCGTTAAAGGTTCCGCGCTTCGCGCGAGAGCGGGAGAAACTGAATTCAGATGAATAGGGCTGAATAGAGTCGAAAGCGGTACGACGAATCGTCTTCCTTTCTCTACTGTGAAATGCAAAAAAATCCGCGCTTTGCGAGGAAGGGGAAAACTTCATTTAGACGAGTCGAGAACAGTACAACGAATCGCCTTCTTTCTCTAATAATTTAAGGAAACGTCAAAGCTTCCGCGCTTCGCGCGAGGGGAAACTGAACTCAGACAAAATTAATAGGGCTTATTAAAAGTCGAAAACGGTACGACAAATCGTCTTCCTTTCTCTTGTGATGAAACGCCAAAAATTCCGCGCTTCGCGAGGAAAGGGAAAACTTCATTTAGACGAGTCGAGAACAATACAACGAATTGCCTTCTTTCTCTAATAATTTAAGGAAACGTCATAGCTTCCGCGCTTCGCGCGAGAGGGGGAAACTGAATTCAGACAAAATTAATAGGGCTTATTAAGAGTCGAGAACGGTACAACGAATCGTGTTCTGTCTCTTATAATTTAAGGAAACGTCAAAGGTTCCGCGCTTCGCTAGCAAGTAACCAAACTCTGGTGTCTAATCCAATCCAAGAGAATGCTACTCAAGTACTGTCCAATCATCCCTTAGTATCTGCTGCATCTTCTTCGTGGAGGATGGATGATGCAGATGTTCCCAGGAGAAGTACACCCATTGTTCTTTCAGCTGGATCACAGGCGCCAGGGACTCCGGTCCGGTTCCATCTTCATCAAAAGGAAAACCCATCAAAATGAGAGCTTTTCAAAAGAACCACTAAGTGACTCAAGTCTGAACACTATTCCTCTTGAAGATGCCATCAATAGAGGGGTGGTAAGCAGTGACCAATCAGATGACCAACTCTTGACCATTGATGTCTCGCAGCTGGGACCGGGCTCCAACATTGTGATTCCGTCTTACTTGCTACCTGGAGGGATCCTCACCATCCGATCACCAGACGTACCCTTCATGAGAATCCAAAGATCAGATCCCTCATCCTTGGTTCAGATAGGAACCGAAGCTGCTAGTGCGAGCAATGCCTTGGATGTAAGCAGCCAATCGCAAGTTGGTGTGGCTCCTACAACTACAAGTCAATCGCTGGATGATGTTTTAGAGACTGTGGTCCTGGAAGTGATGCCGAGTCTGGCAGTCTGCTGGTGAGGATGAAATCTCTCAGACAGAGTATATGGCATAGCTTCAGACCAACCTGTGAAAGAGAGCCAGAATCTGTGTGAAGTACATGTCATTGCCAATCACATCCTCAAACCTAGCAACCAAGTAGAAGTGTCCAGGGGCGTAGACAACGGGGGGGGGGGGGGGGATGAGGGGATGGCATGTACAATCATCCCCCCCCCCATGTTTTGGGGAATGATATTTGCTTACTTAATAAGTCATGATGATGATAATAATAGTAATAATAATAATGATAACAATTATAATATTAATAATAATAATAATTATGATGATGATAATAATAATCCTCATCATTATTGTAATTGTGTTTATTGTTAGCCGCATTCACACGGTGAAAGCTAATTCTAAAACAGAATAGAAAATGAATGTGATACAACAGCATACATAATAATTCGTGACAGAGAGTACCATACTACTATCTTTATAACAAGTATTATTCAAACAAACATATATAATTATGTATAATCATGAATTGTTCAACTTCATGCTCCCACTATAATGACTATTGTTACACTAATACTGATATCAGGACTGACTGGTATACATTAGTTTGTTGTTAAGCTTGCAGCAGCTACATCTTTTCTGTATTGTTAACTATTTATTTATTTTTGTTTTATTTAAGATGCACTTTGTTTTGTATTCATTTGAAGTATGTTGATTGATGCATGAAGACATAAGTTTGAAATGTTTAAAGAAGTTTGTTTCATGTAAAGCGCAGTGTGAATTTACCCTGTCTTGAAATGCGAGATAAAAGGAACCTATTAGTATTAGCATTATTATTTGTATTAGTATTATTTTTTATTTGTATTATTAGTATTATTATTATTATTATTATTATTATTATTATTATTATTATTATTATTATTATTATTATTACTATTATAAGACTGAGATCAAATAGAAGTAAATAATGCCCTAATTTGAAACGATGCAATGCCGTTATGGTTCCGATTTCTTCACAAACTTACAAAGCAGTATTGGTACTCCATGGATCATAGTGATACTGTTTATGTTTGTTGTATCTGTATGTTAATGAGCCGCCAGCCAATATCCATCTATGGATACTATGCCTGTTTCTTTGAGGTAAAAAAAGCATAGTATGTACGTATTCATTATGCTTTATAATGAACAGACATATTGTTCAAAGTTTAATCGTTATTTGTTTGTTGTTTATGTGTTCTATTCGCAAATGGCCACAGAGGCTGTTTTCATTCATAACCACATACCCCTATCAAGACAACAAAGACTATACCTGCGTGTACACAGTTGACATTGGTTTTTTTCTGAAGAGGTGTAACAGCAAAATTCACAGAGATAAATAAATACGTAGTGTGGTTCAATATGCAATACTATGTGTCAGTCCATTCTGTATTCGTATGCCACGGTGTGTAGATCTTGTCGATGTATGTCTGTCCATTCAAGGCGTAGTATGTGTGTGTGTGTGTGTGTGTATGTGTGCGTGTGCGTGCACGCTTGTGTGTGTTAATTTACCTCATTAAGTATGCATCAGATTGCACGATTTCAAGTTCAAAATTGCAAAAGCTCCCTACCGTGGGAGGGGGACACCCCCCTCCCACCCCCCCCCCCCGCTCAGTCGCTTCGCTCCCTCGCTCGGGCGCTTCGCGCCCTCACTAGCGTTGGCAGCCCAGTCATCCCCCCCAGGTGTACGAACCTGTCTACGCCACTGGAAGTGTCACAAAGGACATCCCCAAAGGCCCTGCATATTACCAAGAGGTCAGAAACTGCTTCAAAGGAACAGGAAATTTCTAAGAAATCAGGAGTTTCCAATCAACCAGATTTCAGATGAATTGGGCTTAATAAGGGTCGAAAACGGTACCACAAATCGTCTTCCTAAAAACTCCGCGCTTTGCACGGAAGGGAAAATGCCGGCCCCCCACTCAGTGATATTTAGGATACGCATATGCTTGTTCCCTCTTTTGAAAGCACCCCCTATCTGAGGACTGCCAACATTTTCGAACCCCCCTTTCGCGGGCTTTTCGTGGGCTTTTCCTGCCTTGGAGACCCCCTTAAATCAGGAAAAATGCTCTATGTACCCCCTAAATTCGGAATAATTTCTCAGGAGTCCAAAGAGATGAGAGACAAAAAGAAAAAACACCCCCTTTTTAAAGAAATCTCCTGGCGAAAAGTCAAATACACCCCTTTTATTACAATTCTAGGGCCGGACTTTGTCGCACGAAAAGTACCCCTTTACCGGACATTTTGGCAACGCGCATGCGGTCATTTCGACCTCTGGGGGGGGGGGGGGGGGGGGGGGGCCGGAAAATGTCATTTAGACGAGTCGACAACGGTACAACGAATCGTCTTCTTTCTCTAATAATTTAAGGAAACGTCAAGGCTTCCGCGATTCGCGCTATATAGGGGAAACTGAATTCAGACAATTATTAGGGCTTATTAAGAGTCGTAAACGGTACAACGAATCGTCTTCTTTGTCTAATGATTTAATGAAACGTCAAAACTTCCGCGCTTTGCGCGGGAGGGGAGAAACTGAATTTAGACAAGGATTAACAGTCGAGAACGGTACAGCAAATCGTCTTCTTTTTATAATAATTTAATGAAACGTCAAAGCTTTCGCGCTTCGCGCGGGAGGAGGGAGGGGAAAAAAACTTTATTCAGACAAGGATTAACAGTCGAGAACGGTACAATAAATCGTCTTTTTTCCTTCGCGCGGGAGGCCTATCAACCACACCCCTAAATGAGCGAGCTTTGTGCGCTCTTTAAAGTGATTCGCTTGCTCACTACCACCCCTCCCCAAAATGAGATCCTAGCTCCGCGCCTGCATTAAGATATATAGCTATGATGCTGACTAAGTTGACGAAATAATTCGTATATTTTTGTCGTCGGGGAAAATGACCATTTGCGCATACGCAAGTACTATAGATAGTCCATAGGAAAAACAATTTAGCCTTCGGCCCCAGGTTTATAGGGTTAAATTTGTAGATATTGGACATTTAATTTTGTCGGTAATTGGTGGCTAGTTTTATCGGTAATCGTTTTTCCTCTACCGTGACCCCCCCCCCCCCACTTAAAAAGGTCTAGCGACGCCCCTGATTACATTAGGTGACGTCCAAAGCCATAGACAATGCATCAGGCTGGTTTGAACATAATTATGGTTCATCATTATGATTAAACAAATAGACAGACGGCCTTGGGCTTTGGACCAGAGGGGCGGATCCAGTCGGTGGCAAGGGAGAGGGCCAAATATGGGAGGCCCAATTCGTGAGAAAATGTTTAGCGCCGAATCAACCGGCCGGCAAAAATAAGGGGGGGGGGGGGGGGGTAAGAGTACTTTTTTTTTTACTCAACACCCATCCCCCTCCCCCCCCCCCCCTTTGAGCCAGGGGAGGGACCTGTCTTCTTTTTTTTCTTTCTTCATTTACCTGTTTTGGGGGCCAAGGAACGAATTTCGAATGAATGATTGAAGGGAATTCTTCATCATCATGTCAGGTGCCCCCCAGCCCCGCCCCCCCCCCCTTACCCAACTGAGTTGTCGGCCTATTGAGTTTTGGATTATGCCTCTCGTACTGTATATGCATAAATGTGGCACTTATTTAAATTATATATGATAGTGTCAGAGCATGGATCCACGTGATTTGTGGGGTGCTGTGCAGGCATAACCCTCACCGCCCCGCCCCCCCCCCCACACACACCTGCACGAGAACCGCAGCGTCAGACTTATGGGACCGAGATGGCGAGGGGCGAACTGGCACGAGGACGAACTCTTTAGCATTATCCCTGGGCAGAAAATGGTGATCACAACGGTCTGTAGTGTAAGTACGTGTATTATTTGTGTGTTGTGTGTATCGAACACACAAAGCCATAATAAAAGACTATAGTCTTTGTTCAAAACAAAAATAGTTTGATCTGATAGAATCTACTCCTTTTTATAGGTTGATACAGGGACTTGGAAGACTTACACGGCCGGTGTTTATCATAGTTTTTCCATTTCATACTTCACCAGTGATCTTTTATTCATGAAACTATTGATAGATCTATATCAATGCAGGAAGGGTTTAGATATTTAAGTTTTTTTCATAGATTTGTTCAATGATTTCAAAGAAGGACGCTTGTTTCACATGGAATTCTCAGGTTGATGCACACAGAATTGTTCAAAACAACTTTAAACTACGGGCAATAAAATAATAATACCCCCCCCCCCCCCTCCACGTCAAGCTTGGTAAACGCCATGTATGCGACGACACTAAATAAATTAAGGCTTTACCAAAGACTATCGTATAAAACGTAATTTCTTCCGGAAAGTTGGAAGAAGAAAAAATGGTAGACGCAGTGACCAAGAAAACTCTAAGTAATATTCCATTACTCAAAACTAAAGCAGGGCCAAGGGACAAGGATCTATGGCCAGCGAGACTGAAAGAAGAATACCAGTCATTAATTAAGGTACATGTATTTACCGTCACTGTTTAACTGAAAATGTGTAACATATGTTTATTGCAACGAACGCAAAATGTGAGCGGAGCGACAGTGGTTATCCAGCCCGCCAGCTGGGGCGTATAGTTATTAGTCAGACCGTAGAGATGCGTAATATGCCGTCATGGCTCATGCCGCGGCCGACGTACATACCGTGGGCGTGGACCGAAAATGTCTGTCTCTTTCGTTCGTTAGCCTCTTGTCTTATTTTGGGTTAAATTGAGGCTTTTACTTTTAAACGAACGAAAGAGACAATGCCAATCAAATGCCGACAGAGCTGAGCTGAGCTGAGCTGAGCTGAGCATTGCTGCATTACTAGCCATTGGCCATTACTCATTAGTTATTACTTAGTTAGGGACGTTACAAAAAAATTAAATCTCAGAATTCAAGCTCTTGCTTTATGCCATTAGACAGAGCTTGATAAGACCTTTTATTTAATGCCTCATTCATCGTAATAGCCCCAGTAATAAGAAAGTTATGCCAATTTTAAACGCCCGGAAATCATGTATTTAATTGCTTTGTTTTCCTTTGTTTTTAAACCAAAAGTTGTGATCTCAAATGTGACCGAAAGATTCTATTTCATTACATAAAATGGCCCCAAAATGTATGTAAATACACAAAAATTGCTAATTCGTCCGTCATTTATGCATGACATTTTCACATTCCTCCTAAAAAAAAACATATTTCTAATCCATAGATTTTGCTGAAATTTCACCAAAAGCAAATTCACATGTTAACCAATCATCCTAGATACTTTTTTTCAAATCCTGTAGGTGGGATCAGGGTACAGAATGGCACTAAACACGGCTCTTGTGAAACAGTGCAGCAAAACAAACTGCCGAAAACATAAATCATAAAAAGTTTAGTATGAAATGAAAGATAACAATGTCATTCTTCTCATCCAAAAGAAATCATGAAACAAAAATCTAATCAGCCCATCAAAAGATCACATTTACCTAGGCTATCCAAATTGGTCTCCAATAGTGCATAACAGCCCCATGGCAGAAACCGTCATGGCGAAAGCACACACATTGTAACATACCTACATTACTTTAGACTTTAGTTTGAATTTCTTCAACTTATTTTCAAGTTCAACTCAGCTCAGCATTATAAATTAACATGTCTGTGTTATTATATGCAGACATGATTTGAATAAACTATTTAAAAAAGAACAAACAAAAGCCCTTTTTAATATTTAGTTTATGGAATTATGCAGTGATAAACTGATAATCATATTAATCAGCTACACATGTACGGACTAAGTAGATCTAGGAGGTTTGGTAGAAGAAAAGGTTGTTGCCATTGACAGCAATTATAATACTGTAATATTATTAATAATAGGTTCTACTTAGATTTACTAGATCTAGATCTATTATGATTCATACATGTATTATTTTGTTTTAATCACTCTTTATTTCTTCATCTTCCAGTATGTGGGGAACAACAAGGAAGCGGACAATGATTGGTTCAGACTCGAGTCTAATAAAGATGGCACAAGGTGGTGGGGGAAGTGCTGGCATATACAAAATCTCTTGAAGTACGAGTTTGAGCTGGAATTCGACGTAAGTACGCCAGGACGACAGCAAAATAAAATGTAACAATAATTTGTGTGAGCAGTGAGCAATTCATGTGCATTGAAAATAGAAAAAGCAGCTTTTGACCTCTGATTTGTGATGCCTGTGTGAAGGCCAAGGGGTACAGGTGGGGAACACATACGTTTGTATTTAGTGTATTTTGGTACTGAACAGTGAATGCCAGAGAATGCAATGCATTGGAGGGGGGGGGGGGGGGGGAGGGGCAGATCAAATGAAAGCAATCCTCTTCCTTGGTTTTAAAGGCATATGGTAGGCAATCAACAGTTTCCATGTGTATTATGTCATAATACGTTGTATTGTAATTAGTTGAGATATTATTAATGGATGTACAAATTTGACACACAGAGATTGGATGTCCACCCAAGATATACCTCCCCCACTAGTCTCCCAGAGAGTGTGGTCTGCTGTCAAATTCCCTATGAAAATCCAAACGTATGTGTTCTCTTGGCACCTGCACAAGAGCCTAAGAATCGAGCCTATACCTCGTCTAATTTGTGTTTTGATTTTAATTTTAATTTGACAACAGATCCCTGTAACTTATCCTGCTACGTCGCCGGAGATAGCCATTCCAGAGTTGGATGGGAAGACGGCCAAGATGTACAGAGGAGGCAAGATCTGTCTTACCGATCACTTCAAACCTCTGTGGGGAAAGAACGTTCCAAAATTTGGCATTGCACATGCCATGGCATTAGGGGTAGGTGTAAGCAAAAGATGTGATTGTGCACCATTCTGCATGAAAAGGAATTTGGGGAGAAGGTTGCGCATAAGTTTGTGTGAGCAAGAAAGAAAATACATTTATAAATACAAGATTGGATACACTACACAAAGAGTGCCCCCTGTTCGCATTTTGACATAAGGGATTTTTTTCTTCCCCACAAGAAACCTTCGTAACGTACCACGAGGATAGCGCCTAAAAAAGACAAAGAAAAAAAGGACAGGGATCGGTAATCTAACATGATATCACTATCTCCCCCTTTTTTTTGGGGGGGGGGGGGGGTTAAGAAGAAGAAGAAATATATATGTACATGCATATTATGTGAGTGTATATACATGAATTTGATTTCAAAACAAATTTGTTATAGTATTCGGCAATGATAGTCATAATCTGACTGACTTGCCTAAATTAAACAATAACAACATCTGTTTTCTCCAATAAATTATGTCTTCTGTCCCCCCCCCCCTCTCTCTCTCTCTCTCTCTTTCTCTCTGTCTTCCTCTTTCCCCCCTCTCTCTCTCTCCTGCAAAGAAAAAACCAATATAAAACCAATAAAATCTCTTTTTCTATCATGTACAGTTGGGTCCGTGGCTGGCGGTGGAGATTCCTGACTTAATAGAGAAAGGAATTGTGGTTCATAAAGAAGGCGGAGCTGCATCAAATTCATAACGTTTACATCAGTGCATAGAGTAGAACTTTATTACATCACAGCTTGCATGACATCTAGAGGGCAATCTATCCCGACAAGGCTTGCATCAAAGAGGACCTATGAATTTCAACTTTTTCGTTGATTCTACGTCGATTTTCGCCAAGTGTTTTGAACATGACATCAGATGTAAGGGAACCATCACCTCGTTTTTTTAAAAAATAATTTTTTTTAAATTTGCACTTGAACTAAATAGTCTTTTAAAGCCCCACTGCACTAGTTTGGCTAGGAGGGATTAGACCTCCCTGCATGGTCACTGACAAGTGGTTATCTCATCAAATAAGCTCTTAATTAACATAAGAAAAAGGGAAAAAGGGACCAATGGTCACCGATTAGGCATTGTTTGCTATATAGAGGGCTCAAGTAGCTATAAGTAGTGCAGTGGGGCTTTAAAGGGAAATGTGAAAGACAAGTCCATCCGTGCCCAGCACCAAAAACGCACTCAAACCATAACACTGATAAGATAATGCTGGACTAATTTTAGATTTCAGCAGGAACAATGTGCGTATCCTGAACTAAGTATACCATTACACAAAGGGATTCAGGTTTTCTGACTATTTAAAGAGTGTCAAAAATAACAGCGAAAACCGGGGAAAAAAAATTGTGGTGTTCCATGCTACAATTTCCAAGGCATGGAATGATCTGTGCAATTTATTTTAAGGTCATTGTTTATCAATGTAAAATCTGAGATGCATGGCCCTACGTGTTATCAGTGTCTGTGATATGGTGTAAAATTGAAGCCCTGAAAAAATTGCGCTTCAAAATGATCATGATGTGCCTCAAAAAAGTACAAATCTTTGAGTGACCGGTTTTACCATATCGGTATTCATTTTCCCCAATAGACTGTAGTGTTATAAAAAACGTTGAGAAAACGGTTTTAGAAATTTCAAATTCCAATCATAAATATCTTGATAATCAGAAGGGCGATCGGCTTGTAAAAGTCCTGGGATTCCTGACTGACCTAAGGGTTTAGAATTATGATTGCAGCATGAGCTAAATCCAGGATTTTGTTTCAGAATCTGAGACAAAGATACCCAATCCCTTTAAGGTCATCCCTTATTATGTTGTCTTTCCCGTAGGGATGAGTGGATTATTCACATTTCAGTAACTGGTAATGTATCTTGAATTTGGGTAATCAATTTAGAACTTGAGACATCTGTGCAAAATTTTGAAGAAAATTTTTTGGGCAAAGCTTCTCTTACTGAAGATACTGTGAACTGTTGTGAAGCAGAATTTTCCAGGTGCGTGAAATTTTGCAATTCCCCGACATTTATTTCATCAAAAAATGAAAATATTTGTTATTTGACTGTCGACTTATAGTTGTTTCTTCTATCACTAAAATTATTTAATGGTCATATCAAGATATTTCCATTTTTGGAGGAAATAAAATGGGGAAAAGATTATCCGCTTTACAGAGCTATTCAATGTTATTACATGTAGTGATTTGTCTGTAAATGTAACATGTTGCCACATGTATTCCATGTATATGATTATGTTAACAAATTAAATACCCTTGCAAACTATAGATTTCAGTCATGCCTTCCATTTTATTTGGTGTAAAACTCCAATCATTCTTTGCAAAAACATTTGATGTTGTTTATTTCTTTTCCATTCCTTAAAAGCTTTTTAACTTAACTCAACATGATGGCGATCTCTTTCTATTTTTCTTCTCTAGCCTTTTAATCTATCTCTCCTCCCTCTCTCTCTCTCTCTCTCATCTTTCTAATATCCATCAATCCACTGGCCTCTCCTCTCTTTCTTTCTCTCTGTCTCTCTCCTTTTTAACAGAACCAGGTACCAGTATTTAGAACAGGGTTCCCACCCTGGGAAAGTTGTTTACTGTTTTCTTTTTCTTTTCTTTCTGCAAAGTAATGGAAACTGTGAGGGAAGGTGGAGGCCGCCACCACAAACATGAAAATATATATATCACTGCTCTTTTTTGATAACGGTTCTTGGAAATTGGTTCTCATTTCTGTGGGAACCCTGTTAGTGTTGAAACACTTGTATCTCCATTACTACCCTATATTCTTCAACACCTGCACTCTGCAAGCCGATGACTTGCCAATGTTCAACATCATTCGCATCCCACAAACTACAAAGCATCCGAAAACAGAGCCTTCATCAAATGTACAAAACATGATCATGTTTATTAAATGATATACACTTGAGCATCAAGACAAGTACAAGTACCTATGTACACAATATACAGAGAAGATAACAATCATGAGTTGATGAAGCAGCCATTACAATGCTTACATGTACTTTGTTGTTTTGTTGAAAAAAGTGTCTTATCAGCCTTAAACTCAATGGTCCAAAAATGCCCAGAAAAGTCAATTACTAGAAGCAAAAGCATGATAAGTACCCCAGTTACATTGCCGAACCGACTCCAAACAGACTGTTCCTTGGTCAATTGTTGTGTAAATTATAACGTTTTGGGGTTATAATTTACATCGCTGTGATTGAGGTATATGTACAAGGTTCTATGACATATTAAACAAGTCGATAAGCAATGGGAACTGTGTGACTTATCCAAGGACTTGCGATCGTTCACAACTCATAAGCCTAGACTAATGAGCCATTCGGTGGGATCATGTCATTTGGGCTGATGAAGAGTATGAATAAACAAACATAAACAACTCAATGAACAAACATAAACAACTCACTGAACAAACATAAACAACTCAGAGACTTTTGGATTCTTCCAAAACACAACAATAATGATACAATAATAATAGTAACAATATTAATAAGATCAATTTTTGTTTACCTGTTCTTTCTGAGGGTACCCATTTTCACCTGGGTGGTAGTGCCGGACTGAGATGCGAACCCTCAACCCTTGGATTTAGAGTGGAGAGCATGAACCACTATACCACAACACCTCCACACAATTATACAACGCTGTTCAGGTATTCTATTCACAGCTTAAAGTGTGTACCTGTAGTCTCAAGCACCCTGTACAGCTATCAAATGGCAAGAAAATAACTCTTAAGTGTCGTGCGGGGCTCTACATCAATGATGGGCGCTTGGTCAGCATGGGCACGTCAATTTTTCAGCGTCATGCCCCCCAACCCCCTCCAAGTTTCTAAAACGTTTTTTGGGGACGGGGCATACATGTACAGACTCTACAAATGTCAATGCAGACCCCAGCCCTGCAAAAGAAAAAGGAGGTACGGAGCCCTGTCGTAATGAACATCAGTTTTCTACTTACATCCAGCGGTAACAACAACTAATTCATTTTAAAAATAAATACAAGAAAACATGCCTAGCAAGAAAATACAAAATAGACATAACTGTATTAGTCTTTTTTCAAGTACCTGTCATTAATGCCGTTGCTTTTTCTTGAATCATTATTTTTGTAAGACATAATAAAAATGTACACTGTAGCACCTAAACTTTACCACTATATTACAAGGAATTGCATTATTCAGTAAGAAGATGTGTGCCAATACTTGAAACTCATAACTTCTAAATGAAGTATAGAATACAAATTCAAATGCCATACGCATAATGACATAAAGAGCACAAACTCATTGTTATTTAACATTTGTTTTAAATCTGAAAGAATAACATTTTGTTCAGAACTCAAACTCCAACGTTTGAATATGCAGCATTTGTAACATGACACATAATGGCATATTACCGGTACCTTTAAAGGGAAAGTCTACCCTGATATCAAATTGGTTTTTATAGAAGCAGAAAAATGAGAGAAACGGGTCAGTGAATGTTTAGCAAAAATTGTTGAAAATTAGAAAGTCACGAGTTTTTTTTTAGGTGAGATCAATTAAACACAAATTGACAACTCTGTGACGTATCTTGTGAGCTCCCTTCCAATTTGACCTGTACTAAAAAACTTTCAAAACCTAATATTTCCCCTAAGAAAATTTTAAATCATACATTCACCCAGAATATAATTGCATGTTTTTATATGACCCCTGTTTGAAACAAATCTATTGTCATCAATAAGTAAGAAAATGAAAGTTTATGACATTTCTGTTTTGTTTAGACGGTATATCACGGAAATCAATGTCTTGTCAATCTGTTCCATAAAATAACTTTTAAAATCCCATTGAAAACTGAAAAAAACAGGGGAGCTAGACGCCTTCTGAATTTCTCGAACGTAAAATTGTCCATCTCTTTGCAAATCATCATCTGCCAATTGAAGATCAATTCAAGCTTCTCTTTTTCATCTCTGTAAACACTTACTTTCTTTGTTCAATTGAATGGAGATCATTACCATCAAACGTGTACACATACAACAGAAACAAATCCTAAGTTTATCACAGGCTAGATAAATACACATACCAATGGAACAGACGACTTTTCTCTTGTAACTCCTACAAATATTTCCAGACTTAGTTGCACGTTTATGATTTTGGCAAATATCTACAACCAATGTACATTTGCGTCACAAAAAGACTACTGCATACACAACATTCAATGTTGTTCACTTTTCTGAACAAGCAACACCATAAATGCCAATGATTGCAGTCACAGGATTGACACACGAACATTAAAACAAAAATGACAGGCATTCTAATGCCAATGGCCTTCTGCTTACCACAATAGTGTGTAGCAAAACAGTGAAACGGGCAGCACAACGAATTATAGTCATATACATGTAAACAATAATCTGTGAACACGGCATTGTCTGTATTCAGAAGTTTAAATGACACAGACACGTTGTGGAAGCTATATAAGTTGACGTGATTGAGCAGTAAATCATTCACTGGCAGTACATTCATTTTCCACTGACTATACATGAACAGTTTGCATCAAATTTTTTTTCTCAACTTTAACTCGTGTAAGACATTAATAAATCTAGGTAGTCGTAGTAAAATTAGCTGCATAGCATGTAAGGTAGTCTACATCATTTACAATACAAATACTGTATAATTCTAAGTGGAAGTCGTTGCATTTTCTGCAGGAATACTAAAACAAGCTGATTTAACCTGAAGTAATCAAGTTTAATAAGTAATCTTCAGTCCTTGGAAGCAGGCTAGGCCTGTGCATTTCATTTCGCCAACGATTAACTCTCAAACTGCCATGAAAGTTGGAAGAATTTTTTTATTGTACATGGGTCAGAGCATCGCCAACATAGAAGCCTGGATGTGCTATTAAACAGGAAACAAAATGAGTGGAGACTTAAACAAGACATTAATAATTGAAAACAAGAAAAAACGGTTTCTTGTCTTATTAAACCGTGAGTATTTTGACCGGGGCTCAACACTACAATGTAACAGGGGCCTGGTACATATGGGCACCCACAATCTATGGCTGGACCCGCCCCTCCCCCTATTTGGACATTTTTAAAAGGGCCCATCTACTCATTAAACGTTCAAACAGGAACCCCTACCAAAACAGTTAGTGCCAAGCCATGATTTGGAGCACCGCGGGATGTCACTTTAAACCAACATGGAAAGTATATTTTATAGTACAGTACAAAGTTTAACAAACTATTTACAATACACATAATACTGAAATAGGGAGTCATGAAACCATTAGGTCAAAAACTCTTTTCTTTTTAATAAACAGGACTTTTTTGAGTTTCCAAGACATACATTGCATTGATACCCCAATGCTGTTTTGTTGTGATTCATTCTGGGGCAATTCATCATGTTTTCATTCACTTTTTTGGCCCCAAATTTAGAAATCCCATACAGCCTTAACCATGTAAGCAGGGCACGATGCTAACAGGTGCCAGGGACATACGGCCATCCAATATCTGAAACGTGTGTTAATCTTATTACACATCATTCATTGCGATGTCCGAGAAGTTTTGACTTAAACCTGCATCTTCCTAGCGGGTGAAAACTTAGAATCCTTGTTTAATTCATTTTCAAATATTTCTCAACTAGAATGCTTCTAACTGAAGAAGTTAAAAAAGAAAAAAAAATTGTCTGTATTATATTAGTGTATTAAAACAAAACAGTGGTCTACAAATGGCCAAAAATGCAAATTGATATTTTGCAAGAATATGAAACTTTCAATTGAAAATTCACAAATACCATTGGGGAAATAGTAATAGTCAGAACTCTCCATATTAAGTAGTTACAGTGGTATCACATGAATAAATTCAAATACCGGTAAGGATAAATGCTACCAACAATGACAAATACCAGTCATCTGAACATAATAACGATCAAAACACAACCCAGGTGTAAATCTAGGTAAATAAAATGAAACGATGAAGACGTGTTCTTCATTTTTGCCTGTACTCTATTTGTTTTTGTTACTGATAATGTTGATCCTTTCGGCCACCCATAATCTTGTTGTTTTGACAACGGGCCCAATGGCACACAACAGGGCCACCTCCATGTACTGTACATGTATAAATACAGGTAACGGTCAAGCTAACTTCGGGGACCTGTTTCACAAAGCCTTTTTTCAATGACAAATGACAAATGACAAAAATCAGTGACAAATCTGTTGATAACCAATCAGATGCAAGGATTTCAGTAGCTTATAACAAAAACTGTCATTTGTCACTGATGACGAGTTTTGTGAAACACCCCCCAGCACTACGCCAAACTCGGCAATACAAGGTGATAAGGAGTCACACCTGGAAGTGGATACTACACAAACCGACCAATGAAATAGCCATAAATTTCATGTTTTATAGCATTTCACCCCCTAAAATTGTCAACCTAACCTTTCTAAGAATAGATTTTACACATGTTTATATATTTCCATCAATCATCCGTTTAGGGCCAGAAGGGTGTCAACTCTGTGTGAAATGATTCAAGTTAATGCCCTTCTGGTTCTAATCAGATAGAACGATCTTGAATTTCTCTGTTCTAAATACGTACTTCATGCACAAATATAGGCATGCGTTCGTGATCAATTCAGTTTTCTCGCACAATCTGGCCAAAATTCCTCCCAGTCCAAGTTGACCTAGGGACCAAGTTTGCCACGATCGGTGTACAATTTAGTGTGCTATGTGTCATTCTGATAGAGTGCCTTAACATGAGTTCAGAGCCAGAAGGGCGTTAACTCTGTGGTATAGTACATGAGCTACTGCCCTTGTGGCTCCAAACAGAGGTTTATGATCCCTGAGAGTCAAGCATGATGGTATGATCCAAAGAGCTGCTAACACCGCGATAAATCCTTAATGTGCAAAAAGATAATACGTTGTCTGGTGTGAACACATCCACAGTTCCTACAGGTTCACATATGATTTGACATGGTATTGTTCACACCACCCAATCCTGGATGCTCTAAAATGATTCATTGATGTTCACACATGACCTAGCCTGGAAAAGGCTTGTTCATACTCGAGAATACAACATATAGATGTTATCGATGTGCTGTGTTCACCACTGACGTGGCCTTGTGCCGTTCTCACTCATTGCTTCAAAGTGACGAAACATGGCTAGGGGATGTTCACACATGATCTTAAGAAGCCATGTGCTGTTCACACATGATATAACACCACTATGTGTTATTCACACATGAACTTACGAAGCCCACATGCTGTTCACACATGACATAGCACCACTATGTGCTGTTCATACATGATGAAGCGAAGCCATGTGCTGTTCACACTCCTCCTGGCTAATGAAGAGCCGATCGCACGGTGTGCACTCAAAGCTGCTGAGATGCCCCAGATGTTTGGCTTTCATATGAATCAACAAACTCACTCTTGTCCTGTAGCCCATCCCACAGACCTTACACGCAACAATCTCGTGGAAACGCGTCGATCTCCCCGCCCCTGCTTCGCCCGGTGGCGAGTTTGGAGGGTCATCTTGACCCACCGTGGCAGGACTAGGAGTGGCGGTGGCGGCTATGGTATCTTTGGTTTTAGAGGGGGGCAGGAGGATGCCAGCTTGGAGGCACTTCTCGCCTCCTTTCTTGGATTTGTTCACACACAGACGGCAGAGGACGGCGGCGGCGGGGTTTTCTTGGTTTGCTGACTGACTGCCTTCAGTCAGTGGGTCGATGAACTCCTGACCACATGCGCTGCACACTCGGATTAGGAAGCGCCCTGTTCACACAAACAAAAATAAGATATTAGGAATCAAGATATACAGTCAAACCTGCTTTCATGGCTACCTGTCACTAGTAGTCAACCAATTTGCTCCCCTGAAGATAGAAATGCATATTAAAGAACCTGTCTAAAAGGGCCACCTGTCTACAATGGCCACTTTTTGTGTTTCCATTAAGTGGCCTTAACAGAGAGGTCTGACTCTATATGTTCAAGTTCGTTTATTTACACTTATCATTAAAAATACAAGAACATATACAATTAAATACGGAATAGTCACACATAAAATATCATACATTCAACAACAAAAAACAAAAAAACATAACATTATGGGAGTGAAGGGATGAGCTAAAATGGAGTATGGTCCTTATGCTAGAGCCCATCCCTCATTATAATATAAATAAAAGGCAAATTAAATGTTGTACGATTGGAAGCATGAAAAAATGAGGGAAAACAGGGGGGGGGGGGGGGTAACGAGCCTGGTGAGTTATAGCACGTAAGATTCAATTAAATACATTTTATATTTTTGTTTAAAAGTTTGAAGACTTTTGCAATTTCTTATATTTATTGGAATGGAATTCCAAATTTTTGGACCATCAAAAGATATTGATTTTTTCATTAAAGTTGTTTTAATTTGTGGTAGGTGGAAATTAGATGCATTTCTAGTTTCATAATCATGAAAAGTCAAATTTAAATTAAAATGCTTTAGAAGTGCACATAGTAAAGATTCATTTCGACACAAGTACATAAAGACTGCAATATGATATTTACAGATATCAAATACATTAAGAAGCTTTAATTTATAAGATATAGGTTTCGAATGAGCTCTGTAGTGTGAATTTGAAATTACCCGATGCCGGATGGCTTTCTTTTGCATTTTGAGTACCCTATTCAGATTGGTTTGGCTTGTCATGGCCCATACTTCAGAACAGTAATATAAATAGCAGATCGGGATGTTATATAATAATGTGATAATCAGCCTACCTTCTGATACATTCTTCTGTTTGTTGACAGCTTCGGAGCCTTGATCGCCAGAATCTAAAAAGATGGAAAGATGAAGGGTTCACGTCAGTAGTACCAAGGAACCAAAGTGCTAACATCATATTCGCTCGTTGTCTAGGTTACTCGTTCCAAACAACAGAGCCTGCCCACGAGGTTCACCGCAAAATCATTCAAGCAACATCCTGGAGCATGGAAAATTCAGTGTTTGGGGCTGGTGTGATCAACATGCCATTGTTCAGCGCAAGATTGTTTTGAACCAGCAACCTTGACAATTGGCTAGTATGACGTCACACAACATAAACATTTTTTTTATTAAAAAAACAACTTTTATTGGATACATCTTAGACAGATAATATATGTAATAACCATTATGAGTTTCTATTTTGAATTGCTTTGGTACAATACAACTGACCTTAAAGCCTCACTGTACTACTTTTAGCTACTTGCTCCCTCTGTACAGAAAACTATGCCTAATCGGTGACCGTTGGTCCCCCATGATCCTCTTTTTCTTCTGTTAATTGAGAGCTGAGTTGATGATATAACCACCTGTCAGTGACCACGCTGTGTGGTCTAATCCCTCCTAGCCAAACTAGTACTGACGGGCTTTAACTGAACTTTGTTTCACTTACTGGTTGAAACCTTCACCATGTCCTTTTCCCTCCTTGGAGATTCCTTGGTTTGAGCACCCGAACTGTGTCTTCTCTTTTCACCTGAGCTTGTTCTGACCCTCTTGGGGGTGGCTTTAGTTCTCACTGTCTCACCCCTTCTTCCATCCACGTCGTCATCAAACTCCGCCCCATCCTCAAAGTCCAAATCAATCTTTTTATGGCGACTCCTCCGCGAGCGTCTGCTCCGACTCAGCTCATCGTCATCATCTTCATCATCGGACGAGTTAGAATCGACTTCGATGTCGACCTCCTCGGACAAAGCCTCTCTCCATTTGGTTCTCGCCCGCTCCCGGACACGACTCCTGCCATCGTCACCGTGGTCGTGGTCGTGTTCGACGCCTTCCTCGTCGTTGGAAGTGTCATCGGAATCACCGGAGTCGTCACTGGACTCGTCCTCCTTCCAATCCATCGCTTCTTTGGATTCATCGGTGCTTCCATCTCCGCCTTCCCCGTAGATGGAATACTTGATTGGTCGATGCTGCCTTTTCCTTCTTACGTAAGGAATGTTGCTGGGATCTGAAAGCAATGTAAAAATAAATCATATATCTATCTGTGAGATCTAATGTCTCTGTATGAGATACTTCATATCCTATATGATGTTGTGGGTGTCCTGTATGACATACATTGTTATGTACATGAAATACTCCTATGCACAAGATAAAGGGTCACACAGACTAGGTAGCTACTATGCGAGCACCTTCGTATGTGAGGTCCTATCATGAGTACTGTATTATACAAGATCCTGTGTTTCCTAAATAAGGTCCTGTTTGTCTTTTATGAGATCATGTGTCCTATGAAAGGTAGTAAGTGTCCAATACGAGTTCCAGTGTAATAAATGAGGTCCTATGTGTCCTATATGGTGTCTTATGTGGACTTACCCTGCACACTATCCCTGCACAAAATACAGAGCCACTCCGTTTCTGGCGGACTCTTCACGTCCACACAGCGGAAATGATACCACTCCACCGAGCAGTCTCTACCATCGCATGCTATCCTCTGGTATTATTAGATCCTGTGTTTCCCATATAAGGTCCTGTTTGTCTTATGTAAGGTCATGTGTCCTATACGAGTTCCAGTGTAATAAATAAGGTCCTATGTGTCCTATATGGTGTCTTATGTGGACTTACCTTGAACACTATCCCTGCACAAGATACAGAGCCACTCCGTCTCTGGTGGACTCTTCACGTCCACACAACGGAAATGATACCACTCCACCGAGCAGTCTCGACCATCACATGCTATCATCCGGTCCCAGGAGTTGGGCTGGCCACAGGGACATAGACCTGCTTCCTCTTGCTGTGGCTTCTTCATCCTCTTCCTCTTCAATTCTAGTTCTTTCTTCTTCCTTCGCTGTTCTTTCCTTCTCTCCTTCTTCTTTCTCAAGGTTTCAGCTGCTTCTGTTTAAAGAGAATGACTTTGGATTAGAGACTAACATTCTGGAAGAATCGGCATGAGGACATACTAAATGGAATTAAAATCAGGACTGAGGAGGCTAATATATGAATATCCTAATAGTCAAACTTGTCCATAAAGGCCACACGGAGGAAAAAGAAAAAGTGTCCCCTGTAGACAAGTGGCTTTTAAAGACAGGTTCTACAATACACATTCTTTTCTTAAAGCAGCTAAAATAATTTGCCACTATAGACAGGTGGTCTTTATAGAGAGGTGGCTACCAAGGCAGATTTGCCTGCATTCAAGTTGAATAGCCACATTTTGGTGCATAATGGTTGCTATGGTCAGCTTAACTAGATGTCCTATCAAGGACATCCTGGGAGAATAATATGAAAGGGCTTTTGGGCTTCTTAATTTTAGAGCAAACAATACAAAAAAACAATAGGAACTGGGGTGATTACATCCAAAGATAATGTTAAAAATGGAAACTTTCACCTTTTTTTTTGAAATTCTTACTTTTTCAATTGGAATTTTTGATGATAGTTTGTCTTCGTCGACACCAAAGGTAGGATCACATGAAAGGGGCTTCTGTCAAGATTGCCATCTTACCTTTTGAGCAAAAAGGACAGAACCACTCATCCTTTGGCACCTTAGTGACCCCTACACATGTAAAGTGGTACCACTCTATCTCACACTGTGGGTTGTCGCAAGCTATCATCGCATCGTAGGCGTTGGCACGGCCGCAAGGACACACCCCCAGTCGGCTGGACTTGTCCACGACGTTGAAGAAGCAGCCTTGTTCTGCAGCTGTGAGGGGAGACAAGAGAATGGCACATGGTGACAAGGAAGGTAATAAATTGTCTATAGTCCTATATCCTATCGGTTCCGTTTTCCATTGGCCCAATATCCTACCGATCCCGAGTCCTATTGATCCTTACGTCCCATTGCACGTCTGCCCTTGATTTATCTCATATTGATCTTATGCATCATTTGTCTTATGTCCAACTGGTGCTTTGTCCCATTAGCCTTAGTTCTAGTTGGTTTTGTGCCTCATTTTGCTACCATTTAATTTATATTCTATTGGCTTTATGTCCCCAATGACGTTATTGTCTATGACCCATTGGTTCTATGTCCATGTCCAATGTTCTACTAGCTTAATGTCTGATTGATATAATGCTCCAATGATCTTATGTTCGACTGATCATATGCCCCTATGCCAAACTGATTGTAAATTCCTTTGGTCCTATTTTCCATCGACCTTATATCCAATCAGTCCAGTCTTAAATCCAATTTGTCTTCAATTGCTACATCCCATTGGTCCTATGCCCTACAAGTCAGCTATATCCTATCATCACCAAAACCTGGAGGCCAGGTTCACTCAGAGCATTTTAAGAGTTAAGCCCTCCTTATAGGAAGAGACCATCAAAGGTGGAGGGGGGGGGGGCGGACCTAAAAGGGTAGGACTACAGGATATACACTATAGAAGTGGTCATGGTGCCCAGCGGAAATACACCGTCTCAAGCTTTGCCTGGTGACATAGCTGATAGAGATGCATATTTTACACTTCCACAAGGATACTTTTTGGTACCTTAACTGTTCTTCTTAATATATACTTTGGCTCCAGTACAAATCAAGGAAAAGTCAAATGCATCTCCCTCCTTGGCCAACCAAAAAAGAAAAACGCATGCCTTTAATTTACAATATTGAAGCCACGAGGCTGATCTAAATATCTGCAAAAGGGGATCCATTAGGATATCGTTATCCTGTGCAAATAAACACCACCCTAAATTCATTTTCTATTTTGTAATAACTATTATCAAGTGGTAATTTAGTAAAAGAAATGGTGTGTATCAATACTTGTGTAAAGTGAGAAAGTTCACAATATTGGTTAGATGTACACGAATGTGACCATGCATGACTTTGCGAGTCTTGTGCAACAATCAAATATACACTCAAGGCAATACAAAATACTTTGAAGGAGAAAAATAATTTGAATTGTACTTATTTATATATTTAAAGGAAATGAAATTGATGACATCATTAACCAGAGAAAGAAAGACTATTTCAGAAACCAACTTATAGTCTAGAAATAAGATTCAGATAGTAAGCTAAAAACATAGTGCGATGTGTTAAACAAACATGTAGACATAAACAAACTAATGAAAAGGACACGGAATAATTTTCAACAAGAAAATATTACTCATTTCTATGTAACATTCAAGATACTAAAATGGAAATGGGAAGCTTTGAAGCAAAAAATATGAAAGTCTGAAAAACAAAGCATGAATTATTAAAAACTTAAATTAAAAACATTTTGGCAAATTCTAAGGTGATTATTAAACTATGGATGTATCAAGATAAATAATGGCTTAATCAATTTTGTTGGTATAGTTCTACAAAATGCATTTCCCTATGATTATTAAACAGGCACAAATAGTGGAAGAAAGGTTCCAATGTCTGATACTGACATACAGGTACATTGAAACTGTACATGTATTTAGGAAATGTATGCATTGCTTTTGATACTACATGTATTTAGGAATAAGGTCTATTTTGGGAGACTAAATTTTAAATGATAAATGCTACCACTGTTCAACACAAATCACAGAAGCCATTGATACAAAGTGCTTATTTCTTCTTCTTTTTTTTCTTTAAACTGAGAATTCTCAGAGATGTATTTGATTCAAGATTCTGGCCCCTCCAAAAGTCATTGAATGAACTAAGGATAGACGCTTCATCTTCAAGGGATCAACATTAGATCCAGAATCTTTGTTATGCCTCAGTCACACCTTTGCTGCGTATTTATGGCAGGTTGTTTCAACATTTATTCCTATTTCCGGATATCAAGAAATTGAATTCTTGATATTAAGAAATCAAATTCTTGATATCAAGAATTACCTTTGCTTTACAACAGAAAATCACTTCTTGATATCATGAATTCATTTCTTGATATCAAGAAGTAGGAATAAATGTTAAAACGGCTTGCCATAAATACGCAGTAATACCCAAGCCAAGTACGCAAAGGTGTGACCAAGGCATTACAGGGATGAAATATGCATACAGGTCTATTGGGAACCCACCTGAGAAAGAATTCCTACGGGCCTGAACAGAACGCTTTTCTTGGCTTCCTTCTGTAAATAACACAATTGAAGGTTTTGCATCATTATTCAAGTCATTTTTTGCTTACTTTTTATCAGCAAATTGCTTTGTGCTTCATCACTAAGTATTGAAATGTAGCCACTTTGGAAGGTAAATGAATGAATGCAAAACACTTTTACTTTAAAATTTGTTACCGAGTCTGTTAAGTTATTTGAAGCTGCATGGAGGTATTCTAAACTCTATGGGTGGTATTCTTGTAAGGGGACTAACTGTAGTCCATGGTTTAATCCACCAACTAAGTATGGAATGCCAAGTGTCCATATGAATATGTTTTTGAATAATTTAATCTGTCACTAAATTAAAATAAAATGTAATAACATAATAAATAAACAACAATATGACTATGATATAATTATGTTATCAAGGTAATTTAGGGACATATCAAGTTATTCAAAAATATATTCATATGGACACTTGGCATTCGATACTTAGTCAGTAGATTAAACCATGGACTAAAGTTAGTCCGCTTTCAAGAATACCACCCAATGACTTCTGCCATCTAGATCTAAATTCATCTAAACATGCAATATATGGACAGAGGTCAGGGAAGGGGGAGGGAGAGTCGAAGAGAGGGAAATAAAGGATGCTGGGACTGAAGGGAGGGGGGGGGGGGAGGCATGAAAGCAAAAAAGTGAAGGATATACAATAATATGGGGTACACAGAAAGAGGGGAGAGGGGAGAGGGGAGAGAGGGGAGAGGAGAGAGAGAGGGGAGAGATGACAGAAGAGACGGGGATGAAAATAAGAGTGAGAGATGAAATAAGAAAGATATTGGAAAATGAGAGAAAGCAAAGAGAGAGGAAAAAGAAAAAGAGGTAAGGATACAGACAAAAAAGGGAGAGGGAGAGTTTCAATATTGCTGAGTGACTACAATAAATAGAGCACATTTATATTTATGTCTCTGTTTGTATCTCTAGACGTTGACTTATTGACCTCTACTCATTATACAAATGTAATTATACTGCCCAATATTTTAGTCTTCAATGTACATATAAGTACTACATAGAAAGCCTCTAGTACCATCATTGAAAAAAATGTGCTTCTAAATAGTTGAAAACTATTCCACTTCGGTGGTAAGCGCTTTATAAGCACCGTTTTTATTACTACTATTTTTTAAATGGGCTAACATATTACAAGATCTTAACCAAAAAGAAACGTCAAAGACTCTATAGTTTGTTCTAATTTTAATTTCCCCCAATGACCTTTGACCCGAACTAAGACCTGAACCTGACACTCAGAAAACAAATTATCCCCCCCCAAAAAATGTTTTCACTACACCCCACAACATACAGATGAAGACACACACACTCACACACACACACACACACGGACAAATTGTACAGGGAGAGAGAAAAACATCTTGTTATAACCAAGTGAAGGAGACATAAACCGTACATGTGTAGTCATAACAGCTCTGTAAACTGAGATAAGAAGCTAGAATAGAAGTGAAACCATTATGAAGAGAGATCCTTAGATTCAAATTACTACATTCACTCTCAAAATACAAGAACTTATCACCATGTCTGAATCTAAAATACTTATCTGTTTCTTTCACACAGAGAGTGAGAACGCATAGGGTATTTATGGTGTGCAGCTACATTCTGATAACCTTAACATTTCTTGAACTAACACAGAGATAGTGAATACATTTGTATGGTATTTTTGCGCACAGCTGACTTGTCATCTCCACTTGCATGCGACATATGTGAACGACCCATCGGGTGGTATTCTCGAAAACTTTAGTCCATGGTTTAATCCACCGACTAAGTATGGAATGCCAAGTATCCATATGAATATATTTTAGAATAACTTGATATGTCCCTAAATTACCTTGATAACATAATTATATCATAGTCATATTGTTGTATATTTATTATGTTATTACATTTTATTTTAATTTAGTGACAGATTAAATTATTCAAAAACATATTCATATGGACAGTTGGCATTCCATACTTAGTTGGTGGATTAAACCATGGACTACAGTTAGTCCGCTTTCGAGAATACCACCCATTATGACTGCAGTATATAAATGCTTGAAGTATCAAAACAGCTCATTTCATGAATTAAAGGGGGAAATCAATGTAAAAGAATTGAACTAAACTGCACTAATTACCGGCACGATAGAGGTCTTCATTAGTTTTGTTGATTCGCACAACGGCATCAATCTTCTCACATTTGATCTTGAGAAGTGTTGAACATGGGCTAGAGGGTGCTTTCCTCTTCAAGGAAGACAAAACTAAAAAAAAAGATTCAATCAGAAAAAATATAAGTTTATTAAATCTGGAAACAATGCACAGAAATATCTGTAGATAAATCTGGAATGTGTATCGAGCAGCCCAAAAGTTGATATACAGTCAAATCTGTCTACAGCGACCGCCCAAGGGAAACAAAAATGTGCTTGTTGTAGACAGATGGTCTTTGTAGACATGTTCCTCTAGTACATGTTTCAATGAGAAACCATTTTCAAGGGAAACAAAAATTGTGCTTGTTGTAGACAGGTGGTCACTAAAGCAGGTTTGACTGGGTACTACTAACTCAGTTAAACCCAACCATGGGTCTTGGATCACTTTAACAAAGGGAAATTAAACCTCATATCAACTTTCGTTGTAAAACCTTATTTGAGCGAAAGCCTGAATCTAGCGTCGGATTCAAGTTTGAGGGGAATACGGGCCATAGGATCTATCAAATATACAATTCTGTGCAACAGGTAAAAAATAATTCTACATCAAACTAGATGAGAACGAAAGTAATTGTACTTTGGTAGTTAATCGCTTATGAAAGTACCATTAAAAACAAAATACCTTTTAATGATGTAACACAGTACACAAACCATCAACATTAATGATATTTGTGCCTTAAATTCTCCTGACTTAAGCTCTCACCTTCTTTCGTATCTTCTCTTATTTCCACTTCCGATTCGACGACTTCAACTTGCGAGTCTGTCTCATCTTGGGAGGTGGTAATCAGAGTCTCACCAACATCTATCTCCTCTTCATCCCCTTCCGCTCTGGCTCCATCATCAGTAGCAACGGCTAGTGAGGGTTTTGTGGTTGCTTCTGAGGAGTCCTCTAGGGAGGTTAATGTACTGCTGAGGTCTTTCGTAACTGGTGTCTCTGAGGATATCTCTGAAGGTCTGCATCCATGAGGTTCTTCTGGTTTCTGGAGAGGTTCTCCCGATTTTTGAGAGGGGTGTTCTGGTTTCTCAGGGGGCTGTTCTGTTTTCTGAAGGGGCTGCTCTGTTTTTCTACATGGCTGTTCTGGCTGCTTCGCAGGAGACGAGACAGGGGCAACACGCTTGTCGATCGGCGGGGTGAGAATCTGGGACGTCTTCATGATCCGAAAGGTCGGCGATGAGAACGGACTTACACCTAGCGGTTTCGATGGTTGGGCAGCCACTTGCTTCACAAACACCTGCACACGTTGCATTGGAAGCTGTCCGGGTAGCCCCTTAGGCACAACTCTGGACACAGTTTGGGACACGGGCTGCACCACCACTGGCTCGTTTGGCGGGGTGGGGGGCAACACCGTGACAAGCCTGGAATGAGTTGGCGTACGCCTCCCATCCTGCGGGGTGTTAAGAATCTGTAAGACATTTGATGCGCCAGCGCTCTGTTGTGGGTGGACACCCTTGTTCGCAGAAGTTTGCACTCCCGGCTGTAGG
This sequence comes from Strongylocentrotus purpuratus, assembly GCF_000002235.5. Classification (NCBI taxonomy): domain Eukaryota; kingdom Metazoa; phylum Echinodermata; class Echinoidea; order Camarodonta; family Strongylocentrotidae; genus Strongylocentrotus; species Strongylocentrotus purpuratus. The sequence goes on from NW_022145594.1 coordinate 36,213,946, forward strand.
GTAGCTACTTGTGCATGTAGGGTTGTACCTTGGGAACCTGCAGTGGTTCCTCCACTAGTCACAACACTGGGTAAAAGTCTCCTTTCCTTGGTCACCCCTGGCTTCTTCAAAGACACAGCTAATGCGATAAGCGGAGAGCTCCGCCCCTCCTTGAGTTTGTCCTTCTTGTCCTCACAGTGACCTTGTTGAGCGACGGGTGTGTTCTTGCCCCTCTGCTCTGTGAGCACAGATGCTTTCTTATCAGTCTTTCTGCTATGTAACACCTTGTGTCTCTTGTGAGATGACTTCTCCTTTTTGGGTGGCAAGGTCGGCTCTGGAGATGGAACGAAGCTGATTTCTGAACAAAGAGAGAACAAAGTTTAATCAGAAAACCTGGGGCCGTATTCAATTCACTAATAGGTACATGAAACCACCTTGGTTAAATAGAATGAAACAACCAAATAAGCATATGAATAAATGAGTAAACAAACAAATAGATTATTAATAAGGAAATACACACTTAACTAAATAAAATAACTACATGTCGAGGGTTCAGTTACACAAAGACGTAAACTCCATATTTCGCCAAAATGAGTATTTGATATCAAAATGTTCAGAACAATGTGGGCTTTCCAGGAAACACAAAGACTTAAATCCATCCAATTGCAGTCAATGGCTAGTGAAACATAGACCTAACTCCTTAAGGCCCAAGCGGACCTCTATCTTTAAACCACTTTTTCTCAAAATAGTCAAAATGGAGTTACGTCTTTGTGTCACTGACCCCCGGATGTAATACTATCATACTACTCTCAGACGGCCGTGCAATTGTATCATTACTTTAGCTTGGCTACCCTGACAAGACACTCATTCCTACCAGATGCTCAATTTTTTTTCACCTGGAAGCAAAGTGGCAATAGTAGATAAGATTAATGTCCTAAACTGAAATGATTATGAGCAGGGAATAATTTTCCTCAAATTTTTTGATTAGCAATTTCAGCTGATGGATAAATATTTGAAATGAAATTCTGTACATTTCTATGGAAGAAAACTGCTACACAAAAGATATTTTGTATAGCAGTCATGCAAAAATGCATAGCAAATTGCGAGGCGATACCAGGAAAATTATTCCCTGATGAGACCGAGATTTATTACATTGTACATGTGACTGGGGGAAAAAATGACATACTATCGTTAATGGCTGTATATCATTGTTGCCTGTGCTACATACCAACAACAAATCAGTGAAGAAAGAAAGTTACCTGGAAATGAAACTAAATACAGCAAAACAAAAAGAAAGAAGGACGCTTGATTACCTGGCAGTTCATCTTCATCATCTTCTTCTTGTATTTTCTCTTCTCTAAATATAACCTCCTTGAAGGCAAAGCTGAAATGTTCATCTGGGGAAAATAAACAAACAAAAAACTTGTCAAGTACCATACACTGTACCCTAGCTGCTAATTTTGCATTTTATTGGCTCCCATGAGAAACATACAATATTTTGTGAGGCAAACTATTAGATTTGTCCATAATTGAGCAGGGCTTGCCTTTTCTCGAGGTTTTAGTTAAAAATCAAAATAGTTAAAAAACGAAATTGCGAAAAAATATATTCAAGAAACTGGACTTCAATTGAAAAGAAAAAGTTACAGATGGGCACAAAATTACTACTAAAGAATAAATAAATCAATAAAAATGGAGTGAGAGACAAACAACAGTGCAGGTATCAAATCAAAGAATCACATCGGCTGGAAATTCATGAAGGAGATTTATCGTAAAACATGATTGAAACTTACTCCTTTTGTGTATGTACATCACTTTAAAGCTTGGTATTTTGTCCAACGAATAAGCGATATACATACGATTATTAGAGTCAAGAATTCAAAGTTTGAACCTAGTTGAATGTGATTCAATTCCAAATTCTCCTTCGCGCTTTTGGGCCACTAAGGCTAACATCGAAATAAATTGAACAAAGCAGTACAGAGTCTCCTTTTACTCATTTATAGAGACATCTATGGATGATCTTTTGATCCACACTTCTACGAAAGAATTGTATATAATCTTGAAAGTTTCTAAATTGGCATTGCCTGTGAAATTTATGAACACTACCCTTTTTTTTAAGGGGGGGGGGGGGGAGGGAGGGGATAAATTTTGACATTTTCTTTAACATTGGTTCATTTAATACATACTTCTATTTTCTCAACTATGGAGAAGTGATTATAAAAATAGCTGATGCCAATTTGAGGTGGTAAGACCGATTTATTTAGATGTTAAAAAAACAACTCTGAACTACTATGGGTTACAGAAATAAAATGTGAAGGATTAAAGATCACATACGTGGAAAACAATTATATGTCACGTCTTGGCCCAACTTCACGGAAACATCAGGCCAGGAATGGCGTATTCTTTTCCGCGTTCTCACTGCAGTCCCATCTATGCATAAATGTGTAAGTGAAAGAGATGAACATAGAAGAAAAAAATCACACAGATGATTTAAGGAGATGAGTTAGCGACCACGAGTGTTAAGAACGTAAACTGTACATAAGAATAAGAGTGGTGTAGCATGTCACACACAAAAACAAAGACAAACCTCCATCAATGAATTAATTAATAGCTCAAATCTAATAGTTTCCTTTCATCACTTGATTAAATTCTTTACATGAACACATCTACCAAGTTGGATGTTCCTCTACCATTAAATCTTTGACAGTAGTTGGATAAAATGCACTTCTATTTCAGTTAGGAGCATTTTTAAAAGAACCATATCAAGTCTTAAAGTGCTTTTTTTTTTTGGTAGAAATTTGTGTTTGGTCTTACCTTACAAGCAATGGCCACAATGTCCCCTTACACAGACAGACGTCATTGATTGTAAGTTATGACCAATCAAATTGTACCAATCACCCAAAAGTCTCTTACTGTGTATGTTTAGCAGTTCCATGTCAGCGTAATACATTCAAAATATGAGCTTGAATATTGCGTCTCTAATGAGATTTTGCAAGTTTAAAGCCCCACTGCACTACTTACAGCTACTTGCGCTCTCTATATAACAAACAGTGCCTAATCGGTGACCATCGGTCCTCCGTGATCCTCTTTTTCTTATGTTAAGTGATAGCTGATTTGATGAGAAAACCACCTGTCCAGTGACATTGCAAGGTGGTCTAATCCCTCCCGTAAACTAGTACAGATGGCCTTTAAGTCAAATAACACTGCACTTTCCAAACGATTTTCTTCTTGAATCATAAAATTCTTTTCCCCCCTCAAAATTGTCATTTGGCGAGTTAACCAAGTATCAAATTCTCCCATCATGTTTAGTTTAGGATGTGTCGTTCATGTCCCATTCACTGTCTCCTTCCCCACCAATTACTCATGTGGACGGGCTGAAAGAGCCAATTCTTTATTCTCCCAAACTCCCTACCTTATTAAAAAGATAGGTATATCTAGGAAATGTAGAATATTTACCCCCCAAAATCACGAAATTAAAAACAGCACTTATTGCTACCACTGCTGTAATGTATATTCAACTGCACCATCTTTCCGGTTCCTGTACCCAAGCATCATCAGTTGGTGATGCACTGTGGGTCATGACTGTTGAAATATCAAGATATTGTGAGCAGCAGATGGCAGTATATATAGATGTGAAGTACTGTCACTAGAATAACCTGCCTTTAAGAATTACAATGTTCAACTTCAGCAGCTGGATAAAATAATTTCCTTACTTGTGTGGACCACACTAGGAATGACACTGGAGTCCGACTGTGGAGTTTTGTGTGGAAGATTTGAAGCGCCGTTTCCTGGAATGTCTCCTGTAAAGTATTAACAAATTAAAAATCAATTATTTGTGAAAAATAATTTCTCTCTCTCTTTCTTTTAACAGTAGGGAAGCAAGGGTAGGAGTGCCATGATAAATTTAAGTGGACTCCTATGGTAGCTAGCATATGACAAACTATTTCTTGTATGGTAGTTGAGACAAGACAAACCAACTTAAAAAAAAAATATATAGTATTAATTAAAACAAAACCAATCACAACATATTTACATAAAAGGATAAAAATTATTACAGTGCAATTTTTTTAGGAGGTGAGATACACAAAAAAGGGGGGAAAAGAGAGAAAAAGAGCAAGGAATATCTTGAAACCATGTATACAGAACAAAGCCATAACAATGCAGCCACGGAGTTAGAAAATATTCGGCCTCCTGACAAGGCATGAACTAGCCAACTGCACAGGAGAACACCCCACCCAGCTCAAGTGTCCATTGAGAGGGAACAACAAACCAACATGTATGGTAGCTGAGAAAAGACAAACAACCTTGTATGGTAGCTGAGACAAGACAAACCAACCTGTTGGACTTGATCTTGCACGTGAATGGTCCTCTGTACTGCTTTCTTGGCTGGACTGGTCAACTAATACAAAAAATAACCAAAAACAAAAAATATGAATGAGAAATACCATCAACAACAGTCTCAATATAACTACAATGTCCAGAATTGGAGATACAAATAATATACTGGCACACACTACATGACTCTCCTGTGATCCTATTTTTGTAGAAAGGGTAGTTACATGTACCTGTAGTCCTGTACAGGTCTGTATAGTAGATATGGAAATCTAAACAAGCATTATCCTCCTGATTTAGGTTCTAAATAATAAGAAAATTACCCGCTACAATTCAATGCATTTTACTCTTCTAGTCAGAGTAAAAGATGGATCAGGGGCCTGTTTCATAAAACTTTTTATCTATAACAAATGCTAAATTTCGATGACAAATTTGCTCTCAGTCAATCACATGCCATGATTTCAGTAGCTTATAACAGCAGCTTGTAACTTGTTATTGATATCAAGTTTTATGAAACAGGGCCCAGTTTCAAATCGTAGACAATCACACTGCTTACCGGTATCTGATTAAGTTTCTATTATTTTTCTGCTTTTATACAAATAAACTTATTACAAAGGTTGGATTGCCAGCATTCTTTATATTTCATAATAATATATTGCATTGTTGCAAAATACTTTAAAAACAGTTAATATATCTGCACAAAAACAGAGGAAAAAAGAAAGGGTATCTGGGTAAATATTGAATGAAAATTGGGAAATGCTTTAAACAAGCACTATGAACATGACAGACAATGAAAGCCGACAAAATATACAGTTCCTCAGGTAGACAAAGGGACATCCCTTCACTGCTATTATGTAAAAATGTGTAGAACAGGTGTCACATGCATATTCACCTGGTCTACACATTTTTACATAATAGCAGTGAAGGGATGTTCCTTTGTCTACCTGAGGAACTGTATATTTTGTCCGCTTTCATTGTCTGTCATGTTCATAGTGAACATCGGGAGCCACATTCAGTATCTGGAAAAGGTCCATAAATTTTTTAGGGAACTGGGAGCTGTTTTTTCCAGGACCCATTTCCAAAATTATTGAAAAAATGTGTTCTTTTATTATTTGTTAACCATTACCTTTTATTTATTCATTAGTCTAACAGTACCCTACACTCAGTACTAGTTTGTGTTACAATTCAATAAGGATGTATTTATTCAACGTAGATCAACAACAGTCTCAATACAATTGCAATGTCCAGAATTGGAAATACAAATAATATCTCTTCCGGTATATCAGTCGATGGTTTAGTCTCTGTAGTCTATTTATCTTATCCCCTTCTCTAGTTGAGAAACTTCACTTACATGTACATCATGAAGTTCTAGGGGCGTTACCACTTGGGAATGAGTAATCTTAACATGCTTTGATTGGTCAATAGTTAACTGTCTACCAGGATTGGTATGGTATAGGGGGTGTGGTGGTGCTCAGTGCAAGTGACTGGGGTTTGGGCCTATGAGTCATAGTTCTTGGAATGTGATTCCTTGAAGTTAACTCTCTGGGGTGGTCATTAATGGTCAATATTTAGAATCAAAGATAGTAGGGTCAGCATCTAGGAATATTGGTTTAAAAATCTCTGGAGCCTGGTTACGGAAAAGCTCGGTTCTAAACATTCCCCCTTTTTTTATTGCCAAGATTCATTATGAATAATAAGTAAAAATGGGCAAAAAACATCAAGGCAAATATTAATGCAAAATTTAGCATCGATACAAAAATACACAACTTTCAAATGCATACCCAGCTGCTTTTAAGCATAAGCTAAGACTCGAATATGTTACTTTACAACAATAACATCACAATTTCTTCCATTTTTTAAACAAGCATGGAAAATGCCGTCCCATACTCCATGCAAGTATACACATTACACATACTGTACTCTATCTAATGAACTTGGATCACAGCTAAAATAAAAAATGCAATTTCGTAATGGTCACGCATGACAAATCATGTTAAATGTAAATAATGTACTGGTATACACTTTTAAACTACACATGCAGCATTATCTCCTCTCTACATATCTTTTCATGTGCAGGCAAATATATGTACTGAATGACTCCGTATACGGCAAACACAATCTCAAGTATTTTCAAAAAAATCAACTCAAGGGCATTTTCAATACAAAAAATGTATGTCCAATAAGCCAGTTCACGTTGCAGTCTGAGCATGGGCAGATAAAGGTCATTGCAGAACAAATTTTAAAATACATGGAGACGAAATACTCATGAAAGTTATGTAACATTATTCATTCATGCACATTCAGTGCACTCCATGGTACACAGGTGGAAGTATTCTTTGAAAAGGGGGAACAAAGGCTATAGCACCTCTTCATGTTTTGAAGATCTGTGGATATTCTGGGTCACACTATGAACATGACTGACAAAGAAAGCGGACAAAATATACAGTTCCTCAGGTAGACAAAGGAACACCCCCTTCACTGCTATTATGTAAAAATGTGTAGAACAGATGTCACATGCATATTCACCTTTTTAAATAATAGCAGTGAAGGGATGTTCCCTTGTCTACCTGGGGAACTGTATATTTTGTCCGCTTTCATTGTCCGTCATGTTCATAGTGTCATTGCAGTATTAGGTGCCACTCGTGAACTGGTCTATTGAAATCATGTTTGATTTACGTAAGACGTCATGATCATGTTCACATATAATTCAGTATGTGATGCTTGAGGCTACTGATAGTACCTCAGGTTGATTTTTTGAAAGCAAATGCTATCATGTTCTGTGTACATACATGTACTTGGTAGTAACAACACTGACATTATAAGCCACTTGAGGGAACAATTCAAAGGAAATTTTTTAGTATGATGGGGAGAAGAATAATATGGGGGAGAGGAGAATAATATGGGGAAGAGGAGATGGCTGTAATGAAATGAAAGCAGGATAACGAGTGAGATTAGCACATCATGTACAAGTACATTCTTCTCTATCTTGTAACGGTACATGTACAGTTACCGGACTACCGATAACTTCATTATTTATTATATTCATACCCTTGCAGATTTGATAGTTTTGTGTTTTACCTAACTCAAGAGTGAAAGATGGACTGATGGAATTAGGGCGTTTGTTGAATACTTCAGGGCGGCCTTTCACAAAACTTGACATCAGTGACAAATGACAGTTTTTGTTATAAGCCACTGATATCCTTGCTTCTGATTGCGTATCAGCAGATTTGTCACTGATTTTTGTCACTTGTCAATGAAAAAAGGCTTTGTGAAACAGGGCCCCTGGTTGTAAGCTTAAATAAAGGCCTATCACATTCTCCAGAAACATAAATCAGGACAAATCAACTTTTCACATACCGTAATTGACGGTGTATAAACCGCACCTTTTTCAAAGTCAGGGGGTGCGGTTTATACAAGGTACACCAAAGATTTATGCCCCTCCACCTGGCGCTATGCCTGGCAATGTCTCCCAGCTCAGTGATCGGTGTGTTGACTCACCACTAGGAAACTAGAACAACACTTAAATTTGTCTGTCATCTTGGTTTGAAAGTAATCTTTCTGATAGACCTCAATATGTAGTTGATAATAATAATTCCTACACACGGTGTACCACAAGGAAACCTATCCTAGGTCCTCTACTCTTTTTTAATTTACATTAATGATCTTACACATTCAGCTGCATCTCGCAGTTAAATGAAAGGCCTTGCCGCGTGGTTTTTTTAACACCAACCTGGCTTGCTGTTTTTTTTTTTTTTTTTAAAGGTCGAAAAAGAGGGGTGCGGTTAATACACGAGGGCGGTTTATACAACATTAATTACGGTACTTGTACCTGCACTATACAATGAATCTTCATATGACGTTTCTTTGTACAATTTTCAAACAAATTTTCTTCATTTTTAACAGACCATATATGTTAGCCCCATGTCAATTACACCAGCTTTATTTCTCTTTCTAATGAACATACATGTACATGTAAATTATCGAAATGTGAACCATGTTTCTTGCAAAATTTAATGACCCTCCTAACATGTGGTTAGGACCATGATCTAAACCAAGCATGTAAAAAAAAATATCTGTACAGACATGCATGGCAGAACTTTGCAACCAGCTCCCTTTTTCAAGGATTCAGGCTTAACCTTTCCCCATACCAGGGGTCACATAATTGCTTTGAGGTACCTGCAGCCTTTTCACACACAGCTAAAATTCATCGTATCTAGAGATGATTAGAATCACTCAAAAGTTTTAAACATGTTTATAGACAAAATTTCCCAGTGTGAACATCGTTTATACGATGTTGGGATAGATACGAAGTCGCGATCCATACGCCCCTAAAAGCAGGCTGCAGATACGAAGTTCGTATCTAGAGAGCTTGACATTTTGTGTGTGAAAGGAAATTCGTGTTTAAACGTGTTTAAACTGGATGGAGCGTGCGCTTTGATTGATATGACATGACCTTCAATGCGCAATAGCACTACTGCGCATTTTACGAGCAGTAGTTAATCACGAAACTATTAACGATCGCAACGAAATTTCTGTGTGTGAAAGGCTCGTAAAACTGTTGAGTTAAACACGATGATTCTAATCATCTCTGGATACGATGAATTTTAGCTGTGTGTGAAAAGGCTGCTAGAATGACCCAAACCTACTAGCTACGCCATAAAAACTGAAATATTACATCACCATTTTAAAGGGCCGAGGGGTGACCACTTTTTAAAAATTACGGTAGAGTAACACTTTGAACATGCTGGATCCAACATTATTAAGGTTGAATCCTGGGCTGCGTCTCACGAAACCGTCATAAGTATAAGTTGGGCGACATCCCATTGAAATGTGTATATTAAGTTTAACACACATTTCAATGGGATGTCGCTCAACTTGTACATGTACTTATGACGGTTTCGTGAGACGCAGCCCAGCATGTTAAAAGTATCAATCAGATGTTTTTTTTAAAGAGTGGTTACTCCTCAGCCCTTTTAAATGGTGATTTAACATTTCAGTTTTTAGAGTGTATGTTCACAAGGTCCTGTAGTTTCAAAACTGTAAAGGGCAATCCAACCTTTGTAATATTCTCATTTGCATGAAAGCAGCAAAATAAGAGATAAAGAATGGCACAAAGTTTGAAATAAACCAGACCAAAAATAAGAGACATTTTTGAAATATGAGATAATGTTTGTAATATACTCATTTGCTTGAAAGCAGCATATTAAGAGGTGCAGAATGGAGAAAGTTTGAAATTAACCGGACCAATATATATTGAATAAGAGAGTTACAAATATTTGAAATATGAGATCCCATACATGTACTCATTGCGAATCTCAAATTGGCAATTTGGTTAGTGGTTAATGGACAACTCTTCCGTTTGTCATGTACAAAAATATTATTCATTTTTGTAGTCCTTTGTTGAATACTTTGAGATGTAAGCTTTAATATGTCACTTTCTCAACACTCATAAATCGGGAAAAATAAAAATAATTCACATACTTGTAAAATTTACAAAACTTAGTATTAGGGTATGAATGATTTAGTTGTTATGTGTGTGCCTACATGTAATTGTACCTTGACAAGGGATTGTGGAACTCCCTGGCAGTTCAGAATTTTCTCAAGATCTAAATAAATTAGCTTTTCCTCCTTACAGTATTTTCCGCTCCTAATAACAATGTTTACATCTAAAAATTATAAATGTTTATTGTTAAATTACCAATTTGACAAAAAATGCCAATTTGTACACAAACATAGCAATAACATGTTTAACACTCGATTGTCAATTGAGAGACTGGGGGTGTGAGGGAAGGGATCGCTTAAACAAGTACGCCAGAATGCATACAGTGTGTTTACTATAAAGCATCTTTTCCGTTCACATAAATACATTCCCCTTTTGCAGCACAAACCAATGCAAGTCGCGTGCGTAACAGAGTGTCTGGAGTCAGTGAGACTATGCCGGGCAGCCCAGTGCACTTTGATCAAACAAACGAGGTACCAATATCTGAGTGTTGGAACATTCACGGAGAAAGCTACATGTAGTGTCTTTATTCAAAATATGGATGTCTGCCGGGGCATCTCTGCTACATGTGGCCCCTGGGGCAGGTTCAAAAGGAGTCCAAAAATGTGTTTGATCAAACGAACAGGGTACCGTGCATTTTGGGGCCCCCATATGCAGCAGAGGGGCTCTGGCAGCAACTATATAAATTTATATACACTATGTTCTAATACTCAGATATATACGTACCTCATTTGTTTGATCATAAATCCATTGTTCCCTTGCCCCTTTGCTATCCAAATGACACTTTTTGAACAATGCACTTGAGCAAAGTCTGCAGGACGCAGTAACCCACCTCAAAATGCAGCTGCACAACTTTGCCAATAAATAGAGAGCCAGAGGAAGGGGCAGGGGGAAGTAAGGGAAAAACCACAAAAAAGCCCCTATGTGTAACCTACTCGTACTGTTTGTCTCTGCATTATATGATAAAGAAGCATGCTCCACTTTAAAAAACTTCATCAATTATGCCCAGGGTAAAAAATATTTAAAGAATTTTTGGGGCTACTTTTCAAGCTTGCTTGCATGAAAATAACACTATTTAATTTGTTTGCGTTGAACTCTATGCACATTTTGGGGGGCACTTTTCTGTCTTTCGGGGGCTATTTTGGGCATTTCGGGTGCAAATTCGCCCTGAGCCCCCGCATATTTTGTCTATGCCACAGCGATTGTTTTTATGCAGATTACTGTCTTGAGTCTGAATGAGGTTTACTGTAATTATGCACATGCTAATGATGGGTACATACAATCTAAATATCATCATCTATTAAGCCCAGCACTCAATACACGATATGACTGCAATCCAATTCTCAACAAAAATGGCAATTATATTAGTTATAGAAAATCTAAACAATGGACGTTTTGCCAATTTAGGTTGTAAATTATGATTAAGAATACTCACAACCAAACTGTTGGTGCCTTTTAAGCCTTCTAGTCAGTATAGGTATTAGAAAGTAGACAATCGTACTACTGATCTGACGTCATTACGATTCTGAGCCGATTTAGCTTTTCCTCTTTGAAGGAAGCTTGAAATCCCCTAAAATTTAAATTTGATTAATCCCAAGACTATTCAGATCCTCGATCAGGAAGATTTTACATGTTTGAATGTTCATGTCAAATGCTACTGCTTTTTTCCATAACAGGATTGCAGTTGGATCGTGTAGTGTATGCTGGGCCTTTGGCAGGATTACATCACAGGCAAGCTGGCATCGGGGTTAGCATCAGGATGGCAATTTAATAGCCAAACTTACCATCATTTCTCTCAGGTACAACCTGCTCGGCATGTTTCTCACAAATGCCTAATTTCAAGAAAAAGTGTTGTCATAAAGGGTGCATTCACACTACCAAGCCTCTTGTCAGAATTGATAGGTGCATCATAGAACACGACAATTCTTCATTTGAAAGGGAAAACTTGTTCAACACGATTCCAATTCTCATCTGTAAAATACATATGTCTACGACTGCAATTAATGATTTAGGGTGTGGTAACGTTGTTAACAAATTATTTTCTGTTCGATTGAACTCTTTGTAAATTTTTATCATGTAAAAGTGCAATTTTCTTAGAGAATTTAAATTTTTTTTTTTTTTTACTAAAGCCTTTTTTTTACAGTTTACCAAAAAATAAATGATAATTAACAAAAAATGACAAAAATATGAGCTTGATTTTGAGTCTTACCTAGTAGGTCCCCCCAATCAGTCAGGTCTTGTAAACTTTCACAGATAACAGGACGGACATCAGGGCTAGCTCCTTCCGATGCTGATGAAGATTCCATCCCAATCCAACTCAATCATGCCCTTTGGCTTTGGCTAGAAAACAGTACAGTGTTATAAAAAATATAAAAAACTAGATTAAAAAAAGATTAATGTGATATAATATCAATATGACTAGCTGACAAATCTGAACTATGACGATGAAAAATAGGGGTGAGAAGGAGAAGAACAACAACAACAAGAAAAAGAAGAAACAGAAAAGGAACAAGAACAAGAAGAAGAAAAAACAAGAACAAGAAGAGGAACAAAACAAAAAATACTTGGCGTCAGTTCAGAACTGTGACCATACTTTGAACTTGCGACTCTGGCGTCGGTATGTACTTGTATTGTGCAGCCGTTTGCCTAACTCCAGGGAGCTCCGACGCCGACGCCAAAGTTGCTAACTGAAGACACGCGCGCGCCCGCACCTCACCATCGTCAGTACGGTACGCAATTGTATTGTGCTGCAGTTTCCTGTGAAACCAGTGAATAGGAAGTCTTCGATTTTAGGAATAATACCCCGAAAAAGATAAGAAAATTGACACGAAACAGGTAACAAACATATCGACTTATAAATCATGACCTTTATTTTGACATTTGATGAATATTTACTTCATTTAGGGTATTTTTTAGGAGGGTATCTCCACGCGGGAGTTACTGGGTCAAAGTTTGGCTAGACTTCTGAACTAACACCGCTAGGTTTACCAGTAAGGGGCGCTGGTCCGAGAATGAGGATCGTCCTCATAAACGAGGATATCCTCATAAACGAGGACAAAATGCGTCCTCATAAACAAAGATCGTCTGCATTTTCGCGGACATTTTTTTTTTATTGGCGCTCTGCAGGTTTTGGGTTACCGAACCGCTCGCTGGCAATGCTAAAAATGGATTCCCCAGGGGAAAATAACCCTAGGGCTAGTAGTTGACCGTCTACTTTTGTGGGTTGTCTGTCTTCCCAAGGATTTATTGCTCATAATGTGAAGGTCTCTGTACAAAGTCCATGTAAAATGCATCAAGAAAATCATCCCGGAATCCTTTTTTTGCATCGCCACTGTGCCGATCAAAAATATGAAACGTCTGCCTTGTTTTTGAGGATACAACTGTTCGCGTTTACAAAGACGATCCTTGTTTATGAAGACGATCCTTATTCTCGGACCAGGGCCCCTACTGTTTACTAGGTAATATTAATATCACATTTTGTGTTACATGTATCACCTAGCTCTTAGGCCAGGACAGGAACCAAGCCTAGGCCGATTCAATATCAACCTAACCCTAGCGTATCTGTCGCTTTACCACGAGCCCGAGCCTGGCCTGCTGAGCCAAGCTGTGACTCTGCCTCTGGCGCGCGGGCCACATGCATGGGCCATGGCCATGTATTGGAAGCTTCATTTCCTCGCGTTTAATTCACTCGCTTCACCTTTATTAAACCGTAATTTCCGAAGCCACACAAACAAAATCGAAGACACAAAGTACTCATAAAACTTGAGATTTATTTGAATGTTAATAATAATCTTACCATTTATCAATACTAGTCTGGAATCTGGATGAGATACGAGGATCTCCGATCTCCGATCTTCTGTTCATCATGGTTTGTACTTGCGCTGTACAGGCACGCTATGCGCAATTTTTATGCTGCACCTGCAATGTGTGTTCAGTTGGATCGTTACAGTACCGTACGTCGCTTTGTGTGTACTTCTTCCCGGATCCTTGCAATCATCTGAACACGCACAAGTACTCGCATTGTTTGTCTCGCGGGCACTAGATGGCGGTGATCACAATGGCATCACAACGGAGGACATACTGTGCATGATCGAATCTATTTGATGGCATTTGCCTCGAAATGAAAAGAAACATATCTAACTTTGATGATTATATTCTCTTTTTATTTTGTAATTACAAATGTCGGAAAGTCATTTGTAGGTCTAGATTTTAATGCAACCCTTTCAGTTTTATTCAAATGTCAGAATTTCATTAAAAGGTCTGGATAATGTACATGTGTATTCTTTTTCGATGTTAATGTTCCGTTTGTGAGGAGATTGAACTCTACTGTCAAAACATTCATTTCGGGCTGGTGAGCAATTTCTTCCCCATAATCAATTGAACATTTTTTTCGGATTCCTCTAAAAGGTAATACCTACGTATAATTGGATCAATCTTATCACTTTGAGTAAGAACAAGTTATGAATAATTATTAAAATCGTGTACATGCAAATACCCTACTTTATTTACTTGCACTTAGAGACTTCGGTGTTAAGCGCTTTATAATTAACGTTTTTATTATTAATGTTTTTTATTATTATTATAATTATTATTATTATTATTATTATGCAGGAAGTAGTCATGAATATTATGTGTTTGCATTTGCATTAAAAAAAAAGATATACAAACTTCACTTCTTGAGTAGCATGACTCATAAAAACTCTAATCGTTAAAAAAATGGTGACGCACCGGTTATTCATAAATTCACATATTTCAATGATGTGTAAATGGGATCTGCAGGGGTATACTTCTATGAGTTGCATGGTAAGTTCATATTAAAAAAAAAACAGAAATACAAAAACAAATAATAAAGATAATAATAAAGATAATGATAATATCGACAGCAACAACAATGATAATAATAATAACAATGATATTTGATAACAACAATGATATACAATAATGACAATAATAATTTAGACAAGTTCTTGAATATTAATTGAAATAGGTACTATGCAACGTACGTGCTTAGGTAAGAGAGGAGTAGAATATACAGAAAAGTCGCAGGAATAATATGAAACAATTAAATAAGTATGTTTTGATAACTAGCAGTTTCCTGAACTTGAGGCGGGTATGGTCGGTCGCTGAATAGCAATATGACATTATATAAACCAATCATTAATTACCGACTTTATGCGTGCAGAGGACTAATCCGGGCATGAATCAGTGCACCAGTGAGTCTATCCAACGTCCCCGGCAAATATTGCACGATTCCCAAGAGGTATTTCAACATCACAAAACTACTTGGCTAAAGTTAGATTAAGGAGTGTTCTCTGAGTAAAATGCAGAGTAATTGATTCGTGTAGTTTTCCAGGTGAAATGAAGGAGTGATATAAATGTAAAAATTATCGAATCAAGTAGTTGAAGAATTTGCTCCGAATGATATGCAAGACTCAATGTTTAGAGCTGAGGAGATATGACATTCTCAATCAATTATCTCGTTGAATACTTTGAGCAGGCGCGTACGCAGGATTTTTTCAAGGGGGGGAGGGGGGGGGGGGGGGTAAGAGGACACTTTTTTTTTTTTTTTGGTCGCGAAATTTGAAAATTTGACCAAAAAAAAAAATTCAAAAGGGGGGAGGGTTTTAGAGAAATTTAGGGGGGGGGGGGGGGGTTTACACACAAACAATTACCAAAGGGGGGGGGGGGTTTAACCCCCCCCCCCCTGTGTACGCGCCTGACTTTGAGAGGTAGTAGTGAGGGAGGAAAACAAAGATCATGTTGTTTTCCTCCATCTTGCAAAGCAGGATGAAGACAAAGAGAGCAGCTGATACCGGGCTGATACCAATTCCGGGAATTAAGATGGAGTCATTAGTGAATGTAGTGCACGGGGCTATTAAAGCTTATCTGCCATAGTTTACAGGAGGGATTAGACCGCCCTACACGGTCACTGAACAGGTGGTTATCTCATCAACTCAGCTCTCAGTTAACATAAGAAAAAGAGGATCATGGGGGACCAATGGTCACCGATTAGGCATTGTTTGTTATAGAGGGTGCAAGTAGCTACACGTAGTGCAGTGTGCCTTTAAGCTAAACACTTGTTGAAAAACAACATATAGGAGCAGTGACTATGTCCTTTCGAATTAGTTTTGAAATGAAGAAGGGTGAAACGAGGAAAATGCTACTAACTTTATCATCTTGTCTTACATTATTTTGTAGGATACTATAGAGTCCACAGTTTCGGGGCACTGCATGCTCAAAACCCCGTTTATATGATAACATTGGCTGATAACAATTTACAGATGAAGAATAAATAATAATGATGAGCTGTGGTAAAGTCTGATGGTGACTACTATTATCTCTCTCTCTTCCTCTCAATCTTTCCATTCTCTCTCCATCGCCCTTATTGTCTTCTCTCTCTCTCTCTCTAGCTCATACGTATACCCATTCCTCCATATTTCTGTTCGGGTATATCTCCCGTATTTCTGATCCGCTCACTTCAATTCCTCAACCCCCCTTTCCCCTTTCCTCCCAGTCTCTCTGTAATCATTAATATTTCTTATCTCTTTTTATCATCCTATGCTCCTTCTCTCTCACTCCCCCTATCATTCCTTTCTACAGGTACCTCTCTCTCTCTATTTTGCCCTACCCCCTCACCCTTCGTCATATCTCTCTTCATCAATATTGATCTCTCTCTCTCTCTCTATCTCTCTCACCCCGCTCCATCTCCTTTGTGCTCCCACTCTCTCTTTTCCCCTTTGCTCTGTCACTGGCTGTTATTTTCTGATGAGTTCCCCTTTTATTGATCTTCTCTCTCACTCAACTATTTTTTAAAATATTTTTTTTTAGCAACTGCCTTTTCTGCTTCTCTATATTTTTAGTTTTTTCTTGCTTCCTCCCTTTGAAGTTTATATTTGTGAGTCCATTTCTCTCATCTCTCCCTCTCCCTCCTTCCCTAACCCCCTCTTTCTCATCTCTCTCTCCCTCTATCTCTCTTTTCGTCTTCCCATGCCTCTCCTTAATTTCACATCAGGCAAAGAGATCAGAGATTCAGATGGTATATTTAAATCTTCCTTTTTTATTCATGTTTATTACAATTGACATCAATAGGCCAGTTCTGTCATGTACACCAAATGTATGCATCCTCCTGTTAAGAATAAATGTATCTCAATAGTCGGAATTCAAATTGTATACATTAGTTGCTGCTAGGTAGGACAAACATTATGACTTGCACAGTTGTGCAAATATAACCGAATATTGAGTGTCACATAAAGCTGAAGGGATAAAAGGATACTCGCTAACAAAAACACTATCATCAAACTACAACTAGCACATTATTTTGTCTCCTTTGTAAATCAAAGTGTTGAAATATCTAAGGCACTGCAAACTTCATTTCAGTAATTAATGATCATCCAAATATACATAGAAAGACCTGGTTTATAGTACAGTGAAACCTGTCTATAAAGACCACCCAAGGGAGACAAGAAATTGGTCTTTAATGGCAGGTGGTCTTTATGTCCAGGTTCCTTTATTACATGTTTAAATGAGAAAATTTTCAAGGGAAACAACAAATGTGGTCTTTGTAGACAGGTGGTTTTTCTATACAGGTGGTCACTAAGGCAGATTTGACTATACATCCTTTTGCATGACATATTTCAGAATAAACTCACAGATCTGAACGATTCGCATTGTCTATTATGACATTCAGAGTTGATTATAAAAATGACATCACTTAATCAGAAGAGGATGGTGATCAAAAGGCAATGTAACGGAATGCTCATAAGAGTACTTTACACGTATTTGTTTGTATCTTATAAGCCAATCAACAATGCTAACTTACTAAAATATATAACATATTTACAAAGCAAGTATGGCAAACATATACAAGCTCAAAATATACATGTATCATACCATTGCATAATCGTAATCATAATGATGCAAAGAAAAACCTGGAATGTTTATGATAAACATTATTGAAATCCAATAACTGAATACAACTAGAATAAACATGTATCGCATAATTATGGCAGCATATTTACATGAACACTGGAATGATGTAACAAAAAAACCTAGGAAATGTTTCCTCTACTGGATTTATTATATAGTACTGGTGAATGTAGTTAATATGTACAAACATGTATCTCACTATTATAGCAACATATTTACATTTACACTGGACTGCATATTGTAAAGAAAATCCTGGAAAATATTTCCTCAAATGGATTTTAAAATCTAGAACTGAATGTAGCTCTAAATTTACAAACAATTATACATGTCCAACAAAATATTACACTGATAACTCAGGCCTATGACATACACCCTTACCAGACAAAGCTAGTTCTCAACTATCATATTGAGTTCTGTCAAGTTCGTTGACAGGATAACAAGAGCAATATGGCTCTTAATATCTGGGTCATTTCTGGTTGCAAAGTCACAAGTTAATTTAGAAATTGACATATACAGTGATATTTTGATAAGATAATTTGAAATATTATGTATATTATCCTTATAACTCACTTTGTGAAAGTTAAGTGGTATTTCATACATTGCAGGCAAACCACCTAAAACAAAATGGTAAAAGTCAACAATACACATAGGTATACAAAGATGAAGAAGAACAAAGCAGCTGGACCAGATGGTGTGGTCACTGAAATGTTTGAAGCATTAGAGGAATATGGTGTTGATAGATTAACAGAAATTATCAACAAAATATATGATGACGGAACATTTCCAGATGAATTGGGCAGATCCATTTTCATTACTCTCCCAAAGAAACCGGGAGCCATGGATTGTAAGCAATATAGGACAATCAGCCTTATTTGCCATATCACTAAGATTATTTTGAGGATTCTGCTTTTGAGAGCAAGAAGTAAAATAACTCCCATGGTCAGAAGGGAACAAATTGGTTTTGTAAAGGATTACGGCACAAGAAATGCAATATTTGTGGTTAGAAATATAACGGAGAGAGCAGTCGAAATGCAAAAGGATGTGTACATGTTTTTTTATTGATTATTCAAAAGCTTTTGATAAAGTAAGACATTAAGAACTTTTTGAAGAGCTGAAAAAGCTTGATATATATAGGAAAGATCTAAGACTGCTACAAAGTCTATATTGGAATCAGTTTGCATGCATCGGGGTAGAAGGAGAGTGGAGTGAATATATCAACATCAGACGGGGAGTCAGGCAGGGTTGTGTTATGTCGCCAGACCTGTTCAATATGTATAGTGAAATCATTCTAAGAGAATTGGAAGATGAAAATGGGATACAAGTGGGTGGTCATTCAATCACAAATATTAGATATGCTGATGACACTGTTTTATTTTCTGAATCAGAGAAAGATCTCGAGAGACTACTGAATGTAGTTGTAAAAGAAAGTGAGAGAATGGGACTAGAGATCAACTATACCAAGACAAAGTGCCTAGTGGTATCCAAGAAGAGCAGTCCAAAATGTAACTTGAAACTAAAAGAACAGATTATTAAACAAGTCTCCTCATTTAACTACCTCGGCAGCATGATTACCAAGGATGACAGATGTGAGACAGAGATCAAGAGAAGGATAGTTCTCACTAAATCTGCATTTTCAAAGTTAGGCAAAATTCTGACAAATCTACCCAGTACTTATGTATGGTAGTGAAACATGGACTTTAGCCTCTGATACTAAAAAGCGTTTGGAAAGTTGCGAAATGAGGTTTCTAAGAAGAATGATGAAAATCCCCTGGACTGACAAAGTTAGTAATGAGGAAGTTCTTACACGAGCTGGAGTGCAAAGGGAAATGATACGTGAGATGTTGATTATAGGCAGTTGAAGTTCATGGGTCACATTATACGTAAAGAAGGCCTAGAGAATCTTGCTTTGACAGGGAAAATTGTGGGAAGAAGGAGTAGGGGAAGGAGGATACTTTGGATGGACAGTCTGCAGATATTGTTGGAAGAGAGAGGAGGGAAAGAACTGGGAGTGGCACTAATACAGAAGGCTAGGAGCCGAGGGTTGTGGAACAGCATGATCGCCAAAGTCAAATGATATGGCACTTAGAGAGAGATACTTGCTACATCACTACATAAATTGTCTAATGCACTCACATCCTTGACAAGGCATTAATCCACATTTGCCACTCTCCACCCAGGTATAAATGGGCACCCGATATTCCAAATCACTACATATTTGGCCGCTGCCTAGGACCAGGGTAATAATGTTTGAGCGCCACTGTCACGGCATAACGGCATGAATACTACATCTAAAGTCACCGTTATCATTATAACTACTAGTCCCTGGTGTTGTCATAGCAGAGTAAAATATGATCCCCTATTTAGAGTATTTTTCAAAAACATTTTCCACATAACATGACCCCTTTCTGCATAAAACAGGTACACAATGGTCTCTTGATACTACTCTGTTTTGGGCTTATTCTACATAGGCCTTTCACATGTTTTCGAACATTGTGACAATATTGTGTTCTCATTCTTGTAAAATGTATAAAATAATACCAGATAGCGGACTGTAGTGGACTGAATTCATTGAAGTGAAAAGGGGAAAAAACAGCCTTTTTACCAATATTTAAACCTTTGCAAACATCGCCAAATTTACCCCAAATTTCTTGCTATCGCAGTCCAAACCACCAGGCACCCGAGACACATGGACACCCAAAATCTAGGTCTGGTCCCCCCCCCCCCGAATTTTCCAAAAAAAGTTAGTGTGAAGCCCTGTAGCATGCATACACAAAGACAGTCAAGATGAAGTGTTACCCCGGGACACTGTCTTACTCTACCGATACCATATAACAACTAGACTTCATACTTTGATTGCTTCTCTGGAATTTTAGGATCATCCTGTGGAGCTCTTGACTGAGTACAAGGAGCTTGCCTCTTATAAGGCCTGGTCCGACTGTTGCTATACCGTCTCTGTGTCTGAGAGAATTGACATAGAATATCTGATGTATTGCCAACATCAAAGTCTCTACCAGTACTGCTTGTAAATTAAAATCTAAATTTCTAGACTTGGAAGGTTAATGATATCCAGAGACTGGATGGTTACACAACAGAGCAGAGCTGGAAGTCATGTGACTTGCCCGAGTGAGCCGAACCATCCAAGTCATTTGAGCTGTCCAAGTCGGCCGAGACATACGAGTCACTTGAGCCGTCCAAGTCGGCCGAGACATACGAGTCACTTGAGCTGTCCAAGTCGGCCGAGTTGTCAGAGTCATTTGAGCCGTCCGATTCATGTAAGCTGTAAAGGACACAGATATAAAAAAAAATAGTTACCGTATCTGTTTGAAAGATGAGAAATAAAATATCAACTACTATTGGTATTATTGAAAGTACCTGTCTCAAGAAACATTTTGATCTGTGAATGAAGAAGAAAATCAATAGAAGAGACTATAGCCTACAGTTTAACAAAAATATCAAGAAAACACAACAAACAAAAAGCAGAGAACACAACAAATCTTCAATACAATATATTAAAGGTTTAAAGTACTTTACAGTTGGGAATTTGATAAATAGTTTTTTTTACGATGGTCCCTGAAGAGTGACATGTTTTCCGGGAGCTCCCTTTTTCGCACGCTTAGCTACGTGGGACTAACGGGATAGATACCCATCAGCTCGCATCTTCCGACACTCAAACCAATCCCGCCCCTTCAGACTTTGAAGTATTTGTTCGGAAAGGAATATCTGACATTCGGTCAATGCTTTCTAATTTTGAGGAATTATAAGCTCTAGCCTTCCAAGATGCACGTACTACAGAGTTAGAGAAAAAGTTTACCCCACTTGAGAATAAGGCGAATGACTTAGAAGCCCGCATTTTGACCCATGAATCCCGTCTGCAGACAGCAGAGCTAGCTGAAAATAAACTGGAACGTTTTTTTCGTGGAGAAACAACTTTAGAATTGTCGGAGTACCTAATTACCCCAATGAGAATGCTATGGATGTCGCAATATAATTAGCGCATATGCTCCCCTGGAAACACCCACAGAGGCTTTAACACGTAAATCATCATGTTTTTAGCACATTTCCCCCACTAAAACACATGTATCTGTAGAACGGGTAATCGCCGCAAAAGAGGTGAACAGATTCTCAAAGTTCATTATTCTAGCTTCATGATCATGTATGTTTTACTAAGTAAAGTCACAAAACCAGTGATCATTTTTTTTTTCAAACTTGGGCATTCAATGGCAATTGTCTATAGAGAGAACAGAAATTTGACCCTAAATTTCCTACCCGCGTTGTTTATCCGGACATGACAGGATAAGTCGATGTCATGTGGCAGAGGGGTGAACGGTTTTGGAAAGAAGATGAAATTCCCTGTCCACTCATATAAGATCCATGGTAATTGGTTAGATATCCAGTGATCATTTTTTCTTCAAGGTTTTCATATAATAAGCAGAATTGTTACAAATGTCACCCGGTATGTGGCCACACGGCCTGTGTGGTATGCTAATTGTTAGGTCTGTTCCATGGCGCACTCACACACGGACCTTATGCGCGTTTAGGGCCAAAAGTTTTCATTATGAAGATATTCTCAAGAGATATTATGGTATGGAACCCACAAGTTGAGCGTTCCCATCGAGACGGCCCCCAAATGAAGGATCTTTCACGTCATCTTTTGGTAGAACCCTTACAAAAAAACCTAATGGTAAATGAATGGTGTTTAAATGGTAGCGTCAATGGTAAATGGTATTTTAATGGTGTCCCAATGGTGGATTCTGTATGGTGAATGGTGTTTCAATGGTGGTGTATGATGGTGAATGGTGTTTCAACGGTAGAGTCTGTATGGTGAATGGTGTTTCGATGGTGGAATTGTATGGTGAATGGTGTTTCAATGGTGGAATTGTATGGTCAACGGTGTTTCAATGGTGGAATTGTATGGTCAATGGTGTTACAATGGTGGAGTGTGTATGATGAATGGTGTTTCAATGGTAGAGTCTGTATGGTGAATGGTGTTTCAATGGTGGCATCTGATGGTGAATGGTGTTTCAATGGTAGAGTGTGTATGATGAATGGTGTTTCAATGGTGGAATTGTATGGTCAATGGTGTTTCAATGGTGGAATTGTATGGTCAATGGTGTTACAATGGTGGAGTGTGTATCATGAATGGTGTTTCAATGGTAGAGTCTGTATGGTGAATGGTGTTTCAATGGTGGCATCTGATGGTGAATGGTGTTTCAATGGTAGAGTCTGTATGGTGAATGGTGTTTCACTGGTAGTGACTTTGAGAAAACTAGGTGTCCCTTATATATTTGCTCTGTGATTTCCCTTTATTTTTCGCAAATTTTTCTTCATGATCAACGTTTTAAAGCTGACAAACTGCAAGGAATAATACCCTAGTCCTCAGGAACAATGATGGATCTTTAGTTTTTTCTTCAATTTGGAGTAATTTCGGATCTGATGTGTCTCTTTACCGTGAGTAACTGATGTTATGTGCCTGTGGTCCAACTCATATTACTCTGTGATGTACATTATTATACATGTGCTTACATGACGAGTTAAACAGCCTGTTATTGCTAATCAAAGCAGCCTATAAATCATTCTATTTTATTACAAAAATTAAAATATTACAGTATTAGGGGCACGCCTTTAGAAATTTTATCAAGTTATTTATCTGATTGTAAAAAATTAACAATTATTAATGAAGCTGAATCCTAAGTTAAAACAATAGGTTGCGAAAAATCCTAAGGATCTATTCTCAGCCCCCTTTTGTTTTAGATTTATATTAATGACATGCCATGTTTACAGTAACCCATAATTTGCGTTATATTTTATTTGCAGACGATACTAGTGTATTTTATAAAGGTCGTGATCATTTCGTAAATACTCAATTAATAAATTTGAGTATGTAAATGGAATCCAATGAGTTAATATTAAATACTAATAAAACTAATTATATTATGTTTGGAACTAAAACCAAAATTCCAATGGATTTAAATTTTGTTCTATTCAAATAAAAAGATAACTCGGGTGTCAAGTACAACATGTTTAGGAGTATTTGTAGATGAAAAACTATCTTGGAACCACCATATATATTGATGTTTGATTCAGATTGAATTTCTTACCTCAGACTGTTTTGAAAATTTGATATCAAGCCCTCATTTCTTCCCATTTTAATTATTGTAATATTGTTTGGGGTTTCACTTCTAAAAGAAATATTGAACAAATTTATAAATTACAGAAACGTGGGATTCGCCTTATTACACACTCTTTTTATCTATCTCACACTCTACCATTATTTCCTAAGATGTATGATTATTTTACTTTGAATTGTTCCATTCATAATTACAAAACTAGAAATGCTCAAAATATCCACCTCCCTTTCTGCCCCCTTTAAACTGCATATCAACTACTCAGAATTCATTTTTTTTTTTTTTACAATGGTCCAATTATTTGGAATAACATCCCAACTCATCTAAAAAATAGTAAGACCGTAAAACAGTTCAAACGATAAGTTAAACAACAACTACTGAACTCATAAATGATAATATTTTGTTGATGTTTCCTATCTTTTCTTCCTTATCTTGTTTTTAAAATTAAATTTTGATGTTTTTGTTATCTTTTTGTAAATTTGTTGATATTTTTCTTACAATGTATAATATGTTATGTATATTCTTGTTATTTGTTAAGGGCTCACTTTCAACAAGCCAATTTAGTGCTTTTTATGACCCTTACAAAAAAAAAAGTTTAATGGTATACCAATGGTATACCATTCGGAAGTACCACTGAAAATACCATATGCATACCATTTCAAACACCATTTAAATACCATTAAGATTACGCTCACAAAGTACCATTGGGTACCATTCATCTACCAGTGAAATACCATTCAACCTAATAATAATTTTTTAGACGCTCATTAGCATAATCACCAATGGTAGATGAATGGTACCATTTACACCATTGAAATTTGAATATGAAATATGCAAATTATGTACCATTAATCTACCATTCACCATTGGCATACCATTCACATACCATTCCCCATTGGCCTACCATTCACCACCCACCATTGGCCTACCATTGACAAATCATTTACCAGCCACCATTGGCCTACCATTGGAGAATGGTGAATGGTATATATGCCAATGGTGAATGGTATTGGCTTATATACCATTCACCATTCTCCAATGGTAGGCCAATGGTGTTCAGTGAGTGGTGTGCCAATGGTACACGAATGGTGGACAGTGAATGGTATACCAATGGAAAGACCAATGGTGCATGGTAAATGATTTGTCAATGGTAGGCCAATGGTGGGTGGTGAATGGTAGGCCAATGATGAATGGTATGTGAATAGTATGCCAATGGTGAATGGTAGATTAATGGTAAAAATTTGCATATTTCATATGTTTTTTGTATTTAAAAAAAAAATCACATTTACTGTACTGACCTTTCCGAACATGTGAGGGTCTGAAGAAATGAGTCCAAGTCATCTTGAGCTTGTTCATTGAACCTGAAATTTCCTTTCCTGATCTGAGGAAAACAACCCTGTAATATATAACAGCAACATTGCTTGTAATCCTTGTATCAGTTACAAGCAAGTGGATTTATTTCATTCTGGCATAATCTATTTCTTTGGGAATATACACTCAAGAGCTATAGTTACATCCCATAAACAAATGAAAATAATTAGAAGAAAAAAGTATGGAGAATTTAGAAAAGCTAGAGTAAGACATATTTTGCACAAGAGAATTACAGCAATTTCTAAAAGAAAATGATCCAATAGTTGAATACATAATGCAATTTCATGAAAACTGTAATATTAATAATAGTGATAGTTTTACTGTAGTAGTAGTATTCACTATGGCAGTAGTAATTGAATTAAATTATTGACATCAAGTAAAAAAAAAAAGAAAAAAAGAAACCTTTTAGACAAATCTTTTTATTTTTTCTCATACTGTTAGGGGATCGGAGAACAACAACAGAGAACAGAAGACCATTTCTTTTACGATTCAACCCTAAAAGGGCTTTAGTGGTTGGAAGCTGCCTCCTTTCCTGTATAAGTAATGTATTTGAGAGTAATTTACTTCCAAGATCTGTCCTGACTTAATAGCCTAGAACCTTGTGCATCTTTGATACTAAATTTATAGAATTTAACCATTGGTTGCTGTGCAGTATCAAGAATAATTGCACTGTAATTATCTATCGTGTTTCATGACAACTCATGTCAGCCTAATTACTCCTCATTTGTTTTGTTCCCTTTATTGTATTTTTTTTAAATGTTGGTTTGGCTATTTATTCTTTATATTTCGTGTGTGAACCTTTATGCATGTATACATGGACTTGAATGACTATTACGTGAATTTTCTGTGTTTACTTTGAATTTATCATATCTCAAATTAATTAACTTCTTCTGAACCTGCATGCATATTTATATTTACATTCCATATTTTTCCTGTATTTGTTCTGTAATTATCATTATATCCTGCCCGCTTGTTGCTACTAGGGCTAGATATCCCACCCCAAAATAAAAACAAAAACAAATTTCTCAAGGCATTTTTTACTTTTATTTTGTTGCACTATATAGACCTTATCAAACCTGCTTACCCATCACCACCACCACCACCTTCACCTCCAAAAAAAAAAGACAATAAATGTTTGGTTCATATTCGGATTGCATTAACCTCTTTGTACGCTACATGACGCGAAAACCTTCAAGGTCCCACAGTGTTTAAGGCCCCTATCCCCCTAAACAAAACACAATTTTAAAGTGCCCCCCCCTCTCCAGGCAGTAACTAAGCTCATGGTCCGGTCCAACCCTGTTATATAATTTGTAGGTCCATAAGCAAACTCAGTACTTAAATAATTGGCCTGCTTGGTCTTCTTAATGTCTCAGTGGCGTAGCCTGGATAAGATCAGTAGGTGGCAGGGTGGTGGGGCAAGATTTCCCACAAGGACAAATTACGATAGGATTATATGTGTGTTATCTTTTACTCTTTGTTCTTCCTCACCACAGGTAACGCAGTGGCGGATTCAGGGGGGGGGGGGCACAGGGGACACGTGCCCCCCCCCCGGCCAAAAAAAAAGAAAAAGAGAAAAAGGAGGGGGAAAGAAAAGGGAGAGGAAAAAGAAAAAAAGGGAAGAGAGAAAGAAGAAGAAAAGAGGGAGGAAAGAAAAGGGGAGAGGAGAAAAAGAAGGGGAAAGGGAAAGAGAGAGAAGAGAAAAGGCGGAAAAAGAAGGCAGAAAGACGGAGGAGAGAAAAGGGGGAAAAGGAGAATAATGAGAAAGGAAAAGAAAGAAATGGGGATGATATTATAAGAAGGTGTTTTTTTTACCGGGTAAGGGGCGGGGGGGGGGGGCATGCAATTTAGTGTCGAACATGACTAATACCAAAGATTTTATCTCCTTTATAACTTCTAACTTCTAACTTCTAACTTAGTCTTGAATTAATTTTCCGATATACCTATTCTACGTGCTCTTTCAGCATGCAGATTGTCCCCGCCATTAATCCTGCCACATAGTTGCTGGTTTCATTGTCATATTATTTTCTGTCATCCCTGTGGCCGCGAAGTTTCTATCCGTTTCGCAAGCACTTTTTTCCATCGCCTACATGTAATGCTTATTGCTTCTTGTGGGGGGGGGGGGGGGGGGGGGGGGGTAGTGAGCACATTTTTTTTTTTGATCCTCAAAAAAAATTTCAATTTGCACCCCCCCCCCTTGAGCGCCAGGGGGGGGGGGGGCCCAACCCCCCAAAAAGGTAAAAATCACGTGATTTTACATGATTTTTTTCTCAAGGGGGGGATCCGCCACTGCCCCCCCGTATACTGTTACTTGATTTAAAAAGACGTATTAAGTACTGCTTTTTATGGTCTCCATTGAACATCACTTACGGGGGTTCAAAATAGCAACATAAAAAAATTGCCTTGCCGCTTTGCGGCTCGTGGACGATGCTCCGTGTCGTCATTGGGTCAACCCCCCCCCCCTTAGCGAAAAGCCAGATCCCATCATCCGCCCCTGGATCCCTACTCTTTGAGGGGGTAGGAAAAAGCAATTTTACGTCATATTACTCCAGGAAGTGCCTGAAAATGCACCTAATGTGGTTCTAAAATTGCAAATGCTTCCTACTCAGGGAGGGGATCTGACCCCCTCCCAGACCCACCCCGCTTGGTCGCTCCGTTCCTTCGCCGCTGACGCCTCGCTCCATCGTTTTTCATATATTTTACGCCATGCGATTTTGTGCCCCCCTCCCTCCCGGTAAGAAATTCCTGGATCCGCCACTGGTGCGGGTGATGTCTCTAGATAATTATCAAAGATAAAATGTAAAATATACTTTAAAAAAAGACAAATATTCAGGGCCATGTGTCGCCCCCCCCACAGCGACACCACAGCCGTGGGGGTGTCCTCCATCCAATATATCCCTTTGTTATTAGTATTTTGTTTTTTGCTTAGGCCTATTTTATTTTTATGAATAGCGACCCTCATTCCGTATTAAGAATAGCGACCCTCATTTCGTATTATGAATAGTGACCCTTTACTCTTATTATGAATAGCGACCTTCATTTTGTATCATGAATAGCGGTCCTCATTTTGTATTATGAATAGCGACCCTCTTCTCCTATTAAGAGTAGTGACCCTCATTTCGAATTATGAATAGCGACTCTCATTTTGTATTATGAATAGTGACCCCGATTTCGTATTATGAATAGCGGTCCTTATGAGTAATAATAATATTTAATTTTTATATAGCGCTTAATACAAATGTCTCTAAGCGCTTTACAAATATACTATTACCCCGGTCATTGGATTCAGTGCTTGCCCGCACACACTGTGTGCACAATCTCCACTCCCTGGGAAGCATTCCAGCCGGGCGTTACTTGACGCTCACAAGCTGTTTGACCAACAATGACGGCCGCATCCTACCGGGTACCCATTTGACACCTGGGTGGAGAGTAGCAAGTGCAGGTTAATATCTTGCCAAAGGATATTAGTGCCGTGTCGGGATCTAACCCTCGACCTTCGCATTGCCAGTCAAGCGCCCTAAACCACTCGACCACGACACTCCTTAGTAATGACCCTCAATATGAATTATGAATAGTGACCCTCATCTCACATTATGAATAACGGTCCTTACGAACAGTGACCCTCTTCTCCTATTAGGAATAGCGGTCCTTCAGGTATGGAAGTTGTACGTTATGAATAGCGGTCCTTATGAATAGCGAGCAGACCCCAAATTAACATATATACATGTGCACCATGTGTTAATCAATACTGCTCTTTATTTCTTTCAGTGACCTTTCCATGACATATGTATAAGTCCACACGTACCTGTATAGATGCTACTTTTGCTTTCATTGTAGAGAAGATATCCTCATTGACACTATGAACAGGCTGGACAAAATGACTCAATGTGATTTTGCAAGAGACTTAAATTCCGATTTGATCTTGTGGTCTTTTTAAAATAAGATCATTAAAATACTAGTTTCAGTATTAAAGGTAAACATAACTCTAGATTTCATGTGCACAAGAATCCAAAGTCAGGATGTTTGTTGCTATCGTGCAGTTTTGAAAATTCAAGCCTTTATTAGAAAGTGGCTCTCAAAAAACTATGTGACATTTTTTCATAACAATCAATCTTGGATAGGGTTGGAAATTGATTATTGATCCAAACAATGTCATTCTTAAACACACTTGAATTTCAACGGAATCAGAACATGAGTAGTTTGCTTTTTTCCATGTTTCATGACTGTTATTACATGACAATTATTTAAGTGAATGGCCTTTTAAAAAGGGTGTTTGGAAGGGGAAAAAAAATCATATGTACATGTGCATATACACCATGCATATAACCATTACTGCTCTTTCTGTCTATCAATGACCCTCTCTATGACATTTACATTAGGACACACATACCTGTATGGATGATGCCATTGCTTTCAAAGTAGAGTTGAAATCCTCAGTGAGATCCCCTCCATAGAGTTCCAGGTCAGTAAGGTTTGGCATAGAACACATTGCCTCTGCAAGGTGTTGTGATGAGGCTGGTGTGGGACACAGGAGACCATCAAGCTCGAGAGACTGGACCTGCATTGTTTGTCGATATAGTTAAGCAGGTGATCTATACATGCATATATCTTTTAAAATCATTTCTCATCGTCTTCTTAAATTTTACATAACATTTATTAATTACATAGTTGTATTCTTAAAGGTAATACAAAGTTTTGGTAAGGGGTCATGAATTTGGTCCAAATGAACGTATTGGAAGCATATGCGATCATACAATATTCAGTGATCATCGTCGCGATCGAAATCGAGTCTTAAGTCATGAAATTATAAATAATAATCACTTTATGTTGTATAGCTCCCTCTCAAGGTCAAGATATTAATCAAGCTACAAAACTATGTTTGTTGACTAATATCGACCGATTAGCTATTCCCGTTCGCAAACTATATACCACAACTACATATTCTGAGATTTTCATGGTCGCAGCTACCATAGTACGGCCGTAGGAGCTATTTGAAATTTATCAAAATTTACCGGGAGCACCGGTAAATCTTTATATTCAATTTTTCTCAAAAGCAGAAGTGTTTTAGGGGCTAAAATTTATAGTGCTTTTAAAACATCTACAGGGGCATCCAAATATATCAAAATTGTAAAGAATCACTATCCACCCATTTTTCGAAATTTCCCAAAACTTTGTAATACCTTTAATAACATTCTCGAGAAAAAATATTGAAGAAAAAATTTCTTCAAATTTAATTCTTCTCTGTTGAGAAAAAGAACACACTAATGTTTCCACGGAAAGGATGATTTTCGTAATAGTGTTATTTTTTAATGTTTTAAATTCCATATGTATTCTTAATTCTGCTTGCAACCTGTTTGCATTGACAAGTGCTACTACTACTTACACTGAAATTAATAATACCCATAAATAGACATTTGCTATTAATGTATTAAATGTATTATCATAACTCTGGATTTCATGTGCTCAAGAATCCTAACTCAGGAGGTTTGTTGCTATGGTGCAGTTTGGAAATTCAAGCCTTTATTTAAAATTGGCTCTCAAAAAACAACTATGTGACATATTTTTCATATCAATCAAACTTGGAAAAGGTTGGATATTGATTAATGATCAAAACAATGTCATTCTTAAACATACTTGAATTTGAACTGAGTCAGGACATAAGTAGTTTGCTTTTATTTCATGTTTCATGACTGTTCCAATATCAACTGCTCAAAAAAGGGTGTTTGAAGAAGAAAAAAAATATCATATGTACATGTGCACCAAATAACTATTACTGCCCTTTCTGTTTATCAATGACCCTCTCCATGGCATTTACATTAGGACATGCATACCTGTAGGGATGATGCCTTTGCTTTCAAAGTATAGCAGAGCTCCTCATTGAGATCCCCTCCTAAGAGTGTCAGGTAAGTCAGGTTTGGCATAGAACACAGAGCCTCTGCAAAGTGATGTGATGAGGCTGGTGTGGGACACTTGATGCGTGCAAGCTGGAAATTCTGGACCTGCATTGTGTGTCAATATAGTTATGCACCTCATCTATACACGCATATATTTTATTAAATATTTTCTCATCGTCTTCTTAAATCTAACACAAATTTTATTAATAACATAGTTGTCCTCATAATAATATTCTTGAGAAAAATGATTGATACATTTTATTTTCAAATTCAAATCTTCTCTATTGAGAAAAGATGATTTTGTAATAGTGTTATTTGTGTATGTTTTAAATTCCATATGTATTCCTTATAGGGCTTGCAACCTGTTTGCATTGATAAGTCCTACTCCTACTAACACTGAAATCAACCATACCCATAAATATACATCTGCTATTAATGTATTAAAGGTTATTCATAACTCTAGATTTCATGTGCACAAGAATCCTAAGTCGGGAAATTCAAGCCTTAATTGAAATTGGCTCTCAGAAAAAAATATATGACATATTTTTCATATCAATAAAAGTTTTTAAAAAGATCAGATACTGATTATTTATCAAAAAAATGTAAATCTAGAACACACTTGAATTTCATCTGACTCGTACATGTGTAGTTTTCTTTTATTCCATGTTTCATGACTGTTCCAATATACCAAGTGAATGGCCTATAAACAAGTGTGTTTAAAAAAAAATCATGTCCACCATATAACAATTACTGCTCTGTCTGTCTATCAATGACCCTCTACAAGACTTTTACATTATGACACATACCTGTATGGATGATGCATTTGCTTTCAAAGTATAGCACAGATCCTCAGTGAGATCCTCTCCAGAGAGTGACAAGTTAGTCAGGTTTGGCATAGAACACAGAGCCTCTGCAAGGTGATGTGATGAGGCTGGTGTGGGACAATGGATGCGTTCAATCTGGAGAGTCTGGACCTGCATTGTTTGTCAATATATAGTTAAGCAGCTCATCTATACATGCCTATATTTCATTAAATATTTTCTCATCGTCTTCTTAAATCTAACACAAATTTTATTAATTACATAGTTGTATTCATAATAACATTCTTGAGAAAAATGATTAATAGATTTTATTTTCCAATACAAATCTTCTCTATTGAGAAAAGAACACACTAAACTTTCTATGGAAAGGATAATTTGTGTAATAGTGTTATTTTTAAATGTTTTAAATTCCATATGTATTCTTTATAGGGCTTGCAAACTTTCTGCTTTGATAAGTCCTACTCCTAACACTGAAAGTAATAGTACCCATAAATATACATTTGCTATTAATGTATTAAATGTATTCCTAACTCTGGATTTAATGTGCCCAAGAATCCTATGTCAGGGTGTTTGTTGCTATGGTGCAGTTTGGAAAATTCAAGCCTTTATGAAAAATTGGCTCTCAAAAAAAACTATATGATATATTTTGCTTATCAATCAAACTCGGAAAAGGTTGGATATTGATTATTTATCAAATCAACCTCAATCTAGAACACACTTGAATTTCATCTGACTCAGTACATGTGCACCATATAACTATTACTGCTCTTTCTGTCTACTAATGACCCTCTCCATGGCATTGAAATTAGGACACACATACCTGTATGGATGATGCCTTTGCTGTCAATGTAGAGTAGAAATCCTCATTGAAATCCCCTGCATAGAGTGTCAGGTCAGTCAGGTTTGGCATAGAAGACACTGCTTCTGCAAGGTGATGTGATGAGGCTGGTGTGGGACACTCGATATGATCAAGCTTGAGAGTCTGGATCTGCAGAGTTTGTGATTATAGTTAAGCAGCTCATCTATACATGCATATATTTTATTAAATATTTTCTCATCGTATTCTTACATTTAACACAAATTCTATTGATATATGTATCATCTTTATTAAGCGTAATAAACAGAGAAGTATAAACATTTGAAACCAGGTCCATGACACAGTGTAGTATATAATATACAATTGTGTCACTGGCAGGGTATACAAGACGTATAGTCGTATACACCCCCTACAATATAGGAAACATATAAAGCATATACAGAAAATAGCAAACGAAATAATAGAAAGAAAAATACGAAGTTAAGATTTCTCAACGAAAATAAGCAATACTATATGTACATATATACATATACATACACATACTTACACACGCATATATATATATACACAACACATATATGTACATACATACATCTTTGGCTATCTTAAATACCGATATAAAAAGTAACAAGGGAAACGCTCTTGGCGATCTCGTCTGCATTACGCAATTCGATATGATGACATATTGAAGTTGGGACATTATTTATAGGCAGGCTGGCCCATTAGCAGGCCCCCTGAAATGAAAGCCTCTGAAAATAATCAGCTTTTTGAAGTGAATATTGACTAAGAATCATCAGAAAAATTATTTACTATGATTTGTACCAAGATTGATAACTTTCATGAAATATGAACAAATAACAAAAATTGATTGATCAATTCTCATATTAAGTTGTGAAAACCTAATCCAAGTCTACTGACCTAACATAACCTTTGACCATGACGTTGTGACCTGGAATTTCTCATATAAATCAAACTAGGCAAAGGTTAGATATTGTTTATTGGACATAAATAATGTCAACAACTTATAAGCACTTGAGGTTCAACTGAATTAATACATGTGTCGTTTGCTTTCATTTTAATTTCACGACTATTCAAATATACCAAGTGAATGACCTTTTAAAAAGGGTGTTTGGAAGAAAAAAAACATATATACATGTGCACCATATAACCATTACTGCTCTTTCTGTCTATCAATGACTCTCCATGACATTAACATTAGTACACACATACCTCAATGGATGATGCCTTTTCTTTCAATGTAGAGTAGAACTCCTGAGTGAGATCCCTTTCAAGTTTCAGATTAGTCAGCTTTGGCATAGAGCAGAGTGCTTCTGCAAGGTGACGTGATGAGGCTGGTGTGGGACACTGGACATGATTAAGCGTGAGAGTCCGGATCTGCAGTGTTTGTGAGTATAGTTAAGCAGCATGTCTATACATGCATATGTTTTATTTTCTAACTTCTGACTGTATTCTTACATTTCACACAAATTCCATTAATTACATAATTGTATTCAAGATAACATTCTCAAAAAATTATTAATTAGATTTCATTTTCAAATTCAATTATTGTCTATTCAGAAAAAAACACACTGAAGTTTCTATGGAGAGGATGATTTAGAAAGAGTTATTTAACGAAAATTCTATATGTGATCTGTATAGGGCTTGCAATCTGTTTGCATTTATAAGTCATATTCCTACTATTAGTGAAATTAATAATACCCAGAAATATGTATTTGCTATTAATGCATTAAAGGTATTCTTAACTCTCGATTTCGTCTGCATAAGACCCCCTAAATCAGGAGGTTTGTTGCTATGGTACAGTTTGGTAAGTTCAAGCCTACATTGAAATTGGCTCCTCAAAACAATCCAAGAAATATTTTTCATATCAACCAAACTAGGGAAAGGTTGGATATTGTTTATTGTTCGAAAAAGATGTCAAACTTATACACACTTAAATTTCAAAGTAATCAGTACATGTGTAGTGTGCTTTCATTTCATTATTCATGGCTATTCCAATATAACAAGTTAATGGCCTTTAAAAAAAGATTGTTTGGAAAATGCAACTTATATACATGTCACCATGGCATATAACCATTACTGATCTTTCTGTCTACCAATGACCGTCTCCATGAAGTTACATTATGACACACATACCTTTATGGATGGTGCGTTTGCTTTCCATGTAGAGTAGAACTCCTCACGTAAATCCCCTCCATCGAGTGTCAAGTCAGTCAAGTGTGGCATAGAACACAGTGCCTCTGATAGGTGATGTGACGATGCTGGTGTGCGACACTGGTGATTAGTCAGGTTGAGAGTCTGGACCTGCATTTATGGTGAATATAGTTAACCAGTACGTCTTGAATAGATATATCTTATTTACTAATTTCTTACTGTCTTCTTACATTTTACACAAATTCAAATAATTACATACTTGTATTCAAGATAACATTCTAAACAAAAGATGAAATAGTTTTTATTTTCAAATTCAATTCTTGTCTATTCAGAAAAAAGAACACATTAAATTGTCTATCGACAGGATAATATAGAACGATTGTTTTAAATTCTATATGTACTCTTTATAGGGATTGCAATCTGTTTGCATTTATAAGTCATATTCCTACTTACTGTAAGGAGGTCGTTGGTGGCGGGCTTTAGAACCGTGACCTTCACCCCGTTCCCACCCCGCTTATAGGTAAGCAAGGCTTAGTTTTTATGTGTGTTTAAATTGTTATATTTGATAATATTGTTACTATGTTTTGTTCATATCCTGGTTTTAACGAATTAGTATTATTATAAGGCTTAAAAATATGTTCAAAGAACATGATATTTGTTAACAGAAAGGTGTAATTTAAGGCGATATTGTTGTTACGTAATGCTCAGAGGGTGTGACTTCTCAATGTACAAGTAGATTACAAGTAGAGGAAATGGATGCGTAGGCTATGCCTGTACGGGTACGTGTAGAATGCATTTGTGTGTACGGTCAATTGGGCCTTGGAGTGTGACTATTGTAGTCGGGAACTTGGGCGCTAATGACTATGTGTTAGGTTTTGGTGTAGAGAAACCTGATTAACGAAGAATTATGATCTTTTAAGTTTGATTAATTATGTTAGGAATTTGTATTTGATCCAGCTTATACACTTTGGGCATTTGCATTGTCTTAAATAAGTTAAAGTTATTGTTATTAACGATTCAAATGTTTTAGTGTAGTGAACACTGTTTACCTTTTGTTGTCATAATGCTGAAAGATGTGTCGTTGTTTATTCTTGTAATTGATAACTGTTTATCATTACTTGACCCCGTTCCCACCCCGCTTATAGCGGTGTGTCCTTTACAGAATAAAGAGCACCAACTCTACTCCTCAGGCTGCCATTGTCATCTGTATTGTCCGAGGTCTACCCCCACTCATTCCGGCTACCCGTCACAATCTACCACCCCCTTACATTACACTGAAATTTACAATACCCAGAAATATGCATTTGCTATTAATGCATTAACGGTTCTTATAACTCTTGATTTTATGTGCACAAGACGCCCTAAATACTAAGAGTGATTGTTTTAAATTCTATATGTATTCTTTAGAGGGATTGCAATCTGTTTGCATTTATAAGTCATATTCCTACTTACACTGAAATTAATAATACCCAGAAATATGCATTTGCTATTAATGCATTAAAGGTACTCATAACTCTCGATTTCATCTGCATAAGACCCCCTAAATCAGGAGGTTTGTTGGTATGGTACAGTTTGGTAAGTTCAAGCCTACATTGAAATTGGCTCCTCAAAACAATCCAAGAAAAATTTTTCATATCAATCAAACTAGGGAAAGGTTGGATATTGTTTATTGTTCGAAAAAGATGTCAAACTTATACACACTTAAATTTCAACGTAATCAGTACATGCGTAGTTTGCTTTCATTTCCTTATTCATGGCTATTCCAATATACCAAGTAAAAGGCCTTTAAAAAAGGTTGTTTGGAATATACAACTTATATACATTTGCACCATGGCATTTAACCATAACTGCTCTTTCTTGTCTACCAATGACCGTCTCCATGCAGTTAGATTAGTACATACATACCTTTATGGATGATGCCTTTGCTTTCAATGTAGAGTAAAACTCCTCACGTAAATCTCCTCCATCGAGTCTCAAGTTAGTCAAGTTTGGCATAGAACACAGTGCCTCTAATAGGTGATGTGACGAGGGTGTGCGAAACTTGTGATTAGTCAGCTTGAGAGTCTGGACCTGCATTCATGGTGAATATAGTTAATCAGCACGACATGAATAGATATATTTTATTTACTAATTTCTCATTGTATTCCTACAATTTCCTCAAATTCCATTATTTACATACTTGCTTTCAAGATAACATTCTTAACAAATGATGAAATGATTTTTATTTCCAAATTCAATTCTCGTCTATTCAGAAGAAAAAAAAAGAACATTAAAGTGACCCTCAAGAGGATAATTTACTAAGAGTTATTTCTTTTGATTCTTTATGTATTCTTTAGAAGGGTTGCAACCTGTTTGTATTTACAAGTCATATTCCTACTAACACTGAAATGAATAATACCCAGAAATATGCATTTGCTCTTAATGCATTAAAGATACTCATAACTCTCGATTTCATATGCACAAGACGCCCTAAATCAGGAGGTTTGTTGCTATGGTACAGTTTGGTAAGTTCAAGCCTACATTAAAAGTGGTTCTTTAAAACACTCTATGAAATGTTTTTTATGTCAACCAAACTAGGAGAAAATTGGATATTGTTTATTGGTCAAAAAAATGTCAAATTCATACACACTTAAATTTCAAAGTAATCAGTACATGTGTAGTCTGCTTTCATTTCATTATTCATGGCTATTCCAATATACCAAGTAAATGGCCTTTAAAAAGAGTGCTTGGAAAATGCAACTTATATATATGTGAACCATGGCATATAACCATTACTGACTTTCTGTCTTCCAATGACCGTCACCATGCAGTTACATTAGTACACATATACCTTCATGGATGATGCGTTTGCTTTCCATGTAGAGTAGAACTCCTCACGTAAATCCCCTCCATCGAGTGTCAAGTCAGTCAAGTGTGGCATAGAATACAGTGCCTCTGATAGGTGATGTGACGACGCTGGTGTGCGACATTGGTGATTAGTCAGGTTGAGAGTCTGGACCTGCATTCATGGTGAATATAGTTAACCAGTACGTCTTAAATAGATATATCTCATTGACTAATTTCTCAATGTCTTCTTACATTTTACACAAATTCCATTAATTACATACTTGCATTCAAGATAACATTCTAAACAAATGATGAATTAGTTTTTATTTTCAAATTCAATTCTTGTCTTTTCAGAAAAAAAGAACACATTAAAGTGTCTATCGACAGGATAATAAAGAACGGTTGTTTTAAATCATATATGTACTCTTTAGAGGGATTGCAATCTGTTTGCATTTTTAAGTCATATTCCTACTTACACTGAAATTAACAATACCCAGAAATATGCATTTGCTATTAATGCATTAAAGGTTCTTATAACTCTCGATTTTATGTACACAAGACGCCCTAAATACTTAGAGTGATTGTTTTAAATTTTATATATATTCTTTAGAGGGATTGCAATCTGTTTGCATGTATAAGTTATATTCCTACTTACACTGAAATTAAAAATACCGAGAAATATGCATTTACTATTAATGCATTAAAGGTACTCATAACTCTCGATTTCATGTGCACAAGACCCCCTAAATCAGGAGGTTTCTTGCTATGGTACAGTTTGGTAAGTTCAAGCCTACATTAAAATTGGCTCCTCAAAACACTCTATGATTTTTTTTTCACATCAATCAAACTAGGAAAAGCTTGTATTTTGTTTATTGGTCAAAATAATTTCAAGCTTATACACACTTAAATTTCAACGTAATCAGTACATGTGTAGTTTTCTTTCATTTCGTTTTTAATGCCTACTCCAATTTACCAAGTAATGGCCTTTAACAAGCGTGTTATAAAAATACAACTTATAAACATGTGCACCATAAGTCATATAACCATTACTGCTCTTTCTGTCTACTAATGACCGTCTCCATGCAGTTACATTAGTACACACATACCTTTATGGATGATGCCTTTGCTTTCAATGTAGAGTAGAACTCCTCACATAAATCTCCTCCATCAAGTCTCAAGTCAGTCAGGTTTGGCATAGAACACAGTGCCTCTGATAGGTGATGTGATGAGGCTGGTGTGGGACACTTGTGATCATCAAGCTTGAGTGTCTCGACCTGCATTCATGGCGGATATAGTTAACCAGTACGTCTTGAATAGATATATCTCATTTACTAATTTCTCACTGTATTCTTACATTTTACACAAATTCCATTAATTGCATATTTGCATTCAAGATAACATTCTAAACAAAGGATGAAATAGTGTTTTTTTTCAAATTAAATTCTTGTCTATTCAGAAAAAAAGTACACATTAAAGTGTCTATCGACAGGATAATAAAGAACGATTGTTTTAAATTATATATGTACTCTTTAGAGGGATTGCAATCTGTTTGCATTTATAAGTCATATTCCTACTTACACTGAAATTAACAATACCCAGAAATATGCATTTGCTCTTAATGCATTAAAGGTTCTCATAACTCTCGATTTTATATGCACAAGACGCCCTAAAAACTAAGAGTGATTGTTTTAAATTCTATATGTATTCTTTAGAGGGATTGCATTCTGTTTGCATTTATAAGTCATAATCCTACTTACACTGAAATTAACAATATCCAGAAATAAGCATTTGCTCTTAATGCATTAAAGGTACTCATAACTCTCGATTTCATCTGCACAAGACCCCCTAACTCAGGAGGTTTGTTGCTTTGGTACAGTTTGGTAAGTTGAAGCCTACATTGAAATTGGCTCCTTAAATCAATCCACGAAATATTTTTCATATCAATCAAACTAGGAAAAGGTTGAATATTGTTTATTGTTCGACAAAAATGTGAAACTAAGACACACTTAAATGTCAACGTAATCAGTACATGCGTAGTTTGCTTTCATTTCATTATTCATGGCTATTCCAATATACAAAATAAATGGCCTTTAAAAAAGAGTGTTTGTAAAATGCAACATATTTACATGTGCACCATGGTATATAACCATTACTGTTCCTTCTGTCTACCAATGACCGTCTCCATGCAGTTACATTAGTACACACATACCTTGATGGATGATGCGTTTGCTTTCCATGTAGAGTAGAACTCCTCACGTAAATCCCCTTCATAGAGTCTCAAGTAAGTCAAGTGTGGCATAGAACATAGTGTCTCTGATAGGTGATATGATGAGGCTGGTGTGGGACACTTGTGATCATCAAGCTTGAGGGTCTCGACCTGCATTCATGGCGGATATAGTTAACCAGTACGTCTTGAATAGATATATCTCATTTACTAATTTCTCACTGTATTCTTACATTTTACACAAATTCCATTAATTGCATATTTGCATTCAAGATAACATTCTAAACAAAGGATGAAATAGTGTTTTTTTTCAAATTAAATTCTTGTCTATTCAGAAAAAAAGTACACATTAAGTGTCTATCGACAGGATAATAAAGAACGATTGTTTTAAATTATATATGTACTCTTTAGAGGGATTGCAATCTGTTTGCATTTATAAGTCATATTCCTACTTACACTGAAATTAACAATACCCAGAAATATGCATTTGCTCTTAATGCATTAAAGGTTCTCATAACTCTCGATTTTATATGCACAAGACGCCCTAAAAACTAAGAGTGATTGTTTTAAATTCTATATGTATTCTTTAGAGGGATTGCATTCTGTTTGCATTTATAAGTCATAATCCTACTTACACTGAAATTAACAATATCCAGAAATATGCATTTGCTCTTAATGCATTAAAGGTACTCATAACTCTCGATTTCATCTGCACAAGACCCCCTAACTCAGGAGGTTTGTTGCTTTGGTACAGTTTGGTAAGTTTAAGCCTACATTGAAATTGGCTCCTTAAATCAATCCACGAAATATTTTTCATATCAATCAAACTAGGAAAAGGTTGGATATTGTTTATTGTTCGACAAAAATGTGAAACTAAGACACACTTAAATGTCAACGTAATCAGTACATGCGTAGTTTGCTTTCATTTCATTATTCATGGCTATTCCAATATACAAAATAAATGGCCTTTAAAAAAGAGTGTTTGTAAAATGCAACATATTTACATGTGCACCATGGTATATAACCATTACTGTTCCTTCTGTCTACCAATGACCGTCTCCATGCAGTTACATTAGTACACACATACCTTGATGGATGATGCGTTTGCTTTCCATGTAGAGTAGAACTCCTCACGTAAATCCCCTCCATAGAGTCTCAAGTAAGTCAAGTGTGGCATAGAACATAGTGTCTCTGATAGGTGATATGATGAGGCTGGTGTGGGACACTTGTGATCATAAAGCTTGAGGGTCTCGACCTGCATTCATGGCGGATATAGTTAACCAGTACGTCTTGAATAGATATATCTCATTTACTAATTTCTCACTGTATTCTTACATTTTACACAAATTCCATTAATTGCATATTTGCATTCAAGATAACATTCTAAACAAATGATGAAAATGTTTTTTTTTTTTCAAATTCAATTCTTGTCTATTCAGAAAAAAAGTACACATTAAAGTGTCTATCGACAGGATAATAAAGAACGATTGTTTTAAATTATATATGTACTCTTTAGAGGGATTGCAATTTGTTTGCATTTATAAGTCATATTCCTACTTACACTGAAATTAACAATACCCAGAAATATGCATTTGCTCTTAATGCATTAAAGGTTCTCATAACTCTCGATTTTATATGCACAAGACGCCCTAAAAACTAAGAGTGATTGTTTTAAATTCTATATGTATTCTTTAGAGGGATTGCATTCTGTTTGCATTTATAAGTCATAATCCTACTTACACTGAAATTAACAATATCCAGAAATATGCATTTGCTCTTAATGCATTAAAGGTACTCATAACTCTCGATTTCATCTGCACAAGACCCCCTAACTCAGGAGGTTTGTTGCTTTGGTACAGTTTGGTAAATTTAAGCCTACATTGAAATTGGCTCCTCAAATCAATCCACGAAATATTTTTCATATCAATCAAACTAGGAAAAGGTTGGATATTGTTTTTTGGTCGAAAATATGTCAAACTTATACACACTTAAATTGCAACGTAATCAGTACATGTGTAGTTTGCTTTTATTTCATTATTCATGGCTATTCCAATATACCAAGTAAATGGCCTTTAAAAAGAGTGCTTGGAAAATGCAACTTATATATATGTGAACCATGGCATATAACCATTACTGATCTTTCTGTCTTCCAATGACCGTCACCATGCAGTTACATTAGTACACACATACCTTCATGGATGATGCGTTTGCTTTCCATGTAGAGTAGAACTCCTCACGTAAATCCCCTCCATCGAGTGTCAAGTCAGTCAAGTGTGGCATAGAATACAGTGCCTCTGATAGGTGATGTGACGACGCTGGTGTGCGACATTGGTGATTAGTCAGGTTGAGAGTCTGGACCTGCATTCATGGCGGATATAGTTAACCAGTACGTCTTGAATAGATATATCTCATTTACTAATTTCTCACTGTATTCTTACATTTTACACAAATTCCATTAATTGCATATTTGCATTCAAGATAACATTCTAAACAAATGATGAAATAGTTTTTATTTTCAAATTCAATTCTTGTCTTTTCAGAAAAAAAGAACACATTAAAGTGTCTATCGACAGGATAATAAAGAACGGTTGTTTTAAATCATATATGTACTCTTTAGAGGGATTTCAATCTGTTTGCATTTTTAAGTCATATTCCTACTTACACTGAAATTAACAATACCCAGAAATATGCATTTGCTATTAATGCATTAAAGGTTCTTATAACTCTCGATTTTATGTACACAAGACGCCCTAAATACTTAGAGTGATTGTTTTAAATTCTATATATATTCTTTAGAGGGATTGCAATCTGTTTGCATGTATAAGTTATATTCCTACTTACACTGAAATTAAAAATACCAAGAAATATGCATTTACTATTAATGCATTAAAGGTACTCATAACTCTCGATTTCATGTGCACAAGACCCCCTAAATCAGGAGGTTTCTTGCTATGGTACAGTTTGGTAAGTTCAAGCCTACATTAAAATTGGCTCCTCAAAACACTCTATGATTTTTTTTTCACATCAATCAAACTAGGAAAAGCTTGTATTTTGTTTATTGGTCAAAACAATTTCAAACTTATACACACTTAAATTTCAACGTAATCAGTACATGTGTAGTTTTCTTTCATTTCGTTTTTAATGCCTACTCCAATTTACCAAGTAATGGCCTTTAAAAAGCTTGTTATAAAAATACAACTTATAAACGTGTGCACCATAAGTCATATAACCATTACTGCTCTTTCTGTCTACTAATGACCGTCTCCATGCAGTTACATTAGTACACACATACCTTTATGGATGATGCCTTTGCTTTCAATGTAGAGTAGAACTCCTCACATAAATCTCCTCCATCAAGTCTCAAGTCAGTCAGGTTTGGCATAGAACACAGTGCCTCTGATAGGTGATGTGATGAGGCTGGTGTGGGACACTTGTGATCACCAAGCTTGAGTGTCTCGACCTGCATTCATGGCGGATATAGTTAACCAGTACGTCTTGAATAGATATATCTCATTTACTAATTTCTCACTGTATTCTTACATTTTACACAAATTCCATTAATTGCATATTTGCATTCAAGATAACATTCTAAACAAATGATGAAATAGTGTTTTTTTCCAAATTAAATTCTTGTCTATTCAGAAAAAAAGTACACATTAAAGTGTCTATCGACAGGATAATAAAGAACGATTGTTTTAAATTATATATGTACTCTTTAGAGGGATTGCAATCTGTTTGCATTTATAAGTCATATTCCTACTTACACTGAAATTAACAATACCCAGAAATATGCATTTGCTATTAATGCATTAAAGGTTCATATAACTCTCGATTTTATGTGCACAAGACGCCCTAAAAACTAAGAGTGATTGTTTTAAATTCTATATGTATTCTTTAGAGGGATTGCATTCTGTTTGCATTTATAAGTCATAATCCTACTTACACTGAAATTAACAATATCCAGAAATAAGCATTTGCTCTTAATGCATTAAAGGTAGTCATAACTCTCGATTTCATCTGCACAAGACCCCCTAACTCAGGAGGTTTGTTGCTTTGGTACAGTTTGGTAAGTTGAAGCCTACATTGAAATTGGCTCCTCAAAACAATCCACGAAATATTTTTCATATCAATCAAACTAGGAAAAGGTTGGATTTTGTTTTTTGGTCGAAAATATGTCAAACTTATACACACTTAAATTGCAACGTAATCAGTACATGTGTAGTTTGCTTTTATTTCATTATTCATGGTTATTCCAATATACAAAGTAAATGGCCTTTAAAAAGAGTGTTTGGAAAATGCAACTTATGTGCATGTGCACCATGGCATATAACAATTACTGCTCTTTCTGTCTTCCAATGACCGTCTCCATGCAGTTACATTAGTACACGCCATACCTTTATTGATGATGCCTTTGCTTTCAATGTAGAGTAGAACTCCTCACGTAAATCCCCTCCATCGAGTGTCAAGTCAGTCAAGTGTGGCAAAGAACACAGTGCCTCTGATAGGTGTTGTGACGAGGCTGGTGTGGGACACTGGTGATTAGTCAGGTCGAGAGTCTGGACCTGCATTCATGGTGGATATAGTTAACCAGTACGTCTTGAATAGATATATCTCATTTACTAATTTCTCACTGTATTCTTACATTTTACACAAATTCCATTAATTGCATATTTGCATTCAAGATAACATTCTAAACAAATGATGAAA
Organism: Strongylocentrotus purpuratus; assembly: GCF_000002235.5. NCBI lineage: Eukaryota > Metazoa > Echinodermata > Echinoidea > Camarodonta > Strongylocentrotidae > Strongylocentrotus > Strongylocentrotus purpuratus. Next base: position 36,258,634 of record NW_022145594.1, read on the forward strand.
TAGTGTTTTTTTTTTCAAATTAAATTCTTGTCTATTCAGAAAAAAAGTACACATTAAAGTGTCTATCGACAGGATAATAAAGAACGATTGTTTTAAATTATATATGTACTCTTTAGAGGGATTGCAATCTGTTTGCATTTATAAGTCATATTCCTACTTACACTGAAATTAACAATACCCAGAAATATGCATTTGCTATTAATGCATTAAAGGTTCATATAACTCTCGATTTTATGTGCACAAGACGCCCTAAAAACTAAGAGTGATTGTTTTAAATTCTATATGTATTCTTTAGAGGGATTGCATTCTGTTTGCATTTATAAGTCATAATCCTACTTACACTGAAATTAACAATATCCAGAAATAAGCATTTGCTCTTAATGCATTAAAGGTAGTCATAACTCTCGATTTCATCTGCACAAGACCCCCTAACTCAGGAGGTTTGTTGCTTTGGTACAGTTTGGTAAGTTGAAGCCTACATTGAAATTGGCTCCTCAAAACAATCCACGAAATATTTTTCATATCAATCAAACTAGGAAAAGGTTGGATTTTGTTTTTTGGTCGAAAATATGTCAAACTTATACACACTTAAATTGCAACGTAATCAGTACATGTGTAGTTTGCTTTTATTTCATTATTCATGGTTATTCCAATATACAAAGTAAATGGCCTTTAAAAAGAGTGTTTGGAAAATGCAACTTATGTGCATGTGCACCATGGCATATAACAATTACTGCTCTTTCTGTCTTCCAATGACCGTCTCCATGCAGTTACATTAGTACACGCCATACCTTTATTGATGATGCCTTTGCTTTCAATGTAGAGTAGAACTCCTCACGTAAATCCCCTCCATCGAGTGTCAAGTCAGTCAAGTGTGGCAAAGAACACAGTGCCTCTGATAGGTGTTGTGACGAGGCTGGTGTGGGACACTGGTGATTAGTCAGGTCGAGAGTCTGGACCTGCATTCATGGTGGATATAGTTAACCAGTACGTCTTGAATATATATATCTCATTTACTAATTTCTCACTGTATTCTTACATTTTACACAAATTCCATTAATTGCATATTTGCATTCAAGATAACATTCTAAACAAATGATGAAATAGTGTTTTTTTTTCAAATTCAATTCTTGTCTATTCAGAAAAAAAGTACACATTGAAGTGTCTATCGACAGGATAATAAAGAACGATTGTTTTAAATTATATATGTACTCTTTAGAGGGATTGCAATCTGTTTGCATTTATAAGTCATATTCCTACTTACACTGAAATTAACAATACCCAGAAATATGCATTTGCTATTAATGCATTAAAGGTTCATATAACTCTCGATTTTATGTACACAAGATGCCCTAAATACTAAGAGTGATTGTTTTACATTATATATATATTCTTTGGAGGGATTTTAATCTGTTTGCATTTTTAAGTCATATTCCTACTTACACTGAAATTAACAATACCCAGAAATATGCATTTGCTATTAATGCATTAAAGGTACTCATAACTCTCGATTTCATCTGCACAAGACCCCCTAACTCAGGAGGTTTGTTGCTTTGGTACAGTTTGGTAAATTTAAGCCTACATTGAAATTGGCTCCTCAAATCAATCCACGAAATATTTTTCATATCAATCAAACTAGGAAAAGGTTGGATATTGTTTTTTGGTCGAAAATATGTCAAACTTATACACACTTAAATTGCAACGTAATCAGTACATGTGTAGTTTGCTTTTATTTCATTATTCATGGCTATTCCAATATACCAAGTAAATGGCCTTTAAAAAGAGTGCTTGGAAAATGCAACTTATATATATGTGAACCATGGCATATAACCATTACTGATCTTTCTGTCTTCCAATGACCGTCACCATGCAGTTACATTAGTACACACATACCTTCATGGATGATGCGTTTGCTTTCCATGTAGAGTAGAACTCCTCACGTAAATCCCCTCCATCGAGTGTCAAGTCAGTCAAGTGTGGCATAGAATACAGTGCCTCTGATAGGTGATGTGACGACGCTGGTGTGCGACATTGGTGATTAGTCAGGTTGAGAGTCTGGACCTGCATTCATGGCGGATATAGTTAACCAGTACGTCTTGAATAGATATATCTCATTTACTAATTTCTCACTGTATTCTTACATTTTACACAAATTCCATTAATTGCATATTTGCATTCAAGATAACATTCTAAACAAATGATGAAATAGTTTTTATTTTCAAATTCAATTCTTGTCTTTTCAGAAAAAAAGAACACATTAAAGTGTCTATCGACAGGATAATAAAGAACGGTTGTTTTAAATCATATATGTACTCTTTAGAGGGATTTCAATCTGTTTGCATTTTTAAGTCATATTCCTACTTACACTGAAATTAACAATACCCAGAAATATGCATTTGCTATTAATGCATTAAAGGTTCTTATAACTCTCGATTTTATGTACACAAGACGCCCTAAATACTTAGAGTGATTGTTTTAAATTCTATATATATTCTTTAGAGGGATTGCAATCTGTTTGCATGTATAAGTTATATTCCTACTTACACTGAAATTAAAAATACCAAGAAATATGCATTTACTATTAATGCATTAAAGGTACTCATAACTCTCGATTTCATGTGCACAAGACCCCCTAAATCAGGAGGTTTCTTGCTATGGTACAGTTTGGTAAGTTCAAGCCTACATTAAAATTGGCTCCTCAAAACACTCTATGATTTTTTTTTTCACATCAATCAAACTAGGAAAAGCTTGTATTTTGTTTATTGGTCAAAACAATTTCAAACTTATACACACTTAAATTTCAACGTAATCAGTACATGTGTAGTTTTCTTTCATTTCGTTTTTAATGCCTACTCCAATTTACCAAGTAATGGCCTTTAAAAAGCTTGTTATAAAAATACAACTTATAAACGTGTGCACCATAAGTCATATAACCATTACTGCTCTTTCTGTCTACTAATGACCGTCTCCATGCAGTTACATTAGTACACACATACCTTTATGGATGATGCCTTTGCTTTCAATGTAGAGTAGAACTCCTTACATAAATCTCCTCCATCAAGTCTCAAGTCAGTCAGGTTTGGCATAGAACACAGTGCCTCTGATAGGTGATGTGATGAGGCTGGTGTGGGACACTTGTGATCACCAAGCTTGAGTGTCTCGACCTGCATTCATGGCGGATATAGTTAACCAGTACGTCTTGAATAGATATATCTCATTTACTAATTTCTCACTGTATTCTTACATTTTACACAAATTCCATTAATTGCATATTTGCATTCAAGATAACATTCTAAACAAATGATGAAATAGTGTTTTTTTTCAAATTAAATTCTTGTCTATTCAGAAAAAAAGTACACATTAAAGTGTCTATCGACAGGATAATAAAGAACGATTGTTTTAAATTATATATGTACTCTTTAGAGGGATTGCAATCTGTTTGCATTTATAAGTCATATTCCTACTTACACTGAAATTAACAATACCCAGAAATATGCATTTGCTATTAATGCATTAAAGGTTCATATAACTCTCGATTTTATGTGCACAAGACGCCCTAAAAACTAAGAGTGATTGTTTTAAATTCTATATGTATTCTTTAGAGGGATTGCATTCTGTTTGCATTTATAAGTCATAATCCTACTTACACTGAAATTAACAATATCCAGAAATAAGCATTTGCTCTTAATGCATTAAAGGTACTCATAACTCTCGACTTCATCTGCACAAGACCCCCTAACTCAGGAGGTTTGTTGCTTTGGTACAGTTTGGTAAGTTGAAGCCTACATTGAAATTGGCTCCTCAAAACAATCCACGAAATATTTTTCATATCAATCAAACTAGGAAAAGGTTGGATTTTGTTTTTTGGTCGAAAATATGTCAAACTTATACACACTTAAATTGCAACGTAATCAGTACATGTGTAGTTTGCTTTTATTTCATTATTCATGGTTATTCCAATATACAAAGTAAATGGCCTTTAAAAAGAGTGTTTGGAAAATGCAACTTATGTGCATGTGCACCATGGCATATAACAATTACTGCTCTTTCTGTCTTCCAATGACCGTCTCCATGCAGTTACATTAGTACACGCCATACCTTTATTGATGATGCCTTTGCTTTCAATGTAGAGTAGAACTCCTCACGTAAATCCCCTCCATCGAGTGTCAAGTCAGTCAAGTGTGGCAAAGAACACAGTGCCTCTGATAGGTGTTGTGATGAGGCTGGTGTGGGACACTGGTGATTAGTCAGGTCGAGAGTCTGGACCTGCATTCATGGTGGATATAGTTAACCAGTACGTCTTGAATAGATATATCTCATTTACTAATTTCTCACTGTATTCTTACATTTTACACAAATTCCATTAATTGCATATATGCATTCAAGATAACATTCTAAACAAATGATGAAATAGTGTTTTTTTTTCAAATTCAATTCTTGTCTATTCAGAAAAAAAGTACACATTGAAGTGTCTATCGACAGGATAATAAAGAACGATTGTTTTAAATTATATATGTACTCTTTAGAGGGATTGCAATCTGTTTGCATTTATAAGTCATATTCCTACTTACACTGAAATTAACAATACCCAGAAATATGCATTTGCTTTTAATGCATTAAAGGTACTCATAACTCTCGATTTCATCTGCACAAGACCCCCTAACTCAGGAGGTATGTTGCTTTGGTACAGTTTGGTAAATTTAAGCCTACATTGAAATTGGCTCCTCAAATCAATCCACGAAATATTTTTCATATCAATCAAACTAGGAAAAGGTTGGATATTGTTTATTGTTCGACAAAAATGTCAAACTAAGACACACTTAAATTTCAACGTAATCAGTACATGCGTAGTTTGCTTTCATTTCATTATTCATGGCTATTCCAATATACAAAATAAATGGCCTTTAAAAAAGAGTGTTTGTAAAATGCAACATATTTACATGTGCACCATGGTATATAACCATTACTGTTTCTTCTGTCTACCAATGACCGTCTCCATGCAGTTACATTAGTACACACATACCTTGATGGATGATGCGTTTGCTTTCCATGTAGAGTAGAACTCCTCACGTAAATCCCCTCCATAGAGTGTCAAGTAAGTCAAGTGTGGCATAGAACATAGTGTCTCTGATAGGTGATGTGATGAGGCTGGTGTGGGACACTTGTGATCATAAAGCTTGAGGGTCTCGACCTGCATTCATGGCGGATATAGTTAACCAGTACGTCTTGAATAGATATATCTCATTTACTAATTTCTCACTGTATTCTTACATTTTACACAAATTCCATTAATTGCATATTTGCATTCAAGATAACATTCTAAACAAATGATGAAATAGTGTTTTTTTTCAAATTCAATTCTTGTCTATTCAGAAAAAAAGTACACATTAAAGTGTCTATCGACAGGATAATAAAGAACGATTGTTTTAAATTATATATGTACTCTTTAGAGGGATTGCAATCTGTTTGCATTTATAAGTCATATCCCTACTTACACTGAAATTAACAATATCCAGAAATATGCATTTGCTCTTAATGCATTAAAGGTACTCATAACTCTCGATTTCATCTGCACAAGACCCCCTAACTCAGGAGGTTTGTTGCTTTGGTACAGTTTGGTAAGTTTAAGCCTACATTGAAATTGGCTCCTCAAAACAATCCACGAAATATTTTTCATATCAATCAAACTAGGAAAAGGTTGGATATATTGTTTTTTGGTCGAAAATATGTCAAACTTATACACACTTAAATTGCAACGTAATCAGTACATGTGTAGTTTGCTTTTATTTCATTATTCATGGTTATTCCAATATACAAAGTAAATGGCCTTTAAAAAGAGTGTTTGGAAAATGCAACTTATGTACATGTGCACCATGGCATATAACAATTACTGCTCTTTCTGTCTTCCAATGACCGTCTCCATGCAGTTACATTAGTACACGCCATACCTTTATTGATGATGCCTTTGCTTTCAATGTAGAGTAGAACTCCTCACGTAAATCCCCTCCATCGAGTGTCAAGTCAGTCAAGTGTGGCATAGAACACAGTGCCTCTGATAGGTGTTGTGACGAGGCTGGTGTGGGACACTGGTGATTAGTCAGGTCGAGAGTCGGGACCTGCATTCATGGTGGATATAGTTAACCAGTACGTCTTGAATAGATATATCTCATTTACTAATTTCTCACTGTATTCTTACATTTTACACAAATTCCATTAATTGCATATTTGCATTCAAGATAACATTCTAAACAAATGATGAAATAGTGTTTTTTTTCAAATTCAATTCTTGTCTATTCAGAAAAAAAGTACACATTAAAGTGTCTATCGACAGGATAATAAAGAACGATTGTTTTAAATTATATATGTACTCTTTAGAGGGATTGCAATCTGTTTGCATTTATAAGTCATATTCCTACTTACACTGAAATTAACAATACCAAGAAATATGCATTTGCTATTAATGCATTAAAGGTTCATATAACTCTCGATTTTATGTACACAAGATGCCCTAAATACTAAGAGTGATTGTTTTACATTATATATATATTCTTTGGAGGGATTTTAATCTGTTTGCATTTTTAAGTCATATTCCTACTTACACTGAAATTAACAATACCCAGAAATATGCATTTGCTATTAATGCATTAAAGGTACTCATAACTCTCGATTTCATCTGCACAAGACCCCCTAACTCAGGAGGTTTGTTGCTTTGGTACAGTTTGGTAAATTTAAGCCTACATTGAAATTGGCTCCTCAAATCAATCCACGAAATATTTTTCATATCAATCAAACTAGGAAAAGGTTGGATATTGTTTTTTGGTCGAAAATATGTCAAACTTATACACACTTAAATTGCAACGTAATCAGTACATGTGTAGTTTGCTTTTATTTCATTATTCATGGCTATTCCAATATACCAAGTAAATGGCCTTTAAAAAGAGTGCTTGGAAAATGCAACTTATATATATGTGAACCATGGCATATAACCATTACTGATCTTTCTGTCTTCCAATGACCGTCACCATGCAGTTACATTAGTACACACATACCTTCATGGATGATGCGTTTGCTTTCCATGTAGAGTAGAACTCCTCACGTAAATCCCCTCCATCGAGTGTCAAGTCAGTCAAGTGTGGCATAGAATACAGTGTCTCTGATAGGTGATGTGATGAGGCTGGTGTGGGACACTTGTGATCATAAAGCTTGAGGGTCTCGACCTGCATTCATGGCGGATATAGTTAACCAGTACGTCTTGAATAGATATATCTCATTTACTAATTTCTCACTGTATTCTTACATTTTACACAAATTCCATTAATTGCATATTTGCATTCAAGATAACATTCTAAACAAATGATGAAATAGTGTTTTTTTTCAAATTCAATTCTTGTCTATTCAGAAAAAAAGTACACATTAAAGTGTCTATCGACAGGATAATAAAGAACGATTGTTTTAAATTATATATGTACTCTTTAGAGGGATTGCAATCTGTTTGCATTTATAAGTCATATCCCTACTTACACTGAAATTAACAATATCCAGAAATATGCATTTGCTCTTAATGCATTAAAGGTACTCATAACTCTCGATTTCATCTGCACAAGACCCCCTAACTCAGGAGGTTTGTTGCTTTGGTACAGTTTGGTAAGTTTAAGCCTACATTGAAATTGGCTCCTCAAAACAATCCACGAAATATTTTTCATATCAATCAAACTAGGAAAAGGTTGGATATATTGTTTTTTGGTCGAAAATATGTCAAACTTATACACACTTAAATTGCAACGTAATCAGTACATGTGTAGTTTGCTTTTATTTCATTATTCATGGTTATTCCAATATACAAAGTAAATGGCCTTTAAAAAGAGTGTTTGGAAAATGCAACTTATGTACATGTGCACCATGGCATATAACAATTACTGCTCTTTCTGTCTTCCAATGACCGTCTCCATGCAGTTACATTAGTACACGCCATACCTTTATTGATGATGCCTTTGCTTTCAATGTAGAGTAGAACTCCTCACGTAAATCCCCTCCATCGAGTGTCAAGTCAGTCAAGTGTGGCATAGAACACAGTGCCTCTGATAGGTGTTGTGACGAGGCTGGTGTGGGACACTGGTGATTAGTCAGGTCGAGAGTCTGGACCTGCATTCATGGTGGATATAGTTAACCAGTACGTCTTGAATAGATATATCTCATTTACTAATTTCTCACTGTATTCTTACATTTTACACAAATTCCATTAATTGCATATTTGCTTTCAAGATAACATTCTAAACAAACGATGAAATAGTGTTTTTTTTCAAATTCAATTCTTGTCTATTCAGAAAAAAAGTACACATTAAAGTGTCTATCGACAGGATAATAAAGAACGATTGTTTTAAATTATATATGTACTCTTTAGAGGGATTGCAATCTGTTTGCATTTATAAGTCATATTCCTACTTACACTGAAATTAACAATACCAAGAAATATGCATTTGCTATTAATGCATTAAAGGTTCATATAACTCTCGATTTTATGTACACAAGATGCCCTAAATACTAAGAGTGATTGTTTTACATTATATATATATTCTTTGGAGGGATTTTAATCTGTTTGCATTTTTAAGTCATATTCCTACTTACACTGAAATTAACAATACCCAGAAATATGCATTTGCTATTAATGCATTAAAGGTACTCATAACTCTCGATTTCATCTGCACAAGACCCCCTAACTCAGGAGGTTTGTTGCTTTGGTACAGTTTGGTAAATTTAAGCCTACATTGAAATTGGCTCCTCAAATCAATCCACGAAATATTTTTCATATCAATCAAACTAGGAAAAGGTTGGATATTGTTTTTTGGTCGAAAATATGTCAAACTTATACACACTTAAATTGCAACGTAATCAGTACATGTGTAGTTTGCTTTTATTTCATTATTCATGGCTATTCCAATATACCAAGTAAATGGCCTTTAAAAAGAGTGCTTGGAAAATGCAACTTATATATATGTGAACCATGGCATATAACCATTACTGATCTTTCTGTCTTCCAATGACCGTCACCATGCAGTTACATTAGTACACACATACCTTCATGGATGATGCGTTTGCTTTCCATGTAGAGTAGAACTCCTCACGTAAATCCCCTCCATCGAGTGTCAAGTCAGTCAAGTGTGGCATAGAATACAGTGCCTCTGATAGGTGATGTGACGACGCTGGTGTGCGACATTGGTGATTAGTCAGGTTGAGAGTCTGGACCTGCATTCATGGCGGATATAGTTAACCAGTACGTCTTGAATAGATATATCTCATTTACTAATTTCTCACTGTATTCTTACATTTTACACAAATTCCATTAATTGCATATTTGCATTCAAGATAACATTCTAAACAAATGATGAAATAGTTTTTATTTTCAAATTCAATTCTTGTCTTTTCAAAAAAAAAGAACACATTAAAGTGTCTATCGACAGGATAATAAAGAACGGTTGTTTTAAATCATATATGTACTCTTTAGAGGGATTTCAATCTGTTTGCATGTATAAGTTATATTCCTACTTACACTGAAATTAAAAATACCAAGAAATATGCATTTACTATTAATGCATTAAAGGTACTCATAACTCTCGATTTCATGTGCACAAGACCCCCTAAATCAGGAGGTTTCTTGCTATGGTACAGTTTGGTAAGTTCAAGCCTACATTAAAATTGGCTCCTCAAAACACTCTATGATTTTTTTTTTACATCAATCAAACTAGGAAAAGCTTGTATTTTGTTTATTGGTCAAAACAATGTCAAACTTATACACAATTAAATTTCAACGTAATCAGTACATGTGTAGTTTTCTTTCATTTCGTTTTTAATGCCTACTCCAATTTACCAAGTAATGGCCTTTAAAAAGCGTGTTATAAAAATACAACTTATAAACATGTGCACCATAAGTCATATAACCATTACTGCTCTTTCTGTCTACTAATGACCGTCTCCATGCAGTTACATTAGTACACACATACCTTTATGGATGATGCCTTTGCTTTCAATGTAGAGTAGAACTCCTCACATAAATCTCCTCCATCAAGTCTCAAGTCAGTCAGGTTTGGCATAGAACACAGTGCCTCTGATAGGTGATGTGATGAGGCTGGTGTGGGACACTTGTGATCATCAAGCTTGAGTGTCTCGACCTGCATTCATGGCGGATATAGTTAACCAGTACGTCTTGAATAGATATATCTCATTTACTAATTTCTCACTGTATTCTTACATTTTACACAAATTCCATTAATTGCATATTTGCATTCAAGATAACATTCTAAACAAATGATGAAATAGTGTTTTTTTTTCAAATTAAATTCTTGTCTATTCAGAAAAAAAGTACACATTAAAGTGTCTATCGACAGGATAATAAAGAACGATTGTTTTAAATTATATATGTACTCTTTAGAGGGATTGCAATCTGTTTGCATTTATAAGTCATATTCCTACTTACACTGAAATTAACAATACCCAGAAATATGCATTTGCTCTTAATGCATTAAAGGTTCTCATAACTCTCGATTTTATATGCACAAGACGCCCTAAAAACTAAGAGTGATTGTTTTAAATTCTATATGTATTCTTTAGAGGGATTGCAATCTGTTTGCATTTATAAGTCATATTCCTGCTTACACTGAAATTAATAATACCCAGAAATATGCATTTGCTAATTATGCATTAAAGGTACTCATAACTCTCGATTTCATGTGCGCAAGACCCCCTAAATCAGGAGGTTTGTTGCTATGGTACAGTTTGGTAAGTTCAAGCCTACATTAAAATTGGCTCCTCAAAACACTCTACGAAATGTTTTTCATGTCAATAAAACTGGGACAAGAGTGAATATTGTTTATTGGTCAAAATAATTTCAAACTTATACACACTTAAATTTCAAGGTAATCAGTACATGTGTAGTTTGCTTTCATTTCATTATTCATGGCTATTCCCATATACCAAGTAAATGGCCTTTAAAAAGAGTGTTTGGAAAATGCAACTTATATACATGTGCACCATGACATATAACAATTACTGATCTTTCTGTCTTCCAATGACCGTCTCCATGCAGTAACATTAGTACACACATACCTTCATGGATGATGCCTTTGCTTTCATTATAGAGTAGAACTCCTCACTTAAACCCCCTTCACAGAGTGTCAAGTTAGTCAAGTTTGGCATAGAACATAGTGCCTCTGATAGGTGATGTGATGAGGCTGGTGTGGGACACTTGTGATTTTTCAGCTTGAGAGTGTGGACCTGCATTCATGGTGAATATAGTTAACCAGTATATAAGGAGGTTTGTTGCTATGGTACAGTTTGGTAAGTTCAAGCCTACATTAAAATTGGCTCCTCAAAACACTCTATGAAATGTTTTTCATATAAATCAAACTAGGAAAAGGTTTGATATTGTTGATTGGTCGAAAAAATGACAAACTTATACACACTTAAATTTCAACGTAATCAGTACATGTGTAGTTTGCTTTCATTTCATTATTCATGGCTATTACAATATACTAAGTAAATGGCCTTTAAAAAGAGTGTTTGGAAAATGCAACTTATATACATGTGCACCATGACATATAACCATTACTGATCTTTCTGTCTTCCAATGACCGTCTCGATGCAGTTACATTAGTACACACATACCTGGATGGATGATGCTTTTGCTTTCAATGTAGAGTAGAACTCCTCACTTAAATTCCCTTCACAGAGTGTCAAGTTAGTCAAGTTTGGCATAGAACACAGTGTCTCTAATAGGTGATGTGATGAGGCTGGTGTGGGACACTCGTGATTATTCAGTCTGAGAGTCTGGATCTGCATTCATGGTGAATATAGTTAACCAGTACGTCTTGAATAGATATATCTTTTTTACTAATTTCTCACTGTATTCTTACATTTTACACCAATTCCATTAATTACATACTTGCATTCAAGATAATATTCTAAACAATTGATGAAATGGTTTTTATTTTCAAATTCAATTCTCGTCTAATCAGAAAAAAAAACATTAAAGTGTCTATCGACAGAATAATTTACTAACAGTGATTGTTTAAAATTCTTTATGTATTCTTTAGAGGGATTGCAATCTGTTTGCATTTATAAGGCATATTCCTGCTTATACTGAAATTAATAATACTCAGAAATATGCATTTGCTAATTATGCATTAAAGGTACTCATAACTGTCGATTTCATGTGTGCAAGACCCCCTATATCAGGAGGTTTGTTGCTATGGTACAGTTTGGTATTCAAAGTTCAAGCCTACAATAAAATTGGCTCCTCAAAACACTCTATGAAATGTTTTTCATATAAATCAAACTAGGAAAAGGTTTGATATTGTTTATTGGTCGAAAAAATGACAAACTTATACACACTTAAATTTCAACGTAATCAGTACATGTGTAGTTTGCTTTCATTTCATTATTCATGGCTATTACAATATACCAAGTAAATGGTCATTAAAAAAGAGTGTTTGGAAAATGCAACATAATGTACATGTGCACCATCGCATATAACCATTACTGCTCTTTCTGTCTTCCAATGACCGTCTCGATGCAGTTAAATTAGTACACACATACCTGTATGGATGATGCCTTTGCTTTTAATGTAGAGTAGAACTCCTCACAAAAATCCTCTCCATAGAGTACCAATTCAGTCAAGTTTGGCATAGAACACAGTGCCTCTGATAGGTGATGTGATGAGGCTGGTGTGGGACACTCATGATTAGCAAGCTCGAGAGTCTGGACCTACATTCATGGTGAATATAGTTAACCAGTACGTCTTGAATAGATATATCTCATGTACCAATTTCTCACTCTATTCTTACAGTTTACACAAATTCCGTTAAAGTTGATACTCTAAGACAATCCCAAATACTGAGATAATTACATAAATAGAAAGCTTTTAACCCCCATAATAACACCAAATGGTGTCCACCCGACAAAACAAGTTTAGAATAATGAATTTATTCGAGTAAACTCTACCAAAATATCTAAGTCTGAAACCCGGAAGTGCACGTAGAGTCGGGCCTCTATCCGTGACGTCACGAACGGGAGTCATGGGCTCAGTGAGAGTGAATGGCAGTGATATCCCTACGTAAATGCTATCCTGTCAGAGCTTAGATTTGTTGTTGTTAAGGAGTATATTTGATGGATTTTCTGTTTTCATTTGAATGAATTATAACGAAGCAACATTTTCCAGTCGCTGATTTCTTTTTATATCCTCATATTCACCTATTTGGTAGAGATTTAAGACGAGTTTACTGCTTAGGAATTAAAGTTAAATCGTGCACTTATGAATAGGCGGATGCATTATATTGTCATCAGATGTACATGAGCAGTTTTGTAAAACGAATAGGTCTAGAACTATGATAGTACTTATCATAGATGTGTGTGACTGCCTCAAAAAAGGATACAGTACCAGTTAAGCATTTTATGTTGTAAAATATCAAACTTGAACGAGATCATGCAAGCGCGCTTCCTCTATAATATTTTGGCGAGTGATGCGGCTCGATCTTGCATGAACGTTCGTGAAGCGAGCAGAATCGGGAGGTAAGACCAAGCCGCTGCTCTAGGCGCTGCTTGCTTGTGATGGAACGTACGTGCGCTAGTTATTTGTTTATCGGCAATTGCAAGAGAATGAAAGCGACGTTGCCAGCTAAGAAAAACAACTAACAAAGACTTGCTCCTGACTACCGGTGTCAGAATTGGTAGATGAAGGATGTTCAGGGCCAAGGAAGGCGAAAGACATGGGAAAAAGGAAGAAGAAACCATCGGTAGATCGCTGTATAGTGTATGGTAATGAACTGTGCATGGGTAGACAGCTCCTGTTCACTCCGTGCCTGGGCCGATTTCAACACCAAAACAAAAATTACATGGTGAAAATATCGACTAATAGCACATCGTTGGCATGTATATGTCATAATTTTTAAAAGGGGAATTGATATTAATACTATGAAGTACTAGGGGAAGGTAAAGAATTGTACATAGAATTATGATTTATTAGACTTTTCAGCCTTTGAAACAAAAATATGCAGAAAATCGTATCACTCTGCACATGTTTGCTATGGAACATCCGGGTACGTGAATATACTCTCTCCCGGACGTGAGGTCATAAATAGTAGACCAGCGCCGTGACTGATTTTCTATGCAAAGAGAGGCGGATATTTTAGACATTTCAATTGAGGATTTCGAGTAGACAGAATTTTTTTGTGATATACTAAGTAATTGAAAAACTTAAAAATAACATATACTTGCCGTAGGTAACAAATTAAGGGACATTTATTTGCTTAGAGTATCAACTTTAATTACATACTTGCATTCAAGATAACATTCTAAACAAATGATGAAATAGTTTTCATTTTCAATTTCAATTCTCGTCTAATCAGAAGAAAAAGAACATTAAAGTGTCCCTCAAGAGGATAATTTACTTAGAGTGATTTTTTGTTAATTCTATATGTATTCTTTAGAGGGGTTGCAATCTGTTTGCATTGATAAGTCATATTCCTCCTTACACTGAAATTAATAATACCCAGAAATATGCATTTGCTAATTATGCATTAAAGGTACTCATAACTGTCGATTTCATGTGCACAAGACCCTCTAAATCAGGAGGTTTGTTGCTATGGTACAGTTCGGTAAGTTCAAGCCTACATTAAAATTGGCTCCTCAAAACACTCTATGAAATGTTTTTCGTATAAATCAAACTAGGAAAAGGTTTGATATTGTTTATTGGTCGAAAACATGTTAAACTTATAAACACTGAAATTTCAACGCAATCAGTACATGTGTAGTTTGCTTTCATTTCATTATTCATGGCTATTCCAATATACCAAGTAAATGGCCTTTAAAAAATAGTGTTTGGAAAATGCAACATAATGTACATGTGCACCATCGCATATAACCATTACTGCTCTTTCTGTCTTCCAATGACCGTCTCGATGCAGTTAAATTAGTACACACATACCTGTATGGATGATGCCTTTGCTTTTAATGTAGAGTAGAACTCCTCACAAAAATCCTCTCCATAGAGTACCAATTCAGTCAAGTTTGGCATAGAACACAGTGCCTCAGATAGGTGATGTGATGAGGCTGGTGTGGGACACTTGTGACTATTCAGCTTGAAAGTCTGGACCTGCATTCATGGTGAATATAGTTAACCAGTACGTCTTGAATAGATATATCTTTTTTTACTAATTTCTCACTGTATTCTTACATTTTACACAAATTCCATTAATTACATATTTGCATTCCAGATAATATTCTAAACAATTGATGAAATATTTTTTATTTTCAAATTCAATTCTCGTCTAATCAGAAAAAAAAACATTAAAGTGTCTATCGACAGAATAATTTACTAACAGTGATTGTTTAAAATTCTTTATGTATTCTTTAGAGGGATTGCAATCTGTTTGCATTTATAAGTCATATTCCTCCTTACACTGAAATTAATAATACCCAGAAATATGCATTTGCTAATTATGCATTAAAGGTACTCATAACTCTCGATTTCATGTGCACAAGACCCCCGTAGTCAGGATGGTTGTTACCATGGTACAGTATGGTAAATTCATATTAATATATATTAATATTGGCTTAAAAAAACAACTAGGTGACATATTTTCATATCAATCAAATTAGGAAAAGGTTGGATATTGACTATTGGTCAAAACGAAATCAATCTTAAACACACTTAAATTTTAACTCAATCAGTACATGTGTAGCTAGCATTCATTGCAATGACGAACCTTCGTCATTGCCTTGTTTTCGTTCACATTCTTCTTATTAATATTCTTACTTCCTCTTCTTCTTCTTGTCGTCCGGATCCCCATTCGTTTTGCACGTAGTGCTTGTTATTCCTAGTTAGGTGCTTTCCTCATGTCTTTTTCCTTTCAAATTTCATAGGCATAGTCTCTAACATCTCATCAAGGTCACTACATTCTTCGTTTCTCGAAATCACTCATGCATAACCGTCCAGGCGCCATTTTGTCCGTTTCTGGTCCATTTTAAGGCCTTTCTTTCTTCCTTCCTATCTCCATTATCCTAGATCCTACACATTTCTAACAAATTCCTCTAGATAGTCTAAGAGATGTTCTTTTATCTGCGACGTATAACTTGACCTTCAAAATGCCATCTTCGTCCTCAAAATTCAAATCTGAAACCGACTCGGTCAAAAATCTTTAAAATTCTTGAAAAATTGACCCCTAAGAAATCTAAAACTGCCTTAACTTTCTCATATAAATTCCGTTTTATATTTAAATTTCACAGTATCTTTATCTGACAATTGCACATAGCCATGCCAAATTTCACGCTCCAATGGCTTTGCAAAATATAATTAGCGCCCTCTAAAGTTATGGGAATTGGCTTTCTTTCTGTGGCCGTATCTCCATTATGGCTTGGCAAACCCGTACCCTTTTTTGGATTTAGATACTTGAAGATATCCCCTTTCTAGCCATATACAAAATTATATACCCTATTACTGACCAAATTTGAGAAAATTGCCCTCCAAATAAGCCATTTTCAAGAAAATTGAGAAATAACTTCAACTTGCTCTAAAATGGCGATCGTTATACCTACATCAATGAAACTTTGCAGACATATGTATCCATATACGTGACAACTGTTTACCAAGTTTGGTAAAACTCGAATATGTCAGCGCAAAGTTATCGCCAAAAATGATGAATTTACTATGCATTACGTAATAGCGCCTTTAATGCGTGCAGTACATTGCGTGCAGATGACAATGGTGTCAAACTGACCGCAATGAAGTGCCCTTTCGAATGATACCAAGTATGGTATATGTTTACACAGAAAATTGTGAGTAAATCGCATTTGAACAAGGGTCACTATACGAATTCCGCCCGATTATAACACTTATCGGCCATGACGTCATTTTTTTCAGACTACTTTTCGCCCCCTAAACATCCTTTTTTTTCCTTGAAAATTTGCAATGACATTCCGAGATGCAATACGCAGGGCACCTCGTGGCCGGATTTTTGAAATTGGTCAAGGGGGCCATTTAAGACGCCATTTTGTCCTTTAAATCTATTTTACATCACATGTTTCGATAGGATTATCATAGAAAAAAAGAGAGTACTTTACAATAACGACCATGAAATTCTCTTTCCAATGATACCATATACGGCCCATAAAGAGACATAAAGAGAGAGAGAAAAAACAATTTAACTCCGGTCATAATACAGATCCTGTACGTTTTCCGCCCATGCATTACACGCATTGTCTATGGGGCAAATCGGGTTCACGCTTTTGACCCCTAGAACGATCTTGATTGCAATGACGAACGTGCAACTAATCCCATTTGTTTTTGCACGCAGTGCTTGCGAGCCCTTTCTAGGTTGTTTCCCCTATCCCAATTTCTTTCAAACATCGTAGGTATATACCATCCCATCAAGGTCACTATTGAGGCCTTTCTTTCGCCCTACCTGTCTCCAATATTACAGAAGCTAAAGACTTCGTACAAATTGCTCTGGATAGTCCGAGAGAAGCTCTTTCGTTCGACACGTAGAAACACGGCGTCATTGCACGCACATCGTTGTGACACGATTGCATTTCTAGTTTCATATTTCATGATATTAAAAAATACCTAGTGAATGGCCTTTAAAAAAAGGTGTTTGAAAAAAAAAATTATAAACAAGTGAACAATATAACAATTACTGCTCTTTCTGTCTATCAATGGCCCTCGCCATTACATTGACATTAGTAGACACATACCTGGATGAATGATGCCTTTGCCTTTAATGTAGAGTAGAACTCCTCAGTAAGATCCCCTCCGTCGAGTGCCAGGTCAGTCAGGTTTGGCATAGAACACAGTGCTTCTGCTAGTTGATGTGATGTGGCCGGTGTTGGACACTTGTGATCCTCAAGCTTGAGAGTCCA
The DNA here is from genome assembly GCF_000002235.5 of Strongylocentrotus purpuratus. Lineage (NCBI taxonomy): Eukaryota > Metazoa > Echinodermata > Echinoidea > Camarodonta > Strongylocentrotidae > Strongylocentrotus > Strongylocentrotus purpuratus. The sequence continues at coordinate 36,276,538 of NW_022145594.1, forward strand.
GATCTGCATTCATGGTGAATATAGTAAGGCAGCACGTCTATACATCCATATGTTTTATTAACTAATTTCGGACTGTTTTTTACATTTCACACTAATTCCACGAATTATATAGTTGCATTCAAGAAAACATTCTAAAAAAAATGATTAAATAATCTTTATTTTCAAGTTCAATTCTAGTCTATTTAGAAAAAGTACACACTGAAATTTCCATGGAGAAGATGATTGAGTAAGAGTCATTGTTTTATAATGTAATATGTATTCTTTATAGGGCTTGCAACATGTTTGCATTGATAAGTCATACTCCAACTAACACTGAAATTAATACTACCCAGAAAGATGCATTCACTACTATGTTAAATAAAGGTATTCATAACTTTGGATTACATGTGCACATGATCACTAGTTTAGGAGGATTTTTGCTATGGTACAGTTTGGTAAATTCAAGCCTTCATTAAAATTTGATCGTAAAAAAACTATATGAATCATTTTTCCTATCAAACTTGGTCAATGTTGGATTTTAATTATTGATCAAAAGTAAAACCAATGTCAATCTTATACACACTTGGATTTCAGCTGAATAAGTGCATGTGTAGTTTGCTTTTATTTCATATTTCATGACTATAATTCCAATATTCCAGGTGAATGGCCTTTAAAAAAGGGTATTTGGAGAGAGAAAAAAAACTTATTTACATGTGCACCATATAACCATTATTGATCTTTCTGTCTACCAATGATCGTCTCCATGCAGTAACATTGCAAAGAATGCTTGGTTTTTTGTTTTTGTTTTCTTAAATTCCAACGCATCTTTAATTGTGCTGTGTTAAAAGTTCGCCCTCTTTTGTTCAAGCAAAGCGGCATGTGGAAATTAACACTTTCACTTTTTTGTTTTGTTTTGTTGATGTTTTGTTAATGAATAACTATACTGACATATTTGAACGGGTGACCCTGATTGATAACTCTGACATTTGCGTGTCCAAACGAGCAATGATGTTCCGTTGAGTATTTGTATGCTAACAGAAGGGTCCAGGTGCATATTTCTTTATTTTACAAATCACCTATTCATTGGTCAGCTCTAACATTACATTAGCATACCAAACAAGTACAGAAGCTTGTTTGGGTATTTGTAATTGGCGTGATTTAGCCAGGGCTGGCCGACCTTCACGTTGGTCAGCCGTTGCGCTCTCCATTCCAACGCCTCTCTTATTGTGCTGTGTTAAAAGTTTACCCCCTTTTGTTCAAGCAAATCAACATGTGGATAAAAGCACTTTCACTTATTTTATGAATGACTATACTCAAATAGTTGAACGGTTGACGCCATTACGCGCAGTTGACGTTGGCAAATGGCCTGACCACGTCACGGGCCCATTGTGTGTATAATCTGGCTTTCACTTATATTTATGACCAACAAATTCAAAAAGAGGGAAATAATTTTTTGTTTTTAAATCTCTTGAGCATATAGTATTATCGTATACTCATTCAATATTAAACATACTTGACTATTGGAAGCTATTTAATTTAGTTAAATTTTCCAGGGATCATGGGATGCATCTTGTATCATGCATGAAAAAGTGCACTTTCCACAGGGTTGAAGACAAGTATTTGTTTTATTTTAGTTTTAAAGAATGTTATCTCCCCCTCCCCCTATTCCGTGTGTCAAAAGATCACACCTTTAGCTCAGGTGGTCGGGCTCTGCTCTTCTACAACTATCTATAGTAACTGACCAAGATGGGTATACTTGTTTTCTCAATTGTATGGTATATTAAAATTACCTACACACTTGCACTATGTACAAACACGAACACTCCACCATGCAAACGCACACGAACCAGACTTGCAGTTGATCACTCTCCAAATTACCGGTACTTTACATTTTTATATCATTAAATGGTTTCACACGCCTTTACTCCCGACGTTCTCCTTGACGATATACACGATAGCCAATATTACACCCCCCTAGAAATTAAAAATACATTTTCTCATAATCCAGGTAATATTTCACTTTTACATATCAACTCAAGAAGTTTGAACAGGAATTTTGAATATTTTGACAACCTTCTACACTCCTTAAATAACTTATCATATTCCGTCATTGGTATAAGTGTGACATGGCTACATGAAACTCCCCCAAATATAATTAATTTACCGAATTATAAGTTGATTAGGGCAGACCGTAAGGGAAGAAGAGGTGGAGGCGTTGCTTTTTGTATTGCTCAAAATTTAAAATTCAAAATCTGTTCCGATGTAAAAATAAAAAAAGCAGAATCATTGTTTACTGAAATTGACAAGCCAAATATCCAAAATGTCATTATAGGTTTAATTTAAAGACCCCCTGACTCTAATTTTCATTTACTCTTTAATGAACTGGATATACATCTTCATAAAATAGGGGATTAAAATAAACATATTTTCATGCTTGGTGACTTTAAAGGTACTATGTCCCTTTTGCAGCCAACCTCAAATTCTGTAGAACTTTGCAGGAATTATGAATATGTCATGTATGTCCTATCTGTGAAATTTAAACGTTAGCAGTGCCCTAATATTCAAATTATGCAAGGAAACCAGTTTACTTGCTAGACCTCACTGTCAGACACTATTGAGTAACTGACTGGCCTTTTTTCTTCTCTGGTAATAACATACATAAAATGAGCTGTAAAGGGTACATGAGCATTTGTCTACATCAATAACTCACTTCTTGTGATGGCAAAAATTAAACTGATTGAATCTTTGCGCAGCATAAAACTTATGAACATTCGGTACAATGGTCTGAAAATCAAGACTATTACTTATTGGCTATATAGCTCCTAAGTCGATTTGACAACTAATAGTCGTTATTTTCCCACTTGAAGACTTTTTCAAGCCCCACTCTCTTTAGGGAAGTTCTAAAGTAGTATTATCTTTCAAATGCCGTTGGAATTTAACTTTTTCATTTTTTTGGCCTGCAAATGGGACATAGTACCTTTATTATAAATTTCCTGCACTCATCTGATAATGATAATTTAACTAATTTTATGCAATTATTATATATTCATATGGTTTCCATTCGAGTATTAATAAACCTACTAGAACTAACTTGCATTTATCAACTCAGATTGATAATATTTTTCCAACGTGCATAATAACAGAACTATCGGGGGAATATTATGTTCTGAAGTTTCTGATCACCTCGCGATATTTTTAACCTGTGAATGCCAACTATGTAACCCTAAATCATTTGATGAGTATTTTTATCGCAAAGAATCTAAACATAACTAGATTTGTAATACTTGTTTGGAACAAGTATAGGTGGGCTGATCCAACAAAAAATTGAGACAAAATGAAGGGTACATTTGAGATAGCGTTTTGTCTCAGTTACAACATACTCGAAGTTCAATGTAAATGAAGCTAAAACGACGTAGATATTGCTCGCGAAAGACGGGAATGTAGAATCAAGTTTTGAGAAAAAGTCATGTCCCTTAGAGAATACACGCAAAATGTGAAAAATTGACATGCCTCCTTTAATCGCAAAAATACGCCATGATGCCTTTGTCAAAATGAAAAATAGTGGCAACTAGATTTGTAGAGAATTGTCTCAGCTAGAACATATCACAATTTCGAAAAAATTCGATCAATTTTTACAAAGATACAATCAATTTTCCAAAAATATGCTGACGTCATAATATGCAAATTGAAATTTTGAGTTCGGAGGCCATTATGATGACGTCATGAGTTAATTGAGGGTCAAATGAGACATGAAATCATATCTCCGATTCATACTAAATCAAAATATGTAAAAAAAATTGGGGTCACCTTGCATCCTAAAGAGCTACAATGGATTTTGCATAGGCATGTTTTTGCCAATATATGCTATGTATTGCAAGAGCTCGCGCGCACGGAAATTTATGTTTAACGGTCGATCATTCCGTCATTAATAGTCATAAAGAGATAAACATGCTATCAATTTGTTTGTAAAAATATGTGGAACATTATGAAAGAAAAAAAATGGCAATTCTATGTTGTGCAATAGTTTTACGCGCGAAAACGCGCACGCATGCGCGTGTGTGCGATTTTTTATAAAATGCTTAGAATGGCCTAAAACGTATGCAAAATGATTTTGAGACGATTTTGGGCATTTCAAAATTTTACGCGCGGACGTACGCGCACGCGCGCGTTATTTGACCTGCAATTGACCGGACGGATATTGACCTTGATCATGATAAATATGAATGAGAAATACCTTTTGGTTATGAAGATATGATCATGAGTTGATTTTCGTAAAATTTTACAAAATGGCGCCTAGATGACGTCATCAGTCAAGGTCAAGGTTGAAAAAATTTCTGTGCTTTTTACATATGCCTATACATATGTGTGCGAAATTTCAAGGCATTTGATCCTGCCATTTTCAAGTTATCTTGATCACTAAAAACTGGTTAGAAATAAGAAAAATAAAGAATAATAAATAAATAAATAAATTATAAAGGCAATTCTAACGAAATTATAAGGTGGTCTGTACGTTATACAGCCCACCTGATAAAGAATTACTAAAACAAGATTTATATCTAGAGCGACGGACAGATGTCTACAATGTAGACGACATCAATACCGCATATAATCACCTTTATAGCAAATTACAATACTAGTATGATAAGAATATCCCTGTAAGCAAAGTAAAAAACAAACGAAGTAAACCCAAGAAACCTTGGATACCGAAAGGTTTATTGAAATCCATACAAACACGGAATCGCCTCGATAAACTACACATACACAATCCAGCTCACAATAACTTAAATACATATAAGATATATCGCAATAAATTAACAAAATTAATCCGTTTATCGCGTAGATTATATTTTTCTGATAGAATAAAAAAGGCCAGTTCAAATACTAACGCGACTTGGAAAATCATCAAAGAGGTTATGGAAACAAAGACAGATCCCTTACCCACCGATAATATGACTCTAAACGGTACTAAAATAGATGATCATAGTCTTTATGAAAACTCATTTGATTCATTTTTTACGAATATCGGACCTGAACTCGCCAGCAAAATTAACTGCAAGGACATAACTATAGGAATTCCTCAGGGGAGTATTTTAGGCCCCTCACTCTTTCTTGTTTTTATAAATGATATAACTGATTGCTTACGATTAAGTACATGTAATATATACGCTGATGATGTTGTCTTATATGTTTCTGATATGGATATTAATGTCATTACATCTAAGCTCCAAGCAGATTTGTATGCTATAAATGAATGGTATTGTAAAAATAGATTACGTATTAATACTAATAAGAGTAATATTATGCTGTTGAGTAGTAACACACGAGGTAACGATGAATTAAGTCTGAAGGTACATATTGATACTGAAACAATAGAACAAGTAAGAAGTATCAGATATTTAGGGATTGAAATTGATGATAGATTATCTTGGGATATCCACATTAAATCTCTTACCAAATCATTAAGTTATAAGATTTTTACTTTGAGAAAGCTCAGTAAATTTTTAAGCTCTTCCATTTTAAATAAAATATACAAATGTACCATACAGCCAATCTTAGATTATTCTTGTTCCGTATGGGGAAACTGTTCTTTACAAAACAGAAATATTCTTTTAAGACTGCAAAAAAGAGCTGCACGTATTGTCGTAGGGAATTTTGATTATAATGTAAATAGCTTGAGTATAATAAATTCATTAAAATGGCAATCCATTGACACTAGACGGGACTATTTTTTATCATGTATAATGTACAACTGTATTCATGGAAAAGCCCCAGTACGATTATGCAATGAAGTGGAAATGGTTTTTGACAGACATGGTTTTAACACTAGACTTGCCAATACGCTGAATGTTGTTTTACCTAAGCCTAATCTTGAATGTTTTAAGAATTGTTTTAGATACGCTGGAGGTAAAATCTGGAATAGTCTACCTTCTGCTTTTCAAAATGCTAAATCTATCGATGTTTTTAAACGTATGTACAAGGACAAATTTTTTAAACCTGTGTAATACAATGCCGATTCATTTACTGCTTTGACATGGCTTATCTCTCTCTCTCTCTCTTTCTCTCTCCATTTCCCTCTCCCCTCTTTCTTTCTTTCTTTCCCTCTCCCCTCTTTCTTTCTTTCCCTCTTTCCTCCTTTACTTTTTACCAGTTTCCTTATATCTTCTCTCCTCTTCTATTTTTTAGGGTGATATTTTAATGCCTTTTATTAAATGTGATTTGATATTTTTTCCGCTGTTAATTTCATTTATTTCATTGTCGTTTTTTTTTTTTTTTTTTTTGTTTTGTTGTGCTTTTTACTATTTTTAATGCGTATTATGCTTATATGTTAGTTTTATACTGTTTTTACCTTTGCCTGTGAGCTTTGGTGATATTCGTTATTTATATTTCCGTGTTTTTATCCTGTTCAGGACCATGATGTAAAACAGATTTTGTATCTACAATATATATCTGATTCTTGATATCCTGATTAAATATATTTCAATAAAATAAAAAATAAAAAAAATAAAATAAAAAAATATAATAAGTATGTCTCTTCTAAAAGAAATAATCTACCCACTTGCCATGCCTTTAAATCACATATTTAATCACTCGTTATCACAAGGCGTATTCCCTGATTTATTAAAAACAGCTAAAGTCAATCCAATTTTTAAAAAAGAGTATCCCCATGAAATTAGCAATTATCATCCCCATTTCTTTAATTCCAAGTATATCAAAAGTCTTAGAAAAAATTGTTTATATTAAGCTATACACATTTATCAACAAACACAATATACTTAATTCAAATCAATATGGTTTCAGGAAAAATTACTCAACTGACCTAGCATTACGGTAATTCAAATTTATGACAAAATTACAAGCGCCAAGGCTAACAAAGAACATGTTATTGGCATATTCTGTGACCTGAGTAAAGCGTTTGATACGCTCAATCACGCTATCCTACTTTCCAAAGTCAGTAATAATGGGATTCGAGGTCAATCACTCTCATGGTTTAAAGATTATTTCACAAAAAGAAGACAATATGTTGAATTCAATGAGTATTATTCTGATTCCCTATTAGTCAAATTTGGTGTCCCTCAAGGCTCCATTCTGGGCCCTCTTTTGTTTCTGCTCTATGTCAACGACATTATCAATACATCCTCCCTTCTTTCTTTTGTCCTATTTGCTGACGACACAAATATCTTTTGTTCTCACAGAGACCTTAACTCATTAAACAATATCTTATTAAACTGGTTTAAGGCCAATAAACTTTCTCTTAATATAAAAAAGACTCATTTTATGTATTTCAAACATCATTCTCACAATAGGGACCCACCAGTATATATTAAAGGTAATACAAAGTTTTGGTTTGGGGTCATGAATTTGGTTCAAATGAACATATTGGAAGCATATGTGATCCAACAATATTCAGTGATCATTGTCGCGGTTGAAATCGAGTCTAAAGTTATGAAACTGTAAATAATAAACTCTTTATGTTGTATAGCACCCTCTCAAGGTCAAGATATTAATTAAGCTAAAACAATGTTTCTTGACTAAAATTGACCGATTAGATATTCCCGTTTGGAAATTATATGTCACAACAACATATTCTAAAATTTTCATGGTCGCAGCTACCATTGTACGGTCATGGGCGCTATTTGAAATTTATCATAATTTACCGGGAGCACCGGTAAATTTTTATATTCGATTTTTCTCGAAAGCAGAAGTGTTTTAGGGGCTTCATTTTCTAGCGCTTATAATACATCCACAGGGGCATCCTAATATATCAAAATTGTAAAGAATCACTATCCACCCAATGTTCAAAATTTCCCAAAACTTTGTATTACCTTTAAGATCGACGATATGCCAATGGAGAGGGAGACTAAGTCCAAATCTTTGGGTGTAATTATAGATGAAGCTTCGACATGGAATTAGCATCCAAACGCGTAGCCAGGATTTTATTTTGGGGGGCGGTAGTGAGCACGCAAAGCTTGCGAATCACTTACACAGCGCGCATAGCGCGCTCCCTAGGGGATGGGTGCAGGGAGGGGGGAGTTTCCCGCGCAAAGCGCGAAAACTTTGACGTTTCATTAGATTACAAGTGAAAGAAGGCAATCCGTTGTACCGTTCTCCACTCTTAATCCCAGATAACAATACGACGTTAGGCCAACGTGGGGCCAACCTAAGCTGTTACGTTGTTCCAGCGTAAGCTGCTACGTTGGTCCAACGTCGCCAACATGATGTTGGGCCGACGACTTTCTTGCCGGCTGGCCAACGTTGGCTCGACAGCGACAACATGACATTAAACCAACATCTGGCCACCGTTCAGCCAACATTGGCCCAAACGTCGAATAGCCAACCAATAGCCACCATTGATCAGTAAAAAATGGCGAAAATGGCCCAACGTTTAGCCAACGTTGGCTTGCCGACTGCGACCCTGCCGACCGTGGCCGACGTTGGCCCAACGCCATATTGTTATCTGGGTCCTTGTCTAAAATCAGTTTCTATTGACGTTTCATTAAATTATTAGAAGACGATTCGTTGTACCATTCTCGACTCTTAATCATTGTTCGAATTTAGTATGCCCCCCGCCCCTCCCGCGCGAAGCGCAGAAGCTTTGACTTTTCATTAAATTATTCGAGAAAGAAGACGATTCGTTGCACCATTCTCGACTCTTAATCCTTATCTGAATTCAGTTTCCCCCGCCCCTCCCGCGCAAAGCGCGGAAGCCTTGACATTTCATTAAATTATTAAAGAATGAAGACGACTCGTTGTACCGTTCTCGACTCTTAATCCTTTTTCTTCCCGTCCTCTTCCTTTCTTCTTTCTCTCTCTCTCTCTCTCTTTTTTTTTGGCCGGGTTTTTTTTTTTTTTTTTTTTGGGGGGGGGGGGGGGCGACCGCCTCCACTGGCTACGCGACTGTGAGCATCTACACCACGTTACAATGAGCATTTCCAAAAGCATTGGGATAATTTCCAGGTTAAAGTTTCTTCTACCCCATGCAACCTTATTTTTATTATATAATACGCTAGTGCTCCCATACCTAACATATTGCAGCATCGTATGGGTTAATTTCGGTTTGACTAAAATCAATTTAGTAGGAGACCAGCTTGTAGGTCCCGTGACCAATCTCTGGGAACAAAGGTTTGAAAGTGTTTTTGTGTTCCTTGATGAATACCGAACAATTTTGACTTGGGCTGCCCCCTTGAAAATCCCAGGCAATTTTGTGAGGGGTCAACAAAGGTCACACAGGGATAGAAATTTAAATAGTTCCAATCGTGTCAATATGCATATCAAATTACACGTCTGGCCATGAGGAGTCCAAAAATGTATAGTTTGCTATACCTCCGACCTTAAATGAGGGCGCTATGGTAAAAAACGTTGAAAGGTCAACACACTTTTGACTGGTAGTCAAATTCACCAACACATTGAACCTTATTAAATTGCATATCAAATTACTTGTCTGGTCATAAGGATTCCAAAAATTTTGTTATACCTCCTACCCTAATTGAGGGCGCTATAGTCAAAAAGGACAATGCACTATTTTTTTTTTTTTTTTTTTTCTCGCTCTCTTTTGGGGATAGCTATGTACGAACTGATGCCACTTGAAAAATATACAAGTGAACTTTTTAGAGATTATGTCAATAATGCTTGAACACTCTCTGGTTTTAATATACATTATGAGTTCAAGATGTAAACTCATTGATTTTAACCTCATGTAAAAGTACATAAATTGTACAGTATATGAAATGTTTTTGAAATCGTTTACATTGAATATATTACGACTCTCGTTGCTTAAGGTGAAAAGAGACACTGTGAAATGAATCAGTTTCGAAATGAGACAGTTGGGAAAGATTTCATTTCATACCTAATTTATGACCACTTCTTATAATGTTTGTTTAGAGGAAATAAAGTATGTCTTTAGGTCAATCTAATGATTTATTTTTGAATGAAATGGATCAAAACGTGGTCATAAAGAAATGAATGGTGTCCAAATTTTCTCACATGATATTGTCTGGAATATGGTTCATTGCGCTCTCAATTGATATTCGTGTTATTGTTAATTTACAATTTCTACGTACTTAAACAAGTTGTACTATAGAGAATTGTAAGACTGTGAAATTATTTTTTAAAAAGTAATTGTTATGGTAAAGGTCTCCATATTTCAGAAAAAGACTTTTATTAGCAGTCGTCCTCTTTTTCCTTTTTTTTTTCTTTCTTTTTTTCCTTTTTTTCACAAGAAAGCTGTTATTGTCCATACGACTTGTTATGTTTCTGGATACTTATAAGCTACCCATTGAAATTAATTTATTAGAACCGAAATATATAGAGAGAATATGTTAGAAGTGGTATGGACTTTATAGAGTAGGGGGATGGAGTACAGCAAGTTAACAAGAAGTTACTTAAAATGGTCCGGAAAAGGGGGTTTAGCTTCTTGCGGCGGGCCCTCGGTTCCTTTCGGTGCACTATGATGTGTCCACGTCTTTGTGTGTTTTGGGTTAGTTTTTGTTTGTGTGTGTGTGTTGTGATGTTTTGTCTTTGTATTAGTGTTGTGTCTTTTTATGTTAAGGTGAAAGGTGCAAAAATGCTATCATTGGTACACTTGTCGATATTTAATGTTCAATTTAATGATCTAAGGACAAATGAGGTGTTGATCGTATATACACGTATATTAGGAAATTTAATAATGCATGATGGATAGGAAGAACGATCTGTTGAATTTTGTTTCATTGAATGTTAAGGGTCTTAGAGACGTTACCAAAAGGAACGCTATAGTAAAGTGGAGTAGACAGAGAGGAGATATATTTTTTTTCAGGAAACTTTTAGTACAAACGATGTTGAGGATCGATGGGAAAGAGAATGGAGTGGGGATTGTTTTTTTAGTCACGGGAGCAACCACAGTCGAGGAGTTTGTATTCTGATTTCACAAAAACTGAAGTTGAAGGTATTGAGAAGTGAGTGTGATTCAGACGGGAGGTACATTATTTGTAATGTTTATTTTCCAGTTTGAGAAAAAAAAGCAGGAACAAATAGATTGTTTAAATCATTTAAGTGTTCGCTTAAATAAATTCAATTTAAACAAATCCCTTATGATAATTGGTGGCGACTTTAATATGATTCGGAATTTTGAATTGGATATTTCAAGTAAAGGGAGTATTAGAGGTCACAAGTTTAATTTAGAATTCAAGGATTTCCTTGGAAGGTTTGATATGCTGGATATATGGAGGAAAAGAAACCTAGATACGATTCAATTTACTTACAGACAAAATAACCCTTTAATTCAAAGTAGGTTAGGCTATTGGATAGTTTCAAACTAACTGGAGAAACAAATTGCCGAGTGTAATATAATACCCTCCATAGCTCCTGATCACTCTGCTATCCATCTAGGTTTGCCTTTGGGTGATAAATTTTTGTCAGAATATAGGTCCATCTTACTGGAAGTTCAATGATAGTCTGTTTTTAGATGTAGAATATGTTCAATATATGAGAGCAGAAATTAAATCTGTCGTAGATCAGGGGAAGAAAGATATTACAGACGCCAGAGTCCTGTGGGATCTCGTTAAAATGAAAGTTCATGAAAAAACAAAGAAATATTCCAAAGGTAGGGCACAAGAAACGAAGGAAAACCTACGCAAAATACAGAGAGATATTCAGAAGCTTGAACTTTCATTGGTTATTTCTCCAGATAATGATACCTTACAAAATTTAGAGTCAAAGAGAAAGGAACTCAAAGTGTTATATGATCAGAAAGTAGTCGGGTTAAAAGTTAGATCGCATGCAAAATGGTTTGAAGAAAGTGAAATCAATGAAAATTATTTTAAACAACTGTTGGCATCCAATTAGAAAAGAAAACATTTATAGACAAATTACAATCAGATGGTAGGAATGAAGAAACATCTGATCCAAAACAAATTTTAAAAGAAATTAAACATTTTTATCATAAACTATACTCAGAAAATGAAAAGATGGATAGGACAGATGATCTCTTTTTTAATATGTCTCACTTAAATATAAGTGAAGCTAGTAAGAAGTTGTGTGATGAGAAAATTACATTTGGGGAATGTACTTCAATGTTAAATAAAATGTCTTTAAACAAATCGCCTGGGAATGACGGTTTGTCAGTGGAATTTTATCGCATTGTTTGGCCTGATATAGGGAACCTTGTTTTGGACTACTTCAATGCCTCCTTTGAGAAGGGTGAATTGTCCACCACACAGAAACAGGGTGTAATAACGGTAATAAAAAAAAGAAGATAAAAACCCTTTATATATTCGCAATTACAGACCAATTACCCTCCTTAATGTGGATTATAAACTTTTGTCTAAAGTGTTGGCGGAAAAAATAAAGAATGTATTGGAAGAGGTGATACATGTAGATCAAGTTGGATTTTTGCCTGGTAGGAATATAGGAGAAGCGGAGAGAATTATTGACGATGTCATATTTTACACACAGGTATACAAGGTACAGGGTTTTCTAGTAACAGTTGATTTCGAGAAAGCTTTTGACACTGTCTCACACTCATATATGAATTTCTTACTGAAAAACTATGGTTTCGGCCCATATTTTTGTAGATGGATAGAAGTATTGTACAAAAATGTAGTTAGCTGTGTAATGAATGGGGGCTTTTCCACAGGCTATTTTGAAATAGGCAGGGGATTAAGACAAGGAGATCCCTTAAGTCCATATTTATTCTTGTTAATCATAGAAACGTTAGCACTGGTTATTCGCAATGAACAAAAACTAAAAGGTATTTTGATAGGCAATATACAGACGAAGATAGTAATGTATGCGGACGACTGTTCAATTCAATTTTTTTGAAAGACACAGAAGACATGAAAATCTTAGAAAAAATATTAGATTCCTTCTCTCAGGTATCTGGATTAAAAATTAATAGGGACAAAACACAAATTATGAAGCTTGATTCTTCTGGTCACAGTAATGAAAATTTGACCGGTATAACATTAGGTAAGATGGTTTCTCTGGTAAAAGTTCTTGGAATATACTTTTCTTTGGATATTAATGTTAAAGAAGAAATGAATTATAAGAAAATACTGAGCAAAATAAAAAGATTGTTAGGGTGGTGGAAGCAACGGGATTTAACACTTTTTGGGAAAATTCAATTGGTTAAAGTTTTTGCAATCTCTACATTACTATATGTGTCTTCTATAATTTCGGTACCACCAAGTGTTTTCAAGGAAGTTGAAAAGATATGTTTAAATTTTATATGGAATGGACATGATAAGATAAAAAGGAATATTTTATATTTTAACTATGATAAAGGGGGTTTGAAAATGTTGAATTTCAAGTACATGATCTATGCACAGCGTGTAGTGTGGATTAAGAAACTGCTTGGTGGCAATAATGACATGAAATGGAAAAAAAAAATCGAATATATATTCAGAACGGTAGGAGGAAAGTTAATATTTCTTTGCAATTATAATCCCAAAACAATCAATATTAAGGCACCCAATATATACTTGGATTTTTCGAACATCTGGAATTATCTAAAGGAGAAGGAATATATTGTAAAAGAAACACATAATGAAAATCAAATTATCTTTAACAATACTTTTATTGAAGGTAGGATAATTCCTTTTAATGCAAAATTATTTCATGTGAACATTTTTCAAGTTAAACATTTGACGGACGCAGAAGGTGATATGAGATCAGGGGACTGTTTCATACGGAAAGGTCTTAATGTAGACGATCTGTTTTTTCTTAATGATCTATACACCAAATTGCCACCTGCCTGGAAGATTAAGAGAATTTGCAGAGGGAGAGATGATACTCTAAATGACACTGTTGATCTTTCCAACATTAACTTTATCGTTAACAAAACAGTGTATTCTTTTGAGTCTGTCTCTTCCAAAATGCTCTATAACATTTTTATTGCTATAATACAAGATGCATTTGCTTTTAAACATCCAGAGGTAATAGCTTTAAATCTAGATAAGTCGGAAACTACAACATGTTTCTCAATCCCCAGATTTTCCACTCTAGATGGGAAGTTGAGGGAATTTCAGTATAAACTTTTACATAACATCATCTTTTGTAATGATAAATTGTATCTTTTTGGATTAACACAGTGAAATTTATGTTCCTTTTGTAGAAAAGAAGTAGAAACCTATCGTCATATCTTCTTTGAATGTTCTGAAGGGTCCAGAATATGGAATGAGATGGGAAACAGTTTAAAGATGTTTCAGTTTCTTAATATGTCATGGATTGATGTGTTGTTTGGTTTCAGAAAAAATATGAAAGAAAATATATTGTTAAATCATGTATTGATTTTGGTCAAATATATGATTTACAGTAATCGTAAAAAAGGAAAGTTCCCAACTAGTAAAGAAATATGTAAGGCTGTAGAGAACTCAAAAAAAGTTGAACATGAAAAAGCAAAATGAAAGGACAAACTGCCAATACATTATAAAAAATGGGAAAATATTACCCCTTAAGGCAGGGGAACTGATTGTATATATATTGTAATTCCTGTTTCCTGTTCACTCCCTCACTTTCTCATCGATCCGGACACTTATCTGCTATCGTGTTTGCTTGTTTTTTATATTTTATATTTTTTATTTTTTTAAATAACGGTATAGTTAAAGACCTCCACTTATACAAGACCCTTATATAGTTATAATGAAAAACGCACCATATCATTATATGTAAATATAACAAATGTTGTTATCATGGCAGTGGATTATGAAGCAGCACCTTCACCTTATACTTTTCTTTATATAAGAAAATCTTTGTTCAGATTGCTTAATTTATATTGAACTAATTAATTTGCTTATTATGTTGAAAAAAAATTGTTCCTTTGTATAATGTTGTATCCAAGTATTACCGTCACCTTTTCCTTTTTAAAGGTATTGGAGCACATTCTGTACACTTGTTTTGAATGTGTACTTTATTAGTTTGGATACAAATGGAAAATATTTTTTAAATATGTCTGTGTTTATAATGTATGAGACAATATACTACATGTATGTTTATACTGTAAAAACAATTGTGTTTCCTATTCATCATTTTGTATAATTATAAAGATCTGAATAAAGGCAAAAAAGCTTCTTTTTTTAAAAAAAACTATAGAAACCTGTGTTGGTGAATTTCTATAGTTTTTTTTAAAAAAAAGAAGTTTTTTTTTAAAAAAAGAAGCTTTTTTGCATTTATTCAGATCTTTATAATTATACAAAATGATGAATAGGAAACACAATTGTTTTTACAGTATATTGTCCGATTCTAATGATTTTAGGTTCTAATAATATGTTTTCTGACATGGCAAATTCAACTATACAAGTTTCAAAAGTAAAAGTGCTTACCTTGACCACGTACATTCAAAATGGCTGTCGTTTCGGTGACAAACATCTAACAACTTCTTATCCATGGGTTTGGGGGAAATTTCAAGGTTATGGCAACCACTTTTGATTTTAAAAGTTGCTTAGTTGAACTTGTCAGAAAACATATTATTAGACACTAAAATCATTAGAATCGGACGATGTTAACTGTGTTGGTGAATTTCTAAAGTGCATTGACCTTTTTTTACCATAGCGCCCTCATTTAAGGTCGGAGGTATAACAACCTATACATTTCCTGAATCCTTATGAACAGACGAGTAATTTGATATGCAATTTAATAAGGTTCAATGTGTTGGTGAATTTGACCACCAGTCAAAAGTGTGTTGACCTTTCAACGTTTTTGACCATAGCGCCCTAATTTAAGTTTGGAGGTATAGCAAACTATACATTTTTGGAATCCTCATGACCAGACGAGTAATTTGATATGCATATTGACACGATTGGAACTATTTAAATTGTTATCCCTGTGTGACCTTTGTTGACCCCTCACGAAAATGCCTGAGATTTTCAAGGGGGCAGCCCAAGTCAAAATTGTTCGGTATTCATCAGGGAACACAAAAACACTTTCAAACCTTTGTTCCCAGAGATTGGTCACGGGACCTACAGGCTGGTCTCCTACTAATTCTATTTTTTAATTACAAAAGAGAGCTATTCGTATTTGTACAGGATCACATCATTTGGCTCACACTGACCCCTATTCTCTAAACTTAGAACACTAATTTTGTTTTATTTGAATACTATTCAAGTAGCAGTTATTATGTTCAAGTATATTAATAAACAACTTCCACCATCCTTTGATAACATGTTTAGTTTCTATTGTTCTGTTCATTTCTACCCCACTCGCATATCTAGAAAATTCTATCTAACTAACCCCAAATTATTAATAACGCACAAATCCATTAGACATTGTGGTCCGGATATTTGGAATAATTTTCCCGACAACATCAAATTTTGTTCAACCCTCTATTCCTTGAAAGCCACACTTAAACGAGAAATAATACAATATGTGCCAAATGCTCCAAATTAGTATACCGTAAAAGCTTTGTCTGAAACCATGATGTAATATTACTTTTACTCAACTGCCCCGCAATTGCACCGCACCCACTTGATCACTAGGCTTTACCAAGAGAGTTTTGTTGCTAAATCTTTTTTTTTCTTCATTTCTTCATGAGGCCGCCATCCATTTCCAGCCTAACGTGACCGCTCACGATGGCGGTCTCCTGCGTTCTGAAAATTATATCTTTAGTTCAATGAAAAATATATACAAATATCCATTATACTTGTTTTTATGCTTTGTATTATGGTTGTATAAAATTATTAAACATGATTTGCTATGTATGTAATACGCATGTAAAAGTGTATAACCTTGTATTTGAACGCAGAAATAAAATACACAACAAACAACAAACATTACAACACACATACCTGTATGGATGCCTTTGCTTTCAATGTAGAGTAGAACTCCTCAGTGAGATCCCCTCCCTTGAGTGTCAGTTTAGTCAGCTTTGGCATAGAACACAGTGCTTCTGCTAGGTGATGTAATGTGGCTGGTGTGGGACACTGGGGATCATCAAGCTTGAGAGTCCGGATCTGCATTCATGGTGAATATAGTTAAGCAACACGTCTATATATATATATATAAGCATGTTTTATTTACTTATTTCTGACTGTATTC
Organism: Strongylocentrotus purpuratus; assembly: GCF_000002235.5. Classification (NCBI taxonomy): domain Eukaryota; kingdom Metazoa; phylum Echinodermata; class Echinoidea; order Camarodonta; family Strongylocentrotidae; genus Strongylocentrotus; species Strongylocentrotus purpuratus. The sequence goes on from NW_022145594.1 coordinate 36,293,521, forward strand.
TTACATTTAACACAAATTCCATTCATTACATAGGTTCATTCAAGAAAACATTCTTTAAAAAAATGAATAAAAGAAAACGCAAGTCATTCATGTTTCCTCACGATTTAGACAAACTGAATGCCCTTCAATATTGCTTGAAGGCCATGTTTTACAACCATCAGAAACATTTCGAAATTTAGGTGTTATATGTGACAAACATTTATTACTGACTGATCAATTAAGTAAGATTTGTTGTGCAGCCTCCTTCTCCTTATATAAAATAGGACAAATTAGGTGTTACTTAGATGAGAAACTGACATAACGACTAGTTCATAGCCTCGCAATGTGTCATATCGATAATTGTAATGCTCTTCTCTACAATCTACCTGAAAATCAACTGAACCGAATCCAAAGAATCCAAAATTTTGCCGCAAGGCTTGTTACGAGATCTCGTTCAAGTGAACATATCTCCCCTATTCTGAAAAAACTACACTGGTTACCTGTCCGTGCTAGAATTGAGTTCACGATCCTTGTTTTAACCTTTAAGTGCCTCAAAGGATTAGCTCCTACCTATTTAACAGAATTACTTACCCTATATGTTCCAAACATAAGCCTTAGATCTTCCCCAAATTCTCTTCTCACCATTCTACAAAAAATACTAAATTCTACTGGTCTCGCTCTTTTCATGTTGTATCGGCCGAACTTTGGAATAAACTGCCGGAAAATCTTTTAAAAAATGTGATACTGTTGACCACTTTAAGGCGCGTCTTTCTTTGAAAAAAATACTTTCCAATGTTAACGAGAGGAAGTATGTTGAGCTTTTCTCACTCTTTTGATGTCACTCTATCCACCTTTCCTTCTTACCCTTTCTTACAGCGCATAGAGACATATTGTGATATGCGCTATATAAGTACGGTATTTTATTATTATAAGTCCTACTCCTACTAACACTGAAATTAATAATACCCAGAAAGATGCATTTGCTATTAATGTATTAAAGGTATTCATAATTCTCGATTTCATGTGCACAAGACCCCTAAGTCAGGAGGTTTGTTGCTATGGCTCAGTTTGGTAAATTCAAGCCTTCATTAAATTTTGCTCTTAAAAAAGTTATATGACATATTTTTTCAATCAATCAAACTCGGTAAATGTTGGTTATTGATTATTGGTCAACACAGACTAATTCTTAAAAACACTTGAATTTCAACTGAATCAGTACGTGTACTTTGCTTTTGTTTCATATTTCATGACTAATCCAATATACCAAGAGAACGACCCTTAAAACAGGGTGTTTGGAGAAAAAAAAAAGATAAACATGTGCACCATATGACCATTACTGCTCTTTCTGTCTACCAATCACCCTCTCCATGACATTGACATTAGGACACATATACCTGTATGAATGGTGCCTTTGCTTTTAATGTAGAGTAGAACTCCCCAGTGAGATCCCCTCCCTTGAGTGTCAGTTTAGTCAGGTTTGGCATAGAACACAGTGCTTCTGCTACGTGATGTGATGTGGCTGGTGTGGGACACTGGTGATTATCAAGCTTGAGAGTCCGGATCTGCATTCATGGTGAATATAGTTAGGCAGCACATCTATACATGCATATGTTTTATTTACTAATATCTGACTGTATTCATACATTTTACACAAATTTCATTTATTACATAGGTTCATTCAAGAAAACATTCTTTAAAAAAATGATTAAATAATTTTTATTTTTAAACTAAATTCTTGTCTATTCAGAAAAAAGAACACTAAAATTGAGAGGAAGATTTAGTAAAATGATTTATTTTAAATTCTATATGTATTCTTAATAGGGCTTGCAACCTGTTTGCAACCTCTTTATCAGCTGTGAACAAATGTCTTAATGATAATTCTTTGTTCTTGAATGAAGAGAAAACGCAAGTCATTCATGTTTCCTCACGATTTAGACAAACTGAATGCCCTTCAATATTTCTTGAAGGCCATGTTTTACAACCATCAAAAACATTTCAAAATTTAGGTGTTATATGTGACAAACATTTATTACTGACTGATCAATTAAGTAAGATTTGTTGTGCAGCCTCCTTGTCCTTATATAAAATAGGAACAATTAGGTGTTACTAAGATGAGAAACTGACATAAAGACTAGTTCATAGCCTCCCAATGTGTCATATCGATAATTGTAATGTTCTTTTCTACAATCTACCTGAAAATCAACTGAACCGAATCCAAAGAATCCAAAAATTCTGCCGCAAGGCTTGTTACTAATTCTCGTTCAGGTGAACATATCTCCCCTATTCTGAAAAAAACTACACTGGGTACCTGTCCGTGCTAGAATTGAGTTCACGATCCTTGTTTTAACCTTTAAGTGCCTCAAAGGATTAGCTCCTACTTATTTAACAGAATTACTTACCCTATATGTTCCAAACAGAACCCTCAGATCTTCCCAAAAATCTCTCCTCACCATTCTACAAAAAATACTAAATTCTACTGGTCTCGCTCTTTTCATGTTGTATCGGCCGAACTTTGGAATAAACTGCCGGAAAATCTAAAAAAATGTGATACTTTTTGACCACTTTAAGGCGCGTCTTTCTTTGAAAAAAATACTTTCCAATGTTAACGAGAGGAAGTATGTTGAGCTTTTCTCACTCTTTTGATGTCACTCTATCCACCTTTCCTTCTTACCCTTTCTTAATACACCGCATAGAGACATATTGTGATATGCGCTATATAAGTACGGTATATTATTATTATAAGTCCTACTCCTACTAACACTGAAATTAATAATACCCAGAAAGATGCGTTTGCTATTAATGTATTAAAGGTATTCATAACTCTCGATTTCATGTGCACAAGACCCCTATGTCAGGAGGTTTGTTGCTATGGCTCAGTTTTCGTAAATTCAAGCCTTCATTAAATTTTGCTCTTAAAAAAGTTATTTGGCATATTTTTTCTATCAATCAAACTCGGTAAATGTTGGTTATTGATTATTGGTCAACACAGACTAATTCTTAAAAACACTTGAATTTCAACTGAATCAGTACGTGTACTTTGCTTTCGTTTCATATTTCATGACTAATCCAATATACTAAGTGAATGACCTTCAAAACAGGGTGTTTGAAGAAAAAAAACTGATATACAGGAGCGCCATATGACCATTACTGCTCTTTCTGTCTACCAATCACCCTCTCCATGACATTGACATTGGGACACATATACCTGCATGAATGGTGCCTTTGCTTTTAATGTAGAGTAGAACTCCCCAGTGAGATCCCCTCCCTTGAGTGTCAGTTTAGTCAGCTTTGGCATAGAACACAGTGCTTCTGCTAGGTGATGTGATGTGGCTGGTGTGGGACACTGGTGATTATCAAGCTTGAGAGTCCGGATCTGCATTCATGGTGAATATAGTAAGGCAGCACATCTATACATGCATATGTTTTATTTACTAATATCTGACTGTATTCATACATTTTACACAAATTTCATTTATTACATAGGTTCATTCAAGAAAACATTCTTTAAAAAAATGATTAAATAATTTTTATTTTTAAATTAAATTCTTGTCTATTCAGAAAAAAGAACACTAAAGTTGAGAGGAAGATTTAGTAAAATGATTTATTTTAAATTCTATATGTATTCTTAATAGGACTTGCAACCTGTTTGCAACCTCTTTATCAGCTGTGAACAAATGTCTTAATGATAATTCCTTGTTCTTGAATGAAGAGAAAACGCAAGTTATTCATGTTTCCTCACGATATCGCCAAACTGAATGCCCTTCAATATTGCTTGAAGGCCATGTTTTACAACCATCAGAAACGTTTCGAAATTTAGGTGTTATATGTGACAAACATTTATTACTGACTGATCAATTAAGTAAGATTTGTTGTGCAGCCTCCTTCTCCTTATAAAAAATAGGACAAATTAGGTGTTATTAAGATGAGAAACTGACATAACGACTAGTTTATAGCCTCGCAATGTGTCATATCGATAATTGTAAATGCTCTTCTCTACAATCTACCTGAAAATCAACTGAACCGAATCCAAAGAATCAAAAATTCTGCCGCAAGGCTTGTTACTAACTCTCGTTCAGGTGAACATATCTCCCCTATTCTGAAAAAAAACTACACTGGGTACCTGTCCGTGCTAGAATTGAGTTCACGATCCTTGTTTTAACCTTTAAGTGCCTCAAAGGATTAGCTCCTACTTATTTAACAGAATTACTTACCCTATATGTTCCAAACAGAACCCTCAGATCTTCCCAAAAGTCTCTCCTCACCATTCTACAAAAAATACTAAATTCTACTGGTCTCGCTCTTTTCATGTTGTATCGGCCGAACTTTGGAATAAACTGCCGGAAAATCTTTTAAAACATGTGATACTGTTGACCACTTTAAGGCGCGTCTTTCTTTGAAAAAAATACTTTCCAATGTTAACGAGAGGAAGTATGTTGAGCTTTTCTCACTCTGCTGATGACACTCTATCCACCTTTCCTTCTTACTCTTTCTTACAGAGCATAGAGACATATTGTGATATGCACTTTATAAGTATGGTATATTATTATTATAAGTCCTACTCCTACTAACACTGAAATTAATAATACCCAGAAAGATGCATTTGCTATTAATGTATTAAAGGTATTCATAACTCTCGATTTCATGTGCACAAGACCCCTAAGTCAGGAGGTTTGTTGCTATGGTTCAGTTTGGTAAATTCAATCCTTCATTGAAATTTGCTCTTAAAAAAGTTATAAGAAATATTTTTCATATCAATCAAACTCGGTAAATGTAGGTTATTGATTATTGGTCAAAACAAAATCATTCTTAAAACACTTGAATTTCAACTGAATCAGTACGTGTACTTTGCTTTCATTTCATATTTCATGACTAATCCAATATACCAAGTGAATGACCTTTAAAACATGGTGTTTGGAGAAAAAAAACTGATATGCATGTGCACCATGTAACCATTACTGCTCTTTCTATCTACAAATGACCCTCTCCATGACATTGACATTAGGACACATATACCTGTATGAATGGTGTCTTTGCTTTCAATGTAGAGTAGAACTCCCCAGTGAGATCCCCTCCCTTGAGTGCCAGGTCAGTCAGGTTTGGCATAGAACACAGTGCTTCTGCTAGGTGATGTGATGTGGCTGGTGTGGGACACTGGTGATCATCAAGCTTTAGAGTCTGGATATGTGTTGTGTGTGAATATAGTTAAGCAGCACGTCTTTACATGCATATATTTTATTTACTAATTTCTGACTGTATTTTTACATTTCACACAAATTCCATGAATTACATAGTTGCATTCAAGATAACATTCTCAACAGAAATGATTAAATAGATTTTATTTTTCCAATTCAATGTTTGTTTATTCTATAAAAGAACACATTAACGTTTCTATGGAGAGGATGATTTAGTAAGAGAGATTTTTTTTTTGTTAATCCTATAAATATTCTTTACAGGTCTTCCAACCGTCTTGCATTGTGTCCTAATCGTACTTAAACTGAAATTAATAATACCCATAAATATCCATTTGCTTTTTTAAATTGGCCCTTAAAAAGCTATATAACATATTTTTCATATTAATTAAACTCGGAAAAAGGTTCGATTTTGAATATTGATCAAAACAACGTAAATTTTACACACACTTATATCTCAACTGAATCTCCACATGCATAGATTTAAATTCAACCCAATTCAATTCAATTTTTTGACCCGAAAAGAAAATTACCAATCATAAATACAAATAAATATTAAACAGGCCAGGACCTTTAAAAGGCCCTTTGAGCTTGGTAAATGAGGCCCCTATCAAGGTAAACATAATATTTAATTAAAATGCAAGAAATGAAACTTAAAAGGTATATATATATATATGTAGATCTAGAAGGGGAAAAAAGACTGACCAATTACTACAGCAGGTACCAACCATGTATATCCACACACCCACAGTCACAAACATACAAGAGCAATACAAAAATGGGAAGAGGTGAGAATGAGAAAGAGGAGAAAAGGAAGAGGTGGGAATGGTAAAGAGAAGAAAGGGGAGGTGACAATTAGACAGAGAGAAAGGATCTTTTCAGTTAAGGTTGACATCATATGTTTTTCCTATTAGTAATAATTTCACATTGCATTCCTATATTCATCACCAAATATATGCATAAGACAGTTCTATTTATTTTCACTTTTTTTTCTCTCTTTCTTTTTTTTTCCAGAGGAAAATAAATAAATTATTAGTTTAATATTAATTTGCAATGTCAATACATCAGTTTTACACAGAAAAGATATTCAATTTATACAGAATATAAAGAAGCATAGGTGAAGCCTATTGCATAAAATAATCCAAATACAATCCCCATTTCTTATCTAATTTATCACAGTTGTGTTTTTGTTTTTATAAAATTGAACCTTTCTTGATCAAAATACTTTTTAACCTTTGAGAAGATCAAAATTTGGATTTTTATTATTCATTTTCATTTTGTAGATATGAAAACAAGAAATTAAAATGATAGTTTTCAAAGCAATAAATATGAGAGATCTGACTCCACATAAACACAACTCCTCATCAATTTGTATATGGATACTTGAAAGCTCCCTCAATCATGGAGCTACTTTGTTCCAAAACAATACAATTATCGGACATACACAGAACAAGTGAATTAATGTCATTTCTTCTTTGTTTTTTCAATATTCACTTTTAAACCTGATATTTTGGCAAAACTTTCAAGAACATTAAAGGTTGCATTCATAGAATCTACTGAACCATCGAGAAAGATGACGGTGTCGTGAGCATATTGTGACAGACAATATTCAATATTATTAACTTTGATACCCTTAAAGGTATTACAAAGTTTTGGTATGGGGTCATGAATTTGGTTCAAATTAACATATTGGAAGCATATGCGTTCCTACAATATTCATTGATCGTTGTCCCGGTTGAAATCGAGTCTAAAGTTATGAAATTATAACTAATAAACTCTTTATGTTGTATAGCTCCCTCTCAAGGTCAAGATATCAATTTAGCTATGAAACAATGTTTCTTGACTAAAATCGACCGATTAGCTATTCCCGTTCGGAAATTATATATCACAACTACATATTCTGAGATTTTCATGGTCGCAGCTACCATTGTACGGCCGTAGGCGCTATTTGAAATTTATAGAAATTTACCGGGAGCACCGGTAAATTTTTATATTCAATTTTTATCGAAAACAGAAGTGTTTTAGGGGTTAATTTGTTTAGTGCTTATAATACATCCACTGAGGCATCCAAATATATCAAAATTGTAAAGATTCACTATCCACCCAATTTTCAAAATTTCCCAAAACTTTGTATTACCTTTAAAGTAGATATTCATTGATTTTAAAAACTAACTTTATTTTCATTATTGCAAAGTTGAAACTTTGATTCGACAAGGTTATCAAAATTCAATGCTTGGAAACATTCGAAGTAATGACTATTATAAATTACAAAACGCTTAAATACAGCCCCGGCATGGCACCTGAAGAGCTCTCCGAACGCTGCTGAGATGTGTGAGATCAATTTTCAAGATTCTTCAAGAGTTAGTCTAGAGACAAATATGTAAGTTGCACAAGCAGACGATGTCCCATGACATCTAACACATTTTCAGTGCCTGTGTTTTCATCTTCTCTTGAGTTCTTTCTCTTACTTCACTACCGTCAGGCTAAATGTATAATCTATTGCCTCACTCTAAACCCCGCGCATGGTTTAATTTTGATGACAAATGCAGCGATACAAAAATAAAGGAATCTGTCGCTTGTAAACAAAATAAGACGCCATTGTATATTCAGCTGCACACACCGGGGTATGTTCAGCGTTTCAAGAGGGAACAAATGCCGTCCTTAATATCATTCCTGGGGGTTTTCAATTTGAAAGTCTGGTTTCTTTGATTGTTAATTAACCCCTATCCTGTGTATTTACAAGCAAAAGATTTTAGTTATCAGAATCGGGTCATATCCCCTTTTGAATGGTTTGACATGTTCTTACATTTATATACACTAAACTCATAATAATTTGAGAAATAATAGCTTTGCAATTATGTTCATTCTCTATGGGATGTCGTCTGCTTGGGCAGTGTTGGTCCATATCGTGACGTCATTAAAACATCATTATTTTTCCGGCGAATCTCTCGTATATCCCAGCTGCTATGGAGGTGGTTGTATATGTTTTTTCATAAATCACTCGATATGTAGTTGACCTGAAACTTGTCCGATGGCTATCTGTTAGCTTACCAGTTTCTAGTGATACATTAGTTGACATATTTGTGATCTTCTTTGAATTTCACCTTTAATATGTTGGTTATTTCTGACCATCATATTCAACACCTCAGCACATAACAACAATAGGTAGGGGCTCAGTCCATCACCTTGTCGTCAACCTCTTCCCACTTCAAATGCTTCTGATAAAAAAACATTTACCAATACCAATGCTTTAGCTAGACTATAAAATAATTTAATCCATTTATGTACTGAGGGACCAAAATTGAAATTGCGAATAACTTTGTTAAGAAAAAGAAGGAAACAGAAACATATGCCTTCTCAAAATTAATTGACAAAAGTAAACCTGGACTATTCTCGTGCTCGGCAGTTTGAAATAAATCATACATAAATCTAATGTTTTCACCTATGAATCGTCCTGACAAAAAATTGTTTTGTTCTTCTTGAATAACACTGCGTAAACATGATTTAATTCTTTCCGCAATACAAGCTGAGGCAAGCTATATGAAACATTCAAGAGTGATATGGGTCTCCAATCTTTTAAGATAGTCCCTGGGCTTATCTCCTTTAGGGAAGAGAGTGAAGACACCCACCCTTTGGGTAAAGCTACAGTCCCATATACGTCCCGGACCGTCCCGGACCATCCCGGACCCCATCCGGGGTGATCCGGGATTCGGTCCGTGTTGACACCGTGTTGGCACCGGGGTGGTCCTGGATGGTCCTGGATGGTCCTGGATGGTCCTGGATGGTCCTGGGCGGTCCGGGAGTCGACCCCGGATGTTTTTGACGGTCAAAAACTGCCGGGGTGGTCCGGGACGGTCCGGGACAATAGTTTGATCCGGGGTGATCCGTGTAGCCACCGTGCTGGGTCCGGGGTCATCCGTAGTGGCGCCGGGGCGGTCCGTGTTGATCCGTGGCAGTCCGGGAGTGAGTTATTGACCGCCCAGGACCATCCAGGACCATCCAGGACCATCCAGGACCACCCCGGTGCCAACACGGTGTCAACACGGACCGAATCCCGGATTACCCCGGGTGGGGTCCGGGATGGTCCGGGACGGTCCGGGACGTATATGGGACTGTAGCTTTTAAAGCATCACACTTTTTTGAACAAAACATCCCGGACCATCCCGGATCACCCCAGACCATGGTCCGGGATGGTCCGGAGTGGTCCGTGCTCGTCCGTGCTGGTCCGGCTTTATATGGGACTGGGGCTTAACAGATAACTGGCCACATTCATATGAATGATTCAATGACCGTAGTAAAATCTGAAAAGAAAAACTATAAAATTCATAGGTAAATCCATCTAAATCTATAACAAAGTGGGTGTGCCTGATTTTTTTCATGGCTTTAATATCTACATTTTCATCTATCTCTCTTTGGGAATACAGATTTCTATAATAATTTCGAGTTTCCTCAAGATTTTTCTTTGAACTTGTTAAGCTGGCATTGTCACTTTCTATTACAATACAACCAATTGTTTTATTCACCATATTTCTCTTCTCCATATGAAAAAATACTTAGAAGGCTTTTCCCCTTCCTCCATCCAACGAGTTCTAGACCTCACGAGCACACCTTCCATTTTGTTCTTACGGATATTGACTAACTCGCCCTCTTTTTTGGGGGGTGGAGTAAATCGGCAATAGAATTGTCACCCTGGGCGATAAAATCTGTCAGGACCCTGATCTCCTTCTCCAGGTCAAGTTCAACTTTATTCTCCTGCTTTTTTTATACAAGGCGTATGAGATCGTTGTGGCCCTGATTTTCATTAAAATCATCTCAAACAAATATTGATCGTTAATAGTAAACCGCAAATCGTTAGGGTGTGAGTGGACGTGGTACGGACCTGAAGTTCTATTGATCAATCACTGTCCCTATAGTGTCTTTCACCAAATTTGCATACTTTTTATCTGTTAAAAGGGCATAGTTAAATGTTCAAAAACCTATGCCACGCTCCATTTGTGTGAAATCAAATGAAATATCAACGAAGGAGTAATCGGAGCGGTACCCTGGTTTGATGTCACAGCTAAAAAAAGTTGGCATTCAGTTCAGATGAGATCAGAAAGAAATAAAGTCTCGACTGTTTGAGTGTATTATGCTGTCTCCATGTATCTCTACAGCAACCAGTATTATGAATGCGCCTAACATCAACAAGATCTAACTCTTTACACACCTCAATCAACTTTTTACGAGGATTATGATTATTTACCTTAACATAATTCACACAGTCCAACTTGTTCTCTAAAATCAAATTCCAATCACCACATATAATAATGAGAGGCTTTTCATTGATAACATCCTTGAGATCATCATAAAAACTTGGGGAGTCATTATTACGACCATAAATATTAATAAGGGTAATTCTAATATCGTCAATTTCAATATCCAAAGCAAGCCTATTTCCTAATTCGTCCATTTTACAACTATGCACTTTACAAGTAAAATTGTTAGTAAACAAAATCGCAACCCCTCTTCAATTGGTTTTAAATGAATTAGAGTAACATTCCAACCCCAATTCTGCAGTAAATTGAGACAATAAATTGAATATTTTTTATTTCTGAGATAATGCAAAACATCCCTACGCTTATCAGGTGTAGCTAAGCCACGGTAATTTGAGAGATTCGCCAGAAAAAATAATGATGTTTTAATACCGTCACAATATGGACCAACACTGCCCAACCAGACGACATCCCATAAAAAATAAACATAATTACAATATGCTATTATTTCTCAAATTATAATGAATTTAGTGTATATAAATGTGATGGAGTTTTAAACCATTCAAAAAGGGATATGAAACTGATTCTGATAACCATTCATCTTTTGTTTGTAAATACACAGGATAGGGGTTAATGAACAATCAAAGATACCACACTTTCAAATTGAAAAACACCCGGAATGATAGCATGGATGGCATTTGTTCCCTCTTGAAACGCCGAACATACCGCGGTGTATGCAGGTGAAAATACAATGGCGTCTCATTTTGTTTACAAGCTACGGATTCCTTCATTTTGTTATTGCTGAATTTTTCATCAAAATAATACCATGCGCGGGGTTTAGAGTGAGGCAATAGATTAAACATTTAGCCTGACGAACATGAAAAAAACAAAGTCATCAAAGAATCAGAAATTGACCAAAAGATGAAAAAAAAGCTGCCTGATATCCTTTCTTAATGTATTATTATTCAATAAGCTTTGATTATGTGTGTGACAAAAACTGAATGTGATGCAAGAGTGTATGCGTGCGAATGGCAGTTACAAATAAAGCCAGTCTGTGTTGCCCAGGTTTTTAATGTATATCAGAAATGTTATGCAGATGGGTAGTGGAGAAATATTATTCTACAGCGAGAATGTGTGAAATGATTGTTTTTGGCTTTGCTCACAGTGCAAAAAAAAAAATCACTAAATAAGCTGAAATAAGGCCAAATATTTGAACATCGCATACAGTTTGCATAAATTATCATTATTAAGTACATCAAAATAACCATTGTGTGCTAGAATTTTTTTTACATATGAATCATGAGCTTCAACATTCCAAAAAGTCTGACAAAATTATTCTAGTTCCTTGAATATTTGCAGATTTGAAATTTATGTATGCGTTATTTGCGTATTCATAATTTATGCAAATTAACCTATGCATATTCAAATATAAAAATAAGGAAACTTTAATGAATTCAAAATGAAGGAAACATTCGTTCAATCCATTTTCAAGATTCTTCAAGAGTTAGTTTAGAGACAAATATGTAAGTTTTTTTTTCTGTAAAATGCATAAAAATTTGCATATTACGAAAAAAACTAATTATACCACTTTTGTTCCTTACATGGATATCTACAAACATGGGAATTGTTGTGTTCATCGGACATTCGACGGCCGAGAACAAAGGCCCCCCCCCCATCGAGTCAGGCTAGTACAGTAAGGGTTAAAGTGTGGTCCGTAATTTGTTAATTTGTTGATGTATTTGTATATGATTATTCAAATAAAATTTCTGCACGAATCAATTTAGCAATACCGTTATAATTATGTTGTATTTTTGTTGATTTTTGTTGTTGGTGAATGCCATGCAGAAATATATAATATGAAATAGGATATAGGCTGTATAGAATTAATATGGACAGAACAAAAGAGAGGTATAATTTGCCTATTTTTCGAATTTCAATGAACCTTCTCTTTAAAACAAAATCAAGTACAAGACAAAGAGAGAGTGAATTCATGGTCTCATCCAAATAATAATCAAGTATCGAAATAACATTATGAGAGAGAGAGAGAGAGAGAGGGGTAGAAGAAATTAAAACAAAAATTAAACAGGAATACTTTACAAATCATTACATAGGGCAAGCAAGAGAAGTAACAATAAAACCGATGGTTATCACAATAAAATTTAAAAGAGCATTCTTTACCTTTATGTGGAAATCAATGAGTAAGTATACACAGAGCAAGGGGTGGATTATTTGTTATTAATACCTCACTTTAGAAATCTGGCCATCTGATTGGTCGAAACTGGAGTCGTAATTTCAAGTGATGCCCCACTCACAGGGAATAGCAATAGCCCACAGGGAATAGTTAAAAGTTTTTACCCTCATCCTCATCCTCATCCTCCTGCGATCCCTATTGGTTTACGTGTTAAAATTGTATTTGTGCGAGCGCGGACACCTTACATTTGTACGATGATTTAGTCGCTACATTTTAGGTTTTTTTAATTGCATAGCACAGCGCAGACCGGCGATCTTGATTGTAGCTAGGCCTAGATCTACATGTAATGACGAGATGACGCTCCTTTGGAAATATAGGGATAAGCCTGCTCTTTCATATGACAACTCATTTTTCGAGTATCACCTTCAGGATCACAAGCAATAAAGGTTTGAATCTCGATTTGAAAAATTATTTCATTGACCAATTTGGCATGATCGCGCAATGCATGTAGACTCCATAGGGATATGCGTGCAATCTCAATGGCCAACTAAGCTAGGCCTACCCACTGCAAGTTTATCAACATAGAACCTTGATAGCGTAAACAAACTTGATAACCATGATTGACCAATACTAAGTCGCCCAAAATTGTATTATATGACCATGTTTTCAGTATATAAAAGTTGTAATATTCGAGGCATATAGTTGATTTATTGGCTCTCGGGGAGATTACATCGTACTATCACCCCTCGAAACGCCTCGGGGTGATATGGCACGATGTAACCTCCCCTTGAGCAATGAAAACAACTATGCCTCTCATAGCAGTCATTATTTCTATAATATATTCTATAGTTTGAAGTTTTTGTTAATATCAATGAAATCTTCTACCTATCTTCTAGATTAATTCAAGCATTTCAAATATATTATGTCTCACTGATCATAAACATCCTTAATCTGGAAGTGCCTTGTTTAATTCTGATACGAGAATTCACAAAATGACTTCATGGTTTGACAAAATCAATGTCAGTAGTGATTCCGTGGACAGACTCACTCGTGGGTGTGATTCCGCGAACGGAACCAACAGAATGTGATCACATGTGCGATTCCGAGGACAAAATCTCTATGTACGTGACATTGATTTCATGACAAAATCACTATGTGAGATTGATTTTGTGAAAAAATTACAATGGGAGAATGCATTTGTGACAAAATCAATTACCTGGAGTGATTTTGTGACCGAATCCTAATGTGTCACATAGCACCCCACAGGGAATAGTAACGTTCTTTGAAATGAAGCGACATTCACGAAATGATCATTATGATCAAACAACAGCCAGTAGTGTAATTAGGATGAAAAATTTGAAGGGGGAAGGGGGCGACATGGAAATGTTGACATCTAGTGCAGTGATCTTTGTTGGGTTAGTATGCTTAACTGTTACTTTTATAATTGACCTAAAGAGAAAGGATAGATGAAAGCAAAATAGAAACACGTCTATCGAAATTGATTGATGTATAGGATTTTCACTTCTGGCATTTACCTCTGATATTTTAACCTCTCACATTTCGACAACAAACCAATTGTCCTTGGGTAGTTGTCAGTCATATTGCTCCGATTGTCTCATTTTCGCTCGCGTGAACATTGCCAGCACAAACTACTGACCTCTACCTCCTACACGGATCATCGCCCATTCCCATTCACTATACGTTACGTACTAAAAGGATGTATTGTCTGACCGTTCATGAATATTCATGTTTTTGCTTACCTCGGCAAAATGTTTGCTTTTACTAAATTGAAAAATTACGGTGGGGGTTGGATGAAATGGACAAAATGAAATAGGCAGAAGTGATCTATGATAATTCATGCTTTTCATGTTTCGTGTGCTCGACCTATAATCTTCAAATCGCTTGGAAAACTGAGTCCAAAGTTAGACTTGTTTCACATGTGTATTATAGGCAATGACGAGCTTGCAACCTATTTTGAAAAATTACGGTGGGTGAACTTTCAAAAGTCAATGAGACATGAGGGCTCCAATGAAAGAGCTAGTGATAACGTACGTCGGGGTGGATGTGCTTTTCGTTTAAACAAAAAAAAAATGAATTTTTAACGATTTTTTAAAAAAACGTCCATAGGCTAACATGTTAGGTTGCTGACTCTGATCATGCTCTGACGATAGGGGGCGTTGTGAAATGAGACTAAACGGAGCAATATGGGGAGGGGGGAGAGGGGTAAACTGTCCAAGTTGTACAATGTAGTTGTCCACATAGTCTATGGAAATTATTTGAATCGCGCAAATCCTGCTACCCAGGGACACTAATCATATACTGCTAACGGGCCAGCCTCAACTAGCACATGTGCTCTTTTCTTGTCCCTTTTACTGGATTTTAGCAAATGTTTTGTTTACATTTGTTTAGATATAGCAAAGAAATATTTTGAGGAAAAAAAATTGTTATTGTTGATGGTGAATAAATCAATCAATTAAAATATATTTACATTACTTAGGTCGGAAAATATTTGAGTCTATTTACATATTTTCATAATAATGAAACTAATAATTATAATAATAATAATTGGAAGAAGAATGATAACAATAAAAATAATAACAAGACAAATGCGACTGCATCTCCTAAATGCCTCCGCATTAATTTAGTATGGGAAATGGATGGAATTATTCGTGACATATCACGATGAAAACAAAAAGCCTATCTCTTGTGGTTCTTGACATATTGCAACAAAAAGGCTTAAACCTATTATTTCAGTATTGTCACAGTTGACCTTTAAACCCAAATCTGACAAGATCATGTTCTTATGGTGATACATACTACCACCAAGTTTGAGCCTCGAATCTATAGTGGTTCTTGAGATATCGCAACAACGAGGCGAATACCTCAAATTTCATAATTTGACCTCTGTGACCTTGACCTTTGACCTGGTTACTACCAAATCTACTCAGATTGTCTTCCTATGGTGATACATACTATCATCAAGTTTAACGTTGATATCTCAAGTGGTCCTTGAGATATCGCGTTATATCGCTAGAAAGTGGGACAGACAGACGGACAGACAGCCCATAACATAATGCCTCCGACACCGCCTTCGGTGAAAGGAGGCATACAAATGATAATAATAACATAAACTAGAAATATCTCAACCTGTATTGCCGCGCAATGCGAATGTATCCCCCGGCAGTGGCAGCAATTTTGTGTCATCCTTATGTTCGAAGAAGGGACAAAGATCCCCTCTCCCCTCCCTGAAACAAGAGGATGACATAGAGATCGCCACTAGTGGCTCACTGACTATTGTCAAGACTAGGAGCAGCATCACCAAAACAATATGTGTGTAGATTAGAGTATAATGCATCTCTGTAGAAAATTTGAAAGAAATCTGTCAAGAAATGTGGCAGTTAGAGCGCACAAAAGACAGCCACCAAAATATGACCTTTGACCCTATAACTGACGGAACACAGGTGGCAGCATCACCAAACACTGAAGATGTGTAGATTGTACTAACACACACCTCCATACAAAATTTAAAAGAAATCCTTCAAAAAATATGACAGTTAGAGCACATAAAAGACATACCCGGTATATGAACTTTAACCATATAAAAGACGGAACAATGAGGGTAGCAAAGCCCAAAAGTTTAGATTGTATCTAGATACATTTCTTATTCTCTATACAAAATTTGAAAGAAATAAGTCATGAAATACATGTATGACCTACAGAGCGCACACGTACTAGACACCCACTAAAATATGAACTTTTGACCCTATAGAAGACGGAACACTGGGGGCAGCATCACCAAAAGTTGTAGGTGTGTAGATTATACCAAGATACACCTCCATACAAAATTTGAAAGAAATCCGTTAAGGAATAATGCAGTTAGACCGCAAACTAGAGTGCCACATAGACATCTATCAAAGTATGACCTTTAAC
Organism: Strongylocentrotus purpuratus; assembly: GCF_000002235.5. Classification (NCBI taxonomy): domain Eukaryota; kingdom Metazoa; phylum Echinodermata; class Echinoidea; order Camarodonta; family Strongylocentrotidae; genus Strongylocentrotus; species Strongylocentrotus purpuratus. Next base: position 36,310,062 of record NW_022145594.1, read on the forward strand.
CCAATAAAAGAAGGAACACTGTAGGCAGCATCACAAAAATATGTAGGCTTGTAAATTATACCAAGATACACCTCTGTTATAAATTTTAACGAAATCCCTTGAAAAATGTGGCCTATAGAGCACACACAAGCCATCAAAAAAAAAATATGGCCTTTTAACCTATAGAAGACGGAACACTGAGGGCAGCATCACCAAAAGTTATAAGTGTTGAGATTAAACCACGATACACCTTCATACAAAATTTGAAAGAAATCCGTCAAGGAATGTGGCAGTTACAATGCACACAAGAATATGACGCGGCGGCGTAACGCTGCTGAATCCAAAGTACCCCATCGGCATACTGCCGGGGGATACAAATATGGCCTTTTACCCTATAGCAGACGGAACACAGGGGGCAGCATCACCAAAAGTTATAGGTGTGTAGATTATACCAAGATACACCTCCATACAAAATTTGAAAGAAATCTGTCAAGAAATGTGGCAGTTAGAGCGCACACAACAATAAAATTTGGCCTTTTACCCTATAGAAGACGGAACATTGAGGGCAGCATCACCAAAAGTTATAGGTGTGTAGATTATACCAAGATACACCTCCATACAAAATTTGAAAGAAATCTGTCAAGAAATGTGTCAGTTAGAGCGCACACAGGAATAAATGTATGGCTTTTTACCCTATAGAACACGGAACACTGGGGGCAGCATCACCAAAAGTTATAGGTGTGTAGATTATACCAAGAGACACCTCCATACAAAATTTGAGAGAAATCTGTCAAGAAATGTGGCAGTTAGAGCGCACATAAGAATAAAATATTATGACGCGGCGGCGTAACGCTGCTGAATCCAAAGTACCCAACCGGCATACTGCCGGGGGATACAATAATGATTATAATGATTATAATGATAATAAATGTTTAACTTTCACCATTATAATATTTCTAGTATTAAGAAATACATATATATCTGTCTTTTAGTAAACATGCCAAAATATATTATACAATCCTTAATCCCAGGTTGTAAGGATTATGCAAATTCTCTCTTTGCAAATTAATAAGAATGTGAATAACACTAAAAACCATCACAGTCCAAAATAAAGGCAAGAATCACTCTCCCTTTTTATTTCCTCCCATTGGATGTAACCTTTAATGAGATTTTGTATTTATCTTAAAAATTGGCATCGGCTTTTTTTTGTGTCTTTCATAAAGTTTCACCCTTTGAAAACAAAGTACCATGGTAATACCATGATAACCATGGTTATTTATCCAAATTACCGTCCACCATTCGAACCATGGTAATTTCATTGTTTGATACCATGGTTCGAATGGTGGATGGTAATTTGGACAAAGAACTATAGTTGCCATGGTACTTTTATTTATAAGGGCACTTAGTCCACTCCACTTCTAGACATAGTCATTCGATAAAAAAAATTCTTCAATTCTTGTTTCAAAACTTCCTTGCAACAACTTTTGTATCGTTAATCGGATATTGCTCAAACTTTCAATTGTTTTTGTTTCTCTTATTTTTCTGCTTTTATTAAAACAAACTTAATACCATGGTTTCAAACAATGGTAATTTCATTAACCATGGTATCAAACTATTGTAATTTCATTCTTTGATACCATGTTTACCATGGTTCGAATGGTGGATGGTAATTTGGACAAAGAACCATGGTTGCCATGGTACTTTTTTTATAAGGGCACTTAGTCCATTCCACTTCTAGACATAATCATTCGATAAATAATTTCTTTAATTCTTGTTTCAAAACTTCCTTGTAACAACTTGTGTATCTTTAATCAGATATTGCTCAAACTTTCATTTATTTGTTTCTCTTATTTTTCTGCTTTTATTAAAACAAACTTAATATCAGGGTTGACTTCCCTTTTAAGTATGTTGCGATCTTCCTACATGTGCGTTTCTTTTAGAGCATTCAGGTTGTACATGCATACGACTGTTTACATGGTGCTCCCTGCCCACCGTCAAGGTTTCCACGGTTAGTATTCACACTTAAATGCTTTTGTTAACACTACTGCCGCCTGTGAAAAGTGTGAAAAGACCAATGATCCTTCTGTTAAAAGAACCAACATATATGAGACATTTAAAAGAATTAAAGAAAAGTAAAATGTAGATAAGAAAAGGGAAGAGGTGGTAATGGGATGAAATTAAATCAATCACTCATACATGCATCACAATTTTGGATGAACTGCTCACCTTTGATTCTTTTTCTTTCTTTGCAAGTGTTTCAAAAAAACACTGATGGAATGCACATGATAGAGAAGCTTTCTTCAAGGATTGCATGGAGCATGATATTATCTCTGCCACATCAAGTGACATGGTAGGTCCACAATCTCTCTCTCTTTGGAGTCCAACCTGGATAAAATGACAAAGTGATTACTGATGTAATGCAGAATATAGATGTTGGATGTTAGGCATAGATGTGTAACTTACATGAGAGGTTGCCCAAGATGCACTGCTAGAACGTACTACAGAGAGTAAGAGGGCAGCATTTACCCATCTCTGTTTTCATATACCTTTCTTTCGGCCTACCTACCTCCACTATCCGAGATGCTACAGACTTCTAACAAGTTACTCTAGATAGTACAAAAGTTGTTCTTAATCTCTGACATACAGATGGCTCTTAAAAATGCCATCTTCATACTCTAAATTTAACTCCAAAACCAACTCTTTCAAGAATTGATAAATTCTTTAAAAAATTGACCAATGAAAAAGACAAATTGCCATAACTTTGACATATCAATTCCATTAGGTCCGAATTTTTTACAGCATCTTTATCTTTCCATTGCCCACGTTTCTGCCGAATTTCACAGATCAATGGTTACTTATGATATGAATAGCAACCTCTAAAGTTTGGAAAATGGATGTGTTTATGTGGCAATAGCTATGTCATATTCGGGTTTAGATACTTCAAGATATCCCTTTTTCAGAAGAAAAAAAAAGAAGAAAAAAAACAGATGCACCTCACTACTAACCGACTTTGCGAGAAATTGCTCTCAAAACCCGTACTTGTCACGAAAAATCCTGAAATAACTTCAACATGTGCTCAATTTACGAACTTTATACCTAGGTCTATGAAACTTAGCAGAGATGTGAATCAACCTACTTCACAACTGCCTGCCAAGTTTGGTAACATAAACAGTATACATTTATGTTCACTCAGAAAATTTTGAGTAAATCGAAATTGAAACAGGGCACAAATCGGATTACGCAGGGTTTCTAACCAACGTTGCTGTAACATTGGCTATAACGTCAATTTTCAGATTGATTTTGTCCCCTTTTTTAGTTATTTTTTATCTTGGAATTTTGCAAGTACATTCTGGGGGCCAAACTCAGGGCATCTCATTGTCTCATTTTGAAAATCTGTCAAGCGGGACGTTTTAGATGACATTTCATACCCTGCACTATATGCGTCATGTATTAGTATGATAGCATACAAGGTCGTATAGGCCAAAATATATGGAAAACCATACGTGCGTAATGACATGTACATATAGGATCATTCATCTGCTTAACAAAATAGAAATATGGGCATTAATGCATGCATTTCATTCTACGATTGCAGTTCTAGTTTCCAAATTATTACTGTTCAAACCTCTTTGATTTGACTTCTTTGCCAACAGCAATACAGTAATACATTTCATACAATGATATTTATATATAGGAACAGAAACTATTGGTTGGTAAAAAGGGGAAGATAAAAGCACATGTGCTAGTCGAGATGCACCCTTCCATAAGTATACTGTTGTACTGTAAGAAAAGTGCAAAAGGTATAAAAGTAAGAACTTGTACCAAAATGGATGAACTAATTTTGTTTATCAAACTATGATTAAACTTACCACATGTGGTCCAATGAAAGCATAACCAGCTACAGTGTGTGCTGTCGTGTTTTGGGATATGGCCACCTCAATATTCAGTGATGAAACCCTGTCCTTCACCAAGGCTGCAACATCTGGGTCCTGACTCTCAAAGGCTACATCAACAATTAAATCTAGCTGTTTCTGCGAAGCCCTTAGTCCTTGAAGCATAGAGTTCATTACATAGGTTGCAATACTTCTGTTCTGTGACACAGTGAAGTACAGGAGATACCTAAACTCCTCCTTCTTTGGCAGCACTACTTGATCAATCAGCCTTTTGAATTCATCACAATCTGACTCATATAGGGAAGCAAGATGGACTCCAGCCATGTACTCCTGAAACAGTTTGTGAGGAAAGAAAACTGGCAATTGCACATGAGAATTCCTCTCATGTGTATCCGTGTCAGCAGTAATTCTGTCCTCCTGAGACAAAATCCCGACCCTGCAAGCAGTGTCCTTGGATTCTGGGAATACTTCGAAATCATCTTCACCAAAAACCAATGTATTTTCTAGCAGACCATTGAGGGCCTGTTTGGCAATAGGTCCAAGGAGCTCCTCAATTCTTTTCAAATAGGCAATAAGTGAGGGGCTGCCTACTTTATTCACCTCTTTCTGAGCATAATGTTCTTTAAGAAAGGCAATCATTTCTTTGAAAATCTGAGAAAAGGTTTTCAATGATTTCATTTCCTTTAGTTTTTGCTTGTCACGTTCTTTCCACATAAGACACAACATGGCTACATATATAGGAAAGTGGGCCATGTTTTCAGATATGACATCATTCTCACTGGTGAACTGGATAAGCCGATTTGCTTTATCCTCATCCTTTGGAAAGTATTTGTGAATGTAAACTGACAAATTAGCTCTGTTAAAACCCTCAACATGAATGAATGTGTAGAGCTTCATTAGATCACCATCTGATCTAATCTCTACTGCTCTCCATGGGCGAGTGGTCACCAAGACTGGACAAGAGGCAAGTTGATCTGAACAAAGAATATCTTCAAGTCCAATGTCATCAGTCTCAGATGAGCTTCGACATGCCTCTGAGAGGGTGACACTTTGCTGTGATGGCTGAGGTTGCATATTATAAGAAGGTTGTGATTCGCAAGATTTTGTCTTCATGAATTTGCCACTTAATTCGTCTAGCCCATCTAATGCGATAAATACCTTGTTAGGATTTGACCGGATATACTCAGTTATCTGAGAAACCTTTGCTGGATTGTTTTTGGCCAGATAAGACTTTGCAATCTCGCCAATAGTGTGTTGCTTAAATTTACGTAGAGGAACAATCAAGACCCACACAAACTGACTGAAATGCCTCACTTCAATCCAGTCCCAGGCAATCTTAGCACAAAATGTAGTTTTTCCAGCCCCTGCCTCTCCCTGAACCAAGATCCGCTTGGGGAACTCTCCATTGACTTTGAGATCAATAAAATTGTTGTAATCTATTATTTGCTTGCCAGTTCCATCCTCTTCTTCCAATACAAGATTTGTGTGTAGTTTTTCAAAACCCACAAGTGAAGAAGGCTTGAGAGGATCAGCTCTGATCTTACAGAGAGTTGACCTGTAATTGAACTTGAAATCATTTGCACACTGCTCAATAAGTTCAGGAGGAAGTTGTTTGGTCTGTGATTCTGACGGTCTTGATGGCCCTCCTAAAAAGTAATATATAATCCATATTCACTTGGTATAGATAAACATAGTTTGATCATATATACATCTACAAGGGTTGAAAAGGCCTGAGGCTAATAGTGTGACCTACAATGTACGACTAGGTGCATTTACTCAAGGAGTCCTACACGTTTGTCTGAATTTATATGACTACATTCAATTTTAAGGACATTTAAAATCTGAGTAATTATTGTATTCAGGAACTAGTAGATGAATATCAATGGCATAATTTTTCCTACGACATTTCAGCAATACAGAGTTTCCCCGACAATCACACATCTTACTTTGAAGGGAAAAAACCTGTAATTTCTAAAGTTTACCTCTATGACCCACTTACACCCAAATCTAATCGAAGATTATCTTCTTATGGTGATACATATTATCAACAAGTGTGAAGTTCATACCTCAAGTGTTTCTTAAGATATCGCAATAGCAAACACGCAGGATGGATGGACATACAACCCGAAAACATATTTGTCCCACGTTACCTTCCGTGAGCAGATGCATAAGTACAGTTATCATAATGGAATGACCCGAAATAATATAATTTGTTTGTAGAACATGTGGACATAAAGAAAGTTGACACACTTTAAATTCTGCTGTCACTCAAAGTACCTGTACTATTTTTGTGTCCAGAAAATATCTAAGATTATTAAAGTTTAATTAGTAAATTTTTAAAACATGCATGGGGCCTGATGAAATTGGACACTTCTGTAAACAGAGGCAAATGTTTAGAACACAGAGCACGATCACTATCTAAATGGTAAAAATTGACTTCGCTTTTATGAATGGTTTTCTATGTCTTCTGGTGTAGCAAGACTTAGAGTCTGTTTACCTGTGCTCTTTGGAAATGGAGGTCCATCAAGTAATCCGTCTGATAGGCCACCCAAGTCAATCTCTTGTAGTTTGTCTGCCAAAAGTTGTCGTTTGTTTGAGTGTGGAGGTTGCTGCTTGACATTCCATTTCATAAAGACATCCATAAAGGCATCTTTGAAGTTCTTCGAATTCTCAATCAGGTTTGCCTTAAGCTGAGCATGGGAGAACCCTAGAGATATCCCTACATTGTAGTAGTAAGATGGATCGATATCCTGGGCCAGCTTCAGGAACTCCATTTCACTGACAGTACTGTAAAATGAACAATAAATCAATTGGGTATGATAGTATTTTAGTTGGAGAGCATCCTATTGGCTGACAAGCTTTCATGTGACACTCAACAATTTGCATTACGTGCTCGAGCGTGCAATTTAACAAGCTGGGGATATCAGAATATGTTGCCTGTGATATTAACATTTGAAACATACTGCCCCAAATTGCAGGTAAGTGCGGTATTGTTCTGGCAAAGGTAATCATTCCGCCTAATTAATTATTCAGGCTCGTTCATTGCATTTATTTCGAATATAGTTTGATATGCTGGACAATTTCAAAGAAATGAAATTATGTTAAATCATTTAGTATTTTTATTTTGACTAAAAACAATCTTTGTTTATTTAATTTTTAAGCACCGGAAAAGACACTTGCATTGTTAGATTTATCGATCGGCTTAAAATGGTGGCCAACGCCAACCTGTCTACAATGACCACTTTTTGTGTTTCTCTTAGGCGGTCGCTATAGACAGGTTTGACTGTACATATTATCATTATTATTACTATTATTACTTCTACTAATATACTACAACTTCTACTACTAATACTACTACTACTACTACTACTAGTAGTAGTATTACTATAAGTACTACTACTACTACTATTTGTATTAGTTTTATTATTATTATTATTATTATTACCTTCATCATCATGATAATTATCTGCATCATTGAATAGTCTATATGCATATTTTGTATTCACATGATAACTTAAAGTGTCACATACAAAGAGAAAGTCAAGTTCTGAGAAAGGTGTAAATATTTTGTGAGCCTTTTCATTCTATTTATGTTGGTGTGGAAGAGTATCATAGAAAAAAAGTTCCTTGAAAAAGATGGTTCTTCAAATGCCCTCATACTCAAAATATGACAAATAATTTGATGTGGACCACACTTTCACGACACATGTTTGTGTAGTCCTATATACACATTTCTGTGTCCAGTGCATGTGACATTTAGCAAGACTGGGCCAAATAATAATTTTGACGACTCCAAAACCAAACAGTATATACCAATACTGTTGCGCTACATGCATGATCAACCTTTTGAATCACTTCCACACTGTTTCTTTTGCAATGCAATCGCGTGACCAGAACTAAACTCTATTGTTAACCCACAAAGGTTACTAGTATAAAGGCTAGCTTACTTTGAATCATCGGGTCATCATGTCGGGTCAGGTTGTAGCGTTACCCGGCCTTTTGTGAAAATTAACATGCCATTTATTCATGAAATGTCAGGGGATATGTTTGTGAAACAAATCCTTCTCATCTTCAAATGGTCTGGTCCAAATTACGTGACACTTTGTGAAAACCTTTCAGTAAATCTACTAAAGATCGCATCCTGAACGTGCATCTTCACATGATCTTTTGTTTTATGCAAGGTTGTGTAACGCAACCACCCGACCGGACGCGATGACCCATTGACTCGAAGTAAGCCAGTATGCATACCTTTCTGCAGTGTTAGGACCTGGATTGGTTTCAACATCACCAGATCTCATCAAGAGGATCAGGAGCAGGTAGAGAAAGCAAAATCCACCCATGGTGTAAGATGTCCTTCGAACTCGACAGAAATGTAGCCCTCTGGAAAATGGTGATGACATCGTGGGCAACAGTGCCTGAAAATATTATTCAGAAATATCTACATTACGTACATAAAGCAGATGGATTGAAGATCCTTTAGAGGATTTCAATTCTCTGTATATATCTATCTAATAATAGTGAACAATTTGGGGGGGTTTTCGACGCCATAAATTTTGTTGCCCCCGCCTCCTGAAACCCGCCCTTAGGAAGAATTGCTGGGACCAGCCAAGAAGCTGTGCCTCGCAGGGTTCATATTCGAGAAATACAGTAATTGGGCAGATAACAATGATTTTGTGAATTGTTTCGGTAGTTGTCAATCGGGGCGGCAGGGTTTCTTTCACAGCGCGAAATAAGGGGTATCATGTACTGCATCGTATGCAGAGATCTCGGTGGAGCATGCATAAGATAGAAGCAGCAGTCTGGACTAAGGAAAGAGAGTGACGGTGACGGTAACAGTGACGCATTACAGCTTATGAAGTGTATTGCACATTCCTTCCGTGACTAGTCCGAACTTGCCTTGCAACAGCTATCAGTATCAAAACTTGTTATGATTATTAAGTAATTATCAGCTATTAAAAAAAGCATGCCGTGCTTAACATAGGAGGGGAATATTAATTTTGTGTTAAAAAAAATATTCGATCGGTATGTTATAAAGAAGAATTTTTTAGAAAGCCGTTTTATAATTCCAACATTAACGTGTTTTTTTAACCTAATTTATTCATCCTGCTGAGACCCGACCAGTAGCTAGCTTTTTTTCCAACTCCGCTGGTAACAACCCCATGCATGCCGCGAACAGTGAACTGCTTTGCAACCCATATTTATATCGGCAGTTCGGATTGATTCAGGATGAGCTAGAGTATGAAAAAACATATTGGTAAAAATTAAATACTTAAGAGTTTTAAGGTGGATTAATTTGTGTGGTGTGCAATACTGCAATATCTTATATATTTCATAATTTTTATCGGAGCATCGGCTTCCAAAAGCGAATCCGGGACCCGATGGCGACGGTCAGGATTCGGTATGACCGACCGACTCTAGCCTCTACTAGAAACTTCCTACTGCGATACCTTCATCACTGCATTCCTCATATCAAAAGCTGTAATTTGTTTTAAGTAGTATACTTTTAATAGCCTGATGATAAAGATTAAAGTTAACGAGCAGATCATAGTTACTTATCTTCCAAGAAGTGGGGCATAAGATTTACAATTAAGAGATGAGTACTTTGACAAGCCATAACTTTAATAATAATGCAATATCCTATTTCAATCATCATTTCACCATTGAATTTCTCTCATCAAGAGCTTTAAAATTGATGTATAGTTTGACAATATTTGAAGGAGAAAAAAAATATATAGCCAAATTGTGAGCCCCTATGTTGATAAAGCCCTACACTGTATATGCATTTCTCGTTTTCGTCCTTCCCTTTTCTTAACTACATCATGGTAGTGAGCTCTTTTTTGGCCCTCGAATATTTGAAAAATCGCATGCAATTTGCACCTTATGCACCTTATTTGTGACACTGGCAGGACACAAATTGGTGTTGGGTCCAGGGGGCGTAGCTCCTGGAAGCTCAGGGGTTTTATTATCGTCAGATGAGCATATTTTATACCCTATTTGTGACACTGGCAGGTCACGAATTGGCGTGGGGTCCAGGGGCGAAGTCCCCGGAAGCTTAGGGGTTTTGAGTAATAAATTACTGTCAGATGAGCATATTTTGACACCTTATTTGTGACACTGGCAGGACACATATTGGTGTTGGGTCCAGGGGGCGGTGCCACGGAAGCCTAGGGCTTTTGGGCAATAAACTACGGTCAGATGAGCATATTTTCGTACCTTATTTGTTACATTGGCAGGACACAGATTGGTGTTGGGTCCAGGCGGCGGAGCCCTGAGAAGCTCAAGGGTTTATACATCAATTTATCGTCAGATGAGCATAATCTTATACTTTATTTGTGACACTGGCAGGTCAAGAATTGGCGTTGGGTCCGGGGGCGGAGCCCCCGGAAGCTCAGGTGTTTTGGGCAATAAATTCCGGTCAGATGAGCATATTTTTATACCTTATTTGTGAAACTGGCAGGTCACGAATTGGCGTGTGGTCCAGGAGGCGGAGCCCCCGGAGACTCAAGGGTGTTAGGCAATAGATTACGGTCAGACAAGCATGCAGGGGCCGCCTTAGGGCCCCTGGTGGGGTCGAGGGGTTGGAGCCCCGGAAACTTAGGGGTTTTATACATTTAATTACGGTCACATGCACATATTTTAATACCTTTGTGACACTGGCAGGACACTAATTGGCGTGAGGTCCAGGGGGCCGAGACTCCAGATGCTCAGGGGTTTTAAGCATTAAATTACCGCCAGATTAGCACCCAGCCGTCCGCCTTAGGGCCGTAGGTGGGGTCCAGGGGGCAAAGCCACCGGAAGTCAAGGGGTTTTAGGCTTTTAATTACGGTCAGATGAGCATATTTTGATACGTTTGATACAAGCGTGTAGCCAGGATTTCATTTTAGGGGGCGGTAGTGAGCACGCAAAACGTGCGATGCGCGCTCCCTAGGGCGGTGGGTGCAGGGAGGGGGATTTTCCCCTCTTTTCAAAGCTCTGAAGCTTTGACGTTTCATTAAATTATTAGAGAAAGAAGACGATTCGTAGCACCGTTCTAGACTCTTAGTCCTTGTCTAAATTTAGTTTCTTTTGACGTTTCATTAAATTATTAGAGAAAGAAGACGATTCGTTGTACTGTCCGCGACTCTTAATCCTTGTTTGAATCAAGTTCCCCTTCCCCCGCGCGTAGCGCGAAAGCTCTGACGTTTCATTAGATTATTAAAGAAAGAAGAAGATTCGTTGTACCATTCTAGACTCGTCCGTTGTGTAAAGTCAATGTTGTGTACTACAAGCCGGACTTTGGTGCGTGAAAAGTACCCCTTTACCGGACATTTTGGTAACACGCATGCGGTCATTCCGACCCCGGAGTGGGGGGGGGGGGAAGGGCGAAGCGCGGAAGCTTTGACGTTTCATTAAATTATTAGAGAAAGAAAACGATTCGTAGGACCGTTCTAGACTCTTAATCCTTGTCTAAATTCAGTTTCTTTTGACGTTTCATTAAATTATTACAGAAAGAAGACGATTCGTTGTACCGTTCTCGACTCTTAATCCTTGTTTAAATCAAGTTCCCCTTTCTCCGCGCGTAGCGCGGAAGCTCTGACGTTTCATTAGATTATTAAAGAAAGAAGACGATTCGTTGTACCATTCTAGACTCTTAATCCTTGTCTGAATTCGGTTTCCCCCCTCCCCCCCCCCCCACTCAGTGTTATTTAGGGTACGCATATGCGTGTTCCCTCCTTTTGAAAACACCCCCTTAGTCACTTTTGTGTACTACGAGCCGGACTTTGGTGCGTGAAAAGTACCCTTTATCGGACATTTTTGTAACACGCATGCGGTCATTCCGAACCCAGAGTGGTGGGGGGGGGGGGCGGGCCCCCCTCTCGCGCGGAAGCTTTGACGTTTCATTAAATTATTAGAGAAAGAAAACGATTCGTTGTACCGTTCTCGACTCTCAATCCTTTTTCTTCCTACGTCCTCTTCCTTTCTTCTTTCTCTTTTTTTTTTTTTGGCCGGCGTTTTTTTTTTTTTTTGGGGGGGGGGGGGGGTGGGGGTGACCGCCCCCACCACCCCCTGGATACGCGCCTGCTTTGATATCTTTCCCCTTTTATTTCCTTCTTTTTTTTTCCTTCTTTTTTTCCTTCTTTTTCCCTTCTTTTTTTTCCTTCTCTTTTTTTTTTGCCAGGGGGGGGGGGCCCTGGTTCCGCCCCTGGATACACAGATGTATGGCAATATTTATAAGCTAAATGCCTGAGGTATTGCCATACCTTATTCCGTTTTAAATATTAAAATCAAATTGCATCCAAAGGGGGAAAATAACTCATCTTTACACTATTACACTATCTTCCTTACAAAAAGAAAGACAAAAAATTTATTAACATAGAAGCAATGTGCACATTACATCCGGACAGTTGATTTAAAACGGTAATTTGAAGAAGTTAACCACTGTTAAAGATACTATGTCCCTTTTGCAGCCAACATCAAATTCTGTAGAACTTTGCAGGAATTATGAATATGTCATGTATATTCTATCTGTGAAATTGAAACATTAGAAGTGTCCTAGTATTCAAATTTTGCAAGGAAACCCATTAAACTTATAGACTTCACTGTCAGATTCTATTGAGTGACTGACTGACATTTTTTTTTTGTGGTAATAACATACATAAAATTAGCTGTGTTAGAGGTACATGCGCATTAGTTTACATCAATAACCCACTACTTGTAATGGCAAAAATGAAACTGATCGAATCTTAGTGCAGCACAAAACATATGACCATTCGGTAAAAGTGTCTGAAAATCAGACTATTAGTAGGTGATTGCAATAAGTCGATTTGACAACTAATGGTCGTTATTTTCACACTTTTTTTTAAAATCTTGATAAGTGATTTTCACACTTTTGGGGAACAATTCAAGATTCTGATTTTTCACTTTAACTCTCTGTGGTGTTTTATTGCTTTCAATAAATGTACATTCCTACAGAATTATTAGGTGATACGTACGTAGACGTATCACCTTTTGATTTCGTCAAGATTTTTATTATTATTTATTTATTTAGGTGATACGTACGTAGACGTATCACCTTTTGATTTCGTCAAGATTTTTATTATTATTTATTTATTTATTTATTATTATTCTTCCTCGAATTTGTTCGCAGGATATCTCAAGACTGAATAAAGCCATTATCATGAAACTTACCATGATGATAGATCTTAGTCTAACTTAGAACTGCGTGACTTTTTAGAGAGTCAAAATTATCGTGACGTCATCCAGGCGCCATTTTGTGAAAATCAACTAATGATCATATCTTCATAACGGAAAAGTATTTCTCATTCATAATTATCACGATTAAGATAAATGTCCGTCCGGTCAAGTTGAGGTCAATAAAAGGGCGCAAATGCGCGCGTGCGCGTTTGTCCGCGCGTTTACGCGCGCGCAAAAATTTAAAATGCTCCAAATCATCCCAAATTTTTTTTGCATACGTTTCAGGCCATATGGAGCATTTGATAAAAAAATTACGCACACGCGCATGCGCGCGCGTTTTCGCGCGTACTGGCATTTTGCAACATAGAATCGCCGATTTTTTTATGTCATCATATTCGGTACATTTTTCCAAGCATTTTCATAATTTGTTCACCTTTTATTAACGCAATGAGCGTCCGTCAAAGTTGACAGCACGCGCGGATTTGCGTTATCTTTATCCACAATACATGGGCAAAAACATGCCTATATAAAATTCATTGTAACTCTTTAGAATAGATAGAAATTCCTAATATTTTTTCATATTTGGATAGATTATGAGTCGGAAATATGATTTCATGTCTCATTTTATCCTCAATTAACTCATGACGTCATCATAATGGCCTCCAAACTCAAAATTTTAATTTGCATATTATGACGTCAGCATATTTTTGGAAAATTGATTGTATCTCTGTAAATATGGATCAATTTTCTTTTTAATTTTGATATGTTCTAGCTGAGACAATTTTCTACAAATGTAGTATTCACAATTTTTATTTTTGACAAAAGTATCATGGTGTATTTTTGCGAAAGGAGGCATGTCAATTTTTCGCATTTTGCGTGTATTCTCTATGGGACATGACTTTTTCTCAAAACTGGATTCTACACTCCTGTCTTTCGCGAGCAAAATCTCCGTTGTTTTAGCTTCGTTTTCGCTGAGCTTCGGATACGTTGTAGCTGAGACAATGAGCTATCAAAAGTGTGCCCTTTATTTTTCGATTAGATGCTGGGATTATGCTCATATTTCACTTGCAAAGTAGGATTTCTGAATTCCATTTCCCGTTTACGTGTAATCGCTATGGGAGATGTTTTGGTATATCGGTAACGCACTTGACTTCCAACCTCGAGATCCCTGGTTTGAGTCCGGGTGTCTCCAACACTTTTTTTCACTTTTTTTTCCTTTTGACCTTCACTGTACCATCTCCTTTGAATATTTAAACACGTAGATTCGCAAATAATGTAATAAATAACCCTTTTTACTTTATTATTACCCTATTTTCACTTAATCCATTACTTTTTGCGTGTAATCCCTATGGGAGATGACTTTTTCTAAAATCTGGAGTCTACATTCCTGTCTTTTGCGAGCAATATCGCCGTTATTTCGGCTTGGATTTTGTTGATTTTTGAGTATGTTGTAGCTGAGACTATATGCTATCTAAATCAACCCTCATTTTTTCAATAATATGTCATGATCGCGCTCATGATCATGATCATGATCATCATGATCATCATTATCTTAATGATGATAATCATTTATCAATTACATTTTCATTTCTTTGAATAAGATAAAAATCGTCAAAAGGTGTTCTTCATGATGTAAATTAGAGTCAAATGTGTAACTGGTTACTGCACAGGGTCAAATGTCATATATTGTTTCAATCTATCTTCCCTAGATCCATGATGATCAAGGAGACAAAATTTAATCTTGACATATGAATAGATCATAATGGGAGAAGCATATGAATGGGAGAAGCATTTTACAAAATAATATATCGTGTAATGCATTATTCGTTATGTAGACCATTATCATACGTATCACCTAATTCGTCTAAGTGACGAATTAAAGTCTAGTTATTTATTATTATTCTTCCTCGAATTTGTTCGCAGGATATCTCAAGACTGAACGAAGCCATTGTTATGAATCTTTCAATGATGATAGATCTTAGTCTAACTTAGAACTGCGTGACTTTTCAAAGACTCAAAGTCATCGTGACGTCATCCAGGCGCCATTTTGTGAAAATCAACTAATGATCATATCTTTATAACGAATAATAATTTTTCATTCATATTTATCATGATTAAGATCAATATCCGTCCGGTCAAGTTGAGGTCAATAAACGTGCGTAAATGCGCGCGTGCGCGCTCGTCCGCGCGTTTACGCGCGCGCAAAAATTAAAAATGCTCTAAATCATCCCAAATTTTTTTTGCATACGTTTCAGGCCATATGGAGCATTTGATAAAAAAATTACGCACACGCGCATGCGCGCGCGTTTTCGCGCGTACTGGCATTTTGCAACATAGAATCGCCGATTTTTTTCTGTCATCATATTCGGTACATTTTTCCAAGCATTTTGATAATTTGTTCACCTTTTTTTAACGCAATGAGCGTCCGTCAAAGTTGACAGCACGCGCGGATTTGCGTTATCTTTATCCACAATACATGGGCAAAAACATGCCTATATAAAATTCATTGTAACTCTTTAGAATGGATAGAAACTCCTAATATTTTGTCATATTTGGATAGATTATGAGTCGGAAATATGATTTCATGTCTCATTTGATCCTCAATTAACTCATGACGTCATCATAATGGCCTCCAAACTCAAAATTTTAATTTGCATATTATGACGTCAGCATATTTTTGGAAAATTGATTGTATCTCTGTAAATATGGATCAATTTTCTTTTTAATTTTGATATGTTCTAGCTGAGACAATTTTCTACAAATGTAATGTTCACAATTTTTATTTTTGACAAAAGTATCATGGTGTATTTTTGCGATTAAAGGAGGCATGTCAATTTTTCGCATTTTGCGTGTATTCTCTATGGGACATGACTTTTTCTCAAAACTGGATTCTACACTCCTGTCTTTCGCGAGCAAAATCTCCGTTGTTTTAGCTTCGTTTTCGCTGAGCTTCGGATATGTTGTAGCTGAGACAATGAGCTATCACAATGTGCCCTTTATTTCTCGATCAGATGCCGGGATCATGCTCATATTTCACTTGCAAAGTAGGATTTCTGAATTCCATTTCCTGTTTACGTGTAATCGCTATAGGAGATGTTTTGGTATATCGGTAACGCACTTGACTTCCAACCTCGAGACCCCTGGTTCGAGTCCGGGTGTCTCCAACACTTTTTTTTCACTTTTTTTTCCTTTTGACCTTCACTGTACCATCTCCTTTGATTATTTAAACACATAGATTCGCAAATAATGTCATAAATAACCCTTTTTACTTTATTATTACCCTATTTTCACTTAATCCATTACTTTTTGCGTGTAATCCCTATGGGAAATGACTTTTTCTCAAATCTGGAGTCTACATTCCAGTCTTTTGCGAGCAATATCGCCGTTATTTCGGCTTGGATTTTGTTGATTTTTGAGTATGTTGTAGCTGAGACTATATGCTATCTAAATCAACCCTCATTTTTTCAATAAGATGTCATGATCGCGCTCATGATCATGATCATGATCATCACGATTATCATTATCATAATGATGCTAATCATTTATCAATTACATTTTCATTACTTTGAATAAGATAAAATCGTCAAAAGGTGTTCTTCATGATGTAAATTAGAGTCAAATGTGTAACTGGTTACTGCACAGGGTCAAAGGTCATATATTGTTTCAATCTATCTTCCCTAGATCCATGATGATCAAGGAGACACAATTTAATCTTGACATATGAATAGATCATAATGGGAGAAGCATATGAATGGGAGAAGCAAAATAATATATCGTGTAATGCATTATTCGTTATGTAAACCATTATCATACGTATCACCTAATTCGTCTAAGTGACGAATTAAAGTCTAGTTTATTTTAGATTTGATTTAAAAAAAAAGTCCAATAAGAGTTTCAAATGTTAATCTTTATTTTGTTCTTGTTTTGTTTTGTTACGTAAACTATTCAAATAATTTGTTTTTTGTTGATTTTTTTATTGTTCTACATTGAATTGTAATTGTTTTAAGTTATACAGGCTTCGATCACTTGCAAAACAGTTTGTATGTACTGGAGAGACCACCCTCTATATGGAACATGATAAATAAACGAATTAACGAATACAGATTTCTATTTAGGCCTAATATAGTATCCATTGTCAATATTCCAAGATAACTATTCCAATCTTTACTTGACCTTTAGAACTTATAGACATGACATTAAAGAACAAGATAAACATCAGAAGTACACCTATCATGCAACATCATGGAACATTTCGCTCAAAAGTTTATGCAACTTATGCAAATTGCCCAACATTGCCCAACATTGCCCGGATGTTGAAACTGTTCTCTAACGTCGAGAGATCACGAATCAACACCATGATCATCAACAACAGCAACAACAAATCTTCAACGGAAATACTACTTTTAGGTTCATTAAATACAAAGTCCACTATCCTACCGGAGATTTCAGGGGAACCGCTTCGAACAAGATGATGTTCCATACGTTACCAGAGCCAAAATGCCTTATCCTTGCCCAGGTATAGACTTAAACTTAAACTTAATACAGACCAGTTCTGATCATGCGATAGCATTGTGAAAGAAACGTGGAATCGATCAGAAAAGGTTGATCATCTAGCATATAAGTATTGGTGTGTACTGCAAGGTTTTGGAATCATCAAATTGATCAGAAATGTGGCCCAGTCTTGGTAAAGTTACAAGCACTATACACAGAAAGATGTATATATGGGACTATATACGCAATCGCGATATCTATCCAGTCCGGATCGATATGATAAGTTACCAAATATATCAATTAGTAGGCAGTTTCCCGGCAAAATTTGTATCATCACGTATTAGTTAAAACATTTTCTTTCACATGATTGGTAATAAGAGCTTCCATTTCATTTTTGAGAGGGGGCGTTTCCTAAACTGGTCTATACCTTTAAGACATGCTAATGTGGGTATACTAATAACATTTAGTCAAATTGTTTATGATATTTACTAAGGATTAGGGTTTATGCAATATAAACATGGATTGTATGTGATTCTATTCCGATAAGCTTATATAGTGACTATGGCTTGGATCAACAAAATTTAAAGTTGAAAATGATATTATACTCACTGTTTGTCTAGATCCTGTTAAATGCAAAATGAATCGTGGAATGAGGCGTCGAGTCCTCTCCTTAGAAATATTTATCCAATTACAGCCGAACTAAAAGGATTAACACACAATCTTACACAGTTCAAATAAAAGTAACTGGCAACAATTTAATTGACATGAGAGGTCTCTTCTAGAACGTGTTAATCATAAAGGCGTTTACAATGTCTCTTTCGCAAGATAAGAGGAGATAGAGTTTGTCTCTTGGTCATGAATCTGGTTGACAGATGCCAAAACATGCAGTGTATCGAAGAAAATGATCTAGAAATCAATCTAATGCAGATTCCCTTCGCACAAATGTGCTTCGTTCCATCAGATTGTCATGTAATAGTGACGGATAACCCGTATTAAATGAAAGATATAGGACGCGCGAGTCTGTATTTCACTGTCTGTCGACGTGGCATATAGAGCAGGTACCCAATGCAAGTCAGTTGGATCACGTGGTCCAAAAAAGAAACCAGTCCGAGGAAAATACGAATAACTAGAGCCTGCCGCATACTCCTGCGGCAGACTTGCCGCAGATCTGCAGCAGACCTGCCGCAGACAGTCATCTTTTTCACATGCAAATTAGTTTTTGCCGCAGACTTGCCGCAGACTTGCCGCATACTCTTTCAATATGATGTAGAGTCTGCGGCAGGTCTGCCGCAGACTCTTTATCATGGATATTCATAGAAAAGGCTATAACAAAGAGTCTGCTGCAGACCTGCCGCAGACTCTTCATCATGAATATTCATATCTCATATAGACCTGCTGCAGACCTGCCGCATACTCTTTCATATCCAGTACGTGGCAATTAAGTATGCAGTCTTGCAGGAAGGCTATGCTGGAGAGCATGCATTGTGATCATTACATTCTAGCACCTTGAATTAGTAGAAACAGCTAAAACAGGTGGAATTGCTTCAACAATTCTACAAATATGGGTTTAACACAATGCAGAAGTAGAGGTAGAGGAATAGGAATACAATAACTGAATACACATAGTCCAGAGTAGAGTCACAGATCCATGTGCTAGTTACAACAAAAAAGTGAGTTAGTGGGGCTGAAGATAAGATCACATATGGCACAACAAAAAAGTTTGAAACAGTCCGTTAATTCCTCAGTCTCCTCTTATGTAACTTATTCCTCTTATGGTACCACTTAGAACTTGAAGCAAATTGTTTGGTTTGACAGAAGCTAAAAAGACAATTAACAGTTCTAACACAGGAATTTACAAGATCATGGGCTCAGCCTGCAACCTCATGGCCCTGCATGGTCCTCCAAAATGGCCGCCTATAGCCTTGCTGTAGACTGTATAATTTCCCACTTTTCTGTGGCAGACCTGCCGCAGACTTTTCCTGTGGCATACTGGTATGCGGCAAGTCTGGAGCAAAGTTTCATACTGCCGCAGATCTGCCGCAGACTGTTCCTGCGGCATACTGATATGCAGCAAATCTGGAGCAAAATTTCATCCTGTCGCAGATCTGCCGCAGACTGTTCCTGCGGCATACTGATATGCTGCAAGTCTGGAGCAAAGTTTCATCCTACCGCACATCTGCCACAGACTGTTCCTGTGGCATACTGGTATGCAGCAAGTCTGCAGCTAAATTTCTTTCTGCCGCATACTTCGGCATACTCTTTGCCGCAGACTAAAAGTCTAGCGCAGATCTGTAGCAGATCTGCGGCAGGTCTGCGGCATACTTTTCACTTTCTTATGGGTAGCCAATCGAACAAAAAAATACATATATCTCTCGCTCAGTGAGTGGGTACTGATGGGCATTGTGATGCAAATAATACCATGTGATAAAGTGGCCTGGAAAGTGGAAACTTTAGTCTGATCCCAAACAGAAATGACGAATTTTTTTTTATTTATTTTTTTTTTTTTTGGGGGGGGGGGGGGTGGTTAAGGGTATGCCAGGCTTTGGTTTCCCAGTCACTATTTAATTATGATTTGAATTTTTTACATTCGAGTTTCGTTTTATCATAGTAGTTATACATTGTATTAAATTATTAGATAGATAGATAGATTCTTCATCGATCTTTATTCAAACGTAGAAAATTGGCATCCACTGACAGCACATAAACAAAATACAATGTAGTTACAAGATAATTGATAAACACATAGGTGTATACGTCACATAAATGTACATAAATTCACACGAGTCATGACATTTGAAAACAAAAGCATAAAATATACAGTACATGTATATTACGTAATAATATGAACAACTTAAGAAAGGAGTCGACATTTAAAGATAGAGAAGAGAGAAAGGGGTCGAAAGGAGACTAGATTGAAGAGCAAAATAGTAAGGAGAGAAAGAGAGAGAGAGAAAGGGAGAGAGAGAGAGAGGGAGAGAGGGAGAGAGAGATAGGAACGAAAGGTGGACACGGTGGAGGAAGGAAAGGAGAGGAGAGGATAGAAATGGAGGGAAGGGGGAATAATAGGAAAAGGAAGGGAGACAAGTTGTAAACGACACATGTAGATAAAATGTTTACTGTGTATTAGAAAAGTGATAGGCCAGTCTCGCAACGTGTTCACGTCGGATGCACAGGTCTCCGAGAAACGCCCGGACACGACTGACTCCATCCACCCGCCAGCTAGAACAATTGTATCCCAACAAACAGAATGCGAATTGCACACGATAGCCGCTACCAGGTTGGCAATACATAAGAGCATGCCCAACCTAGCAACAACTAATTCACGTAACCCACACCCCGCCCACCGAAACACAACCACTCCCAGCAACAGGTGAATGGAGCCACCCGCATCCAGGCACCCCGACAAGACCCACACACCCAACCCGAACACATTACGAAACTGGTCCATTATGTGCCACATAAACAAAAACGGCTTTATGATCCTGATTATGCGTAACAGAACAAAGGCAAGATTCAGCAGGAGGGATTACAAGGCAAATATATATAACTTCTGGCAAGAGACTGTCAAAGGGTCGATTCGTCAACAGCAGGGTTTATCGTCTAACATTAGCATTAAACATTTAAATGCCATTCGGTACAAACAAAATTCTGTAACGACAGCGGTTATGTCATTATTACATCATGTAAAAGGGAGTGTAGCATGGCAAATACTGGTTAACGCCATCTACGTCTTCTTATGGACAACTGCACGTAAACGAATGGACCTCATTAGGGATTTTTAGATTGAGTGGACGAGAACACGACGAACGTCGACTGATCATGCGTGTCAACGTACTTAACTGCCCATGTTGACTACAATTAGAAATCTTTTAGATTGCACTCGACGATATACATGCATGCAGGAAGTAACACTATGAACATCACGGACAAAGAAAGAGGACAAAATATACAGTTCCTCATTCTACCCTCAACAAAAGAACATCCTTCACTGATATTATGAACAAATGTGTAGAACAGGTGAATATGCATGTGACACCTGTTCTACACATTTGTACATAATAGCGGGGAAGGGATGTTCCTTTGTCTACCTGAGGAACTGTATATTTTATGCGCACGCGGCATACTAGTACATTGAGCATGTAAAGGCGCTATATAAATACCAATATGTATGTATGTACTAGATTTAGGAAAATCAAGGTTGACGCATTCTCGATCGCCGACTGAGACGACGTAACGCATGCGCAGTGCCTTAAAATGACGTCACACGTTGCAGTCAAAGCTAACGACGTGCAAATCTAAAAGTCCCTATTAACGGTAGTCAGCGACTTAATCTCTACTTGGTCAGCGCGCGCTAGCGTTCGCGAAACAGACGGAAGTTCTCCTCACGTTTCGGTTTCGCGTATGTTGCACAAACGTGATTGCTGTGGTCGCCTCGTGCGCAGTCGTATTATACCCGATTGGCCCCGAGTAGGGCTACGGAAAGAAACATAGTCTCGTCATGCTACACTCCCTTTAAGTTGAAGACAAAATCATCACCCGATATTGGACGATTCTACAAGTAAACTTGATCGCAACCTAACAAATGTTCTTCTCTTGATTCAAAAGATTGTGTTATGTGTGTGTGTAGTGTTTTGTTCTTCTTTTTTGTTTATATTATGTAAACGATATGGGTTTACACATGGACCCTTGATTTTTAACACAAAGAGAGAGAGAGACAAAAGAGTGACTTTGCCTGGAAACCACAAAAATCTAGGTCCCTATTAGTCATACCATATACACTATGAATATGACGGACAATGAAAGCGGACAAAATATACAGTTCCTCAGGTAGACAAAGGAACATCCCTTCACTGCTATTATGTAAACATGTGTAGAACAGGTGAATATGCATGTGACACCTGTTCTACACATTTTTAAATAATAGCAGTGAAGGGATGTTCCTTTGTCTACCTGAGGAACTGTATATTTTGTCCGCTTTCATTGTCCGTCATATTCATAGTGATAGTGAATAAGATATTTCATATTGCTGGCCTTGTAACAAGGGTAAAAGAAAAAGAGAAAAACAAATTTGAAAGGAACGTTCTGAATGGAAACGTACCTTGATTGAAATCCTTCCATGATCACTGATTGTGACCTTAGTAGCGTGGGTGCTTAGAAGCTCAAAAACATGTTTGTCGAATAGATTCTTTAGAGTAAAACTACAATGGAAATTGTGGGTATTACTTCGTTTCGCTTTGATACAAACATTCCTCACTGGTGAAAAACACACGGGTCCTTATTTTAATACTTGAGTTGTTGACACTTCAAATGATCAGTTAAGATTCGTCCGTCCCCGGTACATAACATTCCAGATTTAATCACGGTAGAGGTTTACGGTACACCATGTGTAAAGTCCTAGAAGGACTAAGGAAAGTGGATAGAAAATAGAAGTGAAAATAGAAAGGCGAGAAAGTGGAGGTTGGAAGGAAGAGTATCTTTCAGAAGTGAGTATAGTCCTGAAAAGGACTGTAAACCAGAAAGTTGTAGATAGGATGAGAGGTTTGTGTACTTATTTGTGTACTTATTAATACATTCTATGAAATTTAATAAGATATCAACGACATTCAAGCTATATAACATATTTATACCCTAACCTATAGGCCAACTTTGGACTGCTAAGCCGATGATGTTACGAATTTGGTATAGGTTGGTGTAAAAAACAAGAAAATGTGTTTATTTTGACAAATCAAATTATACCAAGATCACTAGATAGATAAATAAATGAGTAAAGTCTTGGTTC
Organism: Strongylocentrotus purpuratus; assembly: GCF_000002235.5. NCBI lineage: Eukaryota > Metazoa > Echinodermata > Echinoidea > Camarodonta > Strongylocentrotidae > Strongylocentrotus > Strongylocentrotus purpuratus. The sequence goes on from NW_022145594.1 coordinate 36,333,378, forward strand.
AAGTTTGCGTACCAGGGGAATTCAGGGAGTATTGATTGAAATAATTCAAGAAAAACATTATACAACACATGTAGACTAAAAAGGATGCGTGCTCCTCTACTCTACTGTACTCTATCAGGCTGTCTTTTTGTACATTAATTATGCTTTTAAGTTATTAACGCACATATTATCATCGCCGCTTGCTTTCCCTGGTTTCAGATGTGATAAGGCTTGGGTCATATCTTTTGAAGACAAAGTGATGTTTGAGTGCTCTGTAGAATTGTCATTGTCAGCCACCTCTCTGTCCATCCTAACTGAATCTGAAGGACCAATTTTAGACGTTGAAAGTTCCCAGCAGTAGGTTTCCCATCCTTTGTGATCAAGATGACCACTGTAAGATTGACCCTAAAGTAATTGATTAAACTGCAGATAGAGAGCCTGATGAAAACTTTTGTTCTTGGATGAGTTTATGAAATAATTTCTTGTCAGTGGGACTTGCAGATTCTATGTCATGCAGTAATTTCATGTTGGTATTTGTATTACTCATATCATGAACCCTTTGGGGTAGGGTCAAAGATAAATGCAGCAGTCTGGATGAAGGAAAGTGACCACATCGACATATATTACATGACATGGAGATGATCAAAAGAAACTGTTTACACAATTTACACAGAACAAATCATATAGGACAGAAGCATGCACTAAACATATAGACGGATAGACAGTGACTAACGTTACGAATCTATATAAGTAATACGCTAAGGCTCCGCGGGGGGCGCGACGTCTCCGCGAGTCTTTGTATTCTATTGTTTTTTAATGAGATCGCCGACCCAAGTTGGTGCGGCTATCTCCTCCTGAACCCTGCCCTCGGGGTACCCGTGCCCGGTGCCATCGTCCGCGGGAGAGTCTACTCTGTGGAATTGGCTATACTCCGCCCGAGATCCTCCTCCGTGTCGACGTCCAGGGCGAAAACAGACGCGATATGCATAATGCAGGATATGCGCGACGACAGAGATACCTCATGGATATTCAACATTGACACACGACCGATGACTATCCGTATAAAATTGTATACACAAAAATCGGTCGTAAAAAAACTCGAACCATATTCCATACCTTACCTGGCTTACCATGTCGCACGCAAGTACGCCAAAACACGTACATTTTCGCAGTTGCGAGATCGAGACGGAGCGTAGGGCTCGAGTTTTTGGCGGTCGATTTTGTTTTGGTAGAAGCTGAATCTAGACCATGAACCACTAAACATCGCGAAACTGCAATCAATTTCCATCACGAATTCACGATTGCTGCAATATTATAAAGTTTCCATAAATAGAGGTATGAAATTAAAGCCTATTTTGTGATGTTCTCGCCATGTTTACGTAATTTTGATAAAGAAAATCAGACAAAATCACCGTTGCCACTGTGTAGTGTGTGTGAGATGAGCTGAGTTGCAGTTGAAAGTGTGTGAGTTGAATTCGAGTCGAAGAGATTTGACACTTTGAAATTGTTATCTGTTGGTTTGCATCATTATTGCCGCGATTTCAATATAGTTTCGTGAATAGATTTACGAAACCTGAGCTTAGAATTAGTAAAAGTATTACTAGACTCTAATGTCTACGTTTTTAAAAGACTGTTTGATTTTCCTGTGAAAATTTTACTTTGAAAAATGATTATCGAAATTCATGGTCAGAAATAATCACAATCTAGGGTCTATTATGTTACAGTTCTTGCATCAAATCAATGCATGAAAACTTAGTTATTGAACTAGAAAAATGTTTTTTTTTTTTTTTTAAATAGGCAATTATGAAGTAGGAAGCCTCAAACCTAATAGCCTACTAAACAAATCTCAACAAAGTGTAGGCCTATCCTTATATGAATTAATGAAAAAGTAGCCCCAGAAAAAAGAGCCCCCGAAAATTTCCCTAAAATTTGAAATGGAGCCCCCGAAATGAAAAACTTAATTTTTTGCCTGCGCACCCCCTCTAGAATCCCGCGGATTTCCGCGGGTCCTGAGTTGAGTGTATATATAATATAGGCGTGGGGTCCACGGGTTTCAAGGGGCCATAAACCCCCAAAAGCTCGGGGGTTACGTTTTTCAAAGTTGGGGGGGGGGGGGGTAGAGATCAGATCGCAGCGAGTTGAGTGTATATATAATGTAGGCGTGGGGTCCACGGGTTTCAAGGGGCCATAAACCCCCGAAAGCTCGGGGGTTTTAGGCGTATAGGGTCAGATGAGCATATTTTTAATACTTTATTTGTGACACTTGCGGGTCACTAATTGGCGTGGGGTCAATACGTAGAGTTGCGTAGTGTTGCGTAACAACTACGCTGGCCTACGTTACTATATGCTGAGGGACGGAAAGGGGTACGCAAGATGAACGAAAACAATTCAACCTGTTTAATTTTTTTCGCCAGCCTACGCATAACCTAACCAGGGACTATTTCCCCATTAATACGCAGCCTAATTTCTGCGTAGTCGGTACGCCACACTACGGAACTCTACGCAGTTCCAGTGGCTTAAAGAATAACTACCGGTACAGTTGGATCGTTTTTTTTATTTTTATATAAGACCAAATTAAAAAAAAAAACATGTTTAGCTTCCTGTTTTTTCAAAAAATGGGAAGGAGGAGGCCCTTTTTTTTCTTTTTATTTTCTTTCAAAAAGGCCGCTCCGTACATTTTTCCTGACATTCAGGCTATTTTTCAAGATGGCGGCCGACAATTTTTTTTTTTCTTTTTTAAAATCAGAAATACATTTTAGCAGTGCTTTTCATGTTTTTTTTCTTTCAAAAAAAAAAAAATAAATAAAAAAAAATAGGAGGCGGCCCCCAAAAAGGAAGCAGGCGGGGACGCTGTTTTTTTTTCTTTCAAAAAAAAAAAAAAAAAAAAACTTTTCAAAAAATTTCAAAAAAAAAAAATAGGAGGCGGCCCCCAAAAAGGAAGCGGGCGGGGACGCTTAACATGTATATTTCTTAATGGCCTGAATGGCAAATAAAGTTCTTGGTGGTTTTAATTTAGACAGTCTCTATATATCTATTTACACCCCCCGCCCCCCTCTAGGATCCCGCGGATTTCCGCGGGTCCTGCTAGTACATTATAGTAACATTAAACGTAATACGTACATCAGTGGCGGACCCAAGGGGGAGCCGGGGGCCCGCCCCCCCCCGGAAAAAACGTGATTTTTAGCTTTTTGGGGGGTTGGCCCCCTCCCCTGGCGATCAAGTGGAGGGGGAGGGGGAGGGGGTGCAAATTTTCAAATTTTGGAGGGCCAAAAAAAAATGTGCTCATTACTTTTGGCCGGCGCGATTTTCAAATTTTCGGGAGCAAAAAAAAAAAAATTGTGCTCACTAACCCCCCCCCCCCCCCCCCCCCCCCCCCCCCCCAACCACTGCGCGACTTTTCGGCCGGCGCGATTTTCATATTTTCGGGAGCAACAAAAAAATGTCTAACTGTTGACAGTCAATAATATAATGCTGTACATTTTCTTTTATGTTACAATATAAAGAAAATCGTTTTGATGTTTGCTTTTGAAAAGAGTTTTGTTCAAAACGCATTCATCTACCGACTATCAGTCGGTGAATAATTATGCTTTCGTCCCTTTAACTATAATGCAGATTGGATTCAATTGTATAGGTTGAATTTTTGGTTGATATAATACAATTTTTTACACAACAGCCTAGCCGTTTCAGAAAGATATTCTCTGCGCGCAGCTGGTGAACGAATTTAGTACTACATAGATTGACATCAGTAGTAAGAAAGTTTTCAGGGCCTCCAATAATAAATTGTTGTCATGTCAGTGGTGGCGGATCCAGGGTGTGGTAGGCTAGGAATATTGTGTCTTTTTTTAGGTAAAAGTCAAACAAATTGCAATAAAATATTTTTCACTGCAATGCATTTTAGTAAGGTCCCATAAATGACATACTAAAAGTCCAAACAAATCCAAGTAGTGGAAGTGTCCCTAATTTGCATAAATCCAATATGGCCGCTATTTCGAGGATTTTCACATATATTTTATCATATTTGTCAGCTTGTATAGGCTGTTGTGGCACTAAAGGATTAGGAAAAGTGATCTGCTGTACATTTTGTATCAACTTAAATACCCATATACTACAGGTACATCACACATCTGAAACAAATTCCCCACACACCCACACCCACACAATCCAATATGTAATTTATGCTCAATTTATCACCTCAGCAGATGTTATTTCAATATTCATTAGACAAATATCATGTCATTTTAATTATATTGAAAAAAACTAAAATACAAATATTCAGAAAAACTGGCCCTTATGAGTATCCGTACAAACACAAAAGCTGTTGGTAGGGCTATTAGGGTACAACCTGTACCTTACATTATCCTCATGGTCATTGGAATTAGAAGTTGTTCTCAGTGCAACAGTTTACTTAATTTTAGAGACCTGACAAATAGAAGCATACATTGTATGCTAATGGTTCATCACAGTACAATTGTCCATATTACTGCGGTATTTGTACTCTATTTTTGTCAAATATTCAACTAAATTAGACCGTAAACTTTCATTATGTGATATCCATGCTGCCTTATTCATAGTCGTCCATTGCAAAACTTTAAAGTAGAACACCCAATAATAGTTTCATTATAATATCAATGGAAAGCTTATAATGTGCAGAATACAATACATTTTTGTAATTAAGATATCAGAATCAACTAAGGCACAATAACTAATCAAAATTTGTCACTACACCCCCTCCCCTCTTTCCTCTAAGGTCATTCAGAGGTCAAATTAAGCCTGTAATTCATGACGCCACAGAATGTACACCTTTCTTGATCGCCGACATATGCAGTGCTACAAAAGGCAAGCCTACACCTGAGCCTAGTTACATCAATAGGAAGGGGGCTTTAGTTGTTGCTGTGGTACTGGTTGTGCTATTACTGTAGTTGTATAGTAGAAATATGCATTAAAAGAAATGATACTTGGTCGCAAAATGTGTCTGGAAGACTTTCTCATGTCAATGATCTTCCTGCAGTTGATGCAGTATACCATAAACTATGCATGGTGAACTTTAAAACTAAAAAAACACAAATACCAATGGTATACTCTGTGAGCACAAGCACTTCCAAAAAGGCTAAAACTGGCCGACCTTAGCTAAAAGCATTTAAGTCCCTTGAGGAAAATGATGAGGAACAAACAACAGTAGTTGATTTTGTTACTAAGATGCAAGAGTATTTTCTGGATACAGATCTTGATGCCGACAGTGGGGTATACATGAAAAAGAAAATACAGGGGCACTTCGGTGAGAGGATTGTATAACTGAACTGAAAGGAAAGCATGATGTAGTTACATTTCATAGCACAGCTTGCTATTCTGTATGAATTCCACAAGCAGCCAAAGAACAACACACCAGAGCAGGAGAAAATGAGGATCATCAAGACATGCTGCCTCACCGTATAAAGAATGACGTCAAATTATTAAAAGAAAATTACAAGTGATGCGTTTACCTGCATTTCTCACAGATTCCCTGCAACTGCTATTGAGGAACATGTTTGTTGGCCAAAAGGTAGATTGTGATGCTGGCATCTATCGGGCCAGCCATAATGCACGCAATACGTCCAAGGGTTCTCCTTGCTCCTCTTCAGCTTGGATTACAAATGCATCATCAATTCTCATCTCGCAATGCTTCTAATGCTCTTATCCGGTGGTTAAGAAATATGGAAGAAGAGCGGCAATTTCTCAAGAGTGCATTCAGTATCTTGCAAATAATATCGACACTCCTGATGGATCAGGTACTTTCCACAGATGGGCACACTGCTACCCAAAGCCAGGGATAAAGTACTGTAAGCCTGTACCGTTTATCTAGAAAAACGGTATCCGCTGAGGACTTTGCTACTGTTGGACGTATCAACATTGAATACTTAAAGGTATCTACAACTGTACAACCTCTGGTTAACCAGCCGATTATGAATCGGGGACCAGAAGATCCAACATTTGACCTTGATGTGTTGTTGAAGACATCTTTACTACTGCGGTCCCCAAGGTCTTCATAGGTCCGGAACGATACAGATAATAAAAGCAACGGCAAGTACCTGATCAGTTATCTTCTTTGTTTCTCCCCATGATTAACATGAGTCCTAGTGATCCATCCTGCATGTGTTTACTACACTCTGCGTTTTGTTTGTACCCATGCTAAACGGTATAATACTATACAATCGTTTTGACGTTTGATAAGCTGCTATGGTGGAAGGCACTCACAATAATCAGGAGCCAGCCAAGTGACAGTGACTCGAAGCAGATCCTTCTGCAGGGCATTTGATGACGGGCTCAGGACCCAATGAACTTCTTGAAGTATAGTGTATGCCCTATATGCTGGGTGGAAAGGCGATTTCTAGAGCTGCATGTGCGGGGCCATTTACTCGTTGATGCTGCTCTAAATACCATGCTGATACCAGACTTGTATGATGTACATCTGCAACGAGTACAAACAACCTCCGGAAGCTCCTATAGTGATCGCTATAGGAATTTCCAGAGGTTGTTCAGCACCCAGGTACTCCATGTGGAGTAGCTAATTTCGCAGAGCAGCCCACTTAAGTTCTCTCTTGAACAACTACTAACGGACAATTCCTGATCTTCATTGTGAAGTAGCAATTGAGGAAGAGCAGATCCTGGAATTAATTGTGATGCAACAGAAGTTTAAAGCAACAGTTCTTGTCGATGATGACACAAACCTTCTCATCTTGCTGATCTTCTACGCTGATCTGAATGCAAAGGACTTCTTTTTTTGCACCTGAGCCAAATTAAGGCAACTCCAAGAAGAACCGAATATGGAATACCAAACAGCTGAAGGAAACTCTAGGAGGTAGTGAGTGTAACTACTTTCTCTTTGTCGTGTGCTTCTGGACTGCGACACAACGTCTCGCATATTTGGACTAGGGAAAGGCGTAGCCATTATACCTAAAGGAAGCCATTATTCCAACTGGAGAGAAGGCACTTGTATGCCTGTATGGTGGTGACTCAATAGAAGTCTGCGTAAAGGTATCACCAATCTTGTCTGCCTTAGAAGCAAAGACTTTGCAACCAACCAGCAGCAGGAAATTTCCACAGTCTGCGTGTGTACTATCAGATATTAGAATGGAAAGAAATGGCAGACAGCCTGACATCGGGAAACTGAGTCATGGATGGGAAGTATCTTTCCAATAAAAACTGATAAAACACCTGCATCCGCATAACACCTTAAGGTCATCAGATGTGAATACAAGAAAGATTGTGAAGCCAAGAAATGCACGTGCCGGAAGTATATGGCCTCCAATGTTCAACAGCCTGCACTGATTGTCATGGCACTAGTTGTAGCAACTCACCACCATTATAGGCCTACCTAGAACTTGATGATACTACTGATCAGCATGCCACATAAATGTTTGTTTGTTGGAGACTACCAACTCTAATCAAAATATGTATACTTAACTGTAGGCCTCATGACCTGCATCCTGTAATAACAACTGCACTGGGATTGTAAACCAACATAGACATAGCTGCTCTGAAATGCATTGTAAGGTGAGAATCAACACAAAATTCATTAACCCACTTTAAAAAAAATGTATGTGTATATATGCAAATTAAAAAAACCTTATTGTGAAACATTTGAAATATGAATATATTTGTACAACATATATAAGTGTTGTCGCAATCAGTCTGAATGTAACATAAGACAAAAAATATCATTATATTAAATTCTCTACAAAAATGTTTAATTTAACAGTTATTTTGAATTTAAGCAAATCAAAACACTCAACCAGGCATATGAAACCTTATGCAAACAAAAAAATTATTGGAAATAACATTTTAGACATTCAAAGTACACTAAAAGTGTGCTAAAAGATATGTATGGTGAATATTTTGACCAAATCTAGGAGAAGAACCTAGAATTGGCGGCCATTGTGGATTTATGGAAATTAGACACAATTAGTCCACTACACGGATAATGTAAGGTACAGGCTGTACCCCTATAAACATAACCCTATAACAGCTCTTGTGTTTGTACGAATACTCATAAGGGCCAGTTTTTCGGAACTGATATTTTTGTTTTAGTTTTTTCAATATAAAATGACATGATATTTTTTGTCTAGTGCATACTATGAAATAACATCAATTGCTATGGTAATACATTACATGTTGGATTGTGTGGGTGTGCGGGGGGGGGGGATTTGTTTCAGGTGTGTAATGTACCTGTAGTATATGGGTATTTTAGTTGATACAAAATGTACAGCAGATCACTTTTCCTACTCCTTTAGTGCCACAACAGCCTATACAAGTTGACAAATATGACAAAATATATGTGAAAATCCTCGAAATAGCGGCCATATTGGATTTATGCAAATTAGGGACACTTCCACTACTTGGATTTTTTTGGACTTTTAGTATGTCATTTTAGGGACCTTACTAAAATGCATTGAAGTGAAAAATATTTTATTGCAATTTGTTTGACCTCAAAACACAATATTCCTAGCCTATGGGGGCGAATCTGCCATGGCCAACCCTTTTTGGCGGCCTAAAAATAGGGGAAGAGGGAGAGAGAGCGGCGGAAGAAAAAACGGAAAAAGAAAGAGAAAAGAAGGTAAAAGAGAGGAAGAAAGAAAAAAGAAAGAGAGAGAGAGAGATAAATACTTTTTTTTTTTTAAATCGCTACCCTGAGTAACGGGTCGGCAACGAATTGGATGGAATGGGTACCCCACCCCCGGCCGGCCCGCCACTCAATTTTATTTAGGGAACGCATACGCGTGTTCCCTCCTTTTGTAAACACCCCCTAAGTCCGGTGTGTAAAGTCAATTTTGTAGATGTACGAGCAGGACTTTGCTGCGTGAAAAGTACCCCTTTACTAGACATTTTGGTAACACGCATGCGGTCATTCCGACCCCGGAGTGGGGGGGGGGGGGGTGGGGGGCCGGAACCCAACCCCACCACAAGCTATTTTCAATGCATACGTAGGGGAAAGTGAGGTAAGATGAGCCACGGTGGTTAAGTTGAGGCACCCCTTGTTACTAGGAAACTGTACGAAGTGAAAACTGGTTTGCGCCCTCAGGATATTAAGGACATCAATTTACATCGCTGGAACTACCTTTGTCACATGGGGGCAGAATGATAAGAAATTTGTCGTTATTTGGGGGGTTTACACAATTTACCCAATACGATCTATCTAAATTGCTTGTTGTAAATATATGCTTAGATTAAAGCGGATTTTTGTGTAAAAACCTTGGAGCCTCATTGAACTGTAAACAAAAAATGCTTTGTCAAGTTAGCAAAATGGCGTGTGTGGGGTAAGATGGGACTTTCCGTTGGGGCAAGTTGAGCCCTGGCTTAACCACTGTGTTGCTCATCTTACCCCTGTGGGAATAATTGTGTACTTTTTAAAACATTAAAGTTAAAAAAGGAACAAATGATGGTTGACAGCAATACATGTCTCGATGTACATGTAATAAGTATAAGTATAAGTATTTGGTGTTTTTCCAATAATTTCATTTCAGATGCCAGAATGCCACGAAATAACACGGATCAACATATCCAATGACATGCATTTGATGATTCTACAAGTAACCTTGCTCACAGCCTAACGAATTTACTTCTCTAAATCAAAAACATTGTGTTTCTCGTTGTGTATGTAGTGTATTTGTATTCTTCTTCTTAGTTTATAGTATGTAAACGATATGGGGTTACTCATAGACCCTGACTGTTTTAACACAAAGAGAGAAAGAGAGAGACAAAAGAGTGACTTTGCATGGGAAAAAACACAAATCTAGGTCCGATCCCCATTAGTCACTGGCGTACTGGTGGGGGGGGGGGGGGCCAGCCCCCCTCCCCCCCCCCCAAATAAAATTGAATCATGACTTATTTTCAATTTTATATACAAGTGATGTATAAATGTTCGTGATATCACATGATTTTCAACAAAATGCGCGTTTCTCCATTTCTGATGAAAACTGACCCATTCCCATATGGCCAGGAAGAGCATATGTTTTTTTTTTGTAGTCACTAAGGGGCCATGGCAACTAACAGTAACACTAGTAAAAAAAAAATCCTTTCCAGAAGCAACTGTGACAAGCACTGCCGGGCGTTTCATGCTTACATCATGTAACACTGCACATGTACCGTTAAGGGGCCTAGTAGGGAAATTGAATTCAGACAAGATTAAGAGTAGTGAACGGTACAACGAATCGTCTTCTTTCTCTATTATTCATTGAAACGGCAAGGCTTCGGGGGGGGGGGGAGCAACTGAATTCAGACTAGGATTATGAGTCGAGAACGTTACAACGTATCGTCTTCCTTCTTTAATAATTTAATGAAGTGTCAAAGCTTGCGCGCTCTGCGCGGGAGGGGGGAAACTGAATTCAGACAATAACACGATACAACGAATCGTCTTCTTTCTCTGATAATAAAATGATAAATGAAAGCTTCCGCGTTTCGCGTGGGATGGGCGAATATGAATTCAGACAATGATTAAGAGTAATAGTTTAATGAAACGTCAGAGTTTCAACGGAGCGTCTTCTTTCTATAATAATTCAATGAAGTTTCAAAGTTTCCGCGCTTTGCGCGGGAGGGGGGAGACTGAAAAATAACTTAGGTCCTGGCCCCGGGTTTATAGGGTTAAATTTGTAGACATTTGGACATTGGCATTAAAATATTTGTTGCTCGTTTTGTCGGTTATCGGTGGCTCTACATCCTCCCCACTCCCCCAATGACAAAGATAACGACACAGTTTATACACTCGAGTACCGGACCACCATTTTTGTGCATTGTGCGGCATCAAAGCATATGCAACGTCTCAAGACGTGACATATCACTTTTCTCAAACTTCTAACCAATCATAAGACCTCGTTTTTTTTTCCAGGAAGTGCCGATGGACATTAATGCGCCAAATGTGGTTCTCAAAATGCAAAAGATCCCTAATCTTGGAAGGGGTAGGAGAAAGCAAATTTACGTCATATTACTCCAGGAAGTGCCTGAAAATGCGTCTAATTTGGTTCTAAAATTGCAAATGCTTCTTACTCTGGCCCACCCCCGCTTGGTCGCTCCGCTCCCTCGCCGCTAAAGCCTCGTTCTGTCGCTTTATTTTTTTACATATAATAAACCCCATGCCATTTTGTGCCCCCCCCCGGTAAGAAAATCCTTGATCCGCCACTGATGCCCATACCCATTGAGCTTCGGGGCTCCGCCCCTGGATCCCCGCCGGGGCTTTGCCCCAGACCCCACTTTGTGAAACGTTCAGCGGGGCCTGCATGTTAGAGTGGGGTGCTGCGGATTTTTTTGTCAGCCCCCCCCCCAAAAACGTTTTTGCTCATTACGCCACTGCCATTAGTTATACCATAATATACGGACTGGCACACTCTGCATATCACAGTATCGTAGGTGAATAAAATATTTTATTCGGCAGGGCTTGTAACCATGGTAAAAGAAAAAAATAAAAGGAACTTCTGAAAGTCAACGTACCGTGATTCAAATCCTTTGTAATGTTGTTCACGCTGGTAGATTTTATATTGAGAAAAAAAAATTATGATCACTGATTGTGACGTTAGGAGCGTGGGTGCTTAGAAGCTCAAAAACATGTTTGTCGAATAGATTCTTTAGAGTAAAACTACAATGGAAAACTATTTGAAGTGTAAGCATTTTCAAATTTGGGTATTACTTCGTTTCGCTTTTATACAAACATTCCTCGCTGGTGAATAACACACGGGTCCGTATTTCAATACTTCAGTTGTTGACACTTCAAATGATCAGATTAGATTCGTCCGTCCCCGGTACATAACATTGCAGATAATTTGATGTGTACTTATTAATAAATTCTATGAAATATATTTAGGCTTTATTTAGGTAACACGCATGCGGTCATTCCGACCCCGGAGTGGGGGGGGGGGGGGGGGCGGGACCCCACCCCACCACAAGCTATTTGTAATGCATACGTAGGGGAAAGTGAGGTAAGATGAGCCATTCTGGTTAAGTTGAGCCACCCCTTGTTACTAGGAAACTGTACGAAGTGAAAACTGGTTTGCGCCCTCAGGACATTAAGGACATCAATTTACATCGCTGGAACTTTGTCACATGAGGGCAGAATGATAAGAAAGTTGTCGTTATTTTGGGGGTTTACACAATTTAACCCATTGGGATCTATCTAAATTGCTTGTTGTAAATATATGCTTAGATTAAAGCGGATTTTTGTGTAAAAACCTTGGAGCCTAATTGAACTGTAAACAAAAAAAATGCTTTGTCAAGTTTGCAAAATGGCATGTGTGGGGTAAGATGGGACTTTCCGTTGGGGCAAGTTGAGCCCTGGTTTTACCAATGTGTGGCTCATCTTACCCCTGTATGAATCATTGTGTGCTTTTTAAACATTAAAGTTAAAAAGGAAGAAATGATGGTTGACAGCAATACATGTCTCGATGTACATGTAATAAGTATAAGTATAAGTATTTGGTGTAATTCCAATAATTTCATTTCAGATGCCAGAATGCCACGAAATAACACGGATCAACATACCCCATGACATGCATTTAATGATTCTACTTCTACAAGTAACCTTGCTCGCAGCCTAACAAATTTACTTCTCTAAATCAAAAACATTGTGTTACTGGTTGTGTATGTAGTGTATTTGTATTCCTCTTCTTAGGTTATAGTATGTAAACGATATGGGTTTACTCATAAACCCTGACTTTTTTAACACAAAGAGAGAAAGAGAGAGACAAAAGAGTGACTTTGCATGGAAACCACACAAATCTATATCCGATCCCCATTAGTCATACCATGATATACGGACTGGCACACTCTGCATATCACAGTATCGTAGGTGAATAAAATATTTTATACGGCAGGGCTTGTAACAACGGTAAAAGAAAAATAAAAAAATAAAGGAACGTTCTGAAAGGAAACGTACCGTGATTCAAATCCTTTGTAATGGTGTTCACGCTGGTAGGTTTTATATTGAGAAAAAAAAAATTATGATCACTGATTGTGACCTTAGTAGCGTGGGTGCTTAGAAGCTCAAAAACATGTTTGTCGAATAGATTCTTTAGAATAAAACTACAATGGAAAACTATTAGAAGTGTAAGCATGTCCAAATTTGGGTATTACTTCGTTTCGCTTTGATACAAACATTCCTCGCTGGTGAAAAACACACGGGTCCGTATTTCAAAACTTTAGTTGTTGACACTTCAAATGATCAGATTAAATTCGTCCGTCCCCGGTACATAACATTGCAGATAATTTGATGTGTACTTATTAATAAATTCTATGAAATATATTTAGGCTTTGGCATACTCTAAAATAAGATATCAACGACATTCAAGCTATGTAACATATTTATACCCTGACCTACAGGCCGATTTTGTACTGTTTAAATAAGCCGATCATGCTATGAATTTGGTATAGATTGGTGTAGAAAACAAGAAAATGTGTTTAATTTGAAACATGAATTATAACAAAATCACTAGATAAAAAATATATGAATAATGGTTTGGTTCAAGTCTGCGTATTGATTGAAATAATTCAAGAGAAACATTTTAGAATGATATGGATGTTATGATATTCATCTACTCTTCTACACTATCAGGTTGTCTTTTTGTTCATAAACTATGCTTTTAGGTTACCGCAAATATCACATATTATCATGGCCGCTTGCTTTGCCTATAGTTTAAGATGTGATGAGTCATATCTTTTGAAGACCAATTAATGTTTGAGTGCTCCATAGAATTTTCATTGTCAGCCACCTCTCTGTCCACACTAACTGATTCTGAAGGACCAGGAAGTTCCCGAAAGTAGGTTTCCCATCCTTTGATATCAAGATGACCACACTGTAAGATTGACCATAACGTAATAGAGTCAACTGAGGGAAGGGAGCCTGATGACGACTTTTGTCCTTGGATGAGCTTATGAAATAATTTTTTGTCAGTGGAATTTGCAGATTCTATTTCATGCACTGAATTCATTTTGGTATTTTTATTACTCATGTCATGCTCATGTCATGTACTGCGCCGAATGCAAAGCTGATGCCGGGAGAGCGCGCATAAGATGAATGCAGCAGTCGATCTGGATGAAGGAAAGTGACCGCATCGACATACATGACATGAAGATAATCTTTGACAAGCCATAACTCATCACTAAAGAAATATTCGATTTTATCATCTTTTCGACACTGGATTACTCTCATCAAGAGCTTTCAATACAATGATGTACAGCTTGACATTATTTGAAGGGGGAAATGGGTGTTATATAGTTATAATGTGAATCCGTACGTCAATAGGCCCTATGCATTTATGATCATAATCATGGACAAGCCCTGGTCTTGATTAGTGCTTACCTTACAAGAGATCATGCTTTACTTTTTTGTATTCAATCATATACGTCACAATGACAATTGCCTACGACAGCGACACTGGAGTGTCGCCCGCTGACTGTGAGTCAGCACATGTATACACCCTTAGGCCATTTTTGTAATATGTAATCAAATTTAATGCATAAATCTTTGTTAAGTGCCAAATAATTGTATTTCAATAGTCAGAATGCGAATTGCATACATTCCGTGTTGTCAGGCAAGACAAGCCATAATGTTTGTCCTACCTAGCAATAACTAATGTATGCAATTTGTATTCTGTTGAAATACAATTGTATATATTGTATATATGTATATGTTGCCTTTTTTCAAAGTCTAATACATACCAAAATATGCTAATACCGGTAGTTAATTTTCATTGGATTTAAAAACTAATTATAGTCTATACTATAATTTTATATTAAGATATTATAAATATGCAACAGCGTTTTATTGAACAAAAAGCACAGCAAAACAAAACAAACCGTTCATTCATTACAAGGACACCAAATACTTTGTATATGTTTATACATGTTCTTACCCGCATTAAGCGCCTAATAAATATTGTGTATTATTATTATTATTACTCATTCTTTGTTGCTGTTATGAGTTTAGGTTCATGATTTTGTTATTTTTTGTTTAACTATTGTTTCTTATTATGTTTAACAAGGCCTTATGGAAGACCACTATTATTGATGAAATTGAGTCACCCTATCTAAATATCAGAAATAAATAAATAAATAAATAAATAAATTTGTAACAGGTGGATGAAATAATTTGTAACATGGCACTTACCCGGTAACAAAGATTTATGCATTAAATTTGAATACTTAACAAAAATGGTCTATTCTAGCTCCACTGACCATAACTGTAGTAATGTAGCATTGAGCATCGTTCGTAATAATTTCACAAGCATGTTTTCTTTGTGGAATAGTTTCACTTATGATTTATTTATACATCTGCATATCCTTCTTTACATTCCATAGTTTGAATATAATATAGAAACAAGTACAAGCAAAACAAAGTTAAATGACTAGCTATGAACACAATACATTTGGATAAATAGAGGTGTTGTGGTCCAGTGGATAGTTTCCGGACCTTACCGTCTCCTCCGGACAAGGTAAGGGATTTGAATCTAAGTTGACTAACGTCCTTTGGCAAGACGTTAATTATATTTTTTTAATATAAATCTGTTAAGTCTAGATATAAAAACAAGGGAAACACTCTCGGCGGTCTCGCCTGCATTACGCAATTCTATATGATGAAAATTTGAGGTTGGGACATTATTTATAGGCAGGGTGGCCATTAGCAGACCCCCAAAAAAGGAAATCCTCTGAATATAATCAGCATTTTAAAGTGAATATTGACTATGAATCATCCGAAATATTATATATTGTAATTTGTACCAAGATTGATAACTTTAATGGAATATGAATAATTAAAAAAAAATTGATTCTCATATTAAGTTGTGAAAACATAATCCCAAGTCTACTGACCTAAAATTACCTCTGACCTTGACTTTGTGACCTGGAATTTATGTCATGTGATTTGTGATACTTGATAACCCTTGTGTACAAGTTTCATGGAATTTGAACACTTTTGAAATTATGCTAAAAATTAAAAATCTTGATGTTGATGCCACAACAAAGTCTAAGTTTGCAGACCTGAAATTACATTTGACCTTGACTTTGTCACCTACAAGACTAATTACATGATTGATGATACCTGATACCCCCTATGTACGAGTTGCATGGAATAGGAATGTATATATACTTTCAAAATGATGATAAAAAATCAAAATCTTAACCTGATGCCACAACAAATTCTAAGTTTGTTGACCGGAAATGACCTTTGACCTTGACTTTGTGACCTGAAATTCTCCTCACATGATCGGGGATACTTGATGGCCATTTAGTCCGAGTATCATTGAATAAGAACTTATACTTTCAAAATTATATTAAAAATTCAAAAACTTTACCTCAGGTTAAGTTTTTGATGTTGACGCCGCGGCCACCGGAAAAGCGGCGCCTATGTTTTGCTTTTTGCTACGCAGGCGAGACAAAAACGGGGGAGAAAGTTTTTGTACAAAAAGTGGTACAAAATCGGCTCAATCTTCCCCCGTTGTGCAATGGGTTACCGTCTGTGTATGTTATGGGGAACGTTGACAAATGTCAGTTTGATTCAAGAATGACCCATACCAGACGGTTATTTCTGTCTCAACCCAGACATGCCGTGTCAGGACAGGTTGTATCTGGACTAGCCACTAAGTGATGATGTAAAATATGATACAAATATCACATCACTTAGCCCTGGCTTAATTAGTAACTAAGTTAAGGCTAATCTCGACAGGTGATTCAAAACTTTTTTTGACGAATGCAATATTTCATACATATTTTAAAACTTATGGTATAAAATATCATAAAGATTAAAGGATGAAATTTATGAGGGTTAGTGTTATTTGATGCATACATTTCGTTAAATCCATCGACACTCAACCCCCGTGACCCATCAGACAACAACCGACCTCCATCATAATAACAGCCAACGAGGAACTAACTAATAGTAGGTCTAGTACCGTTGAAAATACGGTAGTAGTAGTACTAGACTACTACTATAGTATTAGTAGTAGTATAACATCATTGACTTACCTTGTTTCAGTCGATCTGATCAGGTTTCCAAAGACAGCATGTCGTCGACAGACTTATCTAAATCTACTGCAACTGAAGAAAGATCTTAAAATGTATTAATTAAGATCATGCAATCACTGAATCTAACTGGGAAGCGAGGTGCCGTGGCTAACGTGCAAATTCCTGGCAGAAAAATGGCGACTGTACGATTGGGCGAGGCGGGTCGTCGGATAGATACAAAACAAGAAACTGAGCGAATGAAAGGGGAAGCCCCTATTGCGCAATTCGTTTTATTTTATTTTTTCTTACCAATTGGTAATACAGCCTATATAGTCATTTCAGCAAGATGATCTTGTACTGTCTATTGCCCAGCGATTAACAGGCGGCCAACCCCTTTTGACGGTGTAAAAACAGGGAAGAGTGAGAGAGATAGAGATTTTTTTTTTTAATCGCTACCCTGTAACGGATTGGCAACGTATATACGTATTGGATGGGGTCTATACCCCCAACCCACCGCTATTCGTAATGCTTAATTGAATTTCTAAATCACTGGTGGAGGGGGGGGGGGGGATCGGAAGCGGCCCCATTTCTTCTAAATTGCGCTTCAAAATGATCAAGAAGTGCCTCAAAAAAGGAAAAATTTGAGTGACCGGTTTTTACCAAACTCGTTTTCCCCAATAAACTGTAGTGTTACAAAAACCATTAGGAAAACGCAAAATTTGATTTCGATTTCCAGTCATAAAAATCTTGATAATCAGACAGGCGATCGGCTTGTAAAAGTCATGGGGTTACTGAATGACCTAATAATAAGCCAATTTACGGTTGCAGTCTGAGCATGAGCAAATAAAGGTCATTTGTACCAAAAAGGTAAAACCCACACCGATGAATACTTGATATGCGCTCATGAAAGTTATGTAACAATATTCATTTATGCACCAACGGTACATTCTAAGATACGCAGGTGGAGGTATTCTTTTCAAGAGGGCAAACATAAGGTATTCATGAAGCACATCTAGGACGTTGGCAGTTATTATTCTAATACCCCATTCACAGTGGTTTTGAAATTTGTAGCGGCGTTGTAGCGGAGCGGCGACACCGCCATAACACCGCTACAAATGCATTCACAGTAGAAAAGTTATCCCGCTGCAGCAGCGGGATAAATATCATGTACCCATTCACGCTGCAGCGGGTGATTTTTATTACCTCCGTAACAAACACGTGTATGCATGGCTCATGACCCGCGAGTGACCCCGATATGACCGGAAATACTTCAGCGCGGGGTTTTATCATATTACTTTTTTAAAAAACTAGCATTTTTATTGCTTCCAGTCAGAATATTTTAATTTTTTAGTCCCGCTGCTGTCGCGGTGTTGTCTTCAGTGTGAAGGCTCGGACCCGTTATAAACTATCGCGGGATAACACCGCCTAGCGAGAACGCCGACACAAACTATCGCTAGGGACGCCTAGCTACAGCAGCGGGACAGTCCCGCTGCTGTCGCGGTGTTTACTCAGTGTGAAGGCTCTCCGCTATAACACCGCGACAAACACGTGTGATTTGTTTACTTACCTATCACTGACCTCTTTTCTACAGCAATGGGGAACATAAAGTGAAATAGAAATAAAGTAACCAGTGGATTCAAATTGATTTTATTATTATGTAGGTATTATAATTATCCAAATAAAAATATTTCACACTTCAAAAAATTAAAATATTCTGACTGGAAGCAATAAAAATGCTAGTTTTTTAAAAAGTAATATGATCGAGGATACAAAAAGCAACTTGACATGTTTACCGCGCAATTTCAAGCAAGTATTTCCGGTCATATCGGGGTCACTCGCGGGTCATGAGCCATGCATACACGTGTTTGTTACGGAGGTAATAAAAATCACCCGCTGCAGCGTGAATGGGTACATGATATTTATCCCGCTGCTGCAGCGGGATAACTTTTCTACTGTGAATGCATTTGTAGCGGTGTTATGGCGGTGTCGCCGCTCCGCTACAACGCCGCTACAAATTTCAAAACCACTGTGAATGGGGTATCAGATGCTCAAAGTGGAACTTCTCCATGTGTAAAAGATTTGTGGATATTTGGGGTCATTAACCATGTGCTATCTGTGAACTCCCTAGTGGTACGCTGATTTGGGCAAAACATTGACCTAAAGGGGGCGCTAGAGCCATAAGAGGAGATGGGCTGGGTTGATTAATTGTGCGGTTATTAGTTTGACTTGGTATCTAAAAAGTTAAATAGCATTAATTATGTTTCCAATAGTATGCCGGGAAGCGTCATTTTTTCTGCGGCACAGATTGGGTTTTTTTTTTTTAAAGAGGTCTTGATTTAACCCTAACCCTAACTCTAACCCTAAACTTCCCCATAGGCTTAACACGCACCTAACCCAATCTGTGCCGCCGAAAAAAATAACGCTGCCGGGAACTGGTAAACAACCCCTGGTCTTGAATTCCTGCATTAGATTAAAGTGTTCATTTCGATAAGCAAGTTGGAAATGAATTCCTGCATTAAAGGCACAATGTCCCATTTGCAGACCAAAAAAATGAAAAGGTTAATTTCCAACGGCATTTGAAAGATAATACTAATTTAGAACTTCCCTAAAAAAAAGGAAGGGGAGGCTTCAAAATGTCTTTAAGTGGGAAAATAACGACTATTAGTTGTTGAATCGACTTTCTATAGATCCAGTAAGTAATAGTCTGATTTTCAGACCATTGTACCGAGTGGTTATACGTTTGATGCTGCGCAAAGATTCAATCAGTTTAATTTTGGCCATTACAAGAAGTGGGTTATTGATGTAGAAAATGCTCATGTACCCTTTACAGCTCATTTTATGTATGTTATTACCGAAGAAGAAAAAAGCCAGTTAGTCACTCAATAGTGTCTGACGGTGAAGTCTAGCAAGTAAACGGGTTTCCTTGCATAATTTGAATATTAGGACACTGCTAACGTTTCAATTTCACAGATAGGACATACACGACATATTCATAATTCCTGCAAAGTTCTACAGAATTTGATGTTGGCTGCAAAAGGGACATAGTAACTTTAAGATGTACAGGTGTTCATTTCCGATAAACACGTTAGGCAATAGACTGTTTTTCCGGGGACCTGACATTCTCGCGAAGAGATGGACTCGTCCCATTTTTGTCGGTGACTAGTTCTAGTCACTCTTATCTATTATGCTTTGTCATTGGTTATAATTAACTCCTCTCTTCATTGGTCGGATGACCTAAGGGTAATTTATATATCCTATCTTGTAATCGGTTGTCTTCGTAAGGGTCCTCCTGGTTGGCTGGTAATATTATGTGATATCTAAGCCTCGTCGGGTGCCAGAGCTATGCCACGTGCGGGATTTTGCAGTTGAGTTTATTTGAGTTTTATTTCATTCCGTTATCATGTTTAAGATGTGCTGCTAGTTTTACTGTCTACAGGGCCGCCCAGCGTCGATCTGAGAGAATCAGCTAGTTTGAAATGTTCTAACATAATTTATCTTCGTTTGTAACTACTGAAGCTTCGTCTGACTTATATAAATAATAAAGTGGACTTCAACTGTATATCCGAGCTTCTTTCGTTTTCATTTTGTTTCTGAACTTGTCGTCACGACCCATTTACGGGCCCAATACATTATCATTAATTGCAGCATAAGCTAAATCCAGGATTTTGTTTCAGAATCCGAGACCAAGTTACCAAATCCCTTCAAAGGTTCTAACATCGATTGTTAATCACAATGGCCCGAATTCACATTTAATTCGGGCCTAAGTTTGTTTAAGGGTTAAAAATGAAAGAAAAACAATAACGCTCGTTTATTAGACAATGCCACTGATTGATCCTTTTTTTTTTTTTTAATGTTTTCTCTCTTCCTTTCTCTTTCACTATCTTTCACTGCTAACCCATCTCCCTCCCTCGCTCTCTCATTCACCACAATTCCGTTTGTTTCTGTCCCGGTATGTGGCTCCTTCTCTCTTTCTAGTTCATGTCCCATATTCCTCCATATTTTTGTCCCGGGAGCGTTATTTTTTTCTGCGGCACAGATTGGGGTTAGGTGCGTGTTGAGCCTTCGGGAAAGTTAGGCCAGGGTTAAATCAAGACCTCTTTTAAAAAAAAAGCCCCAACCTGTGCCGCAGAAAAAAATGACGCTTCCCAGGATATCTCCCTTTTTCTGCTCCTCTCACTGAATCCCTTTACTCCCCTTTCCTCTCAGTCTCTCTACAATGATTAATGTTTCTTATCTCTTTTTATCACCCTCTTACCGTTTTTCCTGCTCGTTCTCTCTCAAACCACACCCCAACCTCCTTCCCAATTATCACTCATTGCTACAATAGTACATGCAGGTTTTTCTATTTTGCCCCCACCCCCTCTTCCTTCATCACCCAAATTCTTCGTATCTCTCTTCCTCTCTCTCATCCCGCCCATCTCCTTTGTGACCCCTTCTCACTATTTCTCTATCTTCTCACCTAGTCTCCCTCCAAATTCATCTAGCTATCACCTATTCCCATCATTGGCTATTTTTTCGGATTAATTCCCCTTTTCTTGATTTTTCTCTCATCTTTTTAAATTTTCGTTTGTTTTTCTTAGCATCTCCCTTTTCTGCTCCTTCATATTTGTGTTTTTCTTGCTCACTACCTTTTGAAACTCAAATCTCTCTTCCTCCCTCCCTACCCCCCCTTTTTTTTCTCTCTCTCTCCCTCACTAGCCCACTCCCCTTCTCTCTCTCTCGCTCTCTCATCGTCTTCCCATGTCTCTTCTAGATTTCACATCAGACGAAGAGACCAGAGATACATAAGATATATTTAAATCTTCCTTGTTTATCATGACGTCTTATGACATACGTATAAGTACAAGTATATATTTTTGTTCATATCAGGAAAAATGATTTTTCACTGAGTGATACAAGTAATACAATATAAAATACACATGAGGCAAAATATATACATAACACACAAAGTACGAGTTATATCATCATACTTACGATCAATTCCATCAGAAAGTTTATCCACAAATGAGCTTTTCATGGTTAATATTTATATTATTTACAGTAGTTACTTACCTACTTACATCATGTTATTACTAATTATGCAATATCATTTATCAAAACATTACAGTCAGTGGCATCGATAAAGTGTGGCTACACCATATTGTGTTATAGACAACCCAGTACAGTTGTAGCTTACTAGATTATTTAGATACATGTATGAAATCTATGTATTGGCAATGTAAGTGCACAAGTGGGAATTCTAGCAAAGATACAGGGGAGAGAAGAGAGAGAGAGAGATATATAGAAGATAAAGAGAGATGGAGAGAGAAAGAGAGAGAGAGAGAGAGAAAGTGAGGGGTAGAGAGCGAGAGAAAGGGATAGAGAGAGAGAGAGAGAGAGAGATAGGAGAAAGAAAGAGAGAGAGATAGGAGAAAGAAAGAGAGAGAGAGAGAGAGATAGGAAAGAGATGACAAATCTGTACACTGTTGTACATTTACAAGGTAACTTCGTGATGGTGAAGTCGTCTTGCTTTGGGGTTAAACAGATGGATAGAGTCAGGGACAAAGGATCGTCAGAAACATGCATGTTGAGTTCATGGTGCACACAGGTGTATTCCTGATCTGTTAAAGTTCTCACTCAGTGAATGCGAGGGGTCCTGCATTAATCTGTTTCAATTTAGAAAGGACATTATTCTGGTTCAGATCTTCGATTGATGGTAAATCGATTGCTATGATGCGTTTTACTACCTTTCTTCGACGTTCTAACAGATTCATCAAAGCATATTATAGCAGCATTTGCAAAGTAGCAGTTTAGGTTGAAGGGTAATACACTTTGTATCAGGGACTTAAAGAACAATGCTATCAAAATAACACACATCAATTATGAAGTATAACATATTGGTAACATGCATTAGATTTACTATCAACCATTTCGACATTTTCATGAAAATACTTGAAGCCTTCATCATCAATTTTTCTGAGAATGAAGGAAAACATGTGCTAGAATTTATATCCCGAAATAAACATCAATGTATATCTATGTATATCATCATATAATTATATCTTCATTAAATATAAATCACATTTGCATAGATTACAAATACATACACACAAATATATATATATATATATATATATATATATATACGTATATTTTGCATGCATGCCTCGGCATTCAATACATGTATAACAAAATATATGAACCCAAACATTCAGAATTTCACGAGTGATGTTATATTTCACTGAGGCCATAGGCTGAGGTTGAAATATAATGGCACGAGGGGAATTCTGAATTTGGAGGTGAATACATGTTACACTTAATAATGGAATGCATGCAGTATTTGTTATATAAAATTGTGGGTATTTGCGAACCTTTGGAGACATGTCCCCGTGATTACTTTCAGGTTGCCTTTGCGTCAGATAATAATGATAATAGTAACCTAGGCTTCTATACCGCATTTCATTTTCAGAGAAAATATCAATGCGCTTTACAACAGTAAAACAACAAAATTACAGATAACTACTACTTCATGAACTAAAGAAATATCAAAATAAGAACAAGATTAATGATAATCTATCATTATCAACATCAATTACAGAGACATGAAAGCAAATTATGACAAAGAACAGTAATGTAGTTTAAATTATGATGAAATACAATCATGCAGTTTAAATTTCATCAGAAAGCATTTTTTAACAAGTAAGATGATGCGAACAGTTGAGACAATGCAAACAATGGGTAGGCTACACGTAAAGAAAAAGAAGAGATGTGCAGTCTAATTCACTTTTGCACGCGTTTTATCATGCAAAATAAGGTTGTTATATTGCGAGGACGTGCAAATATCACAAAATGTTGAGACCATTTTAGCTAATATGATACTCAAAAATACTCTAATCACTAGACTACAGCTAGCACATTTTTCTGTCTCCTTTGTACATCAAAAGGTTGAAATATCTAATGCACTGCAACCTCTATTTGAGAAATTCATGATCATCCAATATACATAGAAAGACCCATTTAATACATCCTTTTGCATGACATAATTCAGAATAAACTCACAGATCTGAGCGATTTGCATTGTCAATTATGAAAATCAGAGTGGATTATATAAATGACATCACTTAATCAGGAGAGGATGCTGATCAAAAGGCAAGGTAACGGAATGCTCATAAGTGTAGTGTCTACGTATGTAGCTTATAAGCCAATCAGAAATGCAAACTTATTAAAATATTAAAACTTATTTACAAGTATGGCAAACATTTACAAGTTCAGAATATACATGTATGATACCATTGCATAATCATAATCATAATGATGTGATGAAAAGCCTGGAATATGTATCATCAAAATTATTGAAATCCAGTACATAATACAAAGAGAGTTAACATGTATTGTACAACTATAGTAGCATATTTACATGTACACTGGAGTGATGTAAAGAAATTCCTGGAAAATATTTCCTCAAATGGATTTATTATGTAGTACTGGTGAATGTAATTACAACATGTAAAAACAATAACCCATTTCAAATTAAATATTGCACTAATAACTCAGGCATATAGATTGATAAAATAGACATGTATCTTAAAATCATAGTAACATATTTACATATACCTTACACTAGAATGATGTAAAGAAAATCCTGGGAAATATTTCCTCAATTGGATTTCAAAATCTAGAACTGGATGTAGTTACAAATTTACAACAAATTATACATGTCTAACAAAATGTAACACTGATAACTCTTGCCTTGATTCATACACCCTTACCAGACAAAGCTAGTTCTCAACTATCATATTGAGTATCAAGTTCGTTGACAAGATAACAAAAGCAACATGGCTCTTAACATCTGGGTCATTTCTGATAACAAATTTACAAGTTAATTTAGATTGTACTTAATTGTATTTGTATTGAACATGTGCAATGACATTAAAATATACAGTGATAAATTGACAAGATAATTTGAAATATTATATACTTAACCTCATAACTCACTTTGTGAAAGTATAGTGATATTTCATACATTGCATGCAAATCACCTGCCGGTAAAACAAAATGGTAAAAATCTACAATACACATAATTATACTTATTACATGCATGCACTACATGAACTGACTAATCCACTCACATCCTTGACAAGGCATTAATCCACATTTGCCACTCTCCACCCAGGTATAAATGGGCACCCGATATTCCAAAGCGTTACATATTTGGCCACCGCCTAGGTCCAGGGTAATAATGTTTGAGCGCCAGGAGTGTCATGGTATGACGGTGTGTCATGGCATGACGGCGTGTGTACTACATCAGAAGCCACTGTTATTATCATTATAACTACTAGTCACCGGTGTTTTCACTTTTATACACAGGCATAATGCATGATCATAGCTGAGTACAAAATGACCCCCTATTCAGAGTATTATCAAAAACATTTTCCCACAACATTACCCTTTTCTGCATAAAAGAGGTACGTACACCAATAGGCTCTTGATAGTAATCTGTTTGGGGCTGATTGAGTACATATTCACAAAAAGTATCCTATTATTGCATCACTTTCATAGGCCTTTCACATGTTTTTGAACATTGTGACAATATTATGATCCCTTTCTTGTGAAATGTATACACCAGATAGTGGACTGTACTCATTGTAAGCTCTAAACCCTATGTTAACTGGCTGGGGGGGGGGGGGGGAGGGGGGTGTCAATTTGACCCCCCCCCCCTGTAGAAATTTCGCGACTACTCCGAAACCGCGGCAAATATAAAAATTTCCTTTCATGACTTTTTTTTTTTAGTCTTATGCATCTTTTAAAACGATTTTTTTCGAAAATCGGACGTATAGTTACAAAGTCACGTGACCTTTTGTCTTTGCATGTCACTTGTTAGACCGAAAATTGCTCATTTTTGTGATTTGTGTACAAAACATATGGAAACGTCATTTTTCCTAAAAAGAGATAAAACATTGGTTATTTAGTCTTGTTTAAAAAGTTTAGGTGTTTGTTTTGGGGTCAAAATAAGTGAATTGTAGTTATAAATGAAATAAAACAACAAAAACAATAAAATACATAAGTTAAAAAAACAATGAAATACATAACAAATTATCAAAACAATATATAACATAAGGAATAACCCGGCTCTACCATTTTTTGTGTTGTATTATTATTCCAAATGGCCTAACAAATATATGTAGTGAAAAAGAATGCTTAAATATGAATAATGTCTGATTTATGGGCAAAAATGTGAATTGTATGACCTTATTGCATAAATTTCAAAAAATTGAAATTACCATAGTATTCTATACACTTCACTTGACATGTAGGGAAATGTTTCGCGGCAGTGAAACGGCCGAGATATTAGGGGGGGTCAAATTGCCCCCCCCCCAGTAAAAACCTTGTCTGAAATAGCCCAGTTAAAATAGGGTTTAACCAGCCAATGTCATGTTCACTAAATAAGCAATCAGTCCATCGTGACGCATACCGTACAATGAAAGCCCTTTTTTTGTTTAACCAATGCTTACTGTGGTTCACCCTGTAATTTAATCAAGAAATGAGAAATAAATAATAAATCTCAAGTCGATCAGACTTTCATATTTTGCATTTACTCAAAATAATGATCTCATGTTTACATTCTTTAAACTCCTAAATCAATGTGTGCACTAATTTGCCAATAAACTCTTTATTACCTTTGCTAATCGATAAATAACTGTTATTCAAGTTATTTTCCAATAAAACATTGAATGCTATCTGTTGCATAAACTGTCTTTTGTGTCTAATAATTGTGTTCAACTTCAAGGTTATTCAAAATTAATTACACAACCCATCTAGCCTATCCAGCCTAAATTCCTCCATTATTTTACACGAACCAAACAATTCATCACTACTTGTGACTCTGTATACAATTTACAAGAATGAATTACCTATTGACCTCTGACCTACTTCTGCACACGTCCGTAAGAATGAATCCAATGTACATGTATTTTCATTCATAGCCTAAACGCATGTATAATCCACATTACTTTCACCCACACATGTGTGATTCTTATAATAGATTAAACCCATTAGATTACAATAAATATTTGTTTAATCACAAATTCTTTTTGTTTAGGGCAATAAATAAATCATTAAACTATCAAATTATCAACATTCTGTCTATACTTACAACATTAGGTAATCGTACTCCCAGGAGAAGAAGAAAACGATGGACAAGTAGAGTTTGGTATGGAGTACAAAATCAGTGGCGCTTAACCAAATATGCGCCCTCTATCAGCATACTGCTGCTAACCCAAATAATAATTTGCAGATTTTCTCATTCTATCTACATACAACACTCATCAAGATGAAAAAATATTGAAATATTTGCAAACATCGCTGAAGTTAACCCCTTTTACCCCAAATTTCTTACTATCAGTCCAGGCTTGAAACCAACAGGCTAGCCGGGATCTAGTAGGTCTGGACCCCATGAATGCTCATGCATACAGACTGTAAAAAGTTAAATCTGAATCTCTTTTCCATACACAAAGTCAAGACGAAGTGTTACCACTGGGACACTGTTTTACTCTACCGATACCATAGCAACTAGACTTCATACTTTGATTGCTTCTCTGGAATTTCAGGATCATCCTGTGGAACTCTTGACTGAGTACAAGGAGCTTTACCCTTGTAAGGCCTGCTCCGACTACTGCTACCTTCTCTTTTTGTCTTAGAGAATTGAAAAAATAGTATCTGATGTATTGCCAACATGCTGTTGAGGGTGGTCTGATGGTGCTAATGTCCTTCTTGGATAGTGTACTCCACCCATTGGTTGCTGTTGACGGTGGTCTGATGGTGGTAATGTCCTTCCCGAAGAGTGTACATCACCCATGGGTTGCTGTTGAGGGTAAGCTGAGTTGCCTCAGTTGGCAGAGCCATCCGAGTCACGTGAGCAGTCCGAGTCTGAGCTGTAAAGGAAACTGTAAAAGAAACATTTTGATCAGTAAATGAAAAAAAATAGAAGGGACTACAGTGGAACAAAATATCAAGAACACACCAACAAAATAATAGGAACAAAAGAAAATCTACAAATTTAATGTTGAAAGCTCTTCATGATAGGGAATTTGTTCAATAAAGCTGTTACTGAATATTTAGTTTTTTCAGACAAGATATCTTAAATTATATCACGTTATTGCATGCTATCTCCTGGGGTATCAGCATTGTGTATTTTCTTAGTATGTGAGGGTGTGAAGAAATGAGTTCAAGTCATCTTGAGCTGTTACTGAATATTTATATCTGATAGACAAAAGTATTTAATTGCTGGGTCATATAATATATCAGCATTGTATTTTTTGTATTACATTAAAGGCTCTTTATATTGTTTCTATACAGCACCACTCGTGAAAAGTCTACATGCTGTTATTTGATTTTTATTTTCTGAAATCATATTTACTGTACTGACCTGAGGGCATGAAGAAATGAGTCCAAGTCATAAGCAGTTCCATTGAGCCTGAACTTTCCCTTCCTCATCTGAGGAAAAATACCCTGTAACAAATATAACAGCAACATTACTTCTAATCCTTTTATCAATTACAAGTAAAAGTGGATCTATTTCATTCTGGCATATAATCTATTATCCTGGGAATATGCACTCAAGAGCTACAGTTACATCTTTTAAAACAAAATGAAAATACGAAAGAAAAAAAAGCATGGAGAATTAAAAAATGATAGAATAAGACAAAATTCTTAATATTTTATAATAATATTAATAACAGAGGTAGTTTTAATAATCTTTATACTTTTTCTCATACTTTTAGGGGACCAGAGAACAACAGAGAATAGACGATAATTACTCTTACGACTGAGTGGAATCTGCCTCCTTTCCTGTTATGTGTTTGAGAATAATTTATTTCCAAGATCTGCCCTGACTTAATAGCCTATAATGTTGTGCATCTTTGATACTAAATTCAGAGAATTTTAACCATTGGTTACTGTGCAGCATTATGAATGATAGCACTGTGCACTGTGACTCTCCTGCATGTCTGTTCAAAGATCAATGATCATGTGACCGTTAACTTCTGACCTCACGAACCCAAACCCTTTTCATTTGATTTTGTTATGCTCACATATGTGTTATACTCGTGCCCAGTTTGATTGAGACTGGTTAAATTTTTGTTAATTTTTAGACTAAAAAGGTATCTTCTGGGATTTGTAAAAGCTCATGACCCTGTTATATTTCACCTTTGATCTTTTACACCCAAAAAATTATCAGTTTATCCTTACAGGTTTCTACGGAATTATACGTACTTGAGCCCAGATTGGTTTAAAGTGTTAATATATCACACTATTAATAAATTCATGTGATTTTTTTACAATTTCATGGCCATGTAACCTTTGAACTGTCATCTCTAACCCCAAAATCTAATCACTTCATCCTTGGGTGATTCTTTGACTGTCTTATTTTCTGTACATGTGCTTGCATACCACAAAGGTGGAAATGTTTTGTAATTATTAAATTATTTATTTTTAAATTTTTAAATTCCATCTTGTTTAAAAGGTTCATTGCTGCTAGTCTAAAGATCCAGATTGTGTCCAGGAGGGAACAGTGAGCGTGAGGCGGCGAGGTGTATGTGGCGGGGATTTCGCTCCCACGGAAGGGACTACTTTAGTTAAATAAACTTAAATTGCGGTTTAGTGCAATGAACAAAATAAATATGAATTAAATGTTACTTTTTTAATTATCTAAAATGATATAAAATAGAGGTGAAGGAGCATCCTTCATAATGAAGGGGCACAACGCAAAAAGGGCAAACTATAGAAGGTGAAAACAAGGTGGGCAAGATGGAATGGGTACCATGGTCCTGCCCGAGAGCCTTGGGTCCCGGGCCTTAACAATTAGGTACCTGTTTCCTGAAACTGGATGGTGTTGGAAAATAAGCCCCTTAAAAGTACGTTTGTTAGTAATGAAATAAATCAACACATGAGTACCTTGGCACAGATTGGTATATTCTCCAATTTGACATTATATTCAGTGTGAGTCCAAAAAAAAGTTTACACTTAGAAAATTGCTAATTATTTTATAAATCATCTATGAACAGTAAATTATTATACATCTTATGAATGACCGTTTAATCCCAATTCATTTGGTATCGTATTTGTGTGGTATGTGTTCACGCTTGAATGAACAGGAGGCATTGCTGTGATTACTAAGTAGATATATATATATATCAGGTTTTAAAAGAAACACAAGGTATTAAGATTTTTAAAAAGCACTTAAAATTGCCAAACATGGATAAAAAAAAATAACTTCATTTGAGATAAATTCCGATATCAGCCTAGGCTTGCATGCCTAGGTATGTGGCTGCTATAAATGGTGACATTTAAGCATGTTGTAATTTCATATGGTGATGCTGGTGACACTCGATAGCATCAAGCTTTATAGTCTGGACCTGCATTGTTTGTGAACATATTTAAGCAGTTCATGAATACATGCATATGTTTTATTTAACTTTTTTTTGTTGTATTCTTACATTTCACACAAACTCCATTATTCACATAGTTGAATTCATAGTATCAATCTCAACAAAATGATTAAATAGATTTTCTTTTCAAATTAAATTCTTGTCTATAGAGAAAAAGAACAAACCAAAGTTTCTATGGAGAGGATGATTTAGTAAAAGTGACTTGTTTTAAAATCCTATATGTATTCTTTGTAAGGCTTCCAACCTGTTTACATTGATAAGTCCTCCTCCTACTAAAACTGAAATCAATAATACCCAGAAATATTCATTTGCTATGAATGTATTAAGGTATTCATAACTCTAAATATCATATGCTCAAGACCCCTATAAAGTAAAGAGGTTTGTTGTTATGGTTAGGTTTGGTAAACTCAAGCCTTTATCGAAATTGGCTCTTTTTTGTCATGATGATATATTTTCCATATTAATCAAACTTTAAATAGGGTTGAATATTGATTATTGATCAAAACAATATCAATCTTATACATACTTGAATTTTAACTGAAACAGTACAGGTATATAGTTAGCTTTTAGTATTTCATGTTTCATGACCGTTCCAATATACCAGTGAATAATAATAATACTAATAATGATAATAATAATAATAATAATAATAATAATAATAATAATAATAACTATTTCTTATATGGCGCTTTTTCAGGAGGGCCCTATCAAAGCGCCTTACAGATATAAAAAGGGTATTTGGATAAAAAAAAAAAAACCAACAACATATATACACGAGCAACCATATACCTATAACTGCTGTTTCTTTCTTTCAATGACCCTCCATGAAATTTACATTAGGACACACATACTTGTATGGATGATGCCTTTGCTTTCAATGTCGAGAAGATTTCAAAGGGTTCCTCTCCATACAGTGTCAGATCAGTCAGGTTAGGCATAACACATAGTGCTTCTACTAGGTTTTGTGATGAGGCTGATGTTGGACACCGGTCAACATCAAGAGTGAGAGTCTGGACCTGCATTGTTTGTAAATATAGCTAAGCAACTCATCTAAACATAAATATGTTTTATTTACTATTCATTGTATTCTTACATTTAAAACAATTTTTTATTAATTACATAGTTGCCTTTATGTTAACATTCTCTACAAAAGTTATTAAATAGATAATTTTCTTTAAATTCAATTCTTGTCTGTTGGACGAAACAACATATTAAAGATTGTATGGAGAGGATGATTGGTAAGAGGTGTTGTGGTCTTGTGGATAAGTCACCCGACTTTAGATTACAATTAAAGTGCGGGATTCAAATCACAGCCCTACACTAACGTCCTTTGGCAAGACGTTAATCTACGTTTGCCGCTCTCCATCCAGGTGTAAAATGGATACCTGGTAGGATGCAAAAGTTAAAGTTGTTTGCTCAGCATTAATGACGCCTGGGGGCTGGAATGCCAGTGAGTGAAGAATGTGTATACATTGTGTGCAGGCAAGCCTGAATCCGATGACCGGGATAATAATATCTTTAAAGCGCTTAGAGACATCGTTGGTGTGTAACGCGCTATATAACAGCAGAATATCATATTATTACTATGAGTTCTTGTTTAATACTGCAAATGCCTTCAACGTGCATGCCTATTTCACTTATTCTTTCAATGTTTATTTTATTTCTAGTGCCCTTTAACGATGAAGGTAATTTTGGACCCCAAAATGTGTGAAATTTATATTAAATCCGATCATACCAATTCAGCTCCACTCAAAAAAGGTGACCGTTAACAATACATGGACCGGATAGTTGTGCGTATTACAGTGTATAACCAACACGCAAAAGCCAACAGAAAGCCAACATTAGCATTGGATGGAATACAAACGTATAAGGTGCTATGTTTTTCTTTTCAACGGCTGGTTCAAAATCATAAAATATTTGTGGGGCCCCAAACATATTAAACTTGTTACATTTATGGATATTTCAGCCGTATTTGAATCGATTTTGATTACACAAAGATCATTTCTCATTTGAATTGTATGCTCTTTCAAATTTCAAACTCAATTTTCATTATCTCACAACAAATTATTTTGTGTAGCGCCCTCTATACCAAAAACTCAACTATCCCTTGAAAAGTTAAACAGAATTCTATATGTATACTTTAAAAGGGCTTCCAACATGTTTGCATTGATAAGTCCTACTACTAATAACACTGAAAAAATATATTTAAAAAAAAAACCCGCTTCTGCTATTTATGTATTGAAGGTATTAATAACTCTGGATTTTATGAGCACAAGAATCCTAAGTCAGGAGGCATGTGGCCATGGTGCAGTCATGATAAATTCAAGCGTTTATCAGAATAGGTCGTTCAAAAATAAAAAAGTGAAATATTTTCCCTATCAATTAAACTCGACAAGGTTAGATATTGATATCGATCAAAACAATGTAAATCTTATACACACATGAATTTCAACTGAATCATTACATGTGCAGTTTGCTTTTATTCCATGTTTCATGACTGTTCAGATATATCAAGCGAATGGCCTTAAAAAGGGTGTTTGGAAGAAAAAAACATATATACGTGTGTACCATATTACTATTACTGCTGGTTCTGTCTATCGATGACCCTCTCCGACATTTACATTAGGACACACATACCTGTATGGATGATGCCTTTGCTTTCAATGTAGAGTAGAATTCCTCATAAAGAAAACTTTCAAGTGTCAGGTCAGTCAGGTTTGGCATAGAACACAGTGCTTGTGCAAGGTGATGTGATGAGGCTGGTGTGGGATCCTCGAGATCATGAACCGTAAGAGTGTGGACCTGCATTTTTTGTGAATATATTCAAGCAGCTCGTCTATACATGCATATTTTTTATTTACTAATATCTCACCGTATACCTACAATTCACACAAATTTTATTAAATACATAGTTGTATTCATAATAAAATTCTCAGCAAAAATGATTGAATAATTAAAAAAAAAAAAAAAAATCTTGTCTATTGAGAAAAAGAACACACTAAAGTTTCTATGGAGAGGATGATTTAGTAAGAGTGATTATAACAAATTATATACACTGTCGCTCATAACGGTGGAATATTTTTTTTTTATCCCAATTTATGGAATTATTTTAAAAATAATTTAAAAATACTAGATCTAGATAATAGTATACATTCTCAGATTTTATTGAATAATAATTTGCCAATGTGTGTTTTGCGTGACTGCTAAAGCATGTATATGCTACTATGCTTATCAACTAGGGGACCTATGCCCTTAAGTCACAAATGACAGTAATGAGGATTAATGCCCCACAAAAGGGCACTAATATAGCACATCGACACGGTGTTGATCCTGGGGCCTCACAGTTACGAGGCCATTGCTTTGTCACTGAACCATGACTGTACGCAGCGGGGGCTAGGGTAGGGGGCACTTTCCATAATTAAAAAAACAACACAGAAAATGCAATAAAATTTCAATAATTTATTACATTCTACCCCGGTCCCCAACATAAACAAATCTTCTGTGTACCCATGCCTTGAGCCATAATGCATGGCCGTCCAGAGGATTTTTTTATGTTGGGGACCGGGGTAAAATGCAATAAATTATTGAAATTTTATTGCATTTTCTGTTTTTTTTTTAATTTATGGAAAGTGCCCCCTACCCTAGCTCCCGCTGTGTACAGTCATGGTTCAGTGACAAAGCAATGGCCTCGTAACTGTGAGGCCCCAGGATCAAAACCGTTTCGATGTGCTATATAAGTGCCCTTTTGTGGGGCATTAATCCTCATTACTGTCATTTATGACTTAAGGGCATAGGTCCCCTAGTTGATAAGCATAGTAGCATATACATGCTTTAGCAGTCAAGCAAAACACACATTGGCAAATTATTATTCAATAAAATCTGAGAATGTATACTATTATCTAGATCTAGTATTTTTAAATTATTTTTAAAATAATTCCATAAATTGGGATTAAAAAAAATATTCCACCTTTATGAGCGACAGTGTATATATTCCTTATAGGGCTTTCAACCTGTTTGCGATGATAAGTCCTACTCCTAATAACACTGAAATAACATATTTAAAAATCTGCATTTGTTATTTATGTATTGATGGAATTACTAACTCTTGATTTTATAAGCACAAGAATCCTAAGTCAGGAGGTATGTGGCCATGGTGCAGTCATGGTAAATTCAAGCTTTTATCAAAACAGGTCGTTAAAAAAAAAAAAAAAAAAAAAATTTCCTATCAATTAAACTTGACAAGGTCAGATATTGATCATTGATCAAAGCAATGTAAATCTTATACACACTTGAATTTCAACTGAAGCAGCTAGCACATGTGTAGTTTTCTTTCATTCTATGTTTCATGACTGTTCCAATATTATACAAATAACAAATGTTTAGGAGTTCAATAGTGCGAATATGTTCACGAGTTGAAAGATTAACATTCTATTCAACGAGGCGTCATTTGTTGTATATAAAATCTAAGTAGATCTAATAGAATGTTAATCTTTCAACGATTATGCTTTGCTCCTTATATCATTAATAAATTGAGATTGGAATCGGGCCTTCAAGATTAAATTCAGATTGCATTCGCGACAGATGCGCGCAGCTAAGACAATGAAAACAGTGGGATACGCACAGGGCAGGGAGGTACAGAGTTTAAATACATTAACAAATGCACGCTGAATATAACCAAAAATGCACGCTCAGTGACGTAGTCGTTCAATAGATTATTTATTGAATATCAAGTGACCAACAATCCTCCAATCAAATGAAAATAATATACTTAGGTGTTATATAAAAAAGTGAATGGTCATATTTTCCCTATCAATTAAACTTGAAAAGGTTCGATATTGATTATTGATCAAAACAGTGTAAATCTTATACACACTTGAATTTCAGCTGAATCATTACGGCCCGAATTCACAAAGGAGGTTTAGATTTAACCCAGGATAAATCTAACCCTGGGTTATTTAGCCCAGGCTAAATCTAACCCACGGTTTAAACCTCGCTCGGTATTCACAAAGCGTGGGTTAAATAACCCATGGTCTAAATCTAACCCACGGTTTAACCCACGGTTTAAGCATGCCTAAGAGAGCAAAAAAAATAAACTGAGCATGCGCAGAATTGAAGCATTGAACTGAGCATGCGCGCTCAGTACACTTGGTTACTCCACCTAGTTCACCGTCATCTGCTAAGTCCAGATTCAGTTGTATTTGGGCTATTACTCTTCGCCTACAAGTAGAGACTGAAAACCGACCGATTCTAAGTTGAGATAAGACTTTAAACCACTATTCACATACTAAAACAGTTCTATGACAGATGTCCTCAAAATATTACCGAATTTCGCATAAATTACCTCAATAATTCCTCACTATCTTTGTTAATTTATGGCCTATAATCGTCCGACATAATTATGATCAGCTGGGCATCACAACACACTAAACATCGACAGTTTTCGTGGAAGAGTCCACAAAAAACTTCTTTAAACGACCCTTATACCAGAGTGAAAATTTTCTATGATGTAGTGTTTATTTTAGAGCTATATGATCACATTTTCGTTGATTGTTATGATGATTTTAGAGCGTAGGTCACACTTTAGTTTAGCAATTAATCAATCCGAAGTGAGAGTAGACTCGTGTTATATATAGCGTAGACTCCGTAGAGGCAGCGAAAGCGATCGATGACGTTTAGTCCAGAATGTGTTGATGATGTAGAAAGAAAGGGCTGAAAGGTTACGATAAATACTATCTGATAGAAAATACTGGCATTAATGCATAAAATGCATAGATGTATTGAGAAAAAAAACCCGGGCTTACTGGTCATATAAAATAGGAGGACAGCAAAAACAAGGCAGTCTTGACATGTCATAAAGAATTATTAGGCCTAATTCGGGGGGGGGGGGGACATTAATTGTTTTCTTAGGGGATGGTTTTTTTTTTTGAGGGGTGGGTTAATTTTGTTCTTAATTTTTCATAGGGGGGAGGGGGCATTAATTGTTTCCTTAGGGGGTGGGGCTTTACTGGGGGTGGGGGTAATTTTGTTTTTAATTTTTCTTAGGGGGGAGGGGGCAATGTTTTCTTAGGGAGGGGGGCGTTCATTTTTTCTGAATTTGTTTATTTGCTGTATTAATTCTTTTCTTAGGGGGCGTTCATTTTTTTTTTTCTTAATTTTTCTGCTTTATTGAATTTCTCAACGGAATAGTGATTTAAACAAAAAGAAAAGAACTTTTTTGTAAATTTCGTCTCTATTTCCCACTCTTTCACCTTCCTTGTTTTTGTTTGTTGTCTCTCTTTTTTCACCAGCTCTCCAGCCCACCTCTCTAAAATATCTTTTTATTTCGTTAGAACTCCATTTTTTTAAATCCCTCTCGTACCCCTTTTCTTTCTCTTTTTTCTCCACCTCTCTCTCTCTCACACATACCCTTTCTCCTTCTTTCTTCATCTCTCTCTTTATCTTTTGCTCTCTCTCTGTGGGTGTTAAGATTTAGCAAAACATACTGAATCCATTTTAATTCATGGTGTGTACTGGGTAATTATAAGTAATATATAACAGCGAATGGTATATTAATAATTAAACAAGATAAACAAAGTAGGTCATTCACTTGTAAAACGTTTACCTCCTAACTTAATGATTTCACGAGAAAAACCACACCATCAAACAAGAGAAATTTATATTTAAATATTGACGATTTAATCTGGATAATCAAAACAAGTATTCAAGGTTATTGACGAAGACAATGTTGAAGTTGATGATGATGTCAGTGATGATAATGATGACAGCAATGTTGTCGGTGGTGATGGTGATGAAGCAGTCAAATAACGATTTCAGTGATGATGTTGATGATGATGAAGATGATGACGATTTCCCTTTCAAAGTGGTTGGTACCTTTTGCAAAAATGTTTTTGGGAGGAACTATATCAACCATTAGATTTCAAATCATACGGTCTAATTGTTTCAGACCACAGTACTGCATGGGTGTACGTTTCGTTCAGAGAAACTAAAGGGTGAACCAATTCCATATCGGTCATT
The DNA here is from genome assembly GCF_000002235.5 of Strongylocentrotus purpuratus. Classification (NCBI taxonomy): domain Eukaryota; kingdom Metazoa; phylum Echinodermata; class Echinoidea; order Camarodonta; family Strongylocentrotidae; genus Strongylocentrotus; species Strongylocentrotus purpuratus. The sequence goes on from NW_022145594.1 coordinate 36,370,751, forward strand.
TAATTAATCGGATTAAAAGTAATTGGGGAGCATCTCCAAAAGAAGGGAAATTTGTCATTTCATTAATAGAGTATCTGTTCTTCCTATTAATAAAATACAGGGCTTGATCTCCACCAGGACTCCTGATGTAGACATGAGTCCTATCAATTGCATTTAGAAAACCCGGCAACCTGCAGTATTGGTAGAACTGCTGCTGTGTTGCTTCTACTTCTTCTCTTGATGTTGGGAACTTCATGAATTGTTTCCTTCTTCTTGCAAACGCTTCTGACACGTCTTTGATGACTCTGCATACAGAAGACTGTGAAAGTTGTGCCTCATCACCATGCATCTTTTGGAATGACCCTGTAAAAAAAAAAAAAAATCCTTTTAGTGAAATATCAACTAGTACAATTTCTTACAAGTTACATGGCCAGATCAAATTCTCAAACTGAGAAATGTTTAATGTCCTTAAAATTGTAGAATAGATTTTTGATTAAATCAGGGCTGTCAACCCTCTTGCATTTAGAGGGAGTCTCACTCAGTAGTGAGTTTCAGTGTAGGCCTAGTAGTATTAGAGACTAGTCTATATCTAGGTCTAGACCAGGCCTCTGTATATAGTAGGCCTAGACTAGACTAGTAAAATCCATCAGCGTGGAAGAATTTTCATTTTCATTTCGGCATTTTTCGTTCTCCTCCGTCAGTCAGATGAGAAGCAGCATCAGCAAAGCAGAAAATACAAATGGAACTGTCGCTACCCCCCCCCCCCGATGCCAGGAATGTCTCAAATGTCATGATTAACATATTTTTCTTCCCGAATCACACAATTGTGTGATGTTATAACTAATTTCGTATTGTTAGCTGGCACATTCGCAGTTATCGCGAAATTGCCTTGCCTCGCAGGATTACATAAACAACATAACACAAATACACACGCATGGGTCCGAGCTGCGTTAGGTTCTGCGACAATGTTCGCAAAGGCTGTGCAACTTACGATGAAGATTATTATTCGTGCACTTTTTACGCACATAAATCATGTTCAATTGGGCTTCCATTGTAGCAGAACTGAGAATATGGTACAAATATGTTGTGAATAACTAAAAATACTTACAATGTAGGCTATCAAAGTTGAAAAAAACAGCAACTTTGTGAAGGTCTCTTCACTTTGTTTCACCACAAATTTGTCAACAAAATTTGTACGATCGTCTGCGCTAAAAAGCCAAAGCTCGCTGGTATGACGTCATATGACGCGTTAAACCGTGGGTTAGATTTAGTCCGCTGTTTTAAATCACCCTTCTGAGCAGGCTAAAAATATGACATAAAATGACGCGATTTAGCCTGGATTAAATCTAAACTTCCTTTGTGAATACCAAAATAATGACCCATGGTCTAAAGCTCGGGGTTATGACGTATTATGACGCGATTTAGCCTGGGTTAAATCTAAACCTCCTTTGTGAATTCGGGCCTACATGTGCAGTTTGCTTTTATTCCATAACTGTTCCGATATATCAAGCGAATGGCCTTAAAACAGGGTGACCCTCTATGAAATTTACATTAGGACACACATACCTGAATGGATGATGCCATTGCTTTCAATGTAGAGTAGAACTCCTCATTGAGTACCATTTCAAGTTTCAGGTCAGTCAGGTTTGGCATAGAACACAGTGCTTCTGCTAAGTGATGTAATGTGGCTCGTATCGGAATAACGTCATTGAAAAGCATGAGAGTCTGGACCTGCATTTTTAGTGAATATAGTTTAGCAACTCATCTATGCACGCATGTTTTATTCACTAATTTCTCATTGTATTCTTACATTTAACACAATTTTATTTATTACATAGTTGCATTATAAAACAATCGCAACAAAAATGATTGAATAAATTTTATTATCAAAATTCAACTCATATCTGTTGAAATGAACACACTTAAGTTTCCATGGAAAGGATGATTGCTAAGAAGTGTTGTGGTCTAGTGGATAAGTCACCCAATTGCAGATCAAATGTACAGGATTCAAATCACAGCCCTACACTAACTTCCATTGGCAAAACGTTAATCTAAATCTACCACTCTCCACCCAAGTGTAAAATGATGCAAAAGTTAATGTAGCTTTCACAGCTTTGCGAGCGTCTGTAAAATAACGCCTGTCTGGAATGCTCACAGTGAGTGGAGTTTGTTTATACATTGTGTGCAGGGAGGCCTGAATCCAATGACCGGGGTAATAATTAATCTTTGAAGCGCTTAGAGACATTGTTGATATACAAAGTCCTACATAAAAGCAGAATATTGAATTATCATTATTAAAAATGTAATTTCTTTTTATAAATATGCATACTTCCAAATGGCTTCCAACATACTTGCATTGATATGTTCTACTCCTACTATCAGTAAAACTAACCAGTAATTATACACTTGCTATAAACGTTTTAAAGGTGTTAATAACTCTGAATTTTATGTGCAAAAGATCCCTAAGTCAGGGGGTTTGTCGCTATGGTTCATTTTAGGTAAATTAAAGCCTTTATTAAAATTGGCTCTTAAAAAGCTATAAGACCTATTTTTCATATCAATCAAACTTGGTAAAGGTTGGATATTGACTATCGATCAATTCATTGTAAATCTTGTATAGATGTAATGCTTCCTGGGAGAAATTTCAATGATTTAAACATATTTGTGGCTTTACTGGGTGTAAGCCACAAATATGTTTAATTAATGTACATCTTATACACACTTGAATTTCAACTGAACCTGGTTCAGTTGAAATTCAGGTGTATGTGAAGTTTTCTTTCATGACTGTTCCAATATATCAAGCGAATGGACTTTAAAAAAAGTGTGATTGAAAAAATAATTATAAACATATGCACCATATGACCATTATTGCTATTTTATCTTTCAATGACCTTCCACGACATTTACATTTATAGGACACACATACCTGTATGGATGATGCCTTTGCTTTCAACGTAGAGTAGAACTCATTGAGATCCCTTCCATAGAGTGACAGGTCAGTCAGGTTTGGCATAGAACACAGTGCATCTACTAGATGTTGTGATGAGGCTGATGTTGGACACCCGTCAACATCAAGAGTGAGAGTCTGGACCTGCATTGTTTGTAAATATAGCTAAGCAACTCATCTAAACACAAATATGGTTTATTCACTAATTTCTTATTGTATTCTTACATTTAACACAAATTCCAATAATTTTACAGTTGCATTCATGATACCATTCTCAACTAAAACGATTGAATAGATTTTATTTTCAAATTCAATCCTTGTCTGTTTTAAAAAGAAAACGAAAAATTTCTATGGAGAGGATGATCGGGTAAGATGATTTATATAAAATTATATAGGCTTCCCACCAGTTTGTATATATAAGTCCTACTCCTGCTAACACTAAAATGAATAGTACTTGTTAATATGCATTTGCTAATACTTTATACAAGGTTTTCATTACTTTGAATTTCATGTGTACGAGACCCCTAAGTCAGGAGCTTCGTTGCTATGGTTCAGTATTGTAAATACAAGCCTTAATTAAAACTGCCTCTCAAAAATAATATGACAAATTTTTCATGTTAAACAAACTTGGAAAATGTTGGATATTGCCTATAGATGAAAACAGTGTCAATCTTTATACCTATTTGAATTTCAACTGAATCAGTATTGTAGTTTGCTTTTATTTCATAATTCATGACTGTTCCAATATACCAAGTGAATGGCCTTTAAAAAGGGTGTTTGGATGAAGAAAAAAAGTCATATATACATTTGCACCATAATACTGCTCTTTCTTTCTATCAATAAAACTCAACATACATGTATGGATGATGCCTTTGCTTTCAATGTAGTGTAGAACTCCTCATTGACATCCTTTCCAAAGATTGCCAGATCAGTCAGGTTACGCATAGAACACAGTGCTTCTACGAGGTGAGGTGATGAGGCTGGTGTGGGATACTGGAGATCGTCAAGCTTGAGCGTCTGGCCCTGCATTGGTTGTGAATATATTTAAGCAACTCATCTATACATGCATATGTTTTATTTACCATTTTTTCATCGTATTCCTACATTTAACACAAATTTTAGTGGTCGGAAGTTGTATTCTTAATAACATTCTCAACAAAAATGATTGAATAGATTTTAATATCAAATTCAATTCTTGTCTGTTGAAAAGAAGAACGCACAAAGAAATTTATGGAGAGGATGATTAGTAAGGGTGTTAATATTATTATGTATTCCTTTAAGGGCTTCCAACCTGATTGCAGTGATAAGTCCTACTCTTACTTACACTAAGATTAATAGTATCCGTAAAATAACATGCATTTGCTATTTTGGTATAAAAGGTGTTCATAACTTTGGATTGTATGTGCACAAGATCCCTAAGTCAGGAGCTTCGTTGCTATGGATCAGTATTGTAAATTGAAGCCTTAATTAAAACTGGCTCTTAAAAAAACGATATGACAAAAATGTTCATATCATTCAAACTTGGAAACGGTTGGATATTGCTTATTGATCAAAACAATGTCAATTTTATACCCACTAGGATTTCAACTGAATCAGTACATGTGTAGTTTTCTTTTATTTTATGTGTCATGACTGTTCCGATATACCAAGTGAATGTGCCTTTAATAAAGGGTGTTTGGAAGAAGAAAAAAAGCCACATATACGTGTGCCTCATATAACTAGTACTGCTCTTTCTTTCTATCAATGAAACTCAACATACATGCTCCTCATTGATTTCCAGGCCAGTCAGGTAAGGCATAGAACACAGTGCTTCTACGAGGTGATGTGATGAGGCTGGTGTGGGATACTGGAGATCGTCAAGCTTGAGAGTTTGGACCTGCATTGTTTGTGAATATAGCTAAGCAGTTCATCTATACACACATAGTTTTTATTTAGTAATTTCTCATTGTATTCCTACATTTCACACCAATTCCATTAATTACATAGTTGTATTCATAATAACATTCTCAGCAAAAACAATTAAATAGATTATTTTCTTTAAATTCAATTCTTGTCTGTTGAACGAAACAACATACTAAAGATTCTATGAAGAGGATGATTAGTAAAATATTTAAAAAGGATTTCTAACCTGTTTTCATCGATAAGTTCTACTCCTACAAACAGTTAAATTAATAGTCCCTGTTAATATGCATTTGCTATTATTGTATAAATGGTATTCATAACCTTGGATTTCACGTGCACGAGACCCCTAATCCAGGAACTTTGTCTTTACGGTTCAATTTGGTAAATTTAAACCTTTATTAAAACTGGCTCTTCAGTTTTAGTTTTCAGTTTAGTTTTAGTTCATATTTAACATTCACATTCATTACATAAATCAAAAGCAAGTAACAATAACAATGAAAAGAATCGTCTTCAATAGGTGTAAACAAGATATACAATAATGTCAAGCAATGAAAGTTAAAAAAAATACAGTTGAATTAACATACAGAGATGGGAATATAATTTCATGGTATTTTAACTGAAATTATACAAATATATTTGTGGTGAAGTATGGGGGAATCTAGTAAACAGCTAAGCTTGTACAATGTAAATTTTCCTTTATAAGTAAGAATAGTCTTTTGAGCATAATATTATGTTCAAAATAATCAAAATAAAAAGGAAAAAAGGAAGAGGGAAAACACACACAGGAGCCGAAAATAAAACTAAGGACAAGAAAAAGAGCCTCGTATATCAGGCAGCCCTGGGATGAATTACGTCAGTGTTTAAGAGAAATATTCTGAATTTGCGTTTAAAGTGCCTGTTCAAAGGAAATCACAAACATGGCAATTAACAAATCACTAGAAACTGGTAAGCTAACAGATGGCCATTATATAAATGTTAGGTCAACTACATATCGGGTGATTTAGAAAAATAGAAATACAACAACCTCCATAGCATCTGGGATATGCGAGAGATTCGCCTGAAAAATAACGATGTTTTAATGACGTCACAATATGAACCAACCCTGCCCAAGCAGACGACATCCCATAAAGAATGAGCATAATTGCGATGCTATTTTTTCTCAATTAAAATGAGGTTAGTGTATATAAATGTGATGGAATTTTACACCTTTCAAAAAGGGATATGACCCCCATTCTGATAACTAAATTCTTTTGTTTGTAAATATACAGGATGGGGGTTAATGAACAATCGAATAAACCACAATTTCAAATTGAAAAAGCTCCGGAATGATAGGATGAACGGCATTTGTTCCTTCTTGAAACGCCGAACATTTCATTTCATTTCATTTCGTTTATTTCCATTTCCAACAAAATAAATAAAGTACATGGGATTGCATTGTACATAGTAAAACAATGAAACTTAACAACATATTTGTAATTGGTCCACAGTGTACAATAGGCATATAAAACAGGTTGGTCATAGGTTGAACATAGCGTGGTGTATACAGCTGAAAATACAATGGCGTCTTATTTTGTTTACAAGCGACAGATTCCTTTTCTTTCCCTTTCTTATCCTTGCATTTTTCATCAACATAATACCATGCACAGGGTTTAGAGTGAGGCAATAGATTAAACATTTCGCCTGAGGGAAGTGATGTAAGAGAAATAACTGGAGAAAAGATGACAAAACAGGCACTAAAATTGTGTGAGATGCCATGGGACATCGTCTGCTTGTGCAAATCATGTTCAACATGTGACGTCACATATCTCAGCAGCGTTCGGAGAGCTTTTTGAGGTGCTATGCCAGGGCTGTATCTTAGCGTTTTGTAATTGTTGATAATCATTACTTCGAATGTTTCCAAACATTGAATTTTGATAACCTTGTCCAATCAAAGTTTCACCTTTGCAATAATGACAACAAAGTTAGTTGTTAAAATCAAGAACCTTCTCTTTAAAGTATACAGCGAGCCTGTATTTATAACATCTGATGGGAGTTCATTACGCAATAGTGTTCCGGTGACCATAATTGTATTGTGTGCGAAAGCTGTTTGAATACGAGGAAGGTGATAAGAATGGATGTGCCGCGTTGCCAAGATGGATAGGAATGAACTAAATAGTTCATTACAAACAAAGAAGACACGGGGTCGGGTAGCTCAGGTTTTGTGAGTGGATACATAAATGTTCCCAAGTTGAACGAATCGAGTTCGTGTATCTTCAGGAGTTTACATGGGTACAAGAGTGGGGATGCATTGGTTCAATAGCTTGTATTGTTAATTATTCTGATAGCTCGTTTTTGTATCCGATGACCGGGGTAATAATATATATATCTGTAAAGCGCTTTGAGAGGGCCTTCGGTTCTGAAAAGCGCTATATAAGAACTAGCTATTGTTATTATTATTATAAGAACAAATGATTGATGAGGAATTTTGAACTGTTCCCCCGCAAGTATTCCGTAGTTCGGATAATATAAGATACTAGCAGGACCCGTGGAAAATCCACGGGATTCTAGGGGAGGGCCGGGGGTGGGGGTTAAATAGATAGAGGCCTATGTGCTATCGAAAATAAAATTAGATTTATTTATATAGACAATTTGTATAATATAATTATGCTGTTTTGACCATGAATGGCGCATCGTAACAAAAACTATGTCAGGTAGGATCTCGAAAAGTACGATTTATTTGCATTATTATTGTTGTGATTTCAATGTAGTTTTTATGAAAAGAGTACAAAAGCAGAAGCTTGGATTATGATTATGTTGGCATTGTTCACAAAATTTGTATAATAATTTTTAAGTAAAGATTTTACGCGAAAAATCGGACGGTTTGTGCCAATATGTAGCAGCCAGTTGCATGCAGTGCACAAATTGACTCGAATGTGTGTGTGACTGTGAGCGTAGAATCCAGTGAATTTTTTTTTTTTCGGGGGCTCGATCTATATCAAATTTTCGGGGGCTACTTTTTCAATTTTCGGGGGCTCTTCTTTCTTGGGCTAATTTTTCATTAATCCATTTAAGGATACAGTTTGTTTAGTTTAGTAGCGTAGTGTTACGTAAAGAAGGCGTACTTTCTGCGTCAAGTTTCTACGCCGAAAGTACGCGAAATGTTTAAACATATTAAATTGTTTGCGTCCCTCAGGGTTTAGTAACGTAGAACAGCGTACTCTCAGCGTAGTTGGTACGCAACTCTACTATGGACCCCACGCGCCAATAAGTGACCTGCCACCCTGGCAGTGTCACAAAAAAGGTATTAAAATATGCTCATCAGACCGAGAGACCGTGATTAAATGCCTTAAACCCCTGAGCTTTCGGGGGTTCAGCCCGTTGAAACCTGTGGACACAACACCTGCACTCAACTCGCTTTGAGCTACCTGATCCCCCCCCCCCCCCCCCACACACACACACTTTGAAAAACGTTTATATGCATTGATTTGATGCAAGAACTGTATCATAGTAAAAGTATTATTGTCTATCAGTATCATTTTTTTAAACGACCGACTGCATGATTTTCTTGTGAAAACTTTACTCTGAAAATTGATTATCGAAATTCAGTATACAACTATACATGGCCAGAATAATCACAATCTAAGCTCAGGTTGCATACCTCTATGAGTCTATTTTCACGAAAGTATATTAAAATCGGGGCAATAATAGCAATTTCAAAGTGTTGTTTAGCTTCGACTCTCCTCACCATGGACAGGCCTAGCTACTCCATGCTCACACACTCAGTCACGGCACTGGCCACAGCCCCGGCCACAGCACCGGCGACAGCAGCGCTCAGCTGCAGTGGCAAAACGTGTGTGGATTCAATGCAGTTTGCAACTGAACTTTCAGTCACGTGAAAACTTTACTTTGAAGAATGATTATCAAAATTCAGTAAACATGGACAGATTAATACCAAAGTAACCCTGCTTGCATACCTCTATTCACGTAATCTATATACAAATCACGGCAATCTTCATAGAATCAGAGTCGAACCGACTGAGCTGTGCGTGTGTCGGTGAGCGTAGAATCATCGCAAACATAATACACGTACGTTCGTACACGCAGCAGGTCCGCCTGGCCTACAAAGCATATCCTATAGAAAGACGCATAACACGGGTAAGCCCAACTCGTACGTGAGAGCGTGCATTTTTCTACATCCCATCACCCGGGTGAGTCGTCTGTTAATGTGTATTTCTCTTACATGCTACAAAGCGTATCCTATATCAAGAGGCCTAAACTCGGGGTAAGCCACGCCCGCCGTGCTCTCGTCCGCCCGTCCTCCCCGGCACCCCGAAACCGCGTTTAACGGCATGGACGTCGATCGCGGGGTCGACGTGGCACGCGGGTTACGTGAGACAGACCTCGTGGAATTGTGCCGCCCTCCCCGCGCCACGGCGGAGGCGGGCGGGGTCGGGGAAAGACGTTTTTGAGGAACCGTTTTTGCCCGTGTTGGACCCCCCGCGGCGATTTTGCGTATTAGTAATATAGAAGTGTAGAGTATAACGTAAGCAAGACATGGGTCGGAAATGGGATTCTAAGTTTGACGATGACACCTGTACTTCTCGATATACGAAAGATGAAAGTAGGCCTGCTGTGCCGTGCCCTGCGGTTGCTCTCACAGGCTCTCATATGTTCTCCTATTTCGCTTGAAATTGTTAATTTTGTTGCATAAGTTTTATACCTATGGATTCGTAATGTTTCATGGACCAACACTGTGCACATGAGAAATATGGAGAATTCAAAATTTGTCTCCATTTCTTGGATGATTTTCTTCTGCAGCTTCTTATGTGGATATTACACATAGCTATCCAGCCTGTCCACTAGCTAAGAGGACCTTTCACTCTGTGCGGTCAAGCAATGCTCTCTCTGGAACTGAGAAGGGGCATGCTATTGTGTTTGAGCTAAAACCCTATCTCTCAAATCACAATACTATGACTTTGGGGTTGAAAGTCATTCAGTATTCCGCTGTTTTTTCTACACGGCTTGTGCCCATACTACTGTGCAGATGAATGTGAACTCGAAACTGAAGTCTGTCTCAGAATTCAGTCACTCGGTCTGTGTCTCAAACCTTGTTCTGTACATTTATATATGCAGGCCTCACAGCAACAGCTATGTTCCCGCCATTGGAAGTACGGGAATTGGAAGCGGTGGAGAAAACGTGGGAAAAGAGGTGGCAGAAGGTCCACCGTCTACCATCATATCCCTGCCATCATCTTTCAGACCAGAAAGTCTGTACATCATCGCCCGGCTTGCAGAGGTAAGCTTATAAAGTTTCCAGCTTAAAGTTCTACCAAATCATATCAACGTGCATCCCAAAGTTCCAGCAAGGAACCAGGGTCGATATCCGCATGTTAAGATAGGCCATTGGAATGCACGATCGATGAACTATAAAACGATTGCGATTTGTGACCTTATTCTCGATAGTGCCCTAGATATGTTGATTGTGACCGAGTCATGGCTCAGAGGAGATTTCCGCGACAATCATATCATAGCTGATATATCCATCACATTACCAAACTACCAAGTCCTACATGGTGGTATGTCATTTACCGCGCAAGTCTGAAGATCACTACGAATGATTCTCATGATTTCGTAACATTTGAACTCATGGACCTCTCCATTCGAACCTCTCCATCAGTAGTATTCAGAATGTGTGCTATCTATCGACCACCCCCGTCTTCAAAAAAAAAATTAAAAAATACCTTTGAAGGGTTTGTCCGTGACTTTCGTTCGTTGCTTGAATCAGTGACAGTCGACCGCTATCATCTTTTATTGATCGGAGATTTTAACATCCAAGTTGACAATGCTGAGAATAAAGATGCAAAGGTCTTTTCTGATGTATTATACTCGGTAGGACTTGCTCAACATGTCACTGCACCTACGCATCGGGCAGGTCATACGCTGGACCTTGTCATTATACGTAAGAATAAACATCCAATTCTTGACACATCCTGCATTTCAGGACTACCGTCAGATCACAATGCAATAGTCTGCACTCTGAACTTTACCCGTCCCTTCAACCAAGAAATCGATAAAGTGTCGCAAGCCGAAGGACATAGATGTAGAACACCTCATTGCCCGTGTAAGACGTTCCCTTAGTGAACTTCCTGATGTTACTTGTCCATCTGATCTTGCTTAGCAGTTCAGTCACGTTATGAAAGATCTTTTGGACAACCACGCCCCGGAAAAGACTGTACTCATTTCTGTTCGACCCAACGCCCCATGGTACAACGAAGATGTCCGGGCGGCGAAACACGAAAAACGTCGAACTGAGCGTCGTTTGTCAAGAAACGAGAACTCAATCAACAGGAAAATCTATCGTGAAAAGTGTCGTTTATATAATGCTATTCTTTCCGACTCTAAGTCCAGTTACCTGCGGGAGGAGATTGAGAAACTTGACAAGGGACTCTTTCAGTGGATGCAAAATTTAACATCTCCCCCATCATATCAACGAAGTCTGCCGAGCCATGAATCTGATAAATTACAGTTGGCCAACGATTTCGAATCTTTCTTTCAGAACAAGATCCTAACAATAGCTGATGAGTTAATAGACGGTCGTCAAACTGTATATGAGGCTATGCAACAAGAGACTATTTGTCAAGGCATGACATTATTTTTTCCCGTATTTGTTACGCGGCAGAATAATTACCCTTTTTACCTGAACTGAGACTATCAGCACTTTCGCTACAGCGCAAAACAAGACCGTACGAAGGTACATCAACCATGTCGGTTGATCCTAGTTTTTCCTTCATTTATATGCAAAAACTGAAGGTATGTTTAATTCCGTGCTATTATTCTCATGAGTGTATGTTATGCTAGGATTGTACGCGTATCTTTAATGTTTTTGAGGTTTGTAGGACAAATTTGGGCCTCTTTTGAAGTGTGGATAGTGGTAAAAGTCCGTAATGGTATTGACTGTGCTTACGGTACTTGTGAAAGTGATTGATAATTTGTAAAATATTCTTGGTTATGTACTTCAAGGAAGTGTAAGAGATGCTGAAATGTCTCATGATAGTTTATAAGTTACCTGGAGACGTTCATTATTGTTTTTGGTGTCATATTTCATAAATTCGGGATGACACGTGAGACCTATTTTTCTTACGCTATTTTAGGACTTCAGTGAATTGTAGTACTTATACGTACAGATTATATAGCGGAGGGATATTTTCAGACGCCAGGTTTAGTGATTCGCCTTACGGTTAGTCTTGTTTATGTCGCCCTAGGTAATATCGCGTTATTCGTTTTAATACTTGAAAAGGGTTTTTTTTGTAATGTGATTATAGTATGCTGAATGGAGTTTTTATGTAATTCAGAGACGAGACAAAACAACACATTTTATTTTGTTTAAAGTAGACACTATTTATTAGAGTATAGAAGTGAAATGAATAGTTACTTGATAAGAGTTCGAATACGAATCTTTCTTCTAGTTGCTTTACTCTATAGTCTTAAACTTAAATACACCCTTGAAGGTCACGTATTTACTCTAGTTTGCATACAAATAATGTAATCTAAGGGAAAAGGAACAATTTGGGTATTTTTAATCAATAGTCATTCTTTGTTTATCTTTGTTTCTTTACAGGATTCACACGATTGTTGAATGTGCTTTACAGCGCCACAACTATTAAAGAGAAGCTATTCAAGTCACGCCTCCTGTGTGGTTATTATAACAACGTGGAAGTTTAGACACGGTCTTATAACATTCTTCAACAATCAGGCTATAACTATCAACTAAAGATGACTGACATGAAGACTCTAAGGCTGGTGAGGAGAAATCTGAAGGGACAATTGACGAGGACATTAACATCCATTGTCAATCTCTCCGATGAATCTGCAGACCTTAGTCTTCTAAAGCAGTACATCAGCAAGGCTGAAGAACAATTTGTAAAGGTGGAAGGGAAGCATGCAGAGCTTGTACAGTTCATAGAGAATGACGAGGAATTTGAGGCTGAGGAAGACTGGATGACCAACTGCGAGACAGACTTTGTCCAGAAGTTAACTGCTGGTAGGAGAGTTCTCAGCAAGCAGTTGTCGCCACCACCAGTACAGCAGACATCCGAGCAACAGCAGAACGTGACACTCCCAAGCTCTCCTCTCCGCACCTCCTTTCAGAATCAATCTGCAGGTGCCTGTGCCCCTAGGATGGTGAGACTGAAACTACCATCATTTAATGGTGACATCAAAGATTACCGGAGATACAAGGAAATGTTCCAACACTGCACAAGGGAATTGTCAGAAATTGAGTGTTTTTTTCCAGTTAGCGGAGTCAATGGTGTCTCAAAGGGAGAGAAACTTGGTCAAAAGCTGTTCAAGCGTAGCAAGGGCATGGGAGATGCTGGATGAACGTTTTGATGACAAGGACCGAGTGGTGGACAGTTTGCCAAAAGATTTGGATGGTCTCAAGCCATACGAGTATAAAGAAAAGGTGAATCTTCCAGCAATGGCGCGATTCATCCAGGTACTTCAGAACTTTGAGTGCCAGGCAGAGACCATCGGCCTGGCTGGGGAGCTCAACAGCAGAATCATGCTTACCCAAATAAAACAGAAACTCCCAGAAGATCACAGAATGGACTACTACAAAAGTGTTCGGGATGAGAATGCTGACGACTCCATTTCAGGTTTAAGCAAATGGCTGTTCCGACAGCAAATTCTTATGGAGAAATCCAAATCCAGCATCGCAGATAGTATGGAGCCAAAGAGAGTTTCAAAGTCCTTGACTGCAGCCATGTCTTGGGACTCCAGGGAGGCTCCTTCATATGCTCGTGATATCCCGAAATGTGCTCTACATCCTAAGAACTCCTCTTATTTCCTGAAGAACTGCAACAAGTTCAAAGCCCTAACACTCAAGGAGAAGTATGAAGTCATGAAAGCAAATGGTGTATGTTTCCGTTGTGGTCATAACAACTGTATTGCAGGGAAACCACCTCATGACCGCAGCAAGTGCCAGTTCAGGGCACCATGTCGAGTCCAGACATGTGGTAGTGACGAGCACTTTCCTGCCATCTGTGAGCCCATGGTGATGCCAGAGATAAGGATCAGAGAAGTGGCTATGCTAACCAGGCAGACTCTGTGAGGCCCGCTCAGTCTAACAGCTTCATACAGACTTCTGCAATCAACCATGTAGGGAAACTGCAAGCTACCTTACCTACCGTGATGGGATATCTACGATGTGGCAGCAAACGACACCTAGTACGCATTCTGTTGGATGGAGTCAGTCAGGCCACACTCGTGAGAACAGGAATCTTTCCCAGAATGGAGGGTGATCTTTTCCAGGATCATGACCTTAGCATTGTTGGCGGCAGTAATATCAAGCGGAAGTTGAGAGTCCTTGATTGTGAGATTGAGGATTTACAAAGGAGTTGGTCTTATCCGTTGACAGCTACTGAGATAGATAAGCCATGCGGGAATACACCTGTCATTTTCCCTGAGCATCTACAGTCCTATGACCACTTGACAGGTGTAGAGATAGATGTGGCCCCATCACCAGTCATTGATCTGCTGCTTGGAGTGGACAATACTCACCTTATGGTATGGGAACAGTACATCAGGGGAAGCAGACCAGATGAGCCAGTTGCGGTTAAATGTCCTCTAGGTTGGTTTGTTCAAGGAGGCCCAGCAGCTAATGCAGCACCACTCCTCAACTACGTCAGTGTAGCTGCTTCAGGATCCCTGGAAGAGTTCATTGGACTCGAGACAGCTGGTTTGGAGCCCAGGAAATGTAAATGCTTCTCTGATGACGAGAAAGGAACTGAATCCATGCGGAAGAGTGTTACTCAACTACCAGATGGCTCTTATGAGTTTCGCTTACCCTGGAAGCGATCTCCGGAAGAACTACCAGACAACTATGACTACGCAGTTAAAAGGCAGAAGAGCCTGGAGAACCAGTTCCGAGACCGGCCTAATGAGTGGGAAGTCTATTGCCGGCAAATGAGAGACCAATTGGAAAGGGGTGTCTCCCGGCAGGATTCACAGGACGAGTTGCAAACAAGACAGGGATGTAGGCAGAAGGATGTGGTTTCTTCCACACTTTGGGGTTGTTAAAAACTCAAAAACAACTCCAGTCCGGGTAGTTTACGATGGTAAGGCGAAGTTCCAAGGGCGTTCCCTGAATGACTGTCTCATCAAAGGAGAGAATGTTAACTCGAATCTTCTCGAGGTGGCCCTCCGGTTCCGTGAAAATGAAGTGGGCATGATCGCAGACATATCCAAGATGTTCCAGGCTATTAAGATTTCACCAGATGATGCTCGGTTCCACAGGTTCGTTTTTAGAGAGAATCCAAACCATCCCATACAAGTCTTTGAGCTTACAACAGTCACTTTCGGGGATAAACCCTCTCCAACCGCAGCAATCATCACCCTCAGACCTGTGGCTCGTGAGCATGCACCAGATGATGACAAGATACAGAAAGTAATCATCAAGCAATTCTATATGGACGACCTGAACGAGTCAGTTAGTAATGCTGAGGAAGCTCTGGAGTTGAAGTCCAAGCTGACAGAGACATTGAAGAAAGGAAACTTCAACTTAAGGAAGTGGCAGTCTAATGTCAAGAAGGTATGTGATGAGACAGAAAACACAGACACTGCTACTGTCCTAGGTACCAGCTGGGATCTATCTAAGGACACACTGAGAGTGAAGAAGGTCAAACCCTCCGAGGATACTACCCTCACCAAGCGGAAGATTCTTGTTCAAACGGCATCCTATTATGATGGTTTTGGAATGCTTTCCGGACTGTTGGTACGCCCCAAGATTCTTCTTCAAAGGTTGTGGCAGCTGGACCTTGACTGGGACTCCCCTCTTGACCAAGGCAGTGAGCTCTACTCCATGATGAGTAAGATCAACAGATACCTAAATGAGATAGGCGGCATTGAGATCCCAAGATGTCTGATACCAGAGCCTTATAGGGGAACGAGACCCCTACCCATAGTGTCCATGCATGGTGTCAGTGATGCTTCAGAGGACGCCATGGGTTTTGCAGTGTGGCTGAGATGGTCACATGCTGACAGCCAAGAAGCTCATCTATCCTTCGTCTGTGCCAGATCTAGGGTGACACCTCTGAAACAGACAAGCATGCCTCGGCAGGAGCTACAAGCTCTTCTCCTTCTATCCAGACTGATGATCACCATCAGAGATGCTCTACGCTTCAGCATAGTCGGATGAAAGATGTGGACAGACAGCATGACAGCGATTAGTTGGCTTAGAGGGCAGTCTAAGACCTTCCGATCTTACGTCGCACATAGAGTCGGTGAGATCACATCTGAATTTGACCCCTACAGGGATATCGTCTACGTTCCCTCGGATCAAAATGCTGTTGATCTCATTTCCAGAGAAGGCGTTGTTACAGACATGCAGGAGGTCATCAAGGGCCCAAAGTACTTGAGACTACCTCCTCATTCTTGGCCGAGGACACCAGAAAATGTTCCTGTCAAACCGGGAGATCCTGAATGGAAGAAGTTTCACTCCCGAAACACCAAGATCCTCTCAGTAACTATGAATGCTGTGTCCAAGAATTCCCCGATTGTTGATGTTACCAAGTTCTCCAGCTGGTCAAAGCTACAGATGGTCACGGCGAGGGTGATATCCCTCAAGGAGCTTCCCCGGAATCAATGGCCGAAGCAATTCCTCCAGCAGATCTCTGAATGGCCATCCCAAAGAATGATCAAAGAGGCAGAACTGTATTGGGTCAGACAAGCTCAGAAGGAGATAAACTTCCAAGATTCCAATATACAGAAGCTGGACCCATTCTTCGATGAGGACAGTGAAGTGAACCGTGTTGGTGGACGTCTAGGTAGATCACCGCTGTCGTATGACATTCGCTACCCATATCTTATTCCGAAGAAGAGTCATATCAGCTTCCTCCTGGTATGCGATAGACATCTACATGCCCTTCATAGTGGTCATTTGCGGACAGCAAATGAGGTTCGGAAGAAGTACTAGATAGTGGGGGACATGAACATTGCACGACGTGTTGTACGCTGTTGCATCACTTGCAGACGGCATAGAGGCAAACCGACGCACCAGAGGATGGCTGATTTACCAGAGTTTCGGGTCAGCCCATGTTCGTCACCCTTCAAGACTACCTTGGTGGACTACCTAGGCCCAGTAATGGTGAAGCTGAATCGTAATACCACGACCAAGGGATATGGTGCCTTATTCAATGGTGCGGTTACCAGGGCTGTCCACCTGACAGTAGTCCAAGACCTATCAACTCAGGCATTCCTTCAAGCCTTAGAAAGGTTTGTCAGTATTAGAGGAGCACCAGCCATGATGGTTAGTGACAATGCTACTTGTTTCCGAGGGGCTGACAACACGATCAATGAGCTGAACCTTAAGCTGAACCAAACGCAGGTCCGGGAGCACTGTCAACGTTATAAGGTTGAGTGGAAGTTCGGACCACCGGGAGGACCCCATCACCAAGGGGCAGTAAAGCGCATGGTCCAAGAAGTAAAGAAAGCTATGAGGCACCTTGTGAAGGCTGACCGTCTTACCTTCGTAGAATAGGAGACTGTTTTCTGCAAGATTTCAGGGCTCATCAACAGCCGTCCCCTGACTGCGATGTCATCGTCGCCTCTCGATCATCCACCGCTGACTCCCAATCACTTTCTCATTGGGAGAGGAGATCTGAACTGCCCTGATATTCCTTGTGAGGACTACAAGGGAGATCTACGGAAACGTCGTGAACTGTGTAATACAATGGTGGAGGGTTTTTGGCGTAGATGGATGGAGTACACCCACAAGTTGGCACCACGTCAGAAGTGGCAACGATCTTCAGACAACGTGGAAGAGAACGATATCGTCCTCGTCATCGGTGATGACAGAAAACGCGGGTCGTGGAAGATGGCCGAGGTAGTCAGGACTCAGTCTGGACAGGATGGCCTTGTTAGAGTCGTCGAAGTGAAATACGCAGATGGGACGCGTGCCACCAGGCCAATTCTCGCTACCCCAAATAGCGATTCTGCCGAGATCCGGGGAAAATCCTGAAAACGCGCATTGCATTATGGGATAGCTTTTCGACATTACAGCTTCCTGTGCAGGCGTTCGTGATCACAACCCTCTCTTTCACGGTAGAGTTTAACGGCCTTTTGTGCTAAAGTCACTAATTCTGCCCGAAGCTTTCCATTGCATATTATAATTTGTACAAATTACACTGATTGGCATCGATTTTAGCGTGCGTGAAAACTCTGCACAGCGAACACAGGCGCTATCGCCAGTGGGATGGGACTCTATACCGGAAGTTGTAGTGACGACCCGAGAGAGTGAAAATTACCTCGTCTCGCGAATTTCGAGATTTTCGTACCTATTTAGGGTAGCGAGAATTACAAAACTTGTATCCCTGATGAAGCGAGATGAACGTTCAGACATTTAAAGGTTCAAGAACTGTTGATTACTGGACATTTGAACAGCTTGAAGAAAATTGCTATTAATGGGCAATTTATAGAGGATAGTGATTTCGTTGTATTTCTCTTTGATCTTATAAGTGTTCCATTTAGTCTTAAATCATGTAAGATTGTGTTTTTGTGACATTCCGTCACGCTTAGGGGGTCGGGATGTCAAGGCATGACATTATTTTTTCCCGTATTTGTTACGCGGCAGAACAATTACCCTTTTTACCTGAACTGAGACTATCAGCACTTTCGCTACAGCGCAAAACAAGACCGTACGAAGGTACATCAACCATGTCGGTTGATCCTAGTTTTACCTTCATTTATACGCAAAAACTGAAGGTATGTTTAATTCCGTGCTATTATTCTTATGAGTGTATGTTATGCTAGGATTGTACGCGTATCTTTAATGTTTTTGAGGTTTGTAGGACAAATTTGGGCCTCTTTTGAAGTGTGGATAGTGGTAAAAGTCCGTAATGGTATTGACTGTGCTTACCGTACTTGTGAAAGTGATTGATAATTTGTAAAATAATTCTTGGTTATATACTTCAAGGAAGTGTAAGAGATGCTGAAATGTCTCATGATAGTTTATAAGTTATCTGGAGACGTTCATTATTGTTTTTGGTGTCATATTTCATAAATTCGGGATGACACGTGAGACCTATTTTTCTTACGCTATTTTAGGACTTCAGTGAATTGTAGTACTTATACGTACAGATTATATAGCGGAGGGATATTTTTAGACGCCAGGTTTAATGATTCGCCTTACGGTTAGTCTTGTTTATGTCGCCCTAGGTAATATAGCGTTATTCGTTTTAACACTTGAAAAGGGTTTTTTTGTAATGTGATTATAGTATGCTGAATGGAGTTTTTATGTAATTCAGAGACGAGACAAAACAACACATTTTATTTTGCTTAAAGTAGACACTATTTATTAGAGTATGGAAGTGAAATGAATAGTTATTTGATAAGAGTTCGAATATGAATCTTTCTTCTAGTTGCTTTACTCTATAGTCTTAAACTTAAATACACCCTTGAACGTCATGTATTTACTCTAGTTTGCATACAAAGAATGTAATCTAAGGAAAAAGGAACAATTTGGGTATTTTTAATCAATAGTCATTCTTTGTTTATCTTTGTTTCTTTACAGGATTCACACGATTGTTGAATGTGCTTTACAGCGCCACAACTATTAAAAGGAAGCTATTCGAGTCATGCCTTCTGTGTGGTTATTATAACAACGTGGAAGTTTAGACACGGTCTTATAACACTATTCATCTTACTTTCTCTGAATTTCACCCGATATCTGAGGTTAAACCCCCCCCCCCTTGAGTTTTTTGTGTGTGTGTGTGTGTTTTTTTGTGGAAAAAAAAACCCTTTTGAGTTTTTCAATTTTTGTTTTATTAAAAAAAATACATAAATAAGAAAGAAAAAAAATTATGCCAATGGCTGACCGAAAAAAAGGTGACCCTACCCCCCCCCCCCAACGGAACAAAATGTCAATTTTTCAAATTTCGAGACCAATTTTTTTTTTTTTTAATGTGTCCTCTTACCCCCCCCCCCCCCTTGTCGATCTTGTCGATGTATATTGCTAGGAATTAAAGGAAACCAAACCCAAGAAATGACTTTACTCATTCTGAGAGATCTATTATATTATTGCCCATTAGTCTACAAGATTCCCCACCAAAATGTATGAGGTATAAAGCAAGAATTATGTAGTTTCTGAGCACGACATGGGCATCGCCATTTTCTTGATAACGTGACGTACTATGCGAAGTCGTTTATCAAGTAAATGTATTCAAATTAATGGATGCTTCCTTCCCAGACTTTTGTGGTGATGAAGCATTTCATTCACCTGCTATTATCCTTTGTACTACAACTGCCAGAACGCAAATTGCATAAATAAGTTGTTGCTCTCCTGGGGTGAAGGTTTCTCATAAATGAAATAGATTTTTCAACTACTAGTACTATAGTGTAGTATTTATTAATGAATTAAGTTACATTTATTCCCCTGTTATTTATGTTTCACCAAATATAATTCCTATCTTCTCACTTATGATTTCTCCTTAATGAAAAGTATAATTTTTTCATTATTGATTTAAAAATTATCTCTAACTAAAGCTGGGTGCATGATACATGTACAACTTCAACTGGTACGTCACATCTTCAGGAAAATGGCTGCGGCCATGTCATGCTAAAAGGCATCACATCATGCATGCCAGGAATATCTTCATTTATCTATCTCATGTACATTTTCGTAAGGAATATTGTACATCAAAGGACAGGAATACATCTCATTTTTCAGAATACCTACATTTATTCTGTGGGGTTAAGTTTCCTTTAAGTTGTTTCGACTTGAGCGAGAATTAAGTTTTTAAGTAATATTGGTCGCGGTAAATGGTCAATAGGCTATTTTCGTAATGTAACCAAATTGAATGCATAAGTCTTTGTGAAGTGCCTCAATACAAATTATTTCATTCACCTGATAAGAATAATAGTATTTCAATAGTCAGATTGCAAACTGCATATATTAAGTGTTGCTAGGTAGGTCAAGCCATAATGTGTGTCCTACCTGGCAACAACTAATGTATGCAGTTCGAGTTCTGTCTATTGAAATACTATTATTCTTATCAGGTGAATGAAATAATTTGTATTGAGGCCCTTCACTAGACGTATGCATTAAATTTGTTTTACATTACGAAAATGGCCTATTGCATTACTGATTAAAATGAAGTTGGTCTTGTTAATATGCAGTGACAACTTGTTTGAGTGGATCCGGTTTATGACAGTGTTTAGTTCGTGGTTTATTGTATTCAGAAGGATTTGCGGATTTTTATTTGAAAGAAATTTTTCAAGTCATCAGCAAATTAAATATCTATGTGACATATTTTGTATATCAATCAAACTTGAAAAAGGTTGAATATTGATCAAAACAAAATTTCAACTGAATAAGTACATACGTAGTTTGCTTATATTCCATGTTTCACGACTGTTCCAATTTACCAAGTGAATGGCCTTTAAAAATGGTTGTTTGAAAATAACCCAAATATATACGTGTGCACTATACAAATATTAATGCTGTTTTTCTACCAATAGGGCGCTTTAGCAACGCGACTGAAGGCAAATAGGAAGGGAGAATTCACTCAACCGAGATCGTCCTGTACTATGCTCCCGTATTCATTTGTAACCTGTATAAAGAGAGCTTTCGCAAACACGACGGAAGGCAAAGACGAGGGTAACCGAGCAAAATAATCAATCAAAATTTTCACGACCGTTCTCAGCCATAATAGCGTTCGTTCCCTAAACTCGACGGAAGAGTTGTATCGCCGTACAATAGACCATTTTCGTAATGTGACCAAATTTAATGCATACGTCTTTGTGAAGTGCCTCAATACAAATTATTTTATTTAACTGATAAGAATAATAGTATTTCAATTAGACAGAATCCGAACTGCATACATTATTTGATCTCGGTTGAGTGAATTCTCCCGTCCTCTTTGCCTTCCGTCGCGTTGCTAAAGCGCCCTATTGACCCCCCCCCTCCCATGACACATATATTAGGAAACGCTTACCTGTATGAATAATGCCTTTGCTTTTAATGTAGAGTAGAACTCCTCATTGAGATCACCGCCAGTGAGTTTCAGGTCAGTCAGGTTTGGCATAGAACACAGTGCTTCTGCTAGGTGATTTGATGAGGCTAGTGTGGGACACTGGGGATCATCAAGCTTGAGCGTCTGGACCTGCATTGTTTGTGAATATATTTAAGCAGCACTTCTATACATGCACATGTTTTATTTACTTAATTCTGACTTTATTCTTACATTTCACACAAATTCCATTAATTACATAGTTGTATTCATTATAAACATTCTCAACAAAAGTGAGAGAATATATTTTTTCTCATTAAATTAAATTCCTGTCTGTTGAATAAAATAACACACTCAAGAGTTTATGGAGAGGATGATTAGTAAAAGTATTTTTTTTTAAATTCATATTTGTATTCGTGGGCGTTGAATATTAACTATTGATCAAAACAATGTCAATCTTTAATATACACACTTGAATTTGAACTGAATCAGTACATACGTAGTTTGCTTATATTCCATTTTACTTGACTGTTTAAATTTACCAAGTGAATGGCCTTTAATAAGGGTGTTTGAAGAAAAAATAACATATATATACGTGTGCACATGCAACTATTACTGCTGTTCTTTCTACCAATGGCACTACATGACACTTACAGTAGGAAACACGTACCTGTATGGATAGTGCCTTTGCTTTCAATGCAGAGTAGAACTCCTCATTGAGATCACCGCCAGTGAGTTTCAGGTCAGTCAGGTTTGGCATAGAACACAGTGCTTCTGCTAGGTGATGTGACGATGTTGATGTGGGACACCGGGGATCATCAAGCTTGAGCGTCTGGACCTGCATTGTTTGTGAATATATTTAAGCAGCACTTCTATACATACATATGTTTTATTTACTTATTCCTGACTTTATTTTTACATTTCACACAAATTCCATTAATTAGGTGATACGTACGTAGACGTATCACCTTTTGATTTCGTCAAGATTTTTCTTTATTATTATTAGGTGGTCTGTTGAAAACAGATCACCTATTGTTTTCGTCAGAATTTTCTTTCTTTATTATTTATTATTTATCAGGTGGGCTGTATAACGTACAGACCACCTTATAATTTCGTTAGAATTGCCTTTATTTATTTATTATTTAATATATATTTTTCTTATTTCTAACCACTTTTTTGTTGGCAAGATAACTTGGAAATGGCTCAATCAAATAATTTGAAATTTGGCACACATATGTATAGGCATATGTACAAAGCACAATAACGTTTTCAACATTGACCTTCACTGATGACGTCATCTAGGCGCCATTTTGTAAAATTTTACGAAAATCAACTCCTGATCATATCTTCATAACCAAAAGGTATTTCTGATTCATATTTATCATGATCAGGGTCAATATCCGTCCGGTCAATTTCAGGTCAAATAACGCGCGCGTGCGCGTACGTCCGCGCGTCAATGCGCGCGCAAAATTTTGAAATGCTCAAAATCGTCTCAAAATCATTTTGCATACGTTTTAGGCCATTCTAAGCATTTTTTAAAAATCGCGCACACGCGCATGCGCGCGCGTTTTCGCGCGTAAAACTATTAGACACCATAGAATCGCCATTTTTTTTCTTTCATAATATTCCACATATTCTTACAAACAAATTGATACCATGTTTGTCTCTTTATGACTATAAATAATTGAATAATCGACCGTTTAACATAAATTTCAATGCGGGCGAGCTCTTGTAATACATAGCATATATGGGCAAAAACATGCCTATGCAAAATCCATTATAGCTCTTTAGGATGCAAGGTGACCCCAATTTTTTTTTCATATTTTGAGCGAGTATGAATCAGAGATATGATTTCATGTCTCATTTGACCCTCAATTAACTCATGACGTCATCATAATGGCCTCCGAACTCAAAATTTCAATTTGCCTATTATGACGTCAGCATTTTTTTGGAAAATTGATTGTATCTTTCTAAAAATTGATTAATTTTCTTTAAAATTTTGATATGTTCTAGCTGAGACAATTCTCTACAAATCCAGTTGTCACAATTTTTCATTTTGACAAAGGCATCATGGCGTATTTTTGCGATTAAAGGAGGCAAGCTAATTTTTTCACATTTTGCGTGTATTCTCTATGGGAAATGACTTTTTCTCAAAACTTGATTCTACATTCCCGTCTTTCGCGAGCAATATCTACGTCGTTTTAGCTTCATTTACGCTGAACTCCGAATATGTTGTAGCTGAGACAAAAAGCTATTTCAAATGTACCCTTTATTTTGTCTCAATTTTTTGTTGGATCAGCCCACCTATACTTGTTCCAAACAAGTATTACAAATCTAGTTTATTATTATTCTTCCTCGAATTTGTTCGCAGGATATCTCAAGACTGAATGAAGCCATTGTTATGAATCTTTCAATGATGATAGATCTCAGTCTTACTTAGAACTGCGTGACTTTTCAAAGACTCGAAGTCATCGTGACGTCATCCAGGCGCCATTTTGTGAAAATCAACTAATGATCATATCTTCATAACGGATAGGAATTTTTCATTCATATTTATTATGATTAAGATTAATATCCGTCCGGTCAATTTAAGGTCAATAAACGTGCGAGAACGCGCGCGAGCGCGTTCGTGCGCGCATTAATGCGCGCGCAAAAATTTAAAATGCTTTAAATCGTCTTAAAATTTTTTTGCATACGTTTCGGGCCATTTAAAGCATTTTGCAAAAAAAAACGCGCACACGCGCATGCGTGCGCGTTTCCGTGATCATCAAGCTTGAGCGTCTGGACCTGCATTGGTTGTGAATATATTTAAGCAGCACTTCTATACATGCATATGTTTTATATACTAATTTCTGATTTTATTCTTACATTTCACACAAATTCCATTGATTACATAACTGTATTCATAATAACATTTTCAGCAAAAATTTAAGAATAGATTTTCTTTCAAATTCAATTCTTGTCTATTGAGAAAGAAACATACCATAGTTTCTATGGAGATAATTATTTAGTAAGATTGATTAAAAAAAAAAATCTATATGCATTCTTTCTAGGGCTTCCAACCTGTTTGCATAGAAAACTTCTAATCCTACTAACTCTAAAATCAATAATTCCCCAAAATTTGCATTTGCTATTAAAGTATTACAGCTTAAAGGTATTCATAACTCTTGATTTCATCTGTGCAAGATCCCCAATTCAGGAGTTTGTTTATATGGTTCAGTTGGGTAAATTCGAGCCTTTGTTGAAAATGGCTCTTAAAAAACTATCTGAAAATCTAAAAAAAAATCAGACAAATTTGGAAAAGGATATTGATCAAAACAATCTTATTAAGACATGAATTTCGACTGAATCAGCTTCATGTATTTTGCTTTCATTTCATGTTTCATGGCTGTTCCAATTTACCAAGTGAATGACCTTTAATAAGGGTGTTTGGGAAAAAAATGCTTATAAACATGTGCATCATAAAATAATTTCTGCTCTTTCTGTCTATTGCTGATCCTCCATGACATTTACATTAAGACAAACTTACATGTATGGATGATGCCTTTGCTTTCAATGTAGAGTAGAACTCCTCATGGAGATCCCCTCTGAAGAGTTTCAGGTAAGTCAGGTTGGGCATAGAACACAGTGCTTCTGCTAGGTGATGTGACGAGGCTGATGTGGGACACCGGAGATCGTCAAGCTTGAGCGTCTGGACCTGCATTGTTTGTGAATATATTTAAGCAGCACGTCTATACTTGCATATGTTTTTATTTACTAATCACTGACTGTATTCTTACATGTCACACAAATTCGAATAATTACATCGTTTTTTTTTCTGATTTGTCTCATCAGAAGATTTATTAGGTATACATGGTTTACATTCAAAGATACAATGATACATATCAAACTTACATAATCAAAAACGCATCATAATTGGCATAAAGAAGAATTAAAATTTAATCATTGGAAAGCATTTTAATTATCATTAACATAAGAATTCGTTCCTGCACCTCAGTCGGATCATTTAAAGGGATAGTTGAGATTTGTTGCACAGGTCGCCACACAAAATATTTTGTTTGTGAGATAATGAAATACTAAGTGTCAAAATTGAAAGAACATACAATTTTAATTAACGAAAAAAAATCATCTTTGTTTGATCAAAATCTGTTCAGAGACGGCTGAAATATCCATAAATATAACGATTTCTAATACTTGTGTACCACCACAAATATGAGATAATTTGAAAAAGCCGTTGAAAAAAAAGAAATAGCGCCTTTATCGTCGTTTTCGTGTTGGTTATATTACGCAGCAGCCGGCCCATGCATTGTTATTTTTAAATAAATAATTAATTAACGGTCACCGTACTTTTTTTAAAGTGGAGCTGAATTGGTATCATCGTATTGGCTAAATTTCACACATTTTGGGGTCTAAAATTACCTTCATAGCAATTTTAGGTTCTAAAAGGGCACTAGAAATGTCATAGATAAGAATAGGAAAAATGACCATGCACTTTGAAGGCATTTGCGGTCTGAAAACAGAACTCAACTATCCCTTTAGAGAATTCTCAAAACTTATTTCTATTCTTTGTAATTGTTATTTTTACAGTGTAATGCACTTGGAGAGCAAGATAATTATTCTGTTTATATTCACTAATGTAAAGCTCTTTGAGCATGTCTATGTAAAGGCACTATATAAATATCATATGTATGTATCTAATTATACTGATAATTCCCACCCCTTTTTTTGGTATAGATAACACGTAACAACTTTTTTGGTAAAAAAAACATGTGCTTTCTGGTCGTATCAACATTTGACTGACTTTCATATCTTTATAAAATTTCTCTTTGAAAATTCATTTTGGAGGCAACGTTTCTTTTGTCTATTCATGTGATAACCCGATCGACAATCAATTTGTAAATGGTCCAAAAAGCTATAGTAAGGAATAAAGTACAATGATTCTCACAATTTATTTTGAGCAAGTGTTAGATACTAAACGTCAATATCTTTACTTGGTATATATCTTGTAATATATCTTTCAGGTGAAGAGCTCATTTAGTTTGCATTCGATAAACGCGTGATTTATATCCTCTTTTATATTACATTTTGGGCATACATCGTTATTAGATATTCCCCGTTTGAAGAAACAAATCTTTTTTCTGACAATAGATTAATTATATAGTTGTATTCATAATAACATTCTCAACAAAAAAGATTGAATAGATTTAATTTTATGAAAAAGAATACACTAAAGTTTCTATGGAAAGGATGATTTTAGTATGAGTGATTTAAAAAAGATTCTTTATGTATTCTTTATATGGCGTCCAACCTGTTTGTATTGATATGACCTACTTCTTCTAATACTGAAATTAATAGTACCCATAAATAGACATTTGCTATTGCGATGTCTCAAGTGAAAGGGATTTATATTAACAAAAAACAATATAAATTCAGTCAGGTTTGGCATAGAACATGGTGGTTCTGTAGGGTGATGCGGTGCGGGTGGTGTGAAACATTTCACAAAAGAAAGCTCGAGATTCTGGACTTGCATAGTTAAGCAGCTCATCTATACATATTTTTCATTTACTACAGCAAAACTTGAAGGGGAAGGGGGGGGGGGGTAGGAGGGGACATGGAAATGTTGACATCTAGTGCAGCGATCTTGGGTTGTGATAGTTTGCTTGATTGTTTCTTTTTTAATAGACCTAGGAAAAGGAAAGGTGAAAACAAAATTGAAACAAGTGTATCGTAATCGATGTGGAGGATCGTTACTTCTGGCGGCTTTTCTACCCCTGGCATTTTTATCTCTGATATTTTTACCTCTCACATTTTTTTCACCGAACCAATTGTCCTTGGGGAAGTTACCAGGAAGGGGTAATTTTCCAGGTAGGGTCTATGGAAGTGATTTAAATTGCGCAAACCCTGCTACCCAGGATCAGTAATTATTATATATATTTTAATTTTTGTATATTTTGTTGTGTGATGTAAAATTCAACATCTTCTATTTTGTAAATTCTACAGAATCGACCAGGACATGTACTATTTTCTGGTCCCAACATTTAGCAACTGTTTTTATTCTGTAACATTTGTTTAGATATTGCAAAGACACATTTGAAACACATGTTGTTATTGTTGGAGGTATATACATAAATCAATCGATATATATATATATATATATATATACTCCTAGGTTAGGTGTGGGGGTGAATTAAAAATTTTATTTTATAAGGAAGACCCAATATTATAATCCTTTTAATATAGAAACCCTTTATAACACTACTCTCAACAAAATGCTAAATATTGGGTGGTACATGAATGCCAATGTAGAATAATATTTTAGATGCTGCCATCCCACTTTCTAATTGGAAATAACTCTTGACCACAACCTTTTATGGACATGAGGTCCTCATGTTTTAATTCATGTAATGCTAATCCTGTGTCATGAAAGGAATGTTTACATATCTATATGACTACCCTTTATATATCATAGCAATGCCAATTATAATAATAAATATAATCCAAATTGGAGAACACTGTCTCTATCGTTTTATTTGACTTTTGTGAAGAGCATGTGACACTCGACATCGACGCCATTTATATACAATTATAGAGTGTATCACTTACATGTAGGGAAACATATTTTAGTCTATTTACATGGTTTAATAATAATAATTATAATAATAACAATAATAACAAATGCTTAACTTTCACCTACATAATAATTTTAGGATTAATAAATACATGTATCTGACTTTCAGTGCATGCCAAAAATGTTTATATAATATGTAATCCCAAGTCGTATGGGTTATGCAAATGCGAATGTGACTAACACGAAAGGGCATCAGAGAGTCCACAATCAAGGCAAGAATCACTCTCCCTCCTTATTCTTTTTTCATTGGATGAAGCCTAAGATAATATTTTATATTAATCCAAAATATGAGTATAATACTGTTATTTAACCAATACTTAACTACATGTGTTTTTTTCATTCATAAAGCTTCCTTTCTAAACATGATCATAAGATAAATAATTTCCTTAATTAAAAAAAACTTCCATGAAATAACTCGAACGTCATATCTCTGATATTAATGTTATGAATTGGACTTTACCTTGTAAATTAGGTAAGAATCATGTGGTGCAAAAGTACCCCATGGCTTCTCCAGTCAATGACAAATTGTTTCCCTCCTTTTGGGGGGAATCATTTTGAGTACCCCTGTAGGGATTCCCATTGAACTCTTTGCATGAGTGCATTTCTTTTGTGTTAGTGCTGGCATTGGTGAATGCTTTAGCAGGCAGGCAAGTCATTCTATGCTAACTTGAGAAAGTGGCATGTAACTTTGCCAAAGTTGACCACCTGTTACAATACTTAATACAATAGCAGCATAAAAGTTGCTATGTCAGACATGCTGTAGCATCTACAGGCAATGATGGTGTAGTGTACATTTATCAAAGCAGGCAATTTTATTACGAGCGTTGTGCTGAGCTGGGGGAAATTACATACCATTGTCTATGGTAGAATATTAGTTTAGCCGAATGTTTAGTGTGACATGTCTGACAAAGCAAGTTATATATTGCTATTCTTTGTTGTATGTAACAGGTGGTCAACTTTGGCAAAGTTACAACCCACTTTCTCAAGCTAGCTCATTGATGACTGACAGATGATGTCACAAGGGGAATGAGATCTGGAGGGGTTTTAGGGTGGAGCTTAACAAGTTTGAAAACTAAATATATCAAAAAGGATTACAAAAATCTATGAAACACATTCAGAAGTTTACATATCAAAATATGAAATGCAGCCAGGACTACACACCGACACGAATAAACTTGTATTTGGATAGCAGGGAGCCTTCAAGTCGCAAGTACATGTACATGTAAATTTGTGTACTAGTAGATGAAACTTGTGCAGACTTTGCTTAAAGGCTGCAATCTAATCATCCCAGAGTTCCCTGTGTTCAACTTTTACGAGTGGCAGATTGTAGCACCAATGTATACCTCTTGGTTAGCACTATGACTAGTATTGGTCGAGGCTGTTTATGATGGGAGATCAATTATGTGAAGACACAAATCTTAGTTCTGACTCCAAATATCTCGAACCCTTTCATTAAGTATGTTGTGATCTTCCTATATGTCCTCTCTTTAATCGATTGAGGTTACAGCTAATCCCCTGGTGCTGTGAACATACTGGCATTAAAACACATGACACGCAATGGAAATTGAGCATCCTACACAGGGACTATAAGACCGTGTTCAAGGTTTTTGGGGCTATTGACGCCATAATTTGTTTTGCCGCTGCCTCTTGAAACCCAGTATAGCCATAAACTTGTGCCTCCCAGAGTTTATATTATGAGAAGTGCTTTCTTTGGGCAGAAACAAAGATTTTGTGATTTTCTGTAGTCGTCGATCAAGGTGCCGGGGATTGTATCATAGCATTAAAGTCGTATAAGCATACCACAATGTTTCCACGGTAAGTATTCACACTTGAAAGCTTTTGGTAGAACCATGTGGTAAGCCTTAGCGAAAAGACCATTGATACATTCTTTTGTCAAAAGAACCAGCATATACCGTGAGGTCAAGATGGGGTGATGGTACATGTTGTAATTTCCATGTTACAAACTGTTATTTTTTTTTTTTACATATGTAACATGAATAAAAACCTTCACCCCACATTTCAGTTACCATTTACCATAAGTAGCCGACATCTTGGACATTCTTTTTTTTTTTTTTTTGAAATGTGGGGTGAAGGTTTTTATTCAAAGTCAAAGATGTAAAAAATAACAGTTTGTAACATGGAAATTACAACATGTATCATCACCCCCATCCTGACTCACATGAACACACCACTGAGTCTACCAGGGAAAGTTACAATAAAAACTGCAATTCCTGTTCACTCATGCATAAAAGTTTGGTTTAAAAAAACACATGAAATTCACTCAGCAAATCATGAATGTATCATATCACCCTCAATTTTGTAAGCTCTAATGGATTTACCTCTCACAATTTGGAAGGCTAATTCCTGCGCAACCTAATTTGTATACCCTTTACAAAAGTGAGCTGTGCTCACCCAAGCATGAATTATTTTCAGACTTTTGGTGTTATATGAAAGTTGAGTTTATGAGCTTTCCATACATATAAAACTTTTCCCCCAGAATCATATATTTCTTATTCGGATGCCATTTCAGAAGTGTATAGTATTTTTTTGGGACGCACGGTATGAGACATTTAAAGGAATTACAGAAAAGTAAATATATAAAAGAAAAGGAAAGAGGTAGAGATGGTATTGGAATGGAATTAAATTAAACACTTACACATACATGTATATCACAATTGCCGATAAACTGCTCACCTTTGATTTTTCTCCTTTCCTTGCCAGTGATGCAAACAAGCGATGATGGTGTGCACGTTGATGAAGAGAAACTTCCCTCAATGATGGCGTGGAGCATATTATCTCTGCTACATCAAGTGACATAGAAGGTCCACAATCTTTCCTAATATCGAGTTCAACCTGAAAAAAATGACAAAGTGATTACAGATGGGAACGTTCGCCCTAGATGTGCTGTTAGAACTACAAAGAGTAAAGAGGGGAAAGGAGACTTTGAGGTTACAGGCTGAAGAACTATTGCCACAACATTTCGTAACATATCCTCACCTTTGCAACAACAGAAATAACTCATCAATAACACCAATTTCGCACAGGGCCAAGAATAACATACAAATTCCTTTATACCCTGTTGAACATTTATAAACCAAACATTTGGATTTCAATTAGGCAAGAGATATTCCCCAAATTTATCTTATCTGAAAAGTATCTAGATGCAATATGTATATATGCAGATTCGTTTTGCACGCAGTGCTCGACATGCCTAATCAGGTCGCTTTCTCTATCCCAATTCTATTCAGAGTTTGTATGCATATTCTTTACCATCCCATCGTGTGCACTGAACAGACAGTCCAGGCGCCATTTCGACTGTTTCGGGTCCGTTTTCATGCCTACTTTCTGTCAGCCATCCTTTCAGCCCATCTATCTCCAACTCCCTCTCCGGGAACGGAGGGACCGCATACGTGTTCCCAAAATCTCAAAGAAAAAGATCTGCCCGTATTGACTTTACACACCGGACTTTTGCTGAAAGGAGAGTGGGGTGCTGAAAAGGCTCGTATAACAAAGAAAAAAGATCTACCCGTATTGACTTTACACACCGGCCTATCGCTGAAAGGGGGGGGGGGGGGATGCCGGGAACACGCCTATGCGTACCCTAAATAACACCCCCCACACACTTTTTTTTGAAAAAGTATTTTAAATAGGAATAGAAAGAAAGAGAGCAAGGATAGTTTAATAACTGACAGTGTGTCACAAACTAATGAGGAATAAAAATATGCCCATCTGACCGTGATTAAATCCTAAAACCCCTAAGCTTCCGGGGTCTCTGCCCCCATGGATTCCACCTAGGGCCCTAAGGCGGGCCATTAAATGCTCATCTGACGGTAGTTTAATGCCTAAAACCCCTGAGTTCTGCGGGCTCCGCCCCCTGGAACCCACGCAAAATAGTGTCCTGGCAGTGTCACAAAATAATGAGGTATCAAAAAATGCTCATCTGGCCGTAATTGAACGCTTAAAACCCCTGAGCTTCCGGGAGCTCTGCCCCCGGGACCCAACGAAGGGCCCTAAGATTGCCCCTTGATACTCATATTTCCGTAAATAAATGCCTAAAATCCCTGAACTTTCGGGGGCGGGCAAGGCATCAAAATATGTTCATCTGACCGCAGGCGCGTAGCCAGGGGGGGGGGGAGGGGGGGCGGTCCCACACAAAATACCGGCCCGAAAAAGAGAGGGAAGAAAAGGAGGAGAACGTAGGAAGAAAAAAGGAGCAAACAAAGAACATTTTTGAAATTCGAACAAAGAATTTAGAGTCGATAACGGTACAGCGAATCGTCTTCTTTCTCTAATAATTTTATAAAACGCCAAAGCTTCCGCGCTTCGTGCGGGAGGGGGGTGGGGAGGGGAACTGAATCAGAAGAGGATTAAGAGTCGAGAACGATACAACGCCGGAATCGTCTTCTTTTTTCTAATGATTCAATGAAATGTAAAAGCTTCGGCGCTTCGCGCGGGAGTGGGGAAACTAAATTTAGACAAGGATTAAGAGTCGAGAACGGTACAACGAATCGCCTTCTTTCTCTAATGATTTAATGAAACTTAAAAGCTTCCGCGCTTCGCGCAGGAGGGGGGGGGGGGACTGAATTCAGACAAGGAATAAGAGTCGAGAATAGTAATACGAATCGTCTTCTTTCCCTAATAATTTGATGAAACGTCAAAGCTTCCGAACTTCGCGGAAGGAGGGAGGGGGGAAACTCGCCACTCCCTGCACCCACCTCCCCCCCCCCCCATTACGTCTGTGCTCATCACCATTACGTACCAATATTGGGCTCGCATACTTTCACATTTGCCCCCCCCCCCCTAAGAAATCCTGGATCCGCGCCTGCCCTCTAAAGTTCTGAAAATAGATGTGTTTATGTGGCCATAGCACCATCATGCCTGGCGTAATCCTTTTCTGGATTTAGATACTTCAAGATTTACCCTCTTCAGCATCAACAAACATTAAAAAAAAATGCATCCTACCACTAACCGACTTTGCGAAAAATTGCTCTCGATAACAATACATTTCAACAAAATTCCTAAACAACTTTAACATGTGCTCAATTTTCTATACTGCTTTCAAACTGGCTTCTATCGGAGTCACACCGATGAAAATACCGATTGAATTTTCCTTATGTAAACAAAGGTGAAACCGCTGTTTTCTCCCTGTCGCTTTCATACTGCCGTTGAAATTCACTGGCTGTGGCGAGCCCTTGCCGGAAGTGAAGAATTATTGTGTAATTATTAAGCCCGCGCTCCATCTAGCTAGCATGCAGCATGTTCAGCCATAAGTCAACAAACACAGCTGGTTACGATAAAGCGCGCGTACTGGCTGTTTTCTCCCGAACGCTTTCACGGTGGCTGTTTCATCGGTGTCACACCAATAGAATGAGAATTTAATCGCCTATTTCTCCTCTTTTCATCGGCTATTTAATCGCCTTTTTCTCCTCTGTAGCATTCATACTGGCAGTTTCATCGAATGCGTCCGGATGCATCCGATGAAAATCAGGCCTGACCATGGGTCATAGGTGAAATCCAAGGGGCAAAGCCCCCGGAATCTCAGGGGTTTCAGGCATTAAACTACCGTCATGAGCATCCAGGTGCCTGACTTTGTGCCCTGGGTGAAGTCCAGGGGGGCATAGCCCCCAGAAGCTCGGGGTTTTTGGGCAATACATTACGGTCAGATGAGCATATTTTTATACCTTATTTGTGACACTGGCAGCACACAAATTGTTGTTGGTTCCAGGGGGCGGAGCCCCCAGAAGCTCAGGAGTTTTATACATTAAATTGTCGTCAGATGAGCATATTTTTATACCTTATTTGTGGCACTGGTAGGTCGCTAATTGTTGTGAGCCGCCCCCAGGAGCTCAGGGGTTTTAGGCTTTAAATTACCGTCAGATGAGTATCCAGGTGCCTGATTTTGGGCCCTAGGTGAAATCCAGATGAGCAAATCTTTTTTTTTTGGCCCCGGAAATTGGCTGGGGGGGGGAAAGGAACATTTTTGTTGTTGTTGCTTTCTTTTGGGAATAAAATAAATATGAATCGAATCGAATATGAATAAAATGTGAACATACCAATACCGACAAAGTCATATTAGAAGCACCGTATCGTTACCTACAAGTGGGCACAATTTTGGAGGGGGGGGGGGGGGGGAGGCATGCTCACGTCGCGTCTCTTGTCCGATATCAACATATTCCGTTTGTAAGTTATGCTCGCGCGCGAGCAAAATTGTTGACGTTATCATCAGGGGAGTGAAGCCTCTTGCCCTCTTGCCCGAATACCAATTTTCTGGTTTCACAATTTAGCGAGCGAGCGAGCAAAAATTTGAGCATAAGTATGTTGTGAAAGTGTTATTTATCAAAATATTCGGGCATCGAGATGCCCGAATATTGGTCATTTTTAAATTTTCAAGGAAAGAAAGGCTCCAACCCCATTCAGCATTTATTGCAGGTGTTATGAAATGAAATTTGAATCCTTGTAGTGTAAATGTAGAAACAGCTCGTGCTACAGCCATGATTGCAATGAAAACTATTTTGAATTCCAGAACAATTAAACTCATGTGATACTATTATGTGTTCCCTGGCTGTCAAAATATATTAAACACTTTCTTTATAATTAGCTTTACATATCTATATTCATGAATGACTTTATCACTCTCGTTCGCTTAAAAAGTACCAACGTGCTGAGGTATTTGCTACAACCATAATTGCAATGAAAACCTCAATTTGGGGGGAATTGAAGAACAATTAACCTCCTGTGGAACTATGTATGTTTTTTATGACTGTCAAAATTTGTCAAACAATTTCCTTATATCATTTCATGTTTATATTCATGAATGGAGGGGCAGCCGAGCGACTTTCAAGGGGGGGGGGGCACCAAGAAAAAAGGGCACTTTCTGCAGAAAAAAAGGGCACCTACAAAGAGGAATCTCAAAGCAAAAATATAAAATCTTTTAGACATTGGTATATACCCCTACATTGTGATTTACATTATCAGGGATGATTTCAATATTTGTTTCTCTTAATACACCGTGCAAGATATTGCTTAAGCATCATGCTTTGCAGTTGGGTGTGATGGTCTGGACAAAAATTGCGAGCGAGTGAAGAAAATGTTAATATTTGTGAGATCGCAGTGCGAAAAATTACATCTTATAAAGAGTGATAGGGCCATTATTAGAAAGGAAAAGGGGCACGTGTCATTGTTATAAGGGAAATTATCAGGGTGGAAAGAGCCACTTATAGCATCTGAAAAGGGGCAATGACCAAATATGAAATTAAAGGGGCACTTATGTGAATGAAAGGGCCACTTATAATAAAGGAAAATGTCCGTTAGTTGAATTGAATTGAAATTTATTGTCCCTTTTTTTTAGGAAATTCTTTTTTGACTGGTTTTTACAGTCCTTGTACATACATATACATAATACAAGAAGAAATACATAATACAATAATATCGAATGTACATCTTCACAAACATAATAACATTCTGAAAATGATTGTTACATTGGGAACGGAACAATATAAACATTAATTGCAGTATAAACGTAAACTGCATACCTTGAAAGATAATGGGCACCGTTCAGATTGTAAAGGGGCATTTATCGGAGGTTAAGGGGGCACTTGTCTGAAGTGAAAAGAAGTAACTTCTCGTACCTGAGAAGGATCATTTACCAGAGAAGGGGCACTTATAAGAAGGGGAAGGGGCTCTTTTTTAATGGGGAATTTATCATTGGGAAAGGGGGCACTTATTAGAAAGGAAGTGGGGCACATGTGAAAATATAAGGTGCGCTTATCCGAGTTAAAAAGGGGTAGTTATGAATAGGGGAAGAGGCACTTATTACAAAGGGAAGAGGCACTTCGCCGATTTGAATAGGGCAATTATCAGAGGTGAAGGGGGCACTAATCTAAGTGACAAGAGGCACTTCTCGTACCTAAAAAAGGGCACATACAATACGCTTGCAGTTCACAATGTCATGTGCACCCCTTCCTCCTTATTCCCTTATCCATCTTTCCCGCCACTGCCATTTGAGTATGGCCGGCCCCGTCTTCAATAACGACTCCCAAGCCTTCGAGAATGACCCCACAATTTCTAGATTACCATTATGCCGCTCTTTGGAGGGGCCGGGCGGCGAATTGTCTCTACACTAACCTTTTCATGCACTATAGCTTAACATAAACAAGCATGAAAATAAGCATAATTCCGACTTATCTTTACATAACCTAAAAATTAGAATACGGTCAGTCACCCCTCCCTCCTCAATGCACCCGCATTTCACACACGCGCACCCCCCCCCTAGTTTTTCCCTTATTTGTCGTTACTGTCACTTAGTGCCATTTCGTTGGCTTTCTTTCTCCCCGGCTTTTCTCTCTCTTACTTTTTTCTTTTTTCTTATCTCTCTTTTTTTTCCTTTATTCTTCTCCTTTCTTTTTTTCTTCTTCTTCCTTTTCCCTTTTCCTTTTTTCTTCTTTTTTCTCTGCTTTTCTTCCTTTTTTTTTCCTTCTCAATTTTTTGGCGCCGCCAATAGGGGGGGGGGGGGGGGCGGCCGTTTTGCCCCACCCCTGGATCCACCACTGATATATAGTAGCACATGTGCTAGACGAGATGCACCCTTCCATAATTATACTGTTGTACTGTAAAAACAATCGCAAACAATATAAAAAAATAAGAACTTGTACAAAAATGGAGTCATAATTTTTGTTTATCACTATGATTAAACTTACCACATGTGGTTCAATGAATGCATAACCAGCTACAGTGTGTGCTTTCATGAACCAGTATATGACCAGCTTCTCTGAAACCCCGTCCTTCACCAAGGCTGCTACATCTGGGTCCTGACTCTCAAAGGCTACATCAACAATGAAATCTATCTGTCTCTTTGAAGCCCCTCTGTGCATGTATTCATCCTGTAGCATAGACTTCATTACATGGGTTGCAATACTTTTGTTCTGTGACACAGTGAAGTACAAGAGAAACCTAAACTCCTTTTTCCTTGACAGCACTACTTCCTCAATCAGCCTGTTGAATTCATTACGATCTGATTCATATAGGGAAGCAAGATGGAATCCAGCCATGTACTCCTGGAACAGTTTGTGTGGGAAGAAGACTGGCAATTGCACATGAGAATTCCCCGTATGTATGTCCATGCTAGAGGTAATTCTGTCCTCCTGAGACAAAATCCCGACCCTACATGCAGTGTCTTTGGATTCTGTGCATATTTGGAAATCATCTTCACCAAAAACCAATGTATTTTCTAGCAGACCATTGAAGGCCAGTTTGGCAATCGGTCCGAGGAGCTCATCAATTTTGTTCAAATAGGCATGAAGTGAAGGGCTGCCTACGTTCTTTACCGCTTTCTGAGCATAATGTTCTTTGAGAAAGGCAATCATTGTTTTGAATATTTGAGAAAACGTTTTCAATGATTTCATTTCTTTTAGTTTTTGATCGTCAAGTTCTTTCCACATAAGGCACAACATGGCTACATATATAGGATAGTGGGCCATGCTTTCAGATATGACATTATTCTCACTGGTGAGCTGGATAAGCTGATTTGCTTTATCATCATTCTCTGGAAAGTATTTGTGAATGTAAACTGACAAATTCTCTCTGCTGAAACCCTCAACATGAATGAATGTGTAGAATTTCATTAGATCACCATCTGATCTAATCTCTACTGCTCTCCATGGGCGAGTGGTCATCAAGACTGGGCAAGAGGCAAGTTGATCTGAACGAATAATATCTCCAAGTCCAATATCACCAGTCTCAGATGAGCTTCCACATGCCTCTGATGAGGTGAAACTTGGCTCTGAGATGTTACCACTGACTTCGTCTAGCCCATCGAATGCGATGAATACCTTGTCAGGATTTGACCGGATATACTCAGTAATCTGTGAAACCGTTGCTGGATTGTTTTTGGTCAGATAACACTTTGCAATCTCGCCAATAGTGTGTTGCTTAAATTCACGTAGAGGAACAATCAATACCCACACAAAGTGACTGAATTGCCTCCCTTCAATCCAGTCCCAGGCAATCTTAGCACAAAATGTAGTTTTTCCAGCCCCTGCCTCTCCCTGAACCATGATCCGCTTGGGGAACTCTCCATTGACTTTGAGATCAAGGATATCATTGTAATCTAGCATTCGCTTCGCTGTCCCATGTTCTTCTTGTAAGAACAGATTAGTATACATGTCGTCAAACTGCACAGCGGAAGCAGGATTGAGAGGATCAGCTCTGATCTTACAGAGAGTTGACCTGTACTTGAACTTGAATTCATTTGCACACCGCTCAACCAGTTCAGGAGAAAGTGGTTTAGTCTGAGATTCAGCTGTAGGTTTGGTCTGTGATTCGAGCAGTCTTGATGGCCCTTCTAAAAATGCATAGATAATACATATTCACATGATTACACGTAAACATATTTTGATACATCTGAAAGGATTATAAAGGCCTGATGTTACAAATAGTGTGACATACAGCTAGGTACATGTACTCAAAGACACAAAGTCCTACATGTTGTCTGAATTTATATGACTTCATTCAATTTTAAGGGCATTTAAAATCTAAGTAATTTGTGTATACATGTACATGTATTTGTAGAGGAATATCACTGGAATCATTTTTTCCAAGGACATTTCAGCACTGCAGAGTTTAATAATAATAATAGTAGGCATTTCGATATGGCCATCTATCTAGATAATTATATTCTGAGGCACATTTATTATTACCCTGGCTTTAGCCTAGCAGCCGTTTAT
This sequence comes from Strongylocentrotus purpuratus, assembly GCF_000002235.5. Classification (NCBI taxonomy): domain Eukaryota; kingdom Metazoa; phylum Echinodermata; class Echinoidea; order Camarodonta; family Strongylocentrotidae; genus Strongylocentrotus; species Strongylocentrotus purpuratus. The sequence goes on from NW_022145594.1 coordinate 36,409,910, forward strand.
ACAGCGCTCCAGCATTTCAAGGAATTAATTCCTGCCAGGTACCCATTTACATCACCTGGGTTGAGTGTGGCAAATGTAGATCAATGTCTTGCCAAAGGACATTAGTGCCGCGGCGGGACTCGAACCGCGGACCTTGCGATCGACAGTCCGGCGACGTATCCACTCGAACACGACACCTCTACAAGTTTCCCTGACAATCACACATTATATTTTGAGAATTAGATGGATTTTTGACTGCACGCAGTCGATAATGATGCCTTCACCATAGAGCGGTTTTACAAACCAAAACAGAAGCAATTTTTAAAATTCAAGTTTGATTGTAATCCATTTACAGGTTCTCAGAATATCATGATTACAAGCTATATTTCATATTCAATTCATTGGCTCTGCACGATACATACATGAACCAAGTTTGGCGGTAATCCATCAATCGGTTCTTGAGATAACGCGGTCACGAGAACAGGACGTACGGACGGACAACCAGAAAACATAATGCCTCTGGCTACTTTGTGGCGATGGCATAAATAGTAGGAGACAGATATGACTGCATTATGCCTCTGCCTCAATTCAATTAATATAATAACTTGAATCAATCTTTAAATATCACAATGAGAACTATAGACAGATATATACATGTTGATTGATCTTTACAACCTCTGACCTTTGACCTTACAATCCAACATCTGATCACTTGTATCCCTATGGTGACCATACCATATGTATTAAAAAAAATATATATATTCAGCTAAAATAGCTTAAAAATATAGACCAGTTTTGGAAACGCCCCCCCCCTCTCAAAACATGAAATGGAAGCTCTTATTACAAATCATGTGAAAGAATGTTTTGACTAATACGTGATGATACAAATTTTGCCGGGAAACCGCCTATAATTAATATATTTGGTAAGTTATCAATCGATCCGGCATGGATAGATATCGCGAATGCACTTCAACATTGAACATTTGGGCATATATTTCTGCTTTTTTGCGAATTAAGGTTGAAGTATTGCCATCTAAACCTCTGAAGGCAATATTTAAACAATATTGAATGGATATTTTGCACCCAAAACTCTTGAACCACAGTTTTACCAAAACTGGTCTATACCTTTAAGGTATAATTGTTTCATTTTGCTGACCTTTGAACCTCTTAACCCAAAACATCATTAGATTGTCTCAATATGGGGATACATATCAACAAGAAGTTTGAAATTCATGGTTCAAACCGTTTTTGAGACATTTCAATAATGGGGCTAAAACCCTAAATATTAATTATTTTGACCCTCATGGCACTTGGCTTTTGACCTACTTATCCCAAAATCTAATCACTTCATATCACTTTGGTGATGCATGATAATATCAAGTTTGAAGTTCATAGCTCAAGTGGTTCTTGGCATTTCATGTGGCTAAAACCTGTAATTTCACAAATTTACCTATATGACCCACTGCACTTACACCCAATCAAAATTATCTTCCTATGGTGATTCATACTATCACCAAGTATGAAGTTCATACCTCAAGTGGTTCTTGAGATATCGCAATAGAAAAAAGCAGGACGAATTGATATACAAGTTACAACCCTAAAACATATCTATTTTCTGCAGCACCACCTCTGGTGGGCGGATGCATAGACGCAAAGGATTTAATTTTTCGTAGAACATGTGCATGTAAAGAAAGCTGACATACATTGAATGCCGTTGCTCAAAGTACTTGTTATTGGTGTCCAGAAAATACCTAGGATTAACAAAGTTTAATTAGTAAATTATAAAAAAAACATGCACGGACCTGATCAAATTTGACACTTTTGTAAATTGGGGCAAATGTATAGAACATAGAGCACTCACTATCTCTATAGTATACATTTGTTCATGTCTTCTGGTGTAGCAAGAATTAGTATTTGTTTACCTGTGCTGTTTGAAATTGGAGGTTCATTGAGTAATCTGTCTGATAGGCCACCCAAGCCCATCTCTCGGAATTTGTCTGCCAAAAGCTGTCGTTTGTTTGAGTATGTAGGTTGCTGCCTGACATTCCATTTCATAAAGACATCCATTAAAGCACTTTTGAAGTTCTTCAACTTTTCACTTAGGATTGTCTGTAGCTGAGCATAGGGGATCCCTAGAGATATCCCTACATCCTCGTAGTAAGATGAAGGGATATCCCGGGCCAGCTTCAGGAACTCCATTTCAGTGACAGTACTGTAAAATGAATAATAAATTAAGTGGGAACGAAAGGATATTAGTTATACAATAATGATGGTGATAATAATAATATAATATATTAAAGAAGAAAAGGAATTACTACCTTTTTAAATAATAATAATGATAATGTTTACATTTTTATTATTACTAGAATTTATGGTGATGATAATTATGATTATCATCATCATCATCATCATCATCATAATTAGTATATGTATCAATCACAGTCTATGTAATCGGCTTACTTTAAATGTTCGGGTCATCGCGTCGGGTTCGGTGGTGGAGTTACCAGACCTTTTGTGAAAACATGCCCCTTTTATTCACAAACATGTCGGAGGCTAATGTTTGTGAAATAAACCCCTCTTATCTACGAACGTTCGATCCAATTTAACCGACACTTTGTGAAAACCCTACGGCGAATCTGTGAAAGATCGCCTCCTGAACGTGCATCTCTACATGTTTTGTTTCACGAAAGGTCATGTAACGCAACCATCCGACCGAACGTGATGACCCGACCGTTTATTCGAAACCGAATATGCATACCTTTCTGCAGTGTTAGGACCTGGATTGGTTTCGACGTCACCACATCTCATCAAGAGGATCAGGAGCAGATAGAGAAGGCAGAATCCATCCATGGTGTAAGATGTCCTTCTTTTACAGAAGTGTAGTTCTCCGAAAAATGGTGAAGACATAGGCAAAATTACCTGAAAACAATTTTCAGAAATATTTAAATTAAGTACATAAAGTGGGTGGAATAAAGATCCTTGAGAGTTTCAATTCACTATATCTCAAACCAGGCTGAAATAGCTTAAGGTTTTGGACATAAAACAATGATTTTGTGATTTTGTTTTTTGTAGTTGTCAATCAACGCGCCCGAGTTTCTTTCACCACGCAAAATTATTATCATTATTGAATTCCTCCGCTTGGTGAAGAGCTTTAGCTAAAATATTTTATATCTGGTGTATCTAGCCTTTGCTTGTTCAGTGCCTATTTTAAATCGATATTAAAGGTTGTTTTTCTGTTATTTGAACGTAAAGTGATTTAGAAATCCATGGAAATCTCGGTGATTTTTCGTAGGTAGTTCCTTTGTCTTTAACTTTAGGAATGTGATTTATCTAATTGATTATGGAATATGTTAAGGAAATTGTTAAAAGATAAATTTACGTCATAAATGTCGTAAACACACGACCAGTCAGCAGAGTATAAAGAAACGCCAAGAATGGCAATGTTTTCATGGGTAGGTCTCCGTCGTGATGGTCTGTGAAGATTATTTAATAAGTGCCTGAGGGCTAAATGTGACATAATCGTAAAAAGATCAGTTATATTGGATAAAATTACAGAAGAGTCTGGGGTTGGAAGAGTATTGCAAAAATCATTATCAATAAGGGTAGCGGAATGATTTGCCATGTGAGTTGGTTTCGATATCAAAGGCAAGGATGAGGCAGTCAAAAAATATTTCAAGAAATTCATGGGATATATTGTTGTTATTATGCTTTAAAATATCAATATTAAAATCACCCATTATGAAAAGGTCTTTGTTTACAAAAAAGTGGATTCATTAGTAAATCTGTAAAGTAAACTACGAAATCATTTGAATTAGAACTTGGAGGTATATACACAATGTCCATGATTATATTTTTAGTATCCGGAACATCGATTTCGATAAAAAGAGACTCAGTTTCGTTCATCGCATTAATTTCATTATGATTTGAATAGTCGTACTTATGTCAAACGAAAAATGCAACACCTCCGCCGGGTCTGTTTTTTTATATTATTGACAACAAGATTATAACCATCTAATGCAAATGGTAGGTTTGATTCACTGGATAACCAAGTTTCCATCCTATTATGGAAAATGACTGTTTGGATGGGCTATCTAATAATAATAAAAGTTCTTCAAAATGTTTATTTAAGCTTCTAATGTTTAAGTGCAATAGAGAAAATTTGTCATTAGCAAATTTCTTAACGAGGTTTTTAAATTTGGACTCGGTTACATGTTCAGATGAAGGGCTTTGAATTTGGTCATGTTCAGGGTAAAAATGTAAAATTTCTGTTGATAAGTTAATATTATTTGTTACAAAATGGTTATACGCTACATTAGTTTAAGAATAATCATTCGAGTGATATGTTAATGAAGGGTTAAATAAATCAAAAAGGTCATCATCATTTAAAGAATAGCATGGCCTATCAGCTAAGTGGGTGGTAGAAGTACAGTCAAAATCTCAATATGATATATTCCTATTATATGATAGTACCCTAGCGCCCGCTGCGTACAGTCATGATTCATTGGCTAAGAAATGGCCTCGTTACTGTGAGCCCCCAGGATCAAAACCGTGTCGATGTGCTATATTAGTGCCCTTTTATAAGGCATTAATCCCCAATACTGTCAGTTATGACTTAAGGACGTAGGTCCCCTAGTTGATTAGCATAGTAGCACACACATGCTTTAACAGTCACACAAAACAAACACTCCCCAATTGTCATTCAATAAAATCTGAAAACGTATACTATTATCTAGATCTATTAGGAATAAATCATCGTCAAAATCATTCAATAAATTGGGGTAAAAATAATTATTCCACCATTATGACCAACAGTGTATAAATTGCACAAATTCTTCTTGCCAGACCAGATGGTATATTCATTTTTGTACGTATATGGCGTGGATAACAGGAGTCAAAGTGCAAATACCGATGAGTGTCAGTTACTTGTATATCCGTTTCCAATCTTCCATTAATGTTCATTACATTTATATCCAGGAACGGTATCGTCTCGCCCGACACATCCATTTTAAATGAAATATCAGTATGTAGATTTGCAAAATATCGCAAATTACTTTAGAGGAAATCTCACCCCATAGAATAAGTGCATGTAGGTATTCTGAAAAATGAGATGTTTACTTGCCCCTTGATGTAAAACATTCCTTACGAAAATGTACAAGATAAATGAAGATATTCTTGGCATGAGCATGACATAGGCGTAGCCATTTTCTTGAAATGTGACTTATAAGTAATTTCCGGGTGAAGTTGTAATTGTATAATGCACCAAGCTTTATAGTTGGAAAGACTTTTCAAATCGATAACAAAACTTTGATTTTCAATGAGAAAAGATCATATAGCTGACAAGATAGAAATTATATTTGGGGAAAAAATATATAACAGGGGAACAATTGTAACTATATCATTTAAAAATACTAAAATATAGCAGTTGAAATATCTATTTCATTCACGACAATAATAATAATATTTAGCTTTTATATAGCGCTTCATACAGTCTCTAAGCGCTCTACAAATATCCTATTACCCCGGTCATTGGATTCAGTGCAGTGCCCGCACACACTGAAGAGCACCCACTAATTCATGCAATTTGTGTTCTGGCGATTGTAGTACAAAGGATATTAGCAGGTGAATGAAATGCTTCACCACCACACACGGACACACCCAGGGAGGAAGCATTAATATATTTGAATACATTTACTTAATATACGACTTCACATAGTACGTCACATTATCAAGAAAATGGCGATGCTCATGTCGTGCTGAGAAGCTGTATATATTATTCTCGCTTCATAATAATAATATTCGGTTCTTGTATATACACGTAGCGCATATCACATTATAACCTCTCTATGCGCTTCCAAAACGCTTTGGAAATTATTACCCCGGCTTTAGCATGGCTGCCATTACGGCGCTCTAGCATTTCAAGGAATTAATTCCTGCCAGGTACCCATTTACCTCACCTAGGTGGGGAATCTTGTAGATTAATGGACAAGAATATAATAAATCTCTCAGAACAAGTAAACTTATTTCTCGGGGTTAGGTTTCTTCAAACCTTTCAGCGCAGACGATTCTTCATTAGACAAGCAATTTCTATGTTGGTTCATATTAAAATTCTCACTAGCAGTATTTAAAAAATCAATATATTTCTCTGGCGTTGTATTTCTGTTTCGTTCTGGATAGAAATTACTTTTTGTTCTAACAATTATGATTGTTTTCGACATTCTTTCCTTAAAATGAATTTTCTGCTATTTGCCTCTTGCACGTCCTCTCACTTACATGAAAATATATCCCGTACTACATAGTCTAGCAATATACAATCGTTTCTCCTCTTACATTCTTATCCTACTTCCTAGTTTAAAATTCCTCATTATTCATATTCCATCAAAGCAACACACAGTATATATCACCCAATATTCACGTATAAGCTGCTATTCTAACCTTTGTAATGTACGTTCACACACCACGTAGACACTCCTTCGATAATTAAAACGGTGTACGAAGAAGAACAATCCATCAATATCTAACCGTAATGTGTGCGTCAGATGCAATCAAGATGGCGTCTGTTTGTATATTTGTAATTGCCATAGCAACATGCATACAATACAAAAGTATAGCTAGGAAGAAGAGAAACAAATATGACAATTGATAGGCACCGGTGCACTTCATGAATAAAATGATATGAATGTGAATAAAAGCAGGCTTACATTCGGACCCTGGTTTATAACACGTATTATGAGTGACAAGGTAGAATATCTGAAATAATACTGAAATCCTTGCATATGATTGCCTGTGAAAAAAAAAATTCTAACCATTTGGCGCCTGTCATTGATAACAAGTTTAATGAAAACTGGGCCCAGAGGACTGTTTTTAATGATTTTTTTTCTGAATCTTTTATAATATTGCTGTGTAATGTTACCATTGTTGTTTTTGTCATATTTCTTTTGTAATTTGATGTTTTTATTATTTATTATTTATTTATTTATTTATTTATTTATTTGAACATATTTCATCAGGATAACAAGGACTGGTTTACATCCTGGTCCTGATTTATGATATAAATATCTGATTACTTTGTAAAAACAGACAAAATCAGCCTCGAGCTGCATGTCACTTTGTTGTTTTCTAATAAACCAATTCAGTTCAATTCAATTCAATTCAATTGACCTACCTTGACCTAAGCCTTCCACACCATCTGAGGGATGTGTGATGGCTTCTGCTTCATGACCTCTAGTCAGATCTTCCTATCTTGTGATGTTCTGGCGTATGTAAAGCTGATTAGTTTAAAGCGCTTTAAACTAATCAGCTTCAAAGAATTTTACCCGGGTTTGAAAAGGCTGTATGTCGCTTTTGTAAGGGATCATAGACATATATGGTAGCACAATCAGCCTTTACACAATCTAACCATTTATAGGCTGATCTGCCCCGGGGTCTATCACCATGAATATTAGAAGTCAGGAGTATCTTTGGGTAGCGTGATGGTCTCATCATTGGTAACGTGGCCAAAGAATCGCAGCCGTTTGTTGTTGTTGGTGCTATTCTGTCCCAGAATGGTTTTATCCAGTCCTAGGGTCTCCCGAATTGTTGTATTTCGTATTTCATGTTGTCTGGTTACACCCCAAAAAAAATCGAAGGCAAATAATTTCAAAGGTAAGGAACTGTTCTCATCTTTCCTTTTCAGTGTACACGTTTCTGATCCCGTACATAAGGATGGACAGGATGATAGCTCAAGCGTTGTAACCCATCTAATGTCTTTGGCTGTCAAATGCTGTGACAATTTTGAACATTACCCAGGGCTTTTCCAATTCAATTCTGTATGTCCTCTATACATTTTCCTGATTGAGTGATGATACTTCCCAGGTAAACCTTTCCACCTGTAGCAGTTTGGTTCCACCTTTGCTGATGTTAATGTCTTCAGCGGCAGTAGCTGCTGTTTGCTGATGACCTGAACCTCTGCCCTGGCAATATTGATTTAGTAGGGAGTAATATATTATGACTGGATATTACACAACACACACAACTTACAATTTCCGTCGGGATGGGGTGTCAGATGCCCCCTAAGAATTGCGGTAACATTCCCCCCTTAGGCCCTAAATTTTGTCAGAAGCCGGAAGAACTTTGGTTGTTAAATATACAATTTATAAACATTGTATATCAGGAAGGAGGTATAAAACTACCCTGAAAAAAAAAACCAAAGTGCCTTTAAAACAAGTTTTACTGCCCAAACAGGGTCTGTGTATTTACATTCTGTCCTGTCCACAAACAGAAAATAAAAGGTAAGATTCTGATCGCAGAAATAGAAGTCACTAATTTCTCTGTGTGTGAATCCCACTAATACCCCCCCCCCCCATCCCAAGCCCATCATCAACAACCCTCTCATCATCTGCATCTCTCATTAACATCGTCTCCATTCCTCTCATCATCTGCATCATCAACATCCCTCTCATTATTTCCATCCCTTACATCATCAACATCCCTCTCATCATCTGCATATTAATGAATGAATGTGAATGAATGTGGTTATTTTACCTCACGGCTTTAGGTCCTCTCCGAGGGACCTGGTAATGAGGATTAATGCCTAACCAAAGGGCGCTAGTGCATCACCTTGGTTTTGAACCCGGGTCACCGGATTACGAGACCACTGCTCTACCGACTGAGCTATCACGCCTCTTCATCAACATCCCTCTCATCATCTGCATCTCTCAACATCATCTCCATCTCTCTCATCATAAACATCGTCCACATTCCTCTCATCATCAACATTTTTTTTTTGCCCCGAAAATTTCAAAATCTTGCAGGCAGATTTTTAGCTCGGGGAGGGGGGGGGGGGGTATTGAGCACTAATTGTCTTTGTTTTTTTTTTGTTTTTTTACTCAATTTGGAGGACAGAGCTACTTTGTTTAACTCAACATCCACCCCACCCCCCCCCCCCCCCCATTGAGCGCCAGGGAAGGGGACCCATCTTCTTTTCTTCTTTTTTTTTCCAAAAAAGGGTTTTCAACCTGATTTTTGCCAGGGGAGGGGCCCGCCCCCCCCCCCTGGATCCGCCACTGCGGTACGGTACATAATATCAATCGATAATGGCTGGAGAGTTTGACGAGAACGATCTTTCTCTTGGTCATGTCCCATTCCTCCATATTTCTGTTTATTTTTGTCCCGGTATATCTTCTTAATTCTCTTCTTCCTTTCTCTCTCAGTCTCGCGATCTCTACAATCATAAATGTTTCTATCTCTTTTTATCACCATATTACCTTTTCTCGTGCTCGTTCTCTCACCCCCCCCCCCCGTACCATTCATTTATCCCGGTATCTATCTCTGTTTTGCCCCCCCCCCACCTCCTCTTCCTTCATCATCCGTCTTCATATCTCTATCATCAATCTGTCTCAGTCTCCCTCCCCTTTCTCTCCTCTCTCTCTCTCTCTCTCTCTCTCTTTCGTGTTTTCTCCAAAGTCATCGAGCTATCACCGTTTCCCATGCTCTGTGCCTGGCTATTTTCTACTCAATCCACCCTTTAAAAAATATCTCCTCTCTCACTCAACTTATTAAATTGTTATTTTATTTTTATTAGCATCTCCCCTTTTTGCTCCTCTCTATTGTTTCTCTAGCTCACTCCATTTTAACGTTTAAATGTGTATCTGTTTCTCCTATCTCTCTCCCTCTCTCTTCCTCCCTAGTCCCCTTTTCTCTCTCCACCCTACTCTCTCTCTCTTCGTTTTCCCATGTCTCTCCTAGATTTCACATGGGACAAAGAGATACAGAAGGTATATATAAATCTTTCTTTTTCTATTCAACTTAGAATCATGACTTCTTATGACATAAATACAAGTATAAGTATATAATTTACTGTCCATATCAGGAAATTTGATTTCCACTGGTTGGTACAAGTAATACAATATAAACATACACATGATGAAACAAAATACATACATAATATACAAAGTACTTGAGTTACCGTGTATTTCATCCTTACAATCAATTCCATTAGAAAGGTTATCAACAACATGAGCTTTATCATTACTACATGTATTATCATTATTATCATCTTTGGTATAATTATTTATAGTAGTTACTAACCTAGTTATTGATGCATGTTATTACTTATCTAACAACATTGTTTTATATTACATTCAGTGCTATTGATATAGTGTGGCTAGATCATATTGTGTTTAGACAATCCAGTACATATTTTGTGGCTTAATTGATTGATAATTTAGATACATGTATGAAATCTATGTCTTCCGGGTTTTCTCCGTAGACCACTATACTAAATTAAAGGGCAATATTCTGACATATTCCATTCTTGTCAGTGCGCTTTTATTAAAGTGCATACGCACAGTATTGTGTAGGATTTAAAGTGTTTGAGCGGTAACAATTGATGTCACAATTACATACCTGCCTGAATAACCTGAAATCAGAGGGACCGGCAAACAGACGCGAGTAAAAATCATGCTTGATACCAAAGTTGTATATCATTTGTAAAAAAAATGCCTTGTATAGGCAATAATAATCACATTGACAGGGCTTCTTTCGGGGTACATCAGAAATATTGACCACGCTGTGACTATTTTGCCCTCCTACTGAACTTGGGGCAATATGATCTTAGCTTGGTCAATATTTCAAGCCCAGTCAATATAATATAAATGTTGAGTGTCACATGACACCATTTCAGCTATTATGATACTCACAAATACACCACCATCAAACTACAACTATAGCACAATCTTTTGCCTCCTTTGTTCATCAAAATGTTGAAATATCTAAGGCATTGCAAACGTCATTTCAGTAATCCATGATCATCCATTATACATAGAAAGACCTGTTTAGTTCGATCTGCATTGCTTTTTATGAAAATCAGAGTGGATTATAAAAGTGACATCACTTAATCAGAAGAGGATGGTGATCAAAAGGCAAGGTAACGGAATGCTCATAAGAGTACTGTCTACGTTGCATCTTATAAGCCAATCAGGAATGCAAACTTACTACAATATAAAACGTATATAAAAGGCAAGTATGGCAAACATACACAAGTTCAAAATATACATGTATCATACCATTGCACAATCATAATGATGCAAAGAAAGGCCTGGAGTATATGTATCATCAACATTATTGAAATCCAGTACTCAATACAAAAAGAATAAACATGCATCGTACAATTATAGCAGCATATTTACATGTACACTATAATGATGTACAGAAAATCCTGGAAAACAGTTCCTCAACTGAATTTATAACATAGTACTGATGAATGTAGTTAATTATGTAGAAACAATAATCTATTTCAAATGAAATATTACATTAAAACCTCAGGCATGTTACATTGACAAAAGAGACATGTATCTTAAAATGATAGCAGCATATTTACATATACACTGGAGTGATGTAAAGAAAATGCTAGAAAATATTTCTCGAAATGGATTTATTATATAGAACTGGTGAATGTATTTACACATGTACAAGCAATAACAATGACAAAGTTAGTTCTTAACTAACATATTGAATTATTTGAAGTTCGCTGCCATGATACCTAGAGCAATATGGCTTTAAACATCCGGGTCATTTCTGGTAACAAATTTTCAAATCATATTTGTATTGAACATGTGCAATGAGATTGACAAATATAGTGACATTTTGATAAGATAATTAGATACATTACAATAGCTCACTTTGTGAAAGTTGAGTGATATTTCATACCTTGCATGCAAATCTCCTAAAACAAAATGGTAAAAGCCAACAATACACTTATACTTGGTACTCACTACATACACATATGAGTCCACATTCACAAAACGTATCTTATTTTTTGCATCATCTTCTACATAGGCCATTCACATGCTTTCGAGCATTGTGACATTATTATGATCCCTTTCTCGTGAAATGTATATACTAACACCAAATAGTGGACTGTACTCATCATTTAGGTGAAAAAGATGAAAACTTCCTTTTTACAAATATTCAAACGTTTGCAAACATTGCCGAAAATGACCCCCTTTTACCCCAAATTTATAGCTATGAGTCCAGGACCAAAAACCAGCAACTAGCCGGGACACATTGACAGGCAAAAAAATCTAGGTCTGGACCCTCCGAATTAGGAAGTTTTTACTTAGGGCTCACGCATACAGACTGTAAAAGTTAAATCTGGACCTCTTTTCCCCCAAAATAGTTAGTGTGGAGCCCTGTATAATACGTACACACATTCTAGATGAAGTGTTAAAAGAGGAATAATGTCTTAATCTACGATACCATAAAAACTAGATTTCATACTTTGATTGCTTCTCTGGAATTTCAGGACCTTCCTGTGGAACTCTTGAACGAGTACAAGGAGCTTGCCTCTTGTATGGCCTGCTCAGACTGCTGCTACCTTTTCTGTCTGTCTGGGACAATTGATATATAGTGTTCGATGTATTGCCAACATGAAAGTCTTGACCACTACCGGTACTGCTTGTACTTTGGATCAGAGATGAAAAGTTGGTTAAATGTGATATCTGACTGGAAGAATCTGGCCTACGTGAAGAACTGGTTCTTTTCTGTACAATTGGACAATCCTGGGTAGCTGAATGGAATCCTGTAGTGGAGTGATCCTGACTAGACTGTGGTCTGCTAGATCCTGCCTGCTCTACAGTCATTGGTTGATATGGTGTATCTGAAATGTACCGTCTCGACATGGTAGGCTGATGATATCCAGAGACTGGAGGGTTACACAACGGAGCAGAGCTGGGTGTAGAGGCATTGTAGGATTGAGTGTAGTGATCCTGACTTGACCAAGGCATGGTACGTGTAGCACCTGTGCTCTCAAGAACCAGTGTTGGTGAAAGATACCCTGCGGACATGGTAGGTTGATCATGTCTTGAGACTGGAGGGTTAGGAGATGGAGCAGAACTTGACATAACGGCATGGTAGGTAGGATTGAAGTAAGCCTCTCTATACTCAGGACTGCAATTATAACCACTGAATGGCTGATTTGAAGCAGGGGTGTGGTACCCAACAGACATGCCTGATTGGAGATTGGAAGGCATAAATTGGGGCTGACTAGGCCCAGAATTCCACGGTAGTGCATTATTCTCCAAATAGACTGGCCAAATACCAGACTGAGTCCTCAATGTACATGGCTGTTGTAAAGGTTGCCTCACAATTACATTGTCCTGAGACTCTTGCAAGACAGGAATATTAGCACGTAACCCCCGTGGTAGGGTGTCTGGGGTAAGATGGATGTTGGCATGTACCGGGTTCACACGACTAGTGCTTGCCATGGTTTCTTGGTACATTGCTCTTGATTGCTCTAAAGAGACATTTATTGTGTTGTATGTGTTGCCATGGTAACTGCTTTCTAATGGTTGGTCAGGTGACGTAAATGTAGGCTGATAAGGAATGTAAGGAATGCTGGGAAACTGAGTAACGTTTGGGTTGCCCAAGTCAACCAAGTCATCTGAGTCAATTGAGTTGCCCAAATCAGCCGAGTTGTCTGAGTCATTTGAGTTGCCCGAGTCATCTGAGTCATTTGAGTTGCCCGAGTCATCTGAGTCATTTGAGTTGCCCGAATCATTTGAGTCACTTGAGCTGTCCCAGCCATCTGAGTCATTTAAGCTGTAAAGGAAATAGATTTTTTTCTTATTATCTGTTTGAAAGATGAGAGATAAAAAATCAACTACTATTGGTATTATTGAAATTACCTGTCTCAATAAATATTTTGATCAGTGAATGAAGAAGAAGAAAAAAAGGAAGAGACTACAGTGCAACAAAAATATCAAGAACACACACAAAGAAAAACCAGGAATGCCAACAAATCTACAAATTTAAGGTTGATAGCACATTACAGTAGGATTTGTTCTTCAATAAAGCTGTTACTGAATATTTAGTTTTGTCAGACCAGAAATTTGTAATTGTTTAAGGTACACAGTATCACTTTATCGCATGCTCCCTGCTGTGGTATATATCATCATTATATATTTTCTTATTATAATATTAGAGGCTCTATAAAGGCACATGAAAAGTATACATGCTGTTATCGATTTAAAAAAAATACATTTACTGTACTGACCTTTGCAAACATGTAAGGGCGTGAAAAAATGAGTCCAATTCATCGTGAGCAACTCCATTGAACCTGAAGTTTCCCTTCCTGATCTGAGGAAAATAATCCTGTAACATAGAACAGCAATACTGCTTGTTAACTCTGTATCAGTAACAAGTAAGTAGATCTATTTCATTCTTGCAAATAATCTATTTTCTTTGGGAATATATACACTCAAGATCTAAAGTTACATCACTTAAACAAAATGAAAATAAGAAGAAAAAAAGAAGTATGGAGAATTTCGAAAAAAAGGAAGAGTAAGAAAAATTTTGCGCAGTAGATTTACGAAAAATTCAAAAAGAAATTGATCCAATACATATTGCAATTGCATACAAACTGTAATACTAATACTAATGGTAGTTTTACTGTAGTAGTACTGGTAGTAGTATCCACTACCTATAGCAGTAGTAGTTGATATATGATATCGACATCAAGTTTTAAAAAAAAATACCTGTTAGAATTTGTTTTAATAGTTTTTCTCATAGTATTAGGGGATCAAAGAACAGGAGAGCATTACTTTTACAATTAAACCCTAATTATCTCATAACATTTATTGAATTCCCAACTTCAGCTCTTGACCCATAACTACACCTAAAGGCAGAGCTACCAACCTTGTGCAACCCCCCCAAAAAGGAACCATGATGGCAACAAAAAAAGGAATTTTAAGCAACAAAAAAAGGAATTCATTAAAACGAAACTTACAACCACACGCGACAAACTTTCAATGCAGAAATGTCCATTCTTCATGCTGTTATTTCCATATTTTGGTCCTATAGTTTTTGTGTTTTTTGTTGTTGTTGGTATTAAGTAATTTGGAGGAAAAAACAGAATAATTCCGGGATAAACGTAATGGTTGTCAGCTCTGCTAAAAGGCATGGGTCGGATGGAAGCTGGCTCCTCTCCTCTAAGCAATATGTTTGAGAATATTTATTTTCCAAGATCTGTCCTGACTTAACAACCTTGTGCATCTTTGATAATAAATTTATAGAATTTAACCATGGGTTACTGTGCAGCGTCAAGAATGATAGTACAGTGCACAGCCAAAATAGACATTTACCCATATGTAATATACACAATGCAGATTTAAGAGGATAAATGTGACTGCGTCTCCGATATGACTCCCTCCCGGGTCATAAAAATTAGGTTCCTGTTTCCCAAATTGTATGATGATGAAAACAATAAGCACCTCATAAGTAACGTTTCTTAACAATGAAAACAATCAACACATGAGCATCTCGCCACAGATTGGTATATTATCGGATTTGACATTATATTCATTATATCCATGTTTGACAATGTTTAGTACCAATATCTTGCCTTTAAGTGTCAAAATATGTGGTGAAAGTAGAAATAGCATATGGGACCCACCATTTTGATTCATGCAGGATGAAAGAATCATGCTAAAAAACAATGTTGGAATAACAAAATGGCTTTCTAAAAATTCTTCTACACAACATACCGCTCAAATATTTTTTTTTAAACAATTTTTCTTTTCTTACTCTAAACACTGCACGCTTTTTGAAAAGTTGATATTTACTTTGTAATAATACTGCTTTTTACCGCTGAGGGCAGTAGAGTTGAGTTAAGCGTTGTTATCAACATGAACAGTACATGTGTAAGAACCTCATAGCAAGCCCATTCTGATCAACATAGACCTAATTCCTCAAATATCATTTTTTTCTGTGGGATTTCTTGGACAACTATTGAATGCTTCGTCCAAGTTATGTATCTGTTTAAAACAATTTTAAGTAGTGAATCTTATACACACTTGAATTTCAAACGAATCAGTACATGTATAGTTTGCTTGAATTTCATATTTCATGACTATTCCAATATTCCAAATGAATAGCCTTTAACGAAGGGTGTTTGGACAAAAAAAAAAACATGTACATGTGGTCCAAATAATCATCGCTGATGTTTTCTTTTCTTTCAATGACCCTGTCTATGCCATTAATACACACATACCTGTATGGATGATGCCTTTGCTTTCAATGTAGAGTAGAAATCCTCAGTGAGATTCTGTCCACTGATTGCCAGGTCAGTCAGGTTTGGCATAGAACACAGTGCTTCTGCTAGGTGATGTGATGAGGCGGGTGTGGGACACTCGATGTGTTGAAGCTGGAGATTCTGGACCTGCATTCATGGTGAATATAGTTAACCAGTACGTCTTGAATAGATATACCTTATTTACTAATTTCTCACTGTCTTCTTACATTTTACACAAATTCCATTAATAACATTCTTGCATTCAAGATAACATTCTAAACAAATGATGAAATAGTTTTTATTTTCAAATTCAATTCTTGTCTATTCAGAAATAAGAACACATTAAAGTGTCTTTCGACAGGATAATAAAGAACGATTGTTTCAAATTCTATATGTATTCTTGAGAGAGATTGCAATCTGTTTGCATTGATAAGTCATATTCCTATTTACACTGAAATTAATAGTCACCCAGAAATATGCATTTGCTATTAATGCATTAAAGGTACTCATAACTCTCGATTTCATCTGCACAGGAGGTATGTTGCTATGGTACAGTTTGGTAAGTTCAAGCCTTCATTAAAATTGGCTCCTCAAAACAATCAAAGAAATATTTTTCATATCAATCAAATTAGGAAAAGGTTGGATATTGTTTATTGTTCGAAAAAGATGTCAAACTTATACACACTTAAATTTCAACGTTATCAGTACATGCGTAGTTTGCTTTCATTTACTTATTCATGGCTATTCCAATATACCAAGTTAATGGCCTTTAAAAAAAAGATTTTTTGGAAAATGCAACTCATATACATGTGCACCATGGCAAATAACCATTACTGATCTTTCTGGCTACCAATGACCGTCTCCATGCAGTTACATCAGTACACACATACCTTTATGGATGGTGCGTTTGCTTTCCATGTAGAGTAGAACTCCTCACGTAAATCCCCTCCATCGAGTGTCAAGTCAGTCAAGTGTGGCATAGAACACAGTGCCTCTGATAGGTGATGTGACGAGGCTGGTGTGCGACACTGGTGATTAGTCAGCTTGAGAGTCTGGACCTGCATTCATGGTGAATATAGTTAATCAGCACGACATGAATAGAGATATATTTTTTTTTTTACTAATTTCTCACTGTTTTCTTACAATTTCCGCAAATTCCATTAATTACATACTTGCTTTCAAAATAACATTCTAAACAAATGATGAAATGATTTTTATTTTCAAATTCAATTCTCGTCTATTCAGAAGAAAAAAAAGAACATTAAAGTGTCGCTCAAGAGGATAATTTACTAAGAGTTATTTCTTTTAATTTTTATGTATTCTTTAGAGGGTTGCAACCTGTTTGCATTTACAAGTCATATTCCTACTAACACTAAAATAAATAATACCCAGAAATATGCATTTGCTCTTAATGCATTAAAGGTACTCATAACTCTCGATTTCATATGCACAAGACGCCCTAAATCAGGAGGTTTGTTGCCCATGGTACAGTTTGGTAAGTTGAAGCCTACATTAAAAGTGGTTCTTTAAAACACTCCATGTAATATTTTTTATGTCAACCAAACTAGGACAAAATTGGATATAGTTTATTGGTCAAAAAAATGTCAAATTTATACACACTTAAATTTCAAAGTAATCAGTACATGTGTAGTCTGCTTTCATTTCATTATTCATGGCTATTCCAATATAACAAGTTGATGGCCTTTAAAAAAAGATTGTTTGAAAAATGCAACTTATATACATGTGCACCATGGCATATAACCATAACTGATCTTTCTGTCTACCAATGACCGTCTCCATGTAGTTACATTAGTACACACATACCTTTATGGATGGTGCGTTTGCTTTCCATGTAGAGTAGAACTCCTCACGTAAATCCCCTCCATCGAGTGTCAAGTCAGTCAAGTGTGGCATAGAACACAGTGCCTCTGAAAGTTGATTTGACGAGGCTGGTGTGCGACACTGGTGATTAGTCAGGTCGAGAGTCTGGACCTGCATTCATGGTAAATATAGTTAAACAGTACGTCTTGAATAGATATATCTTATTTACTAATTTCTCACTGTCTTCTTACATTTTACACCAATTCCATTAATTACATACTTGCATTCAAGATAACATTCTAAACAAATGATGAAATAGTTTTTGTTTTCAAATTCAATTCTTGTCTATTCAGAAAAAAGAACACATTTTATTATCTATCGACAGGATAATAAATAACGATTGTTTTAAATTCTATATGTACTTTTTAGAGGGATTGCAATCTGTTTGCATTTATAAGTCATATTCCTACTTACACTGAAATTTACAATACCCAGAAATATGCATTTGCTATTAATGCATTAAAGGTACTCAAACCTCTCGATTTCATCTGCACAAGACGCCTTAAATACTAAGAGTGATTGTTTTAAATTCTATATGTATTCTTTAGAGGGATTGCAATCTGTTTGCATTGATAAGTTATATTCTTACTTACACTGAAATTAATAATACCCAGAAATATGCATTTGCTCTTAATGCATTAAAGGTACTCATAACTCTCGATTTCATCTGCACAAGACCCCCTAAATCAGGAGGTTTGTTGCTATGGTACAGTTTGGTAAGTTCAAGCCTACATTGAAATTGGCTCCCCAAAACAATCCAAGAAATATTTTTCATATCAATCAAACTAGGGAAAGGTTGGATATTGTTTATTGTTCAAAAAAGATGTCAAAGTTATACACACTTAAATTTCAACGTTATCAGTACATGCGTATTTTGCTTTCATTTCCTTATTCATGGCTATTCCAATATACCAAGTAAATGGCCTTTAACAAAGGGTGTTTGGAATATACAACTTGTATACATTTGCCCCATGGCATTTAACCATTACTGCTTTTTCTGTCTACCAATGACCGTCTCCATGTAGTTACATTAGTACACACATACCTTTACGGATGATGCCTTTGCTTTCAATGTAGAGTAAAACTCCTCACGTAAATCTCCTCCATCGAGTGTCAAGTTAGTCAAGTTTGGCATAGAACACAGTGCCTCTAATAGGTGATGTGACGAGGGTGTGCGAAACTTGTGATTAGTCAGCTTGAGAGTCTGGACCTGCATTCATGGTGAATATAGTTAATCAGCACGACATGAATAGATATATTTTATTTACTCATTTCTCATTGTATTCTTACAATTTACACAAATTCCATTATTTACATATTTGCTTTCAAGATAACATTCTCAACAAATGATGAAATGATTTTTATTTCCAAATTGAATTCTCGTCTATTCAGAAGAAAAAAAAGAACATTAAAGTGACCCTCAAAAGGATAATTTACTAAGAGTTATTTCTTTTGATTCTTTATGTATTCTTTAGAGGGTTGCAACCTGTTTGCATTTACAAGTCATATTCCTACTAACACTGAAATAAATAATACCCAGAAATATGCATTTGCTCTTAATGCATTAAAGGTACTCATAACTCTCGATTTCATATGCACAAGACGCCCTAAATCAGGAGGTTTGTTGCTATGGTACAGTTTGGTAAGTTGAAGCCTACATTAAAAGTGGTTCTTTAAAACACTCTATGAAATGTTTTTATGTCAACCAAACTAGGAGAAAATTGGATATTGTTTATTGTTCGAAAAAAATGTCAAATTCATACACACTTAAATTTCGAAGTAATCAGTACATGTGTAGTCTGCTTTCATTTCATTATTCATGGCTATTCCAATATAACAATAATGGCCTTTAAAAAAAGATTGTTTGGAAAATGCAACTTCTATACAGGTCACCATGGCATATAACCATTACTGATCTTTCTGTCTACCAATGACCGTCTCCATGCAGTTACATAAGTACACACATACCTTTATGGATGATGCGTTAGCTTTCCATGTAGAGTAGAACTCCTCACGTAAATCCCCTCCATCGAGTGTCAAGTCAGTCAAGTGTGGCATAGAACACAGTGCCTCAGATAGGTGATGTGACGAGGAGGGTGTGGGACACTGGTGATTAGTCAGGTTGAGAGTCTGGACCTGCATTTATGGTGAATATAGTTAACCAGTACGTCTTGAGTAGATATATCTTATTTACTAATTTCTCACTGTCTTCTTACATTTTACACGAATTCCAATAATTACATACTTATATTCAAGATAACATTCTAAACAAAAGATGAAATAGTTTTTATTTTCAAATTCAATTCTTGTCTATTCAGAAAAAAAGAACACATTAAATTGTCTATCGACAGGATAATAAAGAACGATTGTTTTAAATTCTATATGTACTCTTTATAGGGATTGCAATCTGTTTGCATTTATAAGTCATATTCCTACTTACACTGAAATTTACAATACCCAGAAATATGCATTTGCTATTAATACATTAACGGTTTTTATAACTCTTGATTTTATGTGCACAAGACGCCCTAAATATTAAGAGTGATTGTTTTAAATTCTATATGTACTCTTTATAGGGATTGCAATCTGTTTGCATTTATAAGTCATATTCCTACTTACACTGAAATTTACAATACCCAGAAATATGCATTTGCTATTAATGCATTAAAGGTACTCATAACTCTCGATTTCATCTGCATAAGACCCCCTAAATTAGGAGGTTTGTTGGTATGGTACAGTTTGGTAAGTTCAAGCCTACATTGAAATTGGCTCCTCAAAACAATCCAAGAAATATTTTTTATATCAATCACACTAGGGAAAGGTTGGATATTGTTAATTGTTCGAAAAAGATGTCAAACTTATACACACTTAAATTTCAACGTAATCAGTACATGCACAGTTTGCTTTCATTTCCTTATTCATGGCTATTCCAATATACCAAGTAAATGGCCTTTAAAAAAGGTTGTTTGGAATATACAAATTATATACATTTGCACCATGGCATTTAACCATAACTGCTCTTTCTGTCTACCAATGACCGTCTCCATGCAGTTAGATTAGTACACACATACCTTTATGGATGATGCCTTTGCTTTCAATGTAGAGTAAAACTCCTCACGTAAATCTCCTCCATCGAGTCTCAAGTTAGTCAAGTTTGGCATAGAACACAGTGCCTCTAATAGGTGATGTGACGAGGGTGTGCGAAACTTGTGATTAGTCAGCTTGAGAGTCTGGACCTGCATTTATGGTGAATATAGTTAACCAGTACGTCTTGAGTAGATATATCTTATTTACTAATTTCTCACTGTCTTCTTACATTTTACACGAATTCCAATAATTACATACTTATATTCAAGATAACATTCTAAACAAAAGATGAAATAGTTTTTATTTTCAAATTCAATTCTTGTCTATTCAGAAAAAAAGAACACATTAAATTGTCTATCGACAGGATAATAAAGAACGATTGTTTTAAATTCTATATGTACTCTTTATAGGGATTGCAATCTGTTTGCATTTATAAGTCATATTCCTACTTACACTGAAATTTACAATACCCAGAAATATGCATTTGCTATTAATGCATTAACGGTTTTTATAACTCTTGATTTTATGTGCACAAGACGCCCTAAATATTAAGAGTGATTGTTTTAAATTCTATATGTACTCTTTATAGGGATTGCAATCTGTTTGCATTTATAAGTCATATTCCTACTTACACTGAAATTTACAATACCCAGAAATATGCATTTGCTATTAATGCATTAAAGGTACTCATAACTCTCGATTTCATCTGCATAAGACCCCCTAAATTAGGAGGTTTGTTGGTATGGTACAGTTTGGTAAGTTCAAGCCTACATTGAAATTGGCTCCTCAAAACAATCCAAGAAATATTTTTTATATCAATCACACTAGGGAAAGGTTGGATATTGTTAATTGTTCGAAAAAGATGTCAAACTTATACACACTTAAATTTCAACGTAATCAGTACATGCACAGTTTGCTTTCATTTCCTTATTCATGGCTATTCCAATATACCAAGTAAATGGCCTTTAAAAAAGGTTGTTTGGAATATACAAATTATATACATTTGCACCATGGCATTTAACCATAACTGCTCTTTCTGTCTACCAATGACCGTCTCCATGCAGTTAGATTAGTACACACATACCTTTATGGATGATGCCTTTGCTTTCAATGTAGAGTAAAACTCCTCACGTAAATCTCCTCCATCGAGTCTCAAGTTAGTCAAGTTTGGCATAGAACACAGTGCCTCTAATAGGTGATGTGACGAGGGTGTGCGAAACTTGTGATTAGTCAGCTTGAGAGTCTGGACCTGCATTCATGGTGAATATAGTTAATCAGCACGACATGAATAGATATATTTTATTTACTCATTTCTCATTGTATTCTTACAATTTACACAAATTACATTATTTACATACTTGCTTTCAAGATAACATTCTAAACAAATGATGAAATGATTTTTATTTCCAAATTCAATTCTCGTCTATTCAGAAGAAAAAAAAGAACATTAAAGTGACCCTCAAAAGGATAATTTACTAAGAGTTATTTCTTTTGATTCTTTATGTATTCTTTAGAGGGTTGCAACCTGTTTGCATTTACAAGTCATATTCCTACTAACACTGAAATAAATAATACCCAGAAATATGCATTTGCTCTTAATGCATTAAAGGTACTCATAACTCTCGATTTCATATGCACAAGACGCCCTAAATCAGGAGGTTTGTTGCTATGGTACAGTTTGGTAAGTTCAAGCCTACATTAAAAGTGGTTCTTTAAAACACTCTATGAAATGTTTTTATGTCAACCAAACTAGGAGAAAATTGGATATTGTTTATTGTTCGAAAAAAATGTCAAATTCATACACACTTAAATTTCAAAGTAATCAGTACATGTGTAGTCTGCTTTCATTTCATTATTCATGGCTATTCCAATATACCAAGTAAATGGCCTTTAAAAAGAGTGCTTGGAAAATGCAACTTATATATATATGTGAACCATGGCATATAACCATTACTGATCTTTCTGTCTTCTAATGACCGTAACCATGCAGTTACATTAGTACACACATACCTTCATGGATGATGCGTTTGCTTTCCATGTAGAGTAGAACTCCTCACGTAAATCCCCTCCATCGAGTGTCAAGTCAGTCAAGTGTGGCATAGAATACAGTGCCTCTGATAGGTGATATGACGACGCTGGTGTGCGACATTGGTGATTAGTCAGCTTGAGAGTCTGGACCTGCATTCATGGTGAATATAGTTAACCAGTACGTCTTAAATAGATATAGTTCAAGTCTACATTAAAATTGGCTCCTTAAAACACTCTATGATTTTTTTTTCACATCAATCAAACTAGGAAAAGCTTGTATTTTGTTTATTGGTCAAAATAATTTCAAACTTATACACACTTAAACTTCAACGTAATCAGTACATGTGTATTTTTCTTTCATTTCATTATTCATGGCTATTCCAATATAACAATAATGGCCTTTAAAAAAAGATTGTTTGGAAAATGCAACTTCTATACAGGTCACCATGGCATATAACCATTACTGATCTTTCTGTCTACCAATGACCGTCTCCATGCAGTTACATAAGTACACACATACCTTTATGGATGATGCGTTAGCTTTCCATGTAGAGTAGAACTCCTCACGTAAATCCCCTCCATCGAGTGTCAAGTCAGTCAAGTGTGGCATAGAACACAGTGCCTCAGATAGGTGATGTGACGAGGAGGGTGTGGGACACTGGTGATTAGTCAGGTTGAGAGTCTGGACCTGCATTTATGGTGAATATAGTTAACCAGTACGTCTTGAGTAGATATATCTTATTTACTAATTTCTCACTGTCTTCTTACATTTTACACGAATTCCAATAATTACATACTTATATTCGAGATAACATTCTAAACAAAAGATGAAATAGTTTTTATTTTCAAATTCAATTCTTGTCTATTCAGAAAAAAAGAACACATTAAATTGTCTATCGACAGGATAATAAAGAACGATTGTTTTAAATTCTATATGTACTCTTTATAGGGATTGCAATCTGTTTGCATTTATAAGTCATATTCCTACTTACACTGAAATTTACAATACCCAGAAATATGCATTTGCTATTAATGCATTAACGGTTTTTATAACTCTTGATTTTATGTGCACAAGACGCCCTAAATATTAAGAGTGATTGTTTTAAATTCTATATGTACTCTTTATAGGGATTGCAATCTGTTTGCATTTATAAGTCATATTCCTACTTACACTGAAATTTACAATACCCAGAAATATGCATTTGCTATTAATGCATTAAAGGTACTCATAACTCTCGATTTCATCTGCATAAGACCCCCTAAATCAGGAGGTTTGTTGGTATGGTACAGTTTGGTAAGTTCAAGCCTACATTAAAATTGGCTCCTCAAAACAATCCAAGAAATATTTTTCATATCAATCAAACTAGGGAAAGGTTGGATATTGTTTATTGTTCGAAAAAGATGTCAAACTTATACACACTTAAATTTCAACGTAATCAGTACATGCGTAGTTTGCTTTCATTTCCTTATTCATGGCTATTCCAATATACCAAGTAAAAGGCCTTTAAAAAAGGTTGTTTGGAATATACAACTTATATACATTTGCACCATGGCATTTAACCATAACTGCTCTTTCTTGTCTACCAATGACCGTCTCCATGCAGTTAGATTAGTACATACATACCTTTATGGATGATGCCTTTGCTTTCAATGTAGAGTAAAACTCCTCACGTAAATCTCCTCCATCGAGTCTCAAGTTAGTCAAGTTTGGCATAGAACACAGTGCCTCTAATAGGTGATGTGACGAGGGTGTGCGAAACTTGTGATTAGTCAGCTTGAGAGTCTGGACCTGCATTCATGGTGAATATAGTTAATCAGCACGACATGAATAGATATATTTTATTTACTCATTTCTCATTGTATTCTTACAATTTACACAAATTACATTATTTACATACTTGCTTTCAAGATAACATTCTAAACAAATGATGAAATGATTTTTATTTCCAAATTCAATTCTCGTCTATTCAGAAGAAAAAAAAGAACATTAAAGTGACCCTCAAAAGGATAATTTACTAAGAGTTATTTCTTTTGATTCTTTATGTATTCTTTAGAGGGTTGCAACCTGTTTGCATTTACAAGTCATATTCCTACTAACACTGAAATAAATAATACCCAGAAATATGCATTTGCTCTTAATGCATTAAAGGTACTCATAACTCTCGATTTCATATGCACAAGACGCCCTAAATCAGGAGGTTTGTTGCTATGGTACAGTTTGGTAAGTTCAAGCCTACATTAAAAGTGGTTCTTTAAAACACTCTATGAAATGTTTTTATGTCAACCAAACTAGGAGAAAATTGGATATTGTTTATTGTTCGAAAAAAATGTCAAATTCATACACACTTAAATTTCAAAGTAATCAGTACATGTGTAGTCTGCTTTCATTTCATTATTCATGGCTATTCCAATATACCAAGTAAATGGCCTTTAAAAAGAGTGCTTGGAAAATGCAACTTATATATATATGTGAACCATGGCATATAACCATTACTGATCTTTCTGTCTTCCAATGACCGTAACCATGCAGTTACATTAGTACACACATACCTTCATGGATGATGCGTTTGCTTTCCATGTAGAGTAGAACTCCTCACGTAAATCCCCTTCATCGAGTGTCAAGTCAGTCAAGTGTGGCATAGAATACAGTGCCTCTGATAGGTGACGTGATGAGGCTGGTGTGGGACACTGGTGATTAGTCAGCTTGAGAGTCTGGACCTGCATTCATGGTGAATATAGTTAACCAGTACGTCTTAAATAGATATATCTCATTGACTAATTTCTCAATGTCTTCTTACATTTTACACAAATTCCATTAATTACATACTTGCATTCAAGATAACATTCTAAACAAATGATGAATTAGTTTTTATTTTCAAATTCAATTCTTGTCTTTTCAGAAAAAAAAAACACATTAAAGTGTCTATCGACAGGATAATAAAGAACGGTTGTTTTAAATCATATATGTACTCTTTAGAGGGATTTCAATCTGTTTGCATTTTTAAGTCATATTCCTACTTACACTGAAATTAACAATACCCAGAAATATGCATTTGCTATTAATGCATTAAAGGTTCTTATAACTCTCGATTTCATGTACACAAGACGCCCTAAATACTAAGAGTGATTGTTTTAAATTCCATATATATTCTTTAGAGGGATTGCAATCTGTTTGCATGTATAAGTTATATTCCTACTTACACTGAAATTAAAAATACCGAGAAATATGCATTTACTATTAATGCATTAAAGGTACTCATAACTCTCGATTTCATGTGCACAAGACCCCCTAAATCAGGAGGTTTCTTGCTATGGTACAGTTTGGTAAGTTCAAGCCTACATTAAAATTGGCTCCTCAAAACACTCTATGATTTTTTTTTCACATCAATCAAACTAGGAAAAGCTTGTATTTTGTTTATTGGTCAAAATAATTTCAAACTTATACACACTTAAACTTCAACGTAATCAGTACATGTGTATTTTTCTTTCATTTCATTATTCATGGCTATTCCAATATAACAATAATGGCCTTTAAAAAAAGATTGTTTGGAAAATGCAACTTCTATACAGGTCACCATGGCATATAACCATTACTGATCTTTCTGTCTACCAATGACCGTCTCCATGCAGTTACATAAGTACACACATACCTTTATGGATGATGCGTTAGCTTTCCATGTAGAGTAGAACTCCTCACGTAAATCCCCTCCATCGAGTGTCAAGTCAGTCAAGTGTGGCATAGAACACAGTGCCTCAGATAGGTGATGTGACGAGGGGTGTGGGACACTGGTGATTAGTCAGGTTGAGAGTCTGGACCTGCATTCATGGTGAATATAGTTAACCAGTACGTCTTAAATAGATATATCTCATTGACTAATTTCTCAATGTCTTCTTACATTTTACACAAATTCCATTAATTACATACTTGCATTCAAGATAACATTCTAAACAAATGATGAATTAGTTTTTATTTTCAAATTCAATTCTTGTCTTTTCAGAAAAAAAGAACACATTAAAGTGTCTATCGACAGGATAATAAAGAACGGTTGTTTTAAATCATATATGTACTCTTTATAGGGATTGCAATCTGTTTGCATTTATAAGTCATATTCCTACTTACACTGAAATTAACAATAACCAGAAATATG
Organism: Strongylocentrotus purpuratus; assembly: GCF_000002235.5. Classification (NCBI taxonomy): domain Eukaryota; kingdom Metazoa; phylum Echinodermata; class Echinoidea; order Camarodonta; family Strongylocentrotidae; genus Strongylocentrotus; species Strongylocentrotus purpuratus. Next base: position 36,437,078 of record NW_022145594.1, read on the forward strand.
CATTTGCTATTAATGCATTAAAGGTTCTTATAACTCTCGATTTTATGTACACAAGACGCCCTAAATACTAAGAGTGATTGTTTTAAATTCTATATATATTCTTTAGAGGGATTGCAATCTGTTTGCATGTATAAGTTATATTCCTACTTACACTGAAATTAAAAATACCGAGAAATATGCATTTACTATTAATGCATTAAAGGTACTCATAACTCTCGATTTCATGTGCACAAGACCCCCTAAATCAGGAGGTTTCTTGCTATGGTACAGTTTGGTAAGTTCAAGCCTACATTAAAATTGGCTCCTCAAAACACTCTATGATTTTTTTTTCACATCAATCAAACTAGGAAAAGCTTGTATTTTGTTTATTGGTCTAAATAATTTCAAACTTATACACACTTAAACTTCAACGTAATCAGTACATGTGTATTTTTCTTTCATTTCGTTTTTAATGCCTTCTCCAATTTACCAAGTAATGGCCTTTAAAAAGCGTGTTATAAAAATACAACTTATAAACATGTGCACCATAAGTCATATAACCATTACTGCTCTTTCTGTCTACCAATGACCGTCTCCATGCAGTTACATTAGTACACACATACCTTTATGGATGATGCCTTTGCTTTCAATGTAGAGTAGAACTCCTCACATAAATCTCCTCCATCAAGTCTCAAGTCAGTCAGGTTTGGCATAGAACACAGTGCCTTTGATAGGTGATGTGATGAGGCTGGTGTGGGACACTTGTGATCCTCAAGCTTGAGTGTCTCGACCTGCATTCATGGCGGATATAGTTAACCAGTACGTCTTGAATAGATATATCTCATTTACTAATTTCTCACTGTATTCGTACATTTTACACAAATTCCATTAATTGCATATTTGCATTCAAGGTAACATTCTAAACAAATGATGAAATAGTGTTTTTTTTTTCAAATTCAATTCTTGTCTATTCAGAAAAAAAGTACACATTAAAGTGTCTATCGCCAGGATAATAAAGAACGATTGTTTTAAATTATATATGTACTCTTTAGAGGGATTGCAATCTTTTTGCATTTATAAGTCATATTCCTACTTACACTAAAAATTAAAAATACCCAGAAATATGCATTTGCTCTTAATGCATTAAAAGTTCTCATAACTCTCGATTTTATATGCACAAAACGCCCTAAAAACTAAGAGAGATTGTTTTAAATTCTATATGTATTCTTTAGAGGGATTGCATTCTGTTTGCATTCATAAGTCATAATCCTACTTATACTGAAATTAACAATATCCAGAAATATGCATTTGCTCTTAATGCATTAAAGGTACTCATAACTCTCGATTTCATCTGCACAAGACCCCCTAACTCAGGAGGTTTGTTGCTTTGGTACAGTTTGGTAAGTTTAAGCCTACATTGAAATTGGTTCCTCAAAACAATCCACGAAATATTGTTCATATCAATCAAACTAGGAAAAGGTTGGATATTGTTTATTGTTCGAAAAAGATGTCAAACTTATACACACTTAAATTGCAACGTAATCAGTACATGTGTAGTCTACTTTCATTTCATTATTCTTGGGAATTCCAATATACCAAGTAATGGCCTTTAAAAAGAGTGTTTGGAAAATGCAACTTATTTACATGTGCACCATGGCATATAAGCATTACTGCTCTTTCTGTCTTCCAATGACCGTCTCCATGCAGTTACATTATTACACACATACCTTTATTGATGATGCCTTTGCTTTCCATGTAGAGTAGAACTCCTCACGTAAATCCCTTCCATCGAGTGTCAAGTCAGTCAAGTGTGGCATAGAACACAGTGCCTCTGATAGGTGTTGTGACGAGGCTGGTGTGGGACACTTGTGATCATCAAGCTTGAGGGTCTCGACCTGCATTCATGGTGGATATAGTTAACCAGTACGTCTTGAATAGATATATCTCATTTACTAATTTCTCACTGTATTCTTACATTTTACACAAATTCAATTAATTGCATATTTGCATTCAAGATAACATTCTAAACAAATGATGAAATAGTGTTTTTTTTTCAAATTCAATTCTTGTCTATTCAGAAAAAAGTGCACATTAAAGTGTCTTTCGACAGGATGAAAAAGAACGATTGTTTTAAATTATATATGTACTCTTTATAGGGATTGCAATCTGTTTGCATTTATAAGTCTTATTCCTACTTACACTGAAATTAACAATACCCAGAAATATGCATTTGCTATTAATGCATTAAAGGTACTCATAACTCTCGATTTCATCTGCACAAGACCCCCTAACTCAGGAGGTTTGTTGCTTTGGTACAGTTTGGTAAGTTTAAGCCTACATTGAAATTGGTTCCTCAAAACAATCCACGAAATATTTTTCATATCAATCAAACTAGGAAAAGGTTGGATATTGTTTATTGTTCGAAAAAGATGTCAAACTTATACACACTTAAATTGCAACGTAATCAGTACATGTGTAGTCTACTTTCATTTCATTATCCATGGGAATTCCAATATACCAAGTAAATGGCCTTTAAAAAGAGTGTTTGAAAAAGTGAAACTTATTTACATGTGCACCATGGCATATAAGCATTACTGCTCTTTCTGTCTTCCAATGACCGTCTTCATGCAGTTACATTAGTACACACATACCTTTATTGATGATGCCTTTGCTTTCCATGTAGAGTAGAACTCCTCACGTAAATTCCCTCCATAGAGTCTCAAGTAAGTCAAGTGTGGCATAGAACATAGTGTCTCTGATAGGTGATGTGATGAGGCTGGTGTGGGACACTTGTGATCATCAAGCTTGAGGGTCTCGACCTGCATTCATGGTGGATATAGTTAACCAGTACGTCTTGAATAGATATATCTCATTTACTAATTTCTCACTGTATTCTTACATTTTAAACAAATTCCATTAATTGCATATTTGCATTCAAGATAACATTCTAAACAAATGATGAAATATTTTTTTTTTTAAATTCAATTCTTGTCAATTCAGAAAAAAGTACACATTTAAGTGTCTATCGAAAGGATAATAAAGAACGATTGTTTTAAATTATATATGTACTCTTTAGAGGGATTGCAATCTGTTTGCATTTATAAGTCATATTCCTACTTACACTGAAATTAATAATACCCAGAAATATGCATTTGCTATTTATGCATTAAAGGTACTAATAACTCTCGATTTTATATGCACAAAACGCCCTAAAAACTAAGAGTGATTGTTTTAAATTCTATATGTATTCTTTAGAGGGATTGCATTCTGTTTGCATTTATAAGTCATAATCCTACTTACTCTGAAATTAACAATATCCAGAAATATGCATTTGCTCTTAATGCATTAAAGGTATTCATAACTCTCGATTTCATCTGCACAAGACCCCCTAACTCAGGCGGTTTGTTGCTTTGGTACAGTTTGGTAAGTTTAAGCCTACATTGAAATTGGCTCCTCAAAACAATCCACGAAATATTTTTCATATCAATCAAACTAGGAAAAGGTTGGATATTGTTTTTTGGTCGAAAATATGTTAAACTTATACACACTTAAAGCGCAACGTAATCAGTACATGTGTAGTTTGCTTTTATTTCATTATTCATGGTTATTCCAATATACCAAGTAAATGGCCTTTAAAAAGAGTGTTTGGAAAATGCAACTTATGTACATGTGCACCATGGCATATAAGCATTACTGCTCTTTCTGTCTACCAATGACCGTCTCCATGCAGTTACATTAGTACACATATACCTTTATGGATGATGCCTTTGCTTTCAATGTAGAGTAGAACTCCTCACATAAATCTCCTCCATCAAGTCTCAAGTCAGTCAGGTTTGGCATAGAACACAGTGCCTCTGATAGGTGATGTGACGACGCTGGTGTGCGACATTGGTGATTAGTCAGCTTGAGAGTCTGGACCTGCATTCATGGTGAATATAGTTAACCAGTACGTCTTGAATAGATATATCTTATTTACTAATTTCTCACTGTCTTCTTACATTTTACACAAATTCCATTAATTACATACTTGCATTTAAGATAACATTCTAAACAAATGATGAAATAGTTTTTATATTCAAATTCAATTCTTGTCTATTCAGAAAAAAAACCACATTAAAGTGTCTATCGACAGGATAATAAAGAACGGTTGTTTTAAATTGTACTCTTTAGAGGGATTTCAATCTGTTTGCATTTTTAAGTCATATTCCTACTTACACTGAAATTAACAATACCCAGAAATATGCATTTGCTATTAATGCATTAAAGGTTCATATAACTCTCGATTTTATGTACACAAGATGCCCTAAATACTAAGAGTGATTGTTTTACATTATATATATATTTTTTGGAGGGATTTTAATCTGTTTGCATTTTTAAGTCATATTCCTACTTACAATAGCGTTAATAGTACCCCAAAATATGCGTTTGCTATTAATGCATTAAAGGTTCATATAACTCTCGATTTTATGTACACAAGGTGCCCTAAATACTAAGAGTGATTGTTTTACATTATATATATATTTTTTGGAGGGATTTTAATCTGTTTGCATTTTTAAGTCATATTCCTACTTACACTAAAATTAATAATACCCAGAAATATGAATTTGCTATTAATGCATTAAAGGTTCTTATACCTCTCGATTTCATGTACACAAGACACCCTAAATACTAAGAGTGATTGTTTTAAATTCTATATATATTCTTTAGAGGGATTGCAATCTGTTTGCATTTATAAGTCATATTCCTACTTACACTGAAATTAATAATACCCAGAAATATGCATTTGCTATTAATGCATTAAAGGTTCTCATAACTCTCGATTTCATGTGCACAAGACCCCCTAAAACAGGAGGTTTGTTGCTATAGTACAGTTTGGTAAGTTCAAGCCAAATTAAAATTGGTTCTTCAAAACAATCTATGAAATATTTTTCATATCAATCAAACTAGGAAAAGGTTGGATATTGTTTATTGTTCGAAAAAGACGTCAAACTTATACATACTTAAATTGCAACGTAATCAGTACATGTGTAGTCTACTTTCATTTCATTATTCATGGCTAATCCAATATAACAAGTTAATGGCCTTTAAAAAAAGATTGTTTGGAAAATGCAACTTATATACATGTGAACCATGGCATATAACCATTACTGATCTTTCTGTCTTCCAATGACCGTCACCATGCAGTTACATTAGTACACACATACCTTGATGGATGAAGCGTTTGCTTTCCATGTAGAGTAGAACTCCTCACGTAAATCCCGTCCATCGAGTGTCAAGTTGGTCAAGTGTGGCATAGAACACAGTGCCTCTGATAGGTGATGTGACGACGCTGGTGTGCGACATTGGTGATTAGTCAGGTTGAGAGTCTGGACCTGCATTCATGGTGAATATAGTTAACCAGTACGTCTTGAATAGATATATCTTATTTACTAATTTCTCACTGTCTTCTTACATTTTACACAAATTCCATTAATTACATACTTGCATTTAAGATAACATTCTAAACAAATGATGAAATAGTTTTTATATTCAAATTCAATTCTTGTCTATTCAGAAAAAAAACCACATTAAAGTGTCTATCGACAAGATAATAAAGAACGGTTGTTTTAAATTGTACTCTTTAGAGGGATTTCAATCTGTTTGCATTTTTAAGTCATATTCCTACTTACACTGAAATTAACAATACCCAGAAATATGCATTTGCTATTAATGCATTAAAGGTTCATATAACTCTCGATTTTATGTACACAAGATGCCCTAAATACTAAGAGTGATTGTTTTACATTATATATATATTTTTTGGAGGGATTTTAATCTGTTTGCATTTTTAAGTCATATTCCTACTTACAATAGCGTTAATAGTACCCCAAAATATGCGTTTGCTATTAATGCATTAAAGGTTCATATAACTCTCGATTTTATGTACACAAGATGCCCTAAATACTAAGAGTGATTGTTTTACATTATATATATATTTTTTGGAGGGATTTTAATCTGTTTGCATTTTTAAGTCATATTCCTACTTACACTAAAATTAATAATACCCAGAAATATGAATTTGCTATTAATGCATTAAAGGTTCTTATACCTCTCGATTTCATGTACACAAGACACCCTAAATACTAAGAGTGATTGTTTTAAATTCTATATATATTCTTTAGAGGGATTGCAATCTGTTTGCATTTATAAGTCATATTCCTACTTACACTGAAATTAATAATACCCAGAAATATGCATTTGCTATTAATGCATTAAAGGTTCTCATAACTCTCGATTTCATGTGCACAAGACCCCCTAAAACAGGAGGTTTGTTGCTATAGTACAGTTTGGTAAGTTCAAGCCAAATTAAAATTGGTTCTTCAAAACAATCTATGAAATATTTTTCATATCAATCAAACTAGGAAAAGGTTGGATATTGTTTATTGTTCGAAAAAGACGTCAAACTTATACATACTTAAATTGCAACGTAATCAGTACATGTGTAGTCTACTTTCATTTCATTATTCATGGCTAATCCAATATAACAAGTTAATGGCCTTTAAAAAAAGATTGTTTGGAAAATGCAACTTATATACATGTGAACCATGGCATATAACCATTACTGATCTTTCTGTCTTCCAATGACCGTCACCATGCAGTTACATTAGTACACACATACCTTGATGGATGAAGCGTTTGCTTTCCATGTAGAGTAGAACTCCTCACGTAAATCCCGTCCATCGAGTGTCAAGTTGGTCAAGTGTGGCATAGAACACAGTGCCTCTGATAGGTGATGTGACGACGCTGGTGTGCGACATTGGTGATTAGTCAGGTTGAGAGTCTGGACCTGCATTCATGGTGAATATAGTTAACCAGTACCTCTTGAATAGATATATCTCATTTACTAATTTCTCACTGTGTTCGTACATCTTACACAAATTCTATTAATTACACACTTGAATTCATGATAACATTCTAAACAAATGATGAAATCATTTTTATTTTCAAATTCAATTTTCGTCTATTCAGGAAAAAACACATTAAAGTGTCTCTCGACAAGATCAAGAGAAAAATTCACTATGTATTTTTTAGAGGGATTGCAATCTGTTGCATTTATAAGTCATATTCCTACTTACACTGAAATTAATAATACCCAGAAATATGCATTTGCTATTTATGCATTAGAGGTACTAATAACTCTCGATTTCACCTGCAAAAGGCCCCCTAAATCAGGAGGTTTGTTCGTATGGTACAGTTTGGAAATTTCAAGCCTACATTAAAATTGGCTCTTCAAAAAACTCTATGAAATGTTATTCATATCAATCAAACTAGGAAAAGGTTGGATATTGTTTATTGTTCGAAAAAATGTCAAACTTATACACACTTAAATTTCAACGTAATTAGTACATGTGTAGTTTGCTTTTATTTCATTATTCATGGCTATTCCAATATATCAAGTAAATGGCCTTTAAAAAGAGTGTTTGGAAAATGCAACTTAGATTACATGTGCACTATGGCACATAACCATTACTGCTCTTTCTGTCTTCCAATGACCGTCACCATGCAGTTACAGTAGTACACACATACCTTTATTGATGATGCGTTTGCTTTCAATGTAGAGTAGAACTCCTCACGTAAATCCCCTCCATAGAGTATCAAGTAAGTCAAGTTTGGCATAGAACACAGTGCCTCTGATAGGTGATGTGACGAGGCTGGTGTGAGACACTTGTGATTAGTCAGGTCGAGAGTCTGGACCTGCATTATTGGTGAATATAGTTAACCAGTACGTCTTGAATAGATATATCTTATTTACTTATCTCAAACTGTATTCTTACATTTTACACAAATTCCTTTAATTATATACCTGCATTCAAGAAAAAATTCTAAACAAATGATGAAATAATTTTTATTTTCAAATTCGATTGTCGTCTAATCAGAAAAAAAAACACATTAAAGTGTCTATCGACAGGATAATTTACTAAGAGTGAATTTTCTAAATTCGTTATGTATTCTTTAGAGGGATTGCAATCTGTTTGCATTCATAAGTCATATTCCTACTTACACTGAAATTAAAAATACCCAGAAATATGCATTTACTATTAATGCATTAAAGGTACGCGTCAATCTCGATTTAATGAGCGCAAGACCCCTATATCAGGAGGTTTGTTGCTATGGTACAGTTTGGTAAGTTTAAGCCTACATTGAAATTGGTTCCTCAAAACAATCCAGGAAATATTTTTCATCTCAATCAAACTAGGAAAAGGTTGGATATTGTTTATTGTTCGAAAAAGATGTCAAACTTATACACACTTAAATTGCAACGTAATCAGTACATGTGTAGTCTACTTTCATTTCATTATTCATGGGAATTCCAATATACCAAGTAAATGGCCTTTAAAAAGAGTGTTTGGAAAATGCAACTTATTTATATGTGCACCATGGCATATAAGCATTACTGCTCTTTCTGTCTTCCAATGACCATCTCCATGCAGTAACATTATTACACACATACCTTTATTGATGATGCCTTTGCTTTCCATGTAGAGTAGAACTCCTCACGTAAATCCCCTCCATCGAGTGTCAAGTCAGTCAAGTGTGGCATAGAACATAGTGCCTCTGATAGGTGATGTGACGAGGCGGGTGTGGGACACTTGTGATCATCAAGCTTGAGGGTCTCGACCTGCATTCATGGTGGATATAGTTAACCAGTACGTCTTGAATAGATATATCTCATTTACTAATTTCTCACTGTATTCTTACATTTTACACACATTCCATTAATTGCATATTTGCATTCAAGATAACATTCTAAACAAATGATGAAATAGTGTTTTTTTTTTCCAAATTCAATTCTTGTCTATTCAGAAAAAAAGTACACATTAAAGTGTCTATGGACAGGATAATAAAGAACGATTGTTTTAAATTATATATGTACTCTTTAGAGGGATTGCAATCTGTTTGCATTTATAAGTCATATTCCTACTTACACTGAAATTAACAATATCCAGAAATATGCATTTGCTATTAATGCATTAAAGGTACTCATAACTCTCGATTTCATCTGCACAAGACCCCCTAAATCAAGAGGTTTGTTGCTTTGGTACAGTTTGGTAAGTTCAAGCCTACATTGAAATTGGTTCCTCATAACATTCCACGAAATATTTTTCATATCAATCAAACTAGGAAAAGGTTGGATATTGTTTATTGTTCGAAAAAGATGTCAAACTTATACACACTTAAATTGCAACGTAATCAGTACATGTGTAGTCTGCTTTCATTTCATTATTCATGGCTATTCCAATATAACAAGTTAATGGCCTTTAAAAAAAAGATTGTTTGGAAAATGCAACTTATGTACATGTGCACCATGGCATATAACCATTACTGCTCTTTCTGTCTTCCAATGACCGTCTCCATGCAGTTACATTAGTACACGCCATACCTTTATTGATGATGCCTTTGCTTTCAATGTAGAGTAGAACTCCTCACGTAAATCCCCTCCATCGAGTGTCAAGTCAGTCAAGTGTGGCATAGAACACAGTGCCTCTGATAGGTGTTGTGACGAGGCTGGTGTGGGACACTTGTAATCCTTAAGCTTGAGGGTCTCGACCTGCATTCATGGTGGATATAGTTAACCAGTACGTCTTGAATAGATATATCTTATTTACTAATATCTCACTGTATTCTTACATTTTACACAAATTCCATATTTGCATTCAAGATAACATTCTAAACAAATGATGAAATAGTGTTTATGAAAAAAGAACACATTAAAGTGTCTATCGACAGGATAATAAAGAACGATTGTTTTAAATTATATATGTACTCTTTAGAGGGATTGCAATCTGTTTGCATTTATAAGTCATATTCCTACTTACACTGAAATTAACAATACCCAGAAATATGCATTTGCTCTTAATGCATTAAAGGTTCTCATAACTCTCGATTTTATATGCACAAGACACCCTAAATACTAAGAGTGATTGTTTTAAATTCTATATATATATTCTTCAGAGGGATTGCAATCTGCTTGCATTTATAAGTCATATTCCTACTTACACTGAAATTAACAATACCCAGAAATATGCATTTGCTCTTAATGCATTAAAGGTTCTCATAACTCTCGATTTTATATGCACAAGACGCCCTAAATACTAAGAGTGATTGTTTCAAATTCTATATGTATTCTTTACAGGAATTGCATTCTGTTTGCATTTATAAGTCATAATCCTACTGAAACTGAAATTAACAATACCCAGAAATATGCATTTGCTATTAATGCATTAAAGGTACTCATAACTCTCGATTTCATCTGCACAAGACCCCCTAAATCAAGAGGTTTGTTGCTTTGGTACAGTTTGGTAAGTTCAAGCCTACATTGAAATTGGCTCCTCAAAACATTCCACGAGATATTTTTCATATCAATCAAACTAGGAAAAGGTTGGATATTGTTTATTGTTCGAAAAAGATGTCAAACTTATACACACTTAAATTGCAACGTAATTAGTACATGTGTAGTCTGCTTTCATTTCATTATTCATGGCTATTCCAATATAACAAGAATAATGGCCTTTAAAAAAAAGATTGTTTGGAAAATGCAACTTATGTACATGTGCACCATGGCATATAACCATTACTGCTCTTTCTGTCTTCCAATGACCGTCTCCATGCAGTTACATTAGTACACGCCATACCTTTATTGATGATGCCTTTGCTTTCAATGTAGAGTAGAACTCCTCACGTAAATCCCCTCCATCGAGTGTCAAGTCAGTCAAGTGTGGCATAGAACATAGTGCCTCTGATAGGTGTTGTGACGAGGCTGGTGTGGAACACTGGTGATTAGTCAGGTCGAGAGTCTGGACCTGCATTCATGGTGGATATAGTTAACCAGTACGTCTTGAATAGATATATCTCATTTACTAATTTCTTACTGTCTTCGTACATTTTACACAAATTCTATTAATTACATACTTGCATTCAAGATAACATTCTGAACTAATGATGAAAAAGTTTTTATTTTCAAATTCAATTCTTGTCTATTAAAAAAAAAGAACACGTTAAAGTGTCTATCGACAGGATAATAAAGAACGGTTGTTTTAAATCATATATGTACTCTTTAGAGGGTTTTTAATCTGTTTGCATTTTTAAGTCATATTCCTACTTACACTGAAATTAACAATACCCAGAAATATGCATTTGCTATTAATGCATTTAAGGTTCTTATAACTCTCGATTTTATGTACACAAGACCCCCTAAATACTAGGAGTGATTATTTTAAATTCAATATATATTCTTTAGAGGGATTGCAATCTGTTTGCATTTATAAGTTATATTCCTACTTACACTAAAATTTAAGTACCCCAAAATATGCGTTTGCTATTAATGCATTAAAGGTTCTTATAACTCTCGATTTTATATGCACAAGACGCCCTAAATACTAAGAGTGATTGTTTCAAATTGTATTTGTATTCTTTAGAGGGATTGCATTCTGTTTGCATTTATAAGTCATAATCCTACTTACACTGAAATTAACAATACCCAGAGATATGCATTTGCTATTAATTCATTAAAGGTACTCATAACTCTCGATTTCATCTGCACAAGACCCCATAACTCAGGAGGTTTGTTGCTTTGGTACAGTTTGGTAAGTTTAAGCCTACATTGAAATTGGTTCCTCAAAATAATCCAGGAAATATTTTTCATATCAATCAAACTAGGAAAAGGTTGGATATTGTTTATTGTTCGAAAAAGATGTCAAACTTATACACACTTAAATTGCAACGTAATCAGTACATGTGTAGTCTACTTTCATTTCATTATTCATGGGAATTCCAATATACCAAGTAAATGGCCTTTAAAAAGAGTGTTTGGAAAATGCAACTTATTTACATGTGCACCATGGTATATCAGCATTACTGCTCTTTCTGTCTTCCAATGACCGTCTCCATGCAGTTACGTTATTACACACATACCTTTATTGATGATGCCTTTGCTTTCCATGTAGAGTAGAACTCCTCACGTAAATTCCCTCCATAGAGTCTCAAGTAAGTCAAGTGTGGCATAGAACATAGTGCCTCTGATAGGTGATGTGACGAGGCGGGTGTGGGACACTTGTGATCATCAAGCTTGAGGGTCTCGACCTGCATTCATGGTGGATATAGTTAACCAGTACGTCTTGAATAGATATATCTCATTTACTAATTTCTCACTGTATTCTTACATTTTACACAAATTCCATTAATTGCATATTTGCATTCAAGATAACATTCTAAACAAATGATGAAATAGTGTTTTTTTTTTTAAATTCAATTCTTGTCTATTCAGAAAAAAGTACACATTTAAGTTTATATCGAAAGGATAATAAAGAACGATTGTTTTAAATTATAAATGTACTCTTTAGAGGGATTGCAATCTGTTTGCATTTATAAGTCATATTCCTACTTACACTGAAATTAACAATACCCAGAAATATGCATTTGCTCTTAATGCATTAAAGGTTCTCATAACTCTCGATTTTATGTACACAAGACGCCCTAAATACTAAGAGTGATTGTTTCAAATTCTATATGTATTCTTTACAGGAATTGCATTCTGTTTGCATTTATAAGTCATAATCCTACTGAAACTGAAATTAACAATACCCAGAAATATGCATTTGCTATTAATGCATTAAAGGTACTCATAACTCTCGATTTCATCTGCACAAGACCCCCTAAATCAAGAGGTTTGTTGCTTTGGTACAGTTTGGTAAGTTCAAGCCTACATTGAAATTGGCTCCTCAAAACATTCCACGAGATATTTTTCATATCAATCAAACTAGGAAAAGGTTGGATATTGTTTATTGTTCGAAAAAGATGTCAAACTTATACACACTTAAATTGCAACGTAATTAGTACATGTGTAGTCTGCTTTCATTTCATTATTCATGGCTATTCCAATATAACAAGAATAATGGCCTTTAAAAAAAAGATTGTTTGGAAAATGCAACTTATGTACATGTGCACCATGGCATATAACCATTACTGCTCTTTCTGTCTTCCAATGACCGTCTCCATGCAGTTACATTAGTACACACATACCTTTATTGATGATGCCTTTGCTTTCCATGTAGAGTAGAACTCCTCACGTAAATCCCCTCCATAGAGTGTCAAGTCAGTCAAGTGTGGCATAGAACACAGTGCCTCTGATAGGTGATGTGACGAGGCTGGTGTGGGACACTTGTGATCCTCAAGCTTGAGGGTATCGACCTGCATTCATGGTGGATATAGTTAACCAGTACGTCTTGAATAGATATATCTCATTTACTAATTTCTCAATGTATTCTTACATTTTACACAAATTCCATTAATTGCATATTTGCATTCAAGATAACATTCTAAACAAATGATGAAATAGTGTTTTTTTTTCAAATTCAATTCTTGTCTATTCAGAAAAAAGTACACATTTAAGTTTCTATCGAAAGGATAATAAAGAACGATTGTTTTAAATTCTATATGTACTCTTTAGAGGGATAGCAATCTGTTTGCATTTATAAGTCATATTCCTATTTACACTGAAATTAACAATACCCAGAAATATGCATTTGCTCTTAATGCATTAAAGGTTCTCATAACTCTCGATTTTATATGCACAAGACGCCCTAAATACTAAGAGTGATTGTTTCAAATTCTATATGTATTCTTTAGAGGGATTGCATTCTGTTTGCATTTATAAGTCATAATCCTACTGAAACTGACATTAACAATACCCAGAAATATGCATTTGCTATTAATGCATTAAAGGTACTCATAACTCTCGATTTCATCTGCACAAGACCCCCTAAATCAAGAGGTTTGTTGCTTTGGTACAGTTTGGTAAGTTCAAGCCTACATTGAAATTGGCTCCTCAAAACATTCCACGAAATATTTTTCATATCAATCAAACTAGGAAAAGGTTGGATATTGTTTATTGGTCGAAAAAGATGTCAAACTTATACACACTTAAATTGCAACGTAATCAGTACATGTGTAGTCTACTTTCATTTCATTATTCATGGGAATTCCAATATACCAAGTAAATGGCCTTTAAAAAGAGTGTTTGGAAAATGCAACTTATTTACATGTGCACCATGGTATATCAGCATTACTGCTCTTTCTGTCTTCCAATGACCGTCTCCATGCAGTTACGTTATTACACACATACCTTTATTGATGATGCCTTTGCTTTCCATGTAGAGTAGAACTCCTCACGTAAATTCCCTCCATAGAGTCTCAAGTAAGTCAAGTGTGGCATAGAACATAGTGCCTCTGATAGGTGATGTGACGAGGCGGGTGTGGGACACTTGTGATCATCAAGCTTGAGGGTCTCGACCTGCATTCATGGTGGATATAGTTAACCAGTACGTCTTGAATAGATATATCTCATTTACTAATTTCTCACTGTATTCTTACATTTTACACAAATTCCATTAATTGCATATTTGCATTCAAGATAACATTCTAAACAAATGATGAAATAGTGTTTTTTTTTTTAAATTCAATTCTTGTCTATTCAGAAAAAAGTACACATTTAAGTTTCTATCGAAAGGATAATAAAGAACGATTGTTTTAAATTATAAATGTACTCTTTAGAGGGATTGCAATCTGTTTGCATTTATAAGTCATATTCCTACTTACACTGAAATTAACAATACCCAGAAATATGCATTTGCTCTTAATGCATTAAAGGTTCTCATAACTCTCGATTTTATATGCACAAGACGCCCTAAATACTAAGAGTGATTGTTTCAAATTCTATATGTATTCTTTAGAGGGATTGCATTCTGTTTGCATTTATAAGTCATAATCCTACTGAAACTGACATTAACAATACCCAGAAATATGCATTTGCTATTAATGCATTAAAGGTACTCATAACTCTCGATTTCATCTGCACAAGACCCCCTAAATCAAGAGGTTTGTTGCTTTGGTACAGTTTGGTAAGTTCAAGCCTACATTGAAGTTGGCTCCTCAAAACATTCCACGAAATATTTTTCATATCAATCAAACTAGGAAAAGGTTGGATATTGTTTATTGTTCGAAAAAGATGTCAAACTTATACACACTTAAATTGCAACGTAATCAGTACATGTGTAGTCTGCTTTCATTTCATTATTCATGGCTATTCCAATATAACAAGTTAATGGCCTTTGAAAAAAAGATTGTTTGGAAAATGCAACTTATGTACATGTGCACCATGGCATATAACCATTACTGCTCTTTCTGTCTTCCAATGACCGTCTCCATGCAGTTACATTAGTACACGCCATACCTTTATTGATGATGCCTTTGCTTTCAATGTAGAGTAGAACTCCTCACGTAAATCCCCTCCATCGAGTGTCAAGTCAGTCAAGTGTGGCATAGAACACAGTGCCTCTGATAGGTGATGTGACGACGCTGGTGTGCGACACTGGTGATTAGTCAGGTTGAGAGTCTCGACCTGCATTCATGGTGGATATAGTTAACCAGTACGTCTTAAATAGATATATCTTATTTACTAATTTTTCTCTGTATTCTTACATTTTACACAAATTCCATTAATTACATATTTGCATTCAAGATAACATTCTAAACAAATGATGAAATAGTGTTTATTTTCAAATTCAATTCTTGTCTATTCAGAAAAAAGAACACATTAAGGTGTCTATCGACAGGATAATTAAGAACGATTGTTTTAAATTATATATGTACTCTTTAGAGGGATTGCAATCTGTTTGCATTTATAAGTCATATTCCTACTTACACTGAAATTAACAATACCCAGAAATATGCATTTGCTCTTAATGCATTAAAGGTTCTCATAACTCTCGATTTTATATGCACAAGACGCCCTAAAAAGTAAGAGTGATTGTTTTAAATTCTATATGTATTCTTTAGAGGGATTGCATTCTGTTTGCATTCATAAGTCATAATCCTACTTATACTGAAATTAACAATATCCAGAAATATGCATTTGCTCTTAATGCATTAAAGGTACTCATAACTCTCGATTTCATCTGCACAAGACCCCCTAACTCAGGAGGTTTGTTGCTTCGGTACAGTTTGGTAAGTTTAAGCCTACATTGAAATTGGTTCCTCAAAACAATCTACGAATTTTTTTTCATATCAATCAAACTAGGAAAAGGTTGGATATTGTTTATTGTTCGAAAAAGATGTCAAACTTATACACACTTAAATTGCAACGTAATCAGTACATGTGTAGTCTACTTTCATTTCATTATTCATGGTAATTCCAATATACCAAGTAAATGGCCTTTAAAAAGAGTGTTTGGAAAATGCAACTTATTTACATGTGCACCATGGTATATCAGCATTACTGCTCTTTCTGTCTTCCAATGACCGTCTCCATGCAGTTACGTTATTACACACATACCTTTATTGATGATGCCTTTGCTTTCCATGTAGAGTAGAACTCCTCACGTAAATTCCCTCCATAGAGTCTCAAGTAAGTCAAGTGTGGCATAGAACACAGTGCCTCTGATAGGTGATGTGACGAGGCGGGTGTGGGACACTTGTGATCATCAAGCTTGAGGGTCTCGACCTGCATTCATGGTGGATATAGTTAACCAGTACGTCTTGAATAGATATATCTCATTTACTAATTTCTCACTGTATTCTTACATTTTACACAAATTCCATTAATTGCATATTTGCATTGAAGATAACATTCTAAACAAATGATGAAATAGTGTTTTTTTTTTTTAATTCAATTCTTGTCTATTCAGAAAAAAGTACACATTTAAGTTTCTATCGAAAGGATAATAAAGAACGATTGTTTTAAATTATAAATGTACTCTTTAGAGGGATTGCAATCTGTTTGCATTTATAAGTCATATTCCTACTTACACTGAAATTAACAATACCCAGAAATATGCATTTGCTCTTAATGCATTAAAGGTTCTCATAACTCTCGATTTTATGTACACAAGACGCCCTAAATACTAAGAGTGATTGTTTCAAATTCTATATGTATTCTTTACAGGAATTGCATTCTGTTTGCATTTATAAGTCATAATCCTACTGAAACTGAAATTAACAATACCCAGAAATATGCATTTGCTATTAATGCATTAAAGGTACTCATAACTCTCGATTTCATCTGCACAAGACCCCCTAAATCAAGAGGTTTGTTGCTTTGGTACAGTTTGGTAAGTTCAAGCCTACATTGAAATTGGCTCCTCAAAACATTCCACGAGATATTTTTCATATCAATCAAACTAGGAAAAGGTTGGATATTGTTTATTGTTCGAAAAAGATGTCAAACTTATACACACTTAAATTGCAACGTAATTAGTACATGTGTAGTCTGCTTTCATTTCATTATTCATGGCTATTCCAATATAACAAGAATAATGGCCTTTAAAAAAAAGATTGTTTGGAAAATGCAACTTATGTACATGTGCACCATGGCATATAACCATTACTGCTCTTTCTGTCTTCCAATGACCGTCTCCATGCAGTTACATTAGTACACACATACCTTTATTGATGATGCCTTTGCTTTCCATGTAGAGTAGAACTCCTCACGTAAATCCCCTCCATAGAGTGTCAAGTCAGTCAAGTGTGGCATAGAACACAGTGCCTCTGATAGGTGATGTGACGAGGCTGGTGTGGGACACTTGTGATTAGTCAGTTTGAGAGTCTGGACCTGCATTCATGGTGGATATAGTTAACCAGTACGTCTTGAATAGATATATCTCATTTACTAATTTCTTACTGTCTTCGTACATTTTACACAAATTCTATTAATTACATACTTGCATTCAAGATAACATTCTGAACTAATGATGAAAAAGTTTTTATTTTCAAATTCAATTCTTGTCTATTAAAAAAAAAAGAACACGTTAAAGTGTCTATCGACAGGATAATAAAGAACGGTTGTTTTAAATCATATATGTACTCTTTAGAGGGTTTTTAATCTGTTTGCATTTTTAAGTCATATTCCTACTTACACTGAAATTAACAATACCCAGAAATATGCATTTGCTATTAATGCATTTAAGGTTCTTATAACTCTCGATTTTATGTACACAAGACCCCCTAAATACTAGGAGTGATTATTTTAAATTCAATATATATTCTTTAGAGGGATTGCAATCTGTTTGCATTTATAAGTTATATTCCTACTTACACTAAAATTTAAGTACCCCAAAATATGCGTTTGCTATTAATGCATTAAAGGTACTCATAACTCTCGATTTCATCTGCACAAGACCCCCTAAATCAAGAGGTTTGTTGCTTTGGTACAGTTTGGTAAGTTCAAGCCTACATTGAAATTGGCTCCTCAAAACATTCCACGAAATATTTTTCATATCAATCAAACTAGGAAAAGGTTGGATATTGTTTATTGTTCGAAAAAGATGTCAAACTTATACACACTTAAATTGCAACGTAATCAGTACATGTGTAGTCTGCTTTCATTTCATTATTCATGGCTATTCCAATATAACAAGTTAATGGCCTTTAAAAAAAAAGATTGTTTGGAAAATGCAACTTATGTACATGTGCACCATGGCATATAAGCATTACTGCTCTTTCTGTCTTCCAATGACCGTCTCCATGCAGTTACATTATTACACACATACCTTTATTGATGATGCCTTTGCTTTCCATGTAGAGTAGAACTCCTCACGTAAATCCCCTCCATCGAGTGTCAAGTCAGTCAAGTGTGGCATAGAACATAGTGCCTCTGATAGGTGATGTGACGAGGCGGGTGTGGGACACTTGTGATCATCAAGCTTGAGGGTCTCGACCTGCATTCATGGTGGATATAGTTAACCAGTACGTCTTGAATAGATATTTCTCATTTACTAATTTCTTACTGTCTTCGTACATTTTACACAAATTCCATTAATTACATACTTGCATTCAAGATAACATTCTGAACTAATGATGAAAAAGTTTTTATTTTCAAATTCAATTCTTGTCTATTAAAAAAAAAAGAACACGTTAAAAAGTCTATCGACAGGATAATAAAGAACGGTTGTTTTAAATCATATATGTACCCTTTAGAGGGTTTTTAATCTGTTTGCATTTATAAGTCATATTCCTACTTACACTGAAATTAACAATACCCAGAAATATGCATTTGCTCTTAATGCATTAAAGGTTCTCATAACTCTCGATTTTATATGCACAAGACGCCCTAAATACTAAGAGTGATTGTTTCAAATTCTATATGTATTCTTTACAGGAATTGCATTCTGTTTGCATTTATAAGTCATAATCCTACTGAAACTGAAATTAACAATACCCAGAAATATGCATTTGCTATTAATGCATTAAAGGTACTCATAACTCTCGATTTCATCTGCACAAGACCCCCTAAATCAAGAGGTTTGTTGCTTTGGTACAGTTTGGTAAGTTCAAGCCTACATTGAAATTGGCTCCTCAAAACATTCCACGAGATATTTTTCATATCAATCAAACTAGGAAAAGGTTGGATATTGTTTATTGTTCGAAAAAGATGTCAAACTTATACACACTTAAATTGCAACGTAATTAGTACATGTGTAGTCTGCTTTCATTTCATTATTCATGGCTATTCCAATATAACAAGAATAATGGCCTTTAAAAAAAAGATTGTTTGGAAAATGCAACTTATGTACATGTGCACCATGGCATATAACCATTACTGCTCTTTCTGTCTTCCAATGACCGTCTCCATGCAGTTACATTAGTACACGCCATACCTTTATTGATGATGCCTTTGCTTTCAATGTAGAGTAGAACTCCTCACGTAAATCCCCTCCATCGAGTGTCAAGTCAGTCAAGTGTGGCATAGAACATAGTGCCTCTGATAGGTGTTGTGACGAGGCTGGTGTGGAACACTGGTGATTAGTCAGGTCGAGAGTCTGGACCTGCATTCATGGTGGATATAGTTAACCAGTACGTCTTGAATAGATATATCTCATTTACTAATTTCTTACTGTCTTCGTACATTTTACACAAATTCTATTAATTACATACTTGCATTCAAGATAACATTCTGAACTAATGATGAAAAAGTTTTTATTTTCAAATTCAATTCTTGTCTATTAAAAAAAAAAGAACACGTTAAAGTGTCTATCGACAGGATAATAAAGAACGGTTGTTTTAAATCATATATGTACTCTTTAGAGGGTTTTTAATCTGTTTGCATTTTTAAGTCATATTCCTACTTACACTGAAATTAACAATACCCAGAAATATGCATTTGCTATTAATGCATTTAAGGTTCTTATAACTCTCGATTTTATGTACACAAGACCCCCTAAATACTAAGAGTGATTATTTTAAATTCAATATATATTCTTTAGAGGGATTGCAATCTGTTTGCATTCATAAGTTATATTCCTACTTACACTAAAATTTAAGTACCCCAAAATATGCGTTTGCTATTAATGCATTAAAGGTTCTTATAACTCTCGATTTTATATGCACAAGACGCCCTAAATACTAAGAGTGATTGTTTCAAATTGTATTTGTATTCTTTAGAGGGATTGCATTCTGTTTGCATTTATAAGTCATAATCCTACTTACACTGAAATTAACAATACCCAGAGATATGCATTTGCTATTAATTCATTAAAGGTACTCATAACTCTCGATTTCATCTGCATAAGACCCCATAACTCAGGAGGTTTGTTGCTTTGGTACAGTTTGGTAAGTTCAAGCCTACATTGAAATTGGTTCCTCAAAACAATCTACGAAATATTTTTCATATCAATCAAACTAGGAAAAGGTTGGATATTGTTTATTGTTCGAAAAAGATGTCAAACTTATACACACTTAAATTGCAACGTAATCAGTACATGTGTAGTCTACTTTCATTTCATTATCCATGGGAATTCCAATATACCAAGTAAATGGCCTTTAAAAAGAGTGTTTGGAAAATGCAACTTATTTACATGTGCACCATGGCATATAAGCATTACTGCTCTTTCTGTCTTCCAATGACCGTCTCCATGCAGTTACATTAGTACACACATACCTTTATTGATGATGTCTTTGCTTTCCATGTAGAGTAGAACTCCTCACGTAAATCCCCTCCATAGAGTGTCAAGTCAGTCAAGAGTGGCATAGAACACAGTGCCTCTGATAGGTGATGTGACGAGGCTGGTGTGGGACACTTGTGATCCTTAAGCTTGAGGGTCTCGACCTGCATTCATGGTGGATATAGTTAACCAGTACGTCTTGAATAGATATATCTTATTTACTAATTTCTCTCTGTATTCTTACATTTTACACAAATTCCATTAATTACATATTTGCATTCAAGATAACATTCTAAACAAATGATGAAATAGTGTTTATTTTCAAATTCAATTCTTGTCTATTCAGAAAAAGAACACATTAAGGTGTCTATCGACAGAATTATAAAGAACGATTGTTTGAAATGATATATGTATTCTTTAGAGGGATTGCAATCTGTTTGCATTTATAAGTCATATTACTACTTACACTGAAATTAACAATACCCAGAAATATGCATTTGCTCTTAATGCATTAAAGGTTCTCATAACTCTCGATTTTATATGCACAAGACGCCCTAAATACTAAGAGTGATTGTTTCAAATTCTATATGTATTCTTTAGAGGGATTGCATTCTGTTTGCATTTATAAGTCATAATCCTACTGAAACTGAAATAAACAATACCCAGAAATATGCATTTGCTATTAATGCATTAAAGGTACTCATAACTCTCGATTTCATCTGCACAAGACCCCCTAAATCAAGAGGTTTGTTGCTTTGGTACAGTTTGGTAAGTTCAAGCCTACATTGAAATTGGCTCCTCAAAACATTCCACGAAATATTTTTCATATCAATCAAACTAGGAAAAGGTTGGATATTGTTTATTGTTCGAAAAAGATGTCAAACTTATACACACTTAAATTGCAACGTAATCAGTACATGTGTAGTCTGCTTTCATTTCATTATTCATGGCTATTCCAATATAACAAGTTAATGGCCTTTAAAAAAAAGATTGTTTGGAAAATGCAACTTATGTACATGTGCACCATGGCATATAACCATTACTGCTCTTTCTGTCTTCCAATGACCGTCTCCATGCAGTTACATTAGTACACGCCATACCTTTATTGATGATGCCTTTGCTTTCAATGTAGAGTAGAACTCCTCACGTAAATCTCCTCCATCGAATCTCAAGTAAGTCAAATTTGGCATAGAACACAGTGCCTCTGATAGGTGTTGTGACGAGGCTGGTGTGGGACACTGGTGATTAGTCAGGTTGAGAGTCTCGACCTGCATTCATGGTGGATATAGTTAACCAGTACGTCTTAAATAGATATATCTTATTTACTAATTTCTCTCTATATTTTTACATTTTACACAAATTCCATTAATTACATATTTGCATTCAAGATAACATTTTAAACAAATGATGAAATAGTGTTTATTTTCAAATTCAATTCTTGTCTATTCAGAAAAAAGAACACATTAAAGTGTCTATCGACAGGATAATAAAGAACGATTGTTTTAAATTATATATGTATTCTTTAGAGGGATTGCAATCTGTTTGCATTCATAAGTCATATTCCTACTTACACTGAAATTAATAATACCCAGAAATATGCATTTGCTCTTAATGCATTAAAGGTACTTATAACTCTCGATTTCATCTGCACAAGACCCCCTAAATCAGGAGGTTTGTTCGTATGGTACAGTTTGGTAAGTTCAAGCCTACATTGAAATTGGCTCCTCAAAACAATCCACGAAATATTTTTCATATCAATCAAACTAGGAAAAGGTTGGATATTGTTTATTGGTCGAAAAAGATGTCAAACTTATTCACACTTATATTTCAACGTAATCAATACATGTGTAGTCTGCTTTCATTTCATTATTCATGGCTATTCCAATTTACCAAGTACATGGCCTTTAAAAAGAGTATTAGGAAAATGCAACTTATATACCTGTGCACCATGGCATATAAGCATTGCTGCTCTTTCTGTCTTCCAATGACCGTCACCATGAAGTTACATTAGTACACACAAACCTGTATTAATGATTCCTTTGCTTTCAATGTAGAGTAGAACTCCTCCCGTAAATCTCCTCCATCGAGTGTCAAGTTAGTCAAGTTTGGCATAGAACACAGTGCCTCTGATAGGTGATGTGATGAGGCTGGTGTGGGACACTCGTGATTAGTCAGGTCGAGAATCTGGACCTGCATTCATGGTGGATATAGTTAAGCAGTACGTCTTGAATAGATATATCTTATTTACTCATTTCTCACTGTATTCTTACATTTTACACAAATTCCATTAATTACATACTTGCATTCAAGATAATATTCTAAACAAATAATGAAATAGTTTTTATTTGCAAATTCAATTCTCGTCTATTCAGAAAAAAGAACACATTAAGGTGTCTATCGAGAGGATAATTTACTACCAGTGATTTTTTTTAATTCTATATGTATTCTTCATAAGTCATATTCCTACTAACACTGGAATTAATAATACCCAGAAAGATGCACTTGCTATTAATGTATTAAAGGTATTCATAACTCTCGATATCATGTGCAGAAGACCCCTAAGTCAGGAGGTATGTTGCTATGATTCAGTTTGGTAAATTCAAATCTTCATTAAAATTTGCTCTTAAAAAATTATATGAAATATTTTTCATATCAATTAAACTCGGTAAATGTTTGTTGTTGATTATTGGTCAAAACAAAATCGATGTTATACACACTTGAATTTCAACTGAATCAGTACGTGTACTTTCCTTTCATATTTCATGACTATTTCAATGTACCAAGTGAATGACCTTTAAAACAGGGTGTTTGGAGAAAAAACTGATATACATATGCACCATATAACCATTACTGCTCTTTCTGTCTATCAATGGCCCTCTCCATGACATTGACATAAGGACACATATACTTGTATGAATGGTGCCTTTGCTTTCAATGTAGAGTAGAACTCCTCAGTGAGATCCCCTTCATTGTCATGCTTGGCAGTTTGAAATAAATCATACATAAATCTAATGTTTTCACCTATGAACCGTACTGACACAAAATCGTTCTGTTGTTCTTAAATAATACTGGGTAAACATGATTTAATTATTTCCACAATACAAGCCGAGACAAGTTATTTGAAACCTTCAAGAGCGATATGGGTCCCCAATTTCAAAAAGTCCCTGGGCTAATCTTCTTTAGGCAAGAGAGTGATGACACCCACCCTTGAGTAACAGATAACTGTCCACATTCATATGAATGATTCAATGACCGTAGTAAAATCTGAAAATAAAAAACTATAACATTCATAAGTAAACCCATCTTAATCTATAACAAAGTGGGTGTGCCTGATTTCTTTCATGGCTTTAATATCTACATTTTCCTCTATCTCTCTTTACAGATTTCTATAATAATTTCGAGTTTCCTCAAGATTTTTCATTGAACTTGTTAAACTTGCATTGTCACTTTCCTTTACAATACTACCAATTGTTTTATTAACCATATTTCTCTTCCCCATATTAAAAAAATACTTAGAAGGCTTTTCCCCTTCCTCCATCCAACGAGTTCTAGACCTCACGAGCACACCTTCCATTTGTTTTTTTTCGGATATTGACTAACTCGTCCTCTTTTTTGTGAGGAGTAAATCGGCAATAGAATTGTCACCCTTGGCGATCAAATCTGTCAGGACCCTGATCTCCTTCTCCAGGTCAAGTTCAACTTTATCCTCCTGCTTTTTATACGAGGCGTATGAGATCGTTGTGGCCCTGATTTTCATTAAAATCATCTCAAACAAAAATTGATCGTTGATAGTAAACCGCAAATCGTTAGGGTGTGAGAGGATTTGGTACTGACCTGAAGTGACCTGAAGTGACCTGAAGTTGTATTGATCGATCACTGTCCCTATAGTGTCTTTCACCAAATTCGCATACTTTTTATCTTTTAAAAGGGCATTGTTAAATTTTCAAAAACCTTTGCCATATGTGTGAAATCAAATGAAATATCAACAAAGGAGTAATCGGAGCGGTACCCTGGTTTGATGTCACAGCTATACAAGTTGGCATTCAGTTCAGATGAGATCAGAAATAAATAAAATCTAGACTGTTTGAGTGTATCATGCTGTCTCCATGTATATCTACGGCACCAGTATTATGAATGCGCCTTACATCAACAAGATCTAACTCTTTACACACCTTAATCAATTTTTACGAGGATTAGGAGTATTTACCTTAACATAATTCACACAGTCCAACTTGTTCTCTGAAATCAAATTCCAGTCACCACATATAATAGTGAGAGGCTTTTTTTTGATAACATCCTTGAGATCATCATAAAAACTTGGGGAGTCATTATTAGGACCATTAATATTAATAAGGGTAATTCTAATATCGTCAATTTCAATATCCAAAGCAAGCCTATTTCCTAATTCGTCCATTTTACAACCATGCACTTTAAAAGTAAAATTGTTAGTAAACAAAATCGCAACCCCTCTTCAATTGGTTTTACATGAATTAGAGTAACATTCCAACCCCCATTCTGCTCCCACATTAGTTTCAACTTCTTTTGAAAAGTGAACATCTTGGAGACAGTAAATTGAATATTTTTTATTTCTGAGATAATGCAAAACATCCCTACGCTTATCAAGCGTAGCTAAGCCATGGCAATTCATTGACGCAATGGATAATTTAAATTGTTGATCAGTCATCATAGATAAAATATTTTTCCACATATATTATTCGGGAAATTATACAGCGACTTTTTCTATTTTTCTCGTCCACTGACGCCTTAACATGTTGTTTCAATATTCTAATTTACTATGAGAATTTCGATTTTTTTTTTTTCGGTTTATTGTTTTTTCTTTCTTATGTCTGTTACATGTACTTTTCTCTAAGCGCCATGTGCATCGAAAGGTGGACCTGTGCGCTATACAAGTAGGCACTACTATTATTATTATTATTATTATTACATACTGACTAAAGAGGTATTCTCATATGCCCCACAATAAACACTACAAAAACAAGCTAGTACATATACATGTATTCTCGAGAGCCGTGACCCCATATTTACCGTAACCAATACACCTGGATCTTAACAATACAGAGGAAACTAGATTTACAAAGGTTGTTTACTACATAAAAAGTATGCAAATTATTCAAGCCCAAGGCATGTAAAACGTTCATTATACAGTGGAGCAGAAACCCCAAGAAAACCTGCGGCATTAGTAATATGCAAATAATCCCCACTAGTACATAGTCTAGTGGAAAAACAAATGAGATACAAATAGGCAACACCTGTGCAGTTTCTACACACGTACACACCTTTCATACGTGAAATCTTACTTGTACATTCATTGAACCTCTAGATTTTTTTTTACAACACACTGACAAAATACACAAACAACGAACAACACAAAACGACTCCTCACACCCCAAAGGAAAAATAAGAGAAATACAAAGCTCCATATCCCACAGCAAAAAAAATAAAAAATAAATAATAATCAAGCATATGACCCAGAGGGAAAGATTTGGCTTTTCTAAGTTTTTGTCGCACCTAAAAAGTAAGAAAATCCCTTGTCGGAGCTCTCAAATGAACCCCATTCGTTAGAAATAGTCCACTTTATCCATAAATATAAAAAACAACACCCATTCCGCTCCCCTGTCCCAGGGCTATAGTTTTCACTCACACTACCCAGTCATTCACCTGAATGACAAGAAAAAGGATGTATGCAGAAATACCTGAAGTTATAAACATGTAAAAACTTGAAGTCAAACCCTGCATGCTCCGGAATGCCGAGAACGAAACACGGCGTGATGTGAATCAAATAAATATGGATCCGACACTCTAAAAAATATCAGATATAAGCGCTAACTTTAATATCAACTGATAATTAGTCCTAAGAACATATCTTACTTATATTCGCTTCACTTTCACTCTAAAAAACACATTTTATGTGCATTAAAGTCAATTGAGTTCATAAAATTTGCCTAACTAAAACGTAGACTTTGCTAAGTTCGTAGACGAACACGGAACTCCTCTTTTATAGCATAATTTTCTACCAACCCTTCCTTGCCAAGCGTACGATAAATAACGACATTTTTCTTTTCCATCGAAGAGGTAAAAATTTAAACTAGAAAATCATTACGGAATCAATCAAAACCACATTCTTACCGCGAAGATTCAAGGGTTTTGGTTACTCCGGAATTCTTGAATGTTTTCTCCATACAGGACAAAACCAAAAATCGTGCAGTTATTATTTCCACAGAATAATTTTATTTTGGAATTTGCAAAAGCAAATATCGGGCACAATATCTCCTTTGATATCTCCATTGCAAAAGATGTAAAAAAAAGGCCGTCTGATATCCTTTCTTAGTGTATTATTATTCAATAAGCTTTATGTGTGTGACAAAAACTGAATGTGATGCAAGAGTGTATGCGTGCGAATGGCAGTTACAAATAAAGCCAGTCTGTGTTGCCCAGGTTTTTAATGTATATCAGAAATGTTATGCAGATGGGTAGTGGAGAAATATTATTCTACAGCGAGAATGTGTGACATGATTGTTTTTGGCTTTGCTCACAGTGCAAAAAAAAAAAATCACTAAATAAGCTGAAATAAGGCCAAATATTTGAACATCAAAATAACTATTTTGTGCTAGAATTTTTTTTTACATA
This sequence comes from Strongylocentrotus purpuratus, assembly GCF_000002235.5. NCBI lineage: Eukaryota > Metazoa > Echinodermata > Echinoidea > Camarodonta > Strongylocentrotidae > Strongylocentrotus > Strongylocentrotus purpuratus. The sequence goes on from NW_022145594.1 coordinate 36,464,677, forward strand.
TGAATCATGAGCTTCAACATTCCAAAAAGTCTGACAAAATGATTCTAGTTCCTTGAATATTTGCAGATTTGAAATTTATGTATGCGTTATTTGCGTATTCATAATTTATGCAAATTAACCTATGCATATTCAAATATAAAAATAATGAAACTTCAATGAATTCAAAATGAAGGAAACATTCGTTCAATTCATTTTCAAGAGTTAGTCTAGAGACAAATATGTAAGTTTTTTTTCTGTAAAATGCATAAAAATTAGCATTTTGCATAATTAATAAGGCTATAACGACAAAAATTTGCATATTAGGAAAAAAACTAATTATACAACTTTTGTTCCTTACATGGATATCTACAAACATGGGAATTGTTGTGTTCATCGGACATTCGACGGCCGAGATCAAAGGCCCCCCCCCCCCCCCCATCGAGTCAGGGAGGTGCCCAAAGTAGCCTAGTACAGTAAGGGTTAAAGGGTGGTCCGTAATTTGTTGATGTATTTCTATATGATTATTCAAATAAAATTTCTGCTCAAATCAATTTAGCAATACAGTTATAATTATGTTGTATTTTTTTTATTTTTGTTGTTGGTGAATGCCATGCAGAAATATATAATATGAAATAGGATATAGGCTGTATAGAATTAATATGGACAGAACAAAAGAGAGGTATAATTTGCCTATTTTTCAAATTTCAATGAACCTTCTCTTTAAAACAAAATCAAGTAGAAGACAAAGAGAGAGTGAATTCATGGTCTCATCCAAATAATAATCAAGTATCGAAATAACATCATGAGAGAGAGAGAGAGAAGGGGGTAGAAGAAAATTTTAAAAAAATTAAACAGGAATACTTGACAAATCATTACATAGGGCAAGCAAGAGAAGTAACAATAAAACCGATGGTTATCACAACAAAATTTAAAAGAGTATTTTTTACCTTTATGTGGAAATCAATGAGTAAGTATACACAGAGCCAGGGATGGATTATTTGTTATTATATACATCACTTTAGAAATCTAGCCATCTAATTGGTCGAAACTGGAGTCGGAATTTCAAGTAATGCCCCACTCACAGGAAATAGCAATAGCCCACAGGGAATAGTTAAAAGTTTTTACCCTCATCCTCATCCTCCTGCGATCCCCATTGGTTTACGTGTAAAAATTGTATTTGTGCGAGCGCGGACACCTTACATTTGTGCGATGATTTAGTCGCTACATTTTAGGTTTTTTTAATTGCATAGCACAGCGCAGACCGGTGATCTCGATTGTAGCTAGGCCTAGATCTACATGTAATGACGAGATGACGCTCCTTTGGAAATATAGGGATAAGCCTGCTCTTTCATATGACAACTCATTTTTTGAGTATCACCTTCAGGATCACAAACAATAAAGGTTTGAATCTCGATTTGAAAAATTATTTCATTGACCAATTTGGCATGATCGCGCAATGCATGTAGACTCCATAGGGATATGCGTACAATCTCAATGGCCAACTAAGCTAGGCCTACCCACTGCAAGTTTATCAACATAGAACCTTGATAGCGTAAACAAACTTGATTACCATGATTGACCAGTACTAAGTCGCCCAAAATTGTATTCTATGACCATGTTTTCAGTATATAAAAGTTGTAATATTCGAGGCATATAGTTGATTTATTGGCTCTCGGGGAGGTTACATCGTGCTATCACCCCTCGAAACGCCTCGGGGTGATGGCACGATGTAACCTCCCCTTGAGCAATAAAAACAACTATGCCTCTCATAGCAGTCATTATTTCTATAATATATTCTATAGTTTGAAGTTTTTGTTAATATCAATGAAATCAATTTAGCATCAGGAAATCTTCTACCTATCTTCTAGATTAATTCAAGCATTTCAAATATGTTATGTCTCACTGATCATAAACATCCTTAATCTGGGAGTGCCTTGTTTAATTCTGATACGAGAATTCACAAAATGACTTCATGGTTTGACAAAATCAATGTCAGTAGTGATTCCGTGGACAGACTCACTAGTGGGTGTGATTCCGCGAACGGAACCAACAGAACGTCTCACATGTGCGATTCCGAGGACAAAATCTCTATGTACGTGACATTGATTTCATGACAAAATCACTATGTGAGATTGATTTTGTGAAAAAATTACAATGGGAGAATGCATTTGTGACAAAATCAATTACCTGGAGTGATTTTGTGACAGAATCCTAATGTGTCACATAGCACCCCACAGGGCATAGTAACGTTCTTTGAAATGAAGCAACATTTACAAAATGATCATTATGATCAAACAACAGCCAGTAGTGTAATTAGGATGAAAAATTTGAAGGGGGAAGGGGGGGGGGCGACATGGAAATGTTGACATCTAGTGCAGTGATCTTTGTTGGGTTAGTATAATTAATTGTTTGTTTTATAATTGACCTAAAGAGAAAGGATAGATGAAAGCAAAATAGAAACACGTCTATCGAAATTGATTGATGTATAGGATTTTCACTTCTGGCATTTACCTCTGATATTTTAACCTCTCACATTTCGACAACAAACCAATTGTCCTTGGGTAGTTGCCAGTGGGAGGGGGAGGGGGGTAAACTGTCCAAGTTGTACAATGTAGTTGTCCACATAGTCTATGGAAATTATTTGAATCGCGCAAATCCTGCTACCCAGGGACACTAATCATATACTGCTCTGTATTTATCTAATGATTGTATATCTTTTAATTGTTGTATTTTGTGTTAAGCGATGTTAAATTTAACAACTAATAATTAACGGGCCAGCCTCAACTAGCACATGTGCTCTTTTCTTGTCCCATTTACTGGATTTTAGCAAATGTTTTGTTTACATTTGTTTATATATAGCAAAGAAATATTTTGAGGAAAAAAAATTGTTATTGTTGCTGGTGAATAAATCAATCAATTAAAATATATTTACATTACTTAGGCCGGAAAATATTTGAGTCTATTTACATATTTTGATAATAATGAAACTAATAATTATAATAATAACTAGATTTGTAATACTTGTTTGGAACAAGTATAGGTGGGCTGATCCAACTAAAATTTGAGACAAAATCAAGGGCACATTTGAGATAGCTAATTGTCTCAGCTACATCATACTCAAAGTTCAGCGTAAACGAAGCTAAAACGACGGAGATATTGCTCGCGAAAGACAGGAATGTAGAATCCAGTTTTGAGAAAAAGTCATGTCCCATAGAGAATACAATTTGACATGCCTCCTTTAATCGCACAAATACGCCATGATGCCTTTGTCAAAATGAAAAAATGTGGCAGCCACATTTGTAGAAAATTGTCTCAGGTAGAACATATCAAAATTTGGAAGAAAATTGATAAATATTTTTAGAGATACAATCAATTTTCAAAAAATATGCTGACATCATAATATGCAAACTGAAATTTTGAGTTCGGAGGCCATTATGATGACGTCATGAGTTAATTGAGGGTCAAATGAAACATGAAATCATATCTCCAATTTATTTTCTATCAATATATGAAAACAAAATTGGGGTCATTTTGCAGCCTAAAGAGCTACAATGGATTTTGTAAAGGCATGTTTTTGCCCATATATGCTATGTATTACAAAAGCTCGCGCGCACGGAAATTTTTGTTAAACGGTCGATCATTCCGTTATTAATTGTCATAAAGAGACAAACATGGTATCAATTTGTTTGTAGAAATATGTGAAATATTATGAAAGAAAAAAAAATGGCGATTCTATGTTGTGTAATAGTTTTACACGCGAAAAACGCGCGCGCATGCGTGTGTGCGCGATTTTATATAAAATGCTTAGAATGGCCTTAAACGTATGCAAAATTATTTTGAGCACTTTAAAATTTTGTGCGCGCATTGACGCGCGGACGTACGCACACGCGCGGTTTATTTGACCTGAAATTGATAAATATAAATGAGAAATACCTTTTGGTTATGAAGATATGATCATGAGTTGATTTTCGTAAAATTTTACAAAATGGCGCCTAGAAGACGTCATCAGTGAAGGTCAATGTTGAAAACGTATTGTGCTTTGTACATATGCCTATTATGTGTGCCAAATTTCAAGGCATTTGATTGAGCAATTTTCAAGTAATCGTGCTTACAAAAAAGTGGTTAGAAATAAGAAAAAATAAAGAATAAATAAATAAACTAGATTTGTAATACTTGTTTGGAACACAAAAAAGATCAAACACATCATCATAATCTACAGAGTGCAACCAAAAATTTCTTAACAACAATTGAAATTTCTTTCAGGAAGCCTAACACTAAAAGCTGTTTTTTATTCCAAGAGCATCGTAGAGACGATGAACAAATAAGAATAATAATACATTCACTTCTTTTTTCCCCGCCAAATAATCCGAACAAAAGAATCAACCGAGGGTAATCAGCTGTTAAACGAATTTATCATGAGTCCATGACAAATTAATTAATACTGCTTGTCAAATATTATCGAAGAACAGCAAAGACGAACGCGATTGTCGCTACAATTCAGAAATCATTGCTTGCATTGCTTTTCTCTCAAAATTACCGTGAGATATCAAGCTACATAGAACTATGATCGACAAAAAAGACATTGTCTTGAAAAGAGTCAGAAACATTAGAACTTGAATGAATAAAACATAATGTAAATGAATAAGTCTAGAATGAATAGGACACAAGTTCATTTCTACCATTTAAATCATCACGTACCAAATACCTAAGCAAAATTCGAACCAGATGCATTTAATGGTAAGCTTAAAGACAATGATTCATGACAATTGTCAATTGTCATTTGTTTAATAATATAATAATAATAAATTACATTTATATAGCGCTTAATACAAAGTTTCTAAGCGCTTAACAGAAAATAAAATTAAAGTAATGTTAACTTACAAATTACAAGAATATAATACATGATACATAATTATAATAACAAATTCTTAATAACAATAATACAATAATAATAGTTAATATTTACATAAAGCTTTATAGTTAAACAAACAAAATATGATTACATTACATTACATATTAAACAGATAAGTCTTAAGTTTACTTTTGAATGTCTCTAAGGTTGGGGACTCGCGTATTTCATGGGGAAGATTGTTCCAAAGTTGGGGGGCACAGACAGAAAAGGCACGATTTCCATAGCGGGTGTGGGTGCGAGGGCCTGGGGCAAGATGAAGATGTGCTGTGGATGACGATCTGAGACGCATAGATGAAGTACGAGTTTTAGGAGTGATGAGTGCCGAGAGATATGAGGGAGCAAGTTTGTGAAAGGCCTTGTATGTCAGCATGAGAATCTTGAATTTGATACGTTGTTGGAGGGGGAGCCAGTGTAGTGAACGAATGATCGGTGTGATGTGTTCATGTTTTCTTGTACGTGTGATGAGGCGTGCTGCTGTGTTCTGAATATGTTGAAGAGGGGCTAAATGAGAGCTAGGGAGATTGATTAATAGTCCATTACAGTAATCAAGGTGGGAAGTTACAAGGGCATTAACGTCTAGACGTATTGCAAAAGATAATCAGAATAATAATGATCAGAATGATACCTCTACTATTCGGCCTACTTCTACATGTACTATACTACACTACTGCCATTGTAGATTATGATAATACAGATGATAATAATGATATGATAACAATTATAATAATACTATATACTTATACTAATCGTCATCAAAATGATCATGTTCATATTCATCACAATGATAACAATAATAATGATTATAATAATTACAATAATAATTTATATTAACGATAATAATCATGATGAGGATAATAATCACAATAACAAACATAACTAGACATATAATACTTGTTTGGAACAAGTATAGGTGGGCTGGTCAACTAAAATTTGACACAAAATAGAGCAAAAATAAGCGAAAAACTGCTAAAAAACAATTTCATGTAGATTAATGATTCAACTTCCATAGGCATAACACGCAACTTAAGACATTTCTGATATGTTCCCTTTAATCGTAATTTCCACTATGATGAAGTGATCAAAATGAAAAATGGTGGCAACTGAGCTTGTAGAGAATTGTCTTAGCTACAACATATCGAAATTTGGAAGAAAATTGATCAATATTTACAGAGATACAATCAATTTTCCATAAATATGCTGACTTCATTATAAGCAAATTCGTATTTTTAGTTCGAAGGCCATTATGATGATGTCAGAATATTTGTAATAGCCAAATGAGACATTCAATCATATTTCCGACTCATTCTCTATCAAAATATGAAAAAAAACTTGAGGGTACCGGACTCCCGGTGTATCCCAAAGAGCTATAATGGATTTTGTATAGGCATGTTTTTGCCCATATATGCTATGTATAAAAAGAGTTCGCGCGCACAGAGATTTATCTTGAATGAACGCTCATCTTGTTATTAATGGTCATAAAGAGATAAACATGGTATCAAATTGTTTGAAAAAATATGGGAAATGTCATGAAAGAAAAAAAAATGGCGATTATATGTTTTGTAATGTTGTTACGCGCGAAAAACGCGCGCGCACGCGTGTGTGCGCGATTTTTTATAAAATGTTTAAAATGGCCTAAAACGTATGCAAAATAAATTTGAGATGATTTTGAACATTATACAATTTTGCGCGCGCACTGACGCTTTTTTTTATCTGAAATTAATCGGACTGATATTGACCTTGATCGTATTAAATATTAAGGAGAAATGAATTTTGGTTATGAAGATATGATCACGAGTTTATTTTCACAAAATGGCGCCTAGATGACGTCATCAGTCAAGGTCAAGGTTGAAAACGTTATTTTGATTTCTCTATATGCCTATACATATGTGTGCCAAATTTCAAGTTATTTGATTTATTAATTTTCAAGTTATCTTGTGAACAAAAAAGTGGTAAGAATTAAGAAAAATAAATAAATAAATAAATAATAAATAATAAATAATAAAGGCAAATTTAACAAAAATATAAGGTGGTCTGTATGATATACAGCCCACCTGATAATAGGAAGAATGATAATAATAAAAATAATAACAAGACAAATGCGACTGCATCTCCTAAATGCCTCCGCCTTAATTTAGTATGGGATATAATTTCAGTATTGTCACAGTTGACCTTTAAACCCAAATCTGATAAGATCATTTTCTTATGGTGATACATACTACCACCAAGTTTGAGCCTCGAACCTATAGTGGTTCTTGAGATATCGCAATAACGAGGCGAATACCTCAAATTTCATAATTTGACCTCTGTGACCTTGACCTTTGACCTGGTTACTACCAAATCTACTCAGATTGTCTTCCTATGGTGATATATACTATCATCAAGTTTAACGTTGATATCTCAAGTGGTCCTTGAGATATCGCGTTTTATCGCTAGAAAGTGGGACAGACAGACGGACAGACAGCCCCATAACATAATGCCTCCGACGCCGCCTTCGCTGAAAGGAGGCATACAAATGATAATAGTAACAAAAACTAAAAATATCGTAATCTGTATTGCCGCGCAATGCGAATGATCCCCCAGCAGTGGCAGCAATTTTGTGTCATCCTTATGTTCGAAGGAGGGACAAAGATCCCCTCTCCCCTCCCTGAAACAAGAGGATGACATAGAGATCGCCACTAGTGGCTCACTGACTATTGTCAAGACTAGGAGCAGCATCACCAAAACAATCTGTGTGTAGATTAGAGTATAATGCATCTCTGTAGAAAATTTGAAAGAAATCTGTCAAGAAATGTGGCAGATAGAGCGCACAAAAGACAGCCACCAAAATATGACCTTTGACCCTATAACTGACGGAACACAGGTGGCAGCATCACCAAACACTGAAGATGTGTAGATTGTACTAAGACACACCTCCATACAAAATTTGAAAGAAATCCTTCAAGAAATATGGCAGTTAGAGCACATAAAAGACATATATGAACTTTAACCATATAAAAGACGGAACAATGAGGGCAGCAAAGCCCAAAAGTTTAGATTGTATCTAGATACATTTCTTATTCTCTATACAAAAGTTGAAAGAAATCCGTCATGAAATACATGTATGACCTAACAGAGCGCACACTAGACACCTACTAAAATATGAACTTTTGACCCTATAGAAGACGGAACACTGGGGGCAGCACCACCAAAAGTTGTAGGTGTGTAGATTATACCAAAATACACCTCCATACAAAATTTGAAAGAAATCCATTAAGGAATAATGCAGTTAGACCGCAAACTAGAGTGCCACATAGACATCTATCAAAATATGACCTTTGACCCAATAAAAGAAGGAACACTGGAGGCAGCATCACAAATATCTGTAGGCTTGTAAATTATACCAAGATACACCTTTGTTATAAATTTGAACGAAATCCCTTGAAAAATGTGGCCTATAGAGCACACACAAACCATCCCCCAAAAATATGGTCTTTTAACCTATATAAGACGGAACACTGAGGGCAGCATCACCAAAAGTTATAAGTGTTGAGATTAAACCACGATACACCTCCATACAAAATTTGAAAGAAATCCGTCAAGGAATGTGGCAGTTAGAGCGCACACAAGATTATGACGCGGCGGCGTAACGCTGCTGAATCCAAAGTTCCCCACCGGCATACTGCCGGGGGATACAAATATGGCCTTTTACCCTATAGCAGACGGAACACTGGGGGCAGCATCACCAAAAGTTATAGGTGTGTAGATTATACCAAGATACACCTCCATACAAAATTTGAAAGAAATCTGTCAAGAAATGTGGCAGTTAGAGCGCACACAAGAATACAATTTGGCCTTTTACCCTATAGAAGACGGAACACTGGGGCAGCATCACTAAAAGTTATAAGTGTGTAGATTATACCAAGATACACCTCCATACGAAATTTGAGAGAAATCTGTCAAGAAATGTGGCAGTGAGAGCGCACATAAGAATTAAATATTATGAAGTGGCGGCGTAACGCTGCTGAATCCAAAGTACCCCACCGTCATACTGCCGGGGGATACAATAATGATTATAATGATAATGATGATAATAAATGTTTAACTTTCACCATTATAACATTTCTAGGATTAAGAAATACATATATATCCGTCTTTTAGTAAACATGCCAAAACATAGTATACAATCCTTAATCCCAGGTTGTAAGGATTATGCAAATTCTCTCTTTGCAAATTAATACGAATGTGACCGACACTAAAAACCATCACAGTCCAAAATAAAGGCAAGCATCACTCTCCCTTTTTATTTGCTCCCATTGGATGTAACCTTTAATGAGATTTTGTATTTATCTTAAAAATTAGTATGTAATTGTTATCTATCCAATGTTTTAATACATTGGCTTTTTTTTGGTGTCATTCATAAAGTTCCACCCTTTGAAAAAAAGTACCATGGTAATACCATGATAACCATGGTTATTTGTCCAAATTACCATCCACCATCCGAACCATGGTAATTTCATTGTTTGATACCATGGTTTGAATGGTGGATGGTAATTTGGACAAAGAACCATAGTTGCCATGGTACTTTTTTTTTATAAGGGCACTTAGTCCACTCCACTTCTAGACATAGTCATTCGATAAAAAAATTCTTTAATTCTTGTTTCAAAACTTCCTTGCAACAATTTTTGTATCGTAAATCGGATATTGCTCAAACTTTCAATTATTTTTGTTTCTCTTATTTTTCTGCTTTTATTAAAACAAACTTAATATCAGGGTTGACTTCCCTTTTAAGTATGTTGCGATCTTCCTACATGTGAGTTTCTTTTAGAGCATTCAGGTTGTACATGCATACGACTGTTTACATGGTGCTCCCTGCCCACCGTCAAGGTTTCCACGGTTAGTATTCACACTTAAATGCTTTTGTTAACACTGCTGCAGCCTGTGAAAAGTGTGAAAAGACCATTGATCCTTCTGTCAAAAGAACCAGCATATATGAGACATTTAAAAGAATTAAAGAAAAGTAAAATGTAGATAAGAAAAGGGAAGAGGTGGTAATGGGATGAAATTAAATCAATCACTCATACATGCATCACAATTGTGGATGAACTGCTCACCTTTGATTCTTTTTCTTTCTTTGCAAGTGTTTCAAAAAAACACTGATGGAATGCACATGATAGAGAAGCGTCCTTCAAGGATTGCATGGAGCATGATATTATCTCTGCCACATCAAGTGACATGGTAGGTCCACAATCTCTCGCTCTACGGAGTTCAACCTGGATAAAATGACAAAGTGATTACTGATGTAATGCAGAATATAGATGTTGGATGTTAGGCAGAGATGTGTAACTTACATGAGAGGTTGCCCAAGATGCACTGCTAGAACGTACTACAGAGAGTAAGAGGGCAGCCTTTACCCATCTCTGTTCTCATATACCTTTCTTTCGGCCTACCTACCTCCACTATCCTAGATGCTACAGACTTCTAACAAGTTACTCTAGATAGTGCAAAAGTTTTTGTTGTTGTTATCTTTGTCATACAAAAGGCTCTTCAAAATGCCATCTTCATACTCTAAATTTAACTCCAAAACCAACTCTTTCAAGAATTGATAAAATTCTTTAAATATTGACCAATGAAACAGACAAATTGCCATAACTTTGACATATCAATTCCATTCGGTCCATTTTACAGCATCTTTATCTTTGCAATGCCCACGTTTCTGCCGAATTTCACACATCAATGGTTACTTATGATATGAATAGCACCCTCTAAAGTTTTGAAAATGGATGTGTTTATGTGGCAATAGCTATGTCATATTCGGGTTTAGATACTTCAATATATCCCTTTTTCAGTTTAAAAAAAGAAAGAAAGAAAACAGATGCACCTCACTACTGACCGACTTCGCGAAAAATTGCTCTCAAAAACCGTACTTTTCAGGAAAAATCCTGAAATAACTTCAACATGTGCTCAATTTACGAACTTTATACCTAGGTCTATGAAACTTGCAGACATGTATATCAACCTACTTCACAACTGCCTGCCAAGTTTGGTAACATTTCTTGACGTTGATCATCACAAGGTTATTGTAAAACAATGCTCAATTTGCCGTGCATAACATTACAATGTGTGACATGCTTCTAGTACATTTAATTGTCATCCACGCTGATAGCATGGATGACAATGGGGTCAAAATTACTGTAAAGAAATGCGGCTTCAAATGATACCATAAACAGTATACATGTACAAATCGGATTACGCAGGGTTTCTGCCCAACTGTAACATTGGCTATAACGTCAATTTTCAGATTGATTTTGTCCCCAGTTTATTTATTTTTTATCTTGGAATTTTGCAAGTATATTTTGGAGGCCAAACTCAGGGCATCTCATTGTCTCATTTCGAAAATCTGTCAAGCAGGACGTTTTAGATGCCATTTCATACCCTGCACTATATGCGTCACGTATTAGTATGTTAGCATACAAGGTCGTATAGGCCAAAGTATATGGAAAACCAAACGTGCGTAATGACATGTGCCTTGCCGAGCGTGTGTACATAGGATCATTCATCTGCTTAAAAAATAGAAATATGGGCATCAATGCATGCATTTCATTCTACGATTGCAGTTCTAGTTTCCAAATTATTACTGTTCAAACCTCTTTGATTAGACTTCTTTTCCAACAGCAATACAGTAATACATTTCATACAATGATATTTATATATAGGAACAGAAACTATTGGTTGGTAAAAAGGGGAAGATAAAAGCACATGTGCTAGTCGAGATGCACCCTTCCATAAGTATACCGTTGTACTGTAAGAAAAGTGCAAAAGGTATAAAAGTAAGAACTTGTACCAAAATGGATGAACTAATTTTGTTTATCAAACTATGATTAAACTTACCACATGTGGTCCAATGAAAGCATAACCAGCTACAGTGTGTGCTGTCGTGAATGAGGATATGGCCACCTCAATATTCAGTGATGAAACCCTGTCCTTCACCAAGGCTGCAACATCTGGGTCCTGACTCTCAAAGGCTACATCAACAATGAAATCTAGCTGTTTCTGTGAAGCCCTTAGTCCTTGAAGCATAGAGTTCATTACATAGGTTGCAATACTTTTGTTCTGTGACACAGTGAAGTACAGGAGATACCTAAACTCCTCCTTCTTTGGCAGCACTACTTGATCAATCAGCCTTTTGAATTCATCACAATCTGATTCATACAGGAAAACAAGATGGACTCCAGCCATGTACTCCTGGAACAGTTTGTGAGGGAAGAAGACTGGCAATTGCACATAAGAATTCCCCTCATGTATGTCCATGCTAGAGGTAATTCTGTCCTCCTGAGACAAAATCCCGACACGACAGGCAGCGTCCTTGGATTCTGGGCATATTTGGAAATCATCTTCACCAAAAACCAATGTATTTTCTAGCAGACCATTGAAGGCCTGTTTTGCAATCGGTCCGAGGAGCTCATCAATTTTTTTCAAATAGGCATGAAGTGAAGGGCTGCCTACTTTCTTAACCTCTTTCTGAGCATAATGTTCTTTGAGAAAGGCGATCATTGTTTTGAATATCTGAGAAAACGTTTTCAATGATTTCATTTCTTTTAGTTTTTGCTCGTCAAGTTCTTTCCACATAAGACACAACATGGCTACATATATAGGATAGGGGGCCATGTTTTCAGATATGACATCATTCTCACTGGTGAACTCGATAAGCTGATTTGCTTTATCATCATTCTTCGGAAAGTATTTGTGAATGTAAACTGACAAATCCTTTCTTCTAAAACCCTCAACATGAATGAAGGTGTAGAGCTTCATTAGATCGCCATCCGATCTAATCTCTACTGCTCTCCATGGGCGAGTGGTCACCAAGACTGGGCAAGAGGCAAGTTGATCTGAACAAAGAATATCTACAAGTCCAATATCACCAGTCTCAGATGAGCTTCCACATGCCTCTGAGGAGGTGACACTTGGCTGTGATGGCTGAAGTTGCATTTGATCAGTAGGCTGTGATTCGCAAGATTTTGTCTTCATGATTTTGCCACTAACTTCGTCTAGCCCATCAAATGCGATGAATACCTTGTCAGGATTTGACCGGATATACTCAGTAATCTGAGAAACGGTTGCTGGATTGTTCTTGGCCAGATAAGACTTTGCGATTTCGCCAATAGTGTGTTGCTTAAATTCACGTAGAGGAACAATCAAGACCCACACGAAGTGACTGAAATGCCTCCCTTCATTCCAGTCCCAAGCAATCTTAGCACAAAATGTACTCTTTCCAGCCCCTGCCTCTCCCTGAACCATGATCCGCTTGGGGAACTCTCCATTGACTTTGAGATCAAGGATATCATTGTAATCTAGCATTCGCTTCTCTGTCCCATGTTCTTCTTGTAAGAAGAGATTAGTATACATGTCATCAAACTGCACAGTGGAAGCAGGATTGAGAGGATCAGCTCTGATCTTACAGAGAGTTGACCTGTACTTGAACTTGAAATCATTTGCACACCGCTCAACCAGTTCAGGAGAAAGTGGTTTGGTCTGAGATTCAGCTGAAAGAGGTTTGGTCTGTGATTCGAGCAGTCTTGATGGCCCTCCTAAAAATACATAGATAATCCATATTCAAATGATAACACGTAAACATATTTTGATACATCTGAAGGATTGTAAAGGCCTGAGGCTATTAGTGTGACATACGACTAGGTCCTAAATGTTTCAATCTTAGGGACATTTAAATTATGAGTAATTTGTGTATACATGAAACTTGTAGGTGAATATCACAAAATAATTTTTCATAGGACATTTCAGCAATGCAGGGTTTCCCTGACAATCACACATCTTATTTTGAAAAAAACAAGACAAATGTGACTGCTTCTCCATATGCCTCTGCCTAAATTTAATTAAGATCAGGGCTTGAATCAATCTTTAAATATCATGACAACAAAAAGCGGCAAAGCCAATATATATATTGAGGGGTCAGTGACACAAAGACGTAACTCCACTTTGACCATTTTGAGAAAAAGTGGTTTATGTGTCACTGAGCAGCAAGAGCCATAAGGAGTTAAGTCTATGTTTCACTAGCCATTGACTTCAATAGGATGTTGGTGGAGTTAAGTCTTTGTGTTTCCTGGAAAGCCCACATTTTTCTGAACATGCATTTACGACCTTTGACCTGACAATCCAACATCTGATTACTTGTCTCCCTATTGTGACACATACCATATGTAGCTTTGATTTTTTAATTCAGCTTAAATAGCTTAAAGTAGTTATTGATATGGTGACAATTGTTTCATTTTGCTGACCTTTGACCTTCTTAACCCAAAATATAATCGGTTTGTCTCAATATGGTGATGCATACTAACACTAAATTTGAAATTGATGGCTCAAACCATTCTTGAGACATTGCAATAATGGGGCTAAAATCCTACAAGTTAATTTAATTTGACCCTGATGGCCCTTGATCTTTGACCTACTTATCCCAATATCTAATCACTTCATCTCACTTTGGTGATGCATAATATCACCACGTTCTTGAGATATTGCAATAGCAAAAAAGCAGGATGGATGGGCAAACTACTCCAAAACATATTTTCTCCGGCACCATCTCCAGTAGCCGGATGCATAATTACAGTTAACATAATGGAATGACGCATGTGTACATAAAGAAAGCTGACATACAGCTGTCAGCTGTATATTGAATATTGAATTCTGCTGTCATTCAATATATGACTCAAAGTACTTGTTCTATATATTGGTGTCCAGAAAATATCTAGGATTAACAAAGTTAAATTAGTAAAATATACAAACATGATAACATTTTTTCACTTCTTTAAGTTATAGCAAATGTATAGAACACAGAGCACTCACTATCTATATGGTAAAAACTGACTTCACTTTTATAAATGTTTTTCTATGTCTTCTGGTGTAGCAATAATTAGTATCTGTTTACCTGTGCTGTTTGGAATTGGAGGTTCATTGAGTAATTCGTCTGATAGGCCACCCAAGTTGATCTTTCGAAGTTTGTCTGCCAAAAGCTGTCGTTTGTTTGAGTGTGGAGGTTGCTGCATGACATTCCATTTCATAAACACATCCAGTAACGCATTGGTGTAGTTCTTCAAATTCTCAATCAGGATTGCCTGTAGTTGAGCATGGGGTATCCCTAGAGATATCCCTACGGCATTGTAGTAAGATGGAGGGATATCCTGGGCCAGCTTCAGGAACTCCATTTCACTGACAGTACTGTAATATTAATAATACATTAATTGGTTATGATAGGATATTAGTTAGCGAGCATCCTATTGGATGAGAAGCTATCAGGTAACTCTCAACATTGAGTATTATGTACATGTGCGTGCTCGAGTGGGCAATATAACAACCTGGGGATATCAGAATATATTGCCTGTGATAATAACATTTGAAACATACTGCTCTAAATTGCAGGTGAGGGCAGTATTGTTCTGGCAAAGGTAATTGTTCCTCCAAAAGCAGAGTCTGGCAGTAAATACAATAATGATGATGATGATAGCAATAATAATAACAATAAGAAAAAGATTACTACTACTTCTAATAATAATAGTGATAATGAAGTTAACATTATTATTACTAGAACTGATGGTGATGATGATGATGATTACCATTTTTATCATTATTATTACTATTATCACTTCTACTAATATACTCAGGCTTCTACTACTACTACTACTCATCATCATGATTATCATTGGTAGCTGCATAGTCTTTATGCATATTTTTTATTCACATAATAACTTATTAAAGTGTAACATGGTTCTGGGAAGGGTGAAAATAATTTGTGAGCCTTTTCATTCTGTGTATGTTTGTGTGGAAGAGTACCTGTATCATAAAAACAACATTCCTTGAAAAAGATGGCTCTTCAAATGCCCTTATATTAAAAATACAACAAATAATTTGTTGTGGACCACACTTTCTTGCTGCATGTTTGTGCCATTAGTCCAATAACACACATTTATGTGTGCAGTACATGTGACTTTTAGCAAGACTGGGCAAAATAATAATTTTGACGACTCCAAAACCAAACCAAGTATACACCAATTATACTGTTGCGCTACATGCATGATCAACCTTTTGAATCACTGCTGAAACATGGTGTTTCTTTTGCAATGCTATTGCGTGACCAAACCTAAATTCTATTTTTAACCCCCAAAGGTTACTAGTATAAAGGCTAGCTTACTTTGAATCATCGGGTCATCATGTCGGGTCAGGTTGTAGCGTTACCCGGCCTTTTGTGAAAATTATCATGCCCTTTATTCATGAAATGTCAGGGGATATGTTTGTGAAATAAATCCTTCTCATCTTCAAATGGTCTGGTCCAAATTACCTGACACTTTGTGAAAACCTTTCAGTAAATCTACTTAAGATCGCATCCTGAACGTGCATCTTCACATGATCTTTTGTTTCATGCAAGGTCGTGTAACGCAACCACCCGACCGGACGCGATGACCCAATGACTCGAAGTAAGCCAGTATATGCATACCTTTCTGCAGTGTTAGGACCTGGATTAGTTTCAACGTCACCAGATCTCATCAAGAGGATCAGGAACAGGTAGAGAAGGCAGAATCCACCCATGGTGTAAGATGTCCTTCTCACTGGACAGAAATGTAGCCCTCTGGGAAATGGTGACGACATCGTGGGCAACAATGCCTGAAAATATTATTCAGAAATATCTACATTACGTACATAAAGCAGATGGAATAAAGATCCTTTTAGGGTTTCAATTCTCTCTATATATCTATCTAATAATGGTGAACAATTTGGGGGGTTTTCGACGCCATAAATTGTGTTGCCCCCGCCTCCTGAAACAGTGGCGGATCCAGGGGGGGGGGGGGCCCGGGGGGCCCGGGCCCCCCCCCCCCCCCTTGAGAAAAAAATCATGTAAAATCACGTGATTTTTACCTTTTTTTGGGGTTGGGCCCCCCCCCCCCCCCTGGCGCTCAAGGGGGGGGGGGGTGCAAATTGAAATTTTTTTGAGGATCAAAAAAAAAAAAATGTGCTCACTACCCCCCCCCCCCCCCCCCCCCCCCCCCCCCCCCCCCCCCCCCCCCCCCCCCCCCCCCACTGAGCGAATTTTTGGCCGGCGCGTTTTTCAAATTTTCGGGAGCAAAAAAAAAAAAAAAAAATTGTGCTCTGTATGACACCAACCCCCCCCCCCCCCCCCCCCCCCCCCCCCCCCACTGAGCGACTTTTCGGCCGGCGCGATTTTCAAATTTTCGGGAGCAAAAAAAAAAAAAGTTGGGCCCCCTCCCCTAAGAAATCCTGGATCCGCGCCTGTCCTGAAACCCGCACTTAGGAAGAATTGCTGGGACCAGCCAAGAAGCTGTGCCTCGCAGGGTTCAAATTCGAGAAATACAGTATTTGGGCAGATAACAATGATTTTTCTGATTTTTTTTGGTAGTTGTCAATCGGGGCGGCCGGGTTTCTTTCACAGCGCGAAATAAGGGGTATCATGTACTGCATCGTATGCAGAGATCTCGGTGGAGCATGCATAAGATAGAAGCAGCAGTCTGGACTAAGGAAAGTGAGTGACGGTGACGGTAACCGTGACGCATTACAGGTGATGAAGTGTATTGCACATTCCTTCCGTGACTAGTCCGAGCTTGCCTTGCAACAGCTATCAGTATCGAAACTTGTTATGATTATTAAGTAATTATCAGCTATTAAAAAAACATGCAGTGTTTAAAATAGGAGGGAAATATTTATTTTGTGTTAAAAATAAATGCGATCCGTATGTTGTAAAGAAGAATTTTTTAGAAAGCCGTTTTATAATTCCAACATTAATGTTTTTTAAACCTAAATTATTTATCCTGTCGAGACCCGACCAGTAGCTAGCTTGCTTGCTAGCTGCGCAGCTGGTAACAACCCCATGCATGCCGCGAACAGTGAACTGCTTTGCAACCCATATTTATATTGCCAGTTCGGATTGATTCAGGATGAGCTAGAGTATGAAAAACATATTGGTAAAAAATAAATACTTAAGAGTTTTAAGGTGGATTAATTTTTGTGGTGTGCAATACTGCAATATCTTATATATTTCATTATTTTTATCGGAGCATCGGCTTCCAAAAAGCTAAACCGGGACCCGATGGCGACGGTCGGGATTCGGTGTGACCGACCGACTCTAGCCTCTACTTCCTACTGCGATACCTTCATCACTGCATTCCTCGTATCAAAAGCTGTATTTTGTTTGAAGAAGTATACTTTTAATAGCCTGATGATAAATATTAAAGTTAACGAGCAGATCATAGTTACTGATCATCCAAGAAGTGGGGCGTAAGATTTGCAATTAAGAGATGAGTACTTTGAAAAGCCATAACTTTAATAATAATGCAATTTCATATTTCAATTATCATTTCACCATTGAATTTCTCTCATCAAGAGCTTTACATTGATGTATAGTTTGACAATATTTAAAGGAGAAAAAAAAATATAGCTATATTGTGAGCCCCTATGTTGATAAAGCCCTACACTGTATATGCATTTTTCGTTTTCGTCCTTCCCTTTTCTTAATAATTACATCATGGTAGTGAGCTCTTTTTTGGCCCTCGAATATTTGAAAAATCGCACCCTCCCCCCCTCCTTGAGCGCCAGGGGGGGGGGGGGTCTCCAAAAAAGGTAAAATTAACGTGTTTTTACACGTTTTTTTTTTCCCAGGGGCGGAGCCTTCAGAAGCTGAGGGGGTTTTATACATCAAATTGTCGTCGGATGAGCATACTTTCATACCTTATTTGTGACACTGGCAGATCACGAATTGGCGTGGGGTCCAAGGGGCAGAGCCCCCGGAAGCTCAGGAGTTTTGGGCAATAAATAACGATCAGATGAGCATATTTGTATACCTTATTTGTGACACTGGCAGGACACAAATTGGTGTTGGGTCCAAGGGGCGGAGCTCCCAGAAGCTCAGGGGTTTTATTATCGTCAGATGAGCATATTTTATATCTTATTTGTGACACTGGCAGGTCACGAATTGGCGTGGGGTCCAGGGGGCGGAACCCCCGGAATCTCAGGGGTTTGGGGTAATAAATTACTGTCAGATAAGCATATTTTGATACATTATTTGTGACACTGGCAGGACACATATTGGTGTTGGGTCCAGGGGGCGGTGCCCTCAAAAGCTCAGAGGTTTATACATCAATTTATCGTCAGATGAGCATAATTTATTACCTTATTTGTGACACTGGCAGGTCATGAATTGGGATGGTTGTCCAGGGGGCGGAGCCCCGGAAGCCTAGGAGCTTTGGGCAATAAATTACGGTCAGATGCACATATTTTGATACCCTTGTGACACTGGCAGGTCACAAATTGGCGTGGGGTCCAGGAGGCGAAGCCCCCGGAGACTCAGGGGTGTGAGGCAATAGATTACGTCAGATTAGCATATTTTGACAAATTTGGGGCCGAGACTCCGGAAGTCAAGGGGTTTTAGGCATTAAATTACCGTCAGATTAGCATATTTTGACAAATTTGATACAAGCGCGTAGCCAGGATTTCATTTTAGGGGGGCGGTAGTAAGCACGCAAAGCGTGCGAAACTCTTAAAGAGCGAGCGAAGCGCGCTCCCTAGGAGCATGCGTGCAGGGAGGGGGATTTTCCCCCTCTTTTTGCGAAGCGTGGAAGCTTTGACGTTTCATTAAATTATTAGAGAAAGGAGACGATTCGTAGGACCGTTCTAGACTCTTAGTCCTTGTCTAAATTCAGTTTCTTTTGACGCTTCATTAAATTATTAGAGAAAGAAGACGATTCGTTGTACTCTCCTCAACTCTTAATCCTTCTTTGAATCAAGTTCCCCTTCCTCCGCGCGGAAGCTCTGACGTTTCATTAGATTATTAAAGAAAGAAGCTGATTCGTTGTACCATTCTAGACTCTTAATCCGTGTCTGAATTCGGTTTCCCCCCTCCCCGCCACCCCCCCCCCCCTCAGTGTTATTGAGGGTACGCATATGCGTGTTCCCTCTTTTCGAAAACACCCCCTAAGTCCGGTGTGTAAAGTAAATTTTGTGTACTACGAGCCGGACTTTGGTGCTTGAAAAGTACCCCTTTACCGGACATTTTGGTAACACGCATGCGGTCATTCCGACCCCGGAGTAGGGGGGGGGGGGGGCGAAGCGCGCTCCCTAGGGAGTGGGTGCAGGGAGGGGGATTTTCCCCCTCTATTTGCTTAGCGCGGAAGCTTTGACGTTTCATTAAATTATTAGAGAAAGAAGACGATTCGTAGGAATTTTAGACTCTTAATCCTTGTCTAAATTCAGTTTCTTTTGACGTTTCATTAAATAATTAGAGAAAGAAGACGATTCGTTGTACCGTTCTCGACTCTTTATCCTTGTGTGAATCAAGTTCCTCTTCCTGCGGGCGTAGCGCGGAAGCTCTGACGCTTCATTAGATTATTGAAGAAAGAAGCCGATTTGTTGTACCATTCTAGACTCTTAATCCGTGTTTGAATTCGGTTTCCCCCCTCCCCGCCCCCCCCCCCCCACTCAGTGTAATTAAGGGTACGCATATGCGTGTTCTCTCCTTTTAAAAACACCCCCTAAGTCCGGTGTGTAAAGTCACTTTTGTGTACTACGAGCCGGACTTTGGTGCGTGAATAGTACCCCTTTACCGGACATTTTGGTAACACGCATGCGGTCATTCCGACCCCAAAGTGTGGGGGGGGGGGGGGGAGGGGGGCAGGTCCCCCCCCCCCTCCCGCGCGGAAGCTTTGGCGTTTCATTAAATCATTAGAGAAAGAAAACGATTCGTTGTACCGTTCTCGACTCTTAATCCTTTTTCCTTTTATCCTTGTGTGAATCAAGTTCCTCTTCCTACGGGAGTAGCGCGGAAGCTCTGACGCTTCATTAGATTATTGAAGAAAGAAGCCGATTTGTTGTACCATTCTAGACTCTTAATCCGTGTTTGAATTTGGTTTTTCCCCTCCCCGCCCCCCCCCCCCCCACTCAGTGTAATTAAGGGTACGCATATGCGTGTTCTCTCCTTTTGAAAACACCCCCTAAGTCCGGTGTGTAAAGTCACTTTTGTGTACTACGAGCCGGACTTTGGTGCGTGAAAAGTACCCCTTTACCGGACATTTTGGTAACACGCATGCGGTCATTCCGACCCCAAAGTGGGGGGGGGGGGGCAGGTCCCCCCCCCCTCCCGCGCGGAAGCTTTGGCGTTTCATTAAATCATTAGAGAAAGAAAACGATTCGTTGTACCGTTCTCGCATATGGAAACGTTGTATCATCCGCTCAATCTGACTTGCGTGCATGAAACAAATAAGTATTTTTCCATGAAAAAGTGAAGTTTTCTCAAATGTGCGTTTCTTTCCAGCATTGGGGCGCCCGGAAGTCACTCGGGTACTATTTCATAAAGTATAATATAAAAAGACCATATGCAATTTTTTTTGTACTTTTGTCGGAAAAAATACATTTATCCAGCACAATGTCGTCTCTTTTTGTGTTGGAGAAGAGCAAATAGCGAGTTTCAATCACACTTTGGCCGCTCTCGCAAGCTCTCACTCGTTTCACTGTGGTCAAGCGACTTTGGGGCAAGCGGTTAATGAAAATTCTAATCGTCAGCTTTCTTCTGGTATTAAACTTGTTTTGATTGATTGTATAATTTTGTCGGAATAAAGGAAACAAAATGGCTCGACCAAAAACTTATTAGTGTCTGAATTGACCTTTCGACCTTGAATTCCCTGATGCAAGCGCACTAATGACGTCATCTTCGCTAAAATCGGCGTCTTTTATCGTTTATACATCTTTATACATCTTTTTTTAAACTATTAGTAAGATTTAACATATTTTTTCTGATATCACTGAAGTTTTGGGTGTTATTTTATGAGTAATTTTGAAATAAGAGCCATTTCACTGTTTTAATTTACTGGATTGTACCATTCAAGTCGTGGGGTAGAAAGATGCATTTTCCAACCGCGCCAAATTTAATTTACGTTCCGACATTCTGTTAAATGGGTTCGTGTTGTTAAGAATCCACTGCTTTCTGCTCCAACAAACGTCCACATGCAGTTACTAAACTATTCAAATTTATGGATGGTTCCTAGCTTCCCAGGTGTTTGTGTTGCTGTTGAAGCATTTCATTCAACTGCTATCATTCTTTGTACTCCAACTGCCAGAACGCTATTTTCATTTTGGTTTTATAGTTTCATCGGAGTCGTTTATCAACTATATGTATTCAAATTTATGAATGCTTCCTCCCCAGGTGTTTGTGGTGTTTATGCATTTCATTCACCTGTTATTATTCTTTGTACTCCAATTGTTAGAATACAAAATGCATTTTGGTTTTATAGTTTCATGCAATAAGTAAGTCAATAAAAGAGTATGTTCTGCACAATAAAAACACTGTGTGTCCCTATTGTACAATGTAATGTGTCCCCTCATTTTGTAATAGTTAAATTACCCATTCACATAATGGAACTACCTGCCCGATGAAGCCAGTGGCCTGTGACCCCGAAGCACTCAACATCGTGTGGGAGTCAGTTTGTGATCAATTTCTTTTATGAGACAAATACAAACAAACGTTTCCATATGCTCTTAATCCTTTTTCTTCCTACGTCCTCTCCCTTTCTTCTTTCTCTCTTTTTTTTTTGGCCGGCGTTTTTGGGGGGTGGGGGGGGGGGGTGACCTCCCCCACCACCCCTGGCTACGCGCCTGCTTTAATATCTTTCCCCCCTTTTTTTTTCCCCTTCTTTTGTTTCCCTTCTCTTTTTTTGCCAGGGGGGGGGGGGGGGCACGGGCCCCCTGGATCCGCCACTGAATACACAGATGTATGGCAATATTTATAAGCTTAATGCCTGGGGTGTTGCCATACCTTATTCCGTATTGAATATTATAATCAAATTTTATACGAAGGGGGAAAAATAACTCATCTTTACATTAAGTGCAAGAAACTGTTGAAATATTACACTATCTTTCTTAGAAAAAGAAAGACAAAACAATAATTAACATAGAAGCAATGTGCACATTACATCCGGACAGTTGATTTAAAACGGTAATTTGAAGAAGTTAACCACTGTTAAAGATACTATGTCCCTTTTGCAGCCAACATCAAATTCTGTAGAACTTTGCAGGAATTACGAATATGTCATGTATATCCTATCTGTGAAATTGAAACATTAGAAGTGTCCTAGTATTCAAATTTTGCAAGGAAACCCATTAAACTTAAAGACTTCACTGTCAGACACTATTGAGTGACTGACTGACATCTTTTTTTCTTTGGTAATAACATACATAAAATGAGCTGTGTTACAGGTACATGCGCATTAGTTTACATCAATAACCCACTACTTGTAATGGCAAAAATGAAACTGATCAAATCTTAGTGCAGCACAAAACATATGACTATTCGGTAAAAGTGTCTGAAAATCAGACTATTAGTAGGTGATTGCAATAAATCGATTTGACAACTAATGGTCGTTATTTTCACACTTTTTTTTTTATCTTGATAAGTGATTTTCACACTTTTGGGGAACAATTCAAGATTCTGATTTTTCACTTTAACTCTCTGTGGTGTTTTATTGCTTTCAATAAATGTACATTCCTACAGAATTATTTATTTTAAATTTGATTTAAAAAAAATTCAAAAAGAGTTTCAAATGTTAATCTTTATTTTGTTCTTGTTTTGTTTTGTTACGTACTATTCAAACAATTTGTTTTTTGTTGATTTTTTCTTGTTTTACATTGCATTGTAATTGTATTAAGTTATACAGGGCTCTCTTGCAGAACAGTTTGTATGTACTGAAGAGACCACCCTCTATATGGAACACATGATAAATAAACGAATTAACGAATAAAGATTTCTATTTAGGCCTAATATAGTATCCATTGTCAATATTCCAAGATAACTATTCCAATCTTTACTTGACCTATAGAACTTATAGACATGACATTAAAGAACCAGATAAACATCAGAAGTGAATCCTACTCCCTTCAGAGGCTGGAAATACAGCTATCATGCATCATCATGGAACATTTGGCTCAAAAGTTTATGCAACTTATGCAAATTGCCCAACATTGCCCGGATGTTGAAACTGTTCTCTAACGTCGAGAGATCACCATGATCATCAACAACAGCAACAACAAATTTTATCCTACCGGAGATTTCGGGGGGGGGGGGGGAACCGCTTCGAACAAGATGATGTTCCATACGTTACCAGAGCCACAATGCCTTATCCTTGCTCAGGTATAGACTTAAACTTAAACTTAATATAGACCAGTTCTGATCATGCGATAGCATTTTGAAAGAAACGTGGAATCGATCAGAAAAGGTTGATCATCTAGCATATAAGTATTGGTGTGTACTGCAAGGTTTTGGAATCATCAAAATGATCAGAAATTTGGCCCAGTCTTGGTAAAGTTACAAGCACTGTACACAGAAAGATGTATATATGGGACTATATACGCAATCGCGATATCTATCAAGTCCGGATCGATATGATAATTTACCAAATATATCAATTAGTAGGCGGTTTCCCGGCAAAATTTGTATCATCACGTATTAGTCAAAACATTTTCTTTCACATGATTGGTAATAAGAGCTTCCATTTCATTTTTGAGAGGGGGCGTTTCCAAAACTGGTCTATACCTTTAAGACATGCTAATGTGGGTATACTAATAACATTTAGTCAAATTGTTTATGATATTTACTAAGGATTAGGGTTTATGCAATATAAACATGGATTGTATGTGATTCTATTCCGATAAGCTTATATAGTGGCTAGGGCTTGGATCAACACAATTTAAAGTTAAAAATGATATTATACTCACTGTTTGTCTAGATCCTGTTAAATGCAAAATGAATCGTGGAATGAGGCGTCGAGTCCTCTCCTTAGAAATATTTATCCAATTACAGCCGAGCTAAAAGGATTAACACACAATCTTACACAGTTCAAATAAAAGTAACTGGCAACAATTGACATGAGAGGTCTTTTCTAGAACGTGTTTATCATAAAGGCGTTTACAATGTCTCTTTCGCAAGATAAGAGGAGATAGAGTTTGTCTCTGGGTCATGAATCTGGTTGACAGATGCCAAAACATGCAGTGTATCGAAGAAAATGATCTAGAAATCAATCTAATGCAGATTCCCTTCGCACAAATGTGCTTCGTTCCATCAGATTGTCATGTAATAGTGACATATAACCCGTATGAAATGAAAGATATAGGACGCGCGAGTCTGTATTTCACTGTCTGTCGACGTGGCATATAGAGCAGGTACCCAATGCAAGTCGGTTTGATCACGAGGTCTAAAAAAGAAACCAGTCAGAGGAAAATACGAATAACTAGAGCCTGCCGCATACTCCTGCGGCAGACTTGCCGCAGATCTGCAGCAGACCTGCCGCAGACAGTCATCTTTTTCACATGCAAATTAGTTTTGCCGCAGACTTGCCGCAGACTTGCCGCATACTCTTTCAGTATGATGAAGAGTCTGCGGCAGGTCTGCCGCATACTCTTTATCATGGATATTCATAGAAAAGGCTATAACAAAGAGTCTGCTGCAGACCTGCCGCAGACTCTTCATCATGAATATTCATATCTCATATAGACCTGCTGCAGACCTGCCGCATACTCTTTCATATCCATATACGTGGCAATTAAGTATGCAGTCTTCCAGGAAGGCTATGCTGGAGAGCATGCATTGCGATCATTACATTCTAGCACCTTGAATTAGTAGAAACAGCTAAAACAGGCGTAATTGCTTCAACAATTCTACAAATATTGGTTTAACACAAAGCAGAAGTAGAGGTAGAGGAATAGGAATACAATAACTGAATACACATAGTCCAGAGTAGAGTCACAGATCCATGTGCTAGTTACAACAAAAAAAGTGAGTTAGTGGGGCTGAAGATAAGTAGTAGTAGAGTAGTAGAATGGTTTTTTTTATTAGACAACTTCAAAATGGTAGCCCGAAAGCTAAATTACATTGCAAGTTTTACATGTATTAAAAATCATTTCAACAAACTTAGATATGGACAAGTACACATAATACACAGTCGGATAGATCATAACTAATTACATATTCCCTACTTGCAAACAAATTGATGAAACAAATAAAATAGATTCGGCGTTTTTTTTCTTTTCTGTAATCATTGTTAAGTGAGGAATATTCATATTTTAAATATAAATTGAGGCTGATTAATGGAGTTAAAACAAGTAAGTACTAAAGATTTGTTTAATTTCGAACCGTAATGCACATTGAATGTCTATAAAGCTACAC
This sequence comes from Strongylocentrotus purpuratus, assembly GCF_000002235.5. NCBI lineage: Eukaryota > Metazoa > Echinodermata > Echinoidea > Camarodonta > Strongylocentrotidae > Strongylocentrotus > Strongylocentrotus purpuratus. The sequence goes on from NW_022145594.1 coordinate 36,490,767, forward strand.
AATATATAAGGATTTATCATAGAAACATGATTAAAGAATTACCGAAAGGGAGAGAAAAGGTTAGAGAGAGAACGATGTAGAGAGAGAGAGTTAAGTTAGAAAGAAAAACAGGAAGACATGCGGAAGATGGGAGAGGGAGAGAGAGATAGGGAGGGAGTGGAATGAGAAGAATGGCACAGTTGGAACTGTGAAGACATGGAAAAGCGGAATGATGATGAAAGTAAGACGACAAGGAAAAGGCGATTAGAAAGAAATTACAAAGTAAATTACAAAGTTTCCCTTACAGAGAAAAACAGTACAATTTACCAAATATGCATTACTAAGATAATAGCAGAATATATGCGTAAAAACTTTAAATATGTAAAGACATAGAATGTACATGGGAACGTGCGTACCTATAAGAGAGATATTCACTAATTAATCAGTTTGACAGTTAAAAACACAAGTGTATCCATTCATTACAATGTGGATTACATGCACTAATCTTTATGAGTTGATGGGTATAAAGTTGAGCTGTATTAAAAGCAACAAAAGGCAAACTATTTAAATAAGAGGTGTGGAATCGGGCAGGAATCAGGGGAATTTTTGCGTTGTTGAGTAACCTGGTGAGATATGGGACTGGGCTTTTCCTGTAACGTTCTGTTTTGGACTTAGGCTCTATACAGATATTTCTTACAGTGTTTCTTGTGCTGGCGTTTAGTTTAAACCAGTCTGATTGGTCGGATTTTAGTGTTTTCAGGGCAAACTTGAGACATAGCTCTTCTCGGCGAGCATGGAGAGTTTGAAGCTTGGTCATTGATAGGGCATTTGAATAGGATATGTAATATCTACCTAGTTTTTGAACATTTTCGATCTTGTTGGACTGGGCGATAGTCAATGCTACGTTCCAGGCAGGGCAGGCATATTCGAGGAGTGGTCTTACAAATCCTATGTAAACTGTAACAAGGTCATTGGTGGGGGGATAGAAGGCTTTCAGGGATCTTAACATGAAAATGCGACGGTTAGCACGAGAAACCGTATCCGAAACCTGTACATTCCACTTCAAGGTGTCTTCAATGGTTACTCCAATGATTTTCACACTGCTAACCTCGTTCAGGGGGACATTATCAATAAGTACTCCTAGTGGGGGTAGTTGGACTTTACTGAAGGACAATCGCATGATTGAACACTTCTTGGTGTTGAGTTTTATAACGTAATTGTTCTGGCACCAATCTTCTAGAGTGGATAGTGAACGGGAGATATCACGTGGCTTGTAGCGTGCATCGTGCGAGGCGGCAATGGACATGTCGTCGACGTACTTCCAATGACTCGCTGATGAAGAATCACGCATTACATCATCAATAAGGGCCAAGAATACAACAGGACCTAGGCGTGTGCCTTGTGGGACGCCAGCATGAATCTTCTTCCAGGGCGAAAGTGAACCATGGTAACGAACAAAGCTTGGCGGTCGGTCAGAAAATTGCAGATCCAAGGAAGAATCGAATGGCGGGCACCAAGATCAATAAGCTTCTTAATCGCGATAGTGTGGTTGACCCACATATGGCACAACAAAAAAGTTTGAAACAGCCCGTTAATTCCTCAGTCTCCTCTTATGTAACTTATTCCTCTTATGGTACCAGTTAGAACTTGAAGCAAATTGTTTGGTTTGACAGAAGCTAAAAAGACAATTAACAGTTCTAACACAGGAATTTACAAGATCATGGGCTCAGCCTGCAACCTCATGGCCCTGCATGGTCCTCCAAAATGGCCGCCTATAGCCTTGCTGTAGACTGTATAATTTCCCACTTTTCTGTGGCAGACCTGCCGCAGACTTTTCCTGTGGCATACTGGTATGCGGCAAGTCTGGAGCAAAGTTTCATACTGCCGCAGATCTGCCGCAGACTGTTCCTGCGGCATACTGATATGCAGCAAATCTGGAGCAAAGTTTCATCCTGCCGCAGATCTGCCGCAGACTGTTCCTGCGGCATACTGATATGCTGCAAGTCTGGAGCAAAGTTTCACCCTACCGCAGACCTGCCACAGACTATTCCTGTGGCATACTAGTATGCGGCAAGTCTGGAGCAAAGTTTCATCACGTCGCAGACCTGCCACAGACTATTCCTGTGGCATACTAGTATGCGGCAAGTCTGGAGCAAAGTTTCATCACGTCGCACATCTGCCGCAGACTGTTCCTGTGGCATACTGGTATGCGGCAAGTCTGCAGCTAAATTTCTTTCTGCGGCAGGTCTGCGGCATACTTTTCACTTTCCTATGGGTAGCCAATCGAACAAAAAAATACATTTATCTCTCGCTCAGTGAGCGGGTACTGATGGGCATTGTGATGCAAATAATACCATGTGATAAAGTGGCCTGGGAAGTGGAAACTTTAGTCTGATCCCAAACAGAAATGACGATTTTCTTTTTTTTTTTTTTTTTTTTTTTGGGGGGGGGGGGGGTGTTTAAGGGTATGCCAGGCTTTGGTTTCCCAGTCACTATTTAATTATGATTTGATTTTTTTACATTCGAGTTTCGTTTCATCATAGTAGTTATACATTGTATTAAATTATTAGATAGATAGATAGATTCTTCATTGATCCTTATTCAAAACATAGAAAATTGGCATCCACTGGCAGCACATAAAAAAAATCCAATGTAGTTACAAGATAATTGATAAACACATAGGTGTATACGTCACATAAATGTACATAAATTCACACGAGTCATGATATTTGAAAACAAAAGCATAAAATATACAGTACATGTATTACGTAATAATATGAACAACTTAAGAAAAGAGTCGACATTTAAAGATAGAGAAGAGAGAAAGGGGTCGAAAGGAGACTAGATTGAAGAGCAAAATAGTAAGGAGAGAAAGAGAGAGAGAAAGGGAGAGAGAGAGAGAGAGAAAGGAACGAAAGGTGGACACGGTGGAGGAAGGAAAGGAGAGGAGAGGATGGAAATGGAGGGAAGGGGAAATAATAGGAAAAGGAAGGGAGACAAGTTGTAAACGACACATGTAGATAAAATGTTTACTGTGTATTAGAAAAGTGATAGACCAGTCTCGCAACGTGTTCACGTCGGATGCACAGGTCTCCGAGAAACGCCCGGACACGACTGACTCCATCCACCCGCCAGCTAGAACAATTGTATCCCAACAAACAGAATGCGAATTGCACATGAAAGCCGCTACCAGGCTGGCAATACATAAGAGCATGCCCAACCTAGCAACAACTAATTCACGCAACCCACACCCCACCCACCGAAACACAACCACTCCCAACAACAGGTGAATGGAGCCACCCGCATCCAGGCACCCCGACAAGACCCACACACCCAACCCGAACACATTACGAAACTTGTCCATTATGTGCCACATTAAAAAAAAAACGGCTTTATGATCCTGATTATGCGTAACAGAACAAAGGCAAGATTCAGCAGGATGGATTACAAGGCAATTATATAAAACAGCTGGCAATTAAGAGACTGTCAAAGGGTCGATTCGTCATCAACAGGGTCAAGTTTATCGTCTAACATTAGCATTAAACATTTGAATAACATTCGGTACAAAGGATTTTCTGTAACGATAGCGGTTATGTCATTATTACATCATGTAGGGAGGAGGCTCTCTATGTTAAAGGGAGTGTAGCATGGCAAATACTGGTTAACGCCATCTACGTCTTCTTTTTAGCAACTGCACGTAAACGAATGGACTTGACTAACGGTAGTCAGCGACGTAATCTCTACTTGGTCAACGCGCGCTAGCGTTCGCGAAACAGACCGAAGTTCTCCTCACGCTTCGGTTTCGCGTATGTTGCACGAACGTGATTGCTGTGGTCGCGTCGTCCGCAGTCGTAATATACCCGATTGGCCCCGAGTAGGGCTACGGAAAGAAACATAGTCTCGTCATGCTACACTCCGTTTAAGTTGAAGACAAAATCATCACCCGACATTGGACAATTCTACAAGTAAACTTGATCGCAACCTAACAAATGTTCTTCTCTAAAAGTTCTCTTGATTCAAAAGATTGTGTTATGAAACTTATATGTGTGTGTAGGGTTTTGTTGTTCTTTTTTGTTTATATTATGTAAACGATATGGGTTTACACATGTAAAGGACCCGGGATTTTTAAAGGTAAAGACCAGTATTGGAAACGCCCCAATTTCAAAAAATGAAATGGAAACTCTCATTACCAATCATGTTAAAGAATATGTTTTGATTAATACATGATGATACAAAATTTGCCGGGAAACCGCCTACTAATTCATATATTTGGTAAATTTTTTTCTCTCATGAACTGTGAGAGATATAGGGTAGTCCCATATAGATCTTTCTGTGTATAGTGCTTGTAACTTTACGAAGAATGGGCCAAATTTCTTATCATTTTGATAATTCCAGAACCTTGCAGATGCTAGATGATAGATGATCAACCTTTTCTGATCGATTCCACAACGTTTCTTTCACAATGCAATAATGTATAAAGTTTCACTATTTGTTTATAAATCCATGTATAACCTTATCCCATCCTATATTTCTAGTCTGTTTTGTCCCATCCAGCAATCAAGATATCCATTACGTTCAAGGTCAGACCCCCTTCTTCTGCAAATCCCCCGCATCAATTCGAAGAAGGGTCAACAAAATATAATTTTTTTTCTGGTCCCACTATTTGGAATAGTCTCCCTTTAAGCATTCGTTCTTGCACCTCAGTCGCATTATTTAAGAAACATTTAAAAACTCATTTGTTTTCTTTGTAATTGTCATTTTTTTAGAGTGTAATGCATTTGGAGAGTATATAACTATTATGTTTGTATTTTAAAATGTAAAGCGCCTTGAGCATGTTCATGTAAAGGCGCTCAATAAATACCAATATGTATGTATGTATGTAATGCAATCGCATGACCATAACTGGTCTTTACCTTTAACACAAAGAGAGAGAGAGAGAGAGAGAGAGACAAAAGAGTGACTTTGTCTGGAAACCACAAAAATCTAGGTCCGATCCCCATTAGTCATACCATATTATAGTGAATAAGATATTTCATACGGCTGGCCTTGTAACAAGGGTAAAAGAAAAAAAATGAAAAACACATTTGAAAGGAACGTTCTGAATGGAAACGTACCTTGATTGAAATCCTTTTATGATCACTGATTGTGACCTGAGGAGCGTGAGTGCTTAGAAGCTCAAAAACATGTTTGTCGAATAGATTCTTTAGAGTAAAACTACAATGGAAAACTATTTGAAGTGTAAGCATGTCCAAATTTGGGTATTACTTCGTTTCGCTTTGATACAAACATTCCTCGCTGGTGAAAAACACACGGGTCCGTATTTCAATACTTCAGTTGTTGACACTTCAAATGATCAGATTAGATTCGTCCGTCCCCGGTACATAACATTCCCGATCTGTGTACTTATTAATAAATTCTATGAAATGTAATTAGATATCAACGACATTCAAGCTATGTAACATATTTATACCCTAACCTATAGGCCGATTTTGTACTGCTAAGCCGATGATGTTACGAATTTGGTATAGGTTGGTGTAGAAAACAATCAGAAGACCTCGTTTTTTTTTCCAGGAAGTGCCGATGGACATTAATGCGCCAAATATGGTTCTCAAAATGCAAAAGATCCCTACTCTTGGAAATGGTAGGAGAAAGCAAATTTACGTGATATTACTCCAGGAAGTGCCTGAAAATGCGTCTAATTTGGTTCTAAAATTACAAATGCTTTTTACTCTGGTAGGGGGCCACAACCCCCTCCCAGACCCACCCCCGCTTGGGCGCTCCGCGCCCTCGCCGCTAGAGCCTCGTTCTGTCGCTTCATTGTTTTACATATAATAAACCCCATGCCATTTTGTGCCCCCCCCCCCGGTAAGAAATTCCTGGATCCGCCACTGATGCCCATACCCCCTGAGCTTCGGGGCTCCGCCCCTTGATCCCCGCCGGGGCTTTGCCCCAGACCCCACTTTGCGAAACGTTCAGCGGGGCCTGCATGTTATAGTGGGGTGCTGCGGATTTTTTTGTCAGCCCCCCCCCCCAAACGTTTTTGCTCATTACGCCACTGCCATTAGTCATACCATAATATACGGACTGGCACACTCTGCATATCACAGTATCGTAGGTGAATACAATATTTTATACGGCAGGGCTTGTAACCATGGTAAAATAAAAAAAAATAAAAGGAACGTTCTGAAAGTCAACGTACCGTGATTCAAATCCTTTGTAATGGTGTTCACGCTGGTAGATTTTATATTGAGAAAAAAAATTATGATCACTGATTGTGACGTTAGGAGCGTGGGTGCTTAGAAGCTCAAAAACATGTTTGTCGAATAGATTCTTTATAGTAAAAATACAATGGAAAACTATTTAAAGTGTAAACATGTCCAAATTTGGGTATTACTTAGTTTCGCTTTGATACAAACATTCCTCGCTGGTGAATAACACACGGGTCCGTATTTCAATACTTCAGTTGTTGACACTTCAAATGATCAGATTAGATTCGTCCGTCCCCGATACATAACATTCCAGATATGTGTACTTATTAATACATTCTATGAAATTCATTTAGGCTTTTGCATACTTTAAAATAAGATATCAACGACATTCAAGCTATGTAACATATTTATACCCTAACATATAGGCCGATTTTGTACTGCTAAGCCGATGATGTTACGAATTTGGTATAGGTTGGTGTAGAAATCAAGAAAATGTGTTTATTTTGACAAATCAAATTATACCAAGATGACTAGATAAATAAATAAATGAGTAAAGGCTTGGTTCAAGTTTGCGTACCTGGGGAATTCAGGGATTATTGATTGAAATATTTCAAGCAAAACATTATACAACACATGTAGACAAATAAGGATGCGTGCTCCTCTACTCTACTGTACTCTGTCAGGCTGTCTTTTGTACATTAATTATGCTTTTAAGTTATTAACGCACATATTATCTTCGCCGCTTGCTTTCCCTGGTTTCAGATGTGATAAGGCTTGGGTCATATCTTTTGAAGACAAAGTGATGTTTGAGTGCTCTGTAGAATTGTCATTGTCAGCCACCTCTCTGTCCATCCTAACTGAATCTGAAGGACCAATTTTAGACGTTGAAAGTTCCCAGCAGTAGGTTTCCCATCCTTTGTGATCAAGATGACCACTGTAAGATTGACCCTAAAGTAATTGATTAAACTGAAGATAGAGAGCCTGATGAAAACTTTTGTTCTTGGATGAGTTTATGAAATAATTTCTTGTCAGTGGGACTTGCAGATTCTATGTCATGCATTAATTTCATTTTGGTATTTGTATTACTCATATCATGAACCCTTTGGGGGTAGGGTCAAAGATAAATGCAGCAGTCTGGATGAAGGAAAGTGACCACATCGACATATATTACATGACATGGAGATGATCAAAAGAAACTGTTTACACAATTTACACTGAACAAATCATATTGGACAGAAGCATGCACTGAACATATAAACGGATAGACAGTGACTAACGTTACGAATTCCTTATAGTAACATTAAACGTAATACGTACATCAGTGGCGGACCCAAGGGGAGCCGGGGGGCCCGCCCCCCCCCCTGGAAAAAAACCCTGATTTTTAGCTTTTTCGGGGAATGGCCCCCTCCCCTAGCGATCAAGGGGGGGGGGCCCAAACATTTTTGGTCATTACCACCCCCCTCCTCCCCCCCCCCCCCGAGAGACTTTTCGGCCGGCGCGGCTTTCAAATTGTCGACCCCCCCCCCACCCCCCCCCCCCCCCCCCCACTGAGCGACTTTTCGGCCGGCGCGATTTTCAAACTTTCGGGAGCAAAAAAAAAACTGTCTGTTGACAGTTAATAATATAATGCTGTACATTTTCTATTATGTTACAATATAAAGAAAACCGTTTTTGATGTTTGCTTTTGAAAAGAGTTTTGTTCAAAACGCATTCATCTACCGACTATCAGTCGGTGAATAATTATGCTTTCGTCCCTTTTACTATAATGCAGGTTGGATTCAAATGTATAGGTTGAATTTTTGGTTGATATAATACAATTTTTACACAACAGCCTAGCCGTTTCAGAAAGATATTCTCTGCACGCAGGTAAGATGAGCCATTCTGGTTAAGTTGAGCCACCCCTTGTTACTAGGAAACTGTACGAAGTGAAAACTGGTTTGCGCCCTCGGGACATTAAGGACATCAATTTACATCGCTGGAACTACCTTTGTCACATGGGGGCAGAATGATAAGAAATTTGTCGTTATTTGGGGGGTTTACACAATTTACCCAATACGATCTATCTAAATTGCTTGTTGTAAATATATGCTTAGATTAAAGCGGATTTTTGTGTAAAAACCTTGGAGTCTCATTGAACTGTAAACAAAAAATGCTTTGTCAAGTTAGCAAAATGGCGTGTGTGGGGTAAGATGGGACTTTCCGTTGGGGCAAGTTGAGGCCTGGCTTAACCAGTGTGTTGCTCATCTTACCCCTGTGGGAATAATTGTGTACTTTTTAAAACATTAAAGTTAAAAAGGAAGAAATGATGGTTGACAGCAATACATGTCTCGATGTACATGTAATAAGTATAAGTATAAGTATTTGGTGTTATTCCAATAATTTCATTTCAGATGCCAGAATGCCACGAAATAACACGGATCAACATATCCAATGACATGCATTTGATGATTCTACAAGTAACCTTGCTCACAGCCTAACGAATTTACTTCTCTAAATCAAAAACATTGTGTTTCTGGTTGTGTATGTAGTGTATTTGTATTCTTCTTCTTAGTTTATAGTATGTAAACGATATGGGGTTACTCATAGACCCTGACTGTTTTAACACAAAGAGAGAAAGAGAGAGACAAAAGAGTGACTTTGCATGGAAAAAAACACAAATCTAGGTCCGATCCCCATTAGTCACTGGCGTACTGGTGGGGGGGGGGGGCTTGGGGGGAGGGGGGGCGCCAGCCCCCCTTCCCCCCCCCCAAATAAAATTGAATCATGACTTATTTTCAATTTTATATACAAGTGATGTATAAATGTTCGTGATATCACATGATTTTCAACAAAATGTGCGTTTCTCCATTTCTGATGAAAACTGACCCATTCCCATATGGCCAGGAAGAGCATATGTTTTTTTTTTGTAGTCACTAAGAGGCCATGGCCACTAACAGTAACACTAGTAAAAAAAATCCTTTCCAGAAGCAACTGTGCCAAGCAGGGGCGTACGCAGGGGGGGGGGGGGTTTGGGGGGTTCAACCCCCCCCCTTTGGTATTTTTATGTGTGTAAACCCCCCTAAAAAAAACTAAACCCCCCCCCTTTGTTATTGCCCCTAAATTATGCCCACGGCTAACATAAAGTGACCTTACCCCCCCCCCCCAAGAAAAAAAATGTCAAATTTTCAAATTTCGAGACCAAAAAAAAAAAAAGTGTCCGCTTAGCCTCCCCCCCCCCCCCCTCCCCCACTGAGCGACTTTTCGGTCGGCGCGATTTTCAAATTTTCGGGAGCAAAATATTTTGGGGCCAGATTTTAAACCCCCCCCCCCCCCTTGAAAAAATCCTGCGTACGCCCCTGGTGACAAGCACTGCCGGGCGTTTCATACTTACATCATGTATTACTGCACATGTACCGTTAAGGGGCCTAGTAGGGAAATTGAATTCAGACAAGATTAAGAGTAGTGAACGGTACAACGAATCGTCTTCTTTCTCTATTATTCATTGAAACGGCAAGGCTTCGGGGGGGGGGGCAACTGAATTCAGACTAGGATTATGAGTCGAGAACGGTACAACGTATCGTCTTCCTTCTTTAATAATTTAATGAAGTGTCAAAGCTTGCGCGCTTTGCGCGGGAGGGGGAACTGAATTCAGACAAGAACACGATACAACGAATCGTCTTCTTTCTCTGATAATAAAATGATAAATGAAAGCTTCCGCGTTTCGCGTGGGATGGGCGAATATGAATTCAGACAATGATTAAGAGTAATAGTTTAATGAAACGTCAGAGTTTCAACGGAGCGTCTTCTTTCTATAATAATTCAATGAAGTTTCAAAGTTTCCGCGCTTTGCGCGGGAGGGGGGAGACTGAAAAATAACTTAGGTCCTGGCCCCGGGTTTATAGGGTTAAATTTGTAGACATTTGGACATTGGCATTAATATATTTGTTGCTCGTTTTGTCGGTTATCGGTGGCCTCTACATCCTCCCCACTCCCCCAATGACAAAGATAACGACACAGTTTATACACTCGAGTACCGGACCACCATTTTTGTGCATTGTGCGGCATCAAAGCATATGCAACGTCTCAAGACGTGACAGATCACTTTTCTCTAACTTCTAACCAATCAGAACACCTCGTTTTTTTTCCAGGAAGTGCCGATGGACATTAATGCGCCAAATGTGGTTCTCAAAATGCAAAAGATCCCTACTCTTGGAAGGGGTAGGAGAAAGCAAATTTACGTCATATTACTCCAGGAAGTGCCTGAAAATGCGTCTAATTTGGTTCTAAAATTGCAAATGCTTCTTACTCTGGCCCACCCCCGCTTGGTCGCTCCACTCCCTCGCCGCTAAAGCCTCGTTCTGTCGCTTCATTGTTTTACATATAATAAACCCCATGCCATTTTGTGCCCCCCCCCCCCCCCGGTAAGAAAATCCTGGATCCGCCACTGATGCCCATACCCCTTGAGCTTTGGGGTATGGGCAGACCCAGACCCCACTTTGTGAAACGTTGAGCGGGGCCTGCATGTTAGAGTGGGGTGCTGCGGATTTTTTTGTCAGCCCCCCCAAACGTTTTTGCTCATTACGCCACTGCCATTAGTTATACCATAATATACGGACTGGCACACTCTGCATATCACAGTATCGTAGGTGAATAAAATATTTTATACGGCAGGGCTTGTAACCATGGTAAAAGAAAACAAATAAAAGGAACGTTCTGAAAGTCAACGTACCGTGATTCAAATCCTTTGTAATGGTGTTCACGCTGGTAGATTTTATATTGAGAAAAAAAAATTATGATGACTGATTGTGACGTTAGGAGCGTGGGTGCTTAGAAGCTCAAAAACATGAATATCGAATAGATTCTTTAGAGTAAAACTACAATGGAAAACTATTTGAAGTGTAAGCATGTCCAAATTTGGGTATTACTTCGTTTCGCTTTGATACAAACATTCCTCGCTGGTGAATAACACACGGGTCCGTATTTCAATACTTCAGTTGTTGACACTTCAAATGATCAGATTAGATTCGTCCGTCCCCGATACATAACATTCCAGATATGTGTACTTATTAATAAATTCTATGAAATTTATTTAGGCTTTTGCATACTCTAAAAAAAGATACCAACGACATTCAAGCTATGTAACATATTTAACTACACACTTGTAGACTAATAAGGATGATATGGTGCTCCTCTACTCTCCTGTACTCTATCAGGCTGTCTTTTTGTACATTAATTATGCTTTTAAGTTATTAACGCACATATTATCATCGCCGCTTGCTTTCCCTGGTTTCAGATGTGATAAGGATTGGGTCATATCTTTTGAAGACAAAGTGATGTTTGAGTGCTCTGTAGAATTGTCATTGTCAGCCACCTCTCTGTCCATCCTAACTGAATCTGAAGGACCAATTTTAGACGTTGAAAGTTCCCAGCAGTAGGTTTCCCATCCTTTGTGATCAAGATGACCACTGTAAGATTGACCCTAAAGTAATTGATTAAACTGAAGATAGAGAGCCTGATGAAAACTTGTGTTCTTTGATCAGTTTATGAAATAATTTCTTGCCAGTGGGACTTGCAGATTCTATGTCATGCATTAATTTCATTTTGGTATTTGTATTACTCATATCATGAACCCTTTGGGGTAGGGTCAAAGATAAATGCAGCAGTCTGGATGAAGGAAAGTGACCACATCGACATATATTACATGACATGTAGATGATCCAAAGAAACTGTTTTACACAATTAACACTGAACAAATTATATTGGACAGAAGCATGCACTGAACATATAGACGGATAGACAGTGACTAACGTTACGAATTCCTTATAGTAACATTAAACGTAATACGTACATCAGTGGCGGACCCAAGGGGGAGCCGGGGGCCCGCCCCCCCCCCCCCCCCTGGAAAAAAACCCTGATTTTTAGCTTTTTCGGGGAATGGCCCCCTCCCCTGGCGATCAAGGGGGGGGGGGTGCAAATTTTCAAATTTTGGAGGGCCCAAAAAAAATTGCTCATTACCACCCCCCTCCTCCCCCCCCCCCTGAGAGACTTTTCAGCCGGCGCGGTTTTCAAATTGTCGCCCCCCCCCCCCCCCAACTGAGCGACTTTTCGGCCTGCGCGATTTTCAAATTTTCGGGAGCAAAAAAAAAAATGTCTAACGGTTGACAGTCAATAATATAATGCTGTACATTTTCTATTATGTTACAATATAAAGAAAACCGTTTTGATGTTTGCTTTTGAAAAGAGTTTTGTTCAAAACGCATTCATCTACCGACTATCAGTCGGTGAATAATTATGCTTTCGTCCCTTTTACTATAATGCAGGTTGGATTCAAATGTATAGGTTGAATTTTTGGTTGATACAATACAATTTTTTACACAACAGCCTAGCCGTTTCAGAAAGATATTCTCTGCGCGCGGCTGGTGAACGAATTTAGTACTACATAGATTGACATTAGTAGTAAGAAAGTTTTCAGGGTCTCCAATAATAAATTGTTGTCATGTCAGTGGTGGCGGATTCAGGGTGTGGGGGCGAATCGGCATTGGCCAACCCTTTTTGGCGGCCTAAAATTAGGGGAAGAGGGAGAGAGAGCGGCGGAAGAAAAAACGGAAAAAGAAAGAGAAAAGAACGTAAAAGAGAGAAAGAAAGAAAAAAAGAAAGAGAGAGAAATAAATACATTTTTTTTTAATCGCTACCCTGAGTAACGGGTCGGCAACGTATTGGATGGAATGGGTACCCCACCCCCGGCCCGTCACTCAATTTTAGATGGGACTTTCCGTTGGGGTAAGTTGAGCCCTGGCTTTAGTGTGTGGCTCATCTTACCCCTGTGTGAATAATTGTGTACTTTTTAAAACATTAAAGTTAAAAAGGAAGAAATGATGGTTGACAGCAATACATGTCTCGATGTACATGTAATAAGTATATTATAAGTATTTGGTGTTATTCCAATAATTTCATTTCAGATGCCAGAATGCCACAAAATAACACGATTCAACATACCCCATGACATGCATTTGATGATTCTACTTCTACAAGTAACATGCTCGCAGCCTAACGAATTTACTTCTCTAAATCAAAAACATTGTGTTACTGGTTGTGTATGTAGTGTATTTGTATTCCTCTTCTTAGTTTATAGTATGTAAACGATATGGGTTTACTCATAGACCCTGACTTTTTTAACACAAAGAGAGAAAGAGAGAGACAAAAGAGTGACCTTGCATTGAAACCACACAAATCTATATCCGATCCCCATTAGTCATACCATGATATACGGACTGGCACACTCTGCATATCACAGTATCGTAGGTGAATACATTATTTTATACGGCAGGGCTTGTAACAACGGTAAAATAAAAAATAACAAATAAAGGAACGTTCTGAAAGGAAACGTACCGTGATTCAAATCCTTTGTAATTGTGTTCACGCTAGTAGGTTTTATAGTGAAAAAAAATTTATGATCACTGATTGTGACCTTAGGAACTTGGGTGCTTAGAAGCTCAAAAACATGTTTGTCAAATAGATCCTTTTGAGTAAAACTACAATAAAAAAAACTATTTGAAGTGTAAGCATGTCCAAATTTGGGTATTACTTCGTTTCGTTTTGATACAAACATTCCTCGCTGGTGATAAACACACGGGTCCGTATTTCAATACTTCAGTTGGTGACACTTCAAATGATCAGATTAGATTCGTCCGTGCCCGGTACATAACACTCCAGATAATCAGGTGGGCTGTATAACGTACAGACCACCTTATAATTTCGTTAGAATTACCTTTATTATTTATTTATTTATTTTGCTTATTTCTAACCACTTTTTTGTAAGCACGAAGACTTAAAAATGGCTCAATCAAATGCCTTCAAATTTGGCACACATATGTATAGGCATATTTACAAAGCACAATAACGTTTTCAACATTGACCTTTACTGATGACGTCATCTAGGCGCCATTTTGTAAAATTTTACGAAAATCAACTCATGATCATATCTTCATAACCAAAGGTTATTTCTCATTCATATTTATCATTATTAAGGTCAATATCCGTCCGGTCAATTTCAGGTCAAATAAGGCGCGCGTGCGCGTACATCCGCGCGTCAATGCGCGCGCAATTTTTTTAAATGCTCAAAATCGTCTCAAAATCATTTTACATACGTTTTAGGCCATTCTAAGCATTTTATAAAAAATCGCGCACACGCGCATGCGCGCGCGTTTTAGCGCGTTAAACTATTACACAACATAGAATCGCCATTTATTTTCCACTATTTTTACAAACAAATGGATACCATGTTTGTCTCTTTATGACTATTAATAACGGAATGATCGACCGTTTAGCATAAATTTCAGTGCGCGCGAGCTCTTGTAATACATAGCATATATGGGCAAAAACATGCCCATACAAAATCCATTGTAGCTCTTTAGGATGCAAGGTGACCCCAATTTGTTTTCATATTTTAATAGAGTGTGATTCGGAAATATTGTTTCATGTCTCTTTTGACCCTCAATTAACTTATGACGTCATCATAATGGCCTGCGAACTCAAAATTTTCAATGACAACATTTTTCATTTTGACAAAGGAATCATGGCGTATTTTTGCGATTAAAGGAGGCATGTCAATTTTTCACTTTTTGCGTGTATTCTCAATGGACATGATTTTTTCTCAAAACTCGATTCTACATTCCCGTCTTTCGCGAGCAATATCTACGTCGTTTTAGCTTCGTTTACGCTGAACTTTAAGTATGTTGTAGCTGAGACAATAAGAAATCTCAAATGTGCCTTTTATTTTGTCTCGATTTTTTGTTGGATCAGCCCACCTATACTTGTTCCAAACAAGTATTAAAAATCTAGTTTATTTTACTTATTTCGAACCACTATTTTGTAAGCACGATTACTTGAAAATGGCTCAATCAAATGCCTTTAAATTTGACACACATATGTATAGGCATATGTACAAAGCACAAAAGGGTTTTCAACATTGACCTTTACTGATGACGTCATCTAGGCGCCATTTTGTAAAATTTTTGGAAAATCAACTCATGATCATATCTTCATAACCAAAGGTTTTTTCTCATTCATATTTATCATGATTAAGGTCAATATCTGTCTGGTAAATTTGAGATCCAAAAATGCGCACGTACGCGTACGTCCGCGCGTCAGTACGCGCGCAAAATTTCAAAATGCTCAAAAACGTCTCAAATTTATTTTCCATACGTTTAAGGCCATTTAAAGCATTTTATTACAAAAATTTCGCACACGCGCATGCGCGCGCGTTTTCGCGCCTTCTGACATTTTTCAACATAGAATCGCCAAATTTTCTTTGTCATCATATTTTTCACATTTTTCCAAGCCTTTTGATACCTTGTTCACTTTTTTCTGACCATCAATAACGGAGTGAGCGTCCGTTTAAAATACATGTCCGTGCGTGCGAGCTCTTGTAATGCATAGCATATATAAGAAAAAACATGCCCATACAAAATCCATTGTAGCTCTTTAGGATGTAAGGTGACCCCTATTTTTTTCATATGTTGATAGAGTATGAATCGAAGATATGATTTCATGTCTCATTTGACCCTCAATTAACTCATAACGACATCATAATGGCCTCTGAACTCAAAATTTCAATTTGCATATTTTGACGTCAGCATATTTTTGGAAAATTGATTGTATCTCTGTAAATATTGATCGATTTTCTTACAAATTTCGATATGTTCTAGCTGAGACAATTCATTACAAATAAAATTAACAACATTTTTCATTTTGACAAAGGAATTATGGCGTATTTTTGCGATTAAAGGAGGCATGTCAATTTTTCACTTTTTGCGTGTATTCTCTATGGGACATGACTTTTTCTCAAAACTGGATTCTACCTTCCCGTCTTTCGCGAGCAATATCTCCGTCGTTTTAGCTTCGTTTACGCTGAACTTTGAGTATGATGTAGCTGAGACAATTAGCTATCTCAAATGTGCCCTTCATTCTGTCTAAAATTTAGTTGGACCAGCCCACCTATACTTGTTCCAAACAAGTATTACAAATCTAGTTCATTATATTTTCGGAGCATTTATAACAAAATAATGCAATTTATGTCAGTACTTCACATCACCATTTAAATTTGAGACATTATACCCAATGAGTCCCATGGAATGCATGTATCTAATTAATGTACTTGTTGTAAAAATGTACATATCTTTATTATGAACCAACTTTGTATTATATGTACTTCATATGTATTATATGTATATACATACACACATTATATCATTCATTATTTCGACAACTTCACCTTGGATTGCTACTAGAATAGCACTATTTATTGTAAATAGGTTTGTGTGACGAAAGAATTCACGAAGTTCATACAAAAGATGCATATATGTGTTGGAAGATTAAGGAATTGTGTATAATAGTGATTGATTTTGTAAGTGATAATTCCAGTATGTGAATCTTTACAGCTGCATACGAAACTCAAGTAACATTATTACTTTTCATTATTTCATTCTTTATTGATATGATTTAGGAGTGTATACGAGTTGTTTCTATAATATATTTATGATGGCACTTGTATCATGTATGGGTATTGCCCTATAGATGAAGTAGAATGCTTCTTTTGTTATTCACACAGATACAGTACACATCTTACTCATTTAATGATTTAAATATGATGAGTAGTTTATTTTTCTGCGGCGTAACAAAAATACAACAAAAAGGAATACAATAAGGTGAGGCTGGAAACTAATGTTTCTCTAATAGTGGTGGTTTAAAGGAAAAATTGTTATGAATACAAATGTGTATGTGTTTTAAAAAAAGGGAAATAGAAAACAAACATAGCAAAAACATAAAGATACAATGCATATAGTAATCATTGGTTTTATTACAAGTCTACGACAGTTAAAACTTACATGTATGTATGATATCTGTACAATAAGATATATAAACATTGAGTTATCAGGTTGTGGCAACTGATCAATCTGGATCTTGATTCCAGAAATTGTGGTAAAAGCAAACATTAATGTGATCACAGACGTCCAAACAATTGATGGCTCTTTCATTATGAAGGGATGCGTTGTTCTAGCGCCACCTTGTGACTGCTTTAGTAATAAACCACATGAAAAACTGTGCAGTCGATACCCAGGAGACAACGTGTAGCTGGTGCATTTCTTATCGTCCCTAATTAAGGTATCAGAGAGAGGGGCGGGATAGAGAGAGAGAGAGTAAGAGAGAGTGACGGGAAGGGTATAAAGCAGAGAAAGAGAGAGTGAGAATGAGTGAGTGACAGGAAGGGTAATAGAGAGCAGAGAAAGGGAGAGAGAGAGAGAGAGGTTAGAGACTAGCAAGAAAGAGAGAGAGTGACGGGAAGGGTATAGAGCAGAGAAAGAGAGAGAGAGAGTGAGTGAATGACAGGAAAGGTATAATATAGAGCAGAGCGAGAGTGAGAGTGACGGGAAGGGTATAGAGGAGAGAGATAGAGAGAGAGAGAGAGAGCGAGTGACGGGATGGGTAATATAGAGCAGAGACTGAGAGAGTGGAAGAGTGGGAGAGAGAGTGAGAAAAAGTGAGTGAGTGAGTGACAAGAAGGGCTCTATAGAGCAGAGAGAGAGAGAGAGAGTGACGGGAAGGGTATAGAGGAGAGAGATAGAGAGAGAGAGAGCGAGTGACGGGATGGGTAATATAGAGCAGAGACTGAGAGAGTGGAGGAGTGGGAGAGAGAGTGAGAAAAA
This sequence comes from Strongylocentrotus purpuratus, assembly GCF_000002235.5. Lineage (NCBI taxonomy): Eukaryota > Metazoa > Echinodermata > Echinoidea > Camarodonta > Strongylocentrotidae > Strongylocentrotus > Strongylocentrotus purpuratus. The sequence goes on from NW_022145594.1 coordinate 36,508,639, forward strand.
GTGAGCGAGTGAGTGACAAGAAGGGCTCTATAGAGCAGAGAGAGAGAGAGAGTGACGGAAATGGGTAATATAGAGCAGAGAGCGTGAGAGTGAGTGACAGGAAGGGTATAGAGCAGAGAGAGAGAGAGAGAGCGAGTGACGGGATGGGTAATATAGAGCAGAGACTGAGAGAGAGAGAGAGAGAGAGAGAACAACAAAGGTAAATAACTAGAGAAAGAGTACGTACGGTAATTCTGTTTGGAGCCAGAAGGACGTTAACTCGTAATTATTCAACACAGAGTTAACACACTTCTGGCTCTCAACAGACTATAGTGATGAATAAGAGAGGGTATAGTGAAAGATAAGGTGGTTTTAAGAGACAGAAAATTATCCTTTTCATTTACATTTAAAAGCACCAAGTATTACAAAATATCTCTTCACAAAGCAAACAACAGCAGTATACATTAACATATATATGAAAATTATGTTACCTCTACCATTTCTTCTCTTTCTTATTCCAATCTATAATTAATTTGTTATGATTACGTAGACATTGTCAGGCCATATTTCCTTATTCTTTCTCTCTCTCTCTCTCTTTCTCTCTCTGACCCTCTCTCTATATCCCACTCTCTCACCCTCACTTTCTCTCTCCACCCCCCCTCTCTCAATCTCTCTCTCTCTCTCTCTTTGGTTGTCATATACCTTTTTAATAGTTCTCTGGAACTTGTGTAGACTCTGTTAACCTCTAAATCATCTGAGGTGACCTCTTCCGGATGAGGAAAGAAAGATCATGAGAGATCAACATAACAGGAATTATATCCCTTCAATGAATATTCATGAGTTTTCTGAATACATGACTGGTCATGTATTCTGGGGGGGGGGGGTAAATAAACTTTAAAAGGGTAAACTTGGGGGATAGAAACTGTCACCAGGATGGAAAATACATTAACAAATTTCAGTTCAGTATATGAAGGAAAAAATAGTGACCCCCATTTCACCGTCTATCTTAATCTATTTTGACCTCTTGTTTTGTGCATGTTATATTTTTTCGTTTATCAATGGTTATTAATCAAATTGCAGAGATCATTTAACCCACTTAACAAGTGATATTTTCATATTTTTAGTGCTCAAATTATTAATAATTTTCGCCTCGTCTCCAATGATCTTTCATATTGTGCCCCTCTTCAATGAATTTTCAATGTTGCCTTGTTCTTTTCATTTTTGCATTTGACGCCACTGATTTTGTTAGCATTTGCCTCCCCCGCCCTCCCACCAGACATTAACATTTTCAATCCAGGACCCCCTTCAATTCTAAATTTTCCATAGGCTCTATTTCCATCGCTCCTTTGTTTTTGTTTGGTAATAGACTTGAAGGAAAAGTACAACAAGGATTATAAATATATATGCTCTTCATATACTAAAATGAAGATATACGTGGTTTTGGTTAGTTCTGTTTTTCTTGTTTTAAGAAAGTGGTGTGAATTTCATGTTACATTACATTCATCATGTAGATGTTATTGGTTGTCCGTAGCAACAGCTCGCAAAATACAACTTAATTCTAAGTTCTAAATGGTGGCAGGCAGATGGCAGCATTTACATAAGCGTATATAAGTGTGCATTGTTGTGTTCATTACTATGTTTGACACGAGAAAGCCGGAGTGTAAGAGAGAGAAAAAGAGAAAGAGAGAGTGTGAGAGAGACAGAGAGAGAGAGAGAGAGAGTCAATAACTAGAGAAAAAGTACGTACGGTGTTTCCGTTTGGAGCCCAAAGGGCGTTAACTCATTTATTTCAACACAGAGTAAACACCCTGCTGGCTCTCAACAGACTATAATGATAAAAAAGAGAGGGTATAATGAAAGATAAGGTGGTTTTAAGAGACGGAAAATGAGCAGTTTCATACATTCAACGGCACCGAGTATTACCAAAAACAACTCTTCACAAAGCAAAAAAACAGCAGTAAACAATGACATATATAATTATTTTGTTCTGATTACATATATACTATGTCACGCAAAAAGGAAGGAAAGATCATGAGAGATCAAAATAACATGATATAACACCCACCTCGTATTCGGCCTAGGCCTACATTGTGAAAATATGGGGAAATTCACCAACCATGATCTTGCAAACAAAGTATCCTAATTTTATGCTAATAGTTTTCCAAATTGTTTCAACTGGTATCAACTGGTACCAGTTGATACCAGTTGAAAACAGTAGATACCAGTTTGAATTCCTTACTGGTTTCAACTGGTATCAACTGGAATTTCGACCTGGAAAGTAGGCCTGCAGCAAAATAGGATATGTTGTAGCAAAGCAGATGTACAACACTTTCCGACATCCAGGTGCGTGTTGAAAGTATGCTTTATATCGTCTTTCAAGAAATATACAAGAAATTAGTATTTAAGACTACTGTTACAGTAAAGAATCTCTCCCCCAAACCGCAAGAAATATAATACCTTTCACAACAGATGCTACATATATTAACCTTGGCGTTATTCTGCGAAGAATATTATGTCAGGAAATAGAAGCTGAAAGTGCATTTCGCAATCCTAATGTTTTTCTACCAAAATGACTTTCGCTAAAGTACACTTAGGGCTAATGACTATTCGAAACAAGAAATCAGATGTTATAATCATCAGTGCATTTCAAACGGATGTACAGCATTTCCCGACAGGCCGGGTGCGTGCTGAAAGCATACTTGAGTTCCTCTTTCATCAAATATAACAAATCGTCAGAAATTAGTATTTAAAGAAAAAAAAAGAGTTCTGGTCATGCGATTGCATTGTGAAAGAAACGGTGTGGCATTTTATAAAAAATAGCGCACACGCGTATGCGCGCGCGTTTTCGCGCGTAAAACTATTACACAACATAGAATCGCCATTTTTTTTTCTTTCATCATATTTCAAATATTTTTACAAACAAATTGATACCATGTTTGTCTCTTTATGACTATTAATAACGGAATGATCGACCGTTTAACAAAAATTTCCGTGCGCGCGAGCTCTTGTAATACATAGCATATAGTGGCAAAAACATGCCTATACACAATCCATTGTAGCTCTTTAGGATGCTAGGTGACCCCAATTTTTTTCATATTTTAATAGAGTATGATTCGGAGATATTTTTGTATGTCTCATTTGACCCTCAATTAACTCATGACGTCATCATAATGGCCTTCGAACTCAAAATTCCAATTTGCATATTATGGCGTCAGCATATTTATGAAAAATTGATTGTATCTCTGTAAATATTGATCGATTTTCTTCCAAATTTTGATATGTTCTAGCTGAGACAATGTTCTACAAATGCGGTTACTACTATTCTTCATTTTGACAAAGGCATCATGGCGTATTTTTGCGATTAAAGGAGGCATGTCAATTTTTCACATTTTGCGTGTATTTTCTATGGGACATGACTTTTTCTCAAAACTTGATTCTACATTCCCGTCTTTCAGTTTCGCGAGCAATATCTATGCCGTTTTAGCTTCATTTACGCTGAACTTCGAGTATGTTGTAGCTGAGACAAAAAGCTATCTCAAATGTACCCTTTATTTTGTCTCAATTTTTTGTTGGACCAGCCCACCTATACTTGTTCCAAACAAGTATTACAAATCTAGTTTTATGTGTATTTATTAATAAATTCTATGAAATATATTTAGGCTTTGGCATACTCTAAAATGAGATATCAACGACATTCAAGCTATGTAACATATTTATACCCTGACCTGTAGGCCGATTTTGTACTGTTTAAATAAGCCGATCATGCTATGAATTTAGTATAAATTGGTGTAGAAAACAAGAAAATGTGTTTAATTTGAAACATAAATTATAACAAAATCACTAGATAAAAAATATATGAATAATGGTTTGGTTAAAGTCTGCGTATTGATTGAAATAATTAAAGAGAAACATTTTAGAATGATATGGATGTTATGATATTTATCTACTCTACTACACTATTAGGTTGTCTTTTTGTTCATAAACTATGCTTTTAGGTTACCGCAAATATCACATATTATCATTATAGCGTGCATGCAGCCTTATGGCATGCTATGAGTTAACACCAACACGCAGGTTAGTTGAGCCATGATGTACATCAGTGGCATAAATCCATGTTTGAGTACAAATGGGACACTTTTTATTTTATTTCAGTGATTTTGTTTTAATTCTTCCAAAAGTGTAATACAAACAAAAACATACACTTGAATCAAATAAATACACACACACAATTTCACACAAACACATACACATCGGCTCAAGTAACACCACACCTACCATTTTGAATTCATCATCGTGAAAAGTGAAAGTCTTACTAGACACGAATCAAGTAATAAGGTTAAAATGACATACAATGATACTCCTTTCAACTTCATCATGATAGTCAGTTAATTCTATAAGGTGTAGAAAATATGAAGACATATATGTCCACTTTAAACAACAAAAATCAAATTTTGTTGATTTACACAAGCTCCTAGTCTGCATCCTAAGAAAAAATTGTTTATTTTTGGCACCCGAAATTTGAAAATCGCGCAGAACGTGGTTTTTGGGGCTCAGTAGGGGAAGGGGGGAGGGGAGGTGGGAAGGGTTGTGTGATCTCTTACTAATTTTTTTTTTTAAATTAAAAAAAGGGAAAAAAGCCAGGCCCCCCCCCCCCCTGGATCCGCGCCTGAGACAGGCTGTGTATCTGGACTAGCCACTAAGTGATTATGTAAAATATTATACAGATATCACATTTGAAATGATTTTACATTATCACTTAGCCCTGGCATAAGTAACTTAGTTAAGGCTAATCTGGACAGCTAACAGTTGATTTCAAAACTGTTTTTTGAAGAAGTTTACATGCAATATTTCATAAATATTTTAAAACTTATGGTATAAAATATCATAAAGGATGAAATTAAAATGAATCGTTAAATCCATCGACACTCGACCCCCATGACCAATCATACAACAACCAACGACTAGGAACTAGACACTAGTACTAGTAGTAGTACCGTTGAAATAGACTACGGTAGTTCTGCATCGGCGTCGGCCGGAGCTTACTGGAGTTACGGTAGTAGTAGACTATACGACTAGTAGTATTTACTTACCTTGTTTCAGTCGATCTGATCAGTTTCCAAAGGCAGCATGTCGTCGACAGACTTATCTAAATCTACTGCAACTGAAGAAAGATCTTAAAATGTATTCATTAAGATCATGCAATCCCTGAATCTAACTGGGAAGCGAGGTGCCGTGGCCGTGACTAACGTGCAAATTCCTGGCAGAAAATGGCGATTGCACGATTGGGCGGGGCGGGTCGTCGGATAGACTCCGATGGCTCTAGACAAAACAAGAAACTGAGCGAATGAAAGGGGAAGCCCCTATTGCGCAATTCGTTTTATTTTCTTTTTTCTTACCAATACTAGGCAATACAGCCTATTCTATATAGTCATTTCAGCAAGATGATCTTCTACTGTCTATTGCTCAGCGATTAACAGGCGGCCAACCCCTTTTGACGGTGTAAAAAAAGGGAAGAGTGAGAGAGAGAGAGAGAGAGATTTTTTGTTTTGATCGCTACCCTGTAACGGATTGGCAACGTATTGGATGGGGTCTATACCCCAACCCACCGCTAGATATTCGTAATGCATAATTGAATTTATAAATCACTGGTGGAGGGGGGGGGGGGCGAATCGGCCGCGGCCCCATTTCTTCTAAATTGCGCTTCAAAATGATCAAGAAGTGCCTCAAAAAAGTAAAAATTTGAGTGACCGGTTTTTACCAAACTCGTTTCCCCCAATAAACTGTAGTGTTATAAAAACCATTAGGAAAACGCAAAATTTGATTTCGATTTCCAGTCATAAAAATCTTGATAATCAGATGGCGATCGGCTTGTAAAAGTCATGGGATTACTGAATGACCTAATAATAAGCCAGTTTACGGTTGCAGTCTGAGCATGAGCAGATAAAAGTCATTTGTACCAAAAAGGTAAAACCCACAGAGATGAATACTGGATATGCGCACATGAAAGTTATGTAACATTATTCATTTATGCACCAACGGTACATTCTAAGATACGCAGGTGGAAGTATTCTTTTCAAGAGGGCAAACAAAAGGTATTCATGAAGCACATCTAGGACGTTGGCAGTTATTATTCTAAGATGCTCAAAGTCCGGTGGGGTCACTCCCCTGCAGAGAGTGACACGATGACCGTTACCACAAATGCATATAACCCCCTTTTGCGGTCAATTTCAAGGACATTTTGTGAAATTTAACCCCCTTTTTAACGTCAAAACAATGTGTAAAAGATCTGTGGATATTTGGGGTCATTTGTACCATGTGCTATCTGTAAACTCCCTAGTGGTAGTACGCTGATTTGGGCAAAACATTGACCTAAAGGGGGCGCTAGAGCCATAAGAGGAGATGGGCTGGGTTGATTATTTGCATGTACGGTTATTAGTTTGACTTGGTATCTAAAAAGTTAAATAGCATTAATTATGTTTCCAATAGTATGCCGGGAAGCGTCATTTTTTTCTTCTGCGGCATAGATTGGGGCTTTTATTTTTTAAAGAGGTCTTTATTTAACCCTAACCCTAACCCTAAACTTTCCCATAGGCTCAACACGCACCTAACCCCAATCTGTGCCGCCGAAAAAAATAACGCTGCCGGGAACGGGTAAACAACCCCTGGTCTTGATTAAAGTGTTCATTTCGATATTAAGCACGTTGGAAATAAATTCCTGCATTAAAGGCACAATGTCCCATTTGCAGGCCAAAAGAATGAAAAGGTTAATTTCCAACGGCATTTGAAAGATAATACTAATTTAGAACTTCCCTAAAAAAAAGGGGGGCGGGGGGCTTAAAAATGTCTTTAAGTGGGAAAATAACGACTATTAGTTGTTGAATCGACTTTCTATAGAGCCAGTAAGTAATAGTCTGATTTTCAGACCATTGTACCGAGTGGTTGTACATTTTATGCTGCGCAAAGATTCAATCAGTTTAATTTTGGCCATTACAAGAAGTGGGTTATTGATGTAGAAAATGCTCATGTACCCTTTACAGCTCATTTTATGTATGTTATTACCAAAGAAGAAAAGAGCAAGTCAGTCACTCAATAGTGTCTGACAGTGAAGTCTAGCAAGTAAACGGGTTCATGCATAATTTGAATATTAAGACACTGCTAACGTTTAAATTTCACAGATAGGACATACACGACATATTCATAATTCCTACAAAGTTCTACAGAATTTGATGTTGGCTGCAAAAGGGACATAGTATCTTTGAAATGTGCAGGTGTTCATTTCCGATAAACACGTTAGACAATAGACTGTTTTTCCGGGGACCTGACATTCTCGCGAAGAGATAGACTCGTCTCATTTTTGTCGGTGACTAGTCACTCTTATCTATTATGCTTTGTCATTGGTTATAATTAATTAAATGTATAACTCCTCTCTTCATTGGTCGGATGACCTAAGGGTAATTTATATATCCTATCTTGTAATCGGTTGTCTTCGTAAGGGTCCTCCTGGTTGGCTGGTAATACTATGTGATATCTAAGCCTCGTCGGGTGCCAGAGTATTTAAATGCCACGTGCGGGATTTTGCAGTTGAGTTTATTTGAGTTTTATTTCATTCCGTTATCATGTTTAGGATGTGCTGCTAGTTTTACTGTCTACAGGGCCGCCCAGCGTCTGAGAGAATCAGCTAGTTTGAAATGTTCTAAAATAATTTATCTTCGTTTGTAACTACTGGAGCTTCGGCTGACTTTTATAAATAATAAAGTGGACTTCAACTGTATATCCGAGCTTCTTTCGTTTTCATTTTGTTTCTGAACTTGTCGTCACGACCCATTTACGGGCCCATTACATTATCATTGCAGCATGAACTAAATCCAGGATTTTGTTTCAGAATCCGAGACCAAGTTACCAAATCCCTTTAAAGGTTCTAACATCGATTGTTAAACACAATGGCCCGAATTCACATTTAATTCGGGCTTAAGTTTGTTTGAGGGTTAAATATGAAAGAAAAACTATAACGCTCGTTTATTAAATAATGCCACTGATTGCTCCTTTGTTTTGTTTAAATGTTTTCTCTCTTCCTTTCTCTTTCACTATCTTTCACTCTAACCCCTCTCCCTCCCTCGCTCTCTCATTCACCACCATTCCGTTTGTTTCTGTCCCGGTATGTGGCTCCTTCTCTCTTTCTAGTTCATGTCCCATTCCTCCATATTTTTGTCCCGGGAGCGTTATTTTTTTCTGCGGCACAGATTGGGATTAGGTGCGTGTTGAGCCTTCGGGAAAGTTAGGCCAGGGTTAAATCAAGACCTCTTTAAAAAAAAAAAAAAGCCCCAATCTGTGCCGCAGAAAAAAATGACGCGTCCCGGGATATCTCCCTTTTTTCTGCTCCTCTCACTGAATCCCTTTACTCCCCTTTCTTCTCGGTCTCTCTACAATCCTTAATGTTCTTATCTCTTTTTATAACCCTCTTACCGTTTTTCCTGCTCGTTCTCTCTCAAACCCCACCTCAACCTCCTTCCCAATTATCACTCACTGCAGGTATCTCTCTCTATTTGCCCCCCCCCCCACTCCTTTCCCTTCATCACCCAAATTCTTCGTATCTCTCTTCATCAACATTAGTCTCTCTCTCATCCCGCCCCATCTCCTTTGTGCTCCCCTCTCACTATTTCTCTTTCTTCTCACTCAGTCTCCCTCCAAAGTCATCTAGCCATCACCTTTTCCCATACTGTCACTAGCTATTATTTTCCGTTTAATTCCCCTTTTCTTGATTTTTCTCTCACACATCTTTTTAAATTCTCGTACGTTTTTCTTAGCATCTCCCTTTTCTGCTCCTTTATATTTATGTTTTTCTTGCCCACTGCCTTTTGAAACTCATCTCTCTCTCTCTTTCCCCCTTCCTCTCTTACCCTCATTAGCCCACTCCCCTTCTCTCTCTCCCCCTCTCATCGTCATTACATGTCTCTTCTAGATTTCACATCAGACGAAGAGAACAGAGATACAGAAGATATATTTAAATCTTCCTTGTTTATCATGACTTCTTATGACATATTACGTATAAGTACGAGTATATTATTTATTGTTCATATCAGGAAATTTTATTTTCACTGGTTGATACAAGTAATACAATACAAACTACACATAATGAGGCAAAATACATACATAACACACAAAGTACTCGAGTTATATCATCATACTTTATACAATCACTTCCATCGGAAAGGTTATCAACAAAATCAGCTTGCCAGTATGATTTTCATTATTATATTATTTACAGTAGTTACTTACTCACTACATGTTATTACTAATTATGCAATATCATTTATCAAATTAGTGGTATCGATAAAGTATGACTAGATCATATCGTGTTTAGACAATCCAGTACTGTTGTGGCTTAAGTGATTATTGATAATTAAGAGACATGTATGAAATCTATGTACCGGCAATGTAATTGTTGATTTATTTTAAAAAGTGCCCACTACCCCCTCCCACCCCCCCCCCCCCTGCTTATTCGCCGGCTGGCTGATTCGCCGCTAAACATTTTCTCACAAATTGGGCCCCCTGTTTAGCTCCTTCCCATGCCGCCCATGGTGTACACATGTGTATTTCTGATCTGTTAACCCTATTTAGCCCGGGCTATTTTGAAACTGCATAGCCCGGGGGGGGGGGGGGGGGGGCTTCTATTTGCATATTTATGGTAATTTATGCAAATAAGGTCATAAAATTCACATTTTTGCCCATAAATCAGACATTATTCATTTTTAAGCATTCTTTCTCACTACATATATTTGTTAGACCATTTGGAATAATAATAAAACACAAAAATTGAAAAACCAGGGTTATTACTTATGTTATCGATTGTTTTGATAATTTTTTATGTATTTTTAATTGTTTTTTTAACCTATGTATTTTATTGTTTTTGTTGTTTTATTTCATTTCCAACTATAATTGAACTATTGTGACCCCAAAATAAACACCTAAACTATAAACAAGACCAAATAACCAATGTTTTATCTCTTTATTTGAAAAATGAGATTTCCATATGTTTTGTACACAAATCACAAAAATTAGTGATTTTCGGGCTGACATGCAAAGACAAAAGGACACGTGACTTTGTAATGTAGGTCCGATTTTCGAAAAAAAAAAATCAAAAGATGCGCAAGACTCGAAAGAAAAAAGTCAAAAAAATGTCAGTGCAAAATTTGTTTCCGTTAAAAAATTATCGCGAAAAATGTCGAGGGGGGGGGGGGCTTCTAAAGCCCCCCCCCCCCCCTCGGGCTAAATAGGGTTAAAGATCAGTTATGGTCATGCAATTGCATTGTGAAAGAAACGTTGCGGAATCCATCAGAAAAGGTTGATCATCTAGCATATAAGTATTGGTGTGTACTGAAAGGTTCTGGAATTATTAAAATGATAAGAAATTTGGCCCAGTCTTGGTTAAGTTACAAGCACTGTACACAAAAAGATGTATATGGGACCTTGTAAGCACACGTGCATTATATCTATCAGGTCCAAATAGATATAATAATTTACCAAATATATCAATTAGTAGGCAGTTTATCTGCAAAACTTGTATCATCACGTATTAGTCATAACATATTTTGTTCACATGATTGGTAATAAGAGCTTCCATTTCATTTTTTGAGAGGGGGCGTTTCGAAAACTGGACTTTACCTTTAAAGATAAAGTTTTCACTGAGTGGATGCGAGGAGTCCTGCATTATCTGTTTCACTTCAGAGAGAACATTATTCTGGTATAGATCTTCGATTGATGGTAAATCGACTGCTATGATGCGTTTTGCTACCTTTCTTGGACGTTCTAACAGATTCCTGATAGCATTAGTAGCATTTGCATAGCAGCAGATTAGGTTGAATTTATAGACAAAAATAAACAAAGATGTATATCTAATTATAATATGATTACATCTTCATTAAGTAATCACATTTGCATAGTTTACCAATATATATATATATATATACGTATACAAGTATGTATATATGAACCAAAAACAAATATCATAATTTCCTGCGTGATCTTATGTTTCACTGAGGCAATAGGATGAGAATGAAATAAAACGGCACTAGGGGAATTTCGAATTTGGAGGTGAATACATGTTATAATGAATGATAAAATGCATGCAATATTTGTTACATGAAATTGTGAGTATTTGCGAATCTTCGGAGTTATGCCCTCTCGATTACTAATAGGCTGTCTTCGCATCAGATGCGCGCAACTGAGACAATGTAAACAATGGGTACGCGTAAAGAAGAGTCTAAATCGCTTTTGCACGCGTTATATCATGCAAAATATCGGAGTGTCACATGAGACCATTTCAGCTAAAAGGATACTCACTAACAAATACACCGTCATCAAACAACAACTCCTTTGTACATCAAAGTGTTGAAATATCTAAAGGCACTGCAAACTTCATTTCAGTAATTCATGATCATCCAATAAACATAGAAAGACCTGTTAAGTACATCGATCTTTGAATGACATAATTCAGAATAAATTCACAGATCTGAGCAATTTACATTGTCTTTTATGAAAATCAGAGTGGATTACAAAAATGACATCACTTAATCAGAAGAGGATGGTGATCAAAAGGCAAGATAACGGAATGCTCATAAGAGTATACCTACGTTTGTATCTTATAAGCCAATCAGAAATGCAAACTTACTAAAATATTAAAACGTATTGACAAGGCAAGTATGGAAATTAACATATACAGGTTCAAAATATACATGTATGACACCATTGCATAATCATAATCATAATGATGCAAAGAAAAACCTGGTATCATCACAATTATTGAAATCCAGTAATGAATACAATTAGAATAAACATGTATCGTATAATTATAGTCACTAACATATATACATGTACACTGGAATTATGTCAAGAAAATCCTGGAAAATATTTCCGTAGTACTGGAGCGTGTAGTTAAACATGTATAAACAGTCAATCATTTCAAATTCAACATCACACTGATAACTTAGGCATGTTACATTGTCAAAAGAGACATGTATTTTAAAATTACAGAAGCATATTTACAAATACACTGGAATGATGTGAAGAAAATCCTGGAAAATATTATCTCAGATGGATATAATACACTGTATCTAGAACTGGATGTAGCTCTAAATTTATTAACAACAATCCATGTCAGATAAAATTTTACACTGATAAGTCAGGCCTATGACATACACCCTTACCAGACAAAGCTAGTTCTCAACCTTCATATTGAGTTCTATCAAGTCTACTAACATGATATGGCTCTTAACATCTGGGTCATTTCTGGTAACAAATTCACAAGTTAATTTAGATTGTACTTGATTATACATTTGAAGAGTTCAATTTCAAATTGTACTCAATCACAAGTGTCTGAAATTTTGAATTGTTGATTTTACTGCCTTGTATTGTCCTGTTGTGGTTTTGTGCGGTAATGCGTATTTTTTAAATAAAATATGTCATATTTTCGTAATTGTTTATTCCTTTATAGTACTTTATTATCTTTTAAATTGCCAATATTATATTGTATGTTCAATGAAACTGATTTTACCTTCATCAAGGGTGGTTGTCTCGACAAATCCTCATGGTTTTTCATGGTCATCCAATTCCAATTTTGCGATATCTTATGTTGTTATCTAATGTATCGCTTTATTGTTTTATCATTTTAGCTTATTTTATACTCTTGATCGATTTATACTCTTATTCTGTCATGATTGTATTCTGTTTTGTTTATTTTATTGGAATTGAATAAACTGAATTGAATTGAAAAGAGGCTAAATCCATTTTTGTAACTTCAGAGAAAAAAATGGTAGTAATGCCCTTCTTGGAGAGTGTACATTATTCATTGGTGGTAGTTGAGGGTGGTCTGATGGTGGTAATGTCCTTCTTAGATAGATCATAGTGTACATTAACCATGGGTTGCTGTTGATGGTGATCTGGTGGTGGCAATGTCCTTCTTGGATAATGGATAGAGCAGGGTGTGGTACACAGCAAACATGCCTGATTAGAGATTGGAAGGCATATCATTTTCCAAATAGTCTGGCCAAAAACCAGTCTGAGTCGTCAATGTATGTGGCTCTTGTAAAGGTTGCCTAACAATGACATTGTCCTGAGGCTCTTGCAAGATTGAAATATTAGCACCTAACCCCCTTGGTAGTGTGTCTGGGGTACCACTGATGTTGGCACGTACCGGGTTCCCAGGACTAGCGCTTGCTATGGTTTCTTGGTAAATTGCTCTTGATTGCTCTGAGACATTTCCTGTGTTGTGTGTGTTTCCATGGTTACTGCCAATTAATGGTTGGCGAGGTGACCTAAAATAAGGTTGATAAGGACTGTAACTGTAACGTTTAATTTGGCTAAGTTGGCTGAGCTAAAAAGGAAACAGACTATTTCTTACCATCTGTTTGCAAGAAGAGAAATAAGTAATCAACTACTTTTGGTCTTATTGAAAGTACTAGTCTCAATAACCATTTTGATCTGTCATTGAAGAAGAAGAAAACAGAAATAGAACAGACTACAGTCCCCCCCCCCCCCAAAAAAAAAGAACACCAAAATTTAACAAATTTTAAGTTGATTGATTCCACTTTACAGTAGGAAATTTGTTCAATAAAGCTGTTACTGAATATTTAGTTCTGTCAGACAAGTAAACTTAAATTTTTTGTTAAAGTTAAACAGTATCACAATATTGCATGCTCCCAGCAGGGGTATCAACATTGTAGCTTTTCTTAGTATCCCATTAAAGGCTCTTTATATTGTTTCTATATCGCACTGTTCATGGAAAGTCTACATGCTTTTATCTGAATAAATTAAATTTATTTTAAGCACATATACTGACCTTTGCGAACATATGAGGGTGTGAAGAAATGAGTTCAAGTCATCTTGAGCAACTCCATTGAACCTGAAGTTTCCCTTCCTGATCTGAGGAAAACAACCCTGTAACATATAAAAGCAACATTGCTGGTAAACCTTGTTTCAGTTACAAGTGGATCTATTTCATTCTGGCATTTAATCAATTTTTCTTGGGAATATACACTCAAGAGCTACATCTAATTAAATTTGTTTAAACACTGCATGCTTCTTTGAAAATCTGATATTTACTTTGCAATTATAACAAGTTTTATTACTTATTGCCGTTGCAAGGCAAGTTTGGACTAGTCACGGAACGAACTTGCAGTACACTGCATTAGCTGTAATGCATGCCCCCCCCCCCCAAAAAAAAAAAAAAAAAAAAAAATGAAAATAAAATAAAAATAAAAAAAAAAAAAAAATAAATAAATAAATAAAAAAAAAAAAAATAATAATAAAAAAAAAAAAAAAAAATTAAAAAAAATGTCCTAATTGTACCAAGGTATCATTCAAACCTAAGAAAACACAACTGAAAATTACCATAAGCAGGTAGTCGTTTTGGATACAGGTAGTTCCAAGTAATGCCACAGAAATAGTGATACTTGAAGAGTAATTACTGGGTACATTTTTATTGAAATCATCAAATGGGCCTGCTGCTCATCAATTGTTTTTGCTAATCACTATGCTCGAATCCACAGGTATACTGATTTTTACAATATACATTTGGTTTTAAAAATTAATTTATTTATTCATAACCCTGGATTTCATGTGCACAAGGCCCCTAAGTCATGAGGTTTTATGCTATGGTTCAGTTTGGTTAATTCAAGCCTTTATTAAAATTGGCTTTAAAAAACTGTATGAAATATTTTTGCTATCAATCGAACTTGGAAAAGGTAAGATATTGATTATTGATCAAAACAATGTCAATCTTATACATACTTGAATTTCAACTGAATCAGTCCATGTGTAGTTTGCTTTTATTTCACGTTTCTTGAAAGATATACCAAGTGAATGGCCTTTGAACAATGGTGTTTGAAAGGAGGAAAAAACATGTATACATGTGCACCCTATGATCATTACTGCTCTTTCTATATATCAATGACCCTCTAATTGACATTTACATTAGGACACACATACCTGCGTGGATAATGCCTTTGCTTTCAGTGTTGAGTAACAGTAGAACTCATCATTGCGATTCATTTCAAGTGTCAGGTCAGTCAGGTTTGGCATAGAACACAGTGCTTCTGCTAAGTGATGTGATGAGGCTGGGGTGGGACACTGGACATGAAAAAACCTGAGAGTCTGGACCTGCATTAGTTGTGAATATAGTTCAGTAACTCATCTATACTTCCATGTGTTTTTGTTACTAATTCAAAAGGTTACAGTTATCATGTGATCAAGGGTGTCTCAAATAGGGGCATAGAATTGTAGTTCCAAAATCACTGAGACAAAAACTACTTGGTGTGCTACATTCAGAGCATTGGGGGTGGTAGCCATGAAAGTTGTTGCTATGGGATTCATGGTTTGTAAAGAAAAAGTCTAAGAAGTTGACCTCCAAAAGCCCCACTGGGAGCATGGCATTGGCCCTCAAGGCCATTCCAAAGAGTAATGTTGATGTTTGTGAATTTGGGAATGACAATTTCCTTGTTTTTATTGCACAACAACCCAAAGGACCATGCGAGTTGAGAGCATAGTCCGCACTTAAGGGCCGCAACCTTCCAAGAGCTTATGAAACAAAATTATGTCAAACACATATTGGTGTCTATATACCACGCATCATCAAATGGTACTGCTGAAAGATCTGTCAGGATTGCCGAAGAAACTCTCAAAATGCCAGTCTTAAAAGGTCAGTATGAAGCAGAGGTTGGCAAACTTATTATTAAAGTATCATACCACACCACATTCAACAACTGGGTATACTCCAGCAGAACTTTTGATGAAAAAAAAGGTCAAGACAAGGTTGAGTTTGGTTTTGCCAGATATGTCATCAAAAGTTGAAAACAAGCAGGCAAGTCAAAAGAAACAATTTGGTGATAGTTATAAACGATGCAAATTTGACATTGGTAACATATTTTGTGTTCTCAGTCGGCAGTCCCCCATACAAGACATGCAAGAAAAACAAATGGGAAGTAGGGACTGTTGTAGCAGTTTTTGGCACAAAGAAGGTACTTGGTAGACATTAAAGACCGAGTCAGAAATGTACGTGCTTGAGCCAAAGGTGACATACAGAGTTTGCATGAATCTGTTAGTAGCAGAATTTTTGATAATTTTGATTTAGTTTCAGCACCAGAGATGTTCATACCCCAAACTGAACACTCCAATCAGACTGATGAGGGAGCAAGAAAATCCCCATCCAAAAACACAGATGCTCCAGGTGAAGTACACCAAAAACCATTAAGAAGGTCGCAAAGAAAATCGCAAACCTGTAGTCAAGTTAACTTACTGAGCATTATTCTTTGTTCTAAAATAAGCTGAAGGTTGCATTAAGCAAAGCACAATCTTCAACAAAAAAAGAAAAAAAAAAGATGATGGAACAGAAACAAATGGAGAAAATTTAAATCGACTGCTTTTTTTAACCTCTTTTTTTTTAAGCACATTTTTGTCAAGCCTGGATAATACTATGCTGCAATTTAAGCAGGAGTTAAAATGTAACTAATTTGAAGAAAGGAAGGAAGGAAGAGAAGGCGGTAGTTATGTCATATGTTCACAATTACAAACAATAATATTGTAGATGAAGTAATGACAAGAAATGTTTTTGATGGTATCTTACAAAAATATTGCAGTCTACGACAGTGGTTTGAATTTATGAAGAAAAAAATAAATAATCATGGAATACACAACAAAGCCACATTCCTGTTAAAGTTCAGTATGAATTTAAAATTGATATTGAATAATAATTTGTTCTTTATATTTCTCAGATGGCTTGAAAGATTTAAAGTTAAATTGCTGTTATCGATAATGCAGTACAAAATATAATAATAATTAAAATTGAAACTAGCTTTAAAAGGAATGTAATCTGCTATTAATTATGCTGTTTCAGTTTGCACACAACTATGTAGGCTAGTGATAAATAATAGCATTGGTTTGTTTATATGAAACATATAATAGTGGTTCATTGATTTTGAATATTGATTCGATTTGTATCATTGCATGAGGGAAGGTTAGATCGAACAAGTTTATTAGAATCACTTACTTGAAAATATTCAAACTTCAAAGTAATGATTATTATCAACTTTAAAATGGTAAATTACCTCCCCAGTTTCACACTTGAAGAGCTCTCCGAACACTGCTGAGATTTGTGACCTCATTTAATGGATCGAATTTGCATAAGCAGATGATGTCACATAACAATGCACACATTTTCAATGCCTGTTTCATTGACTCCTCTTCCATATTTTTCTCACTCTACCAGTGTCACTTAAATTGTTTGATCTGTTACCTCACTCAAAATTTTAGACATGGTTCATTTTGATAAAAAAGATCATTTGTCCTTGCCCTGATTGGTTCCAAGTAAACAATTATTATTATCAGCATCACTTCCCCTTGTAAAATGGTATGAAATATGTTCATGTTTGAAATCAATCAAACTCATTTAACTGGATATATGTTGATTAGTTAAGGGATGTTGTCTGTTTTAATAATAATACAGCATTTATTATACGCCATCGATCTAGTAAACTATTCTGAGGCACAGAGGGATAGAATTAGAACGAGATAAAAAGAGAAATGAGAAGGGGGAAATGCATAGATGTACATTCAACATATAATTAACTAAAATAACATGCGAACATATATGACTTTAGATTCTTTTTAAATGTTCTAGGGATTCTAGTGATCGGATCCTCAGTGGAAGAGCATTCCAAAGAGATGTTAACTGTTTAGTACCAGAAGAACGCAGATTTCTACCTGGGACATATTCTGTGATGAGATTTCCCAAGTACTGTGGAGCCTGACTATACATTACTTTCCATGTGTGGAGTAAGATTTTTTAACTCTATTTGTTTGGATACTGGCAGCCAGTGTAGACTTTTCAGAACTGGGGTAATGTGGGGAAAGCGAGATGTTCTACTGAGGACCCGAGCAGCAGAATTTTGAGCACGTAGCATTTGGCAAGTTGATAAGAGGAGGCCTTGAACAATAAAGCATTTCCATAATCGATACGAGACATAACATACAAATTGAATTGAATTGAATTGAAAATTTATTGTCCCTTTCGGGAAATTCTTTTTTTCACTGGTTTACAGTCTTTGTACATATATACATAATACAAGAACAATACATAATACAATAATTATCAAATGAACATCGTTACAAACGTAGTTACATTCTGAAAATAATTGTTGCAATGGAAAACGGAACAAAACGAATACATGATTGCAGTATAACATAAACATGGCATTCCTGGTGAAAAATTCGAACATTAAGCTAGCTGTTTATTTGAGGATATAGGTGAGTTTAATATTATGAGCCCTAGCGAAAATTAAATTCAGAAAAAAAGTATAAGTTGAGACCAGTATTTACGTTTGAGTTCCAGACCTCCGGGCTTGTGCATTAAAGTGGTGAATGGCGTTGGGAACAAAAGATTGCCTGAAACGGGTTTTCTATGTGCGCGGTGCGCACAAACGTATGCCTGAACGGTTAAATTTAAAGTTCTCGTTGAGTGGGTGGGTGGGGTCCTGCATAACCTGTCTTAATTTAGATGAAACTCTCTCTTGGTACAGATTATCAAGTAGTGGCAAGTCTATCCCTAGTATACGTTGAACTATTTTCCTGGGTTTATTGAGCTTCTTCTGGTCAATTTTTGTTGCATTAGCAAAGTAGCAGACTAGGTTGTACGTCAGAACACTCTAGATTAGGGACTTGTAGAAAAAACAATTAGTGTATTGTCTACCCTTAACTTTCTTAAGGTCCTTACAAAGTATAGCCTCTGATTTGCCTTCTTTTGAATTAGTTGAACGTTTTTTGACCAGTCTAGTGAATTGCTTATGGTTGTACCCAAATACTTATATTCTTGTACTTGCTCCACATCTTCCCCATGAATGGAAATTGTTCTGTGTTCAGTAGCATTTCGTCGGAAATCTATTATCAGTTCCTTTGTTTTGGATATATTTAGTTTAAGGAAGTGATCGTCACACCATTTTACAAAGTTATCTATCGTCGTAGTATATGATTCGGTATTGTCAGATGCAAGGTAACCGGTAATGACTGTGTCATCTGCATATTTTATGATGCTACACTCACTTGAGGAACATCGACAATCACTGGTGTACAGAGAGAAAAGTACAGGAGAAAGGACGCATCCTGAATGATGAATAAATGAATAACATAGGCTGCAACCTTGCATGATAATGACGTTCTAATACTGTGAACATTGCGTACCGGTATTTGCATATAAACAGATCAACACATGGTTGTAACGTGAGCAGACATTGACATTTCAGAGTCGAAATGGACTCCAAGATTCCTACAACACATCCTATGCGTAATGAATGACTACGGATCTTAGCTGCCAGGTGTTTTGAGGCAATTATCATAAATAATACACAGTATTGGTTCCTGATGTGACGTCATTGAAACATCGTTAAATTTTCTAGCGAAGGGCTTGTAAATCCCAGATTATGAGAGGCACTCTTATTTAAATTCATTAGACTCCTAGGTCAGCAGATTTGTTGCTATACAGTAGAGTTTGATCAAATTCAAGCCTTTATTAAAATTGGCTCTTAAAAACCACATGCCAAATCTTTCCTATTAAAACTTGGAAAAATTTGAATATTGATCATTAATCAGGGCAATGTAAATCTTATAAATACTTGAATTTCAACTGAATCAGCACATGCGTAGTGTCATGACTATTCCTATTCATATTTGGTGAATGGCCTTTAAAAAACAAAACTGTGCTTCAAATTAAAAAAAAAAATGCAGGTGCACCATATACGTATTACTGCTCCATCTTCCTGTCAATGACCCTCCATGACATTAAAATTAGTACACATGCACATACCTGTATTGATAATGCCTTTGCTTTCAATGTGGAGTAGAACTCCTCTTTGAGATTCATTCCTCCAAGTGTCAGGTCAGTCAGGTTTGGCATAGAACAAAGTGCTTCTGACAGGTGATGTGATGAGGCTGGTGTCAAAAACTCGAAAACAGCATAAATCCTGAGAGTCTGAACCTGCATTCATGGTGAATATAGTTGAGTAACTCATCTACACATGCAAACGTTTTTTTAAACTAATTTTTCACTGTATTCTTACATTTCACACAAATTACTTTAATTACATAGTTACATTCATAATATCATTTATCAACAAGAGTAATTGAATAGATTTTAATGTCAAAATTCAATTCTTGCCTATTTAGAGAAAGAACACACCAAAGTTTTTATGAAGAGGTTGATTTAGTAAGAGTGATTTTCTAAACTTATTTTTGTATAGGGCTTCCAACCTATTTGCATTGACAAGTCTTACTCCCGATGACACTGAAATTAATAATACCCCAAAAATATATCTGCTATAAATGTACCATAAATCTACATGTTTAAGACGCACCTGTGTATAAGACGCACCCCTTTTTTAAGACCAAGACCATGACAAATAAAAAAAAAAAAAGCTTTTGGTTTTGCTTTTTTGCTGACTCCAAAGGCAGCAAGCCAGATCAGATCGCATCTTATTTCAGTGTTTTGAAAGGTATACCGTTCGGAATCCCAGGCCATGAAGGAAAGGACTTTTATTTATTACGCTGCGCAGTTGAAGTGTTCGTGAACTTGTCACAAATAATAGTAACAATGTTGTTTTTAAAACTAAAGATGCAGACAAATTTTCCTCCAAGTCCAAACAGAAATTTGGACAGACTATTTTTCGAGTGGTGAGTCAATATCCCCTGTGTGAGTGTGCTGCATGATACGGGTGTGTTAGCTGAAGACACGGTTGAGCTTTAGCCGGCAAAGTGCTAGGTGAAGGGACATAATTTATCGAGGCTGAAAAAACTCTCGTCCCTTCAAATAAGGAACGTAGTTTAACTTGAAATAGTTGATCCTATTCTTTATTTGCATTTTGTAATTCATGTTGAGACACAGAGATTCTCGAAAAACATTAAAAAGTAGCATGTTGAGGACTCAAATTTCCTGTACTTTACACAGAGATAGTATAGGCCTACGCAGGCGCGTATGCAGGCGCGTACGTATTAATAAATTTGAATTTCAAGTGCACGAGACCCCTAGGTCACGAGGTTTGTTGCCAACTTGCCATGGTACAGTTCCAATTCAAGCCTATATCAAAATTGGCTCTTACAAAAACATTAGACATATTTTTTCTATCAATCAAACTTGGAAAAGTTTGAGTTTTTATTATTGATCAAAACACTTTCTATCTTATACACACTTGACTTTTCAACTGAATCGGTACAGTTTGCTTCCATACCATGTTTCATGATTGTTCCAATAAACCAAGTGAATAGCTTTTAAATTAAGGTCTTCAGCTAACTGCACTACTGCTTTTTACCGCAGAGGGCAGTAGCTAGAGTGGATTCTAGCATAGTGACCAAGATGAACAGTACATATTTAAGAACCACACAGCAGGCCCATTTCAATAAAAATGTACTTTAAGCAACTCCTCAAATATCACTATTTCTATGGCATTTCTTGGACAACTGCCGTAAATCTTTATGTATAAGACGCACTCCTATTTCGGGGACAAAAAAAGAGGTGCTGATGAAGGTCTTGATTTGTGCTTGTGAACTTGTCACAAATAATAGTAACAATGTCGTTTTTAAAACTAAAGATGACAGACAAATTTTCCTCAAAGTCCAAACAGAAATCCGGCCCTACAGGTAGTGTTGTTCTAGTTTCCGAGTGCTGAGTCGATATACCGTGAATGACTGAGTTGGGAGACATTGCCAAGTGGAGGGGCATAAATCCACACTTGTGTACCTGTGTATAAGACGCACCCCCGACATTCAATTTTTTTCGGCGGGAAAAAGGTGCATCTTATACACGGAGATTTACGGTATTGAATTCTTTGTCCAACTATTATGTTTTCAATAATTTTGATTAGTTGTTGTCTTTCTCCTTATGCTCTCATATTTTTTAATATCTTGGTAGGATCACATGTTTTTGTTTAGGTTTGTTTCAGCATGTAATACAGCTACCATACTATGCATACACCTTCTGTGACTATTCTGCCTGGCAACAACGATGAGTGTTGAAACTTGTTGTGATAACTAAGGTTTTAAAAGAAACGTGAGGTATCTAGACTAAAAGAAAAGCCCAAAATATTGCCAAACATGCATGAAAATAACTTCATATGAGATATATTCTGATATAAACCAAGGTATGCATGTGATTTGGCTGCTACGATGAAATTTAAGCATATTAATGGTAACATTTAGATCTGACAACAGTAGTTGATCTAGCAGATGGTTTCTCTTGTATCATTTTTACAAAAAAAAAAAATGTACATAAATGTGCACCATATGACTATACATGGGAAACTCTGTATAACGAGGCCGTCAGAACCAATTGATTTTCCTCGTTATATCAGAACCGTTATATCAGTACATACATACAGAAAAATGCACAAATGGGACCTGTACAATAATGATCATACCGAATTTTTTCTGCTCCTATAAGGCTATTATTATTATCATTATTATTATTATTATTATTATTATTATTATTATTAAAACATTAATATATGCAATTTGGTGAACTTCTGAATTAATTTTTTTAATTGAAATGTTAAATCCTATCGGCAAAGGCTTCCGATGTATTTTAACTAAAAAAAAAGACCTTAAATTACCGGTGAACAGTCGCAGCCTCTCGATCTCAATCATGCACGCTACGTGAATCTAGCGACTTAAAAGCAGCCAACGACCAAATAAGGAGTAAGCAAGCCACCATTAAAGGGTTATAGTGTCCTAAAAAACGTCTAATCGAAAAGGAAAAGGGTGATTTCGCACGTTCTCAGATTTTGTTTATTGAGCGTGATCGGAAAAGACGCTAATGTGGATAAGGGAGTTTAAAAAAGAGAAAAAGGAAAGAAAAAAATCAATGCAATATTTCAGCCCATCGTTTACTGGTCCTGGTGCATATCGCCCCCCTCCCCCTTCTGCTCCTGAATATTGAATTATGCACCTCCGAGTTAGACTGTTTTTAGCCAATCGTATCGGCCTCTCCGATGAATGCGCAGACTATGTGTAACTGAATTCCTGTCTTAATTGTGCATGCGTGTGATGCCGTCTTACCCAATCGACTGTATTATCCTCTGTTCTAGTCACACCTCCACTCTTTCTCACGCGCTATCGAGAGCAAGCATGCTTTGAAAGCAATGTCTATGAAGTGTTCGTACCAGGCCCCCCAAGCTCCGCCATTTTGTCCGGATCCATTAGAAGCCAAAATAAGCCCCCCTTGCATAATTCATGAGCCTTATGAATTATGCATTCTGTAGGATGCTCCCCACGACAAGTGTACTGGAATTATGTTCACTACATGGTAAAAGACAATACGCGTATCAGCGTAATTAGAGAGGTCAAATAATCTAGTGTACGGAATTATGGGTAATTTATTCATCACGCTGCGCGCTCGCAACGCAAGTGATTCAGCGAATCAGCGTGGATTATTCTGATGCGATCACCGTTAGGTGAAATACGCGCTCGAACTCGTATTATCGATCACCAGTATAACAGCTGGTGTACCCAGGATGCATCGGGAAGTGGACCTTGAAAGTCCCACTCGTTGTTGTGTTGTTGTTGTTTTTTAATATGGGGGAGTGGCCTCAACTTCATTGAATAAGAAATACTGATATTGTCTCGATCTTATTCCCTTTTTAGTCTATCAATAACTGGGTCTGTTTTTGTTTTATTAAATCAAACATGCTATATATAAAGCCATATAACAACACATTCTCTCACTATGATTATACATTTTAAATATGCTAATGTATAAAGTTTCCTTATTTTAGACAAACAAATAATGTGGCAAAGTGGATGGTTTTCTCCACCCACTCCCATCGTACCTAAATGATTCCCTTTCTCTCTCTTTCTCTGTCTTTCGTAAATTATCTTCTGCAACTAACGGTTTGTTGTCTTGACTGAACAACCTGTTGCAGTTCCGTTCTGTCTCACTTTCAGTCGTAGTTATTATTACCACTCATTTACATTTACTCGTTATCAACTACGATCAACCATTCCATATTCACTCCATTACTGTCCACATTTCACTTGGATTATCTTCCCTTTTCCCTGCAGCCTTTGCAGGAGCTTTGAACATTTTTAATGTACAGACCAGAGAGATCGGAAAATATGTTAATAATTTTATTCAATTTTTTCTAACTTGAAAACGGAAAATGAAACATTGTTTAATTCAACACCTTGACATAAAAGATTTTTTTTTTTTTAAGACAATCGAATTTAACACTGGAACAACAACCCAGAAGTGGTACCAGGGTTTTAGTTAGGAGGCCTATGTCCTGTATATTTTTTATTATAAGGAATAATTTCTCTTTTTTTAAAATTAATTTTACATTGGTATACCGTTAATTTCACTGGGAAAACCATCCCTTTCCCTTAACAATCAACACTGCCATTATACTTATATTATTACTTCTAGCAACAGAAATGCTATAATTCATAACGTTTTCACTTTCTAAATCCTTATAACATAAACATATGATAAATATAATATTGTTTACACTTTTGCAACCAGTTACATGTACATGGTCCATGTAGAAACAGCACCAGGAAGAGGATAGCAAGCCCCCCCCCCTGTTTTTCTTAAGTTAGGAAGTATCAAAACATGATTCTATTAAAATTAGTAGTTTGGATACGAAAGACAATGATGAAATGGCAGTCTTTCCATGTCTCTCTATATTTAATGCATTTAGAGGGTTGACTTTTAAACCTTCTTATACATACACTACTTGAAACAGCAGTAATGTAATAATTTACAAATCCTCTAAAATACAGAAGTCCATAGAGGTAAATGAATTTCAGCATGTATAATTATAATAAAAATATTATTGATTAATTCAATCTTTGGTATAGATTGATAGATCTTTGTCACTCAAATTTCAAGGAAAATATTTCTGCCCAGTCCTCCTATAAGATGGTTGACATTGTTAAAATGTTTATTCATTGGTGATTAGTTTTTTTTAAATATTTGAAAGTTGACAAGATGATAAATTCATTAGCTTTATTGAATGTGGTATTTTACAAACATAATAATACAAATAATAAATAAATATCATGTAAATATTCAAATTTAAACCCATCTCTACTGTCCTCTTTCATTATATGAGGGTGGCATCCTTAAGACGTAGTCCCATGTAGATGTCTCCTGCATTCATCAATACAGTTGTAGCCTAGTTTTCAGAAGAAAGGGCTGTAATGATAACCCAAATCTGTTGAATGGAAAAATGAAAATAAGATACAGTGTATAAGAAAATCAACGATGACTAATAACATACACCCTGATACCTGCTCTGACAAAATGACGAAGGACTGAAATTCACTTGGGGTTCTAGTGGGCAAACCTAAACTATTTTTTCCAACAAGACTAGTTACTGTACAAATCTTAGATAGGCCTGCTGGAGCTTGGATCTGACAAGGTACGAAATAAGTAATACATGTACAATTTACTTGTATTGTGAACTTTTGCTCATAATAGAATAATACTTGGTTTAAGTATGGGATACAAAATGACCCAACATCTTGGACTAGAGAATGTTATACGTAATGTAGACTTATATTTCATCTATATCAAAATTTTATTTTAAATCTAAATCACAATTGTGATATTCAGTCAAGTATTCTTTTATGAGTAATGGACAATGAAAAATATCTTTGTCAGATCTATAACTTTCTGCATGATATGTGTTCTACAATAGTTTATTGGGGGTACCTACATTGTATATTAGCACACTTGCTCGTATGAAGTGTATAGTAGGCCCGCATCTCTAGATATGATCCGGTCAATATCTGGTTTTTTGTTCCTCTCCTGGGTTTGTAACCAGCATGCCTTCATCATCCACTGTAGAAAAGCATCATCCTACATAAGAGAAGACAATGTAGGTACTTCAATTAAAAAGTAATAATAATAGATACATATCAACCATAATACATCCTTTAAACAGACTTCCATTAATCTCATTTTGTGTTCTTCTTCATCTTCATTGCTCAAGAAGTGAAAGGACCACTTTAAAAAAAAAAGTAATGAGGGGTCCTGTGTATACCCTACATGTATGATTGTAGTGCTTTTAATGTGCATTAGACATTGTTCTCCTACACACAGGACTTCCTGTAAATAAGGACAATTTCCCTTTGTAGACAAAGAAAGGAAAGATATCATTATGTGTGTGCTAAGTGCAGAACTAGAATAAAATATACCCTCCACTATGTATGCTTGCAACATCATGACATAAACTTAGTTTCATTTCCTTTTTAGTGAATTAATAGGTGGTCGTTTAATATCTGTGTGCTAAATATCCTGAAAATGTTACCTGCATGGCACTTTCTGCTTCATCTTGCAAATATAAGAAATGTTGTAATGTCCACTCATCAGTTAACTCCTTCCAGCTCTTCATCAGTTTCAATCTGTTGGAACAAAAAGAAAAAAAAATCAATATGACAATCAAGGCGTCCCTTTCTCCATAACAAAATAAAATAGATCTAGCATATAAACTAGTTTCGATGTCATGGTTGGCCACAAATTTAATATTGTTTGGAAATCAACATTCCTATTTAAATTAATGGACCACGGTACAAAGTAAAACTAAATAGAAGATATAATTTGTGCCTCAAACAGTGCTTTGTATGGCCCATGAATATTTTAAAGTAGTCTTAAGTAGAATTGGTTTATTAAAACAAGAAGAAGAGGTGGACTACCCTACATAAGTATTCATAATTGTGGACTAGGGGTCTTCTCTTACACAAAAAATAGATTTATCAACATGAACTGCACAATTTGGAGAGGAAAAAAACAAATCTCTAATAGACCTAGATCTATATTAAAAGTAATTAGGGGTCTAGAGGTCTAGATCTAGAAATAATGACAACTTGACAAGCACGCTGGACCCACACAAAATCTAAATATTAAATAAACAAATCCTAGTGTTGTTGTTTTTTAATATTTTTATTAATAACTTCCAGGTATACATCTAAATGAAATAGGATTTGGAGTTGTTTGATTATCAATGGTCACAGATAATTTTGGTCAAAATAACGTTGACACGCATCGCGTACCGATGATGCAACTGAGCGAACGGATGACACTGATAAACCATCAGAGTCAACATCTACTAAAGATTTTAACAAGAATTAATCCACTTGGATTATCAAAAAAATCATGCTTCATAGATTATTTTAAGGTGTAACGATTTATTGGTGATGATTGGTGATTTAGATTCATGATGACGATCAAATCTGAAATAAAACCTGATTAGAAAGTTTGACCTTGATGAAGATGAGCACCGAAATCCCCCGGGGTGGGCCTGCCGGAACCCCGGGCCCTAACTGGAGTACTATAGGGTGAAGTGACGGCAAACCGCAGTCAAACTACTTCATGACGTTGAATTTCAAGAGCACTATTTTCCTAGTCTTTTCCCAAAAAATCTGTTGAGAACTGTCTCAAAATGTAACAAAATTACCGTAGATCACGAAGACTATTGCAGCTTTTTCAAAATTGATGACTAAATTCACTTAATCTACTCATATTTCAATCAATTACTCACCCATTCTCAATGAACTAACTCTTCTCAGTTTGTGCGAGTGTAGTAGCGTCGTGCATAAATCTGCATAATTAAAGTGACGCAATGAGGTCAAATATATTATCCGGTTTCTTAAACGATACTATCGATAAAATACATATTCATGAGGCTCTTATCCAATCGAAAAGCCGCCTCGGGTGCTTATTTTGTCTTCAAATGATCCAAAAGAGGCGGAGCCTAATCCCATTCGTCTGTATGGTTTCCGCGCGTGCTGCTTTCCGTCTAGTAATTATATTTAAACGTCTTTGGTTCGTACCCTGTACATAAGTCTATGAGAGCTTCGATACTGCTACCTAGCTAGGCGCGCCCAATGTCATTATTACACTGCTTGCACAATTTGTGTGCAATGATCTCGGGCAAAAGCAGGTTCTGCTCCAATGAATTGTTGTACACATGAAGAGCAGTGAAATTGCTTGTTATAACGGGAATGATTAACAATGCTTTATTTGTTTTAGGGGCACTGGATTTGGCTCGTTATAGCCAAAATCTTGTAATGCCCGATCTCTATATAAGAGGACGCCATAGAATTACACGTAAATTGGTTTGGGCCTGTGACAATCCTTGTTATAACAGTTTTCTCTTTTATGGCCGACCTCTTTATATCAGATTTTCCCTGTATTGCTGTTTCTGCGATCAATGACCCTCCATGACATTTAAATTAGGACAAACATACCTGTATGGATGATGCCTTTGCACTCAATGTAGAGTAGAACTTCTCACTGAGATTCAATCCAAAGTAATTCAGGTCAGTCAGGTTTGGCATAGAGCACAGTGCTTCCGCTAAGTGATGTGATGAGGCTGGTGTGGGACACGAGTGATAATCAAGCCTGAGAGTCTGGACCTGCATACACGGTGAATATAGTTAAGTAACTCATCTACACATGCATACATTGTATTTACTAATTTCTCACTGTATCCTTACACATTTCACACAAATTCCATATTTTCATATTCACTTATGTCTCCTGAAAAAAACATATTTCAGTTTCTATGGAGAGGCTGATTAGTAAAAGTGATTAAAAAAATTGTATTCTTTAAAGGGCTTCCAACATGTTTGCATTGATAAGTCCTACTCCCTATAATGCTGAAACCAACCATACCCGTAAATATGCATTTGCTATTAATGTATAAAACATATTCATAACTTTGGATTTCATGTGCACAAGAATCCTTATAAGTCAGGTGATTTATTGCTATGGTGCGGTTTGGAAAAAATCAAGCCTTTATTTAGATTGGCTCTTTAAATATATTATATTATATTATATTTTCCTAACAATCAAACTTGGGAAAGGTTGGATATAGATTATTGATTAAAACATTGTAAATCTTATACAAACTTGAATTTCAACTGTATCAGCACATGAGTTATTTGCTTCCTTCCGTGTTTCGAGACATTTCCTACATATTCGGGGAGTGGCCTTTGAATATAAAAGTGTTTTCGGAATTAAAAAAGCTGCATGTACACCGTATAGCTATTACTGCTTCTTCTTTCTTTCAATGACCCTCCATGACATTAGAATTAAGACACATATACCTGTATGGTTGATGCATTTGCTTTCAATGTAGAGAAGAACTCCTCATTGAGATACGTTTCAAGTTTCAAGTAAGTCAGGTTTGGCATAGAACACAGTGCTTCTGCTAGGTGATGTGAGGAGGCTGGTGTGGAACGCTGGAGATATTGAAGCTTGAGTGTCTGGACCTGCAATGTTTGTGAATAAAGTTTTAAAACAACAAGTCTATATATGCATATGATTCATTTAATAATTTCTTAAAGTATTCTTACATTTCACACAAATTCCATTAATTACATAGCTGATTTATACGAGGGAAACTCTCTTGCTAGTCTCGCCTGCATAACGCAATTAGATGTAATGAAATATTGAGTTTGGAACATTATATACATAGGCAGGAGTGACCCGTAGCATGCCCTGAAAAATGAAATCCTCTGAATATAATCAGCATTTTGAATTGAATATTGACTAAGAATCATCAGAAGAATGATTTACTATTATTTGTACCAACATGATAACTTTCATGATATATGAACAATTATAAAAATATAATTTTATTAATTCTCATATTAAGTTGTTAAAAAAACATAATCCAAGTCTACCGACCTAAAATGACCTTTAACCTTGACTTTGTGACCTGGAATTTGTGTCATTTGATTTGTGATACTTGATAACTCTTGGGTACAAAAAACTTTGAAAATTATGCTAAAAACTCAAAATCTTGATGTTGATGCCATAACAAAGTCTAAGTTTGCAGACCTGAAATGTCACTCGACCTTGACTTTGACACGTAGAAGACTAAACACATGATTGATGATACTTGATGTCCCTAATGGTGAAGTTTCATGGAATAGGAATGTATGCTTTCAAAATTATTATACAAATTCAAATACTTAAAAAACTTTAAAAACTTAGGTTAGATGTTTATTGTTGATGTTGCAATCGCCGCTGCTCTCACTGGAAAAGAGGCGCCTACGTCTCGATTTTGCTATGCAGACGAGACAAAAAAATTGTTGAATAGATTTTGTTTTCAAACTCAACTCTTGCCTATTGAAAAAACACTAAAGTTCCGACAGCGATGATTTAATTTTTTGCTTAAATGCATTCTTTATAGGGCTTCTAACCTGTTTGCATTGACAAGTCCTACTCCTACCAACACTTAAATTTAAAGTGCCCAGAGGCCGGCATAGAATTACACGTAAATTGATTTGGACCAGTGACAATATCCTCGTTATACTCGTTATCTCATTATGGCCAAAATATCGAGTTTTCCCTGTACTGCTGTTTCTGTGGATCAGTGATCCTCCATGAAATTTACATTAGGACACGCATACCTGT
Source organism: Strongylocentrotus purpuratus (assembly GCF_000002235.5). Lineage (NCBI taxonomy): Eukaryota > Metazoa > Echinodermata > Echinoidea > Camarodonta > Strongylocentrotidae > Strongylocentrotus > Strongylocentrotus purpuratus. The sequence goes on from NW_022145594.1 coordinate 36,539,069, forward strand.
ATGGATGATGCCTTTGCACTCAATGTAGAGCAGAACTCCACGTTGAGATCCCCATCAAAGTGTATCAGGTCAGTCAGGTTCGGCATAGAGCACAAAGCTTCTGCTAGGTGATGTGATGAGGCTGGTGTGGGACACTGGTGATCATTAAGCCTGAGAGTTTGGACCTGCATTTATGGTGAATATAGTTAAGTAACTCATCTATACATGCACACATCTTACTACTAATTTCACACTGTATCCTTACATTTCACACAAATACCATTAATACATAGTTGCATTCAACATGACATCCTCATACAAAATGAATGATTTAATGTAATTTCAAATTCATATTGTCTATTGAGAAGAAGAAAAACGCCAATGTTTTCATGGAGAGGTTGCTTTAGAAAGAGTATTTAAAAAAAAAATATTTATGTTTTCTTTATAGGGCTTCTAACATTTTTGTATTAATAAGTACTACTCCTTATAACACTGAAATAAATAATACCCATAAATATGAATTAGCTATCAATCTATTAACCCTATTCTAAGCGGGCTATTTCAGACAAGGTTTTTACCGAGGGGGGGGGGGGTCAATTTGAACCCCCCTAAGATCTCGGCTGTTTCACAGCCGATCGCCTTGAAAATTTGCGTGCATGTCAAGTAAAATGTATAAAATACTATGGTAATTACAATTTTTTGAAAAATTTACTCAATTGCATATTTATGGTAATTTATGCGAACAAGGTCACAGAATTCACATTATTACCCATAAATCATATATTATTCATATTTAAGCGTTATTTTTCACTACATATGTTTGTTAGACCATTTGTAATAATAATACGACAAAAAAATTGGAAAAGCCAGGATATTCCTTATGTTATCTCTTCTTTTGATCATTTCTTATGTATTTCATTGTTCTTTAACTTACCGGTATGTATTTTATTGTTTTTGTTGTTTTATTTCATTTCTAACTACAATTCAACTATTTTGACTCCAAAACAAACACCTAAACTCTTAAACAAGACCAAGTAACCAATGTTTTCCCTCTTTTTTGGAAAAATTATATTTCCATATGTTTTGTACACAAATCACAAAAATAAGCGATTTTCGGGCCGACATGCAAAGACAAAAGGTCACGTGACTATGTAACTATAGGTCCGATTTTCCAAAAAATTGTTTTAAAAGATGCGTTGGACTCGGAAGAAAAAAGTCACGAAAGGAAGACTTTTCATCTGCCACGGTTCCGGAGTAGGCGCGAAATTACCACAGGGGGGGGGGGGGCAAAATTGACCCCCACCCCCCCCCACCCCTCACTGAACAAAAACAGACTTTACTGTCGAGCATGCATTGGAACAATGAATGGGTTTCACTTTGCTTAATATGAAGCTAAAAAATCAAGTTTTGCCGACATTATAGTCATCTAGTCATCTAGGAAGAACAGAGCCATTTTAATAATGGCTCTGAATAGAGCTTTCCAGCCGTTTTTTAATTCTTGATTTGTATTATTTGTAAATTGTATTCTTGTATGTATTGAATTTTTATACGGAAAATAAAACCAAACCAAACCAATAATTAGTCAGCCCCAACTTGTGATGTTGAATTTCAGAGCAACAATCTACACGATAATCATAACCATCAATTGCGAGATTGTAGATTGAGAAGTTGACTCGTAAAACTAAGTCCCCAGCCTCGCAATACATGCACGATAGTAAAATAGTTCAATTAAAATCCTCTAAAAATAACTCTGGCTCACGTGACAGAGTAACGTACCAAAAATCCCAACCATAACAAAATCAATGACCCAAGCTCATGCCCCAGTTTTTCTTGCCCAATAAACAAATTTGGTGAGGTCTGGGTGAAACAAATAGTCTGTGCTTTCAGTCACTGATAATAACGTTAACGTTCAAAGACTCCAAATTATATTTTAATTTTTAAGATTACTTACAAATACGATATAACTTTACAAGATTACTACAAAAGACATGATTATAGTAAATACTGAAGAATTATAAGTACAAGAAGGAATCAATTAACCCAGACAAATCATTCAGTTTCAATAAAGTTTTGGAGTTTATGTTTGTATTTGTCTCGATATTTGTAAAAAGCTACGTTACTGGTACTGGTAAATGATATGGTACGGGGAAGGGGGAGATCAGTGCGCATGTGTGGATGAGGGGTTGGTGTCGGTGACCGGTGATAAAAATAAACATAAATCAGAAATTATTTGAAATCACGCATGGTGTCTGGCAATCGATAAAGGCACATGGCTGGGCATGACTCACGGATTATTCGTAACTAAACACTTGTACTTTTGGGATGAAATTTTAAAGGAGATAGGTAATTAGGTATATCTGTTCGAAAATGTTTGAGGAATTGCCACATGTTCCTAGTGGATTGCAGTGTCTGGATATTTACAAACTGAACAAGAAATAACAACCAAGTGATAACCTAGTATTATCAGGTGGGCTGTATAACGTACAGACCACCTTATAATTTCGTTAGAATTGCCTTTATTTATTTATTATCAGGTGGGCTGTATATAGTACAGACCACCTTATAATTTCGTTAGAATTGCCTTTATTTATCAGGTGGGCTGTATATAGTACAGACCACCTTATAATTTCGTTAGAATTGCCTTTATTTATTATCAGGTGGGCTGTATATAGTACAGACCACCTTATAATTTCGTTAGAATTGCCTTTATTTATTATTATTATTAAATATTTTTCTTATTTCTAACCACTTTTTTGTGAACAAAATAACACAAAAATGGCTCAATCAAATGCCTTGAAATTTGGCACACATATGTATAGGCATATGTACGAAGCACAATAACGTTTTCAACATTGACCTTCACTGATGACGTCATCTAGGCGCCATTTTGTAAAATTTTACGAAAATCAACTCATGATCATATCTTCATAACCAAAAGCTATTTCTCATTCATATTTATCATGATCAAGGTCAATATCCGTTTGGTCAATTTCAGGTCAAATAACGCGCGCGTGCGCGTACGTCCGCGCGTCAATGCGCGCGCAAAATTTAAAAATGCTCAAAATCGTCTCAAAATCATTTTGCATACGTTTTAGGCCATTCTAAGCATTTTATAAAAAATCGCGCACATGCGCATGCGCGCGCGTTTTCGCGCGTAAAACTATTACACAACATAGAATCGCCATTTTTTTTTCTTTCATAATATTTCACATATTTTTACAAACAAATTGATACCATGTTTGTCTCTTTATGACTATTAATAACGGAATGATCGACCGTTTAACATAAATTTCCGTGCGCGCGAGCTCTTGTAATACATAGCATATATGGGCAAAAACATGCCCATACAAAATCCATTGTAGCTCTTTAGGATGCAAGGTGACCCCAATTTGTTTTCATATTTTAAAAGAGTATGATTCGGAGATATTGTTTCATGTCTCATTTGACCCTCAATTAACTCATGACGTCATCATAATGGCCTCCGAACTCAAAATTCCAATTTGCATATTATGACGTCAGCATATTTATGGAAAATTGATTGTATCTCTGTAAATGTTGATTGATTTTCTTCCAAATTTTAGTATGTTCTAGCTGAGACAATTTTCAACAAATAATAAAGTCACGATTTTTCATTTTGACAAAGGCATCATGGCGTATATTTGCGATTAAAGGTGGCATGTCAATTTTTCACATTTTGCCTGTATTCTCTACGGGACATTACTCTTTCTCAAAACTGGGTTCTACATTTCCGTCTTTCGCGAGCAATATCTCCGTCGTTTTAGATTCTTTTACGCTGAACTTCGAGTATGTTGTAGCTGAGACAATAAGTTATCTTAAATGTGCCTTTGATTTTGTCTCAATTTTAGTTGGACCAGCCCACCTATACTTGTTCGAAACAAGTATTACAAATCTAGTTATTAAATATTTTTCTTATTTCTAACCACTTTTTTGTGAACAAAATAACACGAAAATGGCTCAATCAAATGCCTTGAAATTTGGCACACATATGTATAGGCATATGTACGAAGCACAATAACGTTTTCAACATTGACCTTCACTGATGACGTCATCTAGGCGCCATTTTGTAAAATTTTACGAAAATCAACTCCTGATCATATCTTCATAACCAAAAGGTATTTCTGATTCATATTTATCATGATCAGGGTCAATATCCGTCCGGTCAATTTCAGGTCAAATAACGCGCGCGTGCGCGTACGTCCGCGCGTCAATGCGCGCGCAAAATTTTGAAATGCTCAAAATCGTCTCAAAATCATTTTGCATACGTTTTAGGCCATTCTAAGCATTTTTTTTAAAAATCGCGCACACGCGCATGCGCGCGCGTTTTCGCGCGTAAAACTATTAGACACCATAGAATCGCCATTTTTTTTCTTTCATAATATTCCACATATTCTTACAAACAAATTGATACCATGTTTGTCTCTTTATGACTATAAATAATTGAATAATCGACCGTTTAACATAAATTTCAATGCGCGCGAGCTCTTGTAATACATAGCATATATGGGCAAAAACATGCCTATGCAAAATCCATTATAGCTCTTTAGGATGCAAGGTGACCCCAATTTTTTTTTCATATTTTGAGCGAGTATGAATCAGAGATATGATTTCATGTCTCATTTGACCCTCAATTAACTCATGACGTCATCATAATGGCCTCCGAACTCAAAATTTCAATTTGCCTATTATGACGTCAGCATTTTTTTGGAAAATTGATTGTATCTTTCTAAAAATTTATTAATTTTCTTTAAAATTTTGATATGTTCTAGCTGAGACAATTCTCTACAAATCCAGTTGTCACAATTTTTCATTTTGACAAAGGCATCATGGCGTATTTTTGCGATTAAAGGAGGCAAGCTAATTTTTTCACATTTTGCGTGTATTCTCTATGGGACATGACTTTTTCTCAAAACTTGATTCTACATTCCCGTCTTTCGCGAGCAATATCTACGTCGTTTTAGCTTCATTTACGCTGAACTCTGAATATGTTGTAGCTGAGACAAAAAGCTATTTCAAATGTAACCTTTATTTTGTCTCAATTTTTTGTTGGATCAGCCCACCTATACTTGTTCCAAACAAGTATTACAAATCTAGTTATTAAATATTTTTCTTATTTCTAACCACTTTTTTGTGAACAAAATAACACGAAAATGGCTTGATCAAATGCCTTGAAATTTGGCACACATATGTATAGGCATATGTACGAAGCACAATAACGTTTTCAACATTGACCTTTACTGATGACGTCATCTAGGCGCCATTTTGTAAAATTTTACGAAAATCAACTCATGATCATATCTTCATAACCAAAAGGTATTTCTCATTAATATTTACCATGATCAAGGTCAATATCCGTCCGGTCAATTTCAGGTCAAATAACGCGCGCGTGCGCGTACGTCCGCGCGTCAATGCGCGCGCAAAATTTTTAAATGCTCAAAATCGTCTCAAAATCATTTTGCATACGTTTTAGGCCATTCTAAGCATTTGATAAAAAATCGCGCACACGCACATGCGCGCGCGTTGCGCGTGCGTTTTCGCGCGTAAAACTATTACAAAACATAGAATCTCCTTTTTTTTCTTTCATAATATTCCACATATTTTTAAGAACAAATTGATACCATGTTTGTCTCTTTATGACTATTAATAACGGAATGATCGACCGTTTAACATAAATTTCCGTGCGCGCGAGCTCTTGTAATACATAGCATATATAGGCAAAAACATGCCCATACAAAATCCATTGTAGCCCTTTAGGATGCAAGGTGACCCCAATTTCTTTTCATATTTTGATAGAGTATGATTCGGAGATATTTTTTCATGTCTCATTTGACCCTCAATAAACTCATGACGTCATCATAATGGCCTCCGAACTCAACATTCCAATTTGCATATTATGACGTCAGCATATTTACGGAAAATTGATTGTTTCTCTGTAGATATTGATCGATTTTCTTTAAAATTTGTATATGTTGTAGCTGAGACAATTTTCTACAAATAAAGTGACTACGATCCTTCATTTTGGCATAGTCATCATGGCGTATTTTTTGCGATTAAAGGAGGCATGTCAATTTTTCACATTTTGCGTGTATTCTCTATGGGACATGACTTTTTCTCAAAACTGGATTCTACATTCCCGTCTTTCGCGAGCAATATCTCCGTCGTATTAGCTTCATTTACGCTGAACTTTGAGTATGATGTAGCTGAGACAATTAACTATCTCAAATGTGCCCTTCATTTTGTCTAAAATTTTAGCTGGACCAGCCCACCTATACTTGTACCAAACAAGTATTACAAATCTAGTTAAATATTTTTCTTATTTCTAACCACTTTTTTGTGAACAAAATAACACAAAAATGGCTCAATCAAATGCCTTCAAATTTGGCACACATATGTATAGGCATATGTACAAGGCGCAATAACGTTTTCAACATTGACCTTTACTGATGACGTCATCTAGGCGCCATTTTGTAAAATTTTACGAAAATCAACTCATGATCATATCTTCATAACCAAAAGGTATTTCTCATTAATATTTACCATGATCAAGGTCAATATCCGTCCGGTAAATTTCAGGTCAAATAACGCGCGCGTGCGCGTACGTCCGCGCGTCAATGCGCGCGCAAATTTTTTAAATGCTCAAAATCGTCTCAAAATCATTTTGCATACGTTTTAGGCCATTCTAAGCATTTGATAAAAAATCGCGCACACGCACATGCGCGCGCGTTGCGCGCGCGTTTTCGCGCGTAAAACTATTACAAAACATAGAATCTCCTTTTTTTTCTTTCATAATATTCCACATATTTTTAAGAACAAATTGATACCATGTTTGTCTCTTTATGACTATTAATAACGGAATGATCGACCGTTTAACATAAATTTCCGTGCGCGCGAGCTCTTGTAATACATAGCATATATGGGCAAAAACATGCCCATACAAAATCCATTGTAGCCCTTTAGGATGCAAGGTGACCCCAATTTGTTTTCAAATTTTGATAGAGTATGATTCGGAGATATTTTTTCATGTCTCATTTGACCCTCAATTAACTCATGACGTCATCATAATGGCCTCCGAACTCAACATTCCAATTTGCATATTATGACGTCAGCATATTTACGGAAAATTGATTGTTTCTCTGTAGATATTGATCGATTTTCTTTAAAATTTGTATATGTTGTAGCTGAGACAATTCTCTACAAATAAAGTGACTACGATCCTTCATTTTGGCATAGTCATCATGGCGTATTTTTTGCGATTAAAGGAGGCATGTCAATTTTTCACATTTTGCGTGTATTCTCTTTGGGACATGACTTTTTCTCAAAACTGGATTCTACATTCCCGTCTTTCGCGAGCAATATCTCCGTCGTTTTAGCTTCGTTTACGCTGAACTTTGAGTATGATGTAGCTGAGACAATTAACTATCTCAAATGTGCCCTTCATTTTCAGTGTCTAAAATTTTAGCTGGACCAGCCCACCTATACTTGTACCAAACAAGTATTACAAATCTAGTTAAATATTTTTCTTATTTCTAACCACTTTTTTTGTGAACAAAATAACACAAAAATGGCTCAATCAAATGCCTTGAAATTTGGCACACATATGTATAGGCATATGTACGAAGCACAATAACGTTTTCAACATTGACCTTTACTGATGACGTCATCTAGGCGCCATTTTGTAAAATTTTACGAAAATCAACTCATGATCATATCTTCATAACCAAAAGGTATTTCTCATTAATATTTACCATGATCAAGGTCAATATCCGTCCGGTCAATTTCAGGTCAAATAACGCGCGCGTGCGCGTACGTCCGCGCGTCAATGCGCGCGCAAAATTTTTAAATGCTCAAAATCGTCTCAAAATCATTTTGCATACGTTTTAGGCCATTCTAAGCATTTGATAAAAAATCGCGCACACGCACATGCGCGCGCGTTGCGCGTGCGTTTTCGCGCGTAAAACTATTACACAACATAGAATCGCCATTTTTTTTTCTTTCATAATATTTCACATATTTTTACAAACAAATTGATACCATGTTTGTCTCTTTATGACTATTAATAACGGAATGATCGACCGTTTAACATAAATTTCCGTGCGCGCGAGCTCTTGTAATACATAGCATATATGGGCAAAAACATGCCCATACAAAATCCATTGTAGCCCTTTAGGATGCAAGGTGACCCCAATTTGTTTTCATATTTTGATAGAGTATGATTCGGAGATATTTTTTCATGTCTCATTTGACCCTCAATAAACTCATGACGTCATCATAATGGCCTCCGAACTCAACATTCCAATTTGCATATTATGACGTCAGCATATTTACGGAAAATTGATTGTTTCTCTGTAGATATTGATCGATTTTCTTTAAAATTTGTATATGTTGTAGCTGAGACAATTTTCTACAAATAAAGTGACTACGATCCTTCATTTTGGCATAGTCATCATGGCGTATTTTTTGCGATTAAAGGAGGCATGTCAATTTTTCACATTTTGCGTGTATTCTCTATGGGACATGACTTTTTCTCAAAACTGGATTCTACATTCCCGTCTTTCGCGAGCAATATCTCCGTCGTATTAGCTTCATTTACGCTGAACTTTGAGTATGATGTAGCTGAGACAATTAACTATCTCAAATGTGCCCTTCATTTTGTCTAAAATTTTAGCTGGACCAGCCCACCTATACTTGTACCAAACAAGTATTACAAATCTAGTTATATATTTTTCTTATTTCTAACCACTTTTTTGTGAACAAGATAACTTGGAAATGGCTCAATCAAATGCCTAGAAATTTGGCACACATATGTATAGACATATGTACAAAGCACAATAACGTTTTCAACATTGACCTTCACTGATGACGTCATCTAGGCGCCATTTTGTAAAATTTTACGAAAATCAACTCATGATCATATCTTCATAACCAAAAGGTATTTCTCGTTCATATTTATCATGATCAAGGTCAATATCCGTCCGGTCAATAAAAGGTCAAATAACGCGCGCCTGCGCGTACGTCCGCGCGTCAATGCGCGCGCAAAATTGTGAAATGCTCAAAATCGTCTGAAAATCATTTTTCATACGTTTTAGGCCATTCTAAGCATTTTATAAAAAATCGCGCGTACGAGCATGCGCGCGCGTTTTCGCGCGTAAAACTTTTGCACAACATTGAATTGCTTTTTTTTTTCTTTCATAATATACCACATATATTTACAAACAAATTGATACCACGTTTGTCTCTTTATGACTATTAATAACGGATTGATCGACCGTTTAACAAAAATTTCCGTGCGCGCGAGCTCTTGTAATACATAGCAAATATGGGCAAAAACATGCCTATACAAAATCCATTGTAGCTCTTTAGGATGCAAGGTGACCCCAATTTGTTTTCATATTTTAATAGAGTATGATTCGGAGATGTTGTTTCATGTCTCATTCGACCCTCAATTAACTCATGACGTCATCACAATGGCCTCCGAACGCAAAATTCCAATTTGCATATTATGACGTCAGCATATTTATGGAAAATTGATTGTATCTCTGTAAATATTGATTGATTTTCTTCCAAATTTTGATATGTTCTAGCTGAGACAATTCTCTACAAAGGCAATTGCTATTATTTTTCATTTTGACAAAGGCATGGCGTATTTTTGCGATTAAAGGAGGCATGTAAATTTTTTACATTTTGCGTGTATTCTCTATGGGATATGACTTTTTCTCAAAACTCTATTCTACATTCCCGTCTTTCGCGAGCAATATCTACGTCGTTTTAGCTTCGTTTACGCTGAACTTCGAGTATGTTGTAGATGAGACAAAAAGCTATCTCAAATGTACCCTTTATTTTGTCTCAATTTTTTGTTGGATCAGCCCACCTATACTTGTTCCAAACAAGTATTACAAATCTAGTTCAGCTTAGAATTCAGCTGGATATTAACAAACTGAACAAAAACAACAACAATAGTATTCAGCTGCCAGGGGCTGTGTTTAGAAACAGAGCGGCGATAACATCGCACCATACCGATGAGTGATTGAGTGCAACGAATGGAAATCACGTTTGACCTAGAAATTTGATACCTGGTGCGTGCTGGGTGCGTGCAGCCTTTTCACACACAGCTAAAATTCTATAAACATGACTAGTATAAACGTGTTTCGAACGTATTTAAACTAATCACAAGCCTTTCACACACAGAAATTTCGGTGCGATCGTTAATTGTTTCGTGATTAACTACTGCTCGTAAAATGCGCAGTAGTGCCATTGCGCATTGAAGGTCATGTCATGTCAATCAAAGCGCACGCTCCATCCAGTTTAAACACGTTTAAACAAGAATTTCCTTTCACACACAAAATGTCAAGCTCTCTAGATACGAACTTCGTATCAGTCTGCAGCCTGCTTTTAGGGGCGTATGGATCGCGACTTCGTATCTATCCCAACATCGTATAAACGATGTTCACACTGGGAAATTTTGTCTATAAACATGTTTAAAATTTTACGATGATTCTAATCATCACTAGATACGATGAATTTTAGCTGTGTGTGAAAAGGCTGGTGGTATACTACTATTCTTAGTTTTAATCAGCAGCGACCTTGGTAATAGTGAGTAGTTTTTGTTTAACCGAAAACCGTCCGGTTTTGACTATTGGTTTAAAGGAATTGGAAATATCTTTGTGATGTTACAACACTAATCAAAGCAATGCAAATCGTATACACATTTGGATTACAACTGAATCAGCACACGAGTAGTTTGCTTTCTTTCCATGTTTCGTGACTATTCCTACATTTTAGGTGAATGGCCTTAAAAAAACAAAAGTGTGTTTGGAATAAAGGAAAGCTGCATGTGCACCATATAACTGTTTTACTGCTCTTTCTCTCTACCATGACATTAAAATCAAGACGCACATACCTGTATGGATGATGCCTTTGCTTTCAATGTAGAGTAGAACTCCTCAGTGAGATTCCTTACAAGTGTCAGTTCAGTCAGCTTTGGCATAGAACACAGTGCTTCTGCTAGGTGATGTGACGAGGCTGGTGTGGGACACTTGACGTCATCAAGCTCGAGAGTCTTGACCTGCATTGTTTGTCAATATAGTTAAGCAGCTCATCTATAAACACATAAGATTTTAGTTTCTAGTTCTGATGTCTCATTGCATTCTTATATTTATCACCAAACTGCATGCATGACAAAGCTGTGTTGATATTCACATTCTTAATAAAAATACCCAGAAATTTGCTATTAACCCTTTAAGAGCAAGCCCGCGCACGGCGATTGTTTCCCCTGTGACGGAGCGATTTCGGTTACATCGCCAGTAATGGAAAATTTGGCGGTGCTTTCTACTTTCATTGCCCATTGCTCCTCATTCAGTCATTTTCGTGATTATTAGTTAATGTAAAAATGAAACATCAGACTTTTTTGTTCATCAATAAGAAAAACTAGGTCTGTTTTTTTTGAGGGAAATTGCCGTCTTATTTTGCTGAAGCTTCACGTTTTTCCTTTTCAATACACTCACAATACAAATTGCGCAAGCACCTCCGCACGCGCAGATTGGTCGATACCTCCATTCATTTCCCCATTGTCAATGATTGTCGTCCGCTAAAGCTCGGCCGATTATCCTACATCCTCTTCTTTCAAAACAGTAATCTTCCAGAGTAGTTACTTAGAGTAGTTTAGGCCTACATCATCTTCTTTCAAAACGGTAATCTTCCAGAGTAGTTACTTCTTTACATTCATTTGTTCCTCTTAGCGTTTCATAAAAGAGGAGGTCCATACATGAAAGATTCGCTAAATTGATGAAGTTGATAAAATGAAAAGGCACTGGTATTATAGGAGAGAAGAATTACTAAGTCCTTTTATCAATGCATACTTTTATAGTTACACAGTTGAGAATAAGGTTGGTTATTTGTAGCCCGAGTGAAACGCGGCGGATCGCAAATTTCCTTTAAAAGGAATAGTCCTATAGGTCTTTATGAATAGGCTTCTATAGTCCTAATAATATTACTATATGAATAACTACAATACATCTATGGAAATGTGAGGAAAACAACGCCCTCTCATATTGCCCAGCGAAAATAATCCAATTACCGATGGAAAATCGCCATGTAATCATCTTCATCAACAAAACCAATAATCCAAGGCCTTGAATCAAGTCATGAATATAGAACGGACGCGCGTGTACGCGTCCGTCTCCAGCTGCACGGTTATTTCGAGGGCCTTTTTTTTTATCCGAACACTAACTTAGGGTAAAGTTGAAATATCATCTTTTCCTCGATTTTTTTTCCACGTAACTTTAAAAAAATAAATATATGAGATTAATGAATATATATAAATAATTCTTCAAAGAACTTTAGCACATAATAGCTAATAATGAGCTGGAAAACTTTGTCAAAATATTAGGGATACATCTCGGCTTCTGTAGAAGCCCGTCGTCACAGACTTAACAACTTGTGTAAATGGGGTTCATTCCAATTCACAAAAGATGCAATGTGGAATACCGCAGGGGTCAAATATTGGCCCATTGTTATTTATCCTATTTATTAATGATATGCCTTTATGTCTGAAAAAACATGTAAAATATCTTTATATGCTGATGATACGTGTCTATATTACGCTAGTGCAAATCATCAAATTCTTACCGAATCATTAAATGCAGACTTATTACTTATTGATATTTGGTTAAAAAGGAACAGACTTGCTTTAAATGTGCCAAAATGTGAATTACTTTTTATCGGAACGAAGAAACGGCTAAAAAATATTATAGTACCAGATGTTTACATACAAAATGTTCCTCTCAAACGTGTAACCCACTGTAAGTATCTTGGAATAGTTATTGATGAACATTTGGATTGGGGTAAACATTTTAAATTTTTAAGTAAGAAGGTATTAAAATATATATATTTGTTAACCCATTGCTTACTGGAACCTGGTGGTCCCTGTGTTAAGTCTATGAGAATTAGATAATTCAGTATTCAACGGGTTAAAAAGAATTAGACCATATGTTACACAGCAAACTGCACTAATATTTTATAAATCAGTAATAAAATGTAAGTTTGATTACTGTAGTGCAATTTGGGGGAATACCGGAAAAGGACATTTTAAAAAAAGTTTGCAAAGCTACAGAATAGGACACTCCGGGTGGTACTCCAAGTTGAATGGAGGTTCCCAAGCCGAGATTTATTTCTTTGTCTGAAAATAGAAAATCTATCAAAACGGAGAGATGAACGTGTTCTATGTATTTTGTATAAAATAGTGCATGGAATGATATATGGTGGGTTTAGAAAGTACTTTGTTACTAAAGAATATCATTATAGCTTGAAAAATGCTCATAAAACCTTAAAACTACCAAAAAAACATACGAATTTTAAGAAAAGGAACTTGTGTTATAGAGGCATTAAATCTTGGAATCAGCTACCTATGAACGTAAAAAATATGTCTTTCTCTGTATTTAAATCAAGGTAATATAAATATTAATTTTATATTTTGTTCACTTAAATATATTTATTTATATAACTATAAAACCTAAAATAAACGCTGTTTGGAAAGAATAACCTGCGACGGGGGGGGGGGGGGGAGGGGCTGGGTAGTAGTATCTTGGTTTGTAAATTTTTATTTTTATTTGTATACTTATGTTCTTGTTTTTTGTTTTTTTTTTTTTTTTTAATATTTCATATGTTATGATAAAATGTGTTATTTTATAATTGTACATGTAATTTGTATATTGCGCACGGAACAACAGAAGAACAGCCTTTGGCTGAAGTTGGTGCCGTGCAAAAATAAAATAAACTAAACTGAACTGAACTGAACTCACTCCCCGTCGTCTCCGAAGTGTTAACATAGTGAAGGTTTTCATTACTCTGGTTTCATGTGCACAATAACCCTAAGTTAGGAGGATGTGGCTAATGTAAAGGTTTGGTAAATGTAATCCTTGATCAAAATTTGCTGAGTGTTACAAAAGCTACATGAAATATTTTTCCTGTCAATCAGAACTAGACAAGCTTGGATATTGATTATCACTCAAAATGATATTAATGTCATACACACTAGAATTTAAACTGAATCATTATGTGTAGTGTTGTTTTCTCCCATGTTTCATGATTTTTCCAATACACCAAGTGGATGGATTTTTAAAAGGGTGTTTGGATACATGCAGCATGTGCACCATATAACTACTACTGCTGTTTCTTTTTCTAGTAGCCCTTTTCCATGACATTCACATTAGTATAAACATACCGGTATGGATGATCCTGTTGCTTTCAATGTAGAGTAGAACTCCTCAGTGAGATCCCCTCCATAGAGTAGCAGGTCAGTCAGGTTTGGCATAGAACAAAGTGCTTCTGCCAGGTGATGTGATGAGGCTGGTGTGGAACGCTGGAGATATTGAAGCTTGAGTGTCTGGACCTGCATTGTTTGTGAATATAGTTTTAAAACAACACGTCTATATATGCATATGATTCATTTTTAATAAACATACCTATATACTAAACAGATCACCTCTTAATTTCGTCAGAACTTTCTTTCTTTCTGTATTCATTATTTATTTTTATTCCTTCCGTACACTTTTTTGTGTACACGTTTACTCGAAATCGACATGGTCAATCAGTCATCAGGCCCTATAATATCAAGTTCCTGTGACCTTTTTAAGGTCATGGGGTCATCGTGACGTCATCTACGTGCCAGCCATTTTGTAAAAATCAGGTCATTATCATATCTCGATAACGAGTCATCAAAAATCAACCATATTTAGTATACATCAATTTTAGGTAAAAGGTCAACAAAAAATGTCGAAAAAAGTTACGCGCGCACCTTGACGCGCGCGTAAGCGTACATCAACATTTTTAAATGCTCCAATTCGTCCCAAATTTTTGTTTGCACACGTTTCAGGCCATTTTAAGCATTTTCAAAATTTCTGGGCGCAACTTATGTGCGGGCGTTTCCGCGCGTACTGGCATTTGCAACATAGAATCGCAACATTTTCTCTGTCATCATATATGGCACATTTTCCCAAGCATTTTGATACCTTGTTCACCTTTTTCTGACCAGTAATAACGCAATGAGCGAACGTCAAAGTTGACAGCACGCGCGGACGTGCGCTTTGGGATGCACAGGGACCCCCAAATTTTTTCTTCATATTTGGATAGATTATGAGTTGGAGATATGATTTCATGTCTCATTTGACCTTCAATTAACTCATGACGTCATCATAATGGCCTCCGAACTCAAAATTTCAATTTGCATATTATGACGTCAGCAGACTTTTGGAAAATTGATTGTATCTCTGTAAATATTGATCAATTTTCTTCCAAATTTTAAAATGTTCTAGCTGAGACAATTTTCTACAAATGCAGTTACACGATTTTTCATTTTGACAAAAGCATCATGGCGTATTTTTGCGATTAAAGGAGGCATGTCAATTTTTCACATTTTGCGTGTATTCTCTATGGGACATGACTTTTTCTAAAACCTAGATTCTACATTCCCGTCATTCGCGAGCAATAACTCCGTCGTTTTAGCTTTGTTTTCGCTGAGCTTTGAGTATGTTGTAGCTCAGACAATGAGCTATTACCAATGTTCCGATGCCGGGATCATGCTCATATTTCACTTGCAAAGTGGGATTTGAGAATTCCATTTTCCGTTCACGTGTAATCGCTATGGGAAATGTTTTGGTATATCGGTAACGCACTTGAGTTCCATTCCGGTGACCCAGGTTCGAGTACGGGCGTCTCAAACAATTTTCTTCTTCACTTTTTTTTTCTTTTTGACCTTTCTCCTTTGAATATTAAAACACGTAGAATGCAATTAATGTAATAAACAACCATATTTACTTTATTATTACCCTATTATCACTTGATCCATTACTTTTTGCGTGTAATCCCTATGGGAGATGACTTTTTCTCGAATCTGGATTCTACATTCCTGTCTTTTTCGAGCAATATCACAGTTATTTCCACTTAGTTTTTTTTTTATTTTTTGCAGTCAGACCGCAGCGTGCACGATAATGAGGCTGTGCGGCAAATTTTACTCAGATTCCCGTTCGGTGAAAAGCTCGCTTACAACGCTCTCGTAAAACACGAGACCAGCCACGGGATTTTGGTAGCATCATTTTGTCGGCCTCGTATGGCTTACAGTGCAATTCATCATGGCGGAATCGTGGGGTAAGTCAATCTCTGAAATTTTCGCTGTTCTTTTTTTTGCTTACTTTTATCGCAAACAAAAAGAGCGTTTTTTTAGTCCTCGGAAATTAACTACTCATTACATAGTGCCGTATTTTGCTAGTTCCTGACTGGTATTGATAATATTTTTTCGAATTTTTGCGTCCTACGTCGACTTTGATAACCAGTCCATCGTTTGATGTTGAAAACACGTAGACGCAAGTAATGTTTGAATAAGAAATATGCCCAAATTATTGGACTATATTTTGGAAATCTACCGGAAGTAGACGGACAATTATTCGAAACCGCGGGAAATTGCTATGGTTACGGCCTTTTAGTCGGGTATGGCGGGGTTTCTTGTGGATCGCTGTGCTATTGTGTGGCGCACAGAGTAGTCCCATGTGTATATATTTTTGTCAGCTTTTTAGTTTTTGTTGTCGCAAATCGACAGCAATGTAAATAAATCGACTGCTGACACTGCTCATCAGTCATTGCTATTTGTTATTAATCTAGATCAAATGATATGTTTTAAATGTATATTTACAAGGGTTTAAACATGTTTAGACAAGTAATGAAAGGGGTTTGATAACTGTGATCGAATTGTAAAGAACTGGAATCCTGAGCTGAGCTGAGCTGGATATTGGATTTGGAATGACAAATTACAGGACAATTAATTTTATTAATTTGGGATTCTCAAACTTTGGTTCTGCCTTCTGGTCAACTCAAACCTTACAGCCAATCACAGAAATAAGCAGCTTTTCCTTGTGCGAGTTGTATATAGCCTATTATGATTATGAACAGAGCAGAATTAAAACAAAAAGCCAAAGTAAAAGTTAAACACTTACATTTTAGAACTTGAAAAATGAAGGGAAACTTCATGAATCTGACACCTGTAATTTGTTTTCATTTAAAAATAAATTTGAAAGCAAGCCAGTTTTGTCTACCATAAACGGTTAGCTACTTTGATAAGTTCTTTTCAAATCCCCATACATCGAACTGAGCCATTTTATTCTTCTTATCATTTGTTGTTGTTTTTCTGACAGACGCACTCAACCATCGAAGCTTGCGGGACATTGACAGACATCACACATCAGTCTCCATTGCATTCCTGGATCAACATTTGCTGGACTCCATGCCTTTGTTCGTTTTAATGGTTATTTATTTGAAGACTCATCAGCAGTTTTGCTCCACGTTGGAACAAATAATCTTAAACGGGGAGTTTGGGAGGACGAGACGGATTTTGTTAAGCTTAATCCTTTCAATAAATAAAAATCTCTGATACTTCCAAAGTTCCAAGGTGTGATTCCAGAGCTTCACACGAACAAAGCATTTATTATATTAATAGAAAACTGACTGAACAACAATAATTTGTTGTTGTTTTTCTGACGCACTCAACCATCGAAGCTTGCGGAACATGGACAGACGTCAATCTTCGTTGTGTGAAGTAGCATTTACCGAGGAAGAAGAAAAAAGAACTGTCACCTTTATACAATTTAACAATATTTAACAATAATAATACTTTTATTCTCAGCGACACATTTTATGCGTGTGATGGTCTCAATATAAATGTCAAAGTCAGTTCATAAATAAAATATAAAAATTAGAAAATGCAAATTTTATCGCTAGTCCTATCGCATTTATTATTAGTAGTAGTGTTAAATAATACATTTTTTGTTTAACCGTTGTCCGTTTACTAGGCTATTCAGAAGAAACCAGAGCTGGTCTTCTCCTGGGTTAGTTAGCATGAATTTTGATTAAGAAATGTAAATTACACAGACCTGTTAAATAATAGCCCCCCCCCCCACCCCACAAAAGAAAAAAGAAAAAACAATCTTTTTAAAAGATATTTTTTGCAGATTTGTATTTCATCCAGAAATAGTACCTACACAGGTAAACATAATATACATAGTCAAGCATTGACATATTTTGATATGTTGGTGACGATGATTGTGATGGTGGTGATGGCGATGGTGGAGATGATGGCGACGGTGGAGATGATGGCAATTGTGATGATGTCAGTGGTAAAGGCGATCATGATGGCTATGGTGATGATGATAATGATGACGGTGATTATGATGATGGCAATGGTGATGGCGATCATGATGACAGTGATCATGACGATGATTATAGTGATGATGGCGATGATGATCTTGATGGCAATGCTGATGGTGGTGATGATGAGGGTGCTTATGATGGCAATGCTGGTCCTTAACGTGATGGTGATGATGGCAATTAATGGTGATGGTGGTGGTGATGATCGTGATTCGTGATGGCAATGATGACGGTGATTATTATGGCGATGATGATCGTGGTTATGATGATGATCATGATGACGGTGATTATGATGATGACGATGATGATTGTGATGGCAATGCTAATGGTGGTGATGATGATGTAGGTGGTGACGGCGAAGATGGCTATGGTGATGATGATAATGATTGTGATGGCGATGACGATTGTGATAATGATGTTGAAGATGAACATTAGAATTCTACAAGTTTTATTTGAGCCCTTCAGCCCACCACACAATAATATTTCTATCCGAGGTAAAAAAAAACCCGAAAATAAATGTTCATATATATATATATATACCACGGGTCATTTAAAAAAAAAAGAAGTTTTATTTGAGCTCTTCAGCCCACCGCACACTAATATTTCTATCCGAGAGTCTTGCAAACAAACAATGAAAATAAATTTTCAGATATATATATTCCGCGGGTCACTTTAAAACAAAATCAAACAGAAAAGAGAATAAGGGAAAGAATTTTGTAATATTTTATTTCCAGGAATACACATCAACTGGAGTAACACAATTGACAAAAGAACTATGAAATAAAATATTACCATCCTCGAATGTTTGGGAATTACCAAAAGAAATTCCTGTTTAAGGCTCTTCTCATAAGCCCATGGTTTACAAATATAAAAACACATTTCAGAACTTTTACAACCATGATATTATTAGCAGGGATGGGAACAATCATAATTTCAATTTTCAATCACATTGCCCCCCCCCCCCCGAAAGTTTGTATTTACACAAACATACATTTCATAACGAATAATGTGTCTTCTTTGTTAAAATGATATCAAAGCCTGGCCAAAAATAGCCTATATAGACACTTAAATCACCTTTTCTGTCCCTAGAGCTGGTATTCTATATTGTACTCGATTGTACTTGTGTGCGAATCTGTGTCCAACTTTGTACTTTCCGCTCACTTCTAAGTAGGTAGCGCATGAATATCGTACACAATAATAAGTATGTGGGGCAATACAAAACTTCTACGACCGGGGGTTACGCACACGAGAGTAATTCATGAATATCCTTAATCTCCGTCTACCTTCAGTACCCCCGGTCGTGTTCACGTACAGCGCGCAGACTGGTTGGACCGCGAATCGACGCAGAGCTATATATATAACGTGGTATCCCCCGGTTGATCTCGATGCGAAACGCTCGCCGATCGGCCATGTCTTATTTTCCGCCGAAGTCTATTATTCATCAGCTACTACTTTCAGTGGCGGATCCAGGGGGGGGGGCCGGGTGGCCCGGGCCACCCCCCCCCCCCTTGAGAAAAAATTCATGTAAAATCACGTGATTTTTACCCCCCCCCCCCCCCCTGGCGCTCAAGGGGGGGAGGGGTGCAAATTGAATTTTTTTTTGAGCATCAAACAAAAAAAAATGTGCTCACTACCCCCCCCCCCCCCCCCCCCCACTGAGCGAATTTTTGGCCGGCACGTTTTTCAAATTTTCGGGAGAAAAAAAAAATTGTGCTCTGTACCCCCCCCCCCCCCCCCCCCCCCCCCCCCCCCCCCCCCCCCCCCCCCCCCCCCCCCCCCCCCCCCCACTGAGCGACTTTTCGGCCGGCGCGATTTTCAAATTTTCGGGAGCAAAAAAAAAAAAAAAGTTGGGCCCCCTCCCCTAAGAAATCCTGGATCCGCGCCTGACTACTTTGCTAGTTCCTCACTGGTATTAAAACAGACATTGACAGGAAGTATAATATTATGTTAGGAAAATATCTACATTATGTGGTAAGCCAAAATTCAGCGAGACGCACCCCCGATAAAAATGGTTATTTAACATATATATTCGACTCTTCAAATATTTTTTTTTGCAAGTTTTATTTGGTGCTTTTTCATACTTTGAAACTTCACTCACTATTTATTGAATAGTACATTATAATGTTTATAGTTCTGGCTCAATATTCATGACGAATTCAATGTCATTAAATGAATCCTGAGCATAGCAGAAAGATGAGAACTGTGCCGTGTTTTTGCTTATTACGTATTCATGAGGAGAAAAAACGTGCATACGACTTGAGTAAATACGTGCGATTTGGCGAGCGCTGCGGTCTGACTGTTTGAGTATGTTGTAGCTAAGACTATATGCTATCTAAATATTTCCTCATTTTGTCAATCAGATGTCAGGATCATGCTCATGATCATGATCACGATCATCATTATCAATATCATCATGATCATCATTATCATTATGGTCTGATGATCATCATCAACATCATCATGATCATGATCATCAACATCATCATGATCACGATCATCATCATCATCATTATCATCATCATCATTAACATTATCATTATTATCATCATCTAACATTATCATTATCATCATCATCATCACCATTATTATTATGATCATCATGATCATGCCGCCAGCCTCACAACTACAATGCACAGCAGACGACAGCAGACTACAACGCCGCCTACGCCAGGGACACACACAGCGTCTCGCCGACAGCACACCCCACTCATGGATTCGGAACTCTCCTAAGTCCGCAACCCGGAGACTCCAGCCCAGACGGACAGTCAGACGGACCAGCAAACCATCCATGTCCAGAGCTGCCAACCTGTCACTTTCAAAAAACATATTTTTCTGCTTGAAAAAGCATATTTTTAGGTAAAAAAAAACAGATTTTTGTTTTTTGTTATTTTCCCTATAAAATGCTACTGCAATCATGTTTCTTTGAATAAAAGAGCTTTCAGTCATTGAGAGCTGCCGCCCTGTCACTGTAAAATATATATATATATAAATATATATATATATATTTATTTTTTTTAATTAACAAAAAATGATTTGATTTACCTATTTTATAAAAAAAAATCCATTATTTAAATCTAAAATAATTTTAGTCAACGAATACGAGGGCCGCTGAATTGCGGTGCAGCACACGATGATGTTGTATGCCGAAGTTGCGGGACCCATTGGTGCTTCATTGCGGTCGAATCAAGACAAGTCTAGTACATAAAGTCAATGCATCAGCAGGTCCGTTGTTTGTTTTTAGTTTGGCTTTTTGAAGATACCATCACACTCGAAGGACTTACGATTTACTAGCGACAGACGGACGTCCATTCCTGATATCGTCCTGATTGGTCCGTTAAGGAAGGTCCTTGTACGTGAGATGCGAGTGGAGCCCTATCTCAGATCGCACGGACCGAGGGAATTTAACTAAATAAATTCACTCAAATCAGTGGATATTTAGCAAGAATGAACAGGCTCTTTAAGAATAAGTACACTAGAAAATAAGATTATACGATGTGAATGGTTTAAAGCGAAATTGCAAACCCAAAATCAGAAATAGAGATCGTCAATTTGGTGAGACTGATAAATAGTTCGAATCGAAGTACGGAGGTGTATCTGTATCTATACTGTGTATGTACGTGTATGCAGCTATAGACGCACCAGCCAGTCGTTTTGTGTAAATTAGGATTTAAAAAAGTTTAAAGATACGATATACACAAGATAGCCAACACAGTGGGATATGTGGTGGATATATCCAGCTCAAGCCTTCATCTATCAAGAAACTTTCTACTTCAATGCAACTACTATTGATAATGATAATCATTGGATAAACAGACCAGATATGAAAATCAAAGAGCACATCAAAATCATTCATTCAGCAACCACATATACATATATACATTGAAAAATGGCAACGTGCCGGTTGATATTTCTTTATATATAGTACATTGAAAATGGCAACGTGCCAGTTCATATGTCTTTATACATTGAAATTGGCAACATGTCGGTTGATATACATTGAAAATGGCAATGTGCCGGTTGATATTTCTTTATACCGGTATATATATATATATATATATATATAAAGTACATTAAGAACGTGGCGGTTCATATGTCTTCATACATTGAAAACGGCAACGTGCCGGTTCATATGTCTTCATACATTGAATATAGCAACATGCCGGTTGATATGTCTTCATACATTGAAAATAGCAACATGCCGGTTCATATGTCTTTATACATTAAGAATGACAACGTGGCGGTTCATATGTCTTTATATTAGATAGCTTAGACAGATACCGAGATGTGATTGGTCCAGAGCTCGTCACGTGATATCAATTGTGAGGATCCAAATTGTTATATTTTCCTGGCCGGTCACTTTTCGGTGTTATATTAACCAGCTGGTGAAATGAATATATTTTTAATCAATGTATGTCGCCCTCTTGAGGACTGTATGTCACCAATTACACACATTACACCATTACCGAGGGTCATTTGATTTTTTCAATATTTTTTTTTCATGAATTTTTTTTTCCCTTAAAATTATTTTTTCCACATTTTCTTTTTTTCCCCAAAAATGCTTTTTTGGGTAATTTTTTTTTTTTTTCCCGAAAAATGCTTTTTTGGGTAAGAATTTTTTTTTTTCGATTTTTTTTTTTTTTTTTTTTTCCCCAAATTTTTTTTATAATTTTTTTTTTTTTTTGTAAGGTTTTTTTTTCTTTCTTGAACTATCTTGACAGATTATTTTTCTGTAATTTCCGAATTTTTTTTTTTTTTTTTCTTCGGGCAAACAATTTTTGGAACCTACCTCCCCCCCCCCCACCCCCCCCCCCCCCCCCCCCCCCCCCCACAAAAAAAGGGCTATCTAATATAACAGTTATTGACTGGCAGGGGGTATATAACATTCTTTGGACCTGAAGGGAGTTATATTTCCCCTCGTGACCATATTTTCCCTCAGCGCTGCGCGCTTCGGGAAAATATAACCACTTGGGAAATATAACTCCCTTCAGGTCCAAAGAATGTTATATTACACCCCCTGCCAGTCAATAACTGTATAATACATTAAGAATGGCAACGTGCCGGTTGATATGTCTTCATACATTAAAAACGGCAACGTGCCGGTTGATATGTCTTTATACATTGAAAATGGCAACATGCACGCCAGCTATTCTCCACTCGTGATGACGGAAAGTCAACCTGTTTGAAACGTCGAGCCACTCCCGCCACTTATCCTCTCCAAGCGCTATAGTTCTCCTTAGAACTATAAGCTAAGAAAGATAACCAACAGTCTTTTTCAAGACTACACAAACAGTCCTTTTTAGGACTTCACACCCCCAAGAAAGATTACCGAGAGTCCTTTTCAGGACTCCTCAATCCTCTCTCTCTCTCTCACATGGTGCACTCGCAAGCCTACTGTATATCATCATCATCATGTTCATCATCATCATCATCATCGTTATCACCATTGTTTACATGTCTATATAAGTTCTCCCTTTCTCTATATAGTAAATATTCAAATCTTTCATAAGATTTGAAGACAGACCACCTAATTCGTCCTCATGACGATTTAAATTTCTAGTTATTATTAATAATTCTTTTCACACTGGTAAAATTTTGCTTGACCCCACCTTTAGTCTAGGGTAAAGCTTAGCCCACTTTCTGTTCAGACATAAATTCACCAAAGTAGGCTAGCCCCACCTATAGTAATAAAAGCAGGGCTGACTCCGCATTTGTGATGCCAAAAAATGAATGAGACGCAAACGAACCAGATGGATGTTCGACAGCACGCAGTCGAAAATGATGCCTCCGCCATAGAGCGACTTTAAAAACCAAAACAGAAGTAATTCTAAAAATTCAAGTTTGATTGTAATCCATGAACAGCTAGGTTCTCAGCATATCGTGATTACAAGCTATTTTTCATATACATGTATGACCCTAAAATCTAATCAGTTCATTGGCTCTGCAAGATACAAACATGTCCCAAGGTTTGATAGTAATCCATCCCTCTGTATTGACAATGCGTTCACAAGCTATTTTGCATACATAATGAGTCCCAGGATCTTTGACCTTATGGCCCAAAAATCTAATCAGTTCATTGGCTTTGCAATTATATATGTCCCAAGTTTGGTGGTAATCCATCAATCTTTTTTGAGATGACGCGATCACAAGCTATTTTTGCATACATAATAAGCCCTGAGACATTTGAACTTTGACCTTGTGACCCCAAAATCTAATCAGCTCATTGGCTTTGCACGACACATACATGGACTAAGTTTGGCGGTAATCCATCAATTGGTTCTTGATATAACGCTATCACAAGCCCTTTTTTGCAAACATGAGCCCTGTGACCTTTGACTTTTTGACCCCAAAATATAATCGGTTCATTAGCTCTGCAGGATACATACATGACACAAGTTTGGTGGTAATCCATCGATTGATTCTTGAGATAATGCGATCACGAGAACAGGACGTACAGACGTACACTGCTTCCGATCTGCACGAATTTCACATAAAAAACTGCTTTAAACTTCACTATTTGTGAAGAAAAGTAGTACTTACATACATATTTCCATCTTTAATCGTGTTTTATTTGCAACTTACAAGAATCATTTTTTCGATTTGACAATAAATGATATTTTTTTTAAAGATTTGCCGAGACGGTTGTTGTCTAATGATACGATTCATGGAAGCTGCCATACTGAATTTTCGCCCAGGCTCGTTCGGTTTCTGTTCTTTTAAATTTTTATTTTTAATAAGGTAAATAACAAAGTTCCGATTTTCCTGAATAAGTAATTGAAATCCTATACATTTAGTTCATTATTTATATCGTAGAATTTGTCCGATATTGTTACAATTACAATATTAATTGTTTTATTGATTGGGTTTGAGCCGAACTTGTTTTGATCAGTGCCTGGTACGCACATGTATTCTTGTTTATAGCTTGCAGAGGTCAGGATTTGGGATTTAAATGGCGTCAGTGAAGCCGCGCCCACCACTTGAGGGGCATAAATCACAAAGATTAAAAATTGAAAAAAGTTAATATAAAATTAGGTACAAAATGACTAGTTAATTAGCTTGCGAAAACGTTAACATCCAAACCAGGCATTTGCGTTCGGTTCGGTTCGGTTCGGAAGTGCTATATTTGGCGAACTTCAATTTGGTTCGGCGGTTCGGCTACAGCACTACATGTGAATTTTATCATCACTACTACCCTTTCTTTTTTTAATGACCCTTTCCATGACATTTACATAAGTATACACATACCTGTATGGATGATGCCTTTGCTTTCACTGCAAGGTAGAACTCCTCAGTGAGATTCTTTACAAGTGTCAAGTCAGTCAGGTTTGGCATAGAACACAGTGTTTCTACTAGGTGATGTGATGAGGCCGTTGTGGGACACTGGACATCATCAAGCTTGAGAGTCTGGACCTGCATGGTTTGTCAATATAAAGGAGCTCATTTATAAACACATAGATTTTAGTTTCTAGTTCGAATTTCTCATTGCATTCTTAAATTTATCACTAGAATGATAATTAGATATTTTCCTGAAATATCTATTCTTTAAAAGGCTTCCAACCTGTTAACATTAATAAGACCTACTTCTAACAATATTGAAATAAATAATACCCAGAAATCTGTATTTGCCATTAATATGTTTTTCACACTGTTAAAATTTTGCTCAGCCCCACCTATAGTCCAGGGTTAACTCTTATCCTGCCATAATGAATACAGCCCAGAGCCACAGCGCAAATCCCCATTGTGCCAAGCCACAAAACCCCCCTGTGCCAAGTTTATTTTGAGATAATCTGATGCACGCGATGGTATGATCAATAGCGCGTGTGAAGCACTCAGTATATTACAATAAGCATGAACAATAACTGCTATTACAAATGCGAGCAAGCATGCATGAAGCATTGAAGCGGTGGCTCGCTCGCGTGAATTAAGCAGACAATTGATAGCGCGCTCGCGTGAGCAAAGCACTATAACAGTAGCGTGCATGCGGCCTCATTGCAGGATATGAGATAAGCTTAGCCCACTTTATGTTCAGACAAAAATTTACCAAATTAACCCCACCTATAGTACGGGGTTAGTTGGCCCTGCAAAAAAGAAGGGCTAACTCTGAAATTGCGGTGCCAAGCAAATGATTGAGAACAGAAACTAATAATAGTATGGTACTACGCAATGGGGTGTATCAAAGCTGGCCAGAAGCGTTGCGAGAAACCCACTGTCCAATCAGACACGACGTATTCATGAATATGCATTTCCCGATAAGCGTTACTGGTGCGAAAGGTCATGTTAAGTGTGCGTTTATTGTATAGTATACTCTGCAGACTTTTCACTGTGAATTGTTTTTTGACTACCGGTATTCTTTTTTTAAGCAACTTTTATTAATTAGTGATACTACCGAAAAGTAAAGAGTGCTCTGATTGGCTAATATTTTTCTGCATAGTCTAACGGACTCTGAGGTCACCAGGCGCTCCAGTTGTTTTGTTAACACAACAAACCACACAATGTGGTCAATTGTCGCGAATGAGTTTAAAAAAAGGGTGTTTGGAAGAAAAAATATAGACATGTGCACCATATACTTATAATGCTTTTTCTTTTTTTCAATGACCCTTTCCATGAGATTTACATTAGTATAACATACCTGTATGGATGATGCCTGTGCTTTCAATGTTGAGTAGAACTCCTCAGTGAGATTCCCTCCACAGAGTGTCAGGTCAGTCAGGTTTGGCATAGAACACAGTGCTTCTGCTAGGTTATGTGATGAGGCCGTTGTGGGACACTGGACATCATCGACCTTGACAGTCTGGACCTGCATGGTTTGTCAATATAGTTAAGGATTCATTCAGTGTTCTTGTTCTCGAATTACTTTGCCACGTTCTCTCTTGTTTAGATTGTTCAGATCCAGGGTTGGATGCATTGCATTCCGCAGAGGGTCAGTGCTTAAAGATCTTCTTGGGTGCAAGATCACAGTTCTATTAATATTACAATTCTTCACAAAAACATTAAATTCTTGTCTATGAAAACAAAACTTCAACAAAAATGAAACCAAACAAATTTTAACTGATATAGGATCGCTAACAAAAAAATTGAGCCGCTCAAAATATCTTAAAATTACTCCTATTTGATTACATAGCAAGGAAGACAAACTTTCAATATTTTGCAGTTTCCTCGCTAGCCATTCTCTCATGGGAGTTGCCATTTTGATTAAAATAGTGATGTCATAGTATATATGAACATTTCATCAGGCATGCATAAGTTGTTGCTTGGTCAGAAAAAACTTAACCAATTATTCAAAAAGTGACTAAGACATAAATAGAACTGCTCAATGATATCACCTGTTTGAGACGCCAGAGTATAACAAGAAGGCTTTAATTTTGCATCATGGTTCTATGTGTACAATACCCATTCATTATGCAATATACCATCTATTTATGCAGGTCAATGGATATATGTATATGTACAGTGTACTCTGACATAACAAGTTTACTCATATGGCAGCTACCAGGTGTAATGTATACACCCACAATGCTTTTAAGGGTTTTTGCAATTCGTCGAGTTCATGTGTATGATTATTCAAATATAACCTCTGCATGAATCAAGTGATACAGTTATAATTATGCCGATCTGCAGTCTTTGGACCGAATACAGAGATAGACGTAAGAGTGAATATATATATATATATGTATGTTCTATACTATGTTACTATGTGTATATATGTTTGGTGGTGACTAGTGGTGACACCTGTGAACCTCCAAGGCTTTTCCCTCATACTGCCATAGGGTTATATAACTAGTTGAATACAATGATTTATTTGATATTAATACAGATTCAAAAACATGTACCTCCAATATCCTTCTGTCAAAATAACCAGCATTTATAAAACATTCAAAGGAATTTAAGAAAACTAAAATGTTGATTAGAAAAGATTAGAGATTGTAATGGAATGAAATTAGATTAAACACTACTACACATACACATGTATATCACAATTGTGGATGAACTGCTCACCTTTGATTCTTCTCCTTTCCTTGCAAGTGTTGCAAAAAAACAATGATGTAATGCACATTTAAGAGAAACTTTCTTCATGGAGGGCATGGAGCATATCTCTGCCAAATCGAGTGACATAGTAGGTCCACAATCTCTCGCAATACTCAGTTCAACCTGGATAAAATGGCAAAGTGATTACTGATGGGATGCAGAATATAGATTTTCACTTGGATGTTAGGCATACATGTGTCACCTTCATGAGCGGTTGCATATGTGCTGCTAGAACTACAGAGAGTAATGCTACGGTCACAAAGGAGCAAAATGTAGGCTTGCAAGAAGAAAATAAGTGAAATGTTAATACCCCCTGAGCAAATATATATTCAAACTCTCCAAGGAAGAGTCAGGATGAACTGATCTACAGTAATCATGGTTCTCCAATCACATGTACGTTAACAGTTGCAAATACCCTATAGTTGCAACTGCTATTAAATTACAAACGTTGCTACACCGATTCATATCAATAGCACCAATATTAAACAGAGCCAAGGATATCAGATATATTCCTTCGTATGTTGTTAACCATTTATAAACCATGAATTTGGATTTGAAGGCAAAAGAGCTTTTTTTTAAAGGGATGAACATGTGCAAACCATAGTCTCCTTTCCTTAATTCATCTCGGGTAGATCGCACTGTGTTTATATTGTACATGCACGTGTCAGTACATAGCTTCAATCAGGGATATAACTCACATATCCCTGCTTCAATGTACTTTCAAATTATTACTGTTCAAACCTCTTTGATGCACCTTCCAAAATTATATTGTTGTATTTTAAGAAAATTGCAAAAGGTGTTAAAGTAAGAACTTGTTCAAACATTAATGTACTACTTTTGTTTATCAAACTATGATTAAGCTCACCACATGTGGTCGTATAAACGCATAACCTGCTACATTGTGTGCTGTCATTTCTGTATCCGCATTCAGCACAATCTTCGCTAACAAAGCGTCGTCCTTCACCAAGGCTACTACATCTGGGTCCTGACTCTCAAAGGCCACATCAACAATGAAATCGTCAATTCCAAAGAAGTATGAAAAATTCATGGGAGGTACACATTTTCCCTGAAGAATAGATTTCATTAAATGGGTTGCAATACTTTTGTTTTGTGACACGGTAAAGTACAGGAGATAGCTAAACTCCTCCTTTCTTGGTAACACTACTTGCTCAATTAGCCTGTTGAATTCATTGCGATCTGATTCATATAGGGAAGCAAGATAGACTCCAGCCATGTACTCTTGAAACAGTTTGTGAGGGAAGAAGACTGGCAATTGTACATGAGAATTCTTCTCATGTATTTCCATGATTGTGGTAATTCTGTCCTCCTGAGACAAAATCCCGACCCTACAGGCAGTGTCCTTGGATTCTGGGCATATTTGGAAATCATCTTCACCAAAAACCAAGGTATTTTCAAGCAGACCATTGAGGGCCTGTTTGGCAATCGGTCCAAGGAGCTCGTCAATTCTTTTCAAATAGGCATGAAGTGAGGGGCTGCCTACTTTCTTCACCTCTTTCTGCGCATAATGTTCTTTTAGAAATGCAATCATTGTTTTGAATATTGGAGAAAAAGTTTTCAGTGATTTCATTTCCTTTAGTTTTTGCTCATCAAGTTCTTTCCACATAAGACACAACATGGCTACATATATAGGATAGTGGGCCATGTTTTCAGATACGACATCATTCTCACTGGTAAACTGGATAAGCTGATTTGCTTTATCCTCATTCTTTGGAAAGTATTTGTGAATGTAAACTGACAAATACTCTGAATTGAAACCCTCAACATGGATGAATGTGTAGAGCTTCATTAGATCACCATCTGATCTAATCTCTACTGCTCTCCATGGGCGAGTGGTCACCAAGACTGGGCAAGAGGCAAGTTGATCTGAACAAAGAATATCTACAAGTCCAATATCACATGTCTCAGATGATCTTCCACATGCCTCTGAGGAGAAGACACTTGGCTGTGATGACTGTGATTCGCAGGATTTGGGCTTTATGATTTTGCCACGGACTTCGTCTAGCCCATCGAATGCGATGAATACCTTGTCAGGATTTGACCGAATATACTCAGTAATCTGAGAAACCGTTGCTGGATTGTTTTTGGCCAGATAAGACTTTGCAATCTCGCCAATAGTGTGTTGCTTAAATTCACGTAGAGGAACAATCAATACCCACACAAAGTGACTGAATTGCCTCCCTTCCATCCAGTCCCAGGCAATCTTAGCACAAAATGTAGTTTTTCCAGCCCCTGCCTCTCCCTGAACCATGATCCGCTTAGGGAACTCTCCATTGACTTTGAGATCAAGGATAGCATTGTAATCTAGCATTCGCTTCTCTGTCCCATGTTCTTCTTGTAAGAAGAGATTAGTATACATGTCGTCAAGCTGCACAGTGGAAGCAGGATTGAGAGGATCAGCTCTGATCTTACAGAGAGTTGACCTGTACTTGAACTTGAAATCATTTGCACACCGCTCAACCAGTTCAGGAGAAAGTGGTTTGTTCTGAGATTCAGCTGAAGGAGGTTTGGTCTGAGAGTCTAGCAGTCTTAATGGCCCTCCTGAAAAAAATACATGGATAATCCATATTCACATGATTATAAGTAAACATATTTTGATACACCTTAAAGAATTGTAAAGGCCTGAGGCTAATAGTGTGAGATGCAACTTGGTGCATGTACTCAAAGACACACAGTCCTACAAGTTTGGCTGAATTTATATGATTGCATTCAATTTAAAGGCATTTAAAAGCTGAATAATGTGTGAATACACATGTACTTACACTGTCGCTCATATAGTTGGAATATTTTTGTTTTACCCCAATTGATGGAATTATTTAAAAAATGATTTATTCCTAATAGAACTAGATGATAGTATACATTCTCAGATTTTATTGAATAATAATTTGCCAGTGTTTGTTTTGCGTGACTGCTAAAACATATGTATGCTACTATGCTTATTAACTAGGGGACCTACGCCCCTAAGTCATAAATGATAGTAATGAGGATTAATGCCCAACAAAAGGGCATTAATATAGCACATCGACACGGTTTTGATCCTGGGGCCTCACAGTTAAGAGGCCATTGTTTTGTCACTGAACCATGACTGTACGCAGCGAGGGCTAAGGTAAGGGGCAGTTCCCCTACCTCCCACCTAAATTCAGTTAAAGCCCCTCTAAAGTGTTTTGGAGGCCCAACAAATTGATGGCAAACTTTCTCTTAAATTCTATCATACTGTGAAAGAGGATGTCAGTTAAGACACATTTCTGCATGGATTTCAAAACAAATGTGTCTAAAGTCGAATATTGATGAAAGAATCCTTACTTATTCTTTTTATCAATACTTGTCTTCAAACACATTTTTTTTTGGGGGGGGGGGATCTTTGCAGAACTGTGTCTTAAATAACATCTTTTTCATATTATGATACAATTAAGTGATTTCTTTTCTTTAAAATTTTCTAGCTAATTTGGAGATCCAAACACTCTAGAGGGGCTTTAAGATCAGGGCTTGCATCCATCTTTAAATTCCACAATGAGAACAAAAAGTCTCTCTATACAGTGCACACCCCCCAAAAAACGGATTATGCATCAAGTCTTTCTTCTTCTTTGTGCATGGCTGATCGTCAACGAAACGGAGTTAAGTGTTTTGTCAACTCTGTTCGTTACTGCGGCAGCAGCCAATTAAAACGAATTCATTTAATCAAATTATGGAAATACAAGCATGACTTAAAAAAAAAAAACTTTGTTATTCCTGGCTTATTTTTCCTGATTGAGGTTTCATGTGAAATGACAGAAAATGAATTTTCTTGAAATGTGATTCCCTCTTTAAAATTCAGATGCCGTCCGCCAAATGACTTTTTGGTACCCTCTCTTCAAATTGTTTTTAATCACGTATGCGTGAAATATGCATCATACGATTTGCATGACATAAAAGAGGAGGTCTAAGCGTTACAGATATGTGTCATTTATTAATTATAATTGTGATTAAGTTATGATAAAACATCGATAATTCTCGGTTTCGTTTTTTTTCTTGGACACAATGTATATATACACTTTACCTATTTTGTATCACTCAATGAGAAAGAGTATCTTTAAAAAGGGATGCGAATGAAGATTGTAATCATCATAACAAGCTATATATATATATATATATATACAGGGAATATCAATAAAAAGTTTACCCAACTTTGGAAGCTCCTAATTGAAGAGTCGTAACCATGACTTTTGAGTTTCTTTTTTAAAATGTACAATGTAACTAGGCTTAAACCTAGGGAAAACTTTAATTAGTTTGAACAGCCTACTAATTTCTTTTTTTCCTGATATCTAAGTTATCTCTGCTCACTTGTCCACTGCACCATTTCACACGCGTAAAGAGCATAAGGTGTTTATCTCAAATAGCAAGCTAAAACTCAAAGGTTACTAAATCCAAATGCAAGAAAGAACGTTTGTAATGATAAATTGATTGCAGACTTTCATTTTTGTTAAACATCCCGGATAAACTTTACCCATTTTGTATCACTCAATGAGAAGAGTATCTTTAAAAAGGGATGCGAATGAAGATTGTAATCATCATAACAAGCTTTTCTTTGAATTAGAGTTGATGTTTACACTTTTTTAGACTGCCTAGTAGTCGATGTAAATAAAAGAGCAATTGTTTTGGAATGAGATATTGAGAAAACACACACACATAATGGCTTTTGACCCACATTCATTGCTTCAGCCCAAACTTGGTACAAAAAGATTTTGACAACTTTTTTTGAAAATCCTGGTGTTCAGTCATCCTTGGCAGCACAATTTGGAAAAAGTTTCACTAGACAGGGCATCAGTTCTATAATTACAATTAATAACATATGATTAATGGTCACACAGGATATACATTTTTAATTAGAAGCCACCAAAGTTGGGTAAACATTTTTTAAATACGCACTGTATATATACATATATAAATATATGTTGATTGATCTTTACAACCTTTCACCCTAGACCTAACAATCCACCTTCTGATCACTTGTGCCCCTATGTTGACGCGTACCATATTCACATGTGGTTTTTGATATGGTGATAATCTTTCATTTTGCTTACCTTTGATCTTCTTAACGCAAAATATAATCAGTTTGTCTCAATATGGGGATGCATTCCAACACCAAATATGAAATTCATGGCTCAAACCGTTTTTGAGACATTGCAATAATGGGGCTAAAAACCTGCACATTAATTTAATTCGACCCTCATGGCCCTTGTCGTTTGACATTCTTTTCCCAAAATCTAATCATTTCGTCTCACTTTGGTGATGCATGCTAACACCAAGTTTGAAGTTCATATCTCAACTGGTTCTTGAGATATCGCAATAGCAAAAATACAGGACGAATCGATACACAACCCAGAAACATATCCACCACCACTTTCGGTGGGTGGATGCATAATGCAGCCATCAAAATGGAATTACGCCAAAAAAATATAATTTGTTTGTGGAACATGTACACATTAAGGAAGCCGACATACATTAAATTTTGCTGTCGCTCAAATTTCTTGTACTATATTGGTGTCCAGAAAATATCTAGGATCAATAAATTTAAATTAGTAAATTATAAAACATACATGGGGCCTGATAAAATTTGACACTTTTGAAAATTGTGACAAATGTATAGAACATAGAGCACTCATATATAATCTCTAGGGTAAAAACTTACTTTAGTTTTATGCATGTTTTTTTGGTGTAGCAAGAATTAGTTTCTGTTTACCTGTGCTGTTTAGAAATGGAGGTTCGTTGAGTAGTCTGTCTGATAGGTCACCCAAGTCAATCTCTCGAAGTTTGTCTGCCAAAAGTTGTCGTTTGTTTGAGTGTAGAGAAACCTGCATTGCATTCCATTTCATAAAGATATCCATAAAGGCGTTTTTGTAGTTTTTCAACTTCTCACTTAGGACTGCCTGCAGCTGAGCATAGGGGATCCCTAGAGATATCCCTACATCCTCGTAGTGAGATGGAGGGATATTTCGGGCCAGCTTCAGGAATTCCATTTCACTGACAGAACTGTAATTGTAAAATAAATAATAAATGAATTGGGTATCATAGGATATTAGTTTGACAGCATCATATTGACTAATTTGTATTATGTGCTTAAACATGTAATATAACAACCTGGGGATATCAAAATATATAACCTGTGATATTAACATTTAAAACATATTGCCCAAAATTGCAGGTGAGGGCAATATTGTTCTGGCAAAGATAGTATATGGGCTTACTTCGAATCATCGGGTCATCAGTTCACTTTGGGTCGGGTGTTCGTTTTAGCTTGCCTTTTGTAAAAACATGCCCTTTTCATTCATGACATATCGGGGGGGGGGGGTAATGTTTGTTAAATAAAGCCCTCTCATCTACAAATGGTCTGGTCCAATTTACCCGACACTTTGTAAAAACCCTACAGCAAATCTACTTAAGATCGCATCCTGAACGTGCATCTGTTGTTTCATGAAAGGTCTTGTAACGCTGAAGCAAACCATGATATGCATACCTTTCTGCATTGTTAGGACCTGGATTGGTTTCAACGTCACCGGATCTCATCAAGAGGATCAGGAGCAGATAGAGAAGGCAAAATCCATCCATGGTGTAAAATGTCCTTCTCACTTGACAGAAATGTAGTTCTCTGGAAAATGGTGATGACATGAGCAACAATAAAAATATCTACATTACAAGATGGAATAATGATCCTCGAGGGTTTCAATTTACTACATCTATTCCAAGCCGTAAGCATTTTTGCCCCTGCTCCTGAAACATGCCCTTGGGGGAGTGGCTGGGACCAGCCAAGAAGATGTGCCTATATTCGTGTTTGATAAATGCTGTATTTGGGCAGATAAGAATGAGTTTGTGATTTTTGTTTTGTAGTCGTCAATCAGGGCGCCATGGTTTCTTTCACAGCGTAAAATAACAATCATCATGTACTGCACTGCATGCGGATATCCCGGAAGAATGTCAGTGCATAAGATATACGTAGCAGCTTGTACGAAGTAAAGTGAACGCATTGCCATACGCGACATGGAGATAGGCTGCCATGCACGTCACACCTCGTAGAATGAATCTCATTGGATGATCCTTTTTTGCTTCTCCCCTCTGGTAAGGTAGAATTCAAAAGTGATGGCCTCTTCTAGAAAGTTCACCGCAAGGAACTTCCTATATATTTCTTTCACGCATTCCTCATATCAAGAGCTCATTTTTTTATTAAAACAGTATACATTTATAAAAGCCTGATGATAATGATTAAGGTCATCGAACCGAACATAGTTAATTATTTTCCAAGAAGTGAGGCAAAATACCCACAGGAGATGAGTATCTTTGATAAGCCATATCTTCATAAATCAATATCCAATTTTAGTCACCACTGATTTTCTCTTATCAAGAGCTTTACATTGATGTATAGTTTGACCGTATTTGAAGAAAAAAGACTTGTTGTCATGCAGTGCGTATATATAAAAACAGTGTACCCAACTTTGGTATCTCCAAATTGGAAAGCCATAACTGAAATGACTTAGAAATAAATTTGATGATGAGGAGTAATTTGTTTTCTGTCCAATAATACCCTATTCATAATATTTCTACCATGGGTGACCGAACACCAGGGTCTTTAAAAAGTGTTATCGAAATCACCCTGTACCAAGTTTGGGTTGATAGAACAAACGTGGGTCACACTATGCATGTTCTTATCTTAAATCTTTTTAAAAGTTAAACTGTGCCTCGTGCTTTATTGCTTCATTGTTTAAAATGATCTAATATGTAGACTATAGGCCTCACAGAACCTTGTGTTTAATCCAAAGGATAACGTTTAATTATCTTTAACAACCTACAAACTTCTATAAAGCCCCTTTCACACCGGATCTGCGTAGAGTTGTGTAGTGTGGTGTACCGACAACACCGAAATCAGGCAGCGTATTCATTTAAAAAATGTTGCTTCGGCGTAGTCCCTGCGTAGGTTTTGCGTAAGCTGGCGTACAATGGTGTATGGTTACGGGGTAGGGTTGCGTACATTAACGTAGGCCTGGCGTGCAGGTTTGCTTACGAGTGCGTACGGTTGCTCACTGTGTGCACAAGCTTTTACTGCTTCGTCAGACTGACGTAGGGTAGCGTTCTGTTGCGTAGGCTTGGCGTACTGTAGCGTAGTGTTGCATTGACTTGCGTAAACAATGCAAACTTTCACCATCTGGAATCTATGCCGAAAGTACGCGGAAAAAATAAAAATGTTTAATATTTTGCGTCCATCTGGCGTAC
This sequence comes from Strongylocentrotus purpuratus, assembly GCF_000002235.5. Lineage (NCBI taxonomy): Eukaryota > Metazoa > Echinodermata > Echinoidea > Camarodonta > Strongylocentrotidae > Strongylocentrotus > Strongylocentrotus purpuratus. The sequence continues at coordinate 36,575,537 of NW_022145594.1, forward strand.
CTCTTTGCGTCTTTCATCGTATAGTAACGCAAGCCATCATAGTCGGTACGCAACAATACGCAACTCTACGTAGGGCCCTGTGTGAAAGGGGCTTAAGTTCTCTCTGCTCACTTTTCCGCTGCGCTATTTTACACGCGCTAGGAGCATAAGGTGTTTATCTAGAACAGTGGATGAAAACTCAGAGGATAATAATCCTAAATGCAAGAAAGAACACACATATGATAATAAGCATCAATTAAAGAAGTTGGCAGTAGACTTTAAAAAGATAACATCCCAAAGAAACGCTATATCTTTTGAACCACTCAATAAGAAGGATTACCTTAAACGAGATGTGAATGAAATCAAGATTGTAATCATCATAACGAAGAGAATATCATGAATTCTGCTTGTAATAAGTATTTTTTACGTTTGACTTGATATTAACAAAGTTTCTTTCCAACTGCCTAATAATCAATGTAAATAAGTGAGCATAGGATTTGTTAATGTGAAAACACACACAACTTAGGGACTTTTGACCCACATTCATTGCTTTAGCCCAAACTTTGTACATGTACAAGAGGATTTTGACAATACTTTTTGAAAAGCCTGCTGCCCGGTCATCTGCGGTAGCACAATTATGAATATAATATCATTAGACAGGGTATTTGTTCCCCTTTACGATAAAATATGATTAAAGGTCACATAGGTTATAGATTTTTCATTTAAAGCTACCCCAGTTTGGTACTCTTTTTTTATATATATATAGCTACATTTTGTGCATTTCTCGTTTCTCGTGATCATCATTGAGTATTCCCCATTTGAAAAGATTACTTCTTACTGGCAATAAATTATACAGTAATTTCAAGTTAAACTCTTGTAATTTGATTTCTCTAATTTGTGCAAGATTATGCTTGAATACCGGCCGTAGACCAATCAATATCTACATTAACTTTTGTTCGTCCAATAAAGGCAACATGTGTTAGTTAATACAGTTCTCGAAGGAATGAGTTTATAGAAACGATTGCTACTTATATCGGTAACATGTTTTACCTTATGTGCAACCAACATATAAGGAACTTTGTTTTCATTTTCTTGTCTAGAATAATCATGCATAATCATCAAAGTCTTGTCTCAATTTAAACCCAGGTTTAAGGTGCACATGCTCAGTATAGCTCACCCATCTTCCAGGTTAGCTGCTAGCTGGATTTCGTGCTACAAATTTCAATTCATTGTTTTAACCTTGATTTATTGTAAAACTGCTTTAAAAAAAAGTCTGAATCTAGGCCTAGGGTGTAATCAATTGGCCTTTAAAAATATTGAATAAATGATCGATACAAAACTCGGTTATTCTACAATTTCCTCCCAGATTATAGTCAAAATACATTCAGAACATCCTAAAAATGCTCTCAATAAGATTAAAATGACTAAAACGGATACTAAAAATAATCAAAATACCTCCTTGATGCAGAATAATTAGTCCTGGTAAACATTGAAGCTTATTTGGTCGAATTTTAGGCATTCTTTTTGGACGATGCAATCCGTTTTTTAACCGTATGTTTACGTACGCACGGCGGCCGAGAAGGGAAGGCATCGCAAAAAAGTGCGATCTACTTTTCGGCCCGGCCGCCGTGCGTTCATGGTTCGTATACACACGGTTAGCAAACGGATTGCATTGTCCCAGAGAGTTGTAATGAATGGAGATACCATCTCGAAAGAATTTACCGAGGGAAAGATACTCAGGATTAACTTGGCTTAATTAACAACAAGAAATGTTACCCTCTCCAGCCATCAAATCCATCAACAGTTGTCCTTATTAATGCACAGATCCCCTCTGGCATTCCAAATATTACGAAATGTTACGCAACGTCGTCTGCTTCCCTAAGTTCTCTATACACTCGGTCGTAAAAAATATACAGGCATCGAATATAGAAGTCATGCGTGGCACCGCAAACATTACGTCATGTTCAGTCAAGATGTCTATACATGTAGCTATAAGATTTTCTGTTAGTGGGTGTCGCACAGTGACACCTTCAAAGAACTAAACCAGACTTCAGAATACGGGCCATTGGCCTTACATATTGTTAAGTATAAATGTGGCAACACGACAATATCGAGTAAATTCTTTTTTGTTTTACAAACAGGGTTCAGAAATGATAGTAAAGCTAAGCTCATTGCTTACAATCTAAACATGTATAAAGCAATAATGATGTAGTAATGATTTTAATGATAGTAATAGTAAAAGTAATAGTAATACTAACTTCTGGATTGATGAGGTAAAAGCCGTAAAGCAGTGTTTCTTGATATCCCTTGATATCATCAGATACATTTAATCGTCAAGTTTGGGACATGCAAATAATAGAGGTACAGTGGGTTGCTAGGCAAACAGGTCAGCCAATGTTGCGTTTTTGGTTTGCCTGTAGATAATATATAGCTGGGAAAATAGCGTGTGGTATTGTGTTGATAGCAGAAGTTTCAAGGTTAAAATTATAGACACTGAATATATATATTCTTCTCACAGTATATGACGTTTTCTAAATCAATATGTAAGAAAACGTGTCAAGCTCTACACATGCTCTAGTTCTGTAAGAGGGGCGCCATTATATATACAGTGCGTCCCAGAAAAAACGAAACCGAGAGTTATTGATGATTTATCATAACTTAATCACAATTATAATTAATAAATGTCACATATCTGTAAAGCTTAGATCCTCAAATTTCATTTAAGGCAAATCATATGATGCATATTTCACGCATGAGTGATTAAAAACAATTTGAAGGATACCAAAAATTCATTGGCGGTATCTGAATTTTCCAGAAAGTTCATTTTCTGCCCTTTCATATGACACCTCAATCAGAGAAATTTAGCAAGGAATAACAAAGTTCTATTCGTTTAAAGTAATGCTTGCATTTCTATAATTTTATTAAACGAATCCGTTCCACTGGCTGCCTGTCCTTACTAGCAATTAGTTTTTATCATTGTTACTCACCACTCCGTTTCGTTGACGATCAACCATGCATAAAGTCTTTTGTCAACTCTGTTGGTTGCTACGGCAGGCCCTATTGTGCTTCGACTAACTATTACATAAAACATGTCCTCAGTAAAAAAAAAAATAGATTTGAACTTCATGTCGACGACATTTACTTAGTCTGTTGTTTGAAACTATTAACATGAATACATATCTATGCTTTTGCAGCATATGCAATGGTCGAATATATATTTAATGGCGTTCCTCCAACAAGAGCATGTACAGTGCGTCCCAGAAAAAACGAAACCGAGAACTATCGATGTTTTATCATAACTTAATCACAATTATAATTGATAAATGACACATATTTGTAAAGCTTAGATCCTCTTCTTTCATTTGGTGCAACTCGTATAATGCATATTTCACGCATGAGTGATTAAAATGAATTTGAAGAGGGGAAAACAAAAAGTCATTTGGCGGACGGTATCTGAATTCCAAAGAGAGAAAGCTGGGTTTCTGCTCTTTCATATGACACCTCAGTCAGGAAAAATGAGCTAAGAATAACAAAGTTATGTTTGTTTAAAGGATTGCTTGCATTTCCATAATTTCATTAAACGAATTTGTTTTCACTGGCTGTCTGATGTAGCAACAAACGGAATTAACAAAAGACTTTACTCCGTTTCGTCGACAATCAGCTGTAGACGAAAGACTTCAATCATGCATGAAATATGCATCATATGAGTTGCATCAAATGAAAGAGGAGGCTCTAAGCTTTCCAAATATGTGTCATTTATTAATTATAAATATGACTAAGTTATGATAACGCATCGATAGTTCTCGGTTTCGTTTTTTCTGGGACGCACTGTATAGAGCTCGACACGCTTTCAAAAATATTGATTCATAATATTTTCATACGATGTGAGAGAAATGTGTATCTATACAGTGTCTGTAATTTCAACCTTCAAACTTTTGCTATCAATACAATACCACACGCTATTTTCCAAGCTATATATTTCCAGGTAAACCAAAAGCGCTATATTGAGAGGGCCGCTTACTTTAATAATAACTTAAATAGGCCTCTAGTTTTCGAGACCCAGACTTGACTATCGAATTTGTTAAATAATATATATAAACGCTGCTTTACGGCTGTTACCTCATCAATTTAGAAGATATTATTACTATAACTTTTACTATTATTATCATCATCCCTATCATTCTTTTTAGTTTTAAGTGATTTCATTGGTCATGTAACATATGTATTTTTGTATTTTCCTTTCTCATTAACGTATTTGGAACATTATTAAACAAGTTATATAAATAATTGATTATCAACTGATAAATCATTTTGGTGAACATACTGAATATAATAATACATGAATTCTCAACATGCAACTGTATATAATTTAAATTTAAACAAAATAATATTATATGGTATATTAAAAATATATCATTTGAATACAAATAAAATCAACTGTTATTCATTTATAGAAGAAAAAAAACACGGTTCAATATGGTTCAGACAGCAACAAAAAAAGAGACAAGAAATTAACATTACTAACAACACACGACGAACAAAAACAGAAATAGAAGAACAAAAAAAGTACCCCCCCCCCAAAAAAAAAAAAAAAAAAAAAAAAGAACAAAGTAATAAGACGGACATCGTTAAGGTTGGTCATGGCTGCATCCTATCCTCTGTTTGGAGGACCATGTGTCAGGTCCATGGGAGGATCATTTTTTGTAACAATGTTTATTTTTTGGCCACTTTACTCTGTGTCTATCTTTCGGATACGAATAGGGAAGGTTACGTACCCCCACCCCCGTTCCCCCCCCCCCCCCGTATCTACACCACTGGTAACGCCCGATCAGGGAGGGGGTGACAAGTGTGAAACTTCAATAAAAACATTGTAATACAATACTTAATAGCATTTCCATCTAACCACATAATAATGAACAGTTAATGTGACTATTTTTAGTCTGTGAAAGCGTAGATCTTTCCTCACTCTGCCTAACTTTACCCTAATACAGTCATGTGCGAATATCCATGTTCATTTATATCGCGAGACAAAATAAAGAGGAAATACATAGGATGAAGAGAGAGAGAGAGAGAGAGTATAAGACCATGATTCTACCAAAACTCTTATATAATTTTCCATTCATTCAATACATTCAATACATCAGTTTTGCAAGACAAACTCATCACATCAAATTAACTCTTTACTACTTATTATTCACAGAGTGTATACTACTAACAGTAATACAATTAAGAACACAATGGCTGACAAGTCGTTGGTAAATTGTGTCTGCAAACTAGACTAACAATTATTCAATCTCCCAAATAAAGTCACTATTATAATGCAATTTGAGAGAAAACACTAATTGTCATCTGGATTGCATCATCCAACAGTCCAAAAATATATCTAATCGTAAATTGTACTCATCCAAGGAATATAAAGGTTATCAATATATGAATGTTGGCTTAATCATCCATATACGTATGTACTCCCTAATATCTCTGATTTCTTATTCAGAGACTGACAATCATCCCTGCAATCTATATTCTTTGACTACAATACCATACAGTTTTGGTCCCTCACTGTATACATGTATCAAGTTTATCTTAAAAGGGAAGTCCACCATGATATCAAGTTAATAGAAGCAGAAAAATTAGAAGAACAGGTCAGTGAAAGTTTACGCCAATTCAAATTAAAAATGAGAAAGTTTTAAGTGAAAATTGGGAACTCTGTGACGTACCTTGCAAGCTCCCCTCCCATGTGCTCTAAATGTTGAATTTGTTAATTTTTCATTTTCGTCGTTATTTAGGAGGGATTATATATTTTTGTCCATACAGGGATGTATATAACATATTTCCAATAATCATATTGAAGGTGCATGTATGATTGAAAATCTTGAGGGAATAATCGAAATTTCTGAGTTACTTTAATTAGTACAGAGTGAATGGGAGGGGAGCTCGCAATATACGTCACATTGTTGCCAATTTGTGTTTGACTGATTGCAACTTAAAAACTGCATAACTCTTTTATTTTTAACAAACAAACGTTATACAATTACATGAGATGGAGTAATTTTAAAGAAAAGGGCTTTCAAATGAGAGAAACCTAGACAATAATCAACGCTCGCTTTCCAACTCTCATGAGGTTAACTGCAACACATGTAGTATGTACTTCTATAGAGGTTATACTATACTTAGATCATATTCTGCACAAACATATCGCATTGGTGTATCAAAATGTTTATATATAATACAAACAGCGGTTTCCATTAGTATTACATATATTAGAGAAAGTGTGAACAGGTTTCTTACCTTATAGAGAATAATTAATGAAAATGAGTCAAGATGCTGTTATTGTGAAGTACGCATGAGCAAGTGAGCACCAGACCACATGGTCACAGCTAGTCCACTGCCTGGGTTGTTTCCGTGTCACGCACCCAAATCAGCAGAGAATATAACACACCTTTAACGCCCAAAGGAGACAAAGGATACAGTTCTTTCCTTTCCTTCTTATATACCCTCGCAATACGGATTTGTTTTTTTGATTTGCGCGATCGGAGGAGACACCGCGCTATATGGGGGTGCGTGTTGGGGAGGAGGACAAAGACAATTGAAGAAGAAAAAAAAATCCATGTACTGTATATGAAAGTGGACTAGGTTACAGCATCCACACTCTGGTGGTTGGACTAATTCATTTTCTTGGGAGGGGTTTATTGGCGGCCAAATGGTTCAAAATTAGCGTGATTACTTCAAACAAACAAAGAACAGTCATAAACAGACAATATATAAAATTTAAAAAAGACAAAGGTTAGTTGATCAAAAGAAGGACACTTTTTAAAACGGACAAAAGGTTGGAGGTAAAAGAAGAACTAAAGATTCTAAAAACACACAGAGGACATTTTGAACCATTTGGCCACCCATTACGGCGGCCAAATGATTAAAAAAAAATAACTTGACTTCGAATGGTGAAAGACCATGCCAAACGGAATAGCATACGATGAACGGAACGAGAGGTCGGGGGCATTGACGGGTCAGAATGGTGCCCCCCCCCCTCCCCCTCCCTCCTACCCCGCCAATGATTGAGCCCACACTTTGCCACTGATTGTGTTGATAGCAAAAGGTCCAAGGCTGAAATCCCAGACACTGAATATATGCATTTTTCTCACAGCATGTGACACTATTCACAATCAATATGTACGAAAATTTGTCGAGCTCTATTCATGCACCAGTTCTGTTGGATGGCCGCCATTAAATATATATTCGATTATTGCATATATAATTAAATATGCTGCAAACTCCTGGATATGTATTTCTCTTAATAGTTTCAAATAACAGACTGAGTGTATATGGTCGACATAAAGTTAAAATCCAGTTAACTCACTGAGGACATGTTTTATGTATAGAATTGGTAAAGTTTAGTCAAGGCACAATAGGGCCTACCCGATCACTACTAACATTTAAAGTTGCTAAGCTATTCATCAGTACAGTGATTAACCGATAAAGGTTAGCTGTAAAAACTCACGTCTCCCTGGTAATACCCCCCTTTTGGGAGGAGGGGGTGGTATATTATTGAAAAATGCTTTGGGGTGATCAGATATGCGTTCTTGATGTATAAGCCAGTTCATAGATACAATCTGCGCATGGGCAGATAAAGGTCATTTGTACCAAAAAGGTCAAACCCACAGAGATGAATACTGGATATGCGCTCATGAAAGTTATGTTACATTATTCATTTATGCACCAACGGTACATTCTATGATACGCAGGTGGAAGTATTCTTTTCAAGAGGGCAAACAAAAGGTATTCATGACGCACATCTAGGACTTTGGCAGTTATTATTCTAATATGCTCAAAGTGGAACTTCTCCATGTGTTAAAGATCTGTGGATATTTGTACCATGTGCTATCTGTAAACTTCCTTATTGTACAGCAGATATAAAGAAGAAATGGAGATATGAGTAAATGATAGAAAACAAACGAGAAAAGAGACAGAAAGAATGTGTATTTGTGTCCTTTTTAAAGTTTTGAAATGCAACATTTTACCATTCTAAAATGGGCAAGGGGTATATGATGCTGTCATTGACTTTGAAGCCAGATGGAAGTACGTTGATGACTTGAGCTTGGTTGAGGTGCACCCTTGTAATCAACCATCTAACCTCCAATCGGAGCTCAATCATCTTCTCCAGTGGTGTCACCAGAACGACATGAAACCTAATCCCCCAAAATGCAAATGTGATGAACTTCTCATTTGCTAAATGCCCACCTGTCTTTCCTGTGTTGCACATTGCTGAATCTCCCCTTCCGGAAGTTGACTGTCTTAGAATTATGGGCATCATTCTCCAACGCGATTTGAAATGGAATTCTAACGTGTCCTCGATGGTCTCCAAAGCAAGTAGACGTCTGTACATGCTACGTCGCTTAAGGAAATGCAACCTCCGACGATCTGAACTCGCGGATGTTTATGTCATGTACATCAGACCAGTATTAGAATATGCGGCCCCTATCTGGTAATCAGTAATCACCCTCTTACCCTCGCAATACGGGTGTATTTTTGGGTCGCACGATCAGAGGAGACACCGCACTATGTGGGGGTGCGTGTAAGGGAGGATCGACAAAGATAATTGAAGATATTAAAAACTACATGTACACTGTATACACAAAAAAGGACAATGAGCTCATTCATTTATTTGGGAGGGGTGAATAATTGAAACAAGAATACATTTTCATAGCGAGAGCCATATTTATATAGTATCACACGAAAACAAAGCCATATTATATTATTATTATTATCTATATCAGGCTGACTAGCGAAATTTTAAAAAAAATGACTCGATAATCAAGCAATATTGTATCGACAGTTGAAGCTCCCGGATTACAGAGCAATACGAAAACAATATTGATCTGTCATCTGGGTACTGCGCTATAGATATTAAATACACTGATGTATTGTACCACTTTGAAGCCTTATATAGATAATAATCTATTATACAGTGCGACCCAGAAAAAACGAGACCGAGAATTATCGATATTTTATCATAACTAAATCACAATTATAATTAATAAATGACACATATTTGTAAAGCTTAGATCCTCGTCTTTCATTTGATGCAACTCATATAATGCATATTTTACGCATGAGTGATTAAAAGCAATTTTAAAGGACGGAAACCAAAAAGACATTTGGCGGAATTGACAAAAGACTTAATGTGACAATCATCCATGCATGGAGTCTTTCGTCTATGTCTGATCGTCAACGAAACGGAGTTAAGTCTTTTGTCAATTCCGTTTGTTGCTACGGCAGGCAGCCAGTGAAAACGAATTTGGTCTATCACTCATTTGGTCCAATTGCCTGTCGGTCTACTTACCAGTTTGTGTAATGCTCACTTTGTCTACTATCCATAATTATGACCTAATACACATTTAATCATTAATTATCATCATCATCAAACCCATTATGGTAAAGATTTAGAGTTTGTTTATGTCTAATAATATCAGGGGCCCGTATTCTGAAGTTAGGTTTAAATTTAAACCTAGGTTTATGTCTTGTCTAAGTCTCGCTAAAGGAGATGAATGGAGGAAGGGATTTTGTTGAGTAATTGAAGTAACTGAATATTTAAGTGAATAAGCAAATACTGTGACATGACTATGCATAGAGAGAAGAGACTAGAGCCGGAAAGAGATAGTAATTGTAATAAATTATGGAAGGAGTCTAATTTTAACTCTTACTCATGTCAAGATTACATGAAGTAAGAGTCTCGATGAGTTGGCTCGACATGGGCCTACGAACAGTACGAAAAACAACTGTTATATCAAATTGTTTTTAAGAGATAAAGAGATATGATTTCTCTATTAGTCGTGAATGACGGCTATCTCTGCCCCTGGACTCCCTTGCCCCTGCAACCCGACGGGGCCCTTAAACGGGCCCGTAGACCCCATCCGTATAAGTGGTTCCCAAGACAACCCTTTGTTCTATAAACCGTCCTTATGAGAACATAATTATGCTACATAATTGTTTAACAAAAGAAACTGAACATCCGTTCTCATGAATGCATTACAAAAGAAGTTTATATTGGGAAACTATTGTCATGCATTTCACGGGTGAGTGTCCTACATTGTAACTAACAAACATGTCAGTGGGTATCTCACAAGTTGTACTACTATTATCAAAATCAAAATGGCGAGCTAGCCCAATAATGGCTAGGAAGGAAACTGCGAAATGTGGAGAGAAATATTAATAATTTCAAGATAATTTTAATGGCTCATAATTTTTAACGATGCAGTGAGCTTAAGTTATCTGGGTGTCTATTGTTCAATCACATGTTTCAATAATATTAATCGGTAAATCTCAGAATTAAGGGGAAATTATTTGTCGGAACTACTGGTTTTTTCCGTATACGCCTTTGGTTGCATGCTCTTCTTCTTCCAATTCTTCTGTTAATTAAAGGGCCACTCTAACCCAACTGACATAGCCTTTTAAAACATTAATACACCTCTACTTATTAATATTCCAGCCTCTCATTTTTCAGAAAAGCTCTGTATTGACCAAAAAATGATAATAACCATCCATTTTTCACAGTTCTCACGCTTGCTGAGCTACGCCCCTCGAAAAAAAGGGTAATACGGTCACGTGGCCTTGATGACGCATTTGACGACATTGCGGGCATCTCCGATTTGTCCTAGAACTAAGAATCTTGCAATATCATTGTAATTCATAAACGAAACGTACTGGGATTATCAAGTGCATACTATTTTTCGGATAAATGTCTTTTTTCCCTAATTAATATCATAGTTTGCCTTTTTAAAGACATTTGATGCTTAAATCACCCTCCTTATCACAAGAAAGGCTCCTGCAGTGACGTCATAAACAGTTGCGCAATACAACTTCGAAACTGGGTTTTTTTTTTCTGAGCGGTCTGAGTCGTCATCCTTAAAACTAGATTCCAGAATTATTGATGATTTCTAAGAAAAATCATTGTCATGTTCAGAATCTCCGTCGAAAATTATTCTACATGTCCTTTTCCTCCATTTTTTTTAGCCTGTTTTGGTTGGGGGGCCTTTAGAGGGCTATGCAGCCTATCTCGAAGGTCTGAAGGAAGATTACCCGTCAGTGAAATTTTCTGTGAATTGAGGGTTAAAGATGAAAACAAATATAGAACGCTCATTTATTAAATAATGCCACTGACTGCTTCTCTGTCTCTTTTGTTTTCTTTCTCTCTCTCTCTCTCTCTCTCTCTTACTTTCTCTTTCACTACGGGTCACTCTCTTCCCCCTCTCTCTCTCTCTTTCTCTTCCTATCTATCTTCTCGGTCTCTAATCATCTCTTTTACCTTCCTCTCTCGTTCTCTCTCTCTCTCTCTCTCATTCTCCACTTGTTAGTTTATATTTTCAGTCCCGGTACGGTTCCCCAATTTCTGCCAGGCTCCCCCTATATTTCTCTTCCTTCTCATCTCTCTGTAATACAGGGTTCTCCCCTTCGCGCGCTCTCTCTCCCTCTCTCTCTCTCATCCAACTCCATTCATTTCTCATGGTATCTCTCACAATTTTGTTCTCTCTTTCTTCCTCTCAATCTTTCTACTCATCCCCATTATTGTCTCTTTTCTCTCCCTCTGAAGCTCATGTCCCATTCCTCCATGTTTCTGTTTATTTTCCCCGGCATATCTCACATATTTCTGCTCCTCTCACTAAATTCCTCAACTTACATTTCCTCTCAGTCTCTCTACAATCATTAACGTTTCTATCTCTTTTTCACCCTATTACGTTTTTCGTGCACGTTCTCTCATCCACCCTCCCATTACCATTCATTTATCCCGGTATCTATCTCTATTAATCAATCTGTCTCCCTCCCCGTTCTCTCCTTCGTTTTTACTCTATCTTCTCATGCAGCCTCCCTCCAAAGTCATCTAGCTATCACCGTTTTCCATGCTCTGTCCCTGGCTATTTTCTATTCAATCCACCCTTTAAAAAATATCTCCCCTCTCACTCAACTTTTTAAAGTGTTATTTTCTTTTTATTAGCATCTCCCCTTTTTGCTCCTCTCTATTTTTCTCTCTAGGTCACTCTCTTTTAAAGTTTAAATGTGCATCTGTTTCTGTGATCTCTCTCCCTCTCTCTTTCTCCCTATAGCTCCCCCTTCCCCCCTCTCTCTCTCTCTCTCTCCCTTCAAGTTCGTTTTCCCATGTCTCTCCTAGATTTCACATCGGACAAAGAGATCAGTGATACAGAAGGTACATTTAAATCTTCCTTTTTTATTCACCTTAGAATCATGACTTCTTATGACATATTATTAGTATAAAGTGTATAAGTATATGATGTTATGTCCATATCAGAAAATTTGATTTCCACTGTTTGGTACAATACAATATTAACATACACATAATGAGACAAAATACATACATAATATACAAAATACTCGAGCTGTATGGTCATCCTTACAATCAATTCCATCAGAAAGGTTATCAACATGAGCTTTATAATTATTACATATATTATCATTATTATCATCTTTGATATAATTATTTATAGTAGTTACTTACCTAGTTATTAATGCATGTTATTACTTATCTAACATCATTTTTTAAAATAATACACTCAGTGCTATTGAAATAGTGTGGCTAGATCATTTGATTGATAATTTAGATACATGTATGAAATCTATGTCTTCCGGATTTTCTCCGTAGACCACTGTACTAAATTAAAGGGCAATATTCTGACATATTCCATTCTTGTCAGTGCGCTTTGCCAGTGTAGGCTTTAAAGTTTTTGCGCGGTAACAACTAACGTCACAATTACATACCTGCCAGAATAACCTGAAATCGAGGGACCGGCAAACAGACGCGAGTAAAAATCATGCTTGATACCAAAGGTGTATATCTTTTGTAAAAAATAATGCCTTGTATAGGTAATAATAATCACATTGACAGGTCTTCTGTCGGGGATACATCAGAAATATTGACCACGCTGAGACCCTATTGCCCTCCTACTCGGGGCGATATGGTCTTTGCTTGGTCAGTATTTCTGATGTTCCCCTCAAGTCCAGTCAATATAAAATAAATGTGTCACATGACACCATTTCAGCTATTATGATACTCACAAATACACCACCATCAAACTACAACTAGCACAATCTTTTGCCTCCTTTTTTCATCAAAATGTTAAAATATCTAAGGCACTGCAAAGTTCATGTCAGTAATCCATGATCATCCATTATACATACCTGTTTTAGTTCGATTTGCATTGTCTATTATGAAAATCAGAGTGGATTATAAAAATGACATCACTTAATCAGAAGAGGATGGTGATCAAAAGGCAAGGTAACAGAATGCTCATAAGAGTACTGTCTATGTTGCATCTTATAAGCCAATCAGGAATGCAAACTCACTACAATATAAAACGTATATAAAAGGCAAGTATGGCAAACATATACAAGTTCAAAATATACATGTATCATACCATTGCATAATCATGATCATAATGATGCAAAGAAAGGCCTGGAGTATATATATCATCAACATTATTGAAATCCAGTACTGAATACAAAAAGAATAAACATGCATCGTACAATTATAGCAACATATTTACATGTACGCTAGAATGATGTAAAGAAAATCCTGGAAAACAGTTCCTCAACTGAATTTATAACATAGTACTGATGAATGTAGTTAATTATGTAGAAACAATAATCTATTTCAAATGAAATATTACATTAAAACCTCAGGCATGTTACATCGACAAAAGAGACATGTATCTTAAAATGATAGCAGCATATTTACATATACACTGGAGTGATGTAAAGAAAATGCTAGAAAATATTTCTCGAAATGGATTTATTATATAGAACTGGTGAATGTAGTTTAATACACATGTACAAGCAATAACAAAGACAAAGTTAGTTCTTAACTAACATATTGAATTATTTGAAGTTCGCTGCCATGATACCTAGAGCAATATGGCTTTAAACATCCGGGTCATTTCTGGTAACAGATTCTCAAATCATATTTTTATTGAACATGTGCAATGAGATTGACAAATATAGTGACATTTTGATAAGATAATTACATATATGACATAGCTAACTTTGTGAGAGTTGAGTGATATTTCATACCTTGCATGCAAATCTCCTGAAACAAAATGGTAAAAGCCAACGATACACTTATACTTGGTACATCACTGCATACACATATGAGTCCACATTCACAAAACGTATCTTAATTTTTGCATTACCTTCTACATAGGCCATTCACATGCTTTCGAGCATTGTGACATTATTATGATCCCTTTCTCGTGAAATGTATATACTAACACCAAATAGTGGACTGTAATCATCATTTAGGTGAAAAAGATGAAAACTTCCTTTTTACAAATATTCAAACGTTTGCAAACATTGCCGAAAATTACCCCTTTTTACCCCAAATATATAGCTATGAGTCCAGGACCAAAAACCAGCAAACTAGCCGGGACGCGAATTTGCGATTCCCAAACCATTCAGTTATGGGAAACATTTTGAGCAACGTGATTGGTTAAAAAAGTTATAGAGACACGCCCACATCGACGCGAGCCATCTCATCATGGCGGTGCGAATGTGTCTGGGGCCAAGTCCGAGTGAACCATCAAATCTTCAAAAATGATTTTCCAAATCTGCATGTAAGTAGATATTTAGACCCTGTATTTAATTATTTTATTATAAAGTCGACATGATCAGATCCGTGTCTATGACTTTTGGAATGATGTTTGCATGAATGGGCTGCACATAAACAATGGATAACAGTGAGCCTGTACGTGTCTGTAGCTAGCTCGCGTGTGAAGTGCATTGTACTTAACAACATAGCGTAGGAATGTGTAATGCCTAATCCTTTCATCATACTCTGATTATTAGAACAACTGCTGGGCCTCTCTGCAACCCTTTTTTTCCTCTCAGACTCAAGCTCTCATTTATACATAGACATCTAGACTCATAAAGTTCATACAGGCCCACTGTTATCCATTGTTTATGTGCAGACCATTCATGCAAACATCATTCCAAAAGTCATAGACACGGATCTGATCATGGCGACTTTATAATAAATTAATTAAATACAGGGTCTAAATATCTACTTACATGCAGATTTGGAAAATCATTTTGAAGATTTGATGGTTCACTCGGACTTGGCCCCAGACTCTTTCGCACCGCCATGATGAGATGGCTCGCGTCGATGTGGGCGTGTCTTTATAACTTTTTAAACCAATCACATTGCTCAAAACGTTTCCCATAGCTGAATGGTTTGGGAATCGCAAATTCGCAGCCGGGACACATGGACCGGCAAAAATCTAGGTCTGGACCCTCCGAATTTGGAAGTTTTTACTTAGGGTTCATGCATACAGACTGTAAAAGTTAAATCTGGACCTCTTTTCCCCATAAATAGTTAGTGTGGAGCCCTGTATAATACGTACACACATTCTTGATGAAGTGTTAAAAGAGGAATAATGTCTTAATCTACGATACCATAAAAACTAGATTTCATACTTTGATTGCTTCTCTGGGATTTCAGGACCATCCTGTGGAACTCTTGAACGAGTACAAGGAGCTTTCCTCTTATAAGGCCTGCTCCGACTGCTGCTACCTTCTCTGTCTGTCTGGGACAATTGATATACAGTGTTCGATGTATTGCCAACATGAAAGTCTTTATCACTACCGGTACTGCTTGTACTTTGGATCAGAGATGAAAAGTTGGTTAAATGTGATATCTGACTGGAAGAATCTGGCCTACATGACTTAGTAAACTTAGTAACGTTTGGGTGGCCCAAGTCAACCAAGTTGTCTGAGTCAATTGAGTTGCCCAAATCAGCCAAGTTGTCTGAGTCATTTGAGTAAACCAAGTCGGCCAAATTGTTTAATTCATTTGAATTGCCCAAGTCAGCTGAGTTTTCCGACTCATCTGAGTCACTTGAGCTGTCCAAGCCATCTGAGTCATTTGAGTTGCCCGAGTGAGCTGAGTTTTCCGACTCATCTGAGTCACTTGAGCTGTCCAAGCCATCTGAGTCATTTGAGTTGCCCGAGTGAGCTGAGTTTTCCGACTCATCTGGGTCACTTGAGATGTCCAAGCCATCTGAGTCATTTGAGTTGCCCGAGTCAGCTGAGTTTTCCGACTCATCTGAGTCACTTGAGCTGTCCAAGCCATCTGAGTCATTTAAGCTGTAAAGGAAACACATTTTTTCTTATTATCTGTTTGAAAGATGAGAGATAAAAAATCAAATACTATTGGTATTATTGAAATTACCTGTCTCAATAAACATTTTGATCAGTGAATGAAGAAGAAGAAAAAAGGAAGAGACTACAGTGTAACAAAAATATCAAGAACACACACAAAGAAAAACCAGGAATGCCAACAAATCTACAAATTTAAAGTTGATAGCACATTACAGTAGGATTTGTTCTTCAATAAAGCTGTAACCGAATATTTAGTTTTGTCAGACCAGAAATTTGTAATTGTTTAAGGTACACAGTGTCACTTTATCACATGCTTCCTGCTGTGGTATATATCATAATTATATATTTTCTTAGTATACCATTAGAGGCTCTATAAAGGCACATGAAAAGTATACATGCTGTTATCGATTAAAAAAAAACACATTTACTGTACTGACCTTTGCAAACATGTGAGGGCGTAAAGAAATGAGTCCAAGTCATCTTGAGCATCTCCATTGAACCTGAAGTTTCCCTTCCTGATCTGAGGAAAACAATCCTGTAACATAGAACAGCAACACTGCTTGTTAACTCTGTATCAGTAACAAGTAAGTGGATCTATTTCATTCTTGCTAATAATCTATTTTCTTTGGGAATATATACACTCAAGATCTAAAGTTACGTCACTTAAACAAAATGAAAATAAGAAAGATAAAAAGAAGTATGAAGAATTAGAAAAAAAGGAAGAGTAAGAAACATTTTGCGCAGTAGATTTACGAAAAATTCAAAAAGAAATTGATCCAATACATATTGCAATTGCATAAAAACTGTAATACTAATATTAATGGTAGTTTTACTGTAGTATTACTGTAGTAGTATCCACTACCTATAGCAGTAGTAGTTGATATTTGGTATCGACATCAAGTTTTAAAAAAATACCTGTTAGAATTTGTTTTAATAGTTTTTTTTTCATAGTATTAGGGGATCAAAGAACAGGAGAGCATTACTCTTACAATTAAACCCTTATTATCTCATAACATTTATTGAATTCCCAATTTCTGCTCTTGACCCATAACTACACCTAAAGGCAGAGCTGCCAACCTTGTGCAACCCCCCCCCCCCAAAAAAAAAGGAACCATGATGGCAAAAAAAAAGGAATTTTAAGCAACAAAAAAGGAATTCATTAAAACGAAACTTACAGCCACACGCGACAAACTTTTAATGCAGAAATGTCCATTCTTCATGCTGTTATTTCCATATTTTGGACCTATAGTTTTGGGGTTTTTTGTTGTTGGTGGTATTACGTAATTTGGAGGAAAAGAACAGAATAATTCCGGGAAAAACGTAATGGTTGGCAGCTCTGCTAAAAGGGGTGGGTCGGATGGAAGCTGGCTCCTCTCCTCTAAGCAATATGTTTGAGAATAATTTATTTTCCAAGATCTGTCCTGACTTAACAGTCTAGAACCTTGTGCATCTTTGATAATAAATGTATAGAATTTAATCATGGGTTACTGTGCAGTGCCAAGAATGATAGTACAGTGCACAGCCAAAATAGACATTTACCCATATGTAATGTACACAATGCAGATTTAAGAGGATAAATGTGACTGTGTCTCCGATATGACTCCCTCCCGGGTCATAAAAATTAGGTTCCTGTTTCCCCAAATTGTATGATGATGAAAAAAATAAGCCCATCATAAGTAACGTTTCTTAACAATGAAAAACAATCAACACATGAGCATCTCGGCACAGATTGGTATATTATTCAATTTGACATTATATTCATTATATCCATGTTTGACAATGTTTAGTACCAATATCATGCCTTTAAGTGTCAAAATATGTGGTAAAAGTAGAAATAGAATATGGGACACACCATTTTGATTCATGCAGGATGAAAGAATCATGCTAAAAAAAAATGTTGGAATAACAAAATGGCTTTCTAAAAATTCTTCTACACAACATACAGCTCAAATATTTTTTTTAAAACAATTTTTCTTTTCTTACTCTAAACACTGCATGCTTTTTAAAAAGTTGATATTTAGTTTGTAATCATACTACTTTTTACCGCTGAGGGTAGTAGAGTTGATTTAAGCGTAGTTATCAACATGAACAGTACATGTGTAAGAACCTCATAGCAAGCCCATTCTGATCAAAATAGACCTAGTAATTCCTCAAATATCTTTATTTCTGTGGTATTTCTTGGAAAAACTATTGAATGCTCTGTCCAAGTTATGTATCTGTTTAAAACAATTTTGAGTAGTTGTTGTCTTTCTCATTATGCCCTTATAGTTTTGAATGATATCTTGGTACGATCACATTTTTAAAAGGGTTTGTTTCAGCATGTACTACAGCTAACATACTATGCCTATACCTTCTGTGACTAGTCCAAACTTTCATTGCAGTAGCGATCAGAATCAAAATTTGTTGTGATTACTAAGTAGATATATCGGGTTTTAAAAGAAACACACAAGGTACAGTCAAACCTGCTTTAGTGGCCACCTGTATATAAAGACCACGTTTTGTTCACTTTGAAAATGGTTTTTCATTGAAACATGTACTAAAGCAACCTGTCTACAAAGACCACTTTTTGTGTTTCCCTTGGGCGGTCGCTATAGACAGGTTTGACTGTATTTAGATTAAAAGAACAGTATTTAAAATTGCGAAACATGGAAAAAATATAACTTCATATGAGATAAATTCTGATATCAGCCAAGGCATGTATGCTTATTCAAAGGTTTGTGATATATAAGCATATTGTAAGGTGGTGTGATGAGGCTGGTGGGGACACTTGGTCATCAATCATCAAAGCTTTAGAGCTTTGGATCTGCATTGTTTGTGAATATATTTAAGGGTTGTTTTACAATCAGGGTACACAATAGAAAAACTCACCTTAATGGCCGTTAAAAACAAAACAATAAACAGCCAAGAATTTTTTTTCTTGGTCAACTATTTTGCACCATTAGATCAACCTATAACAGCAAATAATTTTTTTGAAAGGACCAAATACTTTTCAAAATATGTAATTATATGCCGTTTTTCACATTTTTGCTGTCTCATTTCATTTTTCGCAAAGTTTGAACATGTGCATATCAGACATACGTACCCCCAAAACATTATCAACTATCAGAATTAACTCTTCCAACGGTTCTTTGTAAGATCCGAATTGGATGTAATATTTTGGAAAATCTACAAATTTTAACTTTCACCAAAAATGAGGTGCAAAATGTGTCAAAAAATGTCCTTTCCAAAATCAGCGCTATAAGTTAAAATAAGACCGCACTCAATTATTTTTGTTTTCTTCCTTGAAAAGAATCACTAATATCCTACAAAATCATTTATATTAACTTTACCCACACTTTTGGTAAATGCGCGTTTCAAATTTGTTTGTCAGGGGTGTGACAAAAAGTGTCCTCCCTGAAAAAGTGACATTTTTTTATCAGCACTCCTTCAAGAAGAGCCAAATTTTGAAACCAACTTATGTCATTAGTAGGCCTAACATTGTTTTTTTTATGTGCAATAGATAATATTGTTTTTTGTTTAATATTCACACTGATTTTGAAGTAACATTACAAGCCAGAGCAATATGACACCGAGTTCCTATAGGACATCTATTTCTTCAGATGGTCATATCTCAGCCGATACTTAACATATTCAATTGGTTTTCAACATTTGGAAATTATTTTTGATGCTCTTTCGGAAAATGAAGAAAAATTAAGAAATTCCAAAAATACATTTTTATGATGTCACAGTTTCAGTACTGTATAGTCTTACCAATCCACTTTACCAAAGCTCAAAATTACTTGTCATTCATAAGCTTCAAAAGTTAGTAAGTAAGAGGCTTCTTACAAAAAAGAAGCAACAGTTGTTATAACTTGTTTCTTAACAAAAGTTGTATTCATTGTGCAAATGATTTCCAAAAAACAAAGAACATGGTAATGACACATTATTTAATTCCAATACAATGATTGCGATGGACTTTCAGTAAGTCCTCTGCTGCATTTAGAGAAAACTACTTTGGAGAGAACATTGTAGGCCTGGTATATGGTATGGCATATATCTGCCAGTTTAGATGTTTAGTTGGCAGAGTGATATAAGGGGCATGAGACATAAAACTTCTGTCTAAGATTGTACATCTAAGTTGCACACATAGTATTGTTGTCTTTATAAAGAAAGATGGATTACGAGCATAAACCAATCATATGTCAAAATATAATGTCCTCTTAGAATGTTAGTGGAAAGGATGTAAAATCTCCAAAACACTGTTATGTGGTTAACTATTCCTAAAAACTTGTAACTATCAGGCCTGACAATAACCTGATTTAAATCAGTTTCCCGCTTGAAAAAAAAAAGAAATTCCTGATTTGGTTTTTCTTCCCATTTTTTTTTTAATAATATTTTTTTCCCGATTTTTTTTTAAACATTTTTTTCTTCCCGATTTTCCCGATTATCCCTATTTGTTCCCAATTTTCTCACTCAAATGGGGTGAATGTTTTTAAATACCATTTTGTCACCCAGAATCCTATTTATTTATTTTTTTACTCAAGGGGGGACGGGTTGAGGGGAAAAATTGCAAAACTGAATTTTACATGAATAAAACCATTTTGCACTTGAAAAATTGAGTTGTATTCTGACTCCATATCATCAAGCTATCAAACTATGTCATTCACATTTACCCAAAGAAACAATAAATATTTTCTTTCTGCATAATGTCATCAGGTGACACTTGACCCTATTTTTTTAAATTAAGGACAGGTTTAATGCTTGAAAAAAAAAGTTTGACACTTGTAGCCCTGAAATTTTTCAGACTTTACCAGTAACTTAAATACAACACACAAATAAAAATTCAGAAGAATCAATGGAACTTTTTTTTCACCCCAAGTGAGACAAAGTGTGTACCCTGATTGTAAAACGACCCTTAAAGGGATCGTTTAACAATGTCAAATCTGAGATACACGGTCCTACATGTTACCAGTGTCTGTGATATGGTGTAATATTGAAGCCCTACAAAAATCGCGCTTCAAAATGATCAAGAAGTGCCTCAAAACATTAAAAATCTTTGAGTGACCGGTTTTACCATACTCGTTTTCCCCAATCGACTGTAGTGTTATGAAAACCGTCAGGCGAACGGTGTTCAAAATTTGTAATTCCAATCATAAATATCTTGATAATCAGACAGGCGATCGGCTTGTAAAAGTCATGGGGTTCCTGACTGACCTTAAGGTTTCTAATTATCATTGCATCATGAGCTAAATCCAGAATTTTGTTTCAGAATCTGTGACAAAGTTACCGGATCCCTTTAAGCAGTTCATCAATACATGCATATATGTTTTATTGACTAATTTCAGACTATTCTTACATTTCATACAAATTCCATTAATCACATAGTTATATTCATAATGACATCCTCAACAAAAATTAATGAATATATTTAATTTTTAAATGCATTTCTTATCTTTTTGAAAAAGAGGAACATACCAAAGTTTCTATGGACAGGAGAATTTAGTAAAAGTCATTTTCTTTAAAATTCTAAATGTATTCTTTATAGGGCTTCCAACCTGTTTGCATTGATAGGTCCTACTCCTACTAACACTGAAAATTAATAGTACCCATAAACATGAATTTGCTATTAATGTGTTAAAGGTATTCATAACTCTGGACTTTCATGTGCACATGACCCCTAATGCCTGGATTACATTTCGCTTGCGATTAGTCTACAGGGCCCGTATCCTGCCCGTATCCCCTTTTCCGTGCGGCCTCCATGGGGAGGCAGAAGGCGGCCGTGAGATTTTCGTACGGATTCACGGGTTCCGATTTAGTTTCGTGGGGAGTTATGGGGCTTCCACATATACACTCCGGGGCCCGTACGGCGAGTAAAAACGGAAATTTTGGGAATTTTGGGCCGGTGTCCGGCCGGTTGCCATAAAGTTCCTACGGGCGCTGTGACAGTTTTTTAAGCCGTACGGGCACCGTGGTGCTGAGTTGGCTGCTCCCAATATTACCGGCGTTTTCATCTGACCGTTAGGCCATAGAAAGCCCATAAAGGGCCCGTAGGGTACCTAACAGGTCCCGTGTGGGCTCCGGACGGTGCCCGAACGGCCCCTCACGATTTTGGGGGTCAATTTTCTTGAGTTCTCAAGGGTTCCGTACGTGTACCCTACGGCGCCCTCACGGGCCCCTCAAGAGCCCCGGGTGATATGCACAACAATAGGCGTCTGCCGTCCGGGGGCCATTTAAAATGAATATTGCCCGTGCGGTTCCCTCACGGCGGCATCTCGAAATGTACAACGCAGTTTTAAATACAGGAGATGCGGATACCAGAGGACACCTACAGAGTGAGTCAGAAAAAATGTGCCACTCTTTAAACGTTGTATTGTTTGAAGTATGAATATTTAATCATGAGTTTCATGATACGTCTTGATAGAGTTATCCTCCTAGTACATTAAGGTACCATTTTCATTTGAATCTCTGCATGCATGACTGAACATCAGACAATCTTTACAAGACTGGCAGATCTCACTTGCGCCGAGTTGCCATAGGTGACGAAACCAAAGTTTATGCAGACATAGAAGGAGAAAGCTTCAATGGGGGCACCATACCACCAAACATAATACGTACCCAACATAAACCAGACATTTGCCACATTGACAACAAAAATAAGGACATTATCGTCATCGAACTCACAGTCCCCTTCGAAACTAACATTGACAAAGCACATCAACGGAAACAAGACAAATACGCAAGCCTCACACATGACATAACATCAACAGGGTTGGAAGAGCAAACTAATCTGTATTGAAATCGGTTCACGTGGACTCATAACCCCACAAAATAAATACCGCCTAAAGGAAATCCTCAAAATCACTAACTCAACTAGGTACCCGGAATCCAGGGACGAAATATTGAAGGCCGTTCTTTTTAGTTCTTATGTAATATTCCAAGGTAGACGTGAGCCAGCATGGCAATTTGATCAATACCTTTAATTTATCAATCTATATACATTCATTTTTTGTTGTTTTTGTTTATCAATGAACTTGTAACCATTCTGTACCAAAATGACAATATTTACCGTAATACGCAATTTATCTCGATTCAATTATACACTATTCATTTATGTATCATGTATGGGGATCTTCTAGCTTCCTCACCATAATGTTACAATCTTCTTCTTTTACCCTGTTCTGTACTATACCACTTCTGTTTTCCTCTCCTTTTCTCCTTTTCTCCTTTTCTCCTTTTCACATCTTCCTTTTCCCTCTCTCTTTATCCCGGTGCTCCTTGTTATCACATATATTATTACACTGTAACTTGTATTGTTATTGTTAATGTACTTTGCTATTGTATGTATTGTTCATTATAACCTGCCGCCTAACCCACTGGGTTGACGGGCCTGGTTTTTTGTGTACATGATCTCTAATAAAGACTTGATTTACCACCCGTTTTGAACAAAGACAGCAATTTTTTTTTTAATTATACAATTATCCAGACAGACAAAAACACACAAATACACACGAACGCACACACAGATACGCACACACAACACACACGGTGACCATTGTTTCATAATTAGCTCTCATCTTAACCAATATAGTGAAAGCGTGATTTGTCTTCATGATCATATCCACATTCAACAGCGCATAATGATGACGCGCGTAATCATATGCGCTGTGGCATGTGAATCATGAAGACAAATCACGCTTTCACTACATTGGTTAAGATGAGAGAATTAAAATCGTCATATCCTAGCATGTAATTTCTTAAAAAGTTCTCATCTGTGATGTTTCCGGTCAACACACAATCTTCTTCTAACTCGTCTATTGGCGCGAAGTTGGTTCTGGGCAAGAAATATTGCCGCCATTATATCACCACGAAAGATACAATAACCCCCTACCTGTTGTAAATATTGTTGTAAATACCATGCAAGATAAGATAAGATAAAAGATACAGCAACTTTCAGAATACCAATTATCTCGACATATTATCTCCCGTGTGCATATGCAAATGAGGATTAAACGCCACTTTATTAATAATACGCACAATTACAAACGCACCAAACTATAAGCGCAGGCGCGGCCAATGAGATGAGAGAAAAGATACAACAAAAGATAACACAAAAGTTACACAAATGTTCAGAATACCAACTTTATCTTATCTCCAAAGATACAACAATATTAGAGATAACACAGGGTTCAGAATACCTCCCCTGGCAGTCTTGTAAAGATTGTCTGATATTCAATTTCAATTTAGTATTAATTGTCCATTTCTTGATATTTGATTCAGTGATACATGCAGATATTCAAATGAAATTGGTACCTAAATGTATTGGGAGGATATCTCTATCAAGATAAATCATGAAACCCATGATTCATACTTCAAACATTACAACTTTTAAAAAGTGGGACATTTTTTCTGACTCGCTCTGTAGTTCAGTGCATCGCACGGCACTAGGCCGGGCGCCTTGAGGACCGCGGCCGGGCCCCGATAGGGCACCTTCCGGGGCCCGGTTTATATGTGACGTAGGCATATTAAACAAATTTGAAAAATCGTAAGCCCGTAGCCCGTAGATATGTCGTAGGTGGCATTGCACAATCCCTTCACGGCCATTGCGTGGAGGCCTAACGCTAATCGTGCAGCAAACGCACGATTTTTCAGTGAACATGGGGGCAACAGACGCCGAAAAAACGGCACGGAGGCTGCACGGTCACCGCGCCTTCTCCGCGCAACCTCTGCACGGAAGCTGCACGAGCTCCGTACGATTTCCGTGCGGAGGTTGCAGAGACTGCACGGGTGTTGCACTGAAATTGCATGATTTCCGTACAATCTCCGAGCAGCCTCTGTACGGATGTGTCCCGGTCTGTCCCAGAGGTCCAATACAAGAAATGGCACGATGCTCGTAGATAATGTAAACACAAACATCGCAGCCCGTAGACTCCTACGATGCCCCAAAATCGCACGAAAAATCGTAGACCAATTTATCGTGCGGCGCTCGGGCCAAATGTAATCCAGGCATTAGTCAGGAGGTTTGTTGCTATGGTACAATCTGGTAAATTCAAGCCTTAATTAAGGTTTGCTCTTAAAAACTACATGACATAGTTTTCATATCAATCAAACTTGGAAAAAGTTCGAGATTGATTATTGATCAAAAGTATTAAAAAATGTCAATCGAATACACACTTGAATTTCAACTGACTCAGTACATGTGTATTTTGTTTTATTTCATGTTTCATGACTATTCCAATATACCAAGCAATTGACCTTTAAAAATGGGTGTTTTAAGAAAAAAAACTTCTATACATGTGCACTATATAACAATTATTGCTCTTTCTGTCTACCAATGATCGTCTCCATGCAGTTACATGGCAAAGAATGCCTGGTTTTTGTTTTTTGTTTTTTTTAATTCCAACGCATCTTTTATTGTGCTGTGTTAAAAGTTCGCCTTCTTTTGTTCAAGCAAAGCAACATGTGGAAATTAACACTTTCACTTTTTTTTGTTTTTTTTTTTTGTTGTTTTGTTAATGAATGACTATACTCAAATGTTTGAACGGGTGACCCACACGAACGCACCACCATGCACTTTCAAACGCACACGAACCAGACTTGCAGTTGATCACTCTCCAAATAAATGGTACTTTACATTTTTATATCATTAATGGTTTCACACGCCTTTACTCCCGACGCTCTCCTTGACGATATACACGATAGCCAATATTAAACACCCCTAGAATTTAATAATACATTTTCTCATAGTCCAGGTAATATTTCACTTTTACATATCAACTCAAGAAGTTTGAACAAGAATTTTGAATATTTTGACAACCTACTACACTCCTTAAATAACTTTGCATTTTCCGTCATTGGTATAAGTGAGACATGGCTACATGAAAATTCCCGAAATATGTTTAATTTACCGAATTATAAGTTGATCAGGGCAGACCATAAGGGAAGAAGAGGTGGAGGCGTTGCTTTTTATATTGCTTAAAATTTAAAATTCAAAATACGTTCCGATGTAAAACTAACACAAGCAGAATCATTGTTTATTGAAATTGACAACTCGAATCTCAAAAATGTCATTATAGGTTTAATTTAAAGACCCCCTGACTCTAATATTGATTTACTCTATAATGAACTGGATATACATCTTCATAAAATAGGGGATGAAAATAAACATATTTTCATGCTTGGTGACTTTAATATAAATTTCCTGCCCTCATCTGATAATGATAATTCAACTAATTTTATGCAATTAATATATTCATATGGTTTCCATTCGATTATTAATAAACCTACTAGAACTAATTTGTATTCATCAACTCAGATTGACAAAATCTTTCCAACGTGCATAATAACAAAACTATCGGGGGAATATTATGTTCTGAATTTTCTGATCACCTCCCAATATTTTTAACCTGTGAATGCCAACTATGTTACCCTAAATCATTTGATGAGTATTTTTATCGCAAAGAATCTAAAAATAATATAGAATTACTGAAACAAGATTTATTTCTAGAGCGATGGACAGATGTCTACAATGAAGACGACGTCAATACTGCATATAATCACCCTTATTACAAATTACAATACTACTATGATAAGAATATCCCTGTAAGCAAAGTAAAAAACAAACGAAGTAAACCCAAGAAACCTTGGATACCGAAAGGTTTATTGAAATCCATACAAACACGGAATCGCCTCTATAAACGACACATACACAATCCAGCTCACAATAACTTAAATACATATAAGATATACCGGTATCGCAATAAATTAACAGAATTAATCCGTTTCTCGCGTAGATTATATTTTTCTGATAGAATAAAAAAGGCCAGTTCAAATACTAACGCGACTTGGAAAATCATCAAAGAGGTTAAGGGAACAAGGACAGATCCCCCACCCACCGATAATATGACTCTAAATGGTACTAAAATAGATGATCAAAGTCTTTATGCAAACTCATTTAATTTATTTTTTACGAATATCGGACCTGAACTCGCCAGCAAAATTAACTGCCCCAGTGCTCAATTTTCAGACTTTTCCGAACAAAATCAAGAATCTATTTTATTAAACCCAACAAACCCCAATGAAATTATTAACATTATCCGATCTCTTAACAACTCAAAATCTCATGGTTGTGATATAATAAGTATGTCTCTTCTGAAGGAAATAATCTACCCACTTGCCATGACTTTAACTCATATATTTAATCACTCGTTATCACAAGGCGTATCCCTTACAAAAATGTCCTGTGGTAATTCCTGTGGTACCTGATCTTACCACACAAAATACCACAGGAATATAATGTACCACAGCAACTTGTGTGGTAATGTCACTAGACTCCTGTGGTAATGTCAACGGCTGGCTATGGTAACTTTGTATTTCCTGTGGTACTTGATGGTACCACACAAAATACTACAGGAATATTTAGTACCACAGCAACTCGTGTGGTAATGTCACTAGACTCCTGTGGTAATGTCAACGGCTGGCTGTGGTAACTTTGTATTTCCTGTGGTACTTGATGTTACCACACAAAATATCACAGAAATATTTATTACCACAGGAACTCTTGAAATATTAACTCGACTCATGTGGTATAATGTCAAAGGCTGGCTGTGGTAACTTTGTATTTCCTATGGTACCTGATGTTACCACACGAAATACCACATGAATATTTAGTACCACAGCAACTCGTGTGGTAATGTCACTAGACTCCTGTGGTAATGTCAACGGCTGGCTGTGGTAACTTTGTATTTTCTGTGGTACCTGATCTTACCACACAAAATACTACAGGAGTGTTATGTACCACAGCAACTCGTGTGGTAATGTCACTAGACTCGTGTGGTAATGTCAATGGCTGGCTATGGTAACTTTGTATTTCGTGTAGTACCTGATTTTACCACACAAAATACCACAGGAATATTATGTACCACAGCAACTTGTGTGGTAATGTCACTAGACTCGCGTGGTAATGTCAAAGGCTGGCTGTGGTAACTTTGTATTTCCTATGGTACCTGATGTTACCACACGAAATACCACAGGAACTCTTGAAATATTAACTCGACTCCTGTGGTATAATGTCAAAGGCTGGCTGTTGTAACTTTGTATTTCCTGTGGTACCTGATGTTACCACACGAAATACAACAGGAATATTATGTACCACAGCAACTCGTGTGGTAATGTTACTAGACTCCTGTGGCAATGTCAACGGCTGGCTGTGGTAAGTTGATATTTCCTGTGGTACCTGATTTTACCACACAAAATACCACAGGAATATTATGTACCACACGACTCGGTGGTAATGTCACTAGACTCCTGTGGTATAATGTCAACGGCTGGCTGTGGTAAGTTGATATTTTCTGTGGTACCTGATTTTACCACACAAAATACCACAGGAATATTATGTACCATAAGACTCGTGTGGTAATGTCACTAGACTCCTGTAGTATAATGTCAAAGGCTGGCTGTGGTAACTTTGTATTTCCTGTGGTACCTGATGTTACCACACAAAATAGAGAGCGAGATCTTTATTTTCAATTTCCTATTCCCAACGGCGCATTTCCACCATTACTTTGCAATTTCACCAGATTTGTCTTCCTTTAAAACCCAGAGTATGGAGGGAAAGGTTAGATTTACACCAGGAAAAACGAATTTTAAGTGTATTCCAAAGCAAGAATTTAAAAAAATGGGGCAGGATCGCAGAGTTTACCATACCAGGCCAAGTTTGATACATATGGCTCAGACTGTAGTCCCACACAACCACTCTTGTGTGGGGAAATACAAATAGTCGGTCTGCAGAAAATGATTAACTTTGCTGCTCTGGACAGCTAGCTGCTGGAGCTACTTTAAAGATCATCATTTTGACCAGGAGGTGAGTAATACAATTACACATAATTCAAGACAGAATGGTGTTTGCTTTCTGTACAAAATAGGAAATTTGGTTAGTAAATCTTACTCTTATAAATTTGGTTCATGAAAAAATGAAAACCGATCGCATTTGATGAAGGTGTACTGCATCTAGACAGTAGGTCTACATAATTATAATCATCTATATTCTGTGTACAAAAGGCTTATCATTGGAAGTGAAATAATAAACATGAATCTTAATTAGTAATTAAGAGAATGGGATTACTAGTACAGACGTACTGTCAGTAGTCTAATCCACACATAGCTGCATTACTATCCTGGTTGTGTACTTCCAAGCTGTGTTATTGATTCTCAACATTTCAAACACTACTGTACAAAACTCAACTGATATCACTCAAAATCGGTACTTTAGTGACAATTGATGACACCTAAATAGCAGTAAAATACAATTTTGTCAACTTACCGATGTTAAAAAGAATAATTTAAAAATTCAAACTGTAAGTCTACTGTCATATAGCCGATCGGCATGATTGTGTGAGGATCGTCCGCGAAAATTTTGAGAAAGTTTTTTTTTTTCTTCTGCGGGTTTTGGGTTCCTGATCCGTCTACTTCCATGGGTTGTCCGTCTTCCCTTGGATTTATCGCTCAAAACTTAAAAGTCTCTGTAGACTACAAAGTAAATGTAAAATTATTGCGGAACCCGTTTTTCGCATCGCCAACGTGCGGATCGGAAATCAGAATCTTCAGCGAAAATGCGGACGATCCTTTTTTTTGCGGGCATCTCGATCACGTCATGAATTTGTGAGGGATACAAGTAATTGTAGTTTTTAGATGAATTTCATTTGTACAGTTATATGCCATGTTCAACTCTTAATTTTCGCTGGATTTATTTTGAGAGCATAATAGAATACTACAACGTGCTTATTTTTGTATTTGTTTTTTTAATTTTTCAGGGTATCTTCGGCTGCTGGAAAGTCATCAACGTGGACTGTGTGGCACTGGCATGCTTGTCTTCTGGTGTACATGCAGACATGCAGTCTTAATTTGTAAGACTGAACTGTCCAAAATACATCAAGGAAATGCAAGACATGAGTGAGAGTGTGAGACCCATACTGGGTAAATGTTCATCGGTATGGGATTTCTATATTAAATGGAAAGCATTTCAAAATGATGTAAATTATGCCGATCAACAAGCATTCAACAAGTACTTCCAGGTCGCCACGCCCTGTCATAATCACCTTACGTTCGGTCGGAATGAATCTGAGAAATAAATCTTCAATACACATCTTTGTACCAAGGCAATCTCGACGAACATAAATTGAATTAACTTACAGCGTAATAAAATATTTACATATATCCTATATCTGTGTGTGAATATATCTTCATAACTTTATTTCTCTACACTTTTTGTCATGACAGCTCATTGCTGGTATAGTTGATGCCAGTATTGTGTAACACTTTATAGATGTGTATTCATGTATCTATAGCTTTTTTTTAGTATTCATTTAAATGCATCTGAAGACTATTCATGTTTGATAATTGACATCTTTTGACACTTGACAGATAGACCATAGCTGCAAGTGCTATTAATTAACACTTTTAACACTGTTATGGATGTAAACTTATTTTTGTATTGTATACCTTTAATTGCCTTCACATGTATTCATTCATATACATGTGGTATTACCACAGGACATTTTTATAAGGGATTCCCTGATTTATTCAAAACAGCTAAAGTCAATCCAATTTTTAAAAAAAACGATCCCCATGAAATTTGCAATTATCGCCCCATTTCTTTACTTCCAAGTATATCAAAAGTCTTAGAAAAAAATGTTTATATTAGGCTATACAAATTTATCAACAAACACAATATACTTAATTCAAATCAATATGGTTTCAGGAAAAATTACTCAACTGACCTAGCATTAATTCAAATTTATGACAAAATTACAAGCGCCAAGGCTAACAAAGAACATGTTATTGGCATATTCTGTGACCTGAGTAAAGCGTTTGATACGCTCAAGTACGCTATCCTACTTTCCAAACTCAGTCATTACGGGATTCGGGGTCAATCACTCTTATGGTTTAAAGATTATTTAACAAACAGAAGACAATATGTTGCATTCAATGGGTATAATTCTGATTCCCTATTAGTCAAATGTGGTGTCCCTCAACGCTCCATTCTGTGCCCTCTTTTGTTTCTGCTCTATGTCAACGACATTATCAATACATCCTCCCTTCTTTCTTTTGTTCTATCTGCTGACGACACAAATATCTTTTGTTTTCACAAAGACCTTAACTCATTAAAAAATATCTTATTAAACTGGTTTAAGTCCAATAAACTTTCTCTTAATATAAAAAAGACTCATTTTATGTATTTCAAACATTATTCTCACAATAGGGACCCACCAGTATATATTAAGATCGACGATATGCCAATAGAGAGGAAAACTAAGTCCACATGTTTGGGTGTAATTATAGATGAAGCTTCGACATGGAATGAGCATCTACTCCAGTGACGTTACAATGAGCATTTCCAAAAGCATTGGGATACTTTCCATGTTAAAGTTTCTTCTACCCCATGCAACCTTATTCTTATTATATAATACGCTACTGCTCCCATACATCACATATTGCAACATCGTATTGGATAATTGCGGTTCGACCAAATCCAATTCTATTTTTGAATTACAAAAGAGAGCTATCCGTATTTGTACACGATCACATTATTTGGCTCACACTGACCCCTTATTCTCTAAACTTAGAACACTAAATCTTTTTGATTTAAATACTATTCAAGTTGCAGTTATTATGTTCAAGTATATTGATAAACAATTTCCACCATCCTTTGATAACATGTTTAGTTTCAATTTTTCTGTTCATTCCTACCCCACTCGCATATCTAGAAATTTCCATCTAACTAACCCAAAATTATTAATAACGCACAAATCTATTAGACATTGTGGTCCGGATATTTGGAATAATTTTCCCAACATCAAATCTTGTTCAACCCTCTATTCCTTGAAAGCAACACTTAAACGAGAAATAATACAATCATATGTGCCAAACGCTCCAAATTAGTATACCAATATAGCTTTGTCTGAAACCAATGATTTAATATTACTTTTACTCAACTGCCGTCTGCTGCAACCGCACCTGCAATTGCACCGCGCCCACTTGGCTCCTCAAATCAATCCACGAAATATTTTTCATATCAATCAAACTAGGAAAAGGTTGGATATTGTTTTTTGGTCGAAAATATGTCAAACTTATACACACTTAAATTGCAACGTAATCAGTACATGTGTAGTTTGCTTTTATTTCATTATTCATGGCTATTCCAATATACCAAGTAAATGGCCTTTAAAAAGAGTGTTTGGAACATGCAACTTATGTACATGTGCACCATTACAATAACAATTACTGCTCTTTCTGTCTTCCAATGACCGTCTCCATGCAGTTACATTAGTACACAAATACCTTTATTGATGATGCCTTTGCTTTCCATGTAGAGTAGAACTCCTCACGTAAATCCCCTCCATCGAGTGTCAAGACAGTCGAGTGTGGCATAGAACACAGTGCCTCTGATAGGTTTTGTGACGAGGCTGGTGTGGGACACTTGTGATCCTCAAGCTTGAGGGTCTCGACCTGCATTCATGGTGGATATAGTTAACCAGTACGTCTTGAATAGATATATCTCATTTACTAATTTCTCACTGTATTCTTACATTTTACACAAGTTCCATTAATTACATACTTGCATTCAAGATAACATTCTAAACAAATGATGAAATAGTTTTTTATTTTCAAAATCAATTCTCGTCTATTCAGAAAAAAGAACTTATTAAAGTGTCAATCGAAAGGATAATTTACTAAAAGTGATGTTTTTAAATTCTATATGTATTCTTTAGAGGCGTTGCAACCTGTTTGCATTTACAAGTCAAATTCCTACTTATACTGAAATTAATGATACCCAGAAATATGCATGTGCTATTAATGCATTAAAGGTACTCATAACTGTCGATTTCATGTGCACAAGACGCCCTAAATCAGGAGGTTTGTTGCTATGGTACAGTTTGGTAAGTTCAAGCCTACGTTAAAATTGGTTCCTCAAAACAATCTATAAAATATTTTTCATATCAATCAAAGTAGGAAAAGGTTGGATAATGTTTAGTGGTCGAAAAAATGTCAAACTTATACACACTTAAATTTCAATCTAATCAGTACATGTGTAGTTTGCTTTCATTTCATTATTCATGGCTATTCCAATATACCAAGTAAATGGCCTTTAAAAAGAGTGTTTGGAAAATGCAACTTATATACATGTGCACCATGCAATATAACCATTACTGATCTTTCTGTCTACCAATGACCGTCACTATATGCAGATACATTAGTACACACATACCTTTATGGATGATGCCTTTGCTTTCAATGTAGAGTAGAACTCCTCACGTAAATCCCCTTCATAGAGTCTCAAGTCAGTCAAGTGTGGCATAGAACACAGTGCCTCTGATAGGTGATGTGACGAGGCGGGTGTGGGACACTGGTGTTTAGTCAGGTCGAGAGTCTGGACCTGCATTCATGGTGAATATAATTAACCAGTACGCCTGAATAGATATATCTTATTTACTAATTTCTCACTGTCTTCTTACATTTTACACAAATTCCAATAGTTACATACTTGCATTCAAGATAACATTCTAAACAAATGATGAAATAGTTTTTTATTTTGAAATCCAATTCTTGTCCATTCAGAAAAAAGAACACATTAAAGTGTCTATCGACATTATAATAAAGAACGATTGTTTTAAATTATATATATATTCTTTAGAAGGATTGCAATCTGTTTGCATTTATAAGTCATATTCCTACTTACACTGAAATTAATAATACCCAGAAATATGCATTTGCTATTAATGCCTTGAAGGTTATCATAACTCTTGATTTCATGTGAACAACACCCCCTAAATCAGGAGATTTGTTCCTATGGTACAGTATGGTTAGTTCAAGCCTACATTAAAATTGGCTCCTCAAAACAATCTATGAAATATTTTTCATATCAATCAAACTAGGAAAAGGTTGGATATTGTTTAGTGGTCGAAAAAATGTCAAACTTATACACACTTAAATTTCAATGTAATCAGTACATGTGTAGTATGCTTTCATTTCATTATTCATGGCTATTCCAATATACCAAGTAAATGGCCTTTATAAAGAGTGTTTGGAAAATGCAACTTATATACAGGTGCACCATGGCATATAACCATTACTGATCTTTCTGTCTACCAATGACCGACACCATATGCAGTTACATTAGTACACAAATACCTTCATGGATGATGCGTTTGCTTTCCATGTAGAGTAGAACTCCTCACGTAAATCCCCTCCATCGAGTGTCAAGTCAGTCAAGTGTGGCATAGAACACAGTGCCTCTGATAGGTGATGTGACGAGGCGGGTGTGGGACACTGGTGTTTAGTCAGGTCGAGAGTCTGGACCTGCATTCATGGTGAATATAATTAACCAGTACGCCTGAATAGATATATCTTATTTACTAATTTCTCACTGTCTTCTTACATTTTACACAAATTCCAATAGTTACATACTTGCATTCAAGATAACATTCTAAACAAATGATGAAATAGTTTTCATTTTCAAATTCAATTCTTGTCTATTAAGAAAAAAGAACACATTAAATTGTCTATCGACAGGATAATAAAGAACGATTGTTTTAAATTCTATATGTACTCTTTAGAGGGATTGCAATCTGTTTGCATATATAAGTCATATTCCTACTTACACTGAAATTAAAAATACCCAGAAATATGCATTTGCTGTTGATGCATTAAAGGTTTTTATAACTCTCGATTTTATGTGCACAAGACGCCCTAAATACTAAGAGTGATTGTTTTAAATTCTATATATATTCTTTAGAGAGATTGCAATCTGTTTGCATTTATAAGTCATATTCCTACTTACACTGAAATTAATAATATCCAGAAATATGCATTTGCTATTAATGCATTAAATGTTCTCATAACTCTCGATTTCATGTGAACAACACCCCCTAAATCAGGAGATTTGTTCCTATGGTACAGTTTGGTAAGTTCAAGCCTACATTAAAATTGGCTCCTCAAAACAATCTATGAAATATTTTACATATCAATCAAAGTAGGAAAAGGTTGGATATTGTTTAGTGGTCGAAAAAATGTCAAACTTATACACACTTAAATTTCAATGTAATCAGTACATGTGTAGTTTGCTTTCATTTCATTATTCATGGCTATTCCAATATACCAGGTAAATGGCCTTTAAAAAGAGTGTTTGGAAAATGCAACTTATATACATGTGCACCATGCACTATAACCATTACTGATCTTTCTGTCTACCAATGACCATCACTATATGCAGATACATTAGTACAGGCATACCTTTATGGATGATGCCTTTGCTTTCAATGTAGAGTAGAACTCCTCACGTAAATCCCCTTTATAGAGTCTCAAGTCAGTCAAGTGTGGCATAGAACACAGTGCCTCTGATAGGTGATGTGATGAGGCTGGTGTGGGACACTGGTGATTAGTCAGATCGAGAGTCTGGACCTGCATTCATGGTGAATATAGTTAACAAGTACGTCTTGAACAGATATATCTTATTTACTAATTTCACACTGTCTTCTTACATTTTACACAAATTCCAATAGTTACATACTTGCATTCAAGATAACATTCTAAACAAATGATGAAATAGTTTTTTTTTTCAAATCCATTTCTTGTCTATTCAGAAAAAGAACACATTAAATTGTCTATCGACAGGATAATAAAGAACGATTGTTTTAAATTCTATATGTACTCTTTAGAGGGATTGCAATCTGTTTGCATTCATAAGTCATATTCCTACTTACACTGAAATTAATAATACCCAGAAATATGCATTTGCTATTAATGCCTTGAAGGTTCTTATAACTCTTGATTTAATGTGAACAACACCCCCTAAATCAGGAGATTTGTTCCTATGGTACAGTTTGGTAAGT
This sequence comes from Strongylocentrotus purpuratus, assembly GCF_000002235.5. Taxonomy (NCBI): domain Eukaryota; kingdom Metazoa; phylum Echinodermata; class Echinoidea; order Camarodonta; family Strongylocentrotidae; genus Strongylocentrotus; species Strongylocentrotus purpuratus. The sequence continues at coordinate 36,611,539 of NW_022145594.1, forward strand.
TCAAGCCTACATTAAAATTGGCTCCTCAAAACAATCTATGAAATATTTTTCATATCAATCAAAGTAGGAAAAGGTTGGATAATGTTTAGTGGTCGAAAAAATGTCAAACTTATACACACTTAAATTTCAATGTAATCAGTACATGTGTAGTTTGCTTTCATTTCATTATTCATGGCTATTCCAATATACCAAGTAAATGGCCTTTAAAAAGAGTGTTTGGAAAATGCAACTTATATACATGTGCACCATAGCATTTAACCATTACTGATCTTTCTGTCTACCAATGACCGTCACTATATGCAGATAGATTAGTACACACATACCTTTATGGATGATGCCTTTGCTTTCAAAGTAGAGTAGAACTCCTCACGTAAATCCCCTTTATAGAGTCTCAAGTCAGTCAAGTGTGGCATAGAACACAGTGCCTCTGATAGGTGTTGTGACGAGGTTGGTGTGGGACACTGGTGATTAGTCAGCTTGAGAGTCTGGACCTGCATTCATGGTGAATATAGTTAACCAGTACGTCTTGAATAGATATACCTTATTTACTAATTTCACACTGTTTTCTTACATTTTACACAAATTCCAATAGTTACATACTTGCATTCAAGATAACATTCTAAACAAATGATGAAATAGTTTTCATTTTCAAATCCATTTCTTGTCTATTCAGAAAAAGAACACATTAAATTGTCTAGCGACAGGATAATAAAGAACGATTGTTTTAAATTCTATATGTACTCTTTAGAGGGATTGCAATCTGTTTGCATTTATAAGTCATATTCCTACTTACACTGAAATTAATAATACCCAGAAATATGCATTTGCTATTAATGCCTTGAAGGTTCTCATAACTCTTGATTTCATGTGAACACCACACCCTAAATCAGGAGATTTTTTCCTATGGTACAGTTTGGTAAGTTCAAGCCTACATTAAAATTGGCTCCTCAAAACAATCTATGAAATATTTTTCATATCAATCAAAATAGGAAAAGGTTAGATATTGTTTAGTGGTCGAAAAAATGTCAAACTTATACACACTTAAATTTCAATGTAATCAGTACATGCGTAGTTTGCTTTAATTTCATTATTCATGGCTATTTCAATATACCAAGTAAATGGCCTTTATAAAGAGTGTTTGGAAAATGCAAAGTATATACATGTGCACCATGCAATATAACCATTACTGATCTTTCTTTCTACCAATGACCGTCACTATATGCAGATACATTAGTACACACATACCTTTATGGATGATGCCTTTGCTTTCAATGTAGAGTAGAACTCCTCACGTAAATCCCCTTCATAGAGTCTCAAGTCAGTCAAGTGTGGCATAGAACACAGTGCCTCTGATAGGTAATGTGATGAGGCTGGTGTGGGACACTCGTGATCAATCAGCTTGAGAGTCTGGACCTGCATTCATGGTGAATATAGTTAACAAGTACGTCTTGAATAGATATATCTTATTTACTAATTTCACACTGTCTTCTTACATTTTACACAAATTCCAATAGTTACATACTTGCATTCAAGATAACATTCTAAACAAATGATGAAATAGTTTTCATTTTCAAATTCAATTCTTTTCTATTAAGAAAAAAAAACACATTAAATTGTCTATCGACAGGATAATAAAGAACGATTGTTTTAAATTCTATATGTACTCTTTAGAGGGATTGCAATCTGTTTGCATTCATAAGTCATATTCCTACTTACACTGAAATTAATAATACCGAGAAATATGCATTTGCTATTAATGCCTTGAAGGTTCTCATAACTATTGATTTAATGTGAACAACACCCCCTAAATCAGGAGATTTGTTCCTATGGTACAGTTTGGTAAGTTCAAGCCTACATTAAAATTGGCTCCTCAAAACAATCTATGAAATATTTTTCATATCAATCAAAGTAGGAAAAGGTTGGATAATGTTTAGTGGTCGAAAAAATGTCAAACTTATACACACTTAAATTTCAATGTAATCAGTACATGTGTAGTTTGCTTTCATTTCATTATTCATGGCTATTCCAATATACCAAGTAAATGGCCTTTAAAAAGAGTGTTTGGAAAATGCAAAGTATATACATGTGCACCATGCACTATAACCATTACTGATCTTTCTGTCTACCAATGACCATCACTATATGCAGATACATTAGTACAGGCATACCTTTATGGATGATGCCTTTGCTTTCAATGTAGAGTAGAACTCCTCACGTAAATCCCCTTTATAGAGTCTCAAGTCAGTCAAGTGTGGCATAGAACACAGTGCCTCTGATAGGTGATGTGATGAGGCTGGTGTGGGACACTGGTGATTAGTCAGATCGAGAGTCTGGACCTGCATTCATGGTGAATATAGTTAACAAGTACGTCTTGAACAGATATATCTTATTTACTAATTTCACACTGTCTTCTTACATTTTACACAAATTCCAATAGTTACATACTTGCATTCAAGATAACATTCTAAACAAATGATGAAATAGTTTTTTTTTTCAAATCCATTTCTTGTCTATTCAGAAAAAGAACACATTAAATTGTCTATCGACAGGATAATAAAGAACGATTGTTTTAAATTCTATATGTACTCTTTAGAGGGATTGCAATCTGTTTGCATTCATAAGTCATATTCCTACTTACACTGAAATTAATAATACCCAGAAATATGCATTTGCTATTAATGCCTTGAAGGTTCTTATAACTCTTGATTTAATGTGAACAACACCCCCTAAATCAGGAGATTTGTTCCTATGGTACAGTTTGGTAAGTTCAAGCCTACATTAAAATTGGCTCCTCAAAACAATCTATGAAATATTTTTCATATCAATCAAAGTAGGAAAAGGTTGGATAATGTTTAGTGGTCGAAAAAATGTCAAACTTATACACACTTAAATTTCAATGTAATCAGTACATGTGTAGTTTGCTTTCATTTCATTATTCATGGCTATTCCAATATACCAAGTAAATGGCCTTTAAAAAGAGTGTTTGGAAAATGCAACTTATATACATGTGCACCATGCAATATAACCATTACTGATCTTTCTGTCTACCAATGACCGTCACTATATGCAGATACATTAGTACACACATACCTTTATGGATGATGCCTTTGCTTTCAAAGTAGAGTAGAACTCCTCACGTAAATCCCCTTTATAGAGTCTCAAGTCAGTCAAGTGTGGCATAGAACACAGTGCCTCTGATAGGTGTTGTGACGAGGTTGGTGTGGGACACTGGTGATTAGTCAGCTTGAGAGTCTGGACCTGCATTCATGGTGAATATAGTTAACCAGTACGTCTTGAATAGATATACCTTATTTACTAATTTCACACTGTCTTCTTACATTTTACACAAATTCCAATAGTTACATACTTGCATTCAAGATAACATTCTAAACAAATGATGAAATAGTTTTCATTTTCAAATCCATTTCTTGTCTATTCAGAAAAAGAACACATTAAATTGTCTAGCGACAGGATAATAAAGAACGATTGTTTTAAATTCTATATGTACTCTTTAGAGGGATTGCAATCTGTTTGCATTCATAAGTCATATTCCTACTTACACTGAAATTAATAATACCCAGAAATATGCATTTGCTATTAATGCCTTGAAGGTTCTCATAACTCTTGATTTAATGTGAACAACACCCCCTAAATCAGGAGATTTGTTCCTATGGTACAGTTTGGTAAGTTCAAGCCTACATTAAAATTGGCTCCTCAAAACAATCTATGAAATATTTTTCATATCAATCAAAGTAGGAAAAGGTTGGATAATGTTTAGTGGTCGAAAAAATGTCAAACTTATACACACTTAAATTTCAATGTAATCAGTACATGTGTAGTTTGCTTTCATTTCATTATTCATGGCTATTCCAATATACCAAGTAAATGGCCTTTAAAAAGAGTGTTTGGAAAATGCAAAGTATATATGTGCACCATAAAATATAACCATTACTGATCTTTCTGTCTACCAATGACCATCACTATATGCAGATACATTAGTACACACATACCTTTTTGGATGATGCCTTTGCTTTCAATGTAGAGTAGAACTCCTCACGTAAATCTCCTCCATCGAGTGTCAAGTCAGTCAAGTGTGGCATAGAACACAGTGCCTCTGATAGGTGTTGTGACGAGGCTGGTGTGGGACACTGGTGATTAGTCAGCTTGAGAGTCTGGACCTGCATTCATGGTGAATATAGTTAACCAGTACGTCTTGAATAGATATACCTTATTTACTAATTTCACACTGTCTTCTTACATTTTACACAAATTCCAATAGTTACATACTTGCATTCAAGATAACATTCTAAACAAATGATGAAATAGTTTTCATTTTCAAATTCAATTCTTGTCTATTCAGAAAAAAAAACCCATTAAATTGTCTATCGACATGATAATAAAGAACGATTGTTTTAAATTCTATATGTACTCTTTAGAGGGATTGCAATCTGTTTGCATTCATAAGTCATATTCCTACTTACACTGAAATTAATAACAAATACTAAGTGTGATTGTTTTAAATTATATATGTATTCTTTAGAGGGATTACAATCGGTTTGCATTCATAAGTCATATTCCTACTTACACTGAAATTAATAATACCCAGAAATATGCATTTGCTATTAATCCCTTGAAGGTTCTCATAATTCTTGATTTCATGTGAACAACACCCCCTAAATCAGGAGATTTGTTCCTATGGTACAGTTTGGTAAGTTCAAGCCTACATTAAAATTGGCTCCTCAAAACAATCTATGAAATATTTTTCATTTCAATCAAAGTAGGAAAAGGTTGGATAATGTTTAGTGGTCGAAAAAATGTCAAACTTATACACACTTAAATTTCAATGTAATCAGTACATGTGTAGTTTGCTTTCATTTCATTATTCATGGCTATTCCAATATACCAAGTAAATGGCCTTTAAAAAGAGTGTTTGGAAAATGCAACTTATATACATGTGCACCATGCAATATAACCATTACTGATCTTTCTGTCTACCAATGACCGTCACTATATGCAGATACTTTAGTACACACATACCTTTATGGATGATGCCTTTGCTTTCAATGTAGAGTAGAACTCCTCACGTAAATCCCCTTTATAGAGTCTCAAGTCAGTCAAGTGTGGCATAGAACACAGTGCTTCTGATAGGTGATGTGATGAGGCTGGTGTGTGACACTCGTGATTAGTCAGCTTGAGAGTCTGGACCTGCATTCATGGTGAATATAGTCAACAAGTACGTCTTGAATAGATACATCTTATTTACTCATTTCACACTGTATTCTTACATTTTACACAAATTCCATTAATTACATACTTGCATTCAAGATAACATTCTAAACAAATGATGAAATAGTTTTTATTTTCAAATTCAATTCTTGTCTATTCAGAAAAAAAGAACACATTAATGTGTCTATCGACATGATAATAAAGAACGATTGTTTTAAATTAAATATGTACTCTTTAGAGGGATTGCAATCTGTTTGCATTTATAGGTCATATTCCTACTTACCATGAAATTAACAATACCCAGAAATATGCATTTGCTGTTAATGCATTAAAGGTTTTTATAACTCTCGATGTTATGTGCACAAGACGCCCTAATCACTAAGAGTGATTGTTTTAAATTATAAATGTATTCTTTAGAGGAATTACAATCTGTTTGCATTTATAAGTCATATTCCTACTAACACTGAAATTAATAATACCCAGAAATATGCATTTGCTATTAATGCCTTGAAGGTTCTCATAACTCTTGATTTCATGTGAACAACAACCCCTAAATCAGGAGATTTGTTCCTATGGTACAGTTTGGTAAGTTCAAGCCTACATTAAAATTGGCTCTTCAAAACAATCTATGAAATATTTTTCATATCAATCAAACTAGGAAAAGGTTGGATATTGTTTAGTGGTCGAAAAAATGTCAAACTTATACACACTTAAGTTTCAATGTAATCAGTACATGCGAAGTTTGCTTTAATATCATTATTCATGGCTATTTCAATATACCAAGTAAATGGCCTTTAAAAAGAGTGTTTGGAAAATGCAACTTATATACATGTGCACCATGGCATTTAACCATTACTGATCTTTCTGTCTACCAATGACCGTCACTATATGCAGATAAATTAGTACACACATACCTTTATGGATGGTGCCTTTGCTTTCAATGTAGAGTAGAACTCCTCACGTAAATCCCCTCCATCGAGTCTCAAGTCAGTCAAGTGTGGCATAGAACACAGTGCCTCTGATAGGTGATGTGACGAGGCTGGTGTGGGACACTCGTGATTAGTCAGATTGAGAGTCTGGACCTGCATTCATGGTGAATATAGTTAACAAGTACGTCTTGAATAGATATATCTTATTTACTTATTTCACACTGTCTTCTTACATTTTACACAAATTCCAATAGTTACATACTTGCATTCAAGATAACATTCTAAACAAATGATGAAATAGTTTTCATTTACAAATTCAATTCTTGTCTATTAAGAAAAAAGAACACATTAAATTGTCTATCGACAGGATAATAAAGAACGATTGTTTTAAATTCTATATGTACTCTTTAGAGGGATTGCAATCTGTTTGCATTCATAAGTCATATTCCTACTTACACTGAAATTAATAATACCCAGAAATATGCATTTGCTATTAATGCCTTGAAGGTTCTCATAACTCTTGATTTAATGTGAACAACACCCCCTAAATCAGGAGATTTGTTCCTATGGTACAGTTTGGTAAGTTCAAGCCTACATTAAAATTGGCTCCTCAAAACAATCTATGAAATATTTTTCATATCAATCAAAGTAGGAAAAGGTTGGATAATGTTTAGTGGTCGAAAAAATGTCAAACTTATACACACTTAAATTTCAATGTAATCAGTACATGTGTAGTTTGCTTTCATTTCATTATTCATGGCTATTCCAATATACCAAGTAAATGGCCTTTAAAAAGAGTGTTTGGAAAATGCAAAGTATATATGTGCACCATGCAATATAACCATTACTGATCTTTCTGTCTACCAATGACCGTCACTATATGCAGATACATTAGTACACACATACCTTCATGGATGATGCCTTTGCTTTCAATGTAGAGTAGAACTCCTCACGTAAATCTCCTCCATCGAGTGTCAAGTCAGTCAAGTGTGGCATAGAACACAGTGCCTCTGATAGGTGTTGTGACGAGGTTGGTGTGGGACACTGGTGATTAGTCAGGTCGAGAGTCTGGACCTGCATTCATGGTGAATATAGTTAACCAGTACGTCTTGCATAGATATATCTTATTTACTCATTTCACACTGTATTCTTACATTTTACACAAATTCCATTAATTACATACTTGCATTCAAGATAACATTCTAAACAAATGATGAAATAGTTTTTATTTTCAAATTCAATTCTTGTCTATTCAGAAAAAAGAACACATTAATGTGTCTATCGACATGATAATAAAGAACGATTGTTTTAAATTAAATATGTACTCTTTAGAGGGATTGCAATCTGTTTGCATTTATAGGTCATATTCCTACTTACACTGAAATTAACAATACCCAGAAATATGCATTTGCTGTTAATGCATTAAAGGTTTTTATAACTCTCGATTTTATGTGCACAAGACGCCCTAATCACTAAGAGTGATTGTTTTAAATTATATATGTATTCTTTAGAGGAATTACAATCTGTTTGCATTCATAAGTCATATTCCTACTTACACTGAAATTAATAATACCCAGAAATATGCATTTGCTATTAATGCCTTGAAGGTTCTCATAACTCTTGATTTAATGTGAACAACAACCCCTAAATCAGGAGATTTGTTCCTATGGTACAGTTTGGTAAGTTCAAGCCTACATTTAAATTGGCTCTTCAAAACAATTTATGAAATATTTTTCATATCAATCAAACTAGGAAAAGGTTGGATATTGTTTAGTGGTCAAAAAATGTCAAACTTATACACACTTAAGTTTCAACGTAATCAGTACATGCGAAGTTTGCTTTAATTTCATTATTCATGGCTATTTCAATATACCAAGTAAATGGCCTTTAAAAAGAGTGTTTGGAAAATGCAACTTATATACATGTGCACCATGGCATTTAACCATTACTGATCTTTCTGTCTACCAATGACCGTCACTATATGCAGATACATTAGTACACACATACCTTTATGGATGGTGCCTTTGCTTTCAATGTAGAGTAGAACTCCTCACGTAAATCTCCTCCATCGAGTGTCAAGTCAGTCAAGTGTGGCATAGAACACAGTGCCTCTGATAGGTGATGTGATGAGGCTGGTGTGTGACACTCGTGATTAGTCAGATTGAGAGTCTGGACCTGCATTCATGGTGAATATAGTTAACAAGTACGTCTTGAATAGATATATCTTATTTACTTATTTCACACTGTCTTCTTACATTTTACACAAATTCCAATAGTTACATACTTGCATTCAAGATAACATTCTAAACAAATGATGAAATAGTTTTCATTTACAAATTCAATTCTTGTCTATTAAGAAAAAAGAACACATTAAATTGTCTATCGACAGGATAATAAAGAACGATTGTTTTAAATTCTATATGTACTCTTTAGAGGGATTGCAATCTGTTTGCATTCATAAGTCATATTCCTACTTACACTGAAATTAATAATACCCAGAAATATGCATTTGCTATTAATGCCTTGAAGGTTCTCATAACTCTTGATTTAATGTGAACAACAACCCCTAAATCAGGAGATTTGTTCCTATGGTACAGTTTGGTAAGTTCAAGCCTACATTTAAATTGGCTCTTCAAAACAATCTATGAAATATTTTTCATATCAATCAAAGTAGGAAAAGGTTGGATATTGTTTAGTGGTCGAAAAAATGTCAAACTTATACACACTTAAGTTTCAATGTAATCAGTACATGCGAAGTTTGCTTTAATTTCATTATTCATGGCTATTTCAATATACCAAGTAAATGGCCTTTATAAAGAGTGTTTGGAAAATGCAACGTATATACATGTGCACCATGGCATATAACCATTACTGATCTTTCTGTCTACCAATGACCGACACCATATGCAGTTACATTAGTACACACATACCTTCATGGATGGTGCGTTTGCTTTCCATGTAGAGTAGAACTCCTCACGTAAATCCCCTCCATCGAGTGTCAAGTCAGTCAAGTGTGGCATAGAACACAGTGCCTTTGATAGGTGATGTGACGAGGCGGGTGTGGGACACTGGTGTTTAGTCAGGTCGAGAGTCTGGACCTGCATTCATGGTGAATATAATTAACCAGTACGCCTGAATAGATATATCTTATTTACTAATTTCTCACTGTCTTCTTACATTTTACACAAATTCCAATAGTTACATACTTGCATTCAAGATAACATTCTAAACAAATGATTAAATAGTTTTCATTTTCAAATTCAATTCTTGTCTATTAAGAAAAAAGAACACATTAAAGTGTCTATCAACAGGATAATAAAGAACGATTGTTTTAAATTATATATGTACTCTTAATAGGAATTGCAAGCTGTTTGCATATATAAGTCATATTCGTACTTATACTGAAATTAAAAATACCCAGAAATATGCATTTGCTATTAATGCCTTGAAGGTTCTCATAACTCTTGATTTAATGTGAACAACACCCCCTAAATCAGGAGATTTGTTCCTATGGTACAGTTTGGTAAGTTCAAGCCTACATTAAAATTGGCTCCTCAAAACAATCTATGAAATATTTTTCATATCAATCAAAGTAGGAAAAGGTTGGATAAAGTTTAGTGGTCGAAAAAATGTCAAACTTATACACACTTAAATTTCAATGTAATCAGTACATGTGTAGTTTGCTTTTATTTCATTATTCATGGCTATTCCAATATACCAAGTAAATGGCCTTTAAAAAGAGTGTTTGGAAAATGCAACTTATATACATGTGCACCATGCAATATAACCATTACTGATCTTTCTGTCTACCAATGACCGTCACTATATGCAGATACATTAGTACACACATACCTTTATGGATGATGCCTTTGCTTTCAATGTAGAGTAGAACTCCTCACGTAAATCCCCTCCATCGAGTGTCAAGTCAGTCAAGTGTGGCATAGAACACAGTGCCTCTGATAGGTGTTGTGACGAGGTTGGTGTGGGACACTGGTGATTAGTCAGCTTGAGAGTCTGGACCTGCATTCATGGTGAATATCGTTAACCAGTACGTCTTGAATAGATATACCTTATTTACTAATTTCACACTGTCTTCTTACATTTTACACAAATTCCAATAGTTACATACTTGCATTCAAGATAACATTCTAAACAAATGATGAAATAGTTTTCATTTTCAAATTCAATTCTTGTCTATTAAGAAAAAAGAACACATTAAATTGTCTATCGACAGGATAATAAAGAACGATTGTTTTAAATTCTATATGTACTCTTTAGAGGGATTGCAATCTGTTTGCATTCATAAGTCATATTCCTACTTACACTGCAATTAATAATAAATACTAAGTGTGATTGTTTTAAATTATATATGTATTCTTTAGAGGGATTACAATCTGTTTGCATTTATAAGTCATATTCCTGCTTACACTGAAATTAATAATACCCAGAAATATGCATTTGCTATTAATCCCTTGAAGGTTCTCATAATTCTTGATTTCATGTGAACAACACCCCCTAAATCAGGAGATTTGTTTCTATGGTACAGTTTGGTAAGTTCAAGCCTACATTAAAATTGGCTCCTCAAAAAAATCTATGAAATATTTTTCATTTCAATCAAAGTAGGAAAAGGTTGGATATTGTTTAGTGGTCGAAAAAATGTCAAACTTATACACACTTAAGTTTCAATGTAATCAGTACATGCGAAGTTTGCTTTAATTTCATTATTCATGGCTATTTCAATATACCAAGTAAATGGCCTTTATAAAGAGTGTTTGGAAAATGCAACGTATATACATGTGCACCATGGCATATAACCATTACTGATCTTTCTGTCTACCAATGACCGACACCATATGCAGTTACATTAGTACACACATACCTTCATGGATGGTGCGTTTGCTTTCAATGTAGAGTAGAACTCCTCACGTAAATCCCCTTTATAGAGTCTCAAGTCAGTCAAGTGTGGCATAGAACACAGTGCCTCTGATAGGTGATGTGATGAGGCTGGTGTGTGACACTGGTGATTAGTCAGATCGAGAGTCTGGACCTGCATTCATGGTGAATATAGTTAACAAGTACGTCTTGAATAGATATACCTTATTTACTAATTTCACACTGTCTTCTTACATTTTACACAAATTCCAATAGTTACATACTTGCTTTCAAGATAACATTCTAAACAAATGATGAAATAGTTTTCATTTTCAAATTCAATTCTTGTCTATTAAGAAAAAAGAACACATTAAATTGTCTATCGACAGGATAATAAAGAACGATTGTTTTAAATTCTATATGTACTCTTTAGAGGGATTGCAATCTGTTTGCATTCATAAGTCATATTCCTACTTACACTGCAATTAATAATAAATACTAAGTGTGATTGTTTTAAATTATATATGTATTCTTTAGAGGGATTACAATCTGTTTGCATTTATAAGTCATATTCCTACTTACACTGAAATTAATAATACCCAGAAATATGCATTTGCTATTAATCCCTTGAAGGTTCTAATAATTCTTGATTTCATGTGAACAACACCCCCTAAATCAGGAGATTTGTTCCTATGGTACAGTTTGGTAAGTTCAAGCCTACATTAAAATTGGCTCCTCAAAAAAATCTATGAAATATTTTTCATTTCAATCAAAGTAGGAAAAGGTTGGATATTGTTTAGTGGTCGAAAAAATGTCAAACTTATACACACTTAAGTTTCAATGTAATCAGTACATGCGAAGTTTGCTTTAATTTCATTATTCATGGCTATTTCAATATACCAAGTAAATGGCCTTTATAAAGAGTGTTTGGAAAATGCAACGTATATACATGTGCACCATGGCATATAACCATTACTGATCTTTCTGTCTACCAATGACCGACACCATATGCAGTTACATTAGTACACACATACCTTCATGGATGGTGCGTTTTCTTTCCATGTAGAGTAGAACTCCTCACGTAAATCCCCTCCATCGAGTGTCAAGTCAGTCAAGTGTGGCATAGAACACAGTGCCTTTGATAGGTGATGTGACGAGGCGGGTGTGGGACACTGGTGTTTAGTCAGGTCGAGAGTCTGGACCTGCATTCATGGTGAATATAATTAACCAGTACGCCTGAATAGATATATCTTATTTACTAATTTCTCACTGTCTTCTTACATTTTACACAAATTCCAATAGTTACATACTTGCATTCAAGATAACATTCTAAACAAATGATTAAATAGTTTTCATTTTCAAATTCAATTCTTGTCTATTAAGAAAAAAGAACACATTAAAGTGTCTATCAACAGGATAATAAAGAACGATTGTTTTAAATTATATATGTACTCTTAATAGGGATTGCAATCTGTTTGCATATATAAGTCATATTCGTACTTATACTGAAATTAAAAATACCCAGAAATATGCATTTGCTATTAATGCCTTGAAGGTTCTCATAACTCTTGATTTAATGTGAACAACACCCCTAAATCAGGAGATTTGTTCCTATGGTACAGTTTGGTAAGTTCATGCCTACATTAAAATTGGCTCCTCAAAACAATCTATGAAATATTTTTCATATCAATCAAAGTAGGAAAAGGTTGGATAATGTTTAGTGGTCGAAAAAATGTCAAACTTATACACACTTAAATTTCAATGTAATCAGTACATGTGTAGTTTGCTTTCATTTCATTATTCATGGCTATTCCAATATACCAAGTAAATGGCCTTTAAAAAGAGTGTTTGGAAAATGCAATTTATATACATGTGAACCATGCAATATAACCATTTCTGATCTTTCTGTCTACCAATGACCGTCACTATATGCAGATACATTAGTACACACATACCTTTATGGATGATGCCTTTGCTTTCAATGTAGAGTAGAACTCCTCACGTAAATCCCCTTCATAGAGTCTCAAGTCAGTCAAGTGTGGCATAGAACACAGTGCCTCTGATAGGTGTTGTGATGAGGCTGGTGTGGGACACTCGTGATTAGTCAGGTCGAGAGTCTGGACCTGCATTCATGGTGAATATAGTTAACCAGTACGTATTGCATAGATATATCTTATTTACTAATTTCACACTGTCTTCTTACATTTTACACAAATTCCAATAGTTACATACTTGCATTAAAGATAACATTCTAAACAAATGATGAAATAGTTTTCATTTTCAAATTCAATTCTTGTCTATTAAGAAAAAAGAACACATTAAAGTGTCTATCAACAGGATAATAAAGAACGATTGTTTTAAATTATATATGTACTCCTTAGAGGGATTGCAATCTGTTTGCATATATAAGTCATATTCCTACTTACACTGAAATTAACAATTCCCAGAAATATTCATTTGCTGTTAATGCATTAAAGGTTTTTATAACTCTCGATTTTATGTGCACAAGACGCCCTAAATACTAAGAGTGATTGTTTTAAATTATATATGTATTCTTTAGAGAAATTACAATCTGTTTGCATTCATAAGTCATATTCCTACTAACACTGGAATTAATAATACCCAGAAAGATGCACTTGCTATTAATGTATTAAAGGTATTCATAACTCTCGATTTCATGTGCAGAAGACCCCTAAGTCAGGAGGTTTGTTGCTATGATTCAGTTTGGTAAATTAAAACCTTCATTAAAATTTGCTCTTACAAAATTATATGAAATATTTTTCATATCAATCAAACTCGGTAAATGTTGGTTATTGATTATTGGTCAAAACAAAATCAATCTTATACACACTTGAATTTCAACTGAATCAGTACGTGTACTTTGCTGTCATATTTCATGACTATTCCAAGATACCAAGTGAATGACCTTTAAAACAGGGTGTTTGGAGAAAAAAACTGATATACATGTGCACCATATAACCATTACTGCTCTTTCTGTCTATCAATGACCCCCTCCATGACATTGGCATTTGGACACATATACCTGAATGAATGGTGCCTTTGCTTTCAATGTAGAGAAGAACTCCTCATTGAGATCCCCTCCCTTGAGTTCCAGGTCAGTCAGGTTTGGCATAGAACACAGTGCTTCTGCTAGGTGATGTGATGTGGCTGGTGTGGGACACTGGTGATCATCAAGCTCGAGAGTCTGTACATGTGTTGTTTGTGAATATAGTTAAGCAGCACGTCTTTACACGCATATATTTTATTTACTTATTTATGACTGTATTTTTCCATTTCACACCAATTCCATTTATTACATAGTTGCATTTAAGATAAAATTCTCAACAAAAATGATTAAATAGTTTTTATTTATAAAATTCAATATTTGTTTATTCTGAAAAAGAACACATTAAAGTTTCTATGGAGAGGATGATTTATTAAGAGTGGTTTGTTTTCTTCAATTATATAAATATTCTTTACAGGTCTTCCAACCTGTTTGCATTGTGTCCTAATCGTACTTAAACTGAAATTAATAATACCCATAAATATACATTTGCTTTTTTTAATTGGTCCTTAAAAAGCTATATGACATATTTTTCATATTAATTTAACTCGGAAAAGGGTTCGATATTGAATATTGATTTAAAAAAAACGTAAATCTTATACACATTTATATCTCAACTGAATCTTCACATGCACAAATTTAAACTCAACCCAATTCAATTCTATGTTTTGGCATGAAAAGAAAATTTAAAATCATAAATACAAAATAAATATTAAACAGGCCAGGACCTATAAAAATCACTTTGTGCTTGGTAAATGAGGCCCCTATCTAGGTAAACATAATATTCAATTGTAATGCAAGAAATAAAACTTAAAAGGTATATATACTTATATTTAGAAGGGGGAAAAAAGCTATTTACTACAGCAGGTACCAACCATGTGTATGTACACACCCACAGTCACAAACATACAACAGCAATACAAAAAAGGGAAGAGGTGAGAATGAGAAAGAGGAGAAAAGGAAGAGGTGGGAATCGTAAAGAGAAGAAAGTGGGAGATGACAATAAGACAGAGAGAAAGGGTCTTTTCAGTTAAGGATGACATCATATTTTTTTTTCTAGTAGTAATAATTTCACATTGCATTCTTATATTCATCACCAAATATATGCACAGTTCTATTAATTTTCACTTTTTTTCTCTTTTTCTTTTTTTTTCCAGAGGAAAATAAATAAATTATTAGTTTAATATCAATTTGCAATGTCACTACATCAGTTTTACACAGAAAAGATATTCAATTTATACAGAATATAAAGAAGCACAGGTGAAGCCTATTGCATAAAATAATCCAAATACGATGCCCATGTCATATCTAATTTATCACACTTATTTTTTTTAATGATAAACTTAAGGTGAACCTTTCTTGATCAAAATACCTCTTAACCTCTTCTTTGAGAAGATAAAAATTTGGATTTTTAATATTCATTTACATTTTGTAGATATGAAAACGAGAAATTAAAATGATAGTGTTCAAAGCACTAAATGTGAAAGATCTGACTCCAAATAAACACAACTCCTCATCAATTTGTATATGGATACTTGAAAGCTCCCTCAACCATTGAGCTACTTTGTTCCAAAACATTACAATTATCGGACATAAACAGAACAAGTGAATTAATGTCTCTTCTTCTTTGTTTTTTCAATATTCACTTTTAAACCTGATATTTTGGCAAAACTTTCAAGGACATTAAAGTTTGCATTCATAGAATCTACTGAACCATCGAGAAAGATAACTGTGTCGTGAGCATATTGTGACAGACAATATTCAATATTAATAACTTTGATACCCTTAATATGTTGGTTATTTCTGACCATCATATTCAACACCTCAGCACATAACAACAATAGGTAGGGGTTCAGTCCATCACCTTGTCGGCAACCTCTTCCCACTTCAAATGCTTCTGATATAAAAAAAAAATTAAAAAAAAAACCACAAAACAACAACAACAACAACATTTACCAATACCAATGCTTTAGCTTGACTATAAAATAATTTGATCTTTTTTTGTACTGGGGGACCAAAATTGAAATTGCGAATAACTTTGTTAAGAAAATGATGGGAAACAGAAACATACGCCTTCTGAAAATCAATCGACAAAAGTTAACCTGGAATATTGTCACGCTTGGCAGTTTGAAATAAATCATACATAAATCTAATGTTTTCACCTATGAATCGTCCTGACATAAAATCGTTCTGTTGTTCTTGAATAATACTGGGTAAACATGATTTAATTATTTCCGCAATACAAGCTGAGGCAAGTTATTTGAAACCTTCAAGAGCGATATGGGTCTCCAATTTAAAAAAGTCCCTGGGCTAATCTTCTTTAGGCAAGAGAGTGATGACACTCACCCTTGGGTAACAGATAACTGTCCACATTCATATGAATGATTCAATGACCGTAGTAAAATCTGAAAAGAAAAACTATAACATTCATAAGTAAACCCATCTAAATCTATAACAAAGTGGGTGTGCCTGATTTCTTTCATGGCTTTAATATCTACATTTTCCTCTATCTCTCTTTGGGAATACAGATTTCTATAATAATTTCGAGTTTCCTCAAGATTTTTCTTTGAACTTGTTAAACTGGCATTGTCACTTTCCTTTACAATACTACCAATTGTTTTATTCACCATATTTCTCTTCTCCATATAAACAAAAATACTTAAAAGGCTTTTCCCCTTCCTCAATCCAACGAGTTGTATACCTCACGAGCACACCTTCCATTTTGTTCTTACGGATATTGACTAACTCGCCCTCTTTTTTTTTTTGTGGAGTAAATCGGCAATAGAATTGTCACCCTTGGCGATCAAATCTGTCAGGACCCTGATCTCCTTCTCCAGGTCAAGTTCAACTTTATCCTCCTGCTTTTTATACGAGGCGTATGAGATCGTTGTGACCCTGATTTTCATTAAAATCATCTCAAACAAAAATTGATCGTTGATAGTAAACCGCAAAACGTTAGGGTGTGAGAGGACGTGGTACTGACCTGAAGTGACCTGAAGTTGTATTGATCAATCACCGTCCCTATAGTGTCTTTCACCTAATTCGCATACTTTTTATCTTTTAAAAGGGCATTGTTAAATTTTCAAAAACCTTTGCCACGCTCCATTTGTGGGAAATCAAATGAAATATCAACAAAGGAGTAATCGGAGCGGTACCCTGGTTTGATGTCACAGCTAAAAAAGTTGGCATTCAGCTCAGATGAGATCAAAAAGAAATAAAGTCTAGACTGTTTGAGTGTATCATGCTGTCTCCATGTATATCTACGGCAACCAGTATTATGAATGCGCCTTACATCAACAAGATCTAACTCTTTACACACCTCAATCAACTTTTTACGAGGATTATGATTATTTACCTTAACATAATTCACACAGTCCAACTTGTTCTCTAAAATCAAATTCCAATCACCACATATAATAGTGAGAGGCTTTTCATTGATAACATCCTTGAGATCATCATAAAAACTTGGGGAGTCATTATTAGGACCATAAATATTAATAAGGGTAATTCTAATATCGTCAATTTCAATATCCAAAGCAAGCCTATTTCCTAATTCGTCCATTTTACAACCATGCACTTTAAAAGTAAAATTGTTAGTAAACAAAATCGCAATCCGCTTCAATTGGTTATAAATGAATTAGAATAACATTCCAACCCCCATTCTGCTTCCACAATAGTTTCAACTTCTTTTGAAAAGTGAACATCTTGGAGACAGTAAATTGAATATTTTTTTTATTTCTGAGCTAATGCAAAAATAACCTACGCTTATCAAGCGTAGCTAAGCCATGGTAATTCATTGACGCAATGGATAATTTAAATTGTTGATCAGTCATCATAGATAAAATATTTGTCCACATATATTATTCGGGAAATTATACAGCGACTTTTTCTATTTTTCTCGTCCACTGACGCCTTAACCTGTTGTTGCAATATTCTTATTTACTTTGTCTAGGATAATTTCGAATTTGTTTTTCGTTTTATTGTTTTTTTCTTTCTTATGTCTGTTACATGTACTTTTCTCTAAGCACTGAAAGGTGGACCTGTGTGCTATACAAGTAGCCACTATTATTATTATTATTATTATTATTACATACTGACTAAAGAGGTATTCTCATATGCCCCACAATAAACACTACAAAAACAAGCTAGTACATTATGTACATATACATGTATTATCGAGGGCCATGACCCCATATTTACCCTAACCAATACACCTGGATCTTAACAATACAGAGGAAACTAGATTTACAAAGGTTGTTTACTACATAAAAAGTATGCAAATTATTCAAGCCCAAGGCATGTAAAACGTTCATTATACAGTGGAGCAGAAACCCGAGAAAACCCGAGGCATTAGTAATATGCAAATAATCACCACTAGTACTAGTCTAGTGGAAAAACAAATGATATACAAATAGGCAACACCTGTGCAGTTTCTACACACGTACACACCTTTCATACGTGAAATCTTACTTGTACATTCATTGAACCTCTAGATTTTTTTTTTTACAACACACTGAAAAAAATACACAAACAACGAAAAACACAAAACGGCTCCTCCCACCCCAAAGGAAAAATAAAAGAAATAAAAAGCTCCCAATCCCACAGCATAAATTTTTTTCAAAAATAATCAAGCATATGACACAGAGGGAAAGGTATGGCTTTCCTAAGTTTTGGTCGCACCCAAAAAGTAAGAAAATCCCTTGTCGGAGCTCTCAAACGAATCCCTATTCGTTAGAAATAGTCCACCATTAATACAAATAAAAAAACAACACCAATTCCGCTCCCCTGTCCCAGGGCTACAGAGTTTTCACTCACACTACCCAGTCATTCACCTTAAAGGTAAAGACCAGTTATGGTCATGCGATTGCATTGTGAAAGAAACGTTGTGGAATCGATCAGAAAAGGTTGATCATCTAGCATCTAGCATCTGCAAGGTTCTGGAATCATCAAAATGATAAGAAATTTGGCCCATTCTTCGTAAAGTTACAAGCACTATACACAGAAAGATCTATATGGGACTACCCTATATCTCTTACAGACCATGAGAGAAACAAATTTACCAAATATATGAATTAGTAGGCGGTTTCCCGGCAAATTTGTTATCATCATGTATTAGTCAAAACATATTCTTTCACATGATTGGTAATGAGAGCTTCCATTTCAATTTTTGAAATTGGGGCGTTTCCAATACTGGTCTTTACCTTTAATGACAAGAAAAATGACGTATGCAAAAATGCGCACCATACAACTGAGCCAACCCGCGTCCGCATTCCACAGATCCCTGAAGTTATAAACATGTAAAACTTGAGTCAAACCCTGCATGCTCCGGAATGCCGAGAACGAAACACGACGTGATGTGAATCAAATAAATATGGATCCGACACTCAGATATAAATATAATATAAATATCAGATATAAGCGCTAACTTACATATCAACTGATAATTAGTCCTAAGAACATATCTTACTTATATTCGCTTCACTTTCACTCTAAAAACACATTTTATGTGTATTAAAGTCAATTGAGTTCATAAAATTTGCCGAACTAAAACGTAGACTTTGCTAAGTTCGTAGACAAACACGGAACTCCTCTTTTATAGCATAATTTTTTACCAACCCTTCCTTGCCAAGCGTACGATAAATAACGTCATTTTTCTTTTCCATCGAAGAGGTAAAATTTAAACGAGAAAATCATTACGGAATCAATCAAAACCACATTCTTACCGCGAAGATTCAAGGGTTTTGGTTACTCCGGAATTCTCGAATGTTTTCTCCATACAGGACAAAACCAAAACACGTGCAGTTATTATGTCCACAGAATATTTTTATTTTGGAATTTGCAAAAGCAAATATCGGGCACAATATCTCCTTTGATATCTCCATTGCAAATACGGGCTTTTACTTGTAGAAGATCACTTCAGAACAGGATCTTTTTCCAAGCCACACAATTAATACAGGCAGATATCCTTCTCCACCAAAACAAGACTCGGGTAGATCTACATCCACACGGCAAAGTAAATCCGCGTATATTTCTAGCATAAATTCCGATTACTTGGCCTTCCAAATGAAAAATCATGCAGATCGACATGCATGTCGCTTTGCAAAATGATAGTCAATATCACCAAAAGAACTCTCTCATTAAAGTGCCTGTTCAATGAAAATCACAAATATGGCAAATAACGTATCATTAGAAACTGGTAGGCTAACAGATGGCCATCGTACAAGTTTTAGGCCAACTACATTTCGGGTTATTTAAATACAAATAAAACCACTTCCATAGCATCTGGGATATGCGAGAGATTCGCCAGGAAAATAATAATGTTTTAATGACGTCACGATATTAACAGATCCTGCCTAGGCAGACGACATCCCATAAAAAATTAACATAATTACAATGCTATTATTTCTCAAATTATAATGAGCTTAGTGTATATAAATGTAATGGAATTTTAGAGTATTCAAAAAGGGATGTGAAACCGATTCTGATAACTAAATTCTTTTGTTTGTAAATACACAGGATAGGGGTTAATGAACAATCAAAGAAACCACACTTTCAAATTGAAAAACACCCGGAATGATAGCATGGACGGCATTTGTATCCTCTTGAAACGCCGAACATACCGCGGTGTATGCAGGTGAAAATACAATGGCGTCTTATTTTGTTTACAAGCTACGGATTCCTTCATTTTGTTATTGCTGTATTTTCATCAAAATAATACCATGCGCGGGGTTTAGAGTGAGGCAATAGATTAAACATTTAGCCTGACGGTAGTGAAGTAATATAAATAACTGAAGAGAAGATGACAAAACAGGCACTGAAAATGTGTAAGATGTCATGGGACATCGTCTGATTGTGCAGATCATGGTCAACACGTGACGAAACATATATCAGCAGCGTTCGGAGAGCTTTTCAGGTGCTATGTCGGGGCTGTATTTAAGCGTTTTGTAATTGATAACAATAAAAACGGACATAATATCTTTAAGGCAGCAGTAATAATAATAATAATAATAATAATAATAATAATAATAATAATAATAGTCCGTTCTTGTATAGCGCATAACACATTATGATATAAAGTCTCTATGCGGTTGATCCTTTTCCGTCTTTTTAAGCGAGTGTTGGATGGCTGCCATATTGCACAGCACTTGTTACGATTACATAATATTTATGCCAAGAGATGGCGCTGCTGCTCAGCAAGCCAGGTCCGTATTCGAGAACCCACACGGGAAAGGATCTTTATTTTACTGAAGGTGCCGATTTGTGCCACAAATAATTGTAGCAATGTCGTTTTTAAAATGACCGACAAATTTTCCTTCGAGTACAAACAGAAATCCGGACATAGGAAGGTTGTTTGGTTCTAGTTTCCGAGTAGTAAGTCGACACCCGTGTATACTATGATTTAGCTGGGAGACTATTTTACTCACGGTGCCTTCCGGTGCTCTTCCGGGCACGGGTGAGCGTCACCCGGCAGCGTTATTTTTTTCTGCGGCACAGATAGGGGTTAGGTGCGTGTTGAGCCTATGTGAAAGTTTAGGGTTAGGGTTAAATCAAGACTAGACCCCTTAAAAAAAGCCCCAATCTGTGCCGCAGAAGAAAATAACGCTTTCGGGCACGGGTGAGCGTCACCTGGCACAGTGCAATGCAGAGGGCCATATAAATCGACACTTAAAAAAACAAACAAGGTGGCGGTGTATACGTGTATTAGAGATATCGGACATGTGTAATTGTCTAACGGACGTGTACACAGTCCTTCAATACCTAAATCTCAGACTTATCCATGTCTGCAATGATTCATTTTGAGTCAATATAATACTTTTTATTATGTTTTTCTGTAAATGCCTTTTATATATGTTGACGTTTGAGATGTTTTTTCTTTCTATCATGTCTTGATTGTTTGTGAGCTGTGAATTATGCGATTTTGGGAACAAATGAATTTTTTTTCTTCCCTACATTCTGTGGTATGTGTGTTGTTGATAAGAATCGGGTCACATATGAGGCCCTCATGTGACCTGAAACTTCAAGGTGCCAGCATATAATGATGCAATGGCTCTCCAGCAGCTTTCCTGCATACGAATTGCCACGTACTTCCATGTGGAAACCTTGCCGCAGACTTGCGGTGAAAATGAAAGAGTATACGGCAAGGATGCGGCAAAGTATGCAGCAAGGTTGTCACAGGTCTGCTGCAAGTATGCGGGAAGTATGCAGCAGGTCTGGAGCAAGTCTATATGGGATATGAATATTCATGATGAAGTCTGCAGCAGACTCCTCATCATACTGAAAGAGTATGCGACAATGTTACTAATTTGCTTGTGATAATGATGACTGTCTGCTGCAAGTCTGTCGCAGGAGTATGTGACAGGCTCATTTCTTTGCTATGGGGGCCGCCGGACTCGACTACTACGATCACCATCTGCATCAGCTGTCATCAATAGTAATGACCAGCAGACTTTACATTGTCCTCGTGAAGTAAAATTAGTGGAAAATATTGAGATCCACAGTGAAATCGGCCGTGCATATTCGCATTTATGATTGTAAACAAACGAATAGAATGGTATAAAACCAACAAATAAAATTTCTGACACTTTTTTGTTCTGAAAAAACCACGTGTATGCTTATCACTACTAAGACAATTTCCCTTCATCAGCTCCCTGTAGGAAAAAAACATTCACTATTCAATGTTCAAAGAGATAACTTTGCTGTCATTTTTTTGCAACTGATCTGATTATCCACTTGTGAATATATCCTGATTTGTCTTGCCATTCTGTACGCAAATGTGAATTGCACTCTCAAAACAGTCATTTTGAATGGACATATGAAAAAACCATGAGTTTGAAGAAAAAAACAAAGTCATTAAAGAATCAGAAATTGACCAAAAGATGTAAACAAAGCTGTCTGATATCCTTTCTTAATGTATTATTATGCAATAAGCTTTGATTATGTGTGTGACAAAAACTAAATGTGATGCAAGAGTGTATGCGTGCGAATGGCAGTTACAAATAAAGCCAGTCTGTGTTGCCCAGGTTTTTAATGTATATCAGAAATGTTATGCAGATGGGTAGTGGAGAAATATTATTCTACAGCGAGAAAGTGTGTGAAATGATTGTTTTTTGCTTTGCTCACAGTGCAAAAACAAAATCACTAAATAAGCTGAAATAAGGCCAAATATTTGAACATCGCATACAATTTGCATAAATTATCATTATTAAGTACATCAAAATAACTATTTTGGGCTAGAATTTTTTTTTACATATGAACCATGAGTTTCAACATTCCAAAAAGTCTGACAAAAAGATTCTAGTTCCTTGAATATTTACAGATTTGAATTTGTATTCATAATTTATGCAAATTAACCTATGCATTTTCAAATATAAAAATAATGAAACTTTAAAGAATTCAAAATGAAGGAAACATTCGTTCAATCCATTTTCAAGATTCTTCAAGAGTTAGTCTAGAGACAAATATATAAGTTTTTTCTGTAAAATGCATAAAAATTAGCATTTTGCATAATTAATAAGGCTATAACGACAAAAATTTGCATTTTAGAAAAAAACAAACATGGGAATTGTTGTGTTCATCGGACATTCGACGGCCGAGATCAAAGGCCCCCCCCCCCCCCCCCAATCGAGTCAGGAAGGTGCCCAAAGTAGCGTAGTACAGTAAGGGTTAAAGGGTGGTCCGTAATTTGTTGATGTATTTGTATATGATTATTCAAATAAAATTTCTGCATGAATCAATTTTGCAATACAGTTATAATTATGTTGTATTTTTGTTGATTTTTGTTGTTGGTGAATGCCATGCAGAAATATACAATATGAAATAGGATATAGGCTGTATAGAATTAATATGGACAGAACAAAAGAGAGGTATAATTTGCCTATTTTTCAAATTTCAATAAACCTTCTCTTTAAAACAAATTCAAGTGCAAGACAAATAGAGAGTGAATTCATGGTCTCATCCAAATAATAATCAAGTATCGAAATAACATCATGAGAGAGAGAAGGGGGTAGAAGCAAATTTTAAAAAAATAAACAGGAATACTTGACAAATCATTACATAGGGCAAGCAAGAGAAGTAACAATAAGAACCGATGGTTATCACAACAAAATTTAAAAGAGTATTTTCACCTTTATGTGGAAATCAATGAGTAAGTATACACAGAGCCAGGGATGGATTAATTGTTATTATATACCTCACTTTAGAAATCTAGCCATCTGATTGGTCGAAATTGGAGTCGTGATTTCAAGTAATGCCCCACTCACAGGGAAAAGCAATAGCCCACAGTCGAGACGACGATGATTTTCACTGATACACCTCAATATTCGCAGTGCAACTAAAAATTTCGATGATCTACGAGCCTTATTATTTACTACAAAACAACGTTTTTTCTGCGATTGGTGTGACCGACACTTGGTTTGTTGACGACATATCTTCTTCCTTATGCTCACTACCAGGTTATGATATTATTACAAATAATAGATTAGAGCGGTCCGGAGGTGGTGTCGCCATGTATATGTCTCAAGAATATGAATATAAGCTACAACCAGAATTAAATCGGATGGAAAATTTCATTGAGACGGTATTTGTTGAAGTCATTGTGCCAAACAATAAAAACATTATAATAGGAACAATTTATAGACCTCCTAATTCGAGCCAAGACGATTTCTCTCGTGTTTTCCATGAATTATTACTGCATCCATTAATGTTAAATAAAACGTTTTCTTTTAGGAGATTATAACATAAATTTATTGAACAACGCCACTGATACATTTGTCCAAAATTTTGGCGACACCCTCCTTACAGCTAGTTTACTACCACTTATAACTAAGCCAACGAGGGTTACAGAAAACACTGCTACTCTTATTGATAATATTTTAACAAATGCTAATTTTTTTCTCCAAAATCAGGTATAATCTTGTCTGAAATCTCAGACCATTTCCCCATTTTTACTCAATTTCCAATTGAAAAAAATTCGCTGATGCATCCCAATGTCGAAGTTAAAAAACGTGATTTTTCTGAAGAAAATATTGTTAGGTTTGGACAAATACTCGGAACTACTGACTGGTCGGTGATATATCAAATTGATAATGTTAATCAATCTTTAGACACTTTTATGGATCTTTTAAAAGATGCTTTTGATATTTGTTTTCCAGCTAGTAATAACAAACTTAGTTACAAAAAGACTCTTAGGAATCCCTGGGTAACGAAAGCTCTTTTACGTTCCATAAATCGAAAAAAACAATTTATATTTAAAGTATACATTTAAGCTATTGGATAAAGATAAGGTAAAATATACGGAATATAAGAACATATTGGTTACTACCTTGAGGAAAGCTAAACAAAAATATTTTTGTAAACAGTTTGAACTGTATAAAAATGACCTAAAAAATACTTGGAAGGTTATCAAAAGTGTTATACACGGGAAAAGCAAGTCTTCCACAATTAAAAAGATTAAAGTTAATAATGAAGTTATTGATAATACCGAACTAATCCCGTAATATTTTAATGATTGTTTTTCAAATATTGGTCTCAACCTTGCTCAAAAAATACCAGACTCAAATAAGCATTTCACTGACTTTCTTGGAACCCCAAATTCACTTTCTATATATTTCACACCAGTTCTTGAAAGTGAAATTATAAACATAATTAACGGATTGAAAAATAAGCGGAGTTCTGGACATGATGAAATAAGCAATTATCTCCTGAAAAAAATAACCCTTGATATTGTCCAACCTTTAATTTATATTTTCAATCTATCGCCTACAACTGGGGTGGTGCCTCAATCGATGAAATTGGCAAAAGTTGTTCCTGTCTTCAAGAAAGGAGATCCTTTAGAGTTAAGAAACTACAGGCCTATTTCCTTGCTGACATCCGTATCTAAATTTCTTGAAAAAAATTGTATTTTTTTTTCGTACTGTAAAATTCTTTTGTGCTAGTAATATTTTCTATCAGGCACAGTTTGGCTTCCGTGAAAAGCATAGTACAACACATGCCCTTTTGACTCTAATAAATAAGATGGCTCGCTCTATTGACAATTTCGAACATACGGTGGGGGCTTTCTTGTACTTCTCTAAGGCGTTTGATATGATTAATCATGAAATACTTCTTTACAAACTTTCTAACTACGGAATCAGAGGATTACCCTTAGAGTGGTTAAAGAACTACCTCCACAATAGAAACCAATACGTTCTCATATACGATGCACATTCTTCTATAAAGACTATTGAATGTGGCGTGTCTCAAGGTTCTATTTTAGATCCGTTACTTTTTATTGTTTATATAAATGATTTTTACATGTCTTCAACAACCCTGTCTTTTCTCTTGTTTGCTGACGACTCTAACATTTTCTTTTCTCACAAAGACCCAGAAATTTTACTGAGAACGGTTAACTCTCAATTACGAGAAGTTGCTGACTGGATCAAGGCAAATAAATTGTCATTGAATTTACTAAAAACCAATGATATGCTTTTTAGTAATATTATTGATAATTTACCAGAAAATATTGTACTTGATAATACTGTCATACAAAAAGTCTCTTCTACGAAGTTCCTGGGAATAATAGTAGATGATAAACGTAAATGGAAGCTGCATGTTGATGTTTGTAAAATCATCTCTAGAAATATTGGTATTTTGAACAAGGTAAAATTGTTTTTTCCATCTCGTATACTGCCTAATTTATACTCAACTTTAGTACTTCCTTACTTGAATTATGGAATACTTGCGTGGGGCACCTGTGGAAATACTCAATTAAATAGAATTTTACTATTGAAAAAGAAAGCAATGCGAATCATTTGTCACACTAATTTTCACGCTCATACTAAGGAACTCTCTCACGCAAATAATGTTTTGAAGATTCATGACTTATTTTTCTACAACTTGGGTATATTTATGTATACACTAGAAAAAATGAATTGCCACAAGTTCTCTCAAATATGTTGAACAAAAATACTGAATTTTATAGTTACCCCACGAGAAAAGCAAAATGTTATCACCTACCAAAGACAAGAACGCAATTTTCCAGCAGGATTTTCACTTTCACTGGCCCAAAATATTGGAATGCCCTTCCTGGCACATTACAAGAAAAGCCCTTATTAAGTGGTTTCAAAAATGCCGTCAAGCACTTTTTGTTGCAAACGAATCAGAATAAGTAGTTCCCCTCTTCCTCTCTGTCTCTTTCTCTGTCTCCCTCAACCCCTCTCTGTCTTCTTTTTATCTTCCTGCATGTCTTCCCCCTTTTCTGTTTTTTACTCTCTCATTCCTATAGTCTTCATTTATCATCATCATCTTGTCATTCTGCTAATGTTTCTGATTTGTTTTTGTCTCGTTAATTGTTTGTTTTTCTATTGTCTGTCATGTTTTTTTGATTCCGTAATTTTTTTAAAGTTACAAATGTATAAAGTATAATTATTATTGTGCGAACCTACATCTAACAAGCTTTGCTTTCAAGTAGGTTCGTTTTTTTCAATTCTTGTAATTAAATCATTTTGCATTACTATGACTAAAAAACAATGTCAAAGATATTTCAATGCTTATTTCTGTTATACCATTACGTTTATTATTGTTTTTTATTGTTTATATTATGTGAAAAAGAAATGGAAAATAAATTCGCTCTGTTTTAAGCTATTATATATATTTAAAAAAAATCAAAAAAAAATCACCATCCACCATTCGAACCATGGTAATTTCATTGTTTGATACCATTGTTCGAATGGTGGATGGTAATTTGGACAAAGAACCATGGTTGCCATGGTACTTTTTTATAAGGGCACTTAGTCCACTCCACTTCATTCGATAAATAATTTTTTTAATTCTTGCTTCAAAACTTCCTTGTAACAACTTTTGTATCGTTAATCGGATATTGCTCAAACTTTCAATTATTTTTGTTTATCTTATTTTTCTGCTTTTATTAAAACAAACTTAATAACATGATATCAAACTATGGTAATTTTATTGTTTGATACCATGTTTACCATGGTTCGAATGGTGGATGGTAATTTGGACAAAGAACCATGGTTGCCATGGTAATTTTTTACAAGGGCACTTAGTCCATTCCACTTCTAGAAATAATCATTCGATAAATAATTTCTTTAATTCTTGCTTCAAAACTTCCTTGTAACAACTTTTGTATCTTTAATCAGATATTGCTCAAACTTTCATTTATTTGTTTCTCTTATTTTTCTGCTTTTATTAAAACAAACTTAATATCAGGGTTGACTTCCCCTTTAAGTATGTTGCGATCTTCCTACATGTGAGTTTCTTTTAGAGCATTCAGGTTGTACAAGCATACGACTGTTTACATGGTGCTCCCCGCCCACCCTCAAGGTTTCCACGGTTAGCATTCACACTTAAATGCTTTTGTTAACACTGCTGCCGCCTGTGAAAAGTGTGAAAAGACCATTGATCCTTCTGTCAAAAGAACCAGCATATATGAGACATTTAAAAGAATTAAAGAAAAGTAAAATGTAGATTAGAAAAGGGAAGAGGGGGTAATGGGATGAAATTAAATTAGTCACTCATACATGCATCACAATTGTGGATGAACTGCTCACCTTTGATTCTCTTTCTTTCCTTGCAAGTGTTTCAAAAAAACACTGATGGAATGCACCTGATAGAGAAGCTTTCTTCAAGGATGGCATGGAGCATGATATTATGTCTGCCACATCAAGTGACATGGTAGGTCCACAATCTCTCTCTCTACCGAGTTCAACCTGGATAAAATGAAAAAGTGATTACTGGTTTAATGCAGAATATAGATGTTCACTTGGATGTTAGACATAGATGTGTTACCTACATGAGAGGTTGCCCTAGATATGCTGCTAGAACGTACTACAGAGAGTAAGAGGGCAGCATTTACACATCTCTGTTTTCATATACCTTTCTTTTGGCCTACCTACCTCCACTATCCTAGATGCTACAGACTTCTAACAAGTTACTCTAGATAGTGCAAAAGTGTTTTTTTTTATCTTTGTCATACAAAAGGCTCCTCAAAATGCCATCTTCATACTCTAAATTTAACTCCAAAACCAACTCTTTCAAGAATTGATGAAATTCTTTAAATATTGACCAATGAAAAAGACAAATTGCCATAACTTTGACATATCAATTCCATTCGGTCCAAATTTTTTACAGCATCTTTATCTTTGCATTGCCCACGTTTCGGCCGAATTTCACAGATCAATGGTTACTTATGATATGAATAGCACCCTCTAAAGTTTTGAAAATGGATGTGTTTATGTGGCAATAGCTATGTCATATTCGGATTTAGATACTTCAAGATATCCCTTTTTCAGTAAAAAAAAAAAAAAGAAAAAGAAAGAAAGAAAACAGATGCACCTCACTATTGACCGACTGCGCGAGAAATTGCTCTCAAAAACCGTACTAGGTCTATGAAACTTTATAGCAGACATGTGTATCAACCTTCTTCACAACTGCCTGCCAAGTTTGGTAACATTTCTTGACGTTGATCATTACAAGGTTATTGTAAAAAAATGCTCAATTTGCTATGCATAACATTACAATGTGTGACATGCTTCTAGTACATTTAATTGTCATCCACGCTAATAGCATGGATGACAATGGGGTCAAAATGACTGTAATGAAATGCGGCTTCAAATGATACCATAAACAGTATACATGTATGTCCACTCAGAAAATTTTGAGTAAATCGAAATTGTAACAGGGCACAAATCAGATTACGCAGGGTTTCTGCCCAACTGTAACATTGGCTATAACATCAATTTTCAGATTGATTTTGTCCCCTTTTTTATTTATTTTTTATCTTGGAATTTTGCAAGTATATTCTGGGGGCCAAACTCAGGGCATCTCATTGTCTCATTTTGAAAATCTGTCAAGCGGGACGTTTTAGATGCCATTTCATACCCTGCACTATATGCGTCACGTATTAGTATGTTAGCATACAAGGTCGTATACGCCAAATTATATGGAAAACCATACGTGCGTAATGACATGTGCCTTGCCGAGCGTGTGTACATAGGATCATTCATCTGCTTAAAAATAGAAATATGGGCATCAATGCATGCATTTCATTCTACGATTGCAGTTCTAGTTTCCAAATTATTACTGTTCAAACCTCTTTGATTTGAGTTCTTTTCCAACAGCAATGCAGTAATACATTTCTACAATGATATTTATATACTGAGAACAGAAACTACTGGTTGGTAAAAAGGGGAAAATAAAAGCACATGTGCTAGTCGAGATGCACCCTGCCATAAGTATACTGTTGTACTGTAAGAAAAGTGCAAAAGGTATAAAAGTAAGAACTTGTACCAAAATGGTTGAACTATCATGTTTATCAAACTATGATTAAACTTACCACATGTGGTCCAATGAAAGCATAACCAGCTACAGTGTGTGCTGTCGTGTATGGGGATATGGCCACCTCAATATTCAATGAAGAAACCCTGTCCTTCACCAAGGCTGCAACATCTGGGTCCTGACTCTCAAAAGCTACATCAACAATGAAATCTATCTCTATCTTAGAAGCCTTTACCGATAGTTCTTGAAGCATAGAGTTAATTACATAGGTTGCAATACTTTTGTTCTGTGACACAGTGAAGTACAGGAGATACTTAAACTCCTCCTCCTTTGGCAGCACTATTTGATCAATCAGCCTGTTGAATTCATCACGATCTGACTCATATAGGGAAGCAAGATGGACTCCAGCCATGTACTCCTGAAACAGTTTGTGAGGGAAGAAAACTGGCAATTGCACATGAGAATTCCTCTCATGTGTATCCGTGTCAGCAGTAATTCTGTCCTCCTGAGACAAAATCCCGACCCTGCAAGCAGTGTCCTTGGATTCTGGGCATACTTCGAAATCATCTTCACCGAAAACCAATGTATTTTCTAGCAGACCATTGAGGGCCTGTTTGGCAATAGGTCCAAGGAGCTCCTCAATATCTTTCAAATAGGCAATAAGTGACGAGCTGCCTACTTTATTCACCTCTTTCTGAGCATAATGTTCTTTTAGAAAGGCAATCATTTCTTTGAAAATCTGAGAAAAGGTTTTCAATGATTTCATTTCCTTTAGTTTTTGCTTGTCACGTTCTTTCCACATAAGACACAACATGGCTACATATATAGGAAAGTGGGCCATGTTTTCAGATATGACATCATTCTCACTGATGAACTGGATAAGCCGATTTGCTTTATCCTCATCCTTTGGAAAGTATTTGTGAATGTAAACTGACAAATTCTCTCTGTTGAAACCCTCAACATGAATGAATGTGTAGAGCTTCATTAGATCACCATCTGATCTAATCTCTACTGCTCTCCATGGGCGAGTGGTCACCAAGACTGGGCAAGAGGCAAGTTGATCTGAACAAAGAATATCTTCAAGTCCAATGTCATCAGTCTCAGATGAGCTTCGACATGCCTCTGAGAGGGTGACACTTTGCTGTGATGGCTGAGGTTGCATATGATAAGAAGGTTGTGATTCGCAAGATTTTGTCTTCATGAATTTGCCACTTAATTCGTCTAGCCCATCTAATGCGATAAATACCTTGTTAGGATTTGACCGGATATACTCAGTTATCTGAGAAACCTTTGCTGGATTGTTTTTGGCCAGATAAGACTTTGCAATCTCGCCAATAGTGTGTTGCTTAAATTTACGTAGAGGAACGATCAAGACCCACACAAAGTGACTGAAATGCCTCCCTTCAATCCAGTCCCAGGCAATCTTAGCACAAAATGTAGTTTTTCCAGCCCCTGCCTCTCCCTGAACCAAGATCCGCTTGGGGAACTCTCCATTGACTTTGAGATCAATAAAATTGTTGTAATCTATTATTTGCTTGCCAGTTCCATCCTCTTCTTCCAATACAAGATTTGTGTGTAGTTTTTCAAAACCCACAAGTGAAGAAGGCTTGAGAGGATCAGCTCTGATCTTACAGAGAGTTGACCTGTAATTGAACTTGAAATCATTTGCACACTGCTCAACCAGTTCAGGAGAAAGTTGTTTGGACTGTGATTCTGATGGTCTTGATGGCCCTCCTAAAAATTAATAGATAATCCACATTCGCTTGGTATAGATAAACATAGTTTGATCATATGTACATCTGAAATGGTTGAAAAGGCCCGAGGCTAATAGTGTGACCTACAATGTACGACTAGGTGCATGTACTCAAGGAGTCCTACACGTTTGTCTGAATTTATATGACTACATTCAATTTTAAGGACATTTAAAATCTGAGTAATTATTGTATTCAGGAACTAGTAGATGAATATCAATGGCATAATTTTTCCTACGACATTTCAGCAATACAGAGTTTCCCTGACAATCACACATCTTATTTTGAAGGAAAAAACAAGACAAATGTGATTGCGTCTCCAGTATTCCTCTGCCTAAATTCAGTTAAGATCAGGGCTAGAATCAATCTCTTAATATTACAATGAGAGCAAAAAGCCTCTCTCTCTACATGTATATATATATATATATATATATATATGTATATAATTACATGTTGATTGAAATACCTTTCCAACCCTTGACCTTTGACCTAAAAAATCAACATCTGATCACTTTTCTCCCTATGGTGACGCAAACCATATGTAGTTAGTAATTGACCCTCTTAAGTTAACCCAAATATAATCAGTTTGTCTCAATATGGGGATGCATACCAACACCACATGGCTCAAACCATTCTTGAGACATTGCAATAATGGGGCTAAAACTCTGAATTTTTTTTTGACCCTCATGGCCTTTGGCCTTTGACCTTCCTATCCCGAAATATAATCACTTCATCTTGCTTTGGTGATGCATGATAACACCAAGTTTGAAGTTCATACCTCAAATGGTTCTTGACATATCATGAGGCTAAAACCTGTAATTTCTTAAGTTTACCTCTATGACCCACTTACACCCAAATCTAATCGAAGATTATCTTCTTATGGTGATACATATTATCAACAAGTGTGAATTTCATACCTCAAGTGGTTCTTAAGATATCGCAATAGCAAACACGTAGGATGAATGGACATACAACCCGAAAACATATTTTGTCCTACATTAAATTCCGTGAGCAGATGCATAATTACAGTTATCATTATGGAATGACCCGAAATAATATAATTTGTTTGTAGAACATGTGCACATAACGAAAGCTGACACACATTAAATGCTGCTGTCACTCAAAGTGCTTGTACTATTTTGGGGTCCAGAAAATATCTAAGATTATTAAAGTTTAATTAGTAAATTTTTAAAACATGCATGGGGCCTGATGAAATTGGACACTTCTGTAAACAGAGGCAAATGTTTAGAACACAGAGCACGATCACTATCTAAATGGTAAAAATTGACTTCGCTTTTATGAATGGTTTTCTATGTCTTCTGGTGTAGCAATACTTAGAGTCTGTTTACCTGTGATCTTTGGAAATGGAGGTCCATCAAGTAATCCGTCTGATAGGCCACCCAAGTCAATCTCTTGTAGTTTGTCTGCCAAAAGCTGTCGTTTGTTTGAGTGTGGAGGTTGCTGCTTGACATTCCATTTCATAAAGACATCCATAAAGGCATCTTTGAAGTTCTTCGAATTCTCAATCAGGTTTGCCTTAAGCTGAGCATGGGAGAACCCTAGAGATATCCCTACATTGTAGTAGTAAGATGGATCGATATCCTGGGCCAGCTTCAGGAACTCCATTTCACTGACAGTACTGTAAAATGAACAATAAATCAATTGGGTATGATAGTATTTTAGTTGGAGAGCATCCTATTGGCTGACAAGCTTTTATGTGACACTCAACAATTTGCATTACGTGCTCGAGCGTGCAATTTAACAAGCTGGGGATATCAGAATATATTGCCTGTGATATTAACATTTGAAACATACTGCCCCAAATTACAGGTGAGTGCGGTATTGTTCTCGCAAAGGTAATCATTCTGCCTAAAGCAGAATCTGGCAGTACATACAATTATGGTTAGATAGTAATGATAATATCAATAAGAAAAAGATTACTACTAGTTCTAATATTAATAATAATGATAATCGCCTATTGAATACTTAGCAATACAGCGGCATTCTCATGAACTTCGCGATCGATGCCTCACTAGTTTTCGCACTGGCCTGTTTATTTTTTTTTAAATACCCGACACTGCTTGACACGAGAGGTCCAGGGATGAGCGAGTAGACCTTTAGCTAGTGTATGGGAGTGTGAATTGGAGTGTGTATAAGAGTGTAAATGTGAGGGTTTATGAGAGTGTCCAAGGTACAGGAGTGAGAATAGGAGCGTGTATAGGAATGAGAGCGTGTATTGAAGAGCAAAGGGCCTGCTTGCTCATCCTTTGACCTACTCTTTTGTCACCTCACAAAATATATTTTAAACGTGAATTAATTTGCCTGTTATTGCCTTAGTCATATTAGTTATGAACTTTGTTATGAATTTTGTTATATACTGTATATTATACTTTTCAACCACATTTGTATGTATTATAATTCATTGCCAATGTAAATTGTTCATAATTCAGCCATCTGGCTGCGAAGTGCAATCAATAAAACCTTTTCAATCTCAATCTCAAATCGCCTGTGAGAGGCGAGTGGGCGGCGCGCTGTCTGTCAGTTAATTATTCAGGCTCGTTCATTCTATTCATTTCAAATATAGTTTGATATGCTGGACAATTTCAAGAAATAAAAATATGTTAAATCATTTAGTATTTTTATTTTGACTAAAAACTGTACCACTCTTTGTTTATTTAATTTTTAAGCACCGGGAAAGAAACTTGCATTGTTAGATTTATCGATCGGCTTAAAATTGCGGCCAACGCCAACCTGTCTACAACGATCACTTTTTGTGTTACCCTTAGGCGGTCGCTATAGACAGGTTTGACTATACATACTATCATTATTATTACTATTTGATTCTACTAATATACTACAACTTCTACTACTACTATACTACTACTACTACTACTACTACTACTACTACTACTGCTAGTACTACTATAAGTACTACTACTACTATTTTTATTATTTATTATTATTATTATTATTATTATTATTACCTTCATCATCATGATAATTATCTGCATCATTGCATAGTCTATATGCATATTTTGTATTCACATGATAACTTAAAGTGTCACATACAAAGAGAAAGTCGAGTTCTGGGAAAGGTGTAAATAATTTGTGAGCCTTTTCATTCTGTTTATGTTGGTGTGGAAGAGTATCATAGAAAAAAGTTCCTTGAAAAAGATGGCTCTTCAAATGCCCTCATACTCAAAATATGACGAATAATTTGATGTGGACCACACTTTCACGACACATGTTTGTGTAGTCATATATACACATTTCTGTGTCCAGTTCATGTGACTTTTAGCAAGACTGGGCCAAATAATAATTTTGACGACTCCAAAACAAAACAGTATATACCAATACTGTTGCGCTACATGCATGATCAACCTTTGGAATCACTTCCACACTAGTTAGCTGTTTCTTTTGCAATGCAATCGCGTGACCAGAACTGAACTCTATTGTTAACCCACAAAGGTTACTCGTATAAAGGCTAGCTTACTTTGAATCATCGGGTCATCATGTCGGGTCAGGTTGTAGCGTTACCCGGCCTTTTGTGAAAATTAACATGCCATTTATTTATGAAATGTCAGGGGATATGTTTGTGAAACAAATCCTTCTCATCTTCAAATGGTCTGGTCCAAATTACGTGACACTTTGTGAAAACCTTTCAGTAAATCTACTTAAGATCGCATCCTGAACGTGCATCTTCACATGATCTTTTGTTTTATGCAAGGTCGTGTAACGCAACCACCCGACCGGACGCGATGACCCAATGACTCGAAGTAAGCCAGTATGCATACCTTTCTGCAGTGTTAGGACCTGGATTGGTTTCAACATCACCAGATCTCATCAAGAGGATCAGGAGCAGGTAGAGAAAGCAGAATCCACCCATGGTGTAAGATGTCCTTCGAACTCGACAGAAATGTAGCCCTCTGGAAAATGGTGATGACATCGTGGGCAACAGTGCCTGAAAATATTATTCAGAAATATCTACATTACGTACATAAAGCAGATGGATTGAAGATCCTTTAGAGGATTTCAATTCTCTATATATATCTATCTAATAATAGTGAACAATTTGGGGGGTTTTCGACGCCATAAATTGTGTTGCCCCCGCCTCCTGAAACCCGCCCTTAGGAAGAATTGCTGGGACCAGCCAAGAAGCTGTGCCTCGCAGGGTTCATATTCGAGAAATACAGTAATTGGGCAGATAACGATGATTTTGTGAATTGTTTTGGTAGTTGTCAATCGGGGCGGCCGAGTTTCTTTCACAGCGCGAAATAAGGGTCATCATGTACTGCATCGTATGCAGAGATCTCGGTGGAGCATGCATAAGATAGAAGCAGCAGTCTGGACTAAGGAAAGTGAGTGACGGTGACGGTAACAGTGACGCATAACAGCTAATGAAGTGTATTGCACATTCCTTCCGTGACTAGTCCGAACTTGCCTTGCAACAGCTATCAGTATCGAAACTTTTTATGATTATTAAAGTTGATACTCTAAGACAATCCCAAATATTGAGATAATTACATCAATAGAAAGCTTTTAACCCCCAGAATAACACTAAATGGTGTCCAACTGACAAAAACAAGTTTAGATTTTATGCGAGTAAACTCTACCAAACTGTCTGAAACCCGGAAGTGCATGTAGAGTCGGGCCTCTATCCGTGACGTCACGAACGGGACTCATGGGCTCAGTGAGAGTGAATGGCAGTGATATCCCTTCGTAAATGCTATCTAGTCAGAGCTTAGATTTGTACTTGTTAAGGAGTATATTTGATGGATTTTCTGTTTTCATTTGAATGAAGAATAACGAAGCAACATTTTCCAGTCGCTGATTTCTTTTTATATCCTCATATTCACCTATTTGGTAGAGATTTAAAACGAGTTTACAGCTTAGGAAACAAGGTTAAATCGTGCACGTATGAATAGGCGGATGCATTATCTTGTCATCAGATAAGATACAGGAGCAGTTTTGTAAAACGAATAGGTCTAGAACTATGATAGCACTTATCATAGATGAGTGTGACTGCCTCAAAAAAGGATAGGCCTACAGTACCAGTTAAACATTTTATGTTGTAAAATATCAAACTTGAACGAGATCATGCAAGCGCGCTTCCTCTATAATATTTTGGCTAGTGATGCGGCTCTTGCATGAACGTTCGTGAAGCGAGCAGAATCGGGAGGTAAGACCAAGCCGCTGCTCTAGGCGCTGCTTGCTTGTGATGGAACGTACGTGCGCTAGTTATATGTTTATCGGCAATTGCAAGATAATGAAAGCGACGTTGCCCAGCTAAGAAAAACAACTAACAAAGACTTGCTCCTGACTACCGGTGTCAGAATTGGTAGATGAAGGATCTTCAGGGCCAAGGAAGGCGAAAGACATGGGGAAAAGGAAGAAGAAACCATCGGGAGATCGCTGTATGGTAATGAACTGTGCATGGGTAGACAGCTACTGTTCACTCCGTGCCTGGGCCGATTTCAACACCAAAACAAAAATTACATGGTGAAAATATCGACTAATAGCACTTCGTTGGCATGTATATGTCATAATTTTTAAAAGGGGAATTGATATTAATACTATGAAGTACTAGGGGAAGGTAAAGAATTGTACATAGAATTATGATTTATTAGACTTTTCAGCCTTTGAAACAAAAATAAGCAGAAAATCGTATCACTCTGCACATGTTAGCTATGGAACATCCGGGTACGTGAATATACTCTTTCCCGGACGTGATGTCATATATAGTAGACCAGCGCCGTGACTGATTTTCTACGCAAAGAGAGGCGGATATTTTCGACATTTCAATTAAGGATTTCGAGTAGCCAGATTTTTTTGGTGATATGCTATGTAATTGAAAGACCTATAAATAACATATGCTTGCCGTAGGTACCAAATTAAGGGACATTTATTTGCTTAGAATATCAACTTTAAGTTATTCTCAGCTATTAAAAAAGCATGCAGTGTTTAAAATAGGTGGGAAATATTTATTTTGTGTTAAAAATATATTCGATCGGTATGTTGTAAAGAAGAATTTTTTAGAAAGCCGTTTTATAATTCCAACATTAATGTTTTTTTAAACCTAATTTATTCATCCTGTCGAGACCCGACCAGTTGCTAGCTTGCTTGCTAGCTGCGCAGCTGCGCATGGTAACAACCCCATGCATGCCGCGAACAGTGAATTGCTTTGCAACCCATATTTATATTGGCAGTTCGGATTGATTCAGGATGAGCTAGAGTATGAAAAACATATTGGTAAAAATTAAATACTTAAGAGTTTTAAGATGGATTAATTTTTGTGGTGTGCAATACTGCAATATCTTATATATTTAATTATTTTTATCGGAGCATCGGCTTCCAAAAAGCGAAACCGGGACCCGCTGGCGACGGTCGGGATTCGGTGTGACCGACCGAATCTAGCCTCTACTTCCTACTGCGATACCTTCATCACTGCATTCCTCGTATCAAAAGTTGTATTTTGTTTGAAGAAGTATACTTTTAATAGCCTGATGATAAATATTAAAGTTAACAAGCAGATCATATTATCAGGTAAAATTAACGGGGTTTTTTTCCCAGGGGGGCGGAGACCTCAGAAGCTGAGGGGTTTTATACATCAAATTATCGTCGGATGAGCATACTTTTATACCTTATTTGTGACACTGGCAGGTCACGAATTGGCGTGGGGTCCAAGGGGCGGAGCTCCGTAAGCTCAGGGGTTTAAGGCAATAAATAACGGTCAGATGAGCATATTTTTGTACCTTATTTGTGACACTGGCAGGACACAAATTGGTGTTGGGTCCAGGGGTTTTATTATCATCAGATGAGCATATTTTATACCTTAAAGGTGACACTGGCAGGTCACGAATTGGCGTTTGGTCCAGGGGGCGGAGCCCTTGGAAGCTCAGGGGTTTGGGATAATAAATTACTGTCAGATGAGTATATTTTGATACCTTTGTGACACTGGCAGGACACTAATTGGCGTGAGGTCCAGGGGGCCGAGACTCAGTTCAGTTCATTTTATTCAAAACCATACAAAGCATGATATAATCTGTTACATAAAAAAGAGACTGGTAATAGTACATCAATCAACATATTCTAACTTGATTACATCATAAACTGAATGGTTTTAGGACGCCTTTAGAAGCTAAGCTTGTGAGCGGGGCCCTGTAGTCAACAAAATACATACATTTACAGTAAAAAGAATGTTACGTATGATTATATAATGGATGAAAATACTAAGCTACAGAATATAGAACATACAAATACTCTCTTACACACACACACACACACACACACGCCCATACACAGCAAACACACCGACGAGTAGGTCCTTAGTGGTCAAAAAGCATTTCAGAATAAGAAATTACTAAGATGCAAATAAAAACTATGTCAGTCTTTCAAGCAGGTACGTTTTAGATAAACTTCTAAACCTAGAAAGAGTTGTACTATTTTTTATATCATCAGGCAGATTGTTCCATTCTTGCAAAAGGCTGTCGAATAAGACACCTTTGACGTGTATTATAATTATGAATTTGCGAGTTCTGACGGAATAAATCTTTTAAAGTACATTCATGAGGCATAGACTTAAGATTAAACATAAACAATATGCAATTGAACGACACAAGTCCACTTAGTGCAGGGACGTGATAGAGAAGGACTGGAATCAAGCCGCTCTCCTTTGACCCCATGCTCCAAGCCGCCGAAAAGTTATGCGCTAATCTGCAACTGTTGACCAGGTGGTGAGATAAAAGAGCGCATGAAATTTCAGGAGTTAGAATTCCTACATCAGACAATGGTATCACTGCAACTGTTTGCTGTCCCTTCCAATGATTTCTCATCCATTGTTGAATGTGTAAAGAGTAGAACAAGCGAACACAAACTTGTGTACTTTCATCCTTTTTTAAACTTGAAAAATACAAAAAAACACGCGAAAACACGCATTAGCAAACTTAATGTTATTGAAGATTGTAAATCATGGATCAAATAACGGGACATTAAAGCATGCACAAATTAGCGCATCATCCTAAAATATTGAGTTTTTGACAGGATGTAATTTTTCTTTTACCAACTCTGGCACACAAATTAAAGGAAGGACGGAGTTCTAAATTTGAAAATTTGTTTGATGCACTATTCCCAATAAAATCCCCATATAAAGTTTTTGATTTACACTGAAATTTTGCCGGTAATTTAATATTTTGTAATAAATGCAAAACTGGTGCCTGGCTTCCGAAAGTCCCCGCAGTGGAAGTGCGGTTCGGAGCATGGAACTTCAAAGCCAAGTGGAATGTTACACATAACATTGTTACGCTTTAGAACTCAAGAATGCGTTTGAATAAATTACAAGAGTTTCGCCTCCTTTTCTTTCACCTCCCTGCTTAATGGTAACATTCTAAGTCGAAGGAACAATGGAGAACTTGGATGTCTATAATAAGAATTAGTAATAAGCCGTATTGCCTTCTTCTGCCATACTCTCAACTTATCAAGATATGACTTAAAAGTGTTTCCCCAAGCAACATTACAATATGTCAAATAAGGAAGAATAATACTATTATATAATGTTATCAGCACTCTTTCAGGTAAAATAAATTTTAATCTAAAAATGACACCTACACTACGGGACAACTTTGTGCATACAGCATCTAAATGATTTCTTCAAGATAAATGCTCATCCATGGTTAACCCTAAGAACTGAACATTTTCACTAAGCGTAACATCAT
The DNA here is from genome assembly GCF_000002235.5 of Strongylocentrotus purpuratus. Lineage (NCBI taxonomy): Eukaryota > Metazoa > Echinodermata > Echinoidea > Camarodonta > Strongylocentrotidae > Strongylocentrotus > Strongylocentrotus purpuratus. Next base: position 36,652,364 of record NW_022145594.1, read on the forward strand.
GGCCTCCAACATTAAGAAAAGTAATGCCATCTGGAAGCTTTTTACCCTTGGAGCGAAAAATAACACATTTGGTCTTTTGAACGTTCAACAATTACTTATTAAAACAATACCATGCATACAGTTTCTGAATCTCTTGATTCGCAATTAGTAATATATCTTCAGCCTTCTTATCAGCCAACAGCAAGCTGGTATCATCAGCGAAAAGTGAGTATGAGAATAATGTTGATGAGTGTATTATATCATTTATATAGATCAGAAACAACAGGGGACCAAGAACAGAACCCTGAGGTACACCATATTTAATAGTTGAAAATTAGTACCATTCACCACAACAAATTGTGTCCTGTCAAACAAATAGCTTTGGAACCAAGACAATGCTACACCACGTATTCCATAATGCTCAAGTTTCCTGAGGAGGATGCCATGGTCAATAGTATCAAACGCCTTTAATAGATCTAAGAATATCCCCAAACAATACTTGTCTCCATCAATAGCTTTTATGATATTACTTAATAAATTAAACACACCCATTTGTGTGGAGAAGTGCTTACGGAAACCACACTGCTGAGGAATCAAGATATTCTTTTTAGATAGAAATTCATTTAAGCGTTTATAAATTATTTTCTCAAGAATTTTAGAAAAGATAAGTAACAATGCTATTGGCCTGTAATTAATGACGCTTTTACGGTCAGATTTTTTATACACTGGTACCACTTTAGCTACCTTGAGTTTATCAGGAACAACTCCCTGAGATAAAGACATATTCATGATTTTACACAAGGGATCAATAAAAAGGTGAATGCACTCCTTTATAATCCTAGGTGAAATATCATCAGAACCACTAGATTTAGATGGTTTCCAAGACAACACAATATCGATGATCTCAGATTTTGAAGTTGGTTTTAGAAACATTGACGCATTATTATCACACTGTTTCATATAATCTTGAAAAGATTGTGGTACTTGAGGAATGTCTGCACTGATTTTCATGGGTAATCCAATGAAATATTTATTAAAACTTTCAGCCTTATCCTTGGCAGAAGAAAGAAGTACTCCATTAAAATCCATCTCTTGAGGGAGTGAATGCCTAGTTGACCGACCTAACAATTCATTGATATGAGACCAAGTTTTCCTAATATCACCTTTAACACTGTGGAACAAATCATTGTAATAATTTTGCTTGGCTATACGAAGAGTATTAACCAAGACATTCTTGTAATCGATATATTTCTTTTTATTCTCAGCTGTTGGTCTCTTGACATAACTACCATAAAGCTTATGTTTATGATTTATTGTTTTCAATAAACCACGAGTTACCCATGGCTTTTTACATTTACTTTTTATCGATACTTCAATTAATGGGAAACATAAATTATATAATTCCAGAAATATTTGTAGAAAATGTTCATATGACTCATCGGCGCCTTCCAGTGAAGGCAGAGCCTGCCAATTAATTTCAGCTAAGTGTTGCTTGAACTTTGAGATTCTTTCATCATTTATTGACCGCTTCATAACTTGTCCATCTCTCTTGACAGAAGTTACCACAGAGCCCTTTATAACACAAAATATAGGAAGAAGCTCAGGGGTTTTAAGCATTAAATTACCGTCAGATTAGCATCCAGCCGTCCGCCTTAGGGCCCTAGGTGGGGTCCAGGGGGCAAAGCCACCGGAAGTCAAGGGGTTTTAGGCATTTAATTACGGTCAGATGAGCATATTTTGATACATTCGATACAAGCGCGTAGCCAGGGTTTCATTTTATGGGGGGCGCGGTAGTGAGCACGCAAAACGTGCGAATCACTTAAAGAGCGCGCGAAGCGCGCTCCCTAGGGGGTGGGTGCAGGGAGGGGGATTTTCCCCTCTTTTTGCAAAGCGCGGAAGCTTTGACGTTTCATTAAATTATTAGAGAAAGAAGACGATTCGTAGGACCGTTCTAGACTCTTAGTCCTTGTCTAAATTTAGTTTCTTTTGACGTTTACCGGACATTTTGGTAACACGCATGCGGTCATTCCTACCCCAAAGTGGGGGGCCGGGCCCCTCTCCCGCGCGGAAGCTTTGACGTTTCATTAAATTATTACAGAAAGAAAACGATTCGTTGTACCGTTCTCGACTCTTAATCCTTTTTCTTCCTACGTCCTCTTCCTTTCTTCTTTCTCTCTTTTTTTTTTTTTTTTTTTGGCCGGCGTTTTTTTTTTTTTTGGGGGGGGGGGGGGGGGGGGTGGGGGTGACCGCCCTTACCACCCCCCCTGGCTACGCGCCTGCTTTGATATATTTCTCCTTTTATTTCCTTCCTTTTTTTTTCCTTTTTTTTTCCTTCTCTTTTTTTTTTTGCCAGGGGGGGGGGGGGGGGGTGGGCCCCCGGGCCCCCCTGGATCCGCCACTGAATACACAGATTTATGGTAATATTTATACGCTAAATGCCTGAGGTGTTGCCATACCTTATTCCGTATCAAATATTAAAATCAAATTGCATACAAAGGGGGAGAAATAACTCATCTTTACACTAAGTGCAAGAAACTGTTGAAATATTACACTATCTTCCTTACAAAAAGAAAGACAAAAAATTAATTATCATAGAAACAATATGCAGATTACATCCGGACAGTTGATTTAAAACGGTAATTTTAAGAAGTTAACCACTGTTAAAGATACTATGTCCCTTTTGCAGCTAACATCAAATTCTGTAGAACTTTGCAGGAATCATGAATATGTCATGTATATCCTATCTGTGAAATTGAAACATTAGAAGTGTCCTAGTATTAAAATTTTGCAAGGAAACCCATTAAACGTGTAGACTTCACTGTCAGACACTATTGAGTGACTGACTGACATCTCTTTTTCTTTGGTAATAACATACATAAAATGAGCTGTGTTACAGGTACATGCGCATTAGTTTACATCAATAACCCACTACTTAAATGCAAAAATGAAACTGATCGAATCTTAGTGCATGACCATTCGGGAAAAGTGTCTGAAATCAAACTTAACTTGCTTAGGTGATTGCAATAAGTCGATTTGACAACTAATGGTCGTTATTTTCACACTTTTTAAAAATCTTGATAAGTGATTTTCACACTTTTTGGGAACAATTCAAGATTCTGATTTTTCACTTTAACTCTCTGTGGTGTTTCATTGCTTTCAATAAATGTACATTCCTACAGAATTATAAATTTTAGATTTGATTTTGTTTAAAGTCCAATAAAAGTTTCAAATTTTAATCTTTATTTTGTTCTTATTTAGTTTTGTTACGTAAACTATTCAAATAATTTGTTTTTTGTTGATTTTTTTTATTGTTCTACATTGAATTGTAATTGTTTTAAGTTATACAGGCTTCGATCACTTGGAAAACAGTTTGTATGTACTGGAGAGACCACCCTCTATATGGAACATGATAAATAAACGAATTAACGAATAAAGATTTCTATTTAGGCCTAATATAGTATCCATTGTCAATATTCCAAGATAACTATTCCAATCTTTACTTGACCTATAAAACTTATAGACATGACATTAAAGAACCAGATAAACATCAGAAGTGAATCCTACTCCCTTCAGAGGCTGAAAATACAGCTATCATGCATCATCATGGAACATTTGGCTCAAAAGTTTATGCAACTTATGCAAATTGCCCAACATTGCCCAACATTGCCCAACATTGCCCGGATGTTGAAACTGTTCTCTAACGTCGAGAGATCACCATGATCATCAACAACAGCAACAACAAATTTTATCCTACCGGAGATTTCGGGGGGGGAACCGCTTCGAACAAGATGATGTTCCATACGTTACCAGAGCCAAAATGCCTTATCCTTGCTCAGGTATAGACTTAAACTTAAACTTAATATAGACCAGTTCTGATCATGCGATAGCATTTTGAAAGAAACGTGGAATCGATCAGAAAAGGTTGATCATCTAGCATATAAGTATTGGTGTGTACTGCAAGGTTTTGGAATCATCAAAATGATCAGAAATTTGGCCCAGTCTTAGTAAAGTTGCAAGCACTGTACACAGAAAGATGTATATATGGGACTATATACGCAATCGCGATATCTATCAAGTCCGGATCGATATGATGATTTACCAAATATATCAATTAGTAGGCGGTTTCCCGGCAAAATTTGTATCATCACGTATTAGTCAAAACATTTTCTTTCACATGATTGGTAACAAGAGCTTCCATTTCATTTTTGAGAGGGGGCGTTTCCAAAACTGGTCTATACCTTTAAGACATGCTAATGTGGGTATACTAATAACATTTAGTCAAATTGTTTATGATATTTACTAAGGATTAGGGTTTATGCAATATAAACATGGATTGTATGTGATTCTATTCCGATAAGCTTATATAGTGGCTAGGGCTTGGATCAACAAAATTTAAAGTTAAAAATGATATTATATTCACTGTTTGTCTAGATCCTGTTAAATGCAAAATGAATCGTGGAATAAGGCGTCGAGTCCTCTCCTTAGAAATATTTATCCAATTACAGCCGAGCTAAAAGTAACTGGCAACAATTGACATGAGAGGTCTCTTCTAGTACGTGTTAATCATAAAGGCGTTTACAATGTCTCTTTCGCAAGATAACAGGAGATAGAGTTTGTCTCTGGGTCATGAATCTGGTTGACAGATGCCAAAACATGCAGTGTATCGAAGAAAATGATCTAGAAATCAATCTAATGCAGATTCCCTTCACACAAATGTGCTTCGTTCCATCAGATTGTCATGTTGAAGTGACGGATAACCCGTATGAAATGAAAGATATAGGACGCGCGAGTCTGTATTGCACTGTCTGTCGACGTGGCATATAGAGCACATACCCATTTGCAGGTGCCAGGTAAAAATGTCAGAGGAAAAAATGTCAGAGGTAAAAATGTCAGAGGTAAAAATGTCAGAGATAAAAATGTCAGGGGTAAAAATGTCAGGGGTAAAAATGTCAGAGGAAAAAATGTCAGAGGTAAAAATGTCAGAGGTAAAAATGTCAGAGGTAAAAATGTCAGAGGTAAAAATGTCAGGGGTAAAAATGTCAGAGGAAAAAATGTCAGAGGTAAAAATGTCAGGGGTAAAAATGTCAGAGGAAAAAATGTCAGAGGTAAAAATGTCAGAGGTAAAAATGTCAGAGGTAAAAATGTCAGAGGTAAAAATGTCAGAGGTAAAAATGTCAGAGGAAAAAATGTCAGAGGTAAAAATGTCAGAGGTAAAAATGTCAGAGGTAAAAATGTCAGAGGAAAAAATGTCAAAGGTAAAAATGTCAGAGATACAAAGAAAATGTCAGGTACAAAAAAAATGTAGGGGAAAAAATTGGTGTCATCATTATATCTCGGCACTTTATCACACAAAATGTCAAGATGTAAGCTACTGGGCTTGTCTCGTATATTTTATAAATGACTGTGTATTGTACTTCGTACATGTCCTGAGGATAATACAATGTGGAAAATCAATTTGAAACTTATATTTTGTGATCAGGTTTGCATATATTAATTTCTATCATTTTTCGATATGTTATATTGGTTGATGTTTTAATGTTTATTTGGTTTTGAGGAAGTAGGTCATAAAATATACATAGAATATTAAGATTGAATGAGATACAACAGGGAATCAGTTATAAAGATCGCACAGAAATTCCCCAAATTCAGTAATTAGACCCATCTTCATGTCCATCCCAGCAAAGACTGTTATGACAAGAAAACGTTAATAAAAAGACACGGATGCTTTGTCCCCCTCATCAATACTTTATTACAAAAGTTTAACAATGTTAAATATATACCTCACTTAAGTAATCCAGCAATCTGATTGGTCGAAATTGCATTCATAAACTTTAACTGTTCCCGAAAATACCCGGTAACCATGGTTAAAAAACAGTTCAAAATCCCAATAACCATGGTTATTGGGAAAATAGGTCAGTCTCCATGGTTACCCCATAGGTTTACATGTTAAAAAATGGTCTGAGCGATCGAGGATACCGTTCGTGTGCGAAGAATTGGTCGTTAATTTCAATACAATTGAATCTCGATCGATCTTACCGACAATTTTATCTTGCATTGTTGACATGAAGACGAAAATAAACTTCCAAAAACAAAAAAACAACATCTGCCGATAGATCTTGATCTAAGTTCGTGCCAATATGCATTGCAAAAGTAAAAGAAGGGCCCGTTTAATGGAGCAGCGGCGAAGCATCGACCACGCGAAGCCGTTTTCAATTAATTTTAATGTATATATTAAAGTATATATTAAAGAAAACTACTATACATGGAGACATAGCGCGCTGGCCGAGCGGTTTAAGGCGCTGACTTTGGTAACATCACCTTTGGTACGCAAGAGTTCGTATCCCATCTTCGACAAAAGTTTTTTTTGTTTTTTTTGTTTTTTGTTTTGTTTCGGCATATAAAAGTATTAATGACTGCTTTAATATTCGAGAAATAGTTGTTTTTATACGCTCTCGGGAAGGTTACAATTGGGCTATTCCCCTCGGCACGTCTCGGGTAATAGCACAATTCTAACCTTCCCTTGAGCGTATAAAAACAACTATTTCTCTCAAAGCAGTCATTAATACTATAATATTGTCAGATAGTAGGCCTACAAGTGGTAAACGTTAAGACATATCTACCCAGGTATTTTGTCATGTGCTTTCGAGTTTCGACCATAACACTGCAACTTTATATTTAAAAATTACGATTAAGAAACGTGGGAGAAATACAGTATAAGTACCTCAATTTCAACTGTTTTTGTTCTGAAAAAATTCATGATGCATTTTGTTTAATGTGTAGACTTGTACGAATATGTACCTGCTGGAAACTGTCGTATACAGTGTATGCCAGCACACCTTGTATAAATCCTGCACCAAATATCCTTCAAACAATATTACCATGTATACAAGCAGTATCATGATCAGGGGCGTCAATCCTGGGGGGGGGGGGGGGGGGGGGGGGACACGTCCCCCCTCCCCACGAATGTTCAGGTGGTGAAATGTACCCCCCATGTTTTGTCAGAAAAGAAGTTCTTTAATAATTTAATGTAACGTCAAAGCTTCCGCGCGGGAGGGTGGGGGGGGGGGGAACTGAATTCAAACAAGGATTAAGAGTCGAGAACGGTATACAACGAATCGTCTTCTTTCTCTCAAAATGTATTGAAACGTCAAAGATAAAAAAAAAAGGCAATGAATGAACCGATCACCAATGAAATTACATGCCGTGAAACAGAATAACTAGAAAAAGAGTGTGTGTGTAGCAACATAACGTGGTATAATTTTGAAAGTAACTTTAAAGGTGACATGTAATTGTGTCCCCACCCCCCCCCCCCCATGCTCTAACTCGGATTGACGCCCTTGATCATGATGCTATAAATGTGTACAGTAAAACTATGTTTCTGATATGTTACTCATGAATAAATATTTGTCAATTTAAGTGTTTGATCTCTCACATCAAATTTATTATAGAACGATGTAGCTTAAACAGAACCTCTGCAGAGCGCGCGCTTATCTGGAATATGATGGTGCGGTTAGCATTTGATGTAACATTGGCGGCTTTCTGCTTTGTATCAGAGTATCAAGCTGCTTATTGATGTTCTCCCAGACTATTCATACCGCAATAGTGATCGACGATCAACTCTTTGCAAAGCGCACGCTTCTCTGGAATGTGATGGTGCGGTTTGCATTTGATACATGGGCGGCTTTCTGCTTTGTATCAAGGTATCAAAGTATCAAGCACACAAAAAAGTGAAATTGTTGGAAATATGCATTTGTAGGAAATTACATTTTATAGTAGTCATTGCCACATTTTAAAATGTCCATCAATCTTCAGAAGGGACGGTGAAGTGGGGGCGGGGGGGGGGCGGAGGACTCACGGCGTGATATGTTATCTTCTTCTTTCTCTTTTTTTTTTTGGGGGGGGGGCTGTAATGACTTTTCTTTTTATTTAGTGATTACACCATCGAGCCACAACTCGGCCTATAATTGTTCATGGCCAAACTACTCGATTTTAGACATTCTTTTTTCCCAGAAGTTTGCTCAGTGTACCAGTATCACTTGCTTAGACAAAGGCATATGAGGGGGAGGCAGCTGGGTCACTACGAAGGATGCACCCCCTCCCCCCCCCCCCCGTCTCCGCTCGGCAATATTTGGGCAAAAGGTCCCAATTTCGGGCAGTAAGGTAAATAAAAGTTACAGAAAGAAGAAAATAAAGCAGCGCTGAAATTAATGAAATTTTTACCTTTGACATTTTTACCTCTGACATTTTTACCTCTGACATTTTTACCTCTGACATTTTTACCTCTGACATTTGTACCTCTGACATTTTTACCTCTGACATTTTTTCCTCTGACATTTTTTCCTCTGACATTTTATCCTCTGACATTTTTACCTCTGACATTTTTACCTCTGACATTTTTACCTCTGACATTTTATCCTCTGACATTTTTACACCGAGCCCATTTGCAAGTAAGTTGGATCACGAGGTCCAAAAAGAAGCCAGTCAGAGGAAAATACGAATAACTAGAGCCTGCCGCATACTCCTGCGGCAGACTTTCCGCAGATCTCAAGCAGACCTGCCGCAGACAGTTATCTTTTTAACATGCAAATTAGTTTTGCCGCAGACTTGCCGCATACTCTTTCAGTATAATGAAGAGTCTGCGGCAGGTCTGCCGCATACTCTTTATCATGGATATTCATAGAAAAGGCTATAACAAAGAGTCTGCTGCAGACCTGCCGCAGACTCTTCATCATGAATATTCATATCTCATATAGACCTGCTGCAGACCTGCCGCATACTCTTTCATATCCAGTACGTGGCAATTAAGTATGCAGTCTTGCAGGAAGGCTATGCTGGAGAGCATGCATTGCGATCATTACATTCTAGCACCTTGAATTGGTAGAAACAGCTAAAACAGGCGGAATTGCTTCAACAATTCTACAAATATGGGTTTAACACAATGCAGAAGTAGAGGTAGAGGAATAGGAATACAATAACTGAATACATATAGTCCAGAGTAGAGTCACAGATCCATGTACTAGTTACAACAAAAAAAGTGAGTTAGTGGGGCTGAAGATAAGATCACATATGGCACAACAAAAAAGTTTGAAACAGTCCGTTAATTCCTCAGTCTCCTCTTATGTAACTTATTCCTCTTATGGTACCACTTAGAACTTGAAGCAAATTGTTTGGTTTGACAGAAGCTAAAAAGACAATTAACAGTTCTAACACAGGAATTAACAAGATCATGGGCTCAGCCTGCAACCTCAAGGCCCTGCAAGGTCCTCCAAAAATGGCCGCCTATAGCCTTGCTGTAGACTGTATAATTTCCCACTTTTTTGTGGCAGACCTGCCGCAGAATTTTCCTGTGGCATACTGGTATGCGGCAAGTCTGGAGCAAAGTTTCATACTGCAGCAAATCTGCCGCAGACTGTTCCTGCGGCATACTGATATGCAGCAAATCTGGAGCAAAGTTTCATCCTGCCGCAGACTGTTCCTGCGGCATACTGATATGCTGCAAGTCTGGAGCAAAGTTTCATCCTACCGCAGACCTGCCACATACTATTCCTGTGGCATACTAGTATGCGGCAAGTCTGGAGCAAAGTTTCATCATGCCGCACATCTGCCACAGACTGTTCCTGTGGCATACTGGTATGCGGCAGGTCTGCAGCTAAATTTCTTTCTGCCGCATACTTCGGCATACTCTTTGCCGCAGACTAAAAGTCTGCCGCAGATCTGCAGCAGATCTGCGGCAGGTCTGCGGCATACTTTTCACTAGCCAATCGAACAAAATAATACATATATCTCTCGCTCAGTGAGTGGGTACTGATGGGCATTCTGATGCAAATAATACCATGTGATAAAGTGGTCTGGGAAGTGGAAACTTTAGTCTGATCCCAAACAGAAATGACGATTTTTTTTTATTTTTTTTTTTTGGGGGGGGAGGGGTTTAAGGGTATGCCAGGCTTTGGTTTCCCAGTCACTATTTAATTATAATTTGAATTTTTTTTACATTCGAGTTTCGTTTTATCATAGTAGTTATACATTATATTATATTATTAGATAGATAGATAGATTCTTCATTGATCCTTATTCAAAACATAGAAAATTGGCATCCACTGGCAGCACATATACAAAATACAATGTAGTTACAAGATAATTGATAAACACATAGGTGTATACGTCACATAAATGTACATAAATTCACGCGAGTCATGACATTTGAAAACAAAAGCATAAAATATACAGTACATGTATTACGTAAAAATATGAACAACTTAAGAAAGGAGTCGACATTTAAAGATAGGGAAGAGAGAAAGGGGTCGAAAGGAGACTAGATTGAAGAGCAAAATAGTAAGGAGAGAAAGAGAGAGAGAGAGAGAAAGGGAGAGAGAGAGAGAGGGAGAGAGAGATAGGAACGAAAGGTGGACACGGTGGAGGAAGGAAGGGAGAGGAGAGGATAGAAATGGAGGGAAGGGGAAAGAAAAGGAAAAGGAAGGGAGACAAGTTGTAAACGACACATGTAGATAAAATGCTTACAGTGTGTCAGAAAAGTGATAGACCAGTCTCGCAACGTGTTCACACAGGTCTCCGAGAAACGCCCGGACACGACTGACTTCATCCACCCGCCAGCTAGAACAATTGTATCCCAACAAACAGAATGCGAATTGCACACGATAGCCGCTACCAGGTTGGCAATAAATAAGAGCATGCCCAACCTAGCAACAACTAATTCACGCAACCCACACCCCACCCACCGAAACACAACCACTCCCAACAACAGGTGAATGGAGCCACCCGCATCCAAGCACCCCGAAAAGACCCACACACCCAACCCGAACACATTACGAAACTGGTCCATTATGTGCCACATTAAACCAAAAAAAAACGGCTTTATGATCCTGATTATGCGTAACAGAACACAGGCAAGATTCAGCAGGAGGGATTACAAGGCAAATATATATATATAACAACTGGCAATTAAGAGACTGTCAAAGGGTCGATTCGTCAACAACAGGGTCAAGTTTATCGTCTAACATTAGCATTAAACATTTGAATAACATTCGGTACAAAGGATTTTCTGTAACGACAGCGGTTATGTCATTATTACATCATGTAGGGAGGAGGCTCTCTATGTTAAAGGGAGTGTAGCATGGCAAATACTGGTTAACGCCAGCTACGTCTTCTTTTGGGCAACTGCACGTAAACGAAAGGACTTGATTAACGGTAGTCAGCGACTTAATCTCTACTTGGTCAGCGCGCTAGCGTTCGCGAAACAGACCGAAGTTCTCCTCACGCTTCGGTTTCGCGTATGTTGCACGAACGTGATTGCTGTGGTCGCGTCGTCCGCAGTCGTATTATACCTGATTGGCCCCGAGTAGGGCCACGAGAAAGACACATAGTCTCGTCATGCTACACTCCCTTTAAGTTGAAGACAAAATTATCACCCGACATTGGACGATTCTACAAGCAAACTTGATCGCAACCTAATAAATGTTTTTTCTTTTGATTCAAAAGATTGTGTTATGAAACTTATATGTGTTTGTAGTGTTTTGTTCTACTTTTTTGTTTATATTATGTAAACGATATGGGTTTTTACACATGGACCCTGGATTTTTAACACAAAGAGAGAGAGAGAGAGAGAGAGACAAAAGAGTGACTTTGCATTGAAACCACACAAATCTAGGTCCGATCCCCATTAGTCATACCATGATATACGGACTGGCACACTCTGCATATCACAGTATCGTAAGTGAATACAATATTTCATACGGCTGGCCTTGTAACAAGGGTAAAAGAAAAAAAGAAAAACACATTTAAAAGGAACGTTCTGAATGGAAACGTACCTTGATTGAAATCCTTTTATGATCACTGATTGTGACCTTAGTAGCGTGGGTGCTTAGAAGCTCAAAAACATGTTTGTCGAATGGATTCTTTAGAGTAAAACTACAATGGAAAACTATTTGAAGTGTAAGCATGTCCAAATTTGGGTATTACTTCGTTTCGCTTTGATACAAACATTCCTCGCTGGTGAAAAACACACGGGTCCGTATTTTAATACTTGAATTGTTGACACTTCAAATGATCAGATTAGATTCGTCCGTCCACGGTACATAACTTTCCCGATTTGTGTACTTATTAATAAATACTATTCTAAGAGAGAGAGAGATAAATACATTTTTTTTGTAAACCGCTACCCTGAGTAACGGGTCGGCAACGTATTGGATGGAATGGGTACCTCACCCCCGGTCCGCCACTCAGTGTTATTTAGGGTACGCATACGCGTGTTCCCTCCTTTTGATAACACCCCCTAAGTCCGGTGTGTAAAGTCTTTTGTGTGTATGTACGAGCCGGACTTTCGTGCGTGAAAAGTACCCATTTACCGGACATTTTGGTAACACGCATGCGGTCATTCCGACCCCGGAGTGGGGGGGGGGGGGCGGGACCCCACCCCACCCCACCACAAGCTATTTGTAATGCATACGTAGGGGAAAGTGAGGTAAGATGAGCCATTCTGGTTAAGTTGAGCCACCCCTTGTTACTAGGAAACTGTACGAAGTGAAAACTGGTTTGCGCCCTCAGGACATTAAGGACATCAATTTACATCGCTGGAACTTTGTCACATGAGGGCAGAATGATAAGAAATTTGTCGTTATTTTGGGGGTTTACACAATTAACCCCATTGGGATCTATCCAAATTGCTTGTTGTAAATAAATGCTTAGATTAAAGCGGATTTTTGTGTAAAAACCTTGGAGCCTAATTGAACTGTAAACAAAAAAATGCTTTGTCAAGTTTGCAAAATGGCATGTGTGGGGTAAGATGGGACTTTCCGTTGGGGCAAGTTGAGCCCTGGTTTTACCAATGTGTGGCTCATCTTACCCCTGTATGAATCATTGTGTGCTTTTTAAACATTAAAGTTAAAAAGGAAGAAATGATGGTTGACAGCAATACATGTCTCGATGTACATGTAATAAGTATAAGTATAAGTATTTGGTGTTATTCCAATAATTTCATTTCAGATGCCAGAATGCCACGAAATAACACGGATCAACGTACCCCATGACATGCATTTAATGATTCTACTTCTACAAGTAACCTTGCTCACAGCCTAACGAATTTACTTCTCTAAATCAAAGACATTGTGTTACTGGTTGTGTATGTAGTGTATTTGTATTCCTCTTCTTAGTCTATAGTATGTAAACGATATGGGTTTACTCATAAACCCTGACTTTTTTAACACAAAGAGAGAAAGAGAGAGACAAAAGAGTGACATTGCATGGAAACCACACAAATCTATATCCGATCCCCATTAGTCATACCATAATATACGGACTGGCACACTCTGCATATCACAGTATCGTAGGTGAATAAAATATTTTATATGGCAGGGCTTGTAACCATGGTAAAATAAAAAAAATAAAAGGAACGTTCTGAAAGTCAACGTACCGTGATTCAAATCCTTTGTAATGGTGTTCACGCTGGTAGATTTTATGTTGAGAAAAAAAAATTATGATCACTGATTGTGACGTTAGGAGCGTGGGTGCTTAGAAGCTCAAAAACATGTTTGTCGAGTAGATTCTTTAGAGTAAAACTACAATGGAAAACTATTTGAAGTGTAAGCATGTCCAAATTTGGGTATTACTTCGTTTCGCTTTGATACAAACATTCCTCGCTAGTGAATAACACACGGGTCCGTATTTCAATACTTCAGTTGTTGACACTTCAAATGATCAGATTAGATTCGTCCGTCCCCGATACATAACATTCCAGATATGTGTACTTATTAATAAATTCTATGAAATTTATTTAGGCTTTTGCATACTCTAAAATAAGATATCAACGACATTCAAGCTATGTAACATATTTATACCCTAACCTATAGGCCGATTTTGTACTGCTAAGCCGATGATGTAACGAATTTGGTATAGGTTGGTGTAGAAAACAAGAAAATGTGTTTATTTTGACAAATCAAATTATACTTATATACTTATAATTATGCAAATTTTCACATTTTGGAGGGCCCAAAAAAAAAATTGCTCATTACCACCCCCCCCCCCCCCCCCCCCCCCCCCCCCCTGAGCGACTTTTCGGCCGGCGCGATTTTCAAATTTTCGGGAGCAAAAAAAAAACTGTCTAACTGTTGACAGTCAATAATATAATGCTGTACATTTTCTATTATGTTGCAATATAAAGAAAACCGTTTTGATGTTTGCTTTTGAAAAGAGTTTTGTTCAAAACGCATTCATCTACCGACTATCAGTCGGTGAATAATTATGCTTTCGTCCCTTTTACTATAATGCAGGTTTGATTCAAATGTATAGGTTGAATTTTTGGTTGATATAATACAATTTTTTACACAACAGCCTAGCCGTTTCAGAAAGATATTCTCTCGCGCGGCTGGTGAACGACTTTAGTACTACATAGATTGACATCAGTAGTAAGAAAGTTTTCAGGGTCTCCAATAATAAATTGTTGTCATGTCAGAAAGAGAAAAAAAACGTAAAAGAGATGAAGAAAGAAAAAAAGAAAGAGAGAGAGAGATAAATAATTTTTTTTTAATCGCTACCCTGAGTAACGGGTCGGCAACGTATTGGATGGAATGGGTACCCCACCCCCGGCCCGTCACTCAATTTTATTTAGGGTACGCATACGCGTGTTCCCTCCTTTTGTAAACACCCCCTAAGTCCGGTGTGTAAAGTCAATTTTGTATATGTACGAGCCGGACATTGCTGCGTGAAAAGGACCCCTTTACCGGACATTTTGGTAACACGCATGCGGTCATTCCGACCCCGGAGTGGGGGGGGGGGCGGGACCCCACCCCACCACAAGCTATTTGTAATGCATACGTAGGGGAAAGTGAGGTAAGATGAGCCATTCTGGTTAAGTTGAGCCACCCCTTGTTACTAGGAATCTGTACGAAGTGAAAACTGGTTTGCGCCCTCAGGACATTAAGGACATCAATTTACATCGCTGGAACTTTGTCACATGAGGGCAGAATGATAAGAAAGTTGTCGTTATTTTTTAAGTATAAGTATTTGGTGTTATTCCAATAATTTCATTTCAGATGCCAGAATGCCACGAAATAACACGGATCAACGTACCCCATGACATGCATTTAATGATTCTACTTCTACAAGTAACCTTGCTCACAGCCTAACGAATTTACTTCTCTAAATCAAAGACATTGTGTTACTGGTTGTGTATGTAGTGTATTTGTATTCCTCTTCTTAGTCTATAGTATGTAAACGATATGGGTTTACTCATAAACCCTGACTTTTTTAACACAAAGAGAGAAAGAGAGAGTAAAAAGTGTGACATTGCATGGAAACCACACAAATCTATATCCGATCCCCATTAGTCATACCATGATATACAGACTGGCACACTCTGCATATCACAGTATCGTAGGTGAATAAAATATTTTATACGGCAGGGCTTGTAACCATGGTAAAATAAAAAAAAATAAAAGGAACGTTCTGAAAGTCAACGTACCGTGATTCAAATCCTTTGTAATGGTGTTCACGCTGGTAGATTTTATGTTGAGAAAAAAAATTATGATCACTGATTGTGACGTTAGGAGCGTGGGTGCTTAGAAGCTCAAAAACATGTTTGTCGAATAGATTCTTTAGAGTAAAACTACAATGGAAAACTATTTGAAGTGTAAGCATGTCCAAATTTGGGTATTACTTCGTTTCGCTTTGATACAAACATTCCTCGCTGGTGAATAACACACACGGGTCCGTATTTCAATACTTCAGTTGTTGACACTTCAAATGATCAGATTAGATTCGTCCGTCCCGATACATAACATTCCAGATAATTTGATGTGTACTTATTAATAAATTCTATGAAATATATTTAGGCTTTGGCATACTCTGAAATAAGATATCAACGACATTCAAGCTATGTAACATATTTATACCCTAACCTATAGGCCGATTTTGTACTGCTAAGCCGATGATGTTACGAATTTGGTATAGGTTGGTGTAGAAAACAAGAAAAATGTGTTTATTTTGACAAATCAAATTATACTAAGATCACTAGATAAATAAATATATGAGTAAAGGGTTGGTTCAAGTTTGCGTACCTTATAAATCTGCATAATGCGTTTACTTATAAATCTGCATATTTTTTATTTTGTTATTGCAATTGTTTATACCATGTATTTTTTCCCCTTTACTGGAAACTACGCCATACAAGTTTTTATAAACTTTTTCTCTTTTTTCTCTTACTATGTATATTTGCCATTTTTTGTATATATTATAATATTGTTGTTATGCTTGAGAAAAATTAATAAACTGAGCTGAACTGAAAGCTGAACTGAAAAAGTCAGGGAGTATTGATTGAAATAATTCAAGAAAAACATTAAACAACACACATGTAGACTAATAAGGATGATATGGTGCTCCTCTACTCTCCTGTACTCTATCAGGCTGTCTTTTTGTACATTAATTATGCTTTTAAGTTATTAACACACATATTATCATCGCCGCTTGCTTTCCCTGGTTTCAGATGTGATAAGGCTTGGGTCATATCTTTTAAAGACAAAGTGATGTTTGAGTGCTCTGTAGAATTTTCATTGTCAGCCACCTCTCTGTCCATCCTAACTGAATCTGAAGGACCAATTTTAGACGTTGAAAGTTCCCAGCAGTAGGTTTCCCATCCTTTGTGATCAAGATGACCACTGTAAGATTGACCCTAAAGTAAAGAGAAAAACCCTGATTTTCAGCTTTTTCGGGGATAGCCCCCTCCCCTGGCGACCAAGGGGGGGGGGGGGGGGGGGGGGGGGGGGGGGGGGGGGGGGGGGGGGGGGGGGGGGGGGGGGGGGGGGGTGCAAATTTTCAAATGTTGGAGGGCCCAAAAAAAATTTGCTCATTACCCCCCCCCCTCCCCCCCCCCCCCCCCTGAGGGACTTTTCGGCCGGATCGGTTTTTAAATCGTCCCCCCCCCCCCCCCCACTGAGCGACTTTTCGGCCGGCGCGATTTTCAATTTTCGGGAGCAAAAAAAAAACTGTCTAACTGTTGACAGTCAATAATATAATGCTGTACATTTTCTATTATGTTGCAATATAAAGAAAACCGTTTTGATGTTTGCTTTTGAAAAGAGTTTTGTTCAAAACGCATTCATCTACCGACTATCAGTCGGTGAATAATTATGCTTTCGTCCCTTTTACTATAATGCAGGTTTGATTCAAATGTATAGGTTGAATTTTTGGTTGATATAATACAATTTTTTACACAACAGCCTAGCCGTTTCAGAAAGATATTCTCTCGCGCGGCTGGTGAACGACTTTAGTACTACATAGATTGACATCAGTAGTAAGAAAGTTTTCAGGGTCTCCAATAATAAATTGTTGTCATGTCAGAAAGAGAAAAAAACGTAAAAGAGATGAAGAAAGAAAAAAAGAAAGAGAGAGAGAGATAAATAATTTTTTTTTAATCGCTACCCTGAGTAACGGGTCGGCAACGTATTGGATGGAATGGGTACCCCACCCCCGGCCCGTCACTCAATTTTATTTAGGGTACGCATACGCGTGTTCCCTCCTTTTGTAAACACCCCCTAAGTCCGGTGTGTAAAGTCAATTTTGTATATGTACGAGCCGGACATTGCTGCGTGAAAAGAACCCCTTTACCGGACATTTTGGTAACACGCATGCGGTCATTCCGACCCCGGAGTGGGGGGGGGGGGGCGGGACCCCACCCCACCACAAGCTATTTGTAATGCATACGTAGGGGAAAGTGAGGTAAGATGAGCCACGGTGGTTAAGTTGAGCCACCCCTTGTTACCAGGAAACTGTACGAAGTGAAAACAGGTTTGCGCCCTCAGGACATTAAGGACATCAATTTACATCGCTGGAACTACCTTTGTCACATGGGGGCAGAATGATAAGAAATTTGTCGTTATTTTGGGGGTTTACACAATTTACCCAATTGGGATCTATCTAAATTGCTTGTTGTAAATATATGCTTAGATTAAAGCGGATTTTTGTGTAAAAACCTTGGAGCCTCATTGAACTGTAAACAAAAAAATGCTTTAAAGTTTGCAAAATGGCATGTGTGGGGTAAGATGGGACTTTCCGTTGGGGCAAGTTGAGCCCTGGCTTAACCAGTGTGTTGCTCATCTTACCCCTGTGGGAATAATTGTGTACTTTTTAAAACATTAAAGTTAAAAAGGAAGAAATGATGGTTGACAGCAATACATGTCTCGATGTACATGTAATAAGTAAAAGTATAAGTATTTGGTGTTATTCCAATAATTTCATTTCAGATGCCAGAATGCCACGAAATAACACGGATCAACATATCCAATGACATGCATTTGATGATTCTACAAGTAACCTTGCTCACAGCCTAACGAATTTACTTCTCTAAATCAAAAACATTGTGTTTCTGGTTGTGTATGTAGTGTATTTGTATTCCTCTTCTTAGTTTATAGTATGTAAACGATATGGGTTTACTCATAGACCCTGACTGTTTTAACACAAAGAGAGAAAAAGAGAGACAAAAGAGTGACTTTGCATGGAAAAAACACAAATCTAGGTCCGATCCCCATTAGTCACTGGCGTACTGGGGGGGGGGGGGCGCCAGCCCCCCTCCCCCCCCCCCCAATAAAATTGAATCATGACTTATTTTCAATTTTATATACAAGTGATGTATAAATGTTCGTGATATCACATGATTTTCAACAAAATGCGCGTTTCTCCATTTCTGATGAAAACTGACCCATTCCCATATGGCCAGGAAGAGCATATGTTTTTTTTTGTAGTCACTAAGGGGCCATGGCCACTAACAGTAAAACTAGTAAAAAAAATCCTTTCCAGAAGCAACTGTGACAAGCACTGCCGGGCGTTTCATACTTACATCATGTAACACTGCACCTGTACCGTTAAGGGGCCTAGTAGGGAAATTGAATTCAGACAAGATTAAGAGTATTGAACGGTACAACGAATCGTCTTCTTTCTCTATTATTCATTGAAACGGCAAGGCTTCGGGGGGGGGGGAGCAACTGAATGCAGACTAGGATTATGAGTCGAGAATGGTACAACGAATCGTTTTCCTTCTTTAATAATTTAATGAAGCGTCAAAGCTTGCGCGCTTTGCGCGGGAGGGGGGAAACTGAATTCAGACAAGAACACGATACAACGAATCGTCTTCTTTCTCTGATAATAAAATGATACGTGAAAGCTTCCGCGTTTCGCTTGGGATGGGCGAATATGAATTCAGACAATGATTAAGAGTAATAGTTTAATGAAACGTCAGAGTTTCCGCGCTTCGCGCGAGATGGGCGAAAACGAATTCAGACAAGGATTAAGAGTCGGAACCGGTACAGTAAATCGTCTGCTTTCTCTAATAATTTAATGAAGTTTCAAAGCTTCCGCGTTTCGCGCGGGATGGGCGAATATGAATTCAGACAATGATTAAGAGTAATAGTTTAATGAAACGTCAGAGTTTCCGCGCTTCGCGCGAGATGGGCGAAAAAGAATTCAGACAAGGATTAAGAGTCGAACCGGTACGATCAATCGTCTGCTTTCTCTAATAATTTAATGAACTGTCAAAGCTTGCGTGCTTCGCGAGGGAGGGGGGAAACTGAATTCAGACAAGAACACGATACAACGAATCGTCTTCTTTCTCTAATAATCTAATAAAACGTGAAAGTTTCCGCGCTTCGCGCGGGATGGGCGAAAGTGAACTCAGACAAGGATTAAGAGTAATAATTTATTGAAACTTCAAAACTGCCGCGCTTCGCGCGGGAGGGGAGGGGGGGGGGGGGGGGGGGGGGAGCTGGACCCAAACAAGAATTAAGAAACGAGAACGGTACAACGGAGCGTCTTCTTTCTATAATAATTCAATGAAGTTTCAAAGTTTCCGCGCTTTGCGCGGGAGGGGGGGGGGGGGGGGAGACTGAAAAATAACTTAGGTCCTGGCCCCGGGTTTATAGGGTTAAATTTGTAGACATTTGGACATTGGCATTAATATATTTATCGACCGTAATGGTTGCTCGTTTTGTCGGTAATCGGTGGCCTCTACATCCTCCCCACTCCCCCAATGACAAAGATAACGACACAGTTTATACACTCGAGTACCGGACCACCATTTTTGTGCATTGTGCGGCATCAAAGCATATGCAACGTCTCAAGACGTGACAGATCACTTTTCTCTAACTTTTAACCAATGAGAAGACCTCGTTTTTTGCCCGGAAGTGCCGATGGACATTAATGCGCCAAATGTGGTTCTCAAAATGCAAAAGATCCCTACTCTTGGAAGGGGTAGGAGAAAGCAAATTTACGTCATATTACTCCAGGAAGTGCCTGAAAATGCGTCTAATTTGGTTCTAAATTGCAAATGCTTCTTACTCTGGGAAGGCGCCACAACCCCCTCCCAGACCCACCCCCGCTTGGTCGCTCCGCTCCCTCGCCGCTAAAGCCTCGTTCTGTCGCTTCATTGTTTTACATATAATAAACCCCATGCCATTTTGTGCCCCCCCCCCCGGTAAGAAATCCCTGGATCCGCCACTGATGCCCTGGATCCCCGCCTGGGCTTTGCCCCAGACCCCACTTTGTGAAACGTTCAGCGGGGCCTGCATGTTAGAGTGGGTTGCTGTGGATTTTTTGTCAGCCCCCCCCCCCCCCAAAAAAAAAAAAAAAAAACGTTTTTGCTCATTACGCTACTGCCACTAGTTATACCATAATATACGGACTGGCACACTCCGCATATCACAGTATCGTAGGTGAATAAAATATTTTATACGGCAGGGCTTGTAACCATGGTAAAATAATAAAAAAATAAAAGGAACTTCTGAAAGTCAACGTACCGTGATTCAAATCCTTTGTAATGCTGTTCACGCTGGTAGATTTTATATTGAGAAAAAAAATTATGATCACTGATTGTGACGTTAGGAGCGTGGGTGCTTAGAAGCTCAAAAACATGTTTGTCGAATAGATTCTTTAGAGTAAAACTACAATGGAAAACTATTTGAAGTGTAAGCATGTCCAAATTTGGGTATAACTTCGTTTCGCTTTGATACAAACATTCCTCGCTGGTGAATAACACACGGGTCCGTATTTCAATACTTCAGTTGTTGACACTTTAAATGATCAGATTAGATTCGTCCGTCCCCGGTACATAACATTCCAGATTTGTGTACTTATTAATACATTCTATGAAATTCATTTAGGTTTTAGCATACTCTAAAATAAGATATCAACGACATTCAAGCTATGTAACATATTTATACCCTAACCTATAGGCCGATTTTGTACTGCTAAGCCGATGATGTTACGAATTTGGTATAGGTTGGTGTAGAAAACAAGAAAATGTGTTTATTTTGACAAATCAAATTATACCAAGATCACTAGATAAATTACTAAATGAGTAAAGGCTTGGTTCAAGTTTGCGTACCAGGGGAATTCAGGGAGTATTGATTGAAATAATTCAAGAAAAACATTATACAACACATGTAGACTAATAAGGATGCGTGCTCCTCTACTCTACTGTACTCTATCAGGCTGTCTTTTTGTACATTAATTATGCTTTTAAGTTTAATATTAACGCACATATTATCATCGCCGCTTGCTTTGCCTGGTTTCAGATGTGATAAGGCTTGGGTCATATCTTTTGAAGACAAAGTGATGTTTGAGTGCTCTGTAGAATTGTCATTGTCAGCCACCTCTCTGTCCATCCTAACTGAATCTGAAGGACCAATTTTAGACGTTGAAAGTTCTCAGCAGTAGGTTTCCCATCCTTTGTGATCAAGATGACCACTGTAAGATTGACCCTAAAGTAATTGATTAAACTGAAGATAGAGAGCCTGATGAAAACTTTTGTTCTTGGATGAGTTCATGAAATAATTTCTTGTCAGTGGGACTTGCAGATTCTATGTCATGCAGTAATTTCATTTTGGTATTTGTATTACTCATATCATGAACCCTTTGGGGGTAGGGTCAAAGATAAATGCAGCAGTCTGGATGAAGGAAAGTGACCACATCGACATATTTTACATGACATGGAGATGATCAAAAGAAAATGTTTACACAATTTACACTTAACAAATCATATTGGACAGAAGCATGCACTAAACATATAGACGGATAGACAGTGACTAACGTTACGAATACCTTATAGTAACATTAAACGTAATACGTATATCAGCGGCGGACCCAAGGGGAGCCGGGGGGCCCGCCCCCCCCCCTCCTGGATAAAACGTGATTTTTAGCTTTTTAGGGGGGATGGCCCCCTCCCCTGGCGATCAAGGGGAGGGGGGGGGGTGCAAATTTTCAAATTTTGGAGAGCAAAAAAAAAAATGTGCTCATTACCACCCCCCCCCCCTCCTCCCCCCCCCCCCCTCCTCCCCCCCCCCCCCCTGAGGGACTTTTTGGCCGGCGCGATTTTCAAATTTTCGGGAGCAAAAAAAAAAATTGTGCTCACTAACAACCCCCCCCCCTCCCCCCCCTCCCCCCCCCCCCCCCCCCCACCTATTGAGCGACTTTTCGGCCGGCGCGATTTTCAAATTTTCGGGAGCAAAAAAAAACTGTCTAACTGTTGACAGTCAATAATATAATGTTGTACAATTTTTCTATTATGTTACAATATAAAGAAAACCGTTTTGATGTTTGCTTTTGAAAAGAGTTTTGTTCAAAACGCATTCATCTACCGACTCTCAGTCGGTGAATAATTATGCTTTCGTCCCTTTAACTATAATGCAGATTGGATTCAATTATATAGGTTGAATTTTTGGTTGATATAATACAATTTTTTACACAACAGCCTAGCCGTTTCAGAAAGATATTCTCTGCGCGCGGCTGGTGAACGAATTTAGTACTACATAGATTGACATCAGTAGTAAGAAAGTTTTCAGGGTCTCCAATAATAAATTGTTGTCATGTCAGTGGTGGCGGATCCAGGGTGTGGGGGCGAATCGGACATGGCCAACCCTTTTTGGCGGCCTAAAATTAGGGAAAGAGGGAGAAAGAGCAGGGGGAAAAAAAACGGAAAAAGAAAGAGAAAAGAAGGTAAAAGAGAGGAAGAAAGAAAAAAGAAAGAGAGAGAGATAAATATTTTTTCCCTTTTAAATCGCTACCCTGATTAACGGGTCGGCAACATATTGGATGGAATGGGTACCCCACCCCCGGCCCGTCACTCAATTTTATTTAGGGTACGCATACGCGTGTTCCCTCCTTTTGTAAACACCCCCTAAGTCCGGTGTGTAAAGTCAATTTTGTAGATGTACGAGCCGGACTTTGCTGCGTGAAAAGTACCCCTTTACCAGACATTTTGGTAACACGCATGCGGTCATTCCGACCCCGGGGTGGGGGGGGGGGACCCCACCCCACCACAAGCTATTTTTAATGCATACGTAGGGAAAGTGAGGTAAGAGGAGCCACGGTGGTTAGTTGAGCCACCCCTTGTTACTAGGAAACTGTACGAAGTGAAAACTGGTTTGCGCCCTCAGGACATTATAAGGACATCAATTTACATCGCTGGAACTACCTTTGTCACATAAGGGCAGAATGATAAGAAATTTGTCGTTATTTTGGGGGTTACACAATTTATCCCATTGGGATCTATCTAAATTGCTTGTTGTAAATATATGCTTAGATTAAAGCGGATTTTTGTGTAAAAACCTTGGAGTCTCATTGAACTGTAAACAAAAAATGCTTTGTCAAGTTAGCAAAATGGCGTGTGTGGGGTAAGATGGGACTTTCCGTTGGGGCAAGTTGAGCCCTGGCTTAACCAGTGTGTTGCTCATCTTACCCCTGTGGGAATAATTGTGTACTTTTTAAAACATAAAGTTAAAAAGGAAGAAATGATGGTTGACAGCAATACATGTCTCGATGTACATGTAATAAGTATAAGTATAAGTATTTGGTGTTATTCCAATAATTTCATTTCAGATGCCAGAATGCCACGAAATAACACGGATCAACATATCCAATGACATTCATTTGATGATTCTACAAGTAACCTTGCTCACAGCCTAACGAATTTACTTCTCTAAATCAAAAACATTGTGTTTCTGGTTGTGTATGTAGTGTATTTGTATTCCTCTTCTTAGTTTATAGTATGTAAACGATATGGGGTTACTCATAGACCCTGACTTTTTTAACACAAAGAGAGAAAGAGAGAGACAAAAGAGTGACTTTGCATGGAAAAAATCACAAATCTAGGTCCGATCCCCATTAGTCACTGGCGTACTGGTGGGGGGGGGGGGGGCGCCAGCCCCCCTCCCCCCCCAAATAAAATTGAATCATGACTTATTTTCAATTTTATATACAAGTGATGTATAAATGTTCGTGATATCACATGATTTTCAACAAAATGCGCGTTTCTCCATTGCTGATGAAACTGACCCATTCCCATATGGCCAGGAAGAGCATATGTTTTTTTGTAGTCACTAAGGGGCCATGGCCACTAACAGTAACACTAGTAAAAAAAAAAAATCCTTTCCAGAAGCAACTGTGACAAGCACTGCCGGGCGTTTCATACTTACATCATGTAAAGTGACTCTCACACTCTGCCGTGTAGGCCTACCGTGTGCCACCGTGCGCGAAAATGTCTGCGGACGTCGGAGAACGGCGAGGGCACACGGTAGTTCGTTATCAAAGCGGGCAACACGTTAATAGGGCGTTGGCGCTTTTTTACACCCGGTGGGACCCGGCGAAAGTTTTGGGCATGTTTAAAACTTTGGCCGGCTGGCACCGGCCACAAGTAAGCGGCAAGAGGTCGGTGTTGAACGGTATGAGGACGGTATGAATATGTTATGAGAACGGTCACACTATATGAACACGTTCACAACACGCTCATAACCCGTTACGGAACGGTGATGAAAAATGGAGAGCGGACTGACCGTTGCCGTTCAAATCGGGGTATTTATGGCAGTCGTGTCATGACGTCAGCAGTCCGGGGACTCGCTCACAGGACGCTCCGAGCGGTGAGGGGACGCTAAGTGACTGGTAGGTGGCTGCTACAAACCCGGTGCACACGTTCGAGACCCGGTATGGGCCCGGTATGGAAACGGCCAAAATTTTCAACAAAAGTCAATCTGGGCGGTGAAGACGGTAGAAGCACGTTCAACACCCGGTATGCGCCCGGTGAGAACGGTCAGAAGCAGGCGCGTAGCCAGAGTTTGATGTTTGGGGGGGGGGGCACATACATGTAATCGATCGAGGTCAAAAAAAGGGGTCTACAAAATTTCAACCGATCCTGGAAATTTTAGGGGGGGCACGTGCCCCCCCGTGCCCCCCCCCCCCGTGGCTACGCGCCTGGTCAGAAGACGGCAACGAAACGGTGAAAAGATTAATTTCATGAATTTTTTTTTTTACGGCCGGGGACAAGTTTGCTCAAAACCCAACGTTCTGGACTCTGTTGTTTTTTTAATAGCCCGGCAGGTGGACGGTAGGCCTACACGGCAGAGTGTGAGAGCTCCATAACACTGCACATGTACCGTTAAGGGGCCTAGTAGGGAAATTGAATTCAGACAAGATTAAGAGTAGTAAACGGTACAACGAATCGTCTTCTTTCTCTATTATTCATTGAAACGGCAAGGCATCGGGGGGGGGGGGGAGCAACTGAATTCAGAATAGGATTATGAGTCGAGAACGGTACAACGTATCGTCTTCCTTCTTTAATAATTTAATGAAGTGTCAAAGCTTGCGCGCTTTGCGCGGGAGGGGGAACTGAATTCAGACAAGAACACGATACAACGAATCGTCTTCTTTCTCTGATAATAAAATGATAAGTGAAAGCTTCCGCGTTTCGCGTGGGATGGGCGAATATGAATTCAGACAATGATTAAGAGTAATAGTTTAATGAAACGTCAGAGTTTCAACGGAGCGTCTTCTTTCTATAATAATTTAATGAAGTTTCAAAATTTCCGCGCTTTGCGCGGGAGGGGGGAGACTGAAAAATAACTTAGGTCCTGGCCCCGGGTTTATAGGGTTAAATTTGTAGACATTTGGACATTGGCATTAATATATTTGTTGCTCGTTTTGTCGGTTATCGGTGGCCTCTACATCCTCCCCACTCCCCCAATGACAAAGATAGCGACACAGTTTATACACTCGAGTACCGGACCACCATTTTTGTGCATTGTGCGGCATCAAAGCATATGCAACGTCTCAAGACGTGACAGATCACTTTTCTCTAACTTCTAACCAATCAGAAGACCTCGTTTTTTTTCCAGGAAGTGCCGATGGACATTAATGCGCCAAATGTGGTTCTCAAAATGCAAAAGATCCCTACTCTTGGAAGGGGTAGGAGAAAGCAAATTTACGTCATATTACTCCAGGAAGTGCCTGAAAATGCGTCTAATTTGGTTCTAAAATTGCAAATGCTTCTTACTCTGGCCCACCCCCGCTTGGTCGCTCCGCTCCCTCGCCGCTAAAGCCTCGTTCTGTCGCTTTATTGTTTTACATATAATAAACCCCATGCCATTTTGTGCCCCCCCCCCGGTAAGAAAATCCTGGATCCGCCACTGATGCCCATACCCCTTGAGCTTCGGGGCCCCGCCCCTGGATCCCCGCCGGGGCTTTGCCCCAGACCCCACTTTGTGAAACGTTCAGCGGGGCCTGCATGTTAAAGTGGGGTACTGCGGATTTTTTTGTCAGCCCCCCCCCCCCCAAACGTTTTTGCTTATTACGCCACTGCCATTAGTTATACCATAATATACGGACTGGCACACTCTGCATATCACAGTATCGTAGGTGAATAAAATATTTTATACGGCAGGGCTTGTAACCATGGTAAAAGAAAAAAAAAAAGGAACGTTCTGAAAGTCAACGTACCGTGATTCAAATCCTTTGTAATGGTGTTCACGCTGGTAGATTTTATGTTGAGAAAAAAAATTATGATCACTGATTGTGACGTTAGGAGCGTGGGTGCTTAGAAGCTCAAAAACATGTTTGTCGAATAGATTCTTTAGAGTAAAACTACAATGGAAAACTATTTGAAGTGTAAGCATGTCCAAATTTGGGTATTACTTCGTTTCGCTTTGATACAAACATTCCTCGCTGGTGAATAACACACGGGTCCGTATTTCAATACTTCAGTTGTTGACACTTTAAATGATCAGATTAGATTCGTCCGTCCCCGGTACATAACATTCCAGATTTGTGTACTTATTAATACATTCTATGAAATTCATTTAGGTTTTAGCATACTCTAAAATAAGATATCAACGACATTCAAGCTATGTAACATATTTATACCCTAACCTATAGGCCGATTTTGTACTGCTAAGCCGATGATGTTACGAATTTGGTATAGGTTGGTGTAGAAAACAAGAAAAATGTGTTTATTTTGACAAATCAAATTATACCAAGATCACTAGATAAATAAATAAATGAGTAAAGGCTTGGTTCAAGTTTGTGTACCTGGGGATTTCAGGGAGTATTGATTGAAATAATTTAAGAAAAACATTATACTACACACATGTAGACTAATAAGGATGCTATGATGCTCCTCTACTCTCCTGTACTCTATCAGGCTGTCTTTTTGTACATTAATTATGCTTTGAAGTTATTAACGCACATATTATCATCGCCGCTTGCTTTCCCTGGTTTCAGATGTGATAAGGCTTGGGTCATATCTTTTGAAGACAAAGTGATGTTTGAGTTCTCTGTAGAATTGTCATTGTCAGCCAACTCTCTGTCCATCCTAACTGAATCTGAAGGACCAATTTTAGACGTTGAAAGTTCCCAGCAGTAGGTTTCCCATCCTTTGTGATCAAGATGACCACTGTACGATTATAAAGTAATTGATTAAACTGAAGATAGAGAGCCTGATGAAAACTTTTGTTCTTGGATGAGTTTATAAAATAATTTCTTGTCAGTGGGACTTGCAGATTCTATGTCATGCAGTAATTTCATTTTGGTATTTGTATTACTCATATCATGAACCCTTTGGGGGTAGGGTCAAAGATAAATGCAGCAGTCTGGATGAAGGAAAGTGACCACATCGATATTACATGACATGGAGATGATCAAAAGAAAGTGTTTTACAAAATTTACACTGAACAAATCATATTGGACAGAAGCATGCACTAAACATATAGACGGATATACAGTGACTAACGTTACGAATACCTTATAGTAACATTAAACGTAATACGTACATCAGTGGCGGACCCAAGGGGGGAGCCGGGGGCCCGCCCCCCCCCCCCGAAAAAAAACGTGATTTTTAGCTTTTGGGGGGGGGGGATGGCCCCCTCCCCTGGCGATCAAGGGGGGGGGGGATGCAAATTTTCAAATTTTGGAGGGCCAAAAAAAAATGTGCTCATTACCACCCCTCCCCCCCCCCCTCCCTCCCCCCCCCCCCCCTCCCCCCCCCCCCCCCCCCCGAGGGACTTTTTGGCCGGCGCGATTTTCAAATTTTCGGGAGCAAAAAAAAAAACTGTCTAACTGTTGACAGTCAATAATATAATGTTGTACAATTTTTCTATTATGTTACAGTATAAAGAAAACCGTTTTGATGTTTGCTCTTGAAAAGAGTTTTGTTCAAAACGCCTTCATCTACCGACTCTCAGTCGGTGAATAATTATGCTTTCGTCCCTTTTACTGTAATGCAGGTTGGATTCAAATGTATAGGTTGAATTTTTGGTTGATATAATACAATTTTTTACACAACAGCCTTGCCGTTTCAGAAAGATATTCTCTGCGCGCGGCTGGTGAACGAATTTAGTACTACATAGATTGACATCAGTAGTAAGAAAGTTTTCAGGGTCTCCAATAATAAATTGTTGTCATGTCAGAAAGAGAAAAAAACGTAAAAGAGAGGAAGAAAGAAAAAAAGAAAGAGAGAGAGAGATAAATACATATTTTTTTTAATCGCTACCCTGAGTAACGGGTCGGCAACGTATTGGATGGAATGGGTACCCCACCCCCGGCCCGTCACTCAATTTTATTTAGGGTACGCATACGCGTGTTCCCTCCTTTTGTAAACACCCCCTAAGTCCGGTGTGTAAAGTCAATTTTGTATATGTACGAGCCGGACTTTGCTGCGTGAAAAGGACCCCTTTACCGGACATTTTGGTAACACGCATGCGGTCTTTCCGACCCCGGAGTTGGGGGGGGGGGCGGGACCCCACCCCACCACAAGCTATTTGTAATGCATACGTAGGGGAAAGTGAGGTAAGATGAGCCATTCTGGTTAAGTTGAGCCACCCCTTGTTACTAGGAAACTGTACGAAGTGAAAACTGGTTTGCGCCCTCAGGACATTAAAGGTATTACAAAGTTTTGGTATGGAGTCATGAATTTGGTTCAAATTAACATATTGAAAGCATATGCGTTCCTACAATATACATTGATCGTTGTCGCGGTTGAAATCGAGTCTAAAGTTATGAAATTATA
Organism: Strongylocentrotus purpuratus; assembly: GCF_000002235.5. Taxonomy (NCBI): domain Eukaryota; kingdom Metazoa; phylum Echinodermata; class Echinoidea; order Camarodonta; family Strongylocentrotidae; genus Strongylocentrotus; species Strongylocentrotus purpuratus. Next base: position 36,681,666 of record NW_022145594.1, read on the forward strand.
AATAATAAACTCTTTAAGTTGTATAGCTCCCTCTCAAGGTCAAGCTATTAATTTAGCTATGAAACAATGCTTCTTGACTAAAGTCGACCGATTAGCTATTCCCGTTTGGAAATTATATATCCCAACTACATATTCTGAGATGTTTATGGTCGCAGCTACCATTGTACGGCGCTATTTGAAATTTATCAAAATTTATCGGGAGCACCGGTAAATTTTATATTCAATTTTTCTCGAAAACAGAATTGTTTTAGAGGCTGCTTTTTTGAGTACTTATAATACATCCACAGGGGCATCCAAATATATCAAAATTGTGTAGATTCACTATCCACCCAATTTTCAAAATTTCCCAAAACTTTGTATTACCTTTAAGGACATCAATTTACATCGCTGGAACTACCTTTGTCACATGAGGGCAGAATGATAAGAAATTTGTCGTTATTTTGGGGGTTTACACAATTTACCCCATTGGGATCTATCTAAATTGCTTGTTGTAAATATATGCTTAGATTAAAGCGGATTTTTGTGTAAAAACCTTGGAGCCTAATTGAACTGTAAACAAAAAAAATGCTTTGCCAAGTTTGCAAAATGGCATGTGTGGGGTAAGATGGGACTTTCCGTTGGGGCAAGTTGAGCCCTGGTTTTACCAATGTGTGGCTCATCTTACCCCTGTATGAATCATTGTGTACTTTTTAAACATTAAAGTTAAAAAGGAAGAAATGATGGTTGACAGCAATACATGTCTCGATGTACATGTAATAAGTATAAGTATAAGTATTTGGTGTTATTCCAATAATTTCATTTCAGATGCCAGAATGCCACGAAATGACACGGATCAACATACCCCATGACATGCATTTAATGATTCTACTTCTACAAGTAACCTTGCTCACAGCCTAACGAATTTACTTCTCTAAATCAAAAACATTGTGTTACTGGTTGTTTATGTAGTGTATTTGTATTCCTCTTCTTAGTCTATAGTATGTAAGCGATATGGGTTTACTCATAAACCCTGACTTTTTTAACACAAAGAGAGAAAGAGAGAGACAAAAGAGTGACATTGCATGGAAACCACACAAATCTAGGTCCGATCCCCATTAGTCATACCATGATATACGGACTGGCACACTCTGCATATCACAGTATCGTAGGCGAATAAAATATTTTATACGGCAGGGCTTGTAACCATGGTAAAAGGAAAAAAAATAAAAGGAACGTTCTGAAAGTCAACGTACCGTGATTCAAATCCTTTGTAATGGTGTTCACGTTGGTAGATTTTATGTTGAGACAAAAAATTATGATCACTGATTGTGACCTTAGGAGCGTGGGTGCTTAGAAGCTCAAAAACATGTTTGTCGAATAGATTCTTTAGAGTAAAACTAGAATGGAAAAACTATTTGAAGTGTAAACATGTCCAAATTTGGGGTATTACTTCGTTTCGCTTTGATACAAACATTCCTCGCTGGTGATAAACACACGGGTCCATATTTAATACTTCAGTTGTTAACACTTCAAATGATCAGATTAGATTCGTCCGTCCCAGGTACACAACATTCCAGATAATTTTATTTGTACTTATTAATAAATTCTATGAAATATATTTCGGCTTTGGCATACTCTAAAATAAGATATCAACGACATTCAAGCTATGTAACATATTTATACCCTGACCTGTAGGCCGATTTTGTACTGTTTAAACAAGCCGATCATGCTATGAATTTGGTGTAGATTGGTGTAGAAAACAAGAAAATGTGTTTGATTTGAAACATAAATTATAACAAAATCATTAGATAATAGACATATGAATAATGGTTTGGTTCAAGTCTGCGTATTAATTGAAATAATTCAAGAGAAACATTTTAGAATGATATGGATGTTATGATATTTATCGACTTTACTACACTATCAGGTTGTCTTTTTGTTCATAAACTATGCTTTTATGTTACCGCACATAACACATATTATCATGGCCGCTTGCTTGGCCTAGTTTCAGATGTGATGAGGCTTGAGTCATATCTTTTAAAGACCAATTAATATTTGAGTGCTCCATAGAATTTTCGTTTTAAGCCACCTCTCTGTCCACACTAACTGAATCTGAAGGACCAGGGAGTTCCCGGAAGTAGGTTTCCCATCCTTTGAGATCAAGATGACCACACTGTAAGATTGACCATAAAGTAATCGAGTCAACTGAGGGAAGGGAGCCTCATGACGACTTTTGTCCTTGAAATAATTTCTTGTCAGTGGAATTTGGAGATTATATGTCATGCACTAATTTCATTTTGGTATTTTTATTACTCATGTCATGCTCATGTCATGCTTGTGTCATGTACTGCGCCGAATGCAGAGCTGATGCCGGGAGAGCGCGCATAACATGACTGCAGCAGTTGATCTGGATGAAGGAAAGTGACCGCATCGACATACATGACATGAAGATAATCTTTGACAAGCCATAACTCATTACTAAAGCAATATAAGATTTTATCATCTTTCCGACACTGGGTTACTCTCATCAAGAGCTTTCAATACAATGATGTACAGCTTGACATTATTTGAAGGGGGAAAACAGGTGTTATATAGCTATAATGTGAGTCCGTACGTCAATAGGCCCTATGCATTCATGATCATAATCATGGACAAGCCTTGGTCTTGATTAGTCCTTACCTTACAAGAGATCATGCTTTACTCTTTTATGTAATCAATCATGTACGTCACAATGACAATTGCCCACGACAGCGACACTGGAGTGTCGCCCGCTGACTGTGAGTCAGCACATGTTTACACCCTTAGGCCATTTTTGTAATATGTAATCAAATTTAATGCATAAATCTTTGTTAATTGTCAAATAATTGTATTTCAATAGTCAGAATGCGAATTGCATACATTCCGTGTTGTCAGGCAAGACAAGCCATAATGCTTATCCTACCTAGCAACAACTAATGTATGCATTTTTTTTATTCTGTTGCAATACAATTATGTATATGTTCCTCTTTTTCAAAGTCTAATACATACCAAAATATGCTAATACTTAATTTTCATTGGATTTAAAAAAACTAATTATAGTCTATACTATAATTTTATATTAAGATATTATAAATATGCAACACCGTTTTATTGAACAAACAGCAAAGCAAAACAAAACAAACCGTTCATTCATTACAAGGACACCAAATACTTGGTATGTTATACATATTCTTACTCATTCTTTGTTGCTGTAATGAGTTTAGGTTCGTGATTTTGTTATTTCCTGTTTAACTATTGTTTTTTATTATGTTTAACAAGGCCTTATGGAAGACCACTATTATTGATGAAAATGAGTCACCCTATCTAAATATCAGAAATAAATAAATAAATAAATAAATAAATTTGTAACAGGTGGATGAAATAATTTGTAACATGGCACTTACCCGGTAACAAAGATTTATGCATTAAATTTGAATACTTAACAAAAATGGTCTATTCTAGCTCCACTGACCATAACTGTAGTAATGTAGCATTGAGCATCGTTCGTAATAATTTCACAAGCATGTTTTCTTTGTGGAATAGTTTCACTTATGATTTATTTATACATCTGCATATCCTTCTTTACATTACATAGTTTGAATATAATATAGAAACAAGTACAAGCAAAACAGGGTTAAATGACTAGCTATGAACACAATACATATGGATAAATAGAGGTGTTGTGGTCCAGTGGATAAGTCTCCGGACCTTACCGTCTCCTCCGGACAAGGTAAGGGATTTGAATCTAATGTAAGTTGACTAACGTCCTTTGGCAAGACGTTAATTATATTTTTTAAATATCAATCTGTTAAGTCTAAATATAAAAACAAGGGAAACGCTCTCGGCGGTCTCGCCTGCATTACGCAATTCTATATGATGAAAAATTGAGATTGGGACATTATTTATAGGCAGGGTGGCCATTAGCAGCCCCCCAAAAATGAAATCCTCTAAATATAATCAGCATTTTGAAGTGAATATTGACTATGAATCATCAGAAGAATTATTTATTGTAATTTGTACCAAGATTGATAACTTTAATGGAATATGAATAATTAAACAAAAATGATTCTCATATTAAGTTGTGAAAACATAATCCCAAGTCTACTGACCTAAAATGGCCTTTGACAATGACTTTGTGACCTGGAATTTATGTCATATAATTTGTGATACTTGACAACCCTTGTGTACAAGTTTCATGGAATTTGAACACTTTTGAAATTATGCTAAAAATTAAAAATCTTGGTGTTGATGCCACAACAAAGTCTAAGTTTGCAGACCTGAAATTACATTTGACCTTGACTTTGTCACCTACAAGACTAATAACATGATTGATGATACTTGATACCCCCTATGTTCGAGTTTCATGGAATAGGAATGTATATATACTTTCAAAATTATGATAACAAATCAAAATCTTAACCTGATGCCACAACAAATTCCAAGTTTGTTGACCGGAAATGACCTTTGACCTTGACTTTGTGACCTGAAATTCTCCTCACTTGATCGGGGATACTTGATGACCGTTTAGTCCGAATTTCATTGAATAAGAACTTATACTATTATGTTCTTATAAAAGACCAGTTGGAGAGCTTTGATTAACTAATAAGTTGTATAGCTTTATTGAGGCTCTGTGTCAGTCAGACATCTTTGTAGGCATCTCCTCTACAAGTACTCTTTGTTTCATAACATGACCTGGCATGAGTCATGGGTTGCAGGTCATTCTATATTTAGTTATACATGCTAGTCTGTATTTGCAGACTCTGTTAAACTACATGTAGCTATCACTACACCTCCCTTCTTTAAAAGAGGTTTACATATACATGTACATATATAAAACTTCTTAAACTGTATACAGAGTGACAGGGTGGACTACCTGTACACTCGCGACTGTACTAGGGCATTATTCTGTCCCTTAAAGCTGGAGTACTGTCGCTTTCAAATATATAACTTATTACGCGACAGTCCATATCTTTCAAGGTTGCGATTCGCGAAACTGGAATTCTCCGTTGAGGTTGAGTGATATCTGTTGATTTTTGTAATCAAAGTGACTAATTAAATCCGGTTATATTTTTAACTATAACATGCAAATATATATGTCATGCTCATGCAATCCTGCAGTTATGTTTTAAAGTCCAAGTTGAACTCTGTAACTATAAACTATTTACAAAACGCGAAAGTCTTTCTCTGTAGTTCGCTTTCATTTATTTACAAGTTCAAGCGATCTGGCGGTTTAATAACTCGTCCGCTTCTGGTTCTGGTTGATGACGTAGTTGAGCTTTCTTCAGATGCTGGTTGCTCAGTAGCTTCTGCAGTGTCATCTAGCTCAAAGTCATCCTGTGTTGGTAGTGGAATAGACTCGGCTTGTTGTTGACGTGGGACTGGCCTGAGGTGACGTCTGTTTCTGCGACGTATCTCTCCTGTTTCTGTCTCGATCTGGTATGATCTGTTTCGATCCTGGACAGACCTGACAATACCACGTTTCGACCAGGTGTTGGTTTTCATGTCTTGGAGTATGACATGATCTCCAGGCTTTAGCTTTGACAAGTCTCGAGCATGTTTGTCGAATCGCTCTTTTTGCTTCACCTTATGATCCTCCTTTCTTCCCCTCACTGATCGAGTATTGACCTGTTTTGGTCTGGACATTAGGCATGAAGTACAACTTAGGACCATTTCAGTGATGTCTGTGTTGATTCTGGGCCAATAGATGACTTCTCTAGCACGTTTCTTACACTTCTCGATGCCTAAGTGTCCTTCATGGATTTTGTTTAGCATGAACCTTCTCATAGTAGTGGGAACCACTATTTTGCTGCCTTTGAAGATGATGCCATCTGCTTCAGAGAGTTCACTCCTGATGTTCCAGTATTCCCTGACTCGAACTGGACATTGCTGCTTCGTTTCCGGCCAACCATCTCTGATGATGCCTAGCAGCTCTTGCAGTTGATCATCTTTCTTTGTCTCTTCGACAATCTGATTTCGTTTGTTCGATGTAACTGGCATGCTCTTGACAATAGCATCTACGTAGACTCTGATATCCTCCTCAGTTTCAGCATTCAACTCAGCCTTTGGATCTACTGCTCTGGACAATGTATCAGCAGTATACATGTACTTTCCAGGCGTGTACAAGACCTTGAGATCATATCTCTGTACCCTGATGAGTAACCTTTGAATGCGTAGGGGACAGTCACCCAGTGACTTTACAAACAGTGGAATAAGTGGCTTGTGATCAGTCTCCACTTCTACTTGTTGTCCATAGATGTATTGATGGAATCTTTCACATGCGTATGTGATTGCCAGCAATTCTTTCTCGATTTGTGCATATCTAGTCTCTGCATCAGTCATTGATCTAGATGCATATGCGATCGGAACCCAATCTTGATCATATTGCTGTAGTAGCACTGCACCAATACCATCCTTTGATGCGTCTGCTGACAGCTTGGTTGGTTTCTTACTGTCATAGAAATGTAGGACTGGCTCTTGTATCAGAGCTTGTTTCAGCTGATTCCATGCATCCTCTTGTGCATGATCCCATGTCCATACATTCTTTTTGTCTAGTAGATGTCTCAGCGCTGCTGACTTGGTCGACAGATCTGGAATGAACTTCCCTTGGTAATTGATCATACCCAAGAACCGTTGGACATCTTTCCGACATTTCGGTCTCTCAATGTTCAAGATAGCAGACACTTTCTTTGGATCAGGTTGAACTCCTTGATCACTGATCAAGTCACCAATGAATGTGAGCTTCTTGACATTGAACTCGCATTTGTCTTTGTTCAACTTGAGATTCATTTTTCTCACAATGCTGAGAACCTCTCTCAACCTGTCATCATGCTCCTGTTGGGTAGTTCCCCATACAATCACATCATCCATCATTGTGTTAACTCCCGGAATGTGTGCAAACAGTTGGTGCACTATCTTGTGATAGACTTCCGGAGCACTACAAATACCAAAAGGTAGTCTCAAGAACTTGTACCTTCCGTATGGCGTGATAAACGTACAAAGCTTGGAGCTTTCGTCATCTAGTTGGATCTGCCAAAAACCACTAGATGCATCTAACTTGCTGAAGTATTTGGCTCCTGCAAAATGTGCAGTTATTTCAGCTCTTGATGGCAATTGATAGTGTTCTCTTTTGATTGCTCGGTTCAGGTCTCTTGGATCTAGACAGACCCTGAGCTGACCGTTCTTTTTCATCACCACCACGAGAGAAGAAACCCAATCAGTTGGCTCATCAACTCGTGTGATTACGTCCATTCGTTCCATCTTATCTAACTCGTCTTTGAGTTTATCTTTAAGTGGAAATGGAACTTTGCGACATGCATGCTGAACAGGATGTGCGTCCTCTCTTAATGTGATATGGTGTTTACCAGGAAGACAACCTAGACCTACAAACACATCTTGATAGTCTTGAACTACACTTTTACCCATTCCGTGTTCAGTTTGTTTCTCAACATGATACACCCGTTTCACCAGATACAAGTCTTCACTCGTCCGTAATCCTAACAAAGGCTGACGATTTCCAGGAATGACTAGACATGGCACATTGCGTTTGATCCCTTTGTACTCAACTTGTACACAACAACGACCTTTGACCGGGATATCTGTCTCATAATAACCTGTCAACATCACTTTGGCTTTTTGTAGCTTTGGTTTTGGTTTCAATTTGTGAAATACTGTCTCAGGAAGAAGATTCGCCTGAGCACCAGTATCAACTTTGAAGTCAACCGGCTGGTTATTGACTAGTAGATTAACTATCCATTCATCCTTGGATTCTTTTGATTCAACAGAGCAAATCATGAAACCCTCTGAATCTACCTCCAAGTGCTGCAGTTCATTGACCTTGGCTACTGGGGTTTTACAACATTTAGCAAAATGATTCTGCTTACCGCACTTCTTGCATGTTTGACCTTGTGCGGGACATTTGTCTTTGCTATGTCGGTTTCCGCACCTGCTACATGCATCACTTTTAGTACGACCTTGAGGTTCTGACCGTTTTGACTTTGAACCAGGAAATTTCTTCTTAGTCTTGCTGAAAGAATCTACCGGAATTGAGGCGTTTTCCCCTGCGGAACTCAACGCTTGAGCCTGCGTTCGAGTTTGTTCAGCCGCACGACATACTTGCAACGTTTTGTCCAATGTAAGATCATCTTGCCTCAACAAACGTTCTCTTAGACCATCGTCTAAAATACCACAGATAATTCTGTCCTGGATAAGACTCTCTTTCAACATGGAAAACTCACATGACTGAGCACGACTCCGCAATTCAGTTGCGTACTGATCAACACTCTCATGCACTAACTGAGATCTTGTGAAAAATCTATGTCTCTCATACGTGAGATTACGTTTCGGCATGCAATATTCCTCATATTTGTTCAACACTTTCTCAAGCTTCATGCTCTCACCCTCAGCAAATACAAACGTATTATACAATTCCAAGGCAGCATCGCCAATCACGTGTAGAAGCATTGATGTTTGTAACTTTTCATCTTTTTCAGACATTCCTGAGGCAACATTGTATAGAGTGAATTTCTGTTTAAATCTTCTCCAGTTCTCGGAAATATTTCCCTTTAAGTCGAGTGGAGGAGGTTGACTGAGATTTGCCATTTTGTTTCTTAGCCTAGTGTAGTCACTCACATGAACAGCATAACAATTAGCTTTTTATTTTTGTATCTTTGCAACAATTACTTTAAGCTCAACTATTAACTTTCACTGAGTTATTCTGTATGTTCATGTCCCATATATGTCACGCTTACTGCCCGTTATACTGGAACTGGCCCGGCACAGAACTATGCACTCCAATCCATACAACGACAGCGCTAACTATTATGGACATAACTACATTCACTGGACATACACTTAGACTCTAAGCCCTCTAGCTCTCATCATCTCTCACATCACAAAGAATTGGATTGAACTGGCCTGATTTCAATGATTCCTCCATATATATACTGTAGCTGGGTTGCTCAGCACAAACACTGGCTGCTAAGTTCTGACACCATATTATGTTCTTATAAAAGACCAGTTGGAGAGCTTTGATTAACTAATAAGTTGTATAGCTTTATTGAGGCTCTGTGTCAGTCAGACATCTTTGTAGGCATCTCCTCTACAAGTACTCTTTGTTTCATAACATGACCTGGCATGAGTCATGGGTTGCAGGTCATTCTATATTTAGTTATACATGCTAGTCTGTATTTGCAGACTCTGTTAAACTACATGTAGCTATCACTACAATACTTTTAAAATTATATTAAAAATTCAAAAACTTTACCTCAGGGTAAGTTTTTGATGTTGACGCCGCGGCCACCGGAAAAGCGGCGCCTTTGTCTTGCTTTTTGCTACGCAGGCGAGACAAAAACGGGGGGGGGGGGGAGAAAGTTTTTTTTACAAAAAGTGGTACAAAATCGGCTCAATCTACCCCCGTTGTGCAAGCCGTATGGGTTACCGTCTGTGTATGTTATGGGGAACGTTGACAAATGTCAGTTTGATTAAAGAATGACCCATACCAGACGGTTATTTCTGTCTAAACCCAGACATGCCGTGTCAGGACAGGTTGTGTATCTGGACTAGCCACTAAGTGATGTTGTAAAATATGATACAGATATCACGTCACCTAGCCCTGGCTTAATTAGTAACTTAGTTAAGGCTAATCTCGACAGGTGATTCAAAACGTTTTTTTGAAGAATGCAATATTTCATACATATTTTAAAACTTATGGTATAAAATATCATAAAGATTAAAGGATGAAATTTATGAGGGTTAGTGTTATTTGATGCATACATTTCGTTAAATCCATCGACACTCAACCCCCATGACCAGGCGCGTAGCCACGGGGGGGCACGGGGGGGGGGGGGGGCACGTGCCCCCCCTAAAATTTCCAGGATCGGTTGAAATTTTGTAGACCCCTTTTTTGACCTCGATCGATTACATGTATGTGCCCCCCCCAAACATCAAACTCTGGCTACGCGCCTGCCCATGACCCATCAGACAACAACAGACCCCCATCATACAACAGCCAACGAGGAACTATCTAGTACCGTTGAAAATACGGTATTAGTAGTACTAGACTACTACTATAGTACTACTAGTAGTATAACATCATTTACTTACCTTGTTTCAGTCGATTTGATCAGGTTTCCAAAGACAGCATGTCGTCGACAGACTTATCTAAATCTTCTGCAACTGAAGAAAGATCTTAAAATGTATTAATTAAGATCATGCAACCACTGAATCTAAATGGGAAGCGAGGTGCCGTGGCTAACGTGCAAATTCCTGGCAGAAAAATGGCGATTGAACGATTGGGCGGGCGGCGTCGTCGGATAGATTCCGAAAGCTCTAGACAAACAAGAAACTGATCGAATGAAAGGGGAAGCCCCTATTGCGCAATTCGTTTTATTTTCTTTTTTCTTACCAATTGGTTATACAGCCTATATAGTCATTTCAGCAAAATGATCTTCTACTGTCTATTGCCCAGCGATTAACAGGCGGCCAACCCCTTTAGACGGTGAGAAAAAGGGGAAGGGTGTGTGTGAGAGAGAGAGAGAGGGAGATTTTGTATCGCTACCCTGTAACGGATTGGCAACGTATTGGATGGGATGGATACCCCCACCCCACCGCAAGATATTCGTAATGCATACTGAAATGTATAAATCACTGGTGGAGGGGGGGATCGGCAGCGGCCCCATTTCTTCTAACTTGCGCTTCAAAATGATCAAGAAGTGCCTCAAAAAAGTAAAAATTTGAGTGACCGGTTTTTACCAAACTCGTTTTCCCCAATAAACTGTAGTGTTATAAAAACCATTAGGAAAACGCAAAATTTGATTTCGATTTCCAGTCATAAAAATCTTGATAATCAGACAGGCGATCGGCTTGTAAAAGTCATAGGGTTACTGAATGACCTAATAATAAGCCAGTTTACGGTTGCAGTCTGAGCATGAGCAGATAAAGGTCATTTGTACCAAAAAGGTTGCACCCACAGAGATGAATACTTGATATGCGCTCATGAAAGTTATGTACATTATTCATTTATGCACCAACGGTACATTCTAAGATACGCAGGTGGAAGTATTCTTTTCAAGAGGGCAAACAAAAGGTATTCATGAAGCACATCTAGGACGTTGGCAGTTATTATTCTAAGATGCTCAAAGTGGAACTTCTCCATGTGTAAAAGATCTGTGGATATTTGGGGCCATTAACCATGTGCTATCTGTGAACTCCCTAGTGGTACGCTGATTTGGGCAAAACGTTGTCCTAAAGGGGGCGCTAGAGCCATATGAGGAGATGGGCTGGGTTGATTAATTGTACGGTCATTAGTTTGACTTGGTATCTAAAAAGTTAAATAGCATTAATTATGTTTCCAATAGTATGCCGGAAAGCGTCATTTTTTTCTGCGGCACAGATTGGGGCTTTTTTTTTTTTTAAAGAGGTCTTGATTTAACCTTAACCCTAACGGCACAGATTGGGGCTTTTTTAAAAGAAAAAGAGGTCTTGATTTAACCTTAACCCTAACCCTAACCCTAAACTTTCCCATAGGCTCAACACGCACCTAACCCCAATCTGTGCCACCGAAAAAAGTAACGCTGCCGGGAACGGGTAAACAACCCCTGGTCTTGAATTCCTGCATTAGATTAAAGTGTTCATTTCGATAAGCACGTTGGAAATGAATTCCTGCATTAAAGGCACAATGTCCCATTTGCAGGCCAAAAAAATGAAAAGGTTAATTTCCAACGGCATTTGAAAGATAATACTAATTTAGAACTTCCCTAAAAAAAAAGGGGGGGGGGGCTTGAAAATGTCTTTAAGTGGGAAAATAACGACTATTAGTTGTTGAATCGACTTTCTATAGAGCCAGTAAGTAATAGTCTGATTTTCAGACCATTGTACCGAGTGGTTATACGTTTTATGCTGCGCAAAAATTCAATCAGTTTAATTTGGCCATTACAAGAAGTGGGTTATTGATGTAGAAAATGCTCATGTACCCTTTACAGCTCATTTTATGTATGTTATTACCAAAGAAGAAAAAGCCAGTCAGTCACTCAATAGTGTCTGACAGTGAAGTCTAGCAAGTAAACGGGTTTCCTTGCATAATTTGAATATTAGGACACTGCTAACGTTTAAATTTCACAGATAGGACATACACGACATATTCATAATTCCTGCAAAGTTCTACAGAATTTGATGTTGGCTGCAAAAGGAACATAGTATCTTTGAGATGTACAGGTGTTCATTTCCGATAAACACGTTAGACAATAGACCTGACATTCTCGCGAAGAGATAGACTCGTCCCATTTTGTCGGTTCTAGTCACTCTTATCCATTATGCTTTGTCATTGGTTATAATTAATTAAATGTATAACTCCTCTCTTCATTGGTCGGATGACCTAAGGGTAATTTATATATCCTATCTTGTAATCGGTTGTCTTCGTAAGGGTCCTCCTGGTTGGCTGGTAATATTATGTGATATCTAAGCCTCGTCGGGTGCCAGAGTATTTAAATGCCACGTGCGGGATTTTGCAGTTGAGTTTATTTGAGTTTTATTTCATTCCGTTATCATGTTTAGGATGTGCTGCTAGTTTCACTATCTACAGGGCCGCCCAGCGTCTGAGAGAATCAGCTAGTTTGAAATGTTCTAAAATAATTTATCTTCGTTTGTAACTACTGGAGCTTCGGCTGACTTTTATAAATAATAAAGTGGACTTCAACTGTATATCCGAGCTTCTTTCGTTTTCATTTTGTTTCTGAACTTGTCGTCACGACCCATTTACGGGCCCATTACATTATCATTGCAGCATGAGCTAAATCCAGGATTTTATTTTAGAATCCGAGACCAAGTTACCAAATCCCTTTAAAGGTTTTAACAATCGATTGTTAAACACAATGGCCCGAATTCACATTTAATTCGGGCCTAAGTTTGTTTGAGGGTTAAAAATGAAATAAAAACTATAACGCTCGTTTATTAGATAATGCCACTGATTGCTCCTTTGTGTTTTTAAAATGTTTTCTCTCTTCCTTTCTCTTTCACTATCTTTCACTATAACCCCTCTCCCGCCCTCCCCTCTCTCTTTCTATCTATCGTTTAGGTCTGTACTCATCTCTCTCTCTCTCTCTCTCATTCACCACCATTCCGTTTGTTTCTGTCCCGGTATGTGGCCCCCTCTCTCTTTCTAGTTCACGTCCCATTCCTCCATATTTTTGTCCCGGGAGCGTTATTTTTTTCTGCGGCACAGATCGGGGTTAGGTGCGTGTTGAGCCTTCGGGAAAGTTAGGCCAGGGTTAAATCAAGACCTCTTTTTTAAAAAAAAGCCCCAATCTGTGCCGCAGAAAAAAATGACGCTTCCCGGGATATCTCCCCTTTTTCTGCTCCTCTCACTGAATCCCTTTACTCCCCTTTCCTCTCAGTCTCTCTACAATCATTAATGTTATCTCTTTTTATCACCCTCTTACCATTTCTCCTGCTCGTTCTCTCTCAACCCCCCCCCCCCCCCACTATCCATCCCAATTATCACTCATTGCTACAATAGTACATGCAGGTTTTTCTATTTTGCCCCCACCCCCTCTTCCTTCATCGCCCAAATTCTTCGTATCTCTCTTCCTCTCTCTCTAATCCCGCCCCATCTCCTTTGTGCTCCCCTTCTCACTATTTCTCTATCTTCTCACCCAGTCTCCCTCCAAAGTCATCTAGCTATCACCTATTCCCATCATTGGCTATTTTTTCGGATTAATTCCCCTTTTCTTGATTTTTCTCTCACTCATCTTTTTAAATTCCCGTATGTTTTTCTTAGCATCTCCCTTTTCTGCTCCTTCATTTTTATGTTTTTCTTGCTCACTTTCTTTGGAAACTCAAATCTCTCTCCCTCCCTCCCTAGCCCCCCTCTCTCTCTCTCTCTCCCTCACTAGCCCACTCCCTTCTCTCTCTCTCTCTCATCGTCTTCCCATGTCTCTTCTAGATTTCACATCAGACGAAGAGACCAGAGATACAGAAGATATATTTAATTCTTCTTTGTTTATCATGACTTCTTATGACATACGTATAAGCACCAGTATATTATTTATTGTTCATTAACTGGTTGATACAAGTAACACAATATAAACTACACATAATGAGGCAAAATATATACATAACACACGAAGAACTTGAGTTATATCATCATACTTACAATCGATTCCATCAGAAAGGTTATCAGCAAAATCAGCTTGTCAGTATGATTTTCATTATTATATTATTTACAGTAGTTACTTACCTACTTACTCACTACATGTTATTACTAATTATGCAATATCATTTATCAAAATATTACATTCAGTGGCATCGATAAAGTGTGGATACATCATATTGTGTTATAGACAATCCAGTAAATTTGTGGCTTACTTGATTATTTAGATACAATTTGTATGAAATCTATGTATTGGCAATGTAAGTGCACAAGTAGGAATTCTAGCAAAGATACAAGGGAGAGAAGAGAGAGAGAGAGATATACATATATATATATATATATATATATATATATATAAAAGATAAAGAGAGATATAGAAGATAAAGAGAGATGGAGAGAGAAAGAAAACGAGAGAGAGAAAGTGAGGGGGATAGAGAGCGAGATAAAGAGGAGAAAGGGAGAGAGAGAGAGAGAGAGAGAGAGAGGAGAAAGAAAGAGAGAGAGAGAGATAGGAGAAAGATAAAGAGATGACAAATCTGGACACTGTTGTACATTTACAAGGTAACTTCGTGATGGTGAAGTCGTGTTGCTTTGGGGTTAAACAGATGGATAGAGTCAGGGACAAAGGATCTTCAGAAACATGCATGTTGAGTTCATGGTGCACACAGGTGTATTCCTGATCTGTTAAAGTTCTCACTCAGTGAATGCGAGGGGTCCTGCATTATATGTTTCGCATTAGAAAGGACATTATTCTGGTCCAGATCTTCGATTGATGGTAATTTCGACTGCTATGATGCATTTAATACCTTTCTTCGACGTTCTAACAGATTCATCGTAGCATTATAGCAGCATTTGCAAAGTAGCAGTTTGTATTAGGGACTTAAGGAACAATGCTATCAAAATAACACACATCAATTATGAAGTATAAAATATTGGTTACATGCATTAGATTTACTATCAACCATTTTGACATTCTCATGAAAATACTTGAAGCCTTCATCATCAATTTGTCTGAGAATGTAGGAAAACATGTGCTAGAATTTATAGCCCGAAATAAACATCAATGTATATCTAATCAAATGAAAGAGGAATTCATCATATAATTATATCTTCATTAAGTATAAATCACATTTGCATAGATTACCAATACATTCACTCAAATATATATATATATATATAATTTTGCATACATGCCTTGGCATTCAATACATGTATAACAAAATATATGAACCCAAAAATTCAGAATTTTACGAGTGATGTTATATTTCACCGAGGCCATAGGCTGAGGATTAAATATAACGGCACGAGGGGGATTCTGAATTTGGAAGGGAATACATGTTACACTTAATAATGTAATGCATGCAGTATTTATATACAATTGTGGGTATTTGCGATCCTTTGGAGTCATGCCCTCATGAATACTTTCAGGTTGCCTTTGCGTCAGATAATAATAATAATAGTAACCTAGGCTTCTATAACGCATTTCATCTTCAGAGAAAATATCAATGCGCTTTATAACAGAAAAACAACAAAATTACAGATAACTACTAATTCATGAACTAAAGAAATATCAAAATAAGAACAAGATTAATCATAATCTATCATTATCAACATCAATTACAGAGAAATGAAAGCAAATTATGACAAAGTACAGTAATGTAGTTTAAATTATGATGAAATACAATCATGCAGTTTAAATTTCATCAGAAAGCATTTTTTAACAAGTAAGATGATGCGAACAGTTGAGACAATGCAAACAATGGGTAGGCTACACGTATTCACTTTTGCACGCGTTTTATCATGCGAAATAACGTTGTTATATTGTGAGGTCGTGCAAATATCACAAAATGTTGAGACCAATTTAGCTAATATGATACTAAAAAATACACCAATAACTAAACTACAGCTAGCACATTTTTCTGTCTCCTTCGTACATCAAAATGTTGAAATATATAATGCACTGCAAACTCTGTTTCAGAAATTCATGATCATCCAATATACATAGAAAGACCTATTTAATACATCCTTTTGCATGACATAATTCAGAATAAACTCACAGATCTGAGCGATTTGCATTGTCAATTATGAAAATCAGAGTGGATTATATAAATGCCATCACTTAATCAGAAGAGGATGCTGATCAAAAGGCAAGGTAACGGAATGCTCATAAGTGTAGTGTCTACGTCTGTAGCTTATAAGCCAATCAGAAATGCAAACTTATTAAAATATTAAAACTTATTTACAAGTATGGCAAACATTTACAAGTTCAGAATATACATGTATGATACCATTGCATAATCATAATGATAATGATGTGATGAAAAGCCTGGAATATGTATCATCAAAATTATTGAAATCCAGTACATAATACAAAGAGAGTTAACATGTATTGTACAACTATAGTAGCATATTTACATGTACACTGGAGTGATGTAAAGAAATTCCTGGAAAATATTTCCTCAAATGGATTTATTATGTAGTACTGGTGAATGTAATTACAACATGTAAAAACAATAACCCATTTCAAATTAAATATTGCACTAATAACTCAGGCATGTTAGATTGATAAAATAGACATGTATCTTAAAATCATAGTAACATATTTACATATACCTTACACTAGAATGATGTAAAGAAAATCCTGGGAAATATTTCCTCAATTGGATTTCAAAATCTAGAACTGGATGTAGTTACAAATTTACAAAAAATTATACATGTCTAACAAAATGTAACACTGATAACTCTTGCCTTGATTCATACACCCTTACCAAACAAAGCTAGTTCTCAACTATCATATTGAGTATCAAGTTCGTTGACAAGATAACAAAAGCAACATGTCTCTCAACATCTGGGTCATTTCTGATAACAAATTTACAAGTTAATTTAGATTGTACTTAATTGTATTTGTATTGAACATGTGCAATGACATTAAAATATACAGTGATAAATTGACAAGATAATTTGAAATATTATATACTTAACCTCATAACTCACTTTGTGAAAGTATAGTGATATTTCATACATTGCATGCAAATCACCTACCGGTAAAACAAAATGGTAAAAGTCTACAATCCACATAATTATACTTATTACATGCATGCACTACATGAACTGTCTAATCCTCTAACATCCTTGACAAGGCATTAATCCACATTTGCCACTCTCCACCCAGGTATAAATGGGCACCCGATATTCCAAATCACTACATATTTGGCCGCCGCCTAGTACCAGGGTAATAATGTTTGAGCGCCAGGAGTGTCATGGTATGACGGTGTGTCATGGCATGAGGGCGTGTGTACTACATCAGAAGCCACTGTTATTATCATTATAACTACTAGTCACCGGTTTTGTCACCTTCTATACACAGGCATAATCCATGATCATAGGAGTAAAAATTGACCCCCTATTTAGAGGCAAGACCCCCCGAACTTGGAAGTTCTACACAGGGATCATGAATACAGACTGTAAAAAGTTAGATTTAAACCTCGTTTCCCCAACAAAAGTAAGTGTGGAGCCATGTACATATATACAAAAAGTCAAGATGTAGTGTTACCAGTGGGACATTGTCTTACTCTACCAATACTATAGCAACTAGACTTCATACTTTGGTTGCTTCTCTGGAACTCCAGGATCATCCTGTGGAACTCTTGACTGAGTACAAGGAATTTGCCTCTTGCAAGGTCTGCTCTGACTGCTGCTACCTTGTCTGTGAGTCTGAGAGACTTGAAATACAGTATCTGATGTATTGCCAACATGCTGTTGAGGGTGGTCTGATGGTGGTGATGTCTTTTTAGGAGAGTGTACATCAGCCATGGGTTGCTGTTGACGGTGGTCTGATGGTGATAATGGTCCACTTGGAGAGTGTACATCAGCCATGGGTTGCTGTTGAGGGTGGTCTGATGGTGTTAATGGCCCACTTGGAGAGTGTACATCAGCTATGGGTTGCTGTTGAGGGTGGTCTGATGGTGATAATGGCCCACTTGGAGAGTGTACATCAGCTATGGGTTGCTGTTGACGGTGGTCTGATGGTGTTAATGGCCGACTTGGAGAGTGTACATCAGCCATGGGTTGCTGTTGAGGGTGGTCTGATGGTGGGAATGGCCCGCTTGGAGAGTATACAGCATCCATAGCACCCATGTGTTGCTGTTGAGGGTGGTCTGATGGTGTTAATGGCCCACTTGGAGAGTGTACATCAGCCATGGGTTGCTGTAGAGGGTGGTCTGATGGTAGTGATATCCCACATTGTTGACGAAAAGTTCTAGAAAGGAACAATTTTTGTTTACTACTTATGCTAAAAATTTACTAAAGAGAAAATTCACGGTTTAACCTTGATCATAAATTGAATTTCATTTGCAAATTAGTCGTATGAATTATTGATATCGGTATCTGAAAATAATTGTCTACTATAACTGTAAGGTCTGGTGGTAATATTTGAATATTCAATCAACACCCGAAATTCTCCTTTTTTCACTTTTAGAATATCTACCAAAAAAGAATAGTGATTTCAAAATTCAAATCCCTAAAAAGGAAATGGATGGAATTATTTGTGACATATCACAATGAAAACAAAAAATGAAAAAGGCTATAATTAAATGTCAACCAAACACTATGATGTTGACTTACTAACCTAAAAAAAGGACTTCTGTCACCATGTGACCTTTGACCTACTTAATCTAATGGGACTGTCTTCATATGGGGATACATACTACATACATTCTTGAGATATCGCAATAGCAAGGCTGAAACCTATAATTTCAGAAATTGACCTCTGTGACCTTAGACCTTTGACCTAATAACCCCTAATCGGATAAGATTGTCTTCCTATGGTAAATAATATTACCATAGCTCAACGTCACCATTTCTACAACCATGTTTGAGCCTCATATCTCTAGTGGTTATATAGAGATTTTGCAATAACGATGCTTAATAGCTGGAATTTCAGAAATTGACCTCTGTAACCTTTGACCTACTAACCCTTGATATAATCAAATCGCCTTCCTATGATAATATCATCATCAAGTTTGAAGTTCATACCTCAAGTGGTTCTTGAGATTTCGCGATAATGAGAAAGTGACGGATGGATGGACAAACCAAAACATTACCGTATTTGCCGGCGTAAAGGCTGCAGTATTTTTAGAAGAGAAAATATCAAAAAGTCGGGGTACGGCGAAACAGAAAAAAAAAGAAAAAAAAGTCAAAACCAGCACGAATTTGTACATATGGGACTAGATCTACGAACGGTACAATAACTAAACATTTCCACACATCTTACCGATTATTTAATCTTGCATTGTTGACATGAAGACGAAAATAAACTTCCAAAAACAACATCTGCCGATAGATTTTGATCTAAGTTCATGCCAATGCATTGCAAAAGTAAAAGAAGGGCCCGTTTAACGGGAGCTGCCGCGAAGCATCCAGCACGCAAAGTCGCCATTTTCAATCCATTTCAATGACTACATCACAGAAAACTGCAGTGTTTGGTATCAGTGCAGGATGGCCGAGCGGTTTAAGGCGGTGATTTTAGTCACATCAACATTGGTACGCAAGAGATCGAATCCCGACTTTGGCAAAAGATTTTTTTGTTGTTTTTAAATGTCAAAATCGGGGCTGCGGCCTATACGGCGCTGCGGCCTTATCGCCGGCAAATACGGTATGCCTTCGGCACCGCATTCGGTGGGCGGAGGCATTAAATGTATAAGAGATCATTGTCAAGCAGAAAAACTAAGAACAAATCAAATCATAAACATTCTGGTTGCAGCTATTTATATATCATACAAATGTGCATTTCTATCATATACAATTAAGCTGTTACTGCATATTTAGTTCTGTTAGATATGAAATCTTGTTTTTGTATTAAGTCGAGGTGAGGTAAACAGTATTAATTGTATGCATCATTGACATGCATCTTTCTCACTTCCCTTTAGAGGCTCTTTATATTTTTTCTAATATATAGCTCTATAAGTCTACAGGCTTTTTTTTATCACATATGCTTTACTAACCTTTCCAAAGATGTGGGGGTGTGAAGAAATGAGTTCAAGTCATCACAATCAACTCCATTGAACCTGAAGTTTCCCTTCCTGATCTGAGGAAAACAACCCTGTAACATATAACAGCAATATTGCTTGTAAACCTTATATCAGTTACTAGTAAGTGGATCTATTTCATTCTGGCATATAATCTATTTTAAGGGGAATACACTCAAAAGCTACAGTTACGAAATGAAAAAAAAAAGAAGAAAAACAAACTATGAAGAATTACAACAACAAAAAACTAAAAGAAAGACAAATTTTGCGCAAGACATTTACAAAAAATTCAAAAAGAAATTGATCCAATACATATTGCTATTTCATGAAAACCCTTAATATTAATCATAGTGGTAGTTTTACTGTAGTAGTACTGGTAGTAGTATCCACTATAGCAGTAGTAATTTAAATATGGTATCGACGTCAAGTTAAAAAAAAAAAAAAACACTACCAGTTAGAGAATTCTTTATACTTTTTCTCATACTGCCGTGTGAGTCAAAAACAAGTTTACGCCTAGAAAATTGCTAATTATTTTTAAAAATCATCTATGAACAGTAAATTATTATGCAGCGTCGTTGAAAGGAAAGTGACTCAATTTCAACGAAAAAAGCATTTACGTTAGTGACGACGTTTATCCATCCAATCGCAAAGATCATAAGATTATAATTAAAAAAGTGCATGAATTACGAGATGCAGACCACTTTGTTTTTGTCGCCTGGTCAATCCACAGAGTGATCAAATGGAATGAAGGGGGCAAAGATGGCAGAGGATCGCTAAAAACGGTTCGGATGACGGATGTGTTAAACGCGGAGAAAGTCCAGCACAGAATAATGTATCACCCTAATGATAATCTCTCTTCTGTTTTCTTTTCAAATATCACGGACATGGGAGAGCAAGCTTAGTATACAATTCAATGCAGGAACCCTGATGTCAAAATAGGTACTTTGATTTTTCCATATGATGCCTGAGGCGTCACAGGTTGTTTTATTTGTTTTTCTTTGTTTTACCCTCTACTTAATTAAGATTCATGCAAACAATTTATTTAGGATACAAATAACACAATACATAAGTTTGTATTGATCCATAATTTGAAGAAAACTGCTGATGTATTTTCAAACTTAAAGAAGAATGAGATAAGATAAATATTATACTTTTATCGCTCAATGTATGTGGTTTATGAGATTATGTTAAACGGAAGAAAATGTTTAAGTACTTACAGAATAAGAAGGTAGACATTCTCTATCAACTCTATCAAGATCAATATAATACCAAGTGAAAGGCCTTAATAAAAAAGGGTGTTTGGCGAAGAATTTTTTTTTATATATGTGCACCATAAAATGATACCATTTTTGCTCTTTCTGTCTTTCAATGACCCTTCGTCATGACATTTACATTAGTACACACATACTTGTATGGATCGTGCCTTTGCTTTCAATGTAGAATAGAACTCCTCATTGAGATTCCTTTCAAGTGTCAGGTCAGTCAGGTTTGGCATAGAACACAGTGCTTCTGCTAGGTGATGTGATGAGGCTGATGCGAGACACTGGACATCATCAAGCACAAGAGTCTGGACCTGCATTGTGTGTGTGAATATAGTTAAGCAGCACGTCTATACATGCATATGTTTTATTTATTAATTGTTTATCGTATTCTTACATTTTACACAAATTCTATCAATTTCATAGATGCATTCATAAAAAAAATTCAACAAAAATATTTAAATACATTATATTTTCAAATTCAATTCTTGTCTCTTGAAGTAAAAGAACTCATAAAAGTTTCTATGGTAAGAACAATATAGTAAGAGTGATTAAAAAATAATTAAATATGTACTCTTAAAGGGCTTCCAACCTGTTGCATTGATAGGTCCTAATGCTACTAACACTGAAATGAATGATACCCATACATATACATTTGCTATAAATGTATTAAAGGTATTCATAACCCTGAGTTTCAAGTCCACAAGATCCCTAAGTCAAGAGGTTTGTTGCTATGGAAGAGTTTGGTAAATTCAAGCCTTTATTAGAATTGGCCCTTAAAAGACTATATGAAACTTTTCCCCTATGAATCAAACATGGACAAAGTTGGATAGAGATTATTGATAAAAACAATATCAATCTTATACACACATGATTTGCAACTAAATCAGTACATGTGAAGTTTGCATTTATGCCATATTTCATGACCGTTCCAATATATCAAATGGACTTGAAAAAAGGTGCTTGAAAACACCAACATAATATTTATATACATGTGCACCATATGACCATTACTGCTCTTTCTGTCTAGCAATGGCCTTCTACATCACATTTACATTAGGACACAGCACTACACACATACATGTATGGATGATGCCTTTGCTTTCAATGTCAAGTTGAACTGCTCAGTGAGACCCCCTCCAAGTGTCAGGTTAGTGAGGTCTGGCATAGTACACAGTGCTTCTGCTAGGTGATGTGATGAGGCTGGTGTGGGACACTGCAGGCCAGTTAAGAACATGAGAGTCTGGACCTGCATTGTTTGTAAATATACTTAAGCTGCTCGTCTATACACGCATGTTTTATTTACTAATTTCTGACTGTATTCTTACATTTCACACAAATTCAGTTCCTTACATGGCTGTATTCATAATAAAATTCCCAGCAACAATGATTAAATAGATTTTGTTTTCAAATTCAATACTTGTCTATTGAGAAGTAAAAAAATACTATTGAGAGGATGATTAGTAAGATTGATTAACCAAAAAATTATATATGTATTCTTAAAGGTAGGCGTTACTACTTCTGCGAGAAGGGATTAGACCACACAGCGAGCCATCGAGGTCACTGTGACAGGTGGCTATCTCATTAACTCAGCTCTCATTTAACATAAGAAAAAGAGGATCATGGGGGACCAACAGGCACCGATTTGGGAAGTTTTCTATATAGAGGGAGCAAGTAGATACAAGTAGGACAGTGTGCCTTTAAAAGGGCTTCCAACCTGTTTGCATTGATGATGCCTTCTCCTACTTACACTGTAATTTATAATACCAGTAAATATGCATTTGCTATTAAAGAGAAGGTTGAGTTCCGGGAAGAGGTGAAAAATAATTTGTGAGCGTTATCATTCTTATTATGCAAGTGTGGAAGAACATCAGATAAGACATGTTCCTTGAAAAGCATGGCTTTTCAAATGCCTTCATATTCTAAATATGTCATGTAACATCGTAAAACTCCGGGGTAGGATTTTTATCCCACGTGTTTGTGTAGTTCTATATACATCTTTCTGTGTACAGTGTTTGTAACTTTACCAAGACTTGGCCAAATTTCTTATCATTTTGATGATTCCAGAACCTTGCAATATACACAAATCTTATACGCTAGATTAGGCCTTCTCAACTAGTTTATTAGAGGTGCCAAAACAAAAATTTATTGAGGTTGAAGTGCCAACCTGTATGTTTGGTGACTGTGTTGCGAGGGAGCGTAGCGACCGAGCCGATACCGGGAGGGGTCCAGGGGGCAAAGCTCCAGGAAGCTAGTGGATTTTAGGGCTTTTTTAAGGCCCAGATGTGGTATTTTGACCACCTTTTTATTCCATAAAATATCAATCATAATTTCATATTGAAGTGAAATAATTAGTACAATTCCTGGGTAAAATCTACACTGTAAGTAAATTTATATGTAGTTATTTTGGGGCAATAAACACGGAAAATGTCAAAATCAAGTGAAAATGAAACAAACAAAATAGTTTGCTTACATTTTGGGCTCATCTTCGACTGCGACTTTTTGATTTTGCTGAGTCTTTTAATTTTTATTTATTTTTTATAATTTTTTTTGAATAGCCGTGTGCCACTCCGACCGCGTGCGCCGCCAGTTGAGAAGGCCTGCACTAGATGATCAACCTTTTCTGGTCGATTCCACACCGTTTCTTTCACAATGCAATCGCATGACCAGAACTCAACTTCATCTTTAATGTATACAAGTTAAAGGTATTCATAACTTTGGATTTCTTGTGCACAATATGCCTAATTCTGGTGTGTTTTTTATGTGCAATGTTACAGTTTGGTAAATTCAAGCATCTATTGAAATTGGTTCTTAAAAAAAACTATATGACATATTTTTCCTATCAATCAAACTTGGAAAAGGTTGGATATTGATTATTGATCAAAACAATGTCAATCTTATACACACTTCAATTTCAAGTGAATCAGCACATGCGTAGTTTGCTTTCCTTCAATTTTGCATTACTATTCCTACATATTCTGTGAATGGCATTTAAAGAACAAAAGTGTGTTTGGAATATAAAAAAAAACTATATACATTTGCATCATATAATCACCAATACTCTTCTTCAATGACCCTTGAAATTACGTATAAATTAGTACATGTGTACCTGTATGGATGATGCTTTTGCTTCCAATGCGGAGTAGAACTCCTCATTGAGATTAATTTGAAGTGTCAGGTCAGTCAGGTTTGGCATTAAACACAGTGCTTCTGCTAGGTGATGCGATGAGGCTGACGGGGTACACTTATAATCAATAAGCTTGAGAGTCTGGACCTGCATTCATGGTGAAAATAATTAAGCATCACGTCTTTATATACATCATATGTTTTTTTAAACTAATTTATCATTGTATTCTAACATTTCACAACAATTCTATTAATTACATAGTTCCATGTATAATAATATTCTCACAAAAAATTAGGCCCGAGTCATCACTGGTTTTGCCGAACCCGGGTTTGACTTGAAAATTTCGGGCGGGGACCGGGTACCCGTAATTTTCCCCACTGACACTAAAGTCGTGTGCATGCAGCGGCGGGAGTTAAGATTAAGTTGCTGTTCTAATAGTGCGACGGAAAAGACAGTTAATGCTTTCAAAACAATAAAATAATAAATTGAATTCAATTAAAATGCTTAAAAAAATAAATGGATATCGTTTCAGTTGACGGTAGGTGTTTTTATTGCTCTAAAAATGAGGCTGCAATAAAGGAATCACGCTTCGTAGTACCTAGTGCGTTCGATCAGAAACAGATGTGGAAATATGACCCACTGAAGACTGAGCAAGTTAAGAAAGTCCCACACACAAGACTAAAATGTTGATCAGACTATTACAATTAAATCGTAATACTAATTTAACAGGCATTAATTTAATTCTCGCTACCCTAAATAGGTACGAAAATCTCGAAATTCGCGAGACGAGGTAATTTTCACTCTCTCGGGTCGTCACTACAACTTCCGGTATAGAGTCCCATCCCGCTGGCGCTAGCGCCTGTGTTCGCTGTGCAGAGTTTTCACGCACGCTAAAATCGATGCCAATCAGTGTAATGTGTACAGATTATAATATGCAATGGAAAGCTTCGGGCAGAATTAGTGACTTTAGCACAAAAGGCCGTTAAACTCTACCGTGAAAGAGAGGGTTGTGATCACGAACACCTGCACAGGAAGCTGTAATGTCGAAAAGCTATCCCATAATGCAATGCGCGTTTTCAGGATTTTCCCCGGATCTCGGCAGAATCGCTATTTGGGGTAGCGAGAATTGTCAAAATATATCCCCAACATACTGGTTTACCCTTGATATTTTGATGAAGGAAAATAATTTAAAGCTCTTGAAATAACATCGAAGTGCCTTTCGTTCGTTCTAAAAATGCGTGTTTAACGGCAAGCTGAAGTTACGAGTCAAGCTTGATATGCGTGTTTACATCCTTACACCGTCATCCTAGTTGATCGGAACAATGAGCATTAAACCAATTTTAAAAAATCATGTAAGACTTTAAGGGACTCCAATTCAACAAAATTATCGTAAATTAATAATTTGCTTTGACAAATAATACTATAGCTATTCATAATATCTTACAGAAATAATGATATTTCATGAGCTACGTACTTGATATCGAGTTCAGCTAGCCATCATTTTGAAACGAGACGTAAGTTGTCATGCAGTGCAGTAGACCGTAGGTGGCAGTATGCAGAGAGGGAAATATCACGTGATCTAAGGCCCGCCAATTTTTCCCTCTCTGCATACTGCCACCTACGGTCTACTGCGCTGCATGACAACTATACGTCTCGTTTCAAAATGATGGCTAGCTGAACTCGATATCGATATCTGTGTGAAATTTAATTTTGAAAAACCCGAAAATTGAATATTCAAACCCGGGTTTCGGCGCGACGGTCGGGGACCGGGCGGGGAACCGTTTTGACTCAGGCCTACAAAAAATTATTGAATAGACTATAGTTTTAAATTCTACTCTTGTTTAATGCAAAAAAGAAACATACTAAAGTTTCTATGGAAAGGATGCAATTAGTAAGAGTGTTTTTTACAATATTTTAAAACTTCTATGTTTTATTAATAGTTGCATTTGAGGTGAGACAGCTCAGTCGGTAGAGCAGTGGTCTCGTAATCCGGTGACCCCAGTTCGAAACGAAGGCGATGCGCTAGTGCCCTTTGGTAAGGCATTAATCCTCATTACCAGGTCCCTCGGAGAGGACCTAAAGCCGTCGGCCGTCTGGTTGCTTACTTACAAGCATTTATGCTTTCTTAGCAATCAGGTAAAATAACCACGACCACATATACTTGGTGAAATACAATTGTTAAGTCCCAATCCTAATAACACTCAAATTAATTATACTCTGAAATAAGCATTTGCTATAGTAGCAAATAACACTGGATTTCATGTGCACAAGACTCCTAAGTCAGGAGGTTTGTTGCTTTGGTACAGTTCGGTAAATTCACGTCTTTATTAAAATTGGCTCTTAAAAACTAAATAACATATGTTTCCTATCAATCAAACTCAGAAAAGGTAGGATATTGATAATTTATCAAAACATTGTAAATCTTATACACACTTGAATTTCAACTGGATCAGCATATGCGTAGTTTGATTTGATTCCATATTTCACGACTGTTCCAATACATATGACCATTACTGCCGTTTCTGTCTATCAATGACCCTCTCCATGCAGTTACATTAGTACACACGTACCTTTATTGATGATGCCTTTGCTTTCAATGTAGAGTAGAACTCTTCAGTGAGAAACATTACAAGTTTCAGGTCAGTCAGGTTTGGCATAGAACACAGTGCTTCTACAAGGTGATGTGATGAGGCCGGTGTGGGACACTGGACATCATCAAGCTCAAGAGTTTGGACCTGTATGGTTTGTCAATATAGTTAAGCAGCACGTCTATACATGCATATGTTTTATTTACTAATTTCTCATTGAATTCTTACATTTCACATGAATTCTATTAGTTCCATAGTTGCAATTATAATAATATTCTCACAAAAAATGATTGAATAGATTTTATTTTCAAATTGTATTCTTGTCTATTGCAATTAAAAACACACACTAAAGTTTCAAGGGAAAGGTTGATATTAGAAAAAGCGTTTTTTATAAATATTTTATTAAATTATATATGTTTTCTTTTCAGGGCTTCCAACCTGTTTGCATTGATATGTCCTACTCATAATAACACTGAAATTAATAATACCCAGAAATATGCATTTGCTATTTTAGCAAATAACTCTGGATTTCACGTGCACAAGGTCCCTAATTCAGGAGGTTTGTTGCTATGATACGGTTTGGTAAATTCAAGTCTTTATTAAAATTGGCTCTTAACAAACCATATAATAATAATAATAATAATAGTGACTACTTGTATAGCGCACAGGTCCACCTTTCGGAATAGGGTGCATATTGATTATTGATCAAAACTATGTAAATGTTTATACACACTCGAATTTCAACTGAATCAGTACATGTGTAGTTTGCTTTCATTCCATGTATCATGACTGTTCCCAGGCGCGTACACAGGGGGGGGGGGGGGGGTTTTGTGGGTTAAACCCCCCCCCCCTTTGGTAATTTTTTGTGTGTAAACCCCCCCTAAATTTCTCTAAAAAACCCCCCCCCCTTTTTTTTTTTATTAAAAAAAAAAAAAAAAAAAAAAAAAAAAATTCCCATGGTTGACCTAAAAAAGCTAACCTAACCCCCCCCCCCCCACAACGGAGCAAAATGTCATATTTTCAAATTTCGAGACCAAAAAAAAAAAAAAAAGTGTCCTCTTACCCCCCCCCCCCCCCCCCCCCCACTGAGCGACTTTTCGGCTGGCTGAGTCGTTGCGATTTTTTGGGGACCTCCCCCCCCCCCAAAAAAAGTGACCTCTTACCCCCCCCCCCCCCCCCCCCCCCCCCCCCCCCCACTGAGCGACTTTTCGGCTGGCTGAGTCGTTGCGATTTTTTTTGGGCTCCCAAAAAAAAAAAAAAGTGTCCGCTTCCCCCCCCCCCCCCCCCTCCCCCACTGAGCGACTTTTTGGCCGGCGCGATTTTCTAATTTTCCTGAGTCGTTGCGAAATTTTGGACTCGATTTTAAAACCCCCCCCCCCCCTTGAAAAAATCCTGCGTACGCCACTGACTGTTCCAATATAGCAAGAAGGGCCTTTAAAACAGGGTGTTTGGAGAAAAAAAATGTAAATGTGCCCCATATAATCATTACTGCTCTTTATTTCTTTCAATGACCCTCAATGACATATAAATTGGGACACAAATACCTGTATGGATGATGCCTTTGCTTTCAATGTAGAGTAGAACACCTCAGTGAGAATCATTTCAAGTGTCAAGTCAGTCAGCTTTGGCATGGAACACAGTGCTTCTACTAGGTGATGTAATGATGCTGGTGTGGGGTATTTGACTCCAACAAGCTTGAGAGTCTGGACCTGCATGGTTTGTCAATATAGTTAAGTAACTCATCTATACATGCATATATTCATTTACTAGCACTAATTTCTCATTGCATTCTTATATTTATCACCAACGAAATGCATAACACAGCTGTAATAATATTCACATTCTTAAAGAGAGGATTCATTGATTTTGGACTTGACTGACTTTGGTATCTTTGCAATCATAAACTAATACCGAGTAAGAATATTACATTTGTTTAACTTGTTAATTCTAGCGAAAATTATAAAAGTTGATTAAGAATGACGAAAAATCAACCCAATCCAAACCCCAAAAATAATGGTAATACATGTACATGCTGATTTTTTGTCACAGAATGCACAGCTGAGCTGATTAACGGTGAGTGATGTAATTTGTGTGCAAATCAAATGTATTGCATTGAGTACCGTAACCATTCATACCCAATTTTGAAGTTGAACCTGTGGCCAACACATCCACAGCAACAACTACCTTTTCGTATTTTGAAGACACACCAGAAGGCTCCTCCATGGCATAGGTAATGGTTCTTAGCACTATAAATCAATTTTATAAATGAAAGTTCATGACATTTTCTATACAGAGCAAATCGGAGAGGAGCTCAAAGATACACCAGTGTTGTAAATATGTGTTCCACTGATGACAGCATAAAAATTCATAACTTTTGCATTTTTTAAATCGGATATCGCCCAAACTTTCCCTACTTTGTTTCTCATATTTTTTTGTTTTTATTAAAGCCAAAATAACATTAGGAAGGACTTCCCCTTTAAGGATGTTGTGATTTTCCTATATGGGAGTTTTTTGCAGAGCATTCAAGTTGTCTTATAGCATACAACTGTTTACATGATACTCCCCGCCCACCCTCTAGGTTTCCATGGTTAGTATTCATACTTAGTGATGATTGATATATTCTTCTGTCAAAAGAACCAGCATATATTATGAGACATTTTAATTCCTTGAAGAAAAGTAAAGTGTAGATTAGAAAAGGGAAAGAGATGGTATTGGAATGAAATTGAATTAAACACTCATACATACATCACAAGTGTGGGTGGACTGCTCACCTTTGATTCTTTTCCTTTCTTTGCAAGTGTTTCAAAAAAACAATGATGGTATGCACCTTTATGAAGAGAAACTTCCTTCAAGGATGGTATGGAGCACATCGTCTCTGCCACATCAAGTGACATAGTAGGTCCACAATTTCTCTCAGTACAGAGTTTAACCTGGATTAAAAGGACAAAGTGATTACTGATGTGATGCAAAATATAAATGTTCACTTGAATGTTAGGCATACATGTGTAACCTACATGGGCGGGTGCCCGAGATGTGCTGCTAGAAACTACGTAGAGGAAAAGGAAATAAATAGGGGTACAGGCTGAAACTATTACCATGACATTTCATATCGAATTCCTATTTTTGCAACAGTAGGAATATCTTATTTTAATAGTTTCCCATGTACAAACAGAGAATAAAAATAAAAGGAGAGTATAAGTCTAAGAACAGGTTTCAGAGGAGATTACTTAAGTTCACACCATCTGTGCCTCATACCTTAATCATTTATAAATGTTAATATATAGGAATACAATCACTAAATTAAAAGCATGGATACAGAGCAAAAATCTAGGCTCACAAATGAGAAAAGAAGTAAATGTTGATACCCCCCTGCATGAGCACATATACATGTATTAAGTCTTACCGAGGGAGAGTGAAGCAGAAGATTGGATGAATTGATCTACAGTAATCATGTACATGTATGTTAAGAGTTGCAATATCAATAACACCAATTTTACACAGGGCCAATAATATCAAACAGATTCCATTGTGCCCTGTTGAACAAATATAAATCAAGAATTGGGACGTATATATATAACAAACAAATTGTTGAAATTTTATACATGACAAAAGAGTATATATGTAAAACATACATGTAGTAAGGTTGGCTGTAACTAATCGAAAACATCAAACAGGAGGGTTGACAAAGTAAGCAAAGCTTGATAGCATGACTACCCTCAATGGATACATAATAATAATAATACAAATATGGAGAAAAAAATATTGGTAAAATGGAATAGAGAAAAAAAGAAAACAAAAGAAAGAGGGGGTGTACATCAAGATTCACAGATGTATGTGGTAGTTGAATTTCACTAGATAAAAAAGAAGATGCACATTTGAATATTAGGTGGCCATTTGGGAAATATTATAGAATGAGAAGATTTGCGAGGTTTCAGGACAAGAATATGAATAAGAATGTGAGATCAGCTAGCTGGTTTGTAAAGACTGTAAACCTGGGCCTGCGAGTCGGAGCCTTGAAATGTTTGTATACAAAAAATATTTAGTCAGTATCCCAAGTAGGCCACTCTTTATTCATACGTTTATTCATACCAGGTCATGGAAGGTCATAATCAAAGTTTCAAGAGGCAAGAGACAATTTTTTTGAAGGGATGAAAATGTACAAAGTGCAAACTATTTATAAAGTTCCCTTTCCTTAAATTCTATTTCATCTAAAAGGTATCGATGCACTGTGTATATATTATATGCACGTGCCAGTACAGCTCTTCAATGTAATTGCATTGATGTCCTCGTCAATGCCTTGAAAATTTGCGCATAATTTTTCTTATTCCTCTTCCACTCAAATCACATTCGTTGTGCACGCAGTGCTTGTTGTTCCTAATTAGATCCTGTTCTCTATCCCAAGTCCTTTCAGATTTTGTATGCATATTCTTTACTAGCTATCCCATTGTGTGCCCTGAACTGACTGTCCAGGCACCATTTTGACTGTTTCAGATCCGTTTTCATGCCTTTTCAGCCTACGTATCTCCACTATCCTACATTGTAACACATAAGC
This sequence comes from Strongylocentrotus purpuratus, assembly GCF_000002235.5. Classification (NCBI taxonomy): domain Eukaryota; kingdom Metazoa; phylum Echinodermata; class Echinoidea; order Camarodonta; family Strongylocentrotidae; genus Strongylocentrotus; species Strongylocentrotus purpuratus. The sequence goes on from NW_022145594.1 coordinate 36,713,358, forward strand.
GTGGATGAAAAAGGGGGAAAAATGATCACAATGAAATGCACCTTCAAATGATACCATACATACATTTTGAGTGAATCAAAATTGAAAGCAAGTCACAATTCAGATTAAGCAGGGTTTCTTCCCAACTGTAACATGTATCGACTATGACGTCAATATTCAGACTGAATTTTGCCTGTGTCCCTTTTTTATTTTCTTTATCTTGAAATTTTGCGAGTATGTTCTGGGTGGCCAAACTCGGGGCATCTCATAGTCCAATTTTGAAAATCTGTGAAGAGGGACGTTTTAGATGCCATTTTATATCCTGCATTACAATGTATCGCACTATATGGGTCAAGTTTTAGTATGTTAGCATGCAAGGTCATATACATGTAGGCCAAAGTATATGGAAAACCATCTGTGCGTAATGACGTGTTTCTTGTTGCATGTTGTGTACATACGATCATCTACCGGTAATTGCTTTATTTATCTGCTCAAATAAATAGAAATGCAGGCATCAATGCATGCATATCGTTCTAGTTTCCAAATTATTACTGTTCAAACCTCTTTGATTTGATTTGTACATATATGAGAAGAGAAACTATTGGTTGGTAAAAGGGGCCATGAAGATAATAGCAGCTGTGCTAGTCGAGATGCACCGTTCCATAATTATACCATTTTTCTGTAAGAAAATTGCAAAGATGTAAGAGTAAGAACTTTTACAAAAATGAATGAACTAATTTGGTTTATCAAACTATGATTAAACTAACCACATGTGGTCCAATGAATGCATAACCAGCTACAGTGTGTGCTGTCATGCCACTGGATATGGTCAGCCCTATCTCCTCTGATGCAACCCTGTCCTTCACCAAGGCTGCTACATCTGGGTCCTGACTCTCGAAGGCTACATCAACAATGAAAGGTAACTCTTTTTCTATGTCCCACAAGTCCATGCTTAGTCCCTGAAGCATAGACTTCACTACATGGGTTGCAGTACATTTGTTCTGTGACACAGTAAAGTACAGGAGATACCTAAACTCCGCCTTCCTTGGCATCACTACCTCCTCAATCAGCCTGTTGAATTCATTACGATCTGTATCATACAGGGAAGCAAGATGGACTCCAGCCATGTACTCCTGAAACAGTTTGTGAGGGAAGAAGACTGGCAATTGCACATGAGAAGTCCCCTTATGTATGTCCATGCTAGTGGTAATTCTGTCCTCCTGAGACAAAATCCCAACCCTACAGGCAGTGTCCTTGGATTTGGGGCATATTTTGAAGTCATATTCATTGAAAATCAAGGTATTTTCTAGCAGACCAGTGAGAGCTTGTTTGGCAATCGGTCCAAGGAGCTCATCAATTTCTTTCAAATAGGCAAGATATGCCGGGCTGCCTACCTTCTTCTCCTTTTTCTGAGCATAATGCTCTTTTAGAAAGGCAATCATTTCTTTGAATATCTGAGAAAAAGTTTTCAGGGGTTTCATTTCCTTTAGTTTTTGCTTGTCAAGTTCTTTCCACATAAGACACAACATAGCTACATATATAGGGTAGTGGGCCATGTTTTCATATATGGCATCATTCTCACTGATGAACTGGATAAGCTGATTTGCTTTTTCCTTATTCTTTGGAAAGTATTTGTGAATGTAAAGTGACAAATTCTCTCTGTTGAAACCCTCTACATGAATGAATGTGTAGAGCTTCATTAGATCCCCATCTGATCTAATCTCTACTGCTCTCCATGGGCGAGTGGTCACCAAGACTGGGCAAGAGGCAAGTTGATCTGAACAAAGAATATCTCCAAGTCCAATATCATCAATCTCAGATGAACTTCCACATGCCTCTGAGGAGACGCTTGGCTGTGATGGCTGAAGTTGCATTTGATTAGTAGGCTGTGATTGGTGAGATTTTGTCTTTAAGATTTTACCACTGACTTCATCTAGCCCATCAAATGCGATGAATACCTTGTCAGGATTTGACCGGATATACTCAATTATCTGGGAAACCGTTGCTGGATTGCTTTTGTCCAGATAAGACTTTGCGATCTCGCCAATAGTGCGTTGCTTAAATTCACGTAGAGGAACGATCAAGACCCACACAAAGTGACTGAAATGCCTCCCTTCAATCCAGTCCCAGGCAATCTTAGCACAAAATGTAGTTTTTCCAGCCCCTGCCTCTCCCTGAACCATGATCCTTGTGGGGAACTCTCGATTGACTTTGAGATCAAGAAAATTGTCATAATCTAATGTTTGCTTGCCAATTCCATCCTCTTTTTCCAACACAAGACTTGTGTGTAGTTTTTCAAAACCCACAAGAGAAGAAGGCTTGAGAGGATCAGCTCTGATCTTACAGAGAGTTGACCTGTACTTGAACTTGAAATCCTTTGCACACCGCTCAACCAGTTCAGGAGAAAGTGATTTGGTCTCGGATTCAGCTGAAGGAGGTTTGGTCTGTGATTCAAGCAGTCTTGATGGCCCTCCTAAAAATACATAGATAATCCATATTCACATGATTACACGTAAACATAGTTTGATACATCTGAAAGGATTGTAAAGGCCTGGGGCTAATAGTGTGACATTCAACTAGGTGAATTTACTCAAAGACACAGAGTCCTACATATTTGTCTGAATTTATATGACTTCATTCAACTTTAAGGGCATTTGAAATCTGAGAAATTTGTGTATACCCGGTACATGTACTTGTAGATGAAAATCACTGGAATAATTTTTCCTAGGACATTTCAGCTATGTAGAGTTTCCCTGACAATCACACATCTTATTTTGAAAAGAAGACAAATATGACTGTATCTCCAGTATGCCTCCGCCTAAGATCAGGACTTGAATCAATCTTTAAATATCATAATCAGAACAAGAAGCCTATTTATATATATATATATATACACACAAATACATGATGATTGATCTTTCTTTATGACCTTAACCTGACAATCCAACATCTGATCACTTGTCTCCCTATGGTGAAGCATACCATACATAGTTTTTTAATTTTCAATTTTCCAGGTAAATTAGCTCAAAGTAGTTATTGATATGGTGGTAATCGTTTCATTTTGCTGACCTTTGATCTTCTTAACCCAAAATATAAATTAGTTTTTCTCAATATGGTGATACATAATGTACCAACACCAAGTTTGAAATTTATGGCTCAAACCGTTCTTGAGACATTGCAATAATGGGGCTCAAACCCTAAAGATTAATTTATTTTGACCCTCATGGACCTTGACATACTTATCCCGAAATCTAATCACTTCATCTCACTTTGGGGATGCACGATAACACCCAAGTTTGAAGTTCACAACTTCAAGTGGTTCTTGACATATCATGAGGCTAAAACCTCTATATTCAATTTCCTCTATGACCCACTTACACCCAAATCTAATCAAGATTATTTTCCTATGGTGATAAATACTATCAACAAGTTTGAAGTTCATACCTCAAGTGGTTCTCGAGATATTGCAATAGCAAAACAGCAGTATGAATGGACATACAACTCAAAAACATATTCGGCGGGCGAATGCATAATTACAGTTATCATAATGGGATGACAAAAATAATATAACTAAAGCTGGCATACATCAAACTCTGCTGTCGCTCAAAGTACTTGTCATTGGTGTCCAGAAAATATCTAGGATTAACAAAGTTAAATTAGTAAATTATATAAAAATGCATGGACTTGATAAAATTTGACACTTTTGTAAATTGGGGCAAATGTATAGAACACAGAGAATTCACTATCTCTATGGTATATATTTTGTATTTCTTCTGGTGTAGCAAGAATTAGTATTTGTTTACCTGTGCTGTTTGAAATTGGAGGTCCATTGAGTAATCTGTCTGATAGGCCACCCAGGTCAATCTCTCGTAGTTTTTCTGCCAAAAGCTGTCGTTTGTTTGAGTGTGGAGGTTGCTGCATGACATTCCATTTCATAAACACATCCATTAAGGCATTTTTGTAGTTCTTCAGCTTCTCACTTAGGATTGCCTGTAGCTGAGCATAGGGGATCCCTAGAGATATCCCTACATCCTCGTAGTGAGATGGAGGGATGTTCCGGGCCAGCTTCAGGAACTCCATTTCACTGACAGTACTGTTAAATGAATAATAAATCAATTTGGAATGATAGGAAATTAGTTAGAGAGCATCCTATTGGATGAGAAGCTATCATGTGATACTCAACATTGAGTATTATGTACATGTGCGTGCTCGAGTGAGCAATATAACAACCTGGGGATATCAGAATATATTGCCTGTGATATTAACATTTGCAACATACTGCTCTAAATTGCAGGTGAGGGCAGTATTGTTCTGGCAAAGTTAATTGTTCCTCCAAAAGCAGAGTCTGGCAGTAAATACAATAATGATGATGATAGCAATAATGATAAGAAGAAAAAGATTACTACTACTTCTAAGTTTACATTATTATTACTAGAACTGATGGTGATGATGATGATGATTACCATTATTATTACCATTATTATCATTATTATTACTATTAGTATTATCACTACTACTAATATACTACTAACTACTACTACTACTACTACTACTATCATTAATATTATTACTTTCATCATCATGATGAGTATCTGTATCATGCATAGTCTATATGGATATATTGTAATCACATGATAAGTTCGAGTTCTGGGAAAGGTGAAAATAATTTGTGAGCCTTTTCATTCTGTGTAGGTTAGTGTGGAAGAGTACCTGTATCATAGAAAAAACATTCCTTGAAAAAGATGGCTCTTCAAATGCCTTCATATTTAAAATATGACAACTAATTTATTGTGGACCACACTTTCTTGCTACATGTTAGTCCTATAATACACATTTCTGTGTCCTGTGCATGTGACTTTTAGCAAGACTGGGCAACATAATAATTTTGACGACAAAACCAAATACCCCTGATATACACCAATACTTTTGCGCTACATGCATGATCAACCTTTCATATCACTTCCACAATGTTTCTTTTGCAATGCAATCGCGTGACCAGAACTAAACTTTATTATTAATCCCCAAAGGTTACTAGTATATGGGCTTATTTCAAATCATCGGGTTGGGTTGGGTGTTACCTGACCTTTTGCGATAACATACCTCTTTATTCATGAATAATCAGGGGTATTGTTTGTGAAATAAAACCCTCTCATCTACCAATGGTCTGGTCCAATTTACCAGACACTTTGTGAAAACCCTACAGCAAATCTAACACGGATCGCATCCTGAACATACATCGTCACATGATCTTTTGTTTCAAGCAAAGTCGTGTAACGCAACCACCCGACCAGACGCAATGATTAGAAGTATTAAAGCAAGTATATGCATACCTTTCTGCAGTGTTAGGACCTGGATTGGTTTCAACGTCACCAGATCTCATCAAGAGGAGCAGGAGCAGATAGAGAAGGCAGAATTCACTCATGGTGTAAGATGTAGGTTCTCATTTGACAACAGTGTTGGTGATGACATAGGCAGCAATACCTAAAAAAAATATTTACAACATACAATATATTATGGCTTTGAGTGTGCAGTGCGGCCCTATGGGGTCCGTCAAATGCACTCTATCGAGAAAAGCCCCCCCCCCCCCCCGCCCCCACGTTGAGAACGGAGAACTGCCTTCACTCACCCTTTTAAGATAAGCAGGGGGGGGGTGGGGGTGAAGGATTTTCTCGAAAGGGTTTATTCACTAGTCTTCCACTTCAATCGTTTAGAATAGAATTTAAGTAATATAAATTTAAGTTGTTTAAATTAAAATAAACAAAATTGAAACAATTAAATAAAACTATTTTTTTATGTAAAGTAGTATTTAAAATTGTTCAGTTAATTATTTGTAAACGCCTGCTCTTGAAGACTACGTAAAAGTAGTTTTATTGGCGCTAGTTCAGAAGTCTATCCAAACTTTGACCCGTAACTCCGGGTGTGGAGATACCCTACTAAAACAAACCCAAAATGAAGTAAATATTCATCAAATGTCCAAATAAAGGTCATGATTTAAAAGTTGATGTAAGGATCAAGATATAAGAAGCCAAATTTAGTTTTTGTTTTGAGGATACCGTAGATTGACTGGAATTGTTGTACAAACGTAGCTAGGCTTTTCACATGGAAACTACAGATATAATATGATGTGGGCACGGATTCAAGGAAGGAAAACTTTGTTTTACCTACTAAACTACTACTATTATTGCTACTTTGTACATTCCGGTATATGGAATTGATGGGAGTTCAGTTGAGTGTTAATAAACAAAGAACCATGAAATTACCACATTGTCTCAAGGATCATATGTAGATATCTCTACATTAGTAAAACAAAGTCGATTCTTCAACGGATCATGTGGATGAAGGAAATCGACACGGCAAAGCCCCCGGGCGTGATACTCGCGAACACTGCACAAGTACTAAAGTCTCTGACGTGACGTGACACAGTGAGTAATTCAATGAAATGAAACTCAGAAGTGAAATTGGCTGAATGAAATGAAACTTTGAAGTGAAATCGGCTAGACTCTATAGCTCTACACGTTACTGCTGATTTGAAAGGAATGTTTATCAAGTAAATTGCAATTATGCTGGATGGGAATACTACTCCCAAATCCCCAGGTGGGAAAGATAAGGAACCAAGCAATGCCAATGGCAATGATATTGATCATGTCGTGAAAGATAAGGAACTGAGCAATGCCAGTGGCAATGATTTTGATCATGTTGATGATAAGGAGAGTGGTGCAACAAGGAGCTTTACTAGAGAAAGAGATCTAGAGAATGGGAAAGAAGATCAAGATGACTCAGAATCCACATTGTCATTATGTGGATCATCGGCCTCTTCTGCCAGTACTGCAAAGAGGAGAGAAAGAGAGAGAAAGAAGGAAAGACAACTTAAAGCAAAGTTGATAGCCTTACATCAAACGAGTGAACTTGAGAAGAAACTGAGAACACTTCAAAAACAACATGAAATGGAACAAGCCGAACAAGAAATACGAATTGCAAAAGAAAAGGCTGAGAATTTGAGAAAGAGTCAGCTTTTGAAGGATGAAGAAGCGGAGATTGAAAGACAAAAGACTGCTATTCTCTTGCAAGCAGAATTGAAGCTTCTACAACAAGATTCAGAGGAAGAGCTACAGAAAGAGATCAAGTTAGAGGTGACTCTTTCCGTGATCGTGGACAAGAACGAGAACAAGTAAGAGGTGACTCTTTCCGTGATCGTGGACAAGAAAGAGATCAAGTTAGAGGTGATTCTTTCCGTGATCGTGGACAAGAACGAGAACGAGTTAGAGATGATTTTGTCGGTGATCGTGGACAAGAACGAGATCAAGTTAGTGGTGACTCTTTCCGTGATCGTGGACAAGAACGAGTTAGAGGTGATTTTGTCGGTGGTCGTGGACAAGAACAAGAACAAGCCTTTCGCAAGGAACCTGTGAGCAATGAAGAAGGAGCCACCAAACAGATGCTTAGGGAGATGATTAGATTCACTGCAGAAAACAGTCTACCATCGCCAGATCTCGAGCCGTTCAATGGGGATCCACTTGATTACCTTACCTTTATAAGGAATTTTGAATATGTGGTTGAAAAGAGAACTGATGAACCTTTCAGAAGACTAGAGCTTCTACTAAAATACACATGAGGAGAAGCGCATGAGCTTATTCGAGAATGCCCCCACATACAACCAAGTAAGAGGGCATATGAGACAGCTAAGTCCATGCTACACAGAGACTATGGAAAGCAGAGTAACATAATAAATGCATACAAGGAAAGGGCAGTTGCCTGGGAGCAGATACGATCAGGAGATAGGCAAGGATTGCGAAAATTCGCAATATACCTCAATAATTGCTCGCATGTTAGAGCAGCAGGGGACTTAGGAGGCATGGATAGTGCAAGTTTTCTGAGAGTTCTGGCAAGCAAACTACCCTTGTATCTCCAGCAGAAGTGGATTTCACGAGTAGGCCTGACTCGTGATATTGCTAATAGGAATCCCACCCTGGAAGACCTTGCACAGTTCGTCATACAGACTGAAAGAAACATTAACGATCCCATGGTACAGGGATTGGGATATCAGAGGACTGAGAAAAATGCTTCCTACAATAAAGATGAGAAAGAAAAACTACAAAAATCAAGATGCACAAAGGCATTTGGTACAGCTACACAACAGGATAGGGAGCAGAAGGACAAGAGGGAACCAAGTTGTACTTTCTGTGGCACCAACTCAAGGCATGTTATTGACGAGTGCCGAAAATTTGAAGCCTTGACAGTTGAAGAAAGATCAGAGCAATGTAAAAGGAAAGGCCTCTGCTTCCGATGCCTGAAACCAAAACATCTGAAAAAGGAATGCAAGAGTAAGATCAAGTGTGATGTCTGCGACAGGATGCACAACACTTTAATGCATGATCCCAGGTGGATGAAAGACGGAGAAGGAAATACAAGGAAAACCACCAATGATGCTTCAACATCTACCGATGTGCAAAGTGAAGCTGGAAGGATCTCTTCAGGGTCTACCAATGTGAAGAAAAGTGTTGGAGGAAAACCCCAGACATCGACGTGCATGACGATAGTTCCAGTCATCGTGAAGCACAAAGGAAATGACAGATGCATATCAACTTATGCATTCATAGATAATGGATGTGGAACAGTCTTCTGTGACACAGAACTTACCCAAAGGCTGCATGCAAGAACCAGGAAAACCAAGCTAATAGTCAAGACATTGAATCTTGAAGAAGTGATAGATACAGAAGTCACTGTAGATGAGCTGCAGATCGCAGGAGTAAAGGAGAAGGAATTCATCAATCTTCCGCCCATCTATGTCAAAGATGGTATACCAGTGACAGTTTCAGATGCTCCAACTCAAAAGGATCTGAAACGATGGAAACATCTGAAGGACATAGAATTGCCCGAAATAAGTAACCGCAACTCTATTTCAAAGGTAACTCTCATGATTGGAGCCAACGTTCCGTCAGCATCGATGCCTCTAGAAATCAAAGCTGGTGACATCGAGGAACCATATGCTATCCGCTCAAGGCTAGGTTGGCTCGTGTATGGTATACAAGCTCAAGAGCAAGCAGATATTCACAAAGTCTGTTTTTGTAAACAGGAGGAAGTTTCCATCATTCCTAGACAAGAGGAATTAGAACGGAAATTCAAGGACTTCTGCAATATGGAATTTACAGAGAGACTAAGTGATCACAGAGAGGGCCTGTCAGTTGACGACAAGAATTTCTTGGACATAATGGAGAAATCTATCACTAAGAAAGACAATCATTATCAGATAGATCTGCCCTTAAAGCAGAGAGATGTGGCTATGCCTAACAACAAGGACCAAGCTGAAAGATTTCTGGAAAGACAAGGACAGAAGTTATCAAAGAACAAGGAAATCCATGAACAGTACACCACATTCATGAATGATCTGGAAAAGCAAGGCTACGCAGAGAAGGTTCCAGAAGCAGACTTGGACAGACATGATGGGAAGGTATGGTATATCCCTCACCATGGGGTGTATCATCCCCAAAAGCCAGGAAAGATTAGAGTAGTCTTCAATTGTCCTATCAGCTACAGAGGAAAGTCTCTTAATCAGGAACTCCTACAAGGACCAGATCTAACCAACAGATTGCTTAGTGTTCTCCTCAGGTGGAGGAAAGAGAAAGTGGCTATAATGGCAGATATACAGTCTATGTTCTATCAGGTGAAAGTTACACCAGACCAATGCGACATGCTGCGTTACTTGTGGTGGCCTGAGGGGGATATCACCAAAGAGCCAGTAGCCTACAGAATGCTAGTCCATCTTTTTGGGGCTACATCTTCTCCCAGTTGTTCGAATTATGCCCTGAAAAGAACAGCAAAGGACAATGAAGGTTGTGCAAAGGAAGAAGTCCTAGATGCCATACAGAAAGACTTTTACGTTGATGATTTTTTGAAGTCAGTATCAACACCCCAAGAAGGCATTGATCTAGCTGAATCATTAAGACAAGTGTTGTCCAAGGGAGGCTTCAAGTTAACCAAATGGTCAAGCAACAGACGAGAGGTCTTGGATTCTATTCCAAAGGAATAACATGCCGTTGAATTGAAGGATTTGGACTTACAAAGGGAAGTTCTTCCAACTGAACGAGCTCTTGGTGTAAGATGGGATCCAGAAAATGACCAGTTAGGCTTCAAACTGAAAGAAATGTCAAGAAAGGCTACTCGCCGAAACATCCTATCAGTAATGAGCTCAGTCTATGATCCCTTCGGGCTAGCAGCACCATTCGTTCTGAAGGCTAAGATAATTCTGCAAGAATTGTGCCAAGCTAAATTGGACTGGGACCAGTCTATCCCTGAAAAGCAGAAAATGGAGTGGGAACATTGGATGAATGAGCTACAAAATCTTGACCAGGTGAAGACTGAAAGATGTCTAAAACCAAAGAACTTTGGTATAGTAACAAACAGACAGCTGCACCACTTTGCCGATGCTAGCATGGATGGCTATGGTGTTGTGACCTACTTGAGACAGACAGATGAGAATGAAGAGGTTCATGTGGCATTTTTGACAGCCAAAGCCAGGGTTGCCCCACTGAAGCCTCACACTATTGTTAAGATGGAGTTAACAGCTGCAACACTCGCAGTAAAGCAAGACAGTATGATCAAGAGGGAAATGAATATGGAGTTGGATGAGACAGTATTTTGGACGGACAGTCAAACAGTTCTGAAATACATTACCAACGAAACTGCCAGATATCCAGTATTTGTGACAAACAGACTGAGTATCATCCGAGATGGATCAGAGACAAATCAGTGGAAGTACATTCCTACCAAGTTAAACCCGGCAGATCATGCATCCAGGGGATTGGATGCCAGTGAACTAACCAAGAAGAAGGAATGGTTTGAAGGCCCAGAATTCCTAAAGCGGTCTGAAGAAATATGGCCATCTGAGGGTGTGAAAGCTCCAGCAAGAATGGAGAAAGCTGATGATACTATGTCAGGAGATTTGGATGAGACTCACATTCATGCCACAATGATAAACAAGGAGGATCCAATAAGTGCACTCCTGTCGCACTATTCTGATTGGGATAAGCTGAAACGAGGAGTTGCCTGGATATTGAAGTTCAAGAAAATGCTACAAGGAAAGGGGAAAGGAATAGATGGCAATTCCAGTGAAATGTTCAGCCTGACAAATAAGGACATTGAAGATGCCGAAGTCACAATTGTTAAACAATTGCAACTTGAATCATTCCCAGAGGAAATGAAACGACTGGCTGGTCACGGAGAAGACAAAGGAGTACCAAAACGCTCTACCCTTAGTAACCTTGATCCAGAATTGAGCAATGGGTTACTTCAAGTAGGTGGAAGGTTGCAGAATGCCCAGATTCCAAGCAGTGCTAAACATCAATACATCCTACCAAAGAAGCATCATGTAACCACTCTTTTAATGCAATACATCCATAGGAGAGTTGGTCATCAGGGACAAAATCACATGGTAGCTGAATTACGACAGAAATTCTGGGTGGTAGGAGCTGGAGTTTTAGCACGAAACATAGCAAGGAAATGCATCATTTGTAGAAAGACCCAAGGAAAGGCTGGTCATCAGAAAATGGCAGAACTTCCAAGAAGTCGAGTTCAGAGTGACGAGCCAGCGTTCACCAGAGTTGGCATGGACTATTTTGGTCCTTTTGAAATAAAGTGTGGAAGAAGCATAAGGAAAAGATATGGCGTAATCTTCACATGCCTGTCCTGCAGAGGGGTGCACATTGAAGATGCATCGAGTCTAGACACAAGCTCCTGTATTGAAGCTATTCGTCGCTTCATCAGCCGCCGAGGACCTATGAAAGAGATGTTCTCGGATAATGGTACAAATTTAGTAGGAGCTGAAAGGGAACTGAAGCAGGCATTAAAGGAGCTGAATCAAGACCAGCTGATCAACTTTCATGCAAACCATGGCATGAAATGGCATTTCAATCCTCCTGCTGCTTCCCATCAGGGGGGAGTATGGGAACGCCAAATTAGAACAGTCAGAAAAATACTGTGTGCAGTCATGAGAGAGCAGTATCTAAAGTCCTACCAGAATGAGGAGCAGCTCCATACATTCATGTGTGAAGTGGAGGCCGTCATAAATAGTAGGCCTCTTACCCGATGTTCAGACAACCCAAATGATCTGGATGTAATCTCACCAAACAGCTTGCTGACTATGAAGGGTTCAACGACGCTACCTCCAGGGATTTTCGACGACAAGGACATCTATGCAAAGAAGCGGTGGAAACAGATGCAGTACTTGGCAGACCTATTCTGGAAAAGGTGGGTGCGAGAGTACCTGCCTTCTCTACAACGCCGACAAAAGTGGCTGCAGCTAAGTCGTAACCTTCAGGTGGGGGACATTGTACTCGTCATAGACGAAACAGCGCACAGATGTTCCTGGTCCATGGCCCGAGTGCAAGAGGTTATGCCCGACAACAAGGGGTTCGTCCGCAGAGCGAAAGTGAAAACTGCAACAACATCGCTAGTAAGACCAGTAACCAAGTTGTGTATTCTACTGGAGCAGGAAATTTGAATGGAGTTTGTCTCAAATTTATGAAAGGATCTACATGTATAATATGTGAAAGTGCCTTTAAGTGGATGTGCTTTGAATCATTATTGGAGGAGGATATCAAGCAAATGAAGCAATTTGTGTTTGGATCAAGCAAACAAGTGGAATTCAGAGCGCCAGTGAAATTTTGTGTTTGTGTTAAAGTGAGAAGTAAAATATTAATAGCCCTTTGGCTAGTAATTGGTAATCATTTGTGATAATGAGCCAATACAGGATCAAATCATGTTTAATAGCAAATTTGGATCTGATCAACACATCTTTAATCACGAATTTGCATTGGATCAACACATGTTTAATCGCGAATTTGCATTGGATCAACACATGTTTAATCGCGAATTTGCATTGGATCAACACATCTTTAATCGCGAATTTGCATTGGATCAACACATGTCAAGTCGCGAATTTACACAGGATGATTTTGTCAACACGCGAATTGCAAGAGAGGACACTTCCATGAAAGGATGTCAATTTAAGACATTGAATTATGATAAGTCAGCACCGAATATTGTTTAGTCTTTGTAAGAACGATAAAGGATATGAACATGAACTGGAACGAACTAGTGAACTTTCAAACTGTTTAAGTTGAACTCTGTGAAATGCTATTCATGACTGAAATGTTTGTTTTGAAATTTGATGTTTTATACTCATACATGTACATGTATATATGTAAGTTTGTTGAGTTTCAATATTTCTTTGTGTTATCACAATTGGGATGTTTAAATTGAGGATGATTGAACATACATGTACACAAATAATTAAAAGAGAATATTTTGTTAAAAATTTGTTCAAGGTAATGATTGAATTAGCCTCAGAGTTAAAATCAGATACATTTTGTTAATATAAAACATACCAGAAAGAGAGAACTCAAATAGGGTTAAAGGGGGAAAGTGTTTTGAAAACAGTGTATTTGTTGACATAGAAAGTTAGAAATTTCATTTTATTAGATGTTCAGAACATTAACATGAATGAAAAGATTTAAATATATGTATCTGCACTCTGCAGTGTAGAGCATTATAAGGAAGTTCAGATTGTGTTATATTTAAATTGAGGATTAACATGTTTAAGTGAAGTAAGGAATGTTATTTAGTTTTATGTGCAAATGGCAAGGATATTTGCATGTGCTTAGTAGTCAATCCACAATGTGACTTCAGTCATGCAGGTAAACTTCGGACAGATTGATATATGCAAATAGAAAGAACAAGGTTAATGTTCAAGCGAAAGTACAAGTATTACATGTATGAAGATGGTATTATGCACAATGCTAAATATTTCCTTTTCTCTATTGTTTGAAAGTACATGTGCATCTACGTTATTTCAATGTTCCTTTTATGTTGATGTACATGTACATCAGTTCAGTTCAATTGAAGGTGTTCAGAAATTGTTTTATGTTTAAGTAAAAACAAAAGGAAAAATGTTAAAGGTAGTAAATACAGCCACTAATTATTCTTGTTTTGGAAGAACAATTCTTGTGTTTGGATATCATATTACTGGTTTATTTCCAGAGTTATTTTTTGAAAGGCAATTATAACGAAAATGGTGTTTTTGATAATTTAATTACCATAGGTATTACATTTTGACAAAAGTTTGACAAAAGTTTGACAGCTATGAGTAAACATTGAAAATATTTTGATTTAAAGTTATCATTGATTCATGATTATTTTGTATTGGATGCTTTTGTTGAGTTGATACAGGAATGTTTATAGTAATCCAGGGATAAAGCTCGATTTTGCAGAATTTAGTGTATTCTGTGCATTTAGATAGTAGAAATTGGCAGAGTAAGGAGATATAAGTGTTACATCTCATTGTGATTATGATTTGTTTTGGAAACAGCTAGGTATTATATAAATAGAAAGTGTTTGAATTTAATTTTACCTAGGTTATGAGACAATATGTAGAAAATGGTTGTAAACATTTGATAATACATGTAGATAACAGTTGGTATTTTGTTAATTTACATCAGTGGTGAACAATTAAGTTTTGGTTAAATAGATGTTAATCGTTGCATCCTCTAGCTGCAACTGGGGGGAGGAATGTAAGGATCAAGATATAAGAAGCCAAATTTAGTTTTTGTTTTGAGGATACCGTAGATTGACTGGAATTGTTGTACAAACGTAGCTAGGCTTTTCACATGGAAACTACAGATATGATATGATGTGGGCACGGATTCAAGGAAGGAAAACTTTGTTTTACCTACTAAACTACTACTATTATTGCTACTTTGTACATTCCGGTATATGGAATTGATGGGAGTTCAGTTGAGTGTTAATAAACAAAGAACCATGAAATTACCACATTGTCTCAAGGATCATATGTAGATATCTCTACAGTTGATATGTTTGTTACCTGTTTTATGTAAATTTTCTTATCTTTTTCGGAGTATTTTTCCTAAAAACAAAGATTTATAACATGCACTTTCTCAGTACGGTCTCCCTCGAAGCAGTTCACCAAAGTTTACAGCCCTGATTAGCATTGACTCTCTTAGACCGAAAGCTTGCAGATTGCATCTGGCTCCTCTGACCGCCTCTATACATAGACTGAAAATCGTCCTATGGGGACTGTACAGGATGAATGGTTCGGTTCGCTCTTTACGTCTTCATATATCCACTTAGGCTGCAATATTACACTAATTTTTATTTAAGATAAAAACAAATTACACAGAAATATCTACTTTGACTTACGATAGATTGCTCATTAGATCCTAAATTTATAATTAATCCGTGAAAGTCTCGTAGTCAAAATGATTCATCGTCACCCATCTTGGTTTTAGTTGATGAATATTCATTTTTTTCTTTTCGAACGTCCAATAGCTATATGTACGAGTCAGCTCGGCTTGACCCAGTGATATATATGAATATTCATGAACCCAATATTCGACGAGTGCTCTGATTGGACATTGGCTATGTTTTGGGAGGTTGACCCGGAAATATATCGGCCGGGTCATATCATAGATTAACAGTTCGAATGCATGAACGTACCGTTTCGCGGTTCTGAGATAAAAATTGGATAACTCATACTTAGTCATAGATCTATAAGTCCGTTAATTTCGCATTTTGAAGTAATAAAAACTTGCATAAATGATCATAGAAGAATATACGGTGCTAGTGTAGTTGCGTATCCATTATTTTAGCAGTTTAATATATCCATTCAAAATAAAGCTACGGTCACAAAGATTTGTACGATAATTTTGTACGAATCTCCCTGTTTTTCCATTGTCTTCCCGAATTTCCATTGTCTGAAAATCGTTCGTAGCAGTTCGTAATGGCATTTGTGACCGAGGCTTAAGAGAATTTTAGCCCAATTGTTTACTAATTTTAATCATAATCATATATTGCATTTTCCACCTGAATTTGGATCACATCCAACATCGGGAAGCCTCCGTTTAGGGCTTCGATGTCGACGTAATCGCTCAGTACCGTCTCTACGCTGCATGTAGGCCTAGTCCTGCACCTCAAACTGAAACTATCAGTCCAAAATTATGCAGACTTCTCGTATGGTTTATGGTATTACGCGCATGCAGGATACCATAAACCATGCGAGAAGTCTGCATAAATTTGGACTGATAGCTTCAGTTTGAGGTGCAGGACTGCAGCGTAGAGACGGTACTGAGCGACGACGTCGACATCGAAGCCCTAAACGGAGGCTTCCCGATGTCGAATGTGATCCAAATTCAGGTGGAAAATGCGATAGAAATATGATTATTATTAAAATTAGTAAAAATTGGGCTAGACTAGAGTCTATAACTCTTTGCTAAGAATGGATATTGTAGCATAACTAGCCCAGTAATTTAGTAAGACATAGAGGGCGTTATAGATAATTGTGAAATATATACATGTACATCGTGAGATGTCAGTCAGTCAGCGTTTAGCTGTGAGTCAGCGTTGACCTGTCGTAGCGACAGGTCCGTTACCAGGAACGAGTAAAGTTACTTGAACTGCAGATACTGTGCAAGTGTTGTTTCTTTAGTCCTGTCAGACATTCAGTGATTGCGGGAGAAGAATGAGAGCTAGTCCACGTTATTTCTTACACGATATACTTTTGTGAGAGCCCTCTGAGAGATATAATTGATGAATGATTGTCGAGAGCGTGGACCGGGTTTTGAGAGACTGCAAGGCAGAACGCTACCCCGGCAGAGCCCGGTTACGCCACAATATTAAGCTGCTTAAAAAATGGATTGCGGAACTACACTAGCGCCGAATATACTTTTTTTTTTCTATCTGCTTTATAAAATCAGATCTAGGGTCTAGTCTAGAATCTAGATCTAGACTCCACTAAATAAAGAAAATCGGGGGGAGAAAATTTCGGAGCCAAAAGAGGTACCGATTTGGCTCAATCTATTCCCTCTTTGCGAACCGTCTGGGTTATACCGTCTGGGGAATGTCAACACATGTCACTTTTATTAAAGAAGGACCCATACCAGACGGTTATTTCTGTTTATGACTCTCTTGACTATGCTTTGCCGGGCCGGGGTGCATCATACCATAGACGTCTATGATCATACAAGTTACAACTGCTGCACGTTAACTTACAATACAAATACAAGTTCCAAATGCCATGAATACAACTTGGTTACAGCAGACTAACCTTGTTTCAACTTTCATTCAGTCTAATAATGTTTACAAAGGCAGCATTTCGTCGACAGACTTAAATTAAAATATACTGCAACTGAAGATCTTAAACTGTAGTAGAGGCCTTAGATCAATCACTGAATCGAAGCGAGGTGGCGTGGCAGCTGTGCTGCCGTACGTGCGTATGCATTACTGGCAGAAAAATGGCGGGTTGGGTATACGGTGCACTGGTGTACGTGTACGTGTATAAGAAACAGAGCGCACGATTAGGGGAATACCCGGCTGCGCGTTTTGTCTTATTCTTCACAATACAGCCTCAGCAATGACAATGACAATTTATTCTCATGTCCAGGCGCGTACACAGGGGGGGGGGGGGGGGGGGGGGGGGGGGGGGGGGGGGGGGGGGGGGGGGGGGGGGGGGGGGGGGGGGGGGGGGGGGGGGGGGGGGGGGGGGGGGGGGGGGGGGGGGGGGGGGGGGGGGTGTTTAGGGGTTAACCCCCCCCCTTTGGTATTTTTATGTGTGTAAACCTCCCCCATAACCCCCCTAAAACCCCCCCTCCCTCCCCCCCCCCCTTTGGATTTTTTTATCATTTTTTAATTATTAAAAAAAAAAAAAAAAAAAAAAATTATCCCCATGGCTGACCTAAAAAAGCTAACCTTACCCCCCCCCCAACGGAGCAAAATGTCAAATTTGTCAATTTCGAGACCCCCCCCCCAAAAAAAGTGTCCTTTAACCCCCCCCCCCCCCCCCCCCCCCCCCCCCCCCCCCCCCCCGCTTATTCAGCGGCTGGCTGAGTTGTTGCGAAATTTTCGGCCGGATTTATAAATGTTAAAACACCCCCCTTGAAAAAATCCTGCGTACACGCCTGCTCATGTCACCCACATTGTGGTATTGGAGAAGTTTACAATCAGTTTGAATTTGTCAATGCAATACTGTACAATATACAATTCAAATCGAATTAATGTTAATCAATAACACAAAATAACACTATCGACAATAGTGAGAAAAATTATGATGATAATAATAATAATTGTTATAATAATTGTAACACGCAGATCACACGCGGAAACTGGTAGAAAATACTCATCACACCATTCTTTGTGTTGCGGTTCGTTTTATTTCATGTGCAAAATAAACCATAAAAACCCTGGCAATCTGGCCTAGAGGACTGTTTCCTCTCATTGTACCCGCTTCTTACATCGTGATTGTCAATACCTATATAATGACATGTTACACCAAAAGCTTGCAGAGTCGACCTCCCTGCCTGCCCCATGGATGGGGTGCAGTACAGGAGTGAATCTGTCAAATACCTCTGCCTTCTTTTATAACAGCTACACTCTCACAGTGATCTATAGCTACCACACGTAACCTGTTCTGGGAAAGGGGCTTGTTATTGGGAGGGAGACAGGAAGTCTTTTGTTTTGGGGGTCGATCTGATCTGATGTTTACAATTCGGGGTTTGTTTGGCTAAGTTACTACAAGTGTTCTGGAAGGGGGGGGGGGTCGAGTTACCAACCTTTGACCAAGTGACCATACATCATTAACTCTCTCATAGCTGTGGAATGTCATGTTTTGGCCAAATTGATAGCTTCTGCTCAGAATATGTGTGAGTCATACTTCTTTGAAGTACAAAGTTTGTTAACATATAAACTTCTTACTTTCCTCCTGAGGAGATATTGATTAGAAATAGATATAAATGTTTCACTATAAAACAGTTCAATTCTGACCTGTTACATAATAATAATAACAATATTGATATAGGAACTCTGCAATCCCGTTTTTTAACACGAATGCTCAATTCTTCCAAGTAGTTTTAGCTTTTTACCCCGTGAATGCCTACTATAGGTCTACATGTTTTTATTTATTAACGTGATAGATATACATGTGCCCTGAATATACACGTGGCTTAAATTTCTTAAATATATTTATTTTTTGATACTCATGTTCCTATATATATTAATGAAACAAATTTATTCCGTTTACATGGTTAATGCACCCAATTCAATTTTTTAATTCATAGCATATATATATATATTGATAGTACAATAATGCCAGAATGAGACACTGCGTTTAATGTTGTTATTTGTTTACACTTTTTTACACATTATTTACACACGCTTGTTTCTTTAGATCTTCTGCAGGTGCCCATCTCATTTCTTAATTTCCAACTTTCTTCATATTTGCTAGTAGAATTGTTTATTTTTAAAACATGTAAATCCGATATTATCACCATTACGTTTTATCTATCAATTTATGTTAATTGTGTTTAAAATGTAAATGTTCAAAATCTAAATGTTACGAGAAAAGGAAATGAAATACTTTGTCCTTTATCTCTTTGTTATCTTCTTTTTTCCCAAATCATCCATGTATGTAAATTCGATTTATTTTATGTCTGATGTGCAATATATTGAAGGTTCCATTATTATTATGTTAATTTATTCCTTGAACTAATTTGTGATCGTTTCTATATTGATGTACATGTATTTTTAATTTCTCCTTATTTCTTTGAGCTTTGTAATCTTTGTTTGTATCAGTCTCCTGACTGTTTTAACATGGAATTTTGACACAATAAAACCGAAATGAATAATAACAATGATTAAAAAAACAAAACGATAATAATAATAACAACGATAAAGTTAATGCCAAAGTAATGGGAGCAATTGTCACCAGTAAATTGATATTTGAATTCATAAATTACTGAAAATATTCTTGATATCAATTTGATAATTTGATATAAGACACGAAAAGAGAAACATAAATTTGATATTGAAATCATAACATGTTTTCTGCACATATTTAAATTAATGAAAACGAAGCATTATATTTCGACAGAATTTTACTAAGTTTAAACGAGTTTGTTCATTTATTTATTGGAGTTAAGAAGCTGATCCATGTTCAGTAATTTGGTCTTTCAAAAAAAGTACGTTGAACTACGTTCGCGCGCGCAGGGACACAGTGTAGACGGCAGTATTCATATCTCTGGAGACCCAATGTAAGAAAGATTTAAGGGTCTCGAACAGGCGCGGATACAGGATTTCTTAGGGGGGGGGGCCAAATTTGAAATCAATTTGAAATTTAATGTGCTGAAATTTGAAAATCGTGCTGACCAATATTTGCTCAGTAGGGGGGGGGGAGGGGGGGGCTGGGGTAGTGAGCACTAATTATTTTTGGGGGGCCCTCGAAAAAATCGCACCCTCAACCCACCCTTGAGCGCCAGGGAGGGGGGGGGGGCATCTGCAAAAAAAGGTAAAATTAACGTGTTTTTACACGTTTTTTTCTGAGGGGGGTTGGGGGGGGGGGGGTTGGCCACAGGTCTCCAATTTACATCACCTATTATCACTATTATCAGCATAATTATAATTATCATAACCATTATTGTTGGTGTTGTTAATTGTTACATACCATTACTGTACACGTTCCGCATATAGGCCTATGTACGTTCATTCATTTTCAGCGCCTCGAGCTATATATGCATGCGTCTAGGCCGGCGTCTATAGGACTATTGTGATGAATTATTATAGTATTAATGACTGCTTTGAGAGAAATAGTTGTTTTTATATGCTCAAGGGAAGGTTAGAATGGTGCTATTACCCGAGGCGTGCCGAGGGCAATAGCCAAATTCGTCGCTGTTTTCACGAAGTGACGGTAGTGAAAAAAATTGCATTCACTTTGCGTTACAATTTTCCTCACTACCGTCACTTCGTGAAAACAAGGACGAATTGTAACCTTCCCGAGAGCGTATAAAAACAACTATTTCTCGAATATTAAAGCAGTCATTAATACTTTTATATGCCGAAAAAAAATAGACTAAAAAATAAAAAATAAAAAACTTTTGTCGAAGATGGGATTCGATCTCTTGCGTACAAAAGGTGATGTAACTAAAATCACCGCCTTAAACCGCTCGGCTATCTCGCTCTGTTACCATACATAGCATTTTTTTCTTATATATACATTAAAATGGATTGAAAACGGCTTCACGTGGTGGATGCTTCGCGGCTGCTCCATTAAACAGGCCCTTCTTTTACTTTTGCAATGCATATTGGCACGAATTTAGATCAAGACCTATCGGCAGATGTTGTTTTTTTGTTTTTGGAAGTTTATTTTCTTCTTCATGTCAACAATGCAAGATAAAATTGTCGGTAAGATCGATCGAGATTCAATTGTATTGAAATTACCGACCAATTCTTCGCACACGTACGGTATCCTCGATCGCTCAGACCATTTTGTAACATGTAAACCTATGGGGTAACCATGGAGACTGAACTATTTTCCCAATAACCATGGTTACTGGGAATTTTACAGAAATAGTTGAAGTTCATGAATGCAATTTCGACCAATCAGATGGCTGGATTTCTTAAGTGAGGTATATAAAATAATTTATTAATCCGATTTCACAAGAGCGCTTCTGCATTTCTTATAGGCTAGCTGTTTTTTTTTTTTTTTTTTAAATACACATAATAGAAGCTATATATTATCTGCGCGCGGCTGCCGTGAACGAAGTCAAGGACTACGTAGACTTGTAAGAAAGTTTTCAGGATCTCAAATGAATAAGTCATGTCAGTATAGTAGCGGATCCAGGGATTAGGGGTACGTAGTGCGAATCGGCCACGGCCAACCCCTTTGGACGATCTAAAATGGGGAGGTAGGTGAGAGTGCGACGGAAGAAGAAAAAAAAAAAGGGGGGGGGGAGAGAAAAAGAAAAATGGTATTGAATTAGAAATACACCCCATCAGTATGCCAGTGTTTAGGGGCTCATGTCTTCTCATCTCTATAATAAATAAAAACACACGCTTTCCAATCCTCTCACAATATTTCCACGATATGCGCGTATCGCTATTATAAAAACCTCCATTGATAAATATAGGACCATGCGGAATGGGTAGGACATTTAATTTCCTTCTTTATTTGAATGGAATATAATTTGTATGTGATTCAATTCAGGTTTTATTGTTCTTATGTTCTTTTTGGTTAAAAAATACAAACCATCTTTACTTCTTTACTGCTTTAAAAAAATTAGGATGGGGGGGGGGGGGGGGAGGGGGCGTTCTGGGGGGGGGGCAAAACGCACTTCTGGCGCCTTGGTAGATGGAGAGAGGAAAATGAGAGAGAGAGAATGAGTGAGAGAGAGAGAGAGAGAGAGAGAGAGAATGAGAGAGAGAGAGAGAGAGAGAGTGAGAAGAGAGAAGGAGAACATGCAACTCAAACATTACATTGTGGATGAGTTGGCACAGCATGCGTCTATATAGACTTCGGGCGAAAGTAGAACAGTAGGAACAAACAGTTCTATGAGCCGATACCTGAATAAGAATAATAGCTGAATTTCAAGAACAAAATTACAATCGTGGCGACCATCTTGAAGGTTCTAAATTGTAGGGGGTCTACTAGTTTCTATGAAATTTTCTTTAAAAGAGAAAGATAGATGACATTCTAACGAAATGAAATGATTGGGGCAATACAAATTTCAAAGCACATATAACAGTTTTTATCTTGAAGATTCTGAATTGCTAGAGCGCCCGGAGCTCCAGCCTCTGGACCCCCCAACATGTCCCCGTAAAGGCGCGACCCTGGTCTGACCCCACCATTTGTTTGGCACCCTAAACGGATAAAAAGAGAGCGACGGAAAAAAAGGATAAAAGGAAGAGAAAGGAATGTTAAAGAGATGAAGAGAGAGACGGAGAGAGAGACACAGAGGCAGAGAGAGAAAGAGAGAAAAGGGATGAGGCCGGGATATGGAGATTAAATTTACATATAAAGATTACATGTAGGTCTAGATCGAGTTCCGATGAATTGGCTCGACATGGGAGACAAGTTGAACATTACAGTACGAAAAACAATTGTTATATAAAATAGTTTTAAAGGTACTATGTCCCTTTTGCAGCCAACCTCAAATTCTGTAGAACTTTGCAGGAATTATGAATACGTCATGTATGTCCTATCTGTGAAATTTAAACGTTAGCAGTGTCCTCATATTCAAATTATGCAAGGAAACCCGTTTACTTGATAGACGTCACTGTCAGACACTATTGAGTGACTGACTGGCTTTTTTCTTCTTTAAGAGTTGTAAAGGGTACATGAGCATTTGTCTACATCAATAACCCACTTCTTGTGATGGCCAAGATTAAACTGATTGATTCTTTGCGCAGCATAAAACGTATGACCATTCGGTACAATTGTCTGAAAATCAAGACTATTACTTTTGGGCTCTATAGCCCTAAAGTTGATTTGACAACTAATAGTCGATATTTTCCCACTTGAAGACATTTTCAAGCCCCACCTTTTTTAGGGAAGTTCTAAATAAGTATTATCTTTCAAATGCAGTTGGAATTTAACTTTTTCATTTTTTTGGCCTGCAAATGGGACATAGTACCTTTAAGAGAGAAAGAGAGATGATTTCTCTACATCGTGATGACCATCTCGGCCTCTGGACTAGCTACCGTGCCCCTGCAGCCCGACGTACCCCTAAATCGGCGGGCCCGTATAGAACCCATCCCTATAAGTGGTTCACAAGACCAGACTGCACAAGACTACATAAAGAATCGCAAGACAAGCGTAAAAAATGAATTCAAGAACCTCGCACATCACTAAGCCCCCCCCCCCAACAAAAAATACAATCTTTTGGTATGGGTTCATGAATTTGGTTCAAATGAACATAATTATTGAAAGGTATGCGATTCTACAATATTCAGTGATCGTTGTCGCGGTTGAAATCGAGTCTAATGATGAAATTGTAAATAATCATCTCTTTTATGTTGTATAGCTCCCTCTCAAGGTCAGTATATTAATTGTGAATAATCATCTCTTTTATGTTGTATAGCTCCCTCTCAAGGTCAATATATTAATTTAGCTTTAAAACAATGTTTATTAACTAAAATCGACCAATTGGCTATTCCCGTTTGGAAACGATATATCACAACTGCATTGGTGAGATTTTCATGGTCGCAGCTACCATTGGCTGGCCGTAAAGGCGCTAATTGAAATTTTGATATTCAAATTTTCTCGAAAGCAGAAGTGTTTTAGGAGCTAAATTTTCTAGTACTTATAATACATCCTCAGGGGCATCCAAATATATCAACATTTTAAAGAGTCGCTATCCGGCCATTTTCTAAATTTCCCCAAACTTACCTTTACCTTTAACCACCCCTCGTGAAAATATGGCCGTATGTGACCCTCTTCTTCCAATTATTCTGTTAATCTGCAAAGGGCTGTGCAGTCTATCTCAAAGTTGAAAGATAAAATATGACGCTCATCCATTAGATAATGCCACTGACTGCTTCTTTGTCTCCTTTTTTTCGTTTTCTCTCTCTCTCCCTCTCTCTCTTTCTCTCTTCCGTTCTTTGGTACCATCTTTCTCTCTCTCTCTCTCTCTCTCTCTCTTTATCTTCCTATCTTCTCGGTCTCTAATCGTCTCTCTTATCTTTATTTTCTCTCTCTCTCTCTCTATTTCTCTATTTCTCTCTTTATCTCTCATTCTCCACTATTCCGTTTATTTCTGTTCCTCGGCCGGTACGGATCTGTCCAATTTCTGCCCCATCTCCCCCTATTTCTCTTCCTTCTCATAGTCTACAATAATTAAAGGGTTCTCTCTCTCTCTCTCTCTCTCTTCCGATTTCCATTCATTTATCCCGGTGTCTCTCACTATTATGTTCTCTCTCTTTTTTTCTTCTCATTTTTCCATTATCTATTCATCACCCTTATTGTCCTCTCTCTCTCTCTAGCTCGTGTCCCATTCCTCCATATTTCTGTTTAGTTTTTCCCCGGTATAACTTCCTTATTTGTACCCCTGTCACTAAATTCCTCTACTCCCCTTTTCTCTCAGTCTCTCTACAATCATCCGATGTTTCTTGCCTCTTTTTATTACCCTGTTGCCTTTTCTCGTGCTCTCACACCACCATTGCTACATACATGTATCTCCCTCTCTATTTGCTCCCACCCCTCTTCCTTCATCACCCTTGCTCTCTCTCCCTCTCTGTCACACTCCGCTCCATCTCCTTTGTGCTCCCCTCTCACTATTTTCCCTTTCTCATTCAGTCTCCCTCCAAAGTCATCTAACTATTATTAATAATAATAATACTCAGTTTTTATATAGCGCAAATTACAATTAAGTCTCTAAGCGCTATGGAAATAGAAAAAAATTCAAGAAGTGAGTACAGAAGGAATGAAATGATAAGAACATATATAATAGCATGATAATTATTCAAACTGAAACTACATGTACATGTATAATACATTGTATTGTATATAGAATGGTACAAGAAGTTTAAATATTAATCTACCTTTAACTGGAAGCCAATGTAAATTACGAAGTATTAGGGAAACTGATTCTCGTGAAGTGTTCTAGTAATGAGCCTGGCAGCAGAATTTTGTATTCGCTGCAGTCTACAAATCAGTGTATCAGTGCATCAATGTAATGGCATGTCAAACCATATTACAGTTTCCCATGCTCTGTCTCTGGCTATTAGTATTACTTTCTAATGAATTCCTCTTTTATTGATCTTCTCTATTCACTCATCTTTTAAAATTCTCGTTTGTTTTTCTTAGCATCACCCTTTGCTGCTCCTCTATATTTGTTTTTTCTTGCTTCTTCACCATGGAGTTTAAAGGTGAAATTCAAAGAAAATCACAAATATGTCAACTAATGTATCACTAGAAACTGGTAAGCTAACAGATGGCCATCGTACAAGTTTTAGGTCAACTACATATCGGATGATTTATACAAATACAAATACAACAACCTTTATAGCAGATGGGATGTACGAGAGATTCGCCGGAAAAATAACGATGTTTTAATGACGTCACTATATGGACCAATACTGCCCAAGCAGACGACATCCCATAAAGAATGAGCATAATCGCAAAGCTATTATTTGTCAAATTATAATGAGTTTAGTGTATATAAATGTAATGGCATGTCAAACCATTCAAAAGGGGATATGACCCGATTCTGATAACTAAAATCTTTTGCTTGTAAATACACAGGATAGGGGTTAATTAACAATCAAAGAAACCAGAATTTTAAATTGAAAAAACCCCGGATGATATTAAGGACGGCATTTGTTCCCTCTTGAAACGCCGAATATGAGCAGCATATGGCGTCTTATTTTGTTTACAAGCGACAGATTCCTTTATTTTTGTATCGCTGCATTTGTCATCAAAATAAGACCATGCGCGGGTTTTAAGGCCCGGTCACACAGAGGGGACGCATGGGGGACGCACGGCCAGCGCATTGGAAATTTTCAATTTGGGCCAGTGCGTTGTCGTTCGCTAGGCGTGCGTCATCATTCGTTACACGTTCGTCGAGCGCGCTGGACCAACGCTGGACCAGCGCTATGCATTCGTCGTCATTCGCTGTGTGCGTCTGGTTTTTTTTGTTAGCATGCTCAAAAGTGTGCGCGGAGCTCGACGCATGAATGTACACGCCAAAGGCACGCCAGACATGCGTGGAGCGCGCTAGACCAGCGCCAGACATACGTGGAGCACACGCCCTGTATACGCACAACGCGCTAGCTACACGCTCAGCTCGCTAGCTTTTCCAAAATCATGACAAAAGTTAGGCACACGGCCTTTTCCGATTTCCAATGCGCGGGCCGTGCGTCGTAGAACGCGGTGCATGCGTGGACCATTCGTCCAGCGCGCTAGCAACACGCTGTGCATTCGTGGAAGTTGTTATCATGTGCGCTCTGTGTACGGTCTGTATGCGCACTGTATACGCCCTGTATGCGCTCAGCGCGCTATCAATATGCATTTGGTGTCAGCTACATAGCATCTCAAAAGTTGGGCGCACGACAACGCACTGGCCAAAATTGCAAATTTCCAATGAGCTGGCCGTGCGTTCCCCATGCGTCCCCTCTGTGTGACCGGGCTTTTAGAGTGAGGCAATAGATTATACATTTAGCCTGATGGTAGTGAAATAAGAGAAAGAACTCAAGAGAAGATGAAAACACAGTCACTGAAAATGCGTGAGATGTCATGGGACATCGTCTGCTTGTGCAAATCATGTCCATATACTGTGATCTCAAACATCTCAGCAGCGTTCGGAGAGCTCTTCAGGTGGTATGCCGGGGCTGTATTAAGCGTTTTTTAGTTTATAATAATCATTACTTCGAATGTTTCCAAGCATTCAATTTTGATAATCTTGTCGAATCAAAGTTTCAACTTTGCAATAATGAAAATAAAGTTAGTTTTTAAAATCAATGAATATCTACTTTAAATTTGTGTGTCCGTTTCTCTCATCTCGTTGCTCTCTCTTTATCTCTCCACCCTTCTCTCTCTCTCTCTCTCCACCCTACTCCTTCCCTAGCCCCTTTCTTTCTTTCTCTCTCTCTCCACCCTACTCCCTCCCTCGCCCCTTTCTCTCCCGCCTCATCTCCCTTTCTACCTCTGCACGTACTTTCTCTCTCCCTCATGCTCTCTCCATTCACCCCTTTTTTTTCTTCTCTCTCTCTGCATGGCTCTCTGTCACTCTCTCTCTCTTTTTTCTCTATCTCTTTCTCCGTCTCTCTCTCTCTATATATATATATATACACAACCCCTCCCTTCCACTCTCTCTCTCTCCTTCTCCCGTGTTCTTTTAAAATTGTTTTTCTCTCTCATGCTCTCTTTCTCTCTTTCTCTCTGATGCTCTCTCTTGTAGCGTCGCGATAGTGATGCATGCATATACTTTGACATGATGTGAGGTCACATTTAATACTGCGCAGTAATTGGTCAAATCAGCTTTTAGTCTTATCTCGGGTCTTATTTGTAAATCCCTAAACAGTCGATGGTCGGGTTCGTTGGCGGTGAGATTCAGCGGGTTAGTCTAGATTCCATTACCGCCTCCTTGGCCTTTAGAAAAACAGACAACAATATGACATGTAAGATGCGATGAACAAGATATGACCAATTAAACCCCTCAACAACAATAACCACGAAGAGAAAGTAAGCAAGAGAGAACAGGAGGGGAGAACGGAGGAACAAAGGAAGGACTGAAGAGAGAAAGAAGAAAAAGAAACAAACAAAGAGAGGGAGAAAGAAAGAAAAATAAATAAACAAAGACAAAGAGAGGCTTATAAGAAAAACACGAAACAAACACATGAATAAAGAAAGAGTGATGACCGCAGCAAAATAAAATTTCATGAGCGTCATTTGGAAAGTGTTAGAACAAGGTTTCGAATTATTTGATTTACCTTGGAGCATGTGTATGTGTAGATGAGAGAAAGCTTTTATCATGTGACCCCCTCTGACATGATTGAACGCTTCTTGTGATAACTAGTATGAATCATAGCTGTGTTTCTTTGGGATCAATCCACTAACATCAGATTAATCCATCTATCAAATATGTCACAAATATAGTAAATGGCAGGTTCAAATCCCACTGGTTCTAAGGCTTTTTCTTACTTGTCTATAATTACAAGATCGAGCACTTGATCTTTATTAATTGGATGCGCGCAGAAATGTATTCATAAACTGAAATTACTTCCAAGAAGTCTAACATTCAGCCGACTATAATACATTTACTTTCAAACACCAAGGCCATTTATTGCCATATTTTTATGCCCCCAAAATTCCCCCAAATTTCATTTTACCTCGAGCATTTCCAATTTATTTCATATTGTAAATTAGGCCTAGGCTATAATACATCGGTTCCACTTACCAACTTGACTGAAATAATCCATTTAATGGTCCCTTTTTAGGAAATTATGGGTAAAAATCGACATCCATGTTGAAAATCTTGCAAGCCGTATTTTAACTCTCGCTGCGCATGACGTCATCTAAATCTCATCCCTTCTAGTCTACGCCGAAGGCAAAATCATAAAAATAGCTCGAATACTACGTTTCTAGTCGCGGAACATATTATTACCCCGGTCATCGGATTCAGGCTTACCCGCACACAAGGTATGCACATTCTCCACTCCCTGGGGAGCATTCCAGCCAGTCGCCATTTTACAAGCGCCATTGCTAATCAAACCACGTTAGCTTTCGCATCCTACCGGGTACCCATTTAACACCTGGGTGGAGAGTGGCAAATGTAGATCAAAGTCTTGCCAAAGGATATTAGTGCCGCGGCGGGACTTGAACCGCGGACCTTGTGATCCACAGTCCGGTGACATATCCACTCGACCATGACACCTCTACAAAATGATTATTGAGGAAAAAATGTGCGCGAGCTACACGTTCGTAACGGCGTTATCACAGTTTTTCTTCATAATCATTTTGCCTTCGGCGTAGACTAGAAAGGATGAGATTGAGGTGACGTAGGTCGTAGGTCGTAGGTCCCCTAGATGATAAGCATAATACCATATACATGCTTTAGCAGTCACGCAAAACAAACACTGGCAAATTATTATTCTATACAATCTGAGAATGTATACTATTATCTAGATCTATTAGGAATAAATCATTTAAAAAATAATTCCATGAATTGGGTTAAAACAAAAATATTCCAACTATATGAGCGACAGTGAAGGTAACAACAAATTATTTCAATCTGGAAAGCAGAAATCCAGATTTACACAAAAATTGTTTAGTTTCCAGATTCTGGGTTTCTCTTTTACTTTTCTTCAAGGCTATGTGAAAGATAACAGTATCTGGACAGTAGACATCCATAGTTACACCAAAATTGTTAAGTTTTCAGATTATGGGTTTCTCTCTTAATTCTCTTCAATTTTCTGGAAGATACCAGTGTAGCCAGAATTAATTACACATTTTTAATTACCCTTTTAGTGAGGGTTTTGCCTAATCTTAAAATAGTTCATGAATTGCAAAATCATCAAATGTATAAATTAAACATGAATTGTTAATGCATTACAATGGCAACGAATAATAAAACAGGCCTTCAATCATTTTATTTTTTGGTAATTTTATTTTTATTTGTAAAGCAAGACATTCAGTATTAAAAAATATCCATAGTACAAAGGACATGATAATTTTAGAAATGCAAAAAAAAAGAAGATAATTATAAGACATGCGACTCTTATTACTATAGCAACATCAGTAGATTATTATAAATGCTACATATATTAACTGAGCACTAAATGGTATAAGCGTTATACCAAACAGCAGGGCACTGAGTAATATAAGCGTTATACCAATCTACAGGGCGCTATATGGTAAAAGTCAAGTTACTTGTCATTATGGATTGACTGATATTTATAATGCACCTGAAGTATTGAATGCTATCGATCTTTTTTTTCGACAATCAAGTAAAGAAATCCATCATGAATATAAGGTTAAGACAGTCGATTTGAGTTACAGGGTATACAATACAAGCCAAAATTACCGAAGCTCAATATGCAATTAACAAATAAATAAAATTAGAATATGAATAGCGTAAAGAGATTTTGTAAATTTGTGCAGACTTGACTGAATAAATTGTTCAATTTTGATATCTGTGTTTGATGATGATTAGAAGGATGATTAAACAGCCATGATTAAAACGGTTTTGAAATAGATGACGTTATCAAGATAACTATGAATAAATACCACTGTTTATTAAAAAAACTAAAACATTTAGTATAACACTGCAGTATATAGGAGAAATCAGTCTCGAATTTCTTGTTATTTAGATGTTTCTTTCTTTTCTGAAGCACAAAATGATAATTTTGAGGTGCATTTTTCAGTGATTCATTTTTGGGTAAATTAATGGTTAAATTTTAAATTGTGATATAGTGCATTTTGTTCCCATGTAGAAAATGATTATTTTAAGACAATTTTTTTTTTTTATTAAAGATGGATTTAGCTCCTTTTTGAATAAAGCTCTTCAATTGAACATTTTTTTTCCTGAAATTTCTAGGATAATTTCGATAATTATCACAATACATTGTATACACTTGAGTTGAGAATCAATCGGCACTAAACAATCAATTCATTGATTACAAATTATTATAGGTTAAAAAGAATTATGAACCTTACTTTGTTCTTCAATTCAATTACCAAAATCTTTGAGTTATTTCACAAAATAAATATAATCATATTTTCCTGACAATGTACATAGACAACAGCATTTTTAACAACTACATGCATAATAAATCTGCTCATACTGTTATCATTATACAACAGTATTTGAAAACTACATGTATAATTGTTATTTTAAGTGAAAGATGCATTCAATCAAGGCATGTAATTTTCTTTACTTAAATCCATCATACAAAGTTTAGAATAAATGGCAATTAATTCTCTCAGTATTCGATTTCGAAGTAAATAAATTAAAATGCATTAAAGCAACTAGTTAGAAATCTATTTATATACTCTATATCTTAGGGTTAATACACTTTCTTCTATTGATTGTCGACTGTCATTAGGCCTTAATTAAGTGTACTTATTCGTTTGCGAACTATGGAAATAAGTTGTAAACTGCTATTCGTAATATCAGATTCAACGAGCGATCAATATACCCATGGAATTAATTGCACATTGTTTGAGTTATATCTCAAATGAATCTTATCATATTTTCATCATGAAAATGTACATATACAATATTATTTGTTTGAAAACTAAATGTATAAAATTTATTCTAAGTTTAAGATGAACTCAACCAACTTTCTTAAATTCGATCTTATCATATAAATGTATGCATACATAACAATTAATTCTTACAGTGTTAATTTAGAACAAAATAATAAATTGAAATGCATGAAATCAACTAATTTGAAACCTATTTACATACTCTGTATCTTAAAGTTAATACATTTTCTTTCATTGACATTGATTGTCGAATCTGCGTTTGCAAATTCATATGTAATAGGTTTATCAATTGTACTAATTCATTTGTGAACGAGACTTTCTATAGTAAAAAGGACCGTTTTAATCATTGTATTATCCCCGTCCTGTCATATAGCGCATAAACGAACTGACAGGTGTGGTTACGCTACTGAGCGGTCGCTTTGTGAAAATCATTTTTAAAGATGATTGGAGAAGATGATTAGACAGCACACCTCTAATAGCTAAATCAATTATAATAAGACTTTTATGTCTTATGGGGTTGTAGATATACGTAAGTATAGTCAAAATATATATTTAACTCAAATTTAAAAAATCTTTATTTTTGGCCTCTCCGGTCGGTTCAAGCTTCAAGATTCCAGTTTCAGGTTTTATTTCAATTAAAATCCATAAAAGACGCATTTTATGAAAGTATAAAATACAGATTATATACAACATAGAAAATAGAGAACACACACAAAATGTCTACATACATACCGGAATTATACAAAGTTAATCAATAGAAATGAATTGGAGAAACTGCAAATAAAACCGTAAGGTTCTGTCGAGACAGTCCCTGTTATTCAAACATACATACAAGCTCCAACAATAATTGCCTATAACAGATATAACAATAACAGAACGGTGTACAACACATAATAGACGTATTAACATGCATATATTGTCATTGATTTAAAAACAGATGATTTTTTTTTTTTTTTATTGAAACGAGTTAAAGAAAGTGGAATGTTGTATATGTCTGGGGAGATAATTCAACATTTTCGGGCCAGTGTATCTAAAAGTTCGTGAAAAGAGCGACGATAGTTATATTGCTCTACAAAACAAATCTGCCACAAACTTTAGAAATATGTGGGAGGAAGAAGTGAAACAGCACTCACTCGTAATATATTTTAAACATAAATTTATTTTTCCCCTATAAAATGTACTCGTAAAAATAAAGGGTCAACGTTATTTTTGTTTAATCTTTAGCAAGTGTCTCATTTGAATGAAATATTGCTTCAGACCATGCATTACGTCATTAAACAAAAAATATAGTGATCTGCCAGTGTCACAAATAAGGTATCCAAATATGCTCATCTGACGGTAATTAAATGCCTAAAATCCCGGAGCTTTGCCCTTGGACCTCACGCCAATTACTCTCCGCTCGTTTCGCCCTCGCTACCTACGCTCTACCTGATCGTAGATACTTTAGCTCCCCCCTCACTTTGAAAAAACGTTCCGTGGGGCCTGTCATACAGTGCAAGTAAGGGGGAGTCATCCATTTGTTTCAGGGGAATATATAGAGTCTATCAGGAGTGCAGAAAGCGATCTCTCCTGATCGGTACGGCTGGAGGTAATGCCACCTTGTCTCATGATTCTCAATCTTGTAATCATTGACGAGGTTCTGGACATGCTTCAGCTCGTTGGTGTACTCATCAATGCTGACCAAACCTACATCGTATCTCAAAGTGGCTATCAGGATTGTATTCCCTTGAGACACTGCAGGAAATAGATCATCCCCTAATTTCGCTAATTTATACTTTACAACACCTTGTTGGTCAATCAATCGTACTGTATCATCAGATTTGGTGATCAGGTGATCGTTATAACTAGTAATCTGCTGAGGTTCATATTTATCACACGGTATCTCCCTGACTGCTTCCCCACCTGCTGGTGAGAATACCTGGATCTTTTTACTTTCCCAGTAGCTAACATAGATCTGATCGTCACTGTCTACAGTGAGGTCAGCAAATCCACTTTCATCGTGACTCAGAGTCTCAAACATTGCATCCAACTTTGTGTACTCTGGTGTATACAGTGTGATGTTGTTTGAGTCATCAAGTATAACACACCGATCATCAGAGAGGAACCCTACTCCACAAATCTTCACATGTTGGAGAAATATCTGCTGGAGCTGGCCATCAGCAGAGAAGATCTCCACGCCACCTGTACAACATCCTACTGCCATACTACCACCAGGTGTACCAGCCATGGCACTCATGCTTTCCTTAGTAGGCAAAGCGATGTTCTTTGCAACTGCATTTACGATCCTACCGAGAGCTATCCCACCCATTCCAACATCCCTCTTAAAACTGACATTTTTTACTTTCTTCCTCGATTGCATCGGCTGGATGTAGTCAGGATCTTCTTGTTTCAGGGCCTCTTGTAAGTCTTGACATAGAGTGTCGTGTGCAGCCAAAGCATCCATATCTGATGGTACCTTTGTCCTATTGGTTACCACGTCAGCTATGGTGGTCAAGTGAATAATGTGCTCCTGAGCCGATTTCTTCATTTCGTTCAGTTCTTTCTCTACTCCTTCGGTCTTACCTTTGACTTCACCAATGAGGGTTTCTTTCTTCTTTGTCAACTGCCGGACTGATTCTTCAAATGCTTTGTTGATATCATCTGTACACTGCTTCTGAACATTGCTCACATGTCCCTTCTGTTCATCAATAAAGTCAACGTACTTCTGAAAGCAAGAGAGTTTCTCGTCCGCTTTGGATTTGAGGTCCTCGATACTCTTCATAAGACTGCTTTCATAAACAGCTGCCTCGATAACCCGATGTCCTTCCTTTGTATGCTCCATGACAACACACCTGAAGCAGGCAAATCTCCTGCAGTCGGAACAGAAGCACTCCTCATCCTCTTTGGGGTGTTTCCTGCATTTACGGTACCTACGTACTGACACCTTCCCTGATAGGATCTCACTCATGGCTAAGACTTCATGACTGATGAAGTTTTGCCACTGAGAGTGTTTGTTGTGGCAAGTGATACAGAGATACATGCCACAGTCTTGACAGTAGACAACAGCTTGGGGTTTGTCCTCGGATATACAATTCGTGCAAAACTGATATTGATTCTTCACATCCTCTATGAGAGACTTCAAAGCTAGACTTGCCGGTAATTTGCTGACTTCTTGGTTTGGGACCTGTGTTTCAGCTTTGCAGACAGGGCATCGGAGCATCTGGTCGTTACCATGGCATTCCAAGAGGTTGTCCAGACAGGACTTGCAGTAGGTGTGCGAACAAGACAGGATCTTGGGATCGGTAAAGGTATTCAGACATACAGGACACTCCAGACTCTGAGCAATAACATTCTTGAATGCATCAGCCATGATTCGAATTCTACAGGAATACGAGATAAAAGAAAAGAAAAAACATAGGGTTGTAAGCACATTTTTTTTTTGGTCCTCCAAAATGTTAAAATTTGCACCCCTCCCTTTGAGCGCCAGGGGGGGGGGGGGGGCCCAACCCCCCAAAAAGGTAAAGATCACGTGATTTTACAAGGTTTTTTTCTCAAGGGGGGGGGGGGGGTCGGGCCCCTGCCCCCCCCCCCCCCCCTGGATCCGCCACTGGGTTGATGGACTATCTGAACAGCTATTTCGATTTTTAAAATGGGAAGTTTTTTTATCATATTTGCATTATATTGCCCATAG
The DNA here is from genome assembly GCF_000002235.5 of Strongylocentrotus purpuratus. Taxonomy (NCBI): domain Eukaryota; kingdom Metazoa; phylum Echinodermata; class Echinoidea; order Camarodonta; family Strongylocentrotidae; genus Strongylocentrotus; species Strongylocentrotus purpuratus. The sequence goes on from NW_022145594.1 coordinate 36,748,544, forward strand.
CAGCACGCGCGGATTTCGTACTTTGACGCCCGCTCATGGCCTTATGAAAGGTAAAGAGTGGCTGAAATTCATGTAAATTGTCAATTAAGGTAAGGAATCTAAATCATGTAAAAAAATTGAATTTGAGCTTTTCTGTGCGCTGTAAGCGCACACAACGCGCGCGGGGACACGTACGGACGGAAAATTTTGAAATGCTTAAAATGACCTGATTCGTAATCTCGTTTAATAGATAAGTGATTTTGAGCAATTTTAAATTTTGAAGCGCGCGTTTACACGTGTCATGACCTTTGTTTGATCTTTGATGACACAAACTGTTGACCCTTGACCTGAAGTTTATGTGATATGAATATGAATTAATTTTGAGTACGCATCATGAAGATATGATGGATAATGTGATTTTACAAAATGGTGCCTGGATGACATCACGAAGACCTGATGACCTTGACTGTGCCAAAATTGAACGAAATTGACCAAACTGATCTTGAGTTATCCTGTTCACAAAAAAGTGAAGAAATAAATAAAGAATGCAAATTCTGACGAAAACAATAGGTGATCTGTTGTCGTGTTGGGGATCAGTGTATTAATTATTGAAATATTGAGAGGATTAGGTCCATGATATGAGTCATAGTTATTGGAATGTGGTTCGATCCTTGAATCTTGGGTGGTCATTAATGGTCAGTGTTGTGTATGCAATCCAAACTGTATATCTCATGCCGACTGAGGGCGTAGTCCTCTGATTGTAAATTGAAGCCGCCATATTAAACATACAACTGAAACTCAATTCTTCTGTCTTTGTTTGCATTATTTCGGACTCAAACATAATACGTGGCGACGAGGATGGCTACAGCATTGAATCTACCGGCCCCAGCGCCTTTTTTGGCCAGCCCGGGAGAACCTGTTATGCCTTGGGAAAGATGGATTTCAACGTTTGATACATATTTGTTAGCGACTGGTTTGGACTCTGCTACACCGGTCACTAAGCACATACAGTGAAGCTGTCGAAGTGCTTGAGAAGTATTTTGGGCCTAAGACAAGTGTTATGATCGAACGGTATAATTTCAGGAAACGAGCTCAAGGTAATGGGGAGCCAGTCAAACAATATGAGGCTGCACTGCAGCAGTTGGCATCTACATGTAAGTTTGGGGGCCTAAAAGATGAACTAATTAGGGACCAACTCATCGAGAAAACTAGTACACCCGTACTAGAGAGCGATTGTTGATGGAGAATGATGATTTGACATTGGAGAAAGCAGTAACTGTTGCACAGAATGTTGAAGCTGCTCTTCTCGATTCCAAAACACTGAGTTATAGCAGGGAGTCTCACCTACCTGGTTATAGTGGTTCTACTGCAGCTGCAGCAACCAGCTGCTCAGAAGGTCGAGTACAAGGTGTGTCCAAGAGAGGTACCGTCCAAAGCCTCAAGCCACGCAGCATCGCTCGGAATGCAGAAACTGCGGAGGGACACACGCATTTGAGAGAAGTGCTTGCCCGGCAAATGGCAAAAAGTGCAGAGCATGTGCGAGAATGAATCACTTCGCTAAGATGTGATGCTCAAAGGGTCAAAGTGTTCAATATGTTGAAGAGGACACCAGTTCTTGTGAGGAGGAACACTCAGCTTTCGTAAAAAGCATTGGGGGTAGAGGTGACTTCAAGTATTGTGAATTTGAAGTGTATGGTGTATCACTCAATCTCTTGATCGATGTAGGGTCAAGTGTCACGATCAACGATTTGATCTACAAGCGATATTTCTCTACATTTCCGCTAACGCCAGCACCCGTCACTTTGACTTCTTACCCTGATAAGTCATTTCCAGTGCTAGGTTGCGTCAAGTTGCCCATTCGCTTCAAGGACAAGACTGTGGACAGTTGTCTGATCTACGTCGCGAAGGGTAAGAGCCTCCTAGGTGTTGACCTATTTGACCTGCTGGGTTTTTGCCTTTGTGACCCCTCAGGTGAGCAAGTCAACATCATCAACCACTCTCATATGGCACAGTATCCATCCCTGTTTACAGACTTTGGAGTTGTTACACGATACTGCCATGCACCACAGGTAGACCAATCAGGGCGTCCAGTATCATGGGCTTACGCCGTCTACCATTCGCAGTTCGTGAGGAAGTGTCAGCAGAACTACGTCGTCTGGAAAAGGATGACATCATCGAACGCATAGACTCCTCACAGTGGGTTTCTAATCTGGTGATAGCACGCCGGAAGAATGGAGAACTGCGCCTCTGTATTGACCTCAAAGCGGTCAATAAAGCCATCATACCGGATAAGTATCCGTTGCCAACCATCCAAGAGCTGTCAGTGTCATTTCATGGCTCGACAGTCTTCACGAAGCTAGACATGCGTCGTAGCTACCTACAGATTCCACTTGCAGAACGCAGCCGGTACCTTACTGCATTCATCACACATGATGGCATGTTTCAGTACAAGCGCATGCCATATGGTCTCAGTTCGGCGCCCAGCGCATTTCAGAAGATAGTGTCCTCGATTCTCGCAGAGTGTAAGGGAACTGTCAACCTCCTAGATGATGTCGTCATCCATGGTCGCGACATGGAAGAGCATGATCAACGTTTGAACGACATTCTCGCTCGTATTGCGAAGCACAACCTGACTCTCAACAGGGAGAAGTGCACATTCGCAGCATCCGCAGTGGATTTCCTGGGCCACAAAGTTGCAGCAGCTGGAGTGGAGCCAAAGCGAGACAAAGTCGAAGCTATTCGCAAGCTAGATGCTCCTGAGAACACGAAACAGCTCGCCTTGTTCCTTGGCACAACGAATTTCTATCGCAAGTTCGTTCCGCAATACGCAGTCATCTCTGAACCTTTGCAGAAATTGTTGCGTAAGGACACACCATGGGAATGGTCCGACAGGCAGCAACAGGCATTCGACACGCTCAAGTCAATGATAATTTTGCCACCGGTACTCGCACATTTTGATCCTCATGTGGAGACCTTCGTCACTACAGATGCATCTGGTATCGCAGTGGGAGCTGTGCTGTCGCAATTGATTGATGGAGAAGAGCGTCCAGTCGCGTTTGCGTCACACGCATTGAGTAGCACCGAACGCAAGTATTCAACAGGGGAGCGGGAAGCTCTCGCTTGTGTGTATGCCTGTGAACACTGGCATATGTACTTGTATTGTCGCAGATTCACTCTACGTACGGACCATCAGGCCCTGACGACCTTGTTGAGCACAACTGGGTCAGGACATCGCCCACTACGCATCTACCGCTGGTCTGATCGTCTACACCAGTATAATTTTGATATGGAGTACATCTCGGGTAAGCGCAACAGAGTCGCAGACATGTTGAGTCGTCTCACGCCCACTAGCAATCGCCCCAATGATGCTACGAACGACACCGAAGTTTACGTTCTCACAGTCATGTCGCACGCAGTAGCACACTTTATCTCGCGAGAAGAACTCATCGCAGAATCAGCTACAGATGTTACGCTGAAACTGGTCTGTCAATATATGCAGACACGATGGCCTCAAGACATAGGGGATATTCTGCAACCGTACTACCGCGTCAGACATGAGCTTGCAGTATTTGACGACGTTTGCATCGCACGCGGTACTCGAGCGGTCATTCCAGAATCTCTGCAACGTACATCGCGTCATCCAGGTCGCACATGATGGTCATCCAGGCATTGTCAAGATGAAGCAGCGGTGTTGAGAAACAGTCTGGTGGCCTGGTATCGACACGCGAATCGAGGAAATGGTGAAGAGTTGTGTGAGCTGTACACTGAGCGAAAAGTCAGTGATTCCTCACCCAGCACCGTTACAGCCAACGCCATGGCCTACAGGACAACGGCAATCCATTCAAGTAGACATCTTCGTAGAAGTTGTCGCAGCACCGAGTAGTCAGCGTTTCCTTCTAGTCATAAACGACCTACATAGCAAATGGCCAGAAATAGCTGCTTCAAGTTCGGTTACTACAAAATCGGTCATTGCTATTCCCGAGAAGCTTTTCACAAAGTGGGGTCTGCCTCGAAAATGTGACAACAGACAACGGACCTCAGTTCGTATCAGCAGAGTTCACAGAGTTCTTAGCCCACTACAACATACGCCACCATCGCACATCTCGCTATAATCCACAGTCGAACGGAGGCGTTGAGCGATTCAATCACGTTATCAAAGAAAGTGTGAAAGCTAGCATGACAGAAGGGAAAAGCTTTGCTCAAGCGATCCAGATATGCCTGCTTACATATCGATCCACATCTCATTCGTTGACCGGTGAAACGCCAGCAAAGCTCATGATTGGCAGAAATCTGCGAATGCCCCGGCTCAACATCCTCCAACCGTCTACTGCACGATCTGTGGAGGTCACAGAGAAAGCGAAAGAAATCGCAGAGAAACAGAAGCGAGTGAAAGAGTACATTGACAAACGTCGAATCGCGAGACCAGCAACATTCAAGATCGGAGACTGGGTTCGAATCAAGCGCCCAAATCGCTCGCACAAACTAGCCTCTTCGTTCTCACCACCAAAGCAGATCATCCGTAGGTTAGGTCCAAGCTCGTTCCTCTTGCACGACAAAACACGGTGGAACGCATGACGACTGATCACAAACCGTCCTGGAAGTTTGGGTGATCGGAGCGATGAACAGTTCATCTTCGATGACAAGGTCGACCATAGCCTATAATCTAGGCGGAGTGCCGAGCTTTTTTCTTTGCTGCTAGACTAACCTTAAGCAGAACGTCTGATACGGCGAGACTACGAACCGTGAGCCGCGAAGCGGCTCACCGCCTATAATCACTGGTCTAGCTAATCAATATTCATATGGCGGATCTATGAATCATTCAACAGCCCTACCAAATAAGGTACACCTATGTTATGTTCGACCAATCAGATATAAAAAACCGCAACGAAAAAAGATTGCGCTCGTCCATTACTAAATAGGGGTAATAAAAAGGAAGAAGGGGAGATGAAACCAAAAAAATCTTTAAAATGATCATTTTACTACTGTGAAATATCAAAAAATTAAAAAATTGTAGTTTTATGTGAACAATAAAACATATATCTTTGTATGGTAAAACAATTATCGTATCAAATTTACAATGACAAATTAGTGGTTCCCTCTTGACTCGAGTCATCATGATCATAGAATCCGTGGTCGCGTAGAAAATCACAGCACAAGGGGATTGCTTGGTATATTGCACTCTTTCCAAAACCAGTAGGTAATGCAACAAAAATATCCCTGCCGGCTTCAATAACGCTACGAATAGCGGATTCCTGCATTTCTCTGAATTTTCCATTAGGAATGCCTAGTTTGTTGGCCGCATATGATAAACTTTCTCGCAGAAGATCGTCGTCGCATGAACTACCCGCCATCTTGGATGAAGAAAATGACGTAATGTCACGTGATTTATAATATGCATATGCATAGACTCTTCTCCATACGTGTTTCTGATTGGTTGAGTTCATTTCGTATTCATGAGGTTTTTTCGTACGAAAAACTGCCACGGATTCATGGTCGATAATAAAAAAAACAACGACTAAAGCTAGACCAGTGATTACAGGCGGTGAGCCGCTTCGAGACTCACGGTTCGTAGTCTCGCCGTATCAGACGTTCTGCTTAGGGTTAGTCTAGCAGCAAAGAAAAAAGCTTGGCACTCCGCCTAGATTATAGGCTAGGTCGACCACCGTCAGGAAGAAAATGACCAGCCACAGTCACTTCTTCGTCGCTCGCAAAGAATGCGACAACAACCTGGGTACCAAAAGGATTATGTTTAAACCATGAAGTAAACTACATACAAAAAGGAGAATGAAACTTTAACTGGATATATGTAATTTGGCTATATTTTGGATATCTTGTCTAACCATCAAGAGAGTGAACTCAAGTTAAAATTGGAAATATTTCTGGACGTTTATATTGAAACGGTCATAAGCCAGTTAAAAGGGGGGAAATGTGTTGTGTAACGTATGCAGTCCAAACTATATATCTCATGCCGACTGAGGGCGTAGTCCCCTGATTGTAAATTTAGGCCGCCATATTAAACATACAACTGAAACTCAAACTTCTGCCTTAGTTTGCATTATTTCGGACTCAAACATAATAGTCAGTTGTTTATAATAGAAGTAATGGGATAATGGGGTTCTGTTTTGTCATGGAGCAGGTAGGAGAAAGGTGAATGAAAGGTGAATGACTGAAGGAGGGGGGAATGATACAAGTACTACATAACATCCCCTTTCTTTGGGAAATGAGACTCCCCCTCTCTCTTTTCAAAAACAGTAGAGGAAGAGAGGAATTTTTTTTTTAAACTAATGACTGAAAGGTGAAAACTGATAAGCGAGATATGTAATCATTGTTCCATCTTCTCTTACTCTCTCTCTCTCTCTCTCAAAGACATCATTTTCTACATTAACATGGTAACAGCTATTCTATTTTTAAATCTATCTAAATATCACAGAACATTAACATGAAGTATAATTAATGAAACAATCGAATCATTAACTTTTGCAGACTTAAGCACGTTAACACATTCAATTTTATCGCAACGAAAACTAGTTAATTATTAGTTAATCTTGCAAAAGCGATTTAACCACAAAAAAAATCATTAACTTGATCATAAGATCAAGAATACAAATAATTTCAACTCTAGAAATGACAGTTTCCTATGTTTTGAAAGGCCTTCATGCACTTCAAATGAAGCATCAACATAGACTTTATTGTAACTATCAATCCTATCCTGCATATGGAAACGTTGTATCATCCGCTCAATCTGACTTGCGTGCATAGAACAAATAAGCATTTTTCCATGAAAAAGTGAAGTTTTCTAAAATGTGCGTTTCTTTCCAGCACTGGGGCGCCCGGAAGTCACTCGGGTAACATTTCATAAAGTATAATATAAAAAGACCATATGCACATTTTCCGTACTTTTGTCGGAAAAAATACATTTATCCAGCATAATGTCGTCTCTTTTTGCGTTGGAGAAGAGCAAATAGCGAGTTTCAATCACACTTTGGCCGCTCTCGCAAGCTCTCACTCGTTTCACTGTGGTCAAGCGACTTTGGGGCAAGCGGTTAATGAAAATATTAATCGTTAGCTTTCTTCTGGTATTAAACTTATTTTGATTGATTGTATAATTTTGTCGGAATAAAGGAAACAAAAAGGCTCGACCAATAACTTATCAGCGTCTGAATTGACCTTTTGACCTTGAATTCCCTGTTGCAAGCGCACTAATGACGTCATCTTCGCTAAATCGGTGTCTTTTATCGTAAAATGCGACACTTTCACAATGTTTATTCATCTCTTTTAATTATTAGTAAGATATAACATATTTGTTCTGATATCACTGAAGTTTTGGGTTTTCTTTAATGAGTAATTTTAAAATAAGAGTCATCTACTGTTTTAATTTACTGGATCGTACCATTAAAGTCGCAGGGTAGAAAGATGCATTTTCTAACCGCGCCAAATTTAATTTACGTTCCGACATTCTGTTAAATGGGTTCGTGTTGTTAAGAATCCACTGCTTTCTGCTCCAACAAACGTCCACATGCGGAGTCGTTTATCAACTAAATTATTCAAATTTATGGATATACTTCCTAGCTTCCCAGGTGTTTGTGCTGCTGTTAATTGAAGCATTTCATTCACCGATATCATCCTTTGTACTCCAATTGCCAGAACGCAAATTTCATTTCGGTTTTATAGTTTCATCGGAGTCGTTTATCAACTATATGTATTCAAATTTATGAATGCTTCCTCCCCAGGTGTTTTTGGTGTTTATGCATTTCATTCACCTGTTATTATTCTTTGTACTCCAATTGTTAGAATACAAAATGCATTTTGGTTTTATATTTTCATGCAATAAAAGTAAGTCAATAAAAGAGTATGTTCTGCACAATAAAAACAATGTATGTCCTTATTGTACAATGTAATGTGTCCCCTCATTTTGTAATAGTTAATTTACCCATTCGATTCATGGAACTACCTGCCCGCGTGAAGCCAGTGGCCTGTGACCCCTGAGCACTCAACACCGTGTGGGAGTCAGTTTGTGTTCAACTTCTTTTATGAGACAAATACAAACAAACGTTTCCATATGTTGACGAAATATTCCAATGTCCATGTTTAATTTAAGAACAAAATAAACAAGTACCTTCAAACTTGTTAAAATCATCAATTGACAAGCGTAGCTTATCTAAACTCGTCTAGTTCACTAACCTTGCGATGATACATATAATAGTTCGAAAAATATTGAAGACATTAATGAAACATATTGTCAAAACTTCTTTGTGATTTAATACTGAATCCATGCCTTACATTGCTAGTGTAGTCTTATAAAAAAAAATTGTAAAATTATAAATTGTGCAGACTTATGCACATGGACATAGACAAGAAGAAAAGAAAAAAAAAAGGTATCATATAATGTGATTTCATAAAAGGTATCATAAAAGGTTTATATAATTTGAGTTTAGTCAAACAATAGATCGTCATGACAGTATGAACACTGTGGTATATCCATAGTCGAACAACTATTATAGAATGCAAATCTTACATCTTTAACAACAATGAATATAAATGCGAAAGCGAACGGGTGCGCCCTAGGCGTTGAAAGTGCGTCTGTGTTTAAATAGGCCATAATGTACTTCGTATGAAGCATCAACACAGAATTCAATTGACTAACAAACCTAACCCGGGAGAGTCCTTTCCACAATCATATAACAGGTTAAAGAATAATGAATGACGAACAAGTACTTTTAAACTTGTTGAATATCATATAACAAGTGAACATTTAATCCTTGTAAAATCATCAAACTGGTGAACTATATAATGATATATTATAATATAACTTCATTCATGAACAAGTGCTTTAACTTGTGTAAATTTCAACAACAGTTTAACATCCTAATTATTATTGTCATACATGTACTAATCTAAACTACAAAGTGCCTCTAGACTTATAAAGGAAAGCTTTGATACACATTGATATACAATTCGTTCCTGTTTTCACGAAGTCGACGGTAGTGAGGAAAATCCGCACGCAAATTGTATGTGATTTTCATTCACTACCGTCACTTCGTGAAAATAGGGACGAATTATACGGTGACTTGTACACTATAATGCTTCTAGACATATAAAAGCATACAAAACAAAATAATATAGTGGATACACAATTTTTCAAGGAGGCAACTGTCTACATAATGTATACAGATTTGTAAAACCTTCCTGGTCTGGGGTGACTGTATATCGGTATCCTGCTGTCAGTCAGTAAGTAATTTATTAAGTTCTCTGTGTCATGCGGTCAAATGAGGTCAATGTTGTGGGCAATAATAAGTAGGTCAAATTGTAAATTCGTTATAAATAAATTGTCATGTATAATATTGTTTTCATAAAGAAAGGCTCAGCATCAAGACAAATGAAACAAATATCATTATACACATGTGGTTTGTTCAGTTTACCAATATTGCAGAGACAATATTTATTTAAATTATGAAATGTACTGACTGTTTGAAAGTTTAAATTACGTCATACTGCAACTGGTAACTGCATCTCTAACCCAAGGTGAACACTTAGATATCACATTCATGAAACTTTCCACTCCCTTTATCATGTATATTGCTGCATATATCATATTATATTATATTATATGTGTCACCACAGCCGTACTTGTCTGGTCGGTTGGGGTCATTTGGTCAAGGTCAGTCAACAGGCACACACATGCATAATGATAACAGATGCACCAATAATAAATATAAAGTAGAAGGTTAGAAAGAAGATTTCGACAAGTATACAAAGTAAATAAAAGAGAGCTAGTGCAAACTACGAATTTGTTGCAAATAAATTATGCAGATGCACATTATTAAAAGTATTAAAAACAATTAAACTACGTACACGTAATCACTACGAATTTGTTGCAAATAAATTACGCAGATGTACATTATTAAAAGTATTAAAAACAATTAACTACAACACTATATCCTCTCTTACACACTCACTCATAAACTTAGAACGAAAAATGTTTCACTTACCCAACAAGCAATCTGTCTGGTTGGTTAAAAATTTTGAAAAGCAGCGGAGCATTAGAATTAATTATTAAAAAAAAAAAAAAAAGGATAGTCGAAAGTTCAGGTATCAGAGTTTGAGTTATTTAGCAAAGGAATCCGGGTCAAGCGAGACGTCGATCAATGTCCACATTATTATGGTCTTGGGTGCTGTTTGCTTGTCGATGTCGATCCCGATCCGCAGTTCTCTATCCGACGGGTCTGCTGTTGGTGCATCGATGTAGTCGTCGATGATGTCGGCACTCGGCGGGCAGGACCCAGTCTGTCGTCGATGTCATCTGTGTGTGTTGTCGTCGGTTCAGCGTCATGATCAGGCTCCATCATAGCAATTGGGTTAAGTCATCATCATTGTCATGTTGTTGTCCTTGTCATCGTCGTTGAATGGCTTGTCAGTATTGATCCTCATTCTGATGGTGAATGAGTATCAGTCCTTTTTAAGGAAGCCGGGTCCTCCACCATGTCGTGTTGGGGATCGGCGTATTAATTATTGAAATATTGAGAGGTACGTAAAATAAAGAGAGGCTGAGACTTTCTTTGAAGTGTAATATGCAAGAGTATAATTTATTATAACTCTAAAAACGATGAGTTACATAGTCCACATTCACAAGTCTATTTACAAGATATCGAGCAGACAAAGTATATCGGTACTATAGCTTGGTGATGGTCTGAACTCCTCTCTTCTCTATCATTAGCCAACTTTTCCAATCAGGAAAGTTTGGGAGAGAAACAATGTTGGGATGGGTGATTTCAACATGATTATGATTGGTCAATGGTCAGCGTTATCATGGTATTATGGGGAGTGGCTATGGAGAGTGCAAGTGACTGGGGTTTGGGCATATGAGTCATAGTTATTGGAATGTGGTTCGATCCTTGAATCTATATCTTGGGTGGTCATTAATGGTCAGTTGTAGTAATAGGATAGTGGGTTCTGTTTTATCATGGAGCAGGTGGGAGAAAGGTGAATGAAAGGTGAATGACTGAAGGAGGGGGAATGATACAAGTACTACATAACACTGTCTACGACAGACCACCTAATAATATTGATGCCTTGTTTATCCGGTCCTCATCAATAGACATACTGTTTTCTCCGAGGGCCCTGCAACCAAATAAATACCCCGGCTTTAAGCAACCTACTATGATAACTTGCTCATTATAAGCAGGCACATAGCCACGGGGGGGGGGGGGGGGGGGGGGGGGGGGGGGGGGGGGGGGGGGGGGGGGGGGGGGGGAGAGAGGGGTACGTGCCCCCCCCCCCCCCCCAAAAAAAAATCCAAAATCGGTTGTGCTTTTTTAGACCCCTCCCCAGGACGTCGATCGATTACATGTATGTGCCCCCCCCCCCCAATAATCAAACTCTGGCTACAGGCCTGATTATAAGCATTCACGGAGTTTCTTCCTACCGTTTTCCCATTCACTATACACCTGGGATGTAGTCTGCAAGCACGGACCCTAATTTGACACTTTATCCAAAAAAAATTATTGTGCCTTGAGAGAAGCCTAGCCCAGCTGCCTACTCGTTGTGTCAGCAGCTATAGTATATGGCCTATTGTAGTCTTATAGTGCAGACTCTCTTCTACGACTGACCAGGGTTTGTGTTTGCAGACTACAGCTAGGCGGCCAGTCTCACTCTCACGGAGGGAATTCGCACAGAGCGGTAGATATTACGTCATATTAGCTCTCTCTGATTGGATGACTTTCACCGACTTCTCTTGGGTCGGAATATTCGCCAAACAATGTAAAACATAAGAAATTCAGATCACTTGTCAAGTAGCCTCTTGTCGATGCCCTCGCGCTGTTGGAGTCTCTAAATTCTGACGAGCGAAGCGAGTCAGAGTTTTACTTTGTTTGGCGAATATTCCGACCCAGCAGAGTTCGGTGAAAGTCATCCAATCAGAGAGAGCTACTATGACGTAATATCTACCGCTCTGTGCGAATTCCCTCCGTGAGAGCGAGACTGGCCGCCTAGTAGTAGTCTGCAAGCACAGACCCTGGTCAGTCATAAAAGAGAGTGTGCACTATAAGACTACCATATGCCACGTACTATAGCTGCTCCTGACCTATATTGGTACAACCAGTAGGTACCAGTAGATAGCTGGGCTAGGCTTCTCTCAAGGCACAATGATTTTTTGATAAAGTGTCAAATTAGGGTCTGTGCTTGCAGACTAGCCTAGTTGGGCAATCCCGAACACACACGTACACACACACAATCGCTGCGGTCTAGACATGCATAATTCAGTAGGAAATCGGGTCTCATGAATATATAATTCAGATCACTTGTCAAGAGGCCCTCCGCGCAAGCGCCTCGGTTTCTCTGACTCGCTTCGCTCGTCTGAATTTAGACTCCAACAGCGCGAGGGCATCGACAAGAGGCTACTTGTCAAGAGGCCCTCGCTCGCGCTCGGTTTCTCTGACTCGCTTCGCTTGCCAGAATTTACGGACTCCAACAACGCGAGGGCCATCGACAAGAGGCTTCCTTCAGATATGATGCAGATAAACCTACTTTATTCTTAACATGGAGTCTAGGCTTCGAATAATTCTAAAGCTTTTGAGGCAACAATTTGTATTCATTTTAAAGCTGATGAAAAATCAAAAGCAGTACTATAAACATGTACTTATGCACACTGGAATATATACTATCAACAAAATTATCATGATTGTATGGAGGAAATTATATTGCTCTGGTTCGGCAGAATCATTAGCTGAAAGCTGCCACCTATACAATGCACCCAATGCCACAGTGCTAATCCCTATTGTGCCAGCCACAAATCTCCTGTGTGCCAAGTTAATTTTAGGGTTGGTTCAAGCAGGGAGGTGAGAGTGCGTGTTATTAGGGACTTTTAGATTGAGTGGACGAGAATACGACGAACGCCGACTGATCATGCGTGTCAACGTACTCAACTGCCATGTTGACTACAATTAGAAATCTTAGATTGCACTCGACGATAAACACACATGCAGGAAGTAACACTATGAACATGACGGACAAAAGAACATTGCTTCACTGCTATTATGTAAAAATGTGTAGAACAGGTGAATATGCATGTGACACCTGTTCTACACGTCTTTACATAATAGCAGGGAAGGGATCGATGTTCCTTTGTCTACGGTCTACCTGAGGAACTGTATATTTTATGCGCACGCGGCGTACTAGTACCGAACTAGATTTAGGAAAATCAAGGTTGACGCATTCTCGATCGCCGACTGAGACGACGTCAGTGGCGGATCCAGGGGGGGGGGGCCGGGTCCCCCTCCCCCCTTGAGAAAAAAAATCATGTAAAATCACGTGATTTTTAACTTTTTGGGGGGTTGGGCCCCCCCCCCTCCCCCCCCCCCCCCCCCCCCCCCCCCACTGAGCGACTTTTCGGCCGGCGCGATTTTCAAATTTTCGGGAGCAAAAAAAAAAAAAAAAGTTGGGCCCCCTCCCCTAAGAAATCCTGGATCCGCGCCTGGACGACGTGACACATGCGCAGTGCTTTAAAATGACGTCACACGTTGCAGTCAAAGCTATCGACGTGCAAATCTAAAAGTCCCTATTTAAATCTTTACAAAAAAAAAATCGCGGAATTACTCGAGAAAATCCAATCTGACTGTTGTATACAAAGACGCGTAATCCAAAGCCGATAATCTGATGCACGCGATGGTACTTTCAATAGCGCTGCAAAAGCACTCAGCCGGTGCAATGGGCATGAACAATAACTGTTATTACATATGCGTGCTAGCGTGCAAAAAGCACGGTAGCTCGATCGCTAGCTTGAACGTAGCAATCAATCGATAGCGCGCTCGCGTGCACAGAGCACTATAACAATAACGCGCTAGCAGTCTCAGGATATGAGTTAAGAATCGCATAATAACCTGACATATTTCCCATGTGTATTCATATCACATAACATGCAAGGATAATAGTTCATTAATTGTTATTCAAATAACAACATGCCAAAATCGTCACCCTTTTGCCCCCAGGACAAACAAACACTGAGAAGATATATATACATAGTGACCGATATCAAAATGATCACGAGTTTTCTATTGCGACAACCGTTACTTCTGGGTTGAATATCAAGAAATTAAACTGTTATGGTCTGGTTCCAAAGCTCTGTTTCGTTTAGTTGCATTTTTGCAGCCTGTTTCTTCGTGGTTTACCAAACTAATATCATTTCATAAACACCCGTCATTCCCATCTTGGTCTTCACTCAATCGCTCTCCATTAATTACCTGAAAGACATATAAGCCAGTATCCAAATATTTCAGTCTAAGGAAAATGATGATTTTATAAACCAGATACAAACAAAGTCTCAGAAGGATCTGGGAGTATTTGGCCTTTATGTTAGATAGTGACATGTATATACGACAATGTAAAACGGAAATATTGCAAAATATCACTACATTTCTTTTCAAGTTGGAAAAGATATGCTTTTTAATTTACTCACGTCTTTTCCCGTCACTATGTATCGGTCTGTGTGTTTTATGAAATCAGTAAACATGTATACTCTGTGCCTTTACGATGTAGTGGTACACTGCAGGTATGGTGCACTGATCATAACTAGTATTTTATACATTTGTGTATTTAGTTTGTCGATCTAATTTTGGTACTGGGAATTCCCAGCAACCTTTGACAGATGGTTGGAATGTCGGAGATGGCGCTATACATGCAAACCATATCAGACTGGAAAGGAGAAAAGTAATATAGATATTCAATCTTAGACCTTTATACCTTTACCATCGTCTGGTTGAGATAACTATGTTTTGTTCTATTAATTAAAGTTCTATTAATTAAAGTTACGGGTTGATTAGGGGCTACCATGCCCTAATTTCTAAGGCCTACACAAAAATGATGGGGCGGAGGGGTCATGCGCCTCCCTCTCCTTAAATTATAAAATTGCAAATTACATATTCGGGCACGTGCAACCGCCTCCCGATTCTGACAGGTGCGTAATATTGAAAGAAAGACTATTATCCTACGTAAATATTTATATGTTATTTTGTCCCAGTGGCTGATCTAGGGGGGCACGTGCCCCACAGCCCCCTCCCCCAATAAAAATTAATGCCCACTACCCCCCCCCCCCCTCCCACCCCTTCTGAGCGAATTTTCGGCCGGCGCGATTTTTAAATTTTCGGGAGCGACAAAATAACACGGAGTGGGGGGGGGGGGGGGGGGGGGGCCGGGTCTCGGGGCTAGCTGCCATCGATCATCACTCGCCTTGCAGCTCGGGGTGATAGTAGCCCCGAGATCACCTCGGCGATGATAGTTTGTACCAGTACCGTAGTCGATTAATATATGCTTAATCAATTGAATGTGGTAATGACGTTATACATGTACAATATCAATGTGATCAGAAGCGAGTTTTCTAACGCGAGAAACGTTACTCCGAGGTCACGATCAAGAATATTAAATGTTGGGAGCCATCAACATGCGATAGCAAAATTTCACAATATGTGAAAGAGGATGTTACTTGAGACACATTTCTGCATGGTTTTTCAAAACTAATGTGTTTGAAGACAAAATTATATTGATAAACGAATACATAATTTGGGTTTTCTGTTGTAAAAATGTGTCTTAAAGTTTTGGGAATTCGGGGCTCCCAATACTTTGAAGGGGCTCAGATCATGATTTACGTCATTAAACAAAAATATAGCTACCTGCCAGTGTCACAAATAAGGTCTCAAAATATGCTCTTCTGACAGTAACTAAATGCCTAAAACCCAAGGGTGTCGATTTGTATCCGTGGTGGGGGGGGGGGGGGGGGGGGGATATGATAGGTGCCAAAATATTTCATCAAATCATTAGAGAAAGAAGACGATTCGTTGTATCGTGTCCATGTCTGAGTGCAATTCCCCCCGCCCTCCCGCGCAGATCGCGGAAGCTTTGACGTTTCATTTAATTATTACTCTTAATCCTTGTCTGAATTCAATTTCGCCCATTCCTGTGCGAAGCGCGGAAGCTTTCACATTTCATTACATTATTAGAGAAAGAAGACGATTCGTTGTATCGTGTGCTTGTCTGAATTCAGTTTCCCCCCTTAAGCTTTGACGGTTCAATAAATTATTACTCCTAATCCTTGTCTGTATTCGTTTTCGCCCATCCCGCGCGAAGCGCGGAAGCTTTACCGTTTCATTAAATTATTAGAAAGAAGACGATTCGTTGTATCGTGTCCTTGTCTGAATTAAGTTTTCCCCCTCCCGCGCGAAGCGGGGAAGCTTTGACGTTTCATTTGATTATTACTCTTATTCCACGTCAGAAATCATTTTCGCCATCCCGCGCGTAGCGCGGAAGTTTTCACGTTTAATTAGAAACGGCCACTAATTAGGCCCATTAGTGACTATACAAAATATATGCTCTTCCTGGCTATTTGGGAATATGTCAGTTTGCAACAGAAATGAAGAAACGCAAATTTGTTGAAAATCGTGTGATATCACGAACATTCATAAATCACTTGTATGAAATTGAAAATAAGTCATGGTTGGATTTTATTTGGCCAGTGACATAGGCCTACATCAGGTTTAAATGAAGAAAACAAGTTTTGACATAATAATCTTTCTCCAAAAATGAAAAATGTTTTAGGAAATATCAGGAAATAAAATTAGTGAAAAAAAATAAATGAAGATACAATGACGTGAATTTTAAAAAAGGTGAACGGAAACAACATAACAACTAGTGAACTATCTTATAAGTCATACTGATGTCCGAAAAAAAATCTTTCTCGTTGTCTCCGATCTCATCACGAATTCGTCACAGAGTTCATCAATGTTTACACTGTCCAGGATTGTCTGATGTGCATTGCAGATTGCTACTTTTGCGCTTCGCGCTTAACATTTAGCTCGTTGCTAATTGACGCTGCGTCTTTGCATGCATCAGTTGGCGCACTGCATTTCTATGATGCTGTTGATTGAACAAATTGAATAAAATTCCTGATGAAGCCGTATGAGCGAGAATTCAATTCATTCTTGTCTCATATACGGTTGTCTCATTTACTTCGTATATATATATATATGTATAATGAAAATGAAATCGCAAAATGTGTATATTGATGGTCATCTTGCGAGTAATAACCATTAACTACTCTCATCGGGCTCTCATCATTAATATTTCTCTTCATTTTTTTTTTGATGGTGAATTATTTGGGGGGGGGGGATGACTGTACAGGCCACCCCCACATAAAATATTAGGGGGGGGGGAGGGGGATATATCCCCCATCCCCCCCCCCCCCCCGGGCCCCATATGGAAAACTTTTAGCCCTAAACGCGCATAAAAGAATACAGCACTAAACAACCGCTTTAACGAAGAGAGCGCGCTCAAGTGCACTCTTGCGTGAAAGTACACTGATCGGACTAGTTCAATGCGACAAAGCAGGGGTGCGAGCGCTTGCTCTCGTTGACTACTTACTAACACTAACAAACTAGAATTAGAAATGAAACTCACCTATAGTTAAATAAATGCAAAATTACGGTAGACTACACCAGCAGAGGCTTGCCATTACACCGTAGACGAAATCGAACTCATTCCCTTTGCCAATGATTATACTGACTTCCCTCTAGTTGGAGTGCAATGACCCATTCGGGTGCGCATGTATAGACATGATGCGCGTAATGCGGTCTCCGAGATTTTGAGCGCAACGCACACACTCTGTACGCACTGCGTTATAAATACACACACTGATGACCTCTACAGCGATTGCACGGAATCTATAACTGTGCATTGTTTGTACGGTACGGGCGCACTCGTTGTGAGTAGCTTTAGCGCTACACCATCCCAGTCACCTTGGTTTACTATGAAAAGCTACCTTTTATTTGTTGGAAAATTGCCACCGTTTCCCCTCCACAAATGAAAACAATCGTTATACCAACGTAAAGGTGGGATGTCAAGGTTTCTGAATCCGTCCGAAGATTTTTTATACGTCACTCGTGTAAGATTTGCCGACTGGTTGACTGAGCGAAACCCGACAAAAAAGGGGAAAAACAGTGCAATCTCCATAGGCAGGCTGAAAAAGTCAAAACTTTTAGGGGAAAAGTGCAACCGTTTCCCCTGAAAGAATAATCCCAAATTTAGTATCATTTTTAAGACGACATTTCAAATTATAAGAAACCGTCCGAAGATTTTTTTTTTTAAAATTCCATTTTCCCGTAATACCAGCAATTATATCAAAACATGGCTTTTTTGGTGTACGTTCCCCGTGCTTAACAGGATAAGCGACGAGGCGCAGAGCAGATGCGCGTAAGTTTTCCATAACCGGGGGATCGACACCCATGCTAAAACCCATGAGCTTTGCCCCTGGACCCCACGCCAATTTACTCTCCGCTCTACCTGATCGTAAATACTTTAGCCACCCCACTTTGAAAAACGTTCCGTGGGCCCTGTAATTAATACTTTCTTAGTTTATATTTTCTATGGCTGATATATGATATTTTTTTGTCTAGATCATAATTTATCTCTCCTGCACGCACCCGCTCAACGAGTTTTTGTTTTGTTGTTTGTCTCCCAAAAGTACCATAGACGTCTAGCTTCTCATCCGAAAACTGCCATTCCAGCGTCTAGTGCGTGAGATTGCACAGGACTTCAAGACAGAGTTTTTTTTGCTTGTGATCTTGGTTTCGTTTCAGTTTTCTTGAAGTTGTTTGCTCTATAAAAAGATTATAAGAAGAAGCGTGTTGTAAATACTATCACAGATAACTAACCTAGTCAAGAGACAGAATAAAGGTGAGCGAATCTGAAATTAATAAACAAATATTCCCCTCCCAATTTCGATAAATAGTAGATAACCTGAATTATCATCAGCCCCACATATTAATTTTTGTGTTGGTAATTATAATTTGTATCTCCGAATAAACTTGTGCACACCAATCAAACAAATATTCCCCTCCCAATTTCGATAAATAGTAGATAACCTGAATTATCATCAGCCCCACATATTAATTTTTGTGTTGGTAATTATAATTTGTATCTCCGAATAAACTTGTGCACACCAATCAATTCTACAATGCATAAGGTCTAACCGTTAACGTCGTTGTTCTAATCATGACGAGACTATAATGTTAAACTTTAACAAGTAAGATTATTTAAGATCAGGATGTCAAAGTCATCCTGATCTTAAATAATCTTACTTGCTAAACGTAGATCTAATATTCTATGTGATAGACTAGGTCTATAAGTAGGGAGGCCAATGCCCAAATCTAACTTTTTAATTACTAATTTGTTTATAATAAAACAAACATTAAAAGAAAGCATTTTCTTTCACTAAGAAAACTCACCCATCTGCCGACTCCAGAAGTTCCATGAAATAGGAGATATCCAGCTAGTTCCTATGAGGTTCCTTCTACGCCTGGCCGTACGTAAGAGCCTTGAAACAATCAATTTCAATTACGTTGAGAATTAGACAGGCCCGAGGGAATGGGCGTGTCATCATGGTCATTGCCCGGACAACAAGTTCAAAACTTCGCGCGAAAGTACATTCATCATCACCGGCTAGCCTTGAATTAGTCGCACACACCGACACAGTACTGCAGTACGGTAATTGCATGCAAGCCGCGATCGAGCCATGCTAGCCATGGCATGGAGGGTCAAAACATAATGGAGAGAAAGCTCAAAAGCCACTCATTGTAAATTAAGAAAGTAATTGAAATAAATAAATAGGCCTACCTTAGTTTTGCGATGTATTCCAATTACTATTTCCTCATGAGTAAAGATCTGACACTGCATTATCATCGATCGATAAATCCAACTTGCATGTAGCGATCACAATACGGAATCAAACATGACTGCACGCATTGATAGACATGTACTACTTACGGAGATATTTCTCTCCCTCTCTCTCTCACTAACCATATGATGATATCATACACTAAAACACACACGCTCAAATCATGGCATTCATTACACTTCTCAATTGGAGTATAGACTGCTCACGTAGACTTTTTTTTTTTTTACTGAAATGTCTTTTTTTACACTTCTCATACATTACTGCACGACACTGGTGTCTAATGCTGAGAAAAAGGTACTATGTGTGAGACTACGTCAAATTTGTTTTGCGCGCGATGAGACCGGAGCTCATAAATATTCATATTATGATGTCGCAAGACTTCTATTTGGGGCTGAAACAATGAGGTCTCTGTTCACAATTTTCCTTCTCAATTTGAGATGGCTCTAGCTATGGGGCTCAAACCAACGCAAGATTGACAAAAACATCGTACTCTATCTACCTTCGAATGTGCAGTTTGTAAAAATCTGCAATTAAAAAGATATAATCTTTTTTCGTTATATTTTCTAGTTGTTAAAAGTGACATTTGTGCACATCTGATATGTTAATCTCTATCAAAAGTTCTTTGATATTAAATTGGTTCCATATTTTTAGGCTCTACCTTCAGTCATTGAGAAGGATTTTAGTGAGCTAACCTCATCGCCCTCTAGTTTCTCTTGTGCGTCCGCTTTTTTCTTCTGCTAGCCAAATTATTGGATCAAAATACGTCAAAATCTGCAAGATCGTCAATAAATGGTGAAAGATCGTTACAGATCTGTGATTATAGGTATGTTGTGGAGTGTTTAATTGTGTATTTGTTATACATTTTATTCAATAGATATTTGTTTTCTTTTTTTTCCCCTTTTTTGTTTTCTTCTGGTAATTTTCTGACTTGGACGACGAGCGCACAAATCGTAGGCGTAGAAGCCTTACGCCCGGGCATTGGCCTCTCTACAATAAGAAGAGCAGGCTACTTGAAGGACTCACCAATAACTGCACTGTACTACTACTAGTTCCAATGTCCGATGTTGATCCTCGATGCGATGATGTCATGCGATGTTCCGATGTAGGCTATTACTTCTGTGTTCTTTGTTCTGCGTTCTGACGAGGGCCAGCGGGCTTAAGCCTCCTTATACCTGCACGCATGTACCTACGTGCCAGGGGCGTAAATCCTGGGGGGAGGTGGGGGGGGGGGATGGGGGGGCTGCATCCCCCCTGGCTTGGAGTAGGGGGGGATGGCCTGTACAATCATCCCCCCCTGATATTACAAAAAAAAGAGAGAAAAAAAAGGAAGAAGAAGAAGAGAAAAATGTGATTGTTTCAATTTCAGCATAATGCATGAGAAATGAGTTATGTATGTATAACTGTATAGCCTACACGTATACAGTATGTCACTATCATTAAGAATAGTTGCGCGACGTGCGCGAACAAGCACTTCATAAACTTCAGAATAATAAGAATCCCACTATATACACAAAATGCATTGGGCCGCGCCCCGGCCGGCCGGCCACGCAGTCTTTATGCTCCGCTCTCTCGCACTAGCAATGCAGAACAATTTATCCCGCCCGAGTGATCTAGGGGAGGTAAGGGGACAATAGGTTACCGTGACGACTGCACTGATCTTGATTGCGCAGTGTGTGGTCGAACGGTCAGTATAAAGCGCCGTTGCAGGTTAGACCGTTTTAGGAACGGTCTAAAGTTCACCGCTCAGTATAAAAGGTGTGTAAGTTTTCTGTCCGTGATGGTTATTTGTTTTGATAAATTTGATTGTAAATTTGGAAATCATGATATAATTATGTACAGGCAGGGGCGTACACAGGTGGGTATTTGGTATTTTTATGTGTATAAACCCCCCTAAAAAAAAACCGAAAACCCCCCCATTTTTTTTGTTTGTTTGTTTTTTTGTTTTTTTAATAATTTAAAAAAAAAAAAAAAAAAAAAAATTATTCCCATGGCTGACCTAAAAAAGGTGACCTTACCCCCCCCCCCCCTGACGGAGCAAAATGTCAAATTTTCAAATTTCGAGACCCCCCAAAAAAAAAAAAGTGTCCCCCCCCCCCCCCCCCCCCCCGCTTATTCAGCGGCTGGCTGAGTGCGAAATTATCGACCCGATTTAAAAATGTTAAACCCCCCCCCCCCCCCCCCTTGAAAAAATCCTTCGTACACGCTTGTGTACAGGGGCGTAAATCCCGGGGGGATGGGGGTATGCATCCCCCCTGGCTCGAAGGAGGGGGGGGGGATGGCCTGTACAAATACACCCCCCCCCTGAGATTACAAAAAAAAAGAGAGAAAAAAAGGAAGAAGAAGAAGAAGAAGAAGAAGAAAAAAATGTGATTGTTTCAATTTTAGCATAATGCATGAGAAATTAGTTTTTTTTTTATGTATGTATAACTGTACAGCCTACACGTATACAGTATGTCACGATCATTAAGAGTAGTTGCGCGACGTGCGCGAACAAGCACTTCATAAACCTCAGAATAATTTTTTCGTTATTTTGCAAGGTATTATTATAGCCCAGACGTAAAGTGCGCCAGCGCGCGAGCGCTTAAAAGGTGCAATCATGTACAGTAAATACCCGACTCCCCCCCCCCGCTTAATGTTATTTAGGGTACGTGTACGCTCGTTCCCTCCCTTTGAAAGCACCCCCCCCTCCTTTCGCCGGCTTTTCGCTGGTTTTTCCTACCTTGGAGACCCCCCCCCCAAAAAAAAAAAAAAAAAAAAAAAAAATTCAGGTGAGCTCTAGTCGATCGCGGGGGACTGTGGACCAATGCTTTTACTTTTCAAAATGAAATAATCCTGAATGAGGTTTCAAAGCTAGCAGGAATTTCAGGAATTTGATCCCCGGATTTGATCAATTTTTCTATGATATTCAAGATATTTTATAACCTCCTTTTTACATTTCTCAGGAGTCCAAAGAGAGACAGAAAAAACTCACCACCTTTTTAAAGAAATTAAGAGTCGAGAATGGTACAACGAATCTTCTTCTTTCGCTAATGATTTAATGAAACGTAATAGCTTCCGCGCTCTGCGCGGGAGGAAGGAAAAAACTGAATTCAGATGAGGATTAAAAGTCGAGAACTGTACAACGAATCGTCTTCTTTCTCAAATGATTTAATGAAACGTAATAGCTTCCGGGCTTTGCGCGGGAGGGAAGGGGGGGGGAGGGAAAAACTGAATTCAGATGAGGATTTAAAGTCGAGAACGGTACAACGAATCGTCTTCTTTCTCTAATGATTTAATGAAACGTGAAAGCTTCCGTGCTTCGCTCAGGAGGGGGGACGGGAAAAACTGAATTCAGATGAGGATTAAAAGTCGAGAACGGTACAACAAATCGTCTTCTTTCTCCAATGATTTTATGAAACGTAAAAGCTTCCGTGCTTCGCTCAGGAGGGGGGACGGGAAAAACTGAATTCAGATGAGGATTAAAAGTCGAGAACGGTACAACGAATCGTCTTCTTTCTCTAATGATTTTATGAAACGTAAAAGCTTCCGCGCTTTGCGCGGGAGGGGAGGGGGGAACTGAATTCAGACGAGGATTAAGAGTCGAGAACGACATAACGAATCGTCTTCTTTCTCTAATGATTTAATGAAACGTAAAAGCTTCTGTGCTTCGCGCGGGAGGGGGGGGGGGGACTGAATTCAGGCAAGGATTATTTTCGAGAACGGTACAACTAATCGTCTTCTTTCTCTGATATTGTTTGTTGTTTGTTCGTTTGTGTGTGTGTGTGTGTGCGTGTGTGTGCGTGTGCGTGTGTGTGTGTGTTGTGTGTTCGCGAGCGCTTGCGTAAATTAGTGTGGGCGTGTGCTCGTGCTAGTATGTGATGGCTATCGCCGATCATCCCCCCCCACTCCTCGGTACGGATTTACGCCCCTGCTACGTGCGACCATGCAAAGCGACCTGACGTACGCACATACATGCGGCCCGTATACCCGTAATTTCCCATAGGTTTAAAAATCTACCCTTCTGACTTTTGAGTTATGGCGCCATTGTGGGTTCTGATTTCTTTATCAAATCAGATGATTTTCTTGTCTCATCATTTTCTTTCATAGAGGAACATCATTCTGTCAGGATGGATTCGGAGGTGATGCGGGAAGGTCGTTTGCTGGACATCATTGATGACCAATGGAGGATGGACAAGCTTCCTAACGATGACATTGAGATTCCTCCAAACCAGCTTCCAAATGACATGGATGGAGGGAAGGAAGAAGGAGGGAAGAAAGCAGAAGAGCGATGGACGGATCTTGCACTTCATAACTTGACAGCTTCACAGACTTCAAACCAGGGTAGCTGAGCATTATGTACAATCTCATGACATGAAAGACAGTGAATGGGACTAAGAAATGATTGAATCATAACAGACCATGAGCTGAATGTCTGATATGACAATTTGAATTGAATTGCCGATTGATGCTTGAGAGACCAAGTTAGCTCCACTCCAGCAAAGCATACATGTAGAGTCAATGCTAATGCGTATTGACCTCTAGGCTCTAGCGCTGTAGTTCATGCTGAGAGGCAGCAATTGCACACAATGCACACAATTGCACACTTATGCACAAAATGAATACAGAGTGGCTGATCAGCAAGTTAGACAGTAGACTTACAATTTTAATTTTCAAAGTATTTTTTTCTAACATCGGTAGACCCTAAGTTGAAAAGATTGTATTTTACTGCTATTTAGGTGTCATCATTTGTCATTAAAGTACCAATTTTAAGTGACATCAGTTGAGTTTTGTACAATGGTGTTTGAAATGTTGAGAATCAGTAGAACAGTTCTTAATACACAGCCAGGGTAGTAATGCAGCTACCGGTATATGTGGTTGGCTGAGCATTCGGAATGAGACAAGACCTGTGATATAAAAGACAGTGTGTGGGACAGAAAATGAGTGTTGGATAGATCTTGCTCTTCAAACCAAGGTACATGTAGCTGATTGAATTATAGTCTGATTTTACACTCATGACATGAAAGACAGTGCATGGGACTGGTAGATAATGATGGTAGATAATGATGGGAGCAATAGAGAGATTGTGTTCATTGTAACCAGCATGTAACTGTGTAACCAGACAGTGTATGATCTTCATTACATGAAAGACATAGTGTGGGACTTATGCAGGCGTCAATTTGAAGCCTAGACCCACCATTCCCAGGTCATCAACTTTCTTCACCTGATATTATTTTGTTCCAATGCGCAAATTTACTAAAATGTTATTTTAATGAAAATGTATGACTCAGGAGGGTCTTTTCCCTTTTAGATTGATCTGTAATATTATGCTCACCGTAATATATAAGGAGTAGTGCCTCAAGGGAGAAGGCACTTGGGGGTTAAACAGAAATTAATTATGATTTTGTACATGACAAACGTGAGAGTTGTCTATGACTATGTCACAATCCATTGACCAAATTGCTAATTTGAGATTCCTAATTTCCTATAGCTATAGTGATCTCATATTTCAAGCATTCACAACTTTCTTATGATTAGTCCAATTATTTCAAACGTTCACTGTTCTGTTTATCTTATTTCTGTTTTAATACGATTGAATTTAGTACAAAGGATGGTTGCCCTTTAATATGAAGTATATCATTACTGTACTCAAAAGAGGTCATTGACATCTGTAATATGTTGGATAATATAACTTTGTATTTCAGAAATAATACAGCAAGTGGTTTCGACAGGCATATTGTGTAGACGTGATCATTCCTAGAAGAGAATAATAAATGATTAAATAAATAAAAATAATATCTGAACAGAGGTAGTAAATTCTTATGGATTGTTGACAAATGTATGAATGTGTGCAAGACAGCAAAAGAGAGTAAATATTAGCCTGATACCTCAGTCACACCGAATCCAAACCGACCAATACTCCTCCATTCAAGGTACATTAGTTTTTTTGCTTGGTCTGTTGTCGGTGTTGCTGGTGTGACTGGGGTATTAGTGAGGAGAGAAGCTATAGAGGGAAGGAAGGAGGTGGAGAGTGAAAGGAGAGAGAGAGAGAGAGAGAGAAGGGGAGTGGAGACAGATAGAGGGTGGGAGCGAGAGAGGGGGAGTGGAGACAGATAGAGGGTGGGGGCGAGAAAAGGGAGAGAAGGGGATTGGAGACAGAGAGAGGGTGGAGTGCGAGAGACGGGGATAGAGGGAGAGAGAAAGATATAATCCTCATCTACCAACAGACCAAATATTAGGAACTGTCAATTGTATTATTGTTGCTATGATGCATTTGTAGTACTTCACTGGCACTAGTCTGAAAAATAAATCTGACCAGGTTTTATGTTTGCCTTTTTACGCTTTCCAAAATTCTCTAAAACAAAAAGAAGAAGAAAATACAGGTCAGAAGCACATAGTATTCCTTTTCGTATTTTTCCTCCTTTTTTTGGGGGGGGGGGGGAGGGTTGGCACTTACCCTCTCCCTTATATCCACCACTGGTCTGTTACTACGCTGGTGTAACAATGATTTAAGAGAGCCTATGACTTTTGCTCATGAAGTTGTGCTATTTTAACTACTAATTTTTTTCTCTATATTTTCACCTCGATCACTTATAATTATCTGTGTAGGCTATCTAGATAGACCCCACCCCCTTTTTTCCTTCTTCTTCTTCTTCTTCTTCTTCTTCTTCTTTCTCTTTGTACCTCTCTTTCTCTCTCCATCTCTCTCTCTCTCTCTCTCTCCATCTCTCTCTCTCTCTCTCTCCTTCTCTCTCTCTATCTCTCTCTCCTTCTCCCTTGTTCTTTTAACCGATAGTGAAGCAGAACGCACATCTAATCATTGCATAATTCTACATATACCCATTTATTTCAAGCTATTCAACAATTCGTTGATCCAGATAGAACCACTGATGACATGATGTGACGTCACATTTCATACTGCGCAGTAATTGGTCAAATCAGCTCCTAGTCTTCTCTCGGGTCGTATTTGTTCATCCCTAAACAGTCCATGGTCTTGCTCGTTGGTGGTGAGATTCAGCGGGTTAATCTAGATTCCATTACCGTTTCCCTGGCCTATAGAAAAACAGACACCAATATGCAGGGGTGTCGATTTGTATCAGTGGTGGGGGGGGGGGGGGAATGATGGGTACCAAAATATTTTCGGCAATGGATCAAAGCAACCAAGAGGTAGAAGCGTGTAGCAGGTTGCACCCCCTCCCTCCCAAGTTATTTACTTTTTCAAGTCACCCTCAATAAATATAACATTTCAGAAAATATGGGACCCATGTGGGTCCCACATGGGCTTGCTACCTGGGTTAATAGGGACTTTTAGATTCGAACGAAGACAATGGGGATTGCTACGATCGACGTCCTTTTAATGCACTGCCTTGAATGGACGTCATACGTATCAGTCCACGCAAGCTTTGACGTTTCATTTAATTATTAAAGAAAGAAGACGATTCGTTGTACCATTCTCGACTCTTAATCCTTGTCTGAATTCAGTGTCCCCCACCCAGGGGCGTCGCTAGACCTTATTCAGTGGGGGGGGGGGGGGGGTGTAGAGGCCAACGATTACCTACAAAACTAGCCACCAATTACCGACAAAATTAAATGTCCCAATATCTACAAATTTAACCCTATAAACCCGGGGCCGAAGGCTAAATTTTTTTTTCCTATGGACTATCTATAGTAATTGATCATTTTCCTCGACGACATAAATATACGAATTATTTCGTCAACTTAGTCAACATCAAAGCTATATATTTTAATGCAGGTGCGGAGCTAGGATCTTATTTTAGGAAGGGGCGGTAGTGAGCAAGCGAATCATTTAAAGAGCGCGCGAAGCGCACTCATTAGGGGAGTGTCGGTGTTAGGCCTCCCGCACGAAGCATGGAAGCTTAGACGTTTCCTTAAATTATTAGGAAAAGAAGACGATTTATTGTACCGATCTCGACTGTTAATCCTTGTCTGAATGAAGTTCCCCCGCCCCCCCCCCCCCCCCCCCTCCCGCGCGAAGCGCGAAAGCTTTGACATTTCATTAAATTATTATAAAATGTAGACGATTTGCTGTACCGTTCTCGATGTTAATCCTTGTCTGAATTCAGTTTCTCCCCCTTTGAAGCTTTGACGTTTCATTAAATTATGAGAAAAAGCAGACGATTCGGTGTTCTGTTCTCGACTCTTAATACTTATTTGAATTCAGTTCTGCCCCTCCCGCGCGAAGCGCGGAAGCTTTAGACGTTTCATAAATTATCAGAAAAAGCAGACGATTCGGTGTACTGTTCTCGACTCTTAATCCTTATCTGAATTCAGTTCTCCCCCTCCCGCGCGAAGCGCGGAAGTTATGGCGTTTCATTAACATATGGCTTCGTTTAGTCTCATTTCACGACGCCCCCTATCGTCAGAGCATGATCAGAGTCAGCAGCCTAACACGTTAGCCTATGGACGTTTTTTTTTTAAATCGTTAAAAATTCATTTTTTGTTTAAACGAAAAGCACATCCACCCCGACGTACGTTATCACTAGCTCTTTCATTGGATCCCTCATGTCTCATTGACTTTTGAAAGTTCACCCACCGTAATTTTTCAAAATAGGTTGCAAGCTCGTCATTGCCTATAATACACATGTGAAACAAGTCTAACTTTGGACTCAGTTTACCAAGCGATTTGAAGATTATAGGTCGAGCACACGAAACATAAAAAGCATGAATTATCATAGATCACTTCTGCCTATTTCATTATGTCCATTTCATCCAACCCCCACCGTATTTTTTCCATTTAGTAAAAGCAAACATTTTGCCGAGTTTAGCAAAAACATGAATATTCATGAACGGTCAGACAATACAGCCTTTTAGTACGTAACGTATAGTGAATGGGAATGGGCGATGATCCGTTCAGGAGGTAGAGGTCAGTGGTTTGTGCTGGCAATGTTCACGCGAGCGAAAATGAGACAATCGGAGCAATATGATTATTAGAGAAAGTAGACGATTCGATGAACAGTGCTCGGCTCTAAATCCTTGTCTGGATTCAGTTTCTCCCCCTCCCGCGCGAAGCGCGGAAGCTTTGACGTATCATATTATGAGAAAAAGCAGACGATTCGGTGTCGGCCTACTGTTCTCGACGCTTAATCCGTATCTGAATTCAGTTTTGACGTTTCATTCAATTATAAGAGAAAGAAGACGATTCGTTATACCGTTTTCGACTCTTAATAAGCCCTAATTGTCTGAATTCAGTTTCCCCCTTTAGCGCGAAGCGCGGAAGCTTTGACATTTCCTTAAATTATTAGAGAAAGCAGACGATCCGTTGTACCGTTTTCGACTCTTAATCCTTGTCTGAATTCAGTGTCCCCCTTCCAGCTCTAAAAGCTTAGACGTTTGATTTAATTATCATAGAAAGAAGACGATTCGTTGCACCGTTTTCGACTCTTATTAAGCTCTATTTATCTGAATTCAGTTTCCCCCCTCTTGCGCGAAGCTCGGAAGCTTTGACGTTTCCTTAAATTATGAGAGAAAAAAGACGATTCGTTGAACCGTTCTCGACTCGTCTAAATGAAGTATTCCTCATCCGCGCGAAGCGCGGAAATTTTGACGTTTCATCAAAATATAGAGAAAGGAAGACGATTCGTCGTTCCGTTGTTGACTCTTAATCCTTGTTTGAATTAGTTTCCCCGAAAATTTTAAACCTCTGATTTCTTTAGCTGATATCATATGAAAGTGAAACTTCGAGAAAATACAAGTATTGTAGTTGTAGTCACTCTCGAAGTCGTCACAGCGGATAAAAAGTCACAATTCGTAGGGGAAAAAACTTGTCGGCCGACCGACAATATACATCTCACCGACTTCAAACTTCTGCATTGATATAGTACACGAGGATCAAGCAAGAATACCGACACAGCTGACCCGACACAGCAACATATTTACCCATGTCTTTCTTGCTTCCTTGACGAGACGACTCCACCCACAACCCCCCTTTCTTTTACTCCCACTCCACCTCCACCTTCTCAGGCTCTTACCTCCCCCTCTCTCCTCTCTTCACCTCCCGTTTCTTTTGTTTCTCTTTTCTCTTTTTTTTTCTTCTCCTTTTCTTCCTTTTCTTTCTTTTCCTTTCTTTCCTCTTCTCCCTCTTTTTCTTTTTTCTCTTTCTTTCCTTTCTCTTTTCTTTCCTTTCTTTTCCTTTCTTTCTTTTCTTTTCCTTTTCTTATTTCTTTTCTTTCCCTTTCCCTCTCTTTTTCCCCTCCTCTTTTTCTCTTTTTTCCCGACGGCAGCGCAATTTTACCGACAATATCCTGACAGGTGGAGGGGTGTCGCACCCCCACACCCCCCCCCCTTTGGCGACGCCCCTGCCCCCACCCCTTTTCGCGCGAAGCGCGGAAGCTTTGACGTATCATTAAATTATTAGAGAAAGAAGACGATTCGTTGTACCGTTCTCGACTCTTAATCCTTGTCTAAATTCAGTGCCCCCCATCCCCTTCCCGCGCGAAGCGCGGAAGCTTTGACGTTTCATTAAATTATTAGAGAAAGAAGAGGATTCGTTGTACCGTTCTCGACTCTTAATCCTCTTCCTTTCTTCTTTCTCTCTCTTTCTCTTTTTTGGGCCGACGTTTTTTGGGGGGCGACCGTCCCCACTGCCCCCTGGCTACGCGCCTGTATCCTCTCTGGCTCTTATTATCTCTCTCTTTCCCACACTCTACTTTTTTTTTGCACTTTTGCGCTTCGCGCTTAACATTTAGCTCGTTGCTTTTTAACGCTGCGGCTTTGCATTTGGCGCACTGCATTTCTATGATGCTGTTGATTGAATAAATTGAATAAATTCATCAATTCCTGATGAAGCCGTTTGAGCGAGAATTCAATGAATTTATTTTTGTCTCATATGCGGTTGTCTCATTTACTTCGTTTTCTATTTATATATGTATGTATTATGAAAATGAGATAGCAAAATGTGTATATTGATGGTCATCTTGCGAATAATAACCATTAACTACTCTCATCGGGCTCTCATCATTAATTTTTCTTTTCATTTTTTGTTTTTTATGGTGAATTATTGGGGGGGGGGTGATTGTACAGGCCACCCCCCCCCCCCACCTGAAATATTGGGAGGATATATCCCCCCCCCCCCGGGATCGACACCCATGCCAATATGACATGTAAGATGCGATGAACAAGATATGACCAATTAAACCCCTCAACAACAATAACCACGAAAAGAAAGTAAGCGAGAGAAAACAGGAGGGAGGAACAGAGGTACAAAGAAAGGAATGAAGAGAGACAGAAAAAAGAGAAGGAGGGAGAAACAAACAATCAAACAAATAAACAAAGAGTGATGACCGCCGCAAAATAAAATTTACCTTAGATCATGCGCATGTGTAAAGCATGTGCAGATGAGAGATCATTTCTGCGCCCAGCTTTATTTCTGTTACCCCCTCTTTACTTGAATTTGCGACTCAAGAATGTACGCTTCTTGTAATAACTATTTTGAATCTTAGCTGTATTCCACTGGGATCAATCCACTAGCATCAGGTTAATTCATCTATCAAATATGACACAAATATAGTAAATGGCACGTTCAAATCCCACTGGTTCCGAGACTTTTTCTGGCTCGTCTATAATTACAAGACCGAGCACTCGATCTTTATTTACTGTTTTATTCATGAATTGAAATTACTCCGAAGAAGTCTAACATTCAGAGCTAGCGGAGCATGTATTGTTCAACCCTTATAAAAATGTCCCCCCCTCCCCCTCCCCATGATAACAATGCCCCTACGCCACTGGGAGCAAATTAGGTTGGTTTAGAGTTTTGACAATGGTTTACAATTAAATCTACTTCTGAAATTCGAGCCATTAAATCTGAGAGTGACTTACCTGAGCAGAAAGCGACAGCGCCTCCTCGTCGATTGCACCAACAGTTCGCTAGAGCATCACAAGCTGAACAAAAATGATAGAAGAAATGAAAATTAATAACCGTGAATTATAGATTGAAGATGAACGCACGAATAACATTGATGGATAGAAAAGATGCACTACGGGTGTGGCAAGGGGCGATTAATATTCAATATTATCGGCAAAATTGTTGGTTAATTCGTTGTTTTGCAAGAAAGATTTTGGGGTGTTTGCCTCGTTGTTTGTTTGTTTTTACTTTCTTTCTTGCTTTCTTTTTCTGTACAAACGTTTTAAGACATGTGCCCCTTGAAAATGTCACATCACCCCTTTCCTTACACGAATGGCTGGAAAGACATTTCGAAAATTGCCTCCTTTCAAATTTTGTTTTTATTTTTGTATTGTTAATTAGTATGTTTGTGTGCTGTTTTGATTTTGTTTTGCTTGTTTCTCGTTGCTGTCTTGCCTCTCAGATTTGGAAAATGTAGTAAATTTTGTTTTCTCTTTTGTTCTCAGAGATGCATTTATCTAAATCATACCTGTCTTTAGATATTATAATTGTACATAATGTTACTACACAAGCTCTGTATGGAAAGGAATATAAGCCTAATCCTTGATAAACAAAGAAAATGGAAGTTAACGAATTAGGATTCCCTCGCATGGTCCGTTACTGAGTTGGTAGTTTCTGGTCGATTGATTACAGCTTCTTTTTTGTATGGATTTTGCGTAATCTATCACCGACCAGCTTTTCTAACTTTTCCCGCTTGTATTAAAACCAACTAAATAATTGGGTGGACTTTGATCATTGGATTCGACCCTGCTAATTAAAGGGACTTGGTAACATTGTTCAGATGAGAGAAAATGGTGCTAAGGTAATGAGTTCAATGCTAGATGTACAATTACAGATAATCTGAAAGTGAAAACGGACCATCATGCAAATATTGGGAAAAACTGATCTGATCAATTCCTTACTTCTCACAAATATGTTATCACAATTTAATAACATTTTAGACGATATTAAAGTGTTGAAAGATTTTTGAAGCCTGTCTTATGTCTTATTTTTAAGGAAAAACGGTTGGGAAAATTCAAAAAATGGTTGGGAGAATTTACTGTTAATCACTGTTAGAGAGTGTTGCACAGTGATGCCTTCAAAGAAAACCATACATATATCCTTGTGGTTTGAGAATTTCTCAGGATTGTTTGCCTGTTAGAGGGTAAGTACAGTAGAAGGAATATAATAAGTGACATTTCATACACAAATTACACAGTTTTTTCATCAACATTCAACAATGTATAACTCAAGCTTGTATTTCTTCATGGACTGCCCTCTCTTGACAGCTAGCTGGTAGTCTTGCATCAGGGTCCCTCTTCATGAATTCTGCGACATCGAAATCCTCATCGGTCTCTTGGAACTCGAAGGCCATGGCGACCACCAGCATGGCCATGAAAGCGATCAGGATCTTGGAAACCATTGTCTGAAAAGGAATGGAAAAAAAGTTCTTGATGAATTCTCAACTAGTTGAATTTTAGAGAGCTGAAATACGACCGATAGATAAAGCTCCAAATCATAGCAAGAAAGGTTTAACTTTGACATTTAGGTCGGTATACAAATATATAAACATGAACAAAATGAAGAAGAAAAACACAAGTGTATAATATGGATATTATTAGTCCAAATAAGAGGATGATAAGGAATACATGAAACCTCTAGTGTCGGGGAATCTACTATAAAGCTCTATCTGACTCTCTTTTTTAAAAGGGTATTACATTTACGACCTTTTAAAACACAGATTTGGGATAGGTGTGTCAACTTTCTCAGAGAGCACACTAGTTTTATAACTGACGTGCTATCAGTGAAGAAAACAAGGGCAGGGATGGGATTAATATTTTTTCTATATAGGCAGGAATGAAAAGGCGACCGTGCAGATTGATGTCCTCTCATGATTATTGATCGAATACAAACTATTAAACATACTTTTAAAATGGAGAGGAGCAGACACCTCGTTATGTCAGAAATGGCATGCAAAAATATAAAAAAAAACAAAGCCCATAATGTAGGTCTAGGTGTATATGTTGTATTTTTAGATCTTGAAAAAATTCTTTAAAAATATTATCATTATAATTGTTGCAATAAAGCAGTTATATACATCACAGAAATGAAATAAATTAAAGGAACAGTATGAAGTTACGACACATATTAGCAATAGCTATTTTCTAATACTGTTCAAAATTTTGAAAAAAGGCAAAATATTGTAATTTGCAGCAATACTTACGATTTTGTGAAATTTGCTGGCTTGGTGAGACAAGTTGATTGATGCTTGTTGATCGCCTTAGCTCTTGTTCTTCCAAGCCCAACCTATCCTCCCGTATATACTATAATCCCGTCTCTCATGACTGACCCATCTTCGGTTGCGGTAATAAACCTGGCATTTGATCCCGGCATTTGATTGACTGTTTGTTAATTTGGTTAGATTAATGGAGATCACGTAGTAACTCAAACAAGAAGTTCATTTATTTCCTTTATTTCGTTTTAATAGCTTAAGCATTACCAAGATTGCTTCATATAGACATAAGTTTGATTAGTCTTATTTGTCTTTGTTTTGAGTATTCCCCAGTCACACACAGTGGCGGATCCAGGGGGGGGGGGGGCAGGGGCCCGGCCCTCCCCCTGGGAACAAAAACATGTACAAACACGTGATTTTTACCTTTTTTGGGGGGTGCAATTTTTCAAATTTTCGATCCCCCCCCCAAAAAAAAAATGTGCTCACTACCCCCCCCCCCCCCCCCCACCCCGCCCATTCCAACCTAGAATGGTTGTTAATAAAAGGTCAGTCCGGGGTTAATTTGGAGTCGGTTTGTCTGTCTGACCGAGGCACTTATAAATAAGATTTGTTGTTGTTTAAACTATGCATTTTGAGGAAGCACTTATCTCTTAGGTTTCAAAACCAATGTTAGAATAAGAATTTCTCGAAAGTTTTTATGATCATATGGTATTTTCTGATGTTTTTTTTAAACACCGTTTTATAAACATATAGGTATCTTTACAACAGTGTCATTTTGTTTCAAACCAGTGATATGGCTATATGATGTACATGTAAATGTATATATTCGACTAGACCTACTACTTCTATGCTGGGCTTCTTGCAAGCAGTACAAGTAGATTCTGCTTCTAAGGGGTCCCAACCATTATATTGAAAAATTGTCATTGTAAATTGTTTTTTATTGGTTGAATAAAGATTTTAATTGAATTGAAATATTGTAATATAATGATCACGAAGATGGAAAGATTGCACTTCACTCCATGTCGGTTTGATACTTGTTTGCATCATCATCATCATCCCGTTGGCCCGTTCTAAGGGGGAAGGGATAGGAGTCGGTCGGGTTTACTCATTAAACCGGTGCTGTACACACTCTGAATGTGGCTACCAAAAAAAAATCAATAATTTAAAAGTCCTTATTATTGTCGTCATTATGTAAACATTCGAATTGCTTGAAATATAAAGCTATAACTAAGGAGGCACATATCCTGACCTGACCTACAATATTTACATTTCACAAGTATAATGTGTGTGTGCATCCATCGTTGTAAAAGTTAAAGGTTCTTATTAAACGGTTGAAAGAAATCTTAGTGGTGATAAGATAATATTGCTTACATTCTGGTTTAATTTATTATTTTCCTACAACGGAATAGCCTTCCCATGCCCGCACCCCACACGCACACCCCCCTCTCTCTCTCTCCACCCTACTCCCTCCCTGGCCCCTTTCTCTCTTTCTTCCTCTCTCTCTCCACCCTACTCCCTCCCTAGCCCATTTCTCTCCCCCCCCCCCTCTCTCTCTCTTCTTGTCTTCCCATATCTCTCCTAGACCTCACATTATACAAAGAGATCAGAGATTCAGAAGGTATATTTAAATCTTCCTTTTTAATTCATGACTGCTTAATATGACAAACACATCAATAGGCCAGTTCTGTCATGTACACACAATTTATGCATATGCCTTTCTGAAGCGCCTCGATACGAATTATTTCATTCACTTGTTGCGAATAAAATGTATCTTAATAGTCAGAATTCAAATTGCATACATTACTTGTTGCTAGGCAGGACAAAAATTATGGCCTACACATTATTTTGTGCAAATATAACAAATTATTGAGTGTCACGCGACACCATTTCAGAAAAGGATACTCGCTAACAAATACACTAGCTATCGTCAAACTACAACTAGCACATCCTTTTGTCTCCTTTGTATTAAATCAAACTGTTGAAATATCTTACTGTAAACTTTATTTCAGTAATTCATGATCATCCGATATACATAGAAACACCTGTTTAGTACATCCTTTGGCATGACACGATTCAGAATAAACTCACAGATCTGAACGATTCGCATTGTCTATTATGACAATCGGAGTTGATTATAAAAATGACATCAAAATCATAAGAGGTTGGTGATCAAAAGGCAATGTAAAAGAATGCTCATAATATAAGAGTAGTATTTATGTTTGTATCTCATGCTAGGAGTCCACTGGGCCGCGCCAGTTGGCGCCAGTTTGCGCCAATGCAATTTACTGTGGCGCCTAGTGTCGCCAATAAGGTGCCTAGTGGCGTGTAGTGGCTCAAACTGCCTCCCAACTGGCTCGTGGTGGCCCGTAACGGCACCAAATTTGAATGTGGCGGCAAGAAAATTTCAAAATGTTTGAAATTTTCGTCGCGCCACTTGCATCGAGCAATCAGCGCCAAGTGTCCGCCAAGTGGCACCAAATGGCGCGAACATATCGCCCTTTGGCGCAAACAATCCGCCTATTGGAATCCCCTGGAATGTAATGGCGCGCGCCAAGTTGCGCCAATGAGATTTCGCGCCACATGGCGCCACTTGGCGCCAAGGGGCACCTTGTTTGCGCCACTACGCGAGCCAAACGGCACCCGATTGGTGACTACTTCGCGCCAAATGCCACCTGATTGCCCGCCATTCGGCGCCACTTGCCGCCTATAACAGCAGGGCGGCATCGCAGGACTTTCTCACAGTGATGGCGGCAGTTCTCCAAGCTCTAGGACGTCCCATGCCTGATAGTGCTTCCTGATGAGGTTGTGCAGCATGACGGCAGCTTCAATGAGCAAGCGGACTGTGTCTGGTTCCTGTCTCATCTGGCCAAGGAAGCACTGGAACCGCAGAGCCAGAATACCAAAGGCATTTTCAACCACACGCCTTGCCCTGGACAGCCTGTAGTTGAAGATCTTCTGCTGTTGGTCCATGTTACGCCGGCCATAAGGCTTCATCATGTACGTCCTCATGGCGAAGGCATAGTCTCCCACGAAGAAGTACGGCATAGCGTGCTCTTCATCATCATGGGGAAGAGGAGCTGGATCTGGGATGCCTAAAGTGCCAGCTTCAATGCACTCCTTCAGTTCACTGTTGTTGTAGATCTGGGCATCAGACTGATGGCCAACCCCACCCACATCGATCCACAGGAACTGGTACTTTGAATCTACCAGAGCCATCAGGACAACCGAGAAGAACTGCTTGTAGTTGAAGTAAAGGCTGCCTGATTTGTTGGGCTTCTGGAGACGGATGTGCTATCCATCATAGCCTCCAAGACAGTGAGGAAGATTCCATCTGGCTTCAAAATCACCTGCAACCTCAAGCCAGCCTTCATTGGTTGTGGGGAGGGAGATGACTTCTGTAGCATACTCATCCACTACCGCTCTGGCTACATCAGGGACAAACTTCTGGATGGTTTCCTTGCCCATTCGGAAGTTGAAAGACAGCTCGGCATAGGTGGCCCCATTGGCGAGATGGCGCAGGAAGACGGACAACTTGAGACCAGGGGAATGGCCTTCCTGATGTGGGTGTCCTTTCTCTGCAAGTGGGGTGTAAGCCTGACCAACAGGTCATCAAACATCTCTGGGGACACCCTGGTGTAGTTCTTGAACTTCCTCCTGTCATTCTCACTCAGCTCTTCCATCAAAGTGTGGTACTGTCCACGTTCGGCCCTCAACTGGGTGGAGCATGGGTCTAAACCACCAGGTGTGCTTCCTTTTCTTCTTAGGAGGCTCTTCTTCTTCAGGATTGGCCAGCATAAGTTGATAGGCAGTGGCCACCTCAGAATCTCTCATCTTCTGATGGAGCAGCATCATCACTCCAACATTATCAAAAGCCTCAGACATATCAAAATTGTAAATATTTAGTAGAGATGTTGTTCATACAGCAGCTGAGGAGGGTCTGAACCAGGTGGCCAATGGCCGGTATTTATTTAGTCGGCAAGTAGCGCCAAGCGGCGGCAAGTTCAAACCAATTTGGCGACCTTTGGCACAAACTAATCACCAAGTGGCGCAAAGTAGCCGTCTATTGGCGCGAATGGCGCCAACAGGGTGAATTTTGGAATCAAATGGCCGTGTAATGGCGCAAACTGGCGCGAACTGGCGCAACATTTTGGAGCAAGCCGGGTGGCATTTGGCGCACGCCATATGGCACCCAGTTTATTCCATATGGCGACACATGCCGAGCGGACATTAATTCGGCGCCACAGCGAGCCACTACGCGCCAATCACATAATTTTTGGCGCGAACTGGCACCAACTGGCGCCGGCCCAGTGGACTCCTAGCATCACAAGTCAATCGGGAATCCAAACTTACTAAAAATATAACACGTCTTTACAAGGCAAGTAAGTTCAAAATATACCGTACATGTATCATACCATTGCATAATCATAATCATAATGATGCGAAGAAAAACCTGGAATGTTTATCATACAAATATTGAAATCCAATACTGAATACAATTATAATAAACATGTATCGTATAATAATCGTGTGGAGGTGTCGTGGTCGAGTGGATATGTCACCGGACTGTGGATCACAAGGTCCGCGGCACTAATGGACTTTGGCAAGACATTGATCTGCATTTGCCACTCTCCACCCAGGTGTTAACTGGGTACCCGGTAGGATGCGAAAGTTAATGTGGTTGGATTAGCAAGTGGCGCTTGTAAAATGGCGACTGGCTGGAAAGCTCTCCAGGGAGTGGAAAATGTGCATACATTTTGATGCAGTTAAGCCTGAATCCGATGACCGGGATGATAATAATTATGTGCTGCGCCTAGAAACAAAGTTTTAGGACGCATTATAAATGTGAGCTATTATTATTATTATTACATCCATATTGGATGTAACAAAACAACCTGGAAAGTGTTTCCTCAAATGGATTTATTATATAGTACTGGTGAATGTGGTTAAACATGTACAAACAATTATCCATTTCAAAATAAATATTACACTGATAACTCAGGCATGTTACATTGACAAAAGAGACACGTATCTTAACATTACAGCCGCATATTTATATATGCACTTGAAGAATTTTTAAAAACATCCAGGAAAATATTTCCTCAGACACATTTTAAAATCTAGAACTGGATGTAGTTTAAAATGTACGAACAATTATGCATGTCCAACAAAATGTATTAACACTGATGACCTAGGCCTGTATTTATACACCCTCACCAGACAAAGCTAGTTCTCAACTACATGTATTATATTAAGTTCTATCAAGTTTGGTGACAAGATAACTAGAGCAATATAGCTCTTAAAGCCCGTCTGCACTAGTTTGGCCTGGGGAATTAGACCTCCCTGCAAGGTCACTGACAGGTGGTTATCTCATCAAATCAGCTCTCGATTAACATAAGAAAAAGGGGATCATGGGGACCAACAGGCATGGATTAGGCATTGTTTTCTATATAGAGGGCGCAAGTAGCTATAAGTAGTACATAGGGGCTTTAATATCTGGATCATTTCTGTTGACAAATTCACAAGTTAATTTAGATTGTATTTAATCATATTTTATTGAACATTTCCAATGAAATTGACATATACAGTGACATTTTGATAATTTGAAATATTACATACCTCAACTCATAACTCACTTTGTGAAAGTTGAGTGGTATTTCATACATTGCATGGAAATAACCTAAAACAAAATGGTAAAAGTCTAAAATACACATATACTTAGTATAAACATATACTTGGTACATGAACTGTCTAATGCATTACAATTCATTCAACCATGTCTCAGATATTGACAAAATATTATATGGATACATTTAAGAAAATGTTCGGCGTGATCTTTTTTGTTATCCAAGCTCCTAACATGAGTTGGCCGAGACATACGAGTCATTTGAGCTGCCCAAGTCGGCCGAATTGTCTGAGACATTTGAGCTGCCCAAGTCGGCCAAGTTGTCTGAGTCATTTGAGTTGCCTGAGTAGGCCGAGACATACGAGTCATTTGAGCTGCCCAAGTCGGCCGAGTAGTCTGAGACATTTGAGCTGCCCAAGTCGGCCAAGTTGTCTGAGTCATTTGAGTTGCCTGAGTTGGCCGAGACATATGAGTCATTTGAGCTGCCCAAGTTGGCCGAGTTGTCTGAGACATTTTGAGCTGCCCAAGTTGGCCGAGTTGTCTGAGACATTTAAGCTGCCCAAGTCGGCTGAGTTGTCTGAGACATTTGAGCTGCCCAAGAAGGCTGAGGTGTCTGAGTCACTTGAGTCGTCCGAGTCACTTGAGTCGTCCGAGGCACTTGAGCCGTCCAAGTCATGTAAGCTGTAAATGAAACAGATATTTCTTATCATCTGAATGAAAGATGAGAAATAAAATATCAACAACTATCAGAAAAACTGAATGTACCAGTCTCAAAAAACATTTTGATCAGTGAATGAAGAAGAAAAAAAAAATAGTAGAGACTACAGTTTAACAAAATCATCAAAAACACACCCACAAAAACATTGCAAAATCTAACAATTTAAGGTTTGAAGCACTTTTAACAGCAGGGAATTTGTTCAATAAAGCCGTTACTGAATATTTAGTTTTGTAAGACAAGAAATCTTCAATTGTTTTAAGGTACGCAGTATTACTATGTCGCATGCTCCCTACCGAGGTATATATCATCATTATATCTTTTCTTAGTATTCCACTGCTGGAGGCACTTTATATTGTTCAATTTCCATTCGATTCAATTCATTTTATTTATGTCTCCAACAAAACATTACAAATCAATTATAAACATTTACAACAGATGTAGAAATACATATTGAAAAAACAGGGTCAACTAAAAAAAACTAACAAAAGGAATTACTGATGCAAAGTCTACATGCTGTTATCTGATTATTA
The DNA here is from genome assembly GCF_000002235.5 of Strongylocentrotus purpuratus. Classification (NCBI taxonomy): domain Eukaryota; kingdom Metazoa; phylum Echinodermata; class Echinoidea; order Camarodonta; family Strongylocentrotidae; genus Strongylocentrotus; species Strongylocentrotus purpuratus. The sequence continues at coordinate 36,789,216 of NW_022145594.1, forward strand.
AAAACAAATCATATATTATGCCTACTGTACTAACCTTTGCAAACGTGCGAGGGTGTGGAGAAATGAGTTCAAGTCATCTTGAGCAACTCCATTGAATCTGAAGTTGTCCTTCCTAATATGAGGAAAACAACCCTGTAATATACAACAGGCAACATAGCATGTAAACATTGTATCAGTTACAAATAAGTGGATCTATTTCATTCTGGCATATAATCTATTTTCTTGGGAAATATGCACCCAACAGTAAAATCCCATAAACTAAAGATGGAGAATTAAAAGAAACTAAAGGAACAATTTTGCACGAGAGATTAACAAAACTTTCAGAAATAAATGGAACCAATACATACTGCAATTTCATAAAAACCTGTAGTATTAATAATAATAATTAATAATACAATAGTTTTACTATAGTAGTACTGGTTTTAGTATCCACTATAGCAGTAATTGAATTATGATACTGAAATCAAGTGGGTTTTTTTTGGTTAATACCTGTGAGGACAAATCATTAAACTTTTTATCATACTATATTAGGAGATCAGAGAACAACTACATAGAACGGAAGAGCAATACTTGTATGATTCAACCCTAAAAGGGCTTGGGTGAGTGGAATTCATAAGTTGCTTCCTTTCCTGTTAGCAATGTGTTTGAGAAAAAAATTATTTTCAAAATCTGTCCTGAATTTATAGCCTAGAGTCTAGAGCATCTTTGATACTAAATTTATAGAATTTAAAGATTGATTACTGCGCAGTGTCAAGAATGATTGCACTATGAACAGCCAAAATAGACATTTACCCATATGTAACATACACAATGCAGAATAAACAAGATGAATGTAACTACATCTGTGATTTGACTCCCCCTACATGTATGTTCAATGATCAATGATCCAGTGACCTTTAACATCTGACCTCATGAACCTAAACTCTTTTCATGAGGTAGTTTGGGTGAAACTGGTTCCTTTCTTTTTAAATTCTTAGACTAATAAGTTATTTTCTGGAATTTGTACCAGTTCATGACCCTGTTACCATTCCCCTTAGATCTCTTACACTCAAGATCTACTCAGTTCATCCTTACAGGTATGTACGTACTTGAGCCAAGATTGGTTTAAAGTGTCTATATATCACACTAACAGTAAATGTATGTGATTTTTTCAATTACGAAAAGCACATCCACCCTGACGTACTTATCACTAGCTCTTTCATTGGAACCCTCATGTCTCATTGACTTTTGAAAGTTCACCCACCGTAATTTGATCAAAATAGGTTGCAAGCTCGCCATTGCCTATAATACACATGTAAAACAAGTCGAACTTTGGGCTCAGTTTGCCAAGCGATTGTAAGGTTTTAGGTCAAGCACACGAAGGATAAGAAGCATGAATTATAATAGATCAGTTCTGATCGGTTCATTATGTCCATTTTAGCCACCCCACCGTAATTTTTCCATTGAAGATGAGCAAACATTTTGCCGAGGTAAGCAAAAACATGAATATTCATGATCGCCATGGACTATTCGATTATTTACAGAGGGGTGCACTTGTGCACCACACCAAACTCCCCTACTTTAAGTCAAGTATTGCATTGTATTATGCAGTTTGGTAGGTTTATTTTAATAACTGTTTAATTATCAGATATCAATGATAGTTTAAAGGTATGGAAAATGTTCTTGTATTTTATATTTAGCAAAGCTATCTCACATACAAATTCACTACCAAGTGTCGTCTAATCCACCGATTGTCGTCTGCTATATACGTCCAGCGAGCGAAAATGAGACAACCGGAGCAATATGTTTCAGCTCCCAACGAGCTCGTATTATGCTTGTGGTAAGCTTACTAAGATCGTTATTTTAGGCTGTATAAAGCTCGTAACACGCTTGCAGAACGCTAGTGACAAGCTTACAAAATCTTGGCGAGTTCGTGCCGAGTTCGTGGTGAGCTCGGGGGAAAATTGGGGAGCTCGTGGCAAGCTCGCTGGAAAACGAGGGAGCTCTTGGCGAGCTTGGGGGGTAAACAGGGGAGGTCGCCGCGAGCTCGGGGGTAAACTGCGGAGCTCGTGGCGAGCTCGCTGGAAAACGGGGGAGCTCGTGGCGAGCTCGGGGGTAAACTGGGGATCTGTGGCGAGCTCGCGGGTAAAAGGGGAGCTCGTGGCAAGCTCGGGAGTAAACTGGGGAGCTCGTGGCGAGCTCGGGGGTAAACTGGGGAGCTCGTGGCTAGCTTGGGGTAAACTGGGGAGCTTGCCACGACCTCGGGGGTAAACTTGGGAGCTTGCCAAGACCTCGGGGGTAAAACTGGGGAGCTGGTGGCGAGCTCGCTGGAAAACGGGGGAGCCCGCCACGAGCTCTGGGAAAACGGGGGAGCTCACATGAAAAAGGGGGAGCTCGCCACGATCTCGCTGGTAAACAGGTGCTTGTGACGAGGTGATAGGTTACTTATAGGTTAGACATATGATATGTATACGTTAAATACGTTATGCATACGCCCAAATTATTAATGCTGCAGAATTTTCGATGTTTTGGGGGGCGTGTGCCGACGTTTTGACATTATTTCATGATTTTTCATACGCTAGCTATAAGTTTCTCTAAAACGTCATGTGTGACCGGGCCATTACCGGTAGATTTGTTTCAGCATGTAATATTAGTACACAAATACCTGTATGGAGGATGCCTTTGCTTTCAATGTAGAGTAGAACTCCTCATTGAGATACCTTCCAAGTGTCAGGTCAGTCAGGTTTGGCATAGAACACAGTGCTTCTGCTAGGTGATGTGAGGCTTGTGTGGAACACTGGAGATCATCAAGCTTGAGAGTCTTGATCTGCATTCATGATGGATATATTAAAGTAACCCATCTATACATGCATACATTTTATTTACTAATTCCTCACTTTGTTGTTACATTTCACACATAATCCATTAATTACATTCTTGCAATCATAGTGACATTCCCAACAAAAATAATGAATAGATTTTGTTTTCAAATTAATATCTTGTGTTTTGAAAAAAAGAACACACTCAAGTTTCTATGAAGAGGAGAATTTAGTAAGAGTGATTTTCTTAAAACTCTTTAGGTTTTCTTCACAGGGCTTCCATCCTGTTTGCATTGATAAGTCCTACCCCTACCTCCACTGGAATTAATAAAGCCCATTACGATTTTGCTATCAATGTATTTGAAGGTGTTCATAAATCTGGATTTCATGTACACAAGACCCCTAAGTAAGGAGGTTTCTTGCTATGGTTCAGTTTGGTAAATTCAAGACTTTATAAAAAATAAAAAATTGAGCTCGTTACCCTTACTGTACTGGGGGGGGGGGGGCTGGGAAGCCCCACCTACACATTTTTTGAGAAGTCTTACGCACATTTTGATACCATTTGTTGAAATCGGATATACCTGTAAGGTGTTACATAACACTTAGTATGCGCATGTCATAAAAAATTGCTATAATTGCATATATTCATGTACAAGCTGAAGTTTAAGTACAGGTTGAGATTTATTTTGTCATAAGGGGAGATATGAATTGATATCAAATTGCTTTAATATGTATCTTAAAGTAACTTGATGTATTCCAGGACAAAAGAATACATTAGATATAAAACCTAAGATATAATTGAAAGCTTAAAGTTCTGGTGCTCCCGGTAAATTTCAAATATTGCAAATAGCACCTAAAGCCATTCCATGGTAGCTGCGATCATGAAAATCTCAGAATAAGCAATTCTGATGTATTATTTTCAAACGGAAATAGCAAATCGGTCGATTGTGGTCTAGAAACATTGTTTTAGAGCTAAAATAACGTCAGTCTTGAGAGGGCGCTATAAAACATAAAGAGTTTATTATTTACAATTTCATTACTGCTTCCGAGCTGGTGCCGGTGGTGTTGGAGCTTAGGTTTGAGAGAGAGCCTCGATCACCCGCGATAGCATATTCTTTAATTTGGAGAGGCGTGTGTCATAATCCACCGTAGCAGGCAGTGATTTTTTCTTGGATTTTTTGCTTGAACTCAATTTCAAAGTTGCTTTCTTCGTTTCTCCCGTGGAACTCTTGGGTTCATGAGGCGGGTGTACGTGTGAGGCAGTCGCGGGGTACTTGGACCCATGTTGTTAATCAGCCCCCTGGACGTTCCGGGTCAGGGTCCTGAATTGCCTCTGCCCGCTAACTCCGCGGGTTTCAGAGAGGCCGGGGCCATGACGAAATTGAAGATAATTTCTTCAAAAAAGGACCGAAAAGCTCTGATATTGTTCCCAAAGGAAACAACCGTAATTAGTTTACAGTTTATTAAAGTAATTCGCCGGAAAACACCCATTTCCCGGAGAAAAAAGCGTTGATATTTCACAAATTTTCACAAATGCATGAAAGAGTTACTCTTTCAAAATGGCGACGAAGCCTTAATGAGTGCACATGGGCAGAGCGGGCTCTCAATTAGTCTCTTCACGAGACTCATGAAGTAAGTTAAGAATAAAGTCAATAAAAAACATAGGAAATAGGAAATAAGCGTATATTAATAATTTATGCAAATTAACCTTTGCATTTTCAAATATCATTCAAAAAGAATGAACCTCATGAATTAGAAATGAAAAAAACATTTATTCAAATCATTTTAAAGATTCTTCACAAGTCTAAAGACAATTATATAGAGTTCTTTGTAAAATGCATAAAATTAGCATTTTGCATAATTGATTCAATTCAATTCATCATCATTTATTTCAATCATTAAGTAATTCAATAATATATATATACATAGTAAAATGAAACCATCATAATCTTATTTTCGTGTTCATCGGACATTCGACGGCCGAGATAATTGGGAGGAGGGGAGAAGGGGGGGTGCTCAAAATAGTCCAGTACAGTAAGGGTTAAAATACTGTATGACTATCAATCACACTTGGAAAAGGTTGGATATTCATTATTGATCAAAATAATGTAAATCTCATACACACTTGATTTTCAACTGTGTAGTTTGCTTTTATTTCATGTTTCATTTCTATTCCAATATATCAAGTGAATGGCCTTTAAAAAAAAATGGTGTTTGGAAAATAAAACATATATACATGTGAACCACTTAAATATTACTGCACTGTTTCTTTCTTTCAATGCACCTCCATGACATTTAGATTAGTACACACATACCTGTATGGAAGACGCCTTTGCTTTCAATGTAGAGCAGAACTCCTCCTTGGGTTCCCCTCCAAAGAGTGTCAGGTCAGTCAGGTTTGGCATAGAACACAGTGTTTCTACTAGATGATCTGATGAGGCTAGTGTGGTACTCTGGTCAACATCAAGCTTGAGAGTCTGGACCTTCATTGTTTGTGAATATAGTTAATCAACTTATCTATACACACATATATTGTATTTACTGATTTCTAATTTAATTCTTACATTTAACACAAATTCCATTAATTATATAGTTTCATTCATGATAACATTCTTAACAAAACTGATTGAATAGAATTTATTTTCAAATTCAATTCTTGTCTGTTGAAGAGAAAAACGCACTCAAGATTTTAGGGCTTCCAACCTGTTTGCATTGATAAGACGTTCTCCTACTAACACTAAAATTATCAGTACCCGTAAATATGCATTTATCGTTATTGTATAAAAGATATTCAGAACTTTGGATTTTATGTGCACAAGATCCCTAATTTAGGAGCTTTGCTGTTATGCTTCAGTATTGTAAATTCAAGCCTTAATTAAAACTGGCTTAAAAAACTATATGGCAAATTTTTCATATCAATCTTATAAACACTTGCATTTAATATGAATCAGCCAACACTGTGTAGTTTACTTTTATTCCATGTTTCATGACTGTCCAAATATAACAAGTGAATGGCCTTTAAAAAAAGGTGTTTGGAAAAAAATAAATATAAGTGTTCACCATCTAACTATTATTACTGTTTATTTCTATCAATTACCCTCCATGACATATATATTAGGAAACACATACCTGTATGGATGATGCCTTTGCTTTCAATGCAATGTAGAATTCCTCATTGAGATCCCCTCCAAAGAGTTCCAGGTCAGTCAGGTTTGGCATAGAACACAGTGCTTCTGCTAGGTGAAGTGATGAGGCTGGTGTGGAACAATCGATAACACCAAGCTCGAGAGTCTGGACCTGCATTCATGATGAAAATAGTTAAGCAGCTCAACCATACACATATATGCTTTATTTACTAATTTCTCCCTGTATTCTTACGTTTCACACAAATTACATTCATTATAATTGTATATTTATACACTGTTGGTCAGAATGGTGGAATAATTATTTTTACCCCAATTTATTGAATGATTTTGACAATTATTTATTCCTAATAGATCTAGATAATATTATACATTCTCAGATTTTATTGAATGACAATTGGGGAGTGTTTGTTTTGTGTGACTGCTAAAGCATGTGTGTGCTACTATGCTAATCAACTAGGGGACCTACGTCCCTAAGTCATAACTGACAGTAATGGGGATTAATACCTCATAAAAGGGCACTAATATAGCATATCGACACGGTTTCGATCCTGGGGGCTCACAGTCACGAGGCCATTGCCTAGCAAATGAATCATGACTGTACGCAGCGGGCGCTAGGGTACGTCGACACCCCCACAAAAACAAAAAAACTAAGAAAATGCAACAATTTTTCAATAATTCATTGCATTTTGCCCCGACCCCAAACATAACAAAAAATCTTCTACGTGGGCATGCCTTGAACCATAATGCATGGCCCTACAGAGGAATTTTTCCTGTTGGGGACTGGGGGAACAGGCAATGAATTATTGACAATTTGTTGCATTTTCTTTGGTTGTTTGTTTTTGTGGGGGCGTCGACGTACCCTAGCGCCCGCTGCGAACAGTCATGATTCATTGGCTAAGCAATGGCCTCGTTACTGTGAGCCCCCAGGATCAAAACTGTGTCGATGTGCTATATTAGTGCACTTTTAAGAGGCATTAATGCCGATTACTGTCAGTTATGACTTAAGGACGTAGGTCCCCTAGTTGATTAGCATAGTAGCACACACATGCTTTAGCAGTCACACAAAAAGAACACTCCCCAATTGTCATTCAATAAAATCTGAGAATGTAAACTATTATCTAGATCTATTAGGAATAAATCATTCGATAAATTGGGATAAAAATAATTATTCCACCATTATGACCAACAGTGTAGTAACATTCTCGAAATGATATAATTGAATAGATTTAATTTTCGAATTCAATTCTTGTCTATTGAGAAAAAGAACACACTAAAGTTTATATGGAGAGGATGATTTAGTAAGAGTGATTTAAGCAAAATTGTACATGTATTCATTTTAGGGCTTCCAACCTCTTTCCATTGATAATTCCTACTTCTACTAACACTGAAATTAATAGTACCCAGAATTATGCATTTGCTATCAATGTATTAAAGGTATTTAACTCTTCATTTCATGTGCACAAGACCCCTAATTCGGGAGGTTGGTTGATTTGTTACAGTTTGGTAAATTCAAGCCCTTGTTAAAATTAGTTCTTCAAAACCTATATGACACATTAAACGAATAAATCAAACTTGGAAAAGGTGAGAAATTGATAATTAAACAAAGTAATTCCAATCTATACACACTTTCATTTTAACTGAATCAGCTTAAAGTGACTTGATAACATTGTTGAAGGTTGATGAAAAAAATTGCTTAATTTTTTTTATAAAATGTTCCTTACTATATTCCTTCTACTGTACTAACCCTCTGACATGCAAAACATCCTGACAAAATTCTCAAACCACGAAGATATCTATGGTTTTCTTTGAAGGCGTCGATGTACGACACTCTCTAACAGTGATTAACAGTAAATTCTCCCAACCATTTTTGAATTTTCCTATCCCTTTTTCCATGAAAAAAAGACATAAAACAGGCTTTAAAAAATCTGTCAACACTTAAATGTCTGGTATGGAATGTAGAGCCATTGTATTGCTTTGTAAGATTTCTATTCACCTAAAATGTAATTAAATTGTTCTTGTCTTGATGCTGAACAGGCTTTGACAAGTAGCAGAATAAAAGTAGAATAATATAGTTGGGAGAATTAAGGAATCGATCAGATCAGTTTTTCCTAATTTGTACCATGAATAATGGTCCGTTTTCACTCAAATTTTCAGATTATCTTTAATTGTACATCTAGCATTGAAGTCGCTACCTTAGCACCACTATCTCTCATCTGAACAATGTTACCAAGTCCCTTTAAGTGTAGTTTGCTTTTATTTCATGTTTCATGACTATTCCGATATATCAAGTAAATGGCCTTAAAGGGGGTGTAGCATGGCGATTACTGGTTAACGCCATCACCGACTTCTTGTGAACAACTGCACATAAACGAATGGACTTGATTGGCCCCTAGTCAGGCCACGGGAAAGACACGTAGTCTCGTCATGCTACACCTTCTTTAAAAAAAAGGGTGTTTAGAAAAAATACATATATAATTATGTGCAACATGACACCATTTCTGCTCTTTCTGTCTATCAATGATCCTCCATGACATTTAAATTAGGAAACACATACTTGTATGGATGATGCCTTTGCTTTTAATGCAGTGTATAAGTCCTCATTGAGATCCACTCCAAAGAGTTTCAGTTTAGTCAGGTTTGGCATAGAACACAGTGCTTCTGCTAAGTGATGTGATGAGGCTGGTGTGGGACACTTGAGATCATCAAGCTTGAGAGTCTGGACCTGCATTGTTTGTAAATATATTTAAACACCAAGTCTATACATGCAAATGTTTCATGTACTAATTTCTGACTGTATTTTTACATTTCACACAGATTACATTAATGACATAGTTGTATATATAATAACATTCTCAACAAAAATGATGGAATACTTTTTTTTCCAGTTCGATTCTTGTATATTGCGAAAAATAAAACACTAAAGTTTATATGGAGAGTTAAAACAAAAAACAATTCAATATGAGTTCTTTATATGGCTTCAAACCTGTTTGCATTGATGATACCTACTCCTACTAACACTGAAATTAATAGTACCAGAAATATGCATTTGCTATTAATGTATTGAAGGTATTCATAACTCTGGATTTTATGTGCACAAGACCTCTAAGTCAGGAGGTTTGTTGATTTGTTACAGTTTGGTAAATGCAATCCTTTGTCAAAAATGGTTCCTCAAAACCTATTATACACATTAGAAAAATAAATCAAACTTAGAAAAGGTGAGAAATTGATAATTGAACAAAATAATTTCAATCTTATACACACTTCAATTTCAACTGAATCAGCTTAAGTGTAGTTTGCTTTTATTTCATGTTTTATGACTATTCCGATATATCAAGTAAATGTCATTAAAGGGGGTGTAGCATGGCGATTACTGGTTAACGTCATCAACGACTTCTTTTGGACAACTGGACGTAAACGAATGGATATGATTGGCCCCTAGTCAGGCCATGGGAAAGACACGTAGTCTCGTCATGCTACACCTTCTTTACAAAAAGAAGGTGTTTGGAAAAAAATACATATATAATTATGTGCCCCATGAAACAATTTCTGCTCTTTCTGTCTATCAATGATCCGCCATGAAATTTACATTAGGAAACACATACTTGTATGGATGATGCCTTTGCTTTCAATGCAGTGTAGAATTCCTCATGGAGATCCTCTCCAAAGAGTTTCAGGTAAGTCAGGTTTGGCATAGAGCACAGTGCTTCTGCTAGGTGATGTGATGAGGCTGGTGTGGGACACTCGAGATTATCAATCTTGAGAGTCTGGACCTGCATTGTTTGTGAATATATTTAAACACCAAGTCTATACATGCAAATATTTGAATTACTAATTTCTGACTTTTTTCTTACATTTCACACAGATTACACTAATTACATAGTTGTATTCATAAAAACATTCTCAACAAAAATGATTGAATTTTTTTTTCCAGTTCAAATCTTGTTTATTGAGAAAAAGAAAGCACTAAAGTATATAGGGGGAGGTTTCTTAAAAACATAATTCTATATAATTTTGTTAAAGGGCTTCCAACCTGTTTGCATTGATAGTACCTACTCCTAATAACACTGAAATTAATAGTACCAGAAATATGCATTTGCTATTATAATAATAATAATAATAATAATAACTTTTATTTACCCAGGGTAGCCACTTCAGTTATGAAACTGTTCTTCCAGCGGGCCCTGCATAACATAATATGTTATTACTACCCTTCTCCAATCTAATATGCTGAGCGCCTAGCTAGAAGGCAGAAGGTCCCATTGTTATAAGTCTTTGGTATGACTCGGCCGGGGTTCGAACCCACGACCTCCCGTTCATGAGGCGGGCGCTCTAACGACTGAGCCACCATGCCCGGTTATCATTATAAAGGTATTCATAACTCTGGATTTCATGTGCACACGACCCCTTATTCAGAAGGTTTGTTGATTTGTTACAGTTTAATTAATTCAAACCTTTGTCAAAATTGGTTCCTCAAAACCTATAAGACACATTAAAAAAATAAATCAAACTTAGAAAAGGTGAGAAATTGATAATTGAACAAAATAATTTCAATCTTATACACACTTCCATTTCAACTGAATCAGCTTAAGTGTAGTTTGCTTTTATTTCATGTTTTATGACTATTCCGATATATCAAGTAAATGTCATTAAAGGGGGTGTAGCATGGCGATTACTGGTTAACGTCATCAACGACTTCTTTTGGACAACTGGACGTAAACGAATGGATATGATTGGCCCCTAGTCAGGCCACGGGAAAGACACGTAGTCTCGTCATGCTACACCTTCTTTTAAAAAAAGGTGTTTAGAAAAAAATACATATATAAATGTGCACCATGAAACCATTTCTGCTCTTTTTGTCTATCAATGATCCGCCATGAAATTTACATTAGGAAACACATACTTGTATGGATGATGCCTTTGCTTTCAATGCAGTGTAGAATTCCTCATGGAGATCCTCTCCAAAGAGTTTCAGGTAAGTCAGGTTTGGCATAGAGCACAGTGCTTCTGCTAGGTGATGTGATGAGGCTGGTGTGGGACACTCGAGATCATCAAGCTTGAGAGTCTGGACCTGCATTGTTTGTGAATATATTTAAACACCAAGTCTATACATGCAAATATTTGAATAACTATTTCACACAGATTACACTAATTACATAGTTGTATTCATAAAAAAATTCTCAACAAAAATGATTGAATTTTTTTTCCCAGTTCAATTCTTGTTTATTGAGAAAAAGACAGCACTAAAGTATATAGGGGGAGGTTTTTTTAAAACATAATTCTATATCATTTTTTAAAGGGCTTCCAACCTGTTTGCATTGATAGTACCTACTCCTAATAACACTGAAATTAATAGTACCATAAATATGCATTTGCTATTATCATTATAAAGGTATTCATAACTCTGGATTTCATGTGCACACGACCCCTTATTCAGAAGGTTTGTTGATTTGTTACAGTTTGATAAATTCAAGCTTTTGTCAAAATTGGTTCCTCAAAACCTATAAGACACATTAAAAAAAATCAAACTGGGAAAAGGTGAGAAATTGATTATTGGACAAAATAATTTCAATCTTATACACATTTCAATTTCAACTGAATCAGCTTAAGACTATTTAGTGTAGTTTGCTTTTATTTCATGTTTCATGACTATTCCGATACATCAAGTGAATGGCCTTAAGGGGGAGCATGGCAGATACTGGTTAACGCCATCAACGACTTCTTTTGTACAACTGCACATAAACAAATGGACTTGACTGGCCCCGAGTCAGGCCACAGGAAAGACACGTAGTCTCGTCATGCTACATCATCTTTATAAAAGAAAGGTGTTTGGAAAAAAAATACATAAATAATTATGTGCCCCATGAAACCATTTCTGCTCTTTTTGTCTATCAATGATCCGCCATGAAATTTACATTAGGAAACACGTACCTGTATGGATGATGCATTTGCTTTCAATGAAGTGTAGAACTCCTCATGGAGATCCCCTTCAAAGAGTTTCAGGTAAGTAAGGTTTCGCATAGAACACAGTGCTTTTGCTAAGTGATGTGATGAAGCTGGTGTGGGACACTTGAGATCTTCAAGCTTGAGAGTCTGGACCTGCATTGTTTGTGAATATATTTAAACACCAAGTCTATACATGCAAATGTTTCATTTACTAATTTCTGACTGTATTCTTACATTTCACACAGATAACATTAATGACATAGTTGTATATATATATATAATAACATTCTCAACAAAAATGATTGAATACTTTTTTCCAAGTTCAATTCTTGTTTATTGAGAAAAAGAACACACTAAAGTTTATAAGGAGAGGTTTCTTTTTTTTAACACAAATTCCATTATTTACAAAGTTGTATTCATAATTATATATCGAGCAAAAATTATGAATAGATTTTATTTTCAAATTCAATTCTCGGGCTTACATCCATCTCCAGCCTAACCGCTCACGATGGCGGTCTCTTGTGTTCTAAATTACCTCTCTAATTTACTGGAAAAAAATCTTATTTGTATGCTTCGTATATGTTTATTGTATGATATTATTGTTTCTGATTTTCTATTTAATTACTTTTGTAAACATTTCGTTCTTTGCACTTGTTATTGTTTGAATTTTTGTAATTTGAGTTTGAATTTTTGTAATTTCAGTTTTTTTCTTTTTAAACGCGGAAATAAAACCAAACAAACAATTCTTGTCTATTGAGAAAAAGAACAGACTAAAGTTTCTATGGAGAGGATTATTCAGTAAGAGGGATTTAGAAAAGATTCTATATGTATTCTTTATAGGGCTTCTAACCTGTTTGCACTGATAAGACCTACTCCTACTAATACTGAAATTAATACTCATGAATATACACTTGCTATCCTGATGTATCAAGCGAATGGAATTAAAACTAGAATTTAATTCGTCACGAGGACGAATAAGGTGGTCTGTCTTCAAGTCTTATGATAGATTATAATATTTATTATCTTGAGAAAGGGAGAAGTTATATAGACATGTAAACAATGATGATCGTCATGATGATCATGATGATGATGATCTTGATAGTAATTGTGATGACGATGATGATGATGATGATCATGATGATGTTGATGATTATCATCAACAGACCATGATGACATCAGACTGAAAAAAATGAGAGAACATTTAGATAGCATATAGTCTCAGCTACAACATACTCAAAAATCAACAAAAATCAAGCCGAAATAACGGCGATATTGCTCGCAAAAGACAAGAATGTAGAATCCAGATTTGAGAAAAAGTCATCTCCTATAAGGATTACACGCGAAAAGTATTGGATCAAGTGATAATAGGGGAATAATAAAGGAAATATGGTTGTTTATTACATTATTTGCGATTGTACGTGTTTTAATATTCAAAGGAGATGGTACAGTGAAAGGTCAAAAAGAAAAAAAAAGTGAAGAAAAAAATTGTTGGAGACGCCCGGACTCGAACCAGGGACCTCGAGGTCGGAAGTCAAGTGCGTTACCGATATACCAAAACATTTCCCATAGAGATTACACGTAAACGAAAAATGGAAATCTCAAATCCCACTTTGTAAGTGAAATATGAGCATGATCCCGGCATCTCATCGAAAAATAAAGGGCACCCTTACGATAGCATATTTTCTCAGCTACAACATACTCAAAACTCAGCGTAAACGAAGATCAAACGACGGAGATATTGCTCACGAAAGACAAGAATGTAGAATCCAGTTTTGAGAAAAAGTCATGTCCCATAGAGAATACACGCAAAATGTGAAAAATTGACATGCCTCCTTTAATCGCAAAAATACGCCATGATACCATTGTCAAAATGAAATATCGCGGTGACTGTGTTTGTAGAGAATATTCTCAGGTAGAACATATCAAAATTTGAAAGAAAATTGATCAATATTTACAGAGATACAATCAATTTTCCAAAAATCTGCTGACGTCATAATATGCAAATTGAAGTTTTGAGTTCGGAGGCCATTATGATGACGTCATGAGTTAATTGAGGGTCAAATGAGACATGAAATCATACCTCCAACTCATAATCTATTTAAATATGAAAGAAATTGGGGGTTATCTATCAATTCTGACGAGTTAAAATGAATTTTGTATAGGCATTTTTTTGCCCATGTATTGTGGATACAGATAGCGCAGGTCGGCGCGTGCGTTCAACTTTGACAGCCGCTAATTGCGGTATTACTGGTCGGAAACAGGTAAACAAGGTATCAAAATGCTTGGAAAAATGTAATAAATATGATAACAGAAAAAAATTGGCGATTCTATGTTGCAAAATGTCAGGACGCGCGCGCAAATTTTGAAAATGCTTAAAATGGCCTGAAACGTATGCAAAATTAATTTGGAACGAATTTGACCATTTTAAAATTTTAATGCGCGCGTACGTGCGCGTCAAGGTGCGCGCGTAAAAATTGTTGGCATTTTTAGTTGACCTTTGACCTGAAGTTGATGTATACCAAATATGGTTTATTTTTGATGACTCGTTATCGAGATATGATAATGACCTGATGTTTACAAAATGGCGCCTGGACGACGTCACGATGACTTAGTGACCTTGAAAAAGTTGATTTGACTTGAAATCATAGGGCTTGATGACTGACAGAAATTTGAAGGAAATTGACCATGTCGATTTCGAATGAACGTGTGGACAAAAAAGTGTACGGAAGAAATAAAAATAAAGAATAAAGAATAAAGAAAGAAAGAAAATTCTAACGAAATCAATAGGTGATCTGTCGTTGACAGACCACCTAATAAAGAAAGAAAGAAAGAAAGAAAGAAAATTCTAGCGAAATCAATAGGTGATCTGTCGTTGACAGACCACCTAATAAATACTAATAAAACAAATTCAGTCAAGTTTGGCATAGAACATGGTGTTTCTGTTAATAGGTGATGTGATGAGAATGGTGTGAAACATTTCACAAAAGAAAGCTTGAGATTCAAGACCTGCATTGTTTGATAATAGTTAAGCAGCTCATCTTTGAGAATGGGTGAGAATCAGTGAGAATGGGCTTTGCGCTCAGAGGCAGCTTAATTGCACAACCTTCTCTGAATTTATTTGAATTAACTCTATATCTTCTTATTGGATGAGTGTTGTGTTTCAAGTGTCAAGTTCTTATGTGCCAAAGATTCAACTAGACTGAGGTTGGGCAATTTTGTTGCTGTTTGGATGATCTTTTCTTAATCTTCTTTTGGGGCTTCCTTGCTGTGTGTACTAAAAGTATGGTAGACATCTTAACACATGTACTTCATTAAATACCGTCAATACTACTGGGCCAGAAGGGATTAGACCACACAGCGAGGTCACTGACAGGTGGCTATCTCATTAACTCAGCTCTCAACTAACATCAGAAAAGAGGATCATGAGGGATCAACAGGCACCGATTGGGGAAGTTTTCTATAAAGAGGGAGCAAGTAGCTACACGTAGGACAGTGGGGCTTTAAAGGTATGTAGTAATTCTAGCATGTGAGTACTCTAGACCAGATTTGAATGGAATGTTGCAGCAGCTCCATGATCACAATGGAGCTGCACATTCTTCTAGTTTTTGCCTTATCCCGACTCTAAAGGGATTTGCTTCATCTTTTGTAAGAAGAATGCCTGGTTGTCAGGAGGAGCTCTTAAAGTAGATATTCATTGATTTAAAAAACTAACTTTATTTTCATTATTGCAAAGTTGAAACTTTGATTCGACAAGGTTATCAAAATTCAATGCTTGGAAACATACGAAGTAATGATTATTATAAATTACAAAACGCTTCAATACGCTGCTGAGATGTGTGAGATCACAGTATGGACATGATTTGCACAAGCAGACGATGTCCCATGACATCTCACACATTTTCAGTGCCTGTGTTTCATCTTCTCTTGAGTTCTTTCTCTTACTTCACTACCGTCAGGCTAAATTCATAATCTATTCCCTCACTCTAAACCCCGCGCATGGTTTTATTTTGATGACAAATGCAGCGATACAAAAATAAAGGAGTCTGTCGCTTGTAAACAAAATACACTATGAACATGACAGACAAAGAAAGCGAACAAAATATACAGTTCCTCAGGTAGACAAAGGAACATCTCTTCACTGCTATTATGTAAAAAGGTGAATATGCATGTGACACCTGTTCTACACATTTTTACATAATAGCAGTGAAGGGATGTTCCTTTGTTTACCTGAGGAACTGTATATTTTGTCCGCTTTCTTTGTCAGTCATATTCATAGTGATAAGACGCCATTGTATATTCAGCTGCACACACCGCGGTATGTTCGGCGTTTCAAGAGGGAACAAATGCCGTCCTTAGTATCCTTCCGGGGGTTTTTCAATTTGAAAGTCTGGTTTCTTTGATTGTTAATTAACCCCTATCCTGTGTATTTACAAGCAAAAGATTTTTAGTTATCAGAATCGGGTCATATCCCCTTTTGAATGGTTTGACATGCCATTACTTTTATATACACTAAACTCATTATAATTTGAAAAAATAATAGCTTTGCAATTATGTTCATTCTTTATGAGATGTCGTCTGCTTGGGCAGTATTGGTCCATATTGTGACGTCATTAAAACATCGTTATATTTCTGGCGAATCTCTCGTATATCCCAGCTGCTATGGAGGTGGTTGTATTTGTATTTTTATAAAACACCCGATATGTAGTCGACCTAGAACTTGTACGGTGGCCATCTGTTAGCTTACCAGTTTCTAGTGATACATTAGTTGACATATTTGTGATTTTCTTTGAATTTCACCTTTAAATACCAGTTTGTTGGAAAATGCATTTTTGTAATATAGTAACTCATGTGCGACAACGAGAATATCTCTCTTGCTTCTCGGTGGGGATGTTCACCCTTATGCCTAGGTCACATATGCACCTGGGCCCGTATGATTTTCCCTACCCGGCGGCTTGTCGTGGATTTTAGAGACCATACGGGACCCTTCCGATTTTCATTTCTAGGGCATGTGTGGTCACATATTCTGCTGCGCCCGGGAGGTGGCCGGTGAAAATTCGATGAACAGGTGCACCCCATGCCTCCCGGAGCCCGATCGGGGTCGTCAAGGCGCCAGTACGGTGCCCCACGGGCTGCCGTGCGGTGCCTTGAACTGTGTGTCCTCTCACATCCGCGCCTCTGTATTCAGAGCTGCGTTGTACATTGAGAATTAACAGGAAAAAATCGCGAGGGCCCCGTCCGGCCACCGTCCGGTGCCCGGAGAATTGGGAACAGCCAACTCAGCATAACGGCGCCCGTACGGCTTAAAAGATGTCCCGGCGCCCGTAGGAACTGGACGGGAGCCGGCCGGATACCGGCAGAATTTTCCCAAAATGTCTGTTTTTACTCGCCGTTCGAGCCCCAGAGTGTTTATGTTAAATATAACCCAGGCCAACCCCAGTAATATAAGAGGGGTGATGAAGATACATGTAACTCAAGATTATAATGTAAACTTAACACCTAGCATTGGTCAGTTTGTGTATAAAAGAGACAATCTTTTAGAGTTAAATTGTTTCAATAGTCTTCCTCATGATTTTTGGGCAATGATATGTTCCCTTGGTTTTAGGTGGTCATGTAAACCTACATGGCGTGGCTACCGTGGCAGAAAAGGTGGGGCCTAGGCAAAGAAAAACAGAGAAACTGCCATTGTGTGTCATGAAAACTGTCCACTTTCCTCTGTGGATGCACCCACGCCTGTAGTGGTAGCAGACACTGCTCCATGCTCTAAGTCTAACGAATGCCAGACTCTGTGTAGGAAACACAAGATCAGTTTGTAATAAATACAGATATTTTTATAGATCATCTGATTGAATTTGATATTGACATCATGTATCTAACTGAGACTCGGTTAACATATACAGAAATACATAGAAAGACAATTGGTGATTTAACCCCTCCAGGTTTTGACCTTATTCATGTACCTCGCTCCATTCCCAGTGGTGGGGGAGTTGCCATAATACACCATTCTTCTATTGAAAGTAAACTGATACAGATGCAAAATGCTGCATCAAGTTTTGAGAGTATGTGTGTCTGTGTGAAATTTAAAGGAACAAAATCCCCTATTAAGCTTGTAGTCCTCTATCGACCACCATACACTCAAAATAATAAAGTTAGTTTTAATGTGTTTCTTGAAGAATTCTCTAGTTTCCTTACACCCTTGCTGTCAGCTTCAAACAAGTTAATTATTGTAGGTGATTTTAACATCCATTGGGATGATTCTGCAAATCTAGAGAACAAGAAGTTTTGTGACTTACTTGAGTCTTTCAACTTGAAACAGTATGTAAATAAGTCAACACACGAGACTGGTCACATTATAGATTTTGTCATTACGCGCACTGATGATGAAGAGCTGATTAGTGCTCTGGAAATGTCATCTTTTCTCACTGATCATGCTGCAAAACACTGCAATTTGAAATTAAATAAGCCTACTAGAAAAAGAAAAGTCTTTCTAAAAAGGGTTTTTATCATAGCATTCAAGTCGTATAAGCATACCACATGGTGCTCCCCGCCCAAACTGTAGGTTTCCGTGGTAAGTATATTCACGCTTAAAGCCTTTTGGTAACACCATGTGGTAACCTTAATCAAAATACCATTGATATACAACATGTATATTCTTCTGTCAAAAGAACCAGCATATATTATAAGATGGGTAGAAGAATCCCTGCAATCTGATTGGTCAATTACCATGTAATTATTTTTCACTGGATGCACGCGATATCGGCGATCGATACCACCGATATCCTTTTTTTGGATAAATAATTCTCTTTTTTTTTTATATATAATTTTTTTTTTTTAATGATTTTTTTGATAATTTTTTTTTTTGGTGATAATTATTTGTTTTTCGTTTTTTTTTTATAATTATAATCTGTTAAAAAAAAAAATTAAAAAAAAAATATTTCATGATAAGTTAAAAATCATGCGTCCGGTAATTACCGGACGCATGATTTTGCCATGCATCCGGTAAATCTGTAAAATAACAGAATTTTGTATTTTTGACAATTTTTGGGGCCCCATCTTATAAAACAGATGATGCACTGGTTTTATTCGTGGGTCGGTGGAATTGTGTGCACGCGGTACCTTTGAATTTGGTCTAAAACCATTCAAAGGTACCTTGTGCACACAATCCCTACCGACGCACTCAAAGCTGTGCATCATTTGTATATTGAACTTTTAAGGAATTACAGAAAAGTAAAATGTACAAAAGAAAAGAAAAGAGATAGAGATGATGATGGAATGGAAATAAATTAAACACTTTCACATACACATGTATAGCACAATCGTGGATGAACCGCTCACCTTTAATTCTCTTCCTTTCCTTGCAAGTGTTGCAAATAAACAATGATGGTATGCACCTTGAAGGAAAACTTTCTTTAAGGATGGTGAGGAGCATATTATCTGTGCCACATCAAGTGACGTAGCAGGTCCACAATCTCTCCTAATGTCGAGTTCAACCTGGATAAAATGACAAAGTGATTACTGATGTGATAAAGAATATAGATGTTCACTCGGATGTTGGGCATATAAATGTGTAACGTACATGAGCGGTTGCCCTAGATGCGCTTCTTAAACTACAGAGAGTAAGAGGGGAAAAGGAGATTATATGGTTACAGGCTGAAGAACTATTGCCACAAAATTTCATATCAAACTCCTTTTTTACAACAGAAGAAAGAACTCGCCATAGCATACCATTTACTAAACAGAGAATCCTTAAACAAAATAAAAGGAGAGTATAGGTCTAAGAACAGGCTGCAAAAGAGATGACTTACATTTTTTGTTTTTGCATATTCACACCATCTGGTGATCTCTTAATCATTTACGTTAATTAGGAACACTGTCACTAAATTAAAAGGTTGGATAAGGAGAACAAATTAAGGCTTGCAAGAAGAAAAGAAGCAAAATGTTGATATCCCCTGAGCAATATATATTCGGTCTCAGCAGGTGAGAGTGAAGCAGAAGATGAACTGATCTACAGTAATCATAGTCCTCCAATCAATCTCCAGTTATAAAGCTACATTGCCTGTTATATGCTAAGAGTTGCACATGCCCTAGTTACAACTGCTATCAAATTCAAACTGTGCTGCAATGATTTATATCAATAGCACCAATTTTAGACAGGGCCAAGTATATCAGATAGATTCCTTTGTAATAATAATAATTTGCCAATGTGTGTTTCGCGTGACTGCTAAAGCATGTGTATGCTACTATGCTTATCAACTAGGGGACCTACGCCCTTAAGTCATAAATGACAGTAATGAGGATTAATGCCCCATAAAAGGGCACTAATACAGCACGTCGACACGGTTTTGATCCTGGGGCCTCACAGTTACGAGGCCATTGCTTTGTCACTGAACCATGACTGTAGCGGGGGCTAGGGTAGGGGGCAGTTTCCATAGATAAATAAAAACAGAAAATGCAATAAATTTTCAATAATTATTGCATTTTACCCCGGTCCCCAGCATAAAACAATCCTCTGTGTTCCCATGCCTTGAGCCATAATGCATGACTCAAGGCCCCTCTCTGTCGAATTTTTTTACGGCATATTTATCTTGGCATTGCACATGTTCTTTTTGAATTTTACTCACCAATTGTCACCCATGGATGATATAAATAGCACCTTCTAAAGTTATGGAAATGGTTGTGTTTGTGTGCATAGCTCCATCACGCCTGGCTTAATCAGTACCCTTCTTTGGATATAGATACTTAAAGATATTGCCTTTTTTAGCAGCAACGTCATTGAAAAAATTGCTCTCGAAAACCTTATTTTTCAGAAAATTTCCGAAATAACCTAAACTTGCGCCCAATTTGCGAAACACTTTATACGTAGGTCTATGAAACCTGGCAGACATGTGTATCAACCTACTTGACTATTGTCTGCCAAGTTTTTTTTTCTTCAAATTTCATGATGTCATCACAAATTTATCGTCATAAATGCTGAATTTGTTATGCATCACATGGCAATGCGTGACATGCTTGTAGTACATTGGTGTGGATGACAATGCGGTCAAAATGACTGCAATAAAATGCCCTTTGAAATGTCCACAAAGAAAATAAAGCAGGTCACGATTTGGAACACACTTGCTATGGCGTCAATTTTCATACTGATTTTTGCCCCCTTCCCGATTTTTCTTTATCTTGAAATTTTGCAAATATATTCAGGGTGGTCAAACGCAGGTCATCTCATAGCAGGATTTTCAACTTTATCGAACGGGACTTTCTGGACGCCATTTTATATCCAGCAATACAATGTATCGATTGCACTATCAGCTCAGCATTTCATAACTTAATGGAACTTTATAATATTACAACTAAAGAAGTGGAAAAGATTTTTGTTCAACCAAGGTTGTGCAAATTAAACAGTAAAATGAGAAAATTTCAGTTTAAACTTTTGCATCGAATAGTTTATACAAACCATCGTTTGCATTAATTGAATTTTCGTACAAACGATTTGTGTTCGTATTGCAATATATTGGAGGAACCTATCAACATGTATTTTTTTAATGTAATATAATAACAAGATTATGGGAAAAATGTGCTGATAAACTCAATTTACCATTTCTAAAGAAACTGTCTTGGAAAGAAATTCATATTGGAATAATTGGGAGTAATATGAAAACAGAGCAATTTACTAAACCACATTCTGATTTTGATTAAATTGATGATTTTTAATAGCAGAGAGAAGGGGAAGCCTCCAAATGTAAATGAAGTAAAAGATTAATTTCTCGAAAATAGGAAAGAGGAAAAAACACTTGCAATGGAAAGGGATACTCTTTCAATTCATTTTAAAAAATGGGAGACCTTGGAAAGTTTTGTGTAATACAAATGAACTTTAAAAAAAAAAAATTCCAGCCCTCTATCCCAGCAGTCTTTATTTGCTCTATTTTTGAGTTTGGTTATTTGTTTGATTGTTTGTTTGTTTGTTGTTTGTTGTTTTGTTTTTTTACTTCTTTTTTTTTGGGGGGGGGGTTGTTTTTGGTTGTTTTTTGGTTGTTTTTTATCTTTATCTTTCTCTCTGGGGCAGTTTTTCTCTTTTCAGATGTAGTACTGTATTTAAAAAAAAAAAAAAATTAAAACAATATTTTGACAGACTATAATATTTCATGTTCAAGCATTTATTAATTTTTGTTTAATTCAACAGATAAAGCATTTTTGAAAGAAGCAAAAAATTAACATGAAATGACTAAGCAATTTACCATTCTTATTATTACTATTATTGTTTTAAACGAATAAGGAAATGTATGAAAGAGTTGTTTTGTTTAGCAATTGACGTTAGTTAAGAATTATAGTTTTGAATTTTATTTTGATTATTCTGAATGCGATGTCAAGTTAGTAAGATGTAAATTGCATGATTTCGATTATATGTACTGCCTCTGGTATTGAGAAAATAAAACACCTTATAAATATTTTTAAAAGGCCATGTAGGTCAAAGTATATGGAAAATCATATATGTACGTGCGTAAGGACTTGTGTCTTGTTGCGTGTTATGTATGTAAGATCATATAAATTGCTTTATTTATCTGCTCAAAGAAATAGAAATACGGGCATTAATGCATGCATATCGTTCTACGATTGTGGTTCTAGTTTCCAAATCGTTTCTGTTCAAACCTCCTTTATGCACCATTCCATAATCATACTGTTGCAACGTAAACAAAATGAAAAAAAGTAAATCTAAGAACTTGTTCAAAAATGGATGAACTAATTTTGTTTATCAAAATATGATGAAACATACCATATGTGGTCCAATGAATGCATAACCTGCTACAGTGTGTGCTGTCATGTATTTGGATATGACCAGCTCAATCTTCTCTGATAAAACCCTGTCCTTCACCAAGGCTGCTACATCTGAGTCCTGACTCTCAAAGGCTACATCAAAAATGAACCGCAACGCTTCACCTATGAATATCATATCCCCGTTTAGTCTCTGAAGCATAGAGTTCATTACATGGGTTGCAATACTTTTGTTCTGTGACACAGTGAAGTATAGGAGATACTTAAACTTCTTCTTTCTTCGGAGCACCACTTGCTCAATCAGCCTGTTGAATTCATTACGATCTGTTTCATACAGGGAAGCAAGATGGACTCCAGCCATGTACTCCTGGAACAGTTTGTGAGGGAAGAAGACTGGCAATTGAACATGAGAATTCCTCTCGTGTGTATCCATGTCAGCAGGAATCTTGTCCTCCTGAGACAAAATCCCGACCCGACAGGCAATGTCCTTGGATTCTTGGCATATTTCGAAATCATCTTCACCGAATACAAATGTATTTTCTAGCAGACCATTGAGGGCCTGTTTGGCAATCGGTCCAAGGAGCTCATCAATCTTTTTCAAATAGGCATGAAGTGAGGGGCTGCCTACTTTCTTCACCTCTTTCTGAGCATAATGTTCTTTTAGAAAGGCAATAATTTCTTTGAATATCTGAGAAAAAGATTTCAGTGATTTCATTTCCTTTAGTTTTTGCTTGTCACGTTCTTTCCACATAAGACACAACATGGCTACATATATTGGATAATGGGCCATGTTTTCAGATATGACATCATTCTCACTCGTGAACTGGATGAGCCGATTTGCTTTATCCTCATTCTTTGGAAAGTATTTGTGAATGTAAACTGACAAATTCTTTCTGTTGAAACCCTCAATATGAATGAATGTGTAGAGTTTCATTAGATCACCATCTGATCTAATCTCTACTGCTCTCCATGGGCGAGTGGTCACCAAGACTGGGCAAGAGGCAAGTTGATCTGAACAAAGAATATCTACAAGTCTAATATCATCAGTCTCAGATGAGCTTCCACATGCCTCTGAGGGGGTGACACTTGGCTGTGATGGCTGAAGTTGCGTTTGATCAGTAGGCTGTGATTCACAAAATTCTGTCTTCATGATTTTGCTACCGACTTCGTCTAGCCCATCGAATGCAATGAATACCTTGTCAGGATTTGACCGGATGTACTCAGTAATTTGAGAAACAGTTGCTGGATTGTTTTTGGCCAGATAAGACTTTGCAATCTTGCCAATAGTGTGTTGCTTGAATTCACGTAGAGGAACAATTAAGACCCACACAAAGTGACTGAAATATTTCCCTTCAATCCAGTCCCAGGCAATCTTAGCACAAAATGTAGTTTTTCCAGCCCCTGCCTCTCCCTGAACCATGATCCGCTTGGGAAACTCTCCATTGACTTCGAGATCAAGGATATCATTGTAACCTAGCATTTGCTTATCTGTCCCATGTTCTTCTTTTAAGACGAGATTAGTATACATGTCTTTAAACTGCACAGTGGAAGCAGGATTGAGAGGATCAGTTCTGATCTTACAGAGAGTTGACCTATACTTGAACTTGAAATCCTGTGTACACCGCTCAACCAGTTCAGGAGAAAGTGGTTTGGTCTGGGATTCAGCTGAGGGAGGTTTCGTCTGTGATTCGAGCAGTCTTGATGGCCCTCCTAAAAAATACATCGATAATTTATATTCACATAGTTACACATACAAATATTTTGATACATTTGAAAGGATTGTAATGGGCTGGGATAATAGTGTGACACAAGACAATTAAGGTGCAAGTAAAAGACACACAGTCCTACATGTTTGAATTTTGATACATGTATATGACTGCATTCAATTGTAAGGGCATTTAAAATCTGAGTAATTTGTATAGACATGAACATGTTATTGTAGATGAGTATCACTGGAATAATTTGTCCTAGAACATTTCAGCGATGCAACTTTCCCTGACAATCACGCTTCTTATTTTGAAAACAAGACAAATATGACGCCATCTCTAGTATGCCTCTGCCTAAACTCAAGATCAGGGCTCGGATCAATCTTCAAATATCACAATGAGAACAAAAAGCCTATATATAAAGTACATAAATAAATACCTGACCATGCAAAATCTAATCACTTGTCTCCCTATGGTGACCCATACCATATTTATTTTTTCCCAGCTAAAATAGCTTAAAGTGGTTTTTGATATGGTGATAATAATTTCATTTTGCTGACCTTTGACCTTCTTAGCCCAAAATATAATCAGTTTTAATATGGTGATGTATACTAATACTAAATTTGAAATTGATGGCTCAAACCGTTCCAGAGACATTGAAACAATGGGGCTAAAACCATGATCATTAATTTAATTGGACCTCCATCACCTTCCTATGGTAATAAATATTATCATTAAGTTAGATGTTCACGCCTCTTGTGGTTATTGAGATATCGCAATGACGAGGCTAATACCTGTAATTTCATGAACTGACCTCTATGATTTTTTTTCTAGAATTAGTATCTGTTTACCTGTGGTGTTTGGTTCATTGAGTAATCTGTCTGATAGGCCACCCAAGTCAATCTCTCGAAGTGCGTCTGCCAAAAGCTGTCGTCTGTTTGAGTGTGGAGGTTGCTGCTTGACATTCCATGTCATAAATACGTGCAAAAAAGCGTTGGTATAGTTATTTGACTTCTGAATCAGGATTGTCTGTAGCTGAGCATACGGGATCCTTAGAGATATCCCTACAGCCTCGTAGTAAGATGGAGCGATGTCCTGGGCCAGTTTCAGGAACTCCATTTCACTGACAGTACTGTAAAATGAATAATTAATCAATTGAGAACGATATGATATTAGTTAGACAATAATGATGGTGATAGTAATAATGATAATATAAAAATTTAAAAAAAGTAATTACTACCACTTTGAATGATAATAATAATAACGTTTACATTATTACCATTACTAGAATTTATGATGATGATAATGATGATTATCATCATCATCATTATCAATATCATCATCATCATCATCATCATAATTATTATCTGTATCAATCATAGTCTATGTAATCGGCTTACTTCAAATGTTCGGGTCATCGCGTCGGATTGGGTGGTGGAGTGACCAGACCTCTTGTGAAAACATGCCCCTTTTATTCACAACAATGTTGGAGGCTAATGTTTGTGAAATAAACCCCTCTCATCTATGAATGTTCGGTCCAATTTAACCCTAGTCCACGTCCTGGACGATTTTTATTGATGCGCAACCCCCTCACATAACCAACAGATGGCGTAGTCATCTTACCGCGCTCATACTCCAGTGATTCACTTTCCCCGAAAAAAATGTTGTGGGAGTACGACTATTCTGCATGTGCGTATGCGTGTGTGTGTGTGTGTGTGCTATGGGGTCTGCACTCAACCAGACGATAGCGAAATCGTGCACAACAGTCCAGAGGGTGGACTAGCTAATTTAACCCACACTTTGTGAAAACCCTACGGCGAATCTACAAAAGATCGCATCCTGAGCATGCATCTTTACATGTTTTGTTTCACGAAAGGTCATGTAACGCAACCATCCGATCGGACGTGATGACCCGACCGTTGATTCGAAGCCGAATATGCATACCTTTCTGCAGTGTTAGGACCTGGATTGGTTTCAACGTCACCAGATCTCATCAAGAGGATCATGAGCAGATAGAGAAGGCAGAATCCATCCATGGTGTAAGATGTCCTTCTTTTTCGACAGAAGTGTATTTCCCGGAAAATGGTGATGACATAGGCAACATTACCTGAAAAAATATTAAGAAATATCTAAATTACGAACATAAAACGGATGGAATAAAGATCCATGAGAGTTTCAATTCACTATATCTCAAACCAGGCTTATAATAGCTTAAGGTTTTGGACAGAAAACAATAATTTTGTGATTTTGTTTTTTGTAGTTGTCATTCAACGCGCCCGGGTTTCTTTTACCACGCAATTGAATTCCTCCGCCTTGCTGAAGAGCTTTAGTTAAAATATTTTTTATATCTGGTGTATCTAGCCTTTGCTTGTTCAGTGCCTTTCATTTTAAATTCATAGTAAAAGTTGTTTTTCCGTTATTTGAAAGTAAAAGTGATTTAGAAATTCATGGAAATCTCGGTGATTTTTTGTAGGTAGTTCCTTTGTCTTTTAACATTAGGAATGTGATTTATCTAATTGATTGTGGAATATGTTAAGGAAATTATCAACAGATAAATTTACGTCATTAATATCGTAATCACACGACCGGTCAGCAGAGTCTAAAGAAACGCCAAGACTGGCAATTTTTTCATGGTTAGGTCTCCGCCTTGATGGTCTGTGAATATTATTTAATGAGTGCCTAAGGTTAAAATGTGACATAATAGGAAAATGATCTGTTATATCGGACAGAATTACAGAAGAGTCTGGGGGTTTGAAGAGTATTGCAAAAAGCATTATCAATAAGGGTGGCGGAATGATTTGCCATTCGAGTTGGTTTCGATATCAAAGACAAGAATGAGGCAGTCAATAATATTTCAAGATATTCATGGGATATATTGTTGTTATTATGCTTTAAAATATCAATATTAAAATCTCCCATTATGAAAAGGTTATGTTCACGAAAAGTGGATTCATTAGTAAATCTGTAAGGTAAACTAGGAAATTAGTTGAATTAGAACCTGGAGGTCTATATACAATGCCCATGATTATATTTTTAGTATCCGGAACATCGATTTCGATAAAAAGAGACTCGGAGAACGAAAAAGTACATGTATGTACAAGTAGAGACAGCATTACACAGAAGTCATCGTATACAGAGCGAACGAACGAGCCAATGAACAATAACAATATTGGTGCATCTAGGCGAGATGCCAAATAAATATAATAGTGCATAATATTAAAGGAAATACACTCAACGTGAATGGATGCGCTCATTGTAATACAAAATATGTGAACATAAACAAACTAAAGTTATGGAAAGCATGACATTACTGATATTTTGTAGCATACAAATTTTAGAGACCATCAGTTCACTTCTTTTAGCATCAGCCAACGAGACTTGCTTACCTTCAGACTCAGATCCTAAGTATAGGCATGTATGAAATCACCTTAATTATAGTCCAAAAACCATCGGTAAAAAGATGCTAAAACAGTCCCAAAATATCCTATGCTGGGGCAAATTTTAAACACTTTTGGGCAAAAATCTACAAGAAATCTACAAGCTTCTAGAAAGGCTCGGCCGTCACAATGTATACAATATATGTATTCGATACAATTGTACAAATTCTTCTTGCCAGACTATATGGTATATTCATTTTTGTACGTATATGGCGTGGATAACAGGAGTCAAAATGCAAATACTGATGAGTGTCAGTTACTTTATAATGTATATTCAATTTTCCATTTAATTTTCCATAATAATATGTTCATTACATTTATATCTAGGATCGGTATCTTCTCGCCCGACACATCCATTTAAAATGAAATATCCGTATGTAGATTTTGCAAAATATCGTAAATTACTTTAAAGGAAATCTCACCCCATATAATAAGTGCATGTAGGTATTCTGAAAAATGAGATGTATACCTGCCCTTTGATGTAAAATATTCCTTACGAAAATGTACAAGATAAATGAAAATATTCTTAGCATGATGAAATGCCTTTTAGCATGGCATAGGCGCAGCCATTTTCTTGAAATGTGACTTATAAGTGATTTCCGGGTGAAGTTGTAATTGTATTATAATGCACCAAACTTTAGTTGGAAAGAAATTTTAAATCGATAACAAAACTTTGATTTTCAATGAGGAAAGATCATAGCTGAGAAGATAAAAATTGTATGTGGGGAAAAATATATAACAGGGGAACAAGTGTAGCTATATCATTTAAAAATACTAAAATATGGCAGTTGAAATATCTATTTCAAACATGATAATAATAATGATATTTAGCTTTTATAAAGCGCTTCATACAATGTCTTTAAGCGCTTTACAAATATACTATTACCCCGGTCATTGGATTCAGTGCAGTGCCCGCACACACTGAACAGCACCCACTAATTTATGCAATTTGTGTTCTGGCGATTGTAGTACAAAGAATAATAGCAGGTGAATGAAATGCTTAATCACCAAACACACCTGGGAAGGAAGCATTAATATATTTGAATACATTTACTTGATATACGACTTCACGTAGTACGTCACTCTATCAAGAAAATGGCGATGCCCATGTCGTGCTTAGAAACTGTATACATTATTTTCGCTTTATAATAATAATATTCGGTTCTTGTATAGCGCATATCACATTATAACCTCTCTATGCACTTCCAAAGAGCTTTGGAAATGATTAGCCCGGCTTTAGCATGGCTGCCATTACGACGCTCTAGCATTTCAAGGAATTAATTCCTGCCAGGTACCCATTTACCTCACCTAGGTGGGGAATCTTGAAGATTAATGGGCAAGAATATAATAAATATCTCAGAACAAGTAAAATTATTTGTCGGGGTTAGGTTTCTTCAAACCTTTCAGCGCAGACGATTCTTTATTAGACAAGCTATTTTTATGTTGGTTCATATTAGAATTCTCACTAGAAGTATTTAAGAAATCAAAATATTTCTCTGGCGTTGTATTTCTGTTTCGTTCTGGATAGAAGTTACTTTTTGAATATGATTGTTTTCGACATTATTTCCTTAAAATGAATTTTCTGCTGTTTGCCTCTAGCACGTCCTCTCACCTACTTGAAAATATATCCGGTACTACATAGTCTAGCAATATACAATCGTTTCTCCTCTTACATTCTTATCCTAATTCCTAGTTTAAAATCCCTCATTATTCATATTCCATCAAAGCAACACACAATATATATCACCCAATATTCACGTATAAGCTGCTATTCTAACCTTTGTGATGTACGTTCCCACAGCACACCACGTAGACACTCCTTCGATAATTAAAACGTTGTGCGAAGAAGAATCCATCAACACCTAACCGTAATGTGTGCGTCAGATGCAATCAAGATGGCGTCTGTTTGTATATTTGTAATTGCCATAGCAACATGCATACAATACAGAAGTATAGATAGGAAGAAGAGAACAAAATATGACAATTGATAGGCACCGGTGCACTTCATGAATAAAATGATATGAATGTGAATAACAGCAGGCTTACATTGGGACCCTGCATGGTTCATAACACGTATTTATATTTTGAGGGACAAGGTAGAATATCTGAAATAAGCTACTGAAATTCTTGCATATGATTGCCTAGGAAAAAAATTGTTCCAACCATTTGGCGCTTGTTATTGATAAAAAAATTATTGAAATCTGGGCACAGAGGACTGTTTTTAATGATTTTTTTTCAGAGTCTTTTATAATATTGCTTTGTGATGTTATTATTGTTGTTTTTGTAATTTCTTTTGTAATTTGATGTTTTTATTATGATATAAATATTTGATTACTCTGTAAAAACAGACAAAATCAGCCTCGAGCTGCATGTCATGTTGTTGTTTTCTAATAAACCAATTCTGTTCAATTAAATTCAATTCAATTGACCTACCTTGACCTAAACCTTCCACATCATCTGAGGGGTGTGTGATGGCTTCTGCCTCATGACCTGATGTTCTGGTAGTTTCTGTAAGGGATCCTAGACATCTGGTAGCACAATCAGCCTTTACACAATCTAACCATTTCTAGGCTAATCTGCCCCGGGGTCTATCACCATGAATATTAGAAGTCAGGAGTATCTTTGGGAAGCGTAATGGTCTCATCCTTGGTAACGTGGCCAAAGAATCGCAGACTTTTGTTCTTGGTGGTGCTATTCTGTCCAGAATGTTTTTATCCAGTCCTAGAGTCTCCCGAATTGTTGTATTTCGTATTTCATCTTGTCTGGTTACACCCAAATTTTTTGAAGGCAGATCATTTCAGAGGTAAGGAGCCTGTTCCCATCTCCCCTTTTCAGTGTTCACGTTTCTGATCCATACATAAGGATGAGTACCTCATATGGTTCAAGCGTTGTAACCCCTCTAATGTCTTTGGCTGTCAATATGCTGTGAAGATTTTGAACAGCACCCATGGGGCTTTTCCAATCCTGTTCTGTATGTCCTCTGTACATTTTCCTGATTGAGTGATGATACCTCCCAGGTAAACAAAGAAGACGAAAGATTTGATGCATGTGCATGGCTGATCGTCAACGAAACGGAGTTAAGTCTTTTGTCAACTTTGTTTGTTGCAACGGAAAGGAGCCAGTGAAAACGAACTCGTTTAATCAAATTATGGAAATGCAAGCATTAATTAAAAAAAAACAGAACTTTGTTAGTCCTGGCTCATTTTTTCTGATTGAGGTGTTATATGAAAGGGCAGAAATTGAACTTCCTAGAAATTTTATTCTCTCTTTGATATTCAGATATCGCCCGTCAAATGATCTTTTGGTTTCCTCTCTTCAAATTGTTTTTAATCACTCATGCGTGAAATATGCATCAAATGAAAGAGGAGGATCTATAAAGCTTTACAAAAATGTGTCATTTATTAATTGTAATTGCGATTAATTTATGATAAAACATCGATAATTCTCGGTTTCGTTTTTTCTGAGACGCACTGTATATGACTGGATATTACACAACATACACAACTTACAATTTCCGTCGGGATGGGGTGTCAGATGGCCCCTAAGAATTGGGGTAACATTTCCCCCCTTAGGCCCCAAATTTTGTCAGAAGCCGGAAGAACTCTAGTTGTACATTATAAAACTATATAATCATTGTATATCAGGAAGGAGGTATAACACTATCCTGAAAAAAGACACCAAAGTGCCTTTAAAACAAGTTTTACTGCCCAATCTTGGTCTGTATATTTACATTCTGACCTGTCCACACACAGAAAACAAAAGGTAAGATTAAAAAATGGATGGGGGGGGGGAGGGGTAGTGAGCATTAATTTTGTTTTTGTTTTTTGTTTTTGCTCAATTTGGAAGACAGTGCTATTTTTTTAAAACTCAACATCCACCCCCCCCCCCCCCTTTGAGCGCCAGGGGAGGGAACCCAACCTCTTTTTTTTTAAACAAAAAAGGGTGTTTTTACCTGTTGTTTTTTTTGCCAGGGAAGGGGATCCAGGCCCCCACCCCCTGGATCCGCCACTGATAATGGCTGGAGAGTTTGACCAGAACGATCTTTCTCTTGGTCATGTCCCATTCCTCCATATTTCTGTTTATTTATGTCCCGGTATATCTCCCTAATTCTTTACTTCCATTTCCTCTCAGTCTCGCGATCTCTCCAATCATAAATGTTTCTTATCTCTTTTTATCACCCTATTACCTTTTCTCGTGCTCCTTCCATCACCCACCGCCGTACCATTCATTTATCCCGGTATCTATCTCTATTTTGCCCCCCCCCCTCCAAGCTCCTCTTCCGTCATCATCCGTCTTCATATCTCTACTCTTCAATGTGTCTCAAAATATCTCATCTCTAACTCGACTCTTTAAATTGTTATTTTCTTTTTATTAGCATCTCCCTTTTTCTCTCTAGTTCACTCCCTTTTAACGTTTATATTTGTATCTGTTTCTCTCATCTCTCTCCCTCTCTCCCTCTCTCTTCCTCCCTAGCCCCCCTTCTCTCTATCTCTCTTCATCCTACTATCCCTCCCTCTTCGTTTTCCCATGTCTCTCCTAGATTTCACATCGGACAAAGAGATACAGAAGGTATATTTAAATCTTCCTTTTGTATTCACCTTAGAATCATGACTTCTTATGGCATATTAGTATAAAGTATACGTATATGATTTAATGTACATATCAGGAAATTTGATTTCCACTGGTTGGTACAAGTAATACAATATAAACATACACATATAAACATATACATACATAATATACAAAGTACTTGAGTTATATCATCATCCTTACTATCAATTCCATCAGAAAGGTTATCAACAAAATGAACTTATCATTATTATAATCATTATTATTTGTATTATTGATCGGAGTTACTAATCTACATACTTACTGCATGCTATTACTTATCCAATATCATTTATCAAAATATTACATTCAGTGCCATTGGTATACTGGGGCTAGATCATATTGTGTTTAGACAATCCAGTACAATTTGTGGCTTAATTGATTATTGATACTTTAGATACATGTATGAAATCTATGTATTGGCAATATAAGTGCACAGGTAGGAATTTTAGCAAAGATACAGGGGAGAGAAGAGAGAGAGAGGGATATATAGAAGATAAAGAGAGATATAGAAAAGAAAAAGAGAGAGAGAGAGAAACTGAGGGAGAGAGAGAGCGAGAGAAAGAGGAGAAAGGGAGAGAGAGGCAGAGAGAGAGATAGGAGAAAGAAAGAGAGAGAGAGGGAGATAGGAGAAAGGTTAACAGATGACAAATCTGTACACTGTTGTACATTTACAAGGTAACTTCGTGATGGTGAAGTCGTCTTGCTTTGGGGTTAAACAGATGGATAGAGTCAGGGACAAAGGATCTTCAGAAACATGCATGTTGAGTTCATGGTGCACACATGTGTATTCCTGATCTGTTAAAGTTGAAGTTTTCACTCAGTGAATGCGAGGGGTCCTGCATTAATCTGTTTCACATAAGAAAGGACATTATTCTGGTCCAGATCTTCGATTGATGGTAAATCGACTGCTATGATGCGCTTTGCTACCTTTCTTTGACGTTCTAACAGATTCCTAGTAGCATTAATAGCGTTTGCATAGTAGCAGATTAGGTTGTAGGGTAAAACACTTTGTATGAGGGAATTACAGAACAATGCTTTCAAGATAATACACATCAATAATGAAGTATAAACATTGGTGCAGCAGATATATATTGCTAACCCACATCTATCAAAAATAGTTATATCATTAACATGTATTATATTTACTATCAACCTTTTTACATTTTCATGAAAGTACTTGAAGTCTTATAATCATACATTTTTCTGAGATTGTAGGAAAACGTGTGCTAAAATTTATAGACAAAAATAAACAAAAGATGTATATCTAATTATCATATGATTACATCTTCATTAAGTAATCACATTAGCATAGTTTACCAATATATATATATATATGTATACAAGTATGTATATATGAACCAAACAAAATATCATAATTTCCTGCGTGATCGTATGTTTCACTGAGGCAATAGGCCGAGAATGAAATAAAACGGCACTAGGGGAATTTTGAATTTGGAGGTGAATACATGTTATAATGAATGATAAAATGCATGCAATATTTGTTACATGAAATTGTGAGTATTTGTGAATCTTCGGAGTTATGCCCTCTCGATTAGATGCGCGCAGCTGAGACAATGTAAACAATGGGTACGCGTAAAGAAGAGTCTAAATCGCTTTTGCACGCGTTATATCATGCAAAATATTGAGTGTCACATGACACCATTTCAGCTTAAAGGATACTCACTAACAAATACACCATCATCAAACAGCAACTCCTTTGTACATCAAAGTGTTGAAATATCTAAAGGCACTGCAAACTTTGTTTCAGTAATTCATCATCATCCAATAAACATAGAAAGACCTGTTAAGTACATCAATCTTTTGAATGACATAATTCAGAATAAATTCACAGATCTGAGCAATTTACATTGTCTTTTATGAAAATCAGAGTGGATTATAAAAATGACATCACTTAATCAGAAGAGGATGGTGATCAAAAGTCAAGGTAACATAATGCTCATAAGAGTATACCTACGTTTGTATCTTATAAGCCAATCAGGAATGCAAACTTACTAAAATATAAAAAGTATTTACAAGGCAAGTATGGAAATTAACATATACAGGTTCAAAATACACATGTATGGCACCATTGCATAATCATAATCATAATGATGCAAAAAAATTCCTTGTATAATCAAAATTATTGAAATCCAGTAATGAATACAATTAGAATAAACATGTATCATATATTATAGTCACTAACATATATACATGTACACTGGAATGATGTAAAGAAAATCCTGAAAAATATTTCCGTAGTACTGGAGCGTGTCGTTAAACATGTACAAACAATCATTCATTTCAAATTCAACATCACACTGATAACTTAGGCATGTTACATTGTCAAAAGAGACATGTATTTTAAAATTACAGAAGCATATTTACATATACCGTACACTGGAATGGTGTGAAGGAAATCTTGGAAAATATTATCTCAGATGGATTTTAATACAATGTATCTAGAACTGGATGTAGCTCTAAATTTATTAACAACAATCCATGTCAGATAAAATTTTACAATGATAACTCAGGCCTATGACATACCCCCTTACCAGACAAAGCTAGTTCTCAACTATCATATTGAGTTCTATCAAGTCTGCTGATGATGGCTCTTAACATCTGGGTCATTTCTGGTAACAAATTCACAAGTTAATTTAGATTGTACTTGATTATACATGTGAAGAGTTCAATTCCAAAAGGAGCTAAATCTATTTTTGTAACTTCGGAGAAAAAAGAAATTGTTTACCAGATTTTGTACAGGCGTCTAAGGAGAAGTGATATTAGAAGGTGCATTTTTTCATAATTGCTCCCAAAATTTTGGTAAATAATTTTGTTGAAAGACGGATACTTATGCCTCAGTCACACCTTTGCGTATTTGGCTTGTGTATTGCTGCTCATTTATGGCAAGCTGTGTTAACATTTATTCCTATTTCTTGATATCAAGAAATCAAAATCTTGATATACATATTCACAAAACGTATCCTATTATTGAATTACTTTCTTCATAGACCTTTCACATGTTTCGAACAGTGTGACAATATTATGATCCCTTTTCATAAAATGTATACACTAACACCAGATAGTGGACTGTACACATCAAAGTGAAAAAGAAGAAAACAGCCTTTTTACAAATATTCAAACGTTTGCAAAAATCACCGAAAATTACCCCCTTTTACCCCAAATTTCTTGCTATCAGTCCAGAACTAAAAAACTAACGGGCACATGGACGCCCAAAATCTAGGTCCGGGCCCCCAAATTTTGAAGCTTTTACTTTAGGGCTCATGCATACAGACTGTAAAAAGTTAAAATCTGGACCTTATTGCCACAAAAAAAGGTAGTGTGGAGCCCTGTATCCATAGGCGCCGGAAGCGGGGGGGCAGGGGGGGGGGGCAGTTGCCCCCCCAGTCAAAAAGGTGGGGGGGCAAAACGCATTTTTGCCCCCCCAAAACGCCCCCCCCCCCCTCCAAAAAAAAAAAAAAGCAGTAAAGGAGTAAAGATAGATTGTATTTTTAACCCCAAAGAACATAACAATAATAAAAACCTGAATTAAATCACATATAAAATTATATTCAAAGAAAGGAAAGTACTGTTAACAGGAATTAAATTTCCTAAACATTGCGCATGCCACCTATATTTATCAAAGGAGGTTTTCATAATAGCGATACGCGCATATCGTGGACATACCGTGAGAGAATGGGTAAGCGTGTCTATTTTTGTGTTGTTATAGGGGTGAGAAGACATGAGCCCCTGAACGCTTCCAAGATCGGTTGAACTTTGTAAGACCCCTCCCCAGGACGTCGATCAATTACATGTATGTGCCCCCCCCCCAAAAAAAAAAAAAAAAAAAAAAAAAAAAACCCCATCAAACTCTGGCTACGGCCCTGCTGATGGGGGGGGGGGGGGGGGGGGGTCATTCCTTTTTATGCGTTTGCTGGAAAATGAGAAATTCCCAAATTTACAGTCGGGCGAAAAAATATGCTTATTTAGAAGCCTTTATGTTGTGGTCTGCAAACGGTTGGGCTCGGGGGCTCGAGCCCCCCTCTCACTTTTTGAAAAAGTATATTACAGAGAAAAAGAAAGAAATAGAGAGAGAAAAAATAAGTGACCTGCCAATGTCACAAATGTGGTATCAAAATATGCTCATCTGACCGGAATTAAATGCCTTAAACCCCAGAGCTTCCGAGGGCTCTGACCCCTGGACCCCACCAAGGGCCCTAAGGCAGGCCCTGGATGCTCATCTGTTCATAGTTAAATATTAAAACCTCTGAACTTCCGGGGGCTCTCCCTCTTAATGGCCTTAAAGAGGGCTCCTGGATGCTCATCTAACCGTAATTTAATATCTAAAACCCCTGAGCTTCCGGGGCTCTGCCCCCAGGACCCCACCAAGGGCCCTAAGGCAGGCCCTGGATGCTCATCTGTTCATAGTTAAATATTAAAACCTCTGAACTTCCGGGGGCTCTCCCTCTTAATGGCCTTAAAGAGGGCTCCTGGATGCTCATCTGACCGTAATTTAATGCCTAAACACCCTGAGCTTCCGGGGGCTTTGCTCCCTGGACTCTCCGCCAATAAGGGACCTGCCAGTGTCACAAATAAGGTATCTTAATATGCTTATCTGACCGTAACTTAATGCCTAAAAACCCTGAGCTTCCGGGGGCTCAGCCCCGTGACCCCCTTCCGAGGCTCATGCCATGGACCCAACACCAATTTACGCTCTACCTGATCGTTAATACTCCACTTTGAAAAACGTTCCACGGGGCCTGCATATAACGTGTAAGAGTAGTGGTTTATGCAGATTTTTCTTCTGCCCCCCCCCTTCCAAACGTTTTTGCTCATTATGTCACTGCCCCTGGAAGGTGAGCCCCCTGGAATGTTTGCCCCCCCAATCCCAAACTGCTTCCGGCGCGCCTGCCTGTATCATACAAAGTCAAGATGAAGTGTTACCAGTGGGACACTCTCTTAACTCTACAGAAATAGCAACTAGACTTCATACTTTGATTGCTTCTCTGGAATTTCAGGATCATCCTGTGGAAGTCTTGACTGAGTACAAGGAACTTGCATCTTGTAAGGCCTGCTCCGACTACTACTACATATCTGTCTGAGTGAATCGAGATACAGTATGTGGAGTATTACCAACATGCTGCTGAGGGTGGTCCGATGAAGGTAATATCCTTCTGGGTTCCCATTGAGGGTCAGCCGAGTTGTCCGAGTCATTTGACTTGTCCGAATCATCCGAGTCATTTAAGTTGCCTGAGTTGTCAGAGTCATCCGAGTCACCTGAGTAGTCAGAGTAATCCGAGTCACCTGAGCGAATGCGTTCCCAGCTGTAATGGAAAAAGATTTTTTTTTCTTATTATCTGAATGAAAGATGAGAAATAAAAATCAACTACTATTGGTATTATTGAAAGTACCAGTCTCAAGAAACATTTTGATCAGTGAATGAAAACAAATAATAGAAGAGACTACAGTGTAACAAAAATATCAAGAACACACCCTCCAAAAAACAGGAACACAAAAAAAATCTACAAATCTAAGGTTGAAAGCACTTTACAGTAGGGAAATTTATTCAATAAAGCTGTTACTGAATATTTAGTTTTGTCAGACAAAAAATCTTAAATATTTTAATGTACATAGTGTCACTTCATCGCATGCCCTCTGCTGAGGTATCAGCAATGTATCTTTTCTTAGTATTCTACTAGAGGCTCGTTATATTGTTTCTGTATTGCACTACTCATGAAAAGTCTACGTGCTGTTATCTGAATTTTTTAAATATTTTTTATCACATATACTGTACTGACCTTTGCGAACATGGGAGGGTTTGAAGAAATAAATTCAAGTCAGCTTGAGCTTCTCCATTGAACCTGAAGTTTCCCTTGCTAATCTGAGGAAAACAACCCTGTAAAATATAAAAGTGAACATTGCTTGTGAACCTTGTATCAGTTTCAAGTAAGTGAATCTATTTCATTCAGGAAAATAATCTATTTACTTGGGGGATATACACTCAAAAGCTACAGTTACATCCCTTAAATAACATGACAATAAGGGGAAAAGGAGTATGGAGAATTTAAAAAAGCTAGAGTAAGAAAAATTTCCAAGAGAAATTTCCAAAAAAATTCGTAAGAAATTGATCCAATACATATAGTGCAATTTTAATGAAAACTGTAATATTGATAATAGTGGTAGTTTTACTGTGGTACTGGTAGTACTGGTAGTAGTATCCACCGTGGCAGTAGTAATTGAACTATGATATTGACATCATGTAAAGAAATTATGCCTGTTAGACAAATCTTTATACTTTTTCTCATACTGCTAGGGGATCAGAGAACAACAGAGAACACAAGAGCACTTCTTTTACGATTCAACCCTTAAAGGGCTCAGGTGGGTGGAAGCTGCCTCCTTTCCTGTAAGTAATGTGTTTGAGAATAATTTATTTCCAAGATCTGTCCTGACTTAGAGGTAATACAACTTTTGGTATGGGGTCATGAATTTGGTTCAAATGAACATATTGGAAGCATTTGCGATTTTACAATATTAAATGATCGTTGTCGTGGTTGAAATCAGTCTTAGGTGATGAAATTGTCAATAATAAACTCTTATGTTATATAGCTCCCTCTCAAGACTGATATTAATTTATAGCTTTAAAACAATGTTTTTAGACTACAATCGACCGATTTGCTTTCCCCGTTTGGAAATTATATATCAGAACTGCATATTATGAGATTTTCATGGTTGCAGCTATCATGGAAAGGCCTTAGGCGCTTTTTGAAATATATGAAATTTACCGAGAGCCAGTGTTTTAGGGGCTAAATTTTCTAGTGCTTATAAAACATGATGCTGGTGTGAGACTACGAGCTAGTGTATAAGGCATAACAAGGTTTTGTAAATAGTTTGGTGCTAATTCGTTTACAGCCTTCCATGTGGGAAGGATTTTGAATGTTATGCGCTAGTGGATTGGAATCCAGTGCAGTTTTTTCAGAACAGGAGAAATGTGATCATATTTAGATGTCCCTGATAAAACCCTGGCAGCTGCATTCTGAGCATGTTGAAGTTTGTCAAGATTGCGTGAAGTAATATTGAAAAGAGCATTGCCAATATCTACTTGAGATAAAACATATGCATGTATAAGCATAGCAGCAGACTTATGGTTAAGGACTTTTTGAATGCTATTGATGTTATAATACACTGATTGACAGATCTTCTTCACGTGGGCATCCATGCACATGTTCTCGTCAAATTTAACACCGAGATTTCGAACTGACGGAGCAGCCCGAATCTGGGAGTTACCAATCTGTATATTACGGTCCTTGATCAAATGATGTTGCGAATCTGAAGTAACAATAAGCAACTCTGTGTTACTCTCATTTAATTTTACTTATTAATGAGCATCCATGACCTCATATGTTCTATAGTAGCCTGTAGACGATGCCTGGCAGAAATTTCACTTGCAGGGTCAAATGGGTCGAAGGAAACATGCAATTGTGTATCATCTGCATACAAATGAATACTTACGCCACGATTATGAGCTTAAAGATCGATGAAGATCTGCTAAATTACGATCATTTTTTAGGTAAACTTCCTGTAAATTTTATAAGAATATTGATGAATTTGGTATCAGTTTGTAAAAACAATAGTGTTCTACAAGAAAATTACGATTATTTGTTTGGTCCGTTTTTTTTTTCCTTTCATCTTTTTTTCCTCTACGAAATGTCAAAGTTGGAGGTGCGGCCCATGACGAAAACTTGTCGTTTAAAATTGAAACCCCCATTTGACTTTCACCACTACTAGAGCTGAGATTGTGATAAGCCCTAAGTAAACACTAGCGCTGTAATCCACCCCCATCGAGACCTTGATGAGGTGATAGAGAGAGAGAGATAAGCATGATAGAGGGGGAAAGGAAGGGAGAAGGGAGAAAGAGACATTTGCAGGGGTTCCGGAACTATTTCCTTTGTATATAGCCAGAGTTAAAATTGTTGTTATATCGCCAATTATGGGTCATTTTTCTTCGTTCAAACTTTCATTTTGGTCTTCATCTTACTCATTAGTGACTTTTGGACATGAAAATATCTTAAAACAAGTAAAATACTTATTTCCTACTTCTCATTTCCTTTCAGGCAGAGCCCCAGTAAGAGTTTGTTTACACTAGTATTACGTAAGATAATGAAGAGTCCAGCTGCAATCCAATATCATAATCTCTCACGCAGAGCCTCAAGGCTCTGTCCAAGTTTATAACGAGAGAAACGAAATTGGGGTTCTGGCACCCCATCAGATTTACATTGATTGCTGTGTAATACCCAACTAACAATTAAACGTTTTCTGAACGTTCTAAAAAGGTTCCAAATTGGTTTTCTAAACGTTTTGTGAAAACGTTCAAAAAACGTCTATTTGTGGTAGGTTGAAAACGTTTTTTGGAACGTTCCAAATGGACGTTTTTTTAACGTTTTCTAAACGTTTTTAGAACCAATAAAAAACCTTTTAAAGATTTGCTTTTAAGTGCAAGGACCTGCAGAAAACCTGTCGGACGTTTGGGACGTTTTAAGAACGTATTAAGAACCTTAAAAACGTCCGGAAAACCTTTTAGGAACGTCTAGAACGTTTCCAGGACGTTTAAAGAACGTCTAGAACGTCCAAGAGAACCTTTTAAGAACGTCTAGAACGTACTGGAAACGTTTTGAGAACGTTCAGAAAACCTTTAAAGAACGTCCAGAACGTCCTGGAAACGTTCAGAAAACCTTTTAAGAACGTCTAGAACGTCCTGGAAACGTTTTTAAAACGTTCAGTAAACCTTTTAAGAACGTCTAGAACGTCCTGGAAACGTTTTAAGAACGTTCAGAAAACCTTTTAAGAACGTCCAATATACAGTGAATTTTTAATAAACGCTAGGTCACACATGTATTTCATTGATTTTATGAATTTATTATCAAACATATTTACAAAGGCTTGGCAATACAGTACATCATGTATATTTGAAAAAGAGTATTGGTATTTCCCAAAGTGCCCTCGAAAGAACATACAATTCTGATATTAAGAATAAATTGTTATTTGATCAAAATAAATATATTTTTATTCAAAATATTAAAAATGCTTGAAGACTACTTTGAAGAAAAAAAATCTGAATAGTTCGTTAAAAAGCAATTTATATAGATATTTAATTATTATTTTAACAAACATTAAATGCATAAACTGAAAGTAACGGGTCATTTTGAATATACTTGGCCGTTTGTGATTATTACTTTGCACCGTGATGGTGCAGGTTTTGTTTTTAAAGTTAAGTTTGACCAATACTAAACTATCCCTTTAAAACTAAAGATACATAACACATGAACAATCTACAAATAATACACAATAATCTGATAGATGAGTTGAAGATATGTCATTAACTGGCAAATATGAATACTCATATATTTACGGGTCTATGTCTCTATGAATATACAAGGCAAGATATAAATTAATAGTGTCAACACATGAACAATCTACAAATAAAACATAAGAAAATGATAGATGAGTTGAAGATATGCCTCATTAACTGGCAAATATGAATACTCATATATTCACGGGTCTAAATATACAAGGCGAGATAAAATGAATAGTGTCAAGAATTTGGCAGCACACATATAGCAACTTTGGTAACACACTTTATAAAAGCAATTTGAGTTATTTACAGAACCTGGCAATTCATGCCAAAAAGATGCCCCAGCAAATGATTAAGAAATCTTTCTATAATAAGTCTTGATCTTTGGTAAAACCACATAGTGCATAGAATTTCTTTGTGTACTATATCAATGTGAATAAATTCACCAGAACCTTTTAACAAAATGTCAGAAATTATCATTAAATACATGTGAATAACCGATTTAGCTATGTGCCTCCACCCAGGATTAGCTTCATCATCCGGTGCAAATTATAACTATTCAAAAGAGTACATGTATTTACTTTCTCATCAACTTCTACAAGTGATAAAAATGTGACTATTTTAAGAAGTCACATTTCGAGTGAAAGTACGGAGAAACAAAATATGGAAACTACACTCGTTTCAGCTCTACAAATTGGCAACACTGATGACATCAACTGTGAGTAGCTATCCATCAACTTTGTACACAAAATTTCATATTTTCTAAATTTTCCTTAAAGTTACACATTTCCACAGCTTTTGATCGGAGTATGTTCAGATTACTAATGACAAATAGCTTTTTACACAACATGCTTTGACTATGGGGGTTAGAAAATGTGAAATTTTGTGTACAAAGTGAATTTAGAGCTACTCAAGATGTCATCAGCATTGTCAAATTGAATAGCCCGAGAGTAATTTACTAGAAAATGTAAAAAAGAGTAGTTTCCTTAATTTGTTTTCCTTACCGAGTTTGCCCATTTCTTATTTTAAATTTTGTTCAAATTTGTCTCGTTTGATTGAAGCAGTGAAATTTCTAGGGTAGATTTCCCCTTTAAATCCGTGTAAAAAATTGTCCTTTTGATCGACCAAAGATTTAGTGGGCAGGTCAAGATTTCCCAGAAGCCTTTCATTGGACCTTGCATCTTACTTCAAATATAAAATCAACACAAAACACATGAACAATCTACAAAAAGCTATTTACAATAAACTGATAGAAATGAGTTGATATGAATTATTAACAGGCAAATATGAATACTCAAGTTTAAGGGTCTATGAATATAGAAGACAAGGTTATAAATAAACAGTGTCGAGAGTTTGGCAGCACACATATTGGTTTCAGCATCCTTACAAAAAGTGGTAAATTTACAGACCTCTACAACTTTGTCTTGCATTCTCAACAAGATGTTGGCAATTCAATCCAAAAAGATGCACCAACAAAACTGTTATGTCGCTGATAAAGTTTCTCCATTATTAGCTGAAATGGTCAAATTTGGTTTCAATATGAGTTTTAGGGTTTTTGCATTGCCCCTGAATAAAGGTATCTTAATCTACCTTGAATGAAAATTTGGTGTTCACTGGTTCGGTAAACGGCTCCCTCAGGTCTTCCACAAAATTCAACGGCCGCTCCCGGTTTGGACAAAAGCAGTTTTTGTACCAACTGCGTCAGCTGCTGCTGCCCTTCCTCCAGCCTCTGCAGCGTACACAGTACCTGCACTTGAAAATTGCCTGAGAAGAAAAAAACAGACACATAAAATGCATTATAATAACAGTTCAAGTCATTAAAAAGTTTGACAGCAAATGAATAGGATATTTTGGCGAGATATGTTTGATAGCTGTCCAATTTAGTCACTTCAGGAATATATCACCCAGCTTCAAAGACAACACCTGTGCAGCGCTTTCAACAAAGTATACATACTGTAAGGATTTAAAAGCGACTCTTCTGTAAGAAAACTATACCCATGCCTTGTTGATAAAATAAATTACATGTACGCCGCGATAATCTGTCTCTCTTATCCAATCCAACAGTATATTAGTGTAGCAACTTAGTACAAATGGCAAATGTTGTTTTGTTAGTTAATACACTCTACAGTATATGTTCTGATAAAAAAAAAACTCAGAAACTTTTGTTTGTGAAATGTTATCTGAAAAAAACTTACTTTCCGAAGCCCGAGCCCTTGCTGGAGTTGTGGGTGGGAACTGAAAAATGCGATGTGGACTTGGACTTTGCATTCAGTTTCGGCATTGGTATCTCCGCTGCCACAGCCTTAGTCGTTCCTCCGCGTACATGTTGTTTTCTTGGGTCCGAACCGATTCAAGATCTGAAAAATAGAGACACATTGCAGATGTTAAAAGGAATATCAAGACATGAAAAGAATTCTCATAAACTGAACAAACTTTTGGGTAATGCACACTTCTTGTCCAAAATGTATGCCTAGATTACAAATTAATTTCCAGTTTTGCCGGAATGGTGCCACATCTATTAATCATCATTTTGCATGGCTGGGACACAAAGCAGGTCTAGCTATATCAAATAAATTATCTTCGGTTTTCATCATCTGTTGGATTTTGAAGAAAACGAGAAATAAGATGTAAATTATACGTCTCTGGCCGAGCCAAGCACTACTAACCACCAAGAGACAAATACTTACCAGCGTCACTTCCGGAATCACTTGAAGATTTGCTAAATCTCTGGGGAAGACGTCTCTTTCGCTTCTACACAGCATCATCTTCCGGTACCAGGTTTGACGTGTCCTCTGCCTTCCTGGCGATGTTTTTTGTGCTTTCACATAGTTGCCTGTATGTACAAATAAACAAATCAATCTTTAAGTCAATCTACGTTATTGGAAATCAATTTCTTTAAATAATGTGTCATCTGAACTGAAAATAATTTTTTTAAAGGGACGAAATTGAGAACAAGATATAGATCTAGACTAGGTCTCGATATTTCTATAGAAACAAAATCCATACAAAAAAGGTGGTTTGGGAGCTATTTCAATTGCCTAAAAAACAAACCTGTTGTAATAGGGGGTGGGATAATATAAAGTTGCTAAATGGTGGTGGAGGGAAAAGCATGGAATGTTCCATTCCCGTGGGATTTTCAATGCTATTGCATTTTAAATCCCGATGGGAACTTTCCATGATTT
Source organism: Strongylocentrotus purpuratus (assembly GCF_000002235.5). Lineage (NCBI taxonomy): Eukaryota > Metazoa > Echinodermata > Echinoidea > Camarodonta > Strongylocentrotidae > Strongylocentrotus > Strongylocentrotus purpuratus. Next base: position 36,834,146 of record NW_022145594.1, read on the forward strand.
TTCCAGACAGCAAAGTTAACAACTCAACTGTTTTAATCATCTGATTACCATGTAATGTAATGAGCCATGCGCACATACCCACTCCAGCAAAGAGTCAATGCTATTATGCGTATTGACCTCTAGCACTGCACTACATGTTAATAGGCAGCATTTGCTCAAAAGGAATAGTCAATACACACATAATACACAATTAAATGCACTTATCATGCCGATGCGGCTGTAAGCAAAGTTTGACAGTAGACAAACAATTCGAATTTCTAAATTGTTCTTTCTAACAAAATAACATCAGTAAGTTGAACAAATTGTATTTTATTACTGCTATTTAGGTGTCATCAATTGTCACTAAAGTACCGATTTTTAGTGAAAGAGTTTTGTACAGTGGTGTTTGAAATGTTGAGTATCAATAGCACAGCTTTTAATACACAGCCAGGATAGAAATGCAGCTATGTATGCACTAACTCCATTTCTCCAAGAAGCTCCGACGCCGTTCGGCATCGGAGCTTCCTGAAGTTATGTGTGCACATAGCCTAGCCTACCCAATTACCATACCAGTCAATGCAATGAGAGTTTCAACGGCCTGCACATGCGACATAGAGTCTACCGTACTTTTAGTTTTAATGCAAATCTCAATATTTTATTTCATTTTACATGCTTCAAAATCAATCAAACAAAGCTTAAATTCCTTACAGATATCAAAATGTTAAAATAACGCTTACCTCGGTGTCGCAGTCTAACAGATTATTTGAAATCTCGAAGTCACGTCATCAAGCAGTCAATTCGTCAGTTAGTTTAAAACATGCGGCAAGCTATAGCTCTGGATGGAGCGAGCGCGCCGCACCGGCTGTGCCGGGTACGATTCACTGGTACGATGATATACGGTGCGTCCGCAGTTGACCCCCCTCTCCCCTCCATGTACGTACGCACTTTGTATACACGTGGTTGAATGGAGCATATAATTGACGTAGCGCGGTGGCTAGTAACTTCTTGGTATGATTGGGCTTTGGGGGGGGGGGGAGGGGCACAAACATTATATGTGAGGGGAAGGGGTCACTACTTTTCTTCAAATAATGTCACCTTATGTTTTCTATTTTTTTTCCTCAAAATTGTTAGGGGGCACGTGCCTCCCCCCATCGCTACGCCACAGGAGTGCATCAGTTTGACATACCTCGACCCCCCCCCCCCCCCCCCATGCGTATGCATGTGGCCTAATTTCGCCAGCTGGTATTTTTTTAGAAATATTTTTTTGGACATTAAAAATAAATTCAACAAAATACGTCTGAATAAAACGTTCTGTAAACGTTTTACAGGACCTATCCAAGAACGTTTAATTTGTAACGTCCACAAAACGTTCTCTTAACGTCTTCAAAAGACCTAGCTCCGCAGTGAATGTAAGGTCCCAACTTAGACGTTATATAAACGTTTTTTAAACGTTTAATATGGACGAAGACGTACAGAACCTGATAAGAACGTTCTGTAGACGTTTTAAAAACGTTTTGTGTTTGCTGGGTAGTAGTAGCTCTCTCAAAGTTTTAACGAGAGAAACGAAAATGGGTTTCTGGCACCCCACCAGATTACATTGACTCCTGTGTTAAAGTGTGGGGTATAGTTTTAATTATATACCTCATACATAGATTGTCATTCACTGATTGGTCAAAACTATATCACATGTCAAGGAGCATTTCGATCTATCAAGTATCATTACGTCAGAGGGTTTGATAGCTACTATCAAACCCCGGGATAGGACCCCTAACCCCTCCCGCGACTTAGTTGCGCACAATTTTTTTTTTTGAGTTGCTATAGGCTACCGCAATCGCGCGGTTACGCGCAGCGCATAGGAATTCAATACTCTTGCCTTGGACTTGATGTTGGATTTTTCTTATTCTAGTGAGAAATTCCTCTTGATCTAGTTTCCTGTTTTTAAGAGCTGCATCTAGACCTACAGCTAGACCTAATCATGAATCAATAAAAAGGATGAGGTACATAAAACAAATATGGACTGCTCTGTAATCGGATGATGGTGGGAACTACCACTCCCTCGGTGGTGTTCACACCGGCCCTTCTATCACCCCCTCGGCTTCGCCTCGGGGTGATAGAAGGACCGGTGTGAACACCACCTTGGGAGTGATAGTTCCCACCATCATCCTCATGAGCAGTCAATATTTGTATACTAGAGCTTTTCGTAATGCTATGAGGCGCTGCCGCCTTATCGCCGGCAAATATGGTAAAAGTTTCAACTGAATCAGTTCATGTGTAGTTTGCTTTTATTCCATGTTTCATGGCTGTTCCAATATACCAAGTGAATGGCCTTTAAAGGCATCGTTTAACCATTTCAAATCTGAGATGCATGGCCATACGTGTTATCAGTGTTTGTGATATTGTGTAATATTGAAACCCTAAACAAATTACGCTTCAAAATGATCATGAAGTGCCTCAAAAAAGTAAAATGTCTTTGAGTGACCGGTTCTACCATCCTAATTTCCCCCAATGACTGTAGTGTTATAAAAGCTGTTAGGAAAACGCAAAATTTGAATTTGACTTCCAATCATAAATATCTTGATAATCAGACAGGCGATTAGCTTGTAAAAGTCATAGGATTCCTGACTGACCTAAAGGTTTATAATTATGATTGAAGCATGAGCTAAATCCAGGATTTTGTTTCAGAATCTGAGGCAATGTTACTGAGTCACTTTAAAAAGGGCATTTGGAAAAAAACACAGATATGCATGCATGTGCACCATGTAACTAATATTGCTGTTTCTGTCCATCAATGACCCTCCCTGACATATACGTTAGGACACACATACCTGTAAGGATGATGCCTTTGCTTTCAATGTAGAGAAGAACTCTTCATTGTACCTGTCAAGTGTCAGGTCACTTAGGTTTGGCATAGAACACAGTGCTTCTGCTAGGTGATGTGATGAGGCTGGTGTGGGACACTCGGTATCATTAAGCATGAGAGTCTGGACCTGCATTGTTTGTAAATAAAGTTAAGCTGCTTATCTATCTATACATAGATATATTTTATATACTAATTTCTCATCGTATTCTTACATTAAGCACAAATTTATATTAATTGCATTGTTGCATTCATAATAACAGTTTCACCAAAAATGATTGAATAGATTTTATTTTCAAATTAAATTCTTGTCTACTTTAAAAAAAAAAAACACTAAAGTTTCTATGGAGAGGATGATTAGTAAGAGTGATTAAACGAAAATTCTATATGTGTTCTTTAAAGGTAGTCTGTCCCTTTTGCAGGCTGAAAAATATAAAATTATTTAAATCTTATGGTAAACAAAAGATAATACCAACTAAATATTCCTCTTAAAACATCTGAACTGGTATTTTGCCTCTATGTGGAATCATATTGACCGTTAGGAATTTTCAATGCCTTGCCAAAAAATAGGCCTAGAAGGTAGACTGATTTTCAGACCCTTGTACTGCATAGTTGTACGTTTTGTGGTGAGTAAAGACTTGATAAGTTTATTTTGGGTCACTATAAGAAGCTAGTCATTGATGTGTACAAATGATAATGTACTCTTTACAGCTAATGTTATCTATGTTATTAACAAAATGTAAAAAGTCAGTCACTCAACAGTGTCCGACAGTGAAGTCTAGAAAGTAAATGGTTTCCCTTGCATAAATAGGCCACTAACGTTTAAATTCACAGATAGGACATTAGTGACATACTCATGATTCCTGCAAATTTCGACAGACTTTGACTTTCTTGAATAGCAGCCCATAACTTTATGCATCCTGCCATAAATATCACGTTAATAACAATAGGTCTGCAAGCCTTACGCTCACCTGAGCTGATAAAAATAGGGGCCATGCAATAAGACACCTAGCTCCCATCCCTTTTCAGTGTAAAGTGTCTAATTATTGCCATAGGGGCACTTTGGGGAATGCTGCCCTCATAACTTGAAATCTCCCTTTCCTACAGGTGATTCCTACAATCTTTGGTTAGAATCCAGCCATAGGTTTTCAACAAGAAGAGAATGTGCAATTACTGCCACTGACGAACTTTCGGAGCGCTGCCACAGGTCCCTTTTGAGATACGTACCTCATTTAAAAAAAATTAGATCTCCCTTGCCTAAGAATGATTTCTACCAAGTTTGGTTAATATTTTCCCACTCATCTTTTAAAAGAAATTATAAATGTAAAAAAGTTTACAATAGTCTTCCAAGAAATGCCGCAGTAATAGTGATATTCTAGGTGTTACTGGGTACATTTTGATTAAAGGGGCCTGCTGCACATATCTAATCACTATGCTCAAATCCATTGTTATACTCCTTTTTACAGCAGAGGGCAGTAGAGATGATTCTAGCCTCGTGATCAACATAAACAGTACATGTGCACGTACCTAGCAGTAGGCACATTCCAATAAAAATGTACCTAGTTACTCCTCAAATATCACTATTTCGGTTAGCTTTTCTTGGACAGCTATTGTATTCTTTGTCTAAGTTTTTGTATCTGCTTACAGTAATTTTGAGTAGTTGTTGTCTTTCCAATTGTGCTCTCATAGTTTTTAATGATTTCTTGGTACGATCACATATATTTTGGAGGGTTTGTTTCGGCACACATTAGAGCTAATGAAGTGTATAGCACATTCCTTCCATGACTAGTCCAAACTTGCCTTGCAACATCAATAAGTATCAAAACTTGTTGTGATTACTAAGTAATTATCAGCTTTTAAAAGAAAAAGGCAGTGTTTAGAATAAGAAAAAAAAAATTGTCTTAATTTTTTTTTATCGGTATGTCGTAAAGAAGATTTTTATAGAAAGCTGTTTTATTATTCTAACATTAATGTTTCTTTAGCTTAATTTATTCATCCTGAATCAAAATGGCGACTCGAATGTTCTCTTTCAATTTTTGCCCCAGTTCTTTTTCTTTCAGAGGCATGATAACGGCACTAAACATCACCAAATATGGATAACAAATAATTTCAATTGTGAGAATATACCGATCTGAGTAAAGGTACATATGTGTTGATTTATTTGATTGATAAAAAGGTCAATTTAAAGCGGCATATTTTTCATTGCCATCTAATTTCGGAAACGGGTATCAAATTTTTTGATCCGAGGCTCTCAGGCGACACCCGGGTACCTGGTTTTTAGTCCCAGCCCTAATACATGTGCACCATATAATCATTACTGCTTTTTCTTTCTTTCAATGACCCTCTCTATGACACTAGGACACACATACCTGTATGGATGAAGCCTTTGATTTCAATGTAGAAATGAACTCCTCACTGAGGAACAATTCAAGTGTCAGGTCAGTCAGGTTTGGCATAGTACACAGTGCTTCTGCTAGGTGATGTGATGAGGCTGGTGTGGGACACTCACCATAAAGCGTAATAGTCTGGACCTGCATTGTTTGTAAATATAGTTAAGCTGCTCATCCATACATGCATATATTTTATTTACTAATTTCTCATTGTATTCTTACATTAAACACAAATTTATATTACCTACAAAGTTGCATTCATAAACACATCCTAAACAAAAATGAATAGATTTCTTGTATATTGACCACAAGAACACACTAAACTTTCTATGGAGATGAAGAGGAGAATTTAGAAAATAGTGATTTATAAACAAAAAATGATATGTATGTTTTATTGGTCTTTCAACCTGTTTGCATTGATAAGTCATACTCCTACTAACACTGAAATTAATAATAGCCATAAATATACATTTTCCATTAATGTATTAAAGGTATTCATAACTCTGGATTTCATGTGCACAAGACGCCCAAGTCAGGAGGTCTGTTGCTATTGCACAGTTTGGTAAATGCAAGCCTTTATTAAAGTTGGCACTTAAAAAACTATCTGCAGATTTTCACTATCAATCAAATTTGGTAAAGGTCGGATATTGATTATTGATCAAAACAATGTCAATCTTATACACACTTGAATGTCAACTGAATCAGTACATGTATAGATTGCTTATGTTAAACGTTTCATGACTGTTCCAATATACTAAGTGAATGGCCTTTAAAAATGTTTGAAAGAAAAACATATATACATGTTCACCATATAACTATTACTGCTGTTTCTGTCGATCAATGACTCTCCATCACATTTATATTACATTAGGACACACATACCTGTATGGACGATGCCTTTGCTTTCAATGTAGAGTAGAACTCCTCATTGATATCCCTTCCAAGCAGTTTCAGGTCAGTCAGGTTTGGCATAGAACACAATGCTTCTACTATGCAATATGATGAGGCTGGCGTTGAACACTAGGAAACTTCAAGCGTGAGAGTCTGGACCTGCATTAATGGTGAATATAGTTAACTAACTAACTGAATGCATGCATTATATTTACTATTTTCTCACTGTATTCTTACATTTCATACAAATCCCATTAATTACTTATGTATTCATAAAAACATCCTCTACAAAAAATGAATAGATTTTATTTTCAAAATTCATTTCTTGTATATTGACGACAAAAAGAACTCACTAAAGTTTCTATGAAGAGGAGAATTTAGAAAATAGTGATTTAATGAAAAAAAATTGATTTGTAAATTTACAGGTCTTCAAACCTGTTTGCATTGATAAGTCATACTCCTACTAACACTGCAATTAATAATAGCCATAAATATACATTTGCCATTAATGTATTAAAGGTATTCATAACTCTGAATTTCATGTGCACAAGACACCTAAGTCAGGAGGTTTGTTGCTATGCCACAGTTTGGTAAATCAAGCCTTTATTAAAATTGGCACTTAAAAAAACTATCCGCAGATTTTTCCTAACAGGGTTGTTTTACAATCAGGCTACACAATAGAAAAAACTCACTTTGATGGCCCTTAAAACAAAATCAATGAACAACCAAGGAAAATCTTCCTTGGTCAATTATTTTGCACTGTTAGATCAACCTACAACAGCGAAGAAATTGTTTGAAACAAGCAACTACTTTTCAAAATATGTAATCATATGCCATTTTTTCACATTTTTGCTGTCTCATTTCATTTTTTGCAAAGTTAGAACATGTGCATGTCTGACATACGTACCCCCCAGAAAATTATCAACTATCAGAATTAACTCTTCCAACGGGTCTATGTAAAATCTGCGTTGGGTGTAATATTTTGGCAAATCTACAAATTTTGCACCAAAAATGAGTTGCAAAATGGGTCAAAATATTTCCTCTCCCGAAACCAGCATTATAAATTAAAGTAAGACCGCACACAATGAATTATTTTTTCCTCCTTGAAAAGAGTCACTAATATCCTAAACAATTATGATATTAACTTTTCCCACACTCAGTTTTTGGTAAATGCGCGTTTCAAATTTGTTTGTCAGGGGTGTGTCAAAAAGTGTCCTCTCCGAAAAAGTGACATTTTTTATCAGCACTCCTTCAAGAAGAGCCACATTTTGAAACCAACTTAAGTTATTAGCAGACCTAACATTGTGTTATCATGTGCACTAGATAATGATGTTTTTTTATTTGATTTAATATTCGCATTGATTTTGAAGGTGTCAAACAAAATGTCCTCTTCGACCCATAATCAGTAGATGGATAAATGACTGTAATAACAGTCTACAAAGTGCATGGATTTACAATAACTAGCCTAATTTTAATCCATCATGAGGTGGGTATTACAATCTAACACCTTCCTGTTTAATATTTGATGGGAGGTTTTTTAATTCTATCCATTCACAAGCTACTTTCACCCCCTATAATTCCATAATGTAATGTATATCTGGAAAAATTAAGACTTTCCATCTATTTAATTGCATTTATTGTTTGTGCTTATACCTTTCCACGTGATCTGTACTGTTAATCAAATATACAATGATGAAATTATACTATGATTACCATCTATATACATAGTCTCTTTGGTTTCGGAGAGGACAGTAGTTTTTTTGACATATTTACATACTTCCATCAAAAGTCTTCATATTCAGGTTAATCTCATAGAACAAGTGGGTAATTTGTTGCTGTTATACTATTTGGTGTGGGGATGCTTTGTCCTAGTCCATAAACATTCCTGGTGGAAGAGATTTCGTGGTGGAAGAGATTGATACATCAAGTGAAGATGCAGTGAAATCTGGTCCACTTTAGTTCATGAATAATAATAATAACAATATACCGTACTTATATAGCGCATATCACAATATGCCTCTATGTGCTGTAAGAAAGATTACGAAGGAAAAGTGGATAGAGTAACATAAGAAGAGCAAGATATGCTCAACATACTTCCTCTCGTTAACATTGGAAAGTATTTTGAAAAGATATGTTTTAAGACGCGCATTAAAGTTGTCAACAGTCTCACAGTTTTTTAACGATTTTCCGGTAATTTATTCCAAAGTTTGGCCGATGCAACCTGAAAAAAGCGAAACCCGTAGAATTTAGTAGGCCTGTAACCGATCATCGGATTGGGGTCGATCGTTGGACGATCATCGGATTGGGGGCCGATCGTTGGCCGATCAGGTGATATCGGATAATAATTTCCGATCACCGATCAATAAAAAAGATCGGGAAAAAAAATCAGCAATTTTTTTTTGTTTTAATGCCGAAAATGTTCAAGTTTTTGTGCTATCAAATGCTATAAAAAAATGCACGGCCTGGATTATTTTATCATATGGAGTTGTTTTTGACCATTTTTATTGATATTTCGTGCCTTTTCATGACTTTGAAATTAATAACATTGGTCTAAGAGAAGAGCCAAACATGCGGGCCGCCATCTTGGATTATAATGCTTGCTTAAGTTGGTACTGTTCTGGGGTGAAAGTTTCGCATAAATGGATTAGATTTTTCAACCGCTATATTGTAGTATTTTTTAATCAGTGAGCTACAATTGTTACCCTATTTCATACTTTTCACCAAATGTAATTTTTACCTTCTCGGCTATGAATTAGGCCTACCCTCATTTATACAGTAAAGGTTTTGTTATTGAATTAAAAATTCTTTCCCATTAAAGCTTGGTGCATGAGACATGTCCAACTCCGCCTGGTATATCACATTTTAAAGAAAATGGCTGCGCCCAGCCGCCCATGTCATGCTAAAAGACATTACATCATGCCAAGAAATATTCATTTATATATCTCTTGTACACGTTCGTAAGATTTATTGTACAGTAAAAGGCAGGAATTCATCTCATACAATGATTGCAATGGACTTTCAGTAAGTCCTCTGTTGCATTAAGAGAAAACTACTTTGAAGAGAACATTGTAGGCATTGTATATTGTATGGCATAGTATATCTGCCAGTCTAGATGTTTAGTTGGTAGAGTCATATGAGGAGCATGCCCAAAACTTATGTTCATGAGACATAAAACTTTAATAAAATTTTGAGTGGACTATTAGGCTATTATTATTATTATAAAAGTTCTGTCTAAGTATCTACATAAATTGCATGCAGAGTATTGTTGTGTTTATAAGGAAAGATGGATTACGAGCACAAACCGATCTTATGTCTTATGTCAACAAAAAATGTCCTCTCCGAATGTTAGTGTAAAGCATGTAAAATCTTCAAAACACTGATATATAGTTAACTATTCCTAAAGACTTGTACCTTTAGAATCACAGTATTGTCCAGGTACCTTCTGACAATATTTAGTTCAATGTGAATCCAGTAACTGTTTTTAGTACTGGTAAGTCTTAAAGTGAGGGAGAAGATAATTTCTCTACTCTCTAAGAAGAAAAGAGTGAATTTTCACTCTATTTTCACTCCCCCGGGAGTCACGTCAGAGATCACTTGTTTAGGAGTGAATATGGATTGATTTTAGAGTGCTCTCTAAGAAGAAAAGAGTGAATGTTCACTCTGTTTTCACTACATTTTCACTCTCCTGAGGAGTCACGTCAGTAATCACTTGATTTTTGTTTAGAGAGTACGATGGTTGATTGAAGATCTACAAGCAGATCATAAATGAGTGCTAGCAGGGATAAAATATGTTCTAATAAACCTTACATTTTTCCAGTTTCATTTATGCCATGAAATAATGAATCATAATTGTATCAGGCAGTTCCAATTGCATGTCAAAAATAATGTCCTCTCCGAACTAAAAATTGCCCTCTCCGAACATTTTTTTGACGCCACATATCTCAAGAACCATTTATCTTTTTATTCTGGAAGTTGGTATGTAAAAGTACCCTTACCATGTGTAGTACAGAATATAGGGTCAAACTGCTCTGCATTTTTTTAAATCAGTAACTTCATGCTGTCAGTCCATCATTTTGTGGTATGAAAAGATGCAAAACTGAATTTTACATGAATAAAACCAGTTTGCACTTGAAAAATTGAGTTGTATTCTGATTCCATATCATTAAGTAATCAAATTATGTCCTTCACATTCACCCAAAGAAACAATAAATATTTTCTTTCTGCATAATGTCATCAGGTGACACTTGACTCTATTCTTTTCATTAAGGACATGTTTCATGCTTTAAAAAAAAAAGTTTGAAATTTATAGCCCTAAAACTGTACAGACTTTACAAGTAACTTGTTTACAACACACAAACAAAAATTCAGAAGAATCAAAGAAACTTTTTTTTTCACCCCAAGTGAGACAAAGTGTGTACCCTGATTGTAAAACAACACATCAATCAAACTTGGTAAAGGTTGGATATTGATTATTGATCAAAACAATGTCAATCTTATACACACTTAAATGTCAACTGAATCAGTACATGTGTAGATGCTTTTATTAACAAGTTTCATGATTGTTCCAATATACCAAGTAAATGGCCTTTAAAAAAGGGGTATTTGGAAATAAAACATATATACATGTGTACCGTAAAACTTTTACATTTATATTATATTAGGACACACATACCTGTATGGACGATGCCTTTGCTTTCAATGTAGAGTAGAACTCCTCATTGAGATTCCCTCCATACAGTGCCAGGTCAGTCAGGTTTGACATAGAACACAATGCTTCTGCTAGGTGATGTGATGAGGCTGGTGTGGGACACTCGTGAATAGTCAGCTCGAGAGTCTGGACCTGCATTCATGGAGAATATAGTTAAGCACCACGTCTATGCATGCATATGTTTTATTTACTAATTTCTCATTGTATTCTTACATTTCACACAAATTCCATTAATTTTTGTTTTCTTGTTGCTGCTTCAGCTCACAATCTGTGCAGTCTTCCAATATTCATTTGGATGTTGGCGTCACACACTTGTTAGGCCATCACAAACAATAAGAAACCTTGGAGTTGTATTCAATTTCTGCATGCCGATGTCTCGCCATATTTCTTACATCTGTAGTCCTTTTTGTTTTTTAAGGAATATTGCTAGAATCAGAAGGTTTATTGACCAATCGGCCTGTCATAATGCTGTGCGTTCTTTAGTTCTATCCAGTATTGATTATTGTAATGGGCTTCTCTCTACCGTTCCCTCGACTCAGTTGGATCATGTGCAACAGCTACAAAGTTGGGCAGCCCGATTGATATTTCAGGTTTATAGGGACCATCCATCTCAGTCACTCTTGAGTTCATTACACTGGCTTTCTTTGCAACAAAGCATAATTTTAAAATTACTTGTTTGTCTAGAAAATACTCAATAATCAAGCTTCACAATATTTAGATACCCGTTTGAATTTATATACACCCACCACCGCTATTGAGGTCAGCCATTGATCCTTTCCGTCTCACATATTCAGTTACTCGCACATTAGCCAGTGACATTTACTGTATCTGCTTCAAAATACTGGAATGATCTACCACTTATTATTACCTTCAGAAACGCCTTGAAAACACATCTTTGTTTGCAGTTTGGAGTTGTAAGATTGCTTTTCTTATCACATGTATTTATGATTGTCATTTACTGTATTGAGGCACTTTGGGCCTTAGGAGAAAAGCGCAGTTTAAGTAATAATAATAATAACTAGAAATGTAATTCGTCATGTGGACGAATTAAGGGTCTGTCTTCAATTCTTATGAGCGTGCTCATCGTCAATTCAATGATCCAATATAATGATGTTAATGTAAAATGATGTATTAAGATATGAATTAATGAATGAAGTACTGATGAACTGATGAAAGGGAAGGGGTGAGAGAGTATAAAAAGAGAACGGCAGAGATAGAGACATCGCAAGAGAGTATGCATTAAATTTGGTCAGATTACGAAAATAGCCTACGGTATTGTCAGAATATATACTGCTGGCACTTTCATTGTGAGAAGCATACGTCGCATACATCACATCCGTACAGCAATTAAAATATTTTGCTCGTAATAACCGAAACAACAGTCGCTCTTAAAAATCACCTGATTGAAATACGCCCGTGATATTTGGCAGTTTTAACCTTTGATATATTTACAACATGACATATTTGAAAATCGGAGTGGACTTGGGCTTTAACCAATGGACCAAAATATTTCTCATAGACTTAACATGCAAAGCTGACAAACGGCCTTGGCATAGTCGAGATTTCAACGTTCAATTGCAAATTTCCACATGATCTCAACTTCTGATCGAAAAACAGTTTTTATAGCCCATAGTCTCAGCTATAACATACCAAAATTTGGGAGAAAATAGAGCACAAATAAGCTAGATACTGCTCATAGATTAATGTCATGTAGATTCATGATGTGAACGAAATTCACCTTCCATAGACATAACACGCAAATTAAGAAAATTCTGACATGTCGCCTTTAATGGATATTTTCACCATGATGACGTCATCAAAATGAAAAACGATGGGCACTAATCTTGTAGAGAATTGTCTCAGCTACAACATATCTAAGTTTGGAAGTAAATTAATCAATATTTACAGGGATACAATCAATTTTCCAAACATATGATGACGTCATAATATGAAAATTCGTATTTTGAGTTCCAAGGCCATTATGAGGATGTCACGATATACGTAAAGGCCAAATGAGACATAAAATCATATCTACAACTCAAACTCAGGGGTGATAGTGAGCACTAAAAAAAAAAAAGTTTTTTGTTTTCCCCTCAACCACGCCCCCCTTGAGTAAAAAAAAAAAAGAGGATTCGTGGGGGGAAAATGGCATCGAACAGCATTCCCCCTTTTCGAGTAAGAAAATTGGGGAAAAATAGGGGAAAATAGGGAGGAATATAGAAAATAAGGGGGGAATCGGGAAAATCAGGATAAAATAGGGAAGACAAAAATTCTGGTAAAATCAAAAAAAAAATCGGGAAACCGATTTAAATCGGGTTTTTATCAGGCCTGAAACTCTATCGAAATATGAAAACAAATTGGGGGTCTCCGTGCATCCCAAAGAGCTATAATATATTTCGTATAGGCATGTTTTTGCCCATATATGCTATGTATTACAAGATCTCGCGCGTATGGACATGTATTTTAAACGGACGCTGATTCCGTTATTAATGGTCATAAAAATATAAACATGGTATCAAATTGTTCGGAAAAAAATGAGGAATATCCTGTCAAAATTGCACTGGAAGGAATTATTTTTTGTTTGGCCTTCACGAACGAAAACGTGCGCGCATTCGCGTGTGCGCGTTTTTTTGCGAAATGCTTAGAATGGCCTGAAACGTACTCTAATTTGATTAAAAAATGATTTTGAGCATTTTTTAATTTGCAAGCGCACTGACGCGCGGACGTACGCGCGCGTTTATTGACCTGAAATTGACGGAACTGATATTGACCTTGTTCATGGTAAATATGAATGAGAAATGACTTTCAGTTATGAAGTTATGATCATTTGAGATTTTCCAAAAAAAACACAAAATGGTGCCTGGATGAGGTCATGAAGACTTGATGACCTTGAAAATATTCCTGTCACGTCTTATGACTATGACAATGACCTAGGACTGTGCCAAAATTGAAAGAAACTGACTAAACTGATCTTGAGTTTTCCTCAGAACAAAAAAGGGGGGAGAAAGAAATAAAAAGAAAGAAATAAATAAAGAAGAAAGAAAATTCTGACGAAAACAATAGGTTGTCTGTCGAAGACAGACCACCTAATAATTATAATAATTACATAGTTGTATTCATAATAACATTTTCAGCCAAAAATGATTGAATAAATTTTATTTTCAAATTTAATTCTAATCTATTGAGAAAAAGAACAAACTTTGGAGAGGATGATTAGTAAGAGTGATTAAAAAAAAAATGTATGCTTTAAAGGGCTTCCAACCTGTATGCATTGATAAGTCATACTGATAACACTGAAATCAATAATACCAAGAATATTCATTTGCTATAAATGTATTAACCCTATCTTACCTTGGCTATTTTGAAACTGCATAGCCTGGGGAGGGGGGGGGGGCTATGATCCCGGCCAATTTGCATGCATGTCAAGTGAAGTGTATTTAAGACTATGGTAATTTCATTTTTTTTAAATAATTCACTCATTGGCATATTTATGGTAATTTATGGAAATAGGTACCCACAAATTATATGTTCTTCATATTTAAACATTGAGGTTTGTTGCTATGGTAAAGTTTAGTAAATTTAAGCCTTTATAAAAAAAAAAAGTGGCTCTTAAAAAACTATGACATATTTTTCATATCAATCAAATTTGGAAAAGGTTGGACATAGATTATTGATGAAAACGATGACAATTGAATTTCAAATAAATCATTACATGTGTAGTTTGCTTTCATACCGTGTTTCATGATTGTTCCAATATACCAAGTGAATAGTCTTTCAAATAGGGTGTTTGGAGAAAAAGAAAAACGTATATACATACACCATATAACAATTACTGCTGTTTTTTTTTTCTTTCAATGACCCTCCATGACATTTATATTAAGACACACATACCTGTATGGACGATGCCTTTACTTTCAATGTAGAGTAGAACTCCTCATTGAGATTCCTATCAATTTTCAGTTTAGTCAGGTTTGGCATATAACACAGTGCTTCTGCTAGGTGATGTGATGAGGCTGGTGTGGGACACTTAGTATAAAGCGTGAGAGTCTGGACCTGCATTGTTTGTGAATATAGTTAATCACCACGTCTATGCATGCATATGTTTTATTTACTAATTTCTCATTGTATCCTTACATTTAACACAATTTTTATTTATTAAATAGTTGCAGACATAGATTTTCTTTTCAAATTCAATTCAACACTATGGACAGGATGGTTACCGGTAGTAAGAGTGATTAAAAAACCCACCATATGTGTACTTTAAAGGGCTTCCAACCCGTTTGCATTGATAAGTCCTACTCCTACTAACACTGAAATAAATAATAGCCAGAAATATCCATTTGCTATTTATGTATTTAAGTTATTCATAACTCTAGATGTCATGTGCACAAGACCCCTAATGTGGGAGGTTTGTTGCTATCGGCCAGTTAGGTTACTGGTACTTCAAGCCTTTATCACAATTGGCTGTTATAAAAGCTACATGACATATTTTTCCTATCAATAAAAAATGGAAAGGGTTGGATATTGATTAGCGATTCAAATAATATTAATCTCATACACACTGCATTTTCAACTACCAAATAAGCACTTCCATGGTTTGCTTTCATTCCATATTTAATGACTATTTCAACATATTCAGTGAATGGATCTTGAAAATCAAAAAGGTATTGGGAATAAGAAAAGACATGTATACTTGTGTGCATTATATCATCATTACTACTCTTTCTATAACTTTTACATTACCTGTATGGATGATCCCTTTGCTTTCAATGTAGAGCAGAACTCCTCAGTGAGATCCATTCCAAGTATCAAGTCAGTCAGGTTTGGCATAGAACACAGTGCTTCTGCTAGGTGATGTGATGAGACCGTTGTGGGACACTGGACATTATCCAGATGGAGAGTCTGGACCTGCATGGTTTGTCAATATGGTTAAGTAACTCATCTATACATGCTACCTTTTGAATATTTTTTATCCTCGCATCAGTGTTTTTGACTGGTTCTACCATGGCAGTCAAACACCAACTAAGTAGCCTTGTATACACACGGAATGAGATACTCAACCTACGCGGCGCCACGGGTGGAACAAAACCAGACCTCCCTACAATAATACGCTCGTTGCCTAATAAGATGGAAGAACTTGAAACACTAACTAGATTCATGAACAAATACCAAGATTCTTGTTTATTGGCATTTACAGAAATATCGAAAATGATATTGATATTCCACACTTTGATGTAGTAAGAGACAGAACAGAACAGTCAGGGAAAAGCAAAGGCGATGTCTATATATATCAACCAAAAGTGGGGTAAAAATTGGAATGTCAAGGATTTTGTTTGTCTGCCCGATATCAACCTCATTACAGTGGGACTCCGACCTTCTTATCTTCCCCGTGAATTCCCCCAGATATTCATTACTGTGGTCTACATTCACCCTCACTCTGATGTTGAAATTGTCAGTGAATTACTAGCTGCTAAAGTAATGCTACGTTTACACTATGTTCCTGGCAGCCACGGCAGCCCCGTTTGCCTGAAACGTAGTGCGCCGTGGGATTTTGGCAATAGTTTTCTCTGTGTTCAAGATTTGTTAGGTCTTGCCAAGTTTTCTCACGGTCTTTCACGGTATCCGTGACGGGCCGTGCGCAGCAACCGTGAAAAAATGTGCACTAAACGTGGCAGAACGTAACAAAACTTGAAAAGACCGTAAGATGTCAGGGAATGTGCGGGCTTACCGTCCCACTACGGACCACCTCCAAGTTTTGTTACGGCCTATTGAGGACTGTCACGTTGTGTTACGTTCACCCTGTTTTACTACGGCCTACTAGGTTTCTCATCCGCACTGTGACTGCCGTGGCAAATTTGTTGACAGTTTAAAAATCTGACACAGTATCCACGGCAATCACGGCCTGTCACGTTCGCCCATACAATCCCCCGCGTTGTGTCACGTCAATCCCGTTTCGTCCACGGTGGCCCGAAACGGGGTTGCCGTGGCAGCTGGGTACATAGTGTAAACGTAGCATAAATCATCATGCATCATTGTCCCCTGATGCCCCCACATTCATAATTGGTGACTTTAACGAAAGTCGCTTGAACGGTGAACCGGTACTCCCCACATTTGGACAATATATTGACATACCAACAAGAAATGGAGCTATTCTAGATATGTGCTATGGTAACATTCCATGAGCATACGTTGGAACATCGTGTCAGCGTTCAGTCTGATCACCAAAACATCCGACTGCTACCGGCTCACAAGCAAAAGTTGAAAACAAGCCGGCCCGTCACTAGGCAACGGTACGCGTGGACTAATGACTCAACGGAAGAACTACAAGCAGCCTTTGACTGTACGGAATGGGATCTATTGTTCAACTCAGCGAGCTCACTAGACGAAGTCACTGATGCGATTACAAGTTATGTCGACACGATAATACCCCTTAAAATGTTTTAAATGATTGCTTAATCCTATCATCACAATTGCGGATGAACTGCTCACCTTTGATTTTTTACCTTTCCTTGCAAGTGTTGCAAAAAAACAATGATGGAATGCACCTTTAAGAGAAACTTCCTTCAAGAATGGCGTGGAGCATATTATCTCTGCCACATCAAGTGACAAAATAGGTCCACAATCTCTCTTAATACAGAGTTCAACCTGGATAAAATGACAAATTATTACTGTTCAAACCTCCTTGATGCACTTTTCCATAATTATACTGTTGTACTGTAAGAAAATTGCAAAAGACGTAAAAGTAAGTACTTCAGGGGTGATAGTGAGCACTAAAAAAAAATAGGTTTTTTGTTTTCCCCTCAACCACGCCCCCCTTGAGTGCAAAAAAAGAAGAGGATTCGCAGTAAAAAAATGGCATCTAACAACATTCCCCCCTTTCGAGTAAGAAAATTGGGGGGAAAATAGGGCAAAATACGGAAGAATAGAGAAAATAAGGGGGGGGGGGGAATAGGGAAAATCAGGATAAAATAGGGAAGAAAGAAAAAAATCTGGTAAAAAAAAATATATAAAAAAAAAATCTGGATTTTTTTTTTTTTTTTTTTAAATCGGGAAGGAAAAAAATCGGGAAAAAATCGGGAAAAATAAAAAAAATCGGGAAACCGTTTTAAATCGGATTTTTATCAGGCCTGGTACTTGTACAAAAATGGATGAACTCATTTGTTTATCAAACTATGATCAAACTTACCACATTTGGTTCAATGAAAGCATAACCTGCTAAAGTGTGTGCTGTCATGTTTATGGATATGTTCAGTTTAATTGCCTTTGACAAAACCCTGTCCTTCACCAAGGCTGCTACATCTGGGTCCTGACTCTCAAAGGCTACACCAACAATGAAATCTATCTGCTCCTGTGAATCCTCTTTGTTCATGTGTAGTGCCTGAAGCATAGATTTCATTAAATGGGTTGCAATACTTTCGTTCTGGGACACAGTGAAGTACAGGAGATACCTAAACTCCGCCTTCCTTGGCAGCACTACCTCCTCAATCAGCCTGTTGAATTCATTACGATCTGTATCATACAGGGAAGCAAGATGGACTCCAGCCATGTACTCCTGGAACAGTTTGTGAGGGAAGAAGACTGGCAATTGCACATGAGAAGTCCTCTTATGTATGTCCATGCTTGTGGTAATTCTGTCCTCCTGAGACAAAATCCCAACCCCACAGGCAGTGTCCTTGGATTTTGGGCATATTTCGAAGTCATCTTCACCGAAAATCAAGGTATTTTCTAGCAGACCAGTAAGAGCCTGTTTGGCAATCGGTCCAAGGAGCTCATCAATTTCTTTCAAATAGGCAAGATATGCGGGGCTGCCTACCTTCTTCTCCTTTTTCTGAGCATAATGTTCTTTTAGAAAGACAATCATTTCTTTGAATATCTGAGAAAAAGTTTTCAGGAGTTTCATTTTCTTTAGTTTTTGCTCGTCAAGTTCTTTCCACATAATACACAACATGGCTACATATATAGGAAAGTGGGCCATGTTTTCAGATATGACATCATTCTCACTGGTGAGCTGGATAAGCTGATTTGCTTTATCCTCATTCTTTGGAAAGTATTTGTAAATGTAAACTGACAAATTCTCTCTGTTGAAACCCTCAACATGAATGAATGTGTAGAGTTTCATTAGATCATCATCTGATCTAATCTCTACTGCTCTCCATGGACGAGTGGTCACTAAGACTGGGCAAGAGGCAAGTTGATCTGAACGAAGAATATCTCCAAGTCCAATATCACGAGTCTCAGATGGGCTTCCATATGCCTCTGAGGAGGTGAAACTTGGCTGTAAGATTTTACCACTGACTTCATCTAGCCCATCGAATGCGATGAATACCTTGTCAGGATTTGACCGGATATACCCAGTTATCTGGGAAACCGTTGCTGGATTGCTTTTGTCCAGATAAGACTTTGCGATCTCGCCAATAGTGTGTTGCTTATATTCACGTAGAGGAACGATCAAGACCCACAAAAAGTGACTGAAATGCCTCCCTTCAATCCAGTCCCAGGCAATCTTTGCACAAAATGTAGTTTTTCCAGCCCCTGCCTCTCCCTGAGCAATTATCCGCTTGGGGAACTCTCCATTGACTTTGAGATCAAGAAAATTGTTGTAATCAATTGTTCGCTTGCCAGTTCCATCCTCTTCTTCCAATACAAGATTTGTATGTAGTTTTTCAAAACCCACAAGAGAAGAAGGCTTGAGAGGATCAGCTCTGATCTTACAGAGAGTTGACCTGTACTTGAACTTGAAATCCTTTGCACACCGCTCAACCAGTTCAGGAGAAAGTGGTTTGTTCTGAGATTCAGCTGAAGGAGGTTTGGTCTGAGAGTCTAGCAGTCTTGATGGCCCTCCTAAAAAATACATGGATAATTCATATTTACATAAGTATATGTAACATATTTTGATAAACCTGAAAGGATTTTAAAGGCCTGAGGCTAATCGCATGACCTACGATTAGATGCATGTACTCAAAGATACAAAGTCATAGATGTTTGTCTGAATTAATGTGACTTCAATGAAATTAAGGGCATTTAAAATCTGAGTAATTAGTGTAGACATGTACTTGTAGATGAATATCACTGAAACAATTTTTCCTAGGACTTTTCAGCAATGCAGAGTTGCCCTGACAATTAGCACACATCTTATTTTGAAGGGAAAAAAGACAAATATAAATGCATCTTCAGTATGCCTCTGCCTAAATTCAGTTAAGATCGGGGCTTAAATCAATCTTTAAATATCACAATGAGAATATACACATGTTGACCTGATCACTTCTCTCCCTATGATGGATCAAACCATATGTAGCTTTTTTTTAAACATTAATTTCAGTTAAAATAGCTAGTTATTGATGTGGTGATAATTGTTTTAGGTTGCTGACCTTGACCTTCTTAACCCAAAATATAATTAGTTTCTCTTAATATTGGGATGCATACCAACACCAAATTTGACATTCATGGCTAAAATAAAGAAATTATAAAAACATGCATAGAGCCTGAAAAATTGGAAACTTCTGTAAACTGTGGCAAATGTATAGAACACAGAACACTCACTATCTAAATGGTAAAACCTGACTTTGCTTTTATGAATGGTTTTCTATATCTTCTGTTGTAGCAATAATTACTTTCTGTTTACCTGTGATGTTCGGAATCGGAGGTCCATTGTGTAATCTGTCTGATAGGCTACCCAAGTCAATCTCTCGTAGTTTGTCTGCCAAAAGCTGTCTTTTGTTTGAGTGTGGAGGTTGCTGCTTGACATTCCATTTTATAAAGACATCCAGTAATGCATTGGTATAGTTCTTCAAATTCTCACTTAGGATTGCCTGTAGCTGAGCATAGGGGATCCCTAGAGATATCCCTACAGCCTCGTAGTAAGATGGAGGGATATCCTGGGCCAGCTTCAGGAACTCCATTTCACTGACAGTACTGTAAAATTAATAATAAATCAAACAGGTACGATAGGATATTAGTTAGAGAGTATCCTATTGGCTGAGAAGCTATTATGTGACACTCAAAAATTTGCATTACGTGCTCGAGCGTGCAATTTAACAAGCTGGGGATATCAGAATATAATATATATATATATATAATATATATATTATTG
Organism: Strongylocentrotus purpuratus; assembly: GCF_000002235.5. NCBI lineage: Eukaryota > Metazoa > Echinodermata > Echinoidea > Camarodonta > Strongylocentrotidae > Strongylocentrotus > Strongylocentrotus purpuratus. The sequence continues at coordinate 36,855,061 of NW_022145594.1, forward strand.
CCTGTGATATTAACATTTGAAACATACTGCCCCAAATTGCAGGTGAGGGCGGTATTGTTCTGGCAAAGGTAATCATTCTGCCTAAAGCAGAATCTGGCAGTACATACAATAATGGTTAGACAGTAATGATAATATCAATAAGAAAAAGATTACTACTAGTTCTAATAATAATAATAATGATAATCGCCTATTGAATACACAGCAATACAGCGGCATTCTCATGAACTTCGCGATCTATGCCTCACTAGTTTTCGCACTGGCCTGTGAGAGGCGAGTGAGCGGTGCGCTGTCTGTCAATTAATTATTCAGGCTCGTTCATTGCATTTATTTCAAATATAGTTTGATATGCTGGACAATGTCAAAGAAATGAAAATATGTTAAATCATTTAGTATTTTTATTTTGACTAAAAACCGTACCACTCTTTTTTTATTTAATTTTTAAGCACCGGAAAAGAAACTTGCATTGTTAGATTTATCGATCGGCTTAAAATGGCGACCAACGCCAACCTGTCTACAACGACCATTGTGTGTGTTTCCCTTAGGCGGTCGCTATAGACAGGTTTAACTGTACATATTATCATTATTTTTACTATTATTACTTCTACTAATATACTACAACTTCTTCTTCTTCTACTACTACTACTACTACTACTACTACTATACTACTACTAGTAGTACTAGTATTACTACTATTACTACTATTAGTACTACTACTACTATTTTTTATTATTTTTATTATTATTATTATTATTACCTTCATCATCATGATAATTATCTGCATCATTGCATAGTCTATATGCATATTTTGTATTCACATGATACTTTAAAGTGTCACATATAAAGAAAAGGTCGAGTTCAGGGAAAGGTGTAAATAATTTGTGAGCCTTTTCATTCTGTTTATGTTGGTGTTGGAATCATCGGGTCATTATGTCGGGTCAGGTTGTAGCGTTACCCGGCCCTTTGTGAAAATTAACATGCCCTTTATTCATGAAATGTCAGGGGATATGTTTGTGAAATAAATCCTTCTCATCTTCAAATGGTCTGGTCCAAATTACCTGACACTTTGTGAAAACCTTTCAGTAAATCTACTAAAGATCGCATCCTGAACGTGCATCTTCGCATGATCTTTTGTTTCATGCAAGGTCGTGTAACGCAAGCACCCGACCGGACGCGATGACCCAATGACTCGAAGTAAGCCAGTATATGCATACCTTTCTGCAGTGTTAGGACCTGGATTGGTTTCAACGTCACCAGATCTCATCAAGAGGATCAGGAGCAGGTAGAGAAGGCAGAATCCACCCATGGTGTAATATGTCCTTCTCACTCGACAGTAAATCGTGGGCACACAATGCCTGAAAATATTATTCAGATATATCTACATTACGTACATAAAGCAAATGAAATAAAGATCCTTTAGAGAGTTTCAATTCTCTCTATATATCTATCTAATAATAGTGAACAATGTGGGGGGTTTTCGACGCCATACATTTTGTTGCCCCCGCCTCCTGAAACCCGCCCTTAGGAAGAATTGCTGGGACCAGCCAAGAAGCTGTGCCTCGCAGGGTTCATATTCGAGAAATATAGTATTTGGGCAGATAACAATGAATTTGTGAATTTTGTTGGTAGTTGTCAATCGGGGCGCCCGGGTTTCTTTCACAGCGTGAAATAAGGGTCATCATGTACTGCATCGTATGCAGAGATGCCGGTGGATCGAGCATGCATAAGATAGAAGCAGCTAGCAGTGGTGGACTAAGGAAATTGAGTGACGGTGACGGTAACAGTGACGCATTACAGCTAATGAAGTGTATTGCACATTCCTTTCGTGACTAGTCCGAACTTGCCTTGCAACAGCTTTAAGTATCGAAATTTGTTGTGATTAATAAGTAATTATCAGCTATTAAAAGAAGCATGCAGTGTTTAAAATAAGAGGAAGATATTTATTTTGTGTTAAAAAAATATTCGATCGGTATGTTCTACAGATTTTTGTTTTAGAAAGCCGTTTTATTATTCTAACATTAATGTTTTTTAACCCAATTTATTCATCCTGCCGAGACCCGAACAGTAGCTAGCTTGCTTGCTAGCTGCGCTGGTAACAACCCCATGCATGCCGCGAACAGCGAACTGCTTTGCAACCCATATTTATATCGGCAGAGGGGTTTTGTACATCAAATTATCGTCGGATGAGCTTTCTTTCATACCTTATTTGTGACACTGGCAGGTCATGAATTGGCGTGGGGTCCAAGGGGCGGAGCCCCCGGAAAATCAGGAGTTTTGGGCAATAAATAACGGTCAGATGAGCATATTTTTATACCTTATTTGTGACACTGGCAGCACACAAATTGGTGCTGGGTCCAGGGGGCGGAGCCCCCGGAAGCTCAGGTGTTTTATTATCGTCAAATGAGCATATTTTATACCTTATTTGTGACACTGGCATGTCACAAATTGGCGTGGGGTCCAGTTGCAGAACCTCCGGAAGCTCAGGGGTTTGGGGTAATAAATTACTGTCAGATGAGCATATTTTGATACCTTATTTGTGACACTGGCAGGACACATATTGGTGTTGGGTCCAGGGGGCGGTGCCCTCAGAAGCTCAGAGGTTTACAATTTATCGTCAGATGAGCATAATTTATTACCTTATTTGTGACACTGACAGGTCATGAATTGGGATGGTTGTCCAGGGGGCGGAGCCCCGGAAGCCTAGGGGCTTTGGGCAATAAATTACGGTCAGATGAGCATATTTTGTATACCTTATTTGTGATACTGGCAGGTCACGAATTGGCGTGGGGTCCAGAAGGCGGAGCTCCCGGAGACTCAGGGGTGTTAGGCAATAGATGACGGTCAGACAAGCATGTAGGGGCCGCCTTAGGGCCCTTGGTGGGGTCGAGGGGGTGGAGCCCCGGAAGTCAAGGGGTTTTAGGCATTTAATTACGGTCAGATGAGCATATTTTGATACATTTGATTTCATTTTAGGGGGCGGTAGTGAGAACGCAAAGCGTGCGAATCACTTAAAGAGCGCAGGAAGCCCGCACCCTAGGGGGGTGGGTGCAGGGAGGGGGATTTTCCCCCTCATTTTGCGAAGCGCGGAAGCTTTGACGTTTCATTAAATTATTAGAGAAAGAAGACGATTCGTAGGACCGTTCTAGACTCTTAGTTCTTGTCTAAATTCAGATTCTTTTGACGTTTCATTAAATTATTAGAGAAAGAAGACGATTAGTTGTACTGTCCTCGACTCTTAATCCTTGTTTGAATCAAGTTCCCCTTCCTCAGCGCGTAGCGCGTTAGCTCTGACGTTTCATTAGATTATTAAAGAAAGAAGACAATTCGTTGTACCATTCTAGACTCTTAATCCTTGTCTGAATTCAGTTTTCCCCCTCCCCGCCCCCCCCCCCCCCACTCAGTATTATTTAGGGTACGCATATGCGTGTTCCCTCCTTTTGAAAACACCCCCTAAGTCCGGTGTGTAAAGTCAATTTTGTGTACTACGAGCCGGAATTTGGTGGGTAAAAAGAACCCCTTTACCGGACATTTCGGTAACACGCATGCGGTCATTCCGACCCCAGAGTGGGGGGGGGGGGGGGGCGAAGCGCGCTCCCTAGGGGGTGGGTGCAGGGAGGGGGATTTTCCACTTCTTTTTGCTTAGCGCGGAAGCTTTGACGTTTCATTAAATTATTAGAGAAAGAAGACGATTTGTTGTACCGTTCTCGACTCTTAATCCTTGTTTGAATCAAGTCCGGTGTGTAAAGTCACTTTTGTGTACTACAAGCCGGACTTTGGTGTGTGAAAAGTACCCCTTTACCGGTCATTCCGACCCCAGGGTGGGGGGGGGGGGCAGGCCCCCCTCCAGCGCGGAAGCTTTAACGTTTCATTAAATTCGTCGCTGTTTTCACGAAGTGACGGTAGTGAAAAAAAATTGCATTCACTTTGCGTTACGATTTTCCTCACTACCGTCACTTCGTGAAAACAAGGACGAATTATTAGAGAAAGAAAACGATTCGTTGTACCGTTCTCGACTCTTAATCCTTGTTTGAATCAAGTCCGGTGTGTAAAGTCACTTTTGTGTACTACGAGCCGTACTTTGGTGCGTGAAAAGTACCCCTTTACCGGTCATTCCGACCACAGAGTGGGGGGGGGGCAGGCCCCCCTCCCGCGCGGAAGCTTTGACGTTTCATTAAATTATTAGAGAAAGAAAACGACTCTTAATCCTTTTTCTTCCTACGTCCTCGTCCTTTCTTCTTTCTCTTTTTTTTTGGGGGGGGGCGGGGGGGACCGCCCCACCGTCCCCTGGCTACGCGCTTGCTTTAATATCTTTCCCCTTTTATTTCCTTTTTTCCCCTTCTTTTGTTTTCCTTCTCTTTTTTGCCAGGGGGGGGGGGGGGCGGGCCCCCGGGCCCTCATGGATCCGCCACTGAATACACAGATGTATGGAAATATTTATAAGCTAAATGCCTGAGGTGTTGCCATACCTTATTCCGTATTAAATATTAAAATCAAATTTCATACAAAGAGGGGAAAATAACTGTTGAAATATTACACTATCTTCCTTAGAAAAAGAAAGACAAAAAATTAATTAACATTGAAGCAATGTGCACATTACCTCCGGACAGTTGATTTAAAACGGTAATTTTAAGAAGTTAACCACTGTTAAAGATACTATGTCCCTTTTGCAGCCAACATCAAATTCTGTAGAACTTTGCAGGAATTATGAATATGTCATGTATATCCTATCTGTGAAATTAATAATAATAATAATATTTATTTTTTTATATAGCGCTTATTACAAATGTCTCTAAGCATTAGAAGTGTCCTAGTATTCAAATTTTGCAAGGAAACCCATTGAAACGTGACTGACTGACATTTTTTTTTCTTTGGTAATAAGATACATAAAATGAGCTGTGTTACAGGTACATGCGCATTAGTTTACATCAATAACCCACTACTTGTATTGGCAAAAATGTAACTGATCAAATCTTAGTGCAGCACAAAACATATGACCATTCGGTAAAAGTGTCTGAAAATCAGACTATTAGTGTTGCTTATGTGATTGCAATCACATAATAAGTCGATTTGACAACTAATGGTCGTTATTTTCACACTTTTTTAAATCTTGATAAGTGATTTTCACACTTTTTGGGAACAATTCAAGATTCTGATTTTTCACTTTAACTCTCTGTGGTGTTTTATTGCTTTCAATAAATGTACATTCCTACAGAATTATATATTTTAGATTTGATTTTTTAAAAGTCCAACAAAAGTTTCAAATTTTAATCTTTATTTTGTTCTTGTTTTGTTTTGTTACGTAAACTATTCAAATAATTTGATTTTTGTTGATTTTTTTTATTGTTCTACATTGAGTTGTAATTTGTTTAAGTTATACAGGCTTCGATCACTTGCAAAATAGTTTGTATGTACTGGAGAGACCACCCTCTATATGGAACATGATAAATAAACGAATTAACGAATAAAGATTTCTATTTAGGCCTAATATAGTATCCATTGTCCATATTCCAATATAACTATTCTAATCTTTACTTGACCTTTAGAACTTATAGACATGACATTAAAGAACAAGATAAACATCAGGGCCCGTATTCAATAAACTTCTTAAGCTTGAAATCTAAGTACTTTTTCTTAAATTTTGGCTAAGAAAAAATCTTAGCCAAAAATCGTATTCTATAACAGCAATGGGGACTTAAGATTAAGAAGGATTCTTAGATTTTATCTAAGAAATAGGACTTAAGTAGCATGTCGTATTCTAATACAATCGAGATATCTAAGATAAGTAAGAAATCTACCCTATATTTAAGCATACTACGAGGATGCTTAAATGGGGCTTTGGCACCGGCAGCTCAGTGATGCTGCAAGCAACCGCTTCGGGTTTCGATCAAATGGAATAAAAACAATGCATGAAGCGCGAGTGCAGGTTATCAGTTGACCTATATAACAACGTAAGCTTCGCGTAATACAGCGTCGACGGCGCAGCGCGCAGGAGCGCCATAGGCTCTGTGTGTACTGTACTTATGTATGTTTGTTTGTAAACAACTAGTAGTATATAGCATACATGCATAACACTAAATCATGACATGGCTGTCGTATATAAAGAAACTTACTCTTACTTTATTAGTCTTTGGCGCTAAAGTATGGAAACAGGGAATAATGTGCAATCGGCATAATATTAGGTGAGACAAAATTTGTTATAGTATGAGTCTGATAAAGATTACATCTAGCCATTTGATTAATTTTAGGCCATCATAACAGTAGACGATGTAAAACAATGAAAGGGTAGCTCCAAATCCAATGCTAGCGCTGGTCGGCCGGCTAGCGACGGCGCTCCCTTCATACTCACAGACCATGCGGCTGCGACATAATAAGTAAGCCCGGTTGGGCTCCTCGGAGTTGTTTGACAGAAAAGTATAAAAAGCCTACAGTGGATGTTAGATCTAGCCTCAGGTGGTCTTGACTAGACTGTTTTAGTGTCAGTTGGTCAATCCCGAAATAATTATGTGAGCATCGTTCCTCCCTTACGCTCTCCCATACATGTTAGTGTATAATTTTCGTGCGTTGCGATTTTTATTTTAACACGCAAATTACATAGGCAAATCGAGTCGACCACATCAACTTTCCCACATGACGTCATCGGGTCTAAGAATTTGTCTTATCTTTCGTCTTAGCTAAGACAAACTGCTTTACGTGTTTAGAATACGGCTAAGGCAACTTTCTTAACCTAGACAAATTCTTAGACATTTTCTTAGACTTAAGAAAAATGTCTTAGAAGTTTATTGAATACGGGCCCAGAAGTACACCTATCATGCATCATCATGGAACATTTGGCTCAAAAGTTTATGCAACTTATGCAAATTGCCCAACATTGCCCAACATTGCCCGGATGTTCAAACTGTTCTCTAACGTCGAGAGATCACGAATCAACACCATGATCATCAACAACAGCAACAACAAATCTTCAACGGAAATACTACTTTTAGGATCATTAAATACAAAGTCCACTATCCTACCGGAGATTTCGGGGGGAACCGCTTCGAACAAGATGATGTTCCATACGTTACCAGAGCCAAAATGCCTTATCCTTGCCCAGGTATAGACTTAAACTTAAGATCTGCAGCAGAACTGCGGCAGGTCTGCGGCAGGTCTGCGATATACTTTTCACTTTCCTATGGGTAGCCAATCGAACAAAAGAATACATATATCTCTCGCTCAGTGAGTGGGTACTGATGGGCATTGTGATGCAAATAATATCATGTGATAAAGTGGCCTGGGAAGTGGAAACTTTAGTCTGATCCCAAACAGAAATGAAGATTTTTTTTTTTGGGGGGGGGGGGGAGGGGGGGTTTAAGGGTATGCCAGGCTTTGGTTTCCCAGTCACTATTTAATTATGATTTGAATTTTTTACATTCGAGTTTCGTTTTATCATAGTAGTTATACATTGTATTAAATTATTAGATAGATAGATAAATTCTTCATTGATCCTTATTCAAAACATAGAAAATTGGCCTCCACTGGCAGCACATAAACAAAATACAATGTAGTTACAAGAGCAACATAGTAAGGAGAGAAAGAGAGAGAGAAAGGGAGAGAGAGAGAGAGAGAGAAAGAGAGAGAGGAGGAGAGAGATAGGAACGAAAGGTGGACACGGTGGAGGAAGGAAAGGAGAGGACAGGATAGAAATGGAGGGGAGGGGAAATAAAAGGAAAAGGAAGGGAGACAAGTTGTAAACGACGAATGTAGATAAAATGTTTACTGTGTATCAGAAAAGTGATAGACCAGTCTCGCAACGTGTTCACGTCAGATGCACAGGTCTCCGAGAAACGCCCGGACACGACTTACTCCATCCACACGCCAGCTAGAACAATAATATCCCAACAAACAGAATGCGAATTGCACACGATAGCCGCTACCAGGCTGGCAATACATAAGAGCATGCCCAACCTAGCAACAACTAATTCACGCAACCCACACACCGCCCACCGAAACACAACCACTCCCAACAACAGGTGAATGGAGCCACCCGCATCCAGGCACCCCGACAAGACCCACACACCCAACCCGAACACATTACGAAACTGGTCCATTATGTGTCACATTAAAAAAAAACGGCTTTATGATCCTGATTATGCGTAACAGAACAAAGGCAAGATTCAGCAAGAGGGATTACAAGGCAAATATATATAACGGCTGGCAAGAGACAGTCAAAGGGTCGATTCGTCAACAACAGGGTTTATCGTCTAACATTAGCATTAAACATTTAAATGCCATTCGGTACAAACAAAAATCTGTAACGACAGCGGCTATGTCATTATTACATCATGTAAAAGGGAGTGTAGCATGGCAAATACTGGTTAACGCCATCTACGTCTTCTTATGGACAACTGCACGTAAACGAATAGACTTCATTAGGGACTTTTAGATTGAGTGGACGAGAATACGACGAACGCCGACTGATCATGCGTGTCAACGTACTTAACTGCCCATGTTGACTACAATTAGAAATCTTTTAGATTGCACTGGACGATATACATGCATGCAGGAAGTAACACTATGAACATCACGGACAAAGAAAGAGGACAAAATATAAAGTTCCTCATTCTACCCTCAACAAAAGAACATCCTTTCACTGCTATTTTGTACAAATGTGTAGAACAGGTGAATATGCATGTGGCACCTGTTCTACACATTTGTACATAATAGCGGGGAAGGGATGTTCCTTTGTCTACCTGACGAACTGTATATTTTATGCGCACGCGGCATACTAGAACCTTGAGCATGTAAAGGCACTATATAAATACTAATATGTATGTATGTACTAGATTTAGGAAAAGTAAGGTTGACGCATTCTCGATCGCCGACTGAGACGACGTAACGCATGCGCAGTGCCTTAAAATGACGTCACACGTTGCAGTCAAAGCTAACGACGTGCAAATCTAAAAGTCCCTATTAACGGTAGTCAGCGACTTAATCTCTACTTGGTCAGCGCACGCTAGCGTTCGCGAAACAGACCGAAGTTCTCCTCACGCTTCGGTTTCGCGTATGTTGCACGAACGTGATTGCTGTGGTCGCGTCGTCCGCAGTCGTATTATACCCGATTGGCCCCGAGTAGGGCTACGGAAAGAAACATAGTCTCGTCATGCTACACTCCCTTTAAGTTGAAGACAAAATCATCACCCGACATTGGACGATTCTACGAGTAAACTTGATCGCAACCTAACAAATGTTCTTCTCTTGATTCAAAAGATTGTGTTATGAAACTTATATGTGTGTGTAGTGTTTTGTTCTTCTTTTTTGTTTATATTATGTAAACGATATGGGTTTACACATGGACCCTTGATTTTTAACACAAAGAGAGAGAGAGAGAGAGAGAGACAAAACAGTGACTTTGCCTGGAAACCACAAAAATCTAGGTCCGATATTTCATACGGCTGGCCTTGTAACAAGGGTAAAAGAAAAAGAGAAAAACACATTTGAAAGGAACGTTCTGAATGGAAACGTACTTTGATTGATATCCTTTCATGATCACTGATTGTGACCTTAGTAGCGTGGGTGCTTAGAAGCTCAAAAACATGTTTGTCGAATAGATTCTTTAGAGTAAAACTACAATGGAAATTGTGGGTATTACTTCGTTTCGCTTTGATACAAACATTCCTGACTGTTGAAAAACACACGGGTCCTTATTTTAATACTCGAGTTGTTGACACTTCAAATGATCAGATTAGATTCGTCCGTCCCCGGTACATAACATTCCAGATTTGTGTACTTATTAATACATTCTATGAAATTTAATAAGATATCAACGACATTCAAGCTATGTAACATATGTATACCCTAACCTATAGGCCAACTTTGGACTGCTAAGCCGATGATGTTACGAATTTGGAATAGGTTGGTGTAAAAAACAAGAAAATGTGTTTATTTTGACAAATCAAATTATACCAAGATCACTAGATAAATAAATAAACTTTTGTTCTTGGATGAGTTTATGAAATAATTTCTTGTCAGTGGGACTTGCAGATTCTATGTCATGCAGTAATTTCATTTTGGTATTTGTATTACTCATATCATGAACCCTTTGGGGTAGGGTCAAAGATAAATGCAGCAGTCTGGATGAAGGAAAGTGACCATATCATCATACATTACATGACATGGAGATGATCAAAAGAAACTGTTTACACAATTTACACTGAACAAATCATATTGGACAGAACCATGCACTGAACATATAGACGGATATACAGTGACTAACGTTACAAATATGTTACAGTAACATTAAACCTAACACGTACATAGTACCTAGATAATAATGCTTAATAATAATAATAATTTAAACAAAAACATGAAAACGTTTGAAATCACACAAATAATTCAAAATAATGCTCATGACAAAACAAAAGAAATAAAGAGAGAGAGGGGGAGGGGGTTAGAGGGTAGGCCTATCTAATCTTATTTGTTTGTTTGTCGTACATTTCTTAATAATTCTTTGATTCTTTGGAGATAGTAGATTTTCCAGGCCTAGTAGTGCATTCTTTATTCTTTGTCTTAGTTGTATTCTTTCTCTGTCTAACTGTTTACAGTCAAGAATGTAATGCTCTACATTTTCTATTATATTACAATATAAAGAAAAATTGATGTTTGCTTTTTAAAAGAGTTTTGTTCAAAACGCATTCATCTACCGACTCTCAGTCGGCGAATAATTATGCTTTCGTCCCTTTAACTATAATGCAGGTTAGATTCAAATGTATAGGTTGATTTTTTGGTTGATATAATACAATTTTTTACACAACAGCCTAGCCGTTTCAGAAAGATATTCTCTGCGCGCGGCTGGTGAACGAATTTAGTACTACATAGATGGACATCAGTAGTAAGAAAGTTTTCAGGGTCTCCAACAATAAATCGTTGTCATGTCAGTGGTGGCGGATCCAGGGTGTGGGGGCGAATCGGCCATGGCCAACCCTTTTTGGCGGCCTAAAAAAACAGGAGAAGAGGGAGAGAGAGCGGCGGAAGAAAAAACGGAAAAAGAAAGAGAAAAGAAGGTAAAAGAGAGGAAGAAAGAAAAAAAGAAAGAGAGAGAGATAAATAATTTTTTTTTGATCAATCGCTACCCTGAGTAACGGGTCGGCAACGTATTGGATGGAATGGGTACCTCACCCCCGGTCTGCCACTCAATTTTATTTAGGGTACGCATACGCGTGTTCCCTCCTTTTGTAAACACCCCCCTAAGTCCGGTATGTAAAGTCAATTTTGTGATGTACGAGAAAGACTTTGGTGCGTGAAAAGTATCCCTTTACTGGACATTTTGGTAACACGCATGCGGTCATTCCGACCCCGGAGTGGGGGGGGGGGGGTGGGACCCCACCACACCAAAAGCTATTTTTAATGCATACGTAGGGGAAAGTGAGGTAAGATGAGCCATGGTGGGTAAGTTGAGCCACCCCTTGTTACTAGGAAACTGTACGAAGTGAAAACCAAATTTTGCGCCCTCAGGACATTAAGGACATCAATATATATATATATATATATAAATATATGCTTAGATTAAAGCGGATTTTTTTTGTGTAAAAACCTTTGAGCCTCATTGAACTGTGAACAAAAAATGCTTTGTCAAGTTTGCAAAATGGACTTTTCGTTGGGGCAAGTTGAGCCCTGGCTTAACCAGTGTATGACTCATCTTAACCCTGTGTGGAAGAAATGATGATTGACAACAATTCATGTCTCGATGTACATGTAATAAGTATAAGTATAAGTATTTGGTGTAATTCCAATAATTTCATATCAGATGCCAGTATGCCACGAAATAAACACTGATCAACATACCCCATGACATGCATTTGATGATTTGTTGTTGTTGTTGTTTTAGTTTTAAGGGCGTGTGTCATTCAATTATGAATATTTACGCCGAATTCAAGTTTTTTAAATAATTTTAAATAATTTTAAATGGAAGCAAAACAAAAAGGAGGGGAAAAGAAATAGACGCTGTCCAACTTTTCGCATTTTGCGGAGATTCCAGACAGGCTGTCGACATAAAATCATTTAACCGTTTTGTGCGTATTTTCTGGCCAGCCCGGTTCGGTACATGGAACAGGCTTCTCGGCTTGCATGAATGCGCAGCCTAGGCCCCTCCAATTCCGTTTTTGAAAATATCAAATTATGCAGATATTTTGGGCTTCTTGTGCAAGGTGCAGTAATTCTAATACCTTAATCTTAATAAAGTACAATACGTTACCTACGATATATATACATATATATAGACATATAGCTGAACAAAATATATAAATAATATATAAAAAATGAAACCAAGGCATATTCATGTATAATATGTACCAAAACATGTTTGATGGAATAGAATTTAAATAGCCTATAATAGGCAAGACCAGTTTTAACTTCTACATGACACAAAATAATACGGCATAATTTCATTTCTTACACTGAGATGATTATTTTGGACTCGCATGAGTGCAGGTCGCTCAACAAAATACAAAAACACACCAGGTCCTTGAGTTGCTGGGTAACTCGCCTACTGGAAGGCCATAGGAAGCACCGACCAAAGACAAGCCAGACTGGGTTTCACCCCAGTTGTTGACCACACGGGGGATGACCACCTCCGTTGGCCCCAGTGCCCAATTTCCTGTGTGTATGTACCTGTGAAGTTAGCTGCATTATAGTTTCTCTCTTTTGTTTTATTTATTTATTTATTTACATTTTTATTTATCAAAATAGAAGAAAGAAAAAAAGATTTTTTTTTTAATAATCACCATAGTCATGATACAAAACAAAACACTATAGTATTGTAATTTTATGTCTTATATCCTTTTGTCATAATAATGTACATAACTTCATGGACATGTAATAATTCCTTTCTCTCTAAACTATTATCTAAACTGGCTTACATAAAGGGAAATCTTTGTGTTCTTCTTACGAAGGCCACTAGCGCTTTTTGGTGTATATTCTCTGATGAAGTCAGCAGTCTTTCTATGTTTCTTTCTTCCTTACGATTTATTTCAACTAAAAGCATTGATCTTTCTATGATGTATCTGGGGCATTCAGCAAGAAAATGTGTTGTGGTTTCTGGTACTCCACAATTGTTACACAGCCCAGTGGCATGCTTATTTAGAAGGAGGAGGTTCTGATTAAGGCCAATATTGTCCATTCTTAAACAGTGCAGGATGGTCTCACCACTCTTGTGGTTTACAACGAACTTAAAAGTCGCTGATACTGATTTTTTGATGCTTTTTAGTGGGGACACTGTTTCGTCCCATCTTATTTGCCATTTCTGCATGTAATATAATTTTAGGATACTATTTGATTCATTTTTATTCAATTTGTTTTTAATTTCAATTTGAGTATGTGTTAAGGCGTGTTTGGCTGCCTTATCTGCCACCTCATTGGCCTGGATCTCATATCTCATAAATGAATTGCTCTTCCTTATTGTTTTTCAGCGCTTCCATAGCACCAAGAGAATCGCAGAATATTACTGCTCCTGTATAAAGACTTGGTAGTTGGTTTAACCAATATAATGCAAGGGCAATATCTGCTAATTCTGCCCTGTATAAAGAAGTATTATTTTGCAGCCTTTTGGATTCTACATATTCATAGTAAGGTACGAAGAAAGCCGCGGGTGCGTTTCCTGTGTCTGGAACTTCGAACCATCAGTGAATATGTGTAGGTGATTTGCTCATTTCTGGTTTATTAGTTCTAAACTTCTCTGTCTTTGAAACAAAGCATTATCACTTTTAGAAATAATTTGACTGAGTTCCGTAGACACTGGAGCTGTGTCGTAATGCCAAGGGGGATGGGGTGGTAGTAAATATTTCTTCCACATCATAGGTAAGAATGTCTGGCAACTTTATTACTCTCTGACCGAATGGTTGTCTAGTATTCTAAGCTTTATAGATGTTAAATTGCCAACAATCTGTGAGATCTTCTGCCAAAGGGTGATTCGGGATGCTGTCTATACGCCTTTTTATTTTGATGCTAAACATTTCCCGACGTAAATCCAGTGGCATTTCCCCCAGCTCTACCTGCAAGGTTCTGAGAGAGGTTCCCTTTTTCGCTCCTGCACAAACTAATAGGGATTGATATTGAACAGAGTTCAATATGTTCTTTACATTTGTTGATGCGGAGTCATATGCTTCGCAGGCGTAGTCCATTATGGAACGTATGATAGCTCTATATACTTGCAGAATTTCTTGAACATTGTTGCAAAATTGAGCGTGAGCAATACATTTCAGGATATTTATTTTTTTCTTGCACCTCTGAACAATGTTTTGTATGTGCGGTTTCCAAGTTAATCTACTATCAAAAATGACACCTAAGTACTTGTGTTCCTTTCGAGGAGCGAGTATATTTTCGTTAAGGGAAATCAGAAATAGGTACGGTTTTCTCATGGGATATATTCAGTCCCCATGATGAGAACCATTCGTTCAATACGTTTAAGTAGTCCTGTATATGTTTACTGGATTCTCTTAGATCATTTCCAGATTTCCAGATTACACAGTCATCTGCATATAACAAGTTATGTACAGCAGGTGAGACAGGAATATCATGAAGCATAACATTGAATAAGATTGGACTAAGGGTACTACCTTGTGGAAGACCGTTATTGATATCCATAGTGCAAAAGAGTTGTCTTCCTATTCGTACCTGAAATGTACGTCGTGATAGAAGATTGTGTAAATAGAGAAGTATGTGGCCTTTGAGTCCCAAGTTACTCAGTTTGACTAAAAGTCCTTTTGTCCACAGAGAGTCGAAAGCCTTCTCTAAATCTATAAATACTGCAAGAGTTTTTACACTAGTTTCTAAGTTCTTCTGTATATCATTTTCCAGATGTATAATATTATCTATGGTACAGCGTCCTTTTCGAAATCCGTTTTGTATTGGAGATAATATATCATGTTTTCCAAGAAAAAACTGAAGTCTCTTTTTTACCATACTCTCCATTATTTTCATGAAACATGATGTTAAAGCAATGGGACGATATGAGGTTGTTTTTGTGGGGTCCTTATTTTACTTCAAAATGGGAATCAGTATTGAATGTTTACAAGCTGCTGGAATTTCACCGGTTTCCCAAATTTGGTTGATTAAATTGAGCATCTTTTCTTTAGCAGTCACTGGGAGGTTCTTATAAACCTGGTATCCTATATTGTCTTCACCAGGGGCTGAAGAATTTTTCGTCTGTAAGACGCTTTCTAGTTCCTTCATTTTAAAACGTTCGTTGATTGCTAGTTTCATGTGTCCCCTTTCCGTGAGGGGGAGAGTATTGAATTCTTTAGCAATTTCTACATCTTTTCTGCTATGGGTTTTATTTGACCCAATAGAATTAAAATGTTGTGCGAATTCTTCAGCTTTCTCTTTATCGTCTGTTATAAACTTATTACCAACGGCCAGAACTGGCATATTATTGGATGCTTTCGTTTGCACACCATTTAGTTTTTTTTTTACAAAGCGCCAAATGTGTGCAAGTGGCGTGAAACGATTTAGTCTGGCGCAATAGGTTCGCCAATAGTTTCGTTTTTCCTGTCTAATGGTCATTTGGGCTTCTGCTTTCTTTTTTCTGTATATTTTTAGGTTTTCTTCACAGAGAAATCTTCTTAACTTGTTTTTGGCTTTATTTCTTTCCCTGATTTTGATTGAGCAGTCTTTCGTCCACCAAGAAACTGGATTTTGTTTATGCTTTCTGCTTTGTGGAGCAGATTCATCAACAGCAGCTATAACACATACCATGAATTGGTCATAGGTTAAGAGTGTGTCTAATTTGTTAAGGGAATCCGGTTTATGGGTTTGAAAGTGTTTTTCACACACTTTTGCAAAATCGTTCCATTTCATTTTTTGAAGGACCATTTCTTATTTGGATAATAACTTGGGTCACTAGTTGATCGTTGTTTTCTGAGATGCAAATCTATTCTAACAGGGAAGTGATCACTTCCAAATTTATCCGTTCAAACTTGTCATTCGCATTTATTTGCTAATGGAGCTCTCACACTCTGCCGTGTAGGCCTACCGTCCACCTGCCGGGCTATTAGAAAAACAACAGAGTCCAGAACGTTGGGTTTTGAGCGAACTTGTCCCCGGCCGCAAAAAAAAATTCATAAAATTAATCTTTTCACCGTTTCGTTGCCATCTTCTGACCGTTCTCACCGGGTGCATACCGGGTGTTGAACGTGCTTCTACCGTCTTCACCGCCCAGATTGACTTTTGTTGAAAATTTTGGCCGTTTCCATACCGTGCCCATACCGGGTCTCGAACGTGTGCACCGGGTTTGTAGCAGCGACCTACCAGTCACTTAGCGTCCCCTCACCGCTCGGAGCGTCCTGTGAGCGAGTCCCCGGACTGCTGACGTTCATGATACGTTCACAACCCGCTTACAACCCGTTGCAGACGGTGGATTTTTTTTTTTGCCCGTTCATCACCGTCCTGTAACGGGTTATGAGCGTGTTGTGAACGTGTTCATACAGTGTGACCGTTTTCATAACGTATTCATACCGTCCTCATACCGTTCAACACCGTCCTCTTGCCGCTTACTTGCGGCCGGTGCCAGCCGGCCAAAGTTTTGAAAATGCCCAAAACTTTCGCCGGGTCCCACCGGGTGTAAATAAGCGCCAACGCCCTATTAACGTGTTGTCCGCTTTGATAACGAACCACCGTGTGCCCTCGCCGTTCTCCACCGTCCGCAGACATTTTTGCGCACGGTGGCACACGGTAGGCCTACACGGCAGAGTGTGAGAGTCACTTAAAGATGAGGAGGCAATGGATAAATCAAGGCAAGATATTTTACCTGTATGTGGGTCCATTCTAGTCCCAGAGCCATCATTTAGGATGACCATGTTGTTTTGCATGAGAAAGTTTTCAATTAAATGCCCATTGTTATCAGTCTTTACACTACCCCATAACGTGTTATGTGAGTTAAAATCTCCTACTATTAGTAATTTCGTGGTGTCCTTTACTTGATGCAGTAATAACTCCATATCATCTTCTACTAATTTTTTACATGGGTTGTAGTAATTGATTACCGAATAGATAGAGTTATCTAAATGTATGTTTATTAGTTGTATTTCACGGTTTGTGTCCATAGATGGGTAATCATAGTTTAAGGAATCGTGAACATAGAAGGCGCATCTACCTCCTCGATGGGTCTTCCTGCTTTTAGAAAAACAGGTATAGTTGGGGATCTGTACTGCGTGGTTACCTGTGTACCATTTTTCCTGTATACATGTTAGATGTATAGTTTCATTTTTTTTTAGAATATAGATAACTTATGAGTTCTTCCCCGTGCCCAAACATGCCCTGCGCATTCCATTGCAGAATGAGGAGAGCGAAACTAACGAGTTGGAGGCGCATTGAATTTGTAACCTTGCTCGCAGCCTTACGAATTTACTTCTCTAAATCAAAAACATTGTGTTACTGGTTGTGTATGCACTCAACAAAAAAAAGTGCTAAATTTAGCACTTAAAGATTCAATTTTAGCACTTTTTAGGAGCTCGCATAGTGACTGCACTCGAAGTGCTGAGTTAGCACTTGCACCCGGGCTACTTTGCTAGCACCCAAAGGAGCTGACTGTTGTGCTAAATTTAGCACTTAAAGATTCAATTTTAGCACTTTTTAGGAGCTCGCATAGTGACTGCACTCGAAGTGCTGAGTTAGCACTTGCACCCGGGCTACTTTGCTAGCACCCAAAGGAGCTGACTGTTGTGCACTTAAAGTGCCAAGTTTTGCTCTCTTTTGGGTGCTAGCAGAATAGCCCTTGTGCAAGTGCTAACTCATGCGTTGTTTGACATGCCCCATCTACATTTGGTATGTGGTCAAGGTGGATGTCCTTCGTCATTTACCACTTTCAACTCTTACAGGAAACATTTATTAAACCAACATCCACAAGAAGAACCTGAACCTGAAGTTGTACAGGGTATGGAGGGTCTAGTTGATGCTGATTGGGGTGTTGCTGTTGGTGAAGTGCATAATCCTGCAGCAGATGATGCATTTGATGATGATGATGATAGGATAGGCCTACTACAAGAACAAGATGGAGCAATGCATAATGACAGTACAAGACACTATGAATATGACAGACAATGAAAGCGGACAAAATATACAGTTCCTTAGGTAGACAAAGGAACATCCCTTCACTGCTATTATGTACAAATGTGTAGAACAGGTGTCACATGCATATTCCCCTGTTCTACACATTTTACATAATAGCAGTCAAGGGATGTTCCTTTGTCTACCTGAGGAACTGTATATTTTGTCCGCTTTCATTGTCTGTCATGTTCATAGTGAGACCAGCTGCATTTTTCATTGGTTCTCTTTTATCAAACACCAACATGACCCATGCTATGACAAACAGAGTGTTATCTGCTGCAACAGCTTTGAATACTGATGTTGTTGACAGTTTAAGGAGCAAAGTTATTCAGACTTTGCCTTGGGTATTGACCTGGAGAATGAAGAATGTAAGAATCTCTTAGCTGAATTTGATTCAAAAACAAATATTCACAAGGTAACAGCTATTATACTAACCGACCAATCAGATCAGGTTATGCAGTCAGCACTCGATGTTAAGTGCTGCATATTGTTATAGCACTCGTTTTCTGCACTCAAATATTCAGCACGTTTCGGTTTCCTTGTTAAAGTTAACCCGTCAAGTGCTGATTTTGGCACTTCAAGTGCAGAATCTCACTCAGCACCCAACATTTAGCACCTCAGTTTTTTGCGTGTGTAGTGTGTTTGTATTCCTCTTCTTAGTTTATAGTATGTAAACGATATGGGTTTACTCATAGACCCTAAATTGTTTAACACAAAGAGAGAAAGAGAGAGACAAAGAGTGACTTTGCCTGGAAACCACACAAATCTAGGTCCGATCCCCATTATATACGGACTGGCACACTCTGCATATCACAGTATCGTAGGTGAATAAAACAATTTATACGGCAGGGCTTGTAACTATGGTAAAAGAAAAAACACACAAATTAAAGGAACGTTCTGGAAGGAAACGTACCGTGATTCAAATCCTTTGTAATGGTGTTCACGCTGGTAGATTTTATATTGAGAAAAAAAATATGATCACTGATTGTGAACTTAGGAGCGTGTGTGCTTAGAAGTTCAAAAACATGTTTGTCGAATAGATTCTTTAGAGTAAAACTACAATGGAAAACTATTTGAAGTGTAAGCATGTCGAAATTTGGGTATTACTTCGTTTCGCTTTGATACAAACATTCCTCGCTGGTGAATAACGCACGGGTCCGTATTTCAATACTTCAGTTGTTGACACTTCAAATGATCAGATTAGATTCGTCCGTCCCCGATACATAACATTCCAGATATGTGTACTTATTAATAAATTCTATGAAAGTTTTTTAGGCTTTGGCATACTCTAAAATAAGATATCAACGACATTCAAGCTATGTAACATATCTATACCCTAACCTATAGGCCGATTTTGTACTGCTAAGCCGATGATGTTACGAATTTGGTATAGGTTGGTGTAGAAAACAATAAAATGTGTTTATTTTGACAAATCAAATTATACCAAGATCACTAGATAAATAAATAAATGAGTAAAGGCTTAGTTCAAGTTTGCGTACCTTATAAATCTGCATAATGCGTTTACTTATAAATCTGCATAATTTTTTATTTTGTTATTGCAATTGTTTATACCATGTATTTTTTCCCCTTTACTGGAAACTACGCCATACAAGTTTTTATAAACTTTTTCTCTTTTTTCTCTTACTATGTATATTTGCCATTTTTTGTATATATTATAATATTGTTGTTATGCTTGAGAAAAATCAATAAACTGAACTGAACTGAAAGCTGAACTGAAAAAGTCAGGGAGTATTGATTGAAATAATTCAAGAAAAACATTATACAACACACATGTAGAATAATAAGGATGCTATGGTGCTCCTCTACTCTCCTGTACTCTATCACGCTGTCTTTTTGTACATTAATTATGCTTTTAAGTTACTAACGCACATATTATCATCGCCGCTTGCTTTCCCTGGTTTCAGATGTGATAAGGCTTGGGTCATATCTTTTAAAGACAAAGTGATGTTTGAGTGCTCTGTAGAATTGTCATTGTCAGCCACCTCTCTGTCCATCCTAACTGAATCTGAAGGACCAATTTTAGACGTTGAAAGTTCCCAGCAGTAGGTTTCCCATCCTTTGTGATCAAGATGACCACTGTAAGATTGACCCTAAAGTAATTTATTAAACTGAAGATAGAGAGCCTGATGAAAACTTTTGTTCTTGGATCAGTTTATGAAATAATTTCTTGCCAGTGGGACTTGCAGATTCTATGTCATGCAGTAATTTCATTTTGGTATTTGTATTACTCATATCTTGAACCCTTTGGGGGTAGGGTCAAAGATAAATGCAGCAGTCTGGATGAAGGAAAGTGACCACATCGACATATATTACATGACATGGAGATGATCAAAAGAAACTGTTTTACACAATTTACGCTGAACAAATCATATTGGACAGAAGCATGCACTGAACATATAGACGGATAGACAGTGACTAACGTTACGAATTCCTTATATTAACATTAAACGTAATACGTACATCAGTGGCGGCAGAGGCGGCGGAGCCGGGGGGGCAGGGGGGCACAGTGCCCCCCCCCACTTTTTCAAGTACCCAAAAAGTGCCCCTTTTTCCATAGGAAAAGTGCCCCTTAAAATTTGTGAGAAGCGCCCCTTTTTATATAAAATTGCCCCTATTACTTTGATATGTGCCCCTATTAATTTGTAAAAGTGCCCCCTCCCCTTTCCACCTCTGAAATGTGCCCCTTTTATTTTGACACGTACCTCTTTTCCCTGACAAGTTCCCAGTTTCCTTTGCAATAAGTGTCTATTTTCCATTCTCATAAGTGCCCTTTTTAATCTCTAGTAGGTGCCCCTTTTCGGGTACGAGAAGCGCCCCTTTTCACTTTTGTTAAGCGCCTCCTTCACCTCTGACAATTGCCCTATTCAAATCTTAGAGGTGCCCCTTTTAATTTGACAGTTGCCCTTTTTCCTTTGTAAGAAGTGCCCCTTTCACTTTTAATAACTACCTCTTTTTAACTCGGATAAGCACACCTTACATTATCACATGTGGCCCCCTTTCCTTTCTAATAAGTGCCCCTTTTCCTTATGATAAGTGCCCCTATTTAACAAAGAGCCGTTCGCCTTTTCATAAATGCCCCTTTTCCTTCCTAATAAATGCTCTTTTTCCTTCATAATATCCGCTTTTCATAAAAGCCCCCTTTCACCTCCAATAAATGCCCCTATCAAAATCTGATCGGTGCTCCTTTTCTTTCAACAAATGCACATTTCCCTTTATTATTAGTGCCCCTTTTTCATTCTCATAAGTGCCTCTTTCATATATGGTGTGTGCCCCTTTTCACCTCTGATAAAGTTAACCTTTTTAACAATGATACGTGCCCCTTTTTTTTCTTATGAGGAACCTTTCCCTTTTTCAGAAATGCCCCTATCAAAATCTGATGGTTGCCTCTTTTCCGTCGACAAATGCCCAATTTCCATTCTCATAAGTGCCTTTTCATCCCTAGTAAGTGCCCCATTTTCACCTCTGATAATAACCCTGTGTACTTTGACACGTGCTCCTTTTATTTTCTAAAAAGTGTCTTATCCCTTCGATAAGTGTCCCCTTTTCCTCTCATCATTAAACGTGCCCCTAATTTCAAGCGACTAAGAGCAATATCTCCCAAAGCTCACTCGCGACGCTCGCTCACATTTATAGATGTTATAATTATGTTACTTATTAAAGGTCTTTTCAGTTTTACTGTTATGAGAATGTGCTTATTTATAACCCGATGAGGATTGGTTTTTTCCTCTTTATAAGATGTAGTTTCCGCACTGCGACCTCACAAATCTTGTTTTTTTCCTCGCTCGCTTTGCTCGCTCGCAAATGATTTTTTCGACCATCACACTCAACTGCAAGGTATGATGCTAAAGCAATATTTTATACGATGTATAAAGAGAAAAAAATATTGAAATCATCCCTGATAATGTAATCAAATTATAGGGTATATACCAATGTCTAAAAATTGTATATTCTCGCTTTGAGATTTCCCTTTGAAGGTGCCCTTTTTTCCACAAAGTGCCCCTTTTTGTTGGTGCCCCCCCCCCCCCCACTTTGGAAGTCGCTCCGCCGCCTCTGAGTGGCGGACCCAAGGGGGAGCCGGGGGCCCGCCCCTGTTACACCCTCAAATGTAATAATGCCCACAAATGTAATAACGCCCACAAATGTAATAACACTTTACCCACAAATGTAACAACACCCACAAATGTAATAACACTTTACCCACAAATTTAATAATTTCACCCACAAATGTAATAACCACTTTACCCACAAATGTAATAATTTTTAATCACCCACAAATGTAATAATGACTTTACCCACAAATGTAATAAATTTGAAGTGATATTTTGAATCACCCACTGTCACGTTGGAAAACGCAATCAACGATTTTATCAAAATATCCTTTTTTCTTTCATTAAACTAGGAACTAAATAAAGCGAATTATAGCGTGTACTTGTGACAGAGAGGGGTGGAGAGAGAGAGAGGGAGAGGGAGAGAGAGGGAGAGAGAGAGAGAGAGAGAGAGAGGGAGAGAGAGAGAGAGGAAGAGCGAGCGAGTGTGAATGTGCCATCGGTGGATGTAATTAGTGTAGAAATTATACAGTGTTCCGTGAAGCATTGAATGTGTTGTCACGGGTTACTATCTGAAAAGGTTGAGACTACCATTGAAAGGAAAGTGGAATGGCATTACACCTGTTATAGACGGGAAGTGTTTTTTTTTGTAGTTGACTGTATATAATGTACTGGAGTGATACTGGCTAGGGCCACACCCAAAGAAGTTGGCTTGGTGTACGGAGGTCTTGATGTACGTAGCAGCTTGCTTCAAAGCATTATAGTTAACTGCTTGTACACACATTATAGAAGACAAGTTGAGAAAGATGTGGCTTCTGGCTTTATAAGTTTTGCTACATGAGAATTTGCAGCTTTAAGTAGAACCGATACTTTCCATCGATGGCACAGGGGCTTGGGAGACAAGCTGAGATTTCTACGACTACGAGAGTTGATGCGAGACGGGACATTCGGACACGTGACCGACAGATCCAAGAACATGGCGTCTTCAGTAGAGAACGCAATATGAACATTATGGTGAGCGATAATGGTGCCGATTATGTTGACGAGACTATTATGGAACTTGAGATAAATAGTTCGTTGAACTTGAAAGTCACATCTAAAAAGATGTCATAGGCTTAGCAGAGCCAATTGGACTATTTCGTGTTTGAGTGTGTATTGTTGATACGTGCATTGTATAAAGACTATTTTGAAAGATGTAATCAAGGGTGAAGTTAGCGGACAATACAGGTCTGGAGTTAACCGTTCACGTGACGAGAAGTCAGTTGTTGATTATTTTGAGAAGGGATCATGATATTTGTGAAGGTATAATTTGTTAAAGTTGATAACTAAATAAACGACAATATACTGGTCTGTTTATTGATGTTAAGGTAAAATATCTCAAGAACGCGATGTGTATGAGTTAATTGTTTAAGCTACAGATGTGTTATTTATATTTAGACAATTCAGGTCTGTTTATATATAAACATTATTGGTGTATAATTCATGTATTACAAATTATAGAAAGATTTGATACATGTTACAAAGGTGTTGATCATATATTTGTTTGACAAGGTTGATTTTATTTTGATGGGACCAAGTGTTTTTGGAAAGAGATTGTAAGAGGATATATATTTTCGTTCGTACCATTCTCTTTTTGTCGGAGAATGGTACTATTCTTTGCTTTATAATAAAGCTTCATTATAATTACGAGTATCGTAAATGGCATGTGTTTAGGCTTCTTTATTTTGAGTGTACCATGTGACATTTTGGTGTCAGAAGTGGGATAGAGCATGCCATTTACAGTCACATGGAAAAACAATTAAAAAAACATAGTTCAAGGAAAGGAATTGAAATTATTGAAAAAAAATTGTGTTAGCTTTGGTAGTAATTAATTTTGTTACGAGTTGTGTCCCTGCAAATTGTAGATTTCACACAGTGAACATGGAGTTGGGGAAACTTATTGAAGCAGGTGAAAAGTTTGGATTGGGCGGTGATGAGTTAAAATTGTTTGTGAAATCTGAGCAGAATAGAGCAAGAGATGAGAGAGTTGAGCAGCTAGAATTGAAGAAAAGTGAAAAAGAGTTAGCCGAAATACAGCTTGAGATCGAGCGGGAAAAGCGCGCATCTCGCGAGCACAATGGCGGCGAAGCTAGTTTTGTAGAGAATGGAAGCGCTAAAGCAAGAGCGCCAAAATTGCCTCTCTTCAATCAAGAGAAGGATGATATTGATGCATACTTACAAAGATATGAACGATATGCCAAGATTCAGAAGTGGCCAGATACTGAATGGGCCATAAACTTGAGTGCTTTGCTTACAGGTAGTGCATTGGAGGTTTATGCCCAGTTGTCTATTGATGATGGGAATAACTTCCAGATATTGAAAAATGCCCTTTTAAAAAGGTTTCATTTAACAGAGGATGGTTTTAGATCCAAGTTTGTTACAGGAAAACCCAAGGCCGGAGAAACTGGGCACCAATACGCCACCCGCATGGAGAATTACCTAGACAGATGGATTGAACTTGCAGGCATCGAGAAGACGTTCGAGGAGCTAAAGGATCTCATTCTTCGAGGGCAGTACATTGAAGGCTGTCATCGGGAACTTGTTATATTCCTTAAGGAACGTCAACCGACCGCTATGAAACAGACAGCGAGACTGGTGGACCAATACTTAGACGCAAGAGGAGGATACTTCAAGACACCTGTCCCTCAGAGACACAACCCGACACAAACTGAAGACACGAAGAGAAGTGAGGGTAAGCCTCCCTCCCAACATAATATACCTCCTGGTAATCCTTATCCCAAGACTTGTTTCAACTGTCACCAAACAGGTCATCTCGCTAGAAATTGTCCATCGCCTTCGGTTCCTAAGTCAAGGTCGTGTTACCTCTGCCATAAATCTGGTCACTATGCAAACAATTGCCCATACAATGCTCCCAAAACAGCAGGACTGATGACAACAGATGATACAGATGTTACAGTACCACACGGACAAGATTGGTTCCCTCATGATTCTGAGGTAGGTTTGAACAGATCACGTCAATACTCCCATACCCAGATTAATGCAGAAGCCCCTTACATAAATAAATATTCATTTCCAATTCTCAGTGCAGCATGTAGCAATATTAACTTTGTAGGCCTGAAACAGATGCCAGTTTTGAAAGGCTTTGTAGGAAAACAGGAAGTTTCTGTCCTCAGAGATAGTGGTTGCAGTGGAGTAGTCGTCAAGCAAGGGCTTGTCAAACCAAGTGAATTGACGGTTAGAGAAGTCACATGTATACTCATTGATCGTAGCTTGAGAAGAACACCCATCGCTATTGTAGAGGTTGACACTCCTTACTTCACAGGCAAGGTTGAAGCAATATGTATGCCTAACCCTTTATATGATCTTATTTTGGGAAACATTACAGGTGTCCGAGCTGCAGACAATCCAGACCGATCATGGTCATCTCACATCCACCCAGTATGTGCCGCGGAGACAAGAGCTCAACGAAGAGATCGAGAGAAGCCATATCGCCCATTAAGGACCCCCAAGCCCTTGGAGAACCTCGTCAACCCAGAGACATTAAGGAGAGCACAACAGGAAGACGAAACTCTTGGCCGTGCAAGAGAACTAGCCGAAAGTCGAGAGGAGAAGATAAGTCGCAACGATGGCAAATCTTCTTTCTATTATCAAGATGACATATTGTACCGCAGATTTCAATCACCAAAGGTTGAGGCTAATCACCTATTTACTCAAATTGTGGTACCTAAACCATATCATAGACGAGTCATGCAAATTGCACATGAGTCCATACTAGGTGGACATCAAGGTGCTAAGAAGACCTTACAAAAGGTACTTACTAACTTCTTTTGGCCTGGTGTCACTTCAGATGTGACTCGATATTGTAGATCATGTGAGGTGTGTCAAAGAACTATTTCAAAGGGTAGAGTAACGAAAGTGCCTATACCTTTTGAGCGAATGTATAGCAATAGTATGAGCCATCAAGAAAATCGAGCCCTACCTGTATGGCAGAGAATTCATCCTTGAAACGGATCATCATCCACTAGCTTATATGCAAAGCGCAAAAGTGGCTAATGGTAGAATTATGCGTTGGGCGTTAGCATTGCAACCGTATCGTTTCCGCATTGAAACAATAAAGGGCGCTGAAAATGTAGGTGCTGACTTTCTAAGCCGATCTCCAGCAGAGTATTAATTATGAGAGACTCCGAAATATGTTGAGTAGAGAAGGTGTATTTATATTGTGTGTGTTTTTGTTTGTTGTTGAGTATGTGATGTGTTAAGAAAAAAAAAAAAAGAAGAAGAGAGATTCTAACTTTTCGTATAGTAGATGTGGTAGATTAATTAAAGCAAGTTAAAAGAAAAAGAATTAGTTTGGTAAAAACGGATGCGTTTTCTTGAAAGGGGAGTTATTTGTCACGTTGGAAAACGCAATCAACGATTTTATCAAAATATCCTTTTTTCTTTCATTAAACTAGGAACTAAATAAAGCGAATTATAGCGTGTACTTGTGACAGAGAGGGGTGGAGAGAGAGAGAGGGAGAGGGAGAGAGAGGGAGAGAGAGAGAGAGAGAGAGAGAGGGAGAGAGAGAGAGAGGAAGAGCGAGCGAGTGTGAATGTGCCATCGGTGGATGTAATTAGTGTAGAAATTATACAGTGTTCCGTGAAGCATTGAATGTGTTGTCACGGGTTACTATCTGAAAAGGTTGAGACTACCATTGAAAGGAAAGTGGAATGGCATTACACCTGTTATAGACGGGAAGTGTTTTTTTTTGTAGTTGACTGTATATAATGTACTGGAGTGATACTGGCTAGGGCCACACCCAAAGAAGTTGGCTTGGTGTACGGAGGTCTTGATGTACGTAGCAGCTTGCTTCAAAGCATTATAGTTAACTGCTTGTACACACATTATAGAAGACAAGTTGAGAAAGATGTGGCTTCTGGCTTTATAAGTTTTGCTACATGAGAATTTGCAGCTTTAAGTAGAACCGATACTTTCCATCGATGGCACAGGGGCTTGGGAGACAAGCTGAGATTTCTACGACTACGAGAGTTGATGCGAGACGGGACATTCGGACACGTGACCGACAGATCCAAGAACATGGCGTCTTCAGTAGAGAACGCAATATGAACATTATGGTGAGCGATAATGGTGCCGATTATGTTGACGAGACTATTATGGAACTTGAGATAAATAGTTCGTTGAACTTGAAAGTCACATCTAAAAAGATGTCATAGGCTTAGCAGAGCCAATTGGACTATTTCGTGTTTGAGTGTGTATTGTTGATACGTGCATTGTATAAAGACTATTTTGAAAGATGTAATCAAGGGTGAAGTTAGCGGACAATACAGGTCTGGAGTTAACCGTTCACGTGACGAGAAGTCAGTTGTTGATTATTTTGAGAAGGGATCATGATATTTGTGAAGGTATAATTTGTTAAAGTTGATAACTAAATAAACGACAATATACTGGTCTGTTTATTGATGTTAAGGTAAAATATCTCAAGAACGAGATGTGTATGAGTTAATTGTTTAAGCTACAGATGTGTTATTTATATTTAGACAATTCAGGTCTGTTTATATATAAACATTAGTGGTGTATAATTCATGTATTACAAATTATAGAAAGATTTGATACATGTTACAAAGGTGTTGATCATATATTTGTTTGACAAGGTTGATTTTATTTTGATGGGACCAAGTGTTTTTGGAAAGAGATTGTAAGAGGATATATATTTTCGTTCGTACCATTCTCTTTTTGTCGGAGAATGGTACTATTCTTTGCTTTATAATAAAGCTTCATTATAATTACGAGTATCGTAAATGGCATGTGTTTAGGCTTCTTTATTTTGAGTGTACCATGTGACACCCACAAATGTAATAATGACTTTACCTACAAATGTAATAAATTTGAAGGGATATTTTGTCGAATTTAAAACTAAAACACTGTGATAAAGCTGGGTATAGCGCGCAGTCTTTGCTCCAGACCCGGTTATTTAAAAAAAAAAAAAAAATCTTCAAAACTAAGACCCCATCATCTTATTCCTGTGGAAGAACATATATAAGTATTGAGCGTAGTCTTTCCTCCAGACCCGGTTTTTCAAAAGTTAAAAAACAAACAAAAAACAAAACAAAACAAAACAACAAAAAAACCTTTTAAACTAAGACCCCTCTATCTTCCAAATTAAGACCTGGTAATAAAGCATGGGATTAGAACGTAGTCTTTACTTCAGACTCGGTTATTTAAAAAAAAAAAATCTTCAAACTAAGACCTCACCATCTCATTCCTGTAGAATAACATGGGTATAGAGCGTAGTCTTTCTTCCAGACCCGATTATTTCAAAGGAAATAGAAATTTAAACAAATCTTCGAAACTAAGACCCACCATCTTATTCCTCTTTTTTTTCATTTAAAAATAAATTACATTATTACATATGTGGATACAACACGTCACAAATAAATGATTGGTCGGCGGTCACACGAACTGACGAATCAGTCAAAATGGTCCATATATATAACACACAGAGGAGGGACCGATTCGATGGTTCGTTGACCGTTGATCGGAGAGACAAAAATCATATAAATAAATACAGTACGGACTACGTCCAACTTTCTATCTCTCCCGCCCCCTCCCCCCCCCCCTTTCTCTTTCTCTCTCTCTTTCCCTCTCCCTGTCTGTCTCTCTGTCTATCTGGCAATGTCGTTTTCCATCTTCAGCTTTTTTTTATAATGTTTTCTATTTCTCCATTTGCTTCTTCGCCGGCAGCATATCTTCCTTGAGATTAATTATTATAACATAATTATCCCTGATGATTTACACATTATACCTTATATTTATTATGTACTATGACCCTGTTTTTTTTTGGGGGGGGGGATGATAATCGGTTAACAAGCAAATAACAACGCATACTTTCATATAACAAATCATAAATAGCTGTATAACGAGATCGCGCGAAACATATTTGCATGTTTTGGATGAACGATTGCAGAACCCTTTGACTGATAAAATATCTATATACTCTCTCAATCAATGTGAGTAAATTGCAGAGGTTATGGTTTTATAGTATTAAATGCAATGATGGATACATAGATTTTGTAAGATAGAAAGTATTTTATTCCAAACGAATGAAGAGGTTGTTTCATTAATATACAGACGGTAACAGAACCAAAATAATTATTACGTATAAAAGGTGGAGTAACTCACATGTCTTTTACAAGCAAACGAGGTTATAATTTGGGCAATATTGAACCTAATAACATCAACTGAACTTGATATAAAACGCAAATAACCTAACACGTGACAATTCTTCTAAGCTAGGAAAAATAAGAGAACAAGATGCCGAAATACTAAATGTACCTGGCTTTCTGTAACTTAGTATTCGTCCATATAAAACTACTTAACACGTACAACTCCAAAAGTTTTTCAGTAATACTTTTCAGATGCTTTAAAAGTAGACGGAGTTGAAATGAAGTATGACTGATCAAAAGGAAATAATTATTTTAATTATACAATGAGATAAAGAATATTAACAACCTTTACCTGATCTGGTATGTTTGGTACATTAAGTTTTTTTTCCTGGGATCTAATCGTTCTTTTTTGTACACGCTGCAAAGCCTTGTAAGCCTTTCTTCGAACAGCTTGTACATTCTTTTCCCAACCATGGATAGTATAGTTTGTTTTTTGACGGGAGATATAATTTTGTTCTGGTTTCCTACCAAAGAAAATCTCGAAAGGAGATTTCCATCCAAGGACCTTTTTCGGGTCCTCGTTTAGGAGTTTTGTATAAGAGGGAAGCTCTTTAACCCAGTTGATACCCTTTTGTTTGTTTACAATAGAATATTTACATGATTAAGAAATCGTCGACGGTCAACGAACCATCGAATCGGTCCCTCCTCTGTGTGTTATATATATGGACCATTTTGACTGATTCGTCAGTTCGTGTGACCGCCGACCAATCATTTATTTGTGACGTGTTGTATCCACATATGTAATAATGTAATTTATTTTTTAAATGAAAAAAAAAGAGGAATAAGATGATGGGCTTAGTTTCGAAGATTTGTTTAAATTTCTATTTCCTTTGAAATAACCGGGTCTGGAGGAAAGACTACGCTCTATACCCATGTTATTCCACAGGAATGAAATGGTGAGGTCTTAGTTTGAAGATTTTTTTTTTTAAATAACCGAGTCTGAAGTAAAGACTGCGTTCTAATCCCATGCTTTATTACCGAGTCTTAATTTGGAAGATAGAGGGGTCTTAGTTTAAAAGGTTATTTTGTTGTTTTGTTTTGTTTTGTTTTGTTTTTTGTTTGTTTTTTAACTTTTGAAAAACCGGGTCTGGAAGAAAGACTACGCTCAATACTTATGTTCTTCCATAGGAATAAGATGATGGGGTCTTAGTTTTGAAGATTTTTAAAAAGTTTTGAAATAACCGGGTCTGGAAGAAAAACTACGCTCTAAACCCATGCTTTATTACCGGGTCTTAGTTTGGAAGATGGTGGGGTCTTAGTTTTGAAGATTTTTTAATTTTTTTGAAATAACCGGGTCTGGAGCAAAGACTGCGCGCTATACCCATGCTTTATTACAGGGTTTTAGTTTTAAATTCGACAAAATATCCCTTCAAATTTATTACATTTGTGGGTAAAGTCATTATTACATTTGTGGGTGATTAAAAATTATTACATTTGTGGGTAAAGTGGTTATTACATTTGTGGGTGAAATTATTAAATTTGTGGGTAAAGTGTTATTACATTTGTGGGTGTTGTTACATTTGTGGGTAAAGTGTTATTACATTTGTGGGCGTTATTACATTTGTGGGCATTATTACATTTGAGGGTGTAACAGCCCCCCCCCCCCCTGTAAAAAACGTTATTTTTAGCTTTTTCGGGGGATGTCCCCCCCCCCCCCCCCCACCCACTGAGCGACTTTTCGGCCGGCACAATTCGGGAGCAAAAAAAAAACTGTCTAACAGTTGACAGTCAATAATATAATGCTGTACATTTTCTATTATGTTACAATATAAAGAAAACCGTTTTGATTTTTGCTTTTGAAAAGAGTTTTGTTCAAAACGCAGTCATCTACCGACTATCAGTCGGTGAATATTTATGCTTTTGTCCCTTTTACTATAATGCAGGTTGGATTAAAATGTATAGGTTGAATTTTTGGTTGATATAATACAATTTTTTACACAACAGCCTAGCCGTTTCAGAAAGATATTCTCTGCGCGCGGCTGGTGAACGAATTTAGTACTACATAGATTGACATCAGTAGTAAGAAAGTTTTCAGGGTCTCCAATAATAAATTGTTGTCATGTCAGTGGTGGCGGATCCAGGGTGTGGGGGCGAATCGGCATTGGCCAACCCTTTTTGGCGGCCTAAAATTAGGGGAAGAGGGAGGGAGAGCGGCGGAAGAAAAAACGGAAAAAGAAAGAGAAAAGAACGTAAAAGAGAGAAAGAAAGAAAAAAAGAAAGAGAGAGAGATAAATACATTTTTTTTTTTAATCGCTACCCTGAGTAACGGGTCGGCAACGTATTGGATGGAATGGATACCCCACCCCCGGCCCGCCACTCAATTTTATTTAGGGTACGCATACGCGTGTTCCCTCCTTTTGTAAACACTCCCCTAAGTCCGGTGTGTAAAGTCAATTTTGTATATGTACGAGCCGGACTTTGCTGCGTGATAAGGACCCCTTTACCGGACATTTTGGTAACACGCATGCGGTCATTCCGACCCCGGAGTGGGGGGGGGGGGGCGGGACCCCACCCCACCACAAGCTATTTGTAATGCATACGTAGGGGAAAGTGAGGTAAGATGAGCCATTCTGGTTAAGTTGAGCCACCCCTTGTTACTAGGAAATTGTAAGAAGTGAAAACTGGTTTGCGCCCTCAGGACATTAAGGACATCAATTTACATCGCTGGAACTACCTTTGTCACATGAGGGCAGAATGATAAGAAATTTGTCGTTATTTTGGGGGTTTTACACAATTTACCCAATTGGGATCTATCTAAATTGCTTGCTGTAAATATATGCTTAGATTAAAGCGGATTTTTGTGTAAAAACCTTGGAGCCTCATTGAACTGTAAACAAAAAATGCTTTGTCAAGTTAGCAAAATGGCGTGTGTGGGGTAAGATGGGACTTTCCGTTGGGGCAAGTTGAGCCCTGGCTTAACCAGTGTGTTGCTCATCTTACCCCTGTGTGAATAATTGTGTACTTTTTAAAACATTAAAGTTAAAAAGGAAGAAATGAGGGTTGACAGCAATACATGTCTCGATGTACATGTAATACGTATAAGTATAAGTACTTGGTTTTATTCCAATAATTTCATTTCAGATGCCAGAATGCCACGAAATAACACGGATCAACATATCCAATGACATGCATTTTCTTCTTCTTCTTGATTTGGTTTTGTTTGGCAATCAGTCACAATTGACTATTTTTGCCACACACTATTTTATGAATTATTTATATATATACATTATATGTACAATTTCATGTCATAAATGACTATTTTTAGGATTCTTTCTCTTTCCATCCCCTTTCCTTCCGCTTATTTTCTTTTTAGACCTTATATATATATTTTTTCCTTTTTTTTTAGAGAGAGAAAATTCAATAAATTAAACATTTGGAAAGAGATGGCCTAGCCTAGCGAGTGTTATACGCGCACGTACGTGCGCGTTAAAATACCACCTCTCTATGCACATGTGCACTTCACACGCACCCCCACCCTTTTTAAAATGCCATCTTACCAGTCTTTGAGGTGCATTTCTCAGACTTTCGGTTTTAACCTAGGTCACTCCGGCATAGGTGAGGGGGTGCCAGCTGGCATGTGATGTTGGAGGCGATCACCGAATTGTTAGAAAATTAAAAGGTCAAATTAGTTACAAGTATTGTGGGCTTTATTGGTGCAAGAAAAAGGAAAAGAGAAGATAAGAAAAAAGAAAAAAAGAAAAAAAAAATCAATAAATTTAATGGTTTTGATACAGCCGCTTTGTTCTTAAAACGAAGCGAACTATTGCTTTTTGTTTAATTATTTCTGAAATTTTAAGTAGTGTCATGATTTCCTGTGGAAGTGATATATCAGTTTCTACGAGTAACATAGCTCTTTCTATGATGTACTTTGGGCATTCAGTGAGAAAGTGGTTTACGGTTTCAGTACGTCCTATGCAGTTATTGCAATGGCCTGTCGAGTGCATATTCAATCTGAAGAGATCTAAGTTCAAACCTATCACTCCTATTCTTAATCTATGGAGAATACTTTCTTCAAATCTGTTCAACTTACATTCATATGGTTGATTTACTGTAGGCAGTATCTGTCTAAGAAAACTTTCAGAATTATTCCATCTGTCTTGCCAGAGTTTTATATACTTGCTGGTAATAATACTCTTTATTTCAGAAAAGGATAATTTATTACAAATTTCAATGTTATTTTGTAAAGCAGATTTTGCATAAAAGTCTGCCATTTCATTTCCGTGTACACCACAATGGCTAGGAATCCATTCTAAGTGTATGTGTTTTCCTTGATACGATAATTTTGTACTTAATGTAATAATTTCAGTTACAAATGTAATATCTTTTTCATCCTTTATGGCGAGCAGGGCGCTTAAGGAATCACAAAAAATAACAATGTCAACATACACATTAATGTTCTCTAGCCAATTAACCCTTACTGTACTGGGCTATTTTGAGGACCCTCTGACTGGGGGGGGGGGGGGGGAGGGCCTGGGAGCCCCCCCCCCCCCGTTGATCTCTGCCGTCGATTGTCCGTTGCATGTTTGTAGATATTTACGTAAGGAACAAGATGGTATAATTAGTTTTTTTCCGAATATGCAAATTTTTGTTGTTAGCCTAATTAATTATGCAAAATGCGCTAATTTTATGCATTTTACAGAAAACGTGTCAAACTCCACTTTTTGAATGTTGAAACTCATTATTCATATGAAAGTTCTTTTCTAACACAAAAAGTTATTTTAATGTAATTAATAATGATAATTTCTGCAAATTTTGATGCGATTTTTAATTTTTTTTTTTTTTTTTTGATGACATGCGCATACTAATTGTTATGTAACGCCTTACAGGTATATCCGATTTCGACGAAAATGGTATCAAAATGTGCGTAAGACTTGAGGGAAAAAAGTCATGAAACGACAATTCAAAATTCTAAGCGGTTGCGGCGCAATCTCCGAAAAGGTCGAGGGGGGGCCTCCCAGGCCCCCCCCCCCCCCAGTACAGTAAGGGTTAAGCGCAAGGACAATTGCAGCCAGTTCGGTTCTGAAAGATGATGTGTGATCCGCCAATCGTTTGGCTTGTTGAAAGGAGAAGGCTGGTACATAAAAAGAAGCAGAACTTATCCGAAGATTTGGAACCTTTGACCCATCTGTATAGATGTGTAGTTGTATTGGCCATTTGGTACTGATCAATTCTAAACTGCGTTGACGTAAATAAGATGGGTTTTCATGTTTGTTCACTATTTCGCTTAATTCTATCGACACTTTTGGAGCATTAATTTTCCAAGGGGGAAACTAGGTATAGTGTAAGGTTCGATAGTACGATGTTTCATTAGTTCTGTTCTGCATCCAAATGGCTTGTTATTCTTTTGGAGCTTCAAAAGTTCCATTTGCCAGCTGGGCTTAACGTTTAATATGAGAGGGTGATCTCGATGCATTTCAATCCTTTGTCTGAATCTGTCCGCCAGCATCTGTCTTCTTAAGTCTAAGGGCATTTCACCTAGTTCAACTTGTAGTGAATCTAATGATGTAAGAGGAAGAGCTCCCGCACAAATTCTCAAGGCTTGATATTGAATGGAGTCAAGTGATTTCTTTATACTTTGAGCCGCACTGTCATAGGCTTCACAACCAAAATCTAATAATGATCTAATCAATGCTCTATATACCATTAGCAGGGATTTCGAGGAGCTTCCCCCATGTAGTCCCAGTAAGGCATCTAAGAATGTTCAGTTTCTTTTTACATCTAAGGACTACGGCATCTATGTGCGTCTTCCATGAAAGTCTTTTGTCAAATATAAGTCCTAGGAAATGCTTCTTTGATTGGAATAAAAGTGCGTCGTTGTTTAATTTCAGTTCTGGGTATTTTGCTTTATTGTTTTTAGTAAATAACACTGGAAAGGATTTACTCTGTGATAGGCGAAAGCCCCATTTAGTAAACCATTCACTCAATGTGTTCAGATAGCACTGTATTCTGTTTGAAATAATTTCTATGTTATTACCTGACATCAGATGACACAGTCATCAGCATAAATAGATGTGGTGATTAATTCATCCGTTGGAATATCACTCATCATGATATTATACAATATAGGACTTAAGACACTCCCCTGGGGGAGGCTGTTGTACATTTCATATGATTTTGATTCTTCTTTACCAATCATTACTTGGAAAGTCCGCTCTTTCAGATAGTTATAGAGAAACTCT
The DNA here is from genome assembly GCF_000002235.5 of Strongylocentrotus purpuratus. NCBI lineage: Eukaryota > Metazoa > Echinodermata > Echinoidea > Camarodonta > Strongylocentrotidae > Strongylocentrotus > Strongylocentrotus purpuratus. Next base: position 36,890,603 of record NW_022145594.1, read on the forward strand.
AGCATATTACCTGTAATACCATGTACTGATAGTTTGTAAATAAGGCCTTTGATACAAAGTCTATCATATGCCTTTTCAATATCAAGAAAGATTGCTAATGTATATTCACCAACATTAATGCTTCTTTGGATGGCATTCTCTAAAAGTACAATGTTATCCGTGACCCCACGTTTACTACGAAAGCCAGTCATGAGGGGAGGAAGTATATTGTTCTTTTCTACATACCATCGGAGTCTATTCTTTACAATCCGTTCTAGTATCTTGGCAAAACACGAGGAAAGTGCTATGGGTCGGTACGACGATACCTCTCGGGGGTCTTTATTCTGTTTTAACACAGGTATTAGGATAGAGTGTTTCAGACTGGGAGGTATGTTACCCGTATCCCATATCAAGTTCATGACCTTTAGCATATATTGTTTTGCTTTCTGAGGAAGTTTTTGGTAGACCTGATAAGGGATCTTGTCTTTTCCAGGAGCTAATTGTTTACATGTGTTTAGAGTTTTTTGCAATTCAAAAAGAGTGAATGGTTCATTCAAGATATGCTCCATTCCCCGCTTCAGTGATTTCGTGATTTGTTGCTTCTACAATTAACCTTGCTCACAGCCTAACGAATTTACTTCTCTAATTCAAAAACATTGTGTTTCTGGTTATGTATGTAGTGTATTTGTATTCCTCTTCTTAGTTTATAGTATGTAAACGATATGGGTTTACTCATAGACCCTGACTGTTTTAACACAAAGAGAGAAAGTGAGAGACAAAAGAGTGACTTTGCATGGAAAAAAACACAAATCTAGGTCCGATCCCCATTAGTCACTGGCGTACTGGTGGGGGGGGGGGGGGGGGGGGGGGGGTGGGGGGGGGGGGGGGGGGGGGGGCGCCAGCCCCCCTCCCCCCAAATAAAATTAAATCATGACTTGTTTTCAATTTTATATACAAGTGATGTATAAATGTTCGTGATATCACATGATTTTCAACAAAATGCGCGTTTCTCCATTTCTGATGAAAACTGACCCATTCCCATATGGCCAGGAAGAGCCTATTTTTTTTATTTTTTTATTTGTAGTCACTAAGGGGCCATGGCCACTAACAGTTACACTAGTAAAAAAATCCTTTCCAGAAGCAACTGTGACAAGCACTGCCGGGCGTTTCATACTTACATCATGTAACACTGCACATGTACCGTTAATAGGCCTAGTAGGGAAATTGAATTCAGACAAGAGTAAGAGCAGTGAACGGTACAACGAATCGTCTTCTTTCTCTATTATTCATTGAAACGGCAAGGCTTCGGGGGGGGGGGGGGGAGCAACTGAATTCAGACTAGGATTATGAGTCGAGAACGGTACAACGAATCGTCTTCCTTCTTTAATAATTTAATGAAGTGTCAAAGCTTGCGCGCTTTGCGCGGGAGGGGGGAAACTGAATTCAGACAAGAACACGATACAACGAATCGTTTTCTTTCTCTGATAATAAAATGATACGTGAAAGCTTCCGCGTTTCGCGTGGGATGGGCGAATATGAATTCAGACAATGATTAAGAGTAATAGTTTAATGAAACGTCAGAGTTTCCGCGCTTCGCGCGAGATGGGCGAAAACGAATTCAGACAAGGATTAAGAGTCGGAACCGGTACAATAAATCGTCTGCTTTCTCTAATAATTTAATGAAGTGTCAAAGCTTCCGCATTTCGCGCGGGATGGGCGAATATGAATTCAGACAATGATTAAGAGTAATAGTTTAATGAAACGTCAGAGTTTCCGCGCTTCGCGCGAGATGGGCGAAAATGAATTCAGACAAGGATTAAGAGTCGGAACCGGTACAATCAATCGTCTGCTTTCTCTAATAATTTAATGAACTGTCAAAGCTTGCGCGCTTCGCGAGGGAAGGGAGAAACTGAATTCAGACAAGAACACGATACAACGAATCGTCTTCTTTCTCAAATAATCTAATAAAACGTGAAAGTTTCCGAGCATCGCGCGGGATGGGCGAACATGCATTCAGACAAGGATTAAGAGTAATGATTTATTGAAACGTCAAAACTGCCGCGCTTTGCGCGGGAGGGGAGGGGGGGGGGAGGGAGCTGGATCCAAACAAGAATTAAGAAACGAGAACGGTACAACGGAGCGTCTTCTTTCTATAATAATTCAATGAAGTTTCAAAGTTTCCGCGCTTTGCGCGGGAGGGGGAGACTGAAAAAGAAGTTAGGTCCTGGCCCCGGGTTTATAGGGTTAAATTTGTAGACATTTGGACATTGGCATTAATATATTTGTCTGTAATGGTTGCTCGTTTTGTCGGTTATCGGTGGCCTCTACATCCTCCCCACTCCCCCAATGACAAATATAACGACACAGTTTATACACTCGAGTACCGGACCACCATTTTTGTGCATTGTGCGGCATCAAAGCATATGCAACGTCTCAAGACGCGACAAATCACTTTTCTCTAACTTCTAACCAATCAGAAGACATCGTTTTTTTTTCCAGGAAGTGCCGATGGACATTAATGCGCCAAATGTGGTTCTCAAAATGCAAAAGATCCCTACTCTTGGAAGGGGTAGGAGAAAGCAAATTTACGTCATATTACTCCAGGAAGTGCCTGAAAATGCGTCTAATTTGGTTCTAAAATTGCAAATGCTTCTTACTCTGGCCCACCCCCGCTTGGTCGCTCCGCTCCCTCGCCGCTAAAGCCTCGTTCTGTCGCTTCATTGTTTTACATATAATAAACCCTATGCCATTTTGTGCCCCCCCCCCCCCCGGTAAGAAAATCCTGGATCCGCCACTGATGCCCATACCCCATGAGCTTCGGGGCTCCGCCCCTGGATCCCCGCCGGGGCTTTGCCCCAGACCCCACTTTGTGAAACGTTCAGCGGGGCCTGCATGTTAGAGTGGGGTGCTGCGGATTTTTTTGTCAGCCCCCCCCCCCAAACGTTTTTGCTCATTACGCCACTGCCATGAGTTATACCATAATATACGGACTGGCACACTCTCCATATCACAGTATCGTATGTGAATAAAATATTTTATACGGCAGGGCTTGTAACCATGGTAAAATTAAAAAAAATAAAAGGAACGTTCTGAAAGTCAACGTACCGTGATTCAAATCCTTTGTAATGGTGTTCACGCTGGTAGATTTTATATTGAGAAAAAAAATTATGATCACTGATTGTGACGTTAGGAGCGTGGGTGCTTAAGCCCCAGTCCCATATAAAGCCGGACCAGCACGGACGAGCACGGACCACTCCGGACCATCCCGGACCATGGTCTGGGGTGATCCGGGATGGTCCGGGATGTTTTGTTCAAAAAAGTGTGATGCTTTTAAGCTACAGTCCCATATACGTCCCGGACCGTCCCGGACCATCCCGGACCCCATCCGGAGTGATCCGGGATTCGGTCCGTGTTGACACCGTGTTGGCACCGGGGTGGTCCTGGATGGTCCTGGGTGGTCCTGGATGGTCCTGGATGGTCCTGGGCGGTCAATAACTCACTCCCGGACTGCCACGGATCAACACGGACCGCCCCGGCGCCACTACGGATGACCCCGGACCCAGCACGGTGGCTACACGGATCACCCCGGATCAAACTATTGTCCCGGACCGTCCCGGACCACCCCGGCAGTTTTTGACCGTCAAAAACATCCGGGGTCGACTCCCGGACCGCCCAGGACCATCCAGGACCATCCAGGACCATCCAGGACCATCCAGGACCACCCCGGTGCCAACACGGTGTCAACACGGACCGAATCCCGGATCACCCCGGATGGGGTCCGGGATGGTCCGGGACGCGACTTTGCGTTTTACACCCTGGCCTGGACATTTTCCCGGTAAATAGCAATGAAACTGCTTGAATGAGTCTAGTCTACGCTCCTCGATCGGGCGCGCCAGTTCCAAATCGAATCGTACATGCACAGACGTACGTCGATGCAGCATTTATACACACCGTACGCAGCTGCAATACTGAAGATTAAGGGAGAAGATATAGGATTTCAAGTTCAGAACAACAAGTTAAGAAGCTTGCTGCACGATGGAATTCATCGAGGATGATGACGGAGTGGCAATGCAGACGCCTTTGTAAAGCAGTAAATAAAGTGCAAATGAATTCATGTAAAACTGGTGTATAATTTCCTTTATATGTTATGTGTCTGTACATTACACTAGACAAAGTGATGAATGGAAAAAGAGAGAAAGAGAGGTCTTATAAACAAATATCATGAATTTAAAATGAGAAAGAGAGAAAGGGAGAGAGAGACAGAGGTCTTAGAAACAAATATGAATTCAAGAAGTGAGAAAGAGAGGGGGTCTTAGAAACAAATATCATGAATTGAGAGCTAGAGAGAGAGAGGTCTTAGAAACAAATATCAAGAAATGAGAAAGAGAGAGGGGGGGGGGGTCTTAGAAACAAATATGAAGAGAGAGAGAGAGGCCTTAGAAACAAATATGAAGAGCCGGGGGTTAATGAGAGAGAAAGAAAGAGGGGTCTGAGAAATACATACGAGAGAGAGTGGGTCGAGAGAGAGAGGTCTTAGAAAACAAATATGAATAGAGATGGGGGGGGGGGGGGGGCGGGGGAGAAATGGGTCTTAGAAAACAAATATGAAGAGAGATGAGGGGGGGGGTCTTAGAAAACAAATATGAAGGGAGAGGGGTCAAGAGAATTAGAGAAATTAGGTCTTAGAAACAAATGACATGAATTTAAGTGTAGTCTGTGTATGTGTCGATATGTGTACACGTGTGTTAGGGGGGGGGGGGGTCCGAATCAGCAAATGGTTTGAAAGTAGGCTACACGTCAAAAATTGAAACCCTGAAGAAGGCGGAATTAAACCAAAAAAACCATAATATTATTTGGTTTCTCTCTTTCCTTACTTTGATTAATTCCTTCTCTAATTTCTCTCTTTCTTTCAAGTTAGTTTTTGTTTTCTCTCTCTGCTTATGACATTCTTTGTTTCCTCTCTGTTCTTTAATTATTTATTGTTTTTCTCTATTTCCTTCTGTTGTTATTCGTTGTTTTTCTCTCACTCGTACGTCTCGATACAAAAGTACATGTACCGCGTACCGCGACACTGGACATATAGGACGTACGTTGAGCATTGCAGAAGAGCTACGTGCGCGCGCAATATCTTGTCATGGATAGACTTTTCCCAGTCGGTTCCTTGAAATTTATTGGGAAAAGGTCCAGGCCAGGGTGTAAAACGCAAAGTCGCGTCCGGGACGGTCCGGGACGTATATGGGACTGTAGCTTTAGAAGCTCAAAAACATGTTTGTCGAATAGATTCTTTAGAGTAAAACTACAATGGAAAACTATTTGAAGTGTAAGCATGTCCAAATTTGGGTATTACTTCGTTTCGCTTTGATACAAACATTCCTCGCTGGTGAATAACACACGGGTCTGTATTTCAATACTTCAGTTGTTGACACTTCAAATGATCAGATTAGATTCGTCCGTCCCCGATACATAACATTCCAGATATGTGTACTTATTAATAAATTCTATGAAATTTATTTAAGCTTTTGCATACTCTAAAATAAGATATCAACGACATTCAAGCTATGTAACATATTTATACCCTAACCTATAGGCCGGTTTTGTACTGCTAAGCCGATGATGTTACGAATTTGGTATAGATTGGTGTAGAAAACAAGAAAAATGTGTTTATTTTGACAAATCAAATTATACCAAGATCACTAGATAAATAAATAAATGAGTAAAGGCTTGGTTCAAGTTTGCGTACCTGGGGAATTCAGGGAGTATTGATTGAAATAATTCAAGAAAAACATTTTACAACACACATGTAGACTAATAAGGATGCTATGGTGCTCCTCTACTCTCCTGTACTCTATCAGGCTGTCTTTTTGTACATTAATTATGCTTTTAAGTTATTAACGCATATATTATCATCGCCACTTGCTTTCCCTGGTTTCAGATGTGATAAGGCTTGGGTCATATCTTTTGAAGACCAAGTGATGTTTGAGTGCTCTGTAGCATTGTCATTGTCAGCCACCTCTCTGTCCATCCTAACTGAATCTGAAGGACCAATTTTAGACGTTGAAAGTTTCCAGCAGTAGGTTTCCCATCCTTTGTGATCAAGATGACCACTGTAAGATTGACCCTAAAGTAATTGATTAAACTGAAGATAGAGAGCCTGATAAAAACTTGTGTTCTTTGATCAGTTTATGAAATAATTTCTTGTCAGTGGGACTTGCAGATTCTATGTCATGCAGTAATTTCATTTTGGTATTTGTATTACTCATATCATGGACCCTTTGGGGTAGGGTCAAAGATAAATGCAGCAGTCTGGATGAAGGAAAGTGACCACATCGACATATATTGCATGACATGGAGATGATCAAAAGAAACTGTTTTACAAAATTTACACTGAACAAATCATATTAGACAGAAGCATGCACTGAACACATAGACGGATATACAGTGACTAACGTTACAAATACGTTACAGTAACATTAAACATAATACTAACATAGTACCTAGATAATAATGCTTAATAATAATAATAATTTAAAAAAAAACATGAATACGTTTGAAATCACACAAATAATTCAAAATAATGCTCATGACAAAACAAAAGAGATAAAGAGAGAGTGAGAGAGAGGAGGGGGTTAGAGGGTAGGCCTATGTTATTTATTTGTTTGTCGTAAATGTTTTAATATAATTCGTTGATTCCTTGGAGATAGTAGATTTCCAGGCCAAGTGGTGCATTCTTTATTCTTTGTCTTATTTGTATTCTTTCTCTGTCAGTTTACAGTCAATAATATAATGCTGTACATTTTCTATTCTGTTGCAATATAAAGAAAACCGTTTTAATGTTTGCTTTTGAAAAGAGTTTTGTTCAAAACGCATTCATCTACCGACTCTCAGAAGTGAACAATTATGCTTTCGTCCCTTTTACTATAATGCAGGTTGGATTCAAATGTATAGTTTGAATTTTTGGTTGATATAATACAATTTTTTACACAACAGCCTAGCCGTTTCAGAAAGATATTCTCTGCGCGCGGCTGGTGAACGAATATAGTACTACATAGATTGACATCAGTTGTAAGAAAGTTTTCAGGGTCTCCAATAATAAATTGTTGTCAGGTCAGTGGTGGCGGATCCAGGGTGTGGGGGCGAATCGGCCATGGCCAACCCTTTTTGGCGGCCTAAAATAAGGGGAAGAGGGAGAGAGCTAGAGCGGCGGAAGAAAAAACAGAAAAAGAAAGAGAAAAGAAGGTAAAAGAGAGGAAGGAAGAAAAAAGAAAGAGAGAGAGATAAATACTTTTTTTTTTAAAATCGCTACCCTGAATAACGGGTCGGAAACGTATTGGATGGAATGGGTACCCCACTCCCGGCCCGCCACTCAGTGTTATTTAGGGTAGTAAATTTTCTGTATGTACGAGCCGGACTTTGGTGCGTGAAAAGTACCCCTTTACCGGACATTTTGGTGACATGCATGCGGTCATTCCGACCCCGGAGTGGGGGGGGGGGGGCGGGACCCCACCCCACCACAAGCTATTTGTAATGCATACGTAGGGGAAAGTGAGATAAGATGAGCCTTGGTGGGTAAGTTGAGCCACCCCTTGTTACTAGGAAACTGTACGAAGTGAAAAACAGGTTTGCGCCCCCAGGACATTAAGGACATCAATTTACATCGCTGGAACTACCTTTGTCACATGGGGCAGAATGATAAGAAATTTGTCGTTATTTTGGGGGTTTACACAATTTACCCAATTGGGATCTATCTAAATTGCTTGTTGTAAATATATGCTTAGATTAAAGCGGATTTTTGTGTAAAAATCTTTGAGCCTCATTGAACTGTAAACAAAAAATGCTTTGTCAAGTTTGCAAAATGGCATGTGTGGGGTAAGATGGGACTTTCCGTTGGGGCAAGTTGAGCCCTGGCTTTACCAATGTGTGGCTCATCTTAACCCTGTATGAATCATTGTGTACTTTTTAAAACATTAAAGTTAAAAAGGAAGAAATGATGGTTGACAACAATACATGTCTCGATGTACATGTAATAAGTATACGTATAAGTATTTGGTGTTATTCCAATAATTTCATTTCAGATGCCAGAATGCCACGAACTAACACGGATCAACATACCCCATGACATGCATTTGATGATTCTACTTCTACAAGTAACCTTGCTCGCAGCCTAACGAATATACTTCTCTAAATCAAAAACATCGTGTTACTGGTTGTGTATGTAGTGTATTTGTATTCCTCTTCTTAGTTTATAGTATGTAAACGATATGGGTTTACTCATACTAGACCCTGACTTTTTTAACACAAAAGAGAAAGAGAGAGACAAAAGAGTGACTTTGCATGGAAACCACACAAATCTAGGTCCGATCCCCATTAGTCATACCATGATATACGGACTGGCACACTCTGCATATCACAGTATCGTAGGTGAATACAATATTTTATACGGCAGGGCTTGTAACAACGGTAAAATAAAAAAATAAAAAATAAAGGAACGTTCTGAAAGGAAACGTACCGTGATTTAAATCCTTTGTAATGGTGTTCACGCTAGTAGGTTTTATATTGAAGAAAACAAAATATGATCACTGATTGTGACCTTAGGAGCGTGGGTGCTTAGAAGCTCAAAAACATGTTTGTCGAATAGATTCTTTAGAGTAAAACTACAATGGAAAAACTATTTGAAGTGTAAGCATGTCCAAATTTGGGTATTTCTTCGTTTCGCTTTGATACAAACATTCCTCGCTGGTGAAAAACACACGGGTCCGTATTTCAATACTTCAGTTGTTGACACTTCAAATGATCAAATTAGATTCGTCCGTCCCCGGTACATAACATTCCAGATTTGTGTACTTATTAATAAATTCTATGAAATTTATTTAGGCTTTAGCATACTCTAAAATAAGATATCAACGGCATTCAAGCTATGTAACATATTTATACCCTGACATATAGGCCGATTTCGTTCTGCTAAGCCGATGATGTTACGAATTTGGTATAGGTTGGTGTAGAAAACAAGAAAATGTGTTTATTTTGAAACATCAAATATTATAACAAAATCACTAGATAAATAAATATATGAGTAAAGGCTTGGTTCAAGTTTGCGTACCCGGGGATTTCAGGGAGTATTGATTGGAATAATTCAATAAAAACATTATACAACACACATGTAGACTAATAAGGATGCTATGGTGCTCCTCTACTCTCCTGTACTCTATCAGGCTGTCTTTTTTGTACATTAATTATGCTTTTAAGTTATTAACGCACATATTATCATCGCCGCTTGCTTTGCCTGGTTTCAGATGCAATATGGCTTAATTCATATCTTTTGAAGACAAAGTGATGTTTGAGTGCTCAGTAGAATTGTCATTGTCAGCCACCTCTCTGTCCATCCTAACTGAATCTGAAGGACCAATTTTAGACGTTGAAAGTTCCCAGCAGTAGGTTTCCCATCTGTTGTGATCAAGATGACCCCTGTAAGATTGACCCTAAAGTAATTGATTAAACTGAAGATAGAGAGCCTGATGAAAACTTTTGTTCTTGGATGAGTTTATGAAATAATTTCTTGCCAGTGGGACTTGCAGATTCTATGTCATGCAGTAATTTCATTTTGGTATTTGTATTACTCATATCATGAACCCTTGTGGGTAGGGTCAAAGATAAATGCAGCAGTCTGGATGAAGGAAAGTGACCACATCGACATATATTACATGACATGTAGATGATCCAAAGAAACTGTTTTACACAATTTACACTGAACAAATTATATTGGACAGAAGCATGCACTGAACATATAGACGGATAGACAGTGACTAACGTTACGAATACCTTATAGTAACATTAAACGTAATACGTACATCAGTGGCGGACCCAAGGGGGAGCCGGGGGCCCGCCCCCCCCCCCCCCCCTGGAAAAAACCCTGGTTTTTAGCTTTTTCGGGTGATGGCCCCCTCCCCTGGCGATCAAGGGGGGGTGCAAATTTTCAAATTTTGGAGGGCCCACAAAAATGTGCTCATTAGTAGTAAGAAAGTTTTCAGGGTCTCCAATAATAAATTGTTGTCATGTCAGTGGTGGCGGATCCAGGGTGTGGGGGCGAATCGGCATTGGCCAACCCTTTTTGGTGGCCTAAAATTAGGGAAGAGGGAGAGAGAGCGGCGGAAGAAAAAACGGAAAAAGAAAGAGAAAGAACGTAAACGAGAGGAAGAAAGAAAAAAAGAAAGAGAGAGAAATAAATACTTTTTTTTTTATTCGCTACCCTGAGTAACGGGTCGGCAACGTCTTGGGTGGAATGGGTACCCCACCCCCGGCCCGTCACTCAATTTTATTTAGGGTACGCATACGCGTGTTCCCTCCTTTTGTAAACACCCCCTAAGTCCGGTGTGTAAAGTCAATTTTGTATATGTACGAGCCGGACTTTGCTGCGTGAAAAGGACCCCTTTACCGGACTTTTTGGTAACACGCATGCGGTCATTCCGACCCCGGAGTGGGGGGGGGGGGGGCGGACCCCACCCCACCACAAGCTATTTTTAATGCATACGTAGGGGAAAGTGAGGTAAGATGAGCCATTCTAGTTAAGTTGAGCCACCCCTTGTTACTAGGAAACTGTACGAAGTGAAAACAGGTTTGCGCCCTCAGGACATTAAGGACATCAATTTACATCGCTGGAACTACCTTTGTCACATGGGGGCAGAATGATAAGAAATTTGTCGTTATTTTGGGGTTTACACAATTTACCCAATTGGGATCTATCTAAATTGCTTGTTGTAAATATAAGCTTAGATTAAAGCGGATTTTTGTGTAAAAACCTTGGAGCCTCATCGAACTGTAAACAAAAAAATGCTTTAAAGTTTGCAAAATGGCATGTGTGGGGTAAGATGGGACTTTCCGTTGGGGCAAGTTGAGCCCTGGCTTAACCAGTGTGTTGCTCATCTTACCCCTGTGGGAATAATTGTGTACTTTTTAAAACATTAAAGTTAAAAAGGAAGAAATGATGGTTGACAGCAATACATGTCTCGATGTACATGTAATAAGTAAAAGTATAAGTATTTGGTGTTATTCCAATAATTTCATTTCAGATGCCAGAATGCCACGAAATAACACGGATCAACATACCAATGACATGCATTTGATGATTCTACAAGTAACCTTGCTCACAGCCTAACGAATTTACTTCTCTAAATCAAAAACATTGTGTTTCTGGTTGTGTATGTAGTGTATTTGTATTCCTCTTCTTAGTTTATAGTATGTAAACGATATGGGTTTATTCATAGACCCTGACTGTTTTAACACAAAGAGAGAAAGAGAGAGACAAAAGAGTGACTTTGCATGGAAAAAAACACAAATCTAGGTCCGATCCCCAATAAAATTGAATCATGACTTATTTTCAATTCTATATACAAGTGATGTATAAATGTTCGTGATATCACATGATTTTCAACAAAATGCGCGTTTCTCCATTTCTGATGAAAACTGACCCATTCCCATATGGCCAGGAAGAGCATATGTTTTTTTTTTGTAGTCACTAAGGGGCCATGGCCACTAACAGTAACACTAGAAAAAAAAATCCTTTCCAGAAGCAACTGTGACAAGCACTGCCGGGCGTTTCATACTTACATAATAAAACACTGCACCTGTACCGTTAAGGGGCCTAGTAGGGAAATTGAATTCAGACAAGATTAAGAGTAGTGAACGGTACAACGAATCGTCTTCTTTCTCTATTATTCATTGAAACGGCAAGGCTTCGGGGGGGGGGGGGGGAGCAACTGAATGCAGACTAGGATTATGAGTCGAGAATGGTACAACGAATCGTTTTCCTTCTTTAATAATTTAATGAAGTGTCAAAGCTTGCGCGCTTTGCGCGGGAGGGGGGGGAACTGAATTCAGACAAGAACACGATACAACGAATCGTCTTCTTTCTCTGATAATAAAATGATACGTGAAAGCTTCCGCGTTTCGCGTGGGATGGGCGAATATGAATTCAGACAATGATTAAGAGTAATAGTTTAATGAAACGTCAGAGTTTCCGCGCTTCGCGCGAGATGGGCGAAAACAAATTCAGACAAGGATTAAGAGTCGGAACCGGTACAGTAAATCGTCTGCCTTCTCTAATAATTTAATGAAGTTTCAAAGCTTCCGCGTTTCGCGCGGGATGGGCGAATATGAATTCAGACAATGATTAAGAGTAATAGTTTAATGAAACGTCAGAGTTTCCGCGCTTCGCGCGAGATAGGCGAAAAAGAATTCAGACAAGGATTAAGAGTCGGAACCGGTACGATCAATCGTCTGCTTTCTCTAATAATTTAATGAACTGTCAAAGCTTGCGCGCTTCGCGAGGGAGGGGGGAAACTGAATTCAGACAAGAACACGATACAACGAATCGTCTTCTTTCTCTAATAATCTAATAAAACGTAAAAGTTTCAGCGCTTCGCGCGGGATGGGCGAACATGCATTCAGACAAGGATTAAGAGTAATGATTTATTGAAACGTCAAAGCTTCCGCGCTTCGCGGGAGATGGGCGAAAGTGAACTCAGACAAGGATTAAGAGTAATAATTTATTGAAACTTCAAAACTGCCGCGCTTCGCGCGGGAGGGGAGGGGGGGGGGAGCTGGATCCAAACAAGAATTCAGAAACGAGAACGGTACAACGGAGCGTCTTCTTTCTATAATAATTCAATGAAGTTTCAAAGTTTCCGCGCTTTGCGCGGGAGGGGGGGGGGAGACTGAAAAATAACTTAGGTCCTGGCCCCGGGTTTATAGGGTTAAATTTGTAGACATTTGGACATTGGCATTAATATATTTATCGGTAATGGTTGCTCGTTTTGTCGGTAATCGGTGGCCTCTACATCCTCCCCACTCCCCCAATGACAAAGATAACGACACAGTTTATACACTCGAGTACCGGACCACCATTTTTGTGCATTGTGCGGCATCAAAGCATATGCAACGTCTCAAGACGTGACAGATCACTTTTCTCTAACTGTTAACCAATCAGAAGACCTCGTTTTTTTGCCAGGAAGTGCCGATGGACATTAATGCGCCAAATGTGGTTCTCAAAATGCAAAAGATCCCTACTCTTGGAAGGGGTAGGAGAAAGCAAATTTACGTCATATTACTCCAGGAAGTGCCTGAAAATGCGTCTAATTTGGTTCTAAAATTGCAAATGCTTCTTACTCTGGGAGGGCGCCACAACCCCCTCCCAGACCCACCCCCGCTTGGTCGCTCCGCTCCCTCGCCGCTAAAGCCTCGTTCTGTCGCTTCATTGTTTTACATATAATAAACCCCATGCCATTTTGTGCCCCCCCCGGTAAGAAATCCCTGGATCCGCCACTGATGCCCTGGATCCCCGCCGGGCTTTGCCCCAGACCCCACTTTGTGAAACGTTAAGCGGGGCCTGCATGTTAGAGTGGGTTGCTGCGGATTTTTTGTCAGCCCCCCCCCCCAAACGTTTTTGCTCATTACGCTACTGCCATTAGTTATACCATAATATACGGACTGGCACACTCCGCATATCACAGTATCGTAGGTGAATAAAATATTTAATACGGCAGGGCTTGTAACCATGGTAAAATAAAAAAAAATAAAAGGAACTTCTGAAAGTCAACGTACCGTGATTCAAATCCTTTTTAATGTTGTTCACGCTGGTAGATTTTATATTGAGAAAAAAAATTATGATCACTGATTGTGACGTTAGGAGCGTGGGTGCTTAGAAGCTCAAAAACATGTTTGTCGAATAGATTCTTTAGAGTAAAACTACAATGGAAAACTATTTGAAGTGTAAGCATGTCCAAATTTGGGTATAACTTCGTTTCGCTTTGATACAAACATTCCTCGCTGGTGAATAACACACGGGTCCGTATTTCAATACTTCAGTTGTTGACACTTCAAATGATCAGATTAGATTCTTCCGTCCCCGGTACATAACATTCCAGATTTGTGTACTTATTAATACATTCTATGAAATTCATTTAGGTTTTAGCATACTCTAAAATAAGATATCAACGACATTCAAGCTATGTAACATATTTATACCCTAACCTATAGGCCGATTTTGTACTGCTAAGCCGATGATGTTACGAATTTGGTATAGGTTGGTGTAGAAAACAAGAAAAATGTGTTTATTTTGACAAATCAAATTATACCAAGATCACTAGATAATAAATAAATGAGTAAAGGCTTGGTTCAAGTTTGCGTACCTGGGGAATTCAGGGAGTATTGATTGAAATAATTAAAGCAAAACATTATACAACACATGTAGACTAATAAGGATGCGTGCTCCTCTACTCTACTGTACTCTGTCAGGCTGTCTTTTTGTACATTAATTATGCTTTTAAGTTATTAACGCACATATTATCATCGCCGCTTGCTTTGCCTGGTTTCAGATGTGATAAGGCTTGGGTCATATCTTTTGAAGACAAAGTGATGTTTGAGTGCTCTGTAGAATTGTCATTGTCAGCCACCTCTCTGTCCATCCTAACTGAATCTGAAGGACCAATTTTAGACGTTGAAAGTTCCCAGCAGTAGGTTTCCCATCCTTTGTGATCAAGATGACCACTGTAAGATTGACCCTAAAGTCATTGATGAAACTGAAAATAGAGAGCCTGATAAAAACTTTTGTTCTTGGATGAGTTTATGAAATAATTTCTTGTCAGTGGGACTTGCAGATTCTATGTCATGCAGTAATTTCATTTTGGTATTTGTATAACTCATATCATGAACCCTTTGGGGTAGGGTCAAATATAAATGCAGCAGTCTGGATGAAGGAAAGTGACCACATCGACATATTTTATATGACATGGAGATGATCAAAAGAAACTGTTTTACACAATTTACACTGAACAAATCATATTGGACAGAAGCATGCACTGAACATATAGACACTGTAAACAAAAAATGCTTTGTCAAGTTTGCAAAATGGCGTGTGAGGGGTAAGATGGGACTTTCCGTTGGGGCAAGTTGAGCCCTGGCTTAACCAGTGTGTGGCTCATCTTACCCCTGTGTGAATAATTGTGTACTTTTTAAAACAGTAAAGTTAAAAAGGAAGAAATGATGGTTGACAACAATACATGTCTCGATGTACATGTTATAAGTATAAGTATAAGTATTTGGTGTTATTCCAATAATTTCATTTCAGATGCCAGAATGCCACGAAATAACACGGATCAACATACCCCATGACATGCATTTGATGATTCTACTTCTACAAGTAACCTTGCTCGCAGCCTAACGAATTTACTTTTCTAAATCAAAAACATTGTGTTACTGGTTGTGTATGTAGTGTATTTGTATTCCTCTTCTTAGTTTATAGTATGTAAACGATATGGTTTTACTCATAGACCCTGACTTTTTTAACACAAAGAGAGAAAGAGAGAGACAAAGAGTGACCTTGCATGGCAACCACACAAATCTATATCCGATCCCCATTAGTCATACCATGATAAACGGACTGGCACACTCTGCATATCACAGTATCGTAGGTGAATACAATATTTTATACGGCAGGGCTTGTAACAACAGTAAAAGAAAAAAATAAAACATAAAGGAACGTTCTGAAAGGAAACGTACCGTGATTCAAATCCTTTGTAATGGTGTTCACGCTGGTAGATTTTATAGTGAAGAAAAAAAATTATGATCACTGATTGTGACCTTAGGAGCGTGGGTGCTTAGAAGCTCAAAAACATGTTTGTCGAATAGATTCTTTAGAATAAAACTACAATGGAAAAACTATTTGAAGTGTAAGCATGTCTAAATTTGGGTATTACTTCGTTTCGCTTTGATACAAACATTCCTCGCTGGTGATAAACACACGGGTCCGTATTTCAATACTTCAGTTGTTGACACTTCAATCAGATTAGATTCGTCCGTCCCCGGTACATAACACTCCAGATAATTTTATGTGTATTTATTAATAAATTCTATGAAATATACTTAGGCTTTTGCATACTCTAAAATAAGATATCAACGACATTCAAGCTATGTAACATATTTATACCCTGACCTATAGGCCGATTTTGTACTGTTTAAATAAGCTGATCATGCTATGAATTTGTTATAGATTGGTGTAGAAAACAAGAAAATGTGTTTAATTTGAAACATAAATTATAACAAAATCACTAGATAAAAAATTATGAATAATGGTTTGGTTCAAGTCTGCGTATTGATTGGAATAATTCAATGTAAACATTTTAGAATGATATGGATGTTATGATATTCATCTACTCTACTACACTATCAGGTTGTCTTTTTGTTCATAAACTATGCTTTTAGTTTACCTCAAATGTCACATATTATCATGGGCGCTTGCTTGGCCTAGTTTCAGATGTGATGAGGCTTGAGTCCTATCTTTTGAAGACCAATTAATGTTTGAGTGCTCCATAGAATTTTCGTTTTAAGCCACCTCTCTGTCCACACTAACTGAATCTGAAGGACCAGGAAGTTCCCGGAAGTAGGTTTCCCATCCTTTGAGATCAAGATGACCACACTGTAAGATTGACCATAAAGTAATCGAGTCAACTGAGGGAAGGGAGCCTGATGACGACTTTTGTCCTTGAAATAATTTCTTGTAAGTGGAATTTGCAGATTATATGTCATGCACTAATTTCATTTTGGTATTTTTATTACTCGTGTCATGCTCATGTCATGCTTGTGTCATGTACTGCGCCGAATGCAGAGCTGATGCCGGGAGAGCGCGCATAATAAGATGACTGCAGCAGTTGATCTGGATGAAGGAAAGTGACCGCATCGACATACATGACACGAAGAGAATCTTTGACAAGCCATAACTCATTACTAAAGCAATATAAGATTATATCATCTTTTCGACACTGGGTTACTCTCATCAAGAGCTTTCAATACAATGATGTACAGCTTGTCATTATTTGAAGGGGAAGGGTGTTATATAGCTATAATGTGAGTCCGTGCATCAATAGGCCCTATGCATTTATGATCATAATCATGGACAAGCCTTGGTCTTGATTAGTTTTTACCTTACAAGAGATCATGCTTTACTTTTTTGTATTCAATCATGTACGTCACAATGACAATTGCCTACGACAGCGACACTGGAGTGTCGCCCGCTGACTGTGAGTCAGCACATGTATACACCCCTAGGCCATTTTTGTAATATGTAATCAAATTTAATGCATAATTCTTTGTTAAGTGCCAAATAATTGTATTTCAATAGTCAGAATGTGAATCGCATACATTCTGTGTTGTCAGGCAAAACTAGCCATAATATTTGTCCTACCTAGCAACAACTAATGTCTGCAATTTGTATTCTGTTGAAATACAATTATGTATATGTTACCTTTTTTCAAAGTCTAATACATACCAAAATATGCTAATAGTTAATTTTCATTGGATTTAAAAACTAATTACAGTCTATACTATAATTTTATATTAAAATATTATAAATATGCAACAGCGTTTTATTGAACAAAAAGCAAAGCAAAACAAACCGTTCATTTATTACAACGAGTCAAGGACACCAAATACATGTTCTTACCCGTATTCAGCGCCTAATAAATATTGTGTATTATTATTGTTATTACTCATTCTTTGTTGCTGTTATGAGTTTACCGGTATGTTCATGATTTTTTTTTTAAACAGTTTTTTCTTATTATGTTTAACAAGGCATCATGGAAGATCACCATTACTGATGATAATGAGTCACCCTGACTAATATCAGAAATAAATTAATAAATTCATAAATTAATAAATTAATAAATTGATAAAATAACACAATTTCATACAAACACATCGGCTCAAGTAACACCACACCCACTATTTTGAATTCATCATGGTGAAAAGTGAAAGTCTTACTAGACACGAATCAAGTAATAAGGTTAAAATGATATACAATGATACTCCTTTCAACTTTATCATGATAGTCTGTTAATTTTATAAGGTGTAGAAAATATGAAGACATTCCCACTTTGAACAGCAAAAATCAAATTTTGTTAATTTACACAAGCTCGTAGTCTGCATCCCTTTGTAAAATTTAGCATGTGTTCCCTGTACCATAAGGTAACACCAGGTATGGTTTATTTTAGAGGGGGTGGCTCAACTAACCTGAGTCTCAGTGGTTCTGATATAAAAATCGGATAACTCGTATAAATTTGGCCTTTACGAAATAGGTAATGAAAACTTTGATAACTGTACATAGGGAGAAAAATATACAAATCAGAAAACTAGATCCAAATTAGGAAAAACGGGGAGAAAGTTTATGTACAAAAAGTGGTACAAAATCGGCTCAATCTCCCCCCGTTGTGCAATACGTATAGGTTACCGGCTGTGTATGTTATGGGGAATGTTGACAACTGTCATACCAGACGGTTATTTTTGTCTAAACCCAGACATGCCGTGTCAGGACAGGTCATATCAGTGGCGGATTTAGGATTTGCCGATAAGGGGGGGGGGGGGACCTAAAATTTGTGAGCATATTTTTTTCTTCTTGGTATTTGCCCCCGAAAATGTGAAAATCGCGCCGACCAATATTTTGTTCAGTTTGGGGGGGGGGGGGTGGGGGTAGTGAGCATTATTTTTGTTTATTTTTTTTGGAACCGGAAATTTGAAACCCGCGCAGATCGTTGTTTTTTGGCTCAGCGGGGGGGGGGGGGGGGGGAGGGTTGTGTGATCTCTTACTAACTTTTGTAAAATAATTAGTAACAAAAAAAAAAAAACTCAGCCCCCCCCCCCCCCCCCCCCCCCCCACCGTTGATCCGCGCCTGAGACAGGCTGTGTATCTGGACTAGCCACTAAGTAATAATGTAAAATATTATATAGATATAACATTTCACATTATCACTTAGCCCTGGCATAAGTAACTTAGTTAAGGCTAATCTGGACAGCTAACATTTGATTTCAAAACGGTTTTTTTGAAGAAGTTTACATTCAATATTTCATAAATATTTTAAAACTTATGGTATAAAATGTCTATATGATGAAATTATGAGGGTTAGAGTTATTTGATACATACATTTCGTTAAATCCATTGACACTCGACCCCCATGACCCATCATACAACAACCGACTAGACACTAGTACTCAGGCGCGTACGCAGGGGGGGGGGGGGGGGGGTTGGGGGTTAAACTCCCCCTTTGGCATTTGTATGTGTGTAAACCCCCCTAACCCCCCCCCCCCCCCCCCCCGCCCCCCGGCCCCCTTTGGTTTTTTTTTGTTATTATAAAAAAAAAAAAAATATATATATATATATACCGATGGCTGACCTAAAAAAGGTGACCTTACCCCCCCCCCCCCCCCAAGTCTAATTTGAGTAAATGTGGGCTATTGTCAAGAACAAAACCGAGCTTAAGTAGCGCATAACGCATAACTCATAGGGTATGTGGTATGCATATGTGTGTATGTGTGTGTCTGGGAGGGGGTCGACCCTCCAATATTATATTAAATTCAAATTCAAAAGATAAACATAATTATAATGATTATAATAAGAATGATAATATATTTCTTAATTTTGCTTATTTTGACCTTTCTTATGCTTATTTCTCCCCTTAATGTTGTGATAATTTTAATAGTTTTGATCTAAATGGTTTAAAATATTCATTTTATCCCTCTTAATACTCAAATAACAAATTGTTACCTCTTATAATTTAAGGAGAAAAACAACGACTAGACCAAAGACTACTCCTATCCGTGTCTCCTTGCGGAGACTACGGTCAGCAGCCAAACGGAGCGCGGACTTTTAGATTTGCACGAAATGCACTGCCTTGAATGGACGTCACACGTATCAGTCCACGCAAATCTAAAAGTCCCTATTGTTCAACACAGTGTCCGTATGCGTTAATATCGATATCAGTGTGGCTGCTAACTTTGGCTGCTAGCTTCCGCTTGGTAACGCACGCATGCAATACAATTTTGCAGTAGGGGATTCCCCATGAGGTAATTATAAGCGGGCTCCCGCTCCGCACGTTATAGGGGGTGGCATTATACGGGGTGGACACATGCAATGTTAATGTCGCAGTCATTGCGTCGTACTTTCAGCTATTTTATCACTAGTATTAACATAGATTCTCGATTAGCATCATCCAAGCTGCCCAAGATGTTGACAGAAATGACACTTTCGTGAAACAGGAAACCACCATGATTCGCTCCGATCTGCACAGCTCAGTTACTGTACTACTAGGTCTACTAGGTCTACTACTATAGTACTAGCGCTTTGATTTTGCGTCACACGCAAAGTCCTTCTTCCCACCACCAGGCCCTGTACGACTCGACACACAAGCTTGTATGTATGTACATGCAGACGAACGAGGGGTTTCCTTACCCACGATTATAACCACAGAAAATTACCACCTGGTAAGTTTGGCAAATTGGGGATATCTTTCTTATAACTAACAATTGTCAACCTAAGTTAAAGGCTATTTGATCTTTTTCGTTGACCTATCAATCATTCTCATGAATTGTTATATGTTTTGTGTATTTTATTTTACCTTTACCCAGAATCCGGAACTTGGTCTTGGAATAGACAGTTTAGAACAAGAACTTTTCTTCACACCAATTCTCAAACATAAATATCTCCTCCCGATATTTACGTTCATCATGGAATTATGCCATGGATCATGCCAATGATAGCCTTGTCATCAGCGTACTTAACAATTGAGACATTGTCATTCGACGAGATACAATCATTTGTATTCATGATAAATAATGGTGCTGACAGCACACAGCCCTGGGGGGAACATGTATTCGTAGTGACGTAATCAGACAGGACATTATGCAGTTTTACCCTTTGAATTCTGCCTGTTAGAAAATCATGAAGCCAGAGTATCAGAGAGGGTTTTACATTAAGCGGTATGCTTCATCAAGAGGTGGGGCTGTATTGTGTTGGAAGCCGATGAAAAATCGAATGTTGTACGAACATAGCGACCCAATGTATCAATATGCTGTGCAACCAAGTGATTTAGCAATAAAACGGCATCATTAACAGACTTGCGTGGTTGGTAGGCAAATTGTAAAGGATCTATGTCAGGCAGTATCTGAGGGAAAATGTCACTTCTGAAGAATTAAGCGTTCAAAACATTTCATGACCAGTGAGGTGAGGGATATGGGCCGATAGTCATTGGGTTCACATGCTTGGGGTGTTTTGGCTGCTGGTACATGTATTATTGTCGATGATTTCCAGCACAGTGGGACATGGTTTTGGTCCAAAGATTCTTGAAAAAGAGTGACAAAAGGGGTGGCTAATTGCCAGGCACATGTTTTGAGTACTTTCCCACAAATACTGCCCAGTCTCATAGATTTTCTTGGATTAGTGCATTTGAAGTACCTGACAACATCATTGTACTGACATATAATAGGTGTGTCATTGAGCTGTTTCAAAGTATTTACAATCCTATTACTTTCGGCATCAAAACATTTGTCATCAAATCTTGGATAAAATGTATTGAATTCATTGGCTGTATCATGAACGGATCTAGATTCTGACACTGGTGGAGATTTCTGCTTCTTTTTTTAACCTGTCATCATTTGCATACACTTCCAACCTTAACGTGGATTATGAGTTCTGAATTTACTCTCTAATTGTTCTTTATACTTTTCTTTCGCATCAACAATTTCTTTCTGAATGTTAAGATTAATGATTCTGGTTAAGGTCAATGTTGTGGTCAAGACCTGAACCCCCTAAGACAAGGCGAGGGCTATGATCATGTAGCTTCACCTTATCTATTTGTTGTTGTTATAAAATTATTTATTTATTGTTCTTTTCAGATTGGTGGACCTGAATAGCTTCTCTTGCAGTGAGAGAAGACCGCCCAGCTGGTCCCCAATGTCCAGCTACCCTGATATGTACAGTGGTAAGTTTGCTCTTATATTGTTTGTCTGGAGCCAGAATGGCGTTAACACAGGTTTCATTTCATTTATTTTATGTAAGCACGGAGGGCCTTCCTCAGCCCAAGTACTGTTCTTCCATGTGCCCTTGCAAAGTGCCCTTGCATATGTATTAACAAAATACATACAACATACAATTGGGCTATTGCCCTCGGCACGCCTCGGGCAATAGCACAATTGTAACCTTCCCTTGAGCGTATAAAAACAACTATTTCTCTCAAAGCAGTCGTTAATACTTTTATATGCCAAAAAAAAAGTCAACTTATGACACCATCTTGGCCTTTCTCTAGTTTATCTGCACGGTTGTTTTTTATGAGTGTATCTTTGAGAGTATAGACTAGATCTAGATTCTAGTCTAAGCAAGACATTTTCACAATTTTGGGGGTGGGCCGGCCCTGTGGGGAATATGGAGAAAAACCTGCGCTTTCATATGACACCTCACTTATTGAGTATCACCTTCAGGATCACAACAGATAAAGGTTTGAATCTCAAATTGAAAAAAAAATTGACTTTTTTTGCATGGTCGCGCAACATCCGGTGCGCGATCAGACACCCTAGACTACTAGATCTATTTTCGTCTACGTCTATGCTGGTACTCGTCAAAAGCAACTAAACGAACATGTTTATGGATAATTTCACGTACCCTTTTTGTTGTTCTTGCTGTCAGCGAGTCTTGCATTTGATAAGTTGAAATCTTGGGAGAGTTTCTTCAGCCATTTTTGTCTTGTTTGGAATTGTCTTGTCTTGTATTAAAATACCGACCAATTCTTCGCACACGTACGGTATCCTCGATCGCTCAAACCATTTTTTAACATGTGAACCTATGGGTATTTCACCAAGACTGAACTATTTTCCCGGTAACCATGGTAACTGGGATTTTAGAACTATTTTTTGGAACTATTACATGGGTTTGGAATTTTACCGGGAATTTTACAGGAATAGTTAAAGTTTATGAATGTAATTTCGACCAATCAGATGGCTGGATTTCTTAAGTGAGGTATATAATGATGAATAACTCCCCCGTTTGTAGTGTACACAAACAAAAATCACTAGTTTCTGTTTTTCTTCCAAGTGCCTTCACCCTTGGGGCACAACTCAAAATTTACTATTACAGGTCAGGTCATACATTTTTGAAAACTTGAAATTTTGTCTGTTGGAACAAATAGGAAAGGTGTCCGCCACTGCATCAGAGAGACTTTACTGATTCAGCCAATTTTACTTTTTATTTGTTTTACAAAGTATATAAGGAACCTTTAACATTGCTTGTTTTAATATGATTTTCCTCATTTTTTTCCAGGTCCCCAGCAAATGCTTCAAAGATGCGTGATTGTACAGAAAGATGAGAAGGGATACGGGCTAACGGTTACCGGCGACAACCCAGTATTTATCCAAAGTGTCAAAGATCGTAAGTCTAGCTTCATCTCAGCCATATTTTTCTTAGAGTCAGAAGGGCATTAACTCTATAGTAAAAAAAAGTATATTAGTTAACGCCCTTCTGGCTCCAAAAAGATAGTATAAAAAGTAATACAGGGCTTGATACTAACGGTTGCCTGGGACATACGGTTGCATTAAATCTCTGTCTACATCCTTAAAAAAAAACATCAACAATATGCTAATCCAACCACAACTGTGTTTGCATCCTACCTGCTACCTATTTAATACCTAGGTGGAGAGTAGCAATGTAGATAAAATGCCTTGTTCAAGGACATAAGTGCAGCGCCGTGGCTCGAACCCACGACCTTCGAATTTCCAGCCAAGTAACTAAACCACTTGACTATGGGTGCGTTTATTGACCAAATTTGTGGCTAGAATCAGGTTTCTCAAACGTCTTTAAGGCAAATTTAGAAGGTGATAAACGCAAAGCCTTGTTTAAAGGTCTTTAGATATGGGCATATCTAAAGACGCAAGAAAGTGTGTTTTGAATGTGACATACAGCCAGAATCACGTTTCTGAGAGATGATAAACGCAAAGCTGTTTTGAACCCCACATACAAATCGGACCACCCAGGTTAATTTCCGGTTCGGAGGCAAGCGCGCGCCATGTGTTGTGTACAAGCATGTGTGTGTAGTTGACCTCCGAGAAACTGTCTGCTTCCCGGGTCAAATGGCGCAAAACAGCTGCGCAGACGCGACATCCCGCAAATCACTTTCGTATAGTGGGGTTCGATAGTGGGGTATGATAGTGGGGTACGATATGTACATATCTAGGTGGCAAGACCCAATAAAGGCACCCTATGACTAGGAGCACCAATGAATACAAAAAAAAATTGTCAGGTGTGTCCACAATTTAATGCATTAAACTTTGTAAAAGTTCAAGGGTGGAGATGAAAAGTATAATTAGAAAATTTATGTAAAAAAAGAAAAGAAGAAAGAATCCCAGGTTTTTGTATAAGCCCGATTCCACTTATGATTAATATATAATCCTTGAGGCTTACTTTCATCTAGATACCCGAGAGGGAGAACGAAAAAATAAATAAATAAAAGTTCCCAGGTTTTCTTGCTTTTGAATGAAACGGCTTGTAGTTTCCATAGGCCTATGTTGCCTCTGACATTTGGAGCCGTGAGCCAAACTGAGATTGCATCTGGAGTTGGCTTTAATCACTTCATTCCTCTTATGCAGTCTTCCAATGAATACCAATTATATTCTTGAAAATCCACCAGAAATATCAAAGGTAGTTTCCAATCGAGGGGCAGCGATCTGCCTCCAGAAGGAGAAGATATAGATTGGAGGAGATGGCAGGATGTAGGAATAAGTGTCTCATTTTACATCCTCTATTTGCGTCATCCGGTTAGCATTGTTAGATAATGTCTAGTCGAGAGCTGTTTTGGTGGATGAAATTTGGGGCATGCTGGCTCCGTGATGGAACCTGGGAGAAGTGCGTTTTCTGACCCTTCCCAATGTAGTTTGATTCAAAATACATGTATTTTGAAGGTAGAGGTGCCGTTGTCTAGAGGACAAGTCACTAGACTGGCATTAATACCTTTGACGAGACCTTAATCTAAATTTGCCACTCACCACCCAGGTGTAAATGGGTATCTGATACGTTCGAGCACTAGTTACTTTGGCGGCTCGGCTATAACCAGGCTGATAATATGTAAGGCGCCATGAGCATCACTGCGTGACGGATATGATTCTTCATGATTAATATTATTTATATTATTATTATGATTATGATGATGAAGATATATTAGGCTTTAATGTGTAGCATATCATCATGTTGCACACCAGTTGGACTAAATGGTACACAGTGATATGAAAGGGGGTTGTATGGTCTAGTTCGTTCACTTGATTCTTGATAAAAAAGGTTGAGAGTCCTAATTCCGGCCGGGTACTTACATCATTTAGGAAGACGTTTATCCACATTTGCCACACTTCTGTTTCCCCCTTGGTTTTAATGAGTACCGATAAACTGGAGCAGATTTGGCCGCTCGACTATGACGGGTGCAATTATGTATGAACGCCATACTTTTAGTACGTTTTATCACATCGTCTTCTTGTCTTCTTAGACAGGGCGGCATACAAGGCAGGAGTATAGATTCCCTGAAACATCAAAGGTCCTACACTGTTACCTTGGGGACTAGTAGGCCAGTGATATAAAAAGGGTATGTTCGGATAACTCTGTTTAGTTTTCTGTAGAGATATGCTGCGTACAAGGCAGGAGTACAAAGTCCTTGGAACATTAAAGGTCCTAAACTGTCACCTTGGGGACAGGTACAAATGTAGGCCAATGATATGAAAGGTGTCTGATAAATCTGTTCACACTGTTGTTGTTTTTCCTTCCTTAGATGGGGCAGCATACAAGGCAGGAGTACAGACAGGGTATAGGATAATCAAGGTAAGTCTTAACCCATTGTTTACCAGAACCTGGTGGTTGGCATATTTAGCATATGCAACTAAGACAATTCAGTGCTCAACAAGTTAATGCCCTTCTGGCTCCTTGCTGACAAAATATAAGATATTTATACATGTATCTTCAATTTCATCTGCTGAGAGCCAGAGCGTTAACTCATTGTACAGAGTTAACATCCTTCTGGCTCTTAACAGACAAATTGCTCTATGATTTTTATGAGTTGTAGACTGCCTCTAGACAGGAATATTGGGATACTCAGAGTACATCAAGAATGGAGCTCTACTAGGTGTAATGAAAGTTGATAGAAATAAACATTTATATTGTATTCAATTGAGCCCATCCCCCATTAGAAAAAAGCTCAGAATTCAAAATTAAAAGATTTTGGAGGATTCAAGCAAAGTATGGTGAGTAGTACTTCTGACATTGACCTTTCCCCTTGGAATCCATGTTTGAAATATGTTGTCATGAGGGATAAATTCAACAGTATTTCAGGATTGATGATCAGTTTCATCGCATTGCCCAAAATCTGGTGTTGCTTGGTTAATGCAGCATCCTGAAAGCCACTGTTTGACGAATGGTCATCCTTCAAATCTTTCAACATCTAGAACAAAATTCTGTGATATTGTGACATTAGGCAAAAGATTGTCTATGTTCTGAACAGTGGCAATGCTGTTTTTGTGCTGTTTTTTGTTGTTATAAATCATGGGTATTTTTTCCTTCATTATATCGACTGAAGCAGCAATTTTACAATCGACAGTCCTTGTACCATTTACAGTAAAGAGCATTGGAAATGATACTTTCAATGTTATTGTTTCATTATTCCAAACTAGTTCATAATGTGTAGAACACAACTTATACATGTAGATAACTTCTGTTGCTTTCTATCTATCTTTATATCTCAAATTGTGAATCGCTAATGCCACAGTCACACATTTGCGTATTTGGCTTGCGTATTGCTGCGTACTTTATATGGCAAGCAATTTTAGCATTTATTCCTATTCTTGATATCAAGAAATGAATTCCTGATATCAAGAAATCGAACTCAAGAATTCAATTCTTGATATCAAGATATAGGAATACATGTTAAAACGGCTTGCCATAAATACGCAGCACTATGCAAGCCAAATACGCAAAGGTGCGACTGAGGCATAAGACTAAGAAGTAGGCTTACGTATCAACTTAAAAAGACATCTCGTAATAATTTAACGCCCACTCCCTACTTGTACATGTAAATGGACACTTCATGAAATAAATGACCTTTTAGGTGTAATTTTGGCAAGCTAATAGAAACCAATATAATAAATGAGTACAAGGTCCATGGCTTAATAATTGTTTGACTCACAGCGGTATAGCAGGCCTCCACTGTGCTGAAATGAGTGCCTCCATTAAGGGCTTTGCTTGGGAAAAGGGTCCGGTTGCAAACCTTATTGGAATGGAATTTGTGTCAGGTAACCCTTGGAATACAATCTGATTTGTTGCCATAATCTTGATTGGGGGAGGGGGGAGGAAGGTGAAAAAATAATATACTGCTGCCACTCTAGAATGCTTTGGGAAATAAACAAACAGAAAACAAAAAACACTTCATCATGTAAAAAGTCACTTATATAATTTCTCTTTGATATAAAGTCTAATCATTATATTGAAAAGAATTATGTAAACATAAAATAACAGAGGTGAGAGGAGGAAGGGGGGGGGGCATCAAATGTTTGATTTGCTTCTACATTGGTAGTTGAAAATTCTGACTTTGTTTCATTTTCAAATTTTGTCTGATTTGCAGACAATGATTGATGTTATTCTTCTAATGGCCAAAGCATACTATGCTAACAATAACATCCATTTCATTTAATTTTTAAATTAGACGTATGATTAATGGATGTAATAATCTAGCTATCCACAAAATATTTCACAATTTTGATCATTTAAAGTTATGCAGAGCAGTGCATAAAGAGTAAATATTTAATTTGCTCTCAAACATCAGTGTGTGTGTGCTATCAAATTACATGAACTGCCCCCTCTCTGTCAAGAGACAATTAGTTTGCAATTAATAATTCATGCATTGGAGAACTTTTTTGTTGTTGCCTGTGTTTGCTTATTTATTATCCCCTCGCCGACGAAGTCGGAGGGGATATAGTAACGCTGCCGTGCGTCCTTCCATGCGTCCTTCCGTGCGTCCGTAACAAATTTGTTTCCGATTGATAACTTCAGTAAGGATTGACAGATTTTAATAAAATTTGATATGAAGGTACATGATATCAAAATACAGGCTAAGTTTGATTTTGGAGTACGTAGGTCAAAGGTCAAAGTTCATAGCTCATTTAATATGCGAAAAAATACACATCTGGTTTCCGATCGATAACTTCATAATGATTGTAAAAATATGATGTATTTTCAAACTTCCAATTTGGTTTCTGAGAAAAACACAGCACCGTCCATGCTTTAATGTCTTTTGTTGAGAAGGTTGCCCACGCAATTGATACATCGTCACACACTGTAGGTATATTCCTGGACTTCTCCAAGGCCTTCGACACGATCAATCACGAAATTTTACTTTACAAACTATCTCTCTATGATGTACGTGGAAAGGCCTTGGAGTGGTTCAGGAGTTACCTCTCTAACAGAAAGCAATATGTACACTTAACCCTATCTAGCCCGGGGGGGGGGCTTTAAAAGGCTTTAAAAGCCCCCCCCCCCTCGACATTTTTCGCAAATTTTTTTAACGCAAGAAAATCTTGCACTGAAATTTTGTGACTTTTTTCTTTCGAGTCTTGCGCATCTTTTGAAAGAAATTTTTCGAAAATCGGACCTACCATTACAAAGTCACGTGTCCTTTTGTCTTTGCATGTCAGCCCGAAAATCGCTCATTTTGTGATTTGTGTACCAAAAATATGGAAATCTCATTTTTCAAATAAAGAGATAAATCATTGGTTATTTGGTCTTGTTTATAGTTTAGGTGCTTATTTTGGGGTCAAAATAGTTGAATTATAGTTGGAAATGAAATAAAACAACAAAAACAATGAAATACATAAGTTTAAAAAAAAAAAATACATAAGAAATTATCAAAACAATAGATAACATAAGGAATAACCCTGTTTTTTTCAATTTTTTGTGTTGTATCATTATTCCAAATGGTCTAACAAATATATGTAGTGAAAAAGAATGCTTAAATATGAATAATGTCTGATTTATGGGCAAAATGTGAATTTTATGACCTTATTTGCATAAATTACCATAAATATGCAAATGAGTAAATTTTTCAAAAAATGGAAATTACCATAGTAGTCTATACACTTCACTTGACATGTATGCAAATTTTCGCGGCGATCGGTCGTTTCACGGCCGAGATCATAGGCTTAAACGAGCATGCATCTGAATTATGCAATATTAGTTGTGGTGTCCCACAAGGTAGTCTGCTAGGCCCGCTTCTCTTTATTCTTTATATAAATGACTTTTGTAAATTGTCTAACTCCCTGTCGTTTAATTTATTTGCAGATGATACTAATTTATTTTTTTCACACAAAAATCCAAACGTCCTGGTTGATATAATCAATGCCGAGTTATTAAATATATTGCAATGGATACAAGCAAATAAATTTTCACTTAATCTCCAGAAAACGAACTACATGCTATTTAGTAATTCTTTGGATTCATTACCCTCTGACATTATTTTTGACAATACCCCTTTGAAACATGTCCCTCTTACCAAATTCTTGGGTATAACAGTCGATGATCAATTTTCTTGGAAACCACACATTGATAATATTTGTAAAATCATTTCGCGCAATATTGGTGTTATTAATAGACTAAAATTGTACCTACCACAATCATCATTATTTATGCTGTATTCTTCATTGATCTTGCCATATTTGAATTACGGTCTTCTAGTTTGGGGCAATACACATCATACATTGTTGGAAAGAGTTCTATTGCTGCAAAAGAGAGTTATTCGTATTATCTGTAATGCCCCTATACGCTCCCATACTAATCCTCTGTTTTTGAAAATAACATCTTAAAAATTAAGGATTTGTACTTATTTCAGCTCGGTCAATTTATGTTTAATTACAATAATGGTATACTGCCCTCTGTGTTTAATGATATGTTTCTTAAAATCCATGCTGTTCATAGATACCCCACTCGACAATCCAATGAGTTTCACTTACCTCTTTTGAGAACATGTTCTGCACAGAACACGTTCATTTTGAAGGCCCTAAATTTTGGAATACTCTGCATAACGACTTGAAAAATTCCCCGTCACTAATTACTTTAAAAAAATTGTTAAAATGTTCCTTATTACAATCTTATAATATTTATAAATTTATTGTGATAGAACATCTCCTTCCCAATTTTTTTCTTTCCCTCTTTTCTTCTGCCCATCTCAAAAAAAAAACTGCTTGCCATCATGTTCTTGCTCTTTTTGTTTCAGCTATCTCAAGGTTTTTGAGCGCTCCCTATTTCGTGCTCGATCTCTACAATTTTCCTTTTCTCTCCTCTCCTTCCCTCCAAACGCAGCCCATATTTTTCCCCCTTTTTTTTTCTTCTTCTTTTTTCTGTTCTTTCTTCGTCATGTAATTTGTTACGTCTTCATGTTTACAAGCATTACGTGTTTTAATAAATGTTCTCTGTTGGCCACTATTCTTCTTTGATTGATTATGTATTCCATATTTTTTTCACACTCATGATTATCTGAGGGGTCCACAATTTACAAGCTCTGCTTTTCAGTGGACCTCTCCATTTCCTCAAAATATAAATGCAGTTAAATTTTAAAATTCATTTTTTTTCTTCCTAAAATGTATAAATTATTATTAAGATTTGTTTATTACAAATGTAACTATGTTTTGTATACATTTTACATTGTATTCGTTGTTATGTATTATATTTTGTTGGAAATGAAAAAATAAAAATGAAATGAGGTTCTGATATCCGCTCGGGCGTCAGTTGCTCTGGGCATGTATTTTGTCAAAATTGTAGGGTAAGGGTTAGCGTTAGTATCGCAATTGAGTTTTACTTAATAGGTTTTGAGTTCAGGTCATGGTTGTGTGTCCTATTGGTCCGTGGTTTGATTTCACGAATTCAGTTAGTATTTATAGAAAAATGCTGTGGAGCAATTGTCAGAGGAATTGTGGTACAACCCTTTTTGTTCTCTGATAAGCATTGATACATTTTTGCAGGTGTAGGGTACAATGGCTCTAATTATTCAACTATTGCTTGTTTGTCTTGCATACATTGTACAATGGACTTAAAATTCATATCTATTGTTGTATCTTGCAAATAAAAAGTAAAAGGTTCTAGACATCAATTTCTTTTTTGTTGCGGGTGGATGATACAATGGCTCTAAACATTTATATTTCATCATTCAATCTTGCATGTGAAATGACTAAACGGTGCAGTCTTCAATTACAAGATCGAGCATGCGATCTTTATTTACTGGGTGCAAGCCAAAACATTTCTTGACAATGATTAAAACCAGACCAGAAATGGCCTGGTGGTAGAGTTGCTGCCCGGCAAGCAGTAGATGGCAGATTCAAATCCCGCTGGTTCCAAGATTTGTCCTTTTTTTTTTTTCAATACAAAATCAGGCACACAATATTTTATTTACTGGTTGCAAGCCAGAAAATGTCTTTACAACAATTTAAACTTCTCACAGGAAATTCGAGATTAACGGTACAGTGTCGCTAAACATGATTATCTTTTGTATTTTATCTTGCAGGTTAACGGTATCTTGGTAACATCATGCAACCACGTGGAGGTCGTTAAAATGATCAAATGTGAGTATTCTCAGCATTTTCTGGGTATTTATTGTTCTTAATAATGGTAATGATAATTGCCAGTTACAGTCAAACCTGCTTTAGTGACCACCTGTCTACAAAGGCCTCATTTGTTGTTTCCCTTGAAAATGGTTTCACATTGAATCATGAACTAAAGGAACCTGTCTACAAAGACCACATGTCTACAAAAGCCACTTTTTGTGCCTCCCTTGGGCGGTCGCTATAGACAGGTTTGACTGTATATACATGTAGTTCTTATATGTTGTCGCACAGTGATGCTTATGGGGCTTAGACATAATTGAAGTCACTGTCAGTGTCACAAGTTTTTTAAAGAAAGAGAAATGTCCAGGAGCAGAGAGAGATTTTAGCACTACAGAACTTGACAAGAACTTTGAATGAATTTAATAGAGCTCTTTCGAGGGAGGGAGGGAAGGAGGGGGGGGGGCAATAATGCACTTTTTTTTTCTTTTTCACTTTGAATATACACTGTCGCTCATAAAGGTGGAATATTTTTTTTTATTCCAATTTATAGAATAATTTTAAAAATAATTTAAAAATAATAGATCTAGATAATAGTGTACATTCTCAGATTTTATTGAATAATAATTTGCCAATGTGTGTTTTGCATGACTGCTAAACCATGTGTATGCTACTATGCTTATCAACTAGGGGACCTATGCCCTTAAGTCATGAATGACAGTAATGAGGATTAATGCCCCACAAAAGGGCACTAATATAGCACATCGACACGGTTTTGATCCTGGGGCCTCACAGTTACGAAGCCATTGCTTTGTCACTGAACCATGACTGTACGCAGCGGGGGCTAGGGTAGGGGGCAGTTTCCATAAATTTAAAAAAACACAGAAAATGCAATAAATTTTCAATAATTTATTGCATTTCACCCCGGTGCCTAACATAAAAAAAAATTCTGTGTGCCCATGCCTTTAGCCATAAGGCATGGCCGTCCAGAGGATTTTTTAATGTTGGGGACCGGGGTAAAATGCAATAAATTATTGAAAATTTATTGCATTTTCTGTTTTTGTTTTAATCTATGGAAACTGCCCCCTACCCTAGCCCCCGCTGCGTACAGTCATGGTTTAGTGACAAAACAATGGCCTCGTAACTGTGAGGCCCCAGGATCAAACCTGTGTTGATGTGCTATATTAGTGCCCTTGCGTGGGGCATTAATCCTCATTACCGTCATTTATGACTTGAGAGCGTAGGTCCCCTAGTTAATAAGCATAGTAGCATACACATGCTTCAGCAGTTCCGCAAAACACACATTGGCAAGTTATTATTCAATAAAATCTGAGAATGTATACTATTATCTATATCTATTATTTTTAAATAATTTTTAAAATAATTCCATAAATTGGGGTAAAACTAAAATATTCCACCTTTATGAGCGACAGTGTATGTACTCTTTTGGCAGCATACCAGTGTAGTAACCCCATTCAATTCACTTTTCTTTCCTTTGTAATGCAGCTGGTCCGTTTGTAACTTTAACATTACTTGGTAAACCGCCTGGGCCTCCCACCTCACCCCCATCCGGCCCTTACCTTGGGATAAGCCGGCATGCAAGTTCAAGACAAACTGTAACTTCGCCTCAGCCCACCAATGTAAGTATACATTGTAGCTCATTAAGTAATTGATTGGAATTATAAAAAACGCCTACGTCGAAATGCAAGTCTACATTGATAAATAATGTTTGATGCAGTATAAAAGTGAGTACTTTGTTTACAGAATTTAGTCTGCAGCTGCGTACAAAGTTTTATCAAAAATAATAATAATAATGAATAAAGTGGGTTCTTGTATAGCGCTCATGTCTGTCAGACTTAACACTCCTGGCGCTCCACAATTATTACCCTGACTTTTTCATGGCTGCCGTTATGGCGCTCTAGCATTTCAAGGAATTTTATTCCTGGCAGGTTCCTATTTACATCACCTGGGTAGAGGGTGGCAAATGAAGATTAACGTCTTGCCAAAGGACATGAGTGCCGAGGCAGGACTCGAACTGCAGACCTTGTGATCCACAGTTCGGTGACATATCCACTCAACCACAACACCTCTAGATATGCCCTTATGTAGGAAGGTTGGATTTCATTTTTGCTAGTTGGTTTGTTCAGAAGACACAATTTCATGTCATTTTGTATTACTGTATTGTATATAAGATCCCTGTTGAATATTCAGATAAGGCTCTCTAAATATGTGATGACAGGCAAGTATTGAAAAAGTTTACGAGTGAGGCGTTTTATCACAGAGTGCCTGATCAGAACTTGGATAATATTGATTGCATGCTGTTATTTTATCTCAATTATCCATATGACACACTCTCATGCCACCGTATATGAATCATACATCCAAACATTTGTATCCACATTGCCTTTGTTGTAAACATGAATCATATTCATTTGGATTTTTCTTCCATTGTTTTTTGACACATCCCATTATTAATGCAGTGTGTCGATGTGTAAATGATGAGTTATGGTCGCTGATGTTGTTGTATATAGGCTCATATTTTGTTCTGCAGGGAGGGGGAGGGAGAGGGGAGGGGTGAGGGAGAGGGGAGGGGGGAGGGAGAGGGGAGGGGGAGGGAGAGGGGAGGGGGAGGGAGAGGGGAGGGGGGAGGGAGAGGGGAGGGGAGGGGGAGGGGGACAAGGAAGAGAGAGAGAGAGAGAGAGAAAGAAATGAAAAGGCATTATACATGTAGAAGGAGGGTATAGAAGTATTATAATGAAACATAATATCTATATTTACTAAGAAAGATATATCATCGACATAATATTGTGTCAGTTAAATGTTTTGCTTTCGATTAGAATCTTATTATGGTTCATATTTCTGATGCATTAATAAGTTTGAAGTGACATTGATGCACTCTCACATTAAAGTAAAATTGTAATTACAATTTTATGGCCATTCTCGCTGGACCGCTCAGGTTGAACGTTCGCACCATAGCAACCATATAAACAAACGCCGCCCCTTCGTCATTTCCTCCAAATAAAGAATAACTTGCATGTTGACTCAAAACCTATTCCATTCCCTCAATATATATAATCAACATTTTATCCATAATTTGTTAAACTTTTCCAGCTCTCTTCAACCTTTCTCATCTGTTCCCCTCTTTCTTCACTTATTTCATCTTTTTCATACATTTTATCTTTCTTTACTTAAAATTTATGAACTATATTCGTTAATAAACATTATACAATACACAAATCAAGACAACAAACGTAATGAAAGTGGGTACAAGTCAAGACTGAAATACATTATTCAATGTATTGGCTGCTGAGAGCCAGAAGGGCATTAATATGTATCTGCTTTTAACATGGAGATTATGCCTTTTTAGCTTTCAACACATCATACTGTGGGCATGTCATAATGTTTAGGGTGCACATGATTTGTGAGGGCATAAACATTATGAATCTAATATTAATATCATGCCAGTCGTGAATGTTATTTCCTAATCATTTTTTCTCCATTCGCTAGAATACTGGGGCTTTGCCATCATCACGGTGCAGAACAATTTAACTAATTTTCTTTTCATTTGCAGGTCTTTTAATTTGCAGGTCTTTCCATTTGCAGGTCTTTTCATTTGCAGGTCATATCTGTATGCCGAAACATCTGATATAATTGTCATTGTTGCATTAAACATTGCAACATTATTTGTTTGCTGAAAAATCCAATAGCATTTACATTGGTGGATTTAATAAACATTGAAATATCGTCTGTTTGGATACAAAAAGGGTTTAACTTGTATAGTTTTCACCCCTCTGGCTCCTAACAGATGGCCGGTATAGCATAATGCCGGGCTCGACACTAACAGGTGCCCGGGACTCATGGGCACCCTAAATAGGTCTAGACCCTCAAATTGATTTTTTTTTTTTTTTTTACATAGCATGTATTCTAAAACTTGCATTCCGGACCCCTTCTGAAGAGATTTGGTGGGGGGGGGGTGGGGGAGGAGGTGGTTAATTTGAGGCCCTGCATAATGTGATAGTGACGAGTTCTGTATACCTTTGAAAATATGAAAAGGACAAATATACCATGTTGAAATAATATGATGTAGGTCTTATCTGTACGAGAATGTTTATTAAACTATTAAAGTTCATTATACATCTAATCATTCTTTATTGCTTTTGTCTTATTCTATTATTACATTATGCCATTGATTACCTTACACATAATGCTCTGTATATTAATGTCATTATTAATCATCTTACACAGTTGTCCTTTGTATTAATAATACTGTTAATAATTAATAATTAATAATAACAAGCACATAGCTAATGAAGTCGAATGTCTGGAGCCAGAAAGGCATTAATCTATGTCATTTAACACAGAGTTAATGCCCTTCTAGCTCCAAACAGATGCAAGTGTTAACATCGGAAGCGTATTGATGTTGCATGTACCGTATTCCATTTCATTTGACAAGATATACGTCTTCTCAATGAAGTAATGATGAATGAGCTAAGTGATTTATGTCTTCGCAATCAAATGATGAGGAATTAAATCATGATGTATGTCTTAGCAATTAAGTAGTGATGATACAATAACAGTTTGCCTGGCTAGCAGTATTTAAATGCTTTTCTTGTAATAATTACAGACAATAACAGGTATAGTTTCATTCTTGAATACCACTCACATGTACAATTTACAAGAATGATTGTGGTAATTTGCTCTGGATCCTGCAAATATGCTAATTATGAAACAAAATGTTAAAGATAAACTTTAGTACTGGTAATGCGATTGCATTGTGAAAGAAAAGGTGTGGAAAGGATCAGAAACAGTTGATCATGTAGCATGTAAGTATTGGTGTGCACTGCAAGGTTCTGGAGTCATCAAAATCATAATAAATTTGACCGAGTCTTGGTAAAGTAACAAGCACTCACATAGAAAGCTATATATGGGACAACACACATGGTGTCGGGGCTAGTACTACCTTGGTTTCCTTGTCTTTCTATGCTCATTACTCAGCTAGTATACATTTTCTTCCAAAATTGTTTGGCACATGTCATTTATTTGTAATCTTGAACATTCAGTGTAAGTTTCGTTTGATTCTGTGGGAATTATTTTTTATTTTTTTACCAGTACTGGAGTTTATCTTTAATAACCATTTTATTTACTCTCACTTTCTTTTTCCTTGTAATTTACGAATTTACTTTAATAAAATGCACAGCATTTACACCCAGATGTATATTAGAATGTTAATAGTGACATATACAATGTATTATTAAAGCATAAATAGTGCAGTGTAGACTGTAGACATAGTAATGCTGAAAATTCTCTACATTGGCAATAAAACGGAATACATGGTTTTGTACCTAAGGTAATTCAAGTACACTTTGAGCAAATTCATTAGGGGAAAGACAGACTGGAATAATAGCTCGTTATTCGGAAACCAATGGCAATTTGGGCCTAATTTAGAACCGAGCTGTGTGTGCGATATTAATGCAGACAGGTGGTGACAATATGCCTGGCACAGCTCAGTATAATTAGATGTTGTTGAATGATTTGTTGTAGAAATGATGAGGTGGGGGTGGGGAGGGGACAAGGGAGGGAGGGAGAGGGGGGGGGGGGGGGAGTGTATAGGGAATGTTCAGGGTATATAATTATGCCAGACTTGTGGCCTTCTGTATATATACATAGCAGCCAACCATTCACATTTTGGAACAATGATTTCTTAATTTTCTTCCTTCAAACTTTTGAATTTGAGCCCTTTATGAGAGCCAGAAGATGACCTGTAATGTATCCATACTCTGTGTATATAGCTTACAACAAGGGGTTACTGTCTGATATTGAGAGCTAAAAGGGCATTAACTCATCAACACACAGTTACCACCCTTATGGTTATAAATAGACCATATCTAATACCTCTACATGAACATCTAAATTGTAATAGACAACATCTAATGGAACACTCTAAGAAAAAAGGGTGCAAAATAAGAGTTTGCACCCTTTACATAAAAAATCACAACTATTCTTCGAGTATGGAAGAAGGATTGCACCTTTTAAAGGGTGCAGGACTGAACCCCTAAAGGTGCTACAATTGTATCGGTTTGCACCCCTAAAGGAGCAGGATTGAACCATTAAGGGTACTAACATGTCTCCTAAAAGATGCAATCTGGCACCCTCCTTAAAGGGTGCAGGATTTAACCCCTAAAGGTGCTGCTATTGTTGCATCGGTTTGCACCCCTAAAGGTGCAGGATTGAACCATAAAGCGTACTAACATGTCCCCTAAAAGGTTCAATCTGGCACCCTTTTAAAGGGTGCAGGATTGCATTTAAAGGGTGCAGGATTGCACCTTTAAAAAAGGTGCAGGATTTAACCCCTAAAGGTGCTGCTATTGTTGCATCGGTTTGAACCCCTAAAGGTGGATAGTTGCACCGTTTTTTCTTAGTGTGAAGAGAGTACAGGTTTTGGGGCTGATATTAAAGATCTGCAGGAAGAAATTAACAAATCAGTATTCCGAATTTGTTATTAATATCTGTATATTTATGATTTTATTTTCCCATATTCTTCATTCCAATTGTAGTCTCAACAAGACGCACAAGTGAAATCAGAAAGACGGAACACATTCAAACGCATGCTGGAGCAAGAAAGGACTTTATTAGACGTAAGTACCAATATCATCAAAGTAGGACTTTTCTAGTATTCATCGCATATCCCAAACAACAGAGATTATTTCCTTTGAGATCTTGTGCAGTGTTCTTTTAACTGTTCAACTTTGCCAACATCCCATCGATATTGAAACATTATTGAAATCAGTGCACGTTTCAATGGGATATAGGCGAATTTGTACCTACATGTATGATGGTTTCTGATAGACAATCCATATGTTTGGAGCCAGAAGGGCATTAACTCTCTGTTTAGTTAACATAAGTTAATGCCTTTCTGGCTCTTAACCTATGATTTATTGTAGTGATAATAATGGCGGTATTCAGTTTTTCGTTTCATGTCGTCATCGTAGTATTGATGTTTGAATCACAGGCAGGTGGATATGAATTGTATTGCTTTTTTTATAGAATAGATGAATAAGCAAAAAATGATTGAAGTTATTAATGTCATGTGATATAGGCGTGACATATTGATATATTCATGACAAATATATCTATTCAGAGCTAGAAGGGCATTAACTCTGTGTTAAAGATTATGACTTAACGCCCTTCTGCCATGGCTCTAAATTTAAGTACTGTTAGAAAATAAGCTGTGGTGGTATTGTCATTAGGAGGGTATTACATTGTAACTCATGTCATATTTCATAGTGTTTTAACAACCTTCCCTCTCTCAGCACTATCATTTATTGGTTATAGATAGGTCTTTGAATTGGCAACTCCAAATTTAGTAATGATAAGAAATGAGTAAAGAGAAATGAAGTTATGAAACACCATACATAGTCTTGGCGTGATATCGTTTAGCTTTGTACGATAGTTATTTTGTCGTTGTAAGATAATACAATGTGTTAAATTTATCAGATTCTTAAATTGGCAACTTCACCTGCACGAAAGGAAAATCGATAGTGGGTAATTAAAAGAGATTGAATGGCCTAATCAGTATCATTTAGTCATGACTTAATGATCTTTTGGGGGTAATAAAGCAAGTGTCGATGGAAGTTCTAGGCAAAGGGAAAAGGAAAATGACAGCCTTTAGAGACCTGTTTTTCGGAACATTCACTTGCGCAGCAATAAACTTGAGAGATCAATTGAGGATTAGGGAGGTTAAAGTCAGTCAAAGTTGGGGGTGCGGCCTATGCGGCGGTGCGGCCTTATCGCCGGAAAATAGGGTATATAAGATTTTCAAATTGGAACAGGCTTCTGATTCTCTACTGAGTTTTTATTTAAAAACGATGCCCAAACAAGTGCTTTGCTATATGATGTTTCATTATGAATATTCTCGCATTCAGTGTTGCCAATCCTCAACATGTTCACACATTTAGTGGCTGCAGTGTTTGAAAGGCAGATAAAGCAAAAACTCTGGAATAGCAGCTAAATGACTGAAAAAGAAAGTATTCTCTTGCAGGAAGAGTAATATATCATTGAAATCCAGAATTTGACTTGCCAATTCCATGCATTACAGAATGACATTTCTGGAGAACTATCAATTTTTGATAAGGAATATTATAGATACTTATTAAAAAATGGTGTGATTTACAACTAATATATATTGTCGTGTTGGGATCGGTGTATTGAGTTATTGGAATATTTAGAGGTACATAAATATGAAGAAGCAAGGATAGACTATATTAAGAGTATCAAGAGTATTTATTATCTCCAAACTTTGGAGACTCGAATCCGTCACATCATTACAAACTTCCACACGAGATGAAGAGAGAGCCAGCTAGAAAGAGGGTCTTGATCTAATGGTGATCAAAACTCAACTCCCTTCAAAAAGCCAGAACATGTCATCTTTATCCAGAAGGATACAAGTAATATGAGGGTAGGTTACACTGTGTCAAAGGGACAAAGACATGAATGAGGGCCGCCAAAACAAAGGACTACTCGATAGTTTTATGTATGGGACTATAAACATATTAAATAGAGGTGGTCTTTCCTGGGAAGGGGATTATGAATGCACTTGGTCTTTCTATTGAGAAGGATTATAAAGATATAAACTTGGCTTTTAAGTGCATCTCAAATATTTGACCCGGCACCACAAAACCAACAAAAAGTCGCAACCAGCGATTCTCCGTAATCAGCTAAAATGTCAATTTAGGTGAAAAAAATAGATTTTTGTTTTTTTGCATTTTCTGAAAGAGTGGTCTTTTCTGTACCTAGTATCAAAATTTGGAAGTCTAAAACATAGTAGAAGATGTGTTTTAAACGGTTTTTCTAGACCAGTTTTTTTCGCACAGCCTTCGGTCTCTTCCAAAATTTGATCACTTTTCCCGAGCGAAATTATCGTAGTCCGGAAATGGTCGGTCGTTGCTAACGGGTCGTGCTACGCGGGCTGTGATTGGTCCGTTATAGCAATCAGTGCGGCGCGCCATTTTGTTTGTATCCGCTTTCACATCCGAGTTCCAGATTTGCGTTCGTCTTATATTCTCCGTTAACGACTTCGAGTAGCTTGATTGTACATCACATATCCAGAATTTGTTGATCAAGAGTAGACCTAAGAACATTATTATATTTTATACATTTGAGAGTGACAAGTTGCGAAAAAGTCTACAACGTCGTTACAATGCCAGGTTTTGTACGTGAGCAGAGCCGTGGGATGGTACCGGGGTGCACCAACGCAGATGCCCGGGTAGCTCTGGCGGTCAACGAAGCGATGATGCGGGGGCTAGCTGCGGGGGATCAGGCCAACCTTACAGCTTTGCTTACTGAACACTTCGGGCAAGACAGCGACGAGAGAATTCCTGATAATGTGGTTACAAATAATTGCCCAGATGTATACAAAACAAGATAGGTGACAAGCAGTGTTATGTAAGGGGGAACAAAAAGACTCCGGGTCCACCATGAATAGGCATTGTCTAGTGCAGGTGTCTCGGCACTATGTTGCAGTTCACTTAATCTGTCCAATTACAACTCTATACATTTACAACATAATAACTTTTGAAAGACTTAAGTCCACACATTGAAACCTCAGAAACATAATGAACAGACTATGTTTGACCATCAGGCCAAATTTCAGCCTAATCTGAAAATCTCTTCATAGTGGTTGCTATGGCCTTTTGATTCACCCTTCTATTGATTTCCCTGTGGTTTGCTTGCTCCGCATGCTTGAATAGCCCCAAACTTTAAAGCTCTCTTTCTCACAATTTAATACCAGTAACCTCTCTCACCAGCTCTTTTCATTCACTAAATTGAAAGGGTTAGGAAGCTTTAATTTGGACAAGTAATATACCATTTTAATGAGGAGAACTTCTTCTTTCATAATCAGATGAAATCAGGAAAATAATTTTTTGCGACTTTTTGGTGGTTTTGTGGTGCCGGGTCACATATGGTTTGTTTGTTTTGTTTGTTTGATTGATTTTATTTCTGCGTTCAAAAATATACAAATTCAAAGTCAAAGTACAAAATTTCGAACAATAACAAATACAATGAATACAATGTTTACAAAAGTAATTAAATGACAAATCATGTATAATTATATCATTCGAAAAACATGTACGAAGCATACAATAACATAAGAAATATGAAATATTTTCAATAAATTAGAGAGGTAATTTGGAACGCAGGAGACCACCATCGTGAGCGGTTAGGCTGGAAATGGATGGCGGCCTCGTAAAAGAATTGGCGACATAACTCTCTTCGAAAAAACTGAGTGACCAAGAGGGTGCGGTGCAAGTGCAGGTGCAGTGAGCAGTTGCATGATAAAGAATAATTAAGTCACGGTTTTGTTATACTAATTTAAAGAGAGGGGAGCATATGATTGTATTATTTGTCGTTTAAGTGTAGCTTTTAAGGAGTAGATGGTTGAACAAGACTTTATGTTGTCGGGTAAATCATTCCAAATGTCCGGGCCAGAATGTCTAACAGATTTGTGTGTTATTGATAATTTGGGGTTTGTAAGATGGAAGTTTCCAGATATGCGAGTAGAGTATGAATGAACGGAATTATTAAACCTAAACATGTTATCAAAGGATGGTGGAAGCAGATTATTAATGTACTTAAACATAATAACTGCTACTTGAGTAGTGTTCAGATCGAAAATTGTTAGTGTTTTAAGTTTATAGAATAAAGGATCAGTGTGAGCTAAGAAATGCGAACCTGTACAAATACGTATGGCTTTCTTTTGCAGTTTGAAAATAGAATTAATTTTTGTCGAACCACAATTTGCCCATACACTATTACAATATGTTATATACGGGAGAACTAGCGAATTATATAGTAGGAATAAGGTTGCATGGGGTAGAAGAAACTTTAACTTGTAGATTATTCCAATACTTTTGGAAATGCACATTGTAACTTGGTGTAAATGATCATTCCAAGTCAAGGCTTCATCTATAAGGACACCCAAAAACTTGGAATTAGTTTTCTTCTCTAGTAGCATACCATCGATTTTAATATATATAGGTGTTTCTGTATTATGAGAATGATGTTTAAAATACATGAAATGAGTCTTTTTTGTATTGAGTGAAAGTTTATTGGATTTAAACCAATCGGATACTTTGTTAATTTCATAATTCAAAGTATTGTTTAACATATTAAGATCTTTATGGGAATAAAAGATATTTGTATCATCGGCAAATAAGATAAAAGAAAGAAGGGGGGATGTATTGATAATATATCATTTACATAAATAAGAAATAACAGTGGACCTAAGATGGAGCCTTGAGGAACACCGCATTGAATTAAAAGAGGATCAGAATCATAACTATTAAATGTAACATATTGTCTTCTGTTTGTTAAATAATCTTTAAACCATAAGAGTGGCTGACCCCGAATTCCATAATGACTGAGTTTGGAGAGTAGAATAGCGTGATTGAGCGTATCAAATGCTTTACTCAAGTCACAGAATATACCTATAACATGCTCTTTGTTAGCTATGGCACTTGTAATTTTGTCATAAATTTGAATTAATGCTAAGTCAGTTGAGTAATTTTTTCTGAAGCCATATTGATTTGAATTGAGTATTTTGTGTTTAGTGATAAATTTGTGTAGCCTATTATGAACGATCTTTTCTAAGACTTTGGATATACTTGGAAGTAGGGAAATTGGACGATAGTTACTTATTTCGTGAGGATCATCTTTTTTGAGAATGGGGTTGACTTTAGCTAGTTTTAATAGATCAGGGAAAACACCTTGCGATAACGAGTTATTAAATATGTGAGTTAAAGGCTTTGCAAGTGGATACATTATTTCTTTTAGGAGAGACATACTTATTTTATCAAAACCGTGCGATTTTGAGTTGTTAAGAGATTGGGTAATGTTAATAATTTCGCTAGGATTTGTCGGATTTAAAAAGAGAGACTCTTGGTTTTGATTGGAAAGATAGTCTTTAAAGTGAGCGTGAATTCTATTAATTTTGCTGGCGAGTTCAGGGCCGATATTCGTAAAAAATGAGTTAAATGAATTTGCATGAAGACTAGGATCATGTATTTTAGTGCCATTTAATGTGATATTATCCGTGGGTGGGGGATTCGTTTTTTTTCCCATTACCTCTTTGATAATTTTCCAAGTTGCAGTTGTGTTTGAACTGGCCTTTTTTATTTTATTAGAAAAATGCAATCTACGGGATGTACGGATAAGT
Organism: Strongylocentrotus purpuratus; assembly: GCF_000002235.5. Lineage (NCBI taxonomy): Eukaryota > Metazoa > Echinodermata > Echinoidea > Camarodonta > Strongylocentrotidae > Strongylocentrotus > Strongylocentrotus purpuratus. The sequence continues at coordinate 36,934,212 of NW_022145594.1, forward strand.
TTTGTTAATTTGTTTCGATAAATTTTATATGTGTTTAGGTTAGTGTCAGTTGGACTGTGTAAATGTGATTTGTAGAGGCGATTGCGTGTTTGTATTGATTTCAATAAACCTTTCGTTATACAAGGATTCCTGGGTTTATTTCGCTTATTACTCATTTTGCCTAAAGGAATATTCTTTTCATAATAATATTGCAATTTGTTACTAAAATGTTTATATGCAGTATTGACATCATTTACACTATATACCTCAGCCCATCCCTCGAAAAATAAATCCTGTTTCAGCAATTCTATATTACGTTTGGATTCTTTGCGATATATAAGCTCATCAAATGATTTACGGCCAGATAGTTTGCATTCACAAGTTAAAAATATGGGTAGGTGATCCGACACTTCAGAACACAATATTCCACCGATGGTTTTGTTGTTATGTACGTTTGAAAAAATATTGTCAATCTGAGTTGATGAATGTGTATTTATTCTGGTGGGTTTATTAATAATCGAAAAAAAGCCGTATGAATGCATCAACTGCATACAATTGGTTGAGTTACTGTTATCAGATGAGGGTGAGAAGTTGATGTTAAAGTCACCAAGGATAAAATTGTGTTTATTTTCATCCCCTATTTTATGAAGATGAAAATCCAGTTCGTCACAGAATAAATCACAATTAGAATCAGGGGGTCTATAAATCAAACCTATGATGACATTTTTGGTATTTGAGTTATTAATTTCGATAAATAAAGATTCTGCTTGTGTTAGTTTAGTATCTGAACGGATTTTGAAGTTTATGTTTTGTGTAATATAAAACGCAACGCCGCCACCTCTTCTTCCTTTGCAGTCCGCCCTAATCAACTTATAATTAGGCAAATTGAACATATCTGGAGAATTCTGATGTAACCATGTCTCACTTATTCCAATGACGGAAAATGCAAAATTATTTAAAGAGTGTAAAAGGTTTTCAACGTATTCGAAATTTTTGTTCAGACTTCTGGAGTTTATATGTAAAAGTGAAATATTGTCTGGTTTGTAAGAAAATGAATTTTTGAATTCTTGAGGTGTGTAGTATTTGCTCTCGTTTATATCGTCGACAAGAATATCGGGAGTGTGCGCGTGCGAATTCATTTAACGATACGTATTATGTAAAGTACCGAAAATTTGGAGGATGAACAACTGCATGTGTGATGCTGGTGCGTTTGTGTGTGTACGAAGTGCAAGTGTGCGGGTAACTTCAAAATATAATACAAATGAAAATACAATAAGAACCATCTTGGTCACAGTTACAATAATTGCTTAGGAGCAACAGAGCGGAGCCCGACCGCCCAAGTAAAGGGTGTATTTTTGACACGCAAAATAGAGGGGCTGGGAAGAAACAAAATGCTTGATAACAATAATGACAAATCGGAGTACGATTATTAAATGGCAAAGAGGGATTTGACATTCCCGCTCATCAAAACTAGTTCAGTCTATAACAATGGATTCTGTGATTGACACAGGAGTTTTGCAAAACAAAGAGATTTGTTGTGCGGAGGAGAAAAATGTATGCATGTTAAAGCAGACTCTGAGATGATGCTTAATAGCAATAACGTCATTTCGGAGTACAATAATATTAAATGGCAAAGAGGGTTTTGATATTCCCGCTCATCAAAAAAAATATTAAAAAAATCAGTCAATTACAATATAACAGATAGACTCAAATTTTTGGAATGCTATACAGATAATAATTATTGATAAAGAGTGATTAGTTCGGTTTTAATAATCCCATTAATCAAGATCAAAGGTTAATAAAAACTTGTCTCCAGCTTCCAGCCCAGTGGAGGGTAAGCTATTACATTCCTGCATGATACAAAATGGAGCTGCATGACACCCGAATGTATACAATCGTAACAACTTAGCATTAGTGAAAAAGTACAATTCCTTCAAGATTCAAATGTTTTACGTATTTGGGCGATCAAATTTTCCATTATTATTGGTCACAAAACAATAAGACACACCAAAACATAAATGCAGATTCGAAATGAAAGTAAGGCTGCTCAAACAATGGACCCATCGCTCTATGCGTCGAGTATGTTTGTGATAGAGCGCTACAGCGGGCCGATGTGAAGATCGGTCAACCGCGGCGCGGAGAAGCCACGCCCTGTTCCTATACGTCAGACACGCGTAAACGATAAGTCCATGTATTTGTTAAGGTTATAAGCACACGAAATTTCGAATGTATTTTTGATTGACACAGGTGATTAGAAAGATACATGCATGCTAAGGCAGGCTCGTAGGTACATACTTGATAACTGTTATGACAATTCGGAGTACAATAATATTAAATGGCAAAGAGGGTTTTGACATTTCCGCTCATCATAAAAAAGAAAGTTTCGTCAATTACAATATAACAGATAGACTCGAAACAATTGAATGCTATACAGAAAATAATGAATGATAAAGAGTGAGGACTTCGGTCTTGATAATCCCAGTCGTCAAGATCAAAGGATAACGAATACTTGTCTCAAGCCCATTTGAGGGTATACATTCTTGCATGATACAAAGTTCTACTGCATGTCCCCTGGAAGGAATACAATCATGACAATTTAGGATTAGTGACAACCGTACAATTCTTTCAAGATTCAAATGCTTTACCCATTTGGACAATCGAATTTTCCATCATGATAATTGTCATATACAAAAACCAAAAAAATATAAATAAATAAATAAAGTTTTGAGAAGAAAATTAGGCTGGTCAAACAATGGACCCATCGCACCCATGCGTCGAGTATTTCTGAGATAGAGCACCACTGCGGACATGGTACATGTACTTTACGATTAACAATACTACACAACAATATGTATATATATTTGGGTTTCCTATCAACCATTCATCAAATTTATGAAATATTGAATTGTATATAGGGATGCTTTGGAATGCTTCTATACAGTGCGTCCCAGAAAAAACGAAACCGATAAGTATCGATGTTCTATCGTAACTTAATCACAACTATAATTAATGAATGATACATATTTGGAAAGCTTAGATCTTCCTCTTTCATTTGATGCAACTTATATGATGCATATTTTACGCATGAGTGATTAAAATCAATTTGAAGAGAGGCAACCAGAAAGTCATTTGGCGGGCGGTATCTGAATTTCGAAGAAAAATTCACATTTCTAGAAAGTTGAGTTTCTGCCCTTTCATATGAAACCTCAATCAGGAAAAATGAGCGAGGAATGACAAAGTTCTGTTTGTTTAAAGTAGTGCTTGCATTTCCATAATTTTATTTAACGAATTCGTTTTCACTGGCTGCCTGCCGTATCAATAAACGAAATTAACAAAAGACTTATGGCCCGGTCCCACTGGCCGACGGACACAAAACGTATGCATAAAGGACACAGCGGACGAGCACAATTTCGGGGGTGGCTCCATCCGTTTTCATCCGCTCCAGAATGGACAAAATTTGCGAAAACAGAATGGAAAATAACGGACGTGGTTAGTATGTAGCGGGAATGTTAAGCGGATGTTCATCGGAAGCCTAGCGATGAAAGCGGTTGGAAGTGGATGACAGCTTTGAATCCTTTATATACGAGATGCATACGCTTACATCCTTTTCATTTCCGTGCTACTAACGATATATAGACGTTCCATGTACCTTATCTTTCCTCCCTCTTTCCGTTTTCAGCTGCAGCGGATGTGAGTTGCGAGGATGCCCAGAGGATGCAGAGAGGATACAGCGGACGTTTAACGGATGATAACGGACATAGAACGTTTGTTGCTCGTATTTGTCGCGGATTTACATCGTACACGGCGAAAGTTCATCCGTTCTAAAAGTTTTGTGCAGCTCAAAACTTTTTGCGCGGATGAAATCACAATGGACGGATGCTCGATGGATAGAGCGTATGAAACACGTATGCAATGAGTAACACAACGGATGCATAGCGTTTTTCAACGGATAGCAAGATTTTGTTACGTTTTACATCCTCTTTGCATCCGTAAGTGCAGTGGGACCGGGCCTTTAACTCCGTTTCGTTGACAATCAGCCGTAGACGAGAGTCTTCATGCATGGCTGATTGTCAACGAAACGGAGTTAAGTCTTTTGTCAAATCTGCTTTTTGCTACGGCAGGCACCCAGTGAAAACGAATTCGTTTGTTAAAATTATGAAAATGTAAGGGCTACTTTAAACAAACAGAACTTTGTTATTCCTTGCTCATTTTTCTTGATTGAGGTATCATATGAAAGAGCAGAAAATGAACTTTCTAGAAATATGAATTTTCCTTTGAAATTCCGATACCCCCCGCCAAATTACTTTTTGGTTTCCTTCCTTCAAATTGCTTTTAATCACTCATGCGTGAAATATGCATTATCTGAGTAGCATCACATGAAAGAGGAGACTCTAAGCTTTCCAAATATGTATCATTCATTAATTATGGTTGTGATTAAGTTATGATAAAACATCGATACTTCTCGGTTTCGTTTTTTCTGGGACGCACTGTATACATTTGTAGGTCACTTATTGGTCATTTTGTAAGAAAGATATTGAAAATTCAATCTTTTATAGTTTTGATGAATGGTTGATGGGGAGCACAACAGTTCTGAAAGTATTTTGTATTTCTAATTTCATTATAATAACTAATTTTTTGTTTTCTTCTTCTTCAATTTGGAAAATTCTCTGCCATATTTATAATGCTTGGAATGAACTTTTATAACATTCATGCCTTCATACATTTATATTTACACGCATCCATTACAAAAATATGAATAGACCATCTGTTGAGAAGCGGAAGGTTGTTAATTCTGCATAAAATAAGATGAATTCACCTCTTTCAAGCTCTCAGCACACAAGATACCAACGACATGCAATATTTTAAAAGCTGAAACATTCAAGAATATCTGGGCAGTGTCTCATGAAACCGTCATAAGTACAAGTTCACTGACATCCCATTGAAATGCGTGTAATAAGTTTAACACAGGTTTTAATGGGATGTCGGTGAACTTATGACGGTTTCGTGAAACGCTCTGATGTGTATATGCTTTCTGCTACTTGTTTGTGTGAAATAAAATTATACAAATTAATGCCCTTCTGGCTCCAAACAGATTATTTAGAGGATGAAATCATAACTTTGACTATTAAAAAATGTGAATTTGATGGGTCCCAGAGTCTTGCATTCTCGGGGCCCCCGATTAAGTCTCCCTCCGTCAAAAGGAGAGTATGGCAAAAAACGCAAGAAAAGCATCATTGTTGAATCCATCAACATTTTGAGAATACAGCACCTGTTACTTTTTATCCAATCAGTTTACTTTTTAGCTCTGTTTTATTTCTTCTTTATTATTATTTTCCACCCATTTAATTTTTTTAAATTTGGCTCTGAAACTGTTTGTTAGTGGGCCTCGCCGTTCAGCAGATGCAAATTGAGTCTGCACAAGAAACGGTCCCAGAGTCTCACGAACCTCGCGGCCCCCAAGTCGCCCTCTGTCAAAAAGAGAGCATGGCATTTAAACGCAAGAAAAGTATCGATGTTGATTCCATCGACGTAAGTAAACGAAAGAAACCAGAAAAGAACAATTATTTGTTTTTGATTTTGCATCGCTCTCAGCTTGCCATTTTGCTGTTCATAAGCTTTCTCTTTGCTTCAAAATTCTTTTTAAAAAGATTTCTTTTCGAAAGTATGGTCGACTTTTTGCGTAAATTGCATGATTTTATGCCACTCTCAAATTTGTTGAAATTTTGGTCTCTTTTTTGATGTCATGCATTCATTTTTTCTTTATGTTTCTTGTTATTTTGAAGGAGATTTGTCTGTTTTTGTAAAAGATTCCTGATCATTGGTTTGTTGTATGCATCTTGATTTTTGCATTGGATGTTTGAAAGCTTTTAGAACAAAAAAAAGGGAAAGATTTGGCATAAAAGAATACCAAGTTTGATTTGATTCTGGACTTTTTATTAAGAAAAAAAAAGGAGACAAATACAATTTGAATGTTCTAGACATGATTATCACATGATTTTCTGCAATCTATGCAAAGTCAAAATAAAGCTTTGAATCTGGTATAGAGAGGGAGCAGAGAAGAATGACAATAAACTAACAATGCCAAATACCGGTAGAAAAAAAAGTAGTGCCTTCTTTCCAAAGACTGTATCTTGAAGCTCTTCATACCACCAATTGCCTGACTTTCGGTATGTTTTGTGAACTGTTTCTTCATTTTTTTCGACATGTGTGTTGATTTTTCAATTTCTTTCTTTCTTTAGAACTCTCCTTTTTCTTTTGCTTGTTAAGTTTCAAATTTTTGATCCATTTCATATTTCCCCTTCTCCTGCACTGCTGATCGCCTGCAGCACACAGAAAATGAGTACTCGAATGATCCGTCTGAAAAACTCCTAAAGGACATAAATGGAATTAAAACGAGAATAAGCGTACTAGAGAAGCAGCTACAGAAGGCTGCAAAATCCATGATACACATCAAGGTAAGTCAGAGATATTAATTAAAATCCTCAAAAATGGTCTGCAATTGATATCTCTTCTGCAACTATATTATCATACTTGACGTTGATATCATTGAAAAACCCGTTCATTCCCCTTTACAATAGGCCTGTCTGCATCAGCTCAAGTTTGCCAAATAACCCGCTATTTTCAGACTCTGGATATTATCCCGAAGCTCAAAATTGCCTCTTCACCAGACCGAAACGCTCATCACAAACTAGCTCGGACGGGCGGTAATTATCCTGCTATTTCCCAAATAGCGGGATATTTGGAGCGAGACCAAGATTTCTTGCGATATTTTCTCGACCGAATATCCCGCTAAATAATACATAGTCATTACAAATGGGGCATCATTGTAAAGGGTAATAAAGAGGCTTTTAAATGATACCAACATCAATTCTTTCAAAATCGAATATCAGTTGGGAAAACAAATGAAAAATTGCCCTGTGATATGTTTCAATTTGGAACCAAACTTTGCTGACTTTTGGCTAATCTTGAGAATTTCTAACTTGTCCCTGCATAGCCTTTAAACAAGGCCACTTGTCTGATAGACGCCGAGCGACTAAAACGAGACTAATCGCAAAAACCTGAGTGAACGAGAGAGCGATAAGCGCTTCCAAGTAGCCTTTATCAATCCAGGTTGGATTTCTTATGTTAACCTTTGTTTCCGACTGGAATTCTCTACCGAAATGGTAGCGTCCAATCAGCGAACGTATCCTCGCATCGGACGTCAGCATATAGTATCCATCACACACACACACACACACACGCATGCACAGTAAACTCTACGTAATACGAACATATGCTCTACTATGAACTAAGAATGACGTACAGGCTAAGACCTCTGACCTCTACATCGAACGAAAACGAGTTGGACTAGAGCGTATTGACATGCTAATATGTATCTATGAGTAATTCATGCGGAGCAGTGATATCTACATTGCAAAAGGCCTCGTGACGGTCGTCACTCGGTCGCGCGTTCACCCCGGGTATCTAGACTCATCTCAGCCGCTTAGCCAGAGTCACGAGGCCTTGTCAAAAGGCTAGTCCCTGCATTGATCAAGGTATTTTCATAGTAATTAAAAGCATTTTACATAACTAAAATTATTCATACTTAACTAGAGCAAATTAAATTCCTATCTTGGTACATCACTTGAGAGAGAAACCTATAAAAACGAATATGCATTGAGTGTTGCGTAGATTTTAGAAAGCAATATTGTGTCCCAGAAAACATTCTGAACCCTGCTGGCATATATCTTCTTTAAATTTTTAAATTCTACTTAAGCTTTATTCCGATTAGCATAGAGAAAATGGAAATTACTTGATAAATAATTTAAACTTGCAAATGCTGTAGTAGTCGCCGCCCGTGAAATGTCATGTATAAATCCGCTAACACTGTTGAGAATACTTAATGCAGGAAAGGAATTGAAAATATACATGTACCGGTAAATGTGGGATGGATTAGAAAGAATGATAAAGCTATAAAAGTTGCAAAATGTATTAAAAAAATGAAATATTTCTAGTCGCTCTTTCAACTTTGGTAATTAATTGCTCTGAAATGTACTACATGTGTGCTGTAACCCTAAACCTAATACCTATCCGCCAGTGTAAAAAAAAAAACTTTTCTGTGTGCGGGACCTCCTTTTTGGGATTTGGTTTATATATATGTAAAAGCGATATTCTCTAAGTGATGCTTGATAATTTGTATCCACAGTTCTTTGGGAGATTTCCAGAGCTAAATATTTAACTGCTCCCATGTATTTTGTCAACAGTAGTATCCTGATTTAATAGATAGATAGATTTACGCGTACTGAAAGTAAATTTTTCATGAAAAGAAGTAGCAATTTTGTATGGATCCCCCCCCCCCCATGTCGGTAGTATTTCATTGAGCTTTTTTCATCAAAGTATCTGCAGTCATGCTTTGTATACTTTTTTTCTTAAATCGTCAATCATACTGTATAGATAAAAATCATACCAATTCATCCAACCTTTTCATAAATCACTGGTTTAAAGGGAAAGTTTTATCATTCAACATTACCTGTTCAATTTGTTTTTATTTACTTATTTTTGTGCGTTGCTTTTCATGTTGTAGTGGAGTTATATTCTATTTGATTTTCTTCAAATAACATTTTCTTTAGGTTTCCTTAGTCCTTTGTTCATTGAAAGTGAAATGTTAACATAATGGCAGCTACTTATAAAATTCAACTCAAGGGTAATTTCAACACCCTATTGTACATTCCATAGATATGATGTTCAGATTACGTCATATGTCATTGTCATGATCACACATTTCAATAGGTGACACACTAGGCTATTGAAATTGCCTTGGGTTGATTTTTTTTAAAGAAGTTGCTAATATATTTGTTGTTTTAACATTTAGCATCAGTTTGATTTTGTTGTTTTGTTTTCCTTTTTGAGTTTATAAATTTGCTTACAATTTTTTTTTTTTAAAGTTAATCCCCAAAACTCAACGGAATGATTGTTGACTAGGTTCAGATAAGTGCAATGCATATCATGTACATAAATCGTGTATAGTATAGCGATGTAAATTTATGAGCATTTTTTTTTAATGGCCTTTGGGTGGGGGGGGGGCTATTTAGGATGTGTACAAATGCAAATGACAGGAACATTGTGAAAATTATCTGTGGTTATTCAAATTTCAGTTTTGTAAAAGAAACTTTTACCTTCCTTTAAAAAAGATTCTCTATTAAAGTTATTTGATCAATACAATTTGAAGTGATTTTATCATGAATGTACCCCTGTTGAATGTGTTGAAATGCACTATTTAAGGATGCCAGTTTTCAGGCAATAGCCTGAATTCAGGCCCTGGTGAGTTATTTTTAGACCATAGTTTAGGCTTTTTTGTGTACAAAATAGCTTATTCTAGGTGATTTTCAGGCCCTCTGATCAATTCTAACTGGCATCCCTGACTACTACATTTAGGGTTTGGTTCCAAGATCCTAGCCGTAATCTTATAGAAAGTTGCAATTAATTTGAATTGATGGCAGCTGTGTACTCCTAAGATATTAGTTTGGACTTGTAATGGATTCAAATCAGTCGCAACTCTCTATAGGTAGCACGTAGCAGGGCCTAGCTTATGTGATGTTTGGTTAGTTGTTAGTTTACCTGTCGGCATCTTTCATGTTACAGTCTCTCTTTTCTGCTCTCCCTTTTCTTATTGTTTCTGTCTGTCTGCCTGTCTCCATTTCTCTTTGTTTTTGTCCGTCTCTTTGTCTTTTTCTGCCTCTGTCCCTCTGATTCTGTACATCTCTAAGTGTGTTTCTCTGCCCCCTTTTACCTCTCCATCTATTTCTCTCTCTTATCTTTGTTTCTGGAGGTCTAATTTGTTTCTTGACTCTTTCTCCCCCTTTTTCTTAATATATACACAAGACACTTCCTTTTCTTTTGTTTTTGTCTCTTTTTCTCTTTCTCTCTCTCTCTCTCTCTCTCCCTCAATCTCTTTCTCTTTCTCAATCTCTCTCTTTTTCACTGGTGTCGGGCTAAATATCGAGTCAAGTCCCAAGCTTTGTCGGCTAATCCACTGTTCACCAATAAACGGGCAAATGAGATTGAATTTAGGAAGACTCACAAATTTTCTCCCTACAATCAGCCTTCATAGAGAGCCGATCATTTTTTGAGTGATGTCTGATCTGCTTTGCTCAATGAAATCTATGTCAAATGAAACTGACAAATGATAGTGATTTCATTTGTCTGCAGATACAGGTCTGTTTATTTCCATTTTACTCAGAATTACTCTTTCTTACAGGAACAATATGTCCCTGAAAAAGTTAGGTACATGCATTTTGTGTGTGTGCCTATGGAGCTTTTAAAGCTTTGAATATTCAATAACAGTGGTGATAACTTATTAGGGAATATTATATACTGCAATTTTTTCATTAGTACCACAGACTAATAACCATGAATGTCCCCCCCCCCCCAAAAAAAAGGGGGTGGAAGGTCACTTGGCAGAATACATTTAGGTGTGAGAGGCTAAAATAGCAAGAACTTTTTTTTGCAGGTTCGTATGAGATAGAATTGTAGTCTTTGTCCTCTTTGATTGCAGTTTGTTCTCCATAAGGTCTTTTTTCATTCCTCCTTAGCACTAGTGCTTAACCCTTTCTGTGCTGTGGTTAAACAAATATAAATAAAACATGTAAAAAGCTGCCTCTACCATCACCATTACCGCTACCTCTGATGGCAACGACAACAACACTGATATTGATAACTGTGATGTTGACAAGAACAAGAACAACACCAACAACCTGCCTCCTTAACTGATATATTCATATTTTCTGCCCCCCCCCCTTTCTTTTCTTCTTCCTTGAATAGATACACATATTTTCGGCAGTGATACACGTATTTTGCATACCTACTTCAACCCATCGGTTATGAGAACAGAGTGGTGTTTATAACAAACCTAGGGGAATGAGTACATTAAGCAGTCAATGGGTTAACAAAAATATAATACTCCAAATTTAACCGTCATTTATTTTTTCAAAAAGAGCATCTGTGCTCTGAGGACAGTCGTTACAATCTGTGAGAGTGTCAAACGAAACTGTCAAAAGTGACACTATTTAAAATGAGATCTGCTCACTCTGGAATTGCCCAACAATAATTGCTCTGCAAATTTTTCAGGTTTCTGAGATAAAACAAATAAAATCCATACCTTTGCACTGTCTTTCAAAACTCAATGCTTTCAGATTGTGAAACTTTACTGCAACCACCCTACAATAATCCTTCCTTTTATCTTATGTTGATAATGAACAAACATGTATATATTTTGATGTTTTTTAAAAGAGAGTGAAATCAATGAAATGAAATAAAAGCTCTCCAAACTTGAATCTCAGGGTTTCTGAGACAAAACAAATACATGTACCATTGAAAATGTCCTATAAAATAAAATGCTTGCTGATCGCCTAAAAGAAATTTTAGTTGCTGTATAGAGTCTGTCTTTACATGAGTGAATCCTCATTTTAACAAAATATATAATTTTCCTTTTGCTATTTAAAGAAAGTGAAAGTTGCTGCTTTCACTTTATTTGATCACAATGATAACAACAACAACAACAACAAATGTTTTGTATCCCCTAATGATATACATGGACTGTAAATGCTAAAGCTTATGTAACGGAATCAAACAATAAATCTGAAGTTTCTATAACTTATCAGGCCTAAAATTTTAATATTTTTAGGGCAAGGCCACTTTTCTGAAGGGCACATTCCTATATTACAGCACAAATAGGAAGAATTGGAAAGGGCTGAAAAAATCTCCAAGGCCAATGAGAGGGGCATTGAGGCCAATCAAAGGGGCATCCACGGCCATGGCCTTGGTGGCCTTGGATTAATTTGAGCCCTGATTTATTCACCATTGCCATAAATGTAAACCTCAAATAGTTTCAGCAGTCTTTTCCCCAATCTAATGTGTATCATATCTTTCTTCATAATAGAAAAAGAAATAAGTTCATTCTTTTCTGCCTGACATAATTTCTTTTTTGCATATTTTCATTAACTTGCCTAACAATTTGCATGCTGTATGTTTTTTGTTTTGTGATATCTTGTCTCTTTCAATCTGAATGGGCAAACATCCAAACAGGACTAGAAACAGATTTATAAAGAATTAAATAATTAAAAACTAGCTCAAATTACTAAAAATGAATATGCATTAGTCTGTGCATTTACATCGTAAAGTCTATAAGCTTGCTTTACCCACGGTATTATACTAAAATGGGTGTTTGTAGTGTAAGTACGGTAGGTTTTAGATTCAATTTTTCAAATTCTCCTAATTTATATGAAATAAAAACAAATACAGTCAAACCTATCTGATAAGGCCATCCACAGGAAAAACAAAATGTGGCCACTACAGACAGGTGGCCTTTCTAGATGGGTTCTTCAACACGCATTCAGGGGCGTCGCCAAGGGGGAGGGGGGTGTGTGAGGGGTGCGACACCCCTCCACCTGTCAGGATATTGTCGGTAAAATTGCGCTGCCGTCAGGAAAAAAGAGAAAAGGGGGAGGGGAAAAAAGAGAGGGAAAGGGAAAGAAAAGAAAAAAGAAAAGGAAAAGAAAAGAAAGACAGGAAAAGAAAGGAAAGAAAGGAAAAGAAAGGAAAGATAAGAGAAGAAAGAAAGAGAAAAAAGAAAAAGAGGGAGGAGAGGAAAGAAAGGAAAAGAAAGAAAAGGCGGAAAAAGACAAAAAAGAGTAAAAGGGAAACAAAAGAAACGGGGGTGAATACACAGCAAGACGCAAGCCAAATACACAAAGGTGTGACTGAGGCATTAGAGACCGGTTTTTCAGAACATTCAATTGTACAGCAATAAACTTGAGAGAACAATAGAGGATTTGGGAGTTTAAATTCAGTGTGGTTGAACCACTTACCGGTGGCAAGAAACAAGAAAAGACCTTGAGGCGATAGGAAGGGTAAGAATACGGTACAACTGTCAACAAAGACCACCAAAGGGGAAAAGAAAACGACGGCCTTTAGAGACCGGTTTTTCAGAACGTTCACTTGCACAGCAATAAACATATTTATGGCAACCGTTCTAACATTTATTCCTATTTCTTGATATCAAGAATTACCATTGCTTTACTACAGAAAAATCAATAAATGTTAAAACCGCTTGCCATAAATACGCAGCAAGACGCAAGCCAAATACACAAAGGTGTGACTGAGGCATTAGAGACCGGTTTTTCGGAACATTCAATTGTACAGCAATAAACTTGAGAGAACAATAGAGGATTTGGGAGTTTAAATTCAGTGTGGTTGAACCACTTACCGGTGGCAAGAAACAAGGAAAGAACTTGAGGCGATAGGAAGGGTAAGAATACAGTACAACTGTCAACAAAGACCACCAAAGGGGAAAAGAAAATGACGGCCTTTAGAGACCGGTTTTTCAGAACGTTCACTTGCACAGCAATAAACTTGAGAGAACAATTGAGGATGAGGGAGGTTAAAGTCAGTGTGGTTGAACCAGTTAACGGTGGCGAGAAACATAGGAAAGACCTTGAGGCAATAGAGTGGGTAAGAAAGGTCATATGCTTGGAAAGGTTTGATATCAGAAGTAATGATTAAGTCTGTCTCGGGCCAAAGAAGCAGCAAGGCAGACAGTTTGGGAAAGCAAAGTCAAGAGGCGAGAAGGAACTGAAAGGAAAGACTCTGAAGCAATAGGAAGGCTAATAATACAGTCCGACCTGTCCAGAAGAGGAATAGATAAGTGACCTTTATCGATAGGTTCATCTAAACGCGTATTTATTTAAGTTTGTGTCGCTATGGAATCTCCAAGAATATAGACTCATGCTGGTTTTGAGAAACTGGCCTGTAGTTACTTCCCATGAAATAAGATCACCTTATCCCTGCCACAGCACTAATGTCCTTCTGCAAGGCATCGATCTAGAGTTGTCGCTATCCACCCAGGTGATGTAAATGGACACTTGTATGATATTCCTTGAAATCCTCTGTGCATTGATGATGGTTGATGGTGCTGAAACCAGGATGATAATTTCCAAAGCTCCTAGGAAGCACATAGGAATGTTGTACACAATGTAGCATGAGCTACACAAGAATGCAATATGATGATAATTTCCAAAGCTCTTTGAAAGCACATTGGGACGTTGAATCACACTATAGCATGAGCACAAGAATGCAATATTATCCATGTTATTTGTCTTCTTTCTCTTATCAGACCAAGTCATTACCAGGAGAGGCGATGGATCCCGAGTTTGAAGATGGCGAGGCAGCTACCTCTAAGATGCTTGGCATGGAGTCTGTCACCCCTATGGAAGGAGTGGTAGAGGCCAGTGTGCTAGAATCAGATGTAAGTATCTATCTAGACAATTCTATTCCGAGGCGCACAAGAAAAATAGAAAGAATAAGAGAGTTTGGATGAGTGTGGTTGTGCAAGTACAGGGTATTGTTGAAAAAGATGAGATTTCAGCTTGGATTTAAAGGTCTCTAAGGAAGTTTTGATTCTCAAATTAAATGGTAAATTATTCCAAAGAGAAGATGCTGCAGCTGAAAAGACCCTTTCACCACAGGCACTCAGGTCATGGGGATCTTAAGAAGATGCTGGTGTGATGATCTTAGACTACCAGCTGGTGTATAAGGCATAACAAGGTTTCGTAAATAGTTTGGAATAGTTTGGATTTACAGCCTTCCATGTTGGGTATGGTACCATTGATATTGTTTGAGTAATGAACGTCCAAAAATTCTTTGTCCTTCAAATGCTAGCACTTTAGCCTCACCATCATCGTCCTTATCATCAGTATCCTAATCATCGTCATCATCATCTTTATGACCTTCATCATTATGCCGTATAATGTATAATTTGGTTTGATCATCTTTTCTCACCAAGCAGGCCAGAGTGACGACCGACTCTGCGGACATGCCTCAGTTCCAGATGGCTACCGTCGAGAGGATCGATTTGTTCAGCGCCCCTGCAGTCTCCGAGGTGCACTCCCTCCACGCCCCTGGACCCCCACCTCAGGGCCAGGGCCAGATGAAAATCATGTGTATAGACGAAGACGACTTCCACTTCGATACTGAACCGGTAAGATATCTATAATAATAATAATAATATGGATATTTATATCGCGCCAGGATCCGCCGGGCTCTGACGCTCATGGCGCTGTACATATTAAAATCACGAACATATCACTTTCTTAACTCAAGTAAAGGTAAACTACAGCAACACAAATTGTTACGCCACAATTATAATTGTCACAATTAAATAGCACTGTTTAGAAAGATAAATATGTGGTAGACAAAATGCTTTGTTGACATGATCCTAACAAATGATAACTTTTTTTCAATGAAGTTTAGTTATCACATCCAAAGGATATTATGTCTTTGGAAGAAGACAATCCAATATTTGGCAGGTAAGTTTACCATGGTTGATTAAACACTAGGCTTTATATACACATAGTTTTTAACTACAAAAAGTAAAAGTCGTCAACAGGATTCTCTCAAATAGTTAGCATTTTGGGGGTCATTTTAGTTATGTATGAAGAACATCATGTATATGGGCAAGGCAAACTTCCGATCCAACAACAAACTGGCTACTATCTATCCTCTATCTCTTTCTCTCTCTCTCTCTTTCTCTCTCTCTCTCTCTCTCTTTCTCTCTCTATAGTCACGTAACCTCCAAAATATGTTAGTGTGTGTTTTAAGTTCATGCTCAATCCATGTAGTATATTTGTTGCTCTTTATTTAAACAATACAGATTTCAGGTCTTTTTACTAATTTATTCCCTTCTTTATTTTCATACTTTATTCTTAGTTGTATATGTGGTTGTTTGAGCTGTGCACCTTTTTATGCCTCCGTTACGAAGTAGCCGGAGGCATTATGTTTTCGGGTTGTCCGTCCGTACGTACGTCTGTACGTACGTACGTCCCGTTCTCGTAATCGCGTTATCTCAAGAACCGACGGATGGATTCCTACCAAACTTTGGTCATGTATGTAACTTGTAGAGCCAATGAACTGATTAGATATTGGGGTCACGAGGTCAAAGGTCACAGGGCTCATTATGTATGTAAAAATAGCTTGTGATCATGTTATCTCAAGAACCAATTGATGGATTCCCGCCAAACTTAGGTCATGTATGTATCTTGCAGAGCCAATGAATTGATTAGATTTTGGGGTCATGAGGTCAAGGTCAAAGGTCATGGGGCTCATGTGTGCAAAAATGGCTTGTGATTGCATTATCATTAGAACCGATGGATGGATTACCATCAAACTCAAGACATGTATGTATTTTGCATTTGGGGTCATGAGTTCAAAGATCGAAGGGTCATACATGTATATGAGAAATAGCTTGTAATCATGATATTCTGAGATCCTGTTAATGGATTACAACCGAACTTGAATTTGAAATATTTATTCCGTTATGGTTTGTAAAATTGCTCTATGATGGAGGCATCACTTTCGACTGCGCGCAGTCGAAGTTCCATCGGCTCCGGAAGTAAGTCGAAATGCATCATTTTACCTAAAAGTCAATTCTGCATTTTGCTCCAAGATTGATAGACTGTTTCATGCTTTTGTCCTTGTTTGAGCTTGATATGTGTGTTTGTGTTGCATTCATCATCGTTTGGTTTCGCAAAGAGTTCAAACCGTCCAATCACTTGAGGTATTGCGGGTCATGTGACTTTGTGACGTTCAGTATCTTAGGCTGGGAGACAATTTAATTTTAAGACAATTATGGACAATGATTTAAAATGTTCCACTAAAAATAGAATGTAAAGGTTTATTTGGATATTTCTTTAGTACTTACACTATTTAAAGTGATTTATTATAAAGGATTTATAGTTACATTTAGATATTATTATACTACAGGGTAATATATACCGTAATTAACGTTGTATCAACCGCCCTCGTGTATTAACCGCACCCCTCTTTTTCGCCCTAAAAAAAAAAAAAAAAAAAATTGCTGACTTTTTTTTTTGCCGACTTAAAAAACAGTAGAGGGCCTAGGATAGAACCTTGTGGTACGCCGTGTAATAGAAGAAAAATTGGAGGAATTATTATTATAAACTACAAATTGAAATCTATCAGAAAGATTACTTTCAAACCAAGATGACAGACAAATTTGAGTGTTGTTCTAGTTTCCGAGTGGTGAGTCAACACACCGATTACTGAGCTGGGAGACATTGCCAGGCATATAGCGCTAGGTGGAGGGGCATAAATCGAAGAAAAAAAATTTCGGCGGCAAAAAGGTGTGGTTAATACACCGTTAATTACGGTATTCTATTGCACTGATAGAGGGAGACTTCAAATTCTCCAAAAGAAATATCCAAAATAAGACCACTAAAACATTGCACTTTCATTTTGTAGAGTGCAGTTCTATTATAACAGTGACTTTCAGATTACTTAATCCGAAATCAGGGGGATTCCCTAACTTTGCATGAGCACAGATGTATTTTAATGATAAAGTAAAAAGAAAAAGAAAGAGAATAAAACATGAACAAAAATAGAAAAATAAAATATCAACCAAGTTTGGGATCAAAGCTTGGTATAAAAATCTATCCATCCATGCACTGATTTTTTTCACAAGTCACTTCAAAGGACTTGACATTATCTCAAGAGGTTGTAGGTTTAGGATTGTTTACGATACCACCAACACAAGACCTTATCAGCAGAAAGATCATTCATTCCAGACTGCCGCTCCATCCACGGGAGTAGATGTAGGAGCCGGTAGGATGAGAGCATACAGAATTATTTTGGAATTCTGCAGAGAAAGAAGAATTATTGCATTTGTATAGCTAATAACTTTAGTAATACGATTTTAGAATAGTATTCAAATATCTATCAACACATTCAGAAGTCAGAAACTTTGCCATCTTATGCCAATTAAGTGAGACCAATGATGCGAACATCTGTGAAAGATTATTCAATTAAGCTTTTAGGTCTTCTTTAATAACATAGGGGCTGGGTGTGCAGGAAAGGAGTACAGAAAAATAGTTCATAGATCTCTTCTACATTCTCGTAAGGAATGATAGGCAGGGATAAACCCTGTCTTTCAGCATAAATACACCTACCATATTCTTTGGGGTGAGGTTTCCTTTAACCCTTTTCCCTTCAAAATTGGGTTTAACCAAGGGAGTTAGCCGAGGTCTGAATTTTTGTTTGTTAAATTTGATCTTAGACCTAGAATCGGGTTTAACTGAATAAGTAGAAAACGGAGCACAATATGCATAGCTATGGCCTTCTGGCTTTTAACAGAAGACGTAGATGGTACGCTATACTGCTGATAAGGTCTTATGTCACTCTCTTGTATCATGTATAAGCTACACCAACATACGTCAGCATCACCACATCAAGAGGCACTGCTATACATTCTAAAAAGTCCACACAAATTTATTCATTAAGGTGATATAAACATCTGCCAAAATCATAGCTGACAAAGGAAGTTCAAAGGTCATATCCTGTTCTATTCTATGGCGGGCAAGGTTTCAGGATCAACCTATATATTACTTTTAATACAACCTTGCATAATGTGGAAGGGTCGATATACTGACATGATAGCAATTTACCCTTTAGCTGCAATGCTGCAATCTGTTTCATTATACACCGTATTGCTGAAAGAATCACTTTCTACATCTATAAATCTGTGCAGATGCATAAAGGCTTATTGATTACATGTAGAATAAATCTGCAATATTACTTACCATGGCAATAAGGCTATGCTGTCGATAAGGTATAAATTATTCATAAACAATCTTCACAGGGCTCAACACTAATGTGGGTTTGGGACAAGCAGGGATGTGTCCTTTATGAAGATCGAAATGATACATCTTTATTTCTCCCAAACCCTCCATAAAACATTAATTAAACATTAATAAATAGAAGAGATGAAACGTGATACTGGTCCTGTTAACCAAACCCTGAAATTTTTCACCCTGGAGACTACTATTTGAAGTAGAGATGTCAAGGTCAAGTGGATTCGTCGCTGGACTGTGAATCACATGGTTCGCGGTTTGGCCCCACTGCGGCACATATATCCTTTGGCAAGATATTAATCTGCATTTGCCACTCTCCACCCAGGTGTAGTAAATGGGTATCCTGTAGGGAGAATTTCCTTGAATGCTTGAGCGCCTTCTCATGGTAGCTAGGCTAAAGGCGGGTTAATAATATGATATAAGGGCCCTCTGGGAGAACAGTATTTATACTGATAAGGCTGTAAACAAGACACGTTATTATTATTATGTATATTACCAGATTCATCTGGTTCTGTGGTCATTGGTGAAGGCTCATATACGAGAGGTCCTGGGTTCAAATCTTGCTCGGTGCTTACATCCTTGGACTAGGTGTTTCACCCACATTTGTCCCTCTTGACCCAGGTTTATTCAAATGGCAATGCTGGGATAGTAACAATTGCAGGGCCCGTTGGAAGAACATTATGAATACCAACGTGGCTATCATGCTGGGTAAAAAAAGAAAAGAAAAATTAAGATAAAAAAAGAACCAAATGAAATTAAATGAATGAAACAGAGGCCTAAGTTATGAACATCCGATACTTTGCTCCAAGACATCCAAGAAAGAACAAATGTATGAGGTACTGGTTAACAATACAAGATGGCTGCCCTTCAAATTTCAGACTTATAAGAAGGGTATTTCCAATTTGACAATGTGAAAGATAAATCATGTTGTCATATATAAACTAAGCTTTTACATGTTCATGATATGATTGTCTCCATTTTTTCAATGTTAAGCGTGTGTGTTGCCTGTGTGTGTGGCATTATGCAGCCGTCTTTATATCAATGTTACATTCATGTTTTCCTCTTTTCCTGAGCAAAATACTATTAATTTACATATTTTGAGTAGTGCCCCAAGAGTAAAGGTACTTGGGAGAAAAACAGAAATTAGGGATATATTTGAGAGTGTGACAAATGGGAGAGTTATTCGTCACCACATCACAATTCACTGACATAAATGCCAATTTGAGATTCGCACAGATGTAGTGATCTCACATTTTAAACATCCATAACTTTCTTATTATATATTGGTCCCATTTATATCAAACATTTTCAATTCTGTCTCTCAGATTTTTCTGCTTTTATTTAAATGAACTTATTTCAAAGATTGGATTGCCCTTCACGAGACAATTTAACATACATTTAGAATAAAGTTCTTAATATATATATGTGCAATTTAATTTATTTCATTTCTAAATTTTGTTAAAATGTAAGCTTTGCTTAGATGTACATGTACTTCTGCATTATATGCAATTACATGTATGTAGTATCAAGAAAAGGGTAATTCTAATCTTATAATAATTTTAACATTATTAATCGCCAGGTGATTTCCATTTGTTTTGATATACTTAAGAAAATAATGTGATCAAATGTAATTCTAACATTTTAAGAATATTGCAGTTATCTTTAACTTGTTGACATAACATTTTAAATTTTAAATATGAGGAACGTGAGTTTATTTCTTTGAATTGAACTGTTTCAGAATGCAGAATGTGTATCTTGTAATTGTTTGGCACAAAATAACATCTTAACTAAAGGGCACTACTTTCTTTTAGTAAATTCAGCTCACCTTTTACTAACATGTTCTTTATTTTTGGTTACATTATTCAGAAGTGTTATTTTTGTTATATGAATGTATAGCAAAGAATCATTGTGTTGCCATTTGTGACTGCTTCATTTCATGGAAGAATGCCATAAGTAGAATCCATGATTAATTCTTGATATCGATTGGAATTAATATTGTGCTATCTACCGCAACGAGTGATAGTTTCAGGTATATCTTATTATGAGGTTTCTATAAAGATATAACTAGGAACAAGACATTGAAAAACTATTTATGATCATATATATTATGTTGCCCTTAAATATTTGAATGATTTTCCCTCTTTCATAAAATGTTTGTGAGAAATGTTATTCTTGATAAGTAAAGATTATATCTTCTCAAAACTTTACTGATAGGGCATCCTATTTTCAATTCAGACATCCAAATTTAGTCTTGGCTCTAAAAGTTTGAGTGCTACAATGTACTTGTAGACATGTGAATCTGACATTTCATGACGTGAAGCTGTTTTCATCCATGAAAAATATATGTACAGGGTGTATTTATGCTAAACCTTTATTTCTTGGGCAAAATCTACGCGTTTTCACCTGTCACCTGACCACATGTCACACTCAACCCAGGTGATGTCAATGGGTACCTGGCAGGAATTATTTTTTTGAAATGCCAGAGCGCCTTAATGGCAGCACAGCTAAAGCCGGGTAATAATCTCCAAGTTCGGAAGCGCTTAGTGATTGTAATACGCGCTATATAAAGACTGAGTACTATTACAATATACATGTGTTGTTTTCTTCTTTGTGGTTTTTTTGTTTTGTTCTTATGTTCCTAGTTTCCCCTGGTTTTTTCTGTGAGAAAGGCCCAAGGGTCGTAGGAACTCAACATTCCTTTTATGTCCATCCAGGCAACTTCAGGAAGAGCAGGAGGGGAATTTGAATCATTTTTTCTTATTTTAGATCTCATGTCTTCATTACAGTAGTGTGTCTTTTGAATGCTAAATAGAGAATAATAATAACCGTTATTTATTGCACTCTTTTACAGCCTGAAGACCATGGGCCATTCAATGAACTTGATCAGCTTCAGAAGAAGTCAGCACACATGGCAGTATTCATACACTATCTCATATCCAACAGTGACCCCTCAAGTCTGGTAAGTTGAAAAGCCATCCACAGGCTAAACCACTGGTCGCGTCTTATATTTTCGTACCACAGCGAGCCCAGATTCCAGTTTGAACTCCTTTCCATACATAACAAGCTATGAAAGCTTGCAAAGAGGTCACAAACAATTAGACTTTGGTTATTTATTGCTTTGCCTCACTATTTATAAAGGCAAACAAACTAAAGAAATACTGAGATTCGAACCCTGAAGTCTACTCCAAAGTTCTTAGACTCCTTACCGATTGCGTTTTATGTAGGTTGTCTTTTCAAACTAAAACGTTTTTGTTTGTGTTAATGTTACATTAACACAAACAAAAACGTTTTAGTACAGTACAGTACCTAAGATATCTAGTAGTATATCACTGTGTATTATGTATTGAGTATATGTTTTTATTTGTTGTTGTTGTAATTTTTACCATGTATTGTCACTCGCCTACAGGGCTCCTTTGAAAAGCAGGCCTTGTGGCTCTGAAAGGACTACCCTGTTTTTTAAAGAAGACTGAATAAATAAATACATGAATAAATAAGTTGAGCTAACAATGAGTTTATGAAAGTTTGATTTGTATAATTACTTTCACCCTATTAACAACCCTACCGGATTCCATGTGCGCATGCGCTGGTTTCCTTTGCGAGTGCGCATGCCCAGGTTTCCTTCGCGAACACAATGTGGGCGCGCTATGGTACAAAATAATAAGACTCCCCCCGGTCAGACCTCCCTGATTATATAATGATGACTGTGATAATAAATCCCTCCCAAATGGGCCATGTTCGTTATGTAACCAAATTAAACGCCTACGTCCTTGTGAAGTGCGTCGAAACAAACGTGTTTTATTCACCTGTTACAAATAATTGTTTCTGTAATAGTCAAAATGCTAATAGCATGCATTACCTGTTATGTAGGGCAATCAATCATGTTTGTCCAACCTAGCAACAAGTAATGTTGCAATTTGCATTCTTATTATTGAAATGCAAGGATATATAACGGGTGAATGCAATATCCCGTTGCTGGGTAAATGTGTATAAATATTTATACATTTTGAAAATCGTCTATTACTTGGATCCTTGTTATTTATTTGGAAAATGAATACCGGTAGACCTTTTTACTAATGTATTTCAGTTTATCCAGACATGACTAGCCGTGTTGACGCGATGGCAATTTTGGTTGGCATAAGGTCGTGTTTAGTGCTAGTCAGCGTAAATATGGTAAAGGTCGGCGAAGTGACCGTCTGAACGATAGTAGTCTTAGCTTCGTCGACCTTTACGCCGACTGATAATACTCCTGGAGTTTTCCAAGAGAAACGCGCTAACACGACTGGAGGGTTGTGTAGTTGACCGTGAGGATGCTCTCACTTGGCACTCTGAGTATCTGTGACCTTTCACATGGGTTGTTTGTTTACAATCTAAAATGAACATTAGATTCCGCGCAGTTAAGAGGCCGACCCTGGGTTGAGGTCGACTAGTGCGGGTCCAACCACTTCCGGAAGTTACGCGAGTGAGTCCAAGTAACAGAGTATGAAAAACTAATGGTGTAATTCAAATATTTATGGAATATTTATTGCTGCAGGAAAAAACCTGCGCCGACCAGGAAGCCCCGTTGAACATGGCTATCGTCTCCCAAACCCCTCGCTATCAACTATTTTTTAATGTGCATAGCATTTTTATGGATGGAATTCCCTGTTTAGTTGTTACTTTGTGGGACAATCCTCTGGCATCCTTTTACTCGTCAAGATTAACTTTTGTTTAGAATGTATGCATAAACAGGTCTATTGGGAAATAATTTTATTGCTGCAAAAAACGTGAGGTCTGACCACTTGTTATTCTTATCTTTGAGAGCTGACCAAGCCTATAGAACACGAAGAAGAGGAAGACAAAGAGGAATTAGAGGGAGGAGGAGGAGGGAAGCAGGGAGGGAGAAAGTAAGAGAGGAAGAGAAAGAGAAGGAAAATAAAATAAAAGAATTTTAGATTAGCAATTTTCTTGACTCACATTTGATTAATCATCATGTATAATAATGTATAATTCATTTCTTCCCTCTTTGCATTTGTTTTGATATACAGTTTTTCTACCTAGTAACAGATTCATATGCCAATGGTAATTTGAGGGATATGAAGAAATGGGTCTACGACATCTTTTCAACTTTCTTGGGAAGTGCAGGGGTAAGTAGGGGACATTCCTGAATTCATACTAGCCAATTAGAAGGGTTGAGTAAATCAAGTAAAAAGGATAGTGACAGAAATCGTATGATGAATATATTACTGTTTTTACCAGGAGATACCGGGCTATTTGAGGTCTTAATACGGACGGGGGGGGGGGGGGGGGGGGAGGGGGGGGGGCATTATACCCCCCCCCTTAGATCTCGGCCTACGGAGGTCCAATTAATGTGGAAATTAGCATGGTGATAGATTGAAGTATTTTTAATAAGATGGTTAGTTTATTTTTGTTAATGTTTTTTTAAAAATTAATATTTTGATGACAATATGCATTTTTTTCTTCAAAAATGCGTGATTTTAAATATTGCATGGGCAGATTTGATTTGAAATTGCTGTTTTAGTTGAGTAATAACATTAATCAATTGAAATATAATATTTTCTAATACAATCATACAAATAAACATACACACACACAGGTACAAATATGTTTGCTACAAGTTGTTTTCATATGAAACTATAGTTTGTACAATATTTTGTGGGTGAAAAGCGTCAGTTTCGTTTATACAGTGCGTCTCAGAAAAAATGAAACCGAGAATTATCAATGTTTTATCACAACTTAGTCACATTTATAATTAATAAATGACACATATTTGTAAAGCTTAGATCTTCCTCTTTCATTTGATGCAACTTATATGATGCATATTTTACGCATGAGTGAAGAAGAGAGGCAACCAGAAAGTCATTTGGCGGACGGTATCTGAATTTCAAAGATAAAATCACATTTCTAGAAGGTTGAGTTTTTGCCCTTCATATGACACCTCAATCAGGAAAAATGAGCAAGGAATGACAAAGTTCTGTTTGTTTAAAGTAGTGCTTGCATTTCCATAATTTTATCAAACGAATTCGTTTTCACTGGCTACCTGCCGTAGCAACAAGCAGAATCGACAACAGACTTGTTTCGTTGACAATCAGCCATGCATGGAGTCTTTTGTTTTGTTTTTTCTGGGACGCACTGTATTTATAATTACCAATTTCTTATGTATTATACTGTTTTTAACTTCTTATGTATTTCATTATGTGAATAAAAAAATAATTGGCCAATACTAAACAAATATAATCATGAATGTATGACTGCATTACATGAACTAAATCACTCATGATTTTGATAAAGATCATATAGGAACTATAAATATACTTACACACGCACATTTGTGAGAATTACATATTTTGATTGACATGTAATGATATTTTGTCACCTAACACCCGAACCATAGGTCCGCCCATAATAAATTTGGTATTAAAATGTGTGGGAGACATGAGGAAAAAACTCATGAAATTTCAGCGCCACAGGTTAGGGGTTTTGATGCAGCGGCAACAATTTGACAGGGAGGGGCCATTATACCCCCCCCCCGTCCTTATCAGGGTTAAGTAAAAAGTGCAGGGATAAGTAGGGGACATTCCTAAATTCATAGCCAATAAGAAGGGTTGAGTAAATGAAGTAAAAGGATTGTGACAGAAATAATATGATGAATAAATTACTGATTGTTACCAAAAGATATAGTTATGTAGTGAAATTGACAGTAAAACCACCCTTCTGGTTTGCCTTTTGATAATGCTTAATTGATTGTTATGTTTTCAGTCATGTAGACGTTGATGTATTCTTTCAATGTGTGTCTTTCCTCGCAGTATATTTCTAAAAATACATGTAAATAAATACCATCCTCATATCTTGATTGCTGTCATTGTTCTGATGACCATATCAAATCACTGATAATACATCTTGTGCACCTTTCTGTCTCTTGTTTTGAAAACATCCAGCCTCTAAGAATACAGATGGAAGAGAGTCTAGTGAACAATATAGGTAAGTTGCGAAAGTATCAACACTTTGTATGGTTTCGAGTTTGAAGTTTGAGTTCATTGGTTTCACATTTCACATGCAGCTTCAGTACAGATAACACAATATATACAAGACATATTGTGTCATAATTTAAAAAATTATTATGGTATTAAATTGACATATTATCAGACTACAAAATTACATATCACCAAATATATTTGACAACTATTATCATTTAAAAAGAAACCCACACAGGAAAAGTACATAACTGTTAAACGTACAGGAACCTATATAAAAGCATTTTGTAAGAAATAATTAATGCAAGCACCCTTTTATTCATTGATGTGTTGAAAATTTAGCATGCTTTTTTCAAAGTCTAACAACAAGGATTTTTGTTTAATTTTTTTAGAATCGTAATGGATTCTATGAATCTGATAGAACCAGTTAGATGATGAAAACCTGTCTAGAAAAAAAAATTAAATGGATTTTAAGATCTATTTTGTATCATCCCATTTCAACAATTGTCTTTTTACTTTTTTGGATGTTTTTTCTTTTATGTAGTAAATGGATCCATCAACTTTCAAGAATCTATAGAAATGAAAATTAAAAATGAATGTAAATATGAAATGAAATGATAATGGAAATGGAGTTGGAAATGGAATTGGAAATGGATATGGAAATGGAAATGGAAATGGAATTGTAAATGAAAGTGGAAATTGAAATTGAAAAGGAATTGGTAATAGCAATGTAAATGGAGCTCAAGATGGCGCACTTCTAGAGACAACATGCATTTTTGCGAAGTGAGAAAACCCGAGGAAAAAAAGCAGAAATGTCTGCTAGGAAAAGGATCTTAGAGAACCTAAATACCATCGCTAAATACTTTGAACAACCTGGAGACAAATCAGATAAAGAAACATAAATTATGGACAGTAGCGGGGACAAAATGGATACTCAAAGTATGAGTGAAGTACCTGCCGGTCACATCGATAAATCTATCCCCGAAGCTCTGGGCGTGGAATCTGCCATCAGTACGATGGACCATGTTGACAAGAAACGACGAACAAACGGCAACGGAGATCAGGCAAGTAACACCGCAGCTAATGATACAAAGGAATTGCTTATGACGATTATTAACAAAATAGACAATACAAACAGTAAAGTGGACAAAATGAATAATAACTTGACATCCAGACTAGATGTGGCTCTGCAGAAGATGGGCGAAAACAGGAAAGACATCGACGAATTGAAAGACAAACAACAGCACAATGATTTTGAGCTTAATGAAACAAAAGACAGAGTAAAAGAGCTTGAGAAAGAAAATCAAAGAATGAAGGAACGTTTGGTTGATCTTGCAGCTAGAGAAATGAGATGCACAGCTGTTTACTTTGGCTTTCCTGAGGGCTGTGAGAAAGGAAATTGTGAAGGGCTGATCCAGTCGTTTGCAGAGTCACATCTGGATATGCAGGGGCAAGACCTACGTATAGAGAGAGCGCATCGCTCTGGGCTGGCATCTAAAAGAGGGGCTCCTCGCCCCATAATGGTGGCTTTCAATCGGTACACGACGAGAAGTGCCATCCTCGCAAGTGCCAGAAAACTCCTAAAAAACAAACCTTTTGTGTATGAGGACAAGGAAAAACCCATTTTCATTGATGAAATGCTACCTAAGGAGATAAGAGACCTACGAAAGAAGATGTCACATACCAGACAGAAGCTGAAGGAAGAGCACGGAAGGGCTTACTTCAAATATCCAGCAAGGCTCTTCTACCGCGACAAGCAAACACAGAAGGAAGTGGAGTTTAAGAAAGGTTGAAAATTAAAGACACCATCAACAGAAAGAAGAAGAATTAAAGCAACAAGTAAGGAAAGAGCAAGATGATAAAACAACAAAAGGCACTTTTGATTAAGTTTGTTGAACAAGGAGGGTTATATCAGATAATTTTTAACAACGCGATGTGTCGCTTGAGCTACGATGAAAGAGGCTGAGGGAACAACCTCATGCACACCTTTTTTTGTGCATTTTTTCCTATTGTAACTGTTTATGTTTTTTGTTTGAAATAGTGGGACCAACATTTGATGGTTACATGATGGACAATGGATTTGAAATTAATGACGCATAATGTAAATGGATTAGGGGACTTCAAGGCTAGGAAGCGATACTTCAATTTCCTGTTAAAGTTAAAAAAGGATGTAACTTTACAGGAAACACATTCCACCGAAAAGAACGAAATCTTGTGGAGAAATCAAATCAGATCAAACATAATATTCAGCCACTGAACATCCATGAGCAGAGGAGTGTGTATAATATTCAGAAGAACTTCGGACATTAAACTTATTGACTCGGTCAAAGATAAAGTAGGACGCTTTTTATGTATCAAAGTTGAAATATACAAGAATTTTTTTGT
This sequence comes from Strongylocentrotus purpuratus, assembly GCF_000002235.5. Taxonomy (NCBI): domain Eukaryota; kingdom Metazoa; phylum Echinodermata; class Echinoidea; order Camarodonta; family Strongylocentrotidae; genus Strongylocentrotus; species Strongylocentrotus purpuratus. The sequence continues at coordinate 36,962,224 of NW_022145594.1, forward strand.
TATAGCCAATTTTTATGCACCCAACAATGAAAAAGAGCATGTAGAGTTTTTTAATGGTTTTAATTCAATACTGCAAGAATTTAATAATGAAGGTCATACATGTATAATAGGTGGTGATTTTAATCTTATTCAGGATTTGGGCATGGATAGAGAAGGGGGTGCTATGAAAACAATTTGGAAGCATTCTTGTACCCTGGTAGACAGTTTGAAAGATTATTTTCATATTATCGATATTTGGAGAGTAAGAAACCAAACAACTAAAAGATTCACTTGGAGGAGATATACACCATATGTCCAATCAAGACTAGACTTCTGGCTAATCACAGAAACTTTGCAAACTGACGTTGTAGAAAATGATATATTTCCATGTGTGCTGTCAGACCATGATTATGTTACATTGCACTTACATGTTAAGAAACAGAGAATGGGGCCTTCATACTGGAAATTCAACAACAGTCTATTAAATAATGAGGAGTTTGTTGAGGCTCTTAGTGACAATGTCTCTTTATGGGTTGATGAATATGAACATAAACATGACAAAAAAATGCTGTGGGACTGGCTAAAATATAAAATACGAGAGTTTACTATCCCATTTTCAAAAAAGAAAAAATGTGAAAAGGAAAAGCTGAGACAAGAGCTAGAGGAAGAGCTGAAAAAAATATATGAAATGGAAGGGGACAGTTTGAAAGAAGAAACTTTAATTAGAAAGAAACAAATTGAAGAGAAATTACATAAAATTTACGACTATTTTGCGGATGGGGCAATTTTGAGGTCAAAGTGCACTTGGTATGAAAAGGGTGAGAAAAGTAACAAGTACTTTTTATCATTAGAGAAAAGCCTGGCTGAAAATACATGTGTTGATGTGTTGGATACAAAGGATGGGCTTATTCGAAAACAAGCAAACATCCAAATGTTTATTAAAGAATCCTTTCAAACATTTTTTGAGAATAGAAATATGGTATATCAAGAGGATTGTATGGAATATATTTGTCAAAGTAGACTTGAGCAGTTAACAGAATCAGAAAAGGCCTTGTGTGAAGGTTGCATATCATGCAATGAGGCAAAAGAGGAATTGATGAAAATGGCAAAAAATAAAACTCCAGGAAATGATGGCATCACAGTAGAGTTTTATGAGGTATTTTGGCCTTTGGTTTCAAAATATGTGATTGATTCTTTTAATGCTTCATACAATGACGAGTGTATGTCAGTTTCACAAAGGCAGGGAGTAATAAAATTAATTCCTAAGCCCAACAAGGACAAACTTAAACTTGGTAACTGGCGACCAATCACTCTGATAAATGTTGACGCAAAAATCCTTTCTAAATGTTTAGCCAAAAGGATATCTAAAGTGATAGAAAATTTGATCAACAGTCAACAGACTGCTTTTGTTAAAGGGAGATATATTGGAGAAGGGATTCGATTAATATCAGATCTCATGTTTTATGCAGAAAAAGAGGATTTACAAGGTATAATAATGGCATTGGATCTCACTAAGGCATTCGATTCATTAAGCCATTCATTTATTTTCCAATGTATGGAAGCCTATAACTTTGGGCCCTCACTAATACAGTGGGTTAAAATTCTATATAAAGATATCAGTAGCTGTGTTTTGTTAAATGGGTTCACTACAGGTTACTTCAAAGTTAGCAGAGGAGCAAGGCAGGGTGATCCTCTTGCACCTCTGTTATTCATTTTGGGATTGGAAGTATATTTGAATAGAGTAAGAAATAATGGCAATATTGTGGGTTTTGAAGTGGGGGGGGGAAGGAAATAAAATACACAGCTTATGCTGATGACATAACATGTTTTTGCAAAAGTAATGAGTCCCTAAAAATTGTATTTTCAGAGTTTGAGGAATTTTCAAAAATGTCTGGTCTTTGTATAAATAAATCTAAAACTGAAGGCATGTGGATCGGTAAGAATAGGCATGAAGGTGAAAAGGACAGTGCTTATACATGGCCAGAGAAGGGCATAAAAGTTCTGGGCATATATTTCTCATATGACTTTGAAGAACCAAGGAAAATAAACTTTGAAACTCGAATTAAAGAAATGAGAAATATACTTGCTAAATGGAAAAACCGAGGACTAACATTGATTGGCAAAACACAAATCTTAAAAACCTTTGTAATGTTGAAAGTAATTTATCTCTTGTCCAACATTTCATTGCCCACTGAATTTGTCAAAGAAATTGAGAAGCTCATGTTTTCATTTATGTGGAACGGTCCGGACAAAATCTCAAGAGCAACTATGTATGCTGATTACTCAGAAGGGGGACTGAAATTCCCAAATATTCAATGTATGATAAATACTCAGCTGGTAAAATGGGTTCAACGATATTTTCACAAATCAGATCACAGCTGGACTATTCCTTTTGAGAATTTCTTAAGGTTATATGGTGGTAAATCTATTTTTGTCAGTAATTATGCAATTGAGAAACTACCAAAAATCGAGGATATTCCTCCATTTTATGTTGCCTTATTGAAAGCATGGTTAAAAACAGATATTCATTGTGAATTGGTTACTAACGATAGAAGTCAGGTCAGTATACTGAAGCAGAGTGTCTGGAATAATAAGTTCATTCTGGTTGATAACAGGTCAGTATACTGCAGAGCATTACATGAGGCAGGGCTTTGTAATATATACCAATTGTTTGATAACAATGGAAAAATTCTCCATTTTGATTTTTTGGAATGAAAAAGGTGTTTCAAACAAACATTTTTTACAATACATGGCAATAGTGAACTCTGTGAAGAAAGAGTGGAAATGTGAATTTGTTCCCTTGGTATTCGAAAAAAAATTGAATAGAGAAAGTGAAGAGCACTCTCAATTAGAGTTCCTGTTATCTGAACTATATAAACTCAAGTCGAAAATAGTGTACAAGGGTTTTCTTGCTGAAGTAATAGCAAGACCAGTTTGTGAACAATTATTCTCTAGCACCTTTGATATTCAAGAAAATGACTGGTCACAAATCTATATTTTACCTTTCAAGTGCACAATTGAAGTAAAAATGAGAGTTTTCCAATTCAAACTGTCACATAACATACTTTATACTAATAACAGATTGTATAAGATGAAATTAGTTGAGTCAGAGATGTGTACCTTTTGTAATTCAACTTTAGAAACACCTGTTCATTTATTTTATGACTGTGATGTTGCTTCTAAGCTTAGACAGGAACTTGTTGATAATATTGGCACGAAATTTAAAGTTAAGTTTGAAGATCTCAGCAAGAAAAGAATAATGTTTGGATTCATCAAAGATTGGAAAGGGCCCAATATGATGTTACTGAATCACTTGTTGCTTATGTTTAAAAGATATATTTATATCCAAAAATGCAAAAACGCAAAACCATGTTTAAGTGGGCTCATGTCTTTTATCAGTAACACGAAATATATAGAACTTAACATTGCAAAACAAAAGAAGATTGAAGGAATGCACTATAAGAAATGGTCCCCTGTGGAAGAATTATTTTGATTTTAATCCTATGATATATACTGTAGAAAAGAAAGTGTTACCCACTATTTCTGTATTGTTGGACATTTTTCATTTGTTTTTACCTTTGTAATTATTGTGCAGTGATTTTTATGATTATTGTTATCATGATGTATGTACGAATTACTTGATAAATAAAAGTAATGTAAATGGAAATGGAAAAGGAGTTGGTATTAGAAATAAAAATGGAAATGGAAATTGAAATGGAATTGTGAATAGAAATGTTTACCCTCTCTTTCTTCAGAGCATACCATCAACACACAGCAGAACAATGAAGAGGCAATGAGGAATGTCTTCATTGCCGCTCGCAACGTTGCCAGGGAGGAGGTGGATGACCTCCTAGCCGACTTCCGTCACACGAGGGCGCGCGGTCCGGGTTCCATCTTCGGAGACCAGTACCTGACCAACGAGGACATGCCAAAGAGCCAGGAGCTGAAGATTGTGGAATCGACACTACTACCCCATCTTGACAGGCTTACTTCGTGAGTATCAATGCTATTATGTTCTCTTCAGGGTCAAACCTGCTATAGCTGCAACCTGTATAGAAATACCACCTTTGTGTAGAGACTCTTTTCGGGTTGTCCGTCTGTACGTCCCGTTCTCGTGATCGCGTTATCTCCAGAAACAATTGATGGATTGCCGCCAAACTTGGGTCATGTATGAACTCTCTTCACTCCCTTCTCTCTCTCCCCTCCCCATTCTCTTACCCACTCCCCGTCCTCTCTCATTCTCCTGTTCCCTCTCTACAGATCTGAAGTAGAGAAGGAGCCTAAGAACCAGGCCCTTGCTGCATCACTCAACACCTTCATGAAGCAAGCCGGTGTGAAGAACCAGACTGGTAGTGCTCTAGAGAGGGCCCCTAGCTTCATCAACAAGGACAGGAGAGGGCCCCTCAAGTTCCCCCACTCTACCAAAAAGGTTAGCTTAGCTCAAACATTGATTGTACCTTTCTTCGGTGGAATAATACAATTTAATAACCAATTTTATTTTGTTTAAGGAGAGCAAAAAAAAAAAAAAATCATCTTTACGGAAAGCCAGCTTACATTTTCAGTTTGCATGTGGTGCTGTTTTTGCACTACCTAGATTTCTTTTTAATCTTACAATATTATGAAAATAAGAAAAGAAAGAAATCATCAGAAATTGATGGAACAAGTCTTTATCACCCCACTCGTGATATACTGATGCAGTACTTCTTCAGCTTTCAAATTCTTACATTCATCAAGATCCTATCCCTATTTTTTCCTGATAGTTAATAAAGGTCATGTGTACGCTGTATTGCTTTGCATAAAATGAAAATCATACATACTGTAATCGTCATGTTTTCAAGAAAACAAGTATTTGAACTCTGCTTTCTACAACAAATGCAATGGTTTTGAAACTCTTGATTGATGAATTCCTCAATCCTACTATAAAGTCTGTTTTGCCTTCAAAATATTGATTTTTTTTTTTAGCATGCATTTCTTCTCAAACTTAATCTTTGTCATTCTCTTTTCTCTCTCTGTTACAGCAGTCGGTGAAAGGCCATGTATTTCAAAAGAACCAGTATTTAAACACCACCTTCTGCAACCAGTGTCATGGTTTACTATGGGGCATTGGCTACCAAGGCCTTCAGTGTACTCGTAAGTTTTGCCACATTTAATATCGTAGTTGTTGTTTTTTCTCCATATTTTCCTGAAAGAACGGTTTACTTACATTCTCAAATGTTAAGCATCCATTTTAAACAAAGGTTGTTCTTGACAACCTGAAAGCTTGTCTGAGACTTGCCCGACATAGAAACATGTAATCTATGCAGACTGGGTTCCAAGTATTGTAGTCCATTCATTAACAACAGGTTAAAGGAATAACCCATCGCTAGGTCCCCAGGAAGAAACATGCTTCAATTTGAATAAGTTTTATTAAACCGGTCTTTTGGGGGTGGAGAAATAAAATGGTCCCTAGAAAATGGGGAAATGGGCATTCCAAGGAAATGGAATGGTCCCCAGGAAAGAAACATCCATGAATTTGAATATGTTAGTAAACGAGTCTAGTCTATCCTATGATAACCTTTCTGTCTTTGTCTGTGTTTTTCGTTGTTTCTTTCTATTCAGTTTTTTAAACCAAATTGAGGGGGGGGGGTATAGGATACAAAGCACAAGTGTAAATTTCCTTTAACAAATGTAATTTAAATATGTACATGTAGTATTAATATGTCACATGATTAATTAATTTAGTCCTACTAAAAAACCCATTTGGCAAATTTCACTCAATACGGACAAAATGTAAGCAAAATTTATGCTGAATACCATGTAAAAATATTTGAATTCCCTAAAAGATCCACAGATAGTATGAATTTGATGGGATGTACACTGTATTGTCTTTCAAATAATCGGTTTAATGTACTTATCTCATGTGAGTCAGGTTCATGTCTGGACACAAATTACCACAACCCAAGATAATCTGAATTACATGGAATGTATGTAGACCGCTGTATATCAGACTGCAAGTTTAACTTTAACTTTCACGAGTCAAGTCCATTCCCTGAGCAGATTTGAACAGAATTGAAAATTCTTGTAATAACCCAGGATAATCTGATTTCTTTTTTCTTTCTTTTCTATAATATAATCATCTTTATTCAATATTGCTCTTGACTTTGCAAAAACATAACAAAACATATATATAGAGTTGAGAATTCTCAAACTTTTATATTATGTATATACATGATATAAACAATAGAATTTAAAAAAAATATCTGATTTCTTGATTGTAATGTATTTCTTTTCAGATTGTGAATTTAATGTACACAAACAAGGTCCCTGTCTGGAGCAAATTACCTCGGAATGCCCGGGCAAGAAGAAAAAAAGGGACAAGGAACACAGAAAAACAAAAAGTAATTTCCCTGCTAACATTGCCATCGGCCAAGGTAAGCATTTGTTTTCCTGTTTTACATCTTTGAACATTTTATTGTATTATCAAAATATATAATGTCTGTGTTTATTTATTAATATTTTATCCTGTTCTATACTTGTTAAAATGATATGTTAATAATAATAATAATAATAATGAATGTTACTTGTATAGCGCATATCACTAACACAAAGAAAGTCCCTATGTGCTTAGGAAAGAAGGAAATAGAGATAGGGCGCAATAGAAATGAACATTTAAGCCTGATACATGAACATAATTAATTACAAACAACAATAATGATACGTAATTCCTATAAAGCTTTCATGTAATAGATTGTACACTCAGGTAATACAAATTTTTCAAATGAAAATTAAATGAAATTAAATTGAATATTAAATATGTACATGATACTATAACCATGTTGTATTTTCCTATCCATTATCTAACTTATCTAACTTCAACCCTGTCTGTATTTTTCGATGTGCTACATATACTGAATGCTAACATCAACCCTGGACTTGTTAAACTTTGTCAATAATACCAGGTAAAGATGATTCCAAGGCGATTCCTACCCCTCTCAGTTCGCCCATTACTAACGTCATTCACATGCAAGGAGACAATGAAGAACTAAGTAAGTGATCTAAAGAAGTAGACTTCATTCTTCACATTCGTAATTAGCTAAATGTCAATTATGTATCTCATTGTGTTCAATTAATGTATATTTCTTTTCAGTATGGGGTTAACTACTGTTAATTGTATTTTTGACTATGATTGTATGTGATAAACTGCTGTTTATTTATTTCTATATTATGTGCAATGGACCTTGTGGCAGATTAGCCCTGTGCTAAACAAGTTATCCAATAAAGTCTATCTTCATGCATGGAAGAAAAGTAATCTTTTTTGCAAGACATGGACGAAAATAGAGAAGGAAAGCTATTCGTTGCTGATGAAAGATGATCTAATGCCTATCAAATATTTTCTAGTTTTGTGCTTAGTATTATATTGCATTCTTCCCCTTCTTCCCCCTCTTCTCTCCTCCTCCTCTCTTTCTCCTTCTTTTCCCCCTCCTCCTCTCTCTCTTTCTCTCTCCCTTTCTTTCCTCCTCCTCCTTCTTCTTCGTCTTCTTCCTTATCTCCCTTTTCTCCTCCTTCTCCTTTCTCTTTTCTTCTTCTTCTTCCTTATCTCCCTTTTATCCTCCTTCCCCTCCTTCCTCTCTCTCTCTCCCCTCCTTCTTCTCCTTCTTCCTCTTCCTCTTGTCCTCTTCTTCCATATGTCTTCTGTGCATTACATCATCATACAAAGTCACTGGTATCTTATGTTCATCAATGAGGTCAACCAATGATTAGTTTACATCATCATTGCATAAAGTCTCTATCATTTTATTCGTCTCGCCAAGGTAACTAATCTGCATTCGATATTTAATTACTTTATATCGAAAAGTCATTAATGCCAATGATATCGGTCCTGGCATGTTATGACCAGTATCATTGTTGTAACGTATGGATAGTTTGTTTATTTGCTGTAATTACACTCAAAATCCATCCATGATGTACATATAAATGATATCTCTCTTGGTCACACACAAAAACATTGTTCATTTTTTGTATTAAAGACCAGTTATGGTCATGCGATTGCATTGTGAAAGAAACGTTGTGGAATCGATCAGAAAAGGTTGATCATCTAGCATAGAGTATTGGTGTGTACTGCAAGGTTCTGGAATCATCAACATGATAAGAAATTTGGCCCAGTCTTCGTAAAGTTACAAGCACTGTACACAGAAAGATGAATATGGGACTACGCACACGTGTGCGACCTGTGCGTTTATCTCTCACACACCAATAGATAAACTAATTTACCAAATATATCAATTAGTAGGCGGTTTCCCGGCAAAATTTGTATCATCATGTATTAGTCAAAACATACTCTTTCACATGATTGGTAATAAGAGCTTCCATTTCATTTTTTGAAATTGGGGCGTTTCCAATACTGGTCTTTCCCTGCAAACTCAGTCTTACAGAAAACCAGTGTTGAATTTCTGTTACTGTAGTAAGAGGTGAATTACTCCTATGTCAACTCATGGATATTGTTTATGCATTCTATCTGTCACAGTGACAGCCATTTTGAAGCTCTCATACTGTTCCTGTAGCTAGAGAGACACTTATCAATGACATGCAATATCTTTCAACTAGAGTCGACCTCTACGATGACCTTGTCCTGTTTCAAGTTTTTCCTATTGTAAAATCGTAGTCACTATAGGCCTGTTCTCATCAGCTCGAGATTGCCAAATATCCTGCTATTTCAACTATCCCAATCCAGTTAATTTGCGTCTTCATCAGTCGGAAGTTGCAATTAGCGAGATATTTGGTCGGGATAATCATCCCAAGATATCTTGGGATAGTTTGCAAAATATCCCACTATTTGGCAAAATTTCCTGCTATTTGTTTGTAGCGTCTTCACCAGCCCGAAGACTCGTACTATGCGCGAACGCTTAGCAAAATATCTCAAGCAAATTTCTCAAGGTCGAGTTTCAAGTTTTGAGGTCGAATCTCGATCTGATGAAGACGGGATTTGTAACTTCAGGATTATTTCCCAAATCAGAAATAGCGGGCTATTTGGCAATCTCAAGCTGATGAGGACAGGCCTTATTTAAACAGAATCCAAAATGTCATGCACTGTGATTAGCGAGGCAGGATGTAATTTGTAATGAGATACAGCATTTATAATATACTGTTTGAAGCTTTTGTACTTTTGTCACCAGAAGTTTATATGTGTGTACACATAGTGAATATTCTGAAAGGGAATTACAGTTTGTATTTTCTGAGGGTTTGCTAACATTATGATGCAATAAACTAGTGTGTGTGTTTTTTTTTTTGTTTTTTTTTTGTTTTTTTTTGGGGGGGAGAGGGGGGGGTTCTTTTTTAAAAGAGGTATTAAAGCATAATGCACTACACATTCTGTATCATCTTGATCTAACGCGTGGATAAGGACTTTATGTGTATGACCTTTTGTGTAGCTTCTTTCATTTTTCATCCCAACTTCATATTCATTACATGTTTACATCCACTAAATGCACGTTCAGATATTACATAATAACACCCCCCCCCCCCACAAAACAGCAGCGTTTTTTTAATGTGAAATGTGTAAATGAATAGCAACTGTGTGCAACAAAGTATCCTCTGTGTTATAAGATACAGAAAGGTGAAGCATATTACACTTGAACGTCATACAAAAATTATTTTAAGAAACGAACTTGTTTTACCGCTGCATACTGAACTAGGCTTAACATATTTTATGTGAACATGCCTCTAGTACTACAGATAGCGTGCAGTAAAATTGTACTTTGAGAAGGATGTGATGTCTTTATTGTCTCATGGCAAATGCTACAGGATTGATTGATGTAGCAATATAATGTAGATAATACAATATCAGTTTCATTTTCCACGTAAGAAACCTTGAAAAGTGACGGAAATATTAGATTTGACATTTCTAGCCGGATAGATATCAGAAATTGACAAAAAGCTGGCTGAAGATTCTAATGGATGCAGGATTTTTCAAATGAGTTTGGCACAGAAATGGTTGAATATTATTTATAAATATTGTAGGATTGTGTAAATAGACATGCTACCCAACTATATCACCAGTTCCCTCTTACTTAGAACTTTTAAAAGTCTTTAACGTGGAAGAAACTTTACATTGGAAAACGGTCCATAGATATTAAAGCATATGTCTATTTGCATCAGATTCAAGTATTACCAAGAAATAGAATAAAGAAGCATGTGTGGAAGGAGAAGAATTATTAGTAGTAATAGTTGTTGTTTTTGTTGTAGTAATACAGTTTTGTAATTGTAATAGCGGTAGTGGTTATAATATATCTCCCAGGTAGAACATGTATATATGAAGAAATCCAAGTTCTTTTGAAGCAGAGAAGTCTTATTTCCTCGGTATGAGAGTACAGTAGTATTTATATATTGTTAAATACTTCCTCAACCATTAGAACAGTATTTAAAGACACATATTTTTAATAGACATTTATGGGGAAGTTAATTGTATAATTGATGAGTTCTTTCAGTTTCATTTTGTAACTGACTTGTCAATCACTGATGAATATTGCTTAAAGTAATACATTCTGAACCTGAATTTTGTCTTGCATAGTTGACATTGTAATTGTATATTTTTTTAGCAATGTTATTGTAGTAGTGGTGGTATTTCATGAGTCATCCTATACAGGTAGTACTCATCGAACATTGTTATTAATAGGGTTGGTGTGAAGTAAACGACTGAAAGTCATAACAAAAATGTCTACAACTTTTAGGGAGGTATCATTGTTTGTTTTTTATCGGTCATTTTTTATGATTCACTCTGTAGTATTCAAAGAAGATTGTAATGAATAGGGTGGTAATGGGATATAAAGTAAAAAATTATATCAATCTTATGCCTATTTTTTACGAGTTATTTTTATGGGTCACTGTGTAGTATTCTTGAAAAGTTGTGATTGATAGGGTAGTAATGGGATAGTAGGCTTTAAATAAATAAAATCTGTAGATTTTTTTGTAAACTGGCTAATTCATTAACAGCTCTTTTCTACTTCATATTTTATGAGTCACTCTGTAGTATTCATGGCACATTTTTAATAACGGGGTAGTAATGGGAACGTGGTTCACACAGCAAAGAATTTAACTCTAAATATTTGTTTCCTAAGTGTTTTGAAGAGGGGGGGGTATAGTAATCCAATCTGCTTTTTTTCATTTACTTTTGTAGTCACTCTGTAGTATTCATGGAACATTATTCAATGTTAACAGGGAAGTAATGGGATGATAGAAGTATAGAACTTTGAAGCCTCTTGAATTGTTTCTTCTTTTCTTAGACTACTTGATCACTTTATGAGTTACACTATAATATTAATAAAACATTGTTGAATAGAGTAATAATGAAATATAAGAAAGTTCAGAACTTTTAGCCATAGCTTTGCTTCCGCAATGTACACAGTATCTATTTGAATATATATATGCAATTTAATCCCCCTTTCTGACCATTATTTTATGAGTCACCCTATATGATTCATGGAACATTGTTATTAATAGGGTAGTAACAGGATCGCAGAAAGTTCAGAACTTTTAGCCCTAGCTGTGCTTCCGTAATGTACCCGATATGTACATAGATGCAATGTAATTCGCCTTTCAGACCATTATTTTATGAGTCACCCTACATGATTCATGGAACATTGTTATTAATAGGGTAGTAACAGGATCGCAGAAAGTAAAAAACCAAAGCCTTTACGATTGATACCATCGATACTACCATCAACAATCACATACATTCTAGTGTTACATGAGATCCCCCACAGATCCACACAGTTCCACTCAGTTCATATAGTATTAGCGTGGGGGTCGACGAGTGTGTAACAAGTACTAGAAAGAAGCGTAGTTCTTTTTCTTCTGTCAAACAAGGACATATTTATTTATCGGCATGCCACGGAAGTCATAGACGCCTATGGATCTCTCTTACTTTTTTTAACTTAAGTTGTATTTGATGGAGTAGAATAAAGGATATTTCTTTGCAGATTGGATTATCTCTGTAGTGTGAATGAGGTAATTCCTTTTCTGTATGGATAAGAGGAATTTGAATGTATAGAAAAGGAAGCATTCACACAAGAATCTTCGTCTGGATCCGGTCACGATACAGTGTCAGCTCCTCGCATGTTGACAGATTGTCGACAGAAGATTATTCCGATAAACCCGATGTTACAACTGATTATTTATTGACATTTAACCATAGACTTTGGTAACTACAGGCTACATGTACAAGTACAGCCTCAGTTTTTATTTGTTCAAATACGTGTACATGTATGAACATGACTTTGAGTTTGCGTTTTTCAGTGAAGGTGAATGTAACGATGTGTATATTGAACCGGAGAGCAACGGCGTGAGAAGGGATCCCTTTGGCCAACTGGATGAACTACACACTGTATTGAAATCATCTTGGAGATTAACTTGGAAATTTACCTTGAAATTTACGTGGAAATTAACAATGCTAACTACTATATCTTCAAGAATGCTGCAGTATAAACACAGAGGGTGTAATTGGAATATTGCTGTTGTACTTCTTACTAATCAATTATGTATCGCTTTCTCCTCGATTGCTTCGTCATGCCATTATCCATACAGCGCAATTGAAACAAGATTCGCAAAATGGTAGGAATTCAACCAGTCTTCAATCCCTTTTTTTAGATTTATATTTTTGCAAATGCAGCATGAAATGTTTTCTTTTGAATTGCAGGAGTTTTATATGCATGGTTTGCAGCCTTTTATATTATTTGCAATTTGCAATCCACCATTTTAGTTTGAGTTTTTTTTTGTTTTAATTGCATCTTGAACAGTTGAGTCGACTATATTAGTTTTCTCTTGTTGTCATTAGTTTGACCTAAATACATGTACATGTATATGACAGAGCTCAACACTAACAAGCACGTGAGACACATGGGCACCCTAAATTTTAGTTCAGATCCCCATAATTTTGACATTTTACATAGGGTCTATTGCATACAGACTGTAAATTTTTTGATCTGGACTTCCTTGTAACATTTAGTGTAGAGCCCTGTACATGTACATGTATGTGAGATGAATTTTGTAGCGTAATAACTTTTCATCTGTGCTTCGATGCCTGTTTAGATATAGACGTACATAAACAAACAGATTTTCATCTGGGTATTCTTTATTTGGATATCACCCCCTCCCCTAGCTTCATTTTTAGTTTGAGTTCTAATACTGTGAATGATACATGTTCAATGTAGACAGGTCATTTCCCAGAAAAGCATGATTTTACCAGTGTTTGAAACTTGTAGTAGTACAAGTAGCAGAAACTCCAGAATGAATTTTGATTGAACGTAACCCTGTCCAGATGCATGCCAGGGAGTGTTTGGTCATTCAATTTATTTGCAAGCACTTTTGAGCATCACTTTTACATTGCAGATTAACCCATTGATTCTTGGAACCAGGTTGGCTCCTGTAGTAAGCCTGCGGGAATTAAACAATTCAATTGCTGAAATATTTTATTGCATTGCACTAGATTTGATTATGTTGGTGATAACCTGTATAAAATGTTATGTTGAAGCTTTGGTTTATTTGCATGAATGGTGAATGTTTTACTTTGTTTTGGGGTCATGATATGAATGGTAACATTATTACTTGCTAAATATGTTTTATTATTAATTTGTATCACAGACATTAAACAGTAAACAACTAGATTGTTCATACACTTACCAAGTTTGGTAATATTTTAAGTATGTGAAATTTGATTTGTCCCGATTTATGTTTCTTGAGAATGACATATTAACGCTTTCATCTAAAAGTATTCAACAAAGGCCCTAATTCTTTCAGTCCCCCTTTCATTTTTGAGTTACGTACAAGGAGTATGAATAATTTAATTGTTAACTGTAAATGTTCTAGTCTTTTGCTTATTATTTAATTAATGGTACAGTGTAATTTGAATTATAGATGCTATAAATGGCTTCAAAATCAGCTTTTCTTTTGATTGTTTTGAATGCAAAACAGATTACAGAAATATTATCAACTCGTACTAGTACATGGTGTACTTGATCGATCCTTCGTAGCAATGAGAAAGCTCTGGAGGAAACTACTATGAAATCGGTAGAGCATGTGGAGGTGTTGTGTTATAGTGGTTTATTTTCGGTTCAAGTGTTGGGGGTTTGAATCCAATCTCCGGAACTGACGTCCTTTGACAAGACATTTATCATCATTTAACCCAATCGCCTGTCTGAACTTGGGTATTCTATAATAAGCCTATGGGAATCAGAGAATTCAGTGGTTAACATTTTGCTCTTTATTTCTCTCACAGTTCAAGTCGCCAAGAACATTGACGTCTCCAACATTGTGGACCAGTTCGAGAAGAAGGACAACCTGCCCAACTCGTCTCTGGACAGCACGGTCCTGTCGCCCTCGTCTCTGGACAGCCAGTCCCAGGGTGATGACCACAGGGGGGCAAGCAAACAGCCCAAACAGAAGAGGAACATCATCAAAAGATCGGCTAGTCTCAAGTCTGAGGTTGGTCCAGCTTTCTGCATGCCATTGTTTTGGTTACATGTCCTCTGTTAATCTAGTTTGTTGTCCCATTAGTGATCGCTAAATAAACATCAAAAGATCGGCTAGTCTCAAGTCTTAAGGTTGGTCCCGCTTTCTGCATGCCACTTTTTGGTTACATGTCCCATGTTAATCTACTTTGTTGTCCCGTTAATGATCGCAAACATTCATTTTTCACAAGAGTTCGGCTAGTCTCAAGTCTAAGGTTGGTCCCGCTTTCTGCATGCCATTTTTTGGTTACATGTCCTCTGTTAATCTAGTTTGTTGTCCCGTTAGTGATCGCAAACATTAATTTTTCACAAGAGTTTGGCTAGTCTCAAGTCTAAGGTTGGTCCCACTCTCTGCATGCCATTTTTTGGTTACATGCCCTCTGTTAGTTAAGTCTGTTGTCCCGTTACTGATCACAAACTTTCATTTTTCACAAGAGATTGGCTAGTACAAATTCTACGTTTGGTCCCGCTGTCTGCATGCCATTGTTTGGTTACATGTCCTCTGTTAATCTCGTCTGCTGTCCCGTTAGTGATCGCAAACATTCATTTCTCACAAGAGCTCCGCCAGTATCAGTTCTATGTTTGATCATGCCGACTGCATGCCATTTGTGTCCCGTGTTTTCTCTCGTAGTTTTTAAAATTGTATTTGATGAATGGAAATTTACCAGTCGACAGCAGAAATGTCGATCAGTAGTTATTCTTGTTTTAAGGCTGTCTATCGACATTTAGTAGTGTATTGGCTTGTTGCCCATTTGTGTTTTCTGTTGCCATTTTGGCTGTTCAGGTTATTGTTCCATTGGAAATAATAATTTTTTACGAATTTGAATAGAACACCAGCTTTTCTTGTTGGACGTTTTAAATTATCAATTTTTGATGCTTCGTTTATTATTCAATGGATGATCAGAAATGGCCAATCTCTTGTAACAGGTTTTCACAGTTTCAAATCTGAGGATCAATCCTGCTGACTGCACATCATTTTTGTTCCATGTCATCTTTTGTCGTTTGTTTCTTATGTTTGTTGGCCGCCCCGGATCGGAAATGGCCAATCTCTTGTGAAAGTTGTTAAAGAGATATCGGCCATTCTCAGTTTCAGGGTTGGTCCCTTTGACTGCATACCATAGATGTTCCTTGCCCTCTTTTGTCCTTCAATTTTGTAAATATTAGTTTGTCGTCCCATTGCAGAGCAGAAATATTCAATTTACATCAGGCCCACATGTACAGTCTCTTGTTAGATGTTTAAATAGTTTGTATCAAACATACTCCAGTGACAATCAGTATCTGCATTCAGTATCCTACCCCAACAGAATCTGTAGTTGATAAAAAAAAAGTTAGATTTTTTTTTGGAACCTGCCATCTACTGCTTGCTGGGCAGCGACTCTACCACCAGGCCATCATTGGTCCACGGCACTTGGTGCAAGCGCCCAAAACTTATTTAAAACAATTGAAACTTCTCTTAGGATGCCTTAAATTCAAAGAATCTATTACTTCATCTCTGTTCCAAACACATACCCAATGGTCCTAACCCAGACCCTTGCTCTTTAACCTAACCACAACATAATTGCAACCCTAACATTATATCTATGACCAAAATCAAGCCTGGAGCCATTGTCCCTGGAGCACATATGTCGGGAGCTCCGATTTATCTTGCCCTTCTAATTTATTTTCATCTGTTGTTGACCAGTACATTTTGTCTTTAAAGTCCTGAATGGTCTTTGTAGTAGCATCTGTCTTCAGTTCATTCGTGTTTCAAGTTGTCTATTGGCATTTGTTACTTTATTATCCTGTCGCTAATTGAAACTTTACAGTCCTCTTTAGTTCCATCATTCTGTAGACACTTTTTTTGTTGATGATTTACCTCAGTGTATTGGCCTTTTCCCCACAGTTTTGTTAGATATTTTCTCTTTTATTGTTTGTGAAGCCCACCAACCTTCTCTTTTACTCGAAATTTATCAGACGTTATGTTGCAGTAAGCACCGATCTTCATGTGCACTCTATTATTTTGGGACGTTTTATGTTCTCCTTAACACCATTTGTTTGATTTTTTCAGTCTTAAGTTGCTTTGATAGTAGTTGTTTGTTTTATTGGTACATGTTTCATCTTGTTATTTCTTATGTCATTCACCGATTGCTAATTGAAAATTTCTCAGTTCTGAACAACCACATTGGTCTGCAATTTGTATTTTTTTTTAATACTTTTCGTTATCAGTTAGTGTTGGCCTATTTGTGATAATTAAGATTCATCAGTCCTTGTAAATAATTGTATATGAGTCTGCTGTTGATTCTTGTTTGATGTATTCAGTCATTGTTTTGTTTATTGATATGTTACTAATTTGGAACTACCCAGGCTGCAGTCTACTTGATTTTTATTTTTATAGACCATTCATCTTGTTGGATATATTTTTAAAGTTATTTTGATTTATTTTCCCATCACTGTCTACAAAATTGGTCAGTTTTCAACAAATTTAAGGAAATATTATTTTCCTCTGTCGACATTGTATTGTTGCTTATTTGTTTCATTGTTGTGATATGAAATAGGGATGAAAAGCTTCTTTTATTATTGTTTTTTGTTCAGTTCATTGATTTCTATTTTGGTCTTTTTTGTTTTGTTTTATTTTGGCGAAGCCTTGCTTATGGAATTATATTTCATATTTTTTATTTGAAATATTTTATGATTTTCTTTGTTAGGTGTGTTGGTATGTTCAGGCAGGAGTAGAAATTCTGATGGTGTACATGATGGTGATATGCTAGTGTTAGGGCTTTTTGTGGTGATGTTGCATATAAAGAAAATGATGATGGGATGATGGTTCTTATTAGCTGAGGAATGCTGGAAAGAATACTTGTGTGGGAAGTTTTGTTTTTCTTGTTGATGTTATATCTTTTTCATCAAGTTCGTAAGAATTGGATACATTATTGTGAAATGTCTTTGCATTTCCCACTTGCCTTCCAGTTCCATAAGAGCACTTTAACTTTCTGTTGCTCTTATTACATATCATCAACGTAATATTTTGTTTCACATGCATCCCACATAAATATATAATTTCTGCTATTATCAGTTGGTGTTTTATGGTTCAGTAGTTTGGTACTTTATTTGTTTTCATAGTTCCACCGTCGCTGTTTGAATGAGAGAGAATTAATTGTAGAGTGTTTAATCATGAAAGAGGAGCGTGATAAGCTATAGGGTACAGGGTGCATCATGGGAGTTAGGGATGTGATAAGCTATTATATCCTGCATCAAAAATGTGTTGGCTTTTGATTGGTTGAGAGCTCGTCACATGACCAGAAATATTTGAACTATTTTTAGAAAGTACTATAAGAGTACTATTTGGGTTTACTATTTGGGAGTTTAAAAAAAAATTGATTTAAAAAAAAAAATTAATTGAATTTTTGATTTTCTTAAATCTTAATTTAATTAAAACAAAATCTTTAAAAAATCTTTTTAGATAAAAATTGACATTTTTTTTGTTCTACATTTTTTTTCTTTCCCAAACATCTATACCATGCCTCTATTTGAGGTACTCGTTAATACTATTGGAGTCACCTCTTGCGCATAGTTTTAACCACAACCTCTCAAGACATGTATATTTGTATACTATTCATGGGGTGTATGGGGAGGATGAGGGATGTGATAAGCTATGATATATGGGGTATGTATTCAAGTTGTATGGTGCAGTTGAGGGATGTTATAAGCTATAATACAGTGGTGTATCAACAGGGATTTACATGTAAAAAGCTATATGAAAGGTGTACATAGGAGCAAAGGGGTGTGATAAGCTACTATTCATGGGGTGTATGGGGAGGACGAGGGATGTTATAAGCTACCATACAGGGTGTATGGAGGGTGTTATAACCTACCATGCAAGGGGTGCATGATAGGGGTTGAGGGGTGTGCTAGTGGAAGAGAGACATGTGTATTCCATCCCTTTTACAGAAATCCACATCCAGCAGTCTGGAAATTGAACATCACAAGAAGAAGATGAATTTTATCAAACGATCATCAAGTCTGAAATTAAAGGTTAGTTAGAGATAGATCATGAGGTTTGTTTGTATTAAAACAAATGGTGTTTTCAATAGTTGCTCTCTTTTCCAAATTAAATAATAGTGATAACAATTTGGTCGCACCTCATTTTTATCAGGGTCAATAAAACTGTAGGAAATGTTAAGGAAAGGGCTCAAACCTAACAGGTGCCTCCCCCTCCTCAAGAATTTTCAAAAATTTGACGAAGGACTTTTGGGTCCAGTCCTTAGAGGCTCACTACACTACTTATAGCTACTTGCGCCATCTAACAGTGCCTAATCGGTGCCTGATGATCCCCCTTTTCTTATGTAAATTGAGAGCTGATTTGATGTGATAACCACCTGGCGGTGAACTCGCAGGGTGGTCTAATCCCCCTGGCCAAAATAGTACAGATGGGCTTTAAAACTTAATCCTGACCCCCTTGGAAAAAGTTAGTGTGGAGCCATCTTCAATAGACCTGCACCTGTCAATCATAATGTTAACATTTTCATTTTTATGTATACTTTTATGGATACTAATTCATTGACCAGTACGTGTGCAGTGACTTTGGTTATTGATTAATGCAGTCGTGGCAATGGTGATAGTGATTATGAAGAGGAGAAACGTAAAATACTATATGAAGATGATGATGATGATGATGATGATCCTGCTGCTTATGATAATGGTAATGATAGTAACAATCATTGTGATTATTATTATTATGATATGATGATTATGATGATTATGATGGTGATGAAGTTTATGTACCCCCCCCCCCCTGAATATGTTTACCTCAACCCAGTCTTGATCCACGCCTTCCTTTGTCTGACCTTTCTTCACCCTCATCGCGCCTCTTGCCTTAACCCTTTACCCCCTTCCTTACCCCCTTCCTATAACCCTCTACTCCAAGCACCCAACCCCATGGGAGCTACATCATTACCACTCTGGACCTCTTTACCTCTCAACCTTGCCCCTCTATTTACCCCTCTAACTACCCCTCTATAACTCACCAGTCTTCATTCCCCTCTTCCCCTGTCTGACCTTTCTTCCCCTGTCTGACATTTCTTCACCCCATCCCAGCCATTTCCACACCCCTTCCTTATCCCCCATGCTGTACCCCTCTACTTCCGGCACCCAAGCCCACAAGAGCTACATCATTACCCCTCTAGACCTCTTTACCTCTCAACCTTGCCCCTCTATTTACCCCTCTAACTCTCCATCCTTCCCCCACCTCTTCCCCTGTCTGACCTTTCTTCACCCCTTTCCCACCGCCTTCTGTACCGCTTCCTAACCCTCACCCTGCACCCCTTTAATCCCGGCACCCAACCCCTCAAGAGCTACGTCATTACCCCTATCAAAGTCATTACCCCTCTCGGACCAAGGGACCCATCAGAACATACTTTGAACAGTGCAAGTCTTAAATGTCATTATCAGTGTGCCAGGAAGGCCGTGACCAGTGGTCGTTGCTTGCTGGAGTATGTGGACTATGTTATAGTGATGGGCTGTAAGTACATGCACTTTAGTTTATCTGTGTCTTTGTATTGATTAAAAGAAACTTACAATGATACTCCGATGACCACAATGTCTTCCAAGTTCAATTTGCCATAGCAGAGGCGTCTTAAGGCCCAGCAAAATCTAAGCATTATGTTATTTTAGGGGAGAAGTGTTAATGGTGATGATGACGGTAATGTTGATAGTGATGATGACGGTAAAGTTGATAGTAATGATGATGATGATGAGAAGGGGAAGGAGGAGGACAATGAAAAGTAGGATGAGGATAGTGAGGATGATGATTGAGGAAGAGGAGGAGCATGACAAATAACGATAGTAATGATCACAATGGTGTTGATAAGAATGTTTTTGTTGATGATGATAATACTGATGATGATTATGAGGATCAGTGATAAGTACTTTTTTAAATAAAATTGATGCTTTCCAATTGAACCTGTTTGGGATTTGAATATGATAGCTGTCAACCGTTTCCATTGTGGACTTGTTTCCCTATTGTTACATTTTTAATGTCATAGATTTAAAACCATCACCATGTCTAGAACTTTACAAGCGGAGAGGCTGTCATCCATTCCTTAGTACGCCATAGTGGAACCATCTGTGTTGTACATGAGTCATATATATATTTCTTTAGTATATTCCCATCGCAGTATTTTTGTGCATCATGGAACACGTCGTTAGAGAAATACATATGTACTTTTGTATAGATTGTTGTAAAGTACTTCCTGTTAATACCATATCTTTGTTATAACATTTTTATCAATAATTACAATGTATGTAATAATAGTTTGTGGTATTTATTTATGTGTTATTTTATTGCCATAATCTTGTTAACATAAACCATATCCTGTTAGAGTCGTTGGGTGGAAAGAAACCAGAGGAAAAATGAATAAAAACGACAAAGGTTTTTTTACTGAGAGATTTTGTTTAGCAACTGAAATTTCTTTTTTGAATTCCAAACATACTTTTGATGTCTACATTTGAGTAATTCATTTAATTCATTGTTCATTATAAGTCTTATGCAAGAATATGTATCAATTTGAAACTAAGGTAATTGCTTTTAAAAAAACACCTCAAATTGCTTAGTATAGGTAGATAATTATTTTATTGAAAAAAAATTAGCATTGAAATAATATCTCTTTTGTTTGTAATGCTGTAACGTGAAGGATAGTGCTATTTGACACAAAAACAATTTGTCCATACTTATGTACTCATTAATTGACCTTTGACCTCTAACTTCATTCATGTATCATTTCTAGGGAGAAAAGAAGAAAGAAGAGAAGAAAGAAGAGAAGAAAGAAGGAAGGAGAATCAGTGAGAACAAGCGATCAATAAGGTGAGTTACTCTTTTAATTATTTTTGAACTTATAGATCCTTTTAATTCATTTCATTTATATAATTGCTAGTTTTCCATTGGATGTATCAATTGATAGATAGTCAATGGAGTAAAGTGATGGTTCAGAATGTACATGAATTGTATTAATAACGATTCATATTTGTATAGAGTAATATTTGTTTATGACAAGCGAGTGATGATAGATGCATTTCTATACCATTTCATTCAGCCTCTGTTTTTCAAGACACATTTTTGCATTTTAGTAATCATCCATTCGGATTATTATGATTAAATTTGTATAATGATTATAATTATAGCTATGATTATAATAGACCAGTTCACGGTTAGCACATGGCTGCAATGACCCCGAATATCCACAGATCTTCAAAACATGAAGAGGTCCCACTTGTTACATTTTGAAATAATCACTCCTACAGCGATGGAGATGCTACATACTTAGCAGCCTTTGTGTCCCCTTTTCAAAGAATACTTCCACCTGTGTATCATGGACTGCTCTGCTTGTGAATAAATGAATAATAATTACATAACTTTCATGAGCACGTATCCAGTATTCCGTCTCAATGTATTTCACAATTCGTTCTGCAATGACCTTTATCTGCTCATGCTCAGACTGCAACCGTGAACTGGCTTATTAGTATCATGATTGTTACGTGAGATGTTTTTGTTTGAGAATCCTTAACATGACAAAGATGACATTTTACGCCAAAGATTGATTTGCTTCCAAATTGTAACTAGAGTAGCCTCATGGCAGGCTATGAGTTAAGAGCCAGAAGGGTTTTAACTCCTTCAAACAACAATGAGTTAACGCCCTTCTGGCTCTCAGCAGTAGACATCAAATAGAGTTAGGTTGCATGGATTTACTTTAATTTTGGTTGTGAATGAGTTTACTAATGAATGCACCTTGTGTCTCTCTGTGAGCAAGCACCCTTAACCAAGGAGTATGCTGAACATTGTGTACTACTTTGGGAAAAAATTTGATAGCCAGAAGGGGCAAGTGATTTGTTGAAATCTGAATTTTGATTGATAGAATTTAGCGTTAATCATATACTTGGTGCAATTTCAACTACAAAATTGACGTATAGCAATGAATAGAGACGTAATAAAGCTTTTCGTCTTACACTCATCAGATTAAATTGCAAGAATGAACAGAATTTCATGTTTCTGTTCTTTCTTGCGATACACTCTGATATGCAAGACGAAAGCTTTAGTAATTCTGTATTCGTTACATTTTTTTCCAGCATATTTGAAACTTGTTAACCTGTTATGTGCTGCGAATGCCAATAAGCATTTTTGGTGACTTGCTTCATTCGCCACTTAGCACAATAATGTAAATACAATGGGCATATTGAATGAGTATTCGTAATCCCTTTTAATCCTGATACTACACTGCAAAAACAAGGGTGTTGAATTCAACACCATTGGTGTTAAATTTAACGCTTTCCTGATATCTATATCGGAAGACACCAGCTGGTGTTATTTAACACCAGGGTTTGGAATTAAACAATTCAATTCCACTCCTGGTGTTAAAGTAATTCCGCCTTTGGTGTTAAAACCTAACACCATTATTTCAACTTGGTATTAAAGTTCAATTCTAGTTTTGGTATTAAAAAATTCAACACCATTTCTTTCAACACCAGTGGTGTGTAGAATTTAATCCTGATTTTTTTGTTAAAATCAATACCAATGATTTAACACTCAATTCAAAGAATCCTGTGATGTCTGTTGGATTTAGTGGTAACAATTTTCTAACTTTTCTGTCTGCAGAACAAATTTTCACACTTAACGGCATGATTGCGCTGATGAAATAGGATAATAATAATATAATATAATAATAATAATAATGATAATGGCAAAGGATATTGATGTCGTGTCGGGATTCGAACCCTCGACCTTCGCATCTCCAAGTCAAGCGCCTTAAACCACTCGACCACGACACTTGACTAAAAATTCTATAACCACGATATCCCAAAGAGATTATTGACAGCAAGCTCGCGCATGCGCATGCACGATACGACGTCATATCATATGACAACTGTCGTCCAATGATTTTGCTTGAATCCACTAACTTATGCGCATGCACAAGTTTAACACCATGTATAACACCAAGACTTGGAACATCAACCTGTAATTAAATATTTCAACACTGTTGGTGTTGAAAGGACGTGAACGGACGTGAAATTAACACCAAGGGTGTTGTTTTTTTCTATTCCGGGCTGGTGTTCAAAATTTAACACCCTGGTGTTTGCAGTGTAGTACAAAACACTTCTCGTGAAATTCCTGACATATTGCAAACATACATGGGCCACTTCCCATGTAGATTTAATGCAGCAATTTGGAATTTAAGTTAAGTAGAAAGTGTACAAATAGTATAAAAACAATATCATTGGTTAATCACAGATAGTGTAAATAGTCTGTTTGGAGCCAGAAGGGCATTATTTCAATAAGGGCTGTTATCAGAGGTCCTTGTTAGAATCTCCCCTGTCGGTAAAGATCATATCAAGTATGCGGTTCTGTCTAGTTGGTTGCTTGACAAGTTTGTCGACATTGAGATGCCGCTGTACGGGGTTGTATCTAGATCAGTGAAATCACTAAGGACCACAATAGCAGCATCCGAGAAAGAGTTACCTTTGTGGTCGCTCATATATACTACATGATCTATGATCTCTTCCTTCATTGGAGGGTGCTTAAAACATAAACAAATAGGCTATTTTATTTATACACTACGTCTGACCTACACGCTTTTAAAGATAAAGGTCAGCATTTTGCAAGAGAGCACCTGCTTATTTGTATTGATTCAAAACAATTGCCCACATCATTCCTCCTTTTTTTTTGGGGGGGGGGGGTGGCTCAATAACTTTGATTCATACGATTTAGTATATAAAATATGCATTGAGCAGAAAGGGCAAGTAGTGTACATACTATGTGTCCATTGGCATTTGATACCATATATTTTTGAAAGAAAGGCAGAATAAATTCATTAACTTTCAAAATTGACAAATTCTTGAACAGATAAAAATCAATGTTATTCCATGCAAATTAGATTGGCAGGTTTTTATGATCTGCACGTTTACTATACATGCATCCGTATTTCAGATACATGAATGTTTATACCAAAAAATATAGCAATCATAGAAAAATACAAGTGTTGCCAATTTGGATAAGAAAAATCTTATCAATTAGCTATGAAAAAGTCATTGTTAAATAAGATTGATTCAAGTAAGGTCCCTCAGCAATAATAAATAATGCAAAATTCAATTAAAGGCCACCTGTCAGAAATTTCTTCATTTGCGTGTTATGCCTATGGAAGGTGAATTTCGTTCACATCATGAATCTAGATGACATTGTTTATTAAGCAGTATCTCGCTTATTTTTGCTCTATTTTATCTCAAATTTTAGTTGGAACAGCACACCTATACTTGTTCCAAAAAAGTGGTACATGTCTATTTTTAAATTTTTAAAAATGTATTTATTAACAAGTTACATAGATCAATATTGTAAAGGACGATTACAAATCTTTGTAGTACAAGATATACCGAGATATGCATTGATGTTTAGAATTATTGATGCTCAATGTTTAGATAAACCTGGTTATAGAGAAGCAAAATACATTCTGCTCTGTTTGCCAATGAAGATTGATATTAAAATCCAACGGTATGTTTATCTTGTGGAAAGCCTGGTACAAAAAAGGGGTAAAAAAGAGAGGTATCTCAAAGAGATGAGTGGATCATTATACATATTATTTTATTATTATTGACCTTGTATAATTGTTGAATTTCAGGGTCCCTTTGAATTATAAAGAGGAGGGGAGGGGGTGTTTCCCTCAGACCCATGAAAATGTAATTATTCTTATCCTACATGTACATTTACAATCTCAAGGATTAGGTTTCTGAGGAGAGCATGAATTGTGAAGTGTTTTGAAGTTTCGTCAAGATCATAATTTCTCTCGTTCTCTCTCTAGTGATGTTGTTATGGATGGACAGTCCGTGGCTGCTGTACTATCACCATCTAAAACTAGCTCATCATCAAGTCTATCAACAAAGTAAGTAACCCTTATCTGATCTCAAATTCTAGTAAGAAAATCTTAGGTCACGAAAAAATCTGTAACTTTAAGTTAAGCTTGATATTTTTAACTTTGAGGTTATCTTGTCATTAAGGACATTGCAGACATGCTGGTGGTTAATAGTACCGTAAACATGAAGTTTGCTTCAAGTTTGAACCACGACCGATCTTCAAACTATTATACATTTTTTTTAAATCCAAGTCTTTAGGCAGAAATAATTATCCCTTCGCCGACAAGGTCGGAGGGGATATAATAACGCTGCCGTCTGTCCTTCCTTTTGTACTTCCGTGCGTTCGTCCGTCCGTCCGTAACAAATTTGGTTTCCGATCGATAACTTCAGTCATGTTTGACAGATTTTAATGGAATTTTATATGTACATGATATCAAAATACAGGGTAAGTTTGATTTTGGAGTACGTAGATCAAAGGTCATAGCTCATTAAATATGCGAAAAAATACACATCTGGTTTCCGATTGATAACTTTAGTAATGTTTGAAGGATTTTAATGAAATTTGATATGAAGGTACATGGTTTCAAAACACAGCCTAATTTCAATTTCTGAGTACCGGTATGTAGATTAAAGGTCATAGCTCATTAAACATGCGAATCTGGTTTTCGATCCATAACTTTAATATTGTTTGAAAGATTTTAATGAAATTTAATATGAAGGTTCATGGTATAGAACACAGCTTAAGTTCAATTTCCGAGTATGCAGGTCAAATGTCATAGCTCATTAGATATGCGAATCTGGTTTCCATTCGATAACTTGAGTAATGTTTGACACATTTTAATGAAATTTAATATGAAGGTACATGGTATCAAAATACATGTACAGCCTAAGTTTGATTTCTGAGTATGTAGGTCAAAGGTGAAAGGTCATAGCTCATTAAATATGCAAAAACACCTAATTATATATGTGAAAATGTGGTTAACTTCCTTGCCTAGTAATGTAATAGTATAGTCCAATGGAGGTAACTTGTTCTGACGTGTATAGGCCATTTGTACCCTGCGAGGGGATGCTACACTTTGCATTGACTTGTTTATATAAAGACTGAACTGAACTGTTAGCAATCTTGATCAACAAGTGAAAGTTAGTTTTGATCCTGTGAGAATTTATTTTTTTCATTAACAGAACTCAAGATCAACTTCAGGATCTATTTCTCAGTCGAAGTCAAGATTCCCCAAAGACATAGGGGGGATTCAAACATGAAGGCTTATGCAATCTGCTAAACCGATGGGAAGGATTTCATTTTCAGTACTCACATATTTCCAATGCATTTTATCTTACGTCATCTTATGCTTTGATAGTAATGACCAGATTGATAACTTTAAGAATGCTTGGTTTCTAATCCTCAGTCGAAGTCACGACTTTAGAGTTGTTGAGGAGGACGACTCGGACATGGAGGTTGAGATGAACACTCCTAACTGGCAGAAGAAGATCGACCAAGACGTCATCAAGAAACTCAAACCAAAGGAGTTCAAACGGCAAGAGGTCATCAATGGTGAGTCTAGAGGGCGCTGTCTCTATGTAATCTAAAATCCTGTACCTGTGAAGAAACATAGCAAGGCGTAATTTACCACAATATATCAACGTATCTACCGGTACCTATTATTGCTTAGTCCTCCAGACAAGCAAGCCATCGAGAAAAAAAAGTCACAATTGTGCATACCCCCACCCCTAATGCCTCATGCAGTCATATATTTGCGTGTTTGGCTTGCGTATTGGTGCGTATTTATGGCAAGCCGTTTTAACATTTATTCCTATTTCTTGATTTTAAGAAATGATTTTCTGTTGTAAAGCATTGGTAATTCTTGATTCTTAATTCGTTATTCTTAATATAAAGAATTAATTTCTTGGTATCAAGAAATAGGAATAAATGTTAAAACGGCTTGCCATAAATATGCAGCAATACGCAAGCCAAATACTCAAAGGTGTGACTGAGGCAAAAGACACCACTATACCGTCACGTACGCACCACGCGCGCACACAATTTTCCTCTCTCTTCTCGCAGCCATCTTGTCTGGATATAGCTAAGTCACCGTGCCCTAAATTCTGAGTTTTTAACTCTTTGTCGCGTTTTTGGTGCCTCTTAATTAGTAAATTTCTGTTCCGTTTTGTTTTCTAACAATTTTGATTCGGTTCTTACCCTTAGTCACATTTTTTGTTTCGCAATAAAGATATTAACGAGTGTTAGGATTTTTAACTTTAACTATCCATTGTATATTCTTAACTGTGTACAAAGGCAGTGAAATGAGTACCGGTATGGGAATATTACTTTAATATCCATTTTGCCACTAGAAATCTTGCATTGGTCACCAATGAATTAGCATGGATGTACAACACACAAGACTGGAGAGTGTATATATCTAATGTGAAAATTTTGCAACCTACAAAAAAAAGGTATAAAGGGAAAGCCGTGCTGGATCCAGTCATAATGTATTCATTTATTCTCACCTGAACATCGATGGAGTACCTGTTCTTCTTATTGAAGTAGTACCTGGCTCTTTGCCCCACCAGGGTTCCTGATGTAAACATGTGTCCCATCAACAGCACCCACAACTCCTGGAAATCTGCAGTACTGGAAAAACTGCTTCTGAATAGTAGTCACTCTTTGCCTTGTAACTTGTAGGAAACTTCATGACTTGTCCCTTTCTTCTGACAACAGCTTCGGAAACATTCCTCACTACTCTCCATTCGGCAAAGAGATGAATGTGACACGGCATGCCGCCTCCTCACCATGCATCCTTTAGATCAAATTACCCTTAAAGGTGAAATTCAAAGAAAATCACAAATATGTCAACTAATGTATCACTAGAAACTGGTAAGCTAACAGATGGCCATCGTACAAGTTATAGGTCAACTACATATCGGGTGATTTATAAAAATACAAATACAACCACCTCCATAGCAGCTGGGATATACGAGAGATTCGCCGGAAAAATAATGATGTTTTAATGACGTTACTATATGGACCAACACTGCCCAAGCAGACGACATCCCATAGAGAATGAACATAATTTCAAAGCTATTATTTGTCAAATTATAATGAGTTTAGTGTATATAAATGTAATGGCATGTCAAACCATTCAAAAGGGATATGACCCGATTCTGATAACTAAAATCTTTTGCTTGTAAATACACAGGATAGGGGTTAATTAACAATCAAAGAAACCAGACTTTCAAATTGAAAACCCCCCGGAATGATATTAAGGACGGCATTTGTTCCCTCTTGAAACGCCGAACATACCCCGGTGTGTGCAGCTGAATATACAATGGCGTCTTATTTTGTTTACAAGCGACAGATTCCTGTATTTTTGTATCGCTGCATTTGTCATCAAAATAAAACCATGCGTGGGGTTAAGAGTGAGGCAATAGATTATACATTTAGCCTGACGGTAGTGAAGTAAGAGAAAGAACTCAAGAAAAGATGAAAACACAGGCACTGGAAATGTGTGAGATGTCATGGGGCATCGTCTGCTTGTGCAAGCCATGTCCATACTGTGATCTCACACATCTCAGCAGCATTCGGAGAGCTCTTCCGGTGCTATGCCGGGGCTGTATTTAAGCGTTTTGTAATTTATAATAATCATTACTTCGAATGTTTCCAAGCATTGAATTTTGATAACCTTGTCGAATCAAAGTTTCAACTTTGCAATAATGAAAATAAAGTTAGTTTTTGAAATCAATGAATATCAACTTTAAAAAAAGGAAAAACAAGCATTCAAATAAATAATTTTTTTGCTGGTTTATGCTATTATTTTTTTGCATCCCCAACTGTCACTGTCACTTTAAAAAAAAATTATCCTGATTTCTAGATGTGGTGTGAATCAGTTTAACGTAAAAGACAAAATTGTCCATGCCTTTTCTAATCTCCTTCACGGCTTCACCTTTTTAAAAATTTAAGTACACAAAACAACAAATCACAAACTTGTTTCCAACACATAATCTTAATAATTTCCTCATGTATTAAAGCCAAATAACAGTATTGGGAAATGCCCCACACACAAATTATGAAAATTATGCTTTCATCACCTACCATGTGAAAGAATAAATATCATAACTTATCTATCAATGTATGGAATATGACAGAAAATGCTTATAAATTGAATAAATATATGTAAACACACATGTGCATGGCATTGGGGGCTTGCACGGTCGTAGGCAGACCAGCGGAGCGGGGCAAACGAACAGTGAATTTAGGCGGTCAACATGAATTGAAATATTTCTGCATTTTAATAACGACACTAGAGTTGGATTTTACAACAGAAGCCCTTTTTTATAGCTATGTTAACAATATTCATCAAGTAGTTTGGCCATGTTTTCGGCAACTTTCCCAATACAGAATTTGAATTCAAAGTACCTCAATCTAAAACAAAAGGCTCATCCTCCACCGGGTTTTCCCAATCTCAGAGGCCTCTGCCCTGTTGTGCTGCTATATATTGCTCCAGCTCTTCCTCCAGGTACACCAGCTCATTATGCTGAATCAGCTGCATTTATACCATCTTTACTGGAGTGAAGATAAAATGAAACAAATGTTTAAACAAAGTTTTTAGAATAAAGAAATGTTACTTGTGCTTGTGACTTTGTGGGTGATCCTGGCTCTGGAGACCAAGACAAGTTAATTAAGACAATTAGAACCAGATCTAAATTTATTAAAAGCTTTGCTTGTCATAAACAGAAATAACCATCTGATATGGGTCATTTCTTTAATAAAACTGACATTTGTTGAAATTATATAATTGGAGGTCTAGTGGAGCCAGACGTAGTCTCAGTGGAACAACCGGCGATATAGAGAGACTGAAGCTTTTGGTCTATGCTTGTCAGTGCGATTCATTTTGGGGAACATTGGCATTGCTGATGCCACTTCAATTTCTATTTAGGTACCAGTGAAACAAGTGATGGACATCATTGCCAGGCCTAGGCTAGAGCCTGGTATTATTATCATTATCATGAATTTGTAATAACTAGTGTAGGTCTAGGCCTAGTCTAATTGGCATGTGTCATGGCATTGTTGACAACAAGACAAAATTAAACATGACAGTCATACTCAGATATAGTCTACTCTAGGCCCGGCTAGGCCCAACTCCAGCCCAGGGTCAGGGGGTGCGAGCTCCGCCGCCGCCTTGGGCGTTGGACTTGAGCTCCCTCAGACTCGGTCCCTGAACGCTGGAATTGAGAGGCTGTCGGATATGAAAACACCGAACATTTCATGGTAAATGGAAAGTTATAAAGCATATCACATAATGAAATGTCAATAAAGTGAAGAGTATGGATTCGATTACATGTACAGGTTTTATACTTACGATTTTAAGGAAAGGATCGAGAGATTAAGAGATTTCAATTGCACTAAAATCGGGCTGACCAGATAGTATCGTAGATTGTTTTGGCGGTGAATTATTTGGAGAAATCAATCGAGCATAAATTATCTCCACCCAGTGCTGCAAACGGATTGGTTGATAGCTCTCAAACCTGGTTTGAGAAATTACAAACCTCCCTTCTGAGCAGTCTGTAAATTTCGGGTCTGATGACGTACATAAACCATGGTCTGAGGACAAACTTGCTTTGTGAAATGTAATTTCAGACCAAAGTCTGAACTCAAACCCGAAACGCGTCATATGACGTACGAAAACCATGGTCCGAGGACAAACTTGCTTTGTGAAATGTATTTCAGACCAAGGTCTGAACCAAGGTCTAAAACGCGTCATATGACGTACGAAAACCATGGTCTGAGGACAAACCTTGCTTTGTGAATTCGGGCCATTATGTTATCGGGTTGTACGTCCGTCCGTACGTACGTTCCGTTCTCGTGATCGTGTTATCTCAAGAACCCACTGATGGATTCCCGCCAAACTTGGGTCAGTATGTATCTTGCAGAGCCAATGAACTAATTAGATTTTGGGGTCACAATATCCAATGTCAAAGGTCACAGGACTCATTAGGTATGCAAAAATAGCTTGTGAACGCGTTATCTCAAGAACCCATTGATGGATTCCCGCCAAACTTGGGTCATGTATTTATCTTGCAGAGCCAATGAACTGAATAGATTTTGGGGTAACGAGGCCAAATGTCAAAGGTTACAGGGCTCATTATGTATGCAAAAATAGCTCGCTTCTGTTTTGGGTTGTAAAATCGCTCCATGGCGGAGGCATCATTTTCGACTGCGCGCGGTCGAAGGTCCATCTAGTTTAATGATTTGTGAAAGCTTGTCAACTCCTTTGTTTTTTGCTTTCTTTAGATCTTTAGAAAAATTGTTGACTCTTTTGTTTGTAGTGGCCTTTGTTTCGCTACTTAGTTAGGATAATTTGTTGACGCTAAGAAAGTTTGTAGAGTCTTTGGTTTTTTGCTTTCTTTGGAAAGCTTGTTTTGTTTATATTTCCACAGATTCACCCTTGGTAAGTCAGCTACTGCACTGCCTAGTACAGCTTGCCCCTGGCTTTGTCCAGCTGCCATAACAAGACAAATGTGAAGAAAGCTAGCAAGGCAGCGAAGCTTGTTTTCGTCCCCCTTGTCGGCAAGTAAGAAGCGGAAGAGCTCAATGGCCCAGCCTCTGGCTGGGTTGGGAGCTAAGAAGGCTAAGAAGATGTCTAAGCCGCAGTCGGCCTTTTCTTTAATTTCGGGGCTTGATGGAACAAATGTTTGGGCAACTAGGGTTCCCAGTAGTCCCAACAGGTGCCCAGGGTTCAGGCGGAGGCTTGGCCCTTATCCCTAGACCCGGTCGGACCTGACTCGAACTCAGGTTCATTCTCTGGGGTTTCGTGGGTGGCTGCTCTGACATCTGATATGCCGTTTGGGTCCGGGTGCCTGATGCTTCTTGTTGGCTTTCCATCCCGTGCCGTCGGCCCGTTGGTGGGGTTTAGACCCTCAGCTCCCGCTGCCCTCGGTGCGCCTCCAGGGGAGATGTCGGCAGCTACCACAGGTAGCTTCCCCCAGCAATGGGGATCAGTGACCCTTGCCCGTCAGTCAGACTGGGACTCTGCCTCCAAATACTCCCAGAAATATCTCCCTGACACTTTTACCCCAGCTATCCCTGGGGAGAGTTGTCCGTCTTCTTTATTCAGACATTTCCTTCTGTTTTGCAGAAGGACATTGATCGGAAGAAGCAGACGGTCGATATGGCCTACTTGCCGGCCTGCTGCATCCACATCAAAACAGTGGGCTCTGGCACTGGCACCCCGCCGTGCTTTGGGACCCTTCCGTGCTGCGGCACCCTTCCCCCAGCCTCGGCTAAGCCATGGCAGGGGGTCTGCTAGAGGTTCGGGGGAGGGGGGGGGGGGGAGGACGCAAGTCTTCAAACTTTCCCCCAGACCAAGTGGCCCTTTTGAGGCGTTGCCCGGGACACTCAGAGACGGGGTGGGCGGACGGCTCCGGTGGTTCCTTCCCTCTTGGGAAGCTATCAGTCACTGCAGACACTCATCCCTCATGCTCTCAGTCGTGCGAGAGGGCTTTTACATAGAACTGGTAGAGCCCCTCCTGGGCTGGGCCATTCTAGTTTGTCTGCCTTCCTTGTCCGCTCCTTTCCAGCAGCTCATTTCAAGCGAGATTCTCATGTTGCTTCAGAAGGGTGCTATAGAACGGGTTGCAGACCACCCATTGCTGAGTCTCTCTCCGATCTTTATCATCCCCAAGCGCTCGGGGAAACTGAGGTTGATGCTCAACATGCAGAGGATCAACCTCCCCATCGCTCCGGTGCATTTTCGCATGGAGCATTTGTCGACTATCCTCCCGACCATAGGCCATATGAAAGCTGCCTTTTGGCTTTCCCCCAACACCTTCACTTTCTTTTATCTGAAGGATATTCCAGACAGTGAAGAGTCTTTTGCTACGGCGCCGTTGAGGGCGGCAACGTCTTCCTTGGCCCCCGCTAACCTCCTTTTGGGACATGCCCCCCGCTTACATCTGTGTTGGTCTAAGCAATAATAGGTAGATATGTTGATTGAGGCGAATTAGTTTAATCAGAACTGATTTTATTATTTACTATATAAATCTACGTATCTACCTATGTCTCTCCCTCCGTCCCCTCTTCTTGACTGGCAACATGTCCCTAGTTTGTGTCTTGGACTGCTCGTAAGAGAGCAAGATAAGGGTATAGCGGTGTCTCTCAATGGCTTGCTTGTCTGGAGGACTAAGCAATAATATGTATCGGTAGATACATAGATTTATATAGTAAATAATAAAATCAGTTCTGATTTAACTACTTGTTGCCGGATCAAATCGTCTGTGTAAAGAGCCAGAAGGGTGTTCACTCTGTGTAAAATAATGAGTTAACGCCCTTTTGGCTCCAAACAGACAAAATATCAGATTACCACACAGAGAAGATCCACATCAGGAGTTTGAGGTCTATGTAAAGTCTTTAACTTGTTTAAAAAGATTTGTTTATTAATTCAACTGACAATGTTTCAGTTCATAAATAAATATTTTCTTGTACTTATAGCAGAGCTGCCTCACACAGAGAAGACCAAAGAAAGAAGTCTCAAGGTCCTGTCTAAAGTTTTGTACTACCTCCATGAAAAGAACTTTTAATCATGAATGAAGAGTATTATTATCCCCTCAATGACAAAGTCGCTGCCGTCTGTCCTTGCGTCCTTCCATAACATTACAAATCTGGTTTCCGTTCGATAACTTTAGTAATCTTTTACGGATTTGGATGACATTTGATATTAAGGTACATGGTATCAAAACACAGCCTAAGTTTGATTTTGTACTTTGTAGGTCAAAGGTCATAGCTCATATATGCGAATCTTGTTTCTGTTCGATAACTTTAGTAATATCAAAAATAATATCGCTAGTGATATTCGTTTGTCTCGCAATGTGGTCAATAAGGAATCTAAAAGTTCACGACGTTTAATGCGCTATCTGCAACACTTCGTCAGGTGATGAAAACTACTGTAAGCAAGGGTCTTTTAGACTTTACGGGAGGACCGGCGGAGCGGTCTATAATTTGATCGATAATTGGAACAATAACGCACAATGCCTATTGGTCGACGCACAGGGTGATCGACCAATCACCAAGGCCGCTGGTTCGGCCGCTGGTTCGGCTAATGCACCAGGCCTATTGGCCGACGCATACGGTACTCAACCAATCAATGGGCCGCTGGCTCGGACCGTCTGCTGAATGGAATCGACAGGTGTTGGACGCCAGGAGGGTGAGTGTCATGGCGGCGTATCGTCCGCATCCAAAATTTGGGGATATCGATCCCGTTGTCTCTGTTGAAATTATTAGGATTGAGACGGATATTGATAGCTTCTTTTACCCTCCGTGTATACCAATGCCGTTCCTGGGAAAGGCACTGAACCCCGTCCCAGTCTGGTTGATGCTGGTTATCCCAAGCATGTTCGGCTACGGCTGAGTTGTCAGTTCGGCGAAGTCTGACGTCCCTCTTATGCTCTTATTGGATCCTTGGGGCGTGTAAGTTGTTGACGTAGGGTGGTATCTGATCTGAAAACCGTTTGAATGCCATGGCTCTCTAGGCGGCGCTTGAGTTGTTGGGAGACCCCATCAATGTACGGCAAGACTGTAAATGTCTTGTATACCTTCTGATCCCTGGGTTCCGACGACCTATTCTTGGTATTGTGTATAAAACGGCGTGGGTAACCGTTGAGACTCAGGGCACTGTGAACACGGGTCCGTTCTTTGCATGGCTGTTGTGGACTTGTCACAATGCGTGAAGCTCTGTCAAATAGACATTTCACTAGACCTCTCTTCACCGATATGGGATGGTGAGAGTCAAACGCTATGTACTGGTCTGTGTGGGTAGGCTTCCTATAGACTGAGGTGGAGAGCCTATGGTTGTCGTGTCTATGAACTAGAGTGTCTAAGAATGCTATCTTCCCTTCACACTCTATCTCTGATGTGAAATGTATGGTTGGTTCAAGGCTATTCATGTGTTTAAGCAGCTTATCTGTTTCAGAGATGGGAACTATGATGAAGGTGTCATCTACGTATCTCTTCCAAACACGAGGCATGCAAGAGAGGGGACATGTGTCCAACGCTTCTTCTTCGAAACTCTCCATGTATATGTTGGCCACTTAGTAATGTTTGATGAATTTTTAAGAAATTTGATATGAAGGTACATGGTAACAAAATACAGGCCAATTTCGATTTCGGAGTATGTAGATCAAAGGTCATAGCTAATTAAATATGCGAAAATACCTAATTATATATGCGAAAATGTGGTTATCTTCCTTGCCTAGTAATGTAATAATATAGTCTAATGGAGGTAACTTGTTCTAACTTATATAGGCCATTTGTACTCTGCGAAGGGGTGCTGCGCTTTGCATTGACTTGTTTATCTCCAGTTACAGTGATTCAATGTATAAATATCTTCTTGTTCTCCTGACAGAGCTGTTCCACACTGAAGAGACCCACGTTCGAAATCTGAAGGTCCTACGGAAAGTCTTCTTCCTACCCATGTTAGAACAAGAGATTGCCGGCCTGACTAGAGAGACCATTTACTACATCTTCCCAAACATCGATGAGATGATCGAGATCCACGGTTCGCTCAATAACGCCATGACAAGGCAAAAGAGAACGTCACATATAGTTGAGGAAGTCAGCCAAATTCTCTTAGAGAGGGTAAGGAATAATACAAGAAGTATAATTATTAGTATAATAATTTGAGGAGGAGGGGTCGTAGTAGTAGTAGTAGTAGTAGAGGTAGTGGTAGTGGTAGTGGTAGTGGTACATATGGGAATATTGTATCATCTGCTCAATCTGACTTGCGTACATAAAACATATAAGCAATTTTGCATGAAAAAGTGAAGTTTTCTAAAAGGTGCGTTTCTTTTCAGCATTGGGGTGCCTGGGAGTCACTTGGGTAACCTTTCAAAAAGTGTAAGTTAAAACAAAAATGGCGCTTTCTCTGTACTATTGTCAAAAAAACCATAGTAATCCTGCACAATGTCGTCTCTTATTTGCGTTGGAGATGAGCAAAATAGCGAGTTTCAATTGCACTTTGGCCGCTCTCGCAAGCCCTCACTCGTTCCATTGTTGACAGGCGGCCTTGGGGTGAGCGGCTAATGAATATACTAATCATTAGCTTTCTTCTGGTGTTAAACTTGTTTTGATTGGTTGTATATTCTTGTCAGAATTTACCCATTCACATAAACTACCTGCCCGATGAAGCCAGTGCAGTTGCCTGTGACCCCTAGCCCTGCACTCAACACTGTGTGGGAGTTAGTTTGTGGTTAAGTTATTTTATGAGACCAATCCTGATGAGCCAACGTTTCCATATGTGGCAGTGGTAGTACAAGATCTTCCCAAATGGCAATTAGATGATTGAAAATCAAGGTTCTCTCAATAATCCCTTGAAAAGGGAAAGGAGAACATCATATATTGTTCAGGAAGTCGGCCAGATACTACTACAAAGGATAAGGGTCAACTATTCGTTCTTTTTGTTGAAGGTTCTCTGCTGAATTTCACTTGTATCAGCATCTTGACCCCCTCCTGTACTTCCAATTTTTTTCAAACACTGAACTTTCAAGTATTAATTTTTGACTTTTAGTTTTAGGTTTACCAGAGTCTGTTATATCCCCTGTTTTCAATTTGCAGGTGTTGGTATGATCCGTTATGTTGCTTCCAATCCTTATTGGTTGACATGTTAGCTAGTGATCATTTAAATCATTTAGATCATTTCTTTTTCTTCCAGATTTTATCCTTTTCATTTTAATAACAACCTCTCTTTCTTTTTGAATCACTTCAAGAAGTTTATTTTCAACCGTTATATCCTCATTTGTCCCCATCTCTCCTGACATTGCTGTATAGTTTGATGGGGAATCTGGAGAGAAGATGAAGAGAGTGTGTGCATCGTTCTGTCAGAACCAGAGTATAGCCATGGAGCATCTCAAGCAGCTCATCAGGAAGGAGAAAGAGAAGGAGAAGGACAAGAAGGAAGGATCTGTATCAAGATTCATGGATGTGAGTTCAAAATCGCTTACTTTAATTTTGTACAGGTGACAGAAATTGGATTAAATACCGCTGCCAATCTCTATTTCCTGTGATTGTAGCAATTTGCAGCGAATAAAAATGGGTAGGAGCATTTTGCAGTCAAAGTGCTGGAAAGACCTCTAGTAGCTTTGGTTGAAACAACAATCAAGCAAAAATAAGATAATTATTTCCATTTTCTTCAAATGGTCTATCTGTATTAGTTTGAGTACAATGAAACCTGTATAATTATGAAGACCGCTCAATGGACATGAAAAGTGGTCTTTATTGGCAAACGGTCTTTGCGTGAAAATTGTAGGTAGTCTGTTTCGGAAGCTGCAGGGATACTATAAAACCTGCCTTACCTACATGCACAACCAGGTTTAACAACATTTAGAGAGAGCGTGAGTGAGAGAGAGAGAGAGAGAGAGAGAGGGGGTGGGGAGAGGATCAAGATTGGCTAATAGGCTTCTTATAATACATTATTAATATAATATATATATATAATCGGTATGTTATTATTTTTATGCCTCCGTCCGTCCCATTCTCGTGATTGCGTTATCTCAAGAACCGATTAATGGATTCCCGCCAAACTTTGTTAATGTATGTATCTTGTAGAGCCAATGAACTGATTATATTTTGGGGTCTCAAGGTCAAAGGTCAGAGGTCATGGGGCTCATTATTTATGCAAAAATAGCTTGTGATCACATTATCATTAGAACCGATGGACAGATTACCATCAAACTCAGGACATGTATGTATATTGCAAAGCTAATGTTCTGATTAGAGTTTGGGGTCATGAGGTCAAAGGTCAAAGTCATGGGCTCATTATATATGTAAAAATAGCATATTGCTCCGATTGTCTCATTTTCGCTCGCTGGAACATTGCCAGCACAAACCACTGACCTCTACCTCCTGGATGGATCATCGCCCATTCCCATTCACTATACGTTACATACTAAAAGGCTGTATTGTCTGACCGTTCATGAATATTCATGTTTTTACTTACCTCGGCAAAATGTTTGCTGTTACTAAATGGACAAAATTACGGTGGGGGGGGGGGTGGGGGGTTGGATGAAATGGACATAATGAACCAAGCAGAAGTGAGCTATGATAATTCATGCTTCTTATCCCTCGTGTGCTTGACCTATAATCTTAAAATCGCTTGGCAAACTGAGTCCAAAGTTCGACTTGTTTCACATGTGTATTATAGGCAATGACGAGCTTGCAATCTATTTTGATCAAATTACGGTGGGTGAACTTTCAAAAGTCAATGGGACATGAGGGTTCCAATGAAAGAGCTAGTGATAACGTAAGTCGGGGTGGATGTGCTTTTCGTTTAAACAAAAAATAAATTGTTAACGATTTTGGTACAATTCCATAGGTTAACATGTATGGCTGCTGACTCTGACGATAGGGGGCGTTGTGAGATGAGACTAAACGGAGCTATATGCTTGTAAACGCATTATCATTAAAACCGACAGATATACCCAGAACATGTTTTTTTTAAAAGGTTGTAATCACGATATTCTAAGAACCTGTTAAAGGGATAGTTGACTTTTGTTGCAGAGGGCGCTACACTAAACATTTTTTTCTGAGATAATGTGAGATCTTGTTTTATATTGCTTATTTTGATAATTTATTGTTAGGTGAATTTCTTGTCATGTGAAATTATGAGGAAGGAAATAAAATATCATTTAAAAAATAAAAAATAAATAATGGAAAACTGAGTGTCAAATTTGAAAGAATAGACCATTTAAATGACAAAATCATCTTTGTTTGATCAAAATCAGTTCAGAGACGGCTGAAATATCCATAAATATAACCATTTTTAATATTTGTGGTGCCCCACAATTATTCAGTAATTTTGAACCAGCTGTTGAAAACGAGATAGCGCCTTATACGTTTTATTCCAGCCAATGCCAATATCGGCTTTTTGTTGGCTTTTTTGTGTTGGTTATAATATGCACAACCAGCCGGCCCATGTCTTGTTATTATTAATTATTTAATTAATTAACCGTCACCATATTTGTATTAAAGTGGAGCTGAATTGGTATGATCATGCTCAATCTAAATTCACACATTTTGGGGGCTAAAATTACCTTCATAGCAATTTTAGGTTCTAAAAGGGCACTAGAAATGTCATATATAAGAATAGGAGCAATAACCATGCACTTTGAAGGCATTTGCGGTCTTTAACAAGAACTCAACTATCCCTTCAATGGATTTCAATCAAACTTGAATTTCAAAAATTGCTTCTGTTTTGGTTTGTAAAATCGCTCTATGGTGGAGGCATCATTTTCGACTGCACGCACTCGAAGATCCATCTAGTTTTCTTATATGTTTCTTATGTTTTGTATTTGTTGTAGGAAGCTGAACGGAACCCACTATGTAGAAGGCTATCACTGTCAGGCATTGTAGCAACAGGATACCAACGAGTGACAAATTACCCTCTATTCATTGAGAATCTACTCAAGTACACACCTGGTAAGTACCCAGACTAGCTAAATGATAACTCCATTAATAATGATAATTATGATAATAATATTAATTTTGATAATAATAAAAAAGAAGGAGGAGGAGGAGGAGGGGAGGAAAAGGAGGAGGATAATTCATCAAAATCTTCCCTGTCATCATCGTTGCAAGAATTTGTGTTGTATGTATTTGTCTCTTTATACTTAAACCATCCCTCTTTCTCTCCTTAGCCAAAATGTCTTGGTATGAGCGATTTGGACGTGCCTGGGAGAAGAGCAGGGAGATTCTATCCTACATGTATTACTGACCAATGAATTTCGACAATAGATTCATGCAAAAATGTAATTACAACCAATTGTTTTGTGTGTCCTCCAAAGCCAAGTTCCGAGTATGAGTGATTTGAACATGCCCCAGAGAAGAGCAGGGAGATTCTGTCTTATTTTTTATATTCAATGAAATAAAACCATAAATACATCAAATGTCTCTTAATTGCACCGTTTCTCCTTCTCTCCAAAGCCAAAAGTCCCGAGTACGAGCGACTTGGACGTGCTTTGGAGAAGAGCAAGGAGATCCTATCCTATGTCAACCAAGCAGTCAAGGAATGTGAGAACCGGTGGCGTCTTATCGACTACAACACCAGGATGGACAGAACGCCACTGGACAAGTCCAACAATCCTCTCGTCATGGATTACAAGAACATCAACCTGACACTACATAAGATGATCCATGATGGCGTACTGACGTGGAAAGTCAATAGGAATAAAAGTATAGGTAGGTAGTAAGTGATTTTTTTCAAAGCCTGTCTGCACTAGTTTGGCCAGCAGGGATTAGACCTCCCTGCATGGTCACTGACAGGAGGTTATCTCATCAAATCAGCTCTCAATTAACATAAGAAAAAGGAGATCATGGGGGACCAATGGGTACCGCTTATGCATTGTTTGCTATATAAAGGGCGCAAGTAGCTACAAGTAGTGCAGTCCCGCTTTAAAGGTTTGTATGATATCAGGAATAATGGCGGTAATACACATTTTATCTTTATTTTATCTTTGCTCTTGCAGATACCACAATCTATGTAAATATGTTTGATTTCAAGATCATTCAGACAAAGAATGTTTAAGGCCATTGATTTGTTTTCGTAATATCTATACGAAATACATACGAGAAGAAAAATCAATGGTATGCTGAAAAGTTTTGTCTTTCCCTTTATTCAAGCTAGTAATATGAATCCTTCAGGACTTTTTGTAAGAAGTGGGAGTGCTCACATTTAAATCGTTGCATTGGTTTCTTTGCTTTCTTTGCTTTCACACAGAGGTACAAGTGCTATTACTAGAGGAGCTGATTGTTCTGCTGTCAAAGCAAGATGAGAAGTTGGTGTTAAAGCTCCATTCTACGACAAACCAAGCTAGGGAAGAATTGAAGACCCACAGTCCTATTATCAAGCTCAGCACAGTCCTGTGCAGACCGGTGTCCACAAGTGAGTATCTTTTGATATCATTTCCTGTCCCTATCTAACCTTCTATCCTTCTATCAATTAATCAATCTGTCTGACTATCTTTCAATCTACCTGTCTATCTGTCTATCTTCTATCTATCTATCTGTTTATCTTCTATCTATCTACTTGTCTATCTATCTATCTTTCTGTCTATCTATCTGTCTATCTTCTATCTATCTTTCTGTCTAATAGCTTTGAGTCTGTTGGGGTGATAATGCAATGGACCATAAGACACAGGTCCTCTCTTCTGTCTGTGCCCTGCCTTAACTTGTAATGCAATTTTGAACTCTCCATCTCACTCCCCAGATAAGAAAGCCTTCTTCCTTGTCAGTACCTCATCAGCGGCCTGTCCTCAGATCTACGAGCTCTGCACCAACTCGTCTCAGGAGAGACAGTCCTGGATGGACGTCATCCTATCCACGCAGGATGTGGAGCGGAAGTCCTAGATGGGCATCTTTTTCTCCATCTCTAATCACATCTCTCTTCTCCTCTTATCCCCAGATAAGAAAGCCTTCTTCCTTATCAATACCTCATCGGCGGCTGGTCCTCAGATCTACGAGCTCTGCACCAACACTTCTCAGGAGAGACAGTCCTGGATTGTTGTCATCCTCTCCACGCAGGAAGTGCAGCGGAAGCAGGCCAAGGGATGGCGCCGTAACGCCAAGATAGCGGCCAACCCCAGACCTCTACCACAAGAACGCCTACCTGTCTATGAGGAGAGCTCAAAGATGTGAGTAGACTTCACTTTTTGTATTTATCTTTTTGGTGCAATCCACTTTAATCTGCCGTTTTCTTTTTAGCCACACTTTTCTTTAAACTTTTAAGTCTGACTTGAATTTAGTTTTAGTGTGTTTTAAATTTTGTTTGATTTTATGGATTTTATGTAGGTTGTCTTTTCAAACTAAAATGTGCTCTGTGTTAACGTACCTAACATATCTAGTAGTTAATACCTGCGTGTTATGTATATGTTTTTACTAGGGACTACCCTGTATTTTAAAGAAGTCTAATTAAATAAATAAATAAATAAATAAGTACGAGCCAGAAACTCCCATGTGTGATGATGTGATGCCCTCTTTTGGGAAGAAAAAAGGAAACATTTCTTTCGATTTCGCCACATTTCCTTTTTGTATTTCCTAATCTGTGGTATACTTATAACTCAGCCACACTGTCAAATTGATCCAGTTAGACTCTAAACCCACTGATTGTTGGTCGTAGGCATATCGTCGCCTGGCTAGCAGATGGGCGTTAGCCCGAAATTCAGGTAAAAAATGAAGGGCGTTAGCACTAAATTGCCTCAAACTTTTATAAAACTGACTTAATTTTCCAAACAAAATTTGTTGCCCTGTTCTACCAAAACATTTATATTAGTCTTTTAACCCTATTTTAACTGGGCTATTTCAGACCAGGTTTTTACTGTGGGAGGGGGGGGGGGTCAATTTGACCCCCCCCCCCCCCTAAGATCGCCTCGAAAATTTGCATACATGTCAAGTAAAGTGTAAAGAATAATATTGTAATTTCAAATTTTTGAAAAATTCACTCATTTGCATATTTATGGTAATTTATGCAAATAAGGTCATACAATTCACATTTCTGCCCATAAATCATACATTATTCATATTTATGCATTCTTTTTCATTACATATATTGGTTAGACCATTTGGAATAATAATACAACACAAAAAAATGGAAGAGCCAGGTTATTCCTTATGTTATCTCATGTTTTGATAATTTATTATGTATTTCTTTGTTTTTTAACTTATGTATTTTATTGTTTTTGTTATTTTATTTCATTTATATCCACAATTCAACTATTTTGACCCCAAAACAAACACCTAAACTTTAAACAAGACTAAATAACCAATGTTTTATCTCTTTTTAGGAAAAATGACATTTCCATACGTTTTGTACACAAAAATGAGTGATTTTCGGGCTGATACGCAAAGACAAAAGGTCACGTGACTTTGTAACTACCGGTATAAGTCTGATTTTCGAGAAGAAAAAAAAGTTTTAAAAGATGCGTACGACTCGAAAGAAAAAAGTCATGAAAGGAAAATGTTATATCTGCCGCGGTTTCGAGGTAGTCGCGAAATTTCGACGGGAGGGGGGGGTCAAATTGACCCCCCCCCCCCCCCCCCCAGCTAACATAGGGTTAAGTTTCAAATCAATTTTCGGGACGGAAAGCAGTTTAAATATAAAACAAATCTGTAAATACCAATAATTCTAAAGGTAGTTTTCGAGTCGCTCGCGCGCTAACACCTTCTGCCAACCGGTCGACGATATATGTAGTTTTTTTTTTTTTGGGGGGGGGGGTCTGTTGTCAGTCTGTTATCGCTCTTTTTGGAGTGACTAAAGTATTACTCACATTGTGTCATCAACTAATGTTCGTCGCCCTAAAACTCAAATATTCGATGGTAAGAAGTCTCTGTAAAAAGTGTTTTAGACTGTCCTTGCGTGGCCTATAGGATGAGTAGATAAAGACACACCCTCCTACTCACAGCAAACACATGTGTGAGAGATAGTTTTGGGGGTCTAGTGAAACTATGCTCACATAAGTTCTGTGCATTTGATTCTTCTCATTATTATCTTCCTCATGAAAATAGCCTGAAAATCCATACAGTGTTTCATGTATACCAATAATTTGTATCCAGTCAGCCAGAAGGTCACTTTACAGCCC
Source organism: Strongylocentrotus purpuratus (assembly GCF_000002235.5). Lineage (NCBI taxonomy): Eukaryota > Metazoa > Echinodermata > Echinoidea > Camarodonta > Strongylocentrotidae > Strongylocentrotus > Strongylocentrotus purpuratus. The sequence continues at coordinate 37,006,164 of NW_022145594.1, forward strand.
TCTTGCAGGCAACCAATGCATTATGATCTATTGATAATAACCCATTGACTACTGCATTGTGAAAGTCCCATAGGCTCAATACAGGGACCACCAGGTTCCCGTATGCAAAGGGGATGTGATATCAGATGATATAATGGTTGTCTTTTTGTTTACAGTGACGAGAAGCCGGAGATCAACGGCCCACCGGAGGTGGTCAACTATGTGGCCCTCGCTCCCCAAGCAGAAGTGGTCAGTCTGACCAACAGCTCAGGTCAGTAGCTCCAAGATAACAGTAACAAAATTAGAGTCTAAAGTGTTGTTGGTTCTTCTGATAATGTATAAACATTTCAGGCCTGTCCAAATAAAAGGGTTTAAAGGGAGTGGGTCGTCAGTTTCCATGTGCAGAAGGTCATAATTCGCTGACACCAGACTTGGTGAAAATACCTGCACAAATAGACAGGGAGCCAGGGGGGGGGGGGTCAACCTAGCTGGAAAGGAAACCAATTTTCATGTCCACAGATGTTAAGATCACATAGCTCCATATAACGAATTGACCGCCTGGCATGTTCTAAGTGGTGGATGTGGCCAGGGCGACGCCCCCTCCAAAACAAAGCGGCCTTTTGATGACAAAATAGCATTTTGTAAATAATATTTTAAGGGAACGTTGAACCACCATGATGTTGGTGTCATATGAAAGAAAATTAAATTATCTACATTTTGATACCTATTTCAACGATATTAGGATTAATTAACATCGCAAATTTAAGTAAAAAACATGATTTTGGGTGATTTTTTTCGAAATATTGAATTTTATCAAAAAAGATTATTTTCCATATATCAAACTGCTTCCAACGCGCCTGGTGGAGGGTGTCTGTCAGACTTCCCTAAAATACCCCCAACCCCAATATTGAGCTACATCAGCTGGAAAGGAAACCCAAATGGAACCCATATGAAAATACTCGCCACAGTCCAAAGACACACTTATGGCCATTGCCAGACGATTTAAATGGTTGGAGTGACTGCCAGACGCCTATTGATGCTAGATATAGATTGTGGAGAGAAACCTTGCGGGACTAATGTGAAAGGCATATTGTACTTAGGTTTAAACGTCCCTTTCCTGCACTCCTATCAGCTGATCTAGCTCAATATTGGGGTTGGGGTATTTTAGGGACGTCTGACAGACACGCCCACCAGGCGCACCGGAAGCAGTTTGGGATTGGGGAGGGGGCAAAAATTCCAGGGGGCTCACATTTCAGGGGCAGTGGCAAAATGAGCAAAATGTTTTTTTTTGTTTGGGGGGGGGCAGAAGAAAAATTTGCATCGTCACCACTCTTACATATTACATGCAGGCCCGGCAGAATGTTTTTCAAAGTGGAGTATCAACGATCAGGCGAGTGGAGCGTAAATTGGAGTGGGGTCCAGGATCTTTGCCCCGACAGGGTCAAGGGGCGAAGCCCCCGGAAGCTGCAAGGGTTTTAGGCATTAAATTACGGTCAGATAAGCATATTAAGATACCTTATTTGTGACACTGGCAGGTCACTAATTAAAGTAGGGTCCAGGGTCCTGTTTCCCATGAAGCTCGGGGCTTAAGGCATTTAATTATGGTCAGATGAGCATTCAGGGGCCCGTCTTAGGGCCCCTGGTGAGGTCCAGGGTGCAGAGCCCCCGGAAGCTTAGGGGTTTTATGTATTTAATTACGGTCAGAAGAGCATCCAGTGGCACGTTAGGGCCCTTGGTGGGAGGGGGCGATGGGGGGGGGCAACTGCCAATGTCCACATTTCCTGAAACATCCCAGAGTACAGAAGAAGAACTTATCAATTGCACTCAGCGCTCGAAATCCTTTGATCTTTCTGCACTACTAAGTGTCTAATCACTTTTGTCAAGTTAATATATCGAGATACTGGCCAAAATCAGAGGAATATCTACAATAAAGCACCTTTTTGGCTCAAAATTTATATTTCACACACTACATCAATCATTGAAATTGATAGCAATAACCTGACCGTAATTAAATGTCTAAATCATTAAACCCTTGAGCTTTCAAGGGCTCTGCTCTTAGCTATTCCCTACCATGCAACTACCGGTACCCTAAAGCAACCCTTGCATGTATGCATGCTCATCTGATCATACTACGTCTCAAATCCCTGAGCGAGCTATACCAAGGGTTCTGCCCCCTACTCGGGCCTATACGTACCAAGGACACCTAATTAAAGCAACATGGATACCCGACAAAACAACTGCATGAGCTTCCACTGGCTTAATTACCCCCTGAACACTACCAATTATGGTCCTAAAGCTGACCCCTGGTACCCATTTGACTGTAATTTAATGCCCCGAATCCCTGAGCTTCACGGGGCTCCGCCCCCTGAACCCCAATCTTCTGAATGGAATCCGGACATCTCTAGAAATCAGCACTATTGACTAGAGCTGGTCTGTCTATCGTACGTCGTGCATTTTAGTTCAGCTTTAAGAGGTCTTTATTTAATTGATTTTTAAAGGCTACGTGTGTATTTGAGTTTTTGGGTGGGAAGGGTAGGTTGTTCCAATCTTTGAGTGTGTGAGGGAGGAAGCTGTTAAGGTATGCTTTAGTCCTCTTATGGGTCGTGTTGACTGTTTTACGTATGGTGGGATATTGACTGCCGCTTCTTGATGAATAGCTATATAGAGTACCGGTATGGAGAGTCTGCTAACTTTCCTCCACTCTTGAAGAGGGAGCCAGTTCACTGAATTCATATGGTCATTCACTCCTGTAATTCGGCGGTAGTCATTGACGACAAACCGTGCTGCCCGTCTTTGGACCATCTCTATCTTATTTATGAGGTTAGATTGATAAGATTGATAAGGGTCCCATACATACGATACCAATAAGTGTCTTGTTGTGTCACAAAACAATAAAGCATCACAATATTATATGCACATCTGACGGTAACAAATGCCTAAAACCCCTGAGCTTTCGAGGGATCCTCCCCCTATATTTAGCAAAAGCCCTATAGCTAACGCGAGCTACTGAATGTCCATCTAACTGTAATGCACTTGGACCCCACGCCAAATCACTTTCTACCTAATGGTAATTACTCAGTACAATGCAGGGGCGGCGATTTCTTTTCATGACCGGGAGGGACGAAGTGAGGGGGACGAGGGAGCATTATAGTGACCGAGAGGTGCAAGGTGACGGAAGTGACTACCCCCTCACATGTTTTTGGAGTTTTGTTGTATTAAAAAATTACATTCCTTAATTAGCAAAACTATATTATCAAAACAGAATACAGATTTTCTACAATATTTCTTTGTACATTTTGACGGATATTATGCGAGGGTGCGTAATGACTGAGCAACAAGATTTTTTGCATTGAAACCCAACGTTTTCTTCAGCACTACCATGCAAGGCACCTTTTAGATTTTCCCATTCATCTTCAACTGAGGGACCCTCTGGAAATTCTTTAGAGGACAGCCGGGATTGGACACCAGATACATACACTAATGCATTCTGTTTCAGCTTTGCATTATCTATTCTCGGCACTTTGGAGCTCCCTCGCATCTTCTTCAGGTTCAGCTGCACTGTCATCATCACCAAGTTGTGATCCGAGTCACAGTCTGCGCCTGGATATGCCAGGGACTTTTTCACACTATTTTTGTAACGCTGGTTCACAAGAATATAGTCAATCTGATAGCGTGCAGTATCCCCAGGTGCTTTCCATGTATAGCGACGTGTATAGCGAGGATGCTGTTCAAAGAGAGTGTTGATAACCACCAGTTTTCTCCTCTTGCAAAACTGCACTAGCATATTTCCCCTATGGTTTTGCCTGCCGAGACCCCACTCATCAACGGCATCATCGTGTTTGTGTGAGCTTCCGACAACAGCATTCCAGTCACCGAGAAGAATACGGTAGTCATTTCCTTTTTCCAGTTCCTCATCGATCATATCGTAAATATCCTCCACATCTTTGTCCTCATAGTCACTTGGAGGCATGTACACCACCAACACAACGATGTCAACTGGTGATCCCTTTATTCTGACTGCTAGCGGTCTATCGCTTACAGCCTTAATCCTACATACATTTTTTGCTGTTTGCTTGTCCAGCAAAAGAGCAACACCACGTTGTCTTACTTTCCCTTCAGAGTATATCACTTTGAATTCATCACTCATTAAGTCACCACTGTCAAGCCATCTAATCTCAGTCAGAGCAAGCAGGTTCATGTTATAACGTTGCATCTCACGTTTGATAGTTTCTATCTTGTCGTCTCTTATTGTTCTAGTATTCCATGTGCCAACATGCAAGTGAGGACTTTGTTGGATGACGACCTGACCATCCTCACTGCTGGTCCTGCAGGACGCGACACACCGGCATCTAGTGTCCAGGGTCCCGATAACGTCTTTGGCTTGATTTGAATTGACAACTATCATATAATATATATTGGGTCATCCTGAGGATAATACTGCGGTGGGTTCCCGTTGCCTTCCGCAGGACCAATTTTCACCATGGCTGGACTCCACTAGAAGGTTTGCTTTCACTACAGCTGACGAGTACCCTCTACCCGGATCAGGATAGGCTATAGCCCCCGCTGAACATCATCCCAGTATTTCTATGGTCTCGGGGAATCGATTATCTGTATACAAATTTCTCCCAATCTTAAAAATGTTGTAGCTGAGGTTATGCTCTAAACAAGGAGTGACATTTATTTTTCATTTTGATGTCAAGATTATGACAAAATTTGTGGTCAAAGACAACGAGTCCAAATCAAACTTCAGTTTGTACATGCACTTTTGATGCCGGGCTAAAATGAATGCGATAGAATTTTAAATGTCCCGCAGAAGTTCTAAAGGTACCATGTCCCATTTTGCACCCAACACCAAATTCTGGAGAACTTTGCAGGAATTATTGATATTGTCACGTATGTCCTATCTGTGAAATTTAAACGTTAGCAGTGCCCTAGATTTCAAATTATCCAAGGAAATCCGTTTACTTTCTAGACTTTACTGTCAGACACTATTGAGTGACTGACTGGCTTTTTTTTGTCTGGTAATAACATACATAACATAGGCTTTAAAGGGTACATGAGCATTTGTCTACACCAATAACCCACTTCTTGTAATGGCCAAAAATAAAATGGTTGAATCTCTGCGCGGCACAATATAGGTAAAACATGACGGGGAGAGCATTTCATGAAAACAAATGAAATTGTGAAAATGCATTCTTCATTATATGTCAATTAGGGTCAAAGGTGCAACTGGTTATTTTGCAGGGTCAATGGTCATATTAATTGTCTCAATCTATCTTTCATAGATCCATAATGATCAATATGCTACACAGTTGAAACTTGACATATGGATAGACCATATAATGGGAGGAGCATTTTATTACAAATGAAATCGTGAAAATGCGTTCTTCATTCCGTAAATTAGAATACGTAGAAGTATAGTTAGAGTTGATTTTACCGTGATTGTTCTTGCTAATTTTCTCATGTTTTTTTATAGTTAAGAATGGTTTTGCTTTCTGTGGCAGGCCAGATTTATGTTTTTTCTGACGTATTTTTTGTGTTATTCTTGATCTTCATTATTAAAGATGATACTGATAGAAATGACGGAAACGACGACCAACTGACATCTCTCAAACATGATTCGGAGAGCAAGCGCGATGATATTTACTACGGTGGTCTTTCGGCACCGCCAGAGATCCTCGCTCGGGGGCCGAGAGCACAGCGAGCGTATGCCGAAGCAGCTCAAGCTGGCACGAAGAAAGTATTCAGAACGCGCCTGATGCTTGTGGGACAAGAACGTGTTGGAAAGACAAGTCTAAAGAAAAATCTTACAGGACAAGGGTAATCTCTTTATTATTCCTTTATCTATGTATTATGTATTTCTTCATTTCACTTTGAAGAACAAATAAAGACAAGTTTATTGACTTTACATTTTCTGTTCGGATGCATGACATTTTTTTTTAACATGATAAATGATCAGGTAACAAGATGATTTTTATCTGGTTTATTCTGTCATATCGATAATGAAAATAATTCCCTTTGTGATTACTTTTCCTTTTTTTCTTATTTTATCTTTTGTTGGTAATAGAATCATTTGTTATCAGTGAAAATATATATGTATTATATAGATGACCCGACACATGCTCCGGCGACGATTGCTCCGGTGACAAATGCTCCGCAATATTTGCTCCGACGTCAAATGTTCCGCCAACAGTTGCTCCGCTGACAATTGCTCCGCCTATATTTGCTCCGCCGACAGTTGCTCCACCGACAATTGCTCAGCCCCAAAAGTGCCCCGTAAAAATACAAATGCTCCAACATTGCTCCTCCCCAAAGTACCCCGTTGAAGACAAATGCTCCGCCGACGTATCAGGAGTGCCCGGCCGTAAAAGACAAATGCTCCCTTTTGGAGCGAAGAAAAAGAAAGAAAGAAAGGAAAAGAAAAGAAAAAAAAAAGAAAAGAAAAGAAAAGAAAAGAAAAAAAGAAAAATGGACAAAACAACATGGAGAAGAAAAAGGCAAGAAAAGAGGGGGGAAAAGGGTAAAGACAAGGGAAAAAGAACACAAAATAAAATATAGCAAGATTTAATATCCATATTTTTGCATTGGCCTATAAAATTGTGTCGGAACGGTGTCGGTATAATGATGTCGGTAAATTGTGACGGCGCACAGTGGGCCAGGGAGGGACCAAAGTGCGCCAAAACTCAATTTTTGTGATTTACTTTTTTCAATTTTTTTCTTGCCCAGTTAAAAGGTAACACATTGAGGAATACCTCAGTAAAATATTTAATTTCGGTATGCACAATAAGGGTATAAATTTACTCCTTCAAACAGCAAAATCCTACATATTCACAGTTTTAGTGCAAAAGTGACTTATTTTATAAATCTTTCAATTCAACATGAAGTTTTTAAGTTATTGATATGAAATTCATGACATTTTTATGTCGCAATATATGGGAGACTTCTTTATCTCCACAATTTATTTCATTAATTCACCAATTTGAGATTAACAAAGATTAAGTTATTTCAACTTCGAAATATTTATAATTCATCATTTATTTATCAGATTTTTTAAATTGTACTCGGATTTGTCTGATTTACCAAATTCAGCTCATTGAACGTTTTGAATACTTTGAGTATCGATTTTACTTTGGTGCTTCGGAATATAAGAGAGTATATATCATTATCATAAATATTATTATATGTATTGACTAGATGTTTCTGTGCTTTTATATTTTTAATTAATTGTAGGGTGATTAGTATATATCAATTATAGTTTGTAAATATGATATTGAATGTATTATTATCTAAGTATTGCGCTTAGAAACATTGTAATAAGCGCTATAGAAATATAATGTATTATTGTTATTATTATTATTATTGTTGTTGTCGTTGTTATTATAGTTATCATTGTAATTATTACTATTATTATAATCATCATATAATTATTTGCTTCAGATTTGATCAAAACGAGGAAATAACGGACGGTGTAGAAACAACAAACGCATATGACATTTGCATCGAGATTGCAAAGGCTGGCGAAAAAATGTGGTCCATTCACAAGAAAGGTCATGGGAATGAAGATACAAAAGGTTAGTAGAACTTTAACAAAGATTTTACCTTTACAATACAGAAAATGAAATTTTCTGCATAAGTATATCTTTAATTCTGACATTATGAATTTGTCAATCTGTTGCTGACAAATGAGGACGGGAAACACTTTGGCTGTGGTTTATAAATGTCTTTGACTATATTAATGTCACAGAAGGAAAATGCTGACAGAAAAGTACCACGTCCATCTTTCCCGTGTGACAAACCACCCATTAAAACCAAACATCCAACCATGTTGGCAATTTGAAAAGCTAAAGAATAAAAAAAGTGAGACAACCTTTTGGATTGAGAATAAAAAATGAAAAAATAATAGTCAATCACGGAAAAAGTAATACCACTTCCTATCCCCCCCCCCCCCCCTGGCACAACTACACTCCCCAAATATCCATTGAACTAACTGAATAAATAAGAAAAAATGATAACCCGAGTGAAATGAGACTAAGAAGCATAGAACTCATACAATCAAAATGGAATAACAGCCTTCATATATATACGGATTGCTCAAAATCCCCATCAGGCACAGCAGCTGCCTCCTTTTTTGTCCCACATTTTGCAATAAGGCAATCAAAACGTCTTACAGACCATACCTCAAGCTACCGAGCAGAGTTAGCAGCAATAACAATTGCCCTACTATGGGTTGAACAACTAAACCTGCACGCAGGGGTTGTGATATTCACAGACTCCCTCAGCGCACTCCTCTCAATGCAATCAATGAAAGGAGATAAGTCAGATAACTTCATAAACGGCATCAAGTATATATATACACAAGACTGGCATACAGAGGCATTCAAGTCCATCTAGAATGGATCCCCTCTCACTGTGGAATACAGGGAAACGAAATAGCGGACCTTCTCGCAAAACGAGCCCTAACTGAAGAGATACAAATAAATAACAAGTTATGCTTGTCTGAAATGAAAGCAGTATTAAAATAGAACTATACAAGAGTTGGGAAGAAAAATGGCAAAATTACAATAAAACAAACGTAAGACCTTTCAAACCAACAATTCAACATAACTTTGAGAGCACCCTTTTTAGAGACTGCGAAGTCACAATTCGCAGGCTCAGACTTTGCAACATAGGACTAAACGCAGACCCCTCAAAAGTATGGGTATCCCCAAAAAACCAACCTGGCCAGGCCAACACAAATTGTAAATACTGTAACACCCCTGAAACAATAACACACTATCTGATGGAATGTCCAAAATATACAATAGAAAGAGCAATGCTGATAATGGAAAGTGATATAACGAGCCCAATCGAAATAATGAAACTCCTAAAATCAACAGAAAGTGCGACCCAGAGAGCACTGATCCGCTTCGTTCGTAGAACGAGACGTTTTAAGTGTTCCTAATAGTTTTTTTTTTTTTTGCACATATCGCACGACAACCTAATGCCCTAAGATGTTTATACCTACTTTGATAGGAAAAATAAGGTTTTACAAAATGGAAAAATACTAGAAGAGAACAGGTAAGAAAGAGTAAAGACGGATTGAGGACGGTAAACCCCAAACAAGAGACTCTGGAGATCTACCCCAGAATCCTCTCACCGGCACCAGAGTTGCCTAGGCCAATGATGGCCGAGAAGATTGCGCAATGTACCGCGCCGGTCTGGCAGGAAGGTGCCAATTGCGGTGAGGGGTTTTCATGGACCAGTAGATCTGAGATTATATTATCCAAAAAAAAGAGAAGAGTATGAATTTACAAATAGTACCAACAAATAGAAGAAAAAAAAGAAATAAAGTGAAAGGCGTAAATATTCTAAAAAAGAATGAAACGCCGATAATACCAAAGAACAACAACAACATGAAATTCCAGGTATTGGCCTTGTTATTGCCATATCTCACGAATCAATAGAGATATGAGGCTCAAACTTAGGGAAAGTATGTATCACCAAAGGAAGACGATCTCATTAGATTTTTTGAGTAACTAGGTCAAAGGTCAAAGGTTACAGAGGTCAACTTGTGAATTCCAGCTATTAGCCTTGTTATTGCAAAATTCCTAGAACCACTAGGGATATCAGGCTCAACTTGTTTTTAACATGTATCACCATATGAAGACAATCTGATTAAATGTGGGAGTAACTAGGTCAAAGGTTAAAGGTCACAAAGGTCAACTTACAAAGTTCCAGCTATTAGCCTTGTTATTGCAAAATTTCTAGAACCACTAGAGATATCAGGCTCAAACTTGGTGATAATATGTATTACCATAGGAAGACAATCTGATCAGATTTCAGATTAAGAAGTCAAATGTCACGGGTCCATTTCTGAAATTACAGGTTTTTGCCTGCTATTGCGATATCTCAAGAACCGCAAGAGATTGGCATTTTGTCTACATTTTGATATGTCCCAAATCCATCCATTTTGTATACTGAATTTAGGGTGGAGGTAATAGGAGACGACGCATTTGTCTTGTTATTCTTATTATGGATAGTATGTTGTAAGAAGTCACCAAAAACATATCCTATTCAGCCATAAGTTTCGAAAAAAAGTCATATTTTAGTCCAGATGTGTATTAGAACAACTGAAGGAGTTGCCTCACATCACATCATATTTCTAGCGATCTGGTAATTTTAACTTACTATCCGTAAAGGCAGGATTGCACATCAAATTGTCCATTAAAATCATATAATTTTAATCAATTTGGAGTCATACAATATAATATTACAATGTAATAAATTATACGATTATAGTAGAATACGATATATGATAATTTACTTTCACAGAGGATGAATACATTAAAGCTGTAGCGGATAAAATAGCAAAGAGCCTGACCGTGACCCCACCACAGGTAATTATCATCTCTATACAGGTATTGTTTTTTCTGATTTGAGGTAAGCCAGTAAGGGAGAATGAATTGGCTATCGTACTTTTTAATCCAAATAAAAATCTCTATAAAAGTAAATGTAGTAGTGGGTTGTGATTATGATGGAGAGGTGAATTTCTGCCAGAAGAAAAAAAATGTAAATATTCAATGATCGTCCAAATGAATAAATAATGTCGACAATTGTGCTCAATGAATTTGATAGCAATATACCTGAGTAGTATTAAAGTGAAGAATGATAATTGTATGAACTATTCACAGACTCTAGCACATGTGTTAGCTGTTTATCTGCATCTAGTCTTAAGTACTTAGTCAATCATGCAATTAAACAATACATTGCAAAGTAAATGAATAAATAGTGGGATCGTCTCACCAACCACTTAACAAATGTAGTTCTAGTTGCTAATTGTGATACGGCTAGTGCAAGCTGCAAAATGACAATCTTGATACTGATTTATTTTGAGTACAGGATCAAGAAAGTTTTGAACCATACAGCAGAGGCTTGAATCCTGAAGAACCAGGTTTGTGTATATTTTTTTTTATTGATTGTTAGCTTTAATTTGTTTGTGTTGTTTGTTTGTTCTTTTTTCTAAGTCAATCCTTTTATCATCGTCCATAAGATATGAAGTACAAAAAAAAGTTAATGACAAATAATTATTTACTTGTTAAAGCTCCTTTTAAAGTGTTATCACATATATTTTGTCATAACTCAGTGCACAATTAAACTGCTATCAATTCTGACTTTTTAAATGTCTGTTACATGAAATATTCTCATAATACTAATGATAATGATAAAAATAGCCACATTTGTAGACCTATAAATAGAATAATAATAATGCACATGCTTCACTCCCTGAGGAGTATTCTGGCCAGGCGACATTTCATAAATGCACACTGGCCAATTCGACCACATTAACTTCCGCGTTCTCTGCAATAGTACATTTTGATTTTTCCAAACTGTGACAAATGGGGACAGAAAAACACTTTAAATCAAAACTAAATCATATATTTTCACTTAACTTTAGATTACAATTTTAAAGCACATAGTGTCTACACTTTATAAATGTCTTTTATTCTTATCGTTCTTCTTCTTAATATTATTGTTATTATTATCATTGTAATTATCATTATTATGTAGAGGTGTCGTGGTCGATTGGTTACGATGCATTGGCTCTCTTTTCTGTCCACCACTACTATATCTGGTCTACGGGCCTAGATCTCTGGATCTATCTGGATGTTAAAATCCTAGAGCAATTTCACGTCAGCATGTGCTACGACCTTGTCCGGCTTATGATCATACTTGTCTGTTGCTTCAAGTCCATTGTTGAAAACGATCCACTATTTGATTCTGGCTTCATTGTTGTGTCGTTTGAGGTACTCAACTTGCGACATTTTACTGCATTTACTGATCAGGTAACCCACTACCTCTTCCTTTGTTCCACAAATTCTGCGAGTGGGGACACATCGTGTATCTCAACTTTCGCCTTAAATGCATTTGTCCACAGTGCCTGATCTTAAGCTGCAGTGATAAGACCTTCTGTTTCTTTCTTCAGGTCTCCCTCCTTCATCCAGTCCCATGACCTGTCATCCTTGTCCTGCTATGTATGGCGCATCAACTGAACATGTAGCAGCTTAGCCTACCAATTCTTAAGACTTCCTTGATAGGTCCATGTATTAGGTCTCATACTTGTAGCCATCTTCTTGCATCCATCAGGCAAGGTGATTATCTCATTCTTCTCAACCTTCCCTCTCTTTAGGATGAGAAACCACACTTCTTGAGTCCAAACTCCATTCCAATGTCATCACTGAACACATGGACTGTGTTCACTAGTGAAACCACCTCTCCTTTATCTTTCCCGTAGAGCTTTAGGTTATCCATGAACATCAATTAATTGATAGTCTCAGACTTATTGCCTAAGCGATATTGTCATTTGGATCTTCGTAGGATAATCAGCAAAGGTATCCAGCAGATGAAAAAAGGCAGTGGTGACAAGCTGTCCCCCTGGAAAAACCTCGCCGAATTCTAATCTCTCCTAGAGAACATCTGTTAAATGTCAGCTTCATTTTCAGTTCAGCACTCTCTCCTGGATGAGGCGCTGAATGTTAAGAGCTACTCCTACCAATATAAGTGTCTTAAGAATCCAGGATGTGTCACCATAGCATACGCCTTGCTGTAGTCCATCCAGGCCATTGCCAATTTTTCTTCTTTTGCAGTTCCGCAACACTATTTTGTCGATAAGGAGTTAGTCCTTTGTACCTCGGGAGCCTTTCTGCTCCTTAGGTAGGAGCCGTGCTGAGTCAAGGTGTTCATATATCTTTTCGGCTAACATTCCAATCAACAGTTTCCACATACGTGAAATGCATGTTATAGGCTTCAAGTTATCCACAGCGTTTCCTATGGAGGGTTTCTTCACACACAATATTGTTCTTCCATGGTTCATCCACTCAGGCACACTACCTGTTTCAAGTATGTTGTTGGGCTGCTGTACAATTCGTCTTTGAAGATTGGGGAAGTACTTCAGCCAGAAACCTTGAACTCTATCTGGCTTATGTCCTTAACAGTTAGCTACCTTCCTTATTTGGTTTTGAACATCTTCCACAGTAATGACCACATTCTCCTGTCACGTCTCATCCGTTAACCTTTCTTCAACATCAGCTGGCCATTCTGCCTCTTGGTTGTGTTCAGTTGGATTGTTCCAGATACCACACTCCAGAAGTCACAGCTATAACCTGGGGATCTGGCATTATGTCGCTGTTGTCAGTAACTCCGTCCAGCCTCTGATACAACCTCCTTTGTTCATACTCAAACATACGGTTTTGTCTGTATTGGCTTATTTTGTGCTTGTATCTTCTCAGTTTTGCAGCTTTCGCTGTCAACCACTGCTTCAACAACTCAATGACGACCTTTCGTGCCTTCCTTTTCACATTGTACTTGTTCTCGGTATGAGCTAGCCCCTTTATTATGTTACCCGGGTTCTTCTCCTTCCTCTCTAACTTGCTTAATACTCTTCTTAGTTGGTCTATCTTTTCTTGGATTCTCTTTTTCCAAAAGGTTCTTTTTTCCACAATGGGTTCTCTTGTGAAATACCCACGTTACAGGAGGCAACCACGTATATTGGTCTGGGTGATATCAGTTGTCTCAATATGGCTCAGGACTACATTCACCTCCTTAGCAGCCTCGTGCAGTCTCTTCCTGTCAACTTGCTTTAGTGATCTTAGCTGGTGCTTCTCAATTTCTTCTAGAACCTTTCTAATACTTTACTTGAGGTCCTTTTACCTTTCCGTCAGGTCTTCGGTATCTTTGAAGTGGATTTCAAGACCGCCATTGCCCTGCCTTTCCATCTGAGGCGCAACGTCATCTTGGCTCATCTGTACGACATCAATGCCATGATTACCTTGGGCTACCTCTTCTGCAGCATGATCATCCCTGTCATTTCTCCCTCCTATAATGCCATCTCTCTTCTCTCTATTTACTTTTCTGTTTAATTTCTTCTAATTTAACTTCTGAGAGCTACTATTTGGTTCTAATTGCCCGAGCCTGGTCTACCAAGTTCTGCTCTGTTACCCTGAACATTCCTCTCTCCTGCCAACTATTCAACATTCTCCTCCTATATCCACTGGTCCCTGAATTCCTCTCGAACTAACACTCCATTACCACTCTGTATAAGGCTTGGTTCCATTTGCTTCGGTCAGTCACTGGATGATGACCGCGAGGTGCCTGCCCGTGAACACGGTACACCTACACTGCCGGATGAGAGCCTGTCACGATGAAACCTAGGCCCGCCATGTTCAGTCGTATTCACGTCATTATTTTCATTTCTGTTTCTGTTTATTTTATGTTCATTGTTTTTTATTGTCATTATTATTATAATTATTGTCACATCATCATCATCATTATTACTGTCTGACTACAATATAGTTCTTGCAGTTGTAATATAGATATAAGACTTTTTTTTTTTAATGCTCTATAAATGTCGAATTAGCGAATTAGTCAATAGACTGCAAAGTATTTTGGAATAACTTTCCCATTTCCTGTACAATCGGATATTTAAAAAGAAATGCCAATTTCTTTCACAAGCTTCTTTTCCCTCCAGAGCTTTTATTCTTACTATGGATAGCAAGTTGTTAGAATTCACCCAAACATGTCCCTTTTAGCCATACATCTTGAAGAAAATCATATAATTGTTATCATTCTGGAGTCATACAATATAATATTACAATGTAATAAATGATACAATAATAGTAGAATACAATATATGATGATTTACTCTCACAGAGGATGTATACAAAGAAACTCCCGCGGATGACATAGCAGAGAGGCTGACCGTGACCCTATCACAGGTAATTATCACTCCATACAGTTATTGTTTTTTCTGATTTGAGGTAAACCAGTAAGGGAGAATGAATTGGCTAGCGTACTTGTTAATCCAAATAAAAATCTCTATAAAAGTCAATATTGTAGGGAGTTGTGATTATGGTGGAGAAGTTAAATTTTGCTAGAAGAAAAAAATGTAAATTTATGATGACCTTCCAAACAAATAAATTATGTCAAAATTTTGCTCAATGAATTTGAATGCAATTCACCTGAGTAGTAAGTAAAAATCGATAATTATATAGGATGTTCTAGACTAAAATGCACTACAGCGGCTGTTCTTATGCCTCCGTTACGAAGTAGCCGGAGGCATTATGTTTTCGGGTTGTCCGTCCGTCTGTCCGTACGTACGTCCATCCGTCCGTACGTCCCGTTCTCGTGATCGCGTTATCTCAAGAACCGATTGATGGATTCCTGCCAAACTTTGGTCATGTATGTAACTTGCAGAGTCGATGAACTGATTAGATTTTGTGGTCACGAGGTCAAAGGTAACAGGGCTTATTATGTATGCAAAAACAGCTCGTGGTCGCGTTATCTCAAGAACCGATTGATGGATTCCTGCAAACTTTGGTCGTGTATGTATCTTGCAGAGCTAGCCGATGAACTGATTAGATTTTGTGGTCACGAGGTCAAAGGTCAAAGGTCACAGGGCTCATTATGTATGCAAAAACAGCTCGTGATCGCGTTATCTCAAGAACCGATTGATGGATTTCTGCCAAACTTAGGTCATGTATGTTACTTGCAGAGCCGTTGAACTGAGTAGATTTTGGGGTCATGAGGTCAAGGTCAAAGGTCATGCGGCTCATTATGTATTCAAAAATAGCTTGTGATCGCATTATCATTAGAAAAGATTGATGGATTCCTGCCAAACATATAGATCATGTATGTATCTTGCAGAGCCAATGAACTGAGTAGATTCTTGGGTCATGAGGTCAAAGATCAAAGGGTCATATATGTATATGAGAAATTACTTGTAATCACGATATTCTGAGAACCTGTTAATGGATTACAATGAAACTTGAATTTGAAAAATTTCTTCTGTTTTGGTTTGTAAACTTGCTCTATGACGGAGGCATCATGTTCGACTGCGCGCAGTCGAAGTTCCATCTAGTTTCCAACTAGGATGCAGTGGCACCCTGGGGTGCCGCGAAATAACATTAATTGAACATCTGTTTTCGGATCAATTTTGAAATAAATATTAATTTTGTGAGAAAAAAATATTAAGAACAGCCATATATTTTCATGAAGAAATAACGTTTTGAAGACAATTAAGAGTCTTTTTCCTCACTCGCTTCACTCGCTCGCAACATTTAGAAATAGTAGGATTTTAGGCAATGAAGTGGCTGAATAGCTGCATAATTAATCAACGAGGTGCTAAAATATGTCTTTTGACAGCGAGGTGCCCCAATATATCTTACAATTTTATATAGAAGTTGCATTTTTACCACACTTGTTCGCTTCACTTGCCCAGAAAATTTTGAAACTGGACGATTCTAAACAACAAGATGCCCGAATATCCTTATATTTGTGCATCGAGGTGACCAAATATATAATACCATATCTTATTTAGTGTTTTATGTTTACAAAAAAACATTTTACCACTCTCAAAATGTCATTGTTTTTGCTCGCTCGCTCCCAAATCTTAGAAACAAATGTGTCCGTAAGTGTGTATCTGGCACTTGAGATATACCAGATATATAAATGAATCTTCTGTAATATTTTGGAATTAGGGCGTTACAAAACTTTTTTTTTTAAAGTGTGCCGCGACTAGGAAAAGGTTAAAAAAAACGCTGCTCTACAGTATGTCGAGTCCCTGATTTCCATATGCGTTTCCTTCATGATATTAAATATTGATACAAAATTTTAGTAGCCACAAAGTATTTAATTTATATGTATTTTTTAGAAAACTGATTCTTATCATCATGCTGTTTTGAACTTCAATTTCATTACTGCAACACAAGGTAACATTAACCATTAGTATTAGCCATTCAAGTATTCATAAGCCCTGGTACATGTATTAGCTGTTTAAATCTTGATTGTCAAGTTCTTAGTCATGCAATGACACAATAAATTACTATAGACCAGACCAGAATGACAGTTTAAACTAATAAAGAGTGGCATCATCTCATCAACCAACCACTTTCGTAGTTGCTAATTGTGATACGCTTAGTGCAAGCTGCTCGACAATTTTAACACTGTTTTATTTTGTGTACAGGATCAAGAAAGTTTAGAACCACACAGCGATACTACTCCTGACAGAGGCCTGAATCCTGTAGAAGCAGGTTTGTGTATTTCTTTGTTTTGTTTGTCATAATTCTTAGTTTGAGTTGTTTGTTTCCTTAACACTCGATCAATCATTAATTCATCGTCCATAAGATATAAAGTTTTAATGAAAGTTGATAACAAATAAGTATTTAATTGTTAAAACTACTTCTAGAGTATATATCGCAAAAAAATTGTTATAACCTAGCGATAATTTAGACTTCAATCAATTCTTACTTATTTAATGTCAATTACATGAAATATTCTCATAATAATGATTATGATAACAAAATTAGTCACATTTGCAGGCCTTATATAGGCGGTAGAATGATAGCGCACACGCTCCACTACCGTGGAGAGTATTTTGACGAGGCGCCATTTTACAAACGCACACATGCCAATCCATTCACATTAACATTCGCATCCTTCTTTGCACCCATTTAACACCTGGGCGGAGAGTGGCAGATGTAAAATAATTATGAATGTATATATATATATATATATATATCCTACAAATACATATATGTGTTTCTTCTTTATTACAGAAGAATATTTCCTGGATAATGTGCAAGCGCCCAAAGAGGAAGAGGGAGAAGAGGCAAAAGAGGAAGAAGAGGAAGAAGAGGAAGAAGAGGAAGAAGAGGAAAATGACAATATGCCATATCAAATAGCAAGTCTGGTCGAGAAAATGCTTAAGGAACAGGTTCACCTAAAGGTAAAATTGATTTTTGAACCTTGTATCTTTATGTGGGATAATACGTATACAAGATTTCCTACAATGCCTTTGTTTTATCCTAGAATCTTTCACTTCTTTGTTACATGTTGTTATAGGGTGTATATCCTTGCATGCATAATCTATCCGCGTGTTACCACAGGAGACCAAGGAATAACAAAATGTTGTACCTAGACTAACGAATGACCGGTAAGTGTAACCCTTAGCAGAATGTAATGAGTCTGTTTCATCAAAAGCGCGACGAATCATATTTTTGTGCAGCTAACAGAATTAACAGGTGCACTAGATAACTGTCTGATAAATGATTGTTCTGTAACATGACCTTAAAGGCTTAAACGTTAATGTTTTTTGTTATTTTAATAACTTATATTGCTTCTTCATTTCAACAAGGATATACCACAAATACATTCATAGGCGTTTTACAAATTAATAACATCCATCTTATAATAGTACATTATGTCAGAATCGTTAATGAGAACAAAAATGGATGAAGGCAATTGAAAATAAGTGCGGCCCTTTAAACTGCACTATGGGTTTCCATTTTTGTCTCGCCTGTGTAGTAAAAAGCGAGACATAGGCGCCGCTTTTCCGGTGGCGGCGTCGGCGACTGCGACGGCGGCGGCGTCAACATCAAAAACTTAACCTAAGGTTAAGTTTTTGAATTTTTGATATAATTTTGAAAGTTTAAGTTCCTAGTCAATGAAACTTGGACTATAGGGTTATCAAGTATCACAAATCATATGACACAAATTCCAGGTCACAAGGTCAAAGGCCAGTAGACTTGAATGATGTTTTCACAACTTAATATGAGAATTAATATTTTTTTTAATTAATTTGTTCATATTTCATTCAAGTTTTCGATCGTGATACATTTAATAGTAACTAATTCTTCTGATGATTCTTAGTCAATATTCACTCAAAATGTGATTATATTTAGAGGATTTCATTTTTTGGGGCCTGCTAATGGGCCACCCTGCATATAAATAATGTTCCAACCTCAATTTTTCATCATATCGAATTGGGTAATGCAGGCGAGACCGCCGAGTCTCAAGGTAAAGCATATCTGCCTAAAACTGCCTGAAAATCACAACGAACCTTATTCTCGCACAGCTAACATAATTTACCAGTTTTCTAGATTACTTTCTGGAGAATGAGTGTGTGTAACATGACCTTAAACGTTAATGTTAACAGAAGCTTTTCTACAGAGCTGTGACTGTCAGCATACATAGATATATCCACCTTTGGCAATGGATATGATAATCTGTTACATTTAATTGTTATCATTGGATAATGGTGTGTTTCCACAGACCACAGGAGTGTATAACTGCAGATAATCCATTACAGCCAGAAAGATGGAGAGATGGAAAGTAACAGTATTTCAAAATCCAAGAAAACATACATATAAGTATACCAGCTGATCTCAATCTTGTTTGGTGTCAGGAGTGGGATAAGAAATCTGTGTTAGATCCTGAGGCACATGAGAGTGAGAAAGATCTATCAAGGGGAAAAAAGAAAAGCTGCCTTTATTGGAACAGGTATACATGGAAAACAAACTTTGTAGTAAACAAAAACGTTTTTTTAAGGCTCGCTGCTCCTTCAGAGACATGTTGGACTTCAAACATTCTTGTTTGATGCACTAGAGTGAATATACTTTCTGCTTTTTGTTTTCAAAGAAAAATGTTTGTCAATCATTCTTGAGCAAGAACAAAACAATAGATTTGAACAAAGTACACGTTGTGACATATCGGTAAAACAAACATTGTTACATCAGTTGCACATATCTCTATTTATCTAGTAATACAATAAATGTATTGCGTTTGATAGAAAAACCCGCTCAACTTCATGAAAACGTTTAAGCATCTTCTCAAAAGAATTCAAAGATAGCCGTTCCCTTTTACATTTCGCAGAGAATATATATTGTTTTGCATATAAAATGACAAAATTAAAGATAGATTGCATACCATCTGGGTAACCAAAAAAAATCAAAAATTAATCAAAAGCACTTCATTGTTTAGAATAGAGCTTTAGAAGTCTTAAATGAATTGAACCGAAAATAACGAAGTTTCGTAGAAAGGCAACTTTTTAATGGAATAGTGTAAAGTTTCTTCCAGTCTAAAAAAATATTCTATGTGGGCGTGCCTTGAACCATAATGCATGGCCCTACTGAGGATTTTTTCTTGTTGGGGGTCGGGGCAAAATGCAATGAATTGTTGAAAATGTATTGCATTTTCTTTGTTTTTTTGTTTTTGTGGGGGCATCGACGTACCCTGGTGCCCGCTGCGTACAGGCATGATTTATTGGCTAAGCAATGGCCTCGTTAGTGTGAGCCCCCTTGATCAAAACCGTGTCGATGTGCTATATTAGTGCCCTTTTGTGAGGTATTAATCCCCATTACTGTTAGTGATGACTTAAGGACGTAGGTCCTCTAGTTGATTAGCATAGTAGCACACACTTGCTTTAGCAGTCACGCAAAACAAACACTCCCCAATTGTCATTTAATAAAATCTGAGAATGTATACTATTATTTATATCTATTAGGAATAAATCATTGTCAAAATCATTCAATAAATTGGGGTAAAAATAATTATTCCACCATTATGACCAACAGTGTAGATGTGTATTAATTTTGTTCATTCCTCAGGAGAAAGGAACATACAGTACTCATAGCGGTAGAGGAGAAGGAGTCTCACTGAGTATATGGGACTTTGCCGGACACGACATATACTACACAACCCATCAGGTAAAAGAACATTTTATGAAGATTAGATTCCTTTTAAATTCTACCGTAGTGCCATGAAAGCAAATTTGTAAAGTATTTTTAGATTCTAGTATTTAAAGAAATGGAATAAATGTTATTGACTATTGACTACATATACAGTAGGCTTGCGGTAGCACCGTGTGAGAGAGAGGGAGGATTGAGGAGTCCTGAACTCTCGGTACCGTTAATCTTTCTTGAGGATGTGTAGTCCTGAAAAGGACTGTTGGTGTAGTCTTGAAAAAGACTGTTGGTGTAGTCTTGAAAAAGACTGTTGGTTATATTTCTTAGCTTATATTTCTAAGGAGAACTATAGCGCCGATTGGAGGGGATGGGTAACGGGAGTGGCTCGACGTTTCGAACAGGTTGACTATCCGTCGTCAGGAGTGGGGAATAGCAGGTGTGTGTGAGCTTAAGTCACCAGGGTGCGGACGTGGGGTACTATACATGACCGTGTCACCGGGGTGTGGACTTGGATGGTCTGCTTGTCCGTCTGGGCTGGAGTCTCCGGGTTGCGGACTTGGGGGTGCTTCAAATCCATGAGTGGGGTGTGGTATCGCCGAGACGCTTTGTATGTTACCGACGTAGGCGGTGTTGTGGTGTCGGCGAGATGTTGTGTGTATCGCCGGCATATATCCATCGTGGCATTCATGTTCTAATTATTTTATATTTCTCCTGTGATTTTTTTTCTGTACATGTTCAGTGTTGATATCTCATTCTCAAAGAAATTAGAAATGAAGACCATTATTCCATTTTCTCAATATAAAGCTTCAGTTCAGGGCCCATGGATGTATGTACTTTTAATATGCACAGTTGTTGGCCTACATATTGGTATTAACATACGTTTTTATACAGGTGCATTAATGTGTGGTCCAGTTGTAGATTCAAAGTCATGCCAAGGGTCTAAATTATTGCTTCTTTTATTTATTTGATATTCCACTCTACGAGAACAGACTTCACATTAGTTTAACCCTGTTTTAACCGGGTTTTCAGACCAGGTTTTTAAAAAGTATTATATTGACACAAAATGAATCACAGACATTGATAAGTTTGAGATTTAGGTACTTACATTGTTTATTATGGTACATATGGTAACATATTTACATGAGCATGCATAAATTTGCATACATTATCAGATACACACTGATGTGTATGCAAAAAAAAACATAGTATAAACTTGATGTTTTTGCTGTAAGCCAAACAAATCTTTAGGCTCCATGGGCAAAGTAAGAAAAGTCATGTTATACTTCTGATAATATTCAAGTCTTTTGTTTTCGTGTAATTAACGAAGCACATTTAATTAATTATGAGCGTTATTATCAAGTATAAATAGTATTTTGGGATCGTTTTTGAATTTCTTATGTATTCCTTTTTTTTTTTTTTTCTTTTTGTATTATATTGTTTACATTTTTTATGTTTTGTATTATTTTGACAATGATATTAGATATGACAACCATAAAGACAAGGACAATTTACAATTATATGGGGAAAATTGATTGTATTTCACAAGTTTCATAACATGTCCGTTCCATTACACACATATGTATGGAAAAGTCACTATTTTGGGATGACCTTTGACCCTTATTGGTCATGTGACCTTGTAATGCTTGGTCCGATCTTTGAAGATTTAGTACCAAAAGTTGAGCAAGACTTCAAAAAAAAAGTCATGAAAGGAAAACTTTATATCTGCCCCAGTTCCGGAGTAGTTGCTAAATTACTACAGGGGGGTCAAATTGACCCCACCCCCGGCTAAAATAGGGTTAAAAAGCTGGCTTCTTAATATTTAATAAAGTGAAGAAAAGTCCTGTCAACTGCAACAACTCTATAACTCTATATGAGACCTCTTGCCCTTACTGATGAACTATACTCTCTTTATTAATAAAGTTAACAACTAAATTATTCATACCCTTATCAAGTTATCTTATCTTATTGTTTAAGTATGAAAATGTGACATATTGAACCTTACATCTAAAAGTATTCAACGAAGGCCCTAATTCAACCAATCCACCTTGCATTCATGAGTTACGAACAACACAAAAAACATCAAAATTACAAAGGGTATAAATGATCTAGTTGTTAATCGTATATAAACAGTGCCTGATGTCCCTTATTTTGTATATAAATAATAGAGCATATATAAACAACACAGCATGGTAGTTATTAAATTCTTATTATTATTGTTATTTATTCCCTTCTCTTGTAGGTGTTTCTGACGTGGCGAGCCATTTATGTGATTGTCTTTGATCTCAGTAGAAGTTTGGATTCTGTCGTTCCCCCTGAATCCAGAGACGAAAATTATGAGATGGTATTGTTTTAAATTTCATTTATTATACAGTAGTTATTTGCCAAATTTAAATATGTAAAGTTTTACATATTTTCATCATTCGTTACTCATGTAAAATTTATTTTTAAAGTATAGATATTATGAAAGCTCTTCTTAATTTTGACTATTTTAAAATATAGATTCAACTACCGGCTTCCTTCGGGATTAATACATGTGTACATTTTTGGTATAATTAAATCAGTGATATATTAACCGTATTTTTTGTTTGAGAGCAGGGTGTGATATTAAATAGTTGAAATTTCTATCTCTTTGAAAAGTCCATCTCTGTTCGAAAATACACGTAGTCCTACAACGTCATCTTTGTCAATGGCTTCCACATGTGGGCATTTCGTGATCAACTTTTGAGGGGGAAAAATCCAATCATAATAGCTGGTAATTTTTTACCAATTGAATATCAATGAGTACTGCTATTTCTCTTGATGAATAATTTACCAACTCCTTCTGTCATCTTCTCATTCATCTCATTTACCCCATCCTTTAATGATTATATGTCTGTTAGTATAGCAAAAAAGTATTTTCCCTAAATGTATACAGTAGTTATGAAGTTTTAAAAAGCATTGCCACGCTTCAAGCTTTGTTTATGTTGGAATCCTTGGTCATGATTATGTTATGGTAATATCACAATGTAATTACATAATTGTGATAATGTATTAATCATACGATTTGATAATCATGCTGTAATCGGTTTGTAATATTGGAAAATTATGAAGATAAATAAATCAAGAAGTCATTCAACAACAAAAAGAGAAAGGAAATTATGGCAGATGTAAGGAGTGGGGTGTGCAGGGGCGTAAATCCCGGGGGGATGGGGGGATGGCCTGTACAAATATCCCCCCTGAGATTACAAAAAAAAGAGAGAAAAAAAAGGAAGAAGAAGAAGAAGAAAAAAATGTGATTGTTTCAATTTCAGCATAATGCATGAGAAATTAGTTATTTTTTTATGTATGTATATCTGTATAGCCTACACGTATACAGTATGTCACAATCATTAAGAGTAGTTGCGCGACGAGCGCGAGCAAGCACTTCATAAACTTCAGAATAATTTTCGTTATTTTGCAAGGTATTATTATAGCCCAGACGTAAGCTTCCGCGCTTCGCGTGAGAGGGGATAAACTGAATTCAGACAAGGATTAAGAGTCGAGAACAGTACAACGAATCGTTTGCTTTCTCTCATAATTTTAGGAAATGTCGAAGCTTCCGCGCTTTGCGCGATAGGGGGAAATTGAATTCAAATAAATAGGGCTTATTAAGAGTTAAAAAATGTACAATATATCGTCTTCTTTCTCTAATAATTTAAAGAAACTTCTAAGCTTCCGCGCTTCGCGCGAGAGGGGGGGGGGGAAACTGAATTCAGACAAGGATTAAGTGGGGGAAATTGAATTCAAATAAATAGGGCTTATTAAGAGTCGAAAAATGTACAATATATCGTCTTCTTTCTCTAATAATTTAAAGAAACTTCTAAGCTTCCGCGCTTTGCGCGAGAGGGGGAAATTTAATTCAGAAAAATAGGGCTAATTAAGAGTAAAAAACGGTGCAATAAATCGTCTACTTTCTCTAATAATTTAAGGAAACGTCAAAGCTTCTGCGTTTCGCGCGAGAGGGGGAGACTGAATTCAGATAAAGAGTCAAAAACGGTGCTACGAATCTTCTTTCTATAATATTAAAATCAAACGTCTAAGCTTTTCGCGCGGGAAGGGGGAAACTGAATTCAGACGAGGAGTAAGAGTCGAAAATGGTACAACGAATCGTCTGCTTTCTCTAAATTTTAAGGAAACGTCAAAGCTTCCGCACTTCGCGCTAAAGGGGAAAACTGAATTCAGACAATTAGTGCTTATTAAGAGTCGAGAACAGTACACCGAACCGTCTGTTTTTTCTCATAATTTAATTAAAATCAAAGCTTCCGCGCTTTGCGCGGGAGGGGGAGAAACTGAATTCAGACAAGGATTAACAGTCGAGCACGCGGTTCAACAAATCTTCTACTTTATCTCATAATTTAATGAAACGTCAAAGCTTCCGCGCTTTGCGCGGGAGGTGGAGAGACTGAATTCATACAAGGATTAACAGTCGAGAAAGGTACAGCAAATCGTCTTCTCTTCATGATAATTTAATGAAACGTCAAAGCTTTTGCGCTTTGCGCGGGAGGGGGGGGGAACTTCATTCAGACAAGGATTAACAGTTGACAACGGTACAATAAATCGTCTTCTCTTTCTAATAATTTAAGGAAACGTCTAAGCTTCTAAGCTTCGCGCGGGAGGCATATCACCACACCCTCCCCAATGAACGTGCAAGCGCTCTTTAAGTGATTCGCTTGCTCACTACCGCCCCTACTTAAAATAAGATCCCAGCTCCGCGCCTGCATTAAAAAATATAGGTATGATGGTGACTAAGTTGACGAAAT
Source organism: Strongylocentrotus purpuratus (assembly GCF_000002235.5). NCBI lineage: Eukaryota > Metazoa > Echinodermata > Echinoidea > Camarodonta > Strongylocentrotidae > Strongylocentrotus > Strongylocentrotus purpuratus. Next base: position 37,031,416 of record NW_022145594.1, read on the forward strand.
AATTCGTATATTTATGTCGTCGAGGAAAATGACCATTTGCGCATACGCAAGTACTATAGATAGTCCATAGGAAAAACAATTTAGCCTTCAGTCGGCCCCGGGTTTACAGTGTTAAATTTGTAGATATTGGGACATTTAATTTTGTCGGTAATTGGTGGGTAGTTTTGTCGGTAATCGTTGGCCTCTACACCCCCCACTGAAAAAGGTCCAGCGACGCCCCTGACTACTACTACAAAAGAAAAAGCAAATCAAACATAAATAGATAAATCAATTTCAAATCAAATCAAATCAAATCAAATCAAATCAAACTTTAGATCAGTTGCATATATAAGCGGGGTGAAGAGGGGCACGCGCCCAGGACGCGGTACTAGGAGGGGGTGCAAAGAGGAAAGAGAAATAGAAGCAGGCCCCCCCCCCCCCCAAAAAAAAAAAAAAAAAAAAAAAAAAAAAATCCAAGATCGATTGAACTTTGTGTAGACCCCTCCCCCAGGACGTCTATCAATTACATGTATGTGCCCCCCAAACATCAAACTCTGGCTACGGCCCTGAATAGAAGAAAAGGTAGAGACAGTATAGTTTCTAAAGGATTATGAAATCTGTGCCCTAATCCTAAGTAAAGTCGATATTTAAATGCGAAACTCCTCTTAAGCTCCGATCATCCCCCCTACTCCTCGGTACGGATTTACGCCCCTGGGGGTGTGTATGCATTACCCTTTTAGAATGATTACAAAGTATGGTGATTCTGTGTGTTTTTATCATTGGCCTTATCATACATTCTTCTTTACAATGAAAACACAGGCTAAAGGAGGTGCCACATCAGAACTGACATGTCTAGAATTCATCAATTTCTGGTTGTGTTCCATCTACGCCCATGCTGTAGTGCCCTCTTCGGTCGGGAATAAGAACACGTCTAAAACCGCCCAGAAATCTCCACCAATATTCATCGTTGGAACCCATCGAGAAAGTGTAAATGGAAATGCAGAAGAAAAAATGAAAAGGGTAATGGTTTATGTTGATAATAAAATAATAATTTTGTTTACCCGATGAATTAGCTCCATCAGCATCAGCTGTTCTTCCTGCCTATACCCTCAAATGCCGAGATGTGGGCCTCTTTGATGTAATTTCGAGCCACTTTTGGGACTTCCGCTGTATGGTGCATGCATGCGGCAAGCGTGTGGTACAGGTATTATGCATGCGCAATATACGTATCTGAAAGCCATTTCGATCGTGCAGTGAATTCAAACTCGTCTTGCCTTCGGAGCAACTTTTTCCAGGTCGCATGCTGTGTAGGATTTGTTGGTAATTTTACTCAAGTCACATCTCTCACCCGGGGATATCTCTGAAGGTTTTTTTTTTGTGTGTGTGTGCGACCAGCACACAGCACATTCACAGTATCGCACCATATTCCAACTGACAACTCAGTGTGTAAAAAATAAATAATTGCTTACGATATATTATGAAAAAAGCCAAAGTGAAAGGTACTACCATCCAACTATTGCAATGATATATTGACAGCAGGCACAGTGACTACCGTCTGCCACACCCTCGCGCCTGCCGAACCGGACTACACAGTACAGCCGCATAACATAGACCGGAAACGACTAAGCTATTCCAGAGTGCATTTGAAAAGGTGGCATGGTACTTACATCCAGGTTTTACATTTGGAGGTATTGGCAATAGCGAGAATTGTAATTTTAATTTCCACAAGGGTGAAAAGTGCCAAATATGGATTAATGTCTAATGAATCCTCTACCCCTGCATTGTACTACGCCGCTAAACTCCCCTCCATGATGTGTTTTGAACCAAGAGTGAGAAAAAACAATTACATGAAAGATACACTTTATACTCCACTTTCACCAACAAGACCGACACCAGAACGACAAAGATCAATCAAAATTACCCTACCCTGAATTAGACTGAAAACTTCAGTCTCTGATGTTTGTTTGTTTGTTTATTTATTTAAATACGGTGATTAAAAAACATGCTTTCAGCTTAGCATAGCTGTTTTTCAGCATTTCCGTACATGGTACATTAAAATACATATGAATAAACAGATCAAACACAAAAGTTAAACAATAACAAAATACATAATATAAAATAAGTAAATGTAAAGAAAGAAAGAAAAAAAATACAAATACAAATTTAAACAAAATAAATATAATACAAGTTCAACAAATAAAATACAAATGCAAGTTAAACGGAAGGGGAAAAAAAATATTTATAAAACTAGAAAGGGTTGATGTATAATTGAGAAATCAATCTGGTGAAAATATTTATGTTATTTGCTAAGTGGATTGACTCTGGGAGTTCATTAAACAGTTTGATACCAATATAAAGTGAGCTATTTTTAAGAAAGTTTGTCCGGGGTGTGCCTAAGTGAAGAATACATTTGTGGTTGCGTAAAGAATAAAAACTTTCCTTAACAATTATTTTCGAACATAGAGATGGTGGTGCCAGGTTATGGATCCGTTTAAAAATTAAAATTAATAAGTCCTTTTTGATCTTATTGCTAATGCAATCAATTTTTACATTATTATATATATCTTTTCTGCTATATCTACAATCTACATTCAAAACTATTCTCAAGGCCCTATTTTGTAATATTTGCAATGTAAGTAAATGATGGGAAGAAGGACAAAGCCAAACGACATGACAGTAATCAAAATACGATTGAATCATTGTGTGATATAAGACAATAGCAGTGTCCCTATCAATATATGGTCTAGCTCGTCGCAACACGTACAAATTTCGGAGTATCTTTGATTTTGTATTTTCAATTTGGGGGGACCATGACAATGATTTATCCAAAATGACACCTAAATATTTTAATTCGTCAGTAATTTCCAGAGAATTACCATTGATACATACTTTGACATGCTGAAATTTCAAAAGATTTTTCCTTGTCCCAAACAGAATAAACTTACACTTTCTTTCATTAAGTAGTAATTCATTATGTGAAAACCAATTTGTCACTAGATCTTCGGTTAAAATTTTCTGTAACTGAAGCGGATCTTTAGAGGCAAAATAAACACAAGTGTCGTTTGCATAAAGGGATATGGAGCAATTTCGCACAACTTTCGGCAAATCATTTAGAAGAGGAGGTCACTGCGTTCTCGAGTCAGGTCCTCGTGTATGAAGATGTTGGCTCCTTTCAGTTTTGACCGCGAGTCATATATCTCTCTTCGACGATTGTAGCGAATGAACTTCACGATGATGGGGTTAGGTGGAGCCCCACGATCACCTTCCCTACGTCGCCCGCGAACAGGAATCTAGCTGTGACTCCTATCCAGATCTTCTCGCTTCAGATCAATTTTCAATTTCTCCTTCACCACTTCAATAACCAAATCATCTGTATTCTCCTCCGGCGATTCGTGGATGCCATGGAACCGTAAGCAGTTTCTTCTGCTATAAAGCTCATGCTCTTCATTGGCTTCGTGGCATGCCTTTATCTCTCTCTTCAGTGTTGACATTTCTCTCTCCAGCTTGGTGATGTTGGCCACTTTCGACTCAAGGTCAAACTCTAAAGCTGTATATACGTCGTTCGAGACCTTCTCGGTTACAGCAATGGACACCGCCTTGACGATAGCGTCGATTACCAGTTTCGACAAGAGGGTAGCTTTAATGCTAGATTGCAAATCTTCAGACACTCCACTTATCTCTCCTTCCCCAACTCCGTTCATTTCAGCCATAACATTCTCCTTTATTGCATTCGTCTTTCTAGATTTCTCACCTCCCTTTGCTCCATCTTGTTTGCAAGCAGTACCACTGTCGATCACTATTCCCTCCATTTCCCAAATCTCAGTTGATTGAACAGCGTTCGCTGCCTTCAGCTTTCCCTCCTCTTGGTCTCTTTCTTTCATATCACAAAATCCGCTAGGCGTGTCACCATTGACCGAACCATTCACAACTGACCGATCCATTGTCAAGGTTTCGATTGAGCGACCAACCGGAATCTCACCTCCTAACACCTCCTAACCCTAAGTGGCCATCGCATTGGTCATTTGGATTCAGTTAGGAGTCAGTTTGGCAGTGGATTTGGGCTACCCTATGGTATTTGAACAGCTGGACTAGATATAGCTTTTGGATTTACACTTTCTTGTGAATGGATATTTTAAAGGAAAAGTTCTTCCTGATATTATTTTGGTGTTGATAGTACCAGAAAATTAGAGAAACGGATCAGTGAAAATTAGAGCATTATCTGATTAAATAGGTTTATACATTTAAATTAATATTTATTTCATCCAAACAAAATTTTCAGTCATATGGCGCACCCTAGATGTAATCATTATAAATATCTTTTACACAGCCCCATTTCTTCATTGATAAGCTAGAGAATGAAAATTCATGAATTTTGCACTACCATGCAAATGTGAGAGAACTTTAAAAGAAAATTAATAGAGTATCCAATTTGCGTTTCATTGATATCAATTTTAAAATGTAATGACATTCTTATTTTTAGACAGATTTTGTTTGATTCTTCACTGATCTGTTTCTCTTATTTTCCCTTATTTAAATACCAATGAGATATCATGGTGGACTTTAATTGCATAATGCTGTTTCATATCGGCATTCTGTTTGTTTGCATAGATTATCCATGTTCTCATCTAAAGTGAGGTATGAATAACATTATGACTAAGATGCGTATTTTCTGCTCATATCACTATTTTTGTCTTCTAGATTCACTGTGCCTTTGAGCAGATCCGCGAATCTATCAAGAAGAAGCCGTTTGAGTGCCATGTAGTCCCCAAGTTTTATGCCATTGAAAACAGCTTAGAGGACAAAGATGAAGAGGTACAACAAAAATAATTATCAACTATCACAATTTATAGTAACCCTGTAGCAAAAGCCGTTTTACGGATTACCTATCCAATCCAAAAGGTAATGTGGCTTCTCCTTGCAGTTACAAAGTGCTGCACAAATTGCTCCAAATATTTCCTCACTCAAAGAATCATATGATTATATGATAATTCCCAAAACACTTTCAATTTCATGCTAATTCCCAAAAAGTTATTAAGTAAAATAATATAACATTTATTTTAATCTATTGCTCATGACAAAATTATAATATTTAGGTAGTACATGTGGTTATACAGACATTGATTTTCATCCATTGTGCTTAACGAAAATCAATTATAGGTATTTATTACGTAAAATCAATTGACTTTAAAGTGATATTTTTGTGCAATAAGTCTAATATTCTTGAACATGCTCAATTGACTTTATCGTTGAATATTTAATGACAATGCCTTTGTTTATACACATCCTAGATACATTTTTCTAAATCTTTTCTAGTATTGCTGTGTGATGTTACCATTGTTATTTTGTGATATTTATTTCTATGTGTTTATCATGATGTAAATATCTGATAGACAATGTCCGAGCTGCATATGTCACGTTATAGAGTTTAAACAATAATAAACCAACCAATAACTTCTTTCCTTTGTAGCTAGTCGAATTGAAGAAAGATATTGAGAAAGTAGCGATGAAAGAGCCTTACATGGGAGAAGAGATTCCACTCAGATGGCTCTTATTTGAGGAAGCTCTGGCTGCAGACAAAAACAATTACTTGTCATTAGATAAGGTACGAGTGCAACGTTTATTTGTGCCATTTTTTGTTAGATATTGAAGTGGAAGAAAATTAGATCGCAATTGTTTAGACATGTAGTTCACATTTGAATTTTAAGACTTTTAAATCCAAATTGAGTTTTATTCTTTTGAAATTATTATTTTTCTTCAAATTTGCCATTTTTATGTACTGAATTTTCCAACGAATTGGTTCTTTATGTATTTCATTTCCAAGGAAAATTAAGTTTAGTCCTTATTTCATTTATTCATAGCTTTGTACAACTCTCCTGATATTTGTTGGGAATATGTATTGTTATTTTCCTTCTATGAATATTCATGATATTCTTAATACATGATTGGTCAACTTGTGTTCAGGGGATAAAATATAATTTCACTAGGTAAAACAAATCTCTGCCAGAGCTCCGAATAGCTTTTACTATTTTGTCCTGGACAGCACTGCGCATGCTCTATTTATCACAATAAATCATATGTATCTACCTATTATTGCTTAGTCCTCCAGACAAGCAAGCCATCGAGAGAAAAAAGCCACAAACATACATACCCCACCCCAGAACACCGCCGACCTCCAGCTCACGCGCGGAACGCACACACATAATCTCTATCTTTCTCACAGCCATCTTCTCTGCATACAAGTCACCGTGCACTAAATTAAGAGATTTTAACTTCTTGTCGCTTTTGGGGGTAAATTTCCGTCCCGATTTTGGTTCGGGTTTGGGCTTAGTCGCATTTTGTTTGGCAAAAATTAGTGTTTAGTTTTGCCGAGCTTACTTCCGTCTTGAGTTCAGTCTCGTTCACAACTTTTCTAGTACGAGTTTTTTACACCTAGTCAGTGTCTGTGTGTGTGTATAGCACGACTTGGTACAGAATTCGTTGTGCATACCTCTTTGTTTCTTGAAGTTATTGTTAACGGTTGTTGACTCCTTTGTTCGAGTAGTATTTTGTTCACTACTCGTTCTAGTTATGTTGTTGGCGCTAAGCTAAGTTTGTTAACTCTTTGTTCGTAGCGGCCTTGTTTGCTACTCATTTAGAATTTTTAACGCTAAGTTAGCTCGTTGACTCTTTGTTACTCATTAGGACGCTTTAAGAAAAAGCTTGTTGATTCGTCTGTTTTGCTTTCTTTGGAAAGCTTGTTTGTTTATATCTCCTCAAATTCACCATGCCGAGAATATAAAGACTACTACAAGCCTTAAGCCCCTAACGGGGTATGTCAGCCTTGTAAAAAGCCTCGGGCTTCAAGGCCCGTGGGTCTGTTAACTGTTAACAAACACGAAGGTGACCTGGGTTTCACGGCCGACTTTGTGCGGGAGTGACCCTGTTTTCACTAGCGAGGTGCCTGAAATCAACTACGTGAAACGAGGGTTACGTGCTTCCCGTGAAGCGTTGGAGCGAGACGACGCTGCTCACACCGACCGTAAAAACCAAGCTTAAGAAAGCTAGCGATGCCCTGGTCACACCAGTCATAAAGCCTAGCTTAAGGAGCTAGCACGGCCGTGGAGCACCCCTCTGGCTTCCAAGCTTTGGCTGGGTCAGGAGCTCGGAAGAAGAAATCTACGCCAAGGTCAGCCCTTGGCGTCAATTCTGTCACCCTTTGCGGGCGGTGGCTCAGTGCCTACTTTTACCCGTGCCCTGCTGGCGTTGAGCCAGTCCCGGTCACACCGTACTTTGATCCAGATTCATTCTTTGAATTTTCAAGAGTGTTTGCTTTGGCGTCAAAATCGTCGCCCCGTGCCGTCGGCCCGCTGGTGAGGGGTTTGGTCTTCAGCTCCTACTTTTCTTGCTGCTCTTCTGGGGAAGGTGTCGGCTTCACCACGGGTGTCTTCCCTTGGCCGTTTCAGAAGAAATTTACGCCAAATTCAGCCTTTTCTGCTACCGCTCTGGCAGAGCTTAGGGCTTTTCACAAACAACTACTGTTCCGCCAGGTTCAGCCCATGTGTCCACCCAACCTTGGTAGTTTTCAGTCTATATGTAGGGCTGGCGCCGAGAATAGAAAGACTGCTACAACCGTGCCCCCTTGACCGGAACATCTCGCCTTGTAGAAACCGCAGGCCGTGGCGTTGTTGCTTTACAACAATCCGTGCCGTTAGGCGCGGAGGTGACCCTGGGTTCACAACCGACATTATGTTCGGGAGTGACCCCGTTTTCTAAAGCGAGGTGGTTCCATCCACCTCCGTGGAGCGCGACGGTTCCGTGCTCGCTTAGGCTTCCTGTGAAGCGGTGAGGCGATATGGCCCCAGTCCCACCGGACATGAAGCTAGACTGTTCGGCAGCGGCAGCGTGTTTTCTGGCTTGGTCGGTAGCTGAGGAGGCGAAGAAGTAATCTGGCGCCGAAGGTTTGGCGTCAAAAGCTCTGGTCAGCCTTTTCTGTATCCGCTCAGGCGGAGCTTCAGGGTTCGATGATACATTCGTTCTGGCAACTGGGGCTACCAGTGGTTCCGACAGGCGCCCAAGGTTTGGCGTCAAATTTATCACCCTGTGCGGGCGTTGGCTCGGCATTGAGCTGAACCTGGTCGCAGAGTACTCGGATTCACATGTATACTCCAATTCTCGAGTGTGTCGGTTTTGGCGTCAAAATTGTTACCATGTCTATGGGAGCCAATAGTCGGGCTACTGGGGTTTTAGTAGACCCGATAGGCACTCCCGATTGTAAGCGAGGGCTTAGCTCCTACCCGTACCCGTGCTTCGGCCGGCACCTGACTCAGATTCGGATTCGGATTCGATATCTGATTCTCAGATGTTGGCTTTCCTCCCTGTGCCGTCAGCCCTTTGTTGGGGGTTAAGCCTTCAGCTCCTGCTGCTATTAGTGCTCTTGCAGCAAGCGCGTAGCAAGGATTTTATCTTAGGGGGGGGCGGTTTGCTTGCTCGATTCACTTACATAGCGCGCAAGCGCTGAAACTTTGACGTTTCATCAAATTAATAGAGAAAGAAAACGATTCGTTGTACCGTTCTCTTCACTCTGAACTCATAGCCTGCCATAAGGCTACATGCACGGTATCGCTATAGTGCTTTGTACATGCGAGAGAGCTATCGCTTGAGTGCCATGTGCGTGCAATGCAGCATTTGTAATAGCAGTTATTGTTCATGCCCATTAGACTGTGCTGTGTGTTTTGCACTCGCCATTCAAAGAACCATCGGTTAATCAGATTTTCTCCTCAACAACCTGGCACAGGGGGATTTGGGGCTTGGCACAATGGGAATAAGCCTTGTGGCATGATAAGAGTTAACCCTTGTCTGAATTTAGTTTCCCTTCTCGCAGGAAGCTTTGACGTTAAAGAAGACGATTCGTTGTACCGTTTTCATCTCATAATCCTTGTCTAAATTCAGTTTTCTCTTCCTTGCTCTCTCTCATGACAGATGCCTCCCCCTTGGGGTAAGGCGGACATCGCCAAGGCAGGTTATTCTCTGGGACCGGAAACCATTTGAATGTGCTTCCGTACATCAACGTTTGGAATCGACGTTGGCATTGTTACATTGCCCTGTCAATTCTGACGGTCGTTATCCCTACGGGCTTCGTCCCGGGGATTTTGTCATAAATATTAATACGAGCACTGGCAATAGTACTATGCCAGTCCCTCCTCAGATAAATAATTTCCACTATACTTTCTCACAGCTTGGTACATTTTGTATACTATATTATACTCTTTCAATTTTGTCAATGGCCCAGTTTATACCCGTCTTAATAATAGGATGTAGTGCCTTTGAAAATCTCAGCATAAGATTCGGGCGCCAAGTTGCCTTCTGTTAGAGTAATACTTCATAGATGTTTATATTCTGTTCATGCCTTGTGTAAAATGTAAAGCTACAGTTATTATATTTATTTATTTCATAGATACTATTTGTGATGTTGTTATGCCTCCGCTACAAATAGCCGGAGGCATTATGTTTTCTGGTTGTCCGTACGCCCCGTTCTCGTGATCGCTTTATCTCAAGAATCGATTGATGGATTACCCCCGTGGGTCATGTATGTATCTTGCAGAGCTAATGAATTGCTAAGATTTTTGAGTCACAAGATCACAGGGCTCATTATGTATGCAAAAATAGCTCGTGATCGCGTTATCTCAAGAACCGATTGATTGATTACTACCAAACTTAGGTCATGTAAGTATCTTGCACAGCCAATGAATTGATTAGATTTGGGGGTCACGAAGTCAAATGTCATAGGGCTCATTATGTATGCAAAAATAGCTCGTGATCGCGTTATCTCAAGAACTGATCGATGGATAATCGCCATACTTGGGTCCTGTATGTATCTTGCAGAGCCAATGAACTGATTAGATTTTAGGGTCGTGAGGTCAAAGGTCATGAATCTCAATATGTATGCCTATAAATAGCTTGTGAACGCATTATCATTAGAACCGACAGATGGATTACAATCAAACTTGAATTTCAAAAACTGCTTCCGTTTTAATTTGTAAATTGCCCTTTGGCGGAGGCATCATTTCAGATTGCGCGCAGTCAAAGTTCCATCTAGTTTACCAATCATTTGTTGAATTTGAAGCCGTTTTTTTAAATTCTCCCAGACCAAGGAACTGTCAAAGCCAGTCGGAATGGATTCAGAGCATGAACTTCTCACGATGCTGACCTTCTACCATGACCTGGGGTACGTAGTATACTACGGAGGCATTGAAGACGACCAGTCTCTCCTACGTGACATGGTGATCCTTAATCCTCAGTGGCTTATTGATGTCTTCAAGCAGGTCATAACCATCCTGGATCCTGCAGAGAGGGTAAGAAACCTCCCCTCCATTGAAAATGATATTCTGGGTTTATATAGAGCTAGCTTAATACATCAACAATGTATGTATTAGCTTTACATTATTATGAATCTTTTCCTCCTTATCGGATTCAGACACAATCTATGTGTTAAAAAATATAAAATTAGAAGTACAGTACACTTTTTAAAAAATTGCGGTAAAGTGTGCCACTATGACCTATGTGAAAAAGACTGTAAAGAAGTCTCTTAAGAGACAGAGTTTTAGAGTATTGAGAAGAATGACATATTTTGTATGACATTGATGTAACAAAGCTTTCACCTCACCATGTAGAAGTAGTTTACAAACTATATTCATATGTCCAGTTATTCCAACTGCCATTAAGTTGACATTGTGTTTTAATTCCAGGACGGGATCGTGAGTGATGCTTGGACCTCTCTTGAGAAGGATGGTATCTTAGAGGATAGGTTGATTCAGCATATGTGGCAAAGCTTCTTGGAGCAAAAGGAGGCCTTAGTCAAGCTTATGGCCAAGTTTGATCTCATCTGTGAGGCTCCTGTAGAACGACTCCAGCAAGAGCAACAGGATGAAGTGGACACTGAGGTAAATCTCCAGCTAAATGGTGCTCCTACCCGTGCTCCGGCCGGCCCGCAGCAATGCCCCAGGTTTTATGTTATCAAGAGTATAGGGTTAGGGTCCTGGTTAAAATTGGATTTCAGTTTAGGGTTAAAGTAAGGGTATATTGTATGATCCAGTGCTGAAGTAAGGAATTTTGTTGGAATAGGAAATTACCACGAAGCAATTATCGCAGGGGCTAAACATCATCATGTTTTACGTTAAAGTGATAGTTGAGTTCCTTTGCAGAGGGCGCTACACAAAATAACCTTTTTTGTGAGAAAGAGACAACCGAGTGTCAAATTTGAGAGAACATACAATGTAAAAGAAAAAAATCATCTTTGTTTTTTCAAAATCGGTTCAGAGACGACTGAAATATCCATAAATATAATCATTTCTAATATCTGTGTGCTACCACAAATATTAGATAATTTGAACCAGCCGTTGAAAAAACGAGATAGCGCCTTATATGTTTTATTCCAGCCAATGCCGATGTTGGTTATTTGTTGGCCTTTTTGTGTAGTTTATAATACGCACAACCAGCCGGCCTGTGTATTATTATTATTAATTAATTAATTAATTAATTAATGGTCACATATTTTTTTGAAAGTGGAGCTGAATCAGTATGATCTTATTGGCTCAATTCCACACATTTTGGAATCTAAAATTACCTTTATAGCAATTTTAGGCCCTAAAAGACCACTAGAAATGTCATAAATATTAATAAGAGCAATAACCATGCACTTTAAAGGCATTTGCGGTCTTAAAGGTAAAACAAAGTTTTGGTATGGGGTCATGAATTTGATTAAAATGAACATATTAGAAGCATATGCGATCCTACAATATTCAGTGATTGTTGTCGCGATTGAAATCGAGTCTAAAGTTATGAAATTGTAAATAATGAACTCTTTATGTTGTATAGCTCCCTCTCAAGGTCAAGATATTAATTAAGCTAAAGAACAATGCTTCTTGACTAAATCGACCGATTAGCTATTCCCGTTTGGAAATTATATATCACAACTACATATTCTGAGATTTTCATGGTTCACCATTGTGCGGACGTAGGCGCTATTTGAAATTTATCAAGATTTACCAGGAGCACCGGTAAATTTTTATATTCAATATTTCTCGAAAGCAGAAGTGTTTTAGGAGCCAAAGTTTCTAGTGCTTATAATACATCCACAGGGGCATTCAAATATACCAAAATTGTAAAGAATCACCATCCACCCAATTTTCAAAATTGCCCAAAACTTTGTATTACCTTTAAACAAGAACTCAACTTTCCCTTTAACTACTGCGTTGTGGCGTGCGCCTATAATCCAGCTAACAGTGGAAGTTACAAACTGATTCAGCCGAGGACGCAGGTTCGAAACTGAGTCACGTCTTTCGGATGGTGACGCTAAAAGTCGGTCCCCAGACGTAAATAATCATATTTGATTGATACACGTCTGTAAAACCCCAACACACACACACACCTTTAACCTCAGAATATTGTGACTAGAAATATACGGACAATAAAGGAGCAAAACAAGAGACATGTACCAGCTTTGTATATAGGTTTGTTGCACAAATTGACTCAGGATTGAAAACGGGTCCACAATGTCCTATTTTGGATATCATAATTTACCACAATAAATCATATGTATCTACCGGTACCTATTATTGCTTAGTCCTCCAGACAAGGAAGCCATTGAGAGAAAAAAGTCAAGGACGTGCATACTGTTCAGTCCCGTTCACGACTTCTCGTGTACCAAGTTTTTACGCCTAGTCGGCTGTGTGTATTGTATTGTAAACTTGTTACAGAATTTTTGTGCATACCTTGTGCTTTAATATGTGCTTGTTGATTCCTTCGTTCGTAGTGGGTTTTTTCACTACTCGTTTAGGAAATTTTGTTGATAGCGGCCTTTGTTTGCTACTAATTTAGAATAATTTGTTGACACTAAGATGGCTCGTTGACCTTTTGTTCGTAGTGGCCTTTGTATAGAGTGGTAAAATGTGACGTCATCAAAAATCTAATTTTAGAATTTCTCATTTTTTACTTCATTTTCCGAAAGAGCATCAAAAATAATGTCCTGGGGGACCTCTTGTCACTGGCGATATAGTTTCGCCCGAGACAGTCGGCTAAGACTTCCAAGTCCAGTTGCCGCTCCGCTATCCAGCACTCGCCGTGGTCTCCAAAAAAGCGGCCTCCAACCTTCGCTTTTTTGGTCCACTGGCTATTGTTGTGAGGTCACAGTCTCCATTGCGGATTCAGCGGTACCTTCCTCTGCATTCCATGTAGTATGTAAGCTCTCATCAACTAAGTTTTCGGAGCTTCCTTGGAGCATTGATCCTATCTCGGTTCGGATGTCCGTTCCGTGCGGGATTATTCCTCCTCTCGCTCTTGTGGCCTGGGCGCGAACCGCCCTGCTTTTCTCTGCCTTGGTCTCTCTCTCGTGACAGATGCCTCCCACTTGAGGTAGGGCGGTTATCGCCATGGCAGGTTGGTCTCTGAGACCGGAAAACATCCAAATGTGCTTCCGCACATCTGATTGCAGATAGCCTCTCCGGTGGCAAGATTTTCCCTTCGGACCGGTTGTAAGTTTCAATTCTCTTGCTGGCCTCTCCCCAGGTTTTGGGAAAGGTGCTTTCTCAGAATACAGGCAGGTCTGGATTTGAGGTCCGGGGTAATAATTGTGCTGCCAAGCGTTTAGAGTCCTTGTAGACGTTTGAAGCACTATTGAAAGGCGGATTATTTTTGCTAATTTTTCCTCTGTTACTGGAAGTGAGATTTAGTCTCTGATGGGCGTTGGTTTATTTTTGAAAATAACCAAGACTTGCCGCAGTGAAAGTCAACTCTTTGTTATCCCCATGAGCCCTTTGTCTGCCTTCTTGGGAATCCATCGTCAGAGACACCCAGTCTGCGGATCCTGAGACCCATTTTTCTGGTGCCGAGCCTTGGGCTCACTATTGCCACGGGTATTGGTACCCGCTGCTCTCTTTATGGTGCATTCTTTTGCTTCACCGCGAAGCTGCCTCTCGACTTTCTCTTGATTCCTTCACAGCCGATTTTCCTTAAGAGATTTGCGGCAGGTGAAGAATCGTTTGCTACAGCGACGTTGTTTGCGGCAACGTCTTACCTGGTTCCCCTGCTAACCTCTTTCTTGGGACATGCCACGGGTATTGGTACCCGCTGCTCTCTTTATGGTGCGTTTTTTTGCTTCACCGCAAAACTGCCTTTTGACTTTCTCATGATTCCTTCACAGCCGTTTTTCCTTAAGGGATTTGCGGCAGGTGAAGAATCGTTTGCTACAGCGCCGTTGTTTGCGGCAGCGTCTTCCCTGGTTCCCCTGCTAACCCCTTTCTTGGGACATGCCTCCCGCTTTCATATGTGTTGGTCTAAGCAATAATAGGTAGATACATATGATTTATTGTGGTAAATTAGTTAAATCAGAACTGATTTTATTATTTATCTACCTATGTCCCTCCCTCCGTCCCCTCTCCTTGACTAGCAACATGTCCCAAGTTTTCTCTTGGGCTGCTCGTGAGAGGATGATTAGGTGTGCGTGCGTTCCGCGCATGAGCTGGAGGTTGGCGGGGTTCTGGGGTGGGGGTATACACGTTTGTGACTGTTTTCTCTCGATGGCTTGTTTGTCTGGAGGGCTAAGCAATAATAGGTACATACATAGATTTATATAGTAAATAATAAAATCAGTCCTGATTTAACTAATTTATTATATCTTTCCAAACATGTTCCTTTGAAAATGTTATTTTGTGCTGTGAAATGTAGGGACTAAGTAGAATTTCGAAAGCTTTTAGAAATGGTACCAAAATGTCTATTTTTGAAATTTGGAATCAAAATTGCTCAATCGGTCAACAATTTAGTAGCAGGAATGGGATGTGTAAAATGAAACGATGAGTGAATTATGAAAAGCTTTATTTTTTGCTTAGATCTTGAAGAACCTTTTTTTTTATCTTGGTATATTTTTTGTTTTTAATTTATGTTTGGATATGTTTTGATATGTTAGGTATCAAATGAAACAGAGAAGGTGGTAAAGAAGCGCTACTATGTTCCTTCCAGGCTAACATCACCATGCCCCCAAGAGGAGATTGAACGGATCAAATCTTCTACAGACTTTTATGTGGACTTCAGAGGCTTTTTACCAGGTGAGGGTGAATTCATCATCTGTTTACGGCCACAAGGATGTTAACACGTGTAATGTATCGTGGAGTTAATGCCCTTCTTGCTCCAAAGAGACTATATGGCAATTATATTGCACAAAGGTTTGTATAAAGTCAAACCTGCCTACAGTGGCCTCCTTTCTATAAATGCCACATGTCTAGAATGGCCATGTTACATGGCTATTCTAGACATGTGGCCATGTATTTTGTCTCCCTCAGAAAATAAATGTGTGTCTAGAAAGACCACATTTCAACAGTGGCCACTTGCTCTATTTTCTTTAAGTGGCCTTGATAGACAAGTTTGAATGATCTTTATAGGTTCTTGCCAAGGATGACCCATGCATCCACAGTTTGAAGTTTAATATGTCCATCTCACATATGGATTTGAACCACTTCAATATTGGATAATTTCGGAGTGTACATAAATTATCCACCACGCAAGGTGCTCAATGTGCACCAATATTACCCCAGCTCTGCTGGGCTTATGATTGTAGGTTGCTCCCAGCAAATCAAGGAATTTCTTTAACACCTGGGTGGAGAGCGGAAAATGTAAATTAATGTCTTGCCAAATTAAGGACGTTTCAAGGTGGTCAGGTGTAGAAACCACTAGGCATAGTTACGACTTTGTTAATAGTCGGAGTTTAGTTTTGAAGTATTATTGCAGCTAATACATTTTTTAGTGTGCTTTCAAAACTTCACTAGCCACAATCTGTTGGTCATCTCTCTTGTTTGCCTTTTCCAAAGATGGGCTGTTTCATCGGTTGATGGCGAGAGCAGTCAGATGGATGGGTGAAAGAGATGGGGAACCAGTCAATCTTTTCTATCGTCACATCAGTCTAATGTTTGATGAAGAGCATCATGCCTTACTGGAGATGAAACCTCCCCATGAAGCAACTATCAAGGTCTGAGTCAAGTATCAGCAATATCTTTTTTGTCATGGTGGAGATACTGAATTGTAGGTCAAGTTTTTAAGACCGCGCATCGGATCCCTTCATAGGCAATAAATAGCCTCAACCTGGCAACGTTATGGTAGTTCTCCTGAAGACGATCAGATCGTTCTGTCGATACGTAGACAACCAAGAGCTCTTCAGGTCTCTTATTCCTTTGAAAGTAGTACATTGTGTAACCCTGAAAACTTTACCTGCTATACAGCATCAAGGTCTCGTTCTTAGTGCTCTAATCTAAAAAGCGGCAACTGATAATAACTCAACCTTTGTGTATGTTTTTTAATTGGTTTTAAATACACATATATTCTTAGCTAATAAGTATATTTAAGATATGATCACAAGTCCAATGCTTGTTTCTATTTTTAATCTTTTGTAATGTATTGTTATATTTAGTTATTATCCCCTCGCCAACGAAGTTGGAGGGGATATACGGTAGTAACGTTGCAGTCCGTCCTTCCTTCCATCCTTCTGTCCTTCCGTCCTTCCTTCCGTAACAAATTTGGTTTCCGATCGATAACTTCAGTAATGTTTGATGGATTTTAATGAAATTTAATATGAAGGTACATGGTATAAAAACACGGCCTAAGTTTGATTTCGAAGTATGTAGGTCAAAGGTCATAGCTCATGAAATATGCAAATTTGGTTTCCGTTCGATAACTTTAATAATGTTTGACGGAATTTAATGAAACAAGTTTGAGATGAAGGTACATGGTATCAAAACACATCCTAAGTTCTAAGTTCAATTTCCGAGTATGTAGGTCAAAGTTCATAGCTCATGAAATATGCGAATTTGCTTTCCGTTCGATAACTTTAGTAATGTTTGAAGGATTCTACTGAAATTTGATATGAAGGTTCATGGTATCGAAACACAGCGTAAGTTCAATTTCGGAATATCAAATATATATTTACAAATATATAACAAACAAACATTGCAAATTTACACATGACAAAAGAATATATGTAGAATAAAGTAAGGTTGGCTGTAACTAATCGAAAACATCAAACAGGAGGGTTGACAAAATAAGCAAAGCTTGATAGTATGACAACCCTCATTGTATTTTAATTGTATAATGTAATAGATGCTCTCCTTCAAATCATGTTTGTGTGTGTTTGCTTAAGAGCATACTCTGTAAAATGAACACAGAATAAATACATTTATTGATAATTTTATACATTAAATAACCCTCTCAAAATTGAGGGAAACCGTACACATTTACACACCATCACATACCGGTAAATAATTTCTTAATCTTTTTCCCTTTACGTTGGATTCTGAATATGTCAGGTCACTGTATACCGAGGAGCGGTGGCTGATTCTGATCATAATGGGGATAGTCATAAACCTCCAGCCCCAAGTGCTGTCAAAGAGGTAGGTAGCTTAACAGGATGGTTTCAATTAGTACAATGAACAGAGATGGAGGCGCATACCATTTCTCTGACATTTGCGACGCGGCTTTCATCTTTTTGTTTTCAATTAGAAAACTGGTAGTTGGCTTTTGTCTGCCAGTACACATCTGAAAAGGTCTCTGAACCATAGAATTGAAACTGGCACAGGTAAACAGTTTTTGGATGTGTCATATAGAACGTGTGTTTCTAATAGAAAAAAGTAAATACAGTTAACTCTGCAAAGGTAGAATCGGTTGGGACCGCAAACAAAGAGTTTGACTTAGGCAAAATTCGACTTAGGAAGTGTGAACATGATTTACTTAGGTTGGTAACAAAACTTTAACATACAAAAAATCTATGTGTACTTGAGTAATGCAGAGTAAACTGTAGTTGATTTGACATCAATGGTCCATGTTTTGAAGTGTGGTGGGACTTTAAGTCCAGTTAGAGTAGGCGATAGTAAAGTTAGACCAAAGGGCACTAAAACTTGACTATTAAAGAAAACAACTACAGTTGAAGGCAGGATTAGCTCTTATTCTATTTCTGAGTCTGGTTAAGTAAAGCCATATTCTACATCCTGTTTATGTTGTGGTTTAGCTATCAAACTGTGAAACTGTGTACTTCATCAAAATGGTAGACCTGTCTCAAACTCTTCTGTGTCAGTAGGTTACTGCACAATTGTAAATGAACTTCCAAGAGAATATTAAAGAAATGGTTGATTTCTGGGAAGAGGTGAAAATAATTTGTGAGCGTTATCATTGTATAATGCAAGTGTGGAAGAACATCAGATAAAAATATTCCCTGAAAAGCATGGCTCTTCAAATGCCTTAATATTCTAAATATGGCATGTAACGTAAAAATCGGGACGGATTCTTAAGCCACATGTTTATGTAGTCCCATATACATCTTTCTATGGACAGTGCTTTTAACTTTACCAAGACTAAGCCAAATTTCTTATCATTTTGATGATTCCATAACCTTGCAATACACACCAATACTTATATGCTAGATGATCAACCTTTTCTGATCGATTCCACACCGTTTCTTTCACAATACAATTGCATGACCAGAACTCAACTTTATCTTTAATAGTTCACAATTAATTTCCTTCGAGATGCATGAGAAACAAACCTCAAAATATATGTACTTTTTATGTATCAGAAAGATGAGAGGAAGTTTTTTTCTCCACCCATAATGGCAAACGCAATTAATGCATGTCCATGTGTCCCAGACTTTGTTATGTTAACCCATTATCTACTGTGTTAAGCCTATGGGAATGGGAGAATCCAGTAGTCAACGGGTTAAGAGACATTGAGCCAGTGTGGCCTGTGATCAATGCACTATCCTAATGACATTTTCGTTGTACAATTCTCTATTGTGAGTTGTGAATTTTAATCAAAGTTAAATAAGCTTGAAGATGCCCCCCCCCCCCCCCCCAAAAAAAAAAAAAAAATGAAATAAAATATCTATCTTGGTGTTGTTTGTGTTTTTATGGCAGGTAATGGACTTCGTAACAAGATCCCTTGATAGCCTTAGGCAGCAGTGGGCTAAAAGGATCAAATACGATGTCTGCTTTCTATGCCCAACTTGCAGTAAGAAGAAACGGTTCCAAGACTGCTTCAAGGGAAAGTCACTCCAGTGTGGACTACATAGCTTCCTTACGGCTGCAGTCAAGTCAAAGTTTGGTAGGGCATTAAACATTTCTCAGTTTGAATGTGGGCTGTCTTTTCAATGAGCTCACAAATGTCTTACCATTCTATATAAGTTAATATAGAATATTATCTCTTTTGTCAATTAAGTGGGGGCTACCTGTTATCATACTTGGTGTCAGGAGTAAGATTAGATCAATGAGGATAGTTTTTATACTTTTAAATGTGTCACTTTTTGTTGTTGTTTCAAGGGCAAAAACTCGAAGCTGACTCTCCGCCATGCCTTTCATCTCACTGTAGCATGCCCAAGGCCTCAAACTTCAGTCAACCCATGTAAGTTAATAATGCTACGTTCCATAGGGGTCTTAACCCCGTATATAAGTTTTACACCAAGCTACCCCCACCCCACCCCCCCCCCCCCCCCCCTGGCTCAAAACAGACGCCGGGTTGAGAGCTTGCAAGAAAAAGGGAAAATCCTCAGAGATGAAAAAGTAATGTCATTTGAAGTCATTTGATTATGATAAAAACTTTCTTGTATTGAAATTTAACAGCCAGTACGTGTATAATTTCTTCTTTACTCCACAACGGTTTTGTGAATTTGATACATGAGAGCAAGATGTTCATTTGGACATAATTATCTGCTTTCACAGTGCCCATGTATAAATTGAACTTCCTGAAATTGTGTTGCTGCTAGCTTCTGTGACTGCGAGCAATATTACTTTCCCTTATTTTTCTGAAACTGTTTTGTGACTGATTTGGATAGTTCGGTTTAGTATTCCCTTGTAAAAATAGAACAACCTACATGCCATATACAGAGTAGCTATTCTGTATTTGCATGAATTAAAGAGATTTTGTTGTCAAGAAACGGAAGGGAAAATAATTTAATGAGGTGTAGGGAAGAATCAAGGACAAAATATGGACCGTTTTTAAAAGGAGAAGTTTAAATCTGTAGGCATACTATTCATTACAGTACACATGTTACATGATCAATGATGGTCTATTGGACGTATCCACTAGACCACAACACCTCTGATTTCATGTATTCATTGATCGAGGCAATCAACCTGAAGATCGCACTTTCTCTGTAGTAGGTAAATGATCAACACCTTTATCAAATGATCATGTAACATGTGTAATGAATAGTATGCCTACAGATTTAAGAAATCGATGGGTACCTGGTAAAACGATGTAGAAAATGTAGTTGTCATTATTATGATCACCACCATTTTCATTGATATAACCTGTATTTACATACAGCAATCTGCCGAGGTCACAAGTTAGTCTTGGTCCAAACACAACACTTCCACGGAACACCAAACTATGTCCTGGAAAACATGTTGAGGACATTGAATTGTTAAACCTGTCTCAGCAACTCAACTTAGATTCATATCTTGGACTAGAACTTTCACTTGGCTTTTCACTTGATCAGTTAGACGCTTTCAAAACGAAGAGCTGTAATGATATTCCTAACGCTGGGCTAGATATGCTGAGGGGTTTTAAATCACAAGTGGGTCACCAGGCTCAGATTCAGGATTTCTTAGGGGGGGGCCCAAATTTTGAAATCAATTTGAAATTTAGTGTGCTGAAATTTGAAAATTGTGCCACCCAATATTTCGCTCAGTGGGGGGGGGGGTGGCAGCAGTGGCGGATCCAGGGGGGGGGGGGGGGGGGGGGGGGGGCCTGGGCCTCCTCCCTTAAGAAAAAAATAACGTAAAATCACATGATTTTTTACCTGTTTTGGGGGTTGGGCCCCCCCCCCTGGCGCTCAAGGGGGTACAAATTTTAAAATTTTCGAGGACCAAAAAAAAAATATACTCACTACCCCTCCCTCCCCCCCCCCCCCCCCCGCACTGAGCGACTTTTCGACCGCCGCGATTTTCTAATTTTTGGGAACAAAAAAAAAAAAAATGTGCTCACTACCCCCCCCCCCCCCCCCCCCCCCCCCCCCCGCACTGAGCGACTTTTCGACCGCCACAATTTTCAAATTTTCGAGAGCAAAAAAAAAAAAAATGTGCTCTCGTTACTGTGAGCCCCCAGGATCAAAACCGTGTCGATGTACTATATAAGTGCCCTTTTATGAGGTATTAATCCCCATTACTGTCAGTTATGACTTAAGGACGTAGGTCCCGTAGTTGATTAGCATTGTAGCACACACATGTTTTAGCAGTCACGCAAAACAAACATTCCCCACTTGTAATTCAATAAAATCTGAGAATGTATACTATTATCTAGATCTATTAGGAATAAATCATTGTCAAAATCATTTAATAAATTGGGGTAAAAATAATTATTCCACCATTGTGACCAACAGTGTATGTTGATTTAGAACCTTTAGAATTTAATTTAGCAACTATTCTGTAGGTTATGATTTTGACATTTATGTCGTGCCAGGAGATTTACAGCTTCTGGGTAACCTAAATGAGAAGGTTGTTCAACATAACTTGAATGTGTGTCTTTAAAATATGAATAGAATATCCAAACAAACAATCTAAGAAACCCATGAAGTTATTTGAAATATTAACTAGGATTTTTTTTAAAGGGTAATTGATGGAATTTAGTCAGATTACTGTTTGCTATTTCACATTATACAATTTCATTAGTACGCGTATGAGTATTTCCCAGTATTTCCCGGTATTTCGCAGTATTTCCCTTGCAATTGCCAACCCTGTCTTAAACCTGATACTGTGTTTAGGCTTTTGTTCATAATCGGGTTTAAATAAGGAACTGTAAAATGGCTGGCTGAAATGCTCCGCAGGGAGTGGAGAATGTGGATACATTGTGTGCAGGCAAGCCTGAAATTGATGACCAGAGTAATGACATCATACATTTATCAAGCGCTATATAAACCTAGAATATTATTATTATTAACTTAGTCCGAGGTCCAATTTTTTTTTTAGACCGAGGGTCAGGTTAAACTATATAAGTATTAGTAAAATGTGTGTTCTTTACTAGAAGTCTAAAACACAAATCATTTTAAATAGTCGACTGCAATTTAAGGATATTCCCTTGTGCGGCTGGCAGACGGGTGTATTCGCCTTATCCCGTTTTGCTAAATGTTGATGTGTCCTACCGTGTATTGCCTTAAGCATATTGTTGTTGCAATAAAATACATGCAATTTAACTTCAAAAATACATGTAACATGTATGGGTGCATGAGCTCATTTGATACGAAACTACTTATACTTACTATCCATTTTCACTTATTCTATTACCTTAACATGAGAGAAATCTCTGTCATGTTTAAAGAAAAGGTACACAAATAATATATAATAATCAAAACCAAATAGGCTGGTTACAATAAATTTAGCTTTATGTTACTCGCGCATGCTAAGGCCCTTCTGCCAGCTACGCATCGCTTTCTCAAGGTGTTTATACATTTACTAGTCAAAGAAATTTGAAGAAACTTGGAGAAATTTAAGGGGTTTCATTATGTAATCACTGTTGAGAAGGCGAGTGATTTATTAGCAAATCTCTTAATCAATATACATGTAATATTTTAGAGTTTCATAACTTAATCACTGTTGAGAAGGCGAGTGCTTACCAAGTCTCTTCATCAATATAAATGTAATATGTTCATAATTTAATCACTGTTGATCGAGTCATACGTACCGGTATAGGTCGTACTCTTGTTGAACTGTCCTAAAAATCCGCTGACCTCTACTCTGAGGCAAGGGAGCAGGATTGCTGATCGCGACAGCGTCGGGTACATCGTCGCTGTCCAAACCGGTCGCAACAAGAAAAAAACTGGCATACCATTGTTCCCATGCATGCCACGGGAGGGTCTCCCGGTGTCCCCCGAAATGGTTGATACTCAAGATCTTTGTCGCCAATGTTATGTTGCTAACACAAGACTCAAAGGATGACGAGGGACTAAGAGTTTAATGGTGATGTGTATGTTTTATTCACAGCCAAGAATCAAGAGGGCTGCACCTCGACACAACAGACGGTAAGTGTAAATTAACGACAAAAGTGTCAGATGTGGGGAGTCCAAGAGGGAATAGGAATTTTAGTTTGAAAGTGACACAAAAACAAATAGACCTCTTAATTCTCCCTCAAAATATCAGCCGACTTGCATGCTAGCAATTTGCCAACTTGCAGAATATATAATGCATGCTTGCAGCCACCTGGAATTCTGTCATTTTCTTTTAACATAAATCGAAGAAAATAGTGGGTTGTTTTGTTGACTTCTTGGTTAGTACTTTACTAAATGTAGCTGGGTCCAAAAAGTAAGAAAGCTCCACATATCTTTGCTTGAGGTTCATGAGTTTATTGGTGTAGCTAGCACATCATGCTTATGCTGTGCATGCAAGTGGTCAAGTGCAACTTACCACTCTCACATGTACAGTACATTAAAGGCAGTGTATGCGGGTTGAATGTGTGCATGGCTAATTACTCATTAAATACATCACACACTCTGTGTGCCAAGAGTACTGTGTTGAAGAGTGCTTTCTTCATGGTTGCTTCTTAATGAATGTGCATGGCTGTTTAATAATAAACACATAAGTTATGTTTAAATTAAGAGTGCTGTATAACTTCAGCTCATAACATTACACCTCCCTTTCTTCAAAATAAACAACACAAGTTTTTACTCGAAACAGTTAAAAACCTTTCATCTTCTCATCCCTTGTATCTTTGCTTCTTGTTTTACCTCCAAGTAGATATTAGCACTTGACAAATGTCTCGACAATAAATTCTGTTCAATCTTTCCCCTACTCCCCATTAAAATTTAAAAAAAACTAGAATCCTCGAAAGAGTGAGAATGGTACCTATCAACTGGTTTTACACATCCATTATATGAGTTGTAAAACAACAATGGGCTTTTTACTTGGAAGGGGTTACCTTAATCATCAGCATAAATACAGTTATAAATACTGCTTTTCTCATTTTTTAACACTACCGGTATATCATTTCCTATCGACTGGTTGTCACACTATATACCAAACTATAAATCACTGAAAATAAAATTCACTTGCTTTACACAACACATTGTTTTCCTGTAGCATTCATGAATATTAAAACAAATAAAATTACTTCTGTTTAGTATACAGTTCACAGTTAATTAATGTGACTTTGGTAGTTTGTAATACCACTTTCAAATGATGTCAATGTAAACATATTTGCACAATTAGGATTTACCTTACATTTGATGCATTTATCTCTTTTCCTGTGTGAGTTTACACAATAATAGACAACAGTTTTCAATCTTTTTCGTTGTATGAAAACAATGGAACAATATATTGTACTGAAATAAATAGCAACAAAAACACAACATATATATATAGATATATACTTCGCGACTAAAAAAGGAGAGGTTCCAGAACTTCACCTTCAATCACAGGTCTTTACCACCCGTGTCCCTACATTGTTGTGATCCAATGTTGAACTTGGTCGATATCTGAATGTCAACTGAGTCATTGTCTTAAAAGGTTCATGTTCAGGCTGAATGTGTGCTTCTTTATCAGTTACATCTCAAAATCATCATACTTTTTAGGGCGTTGAGTATTTAGCGATGAACGTTGTCTTCGCGGTGGAGTCTCCTCCCGTCCTGGGCTACTTCGAGGCTCGGGTAACGCACGAGGTGGAGAGCTCAACTGCTCATCGTGGTCAGTGGATGAGGCACCGTCATCACCTGGGCCGTTGCTATCAGCGCCCCCGGGAACCTCATTTGCAGACTGGTCAGTAAAATCAGCTCTTCTGGCATGTTTGTCAAAATAGAATTTTTGACTATTCTGTCTTTCCTGCAGCTGATTGTAGATGTCATCAGCATCTGGCTGTGTTCTCTGCATCTTGTCTGGGAGTGTAGTTCTCAACTGGCGATTCATGAGATCTTCAGCTGGACTTGGTAGTTTCTCTGATATGGGAGTTGTACGCCAAAGAAGTAGTGCTAGCTGAATGTCTGAAGTCTTCTTCATGATACCCTTAATGGTTCTGATTTGTCTCTCTACAAATCCGTTGCCTTGTGGTCGTCTGGAGATGATGTGGCATGCTCAGAACCCCATGATTCTGCAAACGACTTGAACTGGTAACTGGCATACTGGGGTCCATTGTCGCTCACCACCTTAGCTGGTATACCATGCTCTGCAAATACTTGTTGCATCATAGTGATTACAGCACCGCTTGTTGCTTGGTCTGGTAACTGGCGAACCACTGGGTACTTGCTGTAGTAGTCCACCACAATTAACCATTGTTTGCCTTTGAGTTCGAACATGTCGGTTGCCACCGTGCTCCAGGGCATCATGGGAATGTCGTGTGGCTGGAGTGGTTCTGGCGTTTGTGCTGGTTGATGTTCCTGGCATTTCATACATGACTGCACCACTCTGTCAATGTCCTTGTTCATTTTACTCCAAAACACATTTCCTCTGGCCAGCAACTTTGTTTTTTGTTGGCCTAGGTGACTGGTATGGAGCTTTTCCAAGATGTCTGGTTGCATCTGCTTGGGAATGACCACTCTGTTTCCCTTGAGAATTATACCATCGCTTACTGTTAACTCATCTCGGTAACTCCAGACCTCTCTCAACTCTGGTTGCACTTGCTTCATCGTATCAGGCCAGCCCGTCACAATAACTACCATCAGTGCACTTAAAACTTTGTCTTGTCTTGTAGTGTGTTTCAGTTCATCTACTTTCCTTGACGAGAACTGCACCAGATCTACTCTCAGATCAAGTTCAACTGTTTCATTGTTGTGAGTGCTTGGTAGTCGTGAGAGACTGTCTGCGAGCAGGTAGTCTAGTCCTGGACGGTGCGTGATCTGGAAGTTGTATCCCTGTAGTCGAATCAACATCCTTTGTAGCCTTGGAGGGGCTGCTGTGAGAGGTTTGTCCATAATCATCAGAAGTGGTTTATGGTCAGTGATCACATGGAATAGCCTGCCATAGAGATATAAGTGAAAACGTTCCACTCCGAACACTATAGCAAGCAGCTCCCGTACAATACATGAATAGCGTGTTTTAGTTGAAGATAGGGCTTTGCTTGCGTAAGCTACTGGGCGGAGTCTACCTTCCTGGTCATGCTGTAGGAGTGCAACTCCTAACCCTTGAAGACTTGCATCGCACTGCAAATACACTGGGGATGTTGTGTCGAAGAACTGGAGTAGTGATTTCTCTGAAACTTCTTGCTTGAGTTTCTCCATGGCTGCTTGATGATGTGGTTCCCAAATGAAATCAGCCTCTTTCTTAAGGAGATCTCTCAGAACTGCAGTCTTTGTGCTGAAATCTGGGATGAAGTGAGACAGGTAAGTAATGAAACCTAGGAACTGCTGCAACTCAGTCTTGGTGCTCGGAGTCGGCATTCCTGCGAGGTCAGCTACCTTCTGGGGATCGGGCTGGATACCATCTTTTGAGTATCGATTATCAAAGAAGTTGATACTCGTTTGCCTGATATGGCACTTGTTTGAGTTCAGCGTGAGGCCTCTCTTTGCTGCTACTTGCATGCAGTTGAGAAGGTTGCGGTCATGCTCTTCTACTGTATGCCCAAAGATTACAATATCATCTGCTATGCATTTTGCCCCTTTACAGCCTTCTAGAACTCTGTCCATCTCCAACAGCAAAATGTCCTGACTTACACTGAGTCCAAATGGTAGGCGACAGAAGACGTATCTTCCAAAAGGTGTCTGGAATGTGGTAAGTTTTGGCTGGCCTCATCTAACTTGACTGACCAGTAGCCGCACTTTGCATCTAACTTGGAGAAGTGCTTCATGTTGTGAAACTTGTGAATCAACTTCTCCAAGGTCTGCTGTTTGTAGTGAGGTCTGATAAGAGCCTTGTTCAATCTGCGAGGGTCTAAGCAAATGCGAATGCTTCCATCCTTCTTGGTGACATATGTGATTGAGTTCACCCATTCGGTTGGTTCGATGATTTGCTTGATGACATCCTGGCTTTCCATACTGTCCAGTTCTGCCTTGACTTTGTCTTTCAAGGCATTTGGCATCTTTCTAGGAGCGTCAGCATGACTTGGAACGTTGGGGTCAACTTTCAAGTGATGTGTGGTACGAAATTCTCCAATCCTATCGAATTGCTGTGGAAAGAGTTGTACTAGAGCCTGGACACCACTGACTTGTGTTTCAATGTTCAAAGAGCAATGGAGAGTAACAAGTCCAAACTCTATAGATGACTGGAGACCAAGTATCACTGGGCCGTTGTACTTAACCACGTAAAATAAGGTATCAGTCCATGCTGTGTCTCCATACTTGCATGGAATAACAACTGTTCCATACTGTCCAATCAGCGTTTCATTGTAAGCTGAAAGGATTGTGCCTGCATTTGGTAGATTTTGTGGAAAACCTTGAAGATCAAGCTGCTCTGGATACACGTTTATGAAAGTGCGAAGTGGCAGTGTACTCGCTTCTGCCCCTGTATCTACTTTTACTTTCAGGTCATGAACACCTGGTTTGTCTTCTAATTTAATGTCCAAGTGTGCAATAGCTTCATTCCTCTTCATCGAGTCGATGACAATCGTGTCAAAATGAAACCTTTCAAATCGTTGTGGTAACGTACCCAGTCCACTTTCAGATTCGGTGCGTTCCTCTCGCACGTTATCCACCTGTTTGGAACGTCGTGATGGGTGTTGGCGTTCCTCTACCCCCTCTTCTTCCGGGAAGTTACATAAGACTTATGATATTTCTGTGGTTGTTTGAGCTTGGTTGATAGGCACAATTGAGCAAAATGTCCTTGCTTATTGCACGAGAAACATGTAACATCCGCTGCTGGACAATACTCCTTGCCGAATCGATGTTGTCTCCCACAGTTCTCACATAAGGCTGTTTCTGCTGTTGCACTGCATCTATACTATGTGTTGGATGATACAGAGACTGGAGGGTTTGGACATGTGACTTTGATGCTTCATACGCCCTTCCCAGCTGTAGAGCACCCTTTAGTGTAAAGTCCTTCTTTGTGGTAAGTAGGTCTTTCCGGAAATCTGCGATGGCCCTGCTGGCAATAATCTGTTCAAGGATTCGCTCATCTAGTTCCTTGTGATCAAACTCGCATTTACGAGCTATTTGTCGACATCTGTTTATGAAATCGTCCAACTTTTCATCTGGCCTCTGCCTTGTTCTCGACAACTTCAGCCAAAAATTGTCTTGTGGTTCTAGTTGCTCCTCAAAACGGTCTAGGATAATCTTCGCTGTTTGTTGTTCAGACTCTGATAATGTCCATGAAGGCCCTTTTCACCCGCAGCAAGCAGAATGATAGGTACTTTATCCTCTTTAGGTGTGTGCTTAGCCAAAAAGTATAGGCTCAATATTTGTCTTCTCTTTGCTGACGATGTACTTTTGTTCAGGGAGATCACATCTCCGATTGACGAAGTCCAACTCCAAGATGATCTAAATGCTCTGCATTTGTGGGCCCTTAGGAACTACATTAAATTCAACGCAGCAAAGACCAAGATTATGCATGTGACACGAAAAAAGCGGATTGAACCTCCTATTTACCTTTTAGGTGCTAACCAGATAGATCCCATTTCCACATTTAGATACTTTGGCGTAGTTATAAGCTCCGACCTGACATGGAATTCGCACGTGGATGCGATTGTGTCTCGGGGGAATCGCCTCCTTGGCTTCATAAGACTTGTTGCACGTGGCGCTTCATCCAACTCTATATTTTGTCTTTACAAAGCACTAGTACTCCCGTTACTAGAGTATGGCATTCCAGCTTGGCACCCAATGACATGTTCCCAGGAAAACAAACTTGAACGGATCCAGAGAACCGCCACGCGCATTGCACTGAAGCAAGCTCGTGGAGTGATGCCATACAACGAGAGACTCCGCTCTCTCAATTGGTATACACTAGCTTCTCGTAGAGACTACCTTTTGTGTTCTTTTGCCATGAAATGTCTATACGGTATATGTCATTGTTCCGCTCTGCTTGATAACATGCTCATCAATCCTCGTCGTCCGCACACTCTGTCCTTTCGCCATCTTCCTTATCGTACAAATACTCTGTTCTCTCCTTCAAGGCGACTTCCAAGACTTTGGGACACTCTTCCCATAAGTGTCAAAGATGAGGCAGTGGTATCCTCTCTGTCTTCTTTTCTTCGCGTTTCAAAAACAGCAATATTAGATAGTTCGTAGTTGTATAGTTTTATCTCATCTAGTTATACATGTATTTACTTCACTTTATACCCTCTGATTAGTTTCCGTTTATTTTTCTTATTATATATCATGCCATGATGCTGGATTATTTGAATTGTACTTAATGAATCTTACTTTTTATTACATATTAATATGATTACTGATATATTGACATGTTTTCATCAGGCCTATAAACACTGAGCTAGGTATTATATTTTATTATCGTTATACTTGTATCTTACATCATTTATACACTTACATGTTAATACTGTTTAGGGCATTGTATACTCTAAGCTTTATATCCTGCGTCTTTAGGCAAACAATAACTAATACACTATGTCTGATTTCAATGATTTTTCTCAACCCTGTTGAAGATACCAGCCTACATTACTCTTTATCTTGAATTCCTCATTACTTTAATATAATGCCGCTTGTATCATAATGATTTTAATTTTCCCTGGTACATCTAAGTGATATCCATCTTTGTAGGAATATGCGATGTAATACATTTGTCATTTTTGTTTTAGTTTATGGAAGGAGGAGGGGGGGGGGGGGTTAAGATGTATTTTTTTCAAACAATGTGCAATATTATATGTAAGTCAATGTTATGTTTATATATAAGTTGATTTGGGAGCAACATGTGAGGGCTCACATGCCTCCGGGTAATAATGTTGAATTTAACTTTTGTGAGCCCTGGCCCACATGTTGCTCCCTCCCTTTTCCTCTTGTATTGTTTATGTATTGCATGATCTGTCAAAATGTATTTGTATTGTGCTTTTATGATTGGCCTAATAAATCATAATAATAATAATAATAAAAACATACGAAAAGCTTCAGCGAGGTTTGGTGCACCCCAATCCATTCGTGGTATATGATCAGCCATGTTAATGTTACTTCAATGCTGTGCTTCAGAAAAAAGAACAAAATGTTGGAATGTGTCACCACTCACCCTCAAGCATCAAACAAACTAACTGTTCATGGAATTATGGTGTCCAACAAATTCCTATGTATTTCTCCTGAACAGAAAAAAATCCAAAATGGCTGCAGCTGTTTTGCAAAATCCAATATGGCTGCTACTGTGTTGCACATGGTACTGGTAGACTGGCACCAAAAAAAAAAGGCATGTTGGTGACTTGCACTCACCGCTTGCCACCATGTCAAAAATAGTGGGGGTTATGTTGACTTCTTGGTTAGTACTTTACTACATGTAGCTGGGTCCAGAAAGTAAGAAAGCTCCACATATCTTTGCTTGAGGTTCATGAGTTTATTGGTGTAGCTAACACATCATGCTTTAATGCTGTGCATGCAAGTGGTCAAGTGCAACTTACCACTCTCACATGTACAGTACATGAAAGGCAGTGTATGCGGGTTGAATGTGTGCATGGCTAATTACTCATTAAATACATCACACACTCTGTGTGCCAAGAGTACTGTGTTGAAGAGTGCTTTCTGCATGGTTGCTTCTTAATGAATGTGCATGGCTGTTTAACAATGAGCACATTGAGTTATGTTCAAATTAGGAGTGCTGTATAACTTCAGCTCATAACATTACAAGTTATTGATTCACTAGATTTTTTATTGGAATCTAGCTAACATCAAATTGGAAGAAAAATCTAAACTTGATTGCAAGATTTCTTCGCAGCCGATTTCGTCATGTACGAACGAAAACAGCACGGGTGTCGCGGCTCCTACGACGCGGCAAAAACCCGCACCGAAAAAGTCAGGCAAGAAGAAGCCTTCCGCGTCTTCTACAGGCAAAGGGAAAATGCCTACTCCACCTAATACGGCAAATGCCGATCTGGATGTCGCATATCTCGAATGCAGAAACTTGAAAATATGCTCGCTCAACTTGTTGAGACCATCATTCAAACATCTCCTTCATGCTTCGAGCCTCAGGTGGAGAAATATGGTTATTTGGACGGTGGAGACGTATCTCCGAACTCTCACGGCCGCGATGATTCCGCCGATCTTGGTGGCATAGACGGCAAATCCCGTTTCCAAAAACCTTTTTGGTGATGATTTGGGAAGAAGGTAAAGGACCTTCAAGACCAGCAAAAAGCAGCGACTGGAGTGATGGAAGGGGACAGAGCCAGACCAGGATCAGCTTATCACGCTTACTGGAACTACGGAGACGCTGCTCGCAGACAAGCGAGGGCAGCAGGCTGGACACAAAACCGTAACCCGGGGCCAAGCAACAGACCTTTTTTAGGAGGGTCACCCCAGCCGTGGAACCAACGATACAGCAGTCCAGCCCAAGCTCCACACACCTTCATCCCCATGGCGGCAGGCAGAGGGAACAGACGTCCCTTCCAGCAACAGAACCGCCCCGGCCAGGGAAGAAAGTAGAGGTACATGGAACCTCATTTTGTTCTGGTAATATTACTAGATCTAGCTCTATTTTCAATGTTCCCCAAATACTCCAGTCGGAGGTCGATTGAAGCTACATCTCCACAATTGGAGCAAGCTCATATCTGATACATTCATATTAGAGTCAGTACACGGCTATAAATTGGAATTAGATGAAGATAAATTCCCACCACAAAGGTCTAAACCACTCTATCAACATAAAAGAAGTCAATCAGAAACTATGAGCATGAAAAAGAAATCTATAAGCTCAGAGATAAAAATGTTATAGAACAATGTTCTCATACAGACAGGGAATTTATTTCCAATGTCTTTACCAGACCCAAGAAAGATGGTGGAATCGGGTTAATTTTGGATTAGTCTGAACTAAATAGGAGTGTTTCGTATCATACCATCATTTTAAGATGGACACAATACACACAGCCTCGCCGCTGCTCTCCCCCAATTCTTTTTTAGCTTCAATAGACCTCCAAGATGCTTACTACACAGCGCCCATTGACCCTGACTCCAGGAAATTCCTCAGATGTATGTGGCAGGGTCCGTTATGGCAATTCAAGACCCTTCCAAACGGTCTGAGTTCCGCTCCCAGACTTTTAACGAAGTTGTTAAAACCAGTATTTGCTTCTCTTAAAACCATGGGGCATACGGTAATTGGTTACCTCGATGGTACTCTCATTATCGGCAGAAGACTTGTGCAAACTCGAGAGGCAGTTTCAGTCACTACATCTCTGCTATCAGAATTAGGGTTCTTAATATCCACCTGTAAAATCAGTGTTGAATCCTGCACATGAAATTAGATTTCTAGGATTTATCCTTAACACAGAGAAAATGACAGTAGAACTGCCCGATGAAAACAAATTTGAAATTTCTCAAATTTGTTCAGATCTCCTGGGAGCAGACAGACCGTCTATTAGGATGTTAGCACGTGTCATAGGGAAATTAGTAGCATCCTTCCCAGCAGCTCGATATGGCCCTCTTTTTTATCGAGCATTAGAAATAGACAAGGTCAGAGTTCTCAGAGCAAATAAAGGTAATTTTGATAGGTATATGTTTCTCTCTACTGACGCTAGGAAAGAGTTAATGTGGTGGATTTCTAATGTACATACACAATTTCGACCAGTAAGACTAGATAAGCCATCAGTGGAATTGCACACTGGTGCTAGCAGGGTTGGATGGGGCGCCACGAACCCGAAGTCTCCAACTGGATCGAGGTAGATGGAATGAAGATGAACTTCAGAGAGCGCAAAAAAATCAAATATATTACCTTGAAACGTTAGCAGTAAGTTTTGCTCTAAAGGCATACTGCTCGGAAGATAGTGATATCCATGTATTACTTAGATAGATAATACCACTGCGGTCGCTTATATTAATAAAATGGGTGGCACAAAATCCATTGACTGCAATATTGTCGCAACTGAAATCTGGAATTGGTGTATGAATATAAATATCTGGCTGACTGCATCACACCTGCCAGGTTCATCTAACATTGTTGCAGATCGTATGTCACGTAAATTTTCTGATAATACAGAATGGATGCTGGATAAGGAGGTTTTCAACCAAATCGTTCAGGAATTTGGCCTACCAGATATTGACCTATTTGTCTCACGGCTGAACAGGCAATTAGACAATTATATTTCATGGAGGCCTGAGCTTGAGGCTATGACAGTTGATGCTTTCACTGTTGATTGGGGCACACTCCAATTCTACGCGTTTCCCCCATTTTGCATGGTTCCATATTGCCTGCACAAAAATCAAACAGATGGGGCAACAGGCTTGCTAGTAGTCCCTGAGTGGCCTTCACAATCGTGGTTTCCCCTGTTACAAAGTATGCTAGAAGGGAAACCGTTACGATTGACCAAGAGAAATACCCAGCCTGTATCTAGAATTCCACACCCACTTGATAATCATCTTAACCTGTTATGTTGCAGACTTGGAGGAAGCCTTATGAGAGACAAGGACTGTCAACAAGAATGGTCGACGTCATCGTAGCTTCATGGCGAAAGGCTACCAAGGCTCAATATCAAGTCTACATCAACAAGTGATTAAAAAAAAAATTGCGCGGAACGCAACTGGAGTTTCCTATAGGCATCCATACAAGTAGTAATGAAATTCCTTTCATATTTATTTTATGACGAACAGGCTAGCTATAGTAGTTTGAACACAGCAAGAAGTGCCCTAGCGTCATTTTTAGTTTTGGAAGACGGCACTTTGAGTTTAGGGTCTCGCCCTTTTGTTAGCCGTTTTATGAAAGGGGTTTTCAAGTTGAGAACTCCTACACCACGTTACACTATTATTTTGGATGTAAAGCCAGTTCTAGATTTTTTGCGCAGGCTATCCCCAGCTAGAGTGCTCAGCTTAAAGCAGCTAACACTGAAACTCGCTACGTTAATTGCTCTCGTCTCTGCCCAGAGGGTGCAGATCATTCAATGTATGAGTCTAGATAATATGGCACTGGGGAAATCATCAGTGAAATTTAAGTTTGTTAAACTGCTGAAACAAACCCGCCAAGGAAATGCGGGGTTCTGTATGCAATTGGAAGCATACCCACCAGACAGACGGTTGTGTGCAGTGACCTACGTTAAAGAATATTAGCGCAGAACTGAAAAACTTAGGAATAAGGAGCGACAATTGTTCTTAACCTTTAAGAGACCGCATAGGGCTACATCGTCTCAAAGTGTTTCTCGCTGGATAAGGAGTGCCAGGCATCGACACTCACACCTTCAAGTCTCATTCGTCAAGGGCGGCATCAACGTCAGCAGCGTTGAGGTTGAAGGTGCCAATAGAGGATATCCTAGCCAAAGCAGGCTGGGCCTCAGAGAAAAACTTTCAGAAATTCTATAACGAGCCTCTTCAGAAGGAAAGACCTTTTTCCAAAGCGTTACTTGCTTGTTAAATTGTTAAGAGCTGAAATGGACAACCACTGCCAGGAGAAAGAACCTGTGAGTGCAAAAGTGGTAATCATAAGATTATTTCTTATATGAATTTGTTCATGGTCATGTGATGATCTGACTACAGGTCTTTAAACATCTCGCATGTAGTCTCGAACCGAGACTTACGTAATAAAATAGAAGGATTAAATGAGAACTTACCGTTTAAAGTTTGATCCTTATTTTATGAGTAAGTTGAAGGAAGAGATTACATGCTCACCTCTCCCTCCCTTACTCACAGCTAAAGTTTGAGCGGATTTCCAACGGTAAAGAGATTCATCCTTCTTGTTACCCTGTAGTCACATCATTATTTGAAATTTGCGCATGCGTAGAACATGTACTATCGCCCTTCAACTTACTCATAAAATAAGGATCAAACTTCAAACGGTAAGGGCTCATTTAATCCTTCTATTATTATCATTATCATCATTATCGTCATTATTGTTGTTATTATTATCGTTGTTGTTGTTGTTATCTTTCTTATCATTATCATTATCATCATTAATATTATCATTATTACTCATGCCTTGGATCTCGAATCCCTGTATAACTGAGCGGGATGTGCAGGTGTCGACCCGTACCTGGGTTTCTCCTACCCTATTTAATAGGGAGAAATATAAAATGGAACCCAAATAGTATCTTCAAAACAATAAGCAATAAATATCAGCAGATATATTTATTTTCCTATAAAGAATATTCTCGGTATAAACAGTAGAACCTCATATATAACGAGGTATCTGTTATAACAAGGTAATTTTCAGCGGCTGGTCCCTGCTCTTTATATCCTTGTGTTTTCCATCCTGATATAACAAGGTAATGTTCATGGTTCCAAGGACCTTGTTATAATGAGTTTCCACTATATACTGCTTAAACGGATAATTGAGTTTTGTTGCAGAGGGCGCTACACAAAATAATTTTGTTGTGAGATAAACCTTCCTCTACTGTTATTTTGATTATACACTGTTACATGCAAGACTTTTTTGTTTTTCCTTTTTTTTCCCCTCTATGTTCATCGATTGATGTAACTTATGAAATGTCTTGTATCAAAGATCTTGTTTTATATTGCTTATCTTGATAATTTCTTGTTATGTGAATTTCTTGTTGTGTGAAATTATGAGGAAGGAAATAAAATATCATTTAAAAAAAAAAATAATAATAATGAAAAAACTGAGTGTCAGATTTGAAAGAACCTACAATTTAAAGGACAAAATCATCTTTGTTTGATCAAAATCGGTGCCGAGACGGCTGAAATATCCATAAATATAATCATTTCTAATATTTGTGGGGCACCACATATATTCGATAATTTTGAACCAGCCTTTGAAAAAACGAGATAGCGCCTTATACGTTTTAATCCAGCTAATGCGAATGTTGGCTTTTTATTGGCTTTTCATGTTGGTTACAATACGCACAACCAGCCGGCCCGTGTATTGATATTATTAATTAATTAATTAATCAACGGTCCCCAATTTTTTTTTAAGTGGAGCTGAATTAGTACTCGTATCTAATCTAAATTTCATACGTTTTGGAGTCTAAAATTACCTGCATAGCAATTTTAGGTCCTAAAAGGGCACTAGAAATATCATGAATGAGAATAAAAGCAATAACCATGCACTTTGAAGGCATGTGCGGTCTTAAACAAGAACTAAACTATCCCTTTTTATACATCTACCATGTCTCTAAGTGCATTACATAAATATTATTACCCATGTTATCGAATATGGACTAAAACTGATTATCTATTGTGCTTTTCTGCCATAAACCATAATGGACTTGGCTTTAATGAATTTACGAATTTACAATCTTCTTTTCATCTTTTCTCTGAAATAAAGATATTGGAACAACAAGCGCAACAGCAGAAGCACAAGCAGCAGAGGTGTCAACAATTTCACAGTATGTAACCAATATATAATATACTTAAAAGAGAAGGCTGTGTTCTGGTTTTAAAAAAAAAGAGTTTTCTCAGGAAGAATATCCGAGCAGAAATCAGGTCTGAATGGCATTTTTCTTCAAATTCCGTCTTATTTGAAATATTACAAAACAGAAAGTTTGGACCAAATATTTGTGTGTAGTTCATGTGTTATTCTGTAAGAATTAGTCCGTCTCTTGATTTTGATCATTCCAAACCCTCACAATAAACAGTGCGTCCCAGAAAAAACGAAACTGAGACTCATATTTGAAAAGCTTAGAGCCTCTTCTTTCATTTGATGCAACTCATGTGATGCATATTTCACGCATGGGTGATTTAAATCAATTTGAAGAGAGGGAACCAAAAAGTCGTTTGGCGCATGGTATCTGAATTTCAAAAAGAAAATCACATTTCTAGAAAGTTCAGTTTCTGCCCTTTCATATTTGTTTAAAGTGATGCTTGCATTTCCATAATTTGATTAAACGAATTTAACTCCGTTCCTTTGACAATTAGACATAGATGAAAGACTTCATGCATGGCTGATTGTCAACTAAACGGAGTTAAGTCTTTTGTCAATTCTGCTTGTTGCTACGGCAGGCAGCCAGTGAAAACGAACTTTATAAATCAAATTATGGAAATGCAAGCATCACTTTAAACAAACAGCACTTTGTTATTCCTTGCTCATTTTTCCTGATTGAGGTGTCGTATGAAAGGCAGAAACTGAACTTTCTAGAAATGTGATTTCTCTTTGGAATTCAGATACCGTGCGCCAAACGACTTTTTGGTTCCCTCTCTTCAAATTGATTTTAATCACTCATGCGTGAAATGTACATCATAAGAGTTGCATCAAATGAAAGAGGAGGCTCTAAGCTTGACAAATATGTATCATTTATTAGTTATAATTGTGATTAAGTTATGATAAAACATCGATATTTCTCGGTTTCTTTTTTTCTGGAACGCACTGTACATTGATTGCTTCTTGAGTTTTTTCACAATGTAATCTCAAGATCAGTGCTAAACTATAAGTCTATAATTATATACACAATTTATTATGAACAAGGGGAATTTTGTTTTTCTCTCTTTTTTAATTTTTTTTTTAGTATGTTATTTATATTGAGGGATTTCTCTTGTTATGGCAGAGTTATTTAAGTTATCAACATTTCCAAAAGTGATCCCAAATTTCTAATGAGAGTTAGAAAAATGGGTAATAGGGGTATGTTTTTTTGCGAAAGAGCAAGAAAGTTCACGAAAAAATGTAATTTTGTTGCCCCCCTCCCAATGATGTTAGCAAACATGAGTATGTACCTGTGTTCATGAAAGTAGGCCACTTTGTGTGAATGTGTACTCAATAAGCAAAAGAGTGTGATAGGCTTAAATTTAGAGGCCATTTTGTAACCGTATTTTTCTTTTTAAAAAGGGGGCATATTTTGTTGACATTTTTTGTGTTATATTATGTAAAATAGGGGGTTATTTTTCACTCTACTATTACAATCATGGATTAGTAATAATAATAATGATGAATGATGATAATAGTATTAATGATAATAATAATATAATAACTGGTATTATTGATAATAACAATAATAATATGATATTATCATAATAATAACTGGTGATATGGATAATGTCTTATGATAATGATATTAATAACAATAATAATGATAGTTTAAACATATAATTTATACAATAATAACGATGATAATAATAATACTACTGCTAATAATATTAATGATAATAAAAGTGGATTTTAGTGTATCGCTCATGTCTGTCAGACTTTACATTCATGGCGCTCCACACTTACCCCCATACATATAAAGTGACACCATCAGGTTCCAAAGATTGTATTTATTGTTCTTTCATTCCTCAGGATTGATCTGGAATCAGATAGAATACTTGACACACTATCGACAAACATGCCTCATGGGAAGTACACAAAGCTATGCACTGAACTTGGCATAGGATACAACAAAGCCAACAGCGTCCTAGCCAAGTTTAACTTGGACTACCAGATGGCTACGAGGGATTGCTTGGCACAGTGGAGGACAAGGGGTGGTAATATGGCCCAGCTTAAGGAAATCTTACAGGCTGCAGAGCTTGGAGATTTAGTGAAGTATGTAAAGTAATCATGCAAAGCTTCCCACGGGTGCAATATGAACTCTTTGGCCTGTATTCTAGTCAATCTTAAACGTGACAATGTGCTTAGGCTTTTGTTCAAAATCGCAGGTTTAACAAAGGAACTGTGAGATGATGCCTGGGTGAATTTCTCCCCAGGGAGTGGAGAATGTGGATACATTGTGTGCAGGCAAGCCTGGAATTGATGACCAGAGTAATGACATTCTGTAAAGCACTTTTTTTAATAGAGACATCGTAGAAGTTTCAAGCGCTATAGAAACCTAGCATATTATTATTAGTATTATTTACGAGGTGCAAGGTGTAGATTTTCTTCTCTTTGTTTTTACCCAGAGTCAGATTAAACTGTAGAATACAAACTTTTGGTATTAGAAAAATGTTGTGTCCTTCACAAGAAACCTGAAACACGGGCATTTTAAATAGTTGACAGTAATTTAAAGATATTTTTCTTGTGAGGCTGGCAGACGGATGTATTTGCATTATCCCATTTGTGCTAAATTTTGACCTGCCTTAAAGGTAATACAAAGTTTTGGTAATATTTCAATAGGATGGGATTATGAAAATTAAAATTTGTATTACCATTGTGAAACCATGTGAAAACATTGGGCTCTAAGACACTAAGGATTTCGAGAAATTAAGATATCAAATTTATCGGGGCTCCCGATAAATTTTGGATAGCGCCTACGGCCATATAATGGTAGCTGAGACCATGAAAATCTCGGAATATGCAGTGCTTTACAAAGTCTCTTCATCAGTTTATATGTAATATTTTAGAGTTTCATCATTTAATCACTGTTGAGAAGGTGAGTGCTTTATCAAGTCTCTTCATCAATACACCTCCAAAACTATCCCCACTCAACGTTCTGCTATTTCTTTCCTCATTTTCCTTCCAATGCCAGTAATCAGTTTTTGGGCAATTTAATAGTTTATCAGTTGGATGTTTTGATTATACCATATGTTTATAAATAGTTACACTTGGAATATTGTATTCATGTTTCATCTTATATTATTAATCTTTGTTTTTATAACCTTTGTTTCTTTTGTTATTCATGTCTTCAATATGAATTAATTGTGCAGGGCCCTTAGGAGTAGCAGTTTATTATAAACTGAAGAGGCAACCCTGCTTAAATATAACTGTAAATAATATGTTAACATTATCTATCATACAAAATTTGAATGCACTAGAATTTAATACAGTGTAAGCCAGGCCACAGTAAAATAAAATAGGTTTGAGAAAACATTACATATCAAGTAATAAATGCTGCCAATTGATTTCTTTCTGAAATATACTATTGATCAACATATTAACCTAAAATTAAATTGCTGAAGCACATTTGTATCAAATGTATAAGTATTTTGTGCCGTAGTCATATTGGAATTATAGGCTTATATTCATCTTGAGGCTCATTTATATATGACGCGGCTAAACCGCTGCATTTTCTTATGACGTAGAGTGTAATAGGCTTAACATTTCTCAATTTTATGATACAGAGCTCAGTGAATATGTGCAAGTACTTTTTTGCCCGCAGTCTCCATTTATTTACACGTTTACCACGCCGTATCTGTATATATGTATATAATCATTAGGTCCGTGGGCCAGAGGGGGCTACCGTGCACCCCCCCCCCCACCCCATGATCGTACTTCTTGGATGTCATTTTGTTCATTGGGATCCATTTTATCTGAAAAAAGATGTTCCCCAGAAAAAATGCTCATGTACCCTTTACAGCTCATTTTATGTATACCAAAGAAGAAAAAAAAAGCCAGTCAGTCACTCAATAGTGTCTGACAGTGAAGTCTAGCAAGTAAACGGGTTTCCTTGCATAATTTGAATATAAGGACACTGCTAACGTTTAAATTTCACAGATATGACATACACGACATATTCATAATTCCTGCAAAGTTCTAAAGAATTTGATGTTGGCTGCAAAAGGGACGTAGTATCTTTAAAATGTACAGGTGTTCATTTCCGATAAACACGTTAGACAATAGACTGTTTTTCCGGGGACCTGACATTCTCGCGAAGAGATGGACTCGTCCCATTTTTGTCGGTGACTAGTTCTAGTCACTCTTATCTATTATGCTTTGTCATTGGTTATAATTAATTAAATGTATAACTCCTCTCTTCATTGGTCGGATGACCTAAGGGAAATTTATATATCCTATCTTGTAATCGGTTGTCTTCGTAAGGGTCCTCCTGGTTGGCTGGTAATATTATGTGATATCTAATCCTCATCGCGTGCCAGAGTATTTAAATGCCACGTGCGGGATTTTGCAGTTGAGTTGATTTGATTTTTATTTCATTCCGTTATCATGTTTAGGATGTGCTGCTAGTTTTACTTTCTACAGGGCCGCCCGGCGTCTGAGAGAATCAGCTAGTTTGAAATTTTCTCACATAATTTATCTTCGTTTGTAACTACTGGAGCTTCGGCTGACTTTTATAAATAATAAAGTGGACTTCAACTGCATATCCGAGCTTCATTCGTTTTCATTTTGTTTCTGAACTTGTCGTCACGACCCATTTACGGGCCCATTAGGCCTACATTATCATTGCAGCATGAGCTAAATCCAGGATTTTGTTTCAGAATCCGAGACCAAGTTACCAAATCCCTTTTAAGGTTATAACATTGATTGTTAAACATAATGTCCCAAATTCACATTTAATTCGGGCCTAAGTTTGTTTGAGGGTTAAAAACCCGTCTCCCCCCCCCCCCCCCCCCCCCCCACTCCGAGAACGGACGGACCCCATGCGTGTTGCCAAAATGTCCTTTTCGTAACAAAAGAAAAAGGTCGACCCGTATTGACTTTGCACACCGGACTTTTGCTGAAAGGGGGGGGGGGGTGCTGAAAAAGGCTCGTATACAAAAGAAAAAGGTCGAGCAGTATTGACTTTACACACCGGACTTTTGCTGAAAAGGGGGGGGGGTCGGTTGGAACACGCATATGCGTACCCTAAATAACACTGAGTGGGGGAGGCCGGGGTTAAAAATTAAAGAAAAACTATAACGCTCGTTTATTAGACAATGCTTCTGATTGATTCTTTGTCTTTTTAAAATGTTTTCTCTCTTCCTTTCTCTTTCACTATCTTTCACTGCTAACCCATCTCCCTCCCTCGCTCTCTCATTCACCACAATTCCGTTTGTTTCTGTCCCGGTATGTGGCTCCCTCTTTCTTTCTAGTTCATGTCCCATTCCTCCATATTTTTGTCCCGGGAGCGTTATTTTTTTTCTGCGGCACAGATTGGGGTTAGGTGCGTGTCTAGCCTTCGGGAAAGTTTAGGGTTAGGGTTAGGCCAGGGTTAAATCAAGACCTCTTTTTTTTAAAAAGCCCCAATCTGTGCCGCAGAAAAAAATGACGCTTCCCGGGATATCTCCCTTTTTTCTGCTCCTCTAACTGAATCCCTTTACTCCCCTTTCTTCTCGGTCTCTCTACAATCATTAATGTTCTTATCTCTTTTTATAACCCTCTTACCGTTTTTCCTGCTCGTTCTCTCTCAAACCCCACCTCAACCTCCTTCCCAATTATCACTCATTGCAGGTATCTCTCTCTATTTGCCCCCCCCCCCACCCCCTTTCCCTTCATCACCCAAATTCTTCGTATCTCTCTCTCTCTCTCTCATCCCGCCCCATCTCCTTTGTGCTCACCCTCTCACTATTTCTCTATCTTCTCACTCAGTCTCCCTCCAAAGTCAACTAGCTATCACCTATTCCCATCATTGGCTATTTTTTCGGATTAATTCCCCTTTTCTTGATTTTTCTCTCACTCATCTTTTTAAATTCTCGTTTGTTTTTCTTAGCATCTCCCTTTTCTACCCCTTCATATTTACTTTTTTCTTGCTCACTCCCTTTTGAAACTCATCTCTCTCTCTCTCCCTCACTAGCCCACTCTCCTTCACTCTCCCTCTCATCGTCTTCCCATGTCTCTTCTAGATTTCACATCAGACGAAGAGACCAGAGATACAGAAGATATATTTAAATCTTCTTTGTTTATCATGACTTCTTATGACATACGTATAAGTACGAGTATATTATTTATTGTTCATATCAGGAAATTTGATTTTCACTGGTTGATACAAGTAATACAATACAAACTACACATAATGAGGCAAAATGCATACATAACACACAAAGTACTCGAGTTATATCATCATACTTTATACAATCACTTCCATCGGAAAGGTTATCAACAAAATCAGTATGTCAGTATGATTTTCATTATTTATATTATTTACAGTAGTTACTTAGCTACTTACTCACTTCATGTTATTACTAATTATGCAATATTATGTATCAAAATATTACATTCAGTGGCATCAATAAAGTGTGGCTACATCATATTGTGTTATAGACAATCCAGTACATTTGTGGCTTACTGATTATTTAGATACATGTATGAAATCTATGTATTGGCAATGTAAGTGCACAAGTGGGAATTCTAGCAAAGATACAGGGGAGAGAAGAGAACGAGAGATATAGAAAGAAAGAGAGAGAGAGAAAGTGAGGGGATAGAGAGCGAGAGAAAGAGGAGAAAGGGAGAGAGAGAGAGAGAGAGAGAGAGAGAAGAAAGGAAGAGAGAAAGAGAGAGAGAGAGAGAGAGAGAAGAAAGAAAGAGAGAGAGAGATAGGAGAAAGATAAAGAGATGACAAATCTGTACACTGTTGTTCATTTACAAGGTAACTTCATGATGGTGAAACTCGTCTTGCTTTGGAGTTAAACAGATGGAAAGAGTCAGGGACAAAGGATCTTCAGAAACATGCATGTTGAGTTCATTGTG
This sequence comes from Strongylocentrotus purpuratus, assembly GCF_000002235.5. Lineage (NCBI taxonomy): Eukaryota > Metazoa > Echinodermata > Echinoidea > Camarodonta > Strongylocentrotidae > Strongylocentrotus > Strongylocentrotus purpuratus. Next base: position 37,074,636 of record NW_022145594.1, read on the forward strand.
CACACAGGTGTAATTCCTGATCTGTTAAAGTTCTCACTCAGTGAATGCGAGGGGTCCTGCATTATATGTTTCACTTTAGAAAGGACATTATTCTGGTCCAGATCTTCGATTGATGGTAATTTCGACTGCTATGATGCGTTTTACTACCTTTCTTCGACGTTCTAACAGATTCATCAAAGCATATTAACGCAGCATTTGCAAAGTAGCAGTTTAGGTTGAAGGGTAATACACTTTGTATCAGGGACTTAAGGAACAATGCTATCAAAATAACACACATCAATTATGAAGTATAAAATATTGGTTACATGCATCAGATGTACTATCAACCATTTTGACATTTTCATGAAATACTTGAAGCCTTCATCATCAATTTTTCTGAGAATGTAAGAAAACATGTGCTAGAATTTATATCCCGAAATAAACATCAATGTATATCTATGTATATCATCATATAATTATATCTTCATTAAATATAACTCACAAATTTGCATAGATTACAAATACATACACACAAATATATATATATATATATATATATATATATATACGTATATTTTGCATGCATGCCTCGGCATTCAATACATGTATAACAAAATATATGAACCCAAACATTCAGAATTTCACGAGTGATGTTATATTTCACTGAGGCCATAGGCTGAGGTTGAAATATAATGGCACGAGGGGAATTCTGAACTTGGAGGTAAATACATGTTACACTTAATAATGGAATGCATGCAGTATTTTTTATATAAAATTGTGGGAATTTGCGAACCTTTGGAGACATGCCCCCATGATTACTTTCAGGTTGCCTTTGCGTCAGATAATAATGATAATAGTAACCTAGGCTTCTATACCGCATTTCATTTTCAGAGAAAATATCAATGCGCTTTACAACAGTAAAACAACAAAATTACAGATAACTACTACTTCATGAACTAAAGAAATATCAAAATAAGAACAAGATTAATCATTATCTATCATTATCAACATCAATTACAGAGACATGAAAGCAAATTATGACAAAGAACAGTAATGTAGTTTAAATTATGATGAAATACAATCATGCAGTTTAAATTTCATCAGAAAGCATTTTTTAACAAGTAAGATGATGCGAACAGTTGAGACAATGCAAACAATGGGTAGGTTACACGTAAAGAAAAAGAAGAGATGTGCAGTCTAATTCACTTTTGCACGCATTTTATCATGCAAAATAAGGTTGTTATACTGCGAGGACGTGCAAATATCACAAAATGTTGAGACCATTTTAGCTAATATGATACTAAAAAATACACCAATCCCTAAACTACAGCTAGCACATTTTTCTGTCTCCTTTGTACATCAAAATGTTGAAATATATAATGCACTGCAACCTCTATTTCAGAAATTTATGATCATCCAATATATATATAGAAAGACCTATTTGATACATCCTTTTGCATGACATAATTCAGAATAAACTCACAGATCTGAGCGATTTGCATTGTCAATTATGAAAATCAGAGTGGATTATATAAATGCCATCACTTAATCAGAAGAGGATGGTGATCAAAAGCAAGGTAACGGAATGCTCATAAGTGTAGTGTCTACGTATGTAGCTTATAAACCGATTAGAAATGCAAACAAGTTCAGAATATACATGTATGATACCATTGCATAATCATAATCATAATGATGTGATGAAAAGCCTGGAATATGTATCATCAAAATTATTGAAATCCAGTACATAATACAAAGAGATTTAACATGTATTGTACAACTATAGTAGCATATTTACATGTACACTGGAGTGATGTAAAGAAATTCCTGGAAAATATTTTCTCAAATGGATTTATTATGTAGTACTGGTGAATGTAATTACAACATATAAAAACAATAACCCATTTCAAATTAAATATTGCACTGATAACTCAGGCATGTTAGATTGATAAAAGAGACATGTATCTTAAAATCATAGTAACATATTTACATATACCTTACACTAGAATGATGTAAAGAAAATCCTGGGAAATATTTCCTCAATTGGATTTCAAAATCTAGAACTGGATGTAGTTACAAATTTACAAAAAATTATACATGTCTAACAAAATGTAACACTGATAACTCTTGCCTTGATTCATACACCCTTACCAGACAAAGCTAGTTCTCCACTATCATATTGAGTATCAAGTTCGTTGACAAGATAACAAAAGCAACATGGCTCTTAACATCTGGGTCATTTCTGATAACAAATTTACAAGTTAATTTAGATTATACTTAATTGTATTTGTATTGAACATGTGCAATGACATTGAAATATACTGTGATAGTTTGACAAGATAATTTGAAATATTATATACTTAACCTCATAACTCACTTTGTGAAAGTATAGTGATATTTCATACATTGCATGCAAATCACCTACCGGTAAAACAAAATGGTAAAAGTCTACAATACACATAATTATACTTATTACATGCATGCACTACATGAACTGACTAATCCACTAACATCCTTGACAAGGCATTAATCCACATTTGCCACTCTCCATCCAGATTTAAATGGGCACCCAATATTCTAAAGCGTTACATATTTGGCCACCGCCTAGAACCAGGGTAATAATGTTTGAGCGCCAGTAGTGTCATGGTATGACGGTCTGTCATTGCATGACGGCGTGTGTACTACATCAGAAGCCACTGTTATTATCATTATAACTACTAGTCACCGGTTTTGTCACCTTCTATACACAGGCATAATGCATGATCATAGCGGAGTAAAAAATTGACCCCCTCTTTAGAGGCAAGACCCCCCGAACTTGGAAGTTTTTACTCAGGGATCATGAATACAGACTGTAAAAAGTTAGATCTAAACCTCGTTTCCCCCAAAAAAGTTAGTGTGGAGCCCTGTATCATACATACAAAAGTCAAGATGAAGTGTTACCAGTGGGACACTGTCTTACTCTACCGATACCATAGCAACTAGACTTCATACTTTGATTGTTTCTCTGAAATTCAAAGATCATCCTGTGGATCTCTTGAGTGAGTGCAAGGAGCTTGCCCTGACTCCTGCTGCCTTCTCTGTGTCTGAGAAAATTGAAATACAGTATCTGATATATTGCCAACATGCTGTTGAGGGTGGTCTGATGAAGGTAATGTCTTTCTTGGAGAGTGAACATCACCCATGAGTTGCTGTTGAGGGTGGTCTGATGGTGGTAATTTCCTTCTTGGAGAGTGTATATCACACATGGGTTGCTGTTGAGGGTGGTCTGAAGGTGGTTTTCGAAGAGTGTTCATCACCCATGGGTTGCTGTTGAGGGTCAGTCGAGTTGTCTGATTTGGCAGAGCTAGTTATCCGAGTCGCTTGAGCAGTCAGAGTCAGAGCTGTAAAGGAAGCAGATTTTGTTCTTATTATCTGAATGAAAGAGAAATAAAAAATCAGCCACTATTGGTATTATTGAAAGTACCGGTCTCAAGGAACATTTTGATCAGTAAATAAAGAAGAAACAAAATAGAAGAGACTACAGTGTAACAAAATCATCAAGAAAACACACACACAAAACCAGGAACACAACAAAATCTACAAATTTAAGGTTGAAGGCACTACAGTAGGGAATTTGTTCAATAAAGCTGTTACTGAATATTTAGTTTTGTCAGACAAGAAATCTTAATTTATTTGAAGGTACACATTATCACTTTATCGCATGCTCTCTGCTGAGGTATCAGCATTGTATCTTTTCTCAGTATTCCATTAGAGGCTCTTCATGAAAAGTCTTCATGATGTTATCTGATTTTTTTATTTAATCACATATACTGTACTGACCTTTTCAAACATGGGAGGGTATGAAGAAATGAGTTCAAGTCATCTTGAGCAATCCCATTGAACATGAAGTTTTCCTTCCTGACCTGAGGAAAACATCCCTGTAACATATAAAAGCAACATTGCGTGTAAGCCTTGTATCAGTTTCAAGTAAGTGGATCTATTTCATTCTGTCATATAATCTATTTTCTTGGGGAATCTACACTACAGTATGAAACATCCCATAAACAAATGAAATTAAGAAGGGGAAAAAAAATTATAGAGAAATAAAACAGCTAGAGTAATACAAATTTTGCACATTAGATTTAAAGGGGCAATAGTGAGTGCTGAAAAAAAGGTTTTAAAAATCTGAGTGAGGCGAGGTCCCAAGCGCTTGCACGAGGTGTTTGAGCAAGTTATGAAAAAAAGGCTGCCCCTTAATTTTCATCCCTAAATCGGATTTACATTGATAAATAAATAAATAAAAAGAAATCGGGACAAAATCTGAAGAAAAAAAACCTGTTAGGACAAAGCATTTCTCATGTACATGATTAGCAATTTTGATTAGCGATTTTTGCATATTTAATTAGCTATGACCTTTGACCTTTATACTCCAAAATTTAACTTAGGCTGTATTTTGATACCATGTTTTGGTTAGAGTGGCCATTTAAATTATCAAACAAAAACCACATTTTTGCATAATCAATGAGCTGTGACCTTTGTCGTATATACTCAACAATATTACTTATTTTATTGAATGAAAACCACATTTTCTCATAAATAACAAAGTTATTTTGCATAATTAATGAGCTATGACCTTTGACCTACATACTCCGAAATCGAACTTTGGCTATACTTTGATACCATGTACCTTCATATCAAATTAAAATCCATTAAAATCCGTCAAACATTACTAAAGTTATCGAACGGAAACCAGATTTGTTACAGACCGGCGGAAGGACGGACGGCAGCGTTACTATATCCCATTCGACTTTGACTTCAGACTTCTTCTGATTAGTACTAACAATATATGAGCAACAGGTCCATTCACTATTTCTGTGGCATTCCTTGGACAACTAATGAATTCTTCGTCCAAGCTATGTATCTGTTTACAATAAGTTTGAGTAGTTGTTGTCTTTCTCATTATGCTCTCATGTTTTTACTGATATCTTGGTATTATTAAATGTTTTTGTTTAGGTTTGTTTCAGCATGTAATACAGCTAACATACTATGCATATACCTTCTGTGACTAGTCATACTTGCCTTGCAACAACGATGAGTGTTGATACTTGTTGTCATTACTAAGTACATATATCAGATTTTAAAAGAAACATGACGTATTTAGACTAATAGAAAAGTACTGAACATTGCCAAACATGGATGAAAATAACTTCATATGGGATATATTCAAAGGTATTTGGCCACTACAATGAAATTCACGCATATTAATGGAACATTTAGATCTCACAACAGTAGTAGATCTATCAGATGTTTTCTGTTGTATCATTTTCACAAACAAAAAATAACGTATATACATGTGCACCATTTATTATTACTGCCCTTTCTTTCTTTCTTTGAACGACCCTCTCCATGAAATTTACATTAGTACGCACAAACCTGTATGGAAGATGCCTTTGCTTTCAATGTAGAGCAGAACTTCCCATTGAAAAGCATCCCAACTGTCAGGTCAGTCAGGTTGGGCATAGAACACAGTGATTCTGCTAGGTGATGTGAAGAGGCTGATGTGAGACCCCGAACATCATCAAGCACAAGAGTCTGGACCTGCATTATTTGTTAATATAGTTAAGCAGCACATCTATACATGAATATTTTTTTATTTATAATTCCTCACTGTATTCTTACATTTCACACAAACTCCATTAAATTGACTCGGTAACATTGTTGAAGGTTGATTACAAATTTTGTAATTTTTGTATGAAATGTTACTTATTATCTTCCTTCTACTGTACTAACATGCAAACAAATCCTGAAAGAAATTCTCAAACCACAAAAATATTAATGGTTTTCTAAGAAGGTGTCACTGTGCAACACCCTTTAACAGTGATTAACAGTAAATTCTCCAACCACTTTTGAATTTTCCCAACCGTTTTTCCATGAAAATAAGACCAAAAAAAGGCTTTAAAAATCTTTCAACTCTCAAATGTCTGGAATGGTATATAGAGCCAATTCATTGCTTTGTGACGATTTACATTCACCTTAAAATGAAATTAAATTGTAATAATATAGTTGGGAGAATTAAGGTATCGATCAGATCAGTTTTTCCCAATTCTTATTGATAATAATGGTCTGATTTTACTCAAACTTTCAGATTATCTTTAATTGTACATCTAGCATTGAAATCCCTACCTTAGCACCATTTTCTCTAATCTTTACAATGTTACGAAGTCCCTTCAAGTACATATTTGCATTCATAATAACATTCTCAAATTCATTTCTTGCCTATTGAAATAAGAACACAGTAAGGTTCCTACGGAGAGGAGGATTTAGTGATAGTTATTCTTTAAATAAAATTTGTTTGCAGTGATAAGTCCAACTCCTACTGAATACAACATTCACTGGCGGGGAAATGCATTTATGAGGAACAATTTTTTTTGCTAAATGTCTGTGATTTACATCAAATCGGACAGAGGAAGGAATGAAGGTCAGTTCATTCACCAATTTGCTAGGCTTCCCTCCCCCTGAGTTTACGTTAAACAAATAAGAATGTTGGAATTTACAAGCTGGTTGAATGACCTCAAGTGGAGTTTCCCGTGATATTGTTGAACATATTTGAATCCCAAAGTGTGTATCTTTATTCCAGAATTTACAGAAATAAATACATATAACATATTTTGATAAGCTTATAATTACTGGCAATTACTAAAATGATGCATAATATTTCAACCTAGGAATTACAAAGAAGGTGAGATAAGGGGGAATCTTGACTTTATTTGGGGTGAATACTGGAATGTCCTCTTTTATAAATTGTATTTGTTATGGGAGAAGTATAAGGGAATTTCATCAATGTAACTTTCTGTTTCATGATGGAATTTTGCATCATTCCATTCCTAGAATTTAGAAAGTATAGGCGATGGGAAAGGTCAACTTGTCTTTATTTTGCTTGATTACTGGATTTGATTTTCTCCCTTTTTTGGATATTTTTTTAGTTAATGTATAAAGAAATTATATTAATGTGATATATGTTCTTTGATGAAACTTTTGATACATTATTTCACAGGACCTTTCAATTACTTTTTTTCGGGGAAAGTATTCCCATTCCTGACTAACGAGGTAAAAAAAAAATATTAGTAATTCGTATTCATTGTACGGTTAGTAGATGTATTTATGTTATTTCTCTACATAGCAATTCATTTTTTTTTTGATAAAATTTTCATCATCAGGCAATGCAAGAAGGCAGATATTATGTCAGAAAGAAAGAAAGAGAATGAAAAAAGGGTAAAGAAACACCTGCGAAGTCCCAGACATGGATCAAACAAAACTTGACAAAATGCGCAAATTCACACCAAATTCCCATAAAAATACAATATTCAAGGACTAGAAATTTCACAAAAACAGACACTAAAATGTTCCAAGCCTCAAATGACAGGGACCCAGCAAGGAGAAGTGTAGAGAAAGCAAGGCTCCCAAACTCCAAAATCGCTGCAGCCCATTCACAACATACATACACAGTCCATTCACAGTCACAGTCGTCACATCCACAGCCACAGTCACCACATTCACAGTCACAGCCCATTCACTACATACACAGAGAATAGCGTGTGCAATAAAACTGACTCACTTGAAACAAACCTTACCATAATTTACCGGAAACAAATATAAAACGCAATATATGTCCACCAGGATGAAACAAAATCACAAAGTTTCCGAAAAAAATAGGAACAGCAAACAGAAATACCAAGAAATAGAAGTAATATAGGAAAACAATGGATCGTTGGGTGTCAACACAATCTAACTGCAATACAGAGACTTTGGTACATGGGATATGAAGGCAAGGTATCGCGATAGCTGTAATCGGTCTCACGGATGCGAGCAAACAGACCCTTGTTGCTGGGCAGAATTTGCGGGCAACAATAGCTTCTATGAATATCCATGTATCCGGTTTAGAGAAAAAAAACAATAATGGGTCTAAAGCCAAAGTTACAATTGTCTTAACCGGTTCTCAACCAAGTACCCCCTAGGACAACAACCCCCCTGACAACTACCCCCTAGGATAGTTGTCTGGGAGGTAGTTGTCCTAGAGGATGGTTGACGTAGGGGTAGTTATCTGGGGGGTAGTTGTCCGGGGGTAGTTGTCCTAGGGGGTAGTTTTCCTAGGGGGTAGTTGTCCGGGGGGAAGTTATCCGGGGGGTAGTTTTCCTAGGGGGTAGTTGTCTGGGGGGTAGTTGTCCTGGGGTGGGGGGTAGATGTTCTGGAGGGTGGTTGCCCTAGTGCAGGCCTTCTCAACTGGCGGCGCGCGCGCCACTCGTGGCGCTTGCGGGTAGTCAGAGTGGCGCGCGGCTGTTCCAAAAAAATTAATAAAAATTAAAAATTAAAAATTAAAGAAAGAACAACATTAAAAAATGATATCTTAACATAAAAAAAACTCAGAAAAATCAAAAAGTCGCAGTCGAAGTTGAGCCCAAAATGTAAGGAAGTCATTTTGTTTGTTTGATTTTCACCTTATTTTGACATTTTCCGTGTTTATTGCACCAAAATAACTACATATAAATTAACTTCCAGTGTAGATTTTAGCCAGGAATTGTACTAACTATTTCACATCAATATGAAATTATGATTGATGTTTTATATGTTTTATGGAACAAAAAGGTGTTAAAAATGACACATCTGGGCCTTAAAAAAGCCCCAAAATCCACTAGCTTTCGGGGACTTCGCCCCCTGGACGCCACCCGGTATCGGCTCGGTCGCTACGCTCCCTCGTAACACAGTCACCAAACATACAGGTTGGCACTTCAACCTCAATTCATTTTTGTTTTGGCGCTTCTAATAAACTAGTTGAGAAGGCCTGCCCTAGTGGGTAGTTGACTGGGGGTGGATGTCCAGGGGGTGGATGTCCAGGGGGTGGATGTCCAGGGGGTAGGTGTCCGGATACGGTCTCAACATTCCGCTAGTCTGGGCTTTTTTAAAACTTGCATAGCCTGGGGAGGAGGGCTTCTAAAGCCCCCACCCTCTATGATCTAGGCCGTGAAACGGCCGATCGCTGCGAAAATGTGCATGTATGTCAAGTGAAGTGTATACAATGTAATAGTAATTCCAATTTTTTGAAAAATTCACCCATTTGCATATTAATGATTATTTATGCAATTAACGTCATTAAATCACATTTTTACCCCAAAATCATATATTCTTCATTTTTAAATATTCCTTTTCACTGCAATACTCTTTAGACCATTTGGAATAATAATACAACAACAAAATTTTGAAGAGCCAGGTTATTCCTTATGTTATCTATTCTTATGATAATTTCTTATGTATATCTCTGTTTTTTAACTGATGTATTTTACTGTTTTTTGTTTTTTTTCATTTCTAACTATCATTCAACTATTTGACCAAGTAAATGTTTTATCTCTTTTTTGGAAAAATGATATTTCCATGTTTTGTACGCAAATCACGAAAATGAGCGATTTTCGACATTCAAAGACAAAAGGTCACGTGACTATGTAACGCTAGGTCCGATTTTCAAAAAAATTATTTCACAAGATGCGCAAGACCCAAAAAAATAAATTTCAGCGCAAGATTCTTTTGCGTTAAAAAATTATCGCAAACAATTTAGAGGCTAGATAGGGTTAAAACACTTATATGACATATTTTTCCTATCAACCAAACTTGGAAAAGGTTGGATATTGATTATTGATCAAAACAATGAAAATCTTATACACACTTGAATTTCAACTGAATCAGTATACATGTGTAGATTGCTTTCATTCCATGTTTCATGACTGTTCCAATATACCTGTCAATCAATGAACCTCACTGACATTTACATTAGTATACAATACCTGTATGGATGATGCCATTGCTTTAAATGAAGAGTAGAACTCATCATTGAGATACCTTCCAAGTGTCAGGTCATTCAGATTTGGCATAGAACAAAGTGCTTCTGCTAGGTGATGCGATGAGGCTGGTGTGGGAACCTTGAAAACATCAAGCTTGAGAATCCGGACCTGCATTGTTTGTAAATATGGTAGTTAAGCAGCTCATCCACATATGCATATGTTATATTTACTTATTTCTCACTGTATTCTTCCATTTCACACAAAATCCATTGATTACATAGTTGTATTCATAATAACATTCTCATCAAAAATGAATGAATAGATATTAATTTCAAATTCATTTCTTGTCCATTGAAAAAAAGAACACACTAAAGTTTCTACTGAGAGAAAGATTAATTAAAAGTGTTTTGTTTAAAATTATATATGTTTTCTTTATAGGGCTTCTAACCTCTTTGCATTGATAAGTCCTACTCTTTATACAAATATAATACACCTCTACTTATTAATATTCCAGCCTATGATTTTTCAGAAAATCTCTAAATTGACCAAAAAATCATAACCATCCATTTTTCACAGATCTCACACTTGCTGGGCTGCGCCCCATCAAAAAAAGGGAATATGGTCACATGGCTTGATGACGCATTTGACGTCATTACGGGAATGTCCGATTTGTCCTACAACTAAGGATTTTACAACCTCATTGTAATTCATAATTAGGAATGACGAAATTGCCAGAAATGTACTGGGATTGTCAAGTGCATATTATTTTTCGGATAAATGTCTTTTTTTCCAATTAATATCATAGTTTGCTATTTTCAAGACATTTGAATGCCTAAATCACCCTCCTTTTCACCGCAAAGTCTCCTGCAGTGACATCATATGCTATTGTGCAATACAGCTCCGAAACTGGGCCTTTTTTCCTGAACGTTCTGAGTTGTCATATTTAAAAGCTAGATTCCAGAATTATTGATGATTTCTAAGAAAAATCTTTGTCATGTTCGGAATCTCCGTTAAAAATTATTCTACATGTCTTTTTTTTTCATATTTTAGCCCGTTTTGGTTAGAGTGGCCATTTAAATTTTCAAACGGAAACCACATTTTTGCATAATCAATGAGCTGTGACCTTTGTCGTATATACTCAACAACATTACTTACGTTATTTAATGAAAACCACATTTTCTCATAAATAACAAGGTAATTTTGCATAATTAATGAGCTATGACCTTTGACCTACATACTTTGAAATCGAACTTTGGCTATACTTTGATACCATGTACATTCATTTCAAATTACATTAAAATCCGTCAAACATTACTAAAGTTATCGAACGGAAACCAGATTTGTTACGGACGGAAGGACGGACTGCAGCGTTACTGTACTATATCCCCTCCGACTTCGTTGGTGAGGGGACAAAAACATGTGCCCCATATAATCTTTACCGTTCTTTCTGTCCATCAATAACCCTCCATGACATTTACATTAGTATACACATACCTGTATGGATGATGCCATTGCTTTCAATGAAGAGTAGAACTCCTCATTGAGAAACCTTCCATTCAGTGTCAGGTCATTCAGGTTTGGCATAGAACAGAGTGCTTCTACTAGGTGATGTGATGAGGCTGGTGTGAGACTCTTGACAACATCAAGCTTGAGAGTCTGGACCTGCATTGTTTGTGAATATAGTTGAGCAGCTCATCTTTATATGCATATGTTTTATTTTATATTCTCACTGTATTCTTACATTTGACACAAATTCCATCAATTACATAGTTTTATTCATAATAAAATTCTCAGCAAAAATGATGAAAGAAGTTTTTTTCTCAAATCCAATTCTTGTCTTTTGGAGAAAAAAAAACACACTAAAGATTCTATGGAGAAGATGATTTAGTAAGAGCGATTAAAAAGAAATTCTATATGTTTTCTTTATAGGGCTTCCAACCTGTTTGCATTAATAATTCCTACTCCTACTAACACTGAAATTAATAATACCCAGAAATATGCATTTGCTATTAATGTATTAAAAGTATTTATATCTTTGGATAACATGTGCACGAGAATCCCAAGTCAGGAAGTTTGTTGCTATGGTGCAATTTGTAAAGCTTGTACACACTTCAATTTCAGATGAATCTCCACATTTTCCATAGTTTTCAATTCAATCTATTTGGCATGAAAAGAAAAATACAAATCATAAATACAAAATACATAACAGGCTAGGACCTCTAAGAAGCAACTTGTGCTCGGTAAATGAGGCCCTTATCATGGTAAACACAATATTACATTAAATTGCAAAAGAAATAAAAACTTACACTGTATATATAAATATTTAGAAGGGAGAAAAGGCATGAATTGTCATAATATCCACAAAATAATGGCTTCCCCAAGATATTATGATAAAGGAAGATAAATTGAAGCTCTTGAAACAACATTCATGTGCCTTTTGATCGTTCTAAAATATCCATGTATCATGGCCAAGCTTCAGTTGGGAGTCAAGTTTGTCATGCATGATGTGCGTGGATACAGCCTTACACCGTCATACATGCAGACGAAGGTCCAAAGTGATCGGAATCATCGGATTAATATGATTTAAACAACCTAAAAATACCTTTTTAGACTATAAGAGACTGCAACACTACAAAAAAAGTGAAGATGTGAGAATGAGAAAGAGCACAAAGGGGAGAGATGATAATGAGACAGAGAGAAAGCGTCTATTCAGTTAAGGATGACATCATTTAAAAAATATAACATTTGAATAAAATCTAAAACAGTTTGCTTTCATTCCATATTTCATGACTATTCCAATGCATTGAGTGAATGGCATTTAACTACCCCCCCCCCCCCCCCCCACAAAAAAAAAAAAAAAAATTATATGTGCACAATATAATCATTACTGCTCTTTCTTTCTATCAATGACCCTCTCCATTAAATTTACATCAGGATGCAGTTACCTGTATGGATGATGCCTTTGCTTTCAATGTAGAGTAGAACTCATCATTGAGATTCCTTTCAAGTGTCAGGTCAGTCAGGTGTGGCATTGAACACAGTGCTTTTGCTAGGTGATGTGATGAGGCTGGTGTGAGACTCTCGTCAACATCAAGCTTGAGAGCCTTGACCTGAAATGTTTGTGAATATAGTTAAGCAGCACGTCTATCTTATATGCATGTGTTTTATTTACTTGTTTCTCACTTTATTCTTACATTTAACACAAATTCCATTTAATGGAATAGTTGTTTTCATAATAACATTCTCAGCAAAAACGATTGAATAGATTTTCTTCTCAAATTAATTCTTGTCTATTGAGAAAAGACATATTAAGGTTTCTATGGAGAGGATGATTTTGTAAGAGTATTTTGTTTAAAATTCTTTATGTATTCTTTATAGGGCTTCCAACCTGTTTGCATTGATAATTCCTACTCCTAATAACACTGAAATTAATGATACCCAAAATTATGCATCTGCTATTTAGGTATTAAAGTTATTCATAACTCTGCATTTCGTGGCACAAGACCCCTAGGTCAGGAGGTTTGTTGCTATGGTACAGTTTGTTGATTCACGTCTTTCTTATAACTGGCTCTTAAACTAATATATGACATAGTTTTCCTATCAATCAAACTTGGAAAAGGTTGGATATCGATCATTGATCAAAACAATGTAAATTTTATACACCCTTGAATTGCAACTGAATCAGTACATGTGTAGTTTACTTTCATGCCATTTTTCATGACTGTCCCAATATATCAAGTAAATTGCCTTTGCAAAAGGGTGTTTGAAAAAAAAGAAAAAAAGAAGAAGTGCACCATATAATAAATTACCGTTCTTTCTGTCCATTAATAACCCTCCATGACATTTACATTAGTACACACATACCTGTATGGATGATGCCATTGCTTTCAATGAAGAGTAGAACTCCTTATTGAGAAACCTTCCATTCAGTGTCAGGTCATTCAGGTTTGGCATAGAACAGAGTGCTTCTACTAGGTGATGTGATGAGGCTGGTGTGAGACTCTTGACAACATCAAGCTTGAGAGTCTGGACCTGCATTGTTTGTGAATATAGTTAAGCAGCACGTCTATACTTGCATATGTTTCATTTACTAATTTCTTACTGTTTTCGTACACTTCACACAATTTTATTAATCACATAGTTGTATTCAAAACAACAATCTCAACAAAAATGATTAAACAGATTTTCTTCTCAAGTTCAATTTTTGTCTATTGAGAATGAAGAACACACTAAAGTTTCTATGGAGAGGAAGATTTTGTAAGAGCGTTTTTTTGTATAGTTCTATATTTTTTTCTTTATAGGGCTTCCAACCAGTTTGCATTGATAAGTCCTACTTCTACGAATAACCATAGGGCCAAAGTCAAATATCATGCTTAGTTTTTGAGTTGCCTCCCACTACCACTCGAAAAAAGTACACCTTGTTTATTCAAAAGATTTTATCACAATTCTGGTACAATTAATAGAAATTCAGGTTGACATCAATTGCTTTGAGTTATGTAGTGTGTAAAATATGAATTTTGAGCTGAAAATATATTGTTTGTGTGTGTTGATATTCCTCCCCCCCAAAAAAAAAATAAATAAAATAATAAATAAATAAATAATATATATATATATATATATATATATATTTTTGGACAGGTTCTTGGTGTAACTGGACGATGGTGATTGGACATTTAGTAATACAGACAGTTCAAAGGATCAGGAGTACTGAGTGCAATTGATAAGTATCTCTATATATACTTTGTGAGGTTTTATAAAATTTAGGCATGGGAAGTTGCCTCCCCCTTCCCACACACACACATACTATCAACTATTTTTAGACACTTCCCTCCACCTTACTGCTTGGTAAAATCTTGCGATGGTAAAAAAAAAATATTTCAACATAATCAAAGAAAGATAACTAAACAAAATCATGCTTCGGATCTAGCTTGGATTATATATACAGCCCACGAGACCAGCAATGGAGGCCTCTTGAACCCTCAGAAGAAAATATTAGAATGCCCACAAGACTGACGTGCAGGTCTTGTAAATCCGCAATTTTTTTTCTTTTCCATTATTGAAGAAAAAACATAGAAAAGGAATAGCATTTTCATCATCAACTTCAGGTGGCGCTGTAAAGCGCTGCTGTGGTCTTCACGAGAGCACGCCATGCAACTCTTTCACCTGCCATTTGTGTTGCACCTTTCATTCCTTGTCCAGACACTTTCTTGATATCATCAGTCCAAGATATTGGTGGACGACCTCTACCTCGTTTTCCTTCGACTGCTCCTTGCAGTATTTGCTTCTCAACACCTTCAGATCTCCCAACAATGTGCCCAAAATAGTTTAGTTTTCTTTCCATGATTCCCCTTCTGATGGTCAAGTCTGTTCCAAACTTTTCCAGGACCCACACATTTGTCTTTTTATCTTTCCATGACACCTGCACCAGCCTCCTGTAGCACCACATTTCAAAGGCATCAACTCTCTTTCTGTCATTCTTTGTCATGGCCCAGGACTCACTCCTGTAAGTCGCAATAGAGAAAGAAGTTGCTTGAAGCAGACGAACCTTCAGACTGAGAGATAGGCCTCGGCTCTTCCAGATGTGAGACATATTCTGTACTGTTGATCTCGCCATTGCCATCCTTCTCCTTATCTCTGTGGTGCTCTCTCCTTTGTTAGTGATGATTGAACCCAAGCACTCAAACCGATTTACTACTTCAATCTTATTTCCAGCTACGGTGAAGTCAGTGTTATTATCATCTCTATCGACAACCATTATTTTTGTCTTTTTGGTGTTTAGAAGGTCTTTCTCTTCACTTGCCTGTTTGATGCGATTCAACAAATCCATCAGCTCTTCTCTGCTGCTGCAAACGAGAGTAGTGCCGCCAGCATACCTTAGGTTTGTGATCTTTTTACCTCCAAACTTGACTCCCCATTGAATCCTTCCAGAGCATTTCTCATAATGTCCTCAGAATAAATGTTAAAAAGGTTCGGAGACAGTATGCATCCTTGACGTACTCCCCTACCAATTCCAAACCACTCAGTATTGCTGTTACTGGTTCTCACGGTTGCTTCTTGGTCATGATAGAGGTTTTTGATCAGTTCGATGATGTGACTTGGGAACCCCATCTTTGCCATTGTATTCCACAAATGAGAGTGGCTCACACAGTCAAATGCTTTGCTATAATCTATAAAGCACAAATAGAGGGGATGTCTGTGTTCTCTGCATTTCTCGATTATGTTTCTATTGTTGACGATCTGTTCTCTTGTCCCTCTACCTTCACAGAACCCTGCTTGCTCATCTGAGATATCAGCTTGCAGTTTGATTTTCATTCTTCTGCTAATCACCTTCAGGAGTATTTTGCTTGCATGACAAATCAAGCTGATCGTTCGGTGATTTGCACATTCTTTCAGATCTCCCTTCTTTGGCAATGGTATAAAAACAGCTCTACACCAGTCCTTAGGCCACTCCCTACTATTCCAGATATTGCAACAGAGACGCCACATCAGGTCAGTACCTTCTTCACCTGTAGCCTTCCACATCTCGGAAGTCAAGTTGTCAAAGCCAGGGGATTTGCCATCCTTCAGTTGTTTCATTGCAAGCTCCACTTCTGATCTTAATAGAGGGGGCTCCATTTCATCACTTTCCTCCCACTGAGTGTCAACTTGTTCCTGTGCAGCAAACAGCTTGGTACTATACTGCACCCATGTTTCCTTGATGTCTTCATTTTCCGTCAATGTTTTGCCATTGTCATCATTAATTACATCCAGTCTTGGGATTGTTTTCTTTGTGATTTCTTTCACAATTGCAAATGCTGCCTTGGAGTTGTTCTTGTGACGCTCTAGGTCTTCACACTTCCCCTCGATGTATTTGTAACTGCTTTATTGAGTCTCGACCATTCTCCTCTATTGTGTTTTGCTTTTGCTCTCTTCCTGTCATCAGCAATGTTGAAAGTCTGATTGGAGATCCATGGTTGTTTCCGCTTCCTTTTCTTTGGGATGTGGTTCTTTGTTGCATTTTCAACTGTTTCTTCCATGTCTTCCCACAGCTCATTCGGTGTTTGCTCTGCTTCAACGTTTCTCAACAGCAGCTCAAACTTGTTCTTCACTTCCACTGAGAATTGAGAAGGGATATTTTCAACATCATACCTTGTGGGAGCTGAATCACATTTCTTAGCTTTCAGTCTTAGTCTCAGTTTAGCCACAAAGATCACCTCTTTCATTTCTGATGCCAAGACCATGATTGCCAATGTACTCAGATTTACCCCTCGTTTTACCAATCTTGGCATTCCAGTCACCCAATATTATGAGGAAATCTTTCCTAGGAATGCTGTCTACGACATCTTGTACCATCTCATAGAAATCAGTGATTTCTTCCTCCGGTGCGTCTGCTGTTGGTGCATATACCTGAATTATGGAGATATTCATAGGATGCCCTTGTAATCGCACAGTCATAATTCTCTTGTTGATCGGGTTGTATCCCAAGACACATTTAGCTGTAGCCTTCTCTATGATGAATCCCACACCCCTTCGCTTCCTTCCACTTTCTTTCCCCGAAAAGATGATTGTATTTCCTTCGTCTGATGTAAATCTGCCTTGTCCAAGCCACCATGATTCAGATATTCCAAAAACTTTAATATCATTTAAAGCCATCTCCTTCTCCACCATCTCGATCTTCCCATCAGACATACCACGCACGTTCCACGTGGCTACATTGATTGGTTTCCTTAGAGGGGTGCTGTTCCTTTCCATCATGGGACCTTCATGATCAGAACTTCCTACAAGAGGCTTTGATCCTGATCCGTCATCACCCGCAAGCGTACTACGAGCAGTACCTCTCTCTTCCGCAGTAGCTCTTGACGTATTTTCCGGCCTGCGGGTTCCACCTTCCGATACCCACTTGATTTGTTGATTTTGTACTCTCACGATGACAAACGCGACCAATTAATAATGGTGGGCGGCCAGATCCTTCCATCGCAGTAGAGAAGCCAGAAGCATTAATGCCGGCCTGCCCTCTGCTCCCCCGTAGCCACCGTTGTCCAAGGTTTGGATCCTCCGCCAACTACAGGTACTGCATCGCTGCTGCCCGGTGCAGGACGGGGTTTATTTGAAGGCGACCCAACCCGCCTTGTCATGTTCTCGTCATAGGGTTATGAGAGTTTTTCAAGAGCTAACAGCGTCACCTATTAGCTCCTCTCCTCTGTTAAGAACACCGGGATCAGACTAGCACCCCGCTGGAACCCAGCCAGTATTTCTACAGTTTTCCACTTCTAACTTTTTTTAGTTGCGTTAATATAGCTATTACATTTCTTCTTTCAAATAAAAATAAGTTATTAGCTAATTTGGTAGAAAACATTTCTAATCTTACAACTATCAGAATAAAGTTTATTGCATTGACATTTAAAAAAAATATATACCTTTATACACGTTTAGTTTATACAAAAAGTAATGCATAAAAAGCCGTATATAGATATCTATAATTAGAAATAGTTTGATTAAAATGGTTAAAAGGGTCTGTCAAATGTGATGAGGGCTTAACTGTGATAAATATCATATAGATCTAGTATTCCATGAGTCGTGTCAAATTAATGTTCCAAACCAAATCCAAGTACTTCTGTTGTCCTTGTATAGAATTTAACCCTAAAAATGGCCGGGCTATTTGAGGTCTTAATACGGCCAGGGGGGGGGGTATGCCCCCCCCCTAAGATATCGGCCTAGGAAGCTCCAATTAATGTGAAAATTAGCATAGTGATATATTTAAGTATATTGAATAGGATGGTAATGTTTATTTCCTTTTATGTTTACTTATTTATTTTGTATTAATATTTTTATGACAATATGAATAATTTGTTTTCTCAAAAATGGTGATTTTGAACAATGCATGGGCAGATTTGATTTAAAATTGCTGTTTAAGTTGAGTCATAGCATTTATCAATTGAAATATAATAGTTTCTAATGCAAACATACAAATAAACACACACACACAGGTACTAATATGTTTGCTTCAAGTTGTTTTCATATGAAACTATAGTTTGTACAATATTTTGCGGGTGAAAAGCGTCAGTTTCTTTTATATTTATAATTACCAATTTCTTATGTATTCTATTGTTTTTATTTTCTTATGTATTTCATTGTGAATAAAATATTGCTTGGCCAATACTAAACAGGTATAATCATGAATGTATGACTGCATAACATGAAATAAATCACTCATGATATTGATTTTGATAAAAATCATATAACTGCAATATATTTACACACGCACATTTTTGAGAATTACATATTTTGATTGACATGTGATATTTTGTCACCTTATACCCGAACCATAGGTCCGCCCATAACAAATTTGGTATCAACATGTGCTGAATACATGAGGGAAAAAAACTAATGAAATTTCAGCGCTAAAGGTTTGAGGGTTTTGATGCAGCGGCAAAAATTTGAAAGGGGGATTATGCCCCCCCCCCCCCCGCCTTATCAGGATTAAGTAACAATTTGTTTGCACTCACAATGGTTGGATTTGCATTTTGTCTTGCAAACTCAGCATGTCATCTCAAAGACATCAAATGTCATAATGGTTAAAAATCAACCCAGTTGGGGAGTGGCACTCTTATTTAAAAATATTCATTTTTCTGAGGTAAAATAATTATAAACACCCAAACTTTGTATACTATTGCGTTCATAACTCTTAAAATGAAAGAAGATTCATAACTCTGAAAGCTTAGTGTATTGCTAAGAAGGGGTGCGCGTGGGGAACGAATTTCCCATTTTCATTCATGAATCTTTTTTTTTTGCATGGATTTACTTTCTCTCAGAGGGGGGCCGTGGCCCGTCTGTCCACCTTCAATGAGGATAAATCAAATAGAAAACAAAAATGATGGCTATCCATTAGGTCCTAGAATAACTAAAACTATTGCAGCTCTGTCCAAAGATCACATACCCACACTATGAACATGACAGACAATGAAAGCGGACAAAATATACAGTTCCTCAGGTAGACAAAGGGACATCCCTTCACTGCTATTATGTAAAAATTTGTAGAACAGGTGTCACATGCATATTCACCTGTTCTACACATTTTTACATAATAGCAGTGAAGGGATGTTCCTTTGTCTACCTGAGGAACTGTATATTTTGTCCGCTTTCATTGTCTGTCATGTTCATAGTGCCAGATAATAGACAGACAGACCTTGACCGGCCTCTGTATTTTTCTACATCATGACTTTGACAAACAAGGGAAACACTCTCGGCGGTCTCGCCTGCATAACACAATTCAATATGATAAACCAGAACGTCAATGACGTAGCACTCATCCGCATCTCGCAACAACAAATGTCGTAAATTTTATGTGGTACACTTTTGAACTGGAATAAATTTGCATAAATAACCATAATTAATTAATGGAGAACAATTTCAAAATTCTGTGTAGAAGTTGAGTGTACCAAAGTTAGCTCTACGATATAAAGCAAACCAAATCAAAATCGGTCGAGAAATGAAGGAGAAGAGGCCTTTTTTGTGATTTCGAATAAATTTGCATAAATTAGCATAGATAATGAATTTCACGATTCTGTGTAGAAATTTTAAATCCCCCTCCTAGCCCTATCATATGAAACAATCAGAATCAAAATCGGTTGAAAAATAACGAAGAAGCATTTTGAAAATCTTGATGGTGATGCCACAACATAGTCCAAGTCTGTTGACTTGAAATGACCTTTGACCTTGACTTTGTGATCTGAAATTCTACTCACATGATTGGGGATACTTGCTTACCCTATAGTCAAAGTTTCATTGACTAAGAACTTATACTTTAAAAATTATATCCAAAATTCAAAAACCTAACCTTAGGTTAAGTTTTTGATGTTGACGCCGTCGCCGCCGCCATCACCGGAAAAGCGGCGCCTATGTCTCGCTTTTTGCTACGCAGGCGAGACAAAAATGATATCAAAAATTCAAAAACTTAACCTTAGGTTAAGTTTTTGATGTTGACGCCGCCGCCGCCGCCGCCGTCACCGGAAAAGCGGCGCCTATGTCTCGCTTTTTGCTACGCAGGCGAGACAAAAACTCATTTGATGTTTCTCGGGCGGATTGGGACTGAAAATTGGTTTTAAAAGTTTGATGCGGCCAGCCCACCCAATATATAAGATGCATATATCAGGTGGCCCTCAGATCGACTGGACCTTCATCATTGTGGGGAATTTCCCAAATTTCCCAAACTCTCCACGGCAAATCTGCCCCTTTTTTTCTACCAAAAATGACAGGTGTTGTCAGTAGAAGCCCCTGGTAAATAGTTATTGCACATGCATTGATTGAAAGAGAGAGAAGGGGTATGAGGGGGCAAACAAGCAATTTTTTCCTTTTATCTAACTGAATGTTCTCTAATTAGGTCAGGAAATTCGAATTCTAGGGATTTGTTTGTATAAATAACTATGCCATTTTCTAATTTACATAAATGCAGGCTTTATCTTTTGTTGAAATCGCCCCCCCCCCTCCCCCCCCCCCCCAAAAAAAAAGAGGTGTGCATCATACCACGCCCTGGTGATTCAAATCTGAAACATTCATCCCACACCCATCTGTTATCAGTGTCTGTGATATGGTGTTATATTGAAGCCCTTTAAATTGATCAAGAAGTGCCTCAAAAAAGTAAAAACCTTTGAGTGACCAGTTTTACCATACTCGTTTTCCCCAATAGACTGTAGTGTTATGAAAACCGTTTGGCAAACGCAAAATTTGATTTCGATTTTCATTCATAAATATCTTTGACGGGCTTGTACCATTAATGGGGTTCCTGACTGACCTAAAGGTTTATAATTTTTATTGCAGCATGAGCTAAATCAAGGATTCTTTTAAAAGGATCTAAGACAAAGTTACCGGATCCCTTTAATTTCTTTCAAAATTCAGAACTAATTTGCATTCTAAACATATATTGGGAGTTTTTGATCTTCATTTTTCTTTCAAATTGGGTTGGTTGGGGTGGGGGACTTGTTCTCCACAATATCCAGGATGTGCCCTTTTTATTTCTTGTAAAAAAACTTATGATATTGAACCATTGTACACTTTGGCAATTCTGGGGACTTAATAACTCCCGAGATATCTTCCACACTCTCACCTTCAAAATACATGCATATGATGCATTTATCTATCATTTTCTTCAAAGTTAAGAACTTCTTAGCATTATAATCACGTTTGGGTGGTTAAAATGTCAGACTATTTATAATGTTGGAAAGGACTCTTTATCAAACTTACACATATTTCCAATATATCCACACACAAAATTTGAAAGGGAAGATATTATGCATCATATTCATAACTCGTCTGGGGAAGAAGAAAAATCCCCCACACCCATTCCCATAATCGTGATAGGCCTGTAGGCAGGGTCTCCTTTCCATTTTCTTCAATATTCATTTAAGTCAGTATCTGATTGTGAACGCACCGTTGGATTTTCTGAATAAAAACTCCCAATATTCTCAGCATCCCCATCATTCTCTGAGTATCCTTCAAATTACTCTTACGGTTATAACATGGTGTGCATCATAGCAAGTCTAGATAAGGTCAATATACAGAATCTGTTCATGTATGTGCCTCACCCCTATTCTGGCATTCTGGACAGCCGTAATGCAAATATCTTGTCAGCAAACTGAAATATAAGCCTCTCCTTTGCACAGGATATTGTCCTGATACATAAGCAAATCCCTAAATAGTTACAAAAAAGACACCTCTTCGATTTTGATATATGATTTTTGATTAAAACAATGTAAGTACTATAAACACACTTGGATTTCAACTGAATCAGTTCATGTGTAGTTTGCCTTTATTCCATGTTTCATGACTGTTCCAATATACCAAGTGAATGGCCCTTAAAAAAGGGTGTTTGGAGGAAAAAAAACATATACACATGTGCACAATATAACTGTAACTGCTGTTTCTTTCTTTCAATGATCCTCCATGACATTAATATTAGGACACACATACCTGTATGGATGATGCCATTGCTTTCAATGTAGAGAAGAACTCCTCAGTGAGATCCTCCCCATGGAGTGTCAGGTCAGACAGGTTTGGGATAGAACACAGTGCCTCTGCAAGGTGATGCGATGTGTGTGGTTTGGGACTCTTGTCCAAATGAAGCTTGAGAGTCTGGACCTGCATTTATGGTGAATATAGACATGAGTTAAGCAACAAGTCTATACATGTATGTGTTTTATTTACTAATTTCTCACTGTATTCTTACATTTCACACAAATTCAATTAATAACATACACTGTTGCTCATAACGGTGGAATATATTTTTTTATCCCAATTTATGGAATTATTTAAAAAATAATTTAAAAATACTAGATCTAGATAATAGTATACAGTCTTAGATTTTATTGAATAATAATTTGCCAATATGTGTTTTGCGTGACTGCTAAATCATGTATATTATGCTACTATGTTTATTAACTAGGGGACCTATGCCCTTAAGTCATAAATGACAGTAATGAGGATTAATGCCTCACAAAAGGGCACTAATATAGCACATCGACACGGTGTTGATCCTGGGGCCTCACAGTTACGAGGCCATTGCTTTGTCACTGAACCATGACTGTACGCAGCGGGGGCTATGGTAGGGGGCAGTTTCCATAAATTTAAAAAAAAACAGAAAATGCAATAAATTTTCAATAATTTATTGCATTCTACCCCGGTCCCCAACATAAAAAAAATCTTCTGTGTGCACATGCCTTGAGCCATAATGCATGGCCGTCCAGAGGATTTTTTTATGTTGGGGACCGGGGTAGAATGCAATAAATTATTGAATATTTATTGCATTTTCTTTTCTTTTTTTAATTTATGGAAACTGCCCCCTACCCTAGCCCCCGCTGCGTACAGTCATGGTTCAGTGACAAAGCAATGGCCTCGTAACTGTGAGGCCCCAGGATCAACACCGTGTCGATGTGCTATATCAGAGCCCTTTTGTGAGGCATTAATCCTCATTACTGTCATTTACTGTTATTTATAGACAGGCTCTTCTAAGTTCTATTGATCTGGGATTGATGGACTAATCTCCCGATTGATATCCATTGATCTATGCCGAGATTATGCATCAAGTGAAAATAGGGTCTTTTTAGCTGGACTACACAATCATCTTGCGATCTTGCAAAGTGCCACGTGTGTATTTTGTGCCCATTTTGCGAAGTTCATTGATTGATTTTTCACCAGGATTTCTTAGCGCGATTACACATTCTTTACTGAAAACCTTCGCTACAAACGACTTCCTACTAAATAAAAAAAATCTTCTGTGTGCACATGCCTTGAGCCATAATGCATGGCCGTCCAGAGGATTTTTTTATGTTGGGGACCGGGGTAGAATGCAATAAATTATTGAATATTTATTGCATTTTCTTTTCTTTTTTTAATTTATGGAAACTGCCCCCTACCCTAGCCCCCGCTGCGTACAGTCATGGTTCAGTGACAAAGCAATGGCCTCGTAACTGTGAGGCCCCAGGATCAACACCGTGTCGATGTGCTATATCAGAGCCCTTTTGTGAGGCATTAATCCTCATTACTGTCATTTATGACTTAAGGGCATAGGTCCCCTAGTTGATAAACATAGTAGCATAATATACATGCTTTAGCAGTCACGCAAAACACATATTGGCAAATTATTATTCAATAAAATCTGAGACTGTATACTATTATCTAGATCTAGTATTTTTAAATTATTTTTTAAATAATTCCATAAATTGGGATAAAAAAATATATTCCACCGTTATGAGCAACAGTGTAGTTGTATTCATAACAACATTCTCTGCTAAAATGATTGAATAGATTTTCTTCTTAAATTAAATTCTTGTCTATTGAGGAAAAGTACACACTAAAGTTTCCATGGAGAGGGGGATTGGGTAAGAGTGCTTTTTAAAAATTATATATGTATTCTTTGTAGGACTTCCAACTTGTTTGCATTTATAATTCCTACTCCTACTAACACTGAAATTAATAATACCCATAAATATACATTTACTTTTTAATTTACTAGGGACTTGGTCATTGTTCAGATGAGAGTTAGCGACTTCGATGCTAGATTTACGATTAAAGATAATCTGAAAGTTTGAGTGAAAATGGACCATATTTAACGTCAATAATTGGGAAAAAATAATCTGATCGATTCCCTAATTCTCCCAACTATATTAATGCAATTAAATTACATTTCAGGTGAATGTAAATCGTCACAAAGCAATGAACTGGCTCTATATACTATTTTAGTAAGCCTATCTTATATCTTATTTTAAAGGGAAAACGGTTGGGAAAATTCAAAAATAGTTAGGAGAATTTACTGTTAATCACTGTTAGAGGGTGTTGCATAGTGACACTTCCAAATCCAACCATTAATATCTTTGTGGTTTGAGAATTTTTTCAGGATTTTTTGCCTGTTAAAGGGTAGGTACAGTAGAAGGAATATAACAAGTAACATTTCATACACAAATTACAGTTTTATTCATCAACCTTCACCAATGTTACAGAGTCACTTAAATGTATTACGGTAAAGGTATTCATAACACTGGATTTAATATGAACAAGACCCAGAAGTCAGGAGGTTAATTCGTTCACAGGTTTCAACGTTGTCTTAAAAAAGGGTACCTTTTCAGGTTCACAAGTTTCGACCTTTTCTTAAAAATATGCATAATAATTGATCAAACCTGCTCGGCCATGAGCGCACACACACCTTGTTTAGGGAATTCACCTGGTATAATAATATTGAAATATGGAAATATACAGTAGCTAGGGCCAGGGGGGATATAGGTACAGGTGTAACGTGTATAATAATGCCATACAAAGCATATCCATACGTACGCATGTAATTACATCATTGTCAGCGCACCAGTAGGTACCTGGCCGGGTTCTCTAGTCTTATCTTTGGGCCTTATCTACAGTATTTTATAACTAATATTTGATAATATTCAGTCTTATTATCGCTCTGTGATCAATTGTAAAAACAATTTTTACAGTATCGGTTATTAATCATGAATAATAGTTCAAAATAAATCATAGACAGGCTCTTCTAAGTTCTATTGATCTGGGATTGATGGACTAATCTCCCGATTGATATCCATTGATCTATGCCGAGATTATGCATCAAGTGAAAATAGGGTCTTTTTAGCTGGACTACACAATCATCTTGCGATCTTGCAAAGTGCCACGTGTGTATTTTGTGCCCATTTTGCGAAGTTCATTGATTGATTTTTCACCAGGATTTCTTAGCGCGATTACACATTCTTTACTGAAAACCTTCGCTACAAACGACTTCCTACTACTCATAAATTATTTTCTTGCCAAACATGGATTTCATTTGTGTCGCTAAAGAGGATGAACCCGATCCCGATGCCATTATTGACCTGCCACTCAAGCCAGATGGGTCCTTGACGTTCTCGATAATCATCGCGCAGTTCCCTGTTGAACTTGATTGTAAGGTGTTGTAATATTTAATATACCATTGTATATCAAGTGATTGCAGTAGATGGTGATTCTTGAAGATTAAAATTAAAAAGAAGTTACAATTTCATTTCTGAGAAGACAATGATTTTCCTTTGGGTAGTTGTATTCTTAAGACTAATACACATTCATCTTTTAATTCATGGGTATACTATTCAGTGAAATAGTACATTTTGCGTCAAGTTTTTCAAAGCCATTTATAACGATTTTGAGGTGTTAACTTTAAAATGTGTGATACGCCTTCTAGGATCCATTTCAGAAAATGTGTAATATATATGCCATTAGGGTCCTTTTCATAGGTTGATGGACACGGATGGGTAGCACTTGTGTATGAGAGTGACCCCCCCCCCCCCCCTCCTGGGTTTGATACCCTCTTGGATTTCAACTGAATCAGTAAACGTGTACTTTGCTCTCATTAAATGTGTCATGACTATTCCAATATACCAAGTGAAAGGTCTTTAAAAATAAAAAAGGGTGTTTGGAAGAAAAAAGACATCTCTCCATGTGCCCCATATAAGGATTACTGGTACTGCTCTTTCTTTCCTCCAAAGACATTAGGACACACATACCTGTATGGATGATGCATTTGCTTTCAATGTGGAGTAGATGTCATTGTGAACCTTGTCAAGTGTCAAGTCAGTCAGGTTTGGCATAGAACATAGTGCGTCTGCTAAGTGATGTGATTCGGCTGGTGTTGGACACTTGAAAGCACCAAGCTTGAGAGTCTTGACCTGCATTGTTTGTGAATATAGTCAAGTAATACATCTATTCATGCATACATTTTGTTGACTAATTCCTCGCTGTATTCTTACATTTCACACTATTCCATTAAATAAATTGTTGCGTTCATAAAAATATTCTCAGCAAAAATGAGTGAATAGACTTTATTTCCAAATTCATTTCTTGTCTATTGAAAAAAAGAACACAATGAGGTTTCTATGGAGAGGAGAATTTAATAATGTTTTTTTGAAATAAATTCTATATATATTCCTTATGGGGCTTCCAACCTGTTTGCATTGATAATTCCTACTCCTAAGAACACTGAAATTAATAATACCCATAGATATGTAGCCCACCTCGACCCTTAAATAAAGAGAAAAGACAGACTGGTGTTATTTCTTGATGAAAGTAACAGTAGAATGCTGTTCTCCACGAAGTCGGGTCAAGCTCAAGAGTAGCTGGACTCGTTGATTGTGTTACAGGGGTAACCATCATCCTTTTCAGTACAGGGACTGCCAGGTGTGCTAAATAAATGCCTGTATGTTCTATCTTCCTTTGAATACTTTGTGGACCTGCCCACAGATATGCATTTGCTATTATTGTATAAAAGGTATTCATAACTCTGGATTTCATGTGCATGAGACCCCAAAGTTAGGATTTGCTGTTGTTGCTATGTTTAATTTACAGTTTGGTAGAATTAATGCCTTTATTAAAATTGGCTCTTAAAAAACAAAAGCGTGTTGGGAATGAAAAAAAACTGATATACATGTGCATCATATAATCATTACTGCTTTTTTTTTCTTCGTTCAATGACCCTCTCCATGACATTTACATTAGTACACACATACCTTTATGAACAATGCCTTTGCTTTCAATCTAGAGTAGAACTCCTCATGGAGACCCATTTCAAGTGTCAGGTCAGCCAGGTTTGGCATAGAACACAGTGCTTCTACAAGGTGGTGCGAGGAGGCTGGTTTTGGACACTGGGTACCACAAAGCGTGAGAGTCTGGACCTGCATTTATGGTGAATTTATAATAGTTAAGTAACTCATCTATACATGCATACATTTGTTCTTACTAATTTCTCACTGTATTCTTACATTTCACACAAATACCATTAATTACAAAGTTGCAGTTAAAATGAAGACATTCTCAACAAACATTGGATGAATAGGTTTTATTTTCAAATTCAATTCTCGTCTATTGACAAAAATCACACTTAAGTTTCTATAGAGAGGATGATTTAATTAAAAAGAGATTTTAAAAATATTCTATATGTATTCTTTGAATGGCTTCTAACCTGTTTGCATTGATAAGTCATATTCCTACTAACACTGAAATTAATAATACCCATAAATATACATTTGCTATAAATGTATTAAAGGTATTCAGAGCTCTGGATTTCATGTGCACAAGACCCCTAAGTTAGTAGGTTTGTTGCTATGGTACGGTTTGGTAAAAATCAAGCATTTATTTGAATTGGCTCTTAAAAAACCATATGACATATTTTTGCTATCAAACTTGGAAAAGGTTGGATATTGATTATTGACCAAACGATATACACACTTGGATTCCAACTGGATCAGTACATGTGTAGTGTGCTTTCATTCCAGGTTTCATTACTGTTCCAATAAACCAAGTGAATGGCCTATAAAACAAGGTGTTTGGCTAACTGATATACTGCTTTTTACAGCAGAGGGCAGTAGAGTGGATTCTAGCGTAGTGATCAACATGTATCAAAGAACCTCGTAGAAGGCCCATTCTGATAAAAATGTACATAATAACTCCTCAAATATCACTATTTCTGTGGCATTTTTGTGGCATTTCTTGGACAACTATTGAACACTTTGTCCAAGTTATGTATCTGTTTACAACAATTTTGAGTAGTTGTTGTCTTTCTAATTATACTCTCATAATTTTGAATGATATCTGGGTATGATCACATAATCACTAACGTACTACATGCATATACCTTTTGTGACTAGTCCAAACTTCCCTTGCAACAGCGGTGAGAATCGAAATTTGTTGTAATAACTAAATAAATATATCAGGTTTCAAAAGAAACGCAAAGTATTTGGATTAATAGAAAAGCACTTGAAGTTGCCAAAGATAGATGGAAAAAAAAATTATTATGAGATAAATCTGATATTAGCAAAGGCATGCATGTTTATTCAGAGGATTGTGGCTGTTATAAATAGTGAAATTTAAGCATATTTATGCAAACATTTAGATCTAACAACACTGGTAGATCTAGCAGATCTTTTCTATTATTTTTGTATCATTTTCCACAAACAAAAAATCACAATAAACAAGTGCGCCATATAATCATTAATGCTCTTCTTTTTTTCTTTCAATGACCCCCTCCATGACACAAACAATAGTACAAACATACCTTTATGGACGATGCATGTGCTTCCAGTGTAAAGTAGAACTCTTCAGGGAGATCCATTAGAAGTGTCAGTTTAGTCAGGTTTGGCATAGAACACAGTGCTTCTGCAAGGTGTTGTGATGTGACTGGTGTGGGATCCCGGGGATCATCAAGATGGAGAGTCTTGACCTGCATTCATTGTGAATATAGTTGAGCAGTACGTCTGTATATGCATGTTTTATTTACTAATTTCTCACTGTATTCTTACATTTCACACAAATTCCATTAATTACATAGTTGCATGACATTCCTGACAAAAATGAAGGAATAATATTTCAAATTTAATTCTTGTCTATAAAAAAAAAAGAACACACTAAAGGTTTTTATGGAGAAGATTTAGTAATACTAATAATGATAAGAAACACATTCTTTATGTATATTTAAAGTGACTTTGAAGAGCTTCGAACCTGTCTGCATTGATTAGTCCTTCTCCTAATAACACTAAAATCAATAATGCCCATAAATATACATTTATTATTAATGTATTCAAGGTATTCAAGGCTCTAGATTTCATGTGCACCCGACCTCTAAGTTGGTAGGTTTGTTGATATGGTACGGTTTGGTGAAATTCAAGCCTTTATCAAAATTGGGTCTTAAAAAAATCATATGACATATTTTTGCCATCAATCAAACTTGGAAAAGGTTGGATATTGATTATTGATCAAAACAATGTAAATCTTACACAATTACATTTTAACTGAAATCAGTATCAGAACATGTGTAGTGTGCTTTCATTCCATGTTGCATGACTGTTCCAATAAACCAAGTGAATGGCCTTTAAAAAAGGGTGTTTGGTTAACTGATATACTGCTTTTTACCGCGGAGGGCAGTAGAGTGGATTCTAGCGTAGTACCAAAGATGAACAGTACATGTGTAAGAACACAACAAATACTTAACAAGAAACTGATAAATTACATATTCCCTTTTACTGTATCAGCTTCTCAAGAACAGGTATAAGTTACAATGGACTAATTTGTCCTTATTTTCACGAAGTGACGGTAGTGAAGAAAATTGCATACAATTTGCGTGCAGATTTTCCTCACTACCGTCACTTCGTGAAAACAGGAACGAATCGTGTGGAACAATTTGCCATCCAAATTTAAACACTGTACCGTACCTTGCTAAAATCTTTTTAAAAAAAGAATACAAATCTAACCTTTTGAATTACTATATTACTTAATTGACGAGCCTTCCGGCAATTTTTTATTTATTTTATGCTTTTTTGTCTGTTATTTTGTTTGTTTGTGTTTATTTCTTCTTTATTGTTTTTATTTTTGTTTCTTATATACTAATGTCTATTGTAACTTTTGATTTGTTACAGAGATAATAATAATAATAATAATAGCTCGTTCTTATATAGCGCTTTTCAAGACCGGAGGCCCTCACAAAGCGCTTTACAAATAAGTATATTATTACCCCAGTCATTGGATTCAGGCTTACCCGCACACAATGTTTGCACATTCTCCACTCCCTGGGGAGCATTCCAGCCAGGCGTCATTTTTACATGCGCACACTTGCTAATCTAACCACATTAGCTTTCGCATTCTACCGGGTACCCATTTAACACCTGGGTGGAGAGTGGCAAATGTAGATCAATGTCTTGCCAAAGACATCTTGCGGCGGGACTTGAACCACAGACCTTGTGATCCACAGTCCGGCGACTTATCCACTCGTCCACAACACCTCTACAAGATAAATGTTAATACGGGGAGCAGTCTCGACGGTGTATGCATCTTTACTCATTTGTATCATATGCCTATTTTTTGTACAATGTTGTTGTTAAACCGTTAATATCTGCATAACTTGTATTTTTAAGATATGTGAAATAAACAAATTTGAATTTGAATTCAATTCTTGTCAATTGAAAAAAAGGAACGCACTAAAGATTCTATGGAAAGGTTAATTTCAGTAATAGCGTTTTATTTTTAAAATAAATTCAATAAGTATTCTTTATAGGGCTTCCAACCTGTTTGCATCGATAAGTCCTACTCCTAAAAACAATGAAATTAATAGTGCTACTAATGTATGAAATATGCATCATATGAGTTGCATCAAATGAAAGAGGAGGATCTAAGCTTTACAAATATGTGTCATTAATTAATTATAATTGTGATTGAGTTATGATTAAAAAAAAGAGATAATTCTCGGTTTCGTTTTTGCTGGGTTGCACTGTATAATACTGTATTATACTTTATTACTGTTTTGGTGGCAGCACCAATAGAGCCTTTGGCTTTCCTAGCTGTCTCCACATTCATATATATTTTTGTTGTTGTATTCTATTGTAAATGTTTCTCTTTAACTTGTACGCTATATTTTGTATGTTTGTTAAGATGTTTTTATGATGAATGAAATAAAGATAAATTTAAATTTTTAAAAAATTCAATTCAATCATAAAATCATTTCTATTCTTTCTTTTTTTCAATTTAACCATTTCCATGACATTTACATTAATATACACATACCTGTATGGATGAGGCCTGTGCTTTCAATGTAGGGTAGAACTCCTCAGTGACATCCACCTCACAGAATGACAGGTCATTCAGGTTTGGCATAGAACACAGTGCTTCTGCTAGGTGGTGTGATGAGGCTGGTGTGAAAGTCTTGATAAAAAGGCAGCAGATATTCTGGACCTGCATGGTTTGTCAATGTAGTTAAGTAACTCATCTATACATGCATATATTTATTCATTAGTACTGATTCCTCATTGCCTTCTTATATTTATCACCAAGTATATGCATGAAACAGTTTTATTAATATTCACATTGTTAATGTCAGAAGACAGAAATTCCTTTAAGATGATTAGAATGATTTATTTGAATTGTAGACAGGTGATCAGAATATTTAGATGATTGGCCTGATAACTTTCAGTTATCTTTGGTGTTTGATGTCTTTACGCCATAGTAATTTAATTAGATGTTTTGATATCAATTTATGTATTTATTGCCGAAATAGGAAGGATTTAGATAAGTAAAGAGAGAGACATAGGGAGAGAGGGCCCCCAGGAGAGTCAGAGAGAGAGAGGGCGAGAAGATAGAGAGGCAAAAAGAGAGTGAAGGAAAGAGAGAGAGAGATAGAGAGGGTGTGAAGGAAATAAATATACATTCTAGATCTACTTAAAGGCATCGTTTAACAATGTTTCCAGTTTTAAAAATCTGAGATGCATGATTATCAGTGTCTGTGATATGGTGTAATATTAAAGCCCTAAAGAATTGCCCTTCATAATGATCATGAAGTGCCTAAAAAAGGTAAAAGTCTTTGAGTGACCGGTTTTACCATAATCATTTTCAGGTTTGGATATTTCGATTTCCAATCATAAATATCTTGATAATCAGACAGGCGATCCTGACTGACCTAAAGGTTTATAATTATGTTGCAGCATGAGCTAAATTCTAGGATTTTGTTGGGAATTTGAGGCAAAGATACCCAATCCCTATCAATTAAAGTCAAGTGCAATACCAATAGAGAGTGAATTCATGGTCTCATCAAAATAATAATCAAGTATTGAAATGTCACTATGAGAGAAGATGGGGAGGAGAGGGAGAGCAAAAAGGCAGAGAGAGAGAGAGAGAGAGGGGGAGAATGTATGAAAGGGATACAAGAAAATTGTAAAAAAAATTTGAACAGTAATACTTGACAATTCATTAAATAGAACAAGCAAGAGGAGAAACAATAAAATTGATGATTATCACAATGAAATCTGAAAAGAGTATTTCAACCTTTATGTGGAAATCAATAAGTTAATATGCATGCAGCCAGGGATGGATTAGTTGTTTATATTCTATAGTTTGAAGAGTCTGTTAATATCAATGAAACCGATTAGGCATCAGAAAATCTTCTACCTATCTTCTAGTTTATTTTAATTCAAGCATTTCAAATATATATGTCCAACGGATCATAAACCTATTAATCTGGAAATGCCTTGTTTGGATATGAAAATTCACAAAACCACTTGATGGTTTCACAAAATCAATGTCAGTAGTGATTCCATGGACAGAATCACTCGCAGGTTTGATTCCATGGACAAAATCACTATGTGAGTTTGCTTTTGTGACAAAATCAAACATGTGTCACATAGCGCCCCACAGTGCATAGTTGACGTTCTTTGGCAACAGTCACACATGGATCACTATGCCTCTTCTAAACAACAGACAGTAGCATAAATAGGTTAAAACAAGATGGACCTTCGATCGCGCGCAGTCAAAAAAAATGCCTCCGCCATGGAGCAATTTTACAAACCAAAAAAGAAGCGAGCTATTTTTGCATACATAATAAGCCTGTGACCTTTGACATTTGACCTCATGACCCAAAATCTAATCAGTTCATTGGCTTTGCAAGATAAATACATGACCCAAGTTTGGTTGACATCCTTCGATGGGTTCTTGAGATAACGTGATCACAAGCTATTTTTGCATACATAATGAGCCCTGTGACATTTGACCTTAGACTTTGTGACCCAATAATCTAATCAGTTCATTGGTTTTACAAGATACATACACGACCAAAGTTTGGCACAAATCCATCAATGGATTCTTGAGATAACGCGATCACAAGCTATTTTTGCACACATAATGAGCCCTGTGACCTTTGACCTTGGACCTTGTGACCCCAAAATCTCATCAGTTCTTGGCTCTGCAAGATACATACATGACTCAAGTTTGGCAGGAATCCATCAATGGGTTCTTGAGAAAACGTGATCACGAGCTATTTTTGCATACATAATGAGCCCTGTGACCTTTGACCTTGGACATTGTGACCCAATAATCTAATCAGTTCATTGGTTTTACAAGATACATACACGACCAAAGTTTGGCACGAATCCATCAATGGGTTCTTGAGATAACACGATCACAAGCTATTTTTGCACACATAATGAGCCCTGTGACCTTTGACCTTGGACCTTGTGACCCCAAAATCTTATCAGTTCTTGGCTCTGCAAGA
This sequence comes from Strongylocentrotus purpuratus, assembly GCF_000002235.5. Classification (NCBI taxonomy): domain Eukaryota; kingdom Metazoa; phylum Echinodermata; class Echinoidea; order Camarodonta; family Strongylocentrotidae; genus Strongylocentrotus; species Strongylocentrotus purpuratus. The sequence continues at coordinate 37,108,947 of NW_022145594.1, forward strand.
TACATACATGACTCTAGTTTGGCAGGAATCCATCGATGGGTTCTTGAGAAAACGCGATCACGAGCTATTTTTGCATACATAATGAGCCCTGTGACCTTTGACCTTGGACCTTGTGACCCCAAAATCTTATCGATTCATTGCCTCTGCAAGATACATACATGACCCAAGTTTGGCGGGAATCCATCAATGGGTTCTTGAGAAAACGCGATCACGAGCTATTTTTGCATACATAATGAGCCCTGTGACCTTTGACCTTGGACCTTGTGACCCAATAATCTAATCAGTTCATTGGTTCTGCAAGATACATACAAGACCAAAGTTTGGCAAGATTCCATCAGTGGGTTCTCGGGATCACGAGAACAAGACGTACGGACGGACGTACGTACGGACAACTCGAAAACATAATGCCTCCTGCTACTTTGTAGCGGAGGCATAACAATTTGAAGGGGGAGGGTGACATGGAAATGTTGACATCTAGTGCAGTGATCTTCGTTGGGTTAGTTTGCTTAAATGTTTCTTTTATAATTGACATAGGTAAAGGATAGGTGAAAGAAAAATAGAAACCCGTCTATCAAAATTGGTTGATGTGCAAGCTATGTGCAAGACCAAAGCTTGGCAGGAATCCATCAGTGGGTTCTTGAGATAACGCGATCACGAGAACAGGACATACGGACGGACGTACGTACGGACAACCCGAAAACATAATGCCTCCGGCTACTTTGTAGCGGAGGCACACAAATTGGAAGGGGGAGGGTGACATGGAAATGTTGACATCTAGTCCAGTGATCTTTGTTTAGTTAGTTTGCTTAGATGTTTCTGTAATAATTGCCATAGGTAAAGTATAGGTGAAAGAAAAATAGAAACCCGTCTATCAAATTTGGTTGATGTGAAGGATTGGTGCTTCTGGCATTTTTTCATAACCCCGGCATATTTACCTCTGACATTTTTACCTCTGATATTTTAACCTCTCACATTTTTACACCTAACCAAAATTCTCCTTGGGTAGTTGTAAGGGGAGTGTGGAAAATTGTCCAAGGGGTACAATGTACTTGTCCAGATACAGTCTATGAAAGTAGATTTTGTATGTATCAGAACATTGGTAGATTTTCTGGGAGGATTGGGAGCTCTGGAGATATCGCATTGACGAGAAAACGGGATGTACGGACAGCCCCAAAACGTAATGCCTTCAATGGGCGGAGGCATAAAAATGATGATTTTAAAAAATAATGATAATAATGATAAGGATAATAATAAATGCTTAACTTTTACCAGGATTGAGAAATACATGTACATATATATCTCGTTTTCAGTAAATGCCAAATATGTTATACAATCAATCCCAAGAAGTAAGCATTATGCAAATTCTCTTCTTGGAATTGTAAATGTGACTGACACTAAAAGGCATCTGAGTCCAAAACAAAACATGCAAAAATCACTCTCCCTTCTTATTACTTCACATTGGATGTAGCCTAAAATTAGATTTTGTATTTATCTACAAAATTAGGATATTATTGTTATCTACCCTATGTTTTACTACATGTGCTTCCCATCATTTTTCATTCATAAAGCTCCACTTCCTGGAATGAAATAACTCTAACCACATATATCTATCATATTAAAGGGAAAGTCCACCCTCATATTAAATTGATTTAATAAAAGCAGAAAAATTCGAGAATCGGTCAGTGAAAGTTTGAGCAAAACCCAATTGAAAATAGAAAGTTATTAATTTTTGAAGGTGCGATCAATAAAAGACAAATTGGCAACTCTGTGACGTATCTTGCAAGGTTCCCTCCCTTTGACCCTTCAATAAATGACCCTTCAAAAATATCACTAATTTCTGTTTTTCTTGTAAGTTCCTTCTCCCTTGGGGCACTACTCAAATAGATTATAGATAGCATTATAGTTCCTCTAAAAAGAATAGACCTCCTGTCATTTTATATGTTGGAATAGATGGGAAAGTAGTCCGGCACAACATCACATTGACATTACCGCTTCAGCCAATTTGAAGTGCCCATACGTATAGTGATTACATCTTTTAAAAATTCATAACCTTCTTATCTTAGTCAGATTTAATTGAAACTTTCATCATTTTGCTTTTCAGATTTGTCTGCTTTCTTTTGGAGCAGTTGTCTATTTGGGTTGGATTTCCCATAAAGAACATTTTCAATCATGCATCACCCTAATATATTTACTATACCGGTAAATAACCTTTTATGCAACTCCTGTATGAAACAAATCTATTCCGTCATCAAAAGGTGAGAGAATGGAAGTTTATGAAATTTTCTGTACAGAGCAAATTGGAGAGGAGCTCACAAGATACATCAGTGTTGCAAATGACACCGATCACTGATTCCACTGATGACATCATCAAGAAGTTATTTCTCTCATTTTTCTGCTTTTATTAAAACCAACTTAATATCAGGGTGGACTTCCCCCTTAAGTATGTTGTAATCTTTCTGGTTTTCCACAGTTAGTATTCACACTTAAAAGTTTTTGTTAACACTGCTGCCACCTTAGTGAAGACCATTGATATATTCTTCTGTCAAAAGAACCAGCATTTATGAGACATTTAAAGGAATTAAAGAAGTAAATTGTAGATAAGCCTAGATGGATCTTCAACTAAGCACAGTAAAAAAATGATGCCTCCGCCATAGAGCGACTTTACAAACCAAAACAAGCAATTTTTAAAATCCAATATCAGGTTCTCAGAATATTGATTACAAGCTATTTTTCATATACATGTATAACCATTTGATCTTTGACATCAGGACCCTAAAATCTAATCAGTTCATTGTCTTTGAAAGATACATAAATGTCCTGAGTCTCATAGTAATCCATCCATCGGTTCTAATGACAATACGTTCACATACATGAGCCCCATGACCTTTGACCTCATGACCCCCTAATATCTAAGCAGCTCATTGGCTCTGCAAGATACATACATGTCTTGAGTTTGATGATAATCTGTCTATCTGTTCTAATGATAATGCAATCACAAACTATTTTGCATAAATAAAGAGCCCCATGACCTTTAACCTCATGACCCCAAAATCTAATCAGTTCATGGGCTCTGTCAGATACATACATGACCTAAGTTTGACGGGAATCCATCAATCTGTTCTTGAGATAACGCGATCACGAGAACGGGACGGACGGACGGACAACCCGAAAACATAATGCCTTCAGCTACTTCGTTGCGGAGGCATACAAAGGGTAGAGATGATAATGGAAAACAAATTATATCAAACACTCACACATACATCACAATTGTGAATGAATCGCTCACCTTTGATTTCCTTCCTTTCCTTGCAAGTGTTTCAAAAAATCGAGGATGGAATGCATAATATAGAGTAGCTTTCTTCAAGGATGGTACGGAGCATATTATCTCTGCCACATCAGGTGACATAGGTCCACCACATCTAAAGACACTGAGATCACCCTGGATAAAATGACAAAGTGATTACTGATGGGATGCAGAACATACATTGTCACTTGGAAGTTAGGCATACTTGTGTAACCTGCAGGAGCGGTTGCCCTAGATGTGCTGCTAGAACAAAAGAGAGTAAGACTAGAGGGAAAAGGAAATAAATAAGGGTATAGGCTATTGGAGTGAAATTTCATATCAAATTCCTATTTTTAGGACTGTAGGAATATCTCATCTTACCATGTACTAAACAGAGAATCCTTAAACTACATAAATAGAGAGTATAAGTGTAAGAATAGGTTTCAAAGGAGATTATTTGAGTTCACACCATCTGGTGCCTTATACCTTAATCATTTATCAGTGTTAATAGGAATACAATCACTAAACTAAAAATCTAGGCTCGCTAAGGAGAAAAGATGTAAAAACATTTATAAACCAAGAATTGGGATTTCACTTAGGCAAGAGATATTATTTGGCAGGGATGAAAATGTGCAAACTATTGATAGTTCCCTGTCCCCAAATTTCATATCTTCTAAAAGGTATCTATATGCACGTGCCAGTACATTGCCTCAATGTAATTCAATTCAATTCAATTTCAATTTCAATTTATTCATGTTTCCAAGTTCCAACAAAACATTACAAATCAATTATAAGCATTTAAAACAAAAGTAAGAAATACATGTTGGAAACAGAGGGGTCCACTAAAAAGCACTGAGGTCCTCATCAATGCCTTATAGATTTGGGCGTTCTGAATTCTTTTTCTTATTCCTCTTCCACCCAAATCACATTCGTTTTGCACACAGTGCTTGTTATTCCGAAAAGGGTCCCTTTCTCTACCCCAATTCCTTCCAGATTTTGTATGCATAATCTTTACCATCTCATCTTGTGCACTGAACTGATCGTCTAGGCGCCATTTAGACTGTTTCAGGTCTGTTTTTATGCCTTTCTTTCAGCCTAGCTATTTCTAGATAGTGCAAGAGTTGCTCTTCATCTTTGACATACAAATGGCCCTTCAAAAAGCCATCTTAATATTCTAAATTTAAGTAAAATATTACCATAACTTTGTCATATCAATTTCTTTCCGTCTAAAATGTGTACAGCAACTTAAGTTTTGCACTGCACATGTTTCTGCTGAATTTCGCACATCAATGGTCACACATGACATGAATTGCATCCTCTAAAGTTCTGAAAATGGATGTGTTTATGGGGCCATAGCTCCATCATGCCTGGCTTAATCAGTACCCTTTTTTGGATTTAGATACTTCAAGATAAACCCCTTTAAGCAAAAAATAATAATTCCTAAATAACTTCAACATGTGCTTAATTTACAAACTTTATACCTAGGTCTATAAAACTTAGCAGAAATGCATATCAACCTACTTGAAAACTGCCTGCCAAGTTTGGTAAAATTTCATGACGTCGATCATCACAAGGTTATTATAAAAAAATGTTATATTTGATATGCATCACATTGCAATGCGTGACATGCTTGTACGCTGTATTACATAAGCATGGATGCAATGGGGTCAAAATGAAATGCCCCTTTAAATGATATCATACACAGTATACATGTATGTTCACTCAGAAAAATTCGGATTATGCAGGGTTTCTGCCCAATTATTTGTAACACGTACTTGCTATTTTAACATCATTTTCGGACTGGCTAAACTGGCTTCGGTGGCTAAACCCAGAATTTTAAAGCCCCACTGTACTACCGGTACTTGTAGCTACATGCTCGCTCTATATAGAAAACAATGCCTAATCAGTGCCCGTTGGTTCCCTGGCCATGATCCTCTTTTTCTTATATTAATTGAGAGCTGAGTTGATGAGATAGCCACCTGTCAGTGACCAAGCTGTGTGGTCTAATCCCTCCTGGCCAAACTAGTACAGACGGCCTTTAAACTTTTTCAAACAGGGCTTTTAAGGCACGATTTTATATCTTGGCAGAAGGTTATGGACAACCATATGTGCTCAAGGACGTGTGCCTTGTTACACGTTGTGTACATACTGTAGGATCATCTAATTGCTTTATTTATATGCCCCTAAGAAATAGAAATACAGGCATCAATGCATTCAAATTATTACTGTTCAAACCTCTTTACAGCTTGTACTGTAAGAAAATTGCAAAAAATTGAACAAAAATGGATGAACAAATTTTGTTTACCGAACTATGATCAAACTTACCAAATGTGGTCCAATGAAAGCATAAGCTGCTACAGTGTGTGCTGGTTTGCCTTCGGATAGGGTTAGCATAATTGCCAGTGATGACAACCTGTCCTTCACCAAGGCTGCTACATCTGGGTCCTGACTCTCAAAGGCTACATCAACAATGAAGGGTAAATGTTTATTTATGTTCAAACAATTCCTGTATACTACCTGAAGCATAGACTTCATTACATTGGTTGCAATACTTTTGTTCTGTGACACAGTGAAGTACAAGAGATACCTAAACTCCTCCTTCCTTGGCAGCACTACTTGCTCAATCAGCCTGTTGAATTCATTACGATCTGATTCATACAGTGAAGCAAGATGGACTCCAGCCATGTACTCTTGAAACAGTTTGTGAGGGAAGAAGACTGGCAATTGCACATGAGAATTCCTCTCATGTGTATCTGTGTCAGCGGGAATTCTGTCCTCCTGAGACAAAATCCCGACCCTACAGGCAGTGTCCTTGGATTCTGGGCATATTTTGAAATCATCTTCATCAAAAACCAAGGTATTTTCTAGCAGACCATTGAGGGCCTCTTTGGCAATCGGTCCAAGGAGCTCATCAATTTTGTTCAAAAAGGCAATAAGTGAAGGGCTGCCTACTTTCTTCACCTCTTTCTGAGCATAGTGTTCTTTTAGAAAGGCAATCAATTCTTTGAATATCTGTGAAAAAGTTTTCATTGATTTCATTTCCTTTAGTTTTTGCTTGTCACGTTGTTTCCACATAAGACACAACATGGCTACATATATAGGATAGTGGGCCATGTATTCAGATATGACATTATTCTCAAGGGTGAACTGGATAAGCCGATTTGCTTTATTGTCATTCTTTGGAAAGTATTTGTGAATGTAAACTGACAAATCCTCTATTCTGAAACCCTCAACATGAATGAATGTGTAGAGCTTCATTAGATCACCATCTGATCTAATCTCTACTGCTTTCCATGGGCGAGTGGTCACCAAAACTGGGCAAGAGGCAAGTTGATCTGAACAAAGAATATCTACAAGTCCAATATCATCATCCTCAGATGAGCTTCCACATGCCTCTGAGGAGGTGACACTTGGCTGTGATGGCTGAAGTTGTATTTGATCAGTAGGCTGTGATTCACAAGATTCAGTCTTCATGATTTTGCTACTGACTTCGTCTAGCCCATCGAACGCGATGAATACCTTGTCAGGATTTGACCGGATATACTCAGAAATCTGAGAAACTGTTGCTGGATTGCTTTTGGCTAGATAGGACTTTGCAATCTCGCCAATAGTGTGTTGCTTAAATTCACGTAGAGGAACAATCAAGACCCACACAAAGTGACTGAAATGCCTCCCTTCAACCCAGTCCCAGGCAATCTTAGCACAAAATGTAGTTTTTCCAGCCCCTGCCTCTCCCTGAACCATGATCCGCTTGGGGAACTCTCCATTCACTTTGAGATCAAGGATATCATTGTAATCTAGCATTCGCTTCTCTGTCCCATGTTCTTTTTGTAAGAAGAGATTAGTATAAATGTCGTCAAACGGCACAGTGGAGGCAGGATTGAGAGGATCAGTTCTGATCTTACAGAGAGTTGACCTGTACTTGAACTTGAAATCATTTGCACACCGCTCAACCAGTTCAGGAGAAAGTGGTTTGGTCTGAGATTCAGCTGAAGGAGGATTGGTCTGTGATTCATGCAGTCTTGATGGCTCTCCTAAAAATACATAGATAATCCATATTTACATGATTTGATCTTTACAAGGTACAATAGTATGACCTACAATGTAAGACTAGGTGCATGTTAAAAGAATCCTACATGTTTGTCTGAATTTATATGACTTCAATCAATTTAAAGGCATTTATAATCTGAGTAATTAGTGTAGACATGTACTTGTAGATGAATATCACTGAAACAATTTTTCCTAGGACTTTTCAGCAATGCAGAGTTGCCCTGACAATTAGCACACATCTTATTTTGAAGGGAAAAAAGACAAATATAAATGCATCTTCAGTATGCCTCTGCCTAAATTCAGTTAAGATCGGGGCTTAAATCAATCTTTAAATATCACAATGAGAATATACACATGTTGACCTGATCACTTCTCTCCCTATGATGGATCAAACCATATGTAGCTTTTTTTTAAACATTAATTTCAGTTAAAATAGCTAGTTATTGATGTGGTGATAATTGTTTTAGGTTGCTGACCTTGACCTTCTTAACCCAAAATATAATTAGTTTCTCTTAATATTGGGATGCATACCAACACCAAATTTGAAATTCATGACTAACTTGAAAATAAAGAAATTATAAAAACATGCATAGGGCCTGATAAAATTGGAAACTCCTGTAAACTGTGGCAAATGTATAGAACACAGAACACTCCCTATCTAAATGGTAAAAAACTGACTTCGCTTTTATGAATGGTTTTCTATATCTTCTGGTGTAGCAAGAATTAGTTTCTGTTTACCTGTGCTGTTCGGAATTGGAGGTCCCTTGAGTAATCCGTCTGATAGGCTACCCAAGTCAATCTCTCGTAGTTTGTCTGCCAAAAGCTGTCTTTTGTTTGAGTGTGGAGGTTGCTGCTTGACATTCCATTTCATAAAGACATCCAGTAATGCATTGGTATAGTTCTTCAACTTCTCACTTAGAATTGCCTGTAGCTGAGCATAGGGGATCCCTAGAGATATCCCTACAGCCTCGTAGTAAGATGGAGGGATATTCTGGGCCAGCTTCAGGAACTCCATTTCACTGACAGTACTGTAAAATGAATAATAAATCAAACAGGTACGATAGGATATTAGTTAGAGAGTATCCTATTGGCTGAGAAGCTATTATGTGACACTCAACAATTTGCATTACGTGCTCGAGCGTGCAATTTAACAAGCTGGGGATATCAGAATGTATTGCCTGTGATATTAACATTTGAAACATACTGCCCCAAATTGCAGGTGAGGGCGGTATTGTTCTGGCAAAGGTAATCATTCTGCCTAAAGCAGAATCTGGCAGTACATACAATAATGGTTAGACAGTAATGATAATATCAATAAGAAAAAGATTACTACTAGTTCTAATAATAATAATGATAATCGCCTATTGAATACACAGCAATACAGCGGCATTCTCATGAACTTCGCGATCTATGCCTCACTAGTTTTCGCACTGGCCTGTGAGAGGCGAGTGAGCGGTGTGCTGTCTGTCAATTAATTATTCAGGCTCGTTCATTGCATTTATTTCAAATATAGTTTGATATACTGGACAATGTCAAAGAAATGAAAATATGTTAAATCATTTAGTATTTTTATTTTGACTAAAAACCGTACCACTCTTTTTTTATTTAATTTTTAAGCACCGGAAAAAAAACTTGCATTGTTAGATTTATCGATCGGCTTAAAATTGCGACCAACGCCAACCTATCTACAACGACCATTGTGTGTGTTTCCCTTAGGCGGTCGCTATAGACAGGTTTAACTGTACATATTATCATTACTTTTACTATTATTACTTCTACTAATATACTACAACTTCTTCTACTACTACTACTACTACTACTACTAGTACTAGTATTACTACTATTACTACTATTAGTACTACTACTACTACTATTTGTTATTATTTTTATTATTATTATTATTATTACCTTCATCTTCATGATAATTATCTGCATCATTGCATAGTCTATATGCATATTTTGTATTCACATGATACCTTAAAGTGTCACATACAAAGAAAAGGTCGAGTTCAGGGAAAGGTGTAAATAATTTGTGAGCCTTTTCATTCTGTTTATGTTGGTGTTGGAATCATCGGGTCATCATGTCGGGTCAGGTTGTAGCGTTACCCGGCCCTTTGTGAAAATTAACATGCCCTTTATTCATGAAATGTCAGGGGATATGTGTGTGAAATAAATCCTTCTCATCTTCAAATGGTCTGGTCCAAATTACCTGACACTTTGTGAAAACCTTTCAGTAAATCTACTAAAGATCGCATCCTGAACGTGCATCTTCGCATGATCTTTTGTTTCATGCAAGGTCGTGTAACGCAACCACCCGACCGGACGCGATGACCCAATGACTCGAAGTAAGCCAGTATATGCATACCTTTCTGCAGTGTTAGGACCTGGATTGGTTTCAACGTCACCAGATCTCATCAAGAGGATCAGGAGCAGGTAGAGAAGGCAAAATCCACCCATGGTGTAATATGTCCTTCTCACTCGACAGTAAATCGTGGGCACACAATGCCTGAAAATATTATTCAGAAATATCTACATTACGTACATAAAGCAAATGAAATAAAGATCCTTTAGAGAGTTTCAATTCTCTCTATATATCTATCTAATAATAGTGAACAATGTGGGGAGTTTTCGACGCCATACATTTTGTTGCCCCCGCCTCCTAAAACCCGCTCTTATTAAGAATTGCTGGGACCAGTCAAGAAGCTGTGCCTCGCAGGGTTCATATTCGAGAAATACAATAATTGGGCAGATAACAATGATTTTATTGAATTGTTTCGGTAGTTGTCAATCGGGGCGCCCGGGTTTCTTTCACAGCGCGAAATAAGGGTCATCATGTACTGCATCGTATGCAGAGATGTCGGTGGAGCATGCATAAGATAGAAGCAGCAGTCTGGACTAAGGAAAGTGAGTGACGGCGACGGTAACAGTGACGCATTACAGCTAATGAAGTGTATTGCACATTCCTTCCGTGACTAGTCCGAACTTGCCTTGCAACAGCTATCAGTATCGAAACTTGTTATGATTATTAAGTAATTATCAGCTATTAAAAAAGCATGCAGTATTTAAAATAGGAGGGAAATATTTATTTTGTGTTCAAAATATATTCGATCGGTATGTTGTAAAGAAGAATTTTTTAGAAAGCCGTTTTATAATTCCAACATTAATGTTTTTTAAACCTAATTTATTTATCCTGTCGAGACCCGACCAGTAGCTAGCTTGCTTGCTAGCTGCGCAGCTGGTAACAACCCCATGCATGCCGCGAACAGTGAACTGCTTTGCAACCCATATTTATATTGCCAGTTCGGATTGATTCAGGATGAGCTAGAGTATGAAAAACATATTGGTAAAAAATAAATACTTAAGAGTTTTAAGGTGGATTAATTTTTGTGGTGTGCAATACTGCAATATCTTATATATTTCATTATTTTTATCGGAGCATCGGCTTCCAAAAAGCTAAACCGGGACCCGATGGCGACGGTCGGGATTCGTTGTGACCGACCGACTCTAGCCTCTACTTCCTACTGCGATACCTTCATCACTGCATTCCTCGTATCAAAAGCTGTATTTTGTTTGAAGAAGTATACTTTTAATAGCCTGATGATAAATATTAAAGGTAACGAGCAGATCATAGTTACTGATCATCCAAGAAGTGGGGCGTAAGATTTGCAATTAAGAGATGAGTACTTTGACAAGCCATAACTTTAATAATAATGCAATATCCTATTTCAATCATCATTTCACCATTGAATTTCTCTCATCAAGAGCTTTACATTGATGTATAGTATGACAATATTTAAAGGAGAAAAAAAAAATATAGCCAAATTGTGAGCCCCTATGTTGATAAAGCCCTACACTGTATATGCATTTTTCGTTTTCGTCCTTCCCTTTTCTTAATTACATCATGGTAGTGAGCTCTTTTTTTGGCCCTCGAAAATTTGAAAAATCGCACCCCCCCCCCCCCCCCTCCTCCTTTAGCGCCAGGGGGGGCATCTCCAAAAAAGGTAAAATTAACGGGTTTTTTTCCCAGGGGGGCGGAGACCTCAGAAGCTCAAGGGTTTATAAATCAAATTATCGTCGGATGAGCATACTTTTATACCTTATTTGTGACACTGGCAGGTCACGAATTGGCGTGGGGTCCAAGGGGTGGAGCCCCCGTAAGCTCAGTGTTTTTGGGCAATAAATAACGGTCAGATGAGTATATTTTTGTACCTTATTTGTGACACTGACAAGACACAAATTGGTGTTGGGTCCAGGGGTTTTATTATCGTCAGATGAGCATATTTTATACCTTATTTGTGACACTGGCAGGTCACGAATTGGCGTAGGGTCCAGGGGACGGAGCCCTCGGAAGCTCAGGTGTTTGGGATAACAAATTACTGTCAGATGAGCATATTTTGATACCTTATTTGTGACACTGGCAGGACACATATTAGTGTTGGGTCCAGGGGGACGGTGCCCTCAGAAGCTCAGAGGTTTATAAATCAATTTATCGTAAGATGAGCATAATTTATTACCTTATTTGTGACACTGGAAGGCCATGAATTGGGTTTGGGTCCAGGGGGCGGAGCCCCGGAAGCCTAGGGGTTTTGGGCAATAAATTACGGTCGGATGGGCATATTTTTGTACCTTATTTGTTACATTGGCAGGACACAAATTGGTGTTGGGTCCTGGCGGCGGAGCCTTCAGAAGCTCAAGGGTTTATACATCAATTTATCGTCAGATGAGCATAATCTTATACCTTATTTGTGGTATAAGGGGTTTTGGGCAATAAATAACGGTCAGATGAGTATATTTTTGTACCTTATTTGTGACACTGACAAGACACAAATTGGTGTTGGGTCCAGGGGTTTTATTATCGTCAGATGAGCATATTTTATACCTTATTTGTGACACTGGCAGGTCACGAATTGGCGTAGGGTCCAGGAGGCGGAGCCCTCGGAAGCTCAGGGGTTTGGGATAACAAATTACTGTCAGATGAGCATATTTTGATACCTTATTTGTGACACTGGCAGGACACATATTAGTGTTGGGTCCAGGGGGACAGTGCCCTCAGAAGCTCAGAGGTTTATACATCAATTTATCGTCAGATGAGCATAATTTATTACCTTATTTGTGACACTGGAAGGCCATGAATTGGGTTGGGGTCCAGGGGGCGGAGCCCCGGAAGCCTAGGGGTTTTGGGCAATAAATTACGGTCAGATGGGCATATTTTTGTACCTTATTTGTTACATTGGCAGGACACAAATTGGTGTTGGGTCCTGGCGGCGGAGCCTTCAGAAGCTCAAGGGTTTATACATCAATTTATCGTCAGATGAGCATAATCTTATACCTTATTTGTGGTATAAGGGGTTTTGGGCAATAAATAACGGTCAGATGAGTATATTTTTGTACCTTATTTGTGACACTGACAAGACACAAATTGGTGTTGGGTCCAGGGGTTTTATTATCGTCAGATGAGCATATTTTATACCTTATTTGTGACACTGGCAGGTCACGAATTGGCGTAGGGTCCAGGGGGCGGAGCCCTCGGAAGCTCAGGGCTTTGGGATAACAAATTACTGTCAGATGAGCATATTTTGATACCTTATTTGTGACACTGGCAGGACACATATTAGTGTTGGGTCCAGGGGGACGGTGCCCTCAGAAGCTCAGAGGTTTATACATCAATTTATCGTCAGATGAGCATAATTTATTACCTTATTTGTGACACTGGAAGGCCATGAATTGGGTTGGGGTCCAGGGGGCGGAGCCCCGGAAGCCTAGGGGTTTTGGGCAATAAATTACGGTCAGATGGGCATATTTTTGTACCTTATTTGTTACATTGGCAGGACACAAATTGGTGTTGGGTCCTGGCGGCGGAGCCTTCAGAAGCTCAAGGGTTTATACATCAATTTATCGTCAGATGAGCATAATCTTATACCTTATTTGTGACACTGACAGGTCACGAATAGGCGTGGGGTTCAGGGGCAGAGCCCCCGGAGACTCAGGGGTGTTAGGCAATAGATTACGGTCAGACAAGCATGCATGGGCCCGCCTTAGGGCCCCTGGTGGGGTCGAGGGGGTAGAGCCCCGGAAACTTAGGGGTTTTAGACATTAAATTACGGTCAGATGCACATATTTTGATACCTTTGTGACACTGGCAGGACACTAATTGGCGTGAGGTCCAGGGGGCCGAGACTCAGTTCAGTTCAGTTCAGTTCATTTTATTCAAAACCATACAAAGCATGATATAATCTGTTACATAAAAAAGAGACTGGTAATAGTACATCAATCAACATATTCTAACTTGATTACATCATAAACTGAATGGTTTTAGGACCCCTTTAGAAGCTAAGCTTGTGAGCGGGGCCCTGTAGTCAACAAAATACATACATTTACAGTAAAAAGAATGTTACGTATGATTATATAATGGATGAAAATACTAAGCTACAGAATATAGAACATACAAATACTCTCTCACACACACACACACACACGCCCATACACAGCAAACACACTGACGAGTAGGTCCTTAGTGGTCAAAAAGCATTTTAGAATAAGAAATTACTAAGATGCAAATAAAAAATATGTCAGTCTTTTAAGCAGGTACGTTTTAGATAAACTTGTAAACCTAGAAAGAGTTGTACTATTTTTTATATCATCAGGCAGACTGTTCCATTCTCTAATGCAAGAGATATGGAAAGAGGTCAGAGTGACATTTGTTCTTGCAAAAGGCTGTCGAATAAGACACCTTTGACGTGTGTTATAATTATGAATTTGCGAGTTCTGACGGAATAAATCTTTTAACGTACATTCATGAGGCATAGACTTAAGATTAAACATAAACAATATGCAATTGAACGACACAAGTCCACCTAGTGGTAACATTCTTAGTCGAAGGAACAATGGAGAACTTGGATGTCTATAATAAGAATTAGTAATAAGCCGTATTGCCTTCTTCTGCCATACTCTCAACTTATCAAGATATGACTTAAAAGTGTTTCCCCAAGCAACATTACAATATGTCAAATAAGGAAGAATAATACTATTATATAATGTTATCAGCACTCTTTCAGGTAAAATAAATTTTAATCTAAAAATGACACCTACACTACGGGACAACTTTGTGCATACAGCATCTAAATGATTTCTCCAAGATAAATGCTCATCCATGGTTAACCCTAAGAACTGAACATTTTCACTAAGCGCAACATCATGGCCTCCAACATTAAGAAAAGTAATGCCATCTGGAAGCTTTTTACCCTTGGAGCGAAAAATAACACATTTGGTCTTTTGAACATTCAACAATAACTTATTAAAACAATACCATGCATACAGTTTCTGAATCTCTTGATTCGCAATTCATGAATGAACCTGTATTCAATCAGCAGCTGTATGAGATTTATTGTATTATTACCAACGCTCCTCCTCCTCCTTCTTTTCTCCCCTTTCCTTTTCTTCTCTGCAAGTCACTCTTTTTTATTTTTATTTGTATTGTTGTATCTAAGTTGAGGGCTGCCGGCACGTCAAGCTACTTTGCTTATTACTTTAGCCCTCATGCATCTAATGTATGTTAATTTCCATTCAATATATTTGTTTAAATTCAATATATGTGTTTAATATCGTTTATTATCTGTATAAAAATTATATACACTTGAAATATTGTATCAAGCCATATTATGTTCATGAAAATGTATGATGAAAAAAAAGAAAAAAGATGCAGAAACCAATAAATCAAATCAAATCAAATCAAATCAATTAGTAATAAATCTTCAGCCTTCTTATCAGCCAACAGCAAGCTGGTATCATCAGCAAAAAGTGAGTATGAGAATAATGTTGATGAGTGTAATATATCATTTATATAGATCAAAAACAACAGGGGACCCAAAACAGAACCCTGAGGTACACCATATTTAATAGAAGCAAGTTGAGAATTAGTACCATTCACCACAACAAATTGTGTCCTGTCAAACAAATAGCTTTGGAACCAAGACAATGCTACACCACGTATTCCATAATGTTTAAGTTTCCTGAGGAGGATGTCATGGTCAATGTATCAAACGCCTTAGATAGATCTAAGAATATCCCCAAACAATACTTGTCTCTATCAATAGCTTTTATGATATTACTTAATAAATTAAACACACCCATTTGTGTGGAGAAGTGCTTACGGAAACCATACTGCTGAGGAATCAAGATATTCTTTTTAGATAGAAATTCATTTAAAAATGATACTCTAAGCAAATAAATGTCCCTTAATTTGTTACCTACGGCAAGTATATGTTATTTTTAAGTTTTTCAATTACTTAGTATATCACACAAAAATTCTGTCTACTCGAAATCCTCAATTGAAATGTCGAAAATATCCGCCTCTCTTTGCATAGACTAATCAGTCACGGCGCTGGTCACTATTTATGACCTCACGTCCGGGAAAGAGTATATTCACGTACCCGGATGTTCCATAGCAAACATGTGCAGAGTGATACGATTTTCTGCATATTTTTGTTTCAAAGGCTGAAAAGTCTAATAAACCATAATTCTATGTACAATTATTTACCTTCCCCTAGTACTTTATAGTATTAATATCAATTCCCCTTTTAAAAATTATGACATATACATGCCAACGATGTGCTATTAGTCGATATTTTTACCATGTAATTTTTGTTTTGGTGTTGAAATCGGCCCAGGCACGGAGTGAACAGTAGCTGTCTACCCATGCACAGTTCATTACCATACATTACAGCGATCTCCCGATGGTTTCTTTTTCCTTTTTCCCATGTCTTTCGCCTTCCTTGGCCCTGAAGATCCTCCATCTACCAATTCTGACACCGGTAGTCAGGAGCAAGTCCATGTTCGTTGTTTTTCTTAGCTGGCAACATCGCTTTCATTCTCTTGCAATTGCCGATAAACATATAACTAGCGCACGTACGTTCCATCACAAGCAAGCAGCGCCTAGAGCAGCGGCTTGGTCTTACCTCCCGATTCTGCTCGCTTCACGAACGTTCATGCAAGAGCCGCATCACTCGCCAAAATATTATAGAGGCAGCGCGCTTGCATGATCTCGTTCAAGTTTGATATTTTACAACATAAAATGTTTAACTGGTACTGTATCCTTTTTTGAGGCAGTCACACACATCTATGATAAGTACTATCATAGTTCTAGACCTATTCGGTTTACAAAACTGCTCCTGTACCTTATCTGATGACAATATAATGCATCCGCCTATTCATACGTGCACGATTTAACTTTAATTCCTAAGCAGTAAACTCGTCTTAAATCTCTACCAAATATGAGGATACAAAAAGAAATCAGCGACTGGAAAATGTTGCTTCGTTATTCTTCATTCAAATGAAAACAGAAAATCCATCAAATATACTCCTTAACAACAACAAATCTAAGCTCTGCAGGATAGCATTTACGTAGAGATATCACTGCCATTCACTCTCACTGAGCCCATGAGTCCCGTTCGTGACGTCACGGATAGAGGCCCGACTATACGTGCACTTCCGGGTTTCAGACTTAGATATTTTGGTAGAGTTTACTCGAATAAATTCATGATTCTAACCTTGTTTTGTCGGGTGGACACCATTTGGTGTTATTATGGGGGTTAGAAGCTTTCTATTTATGTAATTATCTCAGTATTTGGGATTGTCTTAGAGTATCAACTTTAAGCGTTTATAAATTATTGTCTCAAGAATTTTAGAAAAGATTGGTAACAATATTATTGGCCTGTAATTAATGACGTTTTTACGGTCAGATTTTTTATACACTGGTACCACTTTAGCTACCTTGAGTTTATCAGGAACAACTCCCTGAGATAAAGACATATTCATGAATTTACACAAGGGATCAATAAAAAGGTGAATGCACTCCTTTATAATCCTAGGTGAAATATCATCAGAACCACTAGATTTAGATGGTTTCAAAGACAACACAATATCGATGATCTCAGATTTTGAAGTTGGTTTAAGAAACATTGACGCATTATCATCACACTGTTACATATAATCTTGAAAAGATTGTGGTACTTGAGGAATGTCTGCACTGATTTTCATGGGTAATCCAATGAAATATTTATTACAATTTTCAGCCTTATCCTTGGCAGAAGAAAGAAGTACTCCATTAAAATCCATCTCTTGAGGGAGTGAATGCCTAGTTGACCGACCTAACAATTCATTGATATGAGACCAAGTTTTCCTTATATTACCTTTAACACTGTGGAACAAATCATTGTAATAATTTTGCTTGGCTATACGAAGAGTATTAACCAAGACATTCTTATAATCGATATATTTCTTTTTATTCTCAGCTGTTGGTCTCTTGACATAACTACCATAAAGCTTATGTTTATGATTTATTGTTTTCAATAAACCACGAGTTACCCATGGCTTTTTACATTTACTTTTTATCGATACTTCAATTAATGGGAAACATAAATTATATAATTCCAGAAATATTTGTAGAAAATGTTCATATGACTCATCGGCGCCTTCCAGTGAAGGCAGAGCCTGACAATTAATTTCAGCTAAGTGTTGCTTGAACCTTGAGATTCTTTCATCATTTATTGACCGCTTCATAACTTGTCCATCTCTCTTGACAGAAGTTACCACAGAGCCCTTTTTAACACAAAATATAGGCAGAAGCTCAGGGGTTTTAAGCATTAAATTAACGTCAGATGAGCATCCAGCCGTCCACCTTAGGGCCCTAGGTGGGGTCCAGGGGGCAAAGCCACCGGAAGTCAAGGGGTTTTAGGCATTTAATTACTGTCAGATGAGCATATTTTGATACATTTGATACAAGCGCGTAGCCAGGGTTTCATTTTAGGGGGGGGCGGTAGTGAGCACGCAAAACGTGCGAATCACTTAAAGAGCGCGCGAAGCGCGCTCCCTACGGGGTGGGTGCAGGGAGGGGGATGTTCCCCTCTTTTTGCAAAGTGCGGAAGCTTTGACGTTTCATTAAATTATTAGAGAAAGAAGACGATTCGTAGGACCGTTCTAGACTCTTAGTCCTTGTCTAAATTCAGTTTCTTTTGACGTTTACCGGACATTTTGGTAACACGCATGCGGTCATTCCTACCCCAGAGTGGGGGGTCGGGCCCCCCCTGCCGCGCGGAAGCTTTGACGTTTCATTCAATTATTAGAGAAAGAAAACGATTCTTTGTACCGTTCTCGACTCTTAATCCTTTTTCTTTCTACGTCCTCTTCCTTTCTTCTTTCTCTATTTTTTTTTTTTTTTTTTGGCCGGCGTTTTTTTTTTTTGGGGGGGGGGGGGGTGGGGGGTGACCGCCCTTACCACCCCCCTGGCTACGCGCCTGCTTTGATATCTTTCTCCTTTTATTTCCTTCCTTCTTTTTTTTTTCCTTCTTTTTTTTCCCTTCTTTTTTCCCCTTCTTTTTTTTGCCAGGGGGGGGGGCGGGCCCCCGGGCCCCCCTGGATCCGCCACTGAATACACAGATTTATGGTAATATTTATACGCTAAATACCTGAGGTGTTGCCATATCTTATTCCGTATTAAATATTAAAATCAAATTGCATACAAAGGGAGAGAAATAACTCATCGTTACACTAAGTGCAAGAAACTGTTGAAATATTAATATCTTCCTTAATACAAAAAGAAAGACAAAAAATTAATTATCATAGAAGCAATGTGCACATTTCATCCGGACAGTTGATTTAAAACGGTAATTTTAAGAAGTTAACCACTGTTAAAGATACTATGTCCCTTTTGCAGCTAACATCAAATTCTGTAGAACTTTGCAGGAATTATGAATATGTCATGTATATCCTATCTGTGAAATTGAAACATTAGAAGTGTCCTAGTATTCAAATTTTGCAAGGAAACCCATTAAACGTGTAGACTTCACTGTCAGACACTATTAAGTGACTGACTGACATCTCGTTTTCTTTGGTAATAACACACATAAAATGAGCTGTGTTACAGGTACATGCGCATTAGTTTACATCAATAACCCACTACTTAAATGCAAAAATGAAACTGATCGAATCTTAGTGCAGCACAAAACATATGACCATTCGGTAAAAGTGTCTGAAATCAAAGTATTAGCATTGCTTAGGTGATTGCAATAAGTCGATTTGACAACTAATGGTCGTTATTTTCACACTTTTTTTTTAAATCTTGATAAGTAATTTTCACACTTTTTGGGAACAATTCAAGATTCTGATTTTCACTTTAACTCTTTGTGGTGTTTTATTGCTTTAAATAAATGTACATTCCTACAGAATTATATATTTTAGATTTGATTTTTTTAAAAGTCCAATAAAAGTTTCAAATTTTAATCTTTATTTTGTTCTTGTTTTGCTTTGTTACGTAAACTATTCAAATAATTTGTTTTTTGTTGATTTTTTTTATTGTTCTACATTGAATTGTAATTGTTTTAAGTTATACAGGCTTCGATCACTTGCAAAACAGTTTGTATGTACTGGAGAGACCACCCTCTATATGGAACATGATAAATAAACGAATTAACGAATACAGATTTCTATTTAGGCCTAATATAGTATCCATTGTCAATATTCCAAGATAACTATTCCAATCTTTACTTGACCTTTAGAACTTATAGACATGACATTAAAGAACAAGATAAACATCAGAAGTACACCTATTATGCATCATCATGGAACATTTGGCTCAAAAGTTTATGCAACTTATGCAAATTGCCCAACATTGCCCAACATTGCCCGGATGTTGAAACTGTTCTCTAACGTCGAGAGATCACGAATCAACACCATGATCATCAACAACAGCAACAACACATTTTCAACGGAAATACTACTTTTAGGTTCATTAAATACAAAGTCCACCATCCTACCGGAGATTTCAGGGGAACCGCTTCGAACAAGATGATGTTCCATACGTTACCAGAGCCAAAATGCCTTATCCTTGCCCAGGTATAGACTTAAACTTAAACTTAATATATACCAGTTCTGATCATGCGATAGCATTGTGAAAGAAACGTGGAATCGATCAGAAAAGGTTGATCATCTAGCATATAAGTATTGGTGTGTACTGCAAGGTTTTGGAATCATCAAAATGATCAGAAATGTGGCCCAGTCTTGGTAAAGTTACAAGCACTATACACAGAAAGATGTATATATGGGACTATATACGCAATCGCGATATCTATCCAGTCCGGATCGATATGATAAGTTACCAAATATATCAATTAGTAGGCAGTTTCCCGGCAAAATTTGTATCATCACGTATTAGTTAAAACATTTTCTTTCACATGATTGGTAATAAGAGCTTCCATTTCATTTTTGAGAAGGGGCGTTTCCAAAACTGGTCTATACCTTTAAGACATGCTAATGTGGGTATACTAATAACATTTAGTCAAATTGTTTATGATATTTACTAAGGATTAGGGTTTATGCAATATAAACATGGTATGGATTGTATGTGATTCTATTCTGATAAGCTTATATAGTGGCTATGGCTTGGATCAACAAAATTTAAAGTTGAAAATGATATTATACTCACTGTTTGTCTAGATCCTGTTAAATGCAAAATGAATCGTGGAATGAGGCGTCGAGTCCTCTCCTTAGAAATATTTATCCAATTACAGCCGAGCTAAAAGGATTAACACACAATCTTACACAGTTCAAATAAAAGTAACTGGCAACAATTTAATTGACTTGAGAGGTCTCTTCTAGAACGTGTTAATCATAAAGGCGTTTACAATGTCTCTTTCGCAAGATAAGAGGAGATAGAGTTTGTCTCTGGGTCATGAATCTGGTTGACAGATGCCAAAACATGCAGTGTATCGAAGAAAATTATCTAGAAATCAATCTAATGCAGATTCCCTTCGCACAAATGTGCTTCGTTCCATCAGATTGTCATGTAATAGTGACGGATAACCCGTATTAAATGAAAGATATAAGACGCGCGAGTCTGTATTTCACTGTCTGTCGACGTGGCATATAGAGCAGGTACCCAATGCAAGTCAGTTGGATCACGTGGTCCAAAAAAGAAACCAGTCCGAGGAAAATACGAATAACTAGAGCCTGCCGCATACTCCTGCGGCAGACTTGCCGCAGATCTGCAGCAGACCTGCCGCAGACAGTCATCTTTTTCACATGCAAATTAGTTTTGCAGCAGACTTGCCACAGACTTGCCGCATACACTTTCAGTATGATAAAGAGTCTGCGGCAGGTCTGCCGCATACTCTTTATCATGGATATTCATAGAAAAGGCTATAACAAAGAGTCTGCTGCAGACCTGCCGCAGACTTTTCATCATGAATATTCATATCTCATATAGACCTGTTGCAGACCTGCCGCATACTCTTTCATATCCAGTACGTGGCAATTAAGTATGAGTCTTGCAGGAAGGCTATGCTGGAGAGCATGCATTGCGATCATTACATTCTAGCACCTTGAATTAGTAGAAACAGCTAAAACAGGCGGAATTGCTTCAACAATTCTACAAATATGGGTTTAACACAATGCAGAAGTAGAGGTACAGGAATAGGAATACAATAACTGAATACACATAGTCCAGAGTAGAGTCACAGATCCATGTGCTAGTTACAACAAAAAAAGTGAGTTAGTGGGGCTGAAGATAAGATCACATATGGCACAACAAAAAAGTTTGAAACAGTCCGTTAATTCCTCAGTCTCCTCTTATGTAACTTATTCCTCTTATGGTACCACTTAGAACTTGAAGCAAATTGTTTGGTTTCACAGAAGCTAAAAAAACAATTAACAGTTCTAACACATGAATTTACAAGATCATGGGCTCAGCCTGCAACCTCATGGCCCTGCATGGTCCTCCAAAATGGCCGCCTATAGCCTTGCTGTAGACTGTATAATTTCCAACTTTTCTGTGGCAGACCTGCCGCAGATTTTTCCTGTGGCATACTGGTATGCGGCAAGTCTGGAGCAAAGTTTCATACTGCCGCAGATCTACCGCAGACTGTTCCTGCGGCATACTGATATGCAGCAAATCTGGAGCAAAGTTTCATCCTGCCGCAGATCTGCCGCAGACTGTTCCTGCGGCATACTGATATGCTGCAAGTCTGGAGCAAAGTTTCATCCTACCGCAGACCTGCCACAGACTATTCCTGTGGCATACTAGTATGCGGCAAGTCTGGAGCAAAGTTTCATCATGCCGCACATCTACCGCAGACTGTTTCTGTGGCATACTGGTATGCGGCAAGTCTGCAGCTAAATTTCTTTCTGCCGCATACTTCGGCATACTCTTTGCCGCAGACTAAAAGTCTGCCGCAGATCTGCAGCAGATCTGCGGCAGGTCTGCGGCATACTTTTCACTTTCCTATGGGTAGCCAAGGCTTAGGTTTCCCAGTCACTATTTAAATATGATTTGATTTTTTTTACATTCGAGTTTCGTTTTATCATAGTAGTTATATATTGTATTAAATTATTAGATAGATAGATAGATTCTTCATTGATCCTTATTCAAAACATAGAAAATTGGCATCCACTGGCAGCACATAAACAAAATACAATGTAGTTACAAGATAATTGATAAACACATAGGTGTATACGTCACATAAATGTACATAAATTCACACGAGTCATGACATTTGAAAACAAAAGCATAAAATATACAGTACATGTATTACATAATAATATGAACAACTTAAGAAAGGAGTCGACATTTAAAGATAGAGAAGAGAGAAAGGGGTCGAAATGAGACTAGATTAAAGAGCAAAATAGTAAGGAGAGAAAGAGAGAGAGAAAGGGAGAGAGAGAGAGAGAGAGAGAGGGAGAGAGATATAGGAACGAAAGGTGGACACGGTGGAGGAAGGAAGGGAGAGGAGAGGATAGAAATGGAGGGAAGGGGAAGAAAAGGAAAAGGAAGGGAGACAAGTTGTAAACGACACATGTAGATAAAATGTTTACAGTGTGTCAGAAAAGTGATAGACCAGTCTCGCAACGTGTTCACGTCGGATGCACAGGTCTCCGAGAAACGCCCGGACACGACTGACTCCATCCACCCGCCAGCTAGAACAATTGTATCCCAACAAACAGAATGCGAATTGCACACGATAGCCGCTACCAGGCTGGCAATACATAAGAGCATTCCCAACCTAGCAACAACTAATTCACGCAACCTACACCCCGCCCACCGAAACACAACCACTCCCAACAACAGGTGAATGGAGCCACCCGCATCCAAGCACCCCGACAAGACCCACACACCCAACCCGAACACATTACGAAACTGGTCCAATATGTGCCACACTAAAAAAAAAAAACGGCTTTATGATCCTGATTATGCGTAACAGAACAGAGGCAAGATTCAGCAGGAGGGATTACAAGGCAAATATATATAACGTCTGGCAAGAGACTGTCAAAGGGTCGATTCGTCAACAACAGAGTTTATCGTCTAACATTAGCATTAAACATTTAAATGCCATTCGGTACAAAAAAAATCTGTAACGACAGCGGTTATGTCATTATTACATCATGTAAAAGGGAGTGTAGCATGGCAAATACTGGTTAACGCCATCTACGTCTTCTTATGGACAACTGCACGTAAACGAATGGACTTCATTAGGGACTTTTAGATTGGGTGGACGAGAACACGACGAACGCCGACTGATCATGCGTGTCAACGTACTTAACTGCCCATGTTGACTACAATTAGAAATCTTTTAGATTGCACTGGACGATATACATGCATGCAGGAAGTAACACTATGAACATCACGGACAAAGAAAGAGGACAAAATATACAGTTCCTCATTCTACCCTCAACAAAAGAACATCCCTTCACTGCTATTATGTACAAATGTGTAGAACAGGTGAATATGCATGTGACACCTGTTCTACACATTTGTACATAATAGCGGGGAAGGGATGTTCCTTTGTCTACCTGAGGAACTGAATATTTTATGCGCACGCGGCATACTAGTACCTTGAGCATGTAAAGGCGCTATATAAATACCAATATGTATGTATGTATGTACTAGATTTAGGAAATTCAAGGTTGACGCATTCTCGATCGCCGACTGAGACGACGTAACGCATGCGCAGTGCCTTAAAATGACGTCACACGTTGCAGTCAAAGCTAACGACGTGCAAATCTAAAAGTCCCTATTAACGGTAGTCATCTCTACTTGGTCAGCGCGCGCTAGCGTTCGCGAAACAGACCGAAGTTCTCCTCACGCTTCGTATTAGGGACTTTTAGATTTGCGTAGACTGATACGTGTGACTTCCATTCACGGCAGTGCATTAACAGGACGTCGATCGTAGCATAGACCTATTGTCTTCGTGCGAATCTAAAAGTCCCTAATATACCCGATTGGCCCCGAGTAGGGCTACGGAAAGAAACATAGAGGCTGTTCACACCGCAATGAGATAGCGCGGTCTATCGTAGCACCCCCTTTTTTTCTAGCGCGCGCTAGACCGCGCGATCTCTCGTGGACCACCCATCGAAATCCAAGTAAGTAGAAGGATTTTCCGAGACCGCTGAATTGCACCGCCGTGCGCCATCTTGGATAGAACGAGCGTTGTGAAAGCGAACTGCGACTACGTGCTATGTGTATGCTCAACTTTCGTCTGCAAAATGCCATATTGTGCAGCTTTCAACTGCACCAATCGCCTTAAAAGAGGCTCTGGAATAACCTTTCATAGTTAAGTGATCACTTCATTAAAAACATGGCAAAAATAAACAGTTTTGCATGATCCGAAAGCAGAAAGCCACAGACTAAAGCGTGTATTTGTACACGGGTTTGTACATCGGTCCCATCTATTCATTTCCATGTTTGTGAACTGTTTTCGCTCGAGTTCAATGACATCAGCTATGAACTATCAAAAATATTGAATTCCACAGAGCTGCAAAGTATTATAAACCGATAATATCGAATACATGATATCCAGAGAATACTTTTCTGTTTTGTGTTTTTTTTTTTTTTTTTTTTTTTTTGGGGGGGGGGGAATCATTGGGGCATAAGCAGGTCACTTTCTTTGTTTGACTTGGTGAAACTTGGTTCAAGTTACTTTGAAGATTAACTTGAACTTATGAACATGTTGCATCGCGGCACTGGTATTAATAGTGACACAATTTCCCGTGAGTCGTCAGACTTTCAAGCATTATTGTAAGAAATTTACTGGAATTTACTCAAAATTTACACCTTAATTTTGGACATTTAAATTGTTGTAAAACACAAGAAATTTTACTCATCAAAGTTGGTCATTGTGAAAGTTACGACCTGTCAGTCATTAAAGAAGCTACCTGCATGAACCTTCCTACGTCCTCTAAAACTTACTCCTCAGATGAATATGTGTAGATTATGTAATGATTTCATATGGCCTAGTAAAGCACAGCACTTGAAATACAAATCAAGACAAAAAAACACCAGGCAATATTTTGCGAAGCTCCCATTATTCTGGTACATGTTTATCTTTAAAGACATATACATTTTGAAATATTTGGGGATTTCTGCTGTAATAGGGTAAAAAATTGGTCAATCTTATTTATGTGTATTTTTTTACATAATATTTCACCATTGATGAAATAAATATACTAATTCAAACAGACTATTTCAACTTCTCCTTCCCACTGAAATGACAGAATGTGCACTACAGGGATAATATAGTACAGGCGCGTACGCAGGGGGGGGGGGTTTGGGGGTTAAACCCCCCCCCCCTTTGGAAATTTTTTGTGTGTAAACCCCCCTAAAAAAAACCTAAAACCCCCCCCCCCCCCCCCTTTTGGATTTTTTTTTTTTTTTTTTTTTTTTTTTTTTTTAATTATTAAAAAAAAAAAAAAAAAAAAAAATGTCAAATTTCCAAATTTCGAGACCAAAAAAAAAAAAAAAAGTGTCCTCTTACCCCCCCCCCCCCCCGCTTATTCAGCGGTCGGCTGAGTCGTTGCGATTTTTTGGGGACCAAAAAAAAAAAAAAATGTGTCCTCTTACCCCCCCCCCCCCCCCCCCCCCCCCCCCCCCCCCCCCGCTTATTCAGCGGCTGGCTGAGTCGTTGCGAAATTTTCGGACCGATTTATAAATGTTAAAACCCCCCCCTTGAAAAAATCCTGCGTACGCGCCTGATATAGTATACGATATTTATTACGATGTTTGCCCTATTGGTCTATTTTGTGTGTCATCTAGGCTTACCCAGAGAGAAAGGAATTGTGTGATTCTATTATTTACACTAGCCTGTCTTCTGTCTGACAGGTTTAGGTATAGTTTGAATCTGATTGCATAAATTAGATTTGAGATTAGAATTTGCGAAAGAGGCATCAAAGAAATAAAAAAACAACTGGATTATTGTCAACGTGTTTCAGGGAAAGGGATTTTCTTTAAATTTTGTATTTTTAACTTGACTCTGATCACTTATAGTTCCCAAAGCTATTTACAAATTATTGTGCGTATGTTTCTTGATAATGGATAATGTATTCGGTGATGGCATAGTGCCACATACATGTGTGTACAAACAGGAAGTCACTCATTATGTTGTATGAAAATCTGTATACAGAGGTTTACGGTGTATGCAAACGATCCCTGTTTTGTTATAAAATATTGTCCAATGATTTTATTGTTCAATGTGCAGTGTCATCTATTCTACACTATTGAATTCAAACTGTAGTTGCAATGGTTGTATCCATGTTTACCAACTGAAAGAGCTTGAGCTAAATGAAAGTTGCAACTTTCATCTAGAGTAAAAATCTGTTTTAAAAGTTTTCACTGAAATCAAATGAATCCATACATTGCTTCATGAACAAACCAAAGAGAGGGAAATACTGATAAATATGTATTATATCTTGTTGATGTCTAGTTTTTAATGAAGTATGTTCAAGTTTTGAGTGCTAAAAGGGAGAAAATCTTGCCTTTTGTACATTGTAGTCAGTCAAATGCAAATGTACATGTGATTATTTCTCTGTGTGTTAAAATGAATAAGAAATGTGCCGGTATAAACATAATGTGCCATGATTGCTTGCTTGAGGAACATTTTTTCCACACCATTGAGGATTTTTTTCTTCATATCCACCATTGCAATAGTTCATGGATGTTACTCTATACATTCATGTAATACATAGCGCAATGCCAAGGTTAAAAAAAAAACTTAATAAAGATGAAAGTATTCACAATTATGTGGAAAGACATGTGAATAGTTGCCACAATGTGTCATTACTTAACACTTCTTAGACAAATCTTTAATATGCCTATATGGGATGAAAATAATATCTGGCAGCTAAATGGTAGCCTCCCAAGGGAAAGAAAAGAAATAATATTAATATTCAGTGGGCCTACTTCTGCAGTGCCAAGAATCAAAGGGATAGAGAAAGAGAGAGGGGAGAGAGTGAAAGTAAAAGGGGGAGAGAAAAAGAGAAGGGGATAGAGAGAAAGAGAGAAAGAAAGGGAGAGTGAAAGAAAAAGAGAGGGAGAGAGAGAAGGGGATAGAGAGAAAGAGAGAAAGAAAGGGAGTGTGAAAGAAAAACAGAGGGAGGGAGAGAAGGGGATAAGAGAGAGGAGGAGTGGGAAGAGAAACACAAAGACTGAGAATTTACGAGTGTGTGTAAAGAGAAAGTGGGAGTGATTTATATAGATAGAGCCTAAATAATTTGATATATTCTTTCTATCACAGAAAGATACAAAACTAGCCTAATACCACAAATGATATTTAACAAATAGTCTAGCTCTTTTAGTCTTTATGCAAAAAAAACCCCTAAAATTTCAACTCCCCTACTGTCCAAGCTGCCGCTCTTATTCCAATATTCAAGTCATCAAACATCTGTATGGGACTTGGAAAAGGGCATAAACAATATATGTAAAGATATTTTTCACCAAAACTAACAATAAAACCCTGGTTTCTGGACGTCCCTTCCTAGGAGCTTGTACACAATACGTATGCGCAGGCGATTTCTTGTACTACGCAAAATGGCGGCGGGCGCACTCGAGCGGTGCCATTGCGCTGCGTGAAACGTGAACGGACACAATCCTTCTACTTGGTTTGAGTTCGTTGGGACCACCCCCAAGAGGTGCTCTAGTGGCACGCCGTTTTGGCTCGCCGTGGCTCGCTGTTGGGCGGACCGAAACGACGTTGTACCTTCCAAACCGCAGAGATAGCGCGGTCTAGCGCGCGCTATCTCTGCCGGTGTGAACAGCCTCATAGAGGCTGTTCACACCGCAATGAGATAGCGCGGTCTATCGTAGCACCCCCTCTTTTCTAGCGCGCGCTAAACCGCGCTCTCTCTCGTGGACCACCCCCAAGAGGTGCTCCAGTGGCACGCCGTTTTGGCTCGCCGTGGCTCGCTGTTGGGCGGACCGAAACGACGTTGTACCTTCCAAACCGCAGAGATAGCGCGGTCTAGCGCGTGCTATCTCTGCCGGTGTGAACATCCTCATAGTCTCGTCATGCTACACTCCCTTTAATTTGAAGACAAAATCATCACCCGACATTGGACGATTCTACAAGTAAACTTGATCGCAACCTAACAAATGTTCTTCTCTTGATTCAAAAGATTGTGTTATGAAACTTATATGTGTGTGTGTAGTGTTTTGTTCTTCTTGT
Source organism: Strongylocentrotus purpuratus (assembly GCF_000002235.5). Taxonomy (NCBI): domain Eukaryota; kingdom Metazoa; phylum Echinodermata; class Echinoidea; order Camarodonta; family Strongylocentrotidae; genus Strongylocentrotus; species Strongylocentrotus purpuratus. Next base: position 37,137,759 of record NW_022145594.1, read on the forward strand.
TTGTTTATATTATGTAAACGATATGGGTTTACACATGGACCCTGGATTTTTAACACAAAGAGAGAGAGAGAGAGAGAGACAAAAGAGTGACTTTGCCTGGAAACCACACAAATCTAGGTCCGATCCCCATTAGTCATACCATATAGTAAATAAGATATTTCATACGGCTGGCCTTGTAACAAGGGTAAAAGAAAAAGAGAAAAACACATTTGAAAGGAACGTTCTGAATGGAAACATACCTCGATTGAAATCCTTTTATGATCACTGATTGTGACCTTAGGAGCGTGGGTGCTTAGAAGCTCAAAAACATGTTTGTCGAATAGATTCTTTATGGTAAAACTACAATGGAAAAACTATTTGAAGTGTAAGCATGTCCAAATTTGGGTATTACTTCGTTTCGCTTTGATACAAACATTCCTCGCTGGTGAAAAAAAACACGGGTCCGTATTTTAATACTTGAGTTGTTGACACTTCAAATGATCAGATTAGATTCGTCCGTCCCCGGAAAAACATCATACAACACACATGTAGACTAATAAGGATGCGTGCACCTCTACTCTACTGTACTCTATCAGGCTGTCTTTTTGTACATTAATTATGCTTTTAAGTTATTAACGCACATATTATCATCGCCGCTTGCTTTCCCTGGTTTCAGATGTGATAAGGCTTGGGTCATATCTTTTGAAGACAAAGTGATGTTTGAGTGCTCTGTAGAATTGTCATTGTCAGCCACCTCTCTGTCCATCCTAACTGAATCTGAAGGACCAATTTTAGACGTTGAAAGTTCCCAGCAGTAGGTTTCCCATCCTTTGTGATCAAGATGACCACTGTACGATTGACCCTAAAGTAATTGATTAAACTGAAGATAGAGAGCCTGATGAAAACTTTTGTTCTTGGATGAGTTTATGAAATAATTTCTTGTCAGTGGGACTTGCAGATTCTATGTCAAGCAGTAATTTCATTTTGGTATTTGTATTACTTATATCATGAACCCTTTGGGGTAGGGTCAAAGATAAATGCACGGTCTGGATGAAGGAAAGTGACCACATCGACATATATTACATGACATGGAGATGATAAAAAAAAAGTGTTTTACAAAATTTACACTGAACAAATCATATTGGACAGAAGCATGCACTGAACATATAGACGGATAGAGAGTGACTAACGTTACGAATACCTTATAGTAACATTAAACGTAATACGTACATCAGTGGCGGATCCAGGGGGGGGGGGCTGTACATTTTCCATTATGTTACAATATAAAGAAAACCGTTTTGATGTTTGCTTTTGAAAAGAGTTTTATTCAAAACGCATTCATCTACCAGTAGGTAAATAATTATGCTTCCGTCCCTTTAACTATAATGCAGATTGGATTCAAATGTATAGGTTGAATTTTTGGTTGATATAATACAATTTTTTACACAACAGCCTAACCGTTTTAGAAAGATATTCTCTGCGCGCGGCTGCCAGTGGTGAACGAATTTAGTACTACATAGATTGACATCAGTATTAAGAAAGTTTTCAGCGTCTCCAATAATAAATTGTTGTCATGTCAGTGGTGGCGGATCCAGGGTGTGGGGGCAAATCGGCCATGGTTAACCCTTTTTGGCGGCCTAAAATTAGGGGAAGTGGGAGAGAGAGCGGCGGAAGAAAAAACGGAAAAAGAAAGAGAAAAGAAGGTTAAAGAGAGGAAGAAAGAAAAAAAGAAAGAGAGAGAGATAAATACAATTTTTTTTTGTAAATCGCTACCCTGAGTAACGGGTCGGCAACGTATTGGATGGAATGGGTACCCCACCCCCAGCCCGCCACTCAGTGTTATTTAGGGTACGCATACGCGTGTTCCCTCCTTTTGAAAACACCCCCTAAGTCCGGTGTGTAAAGACAATTTTGTGTATGTACGAGCCGGACTTTGGTGCGTGAAAAGTACCCCTTTACCTAGCCTCTTGTCGATGCCCTCGCGCTGTTGGAGTCTCTAAATTCTGACGAGCGAAGCGAGTCAGAGAAACCGAGGCGCTCTGACTCGCTTCGCTCGTCAGAATTTAGAGACTCCAACAGCGCGAGGGCATCGACAAGAGGCTACCCTTTACCGGACATTTTGGTAACACGCATGCGGTCATTCCGTCGCCGGAGTAGGGGGGGGAGGAGGGGGGGTGGGGGCCGGACCCCAACCCCACCACATGCTATTTGTAATGCATACGTAGGGGAAAGTGAGGTAAGATGAGCCACGGTGGGTAAGTTGAGCCACCCCTTGTTACTAGGAAACTGTACGAAGTGAAAAACAGGTTTGCGCTCTCAGGACATTAAGGACATCAATTTACATCGCTGGAACTTCCTTTGTCACATGGGGGCAGAATGATAAGAAATTTGTCGTTATTTTGGGGTTTTACACAATTTATCCAATTGGGATCTATCTAAATTGCTTGTTGTAAATATATGCTTAGATTAAAGCGGATTTTATGTGTAAAAACCTTTGAGCCTCATTGAACTGTAAACAAAAAATGCTTTGTTAAGTTTGCAAAATGGACTTTTCGTTGGGGCAAGTTGAGCCCTGGCTTAACCAGTGTGTGGCTCATCTTACCCCTGTGTGAATAATTGTGTAATGTTTAAAACATTAAAATTAAAAAGGAAGAAATGATGGTTGACAGCAATACATGTCTCGATGTACATGTAATATGAGTATAAGTATAAGTATTTGGTGTTATTCCAATAATTTTATTTCAGATGCCAGAATATCACGAAATAACACGGATCAACAAACCCCATGACATGCATTTGATGATTCTACAAGTAACCTTGCTCACATCCTAACGAATTTACTTCTCTAAATCAAAAACATTGTGTTACTGGTTGTGTATGTAGTGTATTTGTATTCCTCTTCTTAGTTTATAGTATGTAAACGACATGGGTTTACTCATACACCTTGACTGTTTTAACACAAAGAGAGAAAGAGAGAGACAAAAGAGTGACTTTGCATTGAAACCAAACAAATCTAGGTCCGATCCCCATTAGTCATACCATGATATACGGACTGGCACACTCTGCATATCACAGTATCGTAGGTGAATAAAACAATTTATACGGCAGGGCTTGTAACAACGGCAAAATAAAAAATAAAAAATAAAGGAACGTTCTGAAAGGAAACGTACCATGATTCAAATCCTTTGTAATGGTGTTCACGCTGGTAGATTTTATATTGAGAAAAAAAATTATGATCACTGATTGTGACTTTAGGAGCGTGGGTGCTTAGAAGCTCAAAAACATGTTTGTCGAATAGATTCTTTAGAGTAAAACTACAATGGAAAAACTATTTGAAGTGTTAGCATGTCTAAATTTGGATATTACTTCGTTTCGTTTTGATACAAACATTCCTCGCTGGTGAAAAACACACGGGTCCGTATTTCAATACTTCAGTTGTTGACACTTCAAATAATCAGATTAGATTCGTCCGTCCCCGGTACATAACATTCCCGATTTGTGTACTTATTAATAAATTCTATGAAATGTTATAAGATATCAACGAAATTCAAGCTATTTAACATATTTATACCCTAACCTATAGGCCGATTTTGGACTGCTAAGCCGATGATGTTACGAATTTGGTATAGGTTGGTGTAGAAAACAAGAAAATGTTTTTTTTTTGACAAATCAAATTATACCAAGTTCACTAGATAAATAAATAAATGAGTAAATTAGGCTTGGTATAAGTTTGCGTACCTTATAAATCTGCATAATTTTGTAATTTGTTATTGCAATTGTTTATACCATGTATTTTTTCCCCTTTACTGGAAACTACGCCATACAAGTTTTTATAAACTTTTTTTCCTTTTTCTCTTACTATGTATATTTGCCATTTTTTGTATATATTATAATATTGTTTTTATGCTTGAAAAAAATTAATAAACTGAACTGAACTGAAAGCTGAACTGAAAAATTCAGGGAGACTCATGGGTGTCGATCCCGGGGGGGATGGGGGGGGGGGATATATCCCCCCCCCCCCCCAATATTTCAGGTGGGGGGGGATGGCCTGTACAATCATCCCCCCCCCCCCAATAATTCACCATCAAAAAAAAAAAAAGAAGAGATTTTTGTTTTGATGTGAACCCGATGAGAGTAGTTAATGGTTATTACTCGCCAGATGACCATCAATATACACATTTTGCTATCTCATTTTCATAATACATACATATATACGAAGTAAATGAGACAACTGTATATGAGACAAGAATAAATTGAATTCTCGCTCATACGGCTTCATCAGGAATTGATGAATTTATTCAATTTGTTCAATCAACAGCATCATAGAAATGCAGTGCGCCAAATGCAAAGACGCAGCGTTAAAAGCGCAAAAGTAGCAATCTGCAATGCACATCAGACAATCCTGGACAGTATAAACTCTGTGACGAATTCATGTCGTGATGAGATCGGAGACAAGGAGAAATATTAATTAATAATATTAATTAATATGACTTATAAGATAGTTCACTAGTTGTTATGTTGTTTTCGTTCACCCTTTTTAAAATTCACGTCATTGTATCTTTATTTGTTTGTTTTTTACTCATTTTATTTCCTGATATTTCCTAAAACATTTTTCATTTTTGGAGAAAGATTATTATGTCACAACTTATTTTTGCTTGATTGAAATGCTGATGTAGGCCTATGTCACTGGCGTACTGGTGGGGGGGGGGGAGCTTGGGGGCGCTAGTCCCCCCCCCCAAAAAAAAATAACATCCAACCATGACTAATTTTCAATTTCATACAAGTGATTTATATATGTTTGTGATATCACATGATTTTCAACAAAATTCACATTTCTCCATTTCTGTTTCAAACTGACACATTCCCAAATAGTCAGGAAGAGCATATATTTTGTACAGTCACTAATGGGCCTAATTAGTGGCAGTTAACACTAACAGTAGTATACAATTCCTTTCTAGAAGCTATTGCGACAAGCACTCGGGCTGTGCATGCAAAAATTTGCTTCTCTAATAATACGTACATCATGTGGGGAAACTGAATTCAGACAACGATTAATATAGAGAACAGTACAACGAATCGTCTTCTTTCTCTAATAATTTAGTGAAACGGCAAAGCTTCCGCGCTACGCGCGGGATGGGCGAAAATGAATACAGACAAGGATTAAGAGTAATAATTAATTGAAACGTCAAAGGTTCCACGGGAGGGCGGGGGGAATTGCGCTCAGACAAGGACACGGTACAACGAATTGTCTTCTTTCTCTAATAATTTAATGAAACGTCAAAGCTTCCGCGCTTCGCGCGGGAGGGGGAAACTGAATTCAGACAAGTCGAGAATGGTACATCGAATCATCTTCTTTTTTTAATAATCTAATGAAACGTCAGAGCTTCCGCGCTACGCGCGGAGGGAGGGGAACTTGACTCAAACAAGGATTAAGAGTCGAGAACGGTCCAACGAATCGTCTTCTTTTTCTAATAGTTTAATGAAACGTAAAAGCATCCGCGCTTAGCGCTGGATGGGCGGGGGGAATTGCGCTCAGACAGGGACACGATACAACGAATCGTCTTTTTTCTCTAATAATTTAATGAAACGTCAAAGCTTCCGCGCTTCGCGCAGAAGGGGGGAAACTGAATTCAGACAAGGATTAAGAGTCTAGAATGGTACATCGAATCATCTTCTTTCCTTAATAATCTAATGAAACGTCAGAGCTTCCGCGCTATGCGCGGAGGTCGGGGAACTTGATTCAAAATTCAAACAAGAATTAAGAGTCGAGAACGGTCCAACGAATCGTTTTCTTTCTCTAATAATTTAATGAAACGTCAAAGCTTCCGCGCTTCGCGGGGGAGGGGGAAAACTCCCCCCCCCCTCCCTGCACCAAACCCCCTAAAGAGCGCGCTTTGTAAGTGATTCCCACGCTTTGCGTGCTCACTACCGCCCCCCTAAAATGAAATCCTGGCTACGCGCTTGGGGAGGGGGTGCAATCTGCCACACGCTTCAACCTCGTGGTTGCTTTGATCCATTGCCGAAAATATTATGGCACCTATCATCCCCCCCCCCCCCAACCACGGACACAAATCGACACCCTTGCAGGGAGTATTGATTGAAATAATTCAATAAAAACATTATACAACACACATGTAGACCAATACGGATGCTATGGTGCTCCTCTACTCTATTGTACTCTATCAGGCTGTCTTTTTGTACATTAATTATGCTTTTAAGTTATTAACGCACATATTATCCTCGCCGCTTGCTTTCCCTGGTTTCAGATGTGATAAGGCTTGGGTCATATCTTTTGAAGACAAAGTGATGTTTGAGTGCTCTGTAGAATTTTCATTGTCAGCCACCTCTCTGTCCATATTAACTGAATCTGAAGGACCAATTTTAGACGTTGAAAGTTCCCAGCAGTAGGTTTCCCATCCTTTGTGATCAAGATGACCACTGTAAGATTGACCCTAAAGTAATTGATTAAACTGAAGATAGAGAGCCTGATGAAAACTTTTGTTCTTTGATGAGTTTATGAAATAATTTCTTGTCAGTGGGACTTGCAGATTCTATGTCATGCAGTAATTTCATTTTGGTATTTGTATTAGTCATATCATGAACCCTTTGGGGTAGGGTCAAAGATAAATGCAGCAGTCTTGATGAAGGAAAGTGGCCACATCAACATAAATTACATGACATGGAGATGATCAAAAGAAACTGTTTTACCAAATTTACACTGAACAAATCATATTGGACGGAAGCATGCACTGAACATATAGACGGATAGACAGTGACTAACGTTACGAATACCTTATAGTAACATTAAACGTAATACGTACATCAGTGGCGAATCCAAGGAGGGAGCCGGGGGCCCCGCCCCCCCCCCCCTCCCCCTGGAAAAAAAACGTGTAAAAACACGTGAACTTGAGCTTTTTAGGGGGGATGGCCCCCTCCCCTGGCGATCAAGGGGGGGGGGGTGCAAATTTTCAAATTTTGGAGGGCCCCACCCCCCCCCCCTCCCCCCAACCCACTAAGGGACTTCTCGGCCGGCGCCATTTTTAAATTTTCAGGAGGAAAAAAAAACTGTCTGTTTACAGTCAATATTAATATTATAATGCTGTACATTTTCTATTATGTTACAATATAAAGAAAACCGTTTTGATGTTTGCTTTTGAAAAGAGTTTTGTTCAAAACGCATTCATCTACCGACTCTCAGTTGGTGAATAATTATGCTTTCGTCCCTTTAACTTTAATGCAGGTTGGATTCAAATGTATAGGTTGAATTTTTGGATGATATAATACAATTTTTTACACAACAGCCTAGCCGTTTTAGAAAGATATTCTCTGCGCGCGGCTGGTGAATGAATTTAGTACTACATAGATTGACATCAGTAGTAAAACAGTTTTCAGGGTCTCCAATAATAAATTGTTGTCATGTCAGTGGTGGCGGATCCAGGGTGTGGGGGCAAATCGGCCATGACCAACCCTATTGGCGGCCTAAAATTAGGGGAAGAAGGGAAGAGAGAGCGGCAGAAGAAAAAAACGGAAAAAGAAAGAGAAAAGAAGGTAAAAGAGAGAAAGAAAGCAAAAAAAGAAAGAGAGAGTGATAAATACATTTTTTTTTTAAATCGCTACACTGAGAAACGGGTCGGCAACGTATTGGATGGAATGGGTAACCCACCCCCGGCCCGCCACTCAGTGTTATTTAGGGTACGTATATTCGTGTTCCCTCCTTTTGAAAACACCCCCTAATTCCGGTGTGTAAAGTCAATTTTGTGTATGTACGAGCCGGACTTTGGTGCGTGAAAAGTACCCCTTTACCGGACATTTTGGTAACACGCATGCGGTCATTCCGGCCCGGAGTGGGGTGGGGGGGGGGGCCACCCCACCACAAGCTATTTGTAATGCATACGTAGGGGAAAGTGAGGTAAGATGAGCCTTGGTGGGTAAGTTGAGCCACCCCTTGTTACTAGAAAACTGTACGAAGTGAAAGCAGGTTTGCGCCCTCAGGACATTAAGGACATCAATTTACATCGCTGGAACTACCTTTGTCACATGGGGGCAGAATGATAAGAAATTTGTCGTTATTTTGGGGTTTTACACAATGTACCCAATTGGGATCTATCTAAATTGCTTGTTGTAAATATATGCTTAGATTAAAGCGGATTTTCGTGTAAAAATCTGGGAGCCTCATTATACTGTAAACAAAAAATGCTTTGTCAAGTTTGCAAAATGGCGTGTGTGGGGTAAGATGGGACTTTCCGTTGGGGCAAGTTGAGCCCTGGCTTAACCAGTGTGTGGCTCATCTTACCCCTGTGTAAATAATTGTGTACTTTTTAAAACATTAAAGTTAAAAAGGAAGAAATGATGGTTGACAGCAATACATGTCTCGATGTACATGTAATAAGTATAAGTATAAGTATTTGGTGTTATTCCAATAATTTCATTTCAGATGCCAGAATGCCACGAAATAAACGGATCAACCTACCCCATGAAATGCATTTGATGATTCTACTTCTACAAGTAACCTTGCTCACAGCCTAACGAATTTACTTCTCTAAATCAAAAACATTGTGTTACTGGTTGTGTATGTAGTGTATTTGTATTCCTCTTCTTAGTTTATAGTATGTAAACGATATGGGTTTACTCATACACCCTGACTGTTTTAACACAAAGAGAGAAAGAGAGAGACAAAAGAGTGACTTTGCATGGAAACCACACAAATCTAGGTCCGATCCCCATTAGTCATACCATGATATACGGACTGGCACACTCTGCATATCACAGTATCGTAGGTGAATGAAATATTTTATACGGCAGGGCTTGTAACAACGGTAAAATAGAAAAATAAAAAATAAAGGAACGTTCTGAAAGGAAACGTACCGTGATTCAAATCCTTTGTAATGGTGTTCACGCTGGTAGATTTTATATTGAGACAAAAAATTATGATCACTGATTGTGACTTTAGGAGCGTGGGTGCTTAGAAGCTCAAAAACTTGTTTGTCGAATAGATTCTTTAGAGTAAAACTACAATGGAAAAACTATTTGAAGTGTAAGCATGTCCAAATTTGGGTATTACTTCGTTTCGTTTTGATACAAACATTCCTCGCTGGTGAAAAACACACGGGTCCGTATTCAATACTTCAGTTGTTGACACTTCAAATGATCAGATTAGATTCGTCCGTCCCCGGTACATAAGATTCCGTATATTCTCATCCTTCATTACTCAGTTAATGACTCACAGATTACATCAATAACAATCTTTATGGAAAAGCCTGCCAGACCGACCAAGCCAGCTTTTATTCGAATTGTATCTTTTTGAACAATCATGAACAATCTTTGTTATTATATCATTTTGAACATCAAAATAATTTCAATTTTTTAAACTCATTCTTGATTCTGAAAATATCAAGTGTAAATATTGTTAACATTGCATAATTTCAATCTCAATCGTCAACGTTCATACCTCAATATATACTGACATTGTATAGAATAAAATATTAATTTTGATCCCTAACCTGCATGGGGCTTTGCCTTTTTCCCCCACGCCCGGACCGATTCCCTAGGTTGAAAAAACCAGAGATAAACTAAATAAGGCAAATGCTCTGGAAAAACCTAATGGCAAATCGTCCCAATAAAAATAATCTATTTGAATCTCTAAACCTCCTACAAAAACAAACACCAAACTATTGTTCTGTATTAAAATTTCCACTTGAAATTTGTGTCGTGTATCTAGTGTCTGACAAAGCTAGAATGGCTACCACGCCCATTTCCCTCTCTTATTATGCCTTTCTGAACATTCCTTTCCTTCTCAAAACAATAACTTACACCTGCCTAAGTTATTCAAACCATCCCGCTTCGCGGAATCATGGCGTCTCGCCACTCCCATTACGTAATCATTAAACGGATCCGCATATACAACATTTTCCTGCTATACGTTGTACCGCAGGAAAATACAAGTATATTCTCATCCTTCATTACTCAGTTAATGACTCACAGATTACATCAATAACAATCTTTATGGAAAAGCCTGCCAGACCGACCTAGATGTAAAAAAGAACGGGTGCATTTCCTTGTAGCACACTGAACAATTTAACAAAAAAATATTTAACAATCTATTCCAATTTAATCCGTCTCAAGATTTAAATGATCATCTTTCTTGAATATCCTTTTTGTCGAATATCCCTTTCTGATTATTTAACAAAACATAATCACTTAACCGTTATTTGCAGAAAAAATGTATTACATGAATTCATATAACGATTACTCTTTCCTTTTTTTCATTACTCTTCTTTAATAAAAAAAAAAAACATATTGTCGGACTGTTTTTCCAAGACAATTCATACTCCACATCCAAAATAAACACGTTTCCTATGATGGAAAACATTCATAATATGCCTAAAGCATTAAGGATTTTGTCACCTCAAGTTTATTATCTAATGTATCTACAACATATCCATCCTTCGCTTTATCTGTCTTCCAACGACCATGTATTTTCCACAATCTGTCTTTAGTTGATGTATTAGCAACCATAGTGGCTCCACCTGCCCTCAGTGAATGCAATCCGAGATTTGCATCCCCACATACTTCTTTCAACAAAGAAATTACCCTCTCTCTAGCTGTCGTGTAACTTAAAGGTTTGTCTTTCCTTATAAGCGCACTAACTCCTTTAGACCTGTATGCCGGTTTAAAGAAAAAATGATTGGAATCTAAAGAAATCCGAGCCACATTGATATACTTCTTTACCATTTTGACCGGACAAGCTTCTGTCACACCGGCACTAATGACTACACTATTACCTTGTCTATACTGATCTGTCTTACTCTTAGCAATATTAAGAGAAATATAATCATCATAAATTGACACATCATTACACTTCAAAGATCTTGCTTCATCATATCTAAGAAACCCCGTGAAACACAAAATTAATAATGTTAAGTCTCTGAGCAAAATTGCGTCCTCTGTATGAACATGCTTCTTACATAGCTCTTTAACTTGATCTGAAGTAACTGGATCTTTCTTGTTTACTTTTTTCTTGCATTGCCGTTTGGCAGATTCCAACAAATTCTTTACAAAACAATTGTCTGTGGGATCCCTGAACCCTCTAAGACTATGAGCCCACTTAATGGCGTATACAGCACCTTCTATGACACTCGATGAATGTCCTTTGTCAATAAGATGAGTCACATATAGGGCGACGTGAATAGATTCAGCTGGAAGAGAATTCCCTCCTTCTGCACTGATGAATAGATCCCATCGGTTAAATGCTGCGAAATACTTCTTGTTCGTGTTTTCGCTTCTCGATTTAATGATATACGATGACATCTGTTCTGCCAGCTGGATGAACTTTGATGACGTAACTTGAGCTCGCTTCATCTCTTCCTTAACGGCGGTCCTTACACCTAGTGCTGTATGTAAAAATTAAAAACAAATCAAAATGCAATTTCCATTGCAACCATACCAAACCTGTATCTCTGATTACCAAAAATACCGTTATTTCCTCTTCCTTTCTTCGTTATGCCAGAATCAAAAAATTCAACTTCCCTAATAAAGTGCACAAACTCCCCATTATGGCTTATTTTGGGCCAAAAAGGCGCAGATTTCCAAACTGGTACAATGAGAGTACCTTGCGCTTTTTCCTTCATTATTTTTACTATAGTCTGTCCGACTAGTCTTGGTGGCGGCACCCACCAATTTCTGCCTTCCTTCCAACTTTGACTGAAAGCATCAATACCGTTCGTTTGGCTACACCACCATCTGGAGTTGAATTTTGTACATTTAGCATTGTACTCGTTAGCAAATCTATCGATATCATATGGACCCCATTTCGAATCCAAGTATCCGAATATCTCATCTGTGATAAACCAATCATCACTATCTCCTCTCCTACTTAAATTATCAGCTTTGCAATTTGTTTCTCTCCTTATCCATACTGGATCTACAGTAATATTGCTAGATTCACATTTATTATGAATACTGATAGCCTGTTCTTGCAATTCACTCTTCTTACTGCCCTTCTTTAGTATAGACACAACATTCTTATTGTCTGTGTTCAACTGAACATTCTGCCCCTTCAGTTCTCTTTCAAATGAAAACAAAGTTCGTTTCATGGCTTCTAATTCTCTCCAAGTGGAGCTCTTAACGGCTTCTACGTTTGACCAACTGCCCACAAGCTCTAAATCTTCTTTCTCGGCTACAAATCCGCCAAAACCTGTTTCAGAAGCATCTGTAAACATGGTATATGCGACAAACGGCAACCTCTTTATCTCTATCCCGTTTATTCTTTCAACATGGTGCAACCAGAATTTCAATTCGTCTTTTGCTTCTCTTCCGACCTTTATCGGTGCCTGCCAACTGGCCTTCGTGTTCAGACTGTTACAAATATTCCTTGTTCTTATTTGAACTATTTGACCCATTGCGGTGTGCATTGAGCTAATTTGACCTGCTACTCTAGCCAATTCCTTCACATGCACTATGTCGTTATTACTTTGCATCCTGTCTAATAGATTCTCTATGTTCTTCTTCAACTTCCCCACTCTTCTCTGAGAGATATACACTTTGTTTTCTGAGGTTACCCAATCTAATCCCAACCACGTCTGTCTCGTTGTGGGATTCCAATTGCATTTTTCCTCCGCTATTAGAAAACCCAACTGTTTTAACTCTTCCCTGATCTGTCTGCTTAGTGTAATAGCAGACATCCTATCTTTGCAAATTACCAAGCCATCATCCAAATACATAATCACATTATTTCCCTGCGATCTCCAATGAGCAATTACAGGCCTTGTCAATTTTGTGAAAATATAACCTGCTGTGGAAATACCAAATGGTAGAACATTGAATATGAAATATCTCTTTTGATCTTCGTAATCCCAAGAGAAACCTAGATAGGTTCTGTGTTCTCTGAATATCTCAACATGATGGTAAGCAGATTTCAAGTCAAAAGTGAACATATAATCATCTTCTTCTATCATTTCCTTTGCTATATCCTCACCTTCATATCTTACCTTTTGCTTAAAAAGATGTGGATTTATGTTTCTACAATCCAGAACTAATCTCGGTTTTTCTTTGTTTCCTGCAACTGTCAGTGGATTTATTACTTCAGGTTTTTGGAAAACTTCCGTAACACATCCTTTCCTTGTTAGATTCTGTATTTCCTTTCCTACAAATTCTGCGTTTTGAATAGCAGACCTATTATTCTTACTTTCGGTTTTCTTGGGGCGAGTTATGAATGGTATTTTATACCCTTCAGAAATGATATCCAATATGAATTCGTTAGTTCCGATTTCTTTCCATTTATCTTTTGCCGATTTAAGCCTTCCAACCGGAGTAACAACTTTGCAATTCTTTTCAGAATTTAGCCTTGACTCTGTGGAGTCATTCTTGTCTGCAAATGCATTCCTCTTATGAACCTTCATATCATTCAACTGAATATCAAATGAATTTTTACTTATCTTTTCATTTCTTGCTTCTCTGCTTGATGCCAGCTCCCTGCATTCGAACCTCCAATGCCCGAATTTACCACAGGCGAAGCATGCTCCCGTTTTCCTCTTGAAATCCCATCCCTCTGTCTTGGAGCTAGGATTTGACCATGGCCTTGAAGACTGCTGAGATGCTGGTTGACGATCTGTTGGATAGGGACGTATCTGATTGCGTGCAGCTATCTTCCTTCGAGGCGCTTGATTCATCTTGCGTTTTGCTCTGGCCTCCGCCTTCCAGATTCTTTTCTCGTCGTCCGAATCCCGAGCGAGGCTATTGGTTTCATATTCAGAAACTGTAAGCCATCCGAAAGGTGATTGATCAGCAAGCTTGATGATTTTCTGCCTATGCTCTAAAATGTCTTTACCTTCGGCGATTTTGTTCTGTGCTGCCGTAGAAGCTCTGCTCAAATCTGCGTCTTTCTTCAGCAAAGATTCTGCTTCAGACAACTTCTGATAAACCTTGGTATTGCTCTTGTACTGCTCCTCGTTTCCCTCCTTTTTAAACTTGTACGTCGTGTTGGTTATTTCCTCCATCTTTGATAGCTGTACTTCGCTCATAGCCATTTGTGAATCGTTTATGTCCTTCTGGAAATGATTAAGCTTATCTGAAACAAGCGTTTCTAATTTATCCAGTAATGTATTCTGTGAATCCCTCACTTCGCCGCGGACAAGCTCGGCAATGTCCATCGGCTCCATCGTATAGTCGCTGTCGCTCCTGGCTCGGTCCCCGTAGTCGTGTCGTGTATCTAGTGTCTGACAAAGCTAGAATGGCTACCACGCCCATTTCCCTCTCTTATTATGCCTTTCTGAACATTCCTTTCCTTCTCAAAACAATAACTTACACCTGCCTAAGTTATTCAAACCATCCCGCTTCGCGGAATCGTGGCGTCTCGCCACTCCCATTACGTAATCATTAAACGGATCCGCATATACAACATTTTCCTGCTATACGTTGTACCGCAGGAAAATACAAAGATTTGTGTGTACTTATTAATAAATTCGATGAAATATATTTAGGCTTTGGCATACTCTAAAATAAGATATCAACGACATTCGAGCTACCGTATGTAACATATTTATACCCTGACATATAGGCCGATTTTGTACTGTTTAAATAAGCCGATCATGCTATGAATTTGGTATAGATTGGTGTAGAATACAAAAAAATGTGTTTAATTTGAAACATGAATAATAACAAAATCACTAGATAAAAATATATGAATAAAGGTTTGGTTCAAGTCTGCGTATTGATTCAAATAATTCAAGAGAAACATTTTAGAATTATATGGAAGTTATGATATTCATCTACTCTACTACACTATCAGGTTGTCTTTTTGTTCATAAACTATGTTTTTAGGTTACCGCACATAACACATATTATCATGGCCGCTTGCTTTGCCTATAGTTTAAGATGTGATGAGTCATATCTTTTGAAGGCCAATTAATGTTTGAGTGCTCCATAGAATTTTCATTGTCAGCCACCTCTCTGCCCACACTAACTAAATCTGAAGGACCAGGAAGTTCCCGGAAGTAGGTTTCCCATCCTTTGAGATCAAGATGACCACACTGTAAGATTGACCGTAAAGTAATCGAGTCAACTGAGGGAAGGGAGCATGATGACGACTGTTGTCCTTGGATGAGCTTATGAAATAATTTCTTGTCAGTGGAATTTGCAAATTCTATGTCATGCACTAATTTCATTTTGGTATTTTTTATTACTCATTTCATGCTCATGTCATGCTCGTGTCATGTACTGCATCGAATGCAGAGCTGATTCCGGGAGAGCGCGCATAAGATGACTGCAGCAGTTGATCTGGATTACGGTAAAGAAAGTGACCGCATCGACATACATGACATAAAGAGTATATTTCACAAGCTATAACTCATTACTAAAGCAATATCAGATTTTATCATTTTTCGACAATGGGTTACTCTCATCAAAAGCTTTTAATACAATGATGTACAGCTTGTCATTATTTGAAGGGGGAAGGGTGTTATATAGCTATAATGTGAGTCCGTGCATCAATAGGCCCTATGCATTTATGATCATAATCATGGACAAGCCTTGGCCTTGATTAGTCCTTACCTTACGAGAGATCATGCTTTACTTTTTATAAATTCAATCATGTACGTCACAATGACAATTGCCTACGACAGCGACACTGGAGTGTCGCCCGCTGACTGTGAGTCAGCACATGTATTATATACACCCTAAGGCCATTTTTGTAATATGTAATCAAATTTAATGCATAAATCTTTGTTAAGTGCCAAATAATTGTATTTCAATAGTCAGTATGCGAATTGTATACACTCTGTGTTGTCAGGCAGGACAAGCCATAATGTTTGTCCTACCTAGCAACAACTAATGTATGCAATTTGTATTCTGTTGAAATACAATTATGTATATGTTGACTTTTTTCAAAGTCTAATACATACCAAAATATGCTAATAGTTAATTTTCATTGGATTTAAAAACTAAATATAGTCTATACTATAATTTTATATTAAGATATTATAAATATGCAACAGCGTTTTATTGAACAAACAGCAAAGCAAAACAAAACAAACCGTTCATTCATTACAAGGACACCAAATACTTTGTATGTTATACATATTCTTACTCGTTCTTTGTTGCTGTTATGAGTTTAGGTTCATGATTTTGTTATTTTTTGTTTAACTATTGTTTCTTATTATGTTTAACAAGGCCTCATGGAAGACCACTATTATTGATGAAAATGAGTTACCCTATCTAAATATCAGAAATAAATAAATAAATAAATAAATTTGTAACAGGTGGATGAAATAATTTGTAACATGGCACTTACCCGGTAACAAAGATATATGCATTAAATTTTAATACTTAACAAAAATGGTCTATTCTAGCTCCACTGACCATAACTGTAGTAATGTAGCATTGAGCATCGTTCGTAATAATTTCACAAGCATGTTTTCTTTGTGGAATAGTTTCACTTATGATTTATTTATACATCTGCATATCCTTCTTTACATTACATAGTTTGAATATAATATAGAAACAAGTACAAGCAAAACATAATACTAGCTATGAACACAATACATTTGGATAAATAGAGGTGTTGTGGTCCAGTGGATAAGTCTCCGGACCTTACCGTCTCCTCCGGACAAGGTAAGGGATTTGAATCTTAGTTGACTAACGTCCTTTGGCAAGACGTTAATTATATTTGCTTAATATCAATCTGTTAAGTCTAGATATAAAAACCAGGGAAACGCTCTCGGCGGTCTCGCCTGCATTACGCAATTCTATATGATGAAAAATTGAGGTTGGGACATTATTTATAGAAAGGGTGGCCATTAGCAGGCCCCCAAAAAATGAAATCCTCTGAATATAATCAGCATTTTGAAGTGAATATTGACTATGAATCATCAGAAAAATTATTTATTGTAATTTGTACCAAGATTGATAACTTTAATGGAATATGAATAATTAAAAAAAATTGATTCTCATATTAAGTTGTGAAAACATAATCCCAAGTCTACTGACCTAAAATGACCCTAGACCTTGACTTTGTGACCTGGAATTATGTCATGTGATTTGTGATACTTGATAACCCTTGTGTACAAGTTTCATGGAATTTGAACACTTTTGAAATTATGCTAAAAATTAAAAATCTTGATGTTGATGCCACAACAAAGTCTAAGTTTGCAGACCTGAAATTACATTTGACCTTGACTTTGTCACCTACAAGACTTATAACATGATTGATGATACTTGATACCCCCTATGTTCGAGTTTCATGGAATAGGAATGTATATATATACTTTCAAAATTATGATAAAAAATCAAAATCTTAACCTGATGCCACAACAAATTCTAAGTTTGTTGACCGGAAATGACCTTTGACCTTGACTTTGTGACCTGAAATTCTCCTCACATGATCGGGGATACTTGATGACCATTTAGTCCGAGTTTCATTGAATAAGAACTTATATACTTTCAAAATTATATTAAAAATTCAAAAACTTTACCTCAGGTTAAGTTTTTGATGTTAACGCCGCGGCCACCGGAAAAGCGGCGCCTATGTCTGGCTTTTTGCTACGCAGGCGAGACAAAAACGGGGGAGAAAGTTTTTGTACAAAAAGTGGTACAAAATCGGCTCAATCTCCCCCCTTGTGCAAGCCGTATGGGTTACCGTCTGTGTATGTTATGGGGAACGTTGACAAATGTCAGTTTGATTAAAGAATGACCCATACTAGACGGTTATTTCTGTCTCAACCCAGACATGCCGTGTCAGGACAGGTTGTGTATCTGGACTAGCCACTAAGTGATGATGTAAAATATGATACAGATATCACATCACTTAGCCCGGCTTAATTAGTAACTTAGTTAAGGCTAATCTCGACAGTTGATTCAAAACGTTTTTTGAAGAATGCAATATTTCATACATATTTTAAAAATAATGGTATAAAATATCATAAAGATTAAAGGATGAAATTTATGAGGGTTAGTGTTATTTGATGCATACATTTCGTTAAATCCATCGACACTCAACCCCCATGACCCATCAGACAACAACTGACCCCCATCATATAACAGCCAACGAGGAACTATAGTACTAGTAGTAGGTCTAGTACCGTTAGAAATACGTCAGTAGTAGTACTAGACTACTACTATAGTACTAGCAGTAGTATAACATCATTTACTTACCTTGTTTCAGTCGATCTGATCAGGTTTCCAAAGACAGCATGTCGTCGACAGACTTATCTACATCTACTGCCACTGAAGAAAGATCTTAAAATGTATTAATTAAGATCATGCAATCACTGAATCTAACTAGGAAGCAAGGTGCCGTGGCGTGGCTAACGTGCAAATTCCTGGCAGAAAAATGGCGATTGTACGATTGAGCGGGGCGGGTCGTCGGATATAGACTCCGATAGCTCTATACAAAACAAGAAACTGAGCGAATGAAAGGGGAATCCCCTGTTGCGCAATTCGTTTTCTTTTCTTTTTTCTTACCAATACTAGGCAATACAGCCTATTCTATATAGTCATTTCAGCAAGATGATCTTCTACTGTCTATTGCCCAGCGTTGACCAGACGGCCAACCTCTTTTGACGCGTATCAGGACAATTACCCCCTGGGCAATCACCCCCGGAAAATTACCCCCCGGAAAACTACCCCCCAAGGACAATTACCCCCTGGAAATTTACCCCCCGGAGAATTACCCCCCGAGGACAATTACCCCCCAAGGACAATTACCTCCGGAAAATTACCCCCCGGAGAATTACCCCCCGAGGACAATTACCCCCCAAGAACAATCACCCCCCGGAAAATTACCCCCCCGGAGAATTACCCCCGAGGACAACTACCCCCGAGGACAATTACCCCCCGAGGACAATTACCCTCGAGGACAACTACCCCCGAGGACAATTACCACCCGAGGACAACTACCCCCCGAGGACAATTACCCCCGAGGACAACTACCCCCGAGGACAATTACTACCCGAGGACAGCTACCCCCCCCCCCCGAGGACACCCCCCCCCCCCCCCTCGAAACACCATTACCGCGGCCCGAGGACAATTACACCCAGGGAATTTGTAACACTGTGACGTATAATGCGAGCTCCTCTTCAAAATGCTATTTAGAGAAAATGTCATGAACTTTCATTTTCTTAGTTATTTATGACGGAATAGATTTGTTTCGTACAGGGGTTGTGTATAAATTATATTTATATTCGTAGCTCACATTCAAAGCCCTCGTACCCATCTGCCAAATCTTTTTGCTTGACGTACATGTATCCTCCTAGGAGGAGATTTCACCCACCCCTCTCGCTCTGTATCCATTCCACCTTTGTGAAGTTTGACTTAATATGCCACGTGTATTGAATCAAATTCAATTGCCAGAAGACGCATGTATAAAATCGAATTCAATTGCCAGAAGACGCATGTATCAAATCAAAGTACGGAATTTACATGTCTTAGAAATTTAACAATACATTGCGCGCAGATGAGTACGCGTTAATACAGCTAGTCTCCCCAAAAATAGCCCAACAAAGAAATTAGGATGTAAGATATCATTATTTATGCATCCTCTGTAACTTTTCTAATCAGCTGATCGTATATTTGTCTTTGTATGTATAATGGGCCCTCATCCATGATCTATTCCAAAATTAAGGTTCTCTTCATGTTTATAAATGTAATGTAATATAATATATATATATATATATATTTCTGTTGTCATGGTGAACTAAAATATGTTTTCTTGTACTGTAATTTATTTTGAAATAAAAATTGCCTTCAAGTTAAATATATGGTATGTACGGTGCCATATTAAAAGAAAATAAGTATCCGCACTTGGGTATATTTATCTCAATGATTTTGTAATTCCAGAGCAGCGTTTTTTCAACTGGGGTGCCGCAAGAGAATGTTAGTTACATGACAATTTTTTTTGGCAAACGTTGATTTTGTGAAAAACAAATATCAGAAACGGGTAGAGTATTTATTTTCATGAGAAAATAAAATGTAAACAAATAATAAAATGTCTTTCTTCCTTGCTCACTGACAATATTTTGCGAATATATATCTTTTATTTCGACATCACATTGTTACCACACTCATCACAATTATAAACATGATGAATCAAGGCAACGAGAGGCCCGAATATCCTCATATTCGTGTATCAAGGTCATGACCGAATATTTCACTTTATATTCGTGTACATTCGGCGGTGAGGCGCCCGCATACCTTAAATCTGTGCTAGTGTGTTGATTACAACATTATGTTTTACCATTTTGAAAATGTCTTGTCCTTGTTTTTCTTGCTCGTTCACTAAATCAAGAAACAAATGTGCCCATACGTGTGTACATAGCACTTGACGAGTGCCAGAGTGATGCAAAATAAATAGTTTGTGAAGAATTTAAGATTGGGCGAAACTTTTCATTTCTTAAGAGGGCATCGTGTCGAACAAAAAGTTGTAATAACGCTGCACAAGAGAAATCCTTCGTAGAAAACAGCAACCACAGTGTTGTTGCATAGATTATAATAGATTGAAATATAGTGTAAATATGTAATATTTTCTTAAGGTGGGGGTAGTGTTAGGATTCAACCTTTCCCCTCAATGCTACCCGCTTATTGTTATGTAGATAACAGAATTGGGTTGAATGCATTACGTAGTTAGGCTCCACTGCACTCTACATACATGCACATGTAGCTCCAACAGGTGGTGCATAGCTATAGTGGGTGGGTTGCCTTACTTTGCAGTGTAGTGTCACTATCTGCACACAAGTCATACAGGCAGGACCTATGGGTTGGAGGTGGATGAAAGTTGTTTCATAGGACCTATGGGTTGGAGGAGAATGAAAGTTGTTTCATAGCATTTTGCGCTGCAAGTCCAATAATATTTCCATAGAGAGTCACGATCACCAGAACCGACATTGAGGCCTGCCCCGATTTTCTGCATTTCAGTCAACCAGTCAAACTGTAAGTTTAATCCAAGTTTAATCCATATTTGTATTACCTTTTTATAATGATACATTGGGCGTGTTCATTTGTCATTGAGACAGTCAAGGTCACAAGTGAACCTTGGAATTAGGGATTAATAATGAAGACTGCAAATCATTTCTCCTAAAGTAATAATGTAACTCTTTATACATTATTTTGTTCATTTCTGAATAATAAATGAAAGTACATGTTCGCAGGATGTGCACTCACTAATTCAGACTCTTTCGAATGTTGAAAGGATATTTGTAATGCAATGTAAATCATTATGATAGAAGCCTTTTCTGTAATGTATTTTATTGTATTGCCTGATGATGATTATAGTCTCGTTAAAAGATATTAAGTAGATGATGAATAATTTAGTATTATTCCGTAGACTATTAATAGCCTGGGTTAACGTTAATTTTTAGATGGTGTTCCGGCTAGGACGTACAGAGCAAGTCCTGTATCCAAGTTCATGCCACAATGGGTGGATCTCTACCTGTATAGCTGTAACGACTACGGAGAGATGAAGGTGCCATTACAGATGGAACAACCCCTTCGTTATACTGGACAAGTTCCAGCAACAGTAACAGCTATGGTTTCTTTATTCCCATGAACAATATTTTATTATCACATCTTGAGTGATTGCATCACTAAAGTGGGTTATTTTATTTATATTTCCAGATGTACGATAAACTTACTACCATTTTCAGTGACGATAGTCTGTACAAATGTGTTACTTTGTGACAGCTTAGAATACAACCTCAGGGTTGAGTTCAATATATTCTTTATATCTTTATATGCATTTCTATTGTGATGAGAAGTAAAGTAATAAAGATAAGAAGAAGATGATATCCTTTGATACACTTTAACAGAACTTGAATTCGTTGTTTATTGTGTAAATTTCCCTGTGAGATGATAAGAGAGTTAACTAGATCACGAATTAAAGTCACCTGAGTTTACCCAGTTGTGGTGTTTTTGTTGGTGGTATAGAGATTCGAATAAATCATTTTTATTGGGACGATTTGCCATTAGGTTTTTCCAGAGCATTTGCCTTATTTAGTTTATCTCTGGTTTTTTCAACCTAGGGAATCGGTCCGGGTGTGGGGCAAAAAGGCAAAGCCCCATGGAGGTTACGGATCAAAGCAGATCAAATTTAATATTTTGCAACGTTTTATACAACGTCAGTTTATACTTTAATAGGTGTGAACGTTGACGATTGAGATTGAAATTATGCAATGTTAAGAATATTTACGTTTGATATTTTTATTTTAAAAATGAAGAATGAGCTTAAAAACTGAAATTATTTTGATGTTCAAAATTATATAATAAGATTGTTCAAGATTGTTCAAAAAGATACAATTTGAATAAAAGCTGGCTTGGTCGGTCTGGCAAGTTTTCCAGGTCGGTCTGGCAAGCTTTCCCATAAAGTTTGATATTGATGTAATCTGTGAGTCATTATCTTAGTAATGAAAGGATGAGAATATACGCCAGTTTATGGTTGCAGTCTGAGCATGAGCAGATAAAGGTCATTTGTACCACTAAAAAGGTAAAACCCACAGAGATGAGATACGCAGGTGGAAGTATTCTTTTCAAGAGGGCAAACAAAAGGTATTCATGAAGCACATCTAGGACGTTGGCAGTTATTATTCTAAGATGCTCAAAGTGGAACTTCTCCATGTGTAAAAGATTTGTGGATATTTGGGGTCATTTGTACCATGTGCTATCTGTAAACTCCCTAGTGGTACGCTGATTTGGGCAAAACATTGACCTAAAGGGGGCGCTAGAGCCATAAGAGGAGATGGGCTGGGTTGATTAATTGTACGGTTATTAGTTTGACTTGGTATCTAAAAAGTTAAATAGCATTAATTATGTTTCCAATAGTATGCCGGGAAGCGTCATTTTTTTCTGCGGCACAGATTGGGCCTTTTTTTTTTTTTTTTTTTTTAAAGAGGTCTCGATTTAATAACCCTAACCCTAACCCTAACCCTAAACTTTCCCATAGGCTCAACACGCACCTAACCCCAATCTGTGCCGCCGAAAAAATAACGCTGCCGGGAACGGGTAAACAACCCCTGGTCTTGAATTCCTGTATTAGATTAAAGTGTTCATTTCGATAAGCACATTGGAAATGAATTCCTGCATTAAAGGCACAATGTCCCATTTGCAGGCCAAAAAAATGAAAAGGTTAATTTCCAACGGCATTTGAAAGATAATACTATTTTAGAACTTCCCTAAAAAAAAAGGGGGGGGGGCTTGAAAATGTCTTTAAGTGGGAAAATAACGACTATTAGTTGTTGAATCGACTTTCTATAGAGCCAGTATTAAGTAATAGTCTGATTTTCAGACCATTTTACCGAGTGGTTGTACGTTTTAAGCTGCGCAAAGATTCAATCAGTTTAATTTTGGCCATTACAAGAAGTGGGTTATTGATGTAGAAAATGCTCATGTACCCTTTACCAGGGATGTGTGACACATACCCCTGCCTTTACAGCTCATTTTATGTATGTTATTACCAAAGAAGAAAAAAGCCAGTCAGTCACTCAATAGTGTCTGACAGTGAAGTCTAGCAAGTAAACGGGTTTCCTTGCATAATTTGAATATTAGGACACTGCTAACGTTTAAATTTCACCGATAGGACATACACGACATATTCATAATTCCTGCAAAGTTCTACAGAATTTGATGTTGGCTGCAAAAGGGAAATATAGTATCTTTGAGATGTACAGGTGTTCATTTCCGATAAACACGATAGACAATAGACTGTTTTTCCGGGGACCTGACATTCTCGCGAAGAGATAGACTCGTCCCATTTTTGTCGGTGACTAGTCACTCTTATCTATTATGCTTTGTCATTGGTTATAATTAATTAAATGTATAACTCCTCTCTTCATTGGTCGGATGACCTAAGGGTAATTTATATATCCTATCTTGTAATCGGTTGTCTTCGTAAGGGTCCTCCTGGTTGGCTGGTAATATTATGTGATATCTAAGCCTCGTCGGGTGCCAGAGTATTTAAATGCCACGTGCGAGATTTTGCAGTTGAGTTTATTTGAGTTTTATTTCATTCCGTTATCATGTTTAGGATGTGCTGCTAGTTTTACTGTCTACAGAGCCGCCCAGCGTCTGAGAGAATCAGCTAGTTTGAAATGTTCTAAAATAATTAATCTTCGTTTGTAACTACTGGAGCTTCGGCTGACTTTTATAAATAATAAAGTGGACTTCAACTGTATATCCGACCGATATCCGAGCTTCTTTCGTTTTCATTTTGTTTCTGAACTTTTCGTCACGACCCATTTACGGGCCCGTTACACTATTATTGCAGCATGAGCTAAATCCAGGATTTTGTTTCAGAATCCGAGACCAAGTTACCAAATCCCTTTAAAGGTTCTAACTTCGATTGTTAAACACAATGGCCCGAATTCACATTTAATTCGGGCCTAAGTTTGTTTGAGGGTTAAAAAGAAAAAGAAAAACTATAACGCTCGTTTATTAGATAATGCCACTGATTGCTCCTTTGTGTTTTTAAAATGTTTTCTCTCTTCCTTTCTCTTTCACTATCTTTCACTATAACCCCTCTCCCGCCCCTCCCCTCTCTCTTTCTATCTATCGTTTAGGTCTCTACTCATCTCTCTCTCTCTCTCATTCACCACCATTCCGTTTGTTTCTGTCCCGGTATGTGGCTCCCTCTCTCTTTCTAGTTCATGTCCCATTCCTCCATATTTTTGTCCCGGGAGCGTTATTTTTTCTGCGGCACAGATTGGGGTTAGGTGCGTGTTGAGCCTTCGGGAAAGTTTAGGGTTAGGGTTAGGGTTAGGCCAGGGTTAAATCAAGACCTCTTTTAAAAAAAAGCCACAATCTGTGCCGCAGAAAAAAATGACGCGTCCCGGGATATCTCCCTTTTTTCTGCTCCTCTCACTGAATCCCTTTACTCCCCTTTCTTCTCAGTCTCTCTACAATCATTAATGTTCTTATCTCTTTTTATCACCCTCTTACCGTTTTTCCTGCTCGTTCTCTCTCAAACCCCACCTCAACCTCCTTCCCAATTATCACTCATTGCAGGTATCTCTCTCTATTTGCCCCCCCCCCCCCACCCCCTTTCCCTTCATCACCCAAATTCTTCGTATCTCTCTTCATCAACATTACTCTCTCTCTCTCTCTCTCTCTCTCTCTCTCATCCCGCCCCATCTCCTTTGTGACCCCTTCTCACTATTTCTCTATCTTCTCACTCAGTCTCCCTCCAAAGTAATCTAGCGATCACCTATTCCTATGCTGTCACTGGCTATTATTTTCGGTTTAATTCCCCTTTTCTTGATATTTCTCTCACTCATCTTTTTAAATTCTCGTATGTTTTTCTTAGCATCTCTCTTTTCAGCTCCTTATGTTTTTCTTGCTCACTCCCTTTTGAAACTCATCTCCCTCTCTTTCCCTCACTAGCCCCCTCCCGGTCCTTTTCTCTCTTTTATCGTCTTCCCATGTCTCTTCTAGATTTCACATCAGACGAAGAGACCAGAGATACAGAAGATATATTTAAATCTTCTTTGTTTATCATGACTTCTTATGACATTCGTATAAGTATGAATATATTATGTATTGTTCATTCACTGGTTGATACAAGTAACACAATATAAACTACACATAACGAGGCAAAATATATACTTAACACACAAAGTACTTGAGTTATATCGTCATACTTACAATCGATTCCATCAGAAAGGTTATCAGCAAAATCAGCTTGTCAGTATTATTTTCATTATTATATTATTTACAGTAGTTACCTACCTACTTACTCACTACATGTTATTACTAATTATGCAATATTATGTATCAAAATATTACATTCAGTGACATCAAGTGTGGCTACATCATATTGTGTTATAGACAATCCAGTACAAACAGTGACATCAATAAAGTGTGGCTATATCATATTGTGTTATAGACAATCCAGTACATTCAGTGACATCAATAAAGTGTGGCTACATCATATTGTGTTATAGACAATCCAGTACATTCAGTGGCATCAATAAAGTGTGGCTACATCATATTGTGTTATAGACAATCCAGTACATTTGTGGCTTACTGATTATTTAGATACATGTATGAAATCTAAGTATTGGCATTGTAAGTGCACAAGTGGGAATTCTAGCAAAGATACAGGGGAGGGAAGAGAGAGAGAGAGATATAGAAGATAAAGAGAGATATAGAATATAAAGAGAGATATAGAAGATAAAGAGAGATGGAGAGAGAAAGAAAGAGAGAGAGAAAGTGAGGGGTAGAGAGCGAGAGAAAGTGAGGGAGGGGGTTGAGAAAGAGAAGAAAGGGAGAGAGAGAGAGATGACAAATCTGTACACTGTTGTACATTTACAAGGTAACTTCATGATGGTGAAACTCGTCTTGCTTTGGAGTTGAACAGATGGATAGGGAGTTAGGGACAAAGGATCGTCAGAAACATGCAGTTGAGTTTGTGGGTGCACACAGGTGTATTCCTGATCTGTTTTAGTTTAGAAAGGATATTATTCTGGTACAGATCTTCGATTGATGGTAAATTGACATTGCGGCTATGATGAGGCCGTACGTAGGGTGGCAGGAATTCTGAATAAACTACAATGAAATGCATGGAATATATGTTTTTATAAAATTGTGGGTATTTTGCAAACGTTTGGAGTCAAGGCCCTCTTGATTACTTTTAGGTTGCCAGATGCATGCTGCTGAGACAATGCAAACAATGGGCAACTCATAGATATAGAAGAGATGTGCACAGTCTAATTCACTTTTGCATGCATTGATCATGCAAAATAAGGTTGTGTATATAAAAATATGTTAAGCGTCACGTGACACCATTTAAGCTTGTATACAGGATACTCACTAACAAATACGCCATCATAAAACTACAACTTGCAAGTTCTTTTGTCTCCTTTGTACATCAAAGTGGTTACAAATCTAAAGCATTGCAAACTTTATTTCAATAATACATGATCATCCAATATACAAAAACCTGTTTAGTACATCCATTTGCATGACATAATTCAGAATAACTAACAGATCTGAGCGATTCGCATTGTCTATTATGAAAATCAAAGTGGATTATAAAAATGACATCACTTAATCAGAAGAAAATGGTGATTAAAAGGCAAGGTAACAGAATGCTTATGAGAGTACTATACACGTATATGGTTGTAGCTTATAAGCCAATAAGGAATGTAAACTTACTCAAATATAACTTACTAAAGTATGGCAAACATATACAAGTTCAAAATATACATGTATCATACAATTGCATAATCATAATCAAAATGATGCGAAGAAAAACCTGGAATATGTATCATAGACATTATTGTAATCCAGTACTACCGGTAATACAATTAGAATAAACTTGTATCGAACAATTATAGTTGCATATTTACATGTACACTGGAATGATGTCAAGAAAATCCTGGAAAATATTTCCTCAAATGGATTTATCATATAGTACTGTTGAATGTTGAATGTTGAATATACAAACAATGATCCTTGTCAAATTAAATATTACACTGATAACTTAGGCATGTTACATTGAAAAAAGAGACTTAATAATATAGCAGCATATTTACACAAACAATAATCCACATCAGACAAATTAAATGTTACACTGATAATTCAGGCCTATGACATACACCCTTACGAGAGTTCTCAACCATAATACTGAGTTCATAGCATGCATGATCATAGCGGAATAAACTAGATGGAACTTTGACTGCACGCAGTTGAATATGATAACTCCACCATAGAGCGATTCTACAAACCAAAACAGAAGCAATTAATTTCTAACATTCAAATTTGATTGTAATCCATTAATGTTCTCAGAATATCATGATTACAAGCTTTTTTTAATAAATATGGCTCTGCAAGATACATGTATGTCCTGGGTTTGATAGTCATCCATCTATTGGTTCTAATGATAATGCATTCACAAGCTATTTTAGCATACATAATGAGCCCCATGACCTTTGACTTCATGACCCTAAAATCTAATCAGTTCACTGGCTTTGCAAGATACATACATTACCCAAGTTTGGTGGAATCCATCAATCGGTTCTTGAGAGGAGTTTTTTAAATGTCTATTTATTCTAATGATAATGCGATCACAATCTATTGTTGCATAGATAATGAGCCCTATAAATTGTTACCTTTGACCTCATGACCCCCAAATCTAATCAATTCATTGGCTCTGCAAGATACATACATGTCCTGAGTTTGATGATAATCCCTCCATTGAGAATGTGATCATAAGCTATTTTTGCAAACATAATGAGCCCTGTGACCTTTGACCTTGTGACCCCATAATATAATCAGTTCATTGGCTCTGCAAGATACATACATTACCCAAGTTTGGCGGAATACATCAATTGGTTCTTGAGATAACGCAACCACGAGAACGGGACATACAGATGGACGGACAACCCCAAAAAATAATGCCTCCGGCTACTTCGTTGCGAAGGCATACAAATGACCCACTATTGAGAGTATTTCAAAAAACATTTACCACACAACATAACCCCTATTTGCATTAACTAGGTACACAATGGGCTCTTGATACTACTCTGTTTTGGGCTTATTGAGTACACATTCTCTAAACGTATTCTATTATTGGATCACTTTCTACATAGGCCATTCACATGTTTTTTAACATTGTGACAATATATTATGTTCTCTTTCTCGTAAAAATGATACACTTACTCCACATAGTGGACTGTACTCATCAATGTGAAAAAGAAGAAAACAGCATTTTTTTTACAAATATCAAACATTTGGAAACATTGCTGAAAGTTAACCCTTTTTAACCCGAATTTCTTGCTATCACTCCAGGGCTCAAAGCTAACAGGCTAGCTGGGACACATGGACGCCCAAAATCCATGTCCGGACACCCCCGTATTTGGAATTTTTTACTTAGCGCTTATGTATACAGACTGTAGAAAGTTAAATCTGGATCTCCTTTCCAAAAAAAAACTAGTGTGGAGCCCTATAAGATACATACACAAAGTCAAGATGAAGTGTTAAAAGAATACTGTCTTATTCTACAGTACCATGGCAACTAGACTTCTTTGATTGCTTCTCTGGAATTTCATGAACATCCTGTGGAGCTCTTGACTGAGTACAAGGAGCTTGCCTCTTGCAAGGCCTGCTCTGACTGCTACTGCATTCTCTGTGTGTCTGAGAAAATTGACATACAGTATCTGATGTATTGCTAACATGCTGTTGACGGTGGTCTGATGAGGGTAGTGTCCATCCTGGAGAGTGTACATCACCCATGGGTTGCTGTAGAGGGTCAGCCAAGTTTTCTGAGACATTTGAGTTGGCAGAGCCATCCAAGTCACTTGAGCAGTCCAAGTCCGAGCTGTAAAGGAAACATATTTTTTCTTATTATCTGAACGAAAGATGAGAAATTACTATTGGTATTATTAAAAGTACCAGTCTCAAGAAACATTTTGATTAGTGAATGAGGAAGAAAAAAGAAAGAAGAGACTACAGTGTAACCAAAATATCAAGAACCCACAAAAAACCATGACCACAAACAAATCTACAAATTTAAGGTTGAAAGCAATTTGCAGTAGAGGTGTCATGGTTAAGTGGATATGTCACCGGACGATCACAAGGTCCGCGGGTCGAGTCCCACCGCGGCACTAATGTCCCTTGTCAAGACATTATTCTACATTTGCCACACTCAACCCAGGTGAGGTAAATGGGTACCTGGTAGGATTATTCCTTCAAATGCACTGTGCGCTGATAACAGCTACTGGAGCTAAAACTAGAATAATAATTCCCAAAGCTCTTTGGAAGCGCATAGAGACTTTTTATATTAAAGGCTCTTTGTTTCTATATACTACCATTCATAAAATGTATACAAACTATTATCTGATTTTTTTTTCTTTCAAATCACATTTATTGTACTGACCTTTGCAAACATGTGATGAAGTGAAGAAATGAGTTTTAGTCATACCGGAGCTAAAGCTAGGGTAATAATTTCCAAAGCTCTTTGGAAGCACTTAAGAGACTTTTTATACTAAAGGTTCTTTATATTGTTTCTATATACCACCATTCATAAAAAGTATACAAACTGTTATCTGATTTTTATTTTACAAATCACATATACTGTACTGACCTCTCATAAAATGTGAGGGTGTGAAGAAATGAGTTCAAGTCATCTTGAGCAACTCCATTCAACCTGAAGTTTCCCTTCCTGATCTGAGGAAAACAACCCTGTAACATATAACAGCAACATTGCTTGTAAACCTTATAACAGTTTCAAGTAAGTGGATGTATTTAATTCTGGCACATAATCTATTTTCTTGGGAATATACACTCAAGAGCTACAGTAACATCCCATAGAAATTAAATTGAAATGAAAAAGAAGTATTGAGAATTTAAAAAAGCTAGAGTAAGAAAAGTTTGAGCAAGAGATTTACCAAAATTTCAAAAAGAAATTGATCCAATCCATACTGCAATTTTATGAAAAATGTTATATTAATAATAGAGGTAGTTTTACTGTAGTAGTACTGGCAGTAGAATCCAATATAGCAGTAGTAAGTGATATATGGTATCGACATCAAGTAAATAAAACACAAAAAAATACCTGTTAGAAAAGATTCTTTATCATTTTTCACAAACTATTAGTGGATCAGAGAAAACAACAGAGTACAGAGGAGCATTACTTTAACGATTCAACCCTAAAATGGCTTGGGTGGGTGGAAGCTGTCTCCTTTCCTGTAAGCAATGTGTTTGAGAATAATTTATTTCCAAGATCTGTCCTAACTTAACCCTATATAGCTTGGGGGGGGGGTACATTTTCCCTGATAATTTGTGAATGCAAACAAGCGCTGAAATTTTATGACTTTTTTTCGAATCTTGCGAATCTTTTGAAACATTTTCTTTGAAATTCGGACATACGGTTACAAATTCATGTGACCTTGTGTTTTGGCATGTCGGCCCGAAAATTGCTCATTTTCCTGATTTGCGTATCATTTTTCCAAAAAAAGAGATAAAACATTGGTTATTTGGTCTTGTTTATAGTTTAGGGAGTTTGTTAGTTTGTTTGTTTGTTTTTGTGTTTTTTTTTTTTTTTTGGGGGGGGGGGGTCACAATAGTTTAGAAATGAAATAAAACAACAAAAATAATAAAATGCTTGATCTAAAAAAACAAAGAAATACATAAGTAATTATCAAAACAATAGATAACATAAGGAATGACCTGGCTCTTCCAATTTGTGTTGTATTATTATTTTAAATGGTCTAAAGAATATATGTTGTGAAAACGAATGTTTGAATATTAAGAATATATGATTTATATGTAAAAATGGGAATGTTATGGCCTTAATTGCATAAATTACCATAAATATGCAAATGAGTGAATTTTTCAAAAAATTGAACTTATCCTAGTACTCTATACACTTCACTTGACATGCATGCACATTTTTGCAGCGATCGGCCATTTATCGACCAAGATCTTGCCCCCCCCCCCCCCCCAGGCTATGTAGTTTCAAAATAGCCCAGGCTAGTCACCTACCGGTATTGTAATATAGGGTTAACAGCCAAGAATCTTGTGCATCTTTGATACTAAATTTATAGAATTTAACATCGCTTACTGTGCAGCATCACAGCCAAAATAGACATTTACCTATATGTAATGTACACTATCTCTGATAAGGGCGCCATCATACATCTTAGGGAATAGAACAAGGATAAAGAGCTCCTGCTTTTTGTACCTAAATTTCTACTTTCTTTATCGATCTTCCTGCTACCATTGATTTTGAATAACAATGAAGCGATGTTCTTCACGATAATATGCTTTTTGAATTGAGAGACATACGGATTGAACAGGTTTTGATGGTTTGTTTGCTTCACGCTCACACATGATACACATACCTGTATGGATGATGCCTTTGCTACCAATGTAGAGGAGAACTCCATAATCAGATCCTGTCTAAAGAGTCTCAGGTCAGTCAGGTTTGGCATAGAACACATCGCTTCTGCTAGGTGATGTAATGAGGCTGGTTGGAGATCCTGGATATCGAATGTCTGAAAAGTCTGGATCTGCATTGTTTGCCAATATAGTAATAAGCAGCTCATCTATAAACACATCTATTTTAGTTACTAGTTCTAATTTCTCATTGCATTCTTATATTTATCACCAACTGCATGCATAACACAGCTGTATTGATATTCACATTCTTAACAAAGATAACTATATAGGCCCGTATTCTGAAGACGTCTCTAACTTAGTCATGTCTATAGTTAAACAACTGTTTAGTTAGACACGACTTAAACGTGAGGTCGTGTCTAAGTCCTGTCTAACTAAATTTCGTAAAGTTAGACAGGACTTAGACAGGACTTAGACAAGTGTTTAGTTAAACAGGAGTACGGAATACGGGCCATAGAGTTTACAAGAACTAGATGGACCTTCGACTGCACGCAGTCGAAAATGATCCATCCGCCATTGAGCGATTTCACCAACCAAAACAGAAGAAATTTTTAAAATTCATCTTCAATTGTAAACCATTAACAGGTTTTCATGTTGATTACAAGCTTTTTTCAAATACATGTATGACCCTTTGATCTTTGACCTCATGACCCTAAAATCTAATCAGTTCATTGGCTCTGCAAGATACAAACATGTCCTGAGTTTGATAGTATTCCATCTGTCAGTTCTAATGAGAATGCATTCACAAGCTATTTTAGCATACATAATGAACCCCATGACCTTTGACCTCATGACCCCAAAATATAATCAGTTCATCGGCTCTGCAAGTAACATACATGACCTAAGTTTGGCAGGAATCCTAATAACACTGAAATAAATAATACCAAGAAATCTACATCTGCTATTAAAATAGTGAAGGTATTCATAACTCTGGTTTCATGTGCACAAGAAAGCGAAGTCAGGAGGATGTGGCTATTGAACAGTTTTGGTAAATCCATGGAGTTACTAGCCTAGGAGTGGGGACTGGATTAGGGTCAAACGACCCATCCTGTATGCCGCGCTCCCCAAGCGACCATTCCACTAAATTGGATTAATGCCGCCTGGTCGCACCGGTCGTAAATAACATCACATAGCGCATGCGCAAGGTCGGTTGATCAGCCGGAACCGCTGGCATGTGCGGTGCATTGTAAGATATGTTTACAGCTTTCTCGCGTGACGATTACTATTTGGAAGATGACTAATGACTATTCAGCGGCTGACTGAGTCGTTGCAAAATTTTTCCTCAAAAACTGGACAAAATAAAATATGTGCTCTTACCCCCACCCCCCCCCCCACCTTTAAATTGTAAACATAAATGTAAACATCTAGGCATTACCATCGATAATATGCAGGGAGGTGCTCCCTGACATTACCAGTAATAATAATATTAATTTAATAATAATAATATTTAATTTTTATAGGTATAGCGCTTAATACAAATGTCTCTAAGCGCTTTACAAATATACTATTACCCCGGCCATTGGATCAATTATCATTAGACTATTTATATACAAATAGACCTAGATCTAATTGCATATTTGACAACACAATCAACATCATTAATCACCACAAAAGTCAAAGACAATCAATAGACATCACTAGAGTCTAGACATCACAATGGATTTGTAATTGTATTAGAACAGTTGTTTAATAATCATAAAATATAATCCTAACTATCCGCCAAGCTTAGCGCTTATAATTATATGCATGTCATCTCATTCATGCCGTCCCGGCCCAGCTAGCAGCTATAGTTCCTCAACTCGTCCAACACGCACAATAATATTGCCAGGTGAACTGAAACCACACACCAATATATATTAGTGGGACAATAGAAAAATAGTGACACAGCAGATGTTAACAGGTTTCCAATAGGTCATCACAATAACAAGAACGGCCAAGATCGGTGGAGTCATACATCAAAATAAAGAAGAAAATCTCATTTGTCTGCCAAAAAAATGACTTTCATCTGGGGTAGTCTGGGTCTACCACTAATATTACATTGAAATATGAATATAAATGGAACAAAATAAGGACATTTTTCAACAATAATCAGGTCAAAACTCAGCTTGTCGTTTGCCGATTTTCGAGATCTTTGTACCATCTAGAGCTGAATTCTTAGACTACCACGACATCAGAGTGTGTGTCGCATGTGATGAAGCTATCGACATGTGTATAAAGCTAGTCTAGATAAACCACCTATATATTATGACTGGACTGTCGATGTTTCCTCCAAAAGAGGGCCAGTTCAGCACGGCATCGCGCATGGGACATAAAAGTCCGGAGATCGAGACCAGGGTGACCTCGTTGCGTAAGAGGTCGTTTTGTTTTTCGTTGGACCCCTAATCCCTCATAATCCCGCTCTGAGTGATAAGAAAAGCCCTAAGGGCAGAGTGTCCACTCCGGTTAGTAACTCTATGGTAAATCCAAGCCTTTAACCCTTACAGTACTGGGGGGGGGGGGCCTGGGAGGCCCCCCCTCGACATTTTCAAAGATTTCGCTGCAACCGATTGGAATTTTGAATTGTCGTTTCATGACTTTTTTCCCTCAAGTCTTACCCACATTTTGATACCATTTTCGTCGAAATCGGATATACCTGTAAGGTGTTACATAACAATTAGTATGCGCATGTCATCAAAAATATGCTCTAATTGCATATATTCATGTACAAGCAGAAATGTGAATTCATTTCTTCCTAAGTGGGAGATATGAATTGATAGCAAATTGCTTTTATATGTTTCTCAAAGTAACTTGATGTATTTCAGAACAAAAGAATACATTATAAATAAAACAATAGATATAATAAGAAATAAAAAACAATAAAATACAAAAGAAAATAAATATTCGAAAATTGCATCAATTATCATTATTATTTACATCAAAATAACTATTTTATGTTAGAAAAGTAGTGTCATATGAATAATAAGTTTCAATTAACATTCAAAAAGTTGAGTCTGACAATTTTTGTAATGATTCTAGTTCCCTGTATATTTCCAGATTTGATATTCATGAATGCGTATTCAGAATTTATGCAAATTAACCTATGCATTTTTAAATTACCTAAAAATAATGTAACCTCATGAGTTTGAGATGAAGGAAACATTTATTCAATACATTTTCAACATTCTTCACAAGTCTACAGACAAATATGTAGAGTTTTCTGTAAAATGCATAAAATTAGCATTTTGCATAATTAATTAGGCTATAACAACAAAAATTTACATATCAGGAAAAAACTAATTTTACCATCTTGTTCCTTACATAAATATCTACAAATATGCAAATTTTCGCGTTCATCGGACTTTCGACGGCCAAGATCATAGGGAGGGGCCTCCCAGGCCCCCCCCCCCAGTCACGGGGTGCTCAATATAGCCCAGTACAGTAAGGGTTAATAAAATTGGCTCTTAACAAAACTATATGAAATAATTTTCATATCAATCAAACTTGGAAAAGGTTGGATATTGGTTATTGATCAAAACAATTAAATCTTATATCCATGTGAATATCAACTAAATCAGCACATGCCTAGTTTGCTTTCATTCAATATTTCATGACTATTCAAACATATTCGGTGAACAAATTTTAAAAAACAAAAGGGTATTTAGAATAAAAAAGACATGTATACATGTGCATCGTTTCATCATTATTACCCTTTCTTTTTCGATGACACTTTCCATGACATTAACATTAGTTCCAATTTCTGAAATAAAATGGGCTACAATTTTAACTGAACCTGTTCAAGACTGGAAGAAACTTTACACTATTCCTTTAAAATGTTGCCTTTCTAGGAAACTTCGTTATTTTCAGTTCAGAATTGTACATAGAATACTAGGTGTCAACAAGTATCTTCACATTATGGGCATAGCTAATTCTAATTTATGTACATTTTGCTTATCCTCTGTTGAAAGTATTTCGCACTTGTTTTGGGAATGCCCTATTACGCATCAATTCATTCAAGACTTCCAAAGCTCTATTCTAAACCATGAAGTGCTTTTGAATAAAAATTGCTTTTTGTTTGGTTTCCCAGATGGTACGCAATCTATCTTTAAAATTTGTTATTTTATATGCAAAACACTATATATTCTCTGCGAAATACAAACGGGAACGGCTAACTTTGAATTCTTTTAAGATGCTCAAACGTTGTTATGAAGTTGAGCGGGTTCTTTCTATCACACGCAATAAATTCATTGTATTACTTGATAAATGGAGACATGTGCAACTGTTGTAAAATGTTTGTTTTACCGATATGTCACAACATGTACTTTGTTCAAATGTATTGTTTGGTTCTTGCTCAAGAATGATTGAATTAATTTTTCTTTGGAAAAAACAAACAAAAACAAAACATTAGTATACATATACCTGTATGGATGATGCCTTTGCATTCAATGTAGAGTAGAACTCTTCATGGAGAACCCCTCTATCGAGTATCAGGTCAGTCAGGTTTGGCATAGAACACAGTGATTCTGCTAGGTGATGTGATGAGGCTGGTGTTGAAATATAGACACCATGAAGATCGAAAGTCTGGACCTGCATTGTTTGTGAATATAGTTAAACAGCTCATCTATAAACAAATGTATTTTAGTCACTAGTTCTCATCTCTTATATTTATCGTCAACTGCATGCATAACATAGCTGTATTCATATTCACATTCTTAACAAACTATATAGAGTTTATAAGAAAATTTCAATTCTTGTTTAACACTTAAGTTTCTATCATAAGGATGATTATGTTATATATTTTTTCTAAAATATCCTATACATATTCTTTAATAGTCTTCCAACTTGTTTACATTAATAAGACCTACTCTCAACAACACTGAAATAAATAACACCCAGAAATCTTCATTTACTATTTACATAGTGAAGGTTTCATGTGCACAAGAAAGCCAAGTCAGGAGGATGTGGCTATTGTACAGTTTTAGTAAATTTAAGGCTTTATTAGAATTAGCTCTTAAAATAAATAAAATAAATTATTGATCAGAATCTTATACACACATGCCTCGTTTGTTTTCATTCCATATTTCATGACTATTCAAACATGTTCGGTGAATGGATTTTAAAAAAAACAAGAGGGTATTTGGAATTTTAAAAAATGTTTACATGTGCGTTGTTTCATCATTAATACTCTTTCTTTTCTAATGACCCTTTCCATATGATATTGACATTAGTATACAAATACCTGTATGGATGATGCCTTCACTTTCAATGTATAGCAGAACTGCTCAGTGAGATTCCCTGCTATGAGTCTCAGGTTAGTCAGTTTTGGCATAGTACACAGTGCTTCTGCTAGGTAATGTGATGAGGCTGGTGTGGGATATGCCTCATCGCGAAGAGAGAGATTCTGGACCTGCATTGTTTGTGAATATAGTCAAGTGACTCATTTATACATGCATATATTTTATTTATATATATATAGAAAACAGAGGAAATAAAATGAATACAAAATTACAAAATATGAAGTAACAATTTTTTTTTTTTTTGTTCCTATGTACACTGTTGCTCATAACGGTGGAATATTTTTTTCTATCCCAATTTATGGAATTATTTTAAAAATAATTTAAAAATACTAGATCTAAATAATAGTATACAGTCTCAGATATTATTGAATAATAATTTGCCAATATGTGTTTTGCGTGACTGCTAAAGCATGTATATTATGCTACTATGTTTATCAACTAGGGGACCTATGCCCTTAAGTCATAAATGACAGTAATGAGGATTAATGCCTCACAAAAGGGCACTAATATAGCACATCGACACGGTGTTGATCCTGGGGCCTCACAGTTACGAGGCCATTGCTTTGTCACTGAACCATGACTGTACGTAGCGGGGGCTAGGGTAGGGGGCAGTTTCCATAAATTTAAAAAAAAACAGAAAATGCAATAAATATTCAATAATTTATTGCATTTTACCCCGGTCCCCAACATTAAAAAATCCTCTGGACGGCCATGCATTATGGCTCACTGCATGGGCACACTGGTGAAAACTTTTGAAACAAAAAGGCAGAGAGGTTATTGGACCAATGACAATGATTTTGACATCAGCCTTTAGCTTAGGATTTGAAGTCTCTAGATCTGCTCGCCCCAATTTGATACGTTGGCGCATTCAGATGTTATAGCCATTTGAGCATGACCGTGCACACTTATCAACACAAAATTGGGGCATCTGACATAGACTTCTGTCTCAGAGAATGAATGCGTAACAACATTCAAGAACAAAAGGCAGAGAGGTTAAAAGGTCCCCATAAATAATTTTTATTCCACAAAATAGCAGAAATTCTCCCCTTTCAAATGCGACTCGCCCCAATTTATAACGTTAATGGTAACTTAAGATATGGTCGAATTGATGCAACAATGTCATATTTCGTAGTAGTAGTTTACGTGTTGTAGCGACGTACACGTATGCGCACGCAATTTCCAAGAGCAAATGTCCAACAGTTTTCATTATGTTCCGCCTGCAAAAGGGACAAAACACCTATGATATACATGCAAGGCCGGGAAGGGTTGAATATTTTTTCTTTTCAAATTCAATTATTGTCTCTTGTAGAAGAAGATCACACTAAAGTGTCAAAGAAAAGAGTGATATAGCAAGATTAAATTTTGAAAAAAAAATCTATTTATATTCTTTATAGGGTTTCCTACCTTTTTGTATTGATATGTCCTATTCCTAATAACACCAAAATTAATAATACTCAGATACATGTATATGCGTCTGCAATTAATGTTTAAAAGGTACTCGTAACTCTTGTCAGGTTTGTTGCTATAGTGCAGTTTGGAAAATTCAAGCCCATATTATAATTGTCTTTAAAAGTCATATGTCATATTTTTCATATAAATCAAACTTGGAAAAGGTTGGATAGTGATTAGTAATCAAAACAATGTAAATTTAATACAAACTGGAATTTCAAGTGCATACGCACTTCCATCGTTTGCTTTCATTCCATATTTCATGACTATGGATTTAAAAAAACAAAAGGGTATTTGGAATAAAAAGAGACATGTAAACATGTGCATCATATAATCATTACTACTCCTTTTTTCAATGACCCTTTCCATGACATTTACATTATATACAAATACCTGTATGGATGATGCCTTTGCTTTCAATGTAGAATAGAAATCCTCAGTGAGATTCCCTCGAACGAGTTTCAGGTTAGTCAGTTTTGGCATAGAACACAGTGCTTCTGCTAGGTAATGTGATGAGGCTGGTGTGCGACACCCAAAACTATAAAGCCAGAGATTCTGGACCTGCATTGTTTGTGAAAATAGTTAAGCAGCTCATCTATAAACACATTATTTTAGTTACTACCGGTAGTTCTAATTTCTCATTGCATATTATATTTAACACTACCAGAATGCAAACAGAAATATTCAATATTTGTCCTACACTAAAGTTTCTATGGATGATTAACTTATATATTTCTTCTAAAATATATCCTATATGTATTCTTTGAAAGCCTTCCAACTTAATAAGACCTACTCCTAACAACACTGAAATTAATAATACCAAGAAATCTGCATTTGCTGTTAACATGGTGAAGGTATTCATAACTCTGGTTTCATCTGCACAAGAAAGCTAAGTCAGGACGATATGGCTATTGTACAGTTTTGATAAAATTAAGCCTTTATCAAAATCAGGGGTGATAGTGAGCACTAAAAAAAAAAAAAAGGTTTTTTGTTTTCCCCTCAACCACGCCTCCCGTGAGTAAAAAAAAAAAGAGGATTCGCAGGGAAGAAATGGCATCTAACAACATTCCCCCCCTTTCGAGTAAGAAAATTGGGGAAAAATAGGGCAAAATAGGGCAGAATAGAGAAAATAAGAGGGAAATCGGGAAATCGGGAAATCAGGATAAAATAGGGAAGAAAAAAAAAATTGGAAAAAAAAAAAAAAAAAAAATCTGGATTTTATTTTTTTTTTTTTTTTAAATCGGGAAGAAGAAACAGAATCGGGAAAAAATCGGGAAAAATAAAAAAAATCGGGAAATCGATTTAAATCGGGTTTTTATCAGGCCTGCAAAATTGGCTGTTAAAAAAGCTCCATGACAAATTTGCCCTATAAATGAACTAGATGGATGTTCGACTGCACGCAGTCGAAAAATGATGCCTCCGCCATAGAGCGATTTTCCAAACCAAAACAGAAGCGATTTAAAAATTCAAGTTTGATTGTAATTCATTAACAGGTTCTCAAAATATCATGATTACAATTTTTGTTCTCATATACATGGCTCTGCAAGATAAAAACATGTCCTGAGTTTAATAGTAATCCATCTGTCGGTTTTAATGACAATGCCTTCACATGAAATGAGACCCATGACCTTTGACCTCATGACTCTAAAAATCCAATCAGTTCATTGGTTCTTAGGTTCTCAGAATTTCGCGATTACAAGCTATTTTTAATATACATGTATGACCCTTTGAACTTTGACCTCATGACCCCAAAATCTAATCAGTTCATTAGCTCTGCAAGATACATACATGTCCCGGGTCTAATAGTAATCTATCTGTCAGTATTGACAGTGCGTTCGCAAACTATTTTTGCATACATAATGAGCCCCATAACCTTTGACCTTGTGACCCCAAAATCTTATCAGTTCATTGACTCTGCAAGATACATACATAACCCAAGTTTGCCGGTAATCCATCAATCGGTTCTTGAGATAATGCGATCAAAAGTTATTTTTGCATTCATAATAAGCCGTGTGACCTTTGACCTTTAACCTCGTGACCCAAGATCTACACAGTTCATTGGCTTTGCAAGATACATACATGACCCAAGTTTGGCTGTGATCCATCAATCGGTTCTAGAGATAACCCGTTCACAAGAACGAGACGGACGGACAGACAACCAGAAAACATAATGCCTCCAGCTACTTTGTAGTGGAGGCATGAAAATGGCAAAGGATTGGATATTGATTAGTGATCAAAATATTATTAATCTCATACACACTGGTATTCCAACTAAATATGCACTTCCATAGTTTGCTTTCATTCCATATTACATGACCAGGGCTGCCGACCCCAACTGAACAAAAATCTTTTTCTTTCCCCCCCCCCCCCCAAAAAAAAATGTTCAAAATAAAAAATCCTATTTTTGACCGATAAGTAATTTCTAACCGCGAAAATGCTTCTTTTTTTTGGGGGGGGGGGCATTCATGAAGAAAATTGGTATGGACCATAGGTTGAATATGCATGATTTTGTCATGACCGTTGTGTTCGATGAACCATTGAAAATCCCAAAATTGCTGATGTGAGATGATTGGAGGATACTTTACAGGAGAGAATAGGCAATTTGCCATTGAAAATGGAAGATACACACAAAATACACAAACACAATTCAAGTTTTCAGAAAAAAAAGAAAAAAAAATTTAATCGTTTTTTTATTAAAGGGAAAGTCCACCCCAGGATTTTTTTTTAGCTGACGATATAGACCTAATAATACCATGAAGAATGATACAAGTCTTATTAAAATCCATGATCACATAACGAAGATATATCGACTTTTTTATCGAAAATCAGCCGCCACTTTCGCTCGCGGTACACTGTTATCGCATTGACACGACGAATCATGAATGAAAGTGAAAGCGAAAGTGAATGTCTGCGAAAAAAGAAGGCAGCTCGCAACATACGTCACAATTTCGATACTATCGGTTATTTTTTGGCGATCGTTTCATGCCCATGTAACGCATTTGCATTTGGGGGGCGGCTGATTTTCGATAAAAAAGTCGATATATCTTCGTTATGTGATCATGGATTTTAATGAGACTTGTATCATTCTTCATGGTATTATTAGGTCTATATCGTCAGCTAAAGAAAATCCTGGGGTGGACTATCCCTTTAAGGAAAAATCGTACTTTTGTATTTAGTTCTAAAAATCGTACAAAATACGATAAAATCATACTGTTTTGGGGGCATCTCTACATGACTTTTCTGATATATGCAATGAATGGATTAAAAAAACAAAAGGGTATTTGGAACAAAAAAAGACATGTGTACATGTGCTTCATATCATCATTACTACTTTTTCTTTTTGTCAATGATCCTTTCCATGACATTTACATTAGTATACACATACCTGTATGGATGATGCCTTTGCTTTCAATGTAGAGCAGAACTCCTCAGTGAGATCCAGTCTATAGAGTAGCAGGTGAGTCAGGTTTGGCATAGAATACAATGCTTCTGCTAGGTAGTGTGATGAGGCTGGCGTGGGACACTCGACATCATCAAGCCAGAGAGTCTTGACCTGCATCGTTTGTGAATAAAGTTAAGCAGTTCATCTATAAACAAATATTTTAAGTAACTTGTTCTAATTTCTCATTGCATTCTTATATGTACCGGTATTGATATTTACATTCTTAACAAAGATAACTATATAGAGTTTTAAAGAAATATTCAATTCTTGTCTTAACGCTAAAGTTTCTATGTAGAGGATGATTAAGTTATATATTTTTCCTAAAATATCCTATATGTACTCTTTAAAAGACATCCAAGTTGTTTACATTAATAAGACCTACTCCTGGCAACACTAAAATACCAATAAATTGGCATTTGCTATTAACCAATTGGCAACTAGAGGATTTTGTAAATATGGCCTATTACTCACTGGAAGATGTTGCAATATTGCTTTCATTTTGACAGAGTTCTGAACAATATGAAACATTGTTTAAAAATATTTGTGGCTTACACCCAGTAAATGAGATCGAATGATCGATCTGTAATCAATTACAGGTCGATCAATCGATCTCATTTACTGGGTGTAAGCCACAAATATGTTTAAACAATTGAAGTTTCTCCCAGGAAGCATTACATTTATAAAATTTATTGTCCTATGGAGGACTAATGAATATTAATCAGTCAGAATGAATCAGGAGAGCTTAGGTATTTGTTTCTAGTTCATCGTGACTGTGCCATGGACCAGTGATGGCCTGGTGGTAGAGTTGCTGCCCGCCAAGCAGTAGATGACAGGTTTAAATCCTGCTGGTTCCAAGATTTTTTCTGACTTGTTTTTCAATCACAGATCGATCAATCGATCTTATTTACTGGGTGTAAGCCACAAATATGTTTAAACAATTGAAACTTCTCCCAGGAAGCATTACATTTATAAAAAAATATGAAACATGCGCTATTTTTCTATGCAGAATCCTACTGTTGACATCGTAAGGATTACGCACGTACAACAATATTACGGTAGACCCTAGAACAGATACTATAGCGCGTTGAAAAGGA
Source organism: Strongylocentrotus purpuratus (assembly GCF_000002235.5). Classification (NCBI taxonomy): domain Eukaryota; kingdom Metazoa; phylum Echinodermata; class Echinoidea; order Camarodonta; family Strongylocentrotidae; genus Strongylocentrotus; species Strongylocentrotus purpuratus. The sequence goes on from NW_022145594.1 coordinate 37,180,865, forward strand.
ACGAAAACGGACAGGCGGTTTCTGGCAGTTCAGTGAATTAAAGGAGGGCCAGTTTCGGGTGGTTTATTTGCTAAAGGGTTAACATAGTGAAAGTGTTCATATCATTGGTTTCATGTGCACAAGAAAGCATGATAAGTCAGGACGATGTGGCTAATGTACAGTTTTGGTAAATTTAAGCCTTTATCAAACTTGCCGTTACAAAAGCTACATGATATATTTGTCCCATAAATCGACTAGATGAAACTTCAACTGCGCGCAGTCGAAAATGATGCCATTGAGCGGTTTTACAAAGCAAAACGGAAGCAGGTTCTCAAATATCATAATTACAATTTTTGTTCTCATATACATGGCTCTGCAAGATAAATACATGTCCTGAGTTTAATAGTAATCCATCTGTCGGTTCTAATGACAATGCCTTCACATGCTACTTATAGGCATACGAAATGAGCCCCATGAACTTTGACCGCATGACCCTAAAAATCCAATCAGTTCATTGGCTCTGAAAGATATATAAACATGTCTCGAGTTTGATTGTAATCTGTCTATCGGCTTTCAAGACAATGCGATCACAAGCTATTTTTGAATCATAATAAGCCCCACAACTTTTGATCTCATAACCCTAAAATCTAGTTAGTTCATTGGCTCTGCAAGATACATACATGTACATGTCGAGTTTGATGGTAATCCGTCCACCGGGTCTAATGATAGTATAATCACAAGCTACTTTTGCATACATGATGAGCCCTGTGACCTTTGACCTTGTGACCCCAAAACCTAATGAGTTCATTAGCTCTGCAAGATACATACATGACGCAAGTTTGGCGGTAATACATCAATCAGTTCTTGCAGTAACGCGATCACAAGAACGGGAAGTACAGACGGACAACCGGAAAACATAATGCCTCTGGCTACTTTGTAGCGGAGGCATGAAAATGGAAAGGGTTGGACTAGTGATCAAAATAATAATAATCTCAAACACACTGGATTTTCAAATAAAAAGGCACTTCGATAGTCTGCTCTCATTCCGTATTTCATGACTATTCCGACATTTTCTGTGAATGGATTTTAAAAAACAAAAGGGTATTTGGAATAAAACAGGACATGTATTCATGTGCATAATATCATCATTACTGTTTTGTTTTTGTTATTGTTTATTCATATATCATTTCGTATGATTCGTTACTAATTTTACTGTTTATGTGAATCTATCTCATTTCATGGTGGCTGTCCAGACAACCCATTAGGGTTTATATACATCAACCAAATTCCTATTATTTTTTAATTACTGTCAATATTTTACTATTTTGATAACTGCAACCGAAATATACTGCATGTTGATGTTACTATTTTTAATATGGAATTGAATAAATGCTGAATTGAATAACTACTCTTTCGTTTTTTGAATGACCCTATCCGTGACATTTACATTAGTATACACATACCTGTATGGATGATGCCTTTGCATTCAATGTAGAGCAGAACTCCTCAGTGAGATATCCTCCAATGAGTGTCAGGTCAGTCAGATTTGGCATAGTACACAGTGCTTCTGCTCGGTGATGTGATGAGGCTGGTGTGGGACACTCAAGATTATCAAGCTTGAGGGTCTGGACCTGCATTGTTTGTGAACATAGTTAAGCAGCTTATCTGTAAACTAGTGCTGTAAGTCGGGCGCCATGTTCGTGTTCGGTTCGGCAGGGTTCGGCAATTTTTCACCCGAACTTGGTTCGGTTCAGGGTTCAGTAATATAATAGCAAGCAGCGATATAGCTACGGTACGCTGGTTTGCACTTGGCGGGTCGCATCCCCACCACTCCTGATGAAAAACACTGCTTCCGACCGGCACAAATTTCACAAAGGAAACTGCTTTAAACATAACTTTTTGTGAAGAAAAGTAGTACTTACATTTATATTTCCGTCTTTAATCGTGTTTTATTTGCAATTTTACAAGAATCGTGTTTTAAAAATAAATGATATTTTTTAAAGATTTGCCGAGACGGTTGTTTTATAATGTCACGAGTCATGAAGGCTGCCATATTGATTTTGCTGATGTATACGTATAATACACAGAGATAGCAGCCATAGCTAGTTCGATTACAGTCCTTATAAATTTTTATTTTTAGTAAGATACCTAAATAAAAAATATCATAATTAGTATGCACGTGTATTCTTGTTTAAAGCTTGCGATCGCGACTTTGCAGAGATCAGGATTTGGGATTTAAATGGGGTTCAGCGGTTCGGCTACAGCACTGATAAGTATTGAGTTTTAAAAAATAATTCATTTCTTGTCTTACACTAATGTTTCTATGGAAAGGATGACTAACCTATGTATTTCTTCTAAAATAACCTATAGGTATTCTTTAAAAGGCATCCATTCTGTTAACATCGATAAGACCTACTCCCAACAACACTGAAATAAATAATACCAAGAAATCTGTGCATCATATCATCATTACTACTTTTTTCTTTTTCGATGACCCTTTCCATGACATTAACATTAGTATACATATACCTGTATGGATGATGCCTTTACTTTCAATGTAGAGTAGAACTCCTCAGTGAGATTCCCTCCAAGTGTCAAGTCAGTCAGGTTTGGCATAGTACACAGTGCAACTGCTAGGTGATGTGATGAGGCTGGCGTGGAACACTTGAGATATTCAAGCCAGAAAGTCTGGACCTGAATTGTTTGTGAATATACATGTAGTTAAGCAGCTCATCTATAAATAAGTTATTTTAGTTACTAGTTCTTATTCTTATTGCATTCTTATAGTCATCACCAACTGAAAGTATAACACAGATGTTTTGATATTCACATTCTTAACTAAGATAACTATATAGAATTTAAAGAAAAATTCAATTCTTGTCTTACCCTAAAGTTTCTATGGAGAGTATGATTAACTTATATATTTTCCCTAAAATATCCTATATGTACTCTTTAACAGGTATCCAAGCTGTTTACTTCAGTAAGACCTACTCCTAACAACACTGAAACAAATAATACCAATAAATCTGCATCTGCTATTAAAATAGAGAAGGTATTCATAACTATGGTTTCATGTGCACAAGAAAGCTAAGTCAGGATGATGTGGCTATTGTACAGTTTTGGTAAATTTAAGCCTTCGAAATTGGCTGTTACAAAAGCTAGACGAAATTATAAATCAAAAATGGAAAGGGTTGGATATTGATTATCGATCAAAATAATATTGATATCATATACACTGGAATTTCAACTAAATAGGCACTTCCATAGTCAGCTTTTTATTCCATATTTCATGACTACATTTCATGACTATATTTGGTGAATGGATTAAAACAAAATCATAATAATAATACAAATTCAGTCAGGTTTGGCATAGAAGTTAGAACATGGTGCTTCCGTTAAGTGATAAGAGGAAGGTGGTGTAAAACATTTCGAGATTCTGGACCTGCATTGTTTATTAATATAGCTCATCTATATCGTGTGAGTCAAAAAAAAGTTTACACATAGAAAATTGCTAATTATTTTTAGAATCATCTGTGAACAGTAAATTATTATACATCTGATGAAAGAGTGTTTTATCCCAAATCATTTGGTATCATTTTTGGGTGGTATGTGTTTACGCTTAGATGAACACGAGGCATTGTTTGCGTAAGTGCAAAAATCGACTTGCGCCAAAGTGATACCTACAGTATGTATTATGTTGGGATTAGCGGAGTGAGAGAATGAATTGAATGTATCAAATTAAATGCATTGCATATGCTTTTTGCAAAGGGCAGAGTCACACACACCCACACCAGGGGTGATAGTGAGCACTAACAAAAAAAGAGGTTTTTTGTTTTCCCCTCAACCACGCCCCCCCTTGAGTAAAACAAAAAAAAAGAGGATTCGCGGGGAAAAAATGGCATCTAACAACATTCCCCCCCTTTCGAGTAAGAAAATTGGGGGAAAAATAGGGCAAAATAGGGAAGAATAGAGAGAATAAGAGGGAAATTGGGAAAATCAGGATAAAATAGGGAAGAAAAAAAAATTATTAAAAAAAAAAAAAAAAAAAAAAATCAGGGAAAAATCGGGAAATCAAAAAAAAATCGGGTTTTTATCAGGCCTGCCACACACACGCGCACAAACGTTTGTAATATTTGATATTTGATATGTGTGGCATGATTAATTTTGTTAGGGATGTTATTTGGATTTGCAAAGACCGAATAAATACCCAAATCCCAATTGTTTTATTCAAACATCACATAAGCAACTGTGGCGCAAGTCGATTTTTGCACTCTCGCAAACAGTGCCTCCTGTTCATCCAAGTGTGAACACATACCACATAAAAATGGTACCAAATGATTTGGGATAAAACACTCTTTCATCAGATGTACAATAATTTACTGTTCATAGATGATTTTTTTAATAATGATCAATTCTCTATGTGTAAACTTTGATTTTCAAATTTTAACCCCCCTCGAAAAAATCTTGGGTACGCGCCTGGGTAGCCTTAATTAAAAGACCACTGATATATTCTTCTGTCAAAAGAACCTGCATATACAGTATGAGACATACAAAGGAATTACAGAAAATTAAAATGTACAAAAGAAAAGGAAAGAGATAGAGATGGTGAAGGAATGTATATCACAATTGTGGATGAAATGCTCACCTTTGATTCATTTCCTTTCCTAGCAAGTGTTGCAAAAAAACAATCATGGTATAGTACACCACGATGAAGAGAAATATCCCTCAAGGATGGCATGGAGCATATTATCTCTGCCACATCAAGTGACATAGAAGGTCCACAATCTCTTCTAATTTCGAGTGCAACCTGAATAAAATGACAAAGTGATTACTGATGTGATACAGAATATAGATGTCCACTTTGATGTTAGGCATACATGTGTAGCCTACATGAATGGTTGCCCTAGATGTGCTGCTAGAACTGCAGAGAGTGAGAGGGAAAAGGAAATAAATAAGGGTACAGGCTGAAGAATTATTGCCATGACATTTCATATCAAATTCCTATTTTTGTGACTTAGGAATATCTCATCTTAGTTTACCATGTATTGAACAGATAATCCTTAAACAAAATAAAAGGAGAGTTTAAGTCTAAGAACAGGTTTCAAAGAAGATTATTCAAGTTTACACCATCTGGTGTCTCATACCTTATTCATTTATAATTAGGAACACGATCACTAAATTACAAGGTGGATATAAGGCAAAAATCTAGGCCCGCAAAGGAGAAAATGTTGATACCCCCTCCATGAGCACATACACGTATTCAGTCTCACCAAGGGAGAGTGAAGCAGAAGATGAATTGATCTACAGTAATGATGTTTGTTAAGAGTTGCAAATGCTTTCAAATTCAAACTCTGCTTCGATATGATTCATATCAATAACACCAATTTTACATAGGGCCAAGAATATATCAAAAACAGATTCCTTTGTGTCCTGTTTAACATTTATAAACCAAGAAGTAGGATTTCACTTTGAATAGGCAAGAGATATTATTTTTGTAAGGGATGAAAATGTCATAAAGTTCCCTTTCCCTAAATTTTATCTCATATAAAAGGTGTAGATGCACTGTGTATATTATATGCACAGGCCAATACATAGCTTCAATGTAATTGCATTGACCTCCTTGTCAATGCCTTGTACATTTGCGCATCCTGAATTCTTTTTTAAAAACCTTCTTCCACCCAAATCATATTTGTTTTGCACTCAGTGCTCGTTATTCCCAATTAGGTCCCTTTCTCTATCCCTATTCCTTTCAGATTTTGGATCCATATTCTTTACCATCCCATCGTGTGCTATTTTGATGGTTTTGGGTGTATTTTCATGCTTTCTTTCAGCCTACCTATATCTCCACTATCCGAGATACAAAAAACTTCTAACAAATTACTCTAGATAGTGCAAGAGCTGCTCTTCTTCTTTGACATACAAATGGCCCTTCAAAGTGCCATCTTTACAGTCTAAATTAAAGTTAAAATCGACTCTTTTAAGAATCTGTAAAATTGTTTAAATATTGGCCAATAAAAAAAGTTTTAAAAAACTTTGTCATATCAATTCCATTCTGTCTGAAATTGTTTCAGCATCTATCTTTGGATTGCACACATTTTTGCTAAATTTCACACATCAATGGTCACGCATGATATGAACAGCACCCTCTTAAGTTCTGAAAATGGATGTGTTTATTTGGCCATAGCTCCATAATGCCTGGCTTAATCCGTACCCTTTTTTTTATTTGGAAGATATATCCTTTACAGCAAATCAAACAAATTAAAAAAAGGCATCTTACCCCTGACCAACTTTGTGAAAAAATGCTCTCGAAAAACCATACTTATAGGAAAAATTCCTAAATAACTTCTACTTGTGCTCAATTGCCGAACCTTAAACCTAGGTCTACGGAACTTGGCAGACAGGGGCATACGCAGGGGGGGGGGGGGGGTTGGCGGGTTCAAACCCCCCCCCTTTGGTATTTTTATGTATGTAAACCCCCCTAAAAAACATTAAAACCCCCCCCCCCCCTTTGTTTTTTTTTTATTTTTTATTTTTTTATTATTAAATAAAAAAAAAAATTATACCCACGGCTAACCTAAATAAGGTGACCTTACCCCCCCCCCCCCCCCCTCAACGAAGAAAAATGTCAAATTTTGAAATTTCGAGACAAAAAAAAAAAAAAAAAGTGTCCGCTTACAAAAAATGCTGAATTTGCAATGCATCACAACAATGCGGGACATGCTTGCAGTTCATCAAATAGTGTGGATGACAATGCTGTAAAATTAACGGCAATGAAATGCCCCTTCAAATGATACCATACACGGGATATGTTCACTTAGAAATGTTTGTGTTTATCAAAATTGAAAGAAGGTCACAATTCGGATTATGCAGGGTTTCTGCCCAACTGTAACCTGTATCGGCTCTGACGTCAATTTTCAAACTGATTTTTAGTCCCTTTTTGTTTTTCCTTTATCTAAAATTTTTGCAAGTATATCCTGGGTGGCCTAACGGCATCTCATAGCCCAATTTTGAAAATCTGTGAAGTGGGACATTTTAGACGCCATTTTGTTTCCTACATTAAAATGTATTGCACCATATGCGTCATGTATTAGTATGTTAGCATGCAAGGCCTTGTAGGCCAAACTATATTGAAAACCATACGTGTGTAATGTGTGTAAACCATATAGCAGCATGATTTTTTACTTGCACGTCACTATTTTACTGTATAAAGAAATTGTACACTTTTTTGTTGTCTGCACCTTCACCTGCTGTCACAACACATCCCATCCCAGTATAGCTTGGAAAAGCTGTTTCAGGGATTACCTCATCAAGTATCAAGTATGTGCCTTGTTGCTTGGTGTGTACATATAGGATCATCTAATTGCTGTATTTATCTGCTCAATGAAATAGAAAACCGGGCATCAATGCATGCAAATTGTTTCCGATTGAAGTTCAAGTTTCTAAATTATTACTGTCCAAACCTCCTTGATGCACGGTTAAATAAATATACTGTTGCACTGTAAGAAAATTGCAAAAGATGTAAAAGTATAAACTTGTACAAAAATGGATGAACTATTTTGTTTATCAAACTACATGTATGATCAAACTTACCACTGGTGGTCCAATGAATGCATAACCAGCTACAGTGTGTGCAGTCGTGTCAATGTCCACGGTCAGCGTAATTGCCATTGATGAAACCCTGTCCTTCACCAAGGCTACTACATCTGGATCCAGACTCTCAAAGGCTACATCAACAATGAAATCTATGTGTGTAGTCCCTCTGTTCATGAAAGGTTCCACTTCCTCATAGAACAATTCATTCCCGTTTACTGGTAGTCCCTGAAGCATAGAGTTTATTACATGGGTTGCAATACTTTTGTTATGTGACACAGTGAAGTACAGGAGATATCTAAACTCCTCCTTCCTTGGCATCACTACTTGCTCAATCAGCCTGTTGAATTCATTACGATCTGATTCATACAGGGAAGCAAGATGGTCACCAGCCATGTACTCCTGAAACAGCTTGTGAGGGAAGAAGACTGGCAATTGCACATGAGAAGTCCCCTTATGTATGTCCATGCTAGTGGTAATTCTGTCCTCCTGAGACAAAATCCCAACCCGACATGCAATGTCCTTGGATTTTTTGCATACTTTGAAATCATCTTCACCGAATACTAAGGTATTTTCTAGCAGACCGTTGAGGGCCTGTTTGGCAATCGGTCGAAGGAGCTCATCAATTTTCCCCAAATATTTAAGAAGTGAGGGGCTGCCTACTTTCTTCACCTTTTTCTGAGCATAATGTTCTTTTAGAAAGGTAATCATTTCTTTGAATATCTGAGAAAAAGTTTTCAGGGGTTTCATTTCCTTTAGTTTTTGCTTGTCAAGTTCTTTCCACATAAGACACAACATAGCTACATATATAGGATAGTGGGCCATGTTTTCATATATGACATCATTCTCACTGGTGAGCTGGATAAGCTGATTTGCTTTATCCTCATTCTCTGGAAAGTATTTGTGAATGTAATCTGACAAATTCTCTCTGTTGAAACCCTCAACATGAATGAATGTGTACAGCTTCATTAGATCACCATCTGATCTAATCTCTACTGCTCTCCATGGGCGAGTGGTCACCAAGACTGGGCAAGAGGCAAGTTGAGCTGAACAAAGGATACTTTGAAGTCCAATATCACCAGTCTCAGATGAGCTTCCACATGCCTCTGAGGACGTGTAACTTGGCTGTGAGATTTTACCACTGACTTCGTCTAGCCCATCGAATGCGATGAATACCTTGTCAGGATTTGAACAGATATAATTAGTTATCTGGGAAACCGTTGTTGGATTGCTTTTATCCAGATAAGACTTTGCGATCTCGCCAATAGTGCGTTGCTTATATTCACGTAGAGGAACGATCAAGACCCACACAAATTGACTAAAATGCCTCCCTTCAATCCAGTCCCAGGCAATCTTAGCACAAAATGTAGTTTTTCCAGCCCCTGCCTCTCCCTGAACCATGATCCGCTTGGGGAATTCTCCATTGACTTTGAGATCAAGGATATCATTGTAATCTAGCTTTTGCTTCTTTTTGTTATGTTCTTTTTGTAAGAAGAGATTAGTATACATGTCTTTAAACTGCACAGTGGAAGCAGGATCGAGAGGATCAGTTCTGATCTTACAGAGAGTTGACCTGTACTTGAACTTGAAATCATTTGCACACCGCTCAACCAGTTCAGGAGAAAGTGGTTTGGTCTGAGAATCAGCTGAAGGAGGTTTGGTCTGTGATTCATGCAGTCTTGATGGCTCTCCTAAAAATACATAGATAATCCATATTCACATGATATAGATGAACATAGTTTGATCTTTGCAAGGTACATCTAAAAAAAGTTGAAAAGGTCTGAGGCTAATAGTGTGACCTACAATGTAAGACTAGGTGCATGTTTAAAGAGTCCTACATTTTTGTCTGAATTTATATGACTTCAATCAATTTAAAGGCATTTATTATCTGGGTAATTAGTGTATAGCCATGTACTTCTGGATGAATATCACTGAAATAATTTTCCCTAGGACTTTTCAGCAATGCAGAGTTTCCCTGACAAGCACACATCTTATTTTGAAGAAAAAAAGACAAATATGACTGCATCTCCAGTATGCCTCTGCCTAAATTCAGTTAAGATCGGGGCTTAAATCAATCTTTAAATATCACAATGAGAATATTAATATAAATACATGTTGACCTGATCACTTGTCTCCCTATGATGGATCAAACCATATGTAGCTTCTTCTTTAAATTAATTTCAGTTAAAATAGCTTGTTATTGATGTGGTGATAATTGTTTTATTTTCCCGACCTTGACCTTCTTAACCCAAAATATAATTAGTTTGTTTTTAATATTGGGATGCATACCAACTCCAAATTTGAAATTCATGGCTAAAATAAAGAAATTATAAAAACATGCATAGGGCCTGACAAAATTGGGAACTTCTGTAAACTGTGGCAAATGTATAGAACATAGAGCACGATCACTATCTAAATGGTAAAAACTGATATTCACTTTTATGAATGGTTTCCTATGTCTTCTGGTGTAACAAGAATTAGTATCTATTTACCTGTAATGTTCGGAATTGGAGGTCCATTGAGTAATCTGTCTGATAGGCTACCCAAGTCAATCTCTTGTAGTTTGTCTGCCAAAAGCTGTCTTTTGTTTGAGTGTGGAGGTTGCTGCTTGACATTCCATTTCATAAAGACATCCAGTAATGCATTGGTATAGTTCTTCAACTTCTCACTTAGGATTGCCTGTAGCTGAGCATAGGGGATCCCTAGAGATATCCCTACAGCCTCGTAGTAAGATGGAGGGATATCCTGGGCCAGCTTCAGGAACTCCATTTCACTGACAGTACTGTAAAACGAATAATAAATCAAACAGGTACGATAGGATATTAATTAGAGAGTATCCTATTGGCTGAGAAGCTATTATGTGACACTCAACAATTTGCATTACTGTATGTGCTCGATCGTGCAATTTAACAAGCTGGCAATATCACAATATTTTGCTTGTGATATATTATTAACATTTGAAACATAGTTCCCCAAATTGCAGGTGAGAGCATGTCGTTCTAGCAAAGGTAACCATTCTGCCAAAAGCAGAATCTGGCAGTAAATACAATAATGGTGATGATACTAATGATACTATCAATAAGAAAAAGATTACTACTAGTTCTAATAATAATAATAATGATAATCGCCTATTGAGTACATAGCAATAGGCTACAGCGGCAATCTCATAAACTTTGTGATCGATGCCTCACTTGTTCGTGCACTGGCCTGCGAGAGGCGAGTGGGCGGCACGCTGTCTGTCAATTAATTATTCAGGCTCGTTTCACAAAAGTCTGTGTAACTCAACCACCTGACCGGACGCGATGACCCAATGATTTGAAGTAAGCCAGTATGCATACCTTTCTGCAGTTTTGGGACCTGGATTGGTTTCAACGTCACCAGATCTCATCAAGAGGATCAGGAGCAGGTACAGAAGGCAGAATCCATCCATGGTGTAAGATGTCCTCTTCTCTTGACAGAAGGGTAGTTCTCTGGAAAATGGTGATGACAATAGGCAACAATACCTGAAAACAATATTCAGAAATATCTACGTTACGTACATAAAACAGATTGAATAAAGATCCTTGAGGGTTTCAATTCAGGATACCATGTGCATGAATATAATGATAGCTTAAAAGGTTTTTGAGGCTTTAGACGTCATAAATTTTTGCCCCGCCTCCTGAAACAAGCCCTTGGGAAGAATAGCTGGGACCAGCCAAGAAGCTATATTCAAGAAATGCTGTATTTTGGCAGAAAACAATGATTTTGTGACTTTTATGTAGTCGACAAACAGGGCACCCAGGTTTCTTTCACAGCATTATCATGTACTGCACCATATATGCAAAGATCCTGGGAGAGCAGTCAAGGGCCCTCAGCCCAGTGGTGGCAATAGGAGGCACAGGAATGGAATCAAATTTAATACATAAATCTTGTTACAAATGATTTCATTAACCATTACCGGTACAATTAATTTTATTGCAATAGTCAGAATACGAATTGCATACATAAGTTGCTGCTAGGTAGGATAACAAATTATGGCTTGACCTACCTAACAACACAGAATGTATGCAGTTCGCATTCTGAATATCAAAAATTTGAAATTCAATTATTTGTAACAGGTGAATGAATAATTTGTAAAAAAGATTTATGCATTAAATTTGATCCATTATGAAAATTATCTGTTCTAGCTATTCTATATTCTAACTGTAGTAGTGGTAGCACTATGAACATATGACTGACAAAATATACAGTTCCTCAGGTAGACAAAGGAACATATCCTTCACTGCTATTATGTAAAAAAGTGTAGAACAGGTGTCACATGCATATTCACCGTCATCTTTACATAATAGCAGTGAAGGGATGTTCCTTTGTCTACCTGAGGAACTGTATATTTTGTCCGCTTTCTTTGTCTGTCATGTCATAGTGTAGGCTGGTAGCATTGAGCATTGTTCATGGTCAATTTGGCTAGCATGTTTTCTTCATGGAATAGTTTCACCTAATTATGATTTATTTACACATCTGCATGCTTCTTTACATTACATAGTGTGAATATATTATAGAAACAAGAACAAGCAACAACAAATTTCAATGACTAGCTATGAACATAATACAGGGGGGGAGGGGGAGGGGGGAGGGGCTGATTTACAATAGAAGAACAAAAAAGACAAAATGAAATCAACATTGAACTTCGAAGCAATGTGCACATTATACACTGACACTGTCACACCTCATCAGATAAAAATTATTGGAGATTAAGAAAGATGGAACTTGGAAGTTGGAATACAGATAGACCTGGAAACTTGATTGCAGATCTCTGCATTTTCCAGTACATTCGGTAATAAGGTTATAAGGTAATAAAGGGGGTAAAAAATGAGATCATTGCCATGGGGGGGGGGGGGAGGCATAACAACCCTCGCCCTCGTTGATCAGAAACTTGAGGAGTCAGTAGGGCAGTCGGCCGTCTGGTTGCTTACTCTCAAACATTTATTCTTTCTTAGCAGTCAGGTAAAATAACCACCATCACCACCACCATTACCACCATAAATCAAATCAAATCAATTTGAAATAGACTAACCTTGTTTCAGTCTGATCACGTTTACAAAGACAGCATGTCGTCGACTAGACAGAAATAACCATCTAGTGGGTCATTGTTGAATAAAAGTGACATTTGTCAACCTTCCCCATAGGCATAGACCATACATTAGAAACGATCAGAGCTACTAGTAGTACTAGGAGTAGGAGCTAGATTAGGAGCCAGATGTAATCTCAGCGGAAAACCCTCGATGATCCAAAACTGAAGCTTTTGGTCTCTTTTTCTCTTCTTTTGTGCAGTCTGCTTCGGTCTAGTCGTCGATAGACTTAAATCTAAATCTGTAACAGAAGAAAGATCTTAAAATTTAGTAAGATCAATCACTGAATCGAACTCGTTAGCGAGGTGACGTGGCAGTACGTGCAAATTTCTGGCAGAAAAATGGCGATTATTGACACTTGAATTGGGTGGGTCGAAAGTGAGCGAAGGAAAGGGGAAATCCCCAGTTGCGCGCGTAATAGTCTGATTTTCAGACCGTTATACCGAATGGTCGTAGCTTTTGTGCTGCACAACAGCACAAAGATTCAATCAGTTTAATTTTCGCCATTACAAGTATAGGTTTATTGATGTAGATAACTTTTTATGTACCTGTTACAGCTCATTTTATGTAAATTATTATCAAAGAAAAATAGATGTTAGTCATTCACTGTATAGTGTCTGACAGTGAAGTCTAGAAGGTAAACGGTTTCCTTGCATAATTTGAATACTCGGACCATGGACCTACTGCTCGGACACTGCTAATATTTAAATTTCAAAGATAGGACATACATGACATATTCATAATTCATGCAAAGTTCTACAGAATTTGATGTTGGCTAAAGGGACATAGTATCTTTAACTGAGAAAAAGACTGATTATTTTGTATAAACAATGGAATGGGCAGTGCACATTTTAAAGGGATCCGAACTTAATTTGTCTCAGATTTAACATTCGTCTTTAATACAATAGATACGATAGCTCAAGACGGCTATTTTGAAGGTTCTAAATTGCTTTAACTCGAGAGCGACCCGCGGCCCGCCCCTGGAACTAAACCGGGGGCTCTAAGGCGGGCCCCTAGACCTATATCCAAAAAGCGACCCTTAATTCAAAATTGTCTTTATGGAGAGTGTGAGTGAGAAAGAGAATTGATTTTAAACGAAATATAGCAATAGGGGCAGTGCAAAGTCCGGCCGGGGTTCTGCCCTCTGCCCCCCCCCCCCCCCCCCCCACCGGCAAGCCAAAAAGGGGCCCTCAAGCATGCAATAATTGAACCCCATCCGATGTGATTCCCAAGACAATGCTTGGTTGTATATAATTATAAAACTGTAAAACAAAGTGTTTCCAATGCTAAAAATGACTAATTTAAAGGTTTTTCATGTTGCTAAAACTCGAGAACGTCCGAAAGGGGCCCATCAAGTCGTGCCCCTGGACCCCACTCTTCAGCTAGGCGTCTAAAAATGAAAAGAAAAAGAGAGAGTGTGAGAGAGAGAGAGAGAGAGAGAGAGAGCCACGGAAGAAAAGGGATAATAGAAAGAGAAAATAAGGTTAAAGATAGGAGGATAGAGTGAGAGGGGGGAAGGAGGGAGAAGCAGAGATATATAGATAGAGAGAGAGAGAGAGAGAGAGAGAGATAAAAGAAAACAAAAACATGAAACCTAAACTTACAACTTACACAGATTACCTATGAGTTTGCAAGTTTGCTCGACATGGGCCTATACGGAGACTGAGGAGGAGTATAGAATAGACGAAAATAGTTTTTTAATAGAGAAAGAGTGATGATTTAAAGGAAATGACAAAGGCTCGGTGAATTTCAATGAGAAAATAATAATTTCTATCAATCGTGACGACCATCTTCAACGTATTAAAACCAATGGTTAATAAACTCAGGGGCTCCCTATATAGCTGTAACCGGGCCCATGTGACCCAAAACACCCTTTTGCTCTACACAATTGTTTTTAGGGGAGAGTGTGTGTGTCTCCGGTGTTTCTATATCGCTCCAGACGGCTATATTGAAGGTTCTGAACAGCTAAAACCGGAGAGCGTCCGGGGCTTCGCATCTGGACCCCCCCCCCCCATAAAAAGGAAACAACAATTCACCCCCCCCCCCCTAAAATAAAAATAAAGAAATTAAAACCATGATAATAATTATTTTGTTTTTAAAATCGCGAGGCGCGTGTTAAAAATGAATGCAAAAGCCTCCAACACCCCTTCCCATTAAAAAAAGTTATCTTTCTATATAATAGTGGCAAGAGGCCTCACTCCTCCCCTCGTGAAACTATCTGGGCTTATTTTATTTTGGTTTGGTTTAGGCCATTAAAAACAATATACATATTTAGCGTCCCCGCCCGCTTCCTTTTGGGGGCCGCCCCCGGCCCCCCCCCCCCCCCCCCACTCCGGGGTCGGAATGACCCCATGCGTGTTACCAAAATGTCCGGTAAAGGGGTACTTTTCGTGCGACAAAGTCCGGCCCGAGAATTGTAAAAAAAGGGGTGTATTAACTTTTCACCCGAAGATTTCTTTAAAAAGGGGGGAGTTTTTTTCTTTTTTTCTCTCATCTCTTTGGACTCCTGAGAAAATTTTAATGATTTAGGGGGGTCTCCAAGGCAGGAAAAGCCCGCAAAAAGCCCGCAAAAGGGGGGTTCGGAAATGTTGGCAGTCCTCAGATAGGGGGTGCTTTCAAAAAGAGGGAACGAGCATATGCGTACCCTAAATAACACTGAGTGGGGGGGGGGGGGGCCGCGGGGCTGCCTCCTTTTTGTTTTTGTTTTTCAAATATTTTATTTGATTTTTTTTTTTAAGAAAGAAAACATGAAAAACACTGCTAAAATGGATGTATTTCTGATTTAAAATAAAAAAATAAAAAAATGTCGGCTGCCATCTTGAAAAATAGCCCGACTGTCAGGGAAAATGTACCGAGAGGCCATTTTGAGCGGCCATTTTTTAAAAATAAAAAAGGGCCTCCTCCTTCCTATTTTTCGAAAAAACAGGACGCTAAACATGTTTTTTTTATTATTTGGCCTTAGTTAATTGGTTTTAAAATTCAAATACATACAAGAATACAATTTACATTAATAATACAAATCATGAATAAAAAACGGCTGGAATGCTCTATTCAGAACCATTATTAATTAGGTCTAAAATGGCTCTGTTCTTCATAGAGGTCCAGAAAATGGTTGCAGTGCTCTATTTCCGAGTCTTCCAATACTTCTGTCAACATGATCTCTAGGAAGATTATACCATTCAGTGAAATTTTCTATGAATAAAATAGATTTAAAAAAAAAAGCGTTTTGTTCATTACAGGGTTAAAGATAAAAGAAAAACATACAGCCACTAATCTTACTCTTTCTCGTTCTCTTTCTCTTTCTCTTCCCCTCTCTCTCTCTCTCTCTCTCTCTCTCTCTCTCCCTCTTTCCCTCTTCCTTTCCCTCTCACTCATAACAAGTAACTGCCCCATTTGGAGACAGGTGATAGATCCCCCTGTCCATCCCGAAAATCAATCGTCGAAATAAAATATCGTCAATAGATGGCGTTCTTCATTTCAACACAAATTGATCAAAACGTAAACATGTGCAATTATTTGGCGCGCCAGTAGTTTCAATGAAGTCACCGCACTAGGTGTGCTCACGATCACCGAAACGCTGGACAAATTTCCGCCGTCGCGTCGGGTACAGTCACGGTGCAAAAACGAACAAGCAACGTCATCTGGTTATTTGCTGGTTTGTGGATCCCCGATCTTGGCAGTTTAATTTTCTGCATAAGGACATCGACAACCGTATCACTCAGGTATTGATTGAATTGCATTTTGCCTTGTCATCTCATTTCTCACCCATTCTTCTTGAATCATCGTGCAGTTGATTAACAATTTCAACACTTCGGTCGTCGTCGTTCAGCTCAGTCTCTGAGTAGACTACTCCAGACCAGGGGGCTCCGGCCCCGAAGCGAAGGCGCGGCGGCGGAGCTCCCTGGAACAGTGGAAACTGGAGTTACTCACGCATAGCTGCATTACTATCCTGGCTGTGAATAAAAGCTGTGCTATTGATTCTCAACATTTCAAACACCACTGTACAAAACTAAACTGATTTCACTCAAAATCGTTATTTAGTGACAATTGATGACACCTTGACTCTAAATAGATCTAGCACGTAGCAGTAGCAGATCTAGATCTAAATACAATTTTTTCATCTTTTCGATGTTAAAAAGAATAATTAAAAAAATCAAATTGTGAGTCTACTGTCTAGATCTAGATCTAGTCTACTGATCAAACTTGCCGATCAGCCGCATCGGCATGATTGTGTGTATCTATGTGTTATGATTGTATTGACACTTGATGTATTCAAATGCTGCTTATTAACATGCAGTGCAGTGCTAGACAGCATGCAGCAATAACCATCTGATTTGGGTCATTTCTTTAATAAAACTGACATTTGTTGTCATTCCCCAATACAGATGGCAACCCAGAGATCTCGTACCGTGCGGGTAAATTAGGGCCACAGCGGAACAGCTTTTCGTTTCCGACATTTCTCCCCCGATTTTCTTTATTTAGATCTAATTTTCTGATTTCTAAATCAGATGTAAATTAGGTCGGTATGTCATTTGTCCTAATTACAGTTTTCAAAATTTGATAACTTAATATTAAATAAATAATTTACGGACTTACTTATATGAATTATCCAATTTGTACCTCAGAACCGCGAAGCAGTACGTTCATGCATTCAAAATATTACCCGGCGGCCGATATATTTCCGGGTCCACCTACCAAAACATAGCCAATGGCCAATCAGAGCACTCGTTTCGTGGGAGTTCGTTGGTCAGGCCGGGCCGCGCATATTTTATTTACACAACTGTTTAGCCACTTCAGTCAAATATACTGTGCAAACGACTAGAGACAGAGTCTAGCATTACCCTTAGCAATTTTGTTGGATTGCTGGAGCTGTACATGTGTACATACTCGTTATTTGTCTTCTCTTTCATTATGTATTTCTGTGTTCTCCTTTAATCTATCCTCTTCTCTTTTGTCATGTATTTCTTCTTTTTCTTCAATCTTTCCTTGTTTTCCTTCGTTATATATTTCTTTGTTTTTCCTTCAATCTATCCCCCAGTTCTCCTTCGTTATGTATTTCTTTTGTTCTCCTTTATTCTGACCTCTTCTCTTTTGTTTTATGTATTTCTTTGTTTCTCCTTCAATCTATCCTTTTCTCCTTCGTCATCTATTTCTTTGTTTTAATCTGATAGATTCCCTTTCTCCTTCTTTATGTATTTCTCTGTTTTTCCTTAGTCTAGATCTATGATCCTCTGACTGAGCTCTTCAATTATGTATTTCTATGTCCTTACTTTGACTAATCCTCTTCTCTTTCCTTATGTATTTCCTTGTTTTTCCTTCTCCATATCCTCTCCACTATCCTTGTTTTCCCCTTTTCTATCATCTTCCCTTCCCTGGGTGTACGTGCTTGCACGTCGCATATAGTGCGCTGACGATTTAGACTCTTTCACCAGAGCACTTTTTGGAATATTTTCACGAAAATGGCTAAACAGTTGTGTAAAAAAAATATGCGCAGCCGGGCCGACTCGTATGTAGCTACGGTAGCTATTGGACGTTCGAAAAGAAAAAATTAATATTCATCAACTAAAACCAAGACGGATAATGTTGACGACGAGACTTTCTCGGATTAATCATTAATTTAGGATCTAAATGAGCAAGCTATCGTAAGTCAAATAAGCTATATATATGTTATTTTTAATTAGACTCTAATTATCGTCATATTGCAGCATGTGTGAGGATGTAAAGAGTGAAAATCTCGTAGCATATCTCATTCATCGCGGTCCTGCCGAACCGAACCATTGGTTCCGTACAGTCCCGATAGGACAATCTTCAGTCTCTATAATCGGAGGTCTAGTGGAGCCAGACGTAGTCTCAGTGGAACAACCGACGATTAGACCTCCATATGTAGTAGAACTGTGCAACGTGCTTTCGTCCTGCCAGTTGTAAGATGATCCTTTTTATCTTCTGTTTTTAAAAATTTGTTACAACTGCCACTGGACTTCCTTACAAGTATCTTTATCTTTTTTTTCAGGATCCTTCCACAAACGAGAGAGGTGATAATATGCAGTAACCATGGTAACTCCTTTTGTAGATGGTTGGGACTTTGTACAGACGTTAGGCGAAGGAGCATATGGAGAGTGAGTAGATAAACCCATTTTTAAAATCTTTTGTTTTCCATTGCGTTGAAATGGGTCGACTAGTCTATCATTCATATGAAATATACCTTGAATATATACCTTGAAGTCCACACCTCGCCATCGTGGTGATAAAGATCCCGTAGATAGTGTGGTGTGGCAGGGTTAAGGGGGTCCCATGGGACCCATTTAAAAACCCAGGTTGGATAGTTGTTGTTTGAAGCTTAGGAGTGTGGGAGCACTGAGTAGAATAGACTGGTTTACTAACTTATTCATTTGTACTGATGTTTCTTTCCTGGGGGTTGTTTCATAAAGCTGTTCGTAAAGTTACGCATGACTTTACGAACGACTTGTATATGAAGTGCCAGATAGGGTGCCCAAATTTTTTTTGGATATTTTATTATTTTCAATAATCTCAATTGAATTATGGCAAAAAATATACTTTGCAATAAAAATGTTTGTATATCATAAGAATGTTAATCTACATCTGCACAGTTCAATTTTATTAGATGTTTTTAATAATGATTGAGCATCCCATTTGGCTTTTCATATACAAGTCGTTCGTAAAGTCATGCGTAACTTTACAAACTCTTTATGAAACACCCCCCAGGGGACCTAGTGACGAGCTATTCCATTAACCTGTACATTTAGATGGTCATTCAGGTTTTTATACACATTTTATGTAAACATTTTATGTAAACATTGCATTATTGGGTCCCTGGACTACTGTATTGTACATTGTATAATATATGTTGATATTAATAAACCGAAATTGAATTGAATTGAATTGAATTTAATTACGGTAATGAATGAACTACATGTACTATTCTTGGAATCCAACCTGCACACATCATGTGTTGCCATGTTGGGCAAGCCTTCAGTCTGTCTTGAACAACCTTTGTTTAAACAGTATGCACAACATTTGAATATTTTAGTAAACCAAACCGGAAGCAGGATAGTCCATAAACGAAAATTCATACTTGAAAAATTGCATGTAAAATGGAAGGAGTATGTATGAACTGATGTTTTTGAGGGGCGCAGTTCCTCATGGCTGGGGGCCATGGGTCGCTTGAATAGGGCAATCCAAGCTTACGCGGTAGTGATAAATTCATTTGTATGAAAGCAAAAACATTTGAGAAACAGAATGGCAAAAGTTTGAATAAATACAAGAAGGACCAATAATAAGAAAGTTATGAATTTTTGAAATATGAGATCACTTTCTGTTCGAGTCTGAAATTGGCAATTTGGTCAGTGGATTGTGATGTAGTCATGGACTCATGGACAAATCTCCAGTTGTGAACAAAAATATTGTTACTTTTTGTTTATCTCCTACCTGCCTTCTCCCTTGGGGCAGTAATCAAAAGATATTTGATTGATTTGATTGATATATTCCTTTGAACCTTCTTTTGAAGGGTCAAGTTAGCCGTCAACCGGTCAACTCAGGAGGCAGTAGCGGTCAAGATTCTACATCTAGATAAACAACAAGGAGCAGCTGATAGTGTTAGGAAAGAGGTGAGGTAGACAAAGCTATTAAACATCTCTAAAGCTCATCAGTGAAAAGACTCTCTTAAATTGGCAACAATTTCCTTCATCCTTCATGGTCCATTTGAAATAGTGATAACTTCTTAAATAAAATCTTGTTCACATATGATGCGGCAAAACAGCAGCGTTTCTTTAAAGATGGTGTCGAGTTTAATGCGCTTCATATTTTTGTATATTATAACAGAGAGCTCAGTAAATACGAGAATTCTTTGTTGCACGCAATTGCTATTCATTTTTATGTTAAAAAAACGTGGCGGTTTACTAGGCCTTATCCGAACAAGCCTTTGGTCACCACCTGCATAGAAAGCCTACCTATAATTACCACATAACGTGGCTCAGCCGTTTTATGAATCCAATTATTGTCATTATTATTATTATTATTATTATTGTCATTATTATTATTATTATTATTATTGTCATTATTATTATTATTATTATTATTATTGTCATTATTATTATAATCATTATTATCATTATTATTATTATTATAATTATTGTTATCATCATTATTATTATTATTACTATCCTCTTAGGTATGCATTCATCGAATGTTAGGAGATCCGCATATCATCCGTTTCTATGGTCATCGTAAAGAGGGCAGCATCCAGTATTTGTTCGTGGAGTACGCTAGCGGAGGAGAGCTCTTTGATAGAATAGGTAAGAAACAGCGTATTTCAAATTACTGTTACTTTCTGTAAATATTTAGGTTTTTCCAGGTATTGCTTCTGTAGAACACACGTTACTATGATTATTACGATAATGCTAAGACCCGGCGCACACTACACGATCTGACTATGATCCAATTTTGAAACAATTTGCAATTGCAATCAGGTTCACCTTATATCCATATTTCGATGAGAAACACTATGACTATTCAAGGGAAATTGAAAGCTTTGGTTTTTATAAATAGGTGGTTGCATTTAAGTAGGTTTCTTTTGTATTTTTTGCAATATAGATGAAAAGATTTACTTCTCCCTCTTTCTGGTTTTAAGCATGAAAAACATTCCATTCTTTTTTGTATTCAGCTCTTGTAATTTTCCTCTTAAATTCAGTGTTTTGTAGCAGTATTCCTAGAAAGAGACAAGCCAACCACACAATCAGGAGAGATAGTGTAATACAGGAAAAGCTGTATATAAAGACCACTCAAGGAAAACATGAAAATTGGTCTTTACAGGCAGGTGGTCTTTATGTACAGATTCCTTTAGTACAGGTTTGAATGAGAAACCATATTTTCAAGTTAAATGTGTTTTTTTAAAGGTGGTGGTCGTACATGTGGTCGCTAAAGCAGGTTTCACTGTATAAGTTTGAAATAACAAAAAATCTGATTATCCCCTATTTCACTTCGTTCCTGTCTTTCATTAATACTTTCCTTCTTTCTCTCTCTCTCTCTCTCTCTCTCTCTCAATCTCTCTTTGTCTCTCTCACCCATTCTTTCCTTTCTTCTTTCTCCCTCATTCTTTCTCTTTTTCTTTTTTGTTTTCTTCTTTCTTTCTCTCTTTCCTTCATTCTCTCTCTCTCACTCTTTCTTTCCTTTCTTTCTTTCTCCTTTCTTTCTCTCATTCTTTCTTTCTTTCTTTCTCTCACACTCTCACTCTTTCTTTCTTTCTTTCTTGCTCTCTCTCCCTCTCTCTCTCATTCTCACACTCTCTCTTTCCTTCTTTCTTTCTTTCAGAGCCTGATGTTGGCATGCAAGTTACCGAAGCTCATCGTTTCTTCTCACAACTCATTGGCGGTGTAGAGTACCTGCATAAGAAAGGGGTCACGCATCGCGACCTCAAACCAGAAAACCTGCTCCTAGATGAACATGGTAAGATCAGAGCTTGCCCCATACAGGTTTGTTCCGAAATAACGCGACAAAACCGCTGCTTTTTTTTAGATGATGTAAAGTATCATATGCTTCACATTTCAGTATTGTATAACACAGAGCTCAGTGAATATATGCATAGGATCTATGTTGCGCGCAGTTTCCATTCATCCTAATTGACACGTAAATAAACTGTTTTGGTTTTGGGTTAGTGGCGGTTTACCTCATCACATCAGGGACCCGTTTAACAAAAATTGTCATCAGTGCAAATGACAGATTTTGTTATAACTTATAAGCTACTGAAATCCTTGCTTCTGATTGGTTATCAACAGATTTGTCACTGATTTTTGTCATTTGTCATTGATATAAAAGGGCTTTGTGAAACGGGTCCCTGAACCAGCTTCTGTACTCTTCCGCTTTAATACCTTAGATAACTTGAAGATTTCAGACTTTGGGCTAGCAACCTCAAACCAGAAAATCTACTCCAAGATTAACATTGTAAGGTCAGAGCCTGCCCCATACAGGTTCGTTCATATATGACGTGGCAAAAACCATCCTCTGTCATGCGCAGTTGCAATTCTTTGACGCGTTAACAAACCGCTTTGGTTTTGGTTTATTAGCCGTTTACTTCATCACATCTGAACGAGCCCCCATGCTTTTCTGCTTTATTGCCTCAGATAACCTGAAGGTTTCAGACTTTGGGCTAGCGACCGTCTTCCGGCACCAGGGCAAGGAGCGTCTCTTGGGCAAGTGCTGCGGGACGCCGCCTTACGTTGCCCCAGAGGTACTCAAGAGGAAGGAATACCACGCCGAACCGGCTGACGTTTGGTCTTGTGGGATTATACTGGTCGCCATGCTGGCTGGGGGTAAGCAAATTTAATGAGAAGGGTAAACGTATACCCATCACCTAAAATGGGGAAGGGCTTCCTTAGCAGTCAGGTAAAACAAACAAACAAACAAATAACCAACATACATGTACATGTACAGTTAATAACTAAATCATTCGTATCCTTGCCAAGTTTTGTGATTTTTTATTAAGTACCGGGTAAGTAAAAAATGTATTTGTCCCAATTTATATTTCTTAACAAATATGAAATGATAAATCTTACATCTGAAAGTATTCAACAAAGGCCCTAATTCAATCAACCGGTCAACCTTTCATTCTTGATTGACGAAAAACAACAACAAATTTACAAGGGATATGAATAATTTAGTTATTGTGAAGATGAAAAGGAAATAACGCTCATTCTTAACCCCAAGTCATTACAATTTTCCTTGTAGTACACTACATGATGCCTGAAAACCGATCAATCCGCTATGCTCTGATAAATTTCTTCATGTGGGGAAGCATTAGTTAGAGATTTTGCATGCTATGAATTTCGTCTAGAATTTGCTTAATTTTATTTTGCAGAATTGCCGTGGGATGAGCCGACATACAGCTGTAAGGAGTACTGTGATTGGTTGGATAAGAAGATGCATCTGTCTCCTTGGAAAAAGATCGATACCACACCCCTTGGTAAGAATCCCAATAAACATGTTGACTTATAAGTTGATTTTCCATTGGCAGGGGGAGGTAGGGGGGGGGGGGGTGTTTGGAGATTGAATTCCAATTTGAATTTGAATATAATTATATGTATATACACCTGTATTTTTGTGGAATACATAATTTTACTGTCATATTGTTATTGTTTTTTTGTTTTTTTTCTGTTTATCGTGAATTAGACATTTGAGCTCAATTGTCTTTGGTGTACTATAATTTGAATTTTTGTTATCCTTTGTTATGTTTAAAAAAAATTGAGAATGATTTGTTTGGACTATAATCAGTAAATTTTGAAATTGAATTGTTATTATTGTTATTTTTATGGGGGGGGGGAGGGGGGGGGGAGGTGATATTGAATGAGGATGAAAAATGCAGCAATAAACAGGTGGAAGTATTACAGGGAAACCTACATATTAAAAGAGAACTGAAGGGAAACATAAAAAACAGTCTATTTAGGCAGGTTGTCTTGATTTACAGGTTCGATCAGTACAAATTCCTTCAGTACAGGATCCAATGAAGAACCATATTCAAGGGGAATGAAAAATGTGGTCTTTTAAGACAGACAGACTTTCTATACAGATGGGCAATGAAGCAGGATTGACTGTTTTTCCAAAACGGGAGAGAAAGGTACTTAATGAAGCACTTCTATCACTTTGGGAGTAATTACAGTCAAACCTGCTTTAGCGACCACCTGTATAGTAAGACCACCTGTCTATAAAGATTGCTTTTTTTTGTTTCCCTTGAATATGGTTTCTCATTGAAACCTGTACTAAAGGAACCTGCACATGCATGTAAAAGACCACCTGCCTCACTGTAACGACCTCTTTTCATGTTTCCCTTGAGCGATCTTTATATACAGGCTTCCATGTATTTTAATAATGCACAGAGTGGTAGACCATATGTTGTGTATATTTTGCATATTTGGATTTGCCAATTTTATATGAACAAGAATTTTTGAATTTCTCAACATTTTCGCCAATAAAATGAATTTATTTCACTACCTATTTTTTAATAAAGGAAAAACAGTAAAAACAAAAAAAAATCTGGCATCTGATACCGTATAGTAATGCAACAAAATGGTCACATTATGTTCAAAATTATAATTTGCAGTTTCTGCTTATCCGTCTAACTGTAACCAACATTTTAAGTTATTCTTACTCAAAAGAATTTGAGCTATAAAACAGCACAAATTTTGGAAAATTGTCCCGAAGAAGGTGCAAACTTGAATTGCCAATTTGACATGCCACTTCTGTACTGATCTCTTCCAATCATAGCCCTTCTGAGGAAGATCCTGACGGAGACTCCGGCCAAGAGGATTACCATCTCACAAATAAAGAAAGATCGCTGGTACAGGTCAAAAGGTCAGTTGTACGACACTTGCTCCTCCGACAGGAAGCTGCTTTAGAGATGCGTGTGTGTGTGTGTGTGTATTGGGTTTTTACAGACGTGTATCAATCAGATATGACTATTTACGTCTGGGGACCGACCTTGAAACGTCACCATCAAAAAGATGTGACTCAGTTCCTAACCTGCCTCGTTGGCTGAATCAGTTTGTAACTTCCACTTTTAGCTGGATTTAAAGGCGCACATCACAACGTCTAGTTGTGGGATGCTATCCGAGATGCTATCTGCACATGGGCAGATAAAGGTCATTTGTACAAAACTGTAAAACCCTTCGAGACGAATGCTAAGCAGAAGGTTATTCATAGTGTCATAGCTTAAATAACGATAGAATAATGAATGAGACTTGTCGAGTTCATTATCAGTCTCATCACGACTGAATTGAGTGCAATGTATGAACAAACTTCATAGCGTGAATTATTTGTTTTAAAAGATAGGTCTACAATATGAATATCTATATTCAAGAAATAAGCTACGAACTTGATCAAAAAGCTCAGTTTGCATTGTCACTGAGGCCACCATTTACTCTTTGAATGACATCTCAGAAATAGTATATATATAATGCGAGTCTCAAAAAGAAAGTATGTGTAATTGCATCTCTGTATGCACCAATTACTGTCTGTGCACCTTAACCGTATATTCTCACTTTTGCCATGAGTTGTCTATTCTTGTAGGAACTTTTCTGAAAGGTGGGAAAGAATGATGAACAGAAACAAAATCTTTTTATTGAGCAACTCCATTACTTTTAGGTGCAATTTTTAAATGTACCAAGTGGAACCTCTCCATGTTTTAAATGTCCATTGATATTTAAGGTAATTCTGGGCCCCATCTTATATAGAGTTGATATTAATCGCAACTTATTTATGAATGATATCAAATGCAACTATGTACATAAGATTTGGATCAATCGCATCTCTTTGTAAGACGGGGCCCAAAATAAAAATATTTTACGTTCCCAACAGCACTGTTTTAAAGTGTTGATATTTTAATTTTTCTGTACAGGTACCATCGGAAGAGTCCCCACCAGCTCGCCGAATACAGGCAGTATGAAGCGAGTGTGTACCGGAAATGATCTGTCACCGCTTGCAGCTGGAAACAAGTAAGCATGTCCCCTTCAAATACTCACTAGATCAAAAGTTGGAAGATGATTACAATGTTTATAACATTTTCGTTGTTTTTGTTGATTGATGTACATGTACTGATTTTTTCCAAGTTGTTTACTACTTTACTCAGTAATGAACTAGACATCCAGCTAGGGCACCGTTACAGACAAAAGTTATGGTTGATTGTATTAGGCCTGAGTCATCACGGGTTTTGCCGAACCCTGGTTTGACTTCAAAATTTCGGGCGGGGACCGGGTACCCGAAATTTTCACCACTGACACTAAAACCGTATGCATGCAGCGGAGGGAGTTAAGATTAAGTAGTTGTTCCAATAATGCGACGGAAAAGACAGTTACTGCTTTCAAAATTTTAACATAATCAACTGAATTAAATGAAGATGCTTTAAAAAATAAATGGATATCGTTTCAGTTGACGGTAGGTGTTTTTATCGCTCTAATATTGAGGCTGCAAGAAAGGAATCACGCTTCGTGACCTTACCGAGTGCGTTCAGAAACGGAAGTGGAAATATGACCCACTGAAGACTGAGCAAGTTAAGAAAGTCCTACACACAAGACTAAAATGTTGATCAGACTATTACAATTAAATCGTAATACTAATAGGCATTAATTTAATTGTCAAAATTTATCTACAACATTATGGTTTACCCTTGATATTTTGATGAAGGAAAATAATTTGAAGCTCTTGAAATAACATCGAAGTGCCTTTCGTTCGTTCTAAAAATGCGTGTGTAACGGCAAGCTGAAGTAGTGAAGTTACGAGTCAAGCTTGATATGCATGTTTACATCTCTACACCCTCATCCGAGCTAATCGGAACAATAAGAATTTACCAATTAAAAAACATCACGTGAGGCTTTCAGGGACTCCAATTCAACAAGGCACTTCAATGTTATTTCAAGAGCTTTAATTTATTTTCCTTCATCATACTATCAAGGGTAAACCATTATGTTGTGGATATATTTTGACAATTAAATTAATGCCTATTAGTACTATTACGATTTAATTGTAATAGTCTGATCAACATTTTAGTCTTGTGTGTGGGACTTTCTTAACTTGCTCAGTCTTCAGTGGGTCATATTTCCACTTCCGTTTCTGAACGCACTCGGTAAGGTCACGAAGCATGATTCCTTTCTTGCAGCCTCAATATTAGAGCGATAAAAACACCTACCGTCAACTGAAACGATATCCATTTATTTCTAAAGCATATTTATTTAATCAAATTGAAATAGAAGTTTGTGAATTGCATATTTTTAGTTCTTTATTTCAAAATATTAGTGTGAAATTTAATTTTGAAAATTTTCTTGCTACGAGTAGATATGGGGAGTGTTTCACAAAGACTAAGATCGACTTTAAGTTGGACTTAACTATGGCAGGCCATTCATGCCACTGTTTGCTCTCACCATTATGATCTTTAGATAATATTTTTTCCTTCATCAATGAATTATTAAAAAATTTAAATTCTGTAGATTTGCGACCATGATTTGTAAGTCCCTTGATTAACCAATGCCAGTAAATGGTGAGAGAAAACAGTAGCATGAAAAGCCTGCCATAGTTAAGTCCAACTTAAAGTCAATCTTAGTCTTTGTGAAACACTCCCCTGGTAAGATAGAATTAGTTGCAGCCAGGGTTGGGTGGTAAATACTGGTGGCGGTAATTAACGGCGGTAAATACCGGTAAATACCGTCCGGTAAATAAGATGCGCGTCCGGTAAATATGTAAAAAAAGGGAAATATGATTTTAATTCTCTATTTATTAATAATTTTACTTGTTTTTAGCCCCATAACTGAAAATATTGTTCTGAAATAATTAGCAGCACAATACTCATAGTAGGAACACACAAACAGATTTATAAAATCCTCACTGCATACAAAATTGTACACACCCAAACAAATGGCATTTTGTGCATATGCTAATTAATAGGTATTCATGAATATGGTAATTGGCAACTGGGAACCAAAACCTTCATACAAGTTACTTTTATTGTAAATTTTAAGATATTTGAATAAAATCAGTGAAAATTTGAACAAAATCAGGCAAGGAATAAGGAAGTTAAAGCTTTTTGAAATGACAAGTCACTAGAGGGCGATATTCCATTTGATGACATCCATGCCTTTTGTACATCAAATTTCATGTTTTTCCTTCTTTCTTGTGATTGAGATAATAGAATGCAAAATGATATTCTACTTCACATGTTATGAAATCCGATCAAGAACACAAATAAATAGGAAAAAAACGAAAGACTTGTGAAATTTGATATACAAAAGGCATGGAGAGTTGTCCACAAATGATGTCATCGAATTGAATATTGCCCTCTAGTGACTAGTCATTTTTAAATGCTTTAACTTCCTTATTCCTTGCCCGATTTTGTTCAATTTTTCACTGATTTTATTCAAATATCTTAAACTTTACAATAAAAGTAACTTAGTATGAAGGTTTTGGTTCCCTTAAATGAAGAACATCATATCTAGAATAGGTGTATATTTGGTATCTTTTTCCTGTATTTTTTTCCAGCAGTACATAATTACAGACCTAGACAAACACACGAACAAACACACACACACACACAGACAAATAGTACACACAAGAGCAACCATACTCACCACCATTGTTATTATGTTCAAAATTGGACAATCCCTATGAACAAGTGAGTGGAAAAATATATTTCCCGGTATTTCCCGGTAAAAAGTGGTAAATACTGGTAAAAAGCGGTAAATACCTGTAAATACCGCTTATTTCCCGGCGTCCGGGAAATATTAGCCTCCGAAGCGGGAAATATGCCAACCCTGGTTGCAGCAAGATTGGAAATAGATTTTTATGATTTATTGTAAGTAAATCTTTATGTTAATACAGGGCCCTGAGCCGTTATTTAATTCAATATTTAAGTCAGAAAATATGAGTATTTTACTCAGTATTTTGGCTCAGATTAAATACTTAGCCAACTCTGGTATTTAGTGTAAGATTTTGGCTCAGTATTTTATCCTAAGTATTTTTCCATAGTTATCTAGAATGAGGTCACGCAGAAATTATATGAATACTTTTGTTTTGTATCCTCTGCAGCAAAGTCTCGTCCTCTCAACCCACCTACCACACCAATGCCCCATCTACACCAGGCGAGGGCAGTATACCGAGCTCAGTGGAGGAACTTGTGAACGCTTTCAGTTTCTCCCAGCCTATACATTCAGACAACATGCTGTTGAGTAGTCAGCTGCAGTGTACTCCAGGAGCTTCACAGGTATAAAAAGGAAAAATCCAACTTTAGGCCATTAAAAAAAAAAAAGTTTAGCGTCCACCCCCCCCCCCTGCTCACTTCTTTTTTAGGGGCTGCCTCCAAATTTGTTTTCAATGAATAAAAACATAATGCTAAAATGATAAATTTCTAATTTAAAAAAAAAAAAAAAAAAAAATGATGGCGGCAATCTTGAAAAATAGCCCGACTGTCAGGGAAAATGAGAGCAGCCATTTTGGAAAAGAGAAAAAAAGGGCCTCCTCCTCCTTCCTATTTTTCAAAAAGGCAGGACGCTAAACATTTTTTTTTTTAAATGGCCTTATTAGCAAGTTGCTCTGAATAAAAGAAAGAAGAAAATTAGAGAAGGGTAATGGTGAAAGTTTACATGAAATTAATAATAATAATAATAATAATAATAATAGCCTAATAGTCCACTCCAAATTTTATTAAACCGAAACGGAAATTCTTTTTGCCCAATTGATCGTGAGCCCGGCAGCCACTGAGCAGCGCCAGATCGACGTTGCTCTATCCCTTATTGTTGAACGCCAAACAAGGTAGCAACAACTCCCATCTTTTAACGTCTTTTGGTATGACGCGGCCGGGGTTCGAACCCACGACCTCCCGGTTGTGAGGCGGACGCTCTACTGACTGAGCCAACACTCCGGTACAAATAGGACAAACTATAAGAAGTTATGAAATTTTCAAAAGTTTTAGTCATTAAGCGTAAGGGAATTTTAGATTTTCGTGACGGACAACTCTCCTGTTTGTTCTAAATTAAACTCAGAAATCACTGAAATGTCAATTTTGCAAAATGTATCACTTAGGGGGATCTTATAATAACTTGCTAGCCTTGATATATTTTGAGAAGTGCCCCAGGAGAAAGCGCTAAGAAGAAAAACAAACATTAATTATATTTTTGTACATGACATACTGGAGATGTGTTATCCATGACTTTGTCATAATCCACTGATTAAAGTGCCAATTTGAGCTTTGCACAGATGTAGTGATTTTGTATTTCAAGCATATGTAACTTTTGTATTATTGGTCTGATTTATGCGTCTCTAAATTTGCTGAATGGACTCATTACAAAGGTTGAATTGCCCTTGAAAGGATACATTGTGCAGTCTTCCCATTGGAAGAAATAGCAATAATATAATGTATTTATAATGTGCCAACTCAACATAATATGCTTAAGGTGCAAAAGAAGAGAAAAGTTGAGAGCATTAAGATACACATAAATGAGACAACAAATGAAATAAAAAAGAAGACTTTCTTGAAAGTATTGATGAAGAGATGAATTTTTTAGGGCATTCTAAAAGCAATCCACCAATCAATTATTGTGATATACATGTACCATTTTGATGTGTAAATTATAATTTTTTATTTTTCTTGGCATTTTGAAACTTTACCAGGGAAAGAGTCAGCAAAAAAAAACCAGAGGGAAAAGTCAGGGAACTTTTCTCATGATAATGATGATGATCCACAGCACTTGTTTGGCGCCATTTATATGTTTCAATCATGAATTGTTGGAAAACCATGTAGTGACGTGACTTACTGTCGTTGTTTTCAGACCCCCATGCAGAGACTCGTGAGACGCATGACAAGGTTCTTCACAAGCTGCGGCTGTGAGAAAACACTGAAGGTCCTTACAACTACATTGGATAAACTCCCCATCTACTCATGGAAGAAGAGCTGTCGAAATCAGGTAGATTCCATGTCTCTGTCATTCTATCTGCCTGTCCCTCCTTCTCTCTCTCTGTCTTCCTTCTTAAAGCTCTATCTCTCTCTTTCTCTGTGTCTCTCCCTCTCTTTCTTCCTTCTTAGAGCTCTCTCTCTCTCTCTCTCTGTCTCTCCCTCTCTTTTTATCCTTCCTTCTTAGAGCTCTCTCTCTCTCTCTGTCTCTCCCTCTCTTTTTATCCTTCCTTCTTAGAGCTCTCTCTCTCTCTCTCTCTCTCTGTCTCTCCCTCTCTTTTTATCCTTCCTTCTTAGAGCTCTCTCTCTCTCTCTCTCTCTCCCTCTCTTTCTTCCTTCTTAGAGCTCTCTCTCTCTCTCTCTCTCTCTCTCCCTCTCTTTTTATCCTTCCTTCTTAGAGCTCTCTCTCTCTCTGTGTCTCTCCCTCTCTTTTTATCCTTCCTTCTTAGAGCTCTCTCTCTCTCTCTCTCTCTGTCTCTCCCTCTCTTTTTATCCTTCCTTCTTAGAGCTCTCTCTCTCTCTCTCTCTCTCTGTCTCTCCCTCTCTTTCTTCCTTCTTAGAGCTCTCTCTCTCTCTCTCTCTGCCTTCTCTCCCTCTCTTTTTTTCCTTCCTTCTTAGGGCTCTCTCTCTCTCTCTCTCTCCCTCTCTTTCTTCCTTCTTAGAGCTCTCTCTCTCTCTCTCTGCCTTCTCTCCCTCTCTTTTTTTCCTTCCTTCTTAGGGCTCTCTCTCTCTCTCTTCCCCTCTCTCTGTCTATCCCTCTCTTTTTTTCCTTCCTTCTAATAGGGCTCTCTCTCTCTCTTCCCCTCTCTCTCTCTCTCTCTTCCCCTCTCTCTTTCTTTCTTCTTAGAGCTCTCTCTCTCTCTCTCTCTCTCTCTCCCTCTCGTCCTCTGTCTCCCTCTCTAACTATCTATATTACTCTGAAGTTCTTTACAAACTGGCTGTGAGAAAACACTGAAGGTCCTTACAACTACATTGGATTATGTTATTGTATGCAGTGACTTATTAGACCATCTTTCTTTCTTCACAGGTGACAATATCTACTCTAGATAAGCGTAAGAACCAACTCACTTTCAAGGCCAACCTGCTTGAAATGGATCAGAAAGTACTAGTAGACTTCAGACTGTCAAAGGTAAACTTCCTCCGGAGCTTTCATAAATTGAAAGAACTTCAAAGAAGGGTAGCTTTCATTAACCTAAAGCTGTTCAGAGTATTCTTAAGGTCTAAATGAATCAGGTTTTTATCCTCAAATTAGCAACGATTACTCATATTATCCCCTCTTTCATAGTTTAAAATAATGAAAATGTATGTGATATGGACCAGTGTGAATAGAAATGTTGCCAATTTGTACACAAATAAACTTCACTCGCATTGCCAATTGAGAGACTGTAATGATAACCTACAAGTCAGTGGTACTTATCCACTAACAACACAACATGCTGCAATGCAATGAACTCAAATTTTAAACTGCTTTTAGTCCTTTCTGTTCATGTACAATTTATAATTCAGAGCATTCTGAATCAAAAGATGTAAGTATAACTTTACTAAAAGGTGATGCCAAACTGCTATGGGCTAGGACTAAAGCCCACCATACACTATACGATCTGATTTTGGAAGAATTTACAATGGCATTTGATATGGATATCAAACTTATAAATTTCTTAATGACTGAGGATCTGAATAGTCATACGATTAAGGAAAAGGAAATCTAATTCTCCAGGGATGTCATGCTTCCATGGAGGAGGAAAAACTATAAGTTGGCTCATAATCGTAGTGACGTCACACGAGTAGTGCGGTTGTCTAAGATTTGATGCCGATTCAGCTTTTATTCTTACAAGGAGAGTCAAATGCTCTGAAAGTATGGTCGTAGATATGTTTTATCAATATTTAGAACCTAAATCAGGAAGGTGGTGTTTAGATTTCAGCATCTAATATAAATGCATTTTTTTTTTAAAACGGGATGATAGATGGATCGTTCTAATTTCTCTCTCATGGCATTTCTCCCTCTCTCTCTCTCAACCCCCCCCCCCCCCCCCTCTCTCCCCCTCCCCCTATCTCTCTCTGTCTCTGTAGGGTGACGGTCTGGAGTTCAAGAAGCACTTCGTGAAGATCAAGGATAAGCTTCCACCCATCATTGTCAAGGGGCCTCCTCTGATGCCACTATGACCTTTAACCTCTACCACACATCTGGGACTATCCACTGTAATCTCACCGATGCAAATTTGAACTTCTTCCGTGCCTTGGATTGCAAAAGGACAAAAGCTAGTCTTGTTTAGGCAAGGCCAAACGAACGAGACCACTCTGAACTTGTAACGATCCTGTGATTGCAGCTTTGCGTCCATCTCTGCTCCTTGTCAGAAACAAACTAGACCTCCACTCGAGCCGTTCTGAACTTGTTCCAACTTTGTGGATTCAAGAGGACCACCTCTTCCCAATACAGTGAAATCTGTATATAAAGATCGTTCAGGGAAACATGAAACATAGTCTTTATTGGCAGTATATCAGGATTCAATGAAGAACAATATTCAAGGAAAACAAACAAATTGTCTCCTTAATAGACAGATAGTCTTTCTATACAGGTGGTCGCTATAGCAAATTTGACTATCTGGGACCAACTGGTACCATACCAATGTCATTTTTAACTTCCTCAGAAACAAATTCCATGGATTCATCAAAATTCTCAAGGAATGGCTCAGTTCTTGGCATCATCATTCCTTCTTTAAAGTTATACATGTATGTATGTGCTGATTATGAAAATTTAGTTTTACAGAAGGGTTCCTTGTTAATTGTTACTTTTGCAAAAAGTTGTATCTTTTCTGAAAAGAAGAAATAAGTGTTTGTAAAGTTTGTATGTTTTTTGTCTCAGTCGTGGTGCTTTGTGACGAATTGTACGCTTGTTATTATGATTTTTGTCTTTGACCAAGTATTCCTGTCTGGTTTTATTTCATCCAAAAAAACAACAAAAAATCTCTTGACAGCACCATAGTCTAGTGATACAAGAAAGAATGATTATTCAGTAGATATCAAGAGACATTCATTTTTGAATGAAATGAAGGATAAATGTCTCACATGTACACTGTATGTCATATGGGACATGTTGCGCGGAATTGCCTTTTTTGTTTGTTTTGTTGTTATAAAAATGTGCCAAAATATATATGTTGCCTTGTTGAAGTTTCCTTAATCCTAAACATTACATTTGAGATATAATCATGGTTTTCCTAGATTTTCTCACAATGTCCGTATAGATCAATGCAAATAATGAGGGAAATACTTTAGATTAGATGATTACTTTATACCGGTGTAAACC
Source organism: Strongylocentrotus purpuratus (assembly GCF_000002235.5). Lineage (NCBI taxonomy): Eukaryota > Metazoa > Echinodermata > Echinoidea > Camarodonta > Strongylocentrotidae > Strongylocentrotus > Strongylocentrotus purpuratus. The sequence continues at coordinate 37,215,285 of NW_022145594.1, forward strand.
TAGTTAAGATCATTTTTTTAGAGACGCACAATTGGATTTAAATTCAGGACTTGCATGATGGATAAGGGACGTTGTAGTCGATATGAATTTATATTCCTATGATGGTTAAGGACCAGGAGTAAGGATCATTCGAGTTACATGTATAGAACTGCACTGCTATTTTGCCAAAAGTGTGTGTTATTGTATGCGTAGCAGATGCAATTCTCGCTACCCTAAATAGGTACGAAAATCTCGAAATTCGCGAGACGAGGTAATTTTCACTCTCTCGGGTCGTCACTACAACTTCCGGTATAGAGTCCCATCCCAAGTCACGGCCTTCATCCACCCCCATTTTTCAGGGTTCTTACGCTTGGAATCATGAGCCCAGCACTGTGCAGCCTCACAAAAGCATCGTCACTGATGTCAAAAGACGCAAAAAACAACGAATGAAATGTTCAAATAAACGTTGAAATATTTGCGAAAAGAAAACAAGACCGAGCAGACGACATATTCGGTGCATACACGTTGTGTGGCGACGGCGTTTTACGTTTGCGCTATCGCGCGCCTGCACAGGAAGCTGTAATGTCGAAAAGCTATCCCATAATGCAATGCGCGTTTTCAGGATTTTCCCCGGATCTCGGCAGAATCGCTATTTGGGGTAGCGAGAATTGTGAAGGGGTTATGTTTATGCATGTTGGAGAGGGGGGAAAGATGAATGAAGAAAAAACTGAAAATGTAAAAACGGACAGCATCTGGACTAGACGAAATTAAGCCTTGAGCAATCGCCACAGGAGCAAATGTCTGGCATATTTTGTTAAAATACCTCTTTTTGAGAATTGACACATGTAATGTGGGATATGCTGTTTCGTTGGGTCTTGTGTAACAGTACAGTTTTGACATCATCTTGGCCAAAAATAGTATATGTGCCCCTCAAAAGCAGTCGATATATGTATAATGTAATTAAAGATAAACAATGCAGAAATAATTGCCAAGCAGTATTATTGAACTATGGTTTCCTGTACATCACTGTAATATAAATGTTATCATGTATAGCTAGACATTGTAGTTTATTCCTAAATACATGCAGTACTAAAATAGATAAGTAGTTTTTAGGTACACACATGGTCATGTACCACATAGTTAAAGTACTAAACTTAATGTATTACTGGTATGAATGATTCTTTGTCTCAAATGTCTGTGTGAAAGTGGACTCTAAATAATTTGGTAATAAGTACATGCTGTTCATACAGCAACTAGATTATTCATAACTCTTATAAAATTGGTGCTTTTGTGTATTTTGTTACTCAAGAATGAAAGGTGAACTGGTTGAATTAGGGACTTTGTTGAATACCGGTACTTTAAGATGTCAGTATTATCTCCTTCTCAAGATACATAAGTCGGGATAAATCACCTTTTTAATATATTATACTTTAAAATTCCAAAACTTGGTAAGGGTATGAATAATTTAGTTGATAACTGTATACCATACATGTACTTATAATGTAAAACTAGAGACATTTGTGTCATGATCATGAAACAGCTTTGAATGACTGGATGGCTATTTGCAGGGGCAGATCCAGGGGGGGGGGGGGGCGCACCCCCTTTTTCATTCCGGAAAAAAGCTAAGATATATTCACATAAATGTTCAGTTTAGGCATTCAGAAATGACTTGGATGGAACCATAGAGCATCCATAAAAAAAAGTTTTGGAATCAGAATCACTTTATGAAATTTGCACAAGATTCATGGACAGCAAAGTTAAGATTCAAGGTATTTGTGTTGATGTCTTCATGTTTTTTTTCTGGAGTTGTATGGGAAAATTATATTTTCATTGTTGTAAGAATAGCAGAAAACTGCTCTATAAACACGTTTAAAAATTGTAAGTGCACAAATTGTTTAGTCTACTCAGACTTGGCTGCAAATACAAATTTATTTTGTCACTTTACTCAAGTCTTGACTGGTTCTTATTTCATTTGTAAACTGTCTTCACAAATCAGCCATAAAGCGGTCTATTGCTCTGGACCTTTTAAAGGTAAAGACCAGTATTGGAAACGCCCCAATTTCAAAAAATAAAATGAAAGCTCTTTATTACCAATCATGTGAAAGAATGTTTTGACCAATAGATCTACATGATGATAAAAATTTTGCCGGGAAACCGCCTACTAATTGATATATTTGGTAAATTAGTTTATCTATTGGACTGTGAGAGAAAAACGCATGTGTCGTGGACGTGTGCGTAGTCCCATATACATCTTGCTGTGTACAGTGCTTGTAACTTTACGAAGACTGGGCCAAATTTCTTATCATTTTGATGATTCCAGAAGTTGCAGTACACGCCAATAGTAGATCTACTTATATGCTAGATGATCAACCTTTTCTGATCGATTTCACGTTTCTTTCACAATCACATGACCATAGGTCTATAATTGGTCTTAAAGGCACACTGCCATACTTGTAGCCACTTGCTCCCTCTATATAGAAAACTTCCCCAATCAGTGCCTGTTGGTCCCCCATGATCCTCTTTTTTCCTATGTTAAATGAGAGCCGAGTTAATGAGATAGCCACCTGTCGCAGTGACCTCGATGGCTCGCTGTGTGGTCTAATCCCTTCTTGCCCAGTAGTGGTGACGGTCTTTAATATTATAAGGTAATGGTGGTGGTCGTCTTCTCTATATTACTCTCCTTTACTGCAACTCCATTCATTTCTTTCTTGAGCTCTTTTTATCATTTGGTTCAGGTATGTACCTGTAGTTTGCTTTGATACTCAACAATTAGTTTCATTCCAATCCCTCCACCCCCCCCCCCCCCCCAAGTGTTATTTAGGGTACACTAATTGCTCGTCCCTCCCTTTGATATCCCCCCCCCCCCTTGACTTGTAAATCACTAAATGTTGCCTTTTTTCAGATTAAGAACCACAAAAAGCAGCATGCACCGAATGTAGTCAAACACTTATAAACAGACACATTCATTCATTCATTATATGTCTAGCCTCTGGGGCCTAAATTAAAGGCTTATAAAAACTACAAAATAACGAGAGCTTTTCAATTCATTCTTTCTTGGAAATGTGATGGCCCTGAAAAGGGCCGGGTTAGATGGTGGGCACAGGAAGAATTTAATATTCCTGGCTCTGGCTGCTCTTTCCACTCTTCTTGGCAGCAGCAGACTTCTTGGGGAGAAGGACGGCCTGGATGTTGGGCAGTACACCTCCCTGTGCGATGGTCACTCCGCTGAGAAGCTTGTTCAACTCCTCGTCATTACGGACAGCAAGCTGCAAGTGACGGGGGATGATGCGGGACTTCTTGTTGTCGCGTGCGGCGTTGCCAGCCAGCTCGAGGATCTCAGCTGCCAAGTACTCGAGCACGGCAGCCAGGTAGACTGGGGCTCCAGCTCCAACACGAGCTGCGTAGTTTCCCTTGCGAAGGAAACGATGGACACGACCAACTGGGAACTGAAGTCCTGCTCGGGCTGATCGGCTTTTGGCCTTGCTTCGTGCTTTTCCGCCTTTTCCTCCGCGTCCAGACATGTTGAGTTATTGAATATTGCGTGTAGATACAAAGACGTAAGAAATTGGTGAACTGAATAATTTTCGACCGTGACAAGGTATTTATACCGCAAGCGGGGATCCAACGACAGCCAATCAGATTGCTCGATAGCCAATTAGTTTAATGCAATGCGAATGTAGTGACTCACCGGCACGACGGCACGGCCGCCAATATCTTTAATAAAGAAGGCGGGCATGATTCCTCCGACGTCCGCTTAAGAAAGCCACTGACGTATTCATGACGAAAGATGGCGATATATTTTGTGTTAGTTCAAAAAGTCAAATTTGTCGTCTGCTAAGTTCTCATGAATAGTCTCCGATAGCTGCCTAGAATTCTAGGCCTAAATTGAATATATTCACTTTTGATATAGTCTTAGAGTCTATAGCTTTTAAACATTTTTTAGGGTATAATATTTAAGAAATATTCCCAAGAAATACTCTTTTACTTTTTAGGCAGAGGACCACCTTTCAGCAATTGCCATCTAATTTTTTCCTATTAAAAACTAAACAAAATCATAAGTAGTACCCCATGCAACATCGAAATATAGATCTTTGGCGTACTGCCTATAGTAAATAAAAATCTCTGATATATGATAACGAATAACCGATGCAAGCACTATATACTATAGGCCTACTGACAATCAAGATTTTATTGGGTGTCGATCGGCTCCTTGGTATATAGATCTTGTATAATCTAACTACATTAAAAATATATATATATAGAAATCAGACAACTAAATATTTTGAGAGAGCCAGTGTGAAAATCTATTATTCAATGCGAAAAATCATTGCTTCGTATATATATATATATATATATATATATATATATATATATGCATCCCCCTCTTTTCGCCTGCCACCCTGCCAGATTAATCTGCCGGGGGCTTCCCTTAATATTGTAGCTATGGGAGTATTTTCAGTTATTCGGATTTGCCGGCTCAGTGTTTCACATTTATTTATTGGAATTTATGCAGCATAAACTATTTTCTAAATCACGGACAAGAGAGCCGCGTTAATGTCGGGACCATGCACCATAGTCATTGGACTTGGAGTGTGATTTAATTAGTTCTGCGCTGAAGTCCAGCTCTGAAAATGGTCGAGCGCCATCTCTTGTGAAAAGTATTATGGCGCAAGTCTAATTTGACACATTTGAAGTTCCCATATTCCGTACTGCACGTTCTTTTTGGCTACCTACATCTGCCAAACAAATAAACACATGATAATGATGTAGAAGAAGAAAAAGAAGAAGAAGAAGGAAAAGAAGAAGAAGAAGAAGTAAAAGGAGAAGAAGAAGGAGAAAGAAAGAAGAGGAAGAAGAAAAAGAAGAAGAAGAAGAGGAAGAAGAAGAAGGAAAAAAAGAAGAAGAAGAAGTAAAAGGAGAAGAAGAAGGAGAAAGAAAGAAGAGGAAGAAGAAAAAGAAGAAGGAGGAAGAAGAAGAAGGAAAATAAGAAGAAGAAGAAGTAAAAGGAGAAGAAGAAGGAGAAAGAAAGAAGAGGAAGAAGAAAAATAAGAAAAAGAAGAGGAAGAAGAAGAAGGAAAAAAAGAGGAAGAAGAAGAAAAAGAAGATGAAAACAAGAAGTCATCGATGGAATGTTAAGCAACAATAATTATATGGACTTCTTTTCTCAATGAAGTCAAAGGGCTTGCGTGGATTGGGGGGGGGGGGGGGGGGGTGTGCTGCAGCCAATAGTGAAGCACCCGTCTGCTTTATTGTGAGCCAAGCTAGGGGTCGTCTCTAACTGATTTTTATTACATCTTGCCTTACATTCAAATCATAAATGGATTAAGTGGCACCACAAATTTTGTTGCTTGCATGACATTTTCATTCATAATTATTCATTCATATTTCTGAACTGGCTTATTGTCTTTTCTTTGGCTCTCTCTATTATGTCCTTATTTTTATAATAATCATTTATCATTCTTTCTATTAATCGATGATTATTTTCCTTTTTATGCCTCCGCCACCGAAGGTGGTGCCGGAGGCATCATGTTTTCGGGTTGTCCGTCCGTACGTCCGTACGTCCGTCCCGTTTGACCGTTATCACAATATCTCAAGAACCATTTAAGATTTAAACTTAAGACTCGGGAATAGTATTTATCACCATAGGAAGACGATCTGATTAGATTTTGGAGTACGTAGGTCAAAGGTCACAGGTCACAGAGGTCAACTTATGAAATTCCTTGTATTGAGTTTGTTAGCGCGATATCTCAAGAACCATTTGAGATTTAAACTTCAAACTTAAGTAATTCAGTAATTCATTTATTTTCCACAATAATAAAAGTACAAAGATGTACATTACATATAACAGATATATACATGTATATACAATAACAACAACAAATACCAAAACAAAATGTGAACATTTACAGTAACATTGACAAAGAGGAAAATGAGCATAAGTGATTGATTAAAGTGTAATGATATAGAACATGTTATTATTGCGGAGGGAGCCAACTGGAAGACAGGAAAATAGTCTTAAGTGCGTTGGCACCCATCATGATCAATTAAATATAATCTTAATACATTAAATAACAATTGAATAATTGCGTTAAACAAAAAAAAGCAAAGTAAATTTGTATATAAAGAAAGAAAGGACGGGTTAAGAAGCTCTACTAACGTTGTAGTTGATTACGGTATGAATTTATCAAGTGTTTTTTTAGTTTGCGTTTGAAAGATTGGAGTGACACTGAGTTTTTTTATTTCATTTGGTAAAGAACTCCACAGTTTTGGGCCTGTAAAAAATAAAGTAGATTTTGCATAGGATGTACGTATTTTGGGGGAAATGAAAATCATTAGACAACCGAGTTTGATAAGAGTGAATACTTGCATTTATAGGAAATAGATCAGTAATATAACGAGGGAATAAGCGATTTTTACATTTATACATGAACATACCAGTTTGTAGCTGACAAATATCGGATAGGCTTAATACATTGAGCTTATGAAATAGCGGAGCAGAATGAGAGTTATACGAGGATTTTGATATCAGGCGAATGGCTTTTTTTTGTAGTTTAAAGACTCTATCAGAATATGACTTAGGACAGCCACCCCAATTTATATTACAGTATGATATGTGGGGTAGGAAAAGGGTATTGTAAATAGTAAGAAGAATTTTTTCGGGTAATAAATTGCGCAGGCGATATAGGATACCAACAACTTGAGAAATGAGAACAAACATCTCCTAAATGATATTTCCAAGACATGGATTCATCTATATGAACACCTAAAAATTTGGTATGATTTGTATGTAATAGTTGGGATTTGTCCATATGGATTCTTATATCATCAATATTATAATTCATATTGCTAAAAACCATATAGTTAGTTTTAGACATATTTATAATTAACTTATTACATTTTAACCACTGATATACATTTTGTAATTCTTTATTAAACGTGGTATTAATAAGGGGAATATCTTTATGGGTAAAAAAAATACTTGTATCATCGGCAAACTGTATAAAACTTAGGACATTTGATGAACACTGAATATCATTTATGTAAATTAGAAATAATACTGGGCCGAGGATAGAACCCTGTGGAACCCCGCAAACAACATGAGCATATTTAGGTCAAAGGTCAAGGGTCACAGAGGTCAACTTATGAAATTCCATACATTGAGATTGTTATCATGATATCTCAAGAACCACTGGAGATTTAAACTCCAAACTTGTTTAAATTGCTCTATGGCGGAGGCATCATTTTCGACTGCGCGCAGTCAAAATTCCATCTAGTTTTTTCTTTTTTTACCTCAGTCTCTTTCGCTCCATTCATTTTTCAATCTTGAAAATAAAGGAATGCATGTAAAGAAATCATCAGTGTATTTCAAAAGGTATATTTCATTATAACAACATAATGAATATTCATATAAATCCTAATGAATATTCATTTAAAAATAATGAATAATCATGTGAATCTATAAACGAGTAACAAGGTACAATTACAAATCAAGGCAGCTGTATTCTTTGGCAAATATGTTCCATTTTTGGTGGGTCCGAACTGTGGCCCCATTTCACAACACGTGTCATCAGTGACAAATCAGCAAATTTGTCACTGGTTTTTGTCATTGAAAAAGGCTTTGTGAAAGTGGTCCATGAAGTGCTGAATTTGTGCCTAATCAAATAGCGGCAGCAGTTTATGATATGAAGTATTAGACAAAATATCAAAATGTAATGAAATCATGTCTACTTTCTGAGGAACTGTCATCAATGATTTAAAATACGGACAAAGAGTTGAAACATGGAAAAGATTGTGGACACTTGTTTTGCCAAAATAATACACACCCTTTTCAAAGTATAACTTAGGAAAATAGCTATGAAAAAGAATTTTCACTTTTTAATTGATTGGGGATAAAAGAACAAAGAATCTACAGTTTTTCACTTATGTGAGAATTTTTTTTTTTTCGTCCCTATTAATTATGATTGCATAATATAAAATACATTGTTATTTTTTAAAGAATAACATTGATAGGATAGCACCGAAAACATTTGGCACAAGACGACAGCTAAATAGACTATTTTTGTAATGTAACCATATCTAATGCATATGCCTTTGTGAAGTGCCTCGATACACATTTTGTCATTCATCCATTACAAATTATTGTATTTCAATAGTCAGAATGCAAATTGCATACATTATTTGTTGCCAGGTAGGACAGACATTATGTCTTGCCCTACCTAACGACACGTAATATGCATTTTGCATTGTGACTATTGAAATACAATTGTTCATAACAATATGAAATATTTGTATTGAGGCACTTCACAAAGACGTATGCATTAAATTTGGTTACGGTAGGAAAATTGTCTATTGGCAGTCTATTAGGGTACCGTTAGTTGATTACTGCTACATGCTAATTAAATAAATACATGATAACATAAACATATTTACATTGGTCCAAAAACTATTCATGTTCTAAAAGTAACACAAACATAAAGCCATACAAAATTCATGAGCTCACAGGTAGTGTACTAAAAACATGTTTCAAATAGATTGTTCCAATTTTCTGTGCTTTTCAAATTTCATTGAAGATAAATGACGCAGAGACCTGTACACACAAACGTGTAAAAAAAAACATTTAAATAAGTGCATTACCTGTATTACATGTGATACATTTGTGTACTTCCTCTTAAAAACTAATATCATTGTAAATGCATGGTTTTACATAATCAGACTCATTGCATACTATGCATAAATACATCAACACATCAGCGTTTGAATTCTATTGAATAAATGTATCAAGTATTTTTTCACAAAGATCTTTAAAAAAAAAATTGAATCTATTTTTTCACCAAAGTACAGCTAATAATTAAAGCCACACTGTACTAGAAGCACGTCTCATGCCATCTCAGGTCAGCTGAGCTGTTGTTTCTCACTTTGAGTCCTCTGTCTACAAAGTGGACATTAGTAATCTGGTTACGTACTGTTGGCATGTTGACCATGAGATGGCGCTGTGCAATAAACAGTACGCTAGGGCTGAAAGTTCATCTGTTCAGTATAGTTTTAACCTTTAACACTAAGAATTTTCGTAACACTGCCTACAATGAATAAGATAGCTATTAATTACATATATGAAATGATATAAATGAGGCTTTTCCATTGATATAATGGTCTGTTCCTTTGATATAATCTCTTTTTAGCAAGTACAGTCAAACCTGTCTATAGTGGCCATGCATTTCATCTTCCTGGAGAGAGAAATGTGTGTTGTAGAACCTGTCTATGAAGGCCACATGTCTACAGTGGCCACTTTCTCTGTTTGCCTTGGACAGTCTTAATAAACAGGTTTGACTGTGTTGGTATATTCACACAATAGCAACAGTAAGGATGCAAGCGTTTCACCAAATCGACCACAAAATATATAACTATGGTAGATTCTTAATAGTAAATACCATAACTAATAACATGATAAAGATATGACAATACTTCATATATTTTTACACCTAAAATATATACCGGTAACATAATTGATGATAACATAATACATACATCAAACTTTGTTATAAAAGATGGAATGACATGTTCATGGCTAATTGAAGGGGATATTTACATACAGGGCTCTATGTTTAACTCTTCTGACATAAGGCCTGTTGTATTTGACATACACGTATTTGGCATGTGGATGTAGGAGCTAGGCCCTGGCTGTGAAAATTAGCTGAATATGATCATATTATTGAATATTTTTTTTTTAAATCAAAGTGTTGCTATATCTATCCAAATAGAATGACATTGAGGGAAATTATTGTTATGTAGTACTTGTATTATTCCCCCCTCCCTTCAGTCATCCACCTTTCATTCACCTTTCTCCCACCTGCTCCATGATAAAACAGAACCCACTATCCCATTACTTTTTATTATAAACAATTGACCACTAATGACCACCCAAGATTTAGATTCCAGGAACGAACCACATTCCAATAACTATGACTCATACTAGGCCCAAACCCCAGTCACTTACACTCTCCATAGCCACTCCCCATAATACCATGACAACCCTGACCATTGACCAATGATAAGCATGAATAAGTCACCCCTCCCAACATTGGTTTTCTCCCCAAACTTTCCTGAATGTAAAGTTGGAGAATGATAGGAACTTGGGTTTCAGCCGTCAACCGCTGAACAAGGATTCTACAGAGACTTGTATTTGTGAATGTGATAATTACGACAAAGTATCGATGATGATTAAAAGTTCTCGTGAATTATAACAAGAAATAGTACAGCGTCTTTCTTTATGCTCCTCGCCTCCAACAATTACTGATCCCTACACAACATTATAGACACATTTGGCCTCTTGTTCAGAAAAAGCCAAACTAAAACTGATTCTTTGTAAAATAAGAGTATATTTGGTATACATGGTGCACTTGACAATTAACCCTATTTTAACTGGGCTATTTCAGACCAGGTTTTTACTGGGGGGGGGGGGGGGGGGGGTCAAATCTCGGCCGTTTCACAACCGATCGCCCGAAAAATTTGCATGCATGTCAAGTGAAGAGTATAGAATACTATGGTAATTTCAATTTTTTTTTGGAAAAATTTACTCATTTGCATATTTATGGTAATTTATGCAAATAAGGTCATAAAATTCACATTTTTACCCATAAATCATATATAATTCATATTAAAGCATTCTTGTTCACTATATATATATATATTTGTTAGACCGTTTGGAATAATAATACAACGAAAATTGGAAGAGCCAGGTTATTCCTTATGTTATCTATTGTTTAGATAATTTCTTATGCATTTCATTGTTTTTTTAATTTATGTATTTTAGTGTTTTTGTTGTTTTATTTTATTTCTAACTACAATTCAACTAATTTGACCCCAAAACAAACACCTAAACTTTAAACAAGACCAAATAACCAATGTTTTTTCTCTTTTTAGGAAAAATGATATTTCCATGTGTTTTGAAATGACAAATTTTCGGGCTGACATGCAAAAGTTCATGTGACTTTGTAACTATATGTCTGATTTTCAAAAAAAATTGTTTTAAAAGATGCGTAAGACTCGAAAGAAAAAAGTAACGAAAGGAATACTTTATATCTGCCGCGGTTCCGGAGTAGTTGCTAAATTGACCCCCCCCCCCCCCCCCCCAGTTAACATAGGGTTAAAGGGGAACCCTCAACTCCCTTAACTCCATCAATGATTTCATAAGATCTATATAGACACCAATATAATACGTTGCTTACATTTTATTGGCTCCAAAACTATCATTTCTATAGGACAGTTCTTGACCCATTGCATTTGTATGGGAAACAGAAGTGCCTTTGCCAAATATGCCCCTGGCCGGTGCTGCCCTCTACACAGCGTTGCCAATTGGCATTTAATTGATTATAACTGTATTATTCTTTTCTCAAAGCCCGGATCTTTTTGTCTCATTTTTCAGTTCTTTTAACCAATAGCAGTACAGTGTCTCCTTTTAATGATATTTTTGGGGCATTATCTTTCGCAATTTCCTTTCACATTGTTTTTTTTTATATGAAACATTTTTAATTATGTTAAAACTTTGAAGGAGTGGAAAATAAGATTAATCGCTGCCAATTTGAGGAGGGAAAACTGAATAATTAAAAATGAAAATTGAAATATTGTGGGTTAAAGGTATTCCAGTATTGGAAACGCCCCAATTTCAAAAAATGAAATGGAAGCTCTTATTACCAATCATGTGAAAGAATATGTTTTGACTAATACATGACAAAAATTTTGCCGGGAAACCGCCTACTAATTGATATATTTGGTAAATTAGTTTATCTACATGGTCTGTGAGAGATAAACGCACGTGTCACGCACGTATAGTCCCATATACATCTTTCTGTGTACAGTGCTTGTAACTTTATGAAGACTGGGCCAAATTTCTTATCATTTTGATGATTCAAGAACCTTGCAGTACACAACAATACTTATATGCTAGATGATCAACCTTTTCTGATCGATTCCACAACGTTTCTTTCACAATGCAATCGCATGACCATAACTGGTCTTTACCTTTAATAAAACCAACTTGTTTCCAGTTCGATTTTCGAACAAATCTTAGATGTGACAGAGAAAGGGTGATATTTCATACATTGGTAGCCAGTCTATCTTTAGAATCGTACGAAACTTCTGAATCCTTATCGGAATCATGCTCGTAACCGTACGGATCATCACGGTCGCGGTACTCTCCGTTTCCCTCCGGTTTATAGCGCGTGTAAGGCGGGTCGCAGAAGTCCCGCGGATCCACGTAATCCTCGTGATCGCTATGACGACTACGCTGGCTGCGGATACTGCGATCGTGGTAGATGGGTTCAGGTTTAGCGTCGTCAAATTTGGAGTACTGATTGTCGTGCCTAGCGTACGGGTCGTCGTCATTGTAAGGTTCGCGACGGTTGTCGTAGTCGTCTTCCCAAGGAGGAGGAGGACGCTGTGTGAAAATGAAAGGAAATATTGATTTGAACACGTCCAAATTATAATTATTATTATCATTTATATGACCAATCGGACATCATACAATGAGTATAAAAATCAGATAACACATAGACATTTCATAATACATTCAAACAGCTTTAGGAAAGCTGAGAGGAGAGAGAGAAGGATACAATCTGCTGGTCAGGGGTGACAAAAGCAATTGAAATTGCTATTACTCGAAAGCATGTCACCCCCCCCCCCCCCCCTCCCCCCAAAGCATTAATTAAATTAAATGATGATTTTTAAATTTTATATTTTATGTGATTGTCAGAAGAGATTTCTATAACAATTAAGAAAGTTTTCAATCATACGTCCGCCCTATTTCATACAACCCCTGTATGAAAAAATCTATTCCATCATCAATAAACTAAGAAAATGAAAGTTTATGAAATTTTCTGCACGAAGCGAATTGGAGAGGATCTTGCAAGATATATTAGTGCTGTTGTTGTTTTTCACTGATGACAACTTTAAAAACTCATAACTTTTCTATTTTTAATTGGATATCACTCAGACTTTCACTAATTTGTTGCTTTCTTTTTTTCAGATCTTTTTCAATCTTGTTCTCCTTTAAAGCCCCTCTGCACTAGTTTGGCCGGGGGAATTAGACCTCCCTGTATGGTCACCGACAGGTGGTTATCTCATTAAATCAGCTCTCATCTAACATAAGAAAAAGCGGATCATGGGGACCAATGGTAACCGATTAGGCATTGTTTGCTACATAGAGGGCGCAAGTAGCTATAACTAGTGCAGTGGGGCTTTAAGGGTTAGGTTCAGTCTTCATTCAGCTATCAAATAGTAGAACTATTCCTTGAAATGCACTGAGCGCCGATATTGGTAGCCGGCGTTAAAGCTAGGGTAATAATTTCCAAAGCTCTTTGGAAGCGCAAAGAGACTAAGTATTATGCGCTATACAAGAACAGACTATTTTTATTATTATCAAGCTTTACAAGCTAACATGCCGGAATACACTAAGGAAAAACTCATTCAGCCAGAGAATAATCAATGTGTGGAATGGTCTTCCAGGCAATGTTGTGGAGAGTACACTATCAATCGTTTCAAATCTGGACTTGAGAAATGGTGGAAAGATGCCCCAGATAAATATGATGACAACCCCAACCAAAGGAAACCATGGATAGGAACAACAGTCTAAAGACTGAATAATCCTGGATCAAGTGAGTTACAACTGAGTTATTACCCTGTCAAACTGATGAGGCTCCATATACTCGTTAGACTGCCTGCGTCTGTACTGCGGATCCTCCCACGAATCACGCTTCCGATTGACGAACTCATGCGGCATGGCGTAGCGAGGTCGTGACCCCGAGCTATGAGGGGAGCCGTCGGGTTCGTCACCTGTCTTCTTTCCCTTGTTGAGGGCGTCCTTTAGAGACATAACTTGGGGGATGATCTCAACAGGGATGGCTTCTTTACTTGCATGATCCACTTGAGCTTTATCTGTTGATATTAAAGGTATAAGGGACTAAGTAAAGATAACTAAAAATAATCTTGAGTTATAATATACAAAATATATACAGTCAAACCTGTCTATAGCATCCACCCAAGAGACACACAAAAAGTGGCCTTTGTAGACAGGCTCCTTTAGTACATGTTTCAATGAGAAACCATTTTCAAGGGAAACAACAAATGTGGCCTTTGTAGACAGGTGGTCACTAAAGCAGGTTTGACTGTACAACAAAGGAAGAGTTGGATGTTATTTCTCGCAGGCTGAAACAATAGAAATACATGAAATAAACTATTTTTGTCATGCATATGTATCGCTATAATAGAGATGAAATTACCTGTGTACAAAAATACTTTACTGTTCGCGAAAGCTCTTTTAGGATTTGGTGTTGAAGTGCAATTCTCTCACAGTGATAGTTAATAACGTATTTTATCATTTTACACTGAAGCTCTATTTCACTTTACCAGGGCACTTTGAGAGTTTTTTTTCGAGAGCTAGTTGTACATGCTCCCTGCTCCTGTGTACTTTTTTTGTTTACTGGTACTATATGTGCAGACAACTGCAGAAATAGGCACTCAAGCCGTTTATACATTAATCATGTTTCTTTTACTCTGAATCACAGAAGCCAGTCTAATATACATTGTATATAACTTTAACAATGTGTTTTATCTGTATAATTATATTGATGATTGTAGTTAAACAACTTTTTTTAAAATCAATTGCATATATTGCCAAGTAATTTGAATTTAATTGTTCATCTTTATCTTGTATATACTGTATACATGTGCAATTCAGCATATTGCTGTAGACCATGTCGTTTAAAGCCCCATTGCACTACTTATAGCTACTTGCGCCCTCTATATATCAAACAATGCCTAATCGGTGACCATTGGTCCCCCATGATCCTCTTTTTCTTATGTTAATTGAGAGCTGATTTGATGAGATAACCACCTGTCAGTTACAACGCTGGGTGGTCTAATCCCTCCTAGCCAGACCATTTTTAAATTTTCAAATTAAATCACTCACTCTTCCTAAGCCTCCTCCTGCAGTATGCCATGAAGATGATGGTCATGACGAAGATAAATCCAGACGCTGCTACTACTCCTATGATGATGTAGATGATCCGATCCATACCTGGTGTGTCATTAAAAAGGGAGAACAAATTGATACGTTTGATATGAAGGTGATATTTTGTAGCAACTTACTCATATATCTCAATATATCTTATATATATCTTACTATATATCTCAAACATGATTGTAATATTCACTTATATATATATATATATGATTATAAATGATTGTAATATGCACTCAATTCACAATACATGTATATTAAAAAATAAATGTGGTCATTTCTACACATTTACAACATTCTATGTCAAGTATGATTGCAATATTCATTTAAACAGGTTCATTCACTGCACAATATATATGTATTTTTTTTGTTAATGTGGTAATTTCTTCAGATCCATACCTGATGTTTCATTGAAGGGTAGAAAAATGCAAGGAAATACATGTTTTGAAAGTATGAAGGGGGGGGGGGGGTATTTCATAGCAATTTACTTAATATTTCAACTTTCAAGAGAAGACAGTCAACCCTTTCTTAGTCGTGTCTACTCCTCAAAGGTCACTTATCTATAGTGACCATGTATTTTTTGTTCCTTTGTTCTTTTTTTGTGGTCTCCCTCGAGAATGACAGGTGCAATAAAAACCTGTCTAGAAAGGCCACCAAATGTTGCATTTATTATCATCTTCACATCATTATCTTCATCATCTTTATGATCACTATCATTATCATCATTAATAATAATAATAATAATAATATTTAATTTTTATATAGCGCTTAATACAAATGTCTCTAAGCGCTTTACAAATATATACTATTACCCCGGTCATTGGATTCAGTGCTTGCCCACACACACTGTGTGCACAATCTCCACTCCTTGGGGAGCATTCCAGCCGGGCGTTACTTGACGCTCACAAGCTGTTTGACCAACAATGACGGTCGTATCCTACCGGGTACCCATTTAACACCTGGGTGGAGAGTAGCAAGTGCAGGTTAATATCTTGCCAAAGGATATTAGTGCCGTGTCGGGATTCGAACCCTCGACCTTCGCATCTCCAGTCAAGCGCCTTAAACCACTAACCTTGTTGTTCCAGCATGATAATCTTTGACTGGATACCGACATCGTTCCAAACGGTGCAGTTATAATCACCATAGTCTTCCTTCTGAACTCTCTTGATGTGGAGCAGACTTGTGATTCCTCCTGCCGCGGTCTCTACCTGCTCCGCTTCAAACCGACCTTCACTACCTAAAAATTGAAATATTATCTTGAAATCATCATCAAGTCTCATCAATGGAGACTGCCCTGACAGAACCTTTATTTGGTTCTTTTGCAATTTCCCATTTCATGTTCATTATCTATTTCTTGGCTGTAAACATGTTTATTTTTTACTCTTGTCTTTACATCTCTTTAAAAAAAAAAGGTGGAATTTGTGATTCCTTTTCTTAAAGACTAAACTTTTCCGGCTTTGAAAGGACCTTCACTCCCTAAAAATCAAAATATTATCTTGATACCGGTATTCACATCAACTCTCATATCATATCATTCTCTATCCTTTCAATACAAAACTAATAAATTGGAATTCCCTCCCACCACTTATTTGTGAAATTAACAACCTTGACCACTTCAAAGCTTCACTCAAAACTCACATCTTCCTATTTGGAGGAGCTCGTGCCTTTGAATGTTTTTTTTAAACAGATATATGGTGCCATACAAATGCAGTGAATCACCATCATCATCATCATCAAAACAGAAATTTACAAGAATTCTTGTTCCTGCTGCTGAGCACACCACATTTTGTTTCTTCTCTCACCTGTTTCCAACTCGATATCTTTCCAGCTCCACATAATGAGGTAGGGGTCGGGTTTAGTATCTGTACGGCATTCTAAGATAGCTGTACTGCCAATCTTAGCTCTCTGGACAGACGGACTATCGATGACAGGTATAGCTAACAAGAAAAGAAATAAACAATGTTAATAAAACATAACATCTCTCTAGCTCTATATGATGAGCTAGAGGTCTGGTTTACTATCTGTACGGCATTCTAAGATAGCTGTACTGCCAATCTTAGCTCTCTGGACAGACGTACTATCAATGATAGATATAGCTAACAAGAAAAGCAATAAACAATGTTAATAAAACATAATATCTCTCTAGCTCTATATGATGAGCTAGAGGTCTGGTTTAGTATCTGTACGGCATTCCAAGATAGCTGTGCTGCCAACCTTAGCTCTCTGGACAGACGGACTATCGATGACAGGTATAGCTAACAAGAAAAGAAATAAACAATGTTAAAGGTATTACAAAGTTTTGGTATGGGGTCATGAATTTGGTTCAAATTAACATATTGGAAGCATATGCGTTCCTACAATATTCATTGATCGTTGTCCCGGTTGAAATCGAGTCTAAAGTTATGAAATTATAAATAATAAACTCTTTATGTTGTATAGCTCCCTCTCATGGTCAATATATCAAGTTAGCTATGAAACAATGTTTCTTGACTAAAATCGACCATTTAGCTATTCCCGTTTGGAAATTATATATCACAACTACATATTCTGAGATCTTCATGGTCGCAGCTACCATTGTACGGCCGTAGGCGCTATTTGAAATTTATCAAAATTTACCGGGAGCACCGGTAAATTTTTATATTCAATTTTTCTCGAAAACAGAAGTGTTTTAGGGGTTAATTTTTTTAGTGCTTATAATACATCCACAGGGGCATCCAAATATATCAAAATTGTAAAGATTCACTAACCACCCAATTTTCAAAATTTCCCAAAACTTTGTATTACCTTTAATAAAACATAACATCTTTCCTGCTCTATTATGATGAGCTAGGGGTCTGGTTTAGTATCTGTACAACATTCTAAAATAGCTGTGCTGATATCCATGATGGGTATGGCTATCATGAAGAGAGATAAAGAAACAACTTAATAATGTATTTATGAACTACACATACATTACATTAAAAAGTCAATCATTACAGCTTTTTACCATCTTTGATAAAGATAAATGGCAAGTCCTTACTGTACAATCTAAACAAGCCTGTACAGGTACCAGCTGCAGATGAGAAAAACCAGGTTGTTAATGAGGAGTTAAAGACAAAGACAGCACCAGATGAACCAATGCACCAACTACAATGATATTCAAGAATCTTCTTCTTAGTGATTATATTCAGAATTAAAGATAAACGTTAGTACTGGTAATGCGATTGCATTGTGAAAGATAAGGTGTGGAAAGGATCAGAAACAGTTGATAATGTAGCATGTAAGTATTGGTGTGCACTGCAAGGTTCTGGAGTCATCAAAATCATAATAAATTTGACCGAGTCTTGGTAAAGTAACAAGCACTCACATAGAAAGCTATATATGGGACAACACACATGGTGTCGGGGCTAGTACTACCTTGAATTCCTTGTCTTTCTATGCTCATTACTCAGCCAGTATACATTTTCTTCCAAAATTGTTTGGCACATGTCATTTATTTGTAATCTTGAACATTCAGTGTAAGTTTCGTTTGATTCTGTGAGAATTAATTATTTTTTTTTTTACCAGTACAGGAGTTTATCTTTAAGTGGGAGGAAGGTAAGTGAAAACTTTCATACAAACAAAGTTAATTTTTCCACTGATCGCGAAGAAGGAACCAATTTACTAGTAACCTCGTTTTTGTGAATCACATTGACCTTCTCATCATCTCTCATGAAGCCTGGGAGGGGGTAGCAGGAGAGGAAGGGGGTAGTGGATATTATTGCCCTAAAACACCCATTTTCACGTCTTTATCTTTCAATCTCTCACCGTTTATATCCAGCCTGCCTATGGTCGTGATAGGCTCAAAGCCTGGTACGGTTACAGAGCAGACGTATACTCCTACGTCAGACCCCCGAACCGTATCAAACTGCAGGCGTTGCATGGTGCTAAGCGTCGCTCGGGACCCTAGGCGAGTCCATTTTGTCGTAGGGGTGGGGTTGCCATCGCCGATACACTCCATCTGGGCAGGACTACCTTCATCAACGGATATACTGATTGGTACCTCAACCAGTCGTGGACCATCTGTAAACAAAGAAAAATCATTTGATGCGATTGGGATTTGATTTGATTACAATACAAAATTATTTTTCATGTATTTATTGCATATATGTACATGTGTGCTATAGCAAATTTTAATAATAAACTAGATGGAATTCGACTGCGCGCAGTCGAAAATGATGCCTCCGTCATAGAGCAATTTTACAAACCAAAACGGAAGAAATTTTTCAAATTCAAGTTCAATTGTAATCCATTAACAGGTTCTCAGAATATCGTGATTACAAACAATTTCTCATATACATATATGACCCTTTGAACTTTGACCTCATGATCCTAATATCTACTCAGCTCATTGGCTCTGCAAGATATCCAGAGTTAAATAGTAATCCATCTGTCAGTTCTAATGAGAATGCGTTCACAAGCTATTTTTGCATACATAATGAGCCCATGACCTTGGACCTTATGAACCAAGAATCTACACAGTTCATTGGCTCTGCAAGATACATAAATGATCTAAGTTTGGCAGGAATCCATCAATCTGTTCTAATAATAACGCGATCACAAGCTGTTTTTGCATACATAATGGGCGCTGTGACCTTTGACCTTTGACCTCGTTACCCAAAATCTAATAAGTTCATCGGCTCTGCAAGTAACATACATGACCTAAGTTTGGCAGGAATCCATCAATCGGTTCTTGAGATAACGCGATCACAAGCTGTTTTTGCATACATAATGAGCCCTGTGACCTTTGACTTTTGACCTCGTGACCCCAAAATCTAATCAGTTCATTGGCTCTGCAAGATACATACATGACCAAAGTTTGGCAGGAATCCATCTATCGGTTCTTCAGATAACGCGATCACGAGCCGTTTTGCATACATAATGAGCCCTGTGACCTTTGACCTTTGACCTCGTGACGCCAAAATCTAATCAGTTCATCGACTCTACAAGATACATACATGACCAAAGTTTGGCAGGAATCCATCAATCGGTTCTTCAGATAACGCGATCACGAGCTGTTTTTGCATACATAATGAGCCCTGTGACCTTTGACCTTTGACCTCGTGACCCCAAAATCTAATCAGTTCATCGACTTTGCTAGATACATAAATGACCAAAGTTTGGTAGGAATCCATTGATCCGTTCTTCAGATAACGTGATCACGAGAACGGGACGTACGTACAGACGTACGTACAGACGTACGGACGGACGGACGGACGGACGGACGGACGGACAACCCGAAAACATAATGCCTCCGGCTACTTCGTAACGGAGGCATAAAAAGGGTCTATAGCCATTCTCATTGACATCAACACTGTCGAAGTCACTGCCATCATCATCATTTCTTCTTATATTCCTCGTAACTCACATATTTCAAAACAAGTATCAAAGACCCTGCATCGCTGAATGTTTCAAAGGAAATGACGCCAGCATAGAAAACATGCAGTGATTAATCTTTATCTTTATTATCATCTTCATCTTCATCTCTTTCATTATCATCATCATCATCATCATCATCATCACCATCATCATCATCATCATCATCATCATCATCATCACCATCATCATCATCACCATCATCATCACCATCATCATCATCACCATCATCATCATCATCACCATCATCATCACCATCATCATCATCACCATCATCATCATCATCATCATCATCACCATCATCATCATCATCATCATCATCACCACCATCATCATCACCATCATCATCACCATCATCATCATCATCATCACCATCATCATCATCATCATCATCATCATCACCACCATCATAATTTGTTTACTTACATAATACATTGAGTTCCATGCTTCCTTCTGTAGTACCTATCGTGTTTGTTGCGGAACATTTAATAGTAGCTTTGTGATCTTCCTTGGTAACGAGGAGTTCCATCTGATTGCTTTCAACACCTGTAAGACAAAAAGATTAACGATAAGGTTGTGTTTTGGGAAGGTATTCCGCTTACGATTTTACCTCTAATATCTGTAAAATCAAATCAGTGTAATGAAATGATATTTTATCTCAGATCTTATCTTTCATTTTTATCTCTAGCACATAATACACACTACTTAAACGCCGGCACAAATTTTATGTGAAAGGTAAAATCATATTTAGTTTTTTTTTACAACTCAAGATGCACAGGAAAAGCAACAACTTTTGAAAAGTATGATCCGAGTCGTGTGATCGAAATAAAAAAAAATTAAACAAGATGGAACTTTGTCTGCACGCAGTCGAAAATGATGCCTCTGCCCTAGAGCAATTTTACAAACCAAAACAGAAACAATTTGTAAAATTCAAGTTTGATTGTAATCCATCTGTCGGTTTTAATGATAATGCATGCACAAGCTATTTATAGGCATCCTTAATGAGCCCCATGACCTTCGACCTTCTGACCCAAAAATCTATTAGTTCATTGGCTGTGTAAGATACATACATGAATCTAGTTTGGCAGGAATCCATCAATCGGTTTTTCAGATAACGCGATAACAAGCTATTTTTGCATACATAATGAGCCCTGTGATCTTTGACCTTGGATCTCGTGACCCCAAAATCTACTCAGTTCATTGGCTCTGCGAGATACATACATGACCCAAGTGTGGCGGGAACCAATCAATCGGTTCTTGAGATAACGCGATCACGAGAACGGGACGGACAGACAACCCGAAAACATAAAAAAAAAAACACTGAGTACATTTCTAAAGCAACATTATAGTAGAGTTATCGAGTTGTATTTCACGACTTTAATATGCCAACTAATAAGCCAGTAATTTTTCAAGGAAACCCCAGCAAATCTTAATTGCGCTCTCTCTTCTTTCTTTCTCCTCCTCGAGTCCTCACCCTTATCATCTTGATCTCTCTCTTCTTCCCTGTCCATTCTATTTTCTCTTCCTTTTCTTTTGTTCTATCATTCCATACCATTCCACATTCTTTATTTCCACAAGGCCAATTTCAGGCTTCATTTTAAGATCTCCTGTTCCAATTTCACAACATAATCAATGTAACCTGATGCATTTTTATTGGTACAGTCAAACCTGTCTATAGCGACCGCCCAAGGGAAACACAAAAAGTGGTCTTTGTAGACAGGTTCCTTTAGTAAACATTTCAATGAGAAACGATTTTCAAGGGAAACCAAAAATGTGGTCTTTGTAGACAGGTGATCACTAACGCAGGTTTGACGGTATTACCTACCTGCCAGCGTGTCACCATTCTTGGACCATACATATGACACACTCCTAGGATTGGCATCCACCACACAGCGACAGATGGTGGTCGTTTCTTCTCTGATCTCAGCTGGTATCGTCTCCACGGCAACGACCGGCGCATCTGTGCAACGTAAAACAAAAATATAAATAATATAGATATCTGTGAAGTGTGAAGCCAACCGCACACTATACAATCGTCCTGTGATCTGATTGTCAAAGAAATGGAAACTGCATTAGATAGGAAATCTAAACAAACACTTTCTTCCTGATTTTGATAAGAATACTAAGAAACAGAAGTTTAAAGCATCTAACAAGTCAAGTCAAAATAAAAGTTGAATGAGATTCAAATTGTAGACAATCGCACTACCTGTGTGACGTCACTGCCATTCTGAGCCGATTTAGCTTTTCCTCCTTGCGAGAAGCATGAAATCCCTTTAAATTCTGATTTTCATAATCATATGACTACTTAGATCCTCGATCAATACGATTTTAATTTATTTGAATGTTCGTATCAAATGAAACTGCAAACTCTAAGCCCTTCTACTCTACTCATGTATTTGGATTTTTTTTTTTGGGGGGGGGGGGCCCTAATTCTGAAGTTATTGAGCTAAACCACAAAATGTGGGATGATTTCTCGAAAGCAAAATGGGAAAGTATTGTATGCTTATGATATTATAAACATCAAAACATGAAAACATAACTAATTTGACAGGGGCAAAAAAATCATAGATTAAAAAGCTCAAAAGTGTTGCCAATTAAAGGATCTTAAAGCTTAATTCATTTTTTAAAATTTAAATTCCTGGTATCAAACACAGTATGGTCATGCCACAAAACATGGACACAGGAGTATGCAGAAATTTCTTTCTACTTATACATCTGGAAATTTGTTTGGGCCCTAAATCAGAAGTTATTGAGCCTTTCTCGAAAGTGAAATGGGGAAGTATATTCTTCTTATGTGATAATGAACAATAACTGATGAGGTTTACCCACTGAAATAGATGTGAATGCGCCTTTCAGAGGCTTGATGAAGATCTCATCTGGTATTACTGGACTACACCCTGCAAAGTTCATTGACCTTTAACCCTTAGCCCCACCTAATGAGCCTAACAGTGGATTCTTGTTAAGTGAGTCATGAAAATGACCTTCACAGATGCAGTTCATTGTGAGCTTGCAAGCAAAAACAGGCTGCTACAGGTGAGAGAGTGTTACATGTTTCAGGAGGGCGTTTCACAGAACTTGTCATCAGTGGCAAATGACAGTTTTTGTTATAAGCTACTGAAATCCTTGCTTCTGATTGGTCATCAACAGATTTGTCACTGATTTTTGACAATTGTCATTGAAAGAAGGCTTTGTGAAACGGGTCCCAGAAGTTTTCAGACACACGACAGCAGATATATATGAAACTTGTTTTTCAGACAGTAATGTCGAGAAATAATCATTGTTTAGCGAGGGGGCGTACAGAACATAAAATCATTTGAAGAAATGTTGTATAAGGAAACTTAGTTTGAAGAGGTCAACAGCTGGCCAATTATCAGCGCGCGCTCACGATAAGCCCCACCCTATTATACAATTTTTATGTGATAAAGCGTTCAGATTAGAGGTCTTGTAGAAATACACCCAACTTTCTAATATAATGGAAGGTGTGGATGTAGAAAAATCTTAGAAACAGATTGGTGACAGTCTGAACAAAACCAGAGAAATAAAGAAAGTTATATATATTTGAAAGTTGAGATCACTAAACATACATGTATGTGAGTCTAAAATTGGTCAATTGCCTGTAACGCATTTGAACAGCAGTATCCCACTCAGTTAGCTGATGATAATAATTTACAGTGTGAACAGCTATCAAATATAGATATCCATGTACATGTACTGGTCCTAAACTGTTCACAAGAATAATGTTACTTAGAATAGAATGCTGAAACGGATGGCTCAAGACCGAGGAACTTGGAGAGACACTTGATGTAGAATTCTGATTGGGTCCCTGAACCTGTCATAAACTGACAGATCACTATTGATGAGAATAAAAAACAAGCTTCCACTTACGTTGCACATCAAAGGTCAAGCCAGCAACGATAGGCTCTGTAACAGCAGCATTGGATGCCCGGCACTCGTACACCAACCCGTGATCATTCAGCTCAGGTGTGATGCTAAGGACACTCACAGCATCCCAAAGCTTTCCAGAGACATCATTTGCGGCTCGTCCTGAACTGTATATGGCACCCTCTAGTGGTGCATTGTCACGGAACCATGCGATGGTGGCGGCAGGGTTGGCACCGTTGGCGTTGCAGGTGAGGTTGACTGCCTCAGAGACTTTGACGGACATCGTTGGACTGCCATCAAGGGATACTGAGCCTGGTGGTCCTACAACCAAGGAGAAAAGGAGAAGATCATGAAGAATTTGAAGGACAACTCTGGCCTAGTACATAATGCAGGGATGCCTGTTACAATTAGTCTGAGGGCCTGAAAATCACCTAGAATGAGCTATTTTGTACACAAAAAAGCTGAAATGATGGCCTGAAAATAAATCACCAGGGCCTACATGTAAATCTGGCATCCCTGATAATGGTTGTTTTCAATAGAGCATACAGAGCAGAGAAACAGATAAACATCATATCTTCGGTTATACCTTTGGTGGAAGAAGCACATAAAACATTGTGACAACAATTAGAGAAGTTATGATGCGACATCGTTGGAGTGCCATCTAGGGATTTATAAGTGCTATAAACATGGTACTTTTTCTCGCCCTGACAGGAAGATGACACTTTCTAGAGGCACAGCGCAAAATAGCTCCAAATAGTTCCCTTTCCATTCAAGCCCCAATGCACTAGTTTGGCCAGGAGGGATTAGACCTCCCTGCATGGTCACTGACAGGTGGTTATCTCATCAAATCAGCTCTCAATTAACAAAAGAAAAGGGGGATCATGGGGGACAAATGGTCACCGATTAGGCATTGTTTGCTATAAAGAGGTCGCAAGTAGCTATAAGCAGTGCAGTGGGGGTTTAAGCATGAACCTAATACCCAATACCTGTCCGACTTACTCTGGACGGTGAGTTTCGCCGTGTGGGAATTGAGTCCCGCATCCATCGCGCTGGGAGTCACCTGACATTGGTAGAGCCCGTCGTCTGCTAACGCTACACCCGTGATCTTCAGGTTATACTCCCCGGCAGACGCGTCTCCCTCGATGGCATACCGCGAGAGGCCTGGAATCGTGACATCCTTGTCAGAGCCGATGTGCTCGCCGTCTTTTATCCAGAACAGCTGGCCAGACTTCTCTGCTACCACGCACTGGAGGGTCACAGCCCCAGCACCGAAGTTGACGGCGGTATCTGCAGGCTCTTGCGTTAGACTTTGGGTAGCATTGGCTGAATATTGATGAAGGCGATAAACAGAAAAGGAAGATAATTAAAAAAATGAACTGAAAGAAAGAAGGCATTGATCCACTGCAATACAAGTTATATCTCTACCGTTGATATCCTGCATTTATTATCAAAAACAACAAAATCCAAAACAAAACACCCCACCACCAACAACAACAAAAACAGAAAACCACTAAAAACAACAAAACAAATGTAAAATTTAAGAGATTTTGTAAGATTAATTTTCATAATTTTCTTCTCTCAGTCTCTGCATATAAAGACTTTGATTTTGGGCACCCATGTGTCCAGGGCGCCTGTTAGTGAAGAGCTCTCATTTAGGTTTAGACCACCTTCACAAATTTGGGTCAAAGGGTCTATGGACACATAAATATAAGAAGAGCTAATTTCTGACTAGAAAAAGATGTTTAATCCACAGCCTACATTACATGTATAAATTCAAATGTGTACGATAAATTGGAATTTGAATTTGAAGTGAGCACCGTAGTTTCATTACGGGTGGGGTAAAAACACCTGAATCTGAAGACTAGTTAGTCTAGTACTGGAGAAGCTGTTACACTTCATCACAGTGTTGTTTATACTTCAAACCTGTCTTGTTTGTGGCAAAGTATGGCTAGAGGCAAGAGAAACAAGGTCAAATTCCAAAATGAGTCTTCAATCTTTGCTAAAATCCAACATAATAAATGAAAGAGCCCACCAGTTATTTATGATGTTACAGGTACTTTCAAAAATTCTCGCACTTACAAGTTACATGGGTGTATACTAATTACTATTTTTTTCAAATGTAGCTACTGGTATGAATTAATAGATTCATTAAAGATTTGTTTAGATCTCTTACTTTATTTATTTAAAATAACAAGAGAAAGCATGTAAAAAAGAACTTTGAAGTCTACGCTACTGCCTGAAAACTAAATTCACAGGACAGAACAAGGCTGAAAAATAATACACATAATTATACTTCTACAGAAAAAGAAAAAGAAATATGCAACGGAAATAATGAAACAAGAGATGAAAATAAACAATATGCAAAATATAGAAATTGATGATTTGTGTTGTATAAAGTAATCATAGACTTATCAGTACATTTGGTATTTACTAACACAGGTATATAGTTTATATTTCCCATGAAATATATATGGTAAAATATGTTTCACTTTTGAAAATACATGTTTTATAGTCAGACAAAAAGGTAACGGGGCATTGTGAATGTTCAAGCAATGTGCATCACACTTCCTCAAACACACAACAACAAAAAACGCCTCAGGTTTGCCGCTTCATATCTAAAAAGTAAAATGAGGCTACATTGGTGTTCTTCACATTGTTGCTTTGAAAAAACGGTCCCTGTCTTCATCCATAGAAACCACCACCAGTCTCTGATGTCACATCAAGTAGTGTTTGATGCCATCAATGTCAATGTTTATCACTCATGAAGCAAGCCCCAGCAGGACTATTACTGTCCCGCAGAGAGACCACTGTCACCACTCTCTCTAGGTCTGATTTCATCAGCTCGAGATTGCCAAATAACCCGCTATTTCTGATTTGAGAAATGAGCCCAAAGTTACATATCACGCTTTCATAAGCCTGAGACTCGACCTCGAAACTCGAAACTCGAAACTCGAGCTTGAGATATTTTGCTCAGAGTTCCTGCATAGTTTGAGTCTTCGGGCTGGTGAAGACACACTGGACAAATAGTGGGATATTTTGGAAAATAGGAGGATATTTTGCAAACTAGCCCAAGATATCTTGGGATGATTATCTCGATCAAATATCCCGCTAATTGCAACTGCGGGCTGATGAGGACGCAAATTAACTGGATAATTTGCGATCAGGATAGTTAAAATGGCGGATTATTTGGCAATCTTGTGCTGATGAAAACAGGCCTATTGATTCCCAGAATACTCTGCAGGCACAATCCCTTATTGGTTGATGCGCATACATGTAACAGTGCCTGCACTGTGAGACTAGGCCGACAGCATACTGCATGGGCTCCATACTTTAGCTTCTTTGGACACAACCAGAGACCGACATATCTAGGCTCTGTTCAAGGCTCTAGGAATTGCAATAAAGTGTCAAATTAGAGTCTGTGTCTATAGACTACTCCTGGTCTGATCTAAGCTATGGGTAGGCTCCTTATACAGGCTCTATAATACATAGACGATTGGTGTCATGAACATTGTTGCTTTGAAAAATGATACCAATCTTTATCTATTGAAACCCAGCAGTGTTTGGTGCGATCAATGTCAATGTTTATCACTCATAAATCAAATCTCAGCAGAACAATATGACCCGTGGAGAGACCACTCTCTGATGATCCGACCTAAGCAATAAGTAGTCTCTTAATACAGGCACTACAATACATGAACTATGTTTATGTGGGACTCTAGACAACATTGAAGTTATAAACATGACAATGCTTCCCAAGGGCCCGAAATAACAAGTATTCAAAGTTTTAAACTAAAAGCCTGGTTAACTTCAAAATTACAATTTAGTACCGTTACCAACCATAAAATCACTCATTCATTAGGCCTGTCCTCATCAACTCAAGTTTGCCAAATAACCCGCTATTTCAACTATCCCGATCGCAAATTATCCAGCTAATTTGCGTTTTCATTAGCCTGCAGTTGCAATCAGCGGGATTTTTGGTCGGGAAAATATCCAGAGAAATATTGGTCTTGTTTCCAAAATATCCAGAGCTTCGAGATAATATCCCGAGTCTGAAAATGGCAGGTTATTTGGCAAACTCGAGCTGATGAAGACAGGTGATGGTTTATAACTTTGTAAGTAACCCTGAGTGCATCCACATGGTCCCTTACTTCAAGATACTACTACTTTGACGTTTACAACCACGACCTGAAGTTAAAGCTAATGGACTGTCCTATAAATCTAAGTACACTGTATTGGCTGTTTAGAGCCAAAAGGGCATTAAAAAGAAATCCAAACCTGATATAGAAATTAGCTTTAATTATACAATGTTTCCTACTACTGTCAGGGCTTAAATTAATCCAAGGCCATGGCCATGGATGCCCTTTTGATTGGCCTCAATGCCCCTCTCATTGGCCTTGGAAATTTGTTGTGCTCTTTCCAATTCTTCCTATTTGTGCTGTAATATAGGAATGTGCTCTATAGAAAAGTGGCCTTGCCCTAAAAATATTGAAATTTAAGGCCTACAGTATATGGCTGTATAGCTGTACATCTACGAAAATATATCTTCTACCACTACCAGTCTTCAAGATTACAGTGAATTCCATGGAAGCATGCCAAAATATGGCAGACTTGGCAAGAAGTTTTATAAATTGTATAGAAACAACCTTCTGGGGTCACGACTTCTAGTTACAGTACTTTGAAATAATGAAAGAACAAATATAAGAGAATATCCAAACAGTAGATGACTTCAGCCTGGATTACATTTATTTTACGATAGTACGATTGTAAGAATTTTTAAGAGTTCGTATTTGTGAAAACCATACATTTTTTAATCTGAACTCTCATTTTTGTGAATGTTTATCACTTTTCTTAAACTTTGTTCAAGCACCTTCCAGGTAATTTTCTCCTTACCCTTCAAAAGTAGATCAATATAAAATGATGTAAGTACTTTCAAGGCCATGGCAAGAAACTTCTTTTGTAACAGATCATGGCTCCTGTATTTTGGCATGGAACATGATTTTGGCAAAGACTGTTCGCTTTATCTCACTTCAATATCTCCTGTGCATGCACCTTGCAAGGATTTCTTGGCCTAGCAATATTTCATCCTATTGTTACTATGACTACCACCAGGGCAAGAGGTTGGTAGATTAGAGACAGGTATCCAAGGTCAAAGGTCAAAGAGTGCTCAGTGAAGGGGCTTGTCATCACAATCCTAGCTCCTTAATAGTCTTAATACTCAGACCATTTCTACAAAAAAATGCAAGATTGTTGGTGACGAACATATTTTTGACCACATATATACAAAAGTACACCATGTCTAGACACAAAACAAACTACAATTTTGGCCTTTAACAAGCAACAAAGTTTATTTACGTCTGCACATAAAATTTCTTTAAATTTGACTCGGATCTTGTTTTCAATTTAAGCAAATGAGACTGTGTAACTATAGACTAATTATCTCCAAAGGTATGTGTCCTATCGATTTATGAGAGAGTTGTGTGAATAACTGCATGTTGTATTTGATGGATGTAGTTTGCTATGAAGACATACAGTTGTAGGTTCAAATCTTTGGTTCAAATATAGGTGAAATTGATCAGTGACACTTTAGTTTTAAGAAAACCCCCCCAAAAACGATTTTTCCTTTTTTTAGCAAAAGAAACATGAATTTCTTTTTTCTCTATTGAAATGTTTATTACAGGCCATTAGGCCAACATCGTATTATTAGACGTTGTTGTACGCAATCCCTGTAATATGCAATTCATTTGTCAAGAACCAAAGAGAGGGATTTATAACCTGCCCCTCTCTCTCTCTTTATCTCTCTCCTTCCCTGTCCCTCCCCCCTGTCCGCCTCTCTCACTTTCTCTCCTCCCCTCCCTCATTTACTGTAGTCATAGCAACTCTCAATGAAGAACATAGTTTTAACCATTTCAATTATAGAGTAATTTGAATTAAAATATAAGTAGTTACCAGGCATGACAGATTTTCTCACGTTTGAATAACATACATACAACAGCTCATGCACTAATGCCAAATGAAATGCCTCCAACCTAAATTAAAACCAAGAATTATGATTTTGCTACAATCAATTTTAGGTACAAAAAGACTGTTGATTGTAGTTAAAATGGATTCACAACAAATTATTAACTTGTTCATTACTTAATCCCTGCATTTTCTGAGCAAATTTACCAGTTGATATAACTTTGGGGGACATTTCTACCAGTTTTCTGAGGTGATCCCTAAATTGCCTTAGGGTCCATGTCAAACACTTGCTGTTACTGGTTTACATTTGTGGTTAGCCCCATGCTGTTTCAAATTGAAAGTGATTTAGAAATCAATGGGTTTCTTGTTGCATTGGCAAAATATTCCTACAGGACAGATTACAAGTTGCATGAAAACACTGTTTCAATACTCAAAATGACAGGTCAAATGTAGGGATATTCTCAAAATGGATAAGACTTGAGGAAAAGAATCAGATTGAACCTGTTTTTAGGCCCTTTTATTAAATAGGGAAGCCATTACGTTGGTTTTAAAGGGGAAGTTCATCTTAATATGAAGTTGGTATCAATAGAAGCAGAATAGTGAGATGGAAAAGGTCAGTGAGAGTTTCAGCAAAATCCAATAAAATATAGGAAAGTGGTGAATTTTTAGGTTTTTATCAGTGAAACACACAAATTGACAACACTGTGACATATCTTGCGAGGTCCTCTTCATTTTGCTCTGGACAGGACATTTCATAAACTTCTTAAATATTGATGACAGAATACATTTGTTTCATAATCATATAGGGGTTGTGTACAAATGATTTTCAAAAATTATGTTTAGGGTGTATGTACACATACAGTGTATGCATGATTGAAGAAAAAAAATTAGAGAAATTTTTAGAGAAAACAGAAATTTCTGAATACTTTTACTTTTTTAGTACAGAACACATGGGAGGGGACCTCACAAGACACGTCACAGGGCTACCAATTTAATTTTATTTACCTACATGAACAAACGAGAGGCAAACATATGTTTGCCAAACTGTTCATGCCATTCTACAGTACATGATCCATGTATATCCTCCTCCTCCTCCTCCTTCTTCTCCTTCTTCCTTCTTCCTCTTCTTCTTCTTCTGTGAATGAAGTCCTCCACCTCATGTCCCCTCCTTCTTCTCCTCCCCTTCCTCCCTTTTCTTCTCCCTTATTCTTCTTCCTTTCCTTTTCCTTTTTTTCTTGTCCTTCTTTTTTCTCCTCCCTCTTCTTCTCCTCGACCTCTTCTTCTTGAAGAAAGATATTTTAACTTGTGGCAAGCAAAATCAAACAAATTTCTAAATGTTATTCCCCTGAATCGACATTTGTGGGAATTTTCTGCTTCTATTGAAAGTAGGTTATTTTTGGAGTGGACTTGCCCTTTAAAGTTTAAATTAACTTTCTGGACACAGAACATCTGGGTACACATGATTGCTAAAACAATGACAAAGTAGACCTACAATTTACATACCGATACCGGTAGGCCTAGACCTACATGTACATCAAGAATGAAGAATCGGACTAGGCCTAGATCTATGGTCTACGCGTATATTATAACTCCACATAAATGTAATGATGCCTTCGTTCGTATGTTGCCAAGATCAAACAAAGCAAAGAAACAGAAACAGAAACAAAGCAACAAACATGCAAGACTTTTAACCATTGATTCATTGCAATTTGCATGCATACAAAATTACAAATACAATTCCATGCTCACACAACTACACAAGTTGAATCCAAATTACTAGTGAATCAATCAATTTACCATACTCTAGATGTACGCAGGATGATAAAAGAAGACAAATCAGTACACAACAGTTCACCGGAATTTCAGGGAATAACATGGTTGCCTGATCCAGGAAAGAAAGGCTAGGCCGAGATGCAGATGAAGTGTTCTTGATCTCGTGGAATTTCACTCTCCTCACCTGGGCCGAGACTCGGCTTCAATCTCCAAATCCAATTTATTTAACACTTTGCGAAAGCGAAAAATCTGGTTATTGGAACCAGCAAAGAAGTAGAATAGAATCACACGATTATGCGCATTATGCAGGTTCCAAATTTGTTGTTTTTATGTTTTTATAAACGTAGGAATATCAAATATTTTGATTTAGAAAACACCTTCCCAGTCCTTGCTCGCATCACATAAAGTTTAGTCACGCACGCATCTCTTGCCTTGTAATTGCGCCGAGCCTAGCCGGGTACGAAAGCTACATGCCACCAAGTCCACACGATACAAGTGAGATTGTGTATGGATGAGGGATGAGGCGGACCCCGATCTTCAAGTGAAACTTTTCGGTGACGCTATTTTGATTGACAGGCGAGAAACGGGTGGCGTTACCCCAATTTCATTGCATGTAGTTCTTGCGACCAATTTTGTGCAGTGAAATTTCTTTACAAAGATAGTGAAAAAAAAAGTTACTAGTTAAGTCTAAAGGAGAAAAAATATGATTTGGAAGACTTTTTATAAAGAAAACTGCATTTATTGATGTCAAGACTTTCTCAATCAAGAAATGTTATCAAGTGAAGATAATTTGACTTATGGGAGTTTCATTTATAGTTCTAGTCGATTGAGGTACTAAGTAAGCCCATGATATATAGGGACCGTCTCCGACATTGCATTTATATGCGATTCAACTAGACTAGACTAGCACGGCGATCAACAACGTTACAAGCGCAAGGAACACAATTTGTCTGCAGTTGTCATTTCAGTCAAGCTAGGACTAATTCTAAAGATTTGCTGATATCTAGGTGAGTCGTCGTTATCTATAAATTGTAGTGTACGTACTATGATATTTATAATTGTTTACAAGTTATCAATGAGTCAATATGCAATGAGAAGAGGAAAGTGAAGAGGGGAGGTGGAAAGAAAGAGAGATCGAGATCGAGAGAATGGCACGTAGGAGTAGCGCAGCTCGGTGTGATCTTCATTTTTTATTTTTTTATGCGCTTCCGCGATTTTTCTATAATTATTGCCTCACGTTTCGTAGTAAGAAAATAGTTTCTTAGTTAGAGTAGACAAGGTAGGAAACATGACTCAAACTAAACAATACTAGAGCCTAGAAATACTTGATTAAAAGTTTAGTCTTTATTAATTATGTTGAAAAGCAGTAAAGGCAGTTCTGTTGAAAATAATTTGGTAAATAAATGCTAATGACGGCAGACTGCAGAGACGGTCCAGAGACCAGAGTTTGTTGTCATAATCATGGCAGTCATTTTTGTTGAAATTGAAAAGAGTGAAAGTTCTCGATCTAAAATGTCTATAGCTTCATTAAGATGTAAAAATATAAGTAGGCCTAGACCTCTATAGTATAAGAACAATTCACCTAGTAGATCTATCATCTAGATCTAGGGTCTACATGTACCTCATAAAATCACGCATGGAGCTGGAGGAAGTTGTTAACAATTGATTATTTCCTTGATTGAGGCATTGAGCCAGGGCTGCAACTGCTAACTATTAAACGTAATACATTTCTGATGTTCTGCTTCCCTATAACTTGGCTAGATCATGTACTAAAATGGAATTGTTGTGTGTGTACTGACTACTGACAAGGCTTTGATTTTGACAAGTGGCAGAATAGAACTAGAAGAATAGTTAAAAGATCAACTGTGCATCTGGCAAGCAATCTGACAAACGAGGAAAGAAAGATTTAGAGCGTTCTACCAACATCATCAAGTTATTTGATTTGATTTGATTTGATTTATTTACCAACAGCAATACATTCCATACATTTTTATACAATAATTACATATACAGAAAGAGAAACTATTGGTTGGTAAAAGGGGCCAGGTAATAGCACATGTGCTAGTCGAGCCTAACCCCTTAAACAGCTAAACAAAGTATTTTGGTACAAATCAGTTTAGAGAACGTAACAAAACAAAAAATGATTAATTTACCGTTACAATCGATACTTTATAGAAAAAACAATGCTGCAGTCCTGGCCGTTTGGTCAAAGTTTGGTGTTGTACTTTTTTGTAGTATATGATGTTACTCTGCTCATCTACTAGACTATTTTTTTGTAAATAAATGTTTTAACAAAGAAGAAGTAGGCCTACTGTTGTGAAAGTTGAGCTAATCTGTGCAGGATTTCAGAGCAGTTCCTTTGAGTTTCATTGTGAGGATAGTAATTGATAGCTTCCCATCGTTGAAAAGAATCACCCAACTGTGTAAGCTGTTACAAGATCATTACCTAATCTTGTTGCAAAGCTGACAAAGGCCTGAATAAGATCAGTTACATTGTACATACAACAATGAGGATCAATTATCCCAGCAGTTTACGACCAACAAGAGGTTTTTGTGTGTTTGTTAGCCAAGATTTGATTGTAAGTAAACTTGTAAAGAATGGTGGCATGAAAATACAATGACACAGGTCAACAATGGATAGATCAGTTACTGATAAACTAATAAACTAATGTTTACTAACATGTATTCAAATTGTATGCCCACTTTTTGAACAAAGGTTGTTCTTGACAACCTAAAAGCTTGACTGAGGATCGCCTGACATAGCAGCAAATAATGTAAATGTGTGCAGACTGGATTCCGAGTATTGTTGTTCATTCAATTAATAACGGGTTAATGGAATAACTCATCGTCCTCTGGCAGGAAAGGTCCATAAATCTGAATTTTAGTAAATCGGTCTATTGGGGTTGGGGAGATGGGTAATATTAAACGAATTGCTTATATTGTAGAGGGGGGGGGGTGGAATGTTGTAGAATGATGAAAGTAAGAGATTGTAAACACACACAAAATTTGATATATTTGATTTATATGTTTGATTGATCACAACTTCAAACTTCATACCTTATTTCTAATCAGATTTTGCTCAAACTTTCACTAAACTGTTCCTCTCATTTTCGTTCTGCTTCTATTAAAAACAACTTGATATCAGGGTGGACCCCGGCCCCCCCCCCCACTCCGGGGTCGGAATGACCCCATGCGTGTTACCAAAATGTCCGGTAAAGGGGTACTTTTCGTGCGACAAAGTCCGGCCCGAGAATTGTAAAAAAAAGGGGTGTATTAACTTTTCACCCGAAGATTTCTTTAAAAAGGGGGTGTTTTTTTTTTTTTTTTTTTTCTTGTCTCTTTGGACTCCTGAGAAATTATTCCGAATTTAGGGGGGTACATTGAGCATTTTTCATGATTTAGGGGGTCTCCAAGGCAGGAAAAGCCCGCAAAAAGCCTGCGAAAGGGCAAGGGGGGGGGTTCGGAAATGTTGGCAGTCCTCAGATAGGGGGTGCTTTCAAAAAGAGGGAACGAGCATATGCTTACCCTAAATAAAACTGAGTAGGGGGGCCGGGGGGTGGACTCCTCCTTCAAAACCCTATTTAGATGCTTTCAGTAAGTTCAGTACACAAGTCCCAAAATGTGCCCTTCTGAAGGAAGTGATAACATTGTTTGCTTGCCACCATTGCTAGAGAACTTTAGACTAAAAAGGCACCGCTTAAATTCAGATAGTCTCCTTTTTTTCTTCCTTTTCTTTTTTTCTTTCCTTTTCTTTTTTTCCTTGCTTGTCATGAAATTGGGGGAATATTGGAATTTTGTGCCCCTTCTTTTCCAAAATTTGAAATCTGTGTCACTGGACAAGCCAATAAGATAAGCCTGTGCTCGTGTAGACTAGACATCTCCTGCTGGTTCTTCAAGTGGTCTAAGGTCAAAGGTTGTATTACCACTGTGAAGTTACCAAAAAGTAATACAGGTGGATGAACTGGATTTGGGAGATTCAGTACCCCAGAAAATCTTTCTTTCCCTTCTGAAAGGCCATTCATACTAGAAGAAACTTTCAAAAAAATTGTATTAATTTTAAGGATTGTCATAATAACAAAGAACCATTGTAAAGCGAAGAAGATGTTCACAGATAATGTTAAAGCCTAAGGTAATGTTAACGATAGTGCTGGTGTTGATGATGAGGAGGAGGAGGCAGATATTGACGGTGATAATGATGACATCAACAAAGGTTATGATGATGATGATGAGGATGACATCATCTGACCCTGAAAGAAAGTAGTTTTGGGGAGGACATCACCTTGCACTGTATGTTTGTAGTGTGCCCATGTCATGGGCACTGCTCAAGCTTTACAAAAATACAGCTTGCCTGTCACATTGGCGGTGGCGCTACAGATTATAATCTGTTTAAAAAAAAAACCTCCAGAGATAGGTTTTTAATCATTCATATATTTCATCATGTTTATAGGTAGTTGCCTGGCAACTTCCGTTAAAACTCAGGAATGTGAGAAAAACTCATGGTTTTCGCTAGCAGTGTAAATGCTGCTTACATGTATTGCAGCCTTTTCACACACAGCTAAAATTCATCGTATCTAGAGATGATTTACGAGCCTTTCACACACAGAAATTTCGTTGCGATCGTTAATAGTTTCGTGATTAACTACTGCTCGTGAAATGCGCAGTAGTGCTATTGCGCATTGAAGGTCATGTCATATCAATCAAAGCGCACGCTCCATCCAGTTTAAACACGTTTAAACACGAATTTCCTTTCACACACAAAATGTCAAGCTCTCTAGATACGAACTTCGTTTCTGCAGCCTGCTTTTAGGGGCGTATGGATCGCGACTTTGTATCTATCCCAACATCGTATAAACGATGTTCACACTGGGAAATTTTGTCTATAAACATGTTTAAAACTGTCGAGTGATTCTAATCATCTCTAGATACGATGAATTTTAGCTGTGTGTGAAAAGGCTGTAGAATCACTCAACAGTTTTAAACATGTTTATAGACAAAATTTCCCAGTGTGAACATCGTTTATACGATGTTGGGATAGATACGAAGTCGCGATG
Source organism: Strongylocentrotus purpuratus (assembly GCF_000002235.5). Classification (NCBI taxonomy): domain Eukaryota; kingdom Metazoa; phylum Echinodermata; class Echinoidea; order Camarodonta; family Strongylocentrotidae; genus Strongylocentrotus; species Strongylocentrotus purpuratus. The sequence continues at coordinate 37,252,335 of NW_022145594.1, forward strand.
CATACGCCCCTAAAAGCAGGCTGCAGATACGAAGTTCGTATCTAGTGAGCTTGACATTATGTGTGTGAAAGGTTATTCGTGTTTAAACGTGTTTCAGACGTGTTTAAACTGGATGGAGCATGCGCTTTGATTGATGTGACATGACCTTCAATGCGCAATGGCACTACTGCGCATTTTACGAGCAGTAGTTAATCACGAAACGATTAACGATCGCACCAAAATTTCTGTGTGTGAAAGGCTCGTGATTAGTTTAAACACGTTCGAAACACGTTTTATACTAGTCATGTTTATAGAATTTTAGCTGTGTGTGAAAAGGCTGCTGGATGTACACCCTGTACATGTGTTTTACTATTGTAATGGTGGGACCTTTTTTACACTATCTTCTTGATCACCATGCATCTCATTTAGCTCATACAGTTGTGACAACAGCCTCTGTTGATTGATAGCTGTAACCTAAACATGTGGGGAGACTCAACCTTGCAGAGTTTATACCAATCACATCACACTTGCCTGAACTCTCCCATAAACACTGCACCCCCATTCATAAACAGGAGCTTAAAGGGGGATATCAGATGTTATGTCTTGATAAAAAGGTTACTTTGGCTTCAAAGAGATAGTATCTCTTTGCTTTCTCCATGGACCTGCCTACTATACTTGCATTGATGATATCATGGACATATATTACATGTATACATATTACATATTCATGATGAGGTACACAATTATATATTGGCCTATACATACATGTACAGATGTATAATAAACCACAATAGGTTTGATTTGATTTGATATATATAAAGTGTACATAATATACAAACATACATCATCATTATCATTATAGTAAACACGCATGTGAATTATCAGGTGTACAGTGTAGTTGAGATCTCTGATATAATGATAATAATAATATTCAGCTTTTATGTAGCGCTTAATACATCTCGGACGTCTCTAAGCGCAAGGTATCTGTTATAACTTATAACAAGGTGATTTTGCTGGTCCCAGCTTGTTATATTCCTATGTTTTTTACCCTGATATAACAAAATTCCTGATATATTATAACCAGGTAATTTCCATGGTCCCAATGACCTTGTTATAACGAAGTTCCACTGTATTCTGTTATATTAGTAGTTAGACAGTGAATTTACATCAAGTGACAAGCCTGAGAAAGGATCAAGATGAAATACCAGTCTTATCTTTGGCCATGAGAAGTTATCATCTCTTTCTGTTTTCCTTTCCTTATCTCCCCCTACCACAGGTTCAAAGTGAAGAGATACCAGATACATTCTCCAATCATGAATCACAACTCCACCATATGTGGACGCCATCTTGCTTTGCTCATTGTATACATCAGTCTTTGCCTGCAAGTCTTTCCAGGTAAGTTGTGTAGGTCTGTGGTTTGAGTGTATCATGAATGGTTTTAGTGTGCATTCATAACTTTGTTTTTGTTTTGATCAATGTAAACTTGGATCAAAAAAGAAGAAGAAGAAAAAAGAAACATGATTGCACCTTTAATCTTTCAGTTTTTATTGGAGAACATCTTTTGTTTTAAATGTTGTTCTTAAAATTTGTTCTTGGTACTTGGTAGATTAGATAATCCTTAAAAAAAACTCCTTATGAAATATTAACTGGAGATGTCCAGTCAACAATTTCATCAAAAAATTGAAATTGAGTTTGTGTGGGATTTAATTTTGTCTCCTTAAAAATAAAGTAGAGTTCTGGTCATGCGATTGCATATTGAAATTTGTGGGGTGGAATTGATCAGAAAGGGTTTATCATCTAGCATATAAGTATTGGTGTGTACTGCAATGTTCTGGAATTATCAAAATGATAAGAAATTTGGCCCAGTCTTGGTAAGTTACAAGCACTGTATACAGAAAGGTGTATATGGGACTACACGGCCATGTGGCATAAAAATCTGTCCCGATTTTTATGCTGTTACATGCCATATAAGGTATTTGATAAACCATGTTTTTCAGGGAACATGATTTATCTGATTTCAGTCTTCCACAAGTACACTTGCATAATACAATAATAATGCTCACAAATTAGTTTTCACCTCTTCCCAGAACTCAACCTTCTCTTTGACCTTACAACTCAAAATTTTGAATTTAAAATGAATACACATTTCAGCAAAAAGATGGTAAATGTTCATTTTACTTGTAGTATCACAACATTGCAGGACTAGGCCTACTTTATACACGTATAAAGCTGCTGGAAGAAGAAAATACCGTAACTATCTATTTCCCATCACACTGTAAAAACTGCATTTAAACTCCACAAACATTTGGGAAATGGATTGAGAACTTGACCTTTTGGCAGAAATTCTTCTGATCTCATAAAGATTTATCATTTCCACCTGTCTCTAGCTCCAATAAAACCTAAATGTAAGTGTAGTAAAGCCCAGCACCTTTGTGCACCAAGCAATATACATGTACATGTAGGCTTTAATACACTATATCTTACTTTTCACAAACAATCTGAAACTTGCAAGTTTGTACGTCAGGGTATAATATTTCCTCCTTTTTTGTGTTTTCCCTTTGTGTTACTGTTCTTCTTTTATCTCTTTCTATTCTCTAATTGTTATCTTTTCACTCTCTATATAATCCTTGTTCCCTCTCTGTATCTCCTTATCTCACCCTATTCTGCCCCCTCTCTTGTTTAACCTCTCTCCCCCTCTCTCTCTCTCTCTCTCTCTCTCTCGCTCTCTTGCTCTCACCCTCTCTCTCTTCTGCATGCACCCTATCTCTTCTTGGTTCTCTTTCTCCCGCTGCCACTCCAACTTCCAAGCCAAGTCATTTTTCAGGTTTCCATGAAAACCAAAATGTCTGCCTGTTATTTACCCTCTAGCCTTGTCCCCAGGGGCATTTTATATTACACTGCTGCACCACAGGAATCTGACAGCTACAGTTTACCTTGGCATAAGTGAACTAAATCAAATATAAGGGGCCTTCTAAAAATCATTTTCCCCTTTTAAAACCAAAGACACAGTCTTTTCTACATGTAATTTGATGTGAAAGTAGATTGGGGTAGGGGGGAGGAGGGAGGCAGAACTGACCCTTACCATGCACTTGTAATGCTGTGTTTAAAAAAAAAATGTGTCCCCCCACCCCGATTGTCTTATTTTGCACACCTTTCAAATTTTCATCACTAAAGGCACCTGAAGAATCTGATATCTGTCTTTTATCGCTTGTTAGAGAATTTTCAGAGTTGTATCTCAAAATCCTTTACATGTGGAAATGAGTTTTTAATTTCGCCTCTTACAAATATGTAATAAAGCTTTATAGAACCAGGTTGTTAATCATTTGATTGATAGTACTGTATCTTCCGTGACCAAAAATTGAAAGAGCTCACTGGTGTTGGAGCGCGCGATTACACTGCAAAACCTGTGGAGTTTCGGCCAGTGTTAAAAAACCCACCATACTCCAGAGGTCTTTTTCCTCTTTTATACATCATGTTTATGGGAAGTTACCTGACCTAGCAGCTTCCAACAGAACTCTAAAATGGTGAGAAAAAGTGAAAAACCAACATTTTTTTTCTTGAAGTGTAAATGCAGCTAATATCAGAACTGGAATCAGAAAATCCTTTCATCACACGCTGGGGATTAATTTCATAGCACAAAACTGAATTTACTGAATCTACAACCTATTAGCCTTGACTTTCAAACCATTCAAATACCTGTAAGTGTGCACCCCCAATCCTCCCACACAATAGGGTGTTTAACTTTACACAGATTTTCTATTCAGCGGTAAAACCAAATGGCTCCGGGTGTTTGCGCTTGGGATAATTTTTCAGCGTAGTAACACTGTTGTCACACTTTTGTTACAATTTCAGTAAATTGGTCCAAAGGTGTGACCTCTGTTGACCTCGAGGCACTTGGATTTGGTGTTCCATTCCATGACTGGAATTTGGTAAATCCTTCCAAATTATCCCCAGGGTCAGGCCACTCGAAAGGGGCGCGTTTTCATTAGTCCAAGTAACAGAATCGTAGGTCCATGGTTATACCCAATGTTAGAGTAGTTTGCATGCACAAACCCTTGTCTGTGGTTGCGCGTAACAGTGTCTGCAAAATGAGACTATAGTAGGCTCTGCACTTTAAGCTGCTTTACAGCCAGGCTCTGCCCAAGGCTTGAGGAATTGTGGAAAGTGTCAGATAAGATGTCTGTACAGACTGTACTTGCAGACTAGTATTAGGAGAGGTTTTTCCAATAGTGTGAACAGTAGTCAAGCCAAACAAACTATTTTTTAATAAAATTGTTATTGCCTTTCTTGGAGCTTACCAGTGCTAAAACTGCTGATCAATAAATGTAACTTTGTTTTCTATGTCAAAAGAAACCTCAAACTTGGCCTAATATCTCAAGTTCAACCTTTTTTTTTTGGGGGGGGGGGAGCTAATGGGAACGCAGCTATTATCTTGAGGTCAGGCCCTTTCATGAGTCTCTTGAGAAATTAATGTGGCAGAGAAATATGAGGTGGAACAGAATTTCTTGGGAGGGTCTCTCCATCAGGTGGGATAAGCAGGTTTAAAGGTTCCTAATCGGTTTCCACTGTATTCTTTCTCCTTTTTACTCTAAAACCAGAAACTTTGCATATTAAAGGGATCGTTTAACAATGTTAAATCTGAGATACACGGCCTTACGTGTTATCAGTGTCTGTGATATGGTGTAATATTGAAGCCCTAAAAAATTGTGCTTCAAAATTATCAAGAAGTGCCTCAATAAAGTAAAAATCTTTGAGTGACCGGTTTTACCATACTCGGTTTCCCCAATAGACTGTAGTGTTATAAAAACCATCAGGCGAACGGTTTTCAATATTTGTAATTCCAATCATAAATATCTTGATAATCAGACAGGCGATCGGCTTGTAAAAGTCATGGGGTTCCTGACTGACCTTAAGGTTTATAATTATCATTGCCTCATGAGCTAAATCCAGAATTTTGTTTTAGAATCTGAGACAAAGTTACCGGATCCCTTTAAAGTCACTGTATCAAACAAAATTGACTATTTGTGGGAGTTTCAGGACTAGGTGGTAAAGTTTTAGGGACCACCTGTCTACAAAGACCACAGTTTTTGTTTCCCTTGAAAAGTTTTTCTCATTGAAACATGTACTAATTAAACGAACCTGTACACAAAGACTGACCTGCCTATAGAGACCGCTTTTCTTTTTTCCCTTGGGTGGTCTTTGTAGACAGGTTTCACTGTATTATACATTTTTCTTGAATTTAATTTCATCTGTTCATTAAGAATGTATATCATTATCATCTATATATGTTCCTATTTATTTCCTCCTCTTTTGCTTTCCATTGTAATTGTGCAGTCCGCGGCCAGCAGAGCTTTGCTACCACACCAGTGGATACTGAAGTTGTCGAGGGGCAAGATGTGACGCTCGAGTGTGCCATAGACAATCTTCAAGGCAGCATTATATGGTCCAAAGATGACACCATGCTTGGATCAGACAGAACACTACCTGGATACGACAGATATGCAGTTAAAGGTAAAGACTAACCCCCTCCCCCAAAAAACAAACATACTTGTAGATGTTATAGACTAGATTGATTGATGATACTAAAAATGTAGATTTTAATTAATATTTCATTTTGTGCAACTTTATGCTCCTCCTGCCCACCATATTTATCTTGCCAATTCTTTCTCATCTCCCCACGTCTCTCTCTCTCTTTGAGTCTTTCTTTTCTCTCTCCCCTTCTCCAAGTTCTCATACCCTCTCTCCCTCACACGCACACACATACTCAGTCTGACCGTCTGTCTCTCATGTGTGTGTGTTTCTCTTCTTTCTCTCCCTATCCTCTCTCCTCCTTCTCCTCTCTCCTCCTTCTCCTCTCTCCTCCTTCTCCTCTTTCCTTCTTCTCCTCCTCCTCCCTCTCCTCTCTCTCTCTCTCTCTCTCCTCTCTCTCTCTCTCTCTCTCTCTCTCTCTGTCTCTCTCTCCTCTCTCCTCTCTCTCTCTCTCTCTCCTCTCCTCTCCTCTCTCCTCCTCCTCTCTCTGCGATCTCATTCTCCCACAGATTCCACTGTATCCATCACCACACATATGAAAACCGATCTACATCAGATTTGTTCTCCAAATTCGGCTCACCCGAAACCCAAAGAGAAACAGAATTTAAATCTCTCTTCACTCACCTGCGCCCTGCTTCAAAATAATTTCAGAGGTCATCAAAACAAGCATAGATTGGAGGTTTTTAAAGACCCATTGGAAATATGATTTTTACGTTCTCACTGATAGAGACTAAAACCACATGCAATATATCTATATACAGTGTATATATATCTGATATAATATTTCTGCCATACATATCAAATATAATATCAGCCTTTAAAATGTAAAACTGTAAATTGTGCAAATATAAGCTATAATGAGTTATGAAGCCTACATTTTTTTAAATACGATTGTAGATGCACAACATCACTATACACTATACAGTGTTCATGTAACAAAAACAAAACAAAACAAATAGTAAACAAATGAGAAGAAAAAAAAAGAAACAAAATAGAAGAGATACTGGTAAAATGATTATTCAGGTTTTCTATTGATCTTTAACTTTTGGAAGGTATCAGGCCTATTCATGTAAATGCATACAACAACATGTCTATATTATTTGCTTGTGTCATTTATCAGGCTATTTGTCATATCATCTCTCTCCTCAAAGCGTCTCTGACAGAGTCTATGGATAGTGTATAGAGAATGAAAATATAGTAAACTACATGTTAAATTAAACATTTAAATGTTAGATGGAAATAAAGAAAACTGTACAGAAGTATCAAGTCATTATGTATGTGTAGAAGTCAGATAGGAACAACTCATGCAGATAAATCATGGTTGACAAATTATTAACTTTTTTTAAAAGGCTAGGCTTAGCAAGGCTAGATGACTTTTAAGTGATTTAATGGGAATTGAACTTCTCCTGAACTGTGTGACCTCTGACCTGCCAGCCTTGCGTCTAATCCTAATGGCATGTCAAGGGAAGGCTGACTAGTGTTGATTCCAGACTCTGATTTGTGTGGAAGATTTTCATCCGTTAGATGAGGATTGTTGAAGTATTCAGTCAAACAGACACAGTGAAATAATCCTAGTCAAAACAAAAAAGCTTGAAAGTAATAAACAAAATAGTGACAAAATAGCACAGAAAATATGAATTTTTTACAATTTCAACTAGTATTATTATTCTTATTATTGATATTATTATAATTATTGGTGGGAGTAGGAGTAGTAGTAGTAGTAGTATTGGCAGCACAGCTAAAGCCTGGGTAACAATCTCCAAATTTGGAAGCGCTTTAGTGATTGTAATTTAAGCACTAAAAAATGAGTATTATTATTATTAGAGGTATATTGTTCCCATTTTTATTCCCCATTCAATATTTAGAGTACAGTTCATAGAATCAGTACAGTACATGTAGGAAACCATCTTTGTAATTGCATCCTTGAATTTGATCTTCAGCAGTACATTTAAAAAAAATAGACTTGTCATCAAAATATGTTTTGATGGATTGTTTTCGTTTTCAATCTCTCAACAAAACAATTGTAGGTGTTTTAGTTATATACTTCAGATAGCAATCTAGGAGACATATCAGATGTACATGTGTGCTCTACTTTGGAAAGTACATGCCATCTTTTAGTCTGTTCAGACTAGCCCTGCGTTCAGAATCGCCCTGCGTTCAAAATCGCCATACGAGAATTAAACTTGTCTAGTTTGAACATGGTACGATGAAACGTTGTAGAATGTAATGATGTTCTAGCATTTTTGGAACAAAATCTTAATAAAGAAACAGGAACGTTGTATTGTTTTAACATTGTATACACATGTATGTCATGTCAACTGACCTTCAAAACTTGTTTCCTTATATGATGTTGTTATCCAGTCTGTTCCCCCCTTTCACTATGCAATGATTCTTCATGACCAACATCACCATCACCAGCACCACCTTCATCAACCCCACCAACTCTACCTTTACCACGACCACCAACACCACCACCACCACCATCGCCACCCCCAGCTCTACCACCATCACCACCCGCAGCACTACCACCATCACCACCACATCACAACGACCACATCACAACCACTACTTTCACCACCACCACCATCACCACCACTACCATCACCATCACCGACACCACCATCACCACTATCACGACCCCCGAGATCACCACCATCAACACCATCACCACTACCACCACCACCACCACCACCATCACCATCACCATCACCACCACCACCATCAACATCACCACCACCATCATGACCACCACCACCACCACCATCATAACCACCATCACCACCACAATATGATATCACTACTACTGTACTACCAACTTCACCACCATCATTATTATCAATAGATAATTAAATCTACTTTGATTATATTTTTTTTTCACAAGGTGACGTTGCAAGAGAAGGTAATCTAGTAATCCTGCGAGCTGAGCTTAGTGACGATGCTGAATATCGATGTCATGTGACAGCTACGGACGCTACACATCAGAATCTACGATCAGACCCTGCTGCTGTTATTGTGCTCTGTAAGAACACCTGTTGTTTTTGTTTTTACTTTAAAAAGTTTAAATAATCTAAGATACTTTGGTGTCTTGAATTATCTCCTGCTCAGACATGACGATGATGTGATTTAAAAAACATTAAAAAAAAACATGTAGGCCAAAAAAAAATCCAGTATGTATAAATAAATGGCAAATATGGGAGTAAAAAAGTAGCCACCTACACTACAGGAAAAACCCCTTCATATGTACTTGAATATGATCTGTTGACATAATTATGTGCACACTACACTCATCTATTTTTGGGGGGCCCCATTTTGTTTTTAAAGGTACTATGTCCCTTTTGCAGCCAACCTCAAATTCTGTAGAACTTTACAGGAACTTTGAATATGTCATGTACTGTGAAATTTAAACGTTAGCAGTGTTCTCATATTCAAATTATGCAAGGAAACCCGTTTACTTGCTAGACTTCACTGTCAGACACTATTGAGTGACTGACTGGCTTTTTTCTTCTTTGGTAATAACATACATGAAAAGAGTTGTAAAGGGTACATGAGCATTTGTCTACATCAATAACCCACTTCTTGTGATGGCCTAGATTAAACTGATTGAATCTTTGCGCAGCATAAAACGTATGACCATTCGGTACAATTGTCTGAAAATCAAGACTATTACTTTTGGGCTCTATAGCCCTAAAGTCGATTTGACAACTAATAGTCATTATTTTCCCACTTGAAGACATTTTCAAGCCCCACCTTTTTTAGGGAAGTTCTAAATAAGTATTATCTTTCAAATGCAGTTGGAATTTAACTTTTTCATTTTTTTGGCCTGCAAATGGGACATAGTACCTTTAAAGTAAATCTTTATTGCCTCATTTGTGATTAATTAATTACCTTGTTAATCAAGAATAATACATTACCCCAGCTGATTCGTATCATTTCACCTGTATGTCTGAAAATGCTATTAATCTATTTTTTATTCACTTTGTTGATGATTTCTGATTTTGACAGTACCCCCTGACCCACCGGTCATCGATGGCTACTCCAATGGCTCGGTCATCACCATCCAGCCCCCTGCAACGGTCACTCTCCCCTGCAGAGCTTTATTGCCTCATTTGTGATTAATTAATTACCTTGTTAATCAAGAATAATACATTACCCCAGCTGATTCGTATCATTTCACCTGTATGTCTGAAAATGCTATTAATCTATTTTTTATTCACTTTGTTGATGATTTCTGATTTTGACAGTACCCCCTGACCCACCGGTCATCGATGGCTACTCCAATGGCTCGGTCATCACCATCCAGCCCCCAGCAACGGTCACTCTCCCCTGCAGAGCGAACAGTGGCAAACCAGCACCGGTCATCACATGGCACAAGGATGGGGATGATCTGGCGTATGGGAACCCTGAGGTGGTCTCAACACCTGCAGGAGATCCCTCTGGTCAGTACAGAAGACTTGGGCTACCAGGGCGCCGTTCCTCGGAACCGTCATAAGTCTAACTTCATGGACATCCCATTGAAACGTGTGTTATATAATTAACACGCGTATCTATGGGATATCTACGAACTTACACTTATGACGGTTTCGTGAAACTGGCCCCAGAATGACACCTGGTACTGTTGTTCAATTTTGGCATGTATTTATTTTTGTATGGAAACTATTTATTAATGTTTCTGAGGCGCATCTGGGAACACATTTTCTTTCTGTTCTTCATGTGTGATTAAAAGACAACTGAGTACTAGGCAAGTGTGTGGACAACCTTATTGTATAAAACAGGATTGTATTTATTGTATTCCCGGCAGTATGCCGATGGGGGTACTTTGGATTCAGCAGCGTTACGCCGCCGCCGCGTCATATTCTTGTGTGTGCTCTAACTGTCACATTCCTTCACGGATTTGTTCAAATTTTGAACAAACGTGTATGTTGGTATAATCTACAAGCCTATATAGGATTTGTGCATGTACGTACATGTGTATGATTATTTTTATTAATACATCCTTTTCATTTTTAGGAACACATTGATGATTTTATTTCTTCAAAGATTTGTCTTCTTTCATTATAATGCTTTAACGCTTAAGCTTTTTTATTTTTATTTTTTCATTTTAGTAAAGAAAAAAAGTTACATGATATTGTATTATTTTGTTGTATATATGTAAATACAAAACAAACAAGTTTTACATTCATATGTAAAAACAAATTAACAGAAAAAAATCTTGCCAAAGAATTGAACTAGGCTTGAGTAGCACTTGTGCTACATGTAACTTCTAGTTCCCATTAACAACTTCACCTAAACATAGTAATATACATATTTACGTATATATCTTTTGTCCATTTAATATTATGCAGATGTATGTCTAAAAAATATCGTTTTAAAACCATTACTGTTCAATCGACATTACTCTTATGTTATGTATACATGTATCAGTATTAATTTTTGCATTGTATGATTGTTATGTCATTATTGTGATGTGGTATTGTTAATAAATTCAAATTCAAATTCAAATATATTTTGGTGATGCTGCCACCAGTATCCCATGTTTTATAAAGTCAACTGTCATATTTTGAAGGATGGCGTGAGTGCACTATGCAGACAACATTTCTTGTTGGATTTCTTTCAATTTTCAAAGATTTCCTATAGGAGCTCAGTGTTATATTGCCCTGGTTCCTAATTTTTTTAACCAGAGCAATATAACACTGAGCTCCTATAGGAAATCTATTCATTCAGATGGTCATATCTCAGCCAATACTTAACATTTTCAACTGGTTTTTGACATTTGGACATGATTTTTTATGCTCTTTAGGAAAACGAAGAAATAATTGAGAAATTCTCAAAATAGATTTTTATAATGTCACAGCTATGGTACTCTATTAGTAGTATTGTTATTATGATCATTATTATTATTATTAGTATTATTATTATTCCTGATTAGGTAAGAGAGTGAATGCAGTCAGCACCCTAACCCTGAACCCAGAGAAAGAGGATAACGGTATTACCTTTGGATGTCAGGTGACTCATGGAGCTCTTTCATCTGCTCTCTCAACGTACATCACTCTCAACGTCCTCTGTAAGTACAATCATCTTTTCTCCTGAGATGGGGGGGGGGGGGGGTCAAAGTTATGTATATGCACACAAGCTATTACAAGATGCAATATAAGAAGACACCTTAAAGTCCAACTGCACTACTTATAGCTACTTGCTCCCTCTGTATAGAAAACAATGCCTAAGCAGTGCCCGTTGGTCCCACATGATTCTCTCTTTCTTATGTTACTTGAGAGCTGAGTTGGTGAGATAGCCACCTGTCAGTGACCTTGCAGGGTGGTCTAATACCCCTGGCCAAACTAGTGCAGACGGGCTTTGAATGATATTATGTGAGTCATGTTATTTTCCAGTGCTTCATACTGATTTTTCTATTGAAGCAAAATATTGTGCAAAGTTACGAATAAGATACCATAAGTATCACAGAAAATAGTTTCATGAAGCATTTGTGTTTTTATGGGATTCCATAAGCTGCTGTGATATCAGGTGAAAGATTTTTAAGTTGATTATAATCATTGTTAAATGACTTTTGTCATTGAGCTACACATCTTTAAACACTTCCTCTTACTTATGCAACCCTATTTTCCTTTATGTAATACATGTTCATACCCCACCCTTCTCTCACTATCTATATCTTTCCCTCTCTCATTCTGTCTCTCTCCCTCTCTCTCTTTCTTTTTCCCCCTTCTCTCTCTCCCCCTCTCTCTTCCTCTCCCCCTCTTTCTCCCTTTCTTATCCCTCTTCCACTTTTTCCCTGTCTCTGTCATCTCTGTGTCTCTCTTTCTTTTCCCTCCTCCCTCCTCCCTCCTCTCGCTCTTTTCTGAATCTTCTCTTTCTTTCTGACTCTCCTCTCTTTCTTCTCCCTCCCTCGCTCTCTTTCTCTCTATCTTTCTTCTTCCCTCTCCCTCTTTTCCCTGTCTCTGTCACATCTCGCTCTCCCTTTCTCTATTTCTCTATTTTCTGTGTATTATAACGTGTATTATAACTTGTTCCAACAGTTGCCCCAGGAGCACCCCTCATCACCGGCTATTCGGCAGGTACCATTGTGAAAACGGGGGACCCGCTGCACCTCCGATGTACGTCTCTCGGAGGGAACCCCCTTGCAGAGGTAAAACAAACCCTAACAAAAGGGCTTCACTCATTGCTTTCATGGTGAACTGGAAAATGCATTTGAATTTATTTTATTCAGTTCAAATATATCGCTATGAATAGCTCAACGATGAAATGTTGGTAAATATACACTGTTAATGATTATTCAAGTACGGCATACAAATCATCATACATGTATATTGTATTTCGTTTAGTTCTTTTTACTTAATAATTTCTGTAATGATATGTATTATATTCTCATTCTTTTTTTATCTATTTTCTGTCAATTTTGTCATTCTTTCGTTTTGCCTATCAAGGTATACTGGTATAAGAACGATGAGAGAATGGATTATTCCTTCATGACGGACGGTGTCAGTGCTTTCAACACTCTCCCGCTTGAAGTTGATTACAGTGATAATAACGCTATCTACAAGTGTGTTGCTACCAGCGTGGTCCTACCTCAACCGATGAGCACACAGATACAACTCACTGTCAACTGTAAGCATTACAATAATAGCTATGATAATGATGATGTTGATGATGATGACAATAATTTTACTTCATAATTCTCGTTCGAGAATATATGAGAGCCCGCCCGCGCATGCGCAATCATTATCGTTCTGCATTTTTTACTAGTGCGTTCACTAGTATTTTCGTAGCGCAAATCCTTCGAAATCTTCGCAATCGCAAAGTTATTCGGATCTTTTTGGACATTTATATATTTGTTTGGACCTTCGCCTTCAGTCTTCACGTCGTTTTTCTACTTTTGTGTTTATCTTCGTGATTTTTTCTCGTATTCTCAACATGGAAACACGCGGGTTTGACGCCGGCGTGACCGACACCACTACGGTGACCAACACCACTGCCGAAAGCCCCGGCGCCGTGCCTGGCTCCGGTGCGGCCGCGAAGGGAAGGCAGAAACAGGGCCGTAAGTACGGCGATGCAAGCCGACCGAGCAAGGCAAAGCCAATCTCGGCGGCGACAAACAAGATTAAGAACAGCAAGGCTAAGCCAAACTGTGCAATCGTTACCCAGAGTAAGGCTCAGCCAAGCCCTGGGATCGATAACTCTCAAATAATGTCGCGACTCGAGAAGTTAGAAGTGATGTTTTCACGCGTCGTGGACGCTTTACCTATGTCATCGGGGACTGCTGTCGGCAGCCACGACACTAAGTTGACTGAGCCTGAACCACGTGCTGGTCAGCCCGACGATCATTTTCTGCTTGACAGAGATGATGATGATGAGGACATGAACTTTCATGAGTTTGAACAAGGAAAGCACGAAACAGAAGAATTCTCGCAGGAAATTAAAGTTCCTCAATTAGCCGCAAAATTTGCAGTGCCATCGACGCTAGGGCGACCGATTAATGGGGAGATTGCTGACGCAATCACCTACATGATGGAACAAAAAATGGAAGACAAATCCTTGGCCGAAGCAGCGGATAAGTACCCCTGCCCAGAAAACTGCGACTTGCTGGACGTTCCCAAAGTCAACAATACCATTTGGGAACGAATGTCGACATCTTTCCGATCAAGAGACTTCAAGCTCCAAAATGTGCAGAAATCGCTGACGAAAGGAATTTGCGCATTCGCAAACACGCTCGATCCAACCACCATGACTGATCAGCAACAGGATGCCTTGGCACTTCTCTGCGACGCAAACTTCAGCGTGAACTCGCTCCGGAAAGACTTTATCAAGCCTGAAGTTCACAACGATTTTCGCCAATTCTGCAAACCCTCCAACAAGGTGACCAAGTTTCTCTTCGGGGACAATCTTGGCAAACAGGTTAAAGACCTCCAGGACCAGCTCAAAGTGACCGAGGGGGTCATGATGAGACCAAAACAAGGCAATCAGCAAACTCAATATCATCCATACAAGAGGTACAATGACGATGCCAGACAAAAGATGAAGAAGGCAGGCTGGCAAACATCACAGGCTATGCCTGGATCTTCGGGGCGCCCTTTTTTAGGGAACAAGTCGTGGAGGGGCAACGACCAGGAAGACTTTCACTCCTCACACATACACCCCAACAGCAGCGGCGGCAAAGCCGGCAAGAGGGAGGAACTTCCAACCCTACCGACACAATCAGGGGAGGAAATAGGCGGCCGCCTTAGTCTCCCAACCCAAGGCGCCGAAGGGGTAAGTGCCTCAAAACCTTCTCAACTTGATACTATTGATAATATGGTCGGTGGTCGACTGAAGCCATTCTATCTTAGCTGGACAAAATTGACTTCAGACAAGTTTTTGCTGAATGCAGTCCAAGGTTATGAACTTGAATTTGATCAAGATAAATTTCCACCCTCACGGGATAAACCTCTTTTTCCGTACAAACGGAACACAGAGGAAATGACAAAAATTAACAAGGAAATTCAAAACCTCAAGAACAAAGGTGTAATAGAATCATGTCTACACTCAAAAGGCGAATTCTTATCACAGATCTTTACCAGAATGAAGAAAAATGGGGGAGTACGCTTGATCTTGGACTTGTCTGAGTTGAACAAGAGTATAACCTATCAGCATTTCAAAATGGACAATATTTACACTGTCATGTCCCTCCTTTCACAAGGATATTTTATGGCTTCAGTCGACTTGCGTGACGCATATTATACGGTACCTATTCACGCTAATTCTAGACAGTACCTCCGTTTCTTTTGGAATGGCCAATTATGGCAATACAAGGCTTTGCCAAATGGGCTGTCGTCGGCCCCCAGGCTATTTACAAAACTGCTCAAACCTTTGCTTGCCACTTTGAGAAAGTCTGGTCACTTGGTTCTCGCTTATCTTGATGACACAATCATCATAGGAAAAACAAAGGCTCAAACGGAAAAAGCAGTGAAAGCTACAACTGAACTCCTCTCAAAATTGGGTTTCATTATTCACCCTGATAAATCGGTACTAGAACCGTCGCATGAAGTTGTTTTTCTTGGATTTAAGCTCAATACACTTGAAATGACCATCACCCTACCAGAAAACAAGAGTCAAGAAATCAAAGAGGTTTGCAAAGGTTTGCTCAGAATGAGGGCCCCATCTATTCGCGAAGTAGCGAGAGTAATTGGGAAATTAATAGCCACCTTCCCCGCTGCTCAATATGGACCTTTACATTATAGAGCACTTGAAAATGACAAAATTACAGCCTTGAAAGGCAGCAGAGGTCATTTCGATCGTCCTATGCACTTATCTGCAGAGGCAAGAAATGAATTGGAATGGTGGGCCACAAATATCCATTCGGTTTTTCGTCCGCTGGCGCAAGAGAAAATCACTCTAGAACTACGTACAGATGCCAGCGGTAGTGGTTGGGGTGCCACTGATTTGAAGACAAAATCAGGTGGCAGGTGGAATAGTGAAGAATTAATCAGAGCTAAGACGAACGAAATAAATTATCTAGAAACGTTAGCAGCTGGGTTCGGGCTAAAAGCCTTCTGTCCCCATTTGAGGAATGCTCATGTCTTGCTAAGAATAGACAACACAACGGCTGTTGCTTACATAAACAACATGGGGGGAATAAAATCTCCCTCTTGTAATGAGGCTGCCCTACAAATATGGGGATGGTGTTCTGAAAGAAATATTTGGATTACGGCTGCCCATTTACCAGGTACCCAGAATACAGAAGCAGACTACATGTCACGCAAATTCAATGACAACATTGAGTGGACGCTTGACAAGAATGTTTTCGACAACATAGTGAGGTTATATGGTCTTCCCGAAATTGACCTATTTGCATCAAGGCTGAATGCACAACTTCCTATATATGTTTCTTGGATGCCCGACCCTACTGCTTGGGCAGTAGATGCGTTCACACTTGATTGGGGCCGCATGAATTTCTATGCATTCCCACCGTTCAGCCTTGTTCCCAGATGCCTACAGAAAATAAGGCAAGATAAGGCACGAGGGTTGTTAATAGTACCAAATTGGCCAACTCAAGCTTGGTTCCCCATTTTGAACGATATGTTGCTTGAGAGACCGTTGCCTCTCCCACGGTCGAAAACATTACTCACACAACCAGTATCTGGTACGCCACATCCACTAACCAACATATCTCTCTTGTGTTGCAGATTTGGAACAGACACTTCGCCTCACAAGGACTAAACATGGAGTCGGCAACAATTTTGGGAGCTTCTTGGAGAAACTCCACAAAGAAACAGTACAACACTTATATAATGAAATGGAAAAAGTTTTGTCAATCTCAGAAATTGCCATGGACCCACACAAAGGTGGAAAGATTGCTGGAATTTTTCAATCAAATGTACTTCAGAGAAAATGTTGGCTACAGCGCCATCAACACTGCAAGAAGTGCCCTTGCATCGTTTGTTTTATTGGATGATTGCAGCTATACAGTCGGAACGCATCCTTTGGTTTGCAAATATTTGAAAGGAGTGTTCCAACTCAGGACACCCACGCCTAGATACAGCGGCATATGGGATGTCAGCACCGTCTTAGACTACCTTCGCCGATTGACGCCGGCTCACAAGATACCTCTACGTGAATTAACACTTAAACTCGGCACGTTGCTAGCATTAGTCTCAGCACAGAGAGTGCAAACACTTCATTACTTGAATATTGACAATGTGAACTTTAAGACTGATTCAGTGGAAATCTTTGTTGATGAACTGCTAAAGCAAAGCAGACCAGGGAATATTGGAATGACCCTAAAATTGAATGCTTTTTCGCAAGACAAACGCATTTGTGTAGTGCATTACTTGCGACAATACCTCCACAGAACTAAGGATATTAGGGACAGGGAAAAACATCTGTTCATCACCTACCAGAAGCCTCACAAGCGAGCAACCAAAGACACGATCGCTAGATGGATCAAAGCGGTCCTTAAAGCTTCTGGCATCGACACGACAAAATTTAAAGCTCATTCTACCAGAGCAGCATCCACGTCTTCGGCTCGTAAACACGATATACCGATATCGGAAATACTTAAACAAGCCGGATGGGCAAATGCAAAGACATTCGAGAAATTTTATAACAAACCTGTGGAAGCAACAGCTTCTTTTGTATCACTGAAGGCAGGTTCTTCGAAAACATAAACGTTCCATGATGGGTCAGGGAGCCACATCATTGATACGGTGCCCACAGGTCAGTACGACTTTTTTTTTATTGGTGCACACTGTTACTACAGCATCGTGACTACTGATCTTTGAAATCTCATATATTCTCGAACGAGAATTATGAAGTAAAATAGTAAGATTAAACGAGAACTTACGTTTGAAGTTTGATCGTTATTTTATGAATAATTAGAGGGAAGAGTATATATGCCCACCTCTCCCTCCCTTTGTCATAAAGGTCAACTTAAGGCAGTTCTCGTCAGCTTCTATTTTTCTTCAGGACTATTTTCCAACAGTAGCCACGATTGCTTCAAAAAATGATTGCGCATGCGCGGGCGGGCTCTCATATATACTCTTCCCTCTAATTATTCATAAAATAACGATCAAACTTCAAACGTAAGTTCTCGTTTAATCTTACTATTATATAATATTGGATGGCTTTGAGTGTGATACAAGAATATATTGCTCAAGCTATGCGATATTGAACAAGTCGGAGACGAGTCCAATATTGTCTTAGTGAGAGCAATATATTCTTGTATCACATGAAAACAAAGCCATATAATATTAGTATTATTATCAGGCTGACTAGCGAAATAACAAAATTTTACCTATCTTGGTAAATATGGCTTTTCTGTGTGCTACCGATATCGATAAGTGAAGTTCCTGGATGTCTGAGCAATACAAAACAATATTGGTCAGTCATCCGGGAACTGCGCTTAAGATATTGAATACACTGTTTTATTGTCCCTTTTGGAAGCCTTATATAGATAATAATAACCTTTATTATTATGATAATAATGATAATAATTAAAGATGCAAATTCTTTGGGGAATTCGACACAATTTGTGCGTTACTGCGTTTACCCACAAACAGGTGTTTTTAATCGCCAGGATAAGCAATCGGTTTCGTGACCAACAGGCCTTATGTAATGCTCTGCATTTTCTACCAACCCCCCCCCCCCCCCACCCCCATGTGGTAAAGTCATTATCCTACACTTTACCTCATCCAAATGAATTCTTCTTCTTTTTTTTTTGTTATTAGCATTATTACCTGTATATTTATGTATGTATATATTTGTTGTTCTTTATTGTCTTAATTTTTGTTTGCATTGTTTGCAGTTGCTCCAGCATACGTGAATATCACCGGCCATGAGGCAATGGTTCAGTCAGATGCCACGCTCACACTCAAATGCACATCAGGTAAGCAATAGAATTACTATGGATTTATGCTATGATAGTTATCAATAAATCACTTTTTTGAAATCCTGTTGACAGTGCTCCACAGTAACTTGGAAGGGGGTCCAGATTGAACTTTTTGGAGTCCATATACGTGAGCCCTATGTAAAAGTTTGATCTTTTTTTAGGTCCGGGCTTAGTTTTTGGGTGCCCATATGTCCCAGGCTCTGTTAGTTTTGAAATTTTGAGCGCCACATATAATTGTAATTGTATAGAATTTGCCCATTTTTAACTTCCATTACCTTAGCACATCTACACATTTTTAAATGAATCTTGACTTAATGAAATATTTTTCTGATGTAAACATATTTTAACATTATCTGAATTTCTCCATGTCACAATTTGAAACATTTTGCAATTTCAAACTCTCCCAGCTAACAGGAACACAACCCTCTTCTATTTACTGTTTCTCAATGAAATACAATCAAACCTGCTTTAGTGACCATCTGTCTACAAAGACCATATTTTTTTGGTTTCCCTTGAAAATAGTTTCTTGTTGAAACATGTACTAAAGGAACCTGTCTACAAAGACCACCTGTGTACTAAGACCACTTTTTGTGTTTCCCTTGGGCGGTCGCTAAAGACAGGTTTCACTGTATCTGTAGGAGGAACCTACATGTATTCATAAACATCACCTTCCTAGAAACGCTAGAATGACCACCTTATTGCCTCCCATAAGTGCTTTTAAATTGAACGTATGAAATATGCTCTGACATCAGTTTCTAACTCCGTACCTGCACAGAAAAGCATCTCAACTCTGACCTTGACCCTAATCCTAGTGTATTACCCAATTGCAACAAATAAAAGCCAAAAGCAATAGGTTCTAGAGCAAATGTAACATTACATTTTATATACAAGTTTCACTGTGCTACAGCTATCACGACGATTTACCTTAACTTTCCTCCCTTCTCTTCTCCAAACTTCCTAGCCAACAGCAACCCGGCATCCTCCATCTCCTGGTTCACCGGTGGTCGTCAGGCCCACACCCATGACGACGTGGTGGTCGAAGCACCCAACGGAGGTTTTATCACTTCGCAGGAGCTGACGATCACGATGACGGCCGATACAGACAGCGTAGATTACATGTGCCAAGCAACCAATCGGGAGCTGTACGAGACCACTTCGGATACTGTGACTGTCAATGTCATGTGTAAGAGTTAAAGATGTGTGTGTGTGTCATTGGGTTTTTACAGACATGCATGTACGTCTGGGGACCGACTTTTAAGGTCACCATCCGAAAGACGTGACTCAGTTTCGAACCTGCGTCCTCGGCTGAATCAGTTTGTAACTTCCATTGTTAGCTGGATTACAGGCACACGCTCTGTTGCCCTGTTGGTTCAATATTCGACACCATTCAGCTGTTATGCAGAATTTGAGAGACGAGGGTGTATTTCTTTATAGGCCTATGAGTTTGTTGTGTGTAGACTTGTACACATTAATGGTATTTCCACCCAGTCTGGTGTCAGAATTATGGCCTTCTGCACATGGAAACTACCAACCCTCTCCCTTTAAATAACGTTTTAGGGTCAGATTTTGGATCCAGTTTTGGGGCCAAGTAGTGATGGACCTTGGATCCAGGATTTTGTAACAAGGGGCTCAAAACACAATTGGGGATGGGACTGGGTCAAATTTACTTATTGTGTTTATTTGGTGTGAAATATTTATGTTATTAGAAGGGGGTATGAGCCAGTTGTGCCACTCCCCCCTTTAAATCCACTTCCAAGTCAGGGCTAAAGTTCCTAATATAAAATGTGTTGGAAGTTGCCTTGGGGGAGGAGTTGTCACTTGAGTATGTTTTGTACAATCTTTTTTTTCTGTGACCTTCTAATCGACTTGAAGTCAATCATACCCATCCTGTTTCTTACTCTTTCTCTACAAAGAGAGTCCCAGAATCACACTGCACAAGGTCATCTAGGAGGTCATGGCTGATAATTTCTTTTGATTTGTGTGCTTAAACAGCTTTTCTATGGCTGGCAATCCCCCATTTAAGCAACACTCATCATTCCTCCCTCAATTAATCATTCAGAAAGTTTGAAATAAATAAAAACACATTCTTTCTTCTTTTCCTCCTGAAAGATCCACCAGAGCATCCTGGAATCACCGGTTACGAGGACGGCACGGAAGTCAAGGCCGACAATCTCCTGCGTCTTGTATGCTTTGCAATGGGCGGCAACCCCCTCGCCACGCTGGTCTGGTACAAGAACGGAGAGGTCCAGGAAGCGGAGACCGGGACGCAAGGCATCCTCTCCACCAGTACCTTGAGGCTTATCTTGGACCAGACGGATAACGGGGCGGAGTACTCCTGTAATGCTTCCAACGAGGCCACGCCCGTCCCCCTGGAGGCCAGTGTCACCCTTAACGTCCTCTGTAAGTTTGAGATCGAAACATTGTGTGTGTAGGTTTTGGATTTTTTACAGACGTGTAGCAATCAGATATGATTATTTACGTCTGGGGACCGCCCTTTAAACGTCACCATCTGAAAAACGTGACTCATTTTCGAACCTGCGTTCTTGGCTGAATCAGTTTGTAACTTCATTGTTATTATTACAGGCACACGCCACAATGCCAGCGGCCTTGCTTTATAAAATTCCTATCCAAACTTCCAAACTTTGAAAACTGAGATCCTTAGAACCTTATCAAGTTATACAACTCATGAACTTAAAAACTTGTAAACGTATAAACTTCTAAACATGTAAATGGGGGCATCTCCTTCAGAAGAATTGCCCCTTTAGCCATCATCCTAAACTCTGAACCTGAAAGGTAACAGAAGTTTTCAGAATCTCCTACAGCAAGTTCTTGAAGGGACACTGAATTTCGCTGCAGCTGTGTGTGAGTTATGGACCCTCAACAAATACCATTTCCTTGTTAATTTCACTATGTCTGGTGTATGTTTTTTTATTGTTTTTATTTGTATGAATGTCAGGTGTATGTTTGTTATGATGCAAGTATATGGATACAGACAATTTGTCTTTTTAAACGAAATTCAATCGTACATTCATCTGCCAGACACACGACTCGATTTTTCCTTTTTTCAAAGTCCTGTTGGTAAAAACAGAAACACTCCAACTATTTATGGATGGTTTTTGTTTTTTTTCTTCTGCTCAGTCCCACCCAGTGCAGTTACTGTGAGTGTAGACCCACCAGAAGCCAAGGAGGGTGACAGCGTAACGGTGACGTGTGAGACGGCAAGCAGCAATCCAGAGTCTGAGATCTCCTGGTGGAGGGATGGGGTGCCTATAGAAGGTAAGTCATGAATACCTCACTCAGTCACACTGCCAAACCGACTGCAAGCTGAGACCTAATTGACACCAAACTGACACCAAACTGACTCCAAAATGACACCAAACTGACACCAAACGGACTCCAAAATGACACCAAACTGACACCATACCGACACCAAGCTGAGACCTAACTGGCACCAAACTGACACTATAATGACACCAAGCTGAGACCTGACTGACACCAAGCTGAGACCTGACTGACACCATACCAACACCAAGCTGAGACCTAACTGACACCAAACCAACTGATTCTTGGCTATTTGGGATAATGTAACTTTTGATTTGGTCCATTTTCGGTCTGGTGCTGGTCTCTAGTGACTGGATCATTACTGTACTGTGCATGGTTATTGGGAGTGTGTGTGTGGTTGGTGGGGGATTAGTAGGGGGGGGGGGGTAAAGGGAGAGGGTGAGAGGGAGAGGGTGCGAGGCAGCCAGTAGTAATCCAAACACTGAAATCCCACAATGTGGAGATGGAGTGACTGTTGAAGGTGAATGCACTATAAGAGTGATGCTTTTGTTATAGAACCTACTGCCCTATTTGAATGAGAGTATTAGTGGGAACCCTGGTATAGTGGTTCACCTGCAGTTATGTTGGAAGGAGAGACCGAGTGTAACAGTGATTCAGTTTGTTTCCCCCCCCCCCCCTCCCCCACCTTAAAGGTTTTATGTCCCATTTGCAGGCCAAAAAAATGAAAAGGTTAAATTCCAACGGCATTTGAAAGATAATATTAATTTAGAACTTCCCTAAAAAAGGTGGGGCTTGAAAAATGTCTTCAAGTGGGAAAATAACGACTATTAGTTCCAATAAGTAATAGTCTTGATTTTCATACCATTGTACCGAATGGTCATACGTTATGCTGCGCAAAGATTCCATCAGTTTAATTTTGGCCATCACAAGAAGTGGGTTATTGATGTAGATAAATGCTCATGTACCCTTTACAGCTCTTTTTATGTATGTTATTACCAAAGAAGAAAAAAAAGCCAGTCAGTCACTCAATAGTGTCTGACAGTGAAGTCTAGCAAGTAAACGGGGTTCCTTGCATAATTTGAATATTAGGACATTGCTAACGTTTAAATTTCACAGATAGGACATACACGACATATTCATAATTCCTGCAAAGTCCTACAGAATTTGAGGCTGGCTGCAAAAGGGACATAGTACCTTTAAGAGGGGGGGGGGAGCACCACATAGTTGATGATAATTACCCACTTTTTCCTTTTTCTTTCTAGGCAATAACAACATAAGCGTTGAGGTGGTAGATGCAGAAAACGGGGGCAAAACGACCCGCAGTCGTCTCATGCTTGATTCTGTTACCTCGGCCAACAACGGGGGTGTTTACCTGTGCCGTGCGATGAGCGATCTCGTTGTTGAAAGCGTCAATGATGGAGTGACTCTGGATATCAAATGTGAGTAGACTTTCAGACAAATGGCTTTTATTAAAAGAAACAAAAAATCAAATCCAAACTCTAATGATTTATTTTAATACAATCCTGACATCACTTTAAAAATACCACAAGAACAATGTTGAGGTCAACATAGCTGAGGCAACTGTTTTGAAATGTTTTGAAATGCTTTGAATTGCTGTGAATTGTTTTGAAATGCTGTGAATAGTTTCGAAATGCTGTGAATAGTTTTGAATTGCTGTGAATAGTTTTGAAATGCTGTGAATTGTTTTGAAATGCTGTGAATAGTTTCGAAATGCTGTGAATAGTTTTGAAATGCTGTGAATAGTTTCGAAATGCTGTGAATAGTTTTGAATTGCTGTGAATAGTTTTGAAATGCTGTGAATAGTTTCGAAATGCTGTGAATAGTTTCGAAATGCTGTGAATAGTTTTGAAATGCTGTGAATTGTTTTGAAATGCTGTGAATTGTTTTGAAATGCTGTGAATTGTTTTGAAATGCTGTGAATAGTTTTGAAATGCTGTGAATAGTTTTGAAATGCTGTGAATAGTTTTGAAATGCTGTGAATAGTTTTGAAATGCTGTGAATAGTTTTGAAATGCTGTGAATTATTTTGAAATGCTGTGAATTGTTTTGAATTGCTGTGAATTGTTTTGAAATGTTGTGAATAGTTTTGAATTGCTGTGAATTGTTTTGAAATGCTGTGAATAGTTTTGAAATGCTGTGAATAGTTTTGAAATGCTGTGAATAGTTTTGAAATGCGTGAATTATTTTGAAATGCTGTGAATTATTTTGAAATGCTGTGAATTGTTTTGAAATGCTGTGAATTGTTTTGAAATGTTGTGAATAGTTTTGAATTGCTGTGAATTGTTTTGAAATGCTGTGAATAGTTTTGAAATGCTGTGAATTGTTTTGAAATGCTTTGAATAGTTTTGAAATGTTGTGAATAGTTTTGAATTGCTGTGAATTGTTTTGAAATGCTGTGAATAGTTTTGAAATGCTGTGAATTGTTTTGAAATCCAAAATTAATCTGTCTCCAATCTCATTCCGACCCTGTGCAGTCAGACCAAAGATAACCACGCCTACCGGCATCTCTCTGAGTAGTCATGAAGTACCTGGAGACCTAATCCTCAACTGCTCTGCTGAAGCCAACCCAGCCGAAATCACTTTCACGTGGCACAAGAATGCAGCCGCGATTGCTGTTGCCGAGACAGAGCGTTACACGCTGGACGAGGAAGGATCGTTGCGCATCCACAACGTGTCGCGGGAGGAGGCTGGGACGTACATGTGCATCGCGAGTAACTCGGAAGGAGCCAGCAATATAACGCTGACCCTAGATGTGATGTGTAAGTTGAAAAAAAATTGTTCCCGGTACCATCCGAATCATCCCAATTTTAAAAGGGCTGTAGCATGGGAAATACTGGTTGACGCCATCTTCGTCTTTTTTTTGACAAATGGACTTAATAAACTGGGTCAACGTGCTAGCGTTCGTGAAACAGACTGAAGTTCTCCTCACTGTTCGGTTTCGCATATGTTGCACGCATTTGAATGCGTAGGCCTACTGCGGTCGCGTCGTCCGTAGTCATATTATACACAATTTTCCTCGAGTAGGCCTCGGGGAAAGACGCATAGTCATGCATGCTACAGCCCCTTTAACTACCTTTAAATCACTACTGAAATCTTACTTGGTCAAAAAAAAATGCTTTCTGATGTTATTTTAAGTGCATTATTGTATTTCTTCATAATCAAAACTGCATGACTGTATTTTGTCATGCTTTGCTTTCATATCTCTTTAATTGATGTTGATACGTGCTATGATTAATCTCACTCTCATTTTGATATTTCTTTAGTTATCGTTTGTGCTTTCAATTATATGTAATTTTGTTGTTTTATTATTGTTAAGTGCATTAATATTTTCTCTGAAGATGAAATACGCTATAGAAGCCTGGGTAATTATTTGTATATTTTTAATTATTCTTATCATTATCATTGGCTTATGTTTTGTTTGGAATTCTCTTCCACCACAGACTCTGCCAAAGTGACCACCGGGGAGGCCATCACCATCACCCTCAACACCCCCGGGGAGCTGGTCTGTGAGGCGGACGCTAACCCCAAGCCAGCCGGCTACATCACCTGGACCAGACCCGGCTTTGACCTGACGGGTAACGCCCATGAGTACGTGGATGGGCGTGGCATCATGAGAGTGGACAACGTCACCAAAGCGGTCAGCGGGATGTACCTCTGCCATGCGGACAACAGCATCCCGCCGGCCGACACCAAGAATATACAAGTTATCATACAGTGTGAGTAATAAATACTACTAATAATAGGCATTTATATACAGCCGTCTATCTAGAAAATTCTATTCAGAGGCGCACAAGAAAAATAGAAAGAATGAGAGAGTTTGGAGGAGTGTCATAGTGCCAAGTACAGGTATTGTTTAAAAAAATATAAGATTTCAGCTTGGATTTAAAGGTCTCTAAGGAAGTTATGATTTTCAAATTAAATGGTAAATTAATACAATTCAATAAAATTTGAAGAATGGTTCATTAACACTTTGGTTGCCTTTTTCGCCTCTCTGCATTGTCGCTTGTTTGCCTCACATGCAATTTTGCACAAAATAATAGGCACCGATTGAGGGAATATTACTTTCTGCAATGCAATGGCTTTGCAAAATTACCAATTTCTGGTCTTTGATTTGCTCCATGACAACCCTTTCAACACAAGGAAGAAACAGCAGCCCCCCCCCCCCCCCTCCCCCTCATGGAGCAATGAAATATTCTGAAATTTGGTATGAACTCAATACAAATTTAAATATGATTTTTTTTTTAATTTCTCAGAAGTTATGAAGTGTCATTAATCTCATTAATTTTTGATGTGGTCAGGCTTTGTGTGTATTAGTATAGGGAGATTGCAATATTTATGCGTGAACAGCAAAGTTTTTAGATGCTGCTTACAACACATCGTCTGAATTTGGTTAGACTTAGGGCCTAAAAGTCATGAAAGCATGAGGTTAGAAAAAAATGAAAAAGAAATTATCTTCGCAAAAATACGGGGGAGGGGAGGGGGGATTTGTATCAAATTTTTCTGATATTGCCTTACATGTTGCTGCATGAAATATACCGAACTAAAGACATTTAAATCTCTAAGAGGTGTCGTGGTCGAGTGGATCCGTCGCCGGACTGTCGATCTCAAGGTCCTCGGTTCGAGTCCCGCTCGGCACTAATGTCCTTTGGCAAGACATTGATCTGCATTTGCCACACTCAACCCAGGTGTTGTAAATGGGTACCTGACAGGAATTAATTCCTTGAAATGCTAGAGCGCCGTAATGGCCGCCTTGCTGAAGCCAGGGTAATAATCGGGGCAGCGCCAGGAGGGTCATAGCGTGAGGGGCATGTGCGCTATATAAGAAGCCACCATTATTATTATTAGAATGACCGTTCTTGTTCCTATTCACAGACCCCCCTGAAGTGGATCACTCCATGCCCAACAAAGTAGCCAAGAGCACAGGTCAGACAGCCCTCCTCCGCTGCAAGGCCGAGGGTGCCCCTCTCGTCCAATTTAACTGGTTTAAGGGGTCAGCAGAGGTCAATCTGACCAGTGACCATTACACGCTGGACATCAGACAGGATTTGACCTATGCTAACCGCTATGAGAGTCGGCTGATCATCAGCCAGATTGACGAGATCGATGATTACGGGACGTACGTCTGCAAGGCTTATAATGACCTAGGAGAAGCACGCTTTGAGATACAGCTCGAGAAGACAAGTAAGTACTGTAGACGTTATTTTTCTGAGGGTTTTAGTTTCATAAAATTCATGAATTTCGCATACTGTTGGAATGAGAGACCCGAGTGTCACAGTGATTCAGTTGTTTTTCCCCACCCTCAGGCACAGGTGACACCACATAGTATAGATATAACGCTAATCGCAAAAATGAACAGACATTCCATGTGTGAATATGTGTTAAAGGTACAGCCTGTATTACTCATCAAAACAACAACTTGCAATAACAAAAAATGATGTCCCAAGCATCTGTTGTAATACATGTATGCAACAATATCAGCTTATATATGTTCAAGTCTTTTCCTATCAATTTATCCATATCTCTCTTTTTAATTGTTTTTCTCTGTCACCCTTTCTTTCTAGCTCCATTAGCATCATGCTTGAAGGAACTAAGCGCTTTATGAGAAGCCAGCATTATAATCATATTTCTTTCTCTCTCACTTTTTCTATCTCTCTATACATTCATCTCCCACTTCTGTTACTCATAAATTATCTCTCCCTCAAACTTCTCTCACTCTTCTCATTGCGCAGGTCCTCCGGAGGCCCCATCTAATCTTCAAGTGGTCAATATTGGTTATGATTCAGTTACTCTCAATTGGACCAAAGGTAAGACCCCCTCCCTCAATAAAGAGATATCTCAAATAAGAACTATTAATTAGCAAACATCACTAACCATTATGCATTTTGCTGTCCAGGGCCCCGTCTTACAAAGAGTTGCGATCGATCCAAATCAATCGCAAGTCCTCCAATCAATCTCAAGTTTGCAGTCTCCTATCTCTTATGTACATAGTTGAAGTTGATTTCAATTGCAAATAAGTTGTGATTGATATCAACTCTTTATAAGACGGGCCCAAGTGTGTCTTTTCAAGCCACTGCATTTTGCTAAGCTGCCTTACTCACTATTCTATTTCTTGGTTCATCCCTCTGTTTCATCCTGCTAGAGTAACATTAGCGGGTAAAACACCTTGTCCAAGGATGTAAGAACCAAGCAAAGACCGAATCCAGGACATCTCGTACAAGAGTCTCTAGTGCTAATGCCAATATAAATCATTGCTCCAAAACATACCACAATACTTAGCTTTAAAAGAGAAATGAAACGGCATGAAAAGACAAATCCAAAACTGCATAGTTCTTTAAGAAATCACAAATTTGTTTGGAGATAGAGCTTGTAAATGCATATACCGTCAAGAAGATGCTTAGTTTCCTATAGATTTGTCAAAGAAGAACTTAAATTAACGAACATCACAAGCTATTATTCATTTCGCTTTCCAAACGCATCTTTTAGAGCCACTACATTTTGTTAAGCTACCTTACTCACTATTCTATTTCTTGGTCCATCCCTCTGTTTCATCCTGCCAGGTTTCGATGGCGGTTTGGACCAGACTTTCCAGGTGCGTTTCAACCAGAAAGGCGGGAAGCAGTATCAGTATGTGGACGTGGTACCTTCCGTTGCGACGGCATTCACGGTGACCAACCTCAACCCCAACTCAGAGTATGAGTTCACCGTCAGAGGGCGGAATGCGCAGGGAGACGGGCCGTATTATCTCGGCATCGTGTCGGCCAAGACAACCAGTGAGTTGAGTTAGATTCAGGCTTTAAAAGTTCAACCATTTCAACAACAACAAACTTGTGTACAGGGAAGCTGTCTTAAGAAAACCTCGTTGTTTTACAGATTCACCCAATTTAGTTGGGTCATCATTTCTATATATATATTATATTTGTGTCATCTAAAATGTATCTATGTATAGAATTGCTTGTTTATTAGTAAATGTATTTAACAAATGTTTTAATACATAATGGAATAGGCCATTTTTTTAATGTGATCAAATTTATTCCACAAATCTATCATGACGAAAACTCGTCGTTTAAAATTGAAACCCCCATTTGACTTTCACCATTTCTACTTGTACTAGAGCTGAGATTGTGATAAGCCCTAAGTAAACACTAGCGCTGTAATCCACCCCCACCGAGACCTTGATGAGGTGATAGCGAGAGAGAGATAAGCATGATACAAGGGAAAGGAAGGGAGAAGGGAGAAAGAGACACATGCAGGGGTTCGCTGCCAGAGTTAAAATTGTTGTTATATCGCCAATTATGGGTCATTTTGCTTCGTTCGAACTTTCATTTTGGTCTTCATCTAAATTATTAGTGACTTTAGGACATGAAAATATCTTAAAACAAGTAAAATACTTATTTCCTACTTCTCATTTCCTTTCAGGCAGACCCCAGTAAGAGTTTGTTTACACTAGTATTACGTAAGATGATGTAGAGTCCAGCTGCAATCCAATATCTTAATCTCTCACTCAAAGCCTCAAGGCTCTGTCCAAGTTTTTAACGAAAGAATTGAAAGTGGGGTAGTGAGACCCCATCAGATTCCCATTGGTGCCTGTGTAATAGTAGTAGCTCTCTCAAAGTTTTAACGAGAGAAACGAAACTGGGGTATTGCTACCCCACCAGATTACAAAGTTTTAACGAGAGAAACGAATCTGGGGTAGTGCTACCCCACCAGATTACATTGACTGCTGTGCTATAGTGGTGGGGTATAGTTTTAACGGGAGCTTTTCGTAATGTGTAAAGTGCCTCGCTAGAAATTATTACATTCACCTGTTACGAAATATTGTATTTCAATAGTCAGAATGGGAATTGCATATATTTTGTGTTCTTTGATTGGACAAGCTATAATGTTTGTCCGCCCTAGCAGCAATTAATGTTATCAATTCACATTCTGACTATTGAAATACAATTATTTGTAATGAGGCTTTTGACAAAGATGTCTGCATTGTCGTTTTAAAAAAGTAATTGAATTGACATGGTTTCTCTTCTTTCTCATTTCAGTCAAGCCCACAGAGCCTCCAGTGGTGATTCCAACACGTAAGTAAATCCATATTACTTATTTGCAGTGTTAAAGGTGTTGAAAATAGTTGCAAGTTTCAATTGAACTGGATATTGTAACATGCAAAATTGTCCAATCATTTTATGCCTTCATCTTTATCTCTCAACATTTCTTTATAGAAAAAAGGAATAAAGATATATTCCACTCAGATATTCTTGTTTTTGTTTTTTCATGACTTGTTTGTTTTGGGGTTTGTGTTTTACTGTCATTTTTGTTATTAGGTAAATTTGCATGGTAGGCCAATCTGCTGTTCTCTTTTATGTATATGTTCTTAGCTGGCTTCATCATTATCCTTAACAGTGCTTTCTGGAAGACATTTCATCTGTCCTCTTTCAGGCTTCTTTGGCATCATAACGAAAATCAGCAAGTACAACTCATAAATTCAAAATACATAATAGCCCAAGACCCCTAAGAAGCAACCTGTGCATCTAAATGGCGCCGCTCACAAGTTAAATACCGTACAGAATTAAATTTGAATCCTTTGATTACATTTCTCTCATCGTTTTATTTTGTCTTTGCTTCTCAGGGTTGTTGGTTGGTAACATCCCTCTCTACATGGTGCTCCTCTTCTCGTTCCTGTGTATACTGAGCTGTGTCTTCATTAATATCTTCCTGTGCTGCTGCCTCGTCAAGAGAAGGGAGTCAAGGAAAAGGGTCGCTGGTTAGTATCTTTCTCTAAAAGTACAGTGAAACTTGTATATAAAGACCGCTTAAGGGTCTTCATAGGCAGGTGGTCTTTCTATACAGGTGATCGTTATAGCAAGTACCGGTATATTCTTCAAAAGTTGCTTTCTCAGATGTAAGTGTACACGCTTGTAATGTACAAAGCTGAAAACTGTTCTTCGGAGGAATTATTCTTATTTTTCTGCTTTCAAACAAATGTTATGAACCCTATAGTCCTCTTGTTTGCTGAAAGCATACACATCAATTCTACATACCAGGTATTCTTTCGCGATTTCGCGCTTCAGTCTAGAACACTTATATTCTACTGTGTGTGAGAGTGCACCTAACAGATTTCCACCTCTTTTTCTCTTTGCAGCAAAATCTTCATCGATCAAGAAAACAAATGATGAAATTGAGCTAGTCAAACCAATGTGAGTAATTCTAGTGTGATGCCCTTTCTCTTTATTACTCTGTGAATATTTGACTAATGATGTCTGTTGCAAATCAAGCAGAGCAACGAAGGGTTTGGTGATTTGTGCCTGTTACTTACAGAGTATATAGCCTTTTCACTATTAACATATTAAAGTATTGTATAAACGGGTTCTAGAATGCAGGCAATTGAATTGGTGGAATGACATCACGTGCTGTGCGTTATTCTTCTTACCACGTCTACCATGCATAAAAGTTCCCATCAAAAAGTGATAATCCACTGGTAAAAGTGATAATGCACAGCTAAGTTGCACATTGTGCATTGTCTCTGGTGCAATATAAAGGTCATGTCATTATCATTGTTTGTTCAATATTCACCTTTGATAGGACTTTTGAATGAATACTAACATTTCTACTTCTGTCATGTATTAAAGGGAACGCCCGGAGAGCCCAGCTTACAGCGACTCCAACACCGACAACATGTCGCATCGATCTGAGCACGATGATCGTTATTCCTACGACAACGTCAGCTATGAGAGACGGCGCTACGACGACTACAGCGACGGACGGTCAGAGAGTTATGACCATTATGATGACCAGCAGCCGCCGGTCTCACCTCGTGTGGTCAGCGGCCGAGGGGGGCCTGGGTATTATAATAATTCGGCTTACAGGCCACCTTCTTACGCACCCAGCTGGGATTCTTACGGTAATATATTTTTCCAAGATATTTCCCCCTTTCACACCCTTACCTTAAACTGATTTAATGGTATTAATAATGATAATGGTAATAATAATAATAATGATAATGATAATGATGATAATGATAGTAATGATGATAATAATAATGATAATGGTATTAACAATAATGTTAATGATAATAATAAAAATAATAATGGTAAATATAATATTAATAATAATAACAATGATAGTAATAATAATGATAATAATAATGATGATAATGATAATTACAATGATAAATAAATTAATGCCCTTCTGGCTGTAAACGGATAATATATCAGTCTGTAATTACATTTTAATGCTATCCTTGTCATCTGCATAACTATATTTTTACCTAAACCCAACAGAAAACCCACCAAGCACCGGCCTCTCCGAATCCCAAATCGATGACAACGAGGAACGAGAGTACGCCGACATGCTACGACGTCAGCAGAAGGCACAGTACATGGGCGGGGCCTCGCACCCCCCTACTGCCCCCAGCCCCGTTCCAAGCAGCCTGGGCAACTTTGTTCCGCTACCCAAAGGGGGCTCTTCTGCCCCTAGCCAAGTAGGTAGCGAAGAAGGGTACTTGGTGTAGTCCCCCAAGGATCAGTTTTTGTAACGATCATTTTCTGTGGTAGATAATGAGAGCATGCATGCCTTCAGTTCAGATCAGTACAAGAGAATTAAAATTATCATTAAAAATCATCAGGATTGCAAGTAGGTAGCGAAGAAGGGTACTTGGTGTAGTCCCCCAAGGATCGGGTTTTGTAACGATCATCTTTTGCGGTAGATAATGAGACTGTTTGACATCCTGTGGCTCAAGTATATTTTAACCTCATCTTGCTAAAAAAAAGAGCTGATTTAGCATGCATGCTGCTGCCTTCAGTTCAGATCAGTCCAAGAGAAATACAATTATCATTAGTATCATTAAAAATTGACAGGATTGCAAGTAGGTAGCGAAGAAGGGTACTTGGTGTAATCCCCAAGGATCGTGTTTGGGCATGATCATCTTCTGTGGTAGATTATGAGAAACTGTTTGATGTCTTTTCCCCTGAGGTTCAAGTACATTTCCACCTCATCTTGCCGAAATGGTTCATTTTCCTTCATAGAGGACGCTGTACTGCGGGGACCTATGTACATGGTATTCTTATCCCTATACCATGTAAATACCACAAATTCCATCGCCGAATGGGCAATAAAGGTGAGCATAATACCTTGAATGCGGAACAGTGTGAACTTGTTCAAACTTTCACCAGTCTCAAAGAATGATGATTTTTCTTCATTGCCTTAAAATGTACTATAAAATGTATTCAAGTATTATCGACTGCGTAAATTACATTTCTATGAAGTCCACATTCCTATGAATATGTCACTATGAAAGATTTTCCTACTTTTTACAGACCAAAGATATGTACACATTACAGCAGTATGCAGTACTTGACCAAGATCATTGTTTATATGAATGATTCATTCACTGTTTTAGTCATGAGAAGAAAGCCTTAAGACTCGTTCAGATATGACAAGGAGAAACCACAGCGTCTCAATGTAATAGACCAGTTCACGGTTAGCACATTACTGCAATGACCCGAATATCCACAGATCTTAAAAACATGAAGAGGTCCCACTTTTTACATTTTGAAATAATCACTCCTACAGCGATGGAATTGCTTTATAAATAGCCTTTGTTTCCCCTTTTCAAAGAATACTTCCACCTGTGTATCATGGAGTGCACTGATTGCGCATGAATAAATAATGATTACATAACTTTCATGAGCACGTATCCAGTATTTTGTCTCCATGTATTTCAAAATTTGTTCTGCAATGAGCTTTATCTGCTCATGCTCAGACTGCTACCGTGAACTGGCTAATACACGTCACATTTATGTATCTTTAACACAGAAGTCAATGATTACGTTCAGGAACTTTCTCGACAGACATCCATTTGCATGTTTTAAAAAAACGTGGCAATTCCCCGCGTCATATCTGAATAAGCCTTTGAAATAGTTTGGTTCATAATTATATGAATATCGTTCACTACCCAGCAAGTATGTATACTATTATTCTTCCTCTCTTGGTCTTTCTTCCCAACCTGTTTGCTTGTGTGTTGCATTTCTTTTCTTATAATAACTTCATTTATCTGGAGTGTGACTCAATGTGGAGTTAAGTTCTGCTGCTTTAATCATCTTTACATTTCTGTTTATTAGCGTAACATTGATGTATCTCACATTTGTGTCTTTGATCAGCGTTTATTTCCGGTGTATATAATGATCCAATCTCATCTATTTTAAAAGTGAAATTGATTTGTGTGTCAAAATATGATTATGCCATTTTTGTAATTTAATCAAATTTAATGCATATGTCTTTATTATTGTGTGTTGAGTGTCCCATTACAAATTATTCATTCACTAGTTGTGAATAATTTGAATAATTGTATGCTGTATTACAATATTTAGTTCTAATTGCATCCATTTGGTACTGGGCAGGACAATCCATAGAATGTTTGACCTAGCAACAGCTAATGAATGCAATTTGCATTCTGACTATTGAGAAACAGTGATATATAACAGGTGAATGTTATAGCATGTTGCTAGCTGAACTTGTATTATGAATTTAAAAACATTTTGAATATGATCTATTTGATATAAATAGACTAATGTACTATCTTTAAAACGTTTCAGATACTTTTCTCCCCGATTGTAATGATTATCATTATTTCATTCAATGAACTGTACTAATCCAATGAAATGAAACATTCTCAATAGTATGAAAAAGAGTATGTCTTGCAAAATTGGTTGTGTCATATTTATTGTTCAGCTGGAATTTATCTTGCCAAAAGTGAAGTGATGTACATGTACATATATAACGTATCTGTAGTTTGCCATATATATTGTCTATCTTTGTTGTTATATCAACTGTAGCCTTTCATAGCTGTTTGTAGAGTTTCAATTGAAAAGGAAAATTGAACAGATTTTACTTCGAAAAAGAAAGCTGTAGAAAAATTTCACATACACCGCATTAATTTCCCACTTCCACTTACGAGATGAAAAAATGTTTTTAGAAATAGAGGATAAAGTAAGAAAGAGAGGGTGGGGGGGGGGGGGAATCACATACGCATTTCCAAACAAATGGTGTATTCTTGCATCAAAACACTTGTCTGCTTCAGGACCTTGTGCAGTTGTTTCTGTTTTTAGTCTCTTTATACAAAAATATGAATATTTTTAAGATATTTTTTTCTTTCTTGCTATAT
The DNA here is from genome assembly GCF_000002235.5 of Strongylocentrotus purpuratus. Taxonomy (NCBI): domain Eukaryota; kingdom Metazoa; phylum Echinodermata; class Echinoidea; order Camarodonta; family Strongylocentrotidae; genus Strongylocentrotus; species Strongylocentrotus purpuratus. The sequence continues at coordinate 37,287,670 of NW_022145594.1, forward strand.
AGTACATGTATCTTGCCAACATTTATCAATATTTTTATTCCTTATTTCATGTAGAACAGTGACTTTAATAGCAACATATTTTTTATGTTTTTATCCATGTGTATCTCCTTCTATCTCTAATTCTTGTATCAGACCAAGCAAATGTTTACAGTGATGAATTGTTTTTATACTTTGAATAAAAAAAAGTATATAAGATGTGCTTTGGTTTTGTGCGTTTATAAAGGTGACTTTTTTTTTGAGGGCCAAATTTCATTATGTAATACATGTATATGGACTATGGACTATTTAAAGCGATAGTAAGCTGATGAACTTTTTGCCCTAGCGTACCGTTTATTGCACAGTGCCATCTCATGGTCAACTTGCCTGCAGTGCGTAACCTAGTACGTAATTTCCACTTCGCAGAGGACATGATGCGAGAACCAACAGCGCCCCTAGAGAAGCAGCGAGTTGCGGGAGCATACTGCTAGTACAGCTGACCAGATTTATTATGGCACTAAAGGGGATTTTGCTGTAGAGCTTTTAGTGCAGTATGGCATTAAATTGTGAAAAGTCTGTATGACTGAAGAAAAACACGATTTACCTCTATGAATCTTACTTTTGTGCTAGAAATATTTTCATTGCAAAAAGTAATGAACTTCATCAGCTTTTTTTTTTCAAGCAGCCAAAAATATTTACACAAAATGTAAATACACAAAAAAAATACTGAAGAGCACTAAAACCAACAACAATAAACAAGGACTGCACGATTTTGAGAAAGTTAGAGTGAATTTAATGTTAACTAACATACATACCGGTTTATAAGAATTTAATCCAAATACATACTAACCCCTTGAAAAGAATAACAGAATCGGCAAAAACAAGGAATAACTTACAAACAAGTAGCTACATTAAATAAAACAATGGAAAAAGGACTTAATTAAACATGTTAATTGCAATAAGAACCCGTGTACTTGTTAACAACTGAACACTGCGAGTGCAGATATGTGTGTATTTGATACAATGTAAATGTTCACTGTATCATACAAGAAAGTTCTTAAATATAATTATGATACAAAGTGTCGCCAATGTGACAATAAATTGGACCAATAATAAAAATTAAAACAATTATGAGTGTTTGAAATATGGGATCACTAATTGGTTACTAGAATGTCAAGTAAAGAATGCACTTCATATAATAGTTAAAAATAGGTGACTTTCACACTTACAATAACGAAAAATTATAATAAATAAGATAATAATATATCACCTAAAACAGCCACAATATTGGTAGATATAGAAAAACATGTACCCATGTAATACATTTCATCTACATGACCTTTTTCAGCATATATTGCAAATTCCTATAGTAAAACTACTGAATACAAACTAAAAAAAACAAAACATAAAAGTTGTTCAAGGGTTGTCTGACATAGCAATTGATGGCAACATCTGCACGGTGTGTTCCATACACGGTCATGATTGTCTCTTATATATTGTACAATAATCAACCCAAAATGTAAACGGAGTGTCACAGCGATCTTGAAGAGTAAAATCTATCTTTGTTAAGGCTTGTTCAAATATGGTACAGTAAACCACCACAAAAAAACGCTGCTGTTTTTTTAACGTGTAATTAAAGGCAACTGCAACAAAGGACTAGCACGTATCCACTGAGCTCTGCTGTGTTATAAGATACAGAAAAGTGATGCGTTTACACTTTTCGTCATTAAAAAAATACTGCAGTTTTGCCGCTCCAAATCTGAACGAGTCTTTGTGGTTCTTAGAGGTATTAAAGATTAGCATGAACAGCTATTAGGCACTATATAAATGTAAATCCAGAAAAAATTACCATTATTATTATCAAATTTAAATGTATTCTGCAAACTGGTCTTGATTCCCAAAACATTACTTTTGACAGGCAGACGGTCATAACTTACACACACCAAAATAAATAAAATCTGAACCTATGACTTTCCATCTATCTATCTAAAGTATCTAACTCTCCCATAGTTTGAAGGTTGTTAGGGGCGACAATGAAATGGACCTTGAGACACGGGTTATCCATAACTTCCTGTCTTGAGCCGTTCTAGATAGCTGCTCAAATGACATTCCCTTCTACTGCTTGATGTTATCAGGCCGTGCCCTAGTTAGTCTTCCTCCTACGACTGTACGACTATTGTAATAATAAACTGTTTCTTTTACAGCCTAAATACATTGTATTCTTTCCAGTCAAATACCTAAATAGTTAGACACCTTTTATAATACGAGGCTAACATCCATGTACAGGCAAAATTTCAGACATACATATTTCAAATTACCCTTTGATGTAAGGGTGCAAAATATTTCAACGCATTTTGAATTGGTTCTGAAAACTTGTGCTTATATGTAAAGCAATACGCGTTTATATAAATGTATTTCAAAGGGGGGGGGGGGAGTGATATTAAACGTATTAATGACAAAATCCCATGGAATATACATGAACTGTACAAGTTGGAAAAAAAGAAGTATTTTTCAGGTGACTGTTTTCATACATTAGTCAATAATATAATAACCAAGGAATGTGCTAATTTCAAGTAACTTTAAACACTGGATTAGATAAAACAAAATAATAATATGTAATTTGTATATATCGCTTAATACAAATGTCTCCAAGCCTAAATAAATAACATGGCCTTTAGAGAACTTTGAATTGCGCATCGCACTCAGCCTCCACGACACGTACATAATATACAAGTTGAGCACATCAGACAAGATGAAAATCACAACTTTCCTGTAAATTGAGGTAACAAAGAATTCCTAAATACTTTTCTTGCTTTTTTTTCATTTTCGTCTGCAAAATATTGCAACTGCATCTTATTGACTGGCTTTTTTCTTCTTTGGTAATAACATACATGAAAAGAGTTGTAAAGGGTACATGAGCATTTGTCTACATCAATAACCCACTTCTTGTGATGGCCAAGATTAAACTAATTTAATCTTTGCGCAGCATAAAACGTATGACCATTCGGTACAATTGTCTGAAAATCAAGACTATTACTTTTGGGCTCTATAGCCCTAAAGTCGATTTGACAACTAAAAGTGGTTATTTTCCCACTTGAAGACATTTTCAAGCCCCACCTTTTTTAGGGAAGTTCTAAATTAGTATTATCTTTCAAATGCAGTTGGAATTTAACTTTTTCATTTTTTTGGCCTGCAAATGGGACATAGTACCTTTAATTAATGTATAAATACTCCATTGCTACTGGATGCAAATGCAAATACTTCTTATCTTTCTCTATATATTTGTAGAAATATATAATAGCTGGTTTTAACCAAATGTCTATATATAGGAACATGTAATACATTGCACTGTCAACGTGCATGGCAAAACTGGATATTGTGATCTGATGTACTGGAACAATACCCCGATACTTTGTAAACTACACGGCAGTAAAGACTAATAACGCCTTGAAAATATATAGTTCTTAACAGCAATTTAAAAAAAAACATATATTGTTAATGAATGAACAACAAAAAGAACTGTAAAATCAACAAGACATGTACATGTATCTCTAAATCCATTGTACACCTATGCCCATGTACATGTGCCAAATTAAAGCTGCCTCTTTTACACGTAAATACTTTGACTGCAGTGGCAAAAGTTACTCTGTAAAAGAAAAATAGAGATTGTATGTACATTGTAGCTAGCTGCTGGTGAGGGAATATAATCAGGTCTGTAAAAGGTGAACCTGAAGAAGCTGCTAAACTTAAATCTGTCTCACATTGACAAATATAATCCCTACAATAAACTATAACAATTTGCACAATACATGCATGCACGATAGAAATGCACGATAGGATAGAATAGAGTCACTATGTCACTACAAAACATATCAAGCAGAGTTTATACACAAAAGTTAGTAACTTGGTTCTACTTGTTACAGCTGCAATCCTATATTTGCCTTCCAATATATTTAGATTGTCATGTAACATAACATGTATATTCATTTCTTTCTTGAGGTAATAATAAAGTAATGCTTTCATTTTAAACTTAACTATTAACTTGAAGAAAAAAAAACCAAATTTCCTATCCTCATTCCATATCAAGCCTTGTTTTGCAATAGCAATAAATATACCTGTTTCAATGTCTTAAGTGCTTCATAAATCCAATTAAACATTATTATTATTCAATGCTCAAGTGAGCAAATTATTATACCCTGTACCAATATATTAATACATGTACAATTATTCCCTAAATAGACAATAGAGCCAAAATATTCATCTTCTTCATTCATTCTGTATACATGTTAACCATGCTTCTGCTATATACTTATATACATAACACACTTTGACCATACTTTCTACAAATGATGAAATGTATTTAGACAAATACATGTACTTTTTGATGGCTTTTTTTGAGGTTAAATGTTGTATAGCATAATACTAGAAAATGGTAGGCCGCTGTGAAGTTTGTTTTCCTCCTTAAGTGAAATATTAATCAAATGAGAGGCAAAAATAATGTATACGCCTTATACAGCAATATACGTACTATATGTACTATACACAAGAGGATTGTAACACACGCACTATCACTATCTTCAAGCACAGCAGTGAGATTGTTGTGCCGGGAGCCGTCAGAGCGGAAGGTTCCTTGCGCAGGGCAGTGTACGGCCGTGATCGCATTCCTTTCACATATTTATGCTAAAATTCACCACAATTATGGATGGAATATAAAATGATCTCTTATATACATCTTTTGATACATGGAGAATGCAAGACTATAGTTAACGCACTTAAATCCCATGTCCTTTTTGCTACCAAAACTGTACACAAGTTTTAACAGATTCAAGCAACACTTAAAAAACATGATCAATGAGGCTAAAAAGTAAGTTTGTTTCAAGCTACTTACAAGGGAAATGTTCAAACTATGATTAACTCACTTTTCTGATAATTTCAATAATAAATAAATCAAGAAAATGGAAAAACAGTCAAACCTGTTTATAAAGGCCACTCGAGGGAAACAGAAAAAGTGGCCACAGGTGGCCTTTCTAGACAGGTTCTAATTTCTTTCTCAAGGGAGACAAAATACTTAGTTGCTATAAACAGGTGGCCTATATAGAGAAGTGACCACTAAGACAGGTTTGAATGTATCCCATATACACTTAAACTGTATATGGGACATACATGTACCTGTATACATAATATGAAGAGATAGAGAGCGAGAAAAAAAAAACAATAGTAATTTTTGATTTACATAGACTGATTATTTTACATGTCATTAAAAAGTAGAATCTCTTCACAGAACAGAAAAATAGGATTTAACATTTCTTGTCTTAAACATGAATGAACATTGACTATAAACTATTAGAAGGAGAATAATGTACTCGCTACAATTACCTCTATAACGAGTGGTTTGTCGATGCAATGTAGCAAGTTGTTCACCATAACATTTTTTCTTAACTTTTTTTGGTTGAATTTTTATATTTTGACTGTAGAAAGAATGTCTGCTAGAGAAAATCACTCTTGTTCTTCTTCTAAAACTGAAGGTCTAGATGTTTTTGATCTACCGATTAGGAACCATTTTCTACGCCATTCGGTTTTGGTTGGCTCTGAGTGATGTAATGGAGAAGATCAATTCTTGTCGCGATGCCGAAGATCATTTTCTTCTGGGCCACAGTTTGGCTTGCAGAGTCTGGATTGGAATAATAAACAAAAAATATAAAGGATATTAAACTCAGAAGTGGATTCCATTCCGGCAATATTGAAGTGTACCAATCACCAAAACTATTTTTCTCTGTATGTCAGTTCACGTCATAAGATGATGACGTGGATCCTAATCAAATGATTGGTTGAAAGCGTACACGTGACCAGGCATTTATTTTGCCTAACGCGTTATTTGGATATTAACCGGTTATTATCCAATTCAAATGACCGGTCATTAGTAAAATCATGTTATAAAACATCATTTTATAAAACATATAAAACGTAATCTTATATAACAAATAATACACATCATTTTGTTCGGGCATTACTAAAATTACCCACACTTGGTACCTTTAAAATAGTCCAAACGCCCTCGGCGATATGTTCCAAAGGTACCTTGTGTGGGTAATTCTTACTAATGCCCTCACTGATGTGTATTATTTGTATATTATTCCATGTCAAAATCTATAAAGCTTTGAATATTATCTCTGCAAAGATATTTTTAAAGTTTCAATACAATCTCAGTTTACTTATCACTATAAACTGAGTCTTCTTTTCAACCCTGTGTGACCTTAAATGGCATTACAAAGACATTACAAATATTGAATAGTAAATATAGTTTAAAGGACATTACAGGGATTTGCATGGTAAAATCTCAAATCTTTGTAAAAGGGCCAATATATATTTATTTAGTAACGTAATGTTTTCTTTAAAAAGCAGAGTAGTCCCATTCCAAGCAAAGAAGGGCCTGGGGTCTGTTTCACAAAGCTTTTTTTATCTATAAAAAATGCTAAATTTCGATGACAAATTTGCTCTCAGCCAATCAGATGCCATGATTTCAGTAGCTTATAACAGTAGCTTGTAACTTGTTATTGATATCAAGTTTTATGAAACAGGGCTCTGGTTTATGAGGGAGCCCTGCAATGAACAAATGCAACATAAAAGATACATGTACATGGTAATGATATTGACAACATTTAACTGTAACGAGACACAAACAAAGGTTTATGATACAGACAAGGCAAAAGAGCAAGGAAAAATGTAAATGAATTAGAGTACTATATATACAGTTAAAAACAAAATTATTCATACCCTAATCAAGTTTTGAAATTTGTTATGTGAAAAATTGATTTGTTCCGATCTATATTTCTTTAAAATCTAAGTACTCAACAAATGCTGTTATTTTACGAGTCCACCTTTCATTCTTGAGTTATGAAAAATGCAGCAGACATCAACTTTACGAGGGGTATGAAAAATTTAGTTGTTATCAACTGTTAGATGTAAATTATTAAAATGCATCAGAATTAGTAAACTTGAAGATAACTTACACAGTCTCTGATCTTGAAGGATAAGAACAAAATGATCTTGATCGAAAACTCGGGAGAGATTGCCGAGCGTGGTGTCCAGAGTGACCTATCGAAAACAATCGGTAAAAAAAAAGATTAACTTAATGAAGTCACATTTGTATAGCGCTTAATAATACTGCATTTTAGGCACTTTACATTGTAACCATTATTACCTTGGTTTTGGGATTCAATTGCTAATCCTCACATGATGGTGCACATGCTCTGCTCCCTGGGGAGTATCCTAGCAGAGTGACATTTTACAAGTGCACACATGCGAATCCAAACACATTAACTTTTACACACTGTCAGATACAACTGGGTGGAGAGTGGCAAGTATAGATTAATGTCAACCTTATCAGGACAATTACCCCCTAGACAATCATCCCCTGGGAAAAATTACCCCCCCGTCCCTCCAGAAAATTACCCCCTAGGTCAATTTTTGCACCACAGATAAACCTCATGTTCAAGTATTACTTTAATACTTAATACAGAATAAAGAGATCAGTATTAGTCTTTAAATATACTCACTGTTCGAAATTGTTTGTACAGGCAGTCAGCGACTGGTGTAGAAGGCTTGATTTTAGCAGCTAACAGCTGGGACATGAGACTACCAAGTGTTACAACTCCCTTCACATCACTGTAATAAATATAATAATTTTGTTTTTTAATGACAAAATGAAGTTAACTTTTGAATTCTAATCCAGGAATCTATTTCCAAAATGTATAATAATAATAATGGTGGCTTCTTAGAGGGCACACAAGTCTGTCACCCTGTGAGGCTCCTGGGGCTTAACATTATTACTCTGGTCGTTGCTGGCGGCCAAATACGTAGCGCTCTGGCATATCAGGTACCCATTTACGCTTGGGTTGAGAGTGGCAAAAGTGGATGAGTTGGGTCAGGATTTGGACCCTAAACCCTTGGATTGAGAGTCAAGAAAATAAACCACTGTACTAGGACACCTTCACAGAATAAGTTGTCTACATTGGTATGGTTGGTTTGTTCGTTTGTTTCACCTGACTGCTAAGAAAGCATGTGCATGCTTGTACGTACGCAACCAGGTGATCAATAGCTTTAAGTCCTCTCAGAGGGACTTGGTAATGAGGATTAATGCCTCACCAAAGGGCACTAGGGCATCAAATTGGTTTTGAACCCCAGACCTCCCGGTTACGAGACCCCCGCTCTACCACTAAGCCATCACACCTCCATGGGGAAAAACATTGTCTTACCCGGACTCTTCTACCACGGGCAGCTGGTCAAATCCATTTTTGTTCATAATGTCGATAGCGTCCTGACAGCTGACCGTTAGGAGGACGGTCAAGGGGGCGCCCAGCTTCAACATCGATATGGGCTGATTCCACCACCTACACAAACACAGAGAGAAATACAAGTTAGATATTTCCTAGAATTGTTAAAACATTACAAAGTTTCATGTGATTTTATGGGATTTCATCATAAATATTGCTACCACTCACCACTCACCATTACCAATATAAATATCTATTATTATTATCATTATGATTATTGTCATCATCACCATCATCGTCATCTTCATCCTCATCATCATTATCATCATCATCACAATCATCACCATCATCATCATAATCACCATCACCACCATCATCATCATCATCTTTATCATCATCATCATCATCATCATCATCATCACCATCACCACCATCATCATCATCATCTTTATCATCATCATCATCATCATCATCATCATCATCATCACCATCATCATCATCACCATCATCATCATCCTCATCATCATCCTCATCATCATTATCATCACAATCATCACCATCATCATCATAATCACCATCACCACCATCATCATCATCATCTTTATCATCATCATCATCATCATCATCACCATCACCATCATCATCATCACCACCATCATCTTTATCATCACCACCATCATCATCATCACCATCATCATCATCACCATCATCATCCCCATCATCACCATCATCATCCTCATCATCATCATCATCATCATCATCATCATCATCATCATCATCATCCTCATCATCATCATCATCCTCATCCCCATCATCATCATCACCATCATCATCCTCATCATCATCATCATCATCACCATCATCATCATCATCACCAACACCATCATCATCATCATCATCATCATCATCATCATCATCATCATCATCACCACCACCATCATCACTATCATCATCATTATTGTCATTATCATTAATAATAATATTTTTAAACCACTCAAACACAACACCTCTACAGAGCAGAGTTTCTTACCAATGTTGTGGTGTGTTATCCACATGCTTGTCAATGAATTCTTTCTCAACCATCCAGTCGTCAGACAAGAACTTGGTCCTAAAACAAAGAAAGAACAAAAAAGTTTGAAACAACAATAAAACAAATCCAACAATCCATCGAGGTAAGTTCTCCTATCTGTCTATCAAGGTAAGTTCTCCCAGCTCGAAGGTTGATAGCAACAGTTTCCCACACATCTGTTTTTTGCCAACCTGGTACACTCTTGCAGCGTCATTCCACTCCATGCCTCTACGTTCCCCTCTCAGTTAGTCCGACTTTCTACATTCTAGCTGCACACAAATTACTTTTTCAGTGATTACTACACTTTATAAGATGATGAAGTGGATCCTAATCAAAAGAATGATTGAGAGTTTACACATGACCAGGGTTTTATTTTACTAATGACTGGTCATTATGACCGGTCATTAGTAAAATCATGTTATAAAACATCATTTCTATAAAACAAATAAAAAATTCCTCTCAAAACAGTCCAAACATCCTCGGCTATCGCCTCAGGTGTGTTCCAAAGGTACCTTGTGTGGGTAATTCTTACTAATGCCCTCACTGCTGTGTATAATTATTAACACATACTTGTTTATAAGTTTACCAGAAACTTACATGTAATTCCTGACTGAATCCGCGAGGAGCACCACACAGGTCTGGCCTTCTCTTAAGGACTTGGCAGCCTCCAATGCACCAGTCATTGAGCCACCGCTACTACCACCTGTACGAAGAAAATTTGGACATTTGAATAATAATAATAATACTCAGTTTTTATATAGCACTTATAAGAATCACTAAGCGCTTCCAAACTCGGAGATTATTAGCCCGGCTCTAGCATTTCAAAGAATTAATTCGTGCCAGGTACCCATTTATATCACCTGGGTTGAGTGTGGCAAATGTAGATCAATGTCTTGCCAAAGGACATTGGCATGATTGACAAGCCTTCATTCAATCTTTTTCATTTGTTATGTGTAAATGAATGGTAACTGCTTGCAACAAAGGTCTCGGGGTGGGGGGGGGGGGGATTCACTGATCTCTGTGTTGTAAGATATGACCATCTCCAGTTTTACTATGGAATAACCTTGAACACAATGCGCAGACTATTCCATTCTTGAAAAATGGGGGTGGCAACTTACCACAGAGGAGTCCCTCTTCCTTGATGAGTCTCCTTGACATTACGAAGGATTCTTTGTCCCCGACCTTGAGCCACATATCCACGACTGTTCGGTCCAGTACGGTCGGAATGAAGTCGTAACCAGTTCCCTCCACCTCATAGCTTGTGACGTCTGTCTCGTTAAGTTTCTCTGGTTGGGCTAGGATAGAACCCAGAGGATCAACTCCTACAACCTATGAGTAAAAACATCAATCATTAATTTCAGTTTTAATATTCTTTACTCTGTTCAGAGGCAGAGGGGCATCAACTCCAGGAACCCGTTTCACAAATCCTTTTTTCAATGACAAGTGACAAAAATCAGTGACAAATCTGCTGATAACCAATCAGAAGCAAGGATTTCAGTAGCTTATAACAAAAACTGTCATTTGTCACTGATGACAAGTTTTGTGAAACGGGTCCCTGGTCAATGTTCATGAGGGAACGCCCTTCTGGTCCCAACAGACGATATGTTTACAAGCAATAGAGTAATACCAAACGAAAGAGACTGGAGCGTAACTGTCACATGCACGCTTCAGTATATGGTATAAAAGTGACAGGGATGAGCAAAGCATACACAATATATAGTTGTGATCTATTTTTGTCAAAATAAATAGGTTCTATTCAATAAAATTGGCTTCTTACAAGATTCAATGGAAGTGGCAGAGAGAGATCAAGGGAGATCAAGATTGAGAGAAAGCAGATGATAAAGAACTTGGGATGTTGGGATAGTGGAGTATGGTGGATAGATGAAAAACATGGAGAGGAGAGGAGAGGAGGAGGGGGAGAGGGAGAGAGAGGAAGAGTAAGAGAGAGAGAAAGATAAAGAGAAAAAAAGGAAAAGAGATAGAAAGAAAAAGAGAAAAAGAAAGAGAAAGAGAAAGGGAAAGAGAGAGAGGAAGTGAAAGAGATAGAGAAAGAGAAAGAGAAAGAGAAAAAGAAAGAAAGAGATGAAGAGAAAAAGAAAGAGAAAGAAAGAGAAAGGGAAAGAAGGAAAGAGAAAGAGAACGAGAAAGAGAAAGAAAAAAAGAAAGAGAAAGAGGAAGAGAAAGAGGAAGAGGAAGAGGAAGAGAGTGAGGAAGAGGAAGAGGAAGAGAAAGAGGAAGATGAAGAGGAAAAGAATGAAGAGAAAAAGAAAAAGAAAGAGGAAGAGAAAGGGAATGCTTGAAGGGAATGAGAGAGTGGCACCGAGGTATCATAAAGAAATACTTTATTAGATTTATACCTTTATATGAGGGTTGAGTTCCTTGAGCTTCCTGCCGATTCCAGTCACAGTACCTCCTGTTCCAGCTCCACAAACAACCATGTCAACCTTGCCTGTAGGTATAATAACACAAGAGGGCAGCAAATAAGACAATTGCAAATCAATGGTGATTCAAATAGAGGAAAGGGTTCTACATCACATACTCCAGTGACAATTGCTACTTGGTTGATTTCCGACACTAAACAAATTCCTAGCTCATTGTATATATGCGCAAGCCTATTGTTGCGCACAATTGAGATTCATTAGAACGTTAAAAAACAACCTTACCTGTTTGTATAAGAACACAGGAGAGCAGCAAAAAAGATGATTGCGAATCAATGGTGATTCAAATAGAGCAAAGAGTTCTACAAGAAGTACTCCAGTGACAATTGCTACTTGGTTGATTTCAGACACTAACCAAATTCCTAGCTTGGTGTATATGCGCAAGCCTTTTGTTGTGCGCAATTAAGATTTAATAAAACTTAAAAAACAATGCCAGTATTTTTGCAGTATGCTACCGTGCCATATCTCAACAAGCTGAAATAATTTGAGAGAAAAGGGGAAAGCAGCGATTGATGGAGGAAGAAAAAAAATGAATGAAAATAAAACAAACCATACCATTGCACTGTTCCCAAATCTCTGTTGCTGTATTGTCGTAATGTGCCAACGGATTGCCTGCATTCCTGTACTGATCTAGAATCACGGAGTTGGGGATCTCGCGATTCAGACGCTGCGCCACGCTGATGTGAGATTCCGGAGCATCAAACCTTGCAGACGTCGGGGTTCTGACGATCTCGGCTCCCAGGGCGCGGAGGGTGTCGACCTTCTCATTGGACATCTTTTCCGGCATGACGATGATGCAACGGTACCCCTTCACCGCAGCTACCAGGGCTAGACCAATCCCTATATCGCAAAAATAGAAGTTAAAAATATATATAAGCACAAAAGGAGAAAAAATGCAGTCTCTTCTCTCTCACTTATTTTCAGTCTGTCAGCATGAGAGTCACCCATTCTTTAATTTTCTGTCATCTTTAATACATCTGTGTTCCATAATGTTAAATGCGTGAAGTTCCCCAAAGCTGTCTATTACTCTCTTCAGTCTTAACCATTTCAATCCCTTCTCTTTTCTCTCTCTCTATATATATACATATATCTCTCTATCTCCCTTCCCCCTCTCCCCCCCCCCTTCTCTCTCTCTCTCTCACACACACACACACACTTTCCCCTTCTGTATATATCTCCAACCCCCTCCCTCTCCTCTGTGTCCATCTGTACATGTATGTCTGTCTGTGTCCTCTTCTCTCTCTCTCTCCCTCTCTCACCTGTATTTCCCGACGTTGGTTCAATCAGTGTATATCCGGGTTTCAGGGTTCCGTCTTTCTCTGCGTCTTCCACCATCTTCAACGCAATGCGATCCTTGACACTTCCACCGGCATTGAAGTATTCACACTTAGCCACTGAACAAAACAAGAAGAAGAAGAAGGAAAAAAGAGGAATCTATGAAACGTGTACGTGATATTGAGGTGAATACATGAAAATATGCTAGTCAAAATAAAAATTGTTTGACAATTGAAAATTGTAAATGATGACAATTTTAAGAGCAACAAACTTTCACATGTTGCAAACTTTCTGTGTTGTGTTAGTTGTATTTCAACCATGCTTAAAGGGGCAAAAGATGTTATGCGCTACACCACAGAAGTTTCCGGCTTTACAAACACACACTTGATTTCTTTTTACAAGTTATATAAGTAAAGAATTTTATCATGCACATGGAACCCCGGTCAGACTTGGGTTCTGTGTGCGCAAACAATTGCACTGACCAATTTACTCACAAGTCGCTTATATTTTAATTCAGGGGATCAGGTAAATTTGCCTCAGATTCTAAAAAAAAATCCTGGATTTAGCTCATGCTGCAATGATAATTATAAGCCTTTAAAGGGATCCGGTAACTTTGTCTCAGATTCTGAAACAAAATTCTGGATTTAGCTCATGATGCAATGATAATTATAAACCTTTAGGTCAGTCAGGAGCCCCATGACTTTTACAAGCTGATCGCCTGTCTGATTATCAAGATATTTATGATTGGAATTACAAATTTTGAAAACCGTTCGCCTGACGGTTTTCATAACACTACAGTCTATTGGGGAAAACGAGTATGGTAAAACTGGTCACTCAAAGATTTTTACTTTTTTGAGGCACTTCTTGATCATTTTGAAGCGCAATTTTTTTAGGGCTTCAATATTACATATCACAGACACTGATAACACTTAGGGCCGTGTATCTCAGATTTAACATTGTTAAACGATCCCTTTAAGTCAGTCAGGAACCCCATGGCTTTTACAAGCCGATCGCCTGTCTGATTATCAAGATATTTATGATTGGAAATCAAAATCAAATTTTGTGTTTTCCTAACGGTTTTTATAACACTACAGTCTAATGGGGAACATGAGTATAGTAAAATCGGTCACTCAAAGATTTTTACTTTTTTGAGGCACTGTTTGATCATTTTAAAGCCTAATTTTTTTTAGGGCTTCAATATTACACCATATCACAGACACTGATAATAAGTAGGGCCATGTATCTCAGATTTAAAGGGATCGTTTAACAATGTTAAATCTGATATACACGGTCCTTCATGTTACAAGTGTCTGTGATATGGTGTAATATTGAAGCCCCAAACAAATCACGCTTCAAAATGATCAAGAAGTGCCTCAAAAAAGTAAAAATCTTTGAGTGACCGGTTTTACCATACTCGTTTTCCCCAATAGACTGTAGCGTTATGAAAACCGTTCAGCGAACGGTTTTCAAAATTTGTAATTCCAATCATTAATATCTTGATAATCAGACAGGCGATCGGCTTGTAAAAGTCATGGGGTTCCTGACTGACCCAAAGGTTTATAATTATCATTGCAGCATGAGCTAAATCAAGGATTATTTCTAAAGGATCTAAGACAAAGTTACCGGATCCCTTTAACATTGTTAAATGATGCCTTTAAGAGTGTATTTAACCTTGTAATATCTCTGTAACATTCTATGTACCACAAAAGAAATCTGCCTTTATTACATTTATCACGGGATAGAGGTACTGCACATGACTACATGTACATGTATAACAAAAGCCTACAGATTATTTAGATTTAAGTGTTTCCGGGCCAGATTAAAGGGATCCGGTAACTTTGTCTCAGATTCTGAAACAAAATTCTGGATTTAGCTCATGATGCAATGATAATTATAAACCTTTAGGTCAGTCAGGAGCCCCATGACTTTTACAAGCTGATCGCCTGTCTGATTATCAAGATATTTATGATTGGAATTACAAATTTTGAAAACCGTTCGCCTGACGGTTTTCATAACACTACAGTCTATTGGGGAAAACGAGTATGGTAAAACCGGTCACTCAAAGATTTTTACTTTTTTGAGGCACTTCTTGATCATTTTGAAGCGCAATTTTTTTAGGGCTTCAATATTACACCATATCACAGACACTGATAACACTTAGGGCCGTGTATCTCAGATTTAACATTGTTAAACGATCCCTTTAATCCATACTTGTGTCAAAAGGGTTGTCATGATACAGGTCATTTAGCAAAGCCCATGTTTTGCACAAAAGCAACCCTTCCATCAAATTGGGGTCCCTGTTTTGTGAAAAGATTGTAAGAGTGGCAAATGAGGCATAGAACAATTAAGAAGAGAGAATTAGACCTCGGCTGTGATTTTTATTTGAAGTCTATTTGGCTGTGTGGCTGAAGTATTACAAGCAACACACATGTAATAAAATTACAATAATATCCTATATTATATAGCATATATCTGTCCCGCCCTGTGCAGTGTGTGTGCACTCTAATACAGAGAAAGAACTTATTTCTAAGAAAAAAACATTTTAAAACTTGTCAACAGAATCATCATTTTTGATATATTCTAGCAATTTATTCCAAAGCCCTGCTGATGCAACCCATGAAGAGCATGACCCGTAGAACTTTGTATTTATTTGAGGGACAATAAGGAGAGACTCAGCAAAATTTCTGTATGTATTGGGTAGGTAGTTCAGTCAAATACGTAGGAGCCAATCCTTCCAGACACTTCAAGGTTCAGACAAGGATGACTTGATTCCAGCACAAACAGGTATTACTTATTAGTGTAATCTCTTAGAATAAACATGTAGTTATACAGTAGGCTTACATCACCATGCAAGCCGACACTTCATCTAAACATGTAATTGTCATGTATTAAAGGTAAAGACCAGTTATGGTCATGAGATTGCATTTCGAAAGAAACGTTGTGGAATCGATCAGAAACGGATCATCTAGCATCTGCAAGGTTCTGGAATCATCAAAATGATAAGAAATTTGGCCCATTCTTCGTAAAGTTACAAGCACTATACACAAAAAGATGTATATGGGACTACCCTATATCTCTCACAGACCATGAGAGAAACAAATTTACCCAATATATGAATTAGTAGGCGGTTTCCCGGCAAATTTTTTATCATCATGTATTAGTCAAAACATATTCTTTCACATGATTGCTAATGAGAGCTTCCATTTCATTTTTTTAAATTGGGGCGTTTCCAATACCGGTCTTTACCTTTAAAGAGAGATGGACTCCTTTGATCGGAGCCTGTCTTTTCAGACACTTCAAGCCTTCAAGGTTCAGATAAGGATAACTTAATTCCAGCACACACAGGTACCTGGTAACCAGTGTAATCTCTTTAATAAACACGTTGTCAGCATGTATTAATTTAACAGAGAGATGGATTCCTTTGAATGGGATCTCCTGACAAGCCAAGTAGCAGAATTGAGGAAACCCCAAAGAGTAAACAATACTCTTATCCCCAAATAAAGGGGTGACCTACTGGTACATAGATACATGTTTTAAAGTATTTATACTTTTGTTATAATATCCCCCCCCCCCACACACTTTATTTGATTGTAAATATATCATTGTACACATTTATTTCACGTTTTGTGTGTGAAAAATAAATTCAATTCACTTCAATTCAATTCAATGTGTTCATTCATAGTATTTATCAACTACCACTACATGTCTGTGTGTTTGCATGACTTGGCATATATTGCTTTTATGTGGGTACACAACTATACATGCTTGGTAAACAGCTCTGTCATGGATGGTCTAATAACTCTAATTTCAATTGTAAGGATTCTAGATTCTTCTTAGAAACTTGGTGACAACCCTCACAGATAACTGTTGAGTAAACAAAACCAGAGGAACTTTTGTTGTTACAAGAACAAGTCAGACAACTTGGGGTACAAAACATATTTTGTGTGAGAATTTTCATTCTTTGTTTTTGTTAGTGTGAAAGAGTCATGCAGCTGCATCGTTGACCCCATCTGAAAATGGTGTCATTATTCTCCCTCTTGTAGACACTTACATGTAATTCTTAATGTCTCACCAGGAACCCAAATTCAAGGATTCTCCCCTCATGCGCCATGCAGAGAAGAATAGAATCTAGATCTGCACCTGTTAAATAATCCCCCTCCCCCTCTTGAGTCACTGGCTGAAGCCTGGTTGTCAAATTGCAGACCCCCCCCCCCCCCCTCCCCCCTCCCCGCTCCCCTCTTCTTTTTCCCTACATTAAACATGTCCTTCTGTTAATAATGGGTGTTAATTTGCTACAAAGCCATGATTGGGGTAAAGAGTAAGTACATGGAGTGTCCTTTAAAGCCTGTCTGTACTAGTTTGGCCAGGAGGGATTTAACCTCCCTGCAAGGTCACTGGCAGGTGGTTATACAGGTATATCATCAAATCAGCTGATGATGATGATGATGATTCACAGCATTTGTATGATCTGTTTATAAAAACATTCAAAGGCGCGATCAAATCAGCTCTCAGTTAACATAAGAAAAAGGGGATCATGGGGGACCAACAGGCACCGCTAAGGCATGGTTTGCTATTCAAAGAGGATGCAAGTAGCTAAAAGTAGTGCAGTCCCGCTTTAAAGGGTGTTGCAAGGATTTGTACAGTGAAAATCTCAAAACTTGTAAAAGGATCCAAATGTTGTTTAAAAAAGTATGGTTGCTGAAATATTCATCATTAGCAAAATAACAGTTATTTTCTTTTTTTTAAATTTGAATGTTTCTACTGGTAAAACTTAAAGAAAACTTTAATAGTAATAAGATACTAATAGCCAGTTTACACTATAAGAAATACATGTCATATATGACACTTGTTAATAAAGAATAATTGTACAGCGTACAAAGAAGCATAACATAATGATTAATCTAAGGTCAGTTGACATAAGTGTCAGCTTTGATGACAGCTGGTCAATTGTCAGTGCACACTCATGATAAGACAGGGCTGCATATTTACCCAGTTTTTGTACAAAACATAGGGCGCGTTCATGCTTGATTTTGACGGCCAGAATCAGGCATCTGTTACGCGTTTAGTTTAAAACACGGTTGCGTCTTAGCTCACTTTTGTAGAATCACCGAAAAACGGCGATCACGATCGCCGATCGTAAACTCACAAAAAGAGGCGATCACGATCGCCGATCGTAAACTCACAAAAAGATGCGTTTACAATTTGTAAACGGGTTTAAATGGGGTCAACGCACTGACCTCTAGTGGGTCTACGTAGCATGCACAGTGAAGGTTTGCGAATCCAGCTGGAAGACCAATTAAGGCCACACACGGAGAATTGCCTGGGGAGCCAGAGAAGTAAGCATGAACACTACATCGTGGAACTGCGATCACGATGAGCGTTTACGATGAGCGTTTCAGATCGCTCATTCTGCCTTCAAAATTTAAGCATGAACGCAGCCATATTCAGACGAGAAGAACAGTATTCTGATTCTTAATTGAGTTAGAATTTTAAACAATATTCAAACCACATTCTGCTATGATAAAACGTTTCATTTAAATACAATATTCAAACTAGAAAAAATGTAAACACTTACCATACATGCAGCTACATGTACACCGTATAATAAAAGTTTCCCTACAGCCATGTAATGATTTTTGGTATTAAGTTTTCAAATGAAATGATGTTCAAGCATAAGTTTTGCTATACAACGTTTTCATTAAAATACAACATCCAGGCTAGAATTTTTTTTTTAATACATAAATGCAGCTAATGTATATCCTTCCTCTACAGCCATGTAATGAATGTTGGTATTGAGTTGTCATATATAACGATGTGCCAAGTTTCAAACATGTATTTTGTTATATACAATGTTTCATCAAAAAATACAACATCCAGGCTAGAAAATGTTTAATACTTACCATACATTGTACATGAAGCTATAACGTATCTCTACAGCCATGTAATGAATGTTGGTAATGAGTTTTCATATGAAACGATGTGCCAAGTTTCAAACATGTATTTTGTTATATACAACGTTTCATTAAAAAATACAACATCCAGGCTAGAAAATGTTTAATACTTACCATACATTGTACATGAAGCTATAACGTATCTCTACAGCCATGTAATGAATGTTGGTATTGAGTTTTAATATATAACGATGTGCCAAGTTTCAAACATGTATTTTGTTATACACAACGTTTCATTAAAAAATACAACATCCAGGCTAGAAAATGTTTAATACTTACCATACATGTACAACATTTCCATACATGTGATGAATTCATAGAATAAGATAATGTTATATACGCTACCGTATATGCAAGAACGTAAAGAAATCCTTGGAATAAATTATTAATGCTTACATATTTGGCACTTGAGACCGGTCCCTTTGGTGACGTTGTTGATGCGGATGAGAGGCGTGTTTCCGATCATCTTCAAGATGGTGGGTTGCGCCCTCTCTCGAACCTTGTTACCCTCACTGAAAAAGAAATTTGAAAATATGTTGAAAGAAATTTTTTTCTTTTCTTTAGAAAATAATTTCTTCAAGTTTGTTTTATCATTTGGACCCTTCATAGGGCCATCCGTCCATATATTCCTGTACTGTACCATTTCACTGTATGTCATTATGTCATCATTTATTTTTTGTTTA
Source organism: Strongylocentrotus purpuratus (assembly GCF_000002235.5). Lineage (NCBI taxonomy): Eukaryota > Metazoa > Echinodermata > Echinoidea > Camarodonta > Strongylocentrotidae > Strongylocentrotus > Strongylocentrotus purpuratus. The sequence goes on from NW_022145594.1 coordinate 37,307,335, forward strand.
TTTTTAATTGTTAAATAAATTCAAATCAAATCAGGTTTCTCTTTAAAGAAGCCTGTTTCGATGAGGAAACATGATTTGACAGTTCTGATCATGCAATCAAATCACTCTAAACAAAAGAACACATAGAGAGAAAAAAACAAAGATTACTATCATTTTCCCTTTGAATGAAGTCATTATTTCCAATGATTCAACCCTTTCAGATTTGTCACTTCTGATAATGTAATCATATTAAATTTTTGATAGTGTACTCAATGGAAAGGCCCTAAACATAACTCCCCCCCCCCCCCCCACCCCTCCCCTTAAAGGGATTGGGTATCTTTGCCTCAGATTCTGAAACAAAATCCTGGATTTAGCTCTTGCTGCAATGATATAAACCTTAGGTCAGTCAGGAACCCCATGACTTTTACAAGCCGATGATTCAATGATTCAACCCTTTCAGAATTGCCGCTTCTGATTATGTAATCATATTAAATTTTTGATGGTGTACTCAATGAAAATGCCCTCATCCTGATTTTTTTTCCCGTTGACATGCAAGGTTACATGTTCAGTAACCTAGAAGATGTGACCCTCTTTAGATAGCGAGTAATTAATATCTATCACCGACAAATTTTAATTACATATGGCAATATAGCACAAACATTAGTGCGTGTGTAATTGACTATGCATAGATGCATACCATACGGCATGCATGTAACTATGCTACATGTAGTTTGCAAGTGCCAAAGGGAAGAATCTTTGGCCATGTCAACTCTCTGCATACATTGTTTTAATATATGTATGGATGTACACAAACAACACAGTTTTTGAGTGGATAAACAAATTGTATATTTTTAAATTTCAAACATCAATTTGTTAAGTGATTTGTTCTCTCTTTGTATCATCTTGTATTTGTTATTTTCAGAATCATTTTTGCTTTTAATAAATGATGGTGAAAAAGAATATCTAAGTGAGGCTGGGAAATTAGACTACAAACGGACTGTATTCACGAAACTCTTTCTGTGCGGATAACTGACACAACTGCAGATTCTTGCCTGTGATACCAGAAAAAAACTAGTTATAGCATGCACAATCTGCACCATCTCCACTCCCTGGGAGTTTTCCTACCATATATAGTCACTGTGAGGGCACATGTACGATATGGCAATAACTATTAACACAAAAGCTTTTCTTATCCTATACCGGGTCCCCATTTCTCTCATGGGTACGGAGTGGCAAATGTAGATTAATGCCTTGCCAAGGGACATTAGTGATGTGTATGGGATTGAACTTGCGACCTTTCCATCTTAGGTCAAGTAAACCACTCGACTGCGACACCTCTACGAGTACAGTACAGGCTAATTGACTGGTGGAAGCCCACAAGAACGAAAGTCCGAGATGCCTGTGGCTATTGAAAACTAAGCATAATGAAGATGAGTCTATCTATGAGATATATAAACCAAGGTACATTTTTATTTTATTTTTTATTTATTTATTTTCCACATATGGGAAGGATCACCCTTTTCAGCTAAAAGCTGGTCTTCAAAGGGGTCCATCCACAAGATAAAAATACAAATTGTTGATAAAATACATTTGAGATATGATTACAATGATAAACAAGCAAACAAAACAAAAACAAATCATTATATATACATTAAGAAAAACAGAAATGTGCAGGATAGGCGAAAGAAAGAAACAAGGAATAGAGAGGCGAGAGAGAAAACCAAATATAAAATTGTTGCGTATAAAACAATCAAAACATAGTAAAACAAATCATCTGATGGGGTTACTCTGAAGGAAGTGTTTAAATGCTTGAATTGAGACTATTGATTGAGCGATGTTACTAAGTGAATTCCACAGCTTTGAACCCCGATAGACAAGTGATCTTTTACCGTAATTAGTTTTGGGTTGGGAAAGTTTTAATTTACGTGGGCCAGATCTTGTATTATATTTTGATTGGTGGAAAGAAAAAAATTTGCTAAGATAGGTTGGGCAGAGTTGGTGAATTGATCGGTACATGATACAAGCTAGGTGTTTTGACCATCGCTCGTTCAGACGGTCTAGTTTAAGTAATCGGTATAAATCATTAGAAGGAAACAAATAATCCACTTTTAACACTGTACGGAGAGCTCTATTTTGTAGAATTTGTAATTTTCCAAGATATGTTTTACAGGTATTTGTCCAAACCGGACTGCAGTAATCAAAATGGCTTTGCAATATGGTTTTGTAGAACAACAGTGCCGTATTTTGGTTAATGTATGGTCGGAGTCTTCTCAGAAGATAAATATATTTTATAACTTTTTTCTTAACATATTCAACGTGATTTTTCCACTGCAAATTCCTATCAATAACGACTCCCAAATATTTACAACATTCGACTTGTTGAATTTTTATGCCATCAATAAAGATATCAGAGTTATCAAATACATGTTGCATTTTCTTCAGACGTTGAGCTGTTCCCATGAACATGGCCTCACATTTTTTCAGATTAACTGTCAGCTTATTTTCAGACAACCAATTAGATAAACTTATAAGGTCATTATTCAAATTAAGTACAGCTTCCTGTGGATCTTTTGTTGATGTATATATGCATGTATCGTCAGCGTACAGTGCGACTTCACAACAGTTAATACATTTTGGCATATCATTTACAAAAAGAGTGAATAACAGTGGGCCCAGAATGGAGCCCTGCGGGACACCACAAATAATTTGTCTCTTTTCAGATAGGTAACCATTCACAGATGTAAACTGAAATCTTTCATTGAAGTAATTTTTAAACCATTCCAAAGACAATTGATCAAATCCATACATTTCTAATTTTTGCAATAAAATAGAGTAATCGACCGTATCAAACGCTTTTTTTAAGTCTATCATCACCAAGCCAACAATATTTCCCTTATCAATTACATCCAACCATTTATCTGTAACGTTAAGAAGGGCACTCACAGTGGAATGTAAAGGCCTAAATCCCGACTGACAATCAGATAGAATTGCATTATTGGTTAGATAATCGTGAATCTGATTGTAGACAACCTTTTCCATAATTTTTGCAAATATAGGAATAACTGATATAGGTCGATAATTTTCCATGCAAGTTTTATCACCTGATTTGTAAATTGGCGTGACACGTGCATGTTTCCATTGACTAGGCACAACGCCCATGCGCAGTGATCGATTCAAAATATGTGTTAACAATGGAGCAATAATTGTGGCAATCGGCCTTAAGAGTTTTGCTGGGATATTATCCGGACCAGTAGCCTTATTCACTGGGAGTGTCCTTAATATATTCTCAACCTCACTAGTTAGTACATCCCTAAATTCGAACAAAGTTGCATGAGGGTACAGAAATCGTGTAGGTTCAGTTTGAGTAGTAGAAAATGTACCATGCAAAGCCTTACCAATAGTTGAGAAATAATTGTTAAAGGCATTTGACAATTCCTGACCTCGTAGACTTTCTTCTTGAACTTTAATGCAATGAATTTCAGTATCATTCTTCTTTGTGGGCACTAGATTTTGTAAAGTTTTCCAGACTTTTTTGACATCTCCCAAAGCAGATTCAATATTTCTCGAGACAAAACTTCGCTTCTCTTGTCGAATTTGTGCTGTTACATTATTTCTGGCTTTTTTATATTTGGCCCAGTCATCATCCTTCTTTGATTTCTTCGCTTTATTCTTTAAGCGATCTCTAGTGCGAATCAATTGTAAAATATCGAGCGTCATCCATGGAGAATATTTAAGTTTAACTCGTGTTCTCCGGAGTGGCGCGTGTTTATCAATGGCAGTTAATAAAAGAGACAGAAACACTGAGCAAGCCTTTACTGGGTCACTAATAGTATAGACAACATCAAAATCTATATCACCAATGTCTCTTTTGAAGGCTTCATTATCAAAATTTCTCAGACATCTTCCAGTTTTGTACCTATGATAATTATTGAATCCAGCTCTGGATTTACCAAGGACACAATAAATCATGTAATGATCAGTAATAGAAACTTCAACAACACCACTGTCAATTATCTTTTCATTACAGTTACTGAAAATTAGATCAACGATTGTCGCGGATCTCTGTGTCACCCGAGTAGGTTTTTCAATCAACTGAGTACAGTTGTATGACTCCATTATATCAAGAAGTTTTTTTGTGTGGTTTAGTATAGGGCTATTCATCACGTCACAATTAAAATCACCAAGAACATGATATGGCATTTTTAAGTTATCTATTTTTTGAATAACTTGCTCAAATTCCTCAAACACCTTCATGTTCGAATTCGGTGGTCGGTACCAGCAAACAACTAGAAATGGTTTCTGTTTATAAAGTTTAATTTCAGTTATAATCATTTCAATATCTGTATTTTGCAACAGGTCATTTCTTTTCAAAAATTCGATACCATTTCTAATAAAATGTGCAACACCACCACCGAATTTGTTTCTATCACGCCGTAAGATTGTGTACCCTGGTATACATAATTCACTGTCATCAATATCAGAACAGAGATGGGTTTCACTAAGTGTCATTATGTCCATACCACAACTATTTACCAAAGATCTTATTTCATCAATATGTTTTTTTAAAGATAGGCAATTCAAATGGCCTAACTTTAGTCCCTTTTGTAATTGTAATTTAGTTATTTCATTCTTAACAACGTCTAAATCATCACTTACGATTGATTCATTGATACGTTCTATTTCCCTACTCGTGTCATTGTTCGTTATAAAGGAAGGACTTGAACACTCGGAGAAGGGCAACTCTTTCCAGAGACAAACATCACATTTCCAGTCAGAGTTTGATCGGAAAAAGAAATCTGATACATCGGAACATTTCAAATGACCCCATTTGTAACAGCTAATACATAACATGGCATTTTGATTATTTCTTACTGGTTTTTTACAAAAAGTGCAAGGATATTTGGGAGGCATTGGAAGAGAAAAGTGCACATATGATGAACAAAACAAAATCGCAGATGTACAAAGGATTCAATATATACAACTTAAACGAGAGTATAATATCAAATAGTGACAGAGGGTATATGCCATAGTTCCTTTTATTCAAATACAAAGTTCAGGTTTTACGAGGAGAGTTCCAGAGTATGTAGGTCACTTTCATCCCTGATAGCTCTATTTATTGTTTTCCCATTTGATGCTTGGAGTTTTGCAATCACGCGACCATCACTAGACCATGCAGTGAGAACATTCTTGATCTTCTTCACGCTCTTCAAAAGCTGTAAGTTGGCTTTTGTTAACTGTTCTTGAATAGCAACATCAGTGCCTTTCAATCTCCGACGGCGAGAGATTACCGCATGCCGGGTCCGATACGATGTAAACTTGACAACAATGGGGCGCGCTCTTCTCTCGGGTTTTCCATTCGTTCTCTTCGGTTGCTTGTTCGGGTCACCGACTCTGTGCGAACGATCTATGTCATCCTTGGAAATAGTCACTCCAAGGGAATCCCGCGCTAATTGGCAGATGACGTCATCCGTAGATTCATTGACCTGCTCTTCAACACCAAATATTTGGAGACAATTTCTTCGCGAATACTGATCAAGTTCAGCTACAGATAAGCGAAGGTTGTTCATCGTGGTGCGTTGATCCGTAACAATGGTTGAGAGACGTTGGATCTCCTCAGCCTGCGACTTGTTCTTGAACTCAGCATCAAACAATCGAGCCTCCTGATCATCCAATCGATTATGTAACAAAAGAAATTCTTTCTGCACAGCCTCATGGATTGTAACATGGATTGATTCAACTAGCTTTTTGTTCTCATTTTGAAAACGTTCAAACATTTCATTCATGACTCTTTGGGTGACGTCATCGTTCTTTGCTGAAGACGCCATATTAGATAGGTATAAAAAAAAATAAAAAAAATGTCCAGTGATGACGATACAGATAAGAAAAACACCAAGTAGGAGATGTAGAATATGAAAATGGCTCACTTTAGGTAGCTTCTCCTATCACGGACAGGCATTTCCTCCGTCAAGTAGTGTGGAGGCAAATGGTATCACATAGTCACAGACACTTCACAGACATACGCTATAACAATTCAACACGACAGAGAAATAGCATGAAATCACAGGAAACTCCTGAAAATACTTATATTGGGATATTGTTCTGGTTTCTGATGATAAAATATGTCATGAGGTTTGATTCCAGTGAGTAAATTGCGACAAGGTTGGTGATCTTACGTCAGATCAGGAGCGACTGTGTCGTAGGATCCTTACACCGTAGGCCCATGTAGTTTACCACAACAGTGGGAAGAAGAAAAAAACCGTAGCCAGAATCATCCACTGGAATAGCTTAAAATGAGTGTCTTCCTGACGATATGAAGTGAAGTTCTTTTCCACTGGATTCCAATAGTTATTTTCCAAAAACTTAGAATATCCAAATCACAGGAAGAATTCAGGCAATTAAGGTATAAAATGTCCTGAATTGGGAGCGCAATACAAACACGTCCGTATTTTCGATGGCTCTGGTTTACACTGTATGCATTACATCGCTATTTTGTCAAAGTCTGACCTCATACAAACCCACTTTTACCATCAAACACAAAGATAAGAAATAATTCTTATAATATCTCAGTCAGCGTGTGCAAATAGACATCAGTTTACTCAGGAGTGGGCAGGGCTCTTTAAACACACATTTTGTGTCGTCATTTCATTCTCTGCAATCGGTCTGCATATATTTGCATTTTGATAGCCAGTGCAAATACTATTGAGATTGAGCAATAAATTTACAGACTGTCATGTGCAATAAATGCTGTGACACACTGATAAGATGAAGAGTGGCAGTTTCCAAGTACTTTTCTATTAACCAATAATGATAATGATTTACAACTCTGAACAAATATATTGGCACATCATCATCATCATCAATTCATCATCATGACTAGTAATATTCTACTAAAATTTAAACAGAACAGAAGAGAGTGTGCAAGAGGAAGTAAGACAGCAGTGAGTAAAAATTGAGAGAACTATCTAGTTAGTAGTACAGGAAACAGTTTGGTGATTAATTTTATGATTCATACATGTATGTATCACACATATTGCTCAGACAGCTTCAATTCAAAACCCTACACAAATTCATTGCTTAACCGATTACCAGGATTTGGGGGGCTGAACTCAAACAAAGGTTGTTGACATTGCACTGTTTATAAACATCCTGTAATAAGATTAAGTACCAGTACATGTGAAGTGTACATGTACATGTAGATAAATAGAAGCCCTTTTAATCATATGTTTAGCTCTTAAATGACTTATTAACAATCAAGTTAGGATTTTTGCCTTAAGACTATCCAAGGAAGATATGAGTTCCCTGCATATTTAGAGATTTTATTTGATATATTCCAAGTAGTGTCGCATAAATATACTGCAACTATTAACTATATGAATGGTTTTACGCCAACCAGAAAAACATTTGTACTGTATATTTCGCTTTGCGCAAAAGTACCAGGAATCCAGGATGACTGTGCAAGTTTAAAACCACATCTCATTGTTTGTCAATAAGAACCTGGATGACCGTGCAGTATTTCTCCAAAATATATCTCATGGTTGGTGGGTGCATGGATGCAGAAAACAGTGAATACATGTTTGTTTTGTTTAAGAAACTGATATTCATGATGGGTTTTTTTTCTTAATTCTTGTCTTGGCATGCCATTAATGAAAATGGATGAAGTCATTTAAAGAGATTTCTGTATTGTTGGTTTTTTAAATATGAATATATTAATGACTTAAAAGTGTGTCACATTGGTTACGAAAGACAAGAGGAATCATTTGACCTTCTGTTGTCAGTCATAAAACCTGAATGTCTTGAACATGTTGAAAAGGGACACTTGAAACTGATATGAATGATTCAAGTTGAATCATGTACACATGCATTAATGAATTCTTTAATTTGTTCTTCCAGATTGAATAAACATAGACTATGGTAGGATTCCAAGTGGGATATGCTGGCTGCATTTATCTTTCCTCTGACAGCGATCTATCAATTCAATTTCTTGGCAGGATATCATGTGAATATATAACATGGAACCTGACACCCTTACTACAAAAATGTTATAACATACATGTACATGTACATACATGTACATGTAGATACTAGATTTAGTAACAAATTTGAGTCACTATACTGTATGTACACCACTGCACAGCATCTAAATGTACATCAGTACGAGAATACACCCGACAGTGGCCTGTACAAATGGCGAAGAAGAAGAAGAAACGTTGGTTTGATTACTGGTGTTATTCTTCTTCCAGTTGAGTACTGGCCTCTTCAAGTTTTTTCATACTTTGTGCGGTGCTTTCATAATTGTGTAATATTCAATAACTAAAAATTATTCCCCTGCATACCGTCTACTCAGGCGGTGTGATTCCTACTACAGTGAAACCTGTCTATAAAGACCACCGAAAGAGAGACAAGAAAAGTGGTCTTTAAATATACAGGTTCCTAATGCTACGGTCACAAAGCTTTGTAAGAACGATAACTTTGTACGAATCTCCATTTTTCCATTGTCTTCCTGAATTTCCATTTTCTGAAAATTGTAGCAGTTCGTAATGGCATTTGTGACCGAGGCTTTAAGTACATGTTTCGATGAGAAACCATTTCCAAGGGTAACAAAAAATCTGGTCTTTGTAGACAGGTGGTCACTAAAGCAGGTTTGACTGTATCTCCCTTTTAAACTGCGTAATATATTTATTTTATTCTGTTATACTAACCTTTTATCATGACTGTGAGGGCTCTTTCCCTTCTCCATCCCTAGATGCCATGTGCAGCGGGAGGGAAGGTCAGGGGCGATCCAATGCTTGTCAACCCCTCCATTCTGTGGTGTGGTTGCCATGGTTAAATGCCTTTCTTTTCTTTTCTACTAAGTTTCACGAACAGCTAGCTTACCAGTTCAATACCTGTAGAAAGAAATACAAAGAGACTGAATGAACAATGGTGCTATATGGCATGATGAGTGCTTAAGTGGAGGTTACGTCTGTGCAGTCTGAGTCTTATTGCCAGTCTGGCTGGCCTTCTTAGGGCTTGGTAATAATATTAAATATGATATTAATATACATGTATCGCCAAGCCTGGCCTGACTTGGCACCCATTTACCTGCATGAAGAGTGATGTAAACAAAACCTCAAATGTGTAAGTTATCACCCATTCCTGCAACAACAAGCCTTGCATACGTCACTATCTTTGGAGTTCGCTAATCGACTTTTTTTTTTTAAGCACTTTGAAGTCAGTCAAGAATCTAACAAAAAATGTGGAAATTTGTTATAGGATTAGGAGTGATGGCGCTTTGCTTACCTTCCGCGTGTTTCTGATGACAATATCTTATTCTTAATGAGCTTAAAGTAACAATGACGTGCGATTTACATGAAAAACACCGACCTCCAGCCTGGCCTCTCGGCTCCGCTCACATTCAGTCACTGCACTAGACCCTAGTACTAGTTTGCGATGTTGGTTCTGCAGCTATGGCCTATGCGAAAATGCCTGTTTTTTATGTTGCCAACTTGATATTTACTACCGGTATACAACACGGAAAGAGTTCGTTATCAATGTCAGCGTAGTCAGCCAGAAATAATTGTCTGGTATGGGGAATTATTTAATAAAAAGTGACATCAATTTTACAAATAGATCTAGAGGTCTAGATTCTAGTACTTACAAATAGTCTATAGTCTAAGTCAACTGCTAAATTGAAGTCCATACATAGATTTCATTAAGAATAAGACATTATTTTCATTCTCACAAATCACAGCAAAATATGTAAGGTTGGTGTCTGGCCCTTATCCATGTTCTCGTGCAGTATGGCAGAGACTGAGTACACAAATAACATTCAATTCATGAGTATTTGTGATCTAAAAATATCTCTCTCAAAACTAAATCATGCCTCAACTGCTCAATATTGTTTAAATACCGCATGCCAGGTGCCCACACACACGACAACTCACAGCTGCACAGCAGTTCACAAAACACACATCCATCTACAAATATTCGGGTATGAAGGAGGCAGATGTAGAAGACAGATTATTACACATGAGACAAATATACGAACCTTCGTGAACAGGAGATTACAATGAAATCCCAAAGTCAGCTAGACGTATCGGGTATCTCACACAAATTAAGTTAATTTGAGATTTATTTACGATGACGCAATGCACTTCACTTCTTCAGCTGGATTCCGTATTCGTAGCTAGCTCGATCGTAAGATAAAGTTAATCGTGTACGTGCGTCGTGTGTATATCGGTAGCTTGTACAGTACATGTATATACGGTGTGTGTGTGCGTACGTGTGTACGTGTACTTAACTTGGCTGCTACGTCAAATTTGTATTTCTTGTTGCGACTCTGACGGAAAAGAGAGCCTATTCGTCTATTATGTGCACAGAACATGACAAGAAACAAACGCATGAAATACGATGGCTTATGTCATGGACCCCGTACTTTGTAATCGCTGATTGGTGGATGTATGGGGGTGTGAGCTGGGCCGAGACGGGGCGCGGCGAGTCGTGAATGAGGAATTTCATGCATGGTTCAAACCCGGGTTCAAGGTTCTTGGGGTTTATTTATAAGCAATAAAATCATAGTAACATTTGTTTATGTCACGCTAGACAGATCAAATAAGGAGAGAAACGATAACAATTGATGCAAGTTGCCAACATGCTTACAATAGCTTATCTTTTTCCCCCTCATTTATTAGACGAGACCTAGATCTAATTGAATTATACTAGAATCTAACATAAAAAGCACATATTCTAGCCTAATTGAAATGTTAACAAAGAAAAACACATATATTGTATTTATATCACAACATTTATACGTTTTTCAACGAAGGTAATAAAAAAAAATTCCAGGGGTGTGATACTTTTCAACATTTGCCCTCCATAATATTTCCTACAAATGTCGAATATATGTATGTAAAATTATATTTTCTGTTTTTGTGCATATCAAGTTCCAAGTTTCAAGTTTATTTGTCTTCCAGAAATCACATGTAACAACAGTATAATCATAACAGTACAATGTAGACTAAAGAAAGACGAGGAGACCTTGGTTGAAGCACAGCTTGGTTAAGGCCCCTCAGATGGTGTGACAAAGATAACTGATTCATGAATACAACAACAAATAATATATGGAACATAAAGATTTACAAAACAACTACACAGCATGGACCTTTTAGTGGCATATAAATAAGAAGAAGCTAAATTGATTAATACATTTGTTAAAACTAAATATTTCGAATGTATATAATCACATTATGATTGCTGGCTTACAGTTATATCACTGTAATTATTTTTTTCATTATCAAACAGTACCTCTTTTTTTTTGGAGAAAAAATTAAGACCTTGTTCCAAAATATTATTGAGTCATCACAATCATAAAATAAATGATAATAATTTTCTGTGCATTTGCACTTCAAACAATTAACATGATCGTATTTCCTTGACGTATGTCAAATTCATTTTCCCTATATTCGCCCAGGATAACTTGTTTCCATTTTTTTAAAATTTTTTTTAAATAAATAAATATTCCCAATTAATTTGAACATTTTGGATCTATAAAAATTCATTCAACTGGCGTCTATGGTGTTGTTTGGCGATTGATGATGATTTTGTTTTTTTAAACTTACACATCAAACAAGCAGTGAGGCTTTCCTCAAACAAAATTTTGTATTTCTCAGTTTTGAGCCATCCCCAGAAAGAAAAATCAACATAATTATAAACAAACTCATAACCTGTAAATATTAGAATATTGTTTCTGTGTCTCATTCCTAATAATGAACAGATACTAAAATATCTATACGATGGCGGGTGGAAGAAGGAGGTGATTCTCAGGCGAGGGGGGTGGGGTGTATCGATCGATGATATAATCCTACTAAAATTCATTTTGATTTTAAGCTTCTGATCCTGATTGATTTTGAGGTCAATTCTATCTCAGGAGGGGGGGGGGGTGGGAGGGTGGTGTTTCCTCAATTGAAATTGATTTCGATCTTTAAAATGAATTTTATGATCAATTTCAAGGCTTGATGAGACATCTCCCCCCCCCCCCCCCTTCTGGTCGCAGAACAAACATCTTAACCACATTTCCCACTCCAATTCTCAACACAATGAGATAAACGGCCAATATATGTTCATGCATGCAGTGTACCCACCCTCTGGAACCCCCCCCCCCCCCATGCACCCTATACAGACCTAGAAGACAGCACTCAAGACCTTTATTTATTTAAGGAAAACATAACTATGTTAATTTTATTGATTTTTTATAATGTACTTTGACACGTTGGACTTATTACTTTGGTGCATAGATAAATAAATAAAAAAATTGAACAATGTATTGTTATGTGTAGCGCATGAACACATTGTGCATTGCAAGATAATAAATAATGTAGTATTTTTTTTATATGAAGTAATTATACTTGAGTTGCAAAGGAAATCAGTATACTTATTTAGTTTATCTTTTCATTTACCATTAAATAGAACATCTTTTGCACAAAAGACATTTGTTTTTACAGGTCCAAAACTGTGGAATTCTCTTTCAAATGATATTATACAGTGTAATTCGATACAAATTTTCAAAAGGAGACTTAAAAGCTTTCTTCTGAATAGTTACTAGGCTATTGCATTCCCCAATCAAATATAATTTGTAGTGTGACTTTATGCAACTTTGATTATTTCTTTTTATAAACATGTATGTATTTATCAATGTTTTGCGTTTAAAAGTTATTTTTTTTTATTACTGAATCAGTTACTGTTATTATTGTTGTTTTTGTTTTGTTTTCTCATAAAATGATAATTCATGATAATTACTTTTACAGGGGGGCTTACACCCTACAAGCTCTGCTTTTTAGTCGGCCCTCCTTCCCTTTCAATTTCATGTTTATTTTTTAATGTATTGTATTGTGCAAATTGATCTATATGTATATAAATATGTGAATATGTTAAAATATACCATCATTGTAAATATGAACGATTGAAAGAGGAAAAAAAAAATGAATTGAATGAATTAAATGAATAAATGAATCTTGATATTCCATTTATATGCCGTAGACTTTCCCTTTTCGATCCTTACTACTTTTATGATTCTTTCACAGGAGATAATTTTTTTTTTTTTAAATAAATTCAATCTTTGTAAAGCTCATTGAGACATTACTGTCTTTCGTCTTGTTAGATATAATATGGTTGGGTGGTTGGTTTTATTTACGACTATAACAACAAACAAAATGAAATCCAAACACAAAAAACATACAAAACACTAAAATATTCTACATGGACTATTCTAGAAAAATAGAATTAAACGGTAGATCGAGGGGTTACCCGTTTTATAACCACCGACAAAGTTGATTCTGTTCTTCCTCTGGGTCTCCAAATAACCAAATATTGATTAATTAATATAAATGATAATATTATGCTTGGCTTCACAGTCATACTTGGAAGTCGGCTGACTTTGCCTTGATGACGTATGACCCTAATATAGAAGAACGAATGATTCTCTTGACAAATAATGGCAATGATTCTTCTGATATAAATCTTTGTCGTCTACATAATATTTTTTTGGTATCATCAAAATCATCATAATTTTACAAGTTTTGTTTACTAGGAGCAACGATCCCGAGGGCAGGGGGCACAGTAGGCCTACCGTTTTCTCAACTGAGTACCCCTTAAAGTGCCCTTTTTCTCCTGAAAGTGGCTATTTTTCATTTTGTTGATAAGGGGCCCGCCCGTTTCACTCATAACAAGGGATCCATTTTCCCTTCAAGAAAAGTGCCCCTTTTCTTTCCGAAGTTTGCCTTGTCATATCCGGGCAGCCCCTTTTCCCCACGGTGATAAATGACCATTTTCCGTTCTGACTGAGATGCACCATTTCCTATAGACCTATACTTCCCTTGCCGCTTATAAAATGTGTCTTCATTTTTAAATTCCTTAAAAATAGAGGGGCTTTTAATTAATTGTGCAGCTAAGCTACGACTCTATAGTGGAGTGAAGCTGGGAGGGTCAACGTCGTTCTCCCTTTATGAACGACGACCCCCTCCCCCCCCCCCCCACTCAGTGTTATTTAGGGTACGCGTATGCGTGTTCCCTGCTTTTGAAAACACCCCTTAAGTCCGGTGTGTAAAGTCAATTTTGTGTATGTACGAGCCGGACTTTGGTGCGTGAAAAGTACCTCTTTACCGGACATTTTGGTAACACGCATGCGGTCATTCCGACCCTGGAGGCGTCATTTTTTCTGCGGCACAGATCGCAGTGGCGGATCCAGGGGGGGGCCGAAACGGCCGCGGCCCCCCCCCCCCCTATTGGCGGCGCAAAAGGAAGGGAAAAAAGAGGAAGAAAAAAGAGAAAAAGAGAAAGGAGAAGAGGAGGAAAAGAAAGGAGAAGAGAAAAGAAAGGAGAAGAGAAAGGAAAAAAGAAGAGAAAGGAAAAGAGAAGAGAAAAGATAAAGAACAAAGCCCCCCCCCCCCCCTCCCTCACGGAGGGACCGAATTTGTGTTTCCAAAATTTCAGATAAAGAGGTACTTTTCACGCAACAAAGTCCGGCTCGTAATACACAAAAATCCGGCCCGTACTGACTTTACACACCGGAGATAGAGGGGTGCTTTCAAAGAGAGGGAACATACATGTGCGTATACCTTAGATAACACTGAGTGGGTGGGGGTGGGGAGGGAGGGGGGGGGGTGGGAAAAAGAAAAGTCGGGTGAGAAAGGGGGAAAGGCAAGGAAATGGGACTAAGTGACAGTAACGACGAATGAGGGAAAACTGTAATCGGGAGATTTGGGGTCATTCCAGAAGGCTTGGCAAACGTCATTGAATAGAGGGGGGCCAGGCCGGTGTCGTGGCGTTATGTGTCTTAGCGAAATCACGTCTGTACAGACGCATATCGCCAGGCGATATGCGTCTTAGAGACGCGTCTCGCCGCATTCCACCGGCGATATGCGTCTCCTAGATCGGCGATATGAGTCTGCGATTGGCGAAAAGTGTCCACTCGATTTGTTAACGTTTATTTTCAAAAAAACCTTAAAACAAAAAGTTTGGCGTATTATTTAGCAGGCGCGTAGCCAGGGGGGGCGGTGGAGGCGGTCGCCCCCCCCCCCCAAAAAAAAAAAATGCCGGCCAAAAAAAAAAAGAGAGAGAAAGAGAAGAAAAAAAAGAAAGAGGACGTAGGAAGAAAAAGGGAAAAGGAGTCGAGAACGGTACAATGAATCGTCAAAGGTTCCGCGCTTCGCGCGGGAAGGGGGAAACTGAGTTCAAATTAAGAAATATGAGTCGGGAAAGGTACAACGAATCGTCTTCTTTCTCTAATAATTTAATGAAACGTCAAAGCTTCGCGCGAGAGGGGGGGGGGAACAGAATTCAGACAAGGATTAAGAGTCGAGAAAGGTACAACGAATCGTCTTCTTTCTCTAATGATTTAATGAAACGTCAAAGCTTCGCGTGAGAGAGGGGAGGGACTGAATACAGATAAGGATTAAGAGTCGAGAAAGGTACAACGAATCGTCTTCTTTCAAAGCTTCCGCGCTTCGCGCGGGAGGGGGGAAACTCCCCCCTCCCTGCACCCACCCCCCCCCCCCCCTAGGGAGCGCGCTTTGCGTGCTCACTACCGCCCCCCCCCCTAAAATGAAATCCTGGCTACGCGTTTGTTATTTAGTTGTTTTTATGTTTGAAGTGTTATGTTTTTATAATGGGACGTTGCAATAAATTAATGTTGAGTTGCAATCGATTGCAAATAACTCATATTTTGCAACTATATCAAACGAAATCTCTACATTAAAACAAAATGGCGATATATTTTCAATAATTAAGTTTAATGTCAGTATAACTTAAATGTCAATATATTTCTAATCATCCCAGAGGCGGCCCTCCCGGGGGGGGGGGGCACAGTCCCCCCCCCACTTTTTTAAATTCCCCAAAAGTGCCCCTTTTTAGATAGGAAAGTGCCCCTTTTATTTTGTAAGATGTGCCCCTTTTACATAGGAAAGGTGCCCCTTTTACTTTGACAAGTGCCCCTATTACTTAGTAAAAGTGCCCCTTCCCCCTTTTCACCTCTGACGAGTGCCCTTTTTATTTTTGACACGTGCCCTTTTTCCTTCGACATGTTCCCATTTTCCTTTGCAATAAGTGTCCATTTTCCATTCTCATCAATCTTGAAATTATCTTGAATAAGTGCCCTTTTTAATCTCTAGTAAGTGCCTCTTTTCAGGTACGAGAAGTGCCCCTTTCACCTCTGATTATTGCCTTATTCAAAACTGAGAGGTGCTCCTTTTACTTTGACAACTTCCCCTTTTTTCCTTTGTAAGAAGTGCCCCTTCTCCTTTTAATAACTACCCCTTTTTAAAACTCGGATGAGCACACCTTTCATTTTAACATGTGCCCCTCTTATTTTCGAATAAGTGCCCCTTTTCCTTATGATAAGTGCCCCCATTAAAAAGAGAGAGCTCCTTCCCCTTCTCACAACTACCCCTTTCCCTTTCTAATAAGTGTCCCTTTTCCTTATGATAAGTGCCCCCATTAAAAAGAAAGAGCTCCTTCCCCTTCTCATAACTGCCCCTTTTAAAAATCTGAACAGTGCCCCCTTTTCATTCACCAAATGCACATTTTCCTTTATTATAAGTGCCCCTTTTACATTTTCATAAGTGCCCCTTTTCATATCTGGTCAGTGCCCCTTTTCCTTATGATAAGTGCCCCCGTTAAAAAGAGAGAGCTCCTTCCCCTTCTCACAACTACCCCTTTCCCTTTCTAATAAGTTTCCCTTTTCCTTATGATAAGTGCCCCCATTAAAAAGAAAGAGCTCCTTCCCCTTCTCATAACTGCCCCTTTTAAAAATCTGAACAGTGCCCCCTTTTCATTCACCAAATGCACATTTTCCTTTATTATAAGTGCCCCTTTTACATTTTCATAAGTGCCCCTTTTAATAATGATACGTGCCCCTTTTCCTTTCTAATAAGGGACCTATCCCCTTTTCACCTCGTATGAATGCCCCTATCAAAATATGATGGGTGTCCCTTTTCCGTCAACAAATGCCTATTTCCCATTTTCATAAACGCCTCTTTTTCATCACTGGTGAGTGCCTCTTTTCAGGTGAAAAAAATGCCTCATTTTCACCCTTATAATTATCCTTTGTAATTTGACACGTGCTCCTTTTCTTTTCTAATAAGTGTCTTATCCCTTTCGATAATTGTCCCCTTTTCATGTAATCATTAAACGTGCCCCTTATTTAAAGCGACTAAGAGTAATTTCCCCCAAAGTTCGCTCGCTGCGCTCGCTCACATTTAAAGATGATATAATTATGTTACTTATCAAAGGTCTTTTCAGTCTTCCGTTATGAGAATGTGCTTATAACCCCATCACGATTGGCTTTTTTCCTCTCTATAAAATGTAATTTTTCACACTGCGACCTCACAGATCTTTAAAATTTTTCTCGCTCGCTCGTAAATGCATATTCAGACATCACACCCAACTGTAAAATATGATGCTTAAGCGATATCTTGTATGATGTATGAAGAGAAACAAATATTGAAATCATCCCTGATAATGTAATCACAATGTAGGGGTATATACCAATGTCTAAAAAATTGATATAATTTCGCTTTGAGATTTCCCACTGTAGGTGCCCTTTTTTCCAGAAAGTGCCCTTTTTGGTTGGTGCCCCCCCCCCCACTTTGGAAGTCGCTCGGCCGCCCCTGAATCATCCTCGGGGCAATTATTCACTGCACAGCCATTAATTTAAATCGTTTAACATGTCTACATGCATATTCGGAATAGGGCGCGCGCGGAAATGTACGTACGTACGTACGTCCAGGCCACGCATATTTTGTTTACACAACTGTTATTAAGCCAGTTTAGTCAAGTACAGGCGCGTACACAGGTGGAGAGGGGGGGGGGGGTTAACCCCACCCCCCCTTTGGTAATTTTCTGTGTGTAAACCCCCCATAACCCCCCTAACCCCCCCCCCTTTATTTATTTTTTTTAAATTTTTTTTATTTAAAAAAAAATTATTCCCATGGCTGACCTAAAAAAGGTGACCTTACCCCCCCCCCCCCCCCCCAAGTGAGCAAAATGTCAAATTTTCAAATTTCGAGACCCAACAAAAACAAAAAAAAGTGTCCTCTTATTAATTGTCGGCAGGGGCGGCGATCCCAGGGGGACGGGGGACACGTCCCCCCGGAAATCCGAAAAAGTGCAAAAAATTAATAGCAAACACTGACTAAAGACTGCAAAACACTTATAAGCTCTGGAGGGCCCAAGAGTACAGCGTTTAGACTAATAAAAATGAAAAAAAATATTCTCGCTCGTTCGCTATAGCATCCCTTAATATCCTTTAAAACATACAAGTAAATATTGTAGAAAATCTATATTCCATTGGTATCACGTGAGCACAGATTACACTGTATATTTACAAGATTAAGAGTTAAAGAAATAGATCAGTGCTAGTGTGCTACAAAAATGAATATTCCGCTTGCTCTTTTCAGTAAGGAGTAATACAAGATATTAAAGGTTCCCTATTATGAAATTCTAATTCTTGGTATTTTGTACATGTAACTCATATAAAGTGAAAAATAAACGTAAAAGTAAACGTCCATTTTAGGCCACAGTCCATGGGCTAGTAGTATATACTATAGTTTTCCTAAAGAATGTGATTTTGTAATACAACAAACCTGTGAGGGGGTAGCATAGAGCTATATAATAAGACTTATTATATAGCTCTATGGGGGTAGTCACTTCCGTCACCTCCTCCCCGCTCACTGGCGTACTGATGAGGGGGGGGGGGACCAGTACCCCCCCCCCCAATAAAATCAAACATGGTTTATTTCTAATTTGATACAAGCAATTTACAAATGCTGCTAAAATGGCATTATATTCCCCTGGAATCCCGGGGCTCTACCCCCTGGATCCTTCCGAGGGCCCTAAGGCGGCCCCTAGATGCTCATCCGTCTGATCGTAATTTCATGCCTTAAAACCCTGAGATTCTGGGGGCGCCGCCCCCTAGGCCTCACTCCAAATTATTGACCTGCCAGTATCACAAATAAACCTTATCAAAATGCTCATCTGACCGTAATTAAATGCCTAAAGAACTCCTGAGCTTCATGGGGCTCCGCCCATGACTCCCGCCGGGGCTTTGCCCCTGGACCCCACGCCATTAAAGCTTTTTGCTTCTCTCGCTTTGCTCTACCTGATCGTAAATACTTGACCCCCCCCCCCACACACACACACACCCAAACGTTTCTGCTCATTACGCCACTGGCCCCTCTTGCTCACTATGTTCCCTCGTCCCTCGCATTTTGTCCGTCCCCCCCCCCCCTTGGTCATAAAAAGAAATCGCCGCCCCTTATTAAGATTGTAGAAGCCCTATTTGATTGGAGAGCCAGCCATGCAGCTAGCTAATATATCCTCTTTTCTGTCGTCGTGTATTTCTTTGTTTTTCCTTTGATCTATCCTCTTCTCTTTCTTTATGGATTTCCCTGTTTTTCCTGCTTCATATTATCCTCTCCCCCGCCCCCCCCCCCCCCCCCCACTCAGGGGTCGAAATCACCGCATGCGTGTTACCAAAATGTCCGGTAAAGGGGTACTTTTCACGCACCAAAGTCCGGCTCGTACATACACAAAATTGACTTTACACACCGGACTTAGGGGGTGTTTTCAAAAGGAGGGAACACGCATATGCGTACCCTAAATAACACTGAGTGGGGGGGGGGGGGGGGGGTCCTCTCCACTCTCCTTATGTATTTCCTTTTCTATTATTTTCAATTCCCTGGGTGTACGCGCTTTATACACAGGTACCATATTGCTGCTGGTGATTGTAGGCGGCTATTTGAATAAACAACAGCTTTAATTACTGTTTGGCTTCCTGGAATAAGTTTCAATTGATGTTTAGAAATTTCTGTTTGCACCCAGTAGTGGTTCGAGGACAAAAGAAAATTCTGACTTTTTCAATAACAAGATCGAAAACATGATAATAATTTACTGGGTGAAAAGTCAATAGTTTTTTTCACAGCAATAAACATCATAGTCGTGGTTAATTTTTGTACGTGGCACTACGTAGCAATGACAATATCAGATAGTTTCATTAACACCAGGTTTACCATTTTAAAGAAAATTGAATTTAAATCCTTGACCATGATCTCTCATTCTTTCTCTCTCACTCTATTTCTCTCTATCTTTCTCTTTCTCTCTCTCTCTCTCTCTCTCTCTCTCTCTCTCTTTCTTACAATACAATTCAGAAAATGCATGTGCCCTTTTGACCTCCCCCCCCCCCCCCCCTCCCCTCGGAGCTTCGTCACTGACTCTTATTCCGGACCGTAAGTCTTACAATTTAACACGTTTAAATGTACAGGTAACCTTGCACAAGTCGAAACCTCTTGGGACCACATAAATATATTAGACTAATAAGAGGTAAATAACATATGTTTTGCATTATCTGGTTGAAAAAGTTGTATCAATTTATTCAAGGTTAACTACAAAACAGATGTGTAGTATAAATTAGGAATAGGTTAAAGATGACCCCCCCCCCCTCTAAAAATAAAAACAAGTGCCGTATGTACAAACCCCCAAAAATGTATAGACTCCTTATGAAAAAAAAGCTAGTGTGGAGCCTGGCACATAATTATACAGGACCCCAAACTATTTTGTTCATAGGCGGTCATGATTATAATTCTTTAGGGTTTGTATATGTTGAGGGCCCACGTTCAAATTTCAAAATTGTTGGGTTCAGAGCTCAATGTGGGGGCCATCTGTATGAGAATCTTGTTTTTAGAAGTCCTACATGACACCGGCCGCTTAAAATCTCGAGCCGCGGATTCAAAGTTAAACGTTAAGAACAGCCCCTGCGGTCATCACTCTTTAGTGAGAAATTTGAAAAAGGGCACAATATTTTGGATGTCTTACGGTAGGGCCGCTTCACAACTCTTAATTTTGCCCTTCATTTGGATTCAGCTCATACCAAATCGCTTGTGCTTGTATTTGAACTCATGTTGGTAGTAATCATGGACAGGGGCGGCAATCCTTGGCCCGATAGGGGGACACGTCCCCCAGGAAATTTAGAAAGATAGCTAGAAAGAAATATAGCGGAAAGAACGCACATATTGGGCTTAGGGATTTTCTAGAATGCATAATTTCAGCATTCAACATTGCAAAATCTCGCTTGGTC
Source organism: Strongylocentrotus purpuratus (assembly GCF_000002235.5). NCBI lineage: Eukaryota > Metazoa > Echinodermata > Echinoidea > Camarodonta > Strongylocentrotidae > Strongylocentrotus > Strongylocentrotus purpuratus. The sequence goes on from NW_022145594.1 coordinate 37,328,417, forward strand.
GCTACGCCCCTGCCCTCGCCCGATAACACAAAACTATGACGCTCCCAGCCGTGATTTATCCATGGTTGGTGTAAAAGATCTTTTTTCCCTTTCATTTCTACTTACCTAATTGTGTGCTATCACAATCATGATTGTTTCATTTTCCCTTTAAAGCAGGCGCGTAGCTAGGGGCGGTAGGGGCAGTAAGAGGACATAGGACGAAAAAGGAGCAGACAAAGAAACATTTTTGAAAATTCTGACAAGTCGAGAACAGTACCACGAATCGTCTTCTTTCTCTAATAATTTAATGAAATGTCAAAACTTCCGCGCATCGTTCGGGAGGGGGGCAACTGAATTCAGACAAGGATTGGGAGTCAAGAATGGTAAAATGAATCATCTTCTTTCTCTAATAATTTAATGAAACGTCAAAGCTTTCACGCTTCCACGGGGGAAACTGCATTCAAACAAGGATTAAGAGTCACGAATCGTCTTCTTTCTCTAATAATTTAATGAAACGTCAAAGCTTACGCGCTACGCGCGGGCAGGGGGAAACTGAATTCAGACAAGGATTAAGAGTCGAGAATGGTACAAAGAATCGTCTCCTTTCTCTTATAATTTAATGAAACGTCAAAACTTCCGCGCTTTGCGCGGGAGTGGAGGGGGGGGGGGGGGGCGGAAACTCAATTCAGACAAGGATTAAGAGTCGAGAACGGAACAACGAATCATCTTCTTTCTCTAATAATTAAATGAAACGTTAAGCTTACGTGCAAAGCGCAGGAGGGGGAATTGAATTCAGACAAGGATTAAGAGTCGAGAATGGAACAACGAATCATCTTCTTTTTCTAATAGCTTCATTAAACTATGGAAGGTCAAAGCTTCCGTACTTCGCGGGGGAGGGGGGCTGAATTCAGTCAAGTAATAAGAGTCGAGAATGGTACAACAAATCTTCTTTCTTTAATAATTAATGAAAGGTCAAAGCCTCCGCGCTTCGCGCGGGCGGGAGGAAACTGAATTCCGACCAGGATTAATAGTCGAGAATGGTATACAACGAATCGTCTTCTTTCTCTGATATTTAATGAAACGTCAAAGCTTTCACGCTTCGCGCGAGAGGGGGGGGGGGGGGGGGGGGGGGGGTGGGGGAAATTGCATTCAAACATGGATTAAGAGTCACGAATCGTCTTCTTTCTCTAATAATTTAATGAAATGTCAAAGCTTCCACGCTTCGCGCGAGAGGGGGGGGGGGGAACTGCCTTCAAACAAGGATTAAGAGTCGAGAATGTTACAACGAATCGTCTTCTTTCTCTAATAATTAATGAAACGTCAAACCGTGCCCAATTTCAGCGCTATTCAAACTGCCCCTTCCAGTGTAAAGCACCGTACGTGGTATCACATGTAGAAAAACTAGCAATATATTATTATTAGAGGGGGCTTTATCTAAACATTTTGTTTCAAACAGACACAAGTTTGAGGATGTGGTCAATCTGACGCTGAATAGGGCAGAATTGATATCTACATGTGCCAATCCTGCGGGGTTTACCCCCTGAATGGGAAGGGGGAATAAAGATTTATTGGGTATCAGAGGTAAAAACATTGAGGGGGAGTGGGCAATTAAAAAATCTGGTGGTTCATTTTTCATCGTGGAGCGGACAGTCACCATTTCACGAACAAAAATCTGCTTGCTAAAGAATTAACTACGTACCAAGCATACCACCCTCCCCACTAAAAAAAAAGAAGAGGACAAAAAAAGATTTAAACTGAAGGTAAATAAATAAAAGGGAAAAAAGGGCAAAAAATCAAGAACGCATGCGATGAACACGAGAGGGCGTGCGACAATTATCGATAAGGCAACTTGAATCGGGTCGCTGCGAAGCCGAAGCCGAAGGTTGACTATTTCTTGCAATATTTTTGCAATATTATTTTCAGTTATCAGTAACAAATTGAATTAATTAGTTTGAATTAACTTTGTGTGAATGTGTGATATATATATCAGGATTCTAGGTAAACTGTTAGTGGTCATTTTCCCGCAGACCGAGCCCTAGACTAGAGAAGGACGTGTCGGTCTCAGGCTCAGCACTAACTCTAGGGAGCTCCGCCGCCGAAGCTCTCCGGCGGAGCTCGCTGGAATTACCGTAGCCCTTACAGTTGTGCCCGGTTCAAAGCTTAAATTAAAGCAGGCATCTAGGTCTAGGCTATGTCTGTTTTATTTTTTAGCCACACATAACAGCATTAGGTCTATACTTAGTGTGTAATAAAACATTTTCTGAACTTTAAAACTCCTCTGTATAAATGCAGATTCAGAGACACTAGACTAGATCTAGAACCCTAGTGTTATCATTACTAGTATCAAGACGAGAAACAATGCAATATGGTCTAGGTTGGAGAAATAAAATCTCTTTAGACTTTAGCGCTAGATCGGGTATGAGTTTAGACTATTAGACCTATTAGACCTATTTAGACCTCATTCATTGTAGACGTGTATACCTGGCTGTATCTAGCCACAACACCTTAGTGTTTCTAGATTTTTGTTTTATTTCATTTTATCTTTGACTTTAAAAGAAATATTTACAGGGTGAGTGGTCATTCTTCTACTTCTAGGCTAGCTGCATGGTGTAGTGGAATCGGCTCCAGATGCAGAAACGAGAGAGATCTCCGGACCAGAGGATTGGTTTTCATCAAGCCAAGCAGTTCATCTTGAGTGGTAGGGGTCACATCTCTGAGCCAGCTGCTGATTCACATAATGTGCAATATGGGCCTGACAATGCAATAAAAGGGATCACCAGTCAGGAGGATGAACAAGAAACTGTTTGGTAAGAGAGTGATGAAGAAAGAAAGAAAAGAAAGAAGAAAAAAAAAATCTCAGAAAATGTGCAAGCTTGCCTTTAGCCATTGTTTGATGTATAGCCCAAAGCCTGATTTTATTTGATAAGTGTTTCAACCAAGTATCGTTCTAAAGGGCCAGGGTATATTGCTACCCAAATGTTGAAGTTTGTTTCAACTTTTGATATTCACTTACATGTAACATTGATTATTTTTCTTGCTCCGCATGTTTCATCAACCAAAATCATTTTTATTGAAACAATCAATACTTCATGAAAATCATTTTATTATTTTTTATTTTTGTCTACCGGTAAGCTCTGTCGTAGCAGGGTGGTCCACAAACAAAAATTCGAGCACATAAAATAATTTAACAACTTGGAAGGAGTAGAGTATGATCTGATGCCCATGAAGCTTGAAGTCCTATGTACTGTGAATCAAGGGCTCATTAAAGGGCCCTGCAAGTTTTGGGTTCTAATGTGCATTCTGAACTTCTGATGCAATGTTACCCATATTTTGAACCATTTTCAAACGGTATTAATGATCAGGATTTCATATAATTTAGTCGACAATGAACATTTACTGAATCCCATGACTTTCACAAGCCAATCTCGCCTGTCTTATTATCAAGATATCTATGATTAGAATTATAAATTTCAGAATTTGTTTTCCTAACAATTTGTATTACACTACAGTCTATTGGGAAAAATGAGTATGGTAAAACCGGTCAATCAAAGATTTTTCCTTTTTGAGGCACTTCATGATCATTTTGAAGCACAATTTTTCTAGGGCTTCAATATTACACCATATCACAGATACTGATAACATGTAGGGCTATGCATCTCAGATTCAACATTGTTAAACGATGCCTTTAACAACATTCCTTTTCTTCCAGCAGTAGTGGCTGTGAATGCCATGTGCCTGGCTGCAACCAATCGTTTGCGAGGATGAATGATTTTGAAGCTCACTACATGGTGTGCCATCGCTTCGTGTGTCGTTACTGTCAGCGCTTCTATTCAACCAATCATCTTCTAGAAATTCACCTCACAGAGAACCATGATAGCTTCTTCTCACTGCTCTCACAACAGCAACCTATGGTATGATAATTAATTCAAATTCAATTCAAATTTAATTCAATTCAAAGTTTGTTCAATACTCTTCATGACATAATTTAAAACATACAAATACAGAATGGAATGATAAAAACAACAAGACAGTGATAACAAAGAACACTGGCAATTTATGAGAGCATTTGGGATTATAGGCAGAGGGGAGGGATTCCTTATATAAAAAGCCTACCCTAAAATACACACATACACCCTGTACAGGAAAAACAGAACAAGAACAAAAGAACAGAACAAAAAACATACTAAAACCTACTGTCATGTACAATCAGAGTAAAAAAACACTAGCAAGTAAGTGTAACAAATTTGCTCTACAAAAGTGTCAACGTTGCCCATGCTATTAATACTATTGCTTATATTTAATTTAATTTTTATATTTCATTTTTATGGTTCTTACAATGTACTTCCAATTGAAATGCATACCAAATCCTCTGTGGTGCCCCAACAATGTTACCCCCCCCCCCCCAAAAAAAAAAAAAAATCGCTCCTGGGTCCCGTCTTATAAAGAGTTGCAATTGATTGATCCAAGTCAATTGCAAGTCCTCTAATCAATAGCAAGTTTGTAGTCCTCAATCGTTTATGTACATTGTTGTGATCGATATCAATCGCAAACGAGTTTTTAATTAATATCAGCTCTTTATAAGACGGGCAGACGTACATAAATTTATACAACAAATGATTGTAGTAATCCAGATGGACTTTACATTATTTTGCATTAATTTCATCGATAGTTTATTGAGTAAATTTTATTTTCACTATTTCCATTTCATATAGTATTGCTGCCTTGAAGAAAACTGCAACCATCGGTTCATGGATGCACAGAGCAGGCTAGATCACATGACCAGTTGCCATGGCTATCCTGCAAACTTTCTTTTTGACAGAAGGTAACACCATTACTAAGTTTGTTGACAACAGAAGTAAAGTCTACAGTTTCTATTTTAATTTTGAAGAAAGTTCATGTATAAACAGATATGGAACATTGATTATTACACGTAAACTGTAGCTGCTTTTCTCTGTGTTTCATAGGTGATGATATAATATAATTAAACAAACCCATACTGGCTAAAACTTACTTGACTAGATTGAAAGATAACAAATTGGGTTCACTGAAATATATATGTGGACCATTAGATTCTCATGATTAAAAGAAATGAATAGAAGTTCTTATAGTGTGATAAATTTGATGATTGTTGGATCTTTAAAGGTTGTATTTTTTCTTTTAAATTATGAACACATGAATGTTATCCTAGTACTGTCTTCACATTCCTGGGGAGTGTTTCACAAGGACTCAAATCGACTTTAAGTTGAACTTAACTATGGCAGGCCTTTCATACCACTGGTTGCTCTGACCATTTAGTGGCATTGGTCTCTCGAGCGATGTACAAATCATGGTCACACATCTACAGAATTGAGCTTTTTTTTCAAGTTCATTATTGAAGAAAAAATATTATCTAAAGATCATAATTGAGAGATCAATGGTGATAGCAACCAGTGGCATGAATGGGCTGCCATAGTTAAGTTCAACTTAAAGTCGATTTTAGTCTTTGTGAAACACCCCCCCAGGCTTCTGAACCATGTACCATTGCTGCTCTAACACATGCCTGGATAGATCTTGCCTTATATGTTATCTAATCTCATCAATTTGTCTTCTTCCATAGGCAAAGTTTTAGAACGGTAGATACGACCGGAGGCCTTGAAGAAAGCAGAGACGTAGATGTTGCTGGTCAAAAGAAGAGCACCCACATAGCTAATTGTCCAACTTCAACAAAGTGAGTTATGACCTTATGGCTTATATGAGTAGGAACATTCTGAAATATCAATTCCCTTTCACTCATTCAGTGGTATAAAGAAGTACACCTACATTGCCACATAGCCATCTTCTACAAAGAGAGTTTATAACCTTAAGGCTCCTATAACTGGCTGGAATGCTCCTTAGGGAGTGGAGAATGTGCATACATTGTGTGCGAGTAAGGCGGTAAGCATGAATCCGATGACCAGGGTAATAATATATCTGTAAAACGCATTGAGAGAGCCTGCGGCCCTGAAATGCGCTACATAAGGACGAACTATTATTATTATTATTATAAGTTGGAAGATTTTCAAATTGTTTTTCACTCATTTTCCTTATTCAATAGGTCTAAAACACATCAGGTACATGGCTAATTGTCCATTTTCAACAAAGTGAGTTTATGACCTTTAGCACAAGACTCGTACTGGAGAAGAAGCATTTTTCGAAATATATAATGACAAAAGAAAGTGCTTTTCACTCATGTAATGGGTCTACAGAAGAACATCAACAAGATTCACTTTGTGGGTTGTGTGCTCCCCACTCCTCTGTACAAAGTGTACATCATCAAGCTTTAATCAAACACTTTGAACTATTTTACAGGGTACCAGAGGCCATAAGCTTTGGTATAGGATATTCAGAGTTCTTCCATAGTCCTGGAAGTTGAGGGCTTTTGACCTTTGACCTTGAGGTGAGTGAGCAGTTAAATCCCACGTTTAAAGGGGTAATCTAACCTTAATAAAAAGTTGACTTTAAACGGGCAATAAGAAAAAAAGCATAGAAGTAGGGCCCTGTTTCACAAAACTTCTTATCATTGATAAGTTCTAAAATTCAGTGATATACTTGCTCCTGGCCAATCAAATGCAATGATTTTAGTAGCTAATGATAGTCATTATAGCATGTTTTTGATAATTACGTTTATGAAAGAGGACCCAGATTAAACAAATTTGAAAAATAGTGGAGAACTACACCCCTGTATGAAGATAGAACACAGGATTGTTGCGAAAGTAAGGTAGGGTAGTCTTTTTAGTTTTTTAAAAGTACTTCTTATCAACCAATTTTTCATTTGCCCTTTTATTCCAAATCATGGAAAGATTGTAAATCCATTGTTGCAGAACAGTGGATGAAATAAAAAGGATATGTTGTACTCTCACTTTTTCATTGTAAGCAGGCACTTGATGTTTTATATTAGCATGAGTTGTCCAGTATGCCAAAATCAGACCAGTGCTTACTTTAAAGGCATCGTTTAACAATGTTAAATCTGAGATGCATGGCCCTATGTGTAATCAGTGCCTGTGATATAAGCCCTAACAAAATTGCGCTTAAAAATGATCATGAAGTGCCTCAAAAAGTAAACATCTTTGAGTGACCGGTTTTACCATACTCATTTTCCCCAATAGGCTTTAGTGTTATAAAAACCATTAGGAAAACAAAAAATGAAATTTCGATTTCCAATCATAAATATCTTAATAATCAAACAGACGATTGGCTTGTAAAAGTCATGGGGTCCCTGACTGACCTAAAGGTTTACAATTATGATTGCAGCATGAGCTAAATCCAGGATTTTGTTTCAGAATCAGAGGCAATAGGGACTTTTAGATCTGCGTGGACTGATAAGTGTGACGTCCATTCAAGGCAGTGCATTAAAAGGACGCCGATCGTAACAATCCACGTTGTCGTTGTGCAAATCTAAAAGTCCCTAATGTTACCCAGTCACTTTAAGAAAGATTAACAAATTATGTTAAGTTGTATGTTTGTTTGTGCTTACATGCATAGGATTCTTGACTCGGAATAGTGAGATCATGCGGAAGAATGAAACAGACATCCAAGAGCAGGGAGAGCAGGTGGAAGTGAGAAGCGGTTAAGACTAGTTAAGACTGGTTAAGACTGGTGAGAAGCAGACAAGCGGTTAAGACTGGATCTTCTCACAAAGCCAAGCTACAGGCACAGCAGTTTTGTAGAGCCACATAAGGGTGTTTAGTCTTCAGCGATATCCACAAGTCAAAGTGGCTTGGATAAAGGGGCTGTAGCATGGGAAATACTGGTTGATGCCATCTACGTCTTCTTTTGGACAACTGCACGTAAACGAATGAACTTCATTAACTGAGTCACCGTCCGCTTTGGTTTTGCGTATGTTGCACGCATGTGAATACGTAGGCCTACTGCGGTCGCGTTGTTTGTAGTCATACTCTACCTGATTTTCCACGAGTGGGCCTCGGGGAAAGATGCATAGTCTCGTCAGGCTACCGCCCCTTTAAGCGCCATATGGAACATGTGTTCTTTGGCAATATCAACAGGTCAGGGCCTCAAGCGCAGCTGTATGAAACATGGGCTTGAAATACAATCTTGAACCTGCCATTGCTCCAGTCAATTTGTATAGATATGGGTGAATCATCCGTTTTGTGCAAGAAAGGTGTTACACTCTTATCATTTTACATCGAGCTACTGGCCATCTGGCTCCAAACAAGATGATTTACAAGTGTCTTTGAAGGATGATAAATATGTATTGATAACTCCATGTATAGATATATATTCACTATAAAATTTTGCGTTGCTGCAGCATTCAATGTATTACCAGTGAGGAAATGTTTTTCCTACTTCAGGTATTAAACTCAATTTGAATTCGTTTCAGTTGTTTTCCCCCGTTTTCTGTTATGAATGATCTTGGTGTATAAGCTCCGTGTAAGTTGATTGAAATGTGCACATCCAATGAGTTGTTTTTAATAAATTGTGGAAGTTTATATAAAGTGTTATATTTTAATATGATTATTGAGGACAAGAATCTTGCCAGTGAATTTGATTAGCCTTCTTCTCATGAGTGTATCATTCAAAGGACATATTTGAAAGAAACAATACGAGGGGTCGGTGACACAAAGACGTAACTCCATTTTGGCCATTTTGAGAAAAAGTGGTTTATGTGTCACTGAGCACTTGGGCCTTAAGAAGTTAAGTCTACATTTCACTAGCCATTGACTTTAATGGGGTGTGGATGGAGTTAATTCTTTGTGTTTCCTGGAAAGCCCACATTTTTCTGAACATTTTGATGAACATTTTGATATCAAATACTCATTTTGGCAAAATATGGAGTTACGTCTTTGTGTCACTGACCCCTCAATATTTTAAAGAAACAAAATAAAAACCGCAATATGAAAGGAAAGGATTTAGAAAAAGCAATGGCTGGAGAGTAACGAAGGGATTTGTAATGTTTGGTTGTTTGTGTGTGTAGGTGCATGTGGGTGTATTTGTGTGTAGGGTGTACATGTTTATGGTTGGGATGTGAATGGGAGATGTGGGTTAGAATTTTGTGTATAGTATATAGTGTCTGTGAGAGAGAGAGAGAGAGAGATTGAGACGTGGAGATGGACGGAGAGAGACAGTTGTGTGTATGTGTGTGTTCGTTTGTGTGAAAGAGAGAGAGAGTAAAGGAAGCACGGCTATTAGTGAAACCTGTCTATAAAGACCACCCAAGGGAGACAAGAAAAGTGGTCTCTTAATAAGGCAGGTGGTCCTTATGAACAGGTTCCTTTAGTACATGTTTCAATGAGAAACCATTTTCAAGGGAAACAAAAAAATGTGGTCTTTGTAGACAGGTGGTCACTAAAGCAGGTTTGCCTGTACATCTTCACCTCATACTCTGGCACAATGTATATATGTGGGCAGGTCTGCCTGTGTGTTGTGCGCGTGTATGTTTAAATCAGATAATCAGACAGTAAAAAAAACAGAGATGACACATCAGATATTTTTCTTCATTTAGCAGTTGTGTATTATACAGACATCACAGTTATTCTCACGCTCGGCCACATATACAATTCAAATCATTTATTCCCTCATTAGGTAAACATGGATAATTTTTGCATAAATTTGCATATCATTTACACTGTCCATATATTTGCATCTACATACATGTCATAACACCAATCAGCCACATTAACATGACATGAACATTTTACTCATATTTTACACGACGCATTCAGTTCTTCAACAAAATACTCTTTGCTACTTATGTCAATACACAGATATCAGTTTCATAATTTCACCAAAGCAAATCTGATATTAGCATCAAAATATTGCATAATCATGAAAACAGTGAGTTGTATCATAATAAAGTATGCCTAATTTGATTATTTCAAATATTTGAAAATGGTATAAAAATTTACAGGTAGACTAAAAAAAAATGGCACTAATACAACCTAGAATATGGCATATTTTTTAATGCAGCACCTTGCATTAAGATTCTAATTCAATTTTTATCAATGCATTTAGTAATTTGGAATGTGTCCAGCGCTATAATTTGATGTGTGGCATTAATTTCTACAATATATCTACCTTCCTTTTAAACAAAGCACATTTGTAGCTTATGGAACAGAAAATAGCCACTCAATCACCCCTATCTATGAAAGTTTCCCACAACTTACTATTCAAATGCTTGCAATTTTACATTTTTTCGACACTTAAATTACATTTAATTTCTATGAATACATTCAGGTTATTACACTTTAATTTAGCTTACTAACATTTATCTTAAATACTTTCAACATAAATGCTGTTTTTCACTAGCAATTTTTTCCCAGTCAATAGAGCAAGAGTTCATAAATTTCTCATCTGTATATCAAAATTTCAGTCACATTATAATATAATAGCACATTCATGATAACCTGACCTTGAATAAAAGTTGTAACGTGACATATAGTAATTACTATTTTGTTGTTAAAGCGATACCGAACTGATGAACCCTCTGCCCTAGCATACTGTTCAGAGCCATCTATACACAGAGTTTGGCCAACCCGGTTCTAGTAGGACACCATGTTGTGACCCAGTGAAACCAAGTTGGCCAAACTCTGTGAAACAGATGGCCCTGGTACTGTTTACTGCACAGCGCCATCGCATGGTCGGCTTGCCAACAGTGCGAAACACGATACCTAATTTGCCGCTTCACAGACAGAGGACTCTATGCGTGAACAAACAGCGCAGCTAGGGAAGCAGCGAATTACGGGACCACACTGCTACAGCTGACCTGAGAGGGGATTTTGCCGTAGTGCTTCTAGTACAGTATGGCTTTGATCCATTAGGATATTAATCATGCTCAATATAAAGAGATGGTGGGTTCCCTTCAGTAAGTGGAATTTTGTCTTCATAACTACAAACACAATGTTTCATTGTTCAAACAGTTTCTTTACCACCTACATGTTAGGAAGAGGTTTCTCGAGTCTTGAGAAAGAATTGATACATTCTCCCTGTACAGCAAATATTTTTTAAGGTGATTGGTACACTTTTAAAGAAGACGGTTTCTACATCTTTATGTAAGCTTCACATTCTTTAGGACTATTGCAATTTCTAAGCAATATGCAGGCAATATTTCAGTCGCTTCAGTGCAAGAACGGTTATAGCCTATTCTATTCAAACCCACATTAAAACTTGAAGCTATGAATAGAGAAAAGAGAAAAAGAAAAAAAAACATCCCGAGAACCTGGCAAAGGGATTTCAAGGTTTGAATTTGCCCTCCGTTCCTTAATGTCGAAATTAATACCGGCACTCCATTGCCACCGTCATTACAAACAGAGACAAAGTGACTAAAACAATGAAAGAATTGACGTTCATCCACTACATGAAACAAATAATAAGGCGCATCTTGGTGTCGAGAATATGAGATGAGAAACGGGTTCTGAGTGAGAGATAAATAGAGTAAAAGTATACCGGTACGAGAAAATGTAAATTTATATTTTTGTTTTCAGCCCGAGCTGAATACCAAATCAAAATCAACAACACTATTTAGCAGGCCTACAGGAAAAAATAATTCGAATTTTCAACAAATATTTCTATTTAATTCAAATTATTTGATTATTGGAGTAGTAATTTCAAAGAAATTCCATGAAAACTATATCAGAAACGGTTAAACAACTTGGTAGTTATATTTGGATGGTAATCCCCAAGTTAAGCTGAATTTTATATCTTTAACATTGAGAATGATTTTTTTTCTGAAACTTAAATACTATCACCAAAATTTATTGGGCCTATTCTAATGCACAATGTAATTTTCAAAAAATGGAGAAAAAAAGAAAAAGAAAAAAAGTGCCATCTAAACCACAGAAAACTGAGTTACAAATACATTAACTGGACTAATATAGGCATATTCATATAAAATATATCCTCCAATACATTAAATATGTAACTTCTTTATCACAATTTTCTTCATGTAGTGCTGCAAAGCAGTATTGCACGTAAGTGGCTGTCTATAGGATTTCAATAATCTTTGAAACGTTGTTGGGCAAAGCTTTACAAAAAATACAAGAGGAGTCAAAATGTAGATTTGACAGCAATGGGTCATATGACAAGTCAACTATCTGCCACTGGGAAACCTTGCAATGTAAGAATGTAATTGTTGATATTACTTAAAGTAACATTTTTGACATAAATATGACATAAAGTGCTTCATCTATATTTCAATAAGAGTAATTATAACCATTACATGAATAAATACCAGTGCAATTCTTATAAAAAAACATCTTGTTCAAATATCCTTGTAGTATCATAGTAGCATACAGGCATTGTCAAATATAAATAACCACCCACTAAGTTATGAATAAATAGGAGAATTAAAAAATACAAATGACATGAATATTGATGACATGAATATATGAATATTAATATCTAATAGGTGGGATACATTGCATGTGAAAGATGGAAAAAATTAAATTTTCTCTGGCAAGGTATATTGCTGGCCTACACAGATTAAACCTAAATGTAATAATTTGCATGGCTCATGAATATGCATGAGAGTTAAACACTCTGGAAGGGGGCAAGATCAATTTATATGGGAAAGAAGGAGTAAAGCTATAGCTTTTATAATGATGAAGACACGAAAAAGAGATGCACCATTCGCACCAATGAAAAGGAGTTTTGTTTTTCACTTACATGTACTATTAAACAGGATTCATATGCGGAATCTTGTCTTAAAAAAGCCCTTAGAATACCCCAAGCTACAGTAAAATTAGGCCCTAACCATTTTAGTTTTTGATATTTCCTGTTAGTTTTATAAATAATAATTTCTATCTTCAGCATGCCGTGACCCATAGGGATAAAATACTTCAATATCACTTTCAAATCAATTTGTATAGATTTATTCTATTTTATACAGCACTGTCCTACTCAATAATCAGTGCAAGTACATAACATCAATGGGCAAGTGAAATATTGCATTCTGTGTATCTATTTCTTGTTAAAAATGGGGCAAGGAAAAGTTTTTATTCTGGCAGGTACCTTATCAGTTATTTGTTCTCTAACGACACACAACTAATCAGTATAACCGTTATGTGTGATCTCAGGTATGCAAATTGGCAACTCGGTTAACCTCAACGTGTACCAATCTCTAAAAAACATTTTGTTTTTGTTGATAGTAGTTATATGTTGCAATGTTCAGAAATATGAGCTACAAATACAACTTCTGTTTGAGGGATTTTGCAACTTAAAATATAATTTTAATAAAAGTGACTTGTGAGTAGAATACTCCACACACCTGCACGCCCTCGCTTTAAATAGGGCCTGCACAGAACCGCATTTCCGTGCTATAAGTTTGATGTTATTTCTTTATTTTCTACAAACTCTGTATCCGTTAGCCCACAGAAAGCCAGGTAAATTACTTGAGGTTGATTTAATACGTTCTAGCTGTACGCAAATGACTTCATTCAGGCGATTGATACACTTTAAGGTTATTAATGATCCCCTTAAAATACAGCAGCCATCTTTTTTGAGATGCTACTAAAACTTTCTTTTATATTGGAAAAGGGCTAAGTGACAGTAAAGAGATGCTCATTTCAAGCATGTATCATCTAGCTTCAATCTATTTTTCATTTCGTGCGTTTCAATCTATTGCCTCAATCCTCTACATACATTACATGTAATTCAGCGAGAGATACAATACAAAAAAAGGCAAGGTATTCTGGCTTTAAATACTATCATCAACCTACAAAGGCAAAACATATACAAGAGGCAAAGACAGTGCACTTTTAACCTGAATTATTTGTTCAATTATTACAAAATGAAGCATGGCACAGTATCGTATGCAGGGCAATAATTACTTAGTCAATTTCTATTTACACATTCGTGGGCGAATAGCTAATTTTCGACCCCCAAATCCATCTATTTAACACTGAGATGTAACAACAACATACACATACAGACTTCATAATACATACACAGTAGGAAAACATTAACATTTTGCACCACAAAAAAGAGCAAGATTCTTGATTAAGCACAATTAGTAATGCTGTTTAAATAGACCAATATTCTTCTTGATTATGTAACATTAACTTACATGGGGAGAGAATAAAGGGCCTGGTTTCACAAAACTTGTTATCAATAACAAGTTGCAATGATTGTTATAAGCTACTAAAATCATTGCATTTGATTGGCTGAGAGCAAATTTGTAACAAAATTCTGGCACCTGTTACTGAGAACAAGTTTGGTGAAACAGGGCGCAGCTTGGGCCAGCACAAGGTGGGGAAATCCCCTACTACAAGACATCATCCAGGCAAAGATTTAACAATATGATCTAAGTTTGGCATCTTAGAGTCTGAAATAAAAGTATTTTTGAAGACAATACTATTTGGTTCTCTTTTAAGAACAGCCTACTGCGTGAGCCATTATTTTGTTTATAAATAATTTGGCTATCCACAGGGTTTACAGGATTTACATGTTTGCACACACATTCTGCCCCCATGTTTGCATGTTTTTCGATTTTGGGACCATACCAGTTACAATTTGTGAAATAAACTCTCGCAAAGTATCGGCTTATACAGTATTTAGGTGGGACTGAATTAATTTTGAATGTTGGTTCTCTTTAGAGATACAGAAATCAAGCACCATGATTTGCCGTGAAGATGTTTAACATATTCATGAAGCATCAAAGCTCTAATTCATCACTGATTATGATGGGGTAGCGATCTATGAGAGGCGATCCACTGGATGCGTCCTGCGAAGACGTCTGAAAAGCAAAGCAGCCTGGATCATCTATCTCCTGCATTCCATCTACATCCTGGTTATCTAATCTCACATCATCTTCATGAAGCATCATCGCTGATCTTCCAGCTTCCGCTTCGTTCACGGTGTTACCGATCTCTCCACTCCCCAGACCCTCCCCTATTCTCGTCATAGCATCGGGAATGGAAGACTGGAAATCTAAAGAGAAACTTTTCGATATGCCTCTCTGTTGACTGTTCGGTCTCGTCGGCAGGGTCACATGATACACGGCATCGACAGACGATACGGGCCGTTGACCCTCATCAATTTTTAAAGTTCTAAGGTCACTGGCTGATTCGGGCGGGGTGTTGCCGTTTTGCTGGTCAGCGAATGAAGCTTGGAATTCCGGGGAGTTGATGGAGAATCTTTCTGGTGAGGTGTAGAGTTTCTTCTGTGCTGAAGGTGGTCTAGGGCGTCGTAATCTCACAACCACGACTTCCTCATCGTTTTCCTGCCCGGGGGTGTGGTGGTCGAGGACTGCACCTGCTGACAACCGTTTCCGCGTCTCGCCGTTTTCCGTTAGGACGGTCGAGTAACGGTTATTGAAGCGTTCGGCTCTCATTTCATCACCCATGCTGTACCTGTGCTGTAACCGTCTCTGCCGGGTGTTATTACAGTTACTGTTAAGGGCAGTGACTGGCGTGATCCCATGACGCGGACTCGATATACGCTGTCCAGGGTACATACCATCGTATTTACACATATCATCGTTACGATCAAAATCCGGAGTCAGTGGTCGGTTGTTGTACTTAGCCAGGATGTGGTCATACTCTGAGAGGACATTGTCGAGGCTCAACCGAGTCGTGAAAGCCGCAAAATCATCATCGTAGCTTTCGGACCCTCTGCCGAGGTGCGACGAGACATGGATAGATTTCGGTCGGGGCGCCGTCGTACCTAACAGCGCTTCGTCAAGCCCGCTGAAGAGGTCAAGGTTCATGGATCGGCGCTGCGCAGGGGTACGCATGAATACAGCACCATCACTCCCACTCGTCTGTAAGTTGACGTCGTACTTTCGTACCTCTTCCCCCGTGTCCATATCATCCAACGTATCGTGCGGTGAGGTCTGTGTACGTACCGTCACCATGATCGGACGATCCATTACATCATCAACCCCAGTGTCGGGACTCCGGCCTAAACTCGAGTAATCATCCGCCTCTGTACTCGACTCCCGTTTTAACTTAGCTTTCGTCTTGATAGACATCGCTCTTGAAATCTTATCCAGGACAGAACCAGTGTGATCTGGTGAGGTGGAAGAGCATCCACTCTCTGTCATCTCCACGTCGCGATACTCTGGCGTAAACGCCGCTGCCACCGGCATAGCGATGGATGTCTTCAGCGGGTGACGCTGCGGAACGGCAACAGGTTCTGCGATGGTGCACTGATACCTCTCAGGCGAGGACGCTTCAGTTGGAGAGGGCGGGGGAGTCTCCTCATGATAATGATGCACGTTTACATCGCAAGCCATGTGGATATCATCATTTCCGACTTGCCAGTTGTTCTCGGCACTCATCTTCCTGCCGATCTGCATTGAAGGTTGGTGTCCGTAGGGCGACCTCAGTGATGCCTGATCGGATTCCATGCTGCTCAAGCTCTGGTCAATCCACAAGGGGCTGTTCGTGCCGCTTCCGCGCCGGCGTCCCAGCTGACACGTCGCACCACTCTCCTCCTCGATAAAGATCTCGTCACCAGAGTAGGGGTTCTCGCCTCTCCTCTCTGCAAGCATCTCCCTGGTTGCCGCGGCAACGATGTCCGCATCTACCTCAAAGAAAGAGTCCGAGGATGATCTCCTCAGGTTGTTCTCCATGCAGGCAACTGAACTGCGGCGCATGTGACCCTTAAATCGGGGATCTGTATTCACAGAAAAACAAAGACAGTGCAATTGTAAAAGATAGATTGTAAAATGGAATTGCACAAGCTTGGCATTAAAGGAAAAAGAAACAGAAGGTATACTATACTAAAATTTCCATTTCTACTTTTTTTTTCTGTCTTGTCCTTTTTGTTATCTGTAACATTCTCTAAACCAAAAGTTTAAATTAATTGTTGTTGTTGAAAATGTTTCTGTAGTATTCAAGTACATTTTTCATAAAAAATCTTAAGTAACAAAAACTGAATTACTAATGGTGTAGAAAGATATTGTGTCGTGAAAATATATACTTTTTTAGCTAATAAAAAAAAAGCTTACCAAGAATATTGCCGTACTTCTCCTGGCCTTGCAGCTCTGATGCTGACTCTGCGGACGAGAGAGATTCCGCACTTTTGACGGATCGGAGGCTCGTTCGGTGTGCCCTGGAACCAAAGTGCTTGGAGGGAGGTACCCGTAACGAAGCTGGGTCATGTGACATCTTGTGTTTGACCTCCTTACCGGTCGATTTTGAGAAGAATGCCTTCCATCCGGGGGACTTCTTGGCTTTTGAAGCAGAGAATCGCTTGCGACTAAGGCAGGAGAAAGAGAATAGCAATAATAACAATTATAGGCATTTCTATAGCGCCGTCTATCTAGAAATTCTATTCCGAGGCGCATTTATTATTACCCCAGCTTTAGCCTAGCTGCCATTACAGCGCTCCAGCATGTCAAGGAATTAATTCCTGCCAGGTACAAATTTACCTCGCCTGTGTCGAGAAGTCAAAGGATACTCTTTGGAAAGATGTATACACTTTATATTGTCTGTTCAAGCCAGAAAGGCAACAAAATAACGCCCCCTTGATCCATTACAAACATCATTTAGATAACTGCTCATACCCATAGCAGTATGCAATCCTGGTCAAATAAATTGCCAATTCAAGGATTGTATTCCGTTAAAAAAATTACTGGCATCCAGTGCAAAACTATAGTTCTGCAAAATGGAGATAGATTGAGCAAAACTTGTTCCCTTTTACTTTTCCATCTGATGTATTTTTAGGACTTTGAGTGCAAAGTTATTGTGGTTATCCACAAAATATGCGCTAAATTTTCTTGAAAGGGATTATGATCAATCGACTGGTAGACGATGAGGGAATTCCCCTTACCTCTCCGGTGGGAGATCTATGACAGTATGATACTGCTTGGGTAGAGCGGCTGGCCCTCCTCCGACCTCTATGAACTTTGGTTTGTCATCCTTGTCTGCGCTGTCGTTTCCCTGGGATGATGATCTCGCCCTGGCCTCTTCCAAGGAGAGCAGCTTGGTAGGGGTGGACAGCACCAGGGATTTGGGGCGTGCCATCTCATGGCTGACACCTGGTAGGAAAAGGCAAATAATCGTAATGATATTGGGTAGTATTCTCGAAAGCAGACTAACTTTAGTCCATGGTTTAACTTTAATCAACTGACTAAGTATGGAATGCCAAGTGTCCATATGAATATGTTTTTTAATAATTTAATCTGTTGTTCTTACCTGGGACATCTGGGAAGAGCTTATCATTGAAGATAAGATCACAATGCTTGACAAGGTATTCTACGACGGTCGCCTGGACTTTGATTTCCATGAAAGCTGCACACGAACCAGTCTCAATGTCCTTTGACCTGGGAAAGAAAGAAAAATAGAGAAATTCTTCTACATGAATTTACATATCGAGTACAGTCAAGCCTGATGGGGTGGGGCAGCGAGTGGCAGTGGGGGGGGGGGGGGGCTGAGGCAGAGGGTGGGAGCTTGGGTTAAGAAAAAATATATTACCAGAGTCTTGTTTAAAACCCTTACGATGGCAAGGTTCTTAGTATCACTACTAAACCAATCCATCATCATCATCTTCATCATGAGTAATCTACCATTCTAATCCTATTCACCATTTTCTTCTCCATCCCAATCAAAATCATAATCCTCCTCTTCCTCATCTCTGCTTCATCATCATCATCATCATCAACAACCATTATCTTAACCACCATTATCTGAGCAAGTTTGGTGCCCATATGATGGCAAGGTTCTTGATGTTCATACCGGCCTCACTCTTGAACCAACATCATCATCATCATCATCTTTATCTTCATCATAAGAGTAATCTCTAAATCTAATCCTATTCACCATTCTCCTCTCCCTCCCCCCCCTCTCTCTCTCTCTCTCTCTCTCTCTCTCTCTCTCTCTCTCTCTCTCTCCTCTCCTCCTCCTCCTCCTCCTCCTCCTCCTCCTCCTCCTCCTCCTCCTCCTCCTCCTCCTCCTCCTCCTTTTCCTCCTCCTCCTCCTCCTCATCGCTTCATTTTCATTATCATCATGATGACAAGTCATCATCACCAATCTCAACCATTATATAATATATATATATATCTGTAAAGCGCTTAGACACATCGTTGTATCGATGTATTGGGAGCTATATAACAGCAAGATATTATTATTATTATTATTATTATCTTAACCACCATTACCTGAGTAAGTTTGGTGCCCACACGATGGCAAGGTTCTTGATGTTCATACTGGTCTCACTCTTGAACGATGACATGTATGAGAGATGGCGGATGAGGAACTGCAAGGTGCGGTAGTGTGGCGGTGGTAGCTGCTGGACCGTGTCGTGCATCTTCATCAAACGATTCTCCTCACCTGACATAGCAGCCTCCTGTAAATAGAAAATAAAGTGAGAATGTAGGACTTCACATAATAAAAATTAAAAAAAACTGTGTTTATAAAGCGCTTACCACCGAAGTCTCTAAGCACTATAACAAACAAAATACAACGATAAACAATTACATATTGAACAAAAGAAAAAATTAGAAATAAACCTACAAATTACAATACAAATGAAATATACGATGTGAACAGAGTAAGTTAATCATAAAAAGCAATTTTGGATAAACGTGTCTTAAGATAAGTTTTGAATTGATTGACAGTTATACAGGTACAAATAATTTTACACTCTGCTCCTTTTTCTTCTATCATAGAGCTAAACCTGCTTTACGCGTATTATGATGCCTTATACCATGGAGGCATAATAACACATACTTAAGGCTCAAACTTAAACATGACTCAGTGTGTATTTTCTCTTGAGTTTATCAATAACATAAATATAACTGCCCATCTCCCCCCCCCCCCCCCCCTCATAGGGATTTCCCCTAATTACCTCAAATTTCTTATAGAGCTGGTAGGTGAGCAGAGGATTGGGCAACTCCCTGAAGTACAGCTTACAAACAGACGACATACAGTGGATATCCTTCTTATACTCGTCGAGGTTGGGTGTGGTCTCACTGTCAAACTGGTCCCTAAGGTACTGGACGTTGGAGGCCACGCCCGACAACCGGTAGATGCCGTCAACGATACCATACTGCTCGATGAAGTGACAGCAGTCTTGGACCACAGAGGGAACTGTGATTGGGGAGATGGATGAGGGATAATATATCATTTCAGAGTAACATACATGTGCAGGTACACATAGAGTAGGTGTAGGACATACAATGAAACAAATTATTCTAGCTAGCTAGACAAGCATTGACAAAAACCACATTTTCAACATTCTAATATTGTTTCATTTTCCTTGCAGCTCTGTAAGTCTGCATCCAATTACACTGTCTAGTAAGTTAGTAATATCTTTGTGTTCTTCTACTTCTTCTTCCCTCAATCTTCCCTAAAAATTATACATGAACCTGTATTTCCTCCACCCCAAGAAAGACAAAACACACAGACACACACACACACACACACACACGAGAAAGATGGAGACGTTCGGGTGGGGAAGGTTAGATAAAGAGATAAACAGAGAAGAGATTTTTCAATTAGTTCCTGTGTGACAATCAGGCAAAGTTGTTCTCCCATATATCACATTAAAAAACTCTCACTTTTTGAAAGATAGACAAACACACACACCCACATAACTTGTCATAAACACAACAAAAGCTTCTAAATCTTGTGAGGCAGCTATTAACTTACCGTCAGTGCCTGTGTTTAGAAGATAAATAATCTCCTTTTACAAGAATGATAGAGATAGAGAGAGAGAGTTAGAGAGAGAGAGAGAGAAAAAAAAAAGGGGGTGATGGGAGGGGGAGAGTGATACACATGTATATAAACTTGAGAAGCTTACAGGCAGCTATAAACTTACCATCAGTGCCTGTGTTGAGAAGATGCTCCCCTAGATCGCATCCAAACACCCTCTCCTTCAGGATGCCGCTTTGCTTTAATCTCCTCCTCGTCGGTCTCTCAAGGATGAATGAACGAAGGAATGTAATGAGCTTGCCATGCTTCCTCAACACTGGATAGAGAGAAGGAAGGAATGAACGAATGAATGACGAGCTTACCCATTTCATAGAGTGGTGAAGTGTGACATCATCAAAAATCTATTTTTAGAATTTCTCAATTTTGTCTTCATTTTCCGAAAGAGCATCGGCCATTACTCAACATATTAATTTGGTTTTCGACATTTAGACACAATTTTTTATGCTCTTTCGTAAAATGAAAAAAAAATTGAGAAATTCTAAAAATAGACTTTTTATGACGTTACAGCTTCGGTACTGTATTAACAAAGCATGCTGGGGCCAGTTTCTCGAAACCAATGCATCAGGCACACCTTTGCATATTTGGCTTGCGTATTGCTGCGTATTTATGGCAAGCCGTTTTAACATTTATTCCTTTTGTATTCTTGATATCAAGAATTACCATTGCTTTACAACAGAACATCATTTCTTGATATCACGAAATAGGAATAAATGTTAAAACGGCAAGCCAAATACACAAAGGTGCGACTGAGGCATAAGTTCTTGGACATCCCATAGTGTGTTAATTCTATAACACACGTTTCAAAGGGATGTCTAAGAAGGTAGACTTACAGTGTATGACTGTTTGGAGAAAGTGGCCCCCACGATATGACAACCTGCTTTAGTGACCATCTGTCTATAAACACAACCTGTCTATAAAGACCGCCTGTTATGTTTCCCTTTGAAATTATTATCCTATATCCTATATTAAATAAGTCTAAATATTAGATGTCACTTATACACCCAAATCCTAATGCATGTATTAGATGTATATGAATGTTACTTTCAGAGTTAATGAAAATGACAGAAAAATTAAACAAATGATGATATGCACTACACAATACAATATATAGTAAAGAAATCCCAGACATGACTAGAATGAGGAAAGCATGCTTTAATCTGCGAGCAAACCAAGATACAGAGTCTAAAAAAAGTATTCCACTTATTGTTGAGTATCTAAATATATCAAGTTGATCCAGAAAATTCTGACATTGTATACAAGTAATTCACTGACAAGTCCATATCTGATGAACAGTAAGAAGGAACAAACAAAAGATCTTTACAAAAAACATAATTTTTTGCACAGAAGTAGAAGTAGTAATTGTAGTAGTATATAACGAAAAAGCATATATAACGAAAAAGCATGCAACATAGTATCTGGAAAAGAATAATTAGAGAAAATTGACAGCAATTGAGTATTATAAATGATAGATTACAACAAAAAGATTGCTGTTCAAAATATATGAGAAAAGGAAAAAGGAAATAAGACTTCAAACACCAATTTTTTTATTGCAGTATCTAATACCAATGCATATTTTACACTTGAATACAAAACTTTTAAACAATGTCACACAAATATACACAAATATTTCCATGAAAAACTGCTGGAAAATTTCACAAATCACAGGTCACACTTGCAAGCTGCAGCCTAAAAAGAATGCAATATCACAGAGAAATTCCAATAAAAATATATGCAAAACACAATTATCAATGCTTCCTGAAATTAATAACATAAACAACACTTTCACATTGTATCTTGAACTAATTATTCTTGACAGCAATTTGTGATACTCTTTGTTTAAATCTTGTGTTTTTTGGCTTTCATCAGGGGGCAACTAGAAGGAGGAGAGGAGCAGGGGTAAGAAACAAAATGTGGGTTGGGTTAAACTTTAGATATTTGACGCAAATTAAAGCAGCAGCAATTTTTTAGTTTTTTTGTTTGTTATAGAATTAGCCTTGCATAGACTATTTTTTAGTTTTTTGTTTATTATAGAATTAGCCCTGCATAGACTTCAAGTCTTTGGTAGCCCAGCAAATGATGTTGAATGTAACCACACTGCAATTTCGCCTTTTTAGAATTTGGTGTTATGACTGTGTGAGAATTGTATGTAGTTAGATAATCAATGCTAATTAATTATTATGCAAATCATTATGCAAATATGGTTATATGCACATCAAACACATGCAGGAGTAAGCAACATAAATGCATTACTTCATGCCTCGTTTCCAATATTTTCATGCAACCAACTTTACAGCTCTAATTTTGTAAGTTTCTTGTATGTTGGAAGTTACTTAATTTGATTGTAACTTCTCTATTTAATTTTACTTTAAAAAAATAAGAGTAAAATTAAAACATTGATAAAGAGAAGGATGACGGATGCAAAAATGTAATCGTATGTTCCATTTTTGCATCACAAAAAATAATTGAATCTTGAAAGAATGTAGGAGACTGAAGAACTAAATTTACCAGCAAAAGATTTGTCGAATATTGCAGCAGACATAGATGAAGCAGAGTAAAATACCCCCCTCAAAACAAGTTTGGAAACTCAAGTTCGATCGATTCTATCTCTTTCGTTAAGGCATAATTATCACTATATTTAGTATCATTAGAAAGTGTGTTTATTTTTCTTTAAAATGATACCCCTTTTGTTATGACCTTTGAGTCATAGAATTTGCATTACCTCAAAACAAAGGGGCAAAGTGAAAAGTGAAAAGTTGCAAATGCACTGTTCTTGTTTGGCTGTGCATTCTTCTTTCTTTGAAGAGTGCAAGGCTGCTGTGTAGTGCACTGCACAACTTTACCAGTGCTTACCAGTGCATTTTGCAACTTTTCACTTTTGACCCTACCCCGTATTCTAATGTAATGCTCATTTCATGGCTGCAATATCATAACAAATACGATATCATTTTAAAGAGGAATAAACAAACATTCTAATGATACTAAATATAGCAATTATTTTACAATGACAAGAGAGAGGTAATGATCAAACTTGAGTGTCCATTTTTTGTAGGGGTTTATATGCAATCATATAATACTTATATCAAATATATCCCCTGCCAAACAACAGAAGCTTAGACAATTTTGGAACATGTTCCTTCAAATGATAGGCCATAATACCTTACACTTGCATATGTACATGTATGTATATAGAGCTTAAAAACTTTCATGCAAACAGAAAAAAAGCATATGGATTATTAAATATTGCAGGCAATGAACAGCAAAGAATAAATGTAGTCACAACAAAAACTCAAGCATTAGATTAAACAAGAGGTGAAAAGCGGGAATTAATTACTAGTGGTTTGTGTGTTGGTGCCCCCTGTTTGTGACCAAGTACCGGACGCTTCCAATGACATCACTTCTATTTATAGAACACGATTAAATTAAATGTCAGGTAGGGAGAGAGAGAGAGAGAGAGAGAATGGAGAGAAACGATGGTTAATGCTAACATCTCTACTGACATCATTTCTATTAACAAAACACAATTTAATTAAACCTTGGCTTGGTGGTGTTTCACAAAGCCTTTTTTCAACTGCAAATGACAAAAATCAGTGACAAATGTGCTGATAACCAATCAGAAGCAATGATTTTAGTAGCTTATAACAAAAACTATCATTTGTCACTGATGACAAGTTTTGTGAAACACCCCCCTAATGTCAGGTAGAGTGAGAGGGGGAGAACATAAATATGGTTATTTCTAAAAGATGAACACAAAGCTGAACATTTAAGAGAACGCCATAACAAAGGTTTTGGTGAAACATAATCTCATAATACTAAGCAAGGGAGAAACAAGTGGTATAATATACAAGAGTTCATTGTTAATAAAAGCAGAAACTGATCTAGAAAATAATCAACTTTGGTACATTTGATGTTAATGAAACTAAAGAGGTGCACATTTATGAGAGATCTATATCTCTGTGAAGCTTGCAGTATACGTACTTCTAAATAATGATTACTTGGAACCAGTGTATTAATAAGATAGTCTGAATGAAAATCTGATTTCTCTGTTGATAAAACACTAATCCAATGTTGGTCCAAAAATATATAGCTTTAAATATCAAATCAATTATTCCCCTCATAATAAAATGATATCTTGGAAAGAACAAAATGTAATGTTTTCTCAGGAGCAATTGAATTTTCATGCAAGTTATGTTGCAATGGCATCAACAAAAAGATCTGAGCGAGTGAGTATTCAATTTCCTAAATGAAAGGTGAAATCTCCTCAAAATAAAAAGTATTAAATAAAATATATACAAAGCATGTTTCTATTTTCAAAATTTGAGCAGATTGTGAATGTGCATAGATGATTTACAGGCAAAATAACGGGCCAAATGTAATGTTTGTCATAATTTAACATGACTGCTTGAAAGTTTATGGTGAAAAAAAGATGAGAAACAACGCTGAGGTTGAGGTACTGAAGGAGGAATTTCAATTAAATGTCAATCACATATACCACGGTGTATTATCCTGGTTTAGGGTTCGCTCAGATATGATGCAGCAAAACCATGGCATATTTATAATGATGACATGAAGTGTATTCGTTTCACATCTCTATCTTATAACAAAGAGATCTGTTAATAAGCGCAAGTCCTTCGTTGCACGCGGTTGCCATTCATTTACACTTTGAAAAAACCATAGCAGGTTTACTGCTGTGGTTTCCATGGATGTAATGAGGTATCAAAACCATCAAAACTTTCAAATATCATACAAACCATCTAAAAAACAAGATATATAAAATCAAATTTCCTAATCTAAAATGTAGAGGGCCTGATATAAAAACAACAACAACAAACACACTTCACTGACACCAATCTAAGAATAATGACTTTCAACACAAATATTAATAAATTAAACTTTACCAAACCACACTCACTTAAAGTTCAATTGAAACATCATAAAAAAGTGTTAGTATAAAATTCTGATCAAAATGAAAATCTTAGTGAACATTAAACATATCACTGACACACAAATGTTGAGGGTTGTTACCTTAGGATCAACCCAGAATTTTCCTTATAGCACATTCCTTTATTGTTACTGATCTAAATCACACACTCAACCACCTATCAAATTGACCAAAGACTCTATATAGAGTGTTTCAACTTGTTAAACCTTCACACAGAAGTAGTAATTGAACTCCAACTCTGAATATAGTATTAAGGTATGGAACTAATACAAACAAAACAAAAACAGAACAAATCTCTAAACAGATAATAAAATGTAAATATCATACCCTGAATATGTTAGGTATGGAACTACTAACATACAAAACAAAATATATCTTGGTTATTGTTACACTTTCAGACGTGAATATTTACCAGGTTTGGGACCCTTTGATACCCTGTCTGCCACTGTCATGTTGCAGAGCTGCCAACCTCCAGAACAGAAAATCAGTAATCACAAGGCTCAAAATCAGTACTTTGGGGAATAAATCAGTAATTTCCTATGCGGCGCTATAAATCTAAATAACGGCACTAAAACACTGCGTGGACGCTGAGGAAAAAAAATGTTTCAAAACTAATACCTAGCCTTTTTGTGTCTGTTATTTTTCTCACCCAAATCTGCTAAATTTTGATTTTCAAGTCATCACAACACATCAGTTTTCCATGAAAATTGGCTTCTATTAAGAGAATACTTGATACTTTTCTGTCTTTTCAGCGAGTGTTGGATGGCCTATACTGCACCAAGTTGAGGCTGCTCAGTTTTTAATTTTTGTTGTTGGTGGTCGTGTAATCCATACTTTTAGACAACATTCCATACTTCCGTAATCATTGTTAAGCCCTAGACATGAATACAGTGAGTTAGGATAAAGAAAAATTTCCACATTTGGGCCCCTTCGGTACTCTTTCTGCTACTACCACAGGTTTTATTTATCCCAAGCCCTAGACATACTGTAGATAGATACAATAGGGACTTTTCGATTTGCGAAATCACTAGTCGTCGTCATGTGAAATTGAAAAGGTAACAAACGACAGTCAGCGTGCCTCGTCAACCCTGCTTAAAAAATGACCGTATATGTAGCAGTCCACTAGTGAACTTGCAAATCAAAAAGTACCTGATAAGAGTTAAGAGAGAGAAATTTCCTCATGTTTTGGACCTTTTAACACTGTCGTTGCCACTACCACACATTAAATGTATTAAAAAAAACACCTAGAAATACTAGAGATACGAGTGAAGTTAGAATAAAGAATATTTACCAGGTTTGGGCCCTTTCGGTACCCTCTCTGCGACTGCCAGGGGTAGTTTCTCACTGATGATCTCAACGCACTGGCGAGGGAAGAAGCCCACGTCAAACTTATTCTTGCCGCGCCACCACGACGTGTCCTCTGGAGGAGGCATGTCGATCACCGAGATCATGTCTCCCACCTAGAAAAGAAACGTGAAACGAAATGTAAAAAATGATTAACTGTGATTTGTTTCAGTATGAAGAGCACTATCAACTGAACTTGTTGCACCTGATGAAGAAACATAAAATGAAACGTAAAATGAAATGTCAAAAAAACGTTGAGAATAACTTTGATTCGTTTCAGCTTTCATTAAATTTCTAGTATGAAGAGAAGATCTCTATTACCTCAAAATTTTGTTGCGGTTGTCAATCAAGGCATTTTTCTAACAGACAATCATTTAAAACAACATTTCATTTGCTTGTAGACTAAAAAAAAAGGACTGAAGCACTTTTTACCGGTAAAAACTAGAATACTGATATTATTGAAATATCACAAAAATAGATGAAAACAATAATTTGTTAAAGCCTCTTTCTTACTTTCTATACCTTCACCTGATTTCACAAGTAAAAAGTAGTTTAAAAATGGTTACGGTAAATACTATTCTTTTTTTTACCTCAACCAAATTCGATATTCCTACCATATTTGCTTGAAAAAATGTCTATAATCCACAGCACTACTAATAAGATGTGCTCCCTTGCAGAGTTAAACTAAACTGTGGTATGTAATACATTTGGGTGTTTTTGTTTTTTAATCTATTCTGTTCAAGTGTATCAAGGTGTTGCCCCTGCCACGAACCAGACGCAATGATTCACATGAAAGAATTACACTTCATTAGTCATGAACTGTTGTATTACTCATACTGCCAGTATAAAGAATACAATATGGGTGCACTTTAATTCGTGCATACAGAGACCAAAGTGCATATACGTCATGAATGATTACAATGCTAATATAATGAAACCACAACTGCAATTTATTCTTCAACCGCAATTGGTAGATCAACAGAAAGGAGATTTATACAGACACAGTAACAGAGACAGAAGGAGTTGAATATAAAAAAAAGGGGGGGGGGAGAGAAAAGGAAACCTTAAACTTAAAGGGAGGGAGGACTAAGGAGGAAGGAGAGAGAAAAAGAAAGAGAGAAAAAGAAAGAGAGAGAAAAAGAAAAAGAGAGAAAAAGAAAAAGAGAGAAAAAGAAAAAGAGACAGAGCAAAATATCAAATGATGTTAATATGCAGTACTTTGTTTTCTTGACAAGTTAAAATTGATGTTATATATATCGGCTGCACTACAATTAATCTAATTATTATCATTATTATTTTAAATAACACTTACATTAGCCCTCTCACATTCAAAATCAAACTTCCAAGAGTAAATATTTGATGAATTTCTATTTAATTCTAGAGCTCAGCAATATTTCTTGTCAAAATTTTGAAGAAAGCGAATACTAACTTTGTCTACTTACAGCATTAAAAATCCCATGCACAAGAGTCCACAAGGAATTATAGTAACAAATGTTCTCTGTATTCTCTTTCTATAATCCAGTGTAGAGATCCAAAGCTTGCGCTCAAAGCGAGCAGAAATTCAGGCAGAAATTCAGTCAAAAATGTAGTCTCTATGGCCACTTGCAATGCGATATTCGAAAGAGAAAGCTAGCTACGTGTACATTCTAGGTTGACGTGACTGGCTGAGGCAAAGGAGCCGATATTCAATGCCGAATCCTTCACGCTCTCCGGAGTGACTAATAATCGTGTAGGAGTGTGGCACATTCAATACATTAATGAAAGCCAAGATACATTGTGTTGCCATGGTAACCTGGGTATGCCGATTCTTCAACACCTGCCCTTGAAACCTCTTCTTTTCTTCAAGTCATTATTATTTAAAAAAAATTATATTTAATTGATACAGTTTCTGTATCATTTTTGTTAAAGGCCCACTGTCCTACTTGTAGCTATTTGCTCCCTCTATATAGAAAACTTCCCAAATCGGTGCCTGTTGGTCCCCCATGATCCTCTTTTTCTTATGTTGAATGAGAGCTGAGTTAATGAGATAGCCACCTGTCACAGTGACCTCGCTGGCTCGCTGTGTGGTCTAATCCCTTCTAGCTGAAGTAGTGAAGCCTCCCTTTAAAAGTTGTTTTAGAGAAGTTTTGAAATTGCCAGAACTTACTGCTTTGGAAGAAAATCTTGGCTTCAATTTTTTAAAGGAAGGTTCAAAGGCTATTTTGGAATGACGAGGGCTACCACACAAATGATTGTATCGTCTAATATCTAAATACTGCACCTAATTATAATTACGGTAGAACCAGTATATATTCTTCTCTCACCTACATGTAGGTGTGTGTGTGGGTAAAATACACACTCATTAGAGTTACGATGTAACTTCGAAAAATGTAAGAACACCACTGCACTTATGAACAACTACTAATATTGGGGGAGGGGGGGGGGGGGGGAGGGGGCGGTGTTCTCAATGCCCCATCGATGCAGAAGTGATCAAACAATTTTTTTTCAAAACTTTTTTTTTAACACACACAACCTTAAACCCACACACATCAATATAAAAAAGGTACAAGATATCAACGATTTTATATAAAGAAAGATAGTGAAAATGTGTGCAGAATTTTGGTAAGCTGTATGATCATTTAAATGGTTGTCGTTGTCATTACAAAATGTCTTTAAACGTGAAGAAAAGTGGGAAAAATGTCCTACATGCCTTATCTATGCAGCAGTGTTCCTTTAATTTCCACACCTTGATCTAACACAATTTAAATTTGCTTGAACACGCACAACCTTAAATCCACACATATCATCATGAGAAAGTTAAAAGGTAACAGCGTTTTAATGCAAGGAAATCTAGTGACATTTAGGTGCAGTATTTTTGTAAGCGATACGATCATTTGTGTGGTCGTCTTAGTCATTCTACCATCCGGTGCTTACCTCTAACGAGATCTCGTCGGGTGCCTGCGCGGCGTACCTCTTGATTACGTGTGCTGCCGCCACGGCTGGAATGTTGATCGCCGACTCTTCGCTGGCTACAACGTGGTTGCCATGGTTATCGAGCTGTTGTCATGGAAAAGGAAGGGGTAGGATGTTGAGGTTAGCACGAGGAAACCAATGTAACTTGATTGATTTATTGGTATAATTGATGAGATTGACATATGGTGTAACTCTGCAAAATTGAACTCCATTTTGAACTTAATATGACCCTTCATTCACTTACAGGTACAAGAAAAATATGAATAGGCATAATAATGAATAATATGAAGATGAAATTAATCAAAATTGGCAAACAATTCCCAACTTAAAGCTCTGCTTTCCGTTTCATCATGGATAGGCACACATCATAGGAAAATTGCAGACACTGTTTTTCTTTTTTTTAATATAACAAATCCAAAGTAAAGTAACTATATTTTGAAATGAGAGAAATATGAGAAAATGATTCATGCATCTCTATCAAATTATATACCGGTAATCATTTCTAATGAGAAAATAACTAATGATAATAATTATAGTAATAACTAGCACTTCTAATGCCCTACATACATGTAGTACAGCTATATCACATGTTTACCAAAAAAATAATACATGATGAAGAATTAAACTTAAACTTAATTATTTTTGTTCTATGATGAGATTTGGAAAATAATACAAAACTAGAAACTATAATCTTTTAGATTTGACTTTGATTTTGAATCAGATAAGACAGGGTAGGGGAAATGAACAATAGCTCCCTCACCACACTGTAAAATATCGCTTTTCTTGCTCTTGCAAGGGGTATACTTTTAAAGAGAAGGTTGAGTTCTGGGAAGAGGTGAAAAATAATTTGTGAGCATTACTCATTCTTATCATGCAAGTGTGGAAGAACATCAGTTAAGACATGTTCCCTGAAAAGCATGGCTCTTCAAATGCCTTCATATTCTAAATATGCATGTAACATCGTAAAAATCGGGGGGGGGGGGGGGGGCGGCTTTTTACGCCACGTGTTCGTGTAGTCCTATATACATCTTTCTGTGCAAGTGTTTGTAACTTTACTAAGACTTGGCCAAATTTCTTATCATTTTGATGATTCCAGAACCTTGCAATACACACAAATTCTTATATGCTAGATGATCAACCTTTTCTGGTCGGTTCCACACCGTTTCTTTCACAATGCAATCGCATGACCAGAACTCAACTTCATCTTTAAGGAGAACTATGAAAATACATGTACAGGCTGATGCACGATATTTGACATTTTACAGGACACAACCTAAACTTCTCCCTAGAACACTGACACGTCTTAAAAACCCAAAACAGGCTTTCATGCGTTGTCTAGCCGAATAAAACTCTATGGACGTCGTCGATGGTGTGTCACAAACTCAGTAGAGCCTAGTACAGAAGCGCACAGGATGTGGCCTTATAAACATGGCTTAGTCACTCAGAGACCCGTCCAAATTTAGTTGCCCCATCACTATCACATTTTCTTCATGTGCCTGTCATATCCCCAATAGTCTATCAAGCAGTTCTTTGCGATAGACCAGTTCAGATATGTATGCATGATATTTAAATACATTTGCGAGCTGGGGGGGGGGGGGGGTGTTTCACAAAGATCCTAAGTCGAACTTAACTCTAAGTGTGTCTTACAAATTATGGAAAGCCATTAGCATCCTTGAAAATATTTTGTAAAAGTTATTTTAAAAGGCGTAAAATGTTGATTCAAATTATTCATATTGTCTATTATCAAGGAGATTTCATGTTCTTGACGTGGAATTTATGAAATGTCTAAAATAATTGATTTTTCACTTTTGAATATATTTTATTTTAAGGCTACAAATGGCTCTCCATAAGAGTTAAGTCCAACTTAGAGATAAGTTCAACTTAGGATCTTTGTGAAATACCCCCCCCCCCCAGTTCAGATATGTATGCATGATATTTAAATACATTTGTGAACTGGTCTATTTATAGGGGTTTTCTAAGTTAGCAAGGTACAGTGAGCACAAAAAAAGATCCCTAATAATCCACTTCTAAAAACTAATTCATGTGTCATGTATTAACATCTGCTATAACCGTTTTTCTATTCCAGATATATTTGTGCAGTGTCAAATCATTATCATGCAGAACATCGAAAATTGAATATAACCATAAATGTACAGTATTTATGCATACTACTAATGACGGCAATATTATAATTGGGTATAGGATACCAAATGGAAACATTTTACAATTATTCCATGAAAGCATTAAAAAGTGTGCTTTGCATCTATTTTTGATCCATTCAATAACAAATGACTCTGCAATGTAAAAGTGGCCTGCAAAATACTTTAGCATGTAAAACACTGATACACATTACATCAACGCTTTGTTGTAAGGACTACGTTTTGAAGCACATAGCGTACTGTATAGAAACTAAACCACACATAAATATTTTGATAACTTGATGTGTTCTGATGCACAAAAAGGATCTATTTGAATGGATGCATGGTGCAAAACATGGCTTCATACAAATATACATTTACACCAAGTTTAAGTTCTTTTTCATACTGGTGAAGCAATGTTTTACATGTATACACAGGGAACGAAATCAAAATTAAATGGCTAAAATGAAAACAATAATGTCAGTGAACTGTATTGTTACTGCAAAGAATGATTACAAGTTATGTACTGATATATCAAAATGACATAATCTAAAATCATATTTTGTTACAACTTTAAATGAAAAAGCACACTACATGTATATAAAACAGAAGTAAATTAAAAATGCTGTTTCTAGCCCAAAACACAGCTCGTTAATTTATATTTACTAGGGTCTAAGCACTAGTATTACCACCAAACAATGCGTCAAAGTCAAACTATATAAATCACCATTTTTGGTAGCATATATATATATATATATAAATATATGCTACCAAAAATGGTGATATATATATATATATGATTATAAATGTACATGTGATGTGGACTTTGCATCGAACAAGGTGTGTGTACAACTGGAAAAACAAACTGAAAATTAAATCACATATGACATACAAGCTTCACTGCATGTTTTTTTTTAAAAATTTATATAATAACTTTGCTGGAAGAGAAAAGAGATCATGAAGAGAAGGCATGAATATTGTGTGTATTTCTTAAAATGGTAGGAGGCAAGGATTGAAAGGGGGAAACACTAGTATCATGATCCAAACTGAAAATAGAAAAGAAAAAATACTAGTGAGAGCAGTCTAGTAGTTGCTTTGGTCCAACTCCTACAAAATGAAGTTTCCTTATCCAATCCATATTTCTTTGTATTGAATACAATCAATAATTTTCATAAAAATTCCATGATAAAATAACCACTTACATTCATATGTTTCTTACACATTGAATGGTCCTCGGTTTTCCTTTTAGTGTAAATATATTCTCGTGTGTGTGTCTAAACTACAGACATCAATAACATTATCCCTAGAAGCACACAGAAATTTAAATGTACATGTAAGTGATGTACATGTAACTCAGATCTGTCCTGAAACATTATATTTCAGCATTAATATTACCCCCTCCCTTTCAATAGGGAAGGGGAGAAGGGGATCTCCACTCCTTTACCCCCTTCCCCTCCATAGCTCGTCCGACTGCTCTCACTATTTTAAAAAGAAGGGGGAAAGAAAGAAGGGGGAAAGAAAGAAGAGTGCAATTATGCAGAGGAGGAAAAAGGGTATGGGGGGGGGGGGTATACACTACACATTACGATATAAAGAATGAAAGCAAGCAGTGCATGAATGCATATGGATAACATGCAGTGCTTGAAAAGGGATTACAAAAAGCACATGCAGGGAAGATCATAACTCTGGCAAGCTTGAATTCTTAGGGCTATAACCTCCTTCAAAGTTATCAGAAGGTTTATAAGACTGACAACCCCACAAGACTGAAAACTTGTAAGACCCACATTTTGGTCTGGAAATTTTGGTCTTGACATATCAGTCTCACAGACCGTCTTGAAAACCTTTTTAAGGGCTCAACAAAATAGCCTCTTGAGCTGTCAGACTACTCAAATATTCCTGAAAGTGATTAATGACAGATAGCCTCACATTTTATCTGCCACTGGGATGTTTTAACTCTACATGCGTTTATGAGTTAACACTACTTATGAGTTAACACACTGGCGCTCCACGGATAATATCTAAAGCTATCTAAAGTAAAAAAAAAAAAAAAAAAAAGATTTTGGGTACTACAAGGATGAAGGGTCCCATTTTCAGCGTATGCACACACTATGTGCACCATCTCCATGTGATTTGGAATGGCCCAAATCACACAGATGGACAACTTAACATATAACAGACATCGGAAAGGCATACAGAGACTTGAATTCCCTTTCACTTTTTAGCATGATATGTAATGATTGTAACGCATAACAAATTTTCAATGAAAATAGAGTCTCAATAAAGCAACGTGAGCTTCATTGCGCCGAACAGGAGCAAATTAAATATTGGCTTTTACAATGTACACTGTATTGCTATGTGACATAATACTAATAATATGTACATTTCAATAGTGCATTATGTGGGTAATTGAATACATATGTATTCATACACGCATATTTTGGTATTTACTTACTGTTGTATGAATAAATCCCAAATAACAAGTTATGACAACTCCTCATAAACAAAATCAGCGATCCACAACAACGGGTCAAAAACACTGAATATCCTCGATTCAACTAATACAGAACTTGCATAATAGAAACACTAGCTGTCTCTTCCCCTTCACATATGGACTGGTGATCCTCAAAGTACGCCAACCTCAAAACAATAGTTATCAAATCCCCCCTTCACAATGCCGAGTCCAAGTATAACCTTGTATGCAGCTGTGTCGAGATAATCTCGCCAAAACGAGTCACTTTCCGGATCGACCGATTTATCAAATTTCTCCCTTTCTGAACCTACATTCGAGATCAACCATCCATGAGTCAATTGTTTGATACTTTGATTGTTCTAATTTTGGGGTTTATTTGTCTCTTTTCCAGCCTGAATAAAAAGGATCACGATACAGTTGACAGAATTGGAATGTTAATGCATTTGATTTTGCAATTATTGCGAGCATAGAGAGCTGATTATCAAAATGAAGTTAATTTGATACAAGAGAATATGAGGTTATTAACAATGGTGTTGTTTATAAATTGACTCGTTTATAATGGTGTTGTGAATAAAAATTCACTTTCACATTAGACCAAGTATTATCTGAATAAAAATGAGCATATGAACAAATGTTCCTGTTCTTGGCTTGCTACGGATCAAAACCCCCAAACTGGTACATTTACCAGAAGAATATATACACTGAATTGTGACAAAAGTCAACTATGGCAAACCACCATTTGTTCTACTAGCCAACCAAAACTTGTACAAATTTGATCAAAATTTTATCACATTCTTAGCCAGCTCTTGAGAGGCAAAACTCACTTTTTTGGTGATGCTAACAACTGTCCCTCAATAGTTTTTCAACAGTAAAAAGCTTAGGTCTTAATCTCCTTCTTCTTCTATTTCCAATGAATCCAAGTACATGTATGTATGTATTCCTCAACAAGTGTTCTTTAATCTGTCCCCTTCTCCAATCATTACATGAGAAGACTCTGATGTTATTTTGCAGATACATGTACATACATACAGGTACAGCCTTTGTCAGATGATCACGTTACGACTGAAGAACTCGCATCAAAGCATCGAAGCTACTGATACAATATCACCGACATTGCAAATTCCACAAACGCCAACCGAATCCAGAAATGTATAGCCATGAGTCTTTGACCACCACAAGACAGCACAAAATCAGTACAACAAAGTCCAGCAGGTGATAACAAACAATGATGTTAATGTCAGAAAATCAGCTGCCACACCAACTATCAGGGCAAGGCAACGAATCTGGTCCAAAAAATGATTAAAACAATAATAGAAGTCACAAAATCTTTCCTGTAAGCACAAGGCAAATCTATGAATCGATCTAAAAACTTCTAAAAATGGTCCTGATCCATGCTTTCAACATATCTTCAACATAATCAACTGCCGTCCAAAGTTTCAATGCAAGCCTTCAAAATCGATCTAAAAATGGTCCTGATCCATGCTTTCCAGAGTGGCTTCGGATGACTGTGATGTCTTCGACACAAGGCACGCCACACAGGTAGTCGGTGATTAATTGGAGGGAATACTTTAGATGTGCCGCGCCACCGATCCCTTCCTGACGCGAGTCCCAGGGAGTGGATTTAAGATCAAGATGGGCGTAGACTATCGCCTAGTTAATCCCAGAGGGCATTAGAGAGGTGTAGTAATGCCCCCGTGATCAAGCCCCCATGCCACAAAGGGCTTGGAGTCTGCTTAGCTGTGAGAATGGGCAACTGACAGCTGATTGAAAGTCTTAAGACCTCCACAACCCACATGAAACAAAAGCACTCATTAAAACTTAACTTGCACACAAGTATATCTGTAGATTAATAAATCTATCAATATTAAACATACATTTTTCTCCTTTTTCACTTCCAACTGATACATTTCCAACACATTAATGACTTGACAAGTATACAGCTTGAACATAATCTACAGATATCAAACATATACATCTACAATTTTTTGTCAACATATATGTTTAGAACTAAATAGGCCTTTGAGTAAGGTAAAAGAAATAATTGCAAAGTATACAAATAGCAACCTATATCTACAGTAACATTTATCTTTTACTATAGCCTTTGAATTATGATTATTCAGCTGGTTATCGAAACAATTTATATGTACAACAAATATGCTAATTTCAATTAATACATTTAAGTCTATCTTTTTCAATAAACAGCTGCAATTCTACAGGAAATAAAAAGCATTTGATGTAAAGCATAAACTACAGACACAAATCCTTTCAGCTTGGAAATAGATTATATGATTGAAATACTTAAAAAAAAAACATATAAGATTAAAAGTCCTTTAATTATCAGACTTTTAATTAATTGTAAATGAGCAAAGAGCCTATTACACATTCTTCACCTACTTTGTTAATTTGTTTGTTTTTCGAAACAAAATTACTGAATAAAATCCATAACTCTGTGATGGTTCATTGAATAATCAAAATGGAAATTGGATGTTTCACTTCATCACAAAGAGCTGGTAGAACAATAATATTTGCACTATTGCAATGAAAAAAATACCAACATATTAAGGTTATTAAATCCATTACGTTACGGTTGAACTATAAAGCTAAATACTATTAAATTTGACACAACGGTACTCATTTTTCTTAAATAAGTTTTGTAATGTTTTATCGCATTGTATGAATTTGGGTGAAAATAATGTATTGTTGGCCCAGTAACATAAAAAAGGAGCTACATAAATATAGTGTACCAAAACTACTCTTTTATCAGGATTTTACTATAAACCCTTTTATTTACCTACAAATTGGGCACTAGCTTCTTCAATGGTCATAAACAAGAAAGATTAAATATAAATATCTTAATTGATTAGCACATTTTTGACATGGTCACCTAAAAATGATAAAAATCTGATTCCTATTCAGATTGAATAACTTTGGCAAAAGAGCACCAGTCTAACAAGAATAATAAACCATTTCCTACAAAAAGTATGAAGCTGTAAACATGTACATATACTGTACATGTAAATGGTAGAGGGGCTGACAACTGCATTTCATGCAGTCCCACTGAATATGTTCTGTGTATTGCAGATCACACTAGATTTACATCAACACAAATACTTATGAAAAGGTATAGCATGCACACTAGCATGCCAGAATATGAAAATATGAGGCTAAGGGAGAAGATAGGGACTACAACAGAACAAGAAGTGAGAAGAATGAATAAACAAACAGCGATATGATGCCATGACGATGCTTTCGGGTATGGGAGTTGAACTTCGCTAACTTCTGCACAATGTATGTTGATATCTATTTCACTATTTGATGGTATAGGAGATGTAGATGGACATGGGCATTGACATACATACATATTTACAACTTTGAGTCCTATCCAAAGGACTTGTAGATAATAACAATCATAAATTGACCCTCTTTCCCATGACAAAAAATTGTAACATACTGTAGTTTGAAGAAGAAAAAAAATCACATCATTTGAAATTCGGGTGTACAGGAGAATAATGAGAAAATCATGGAAAGATTTGAAAACTATTAGAGAAATATCACATGTAGGAAGGGCTTAAACAAATATTTTGGTCATATTAAAAGACATCAGAGTCTCTTGAAAGATTTGTTGGAAGGAAAAGGGGAAGGTACTAGACCAAGAGGGAAACCAAGAACCAACTGGTAGTAGAACATAAAGACCCTGGGCCCATTGCACAAAACTTACAATTGATGGTAACTTTGCCATCAATGGTAACTACAATGGAAACCTTGATTTTGATTGGCCGTTGAGCCCTGTTACCATGGTAGTTGCCAAGTTGGCAACCTTACCATCAATGGTAAGTTTTGAGCAATGGGAGCCTGGAGTGGAATGACACTGCAAGTGTACTAGGATGGCAGATGATAGAGATGTGTGGACAAAAATGTTTCAATCAACCTCTGAGCTGGGAGAAGATAGAAGATACCGGGACAGATAGATAGTAGTCTCCTTCCCTCCTTACTTTCCCATCATCTCTGGCCAAGACTCTTTCATTTTCAAGCTAAAGAGAAACAAAATTACTGCCAAGTTGAGAACTTGAAGCTGAAATCTCATGTTACCGATCAAGAATTACGAGGGGTTTTAAAAAGAGGGATGAGAGCGCGAGGGTTCGGTCAGATAGCGACGGGTCGCAAGGAAATTAGGAGTTCCTGTGGGCGGTCAATTAGCCACTGCATATGACACTCTGTAAGAAGGATCCCAAGAGATATTGAACAATAATTAGGACACCCAGTCTAGGAGTGTATTCATATTGAGATGGAAGAGTGTTTGGTTCAACGTTTCACAGATGATTTTAGTTTGCCCCTTCAACATATTAGCCATCCATGCCATGACTATCACTGAACACAAAATAGGACCCCAAGTCTAGAAGTGTGTTCATATCTTGTTCACATTGAAGGGTTTGGTTCAATGTTTTGATTGCATTTTTCTCAACACTTCAACAACCAACCCAACCAAAAGATTTCACACAATCATGGTCTGTTAGGCAATTGTTTTTAAAGTAGTGTCAGAATTGTTCAGTTTGGAGCAGATTAATTTTGAGATGACACAGATCGACCAGGGGATTTTGATTGTAACCTAAAGCAAAAGTAAAAAGCTCAATCTGCCCTTCTTATCATTTATTAAATTGCCTTTAACCCTTGTACACATTCATACTGAAATCAAATTTCTTTCTGTTACATAATGACAGATAACTTGAATCTCAATGTTTAATCATCATGTATGAACACAGTCTCTAGACTTCAGTGACCAACCGGAAGTCCTTGGTAAAAGATGCTCTGTTTATTTTGGGTGAACCTTGCACAAGGTGGGTGCTTTAAATGCAGACTGATGATTGAGATGATCAAGTAAGAACCTTCCCCTACAAATAGAGACTATGACCAATCATGAAAGTCAGTCTATTACCTTAAAGAGTGACCTACCATAGCTTTATGTAGTGTGGGAATGTTTTGGAGAAGCTATACATATTTCCTACATTTTGGGGACCTAACTGAAGTGCAGTTCATTCCACAGTAGTAGTATTTCATAAAGGAGAGGCCAATTCATTGTTTCCTCATGAAGGAGGGTTATAAATGAAAGAAGAAAATACAAAATACCGGTAACTAGTCAAAATGAATTAGAATTTGTTGATGTAATGACAAAGCATAAATGACAGGTGGAGGAGGAATCACTATAATAACCAACCACTCGTTTCTGAGCTAAATCTATCTACGGTATTCATTTAATACTGAAATTACATGAGAACTTGCACAGGTGGTGACTCTCCTCTACATGGGGCCTCCATTTAACGCCCTACCCAAAGGACAGAGTTTTAACACATAACATAGGCTTCAGTCATCCGCCTGGGTGGGATTCAAACCCATAACTGTTGGTTTGACAGGTAGATGTATTACAGACTGAGACAACTTGCCTCCTCACTGTATTTCAATGACATAGCTTTTACCATCTCTAGCTCATGACAGAAAACAAAAAAATGATCATGACGATGAATGATCAATTATCTGCATTTGTAAAATGAAATAAGCCAAAATTGCGGTGACATTTTGTGAATTGATGATGGGTACAGATCATTGTAAGGTGATTTGATTTTTATCAAAATGATTTCCATAGCATAATGAATTGAAGCTTTGCGTGAATATTCTTCATAGCTCGACATGTTTGATATCAAAAGTAGATTTCATTTTAGCTGCGACTTGAGTGAAAAACTTGGGAATTTCGAATATTCATACACAAAAGTAGACCAGGGTGTTCAGATACGGGAGATGGGTTCAAGAAATACTGTACATAAGTATACTCTATTGAATGATGAAAATCATATTCATATGTGAATGTCTATTAAAAGAAGAAGGGCTATGGATATATACATGTGCAGAAGTTAGCATGTTCAATGTATGCCTGGGAAGGTAACGAATGAATGCTACAAAAAAAAAATCATACATGGAAAAAGCAACGTTTCTTTACCTCGATGTGACAACCAATGTTATCAATCTGAAACAGGCAAAACAAAGTGATACACAGTGTGACACACGGGCAGGCAAATGGTGTGTAGAAGGGTAGACATAAGGGGTACACATGAAGTTAGAACAGGTGGGGGTAGGGGTTAGGGGTTATCACATAGGTATTGTGTAACAAGGGGGGGGGGGGTAAGGGGGGTCACATGGGGTACAAGAAGGGGGTGAAACAGATTTGGGGGATGGGATTATTATACCGGTAATGTGTCATAAGGATGTGAAACAAGGGGGCACAAAGGATTCAGGAAGGGGGTGAAATGGGGGTAATAGCCACCAGTAGGGGCAGGGTTAGAATGGGTAATATGTAATAAAGGGGGCACAAGGGGTACAGGAGAGGGGGTTAATGTATAACATGGAGGTGCATGGGGTACATAAAAAGGGGTGCGTGGGGTACAAAATAGGGGTGAAACAGGAGTAATAGCCACCAGTAGGGGCAGGATTAGAGTTGGTGATAGGGCAGGCATGTGGAATAATGGAAAGAGAAAGGTAGAGATAAAAATGATCATCTGTTATAAACTCCAAACTGGCAGAAATTACGGTTGTACGACACTTGCTCCTCCGACAACTGCTCCACGATACTTCCTACAATACCTGAAGTCCAAACTTCAACCTAACTCTTCACTTACCCTAAATGGTTACCCTACAATTTTGACAAAAATAAGCCCAGAGCAGGTTTTGCAGGAGCAAATGTCGGAACACTGAAATTAGATCTGCTACAAAATTCAAGCGTATCATTTATATATAAGGGATTTTTATAAAGTATTTCATAAGTATGTCATTAACAAGACAAGTTAGTTATGAGTTATCTGCTCTAAAAGAAAAAAAAAATCAATCATTTCCCCATTTAACTACTGCAATTGTTTTTGTCAGACACGTGTAAATGTAACTATTACAGAATTTTAAATAAATTTGTGTTTCCATAAGAATAAAGATATATTGAAGCTAGGCTACAAGCACAAACACCATTAAAAGCACTATACTACCGAACACACTAAATAAGAATACACCAAACTTACATTTTGGATTAAAAGATGTTTTACAACAACAACTGTCTTGTTATAAAAATAAAAACCTACATAAAAAAGCTCACCTGCAAGAATGATTGCCAAAAAAAAGCAAGAAAAAAAAAGCTGCCTTCTACTTTATAATTGTACATAATTATGTACAAATACTCCTATTTCATTGTGTTCACTATAGATCTATAAATCCATCTGATCATGCAAGGAAATCATAAAAGTTTTAGTTTTGCTAGTGCTCAAGTAGTATTTTCATTCTAGTTAGAGCCTTGATTTTATTTTGTTTCATACAACAGAAAATTAAATCAAATATTTTTTAAAGCAATTTTTAAATATTTTATTCATGCTATTTTCAAATTGCCATACATGTACTTACACGTGTATGAAACTGATGTTTACTAGTTTGTTTGTTTGTTTGTTTGTTTGTTTGTTTGTTTATTTGTTTGTTTACCTCAAGCCAATTGAGTACAGGACCGCAGTTGATCATATCTCCAGCGATCTGTGAGAACCGGGTCACGTAGTGGGTCAGCATCGTTTTGACAGCCTGGTACAAAAGAAAAAAAGTCAGAAAATGTAATCAATTCATTGTCGTGAAAATTGGCTACATTTTTGTAAGTGATGATCTTAAAAATGCAGAGAACTGGGTTTTCATGGGGAATTGACACCATTCTGGTATTAAACAACACTTCGACTGAGTAACATTCTTGCTTATACAGCACCTATTTCTCCCCTTCATATCTTCCTTCCTATAAAGTGCATAGAGACGCTATAAGCCAGTGATATGCCGATAAAAAGCACTGTATCGTTATTATAATTCATTATCATTATTAATATCATTATTAAGTATAAATAAAGAACAGCCATTTTGTGTTGTACATGGAGTATGGACATATCTCCTTGTCTTTGATTTTATATTCAATAAGACAAGGTAGATAAATCCAAATTCTCCAATATAAATAATGCCTGATCACATCTGAAACTAGTTAGGTCAAAATTTTATTGATTATGGTAATTACATTATGAATCAATTTCATTTGAAATTATTTTGTTTAGTTTTTCTACTAGGGTTGCCAGAAAAAAAGTAAACAATGATATGATACCATTTAATTACTTTTGCAGCTCTATCTAAATTTAGCAACCTGGTAATTTCACACTTAAAATGAAACTGAAATACGAGTGTAACCATCTTGTTGTTGATCGAAACACAGAACTGAGAAGGAGAAACAAGTGTCTACACAATACCTTCCATTTTTTAACGCAGCTTCTTTGTCTTCTCGGCAGGGAATTTATCTCTCAAACTACTACATAACGACCCAGAGGGAAATATCGTAGCAAAATACTCATCTCTAAATCTATAACACGTTTTCAAACTTTGCATTTTTGCTGTTTCTGAGGATTGAAATGGGTAATACAAATGTTGCAAAGTTGTTTTTGAGTTTCTGATCGTGTAACTCTAATATCAAATAAACATTTACTTTACTTGTACATGTATTAAAGAGAACTGTTGCTGAGCTAGCACCATGAGCTGCTCTTGATGGTGTGTGCACTCTATGAGTTTACACTATTATTATTATCATATTGTATCAATTCTCATTTCCCTCCAATGTTAAGTATTTGTACTCTATGTATACATGTAGATTCCCTAATGATGAAAAAGTCTATTGACCCCCTAACAAGGCCTGGCCATGTGGATGCAACCATTATAAAATATGGGGGTGTGCACCTCTCTGCCCGTGAGGGTCTCTCCTTTGGGTAATTCCACCAACTGGCTGAAGCGCCTGTCGTAGATGCATTTGTGTAGCTGCTTGTCGAGCACCCTGAAGTCTTCATAGCACCGCTTGAGAAGCCAGACTTTGCCCTGGCTCTGCATTTTGAGGGTGAACGGGCAATCCAGGAGATCGACTGCACCCCCGTTCTGCTCCACAATGGTACGGTCGTCCGACTCTTCATGCATGGATATCTATGTCGAGATAGACAGAAAAGAAAAGTTCCATTAAAAATTCAGGGGATTTCATTCTGACATATCATTGTACCTCTTTTTGTGGTAAATTTAAATTCACGTTAATTATCCGATGAAGAATAATTCCATAAATCCACGAGGTTTATTTCAGTCCATATTTGGCAAAATGTAATACTCTACTGACAGCAATGCTAAAACAGATGGTCATCGCTAACATCAAATGCATGAAGGAATTTATCCACTGTTTATTACAGCTGATCAAACGCTCACATTCGATCAAATTACGGCTTCGTGCCAGTTTTAAAAAAAGTAGCACAATACATATAAACCCAGTTTTGCAGCATTACTGTCAAATGCATATCAGTGTGACAGAATTGGAATAGGCAAAATCACATTACCATATCATTTGATCATATTTGGATTTGGGCTTGAATATAAATTTCCTACTTCCTCTTTTAGTTTTTATATCAATAATGAGGAAACCTACTCATTTTTCTAAAAAAGAAAAGAAAAGAAAAGAAAAAAAAAAAAAATCAGAAATGGAGACTGGGCTTCTCACTGATCTTTGCATCATAAAGAACCGCGAACCATTCGGAAGAGGTATCCACAGGATGTCACCTCTTCCGATTAATAACTTAACAATTTCTTCTACAGGTATTTTTAAAGGAGTAAATGGGTACAGAACATCATCAGGTTGTCCCATGAAGTGAACCCCATCTGTTGAGCAGAAGAATACCCAAATTCAATCCCATTTGCAAAGCCTATAAAGAAACCAAATATAATTTCCCGTCGGTGTAATGAATAAGGAAACTTAAAAGGCAAATGGGGGGTGAAATACATGTACTCATAAGGATGGTGGTTTTATCAAGACTAAACTTCACATGGGATTTTGACCAACCTGTACGGCTCCCAGCTCGACATGATCGTAGTGGAAATGTGCGCAGTCGTTGAGTTTGGGGAAGAGACTAGACCCAT
The DNA here is from genome assembly GCF_000002235.5 of Strongylocentrotus purpuratus. Taxonomy (NCBI): domain Eukaryota; kingdom Metazoa; phylum Echinodermata; class Echinoidea; order Camarodonta; family Strongylocentrotidae; genus Strongylocentrotus; species Strongylocentrotus purpuratus. The sequence continues at coordinate 37,372,856 of NW_022145594.1, forward strand.
CATGGCATCTGTAAACAACAAATCCAAAAAGAAAAAAAAGAAAAAAGGATGAGGAACATTTTAAGGACAGTATATATTACAGAATAGAAAATGTACTGTATTTTACAATACAAAATAAACAGAATTTTTCCTTTGGTCTATGACAGCAATGTTTTTGACAAACCACATTGATTGAATGAATGAATGAATGAATGCAAAGTTTGCAACAGAAGAGGGAGATGGGAAAGTGGGATCAGGTGAAAAGGAAAGAGATAGAGGCAGAGAATATGTGTATGAGAGAGACAGAGAAAGAAAGAGAGAGAGAGGGAGGGGGAGAGGGAGAGGGGGAGAGGGACAGAGGGACAGAGAGGGAGGGGGAGAGGGAGAGGGGGAGAGGGAGAGAGGGACAGAGAGGATGGGGAGAGGGAGGGAGAGAGAGAGAGAGAGAAGGGGAGAGGAGAGAGGGAGGGAGAAAGAGAGAGAGAGAGAGAGAGAGGGGGGCGGGGGACGGAGAGGGAACAGGAGAGGGGGGGGGGGGGGGAAGAGAGGGGCGGAGAGGAAACGGGAGAGGGAGAAGAAAAATAGAAGTTGTCAACAATCTGTTTAACGTCATTCCACTCTTTCCATAGCCAATCATTCACAAATTATCTTTCATAGTCAAAACATCAACATGTTTGGGGATGCTTTCATCATGTTGTTATCTCACACACAGTAGAGAGGCCACCATCCCAGTAGGCCTGTCTTCACTAGCTCGAGATTGCCATATATCCCGCTATTTCAACTATCTCGATCGCAAACTATCCAGCTAAATTGCGTCTTCATCAGCCCGAAGTTGCAATTTGCGGGATATTTGGTCGGGATTGTCATCCCAAGATATATTGGGATAGTTTGCAAAATATCCCGCTATTTGTCCGGTGCGTCTTCACCAGACCGAAGACTCACACTATGCGTGAATGCTGAGCAAAATATCTCAAGCTAATTTCTCAAGGTCAAGTTTCAAGTTTTGAGGTAGAATCTCGAGCTGATGAAGACGCGATTTGTAACTTTGGAATTTTTTCCCAAATCAGAATAGCGGGCTATTTGGCAATCTCGAGATGATGAAGACGCGCCCAGTGTCACGTCTGGGCCAAGTCAAGAAAGAAGAAAACATTTTGGTTGGTTTGAGCTTTACATGAACCGAAGAACAGGAAGGGGGCCTCTGGCATCATAATGGCTGTGTTCTTATGACAATTCAAAAACTTAAAGGGATCTAGTAACTTTGTTGGCATGTGCAGAAAGTGATGAATGGTTGGTATTACGTGTAGTTTTGTGATCTGATAAGTCCTCTGAGTGTTGTGAGAAAATGTCACGTTCAATGGATGTTACATAGCCAAGTAATGGGTGAAAATGCAATGTGATATTTGCTAACTCATTGCACTGACTTTATACAGGTACATACTGTAGTTTAACAATCAAGCGGATAGTTAAAAATCTGAACACTTAAATCATAAATATCTCTCTAAAGAAAGGGAAATTCGAAAAACCAAAACCTGTTCCACGCTTCTATACGTAATAAATATCAAAAAAAGTATGAGAGAACCATAAGATTTCTAATGAAGTTTTGTGGATTTGGACAATGTTACTAGATCCCTTCTAAGTCAAGCTCCCAGGTTTTAGACTTTGAGGTAATCATGAATAAACTTTGTGAAAGTTTATGCACATATAAATGTCAACAAAATGCATTTACAATATCCTAGTGATATGATAGAATGCCTACTTACGATGTCATCTTTTTGATCCGCACACTAGCTTGTCTTTTAAAGTTGTAGTCCTCATTGTCGTCTACAGCTAACGGCGTGAGTGGAACCTGCAAGAAATTACAAGAACATCAACATTAGCAGTTTGAATAATGTGGTAACTCTTTATCAAGAATTATTGAGGTGCACCAACACTTTTACTAGACCTACTGCTGGGAAATGTAGCAGTTTTAGTTTGAGTCGAGTTTGTTTCATGTCGAGATGACATTCAATGACCAAATCAATCTTTTCTTCCTTTACAGTAACTGAATTGTGCCACTTATTTCTTCGCTAACGTTTATTTTTTGTTGGTACAATAATCTTTGAAAAAACTAATTTAATCTAAATTTCACAAATGCAAAGTTTTCATATTTTATAAGCAGTTTGAAAAATGTGATATTTCTATATTGAAAATTATTAGGGTGTTACAATACTTTTACTAGACCTACTACAATGAAATGTATTAGTATTAGTTTTAATTGATTTTGTTCAATACAGCTTAACATTCAGTGACCAAATGGTACTTTTTCTTCCCTCAAAATAATTTCAAAGTGCCATCTATTTCTAAGCTTGAATTTGGCATGTATACAATTGTTGTTGTTGCTGGAATAATTTTTGGAAATACATGTAATATGCAATCTAATCTAAAGTTTAATAAATGCAAAGTTTTACATAACTCTTTTAATAGTTTAATAGCTGAGTTTGAAAAATATCTGAAGCATGAAAAACTTTTGCACAAATGTAACTTTTAGGCTCTGTAAAACTTACTGAGGCATTGTGTTATGTTCTTCATCTCCTTGTACAAGGGGCAACTAATCGATATGAAAGTACCCTTGACCCCCTTACACTAGCCCCCCTCCCCACAAAAATATGTATGCAAATGTGTGGATGTGCGTGTGTGTGTGTGGGGGATGGGGAGGGGGGAGGGGGGTTCATTTGAGGGACTTAAGTGTATCACACAGAGTTCATGATTCCTGTGACAGAGTCAAAAGACGGACTGTTAACTGATGACTTGTAACTTATGAGCAAGCAAGGGAAAGAGCTAGTATGCGAGACAGGAAACGTGTTAAATTATGACAGCTCTTTTGGGCCAGCTTGCGCGTATCATCACGGGGGTTTAGGAACCATGTTTATTCAATAACACGCCTCTATTTATAGAGACAGTGAGTAACGAGTATTATGTCTACCCGCGCATAGATTTAGACATAGACTTCACATCATGGTAATGCTGTGTAGAGCGGCAACAGAAATACATGAAAAATGTATTCATATTCGTTGAAAGATTGAAAATTGGTTCCTACTTTTTGATTTAGACTCACTACGCCATGCAGCAATGCCTCATAGAGCAGCATGATGACGGAGTACGTGTATGGAAAATGTATTCATATCTATTTAAAGATTGAAAAGTTGTTCCTACTTGTAATTTAGACTCATGACTTCAAGTAGAAATGCCACGTAGAACAACAGGAAAACGAGTACGTGCACATGGAAAATGTATTCATATTTACTCAAAGATTGAAAGTTGTGAATAGTTATACATGTAAAAGTAATTTAGACTCATACTACAGGCTGTACATGCAGTATTGCAATGTAATAGGGCAATAGGACTACAAAGCTTGTGTACGGTTAGTGCATTCATATTTATTGAATTATTGTAATTATTGATGCTACCTGTTTACTTCACCAACATCTAAAGAGGTAACAATAGATGATCATGAAATATTTATTCTCAGGGCACAATTAATACTGATGCAGGACCTACAGTATTCCATCATTATGTCGGTGTATCTCTGCCCTTTCTATTATTGGATACACCCCTTAACCCTGCCAACTAAACTAACCCCAGAATACTCTACCTGATCTATTAACGTATGGCTCAGGACATATTCGTTCATTGATCTGCCCTTTTCTAAATCTTATTGGATACACCCTCCTCACCAGAAATCCTCCTTGATCTCTATGCAGATCATCTCGTGTTACAGGTAGGCTATATATGAATGTGTTTACATCCGAATCCTGAAGCCGTAGCTATCGTTTAACGACAATTATTGCATTAGCGTTTGACCTACATCTATACCTCATGACGGTTCAACCCAAATTCTGTCTACTCACTTAAGCTGAATGAGTTTGTTAACCCTTAAAATACCACAAGCCCTGATTGTAAGTGATTTAATGCATGGTCTATTGGTATAAGTGAATAAAATGGTTACCTAACAACAGGCTTGGTTTTTATTTGACTTAAGGTAGGATATCCTATTAGAAATAATCTTGACTGTTCAGATTATCAACTCAATTCCAATTATAAGAGATAGTATTTTTAATTCCTCCCTAGAAAATTACGAATTTACAATGGGCATTTTTTTCAAACGTCTGGTAAGTATGACATTTGTTGAAAAAGTTGATGAAAAGTTTTTATGTACCTATAATGTACAGTAATCACTATTACCAGGTATTCCAATATCCATTTCGTTTGGAGTTGGAAAATGTTAAAATTCAAGCTAAGAATTTAATAAAATTTAAGGCTTAAAAGTGAAAAAAATTTGAGATGAAATTTTTGAGAGACCGCACCGCTATGTACATGTAATGAAAATTTATAAATACATATTTGCCTACTACTCTCCCTCTCTTTCTTTCCTCCCTCCCCCCCCCCCTCCCCTTAATCTGCCTGTCTGTCAGTCTGTCTTTTTCTCTTCATCTCTCTCTCTCTCTCTCTTCCTGTCTTTGGTATAATCAATTAACGCGGAACGTGTCTTTAAAACCTAGATTTACACCACCTGGAGATACCTCCACAATTTTCTATCCACCCACTCTTATAGGCCTGTCCTCATCAGCTCAAGTTTGCCAAATAACCCGCTATTTCCAGACTCAGAATACTATCCCGAAGCTCGAAATTGCGTCTTCACCAGACTGATACGCTCATCACAAACTAGCTCGGACGAGCGCAAATTAGCCCACTATTTCCCAAATAGCAGGATATTAAGGAAATAAGACCAAGATATCTCGGGATATTTTCTCGACCAAATATCCCGCTAATTGCAACTGCGGGCTGATGAGGACGAAAATTAGCTGGATAACTTGCGATCGGGATAGTTAAAATAGCGGGTTATTTGGCAAACTCAAGCTGATGAAGGCAGGCCTAATGAAGAGGAAAGTATCCCATCTATGAATCATATAGGAAATCCATGGTTTTAACTTGTTTTTCTCACTTGCTTTCACATCTTAATTTGTCGCGCATAACACAAAAACATGTATCTCCTGGCTTTCTACACGTGTGCTATAAATATCTCTGTTGACATGTTGTTTTGAAAAACTTTGTCTGGTTTTTTAATATTTCAGTTAAGAAATTTCTGAAATATTTTGATCCAATGCAGGTGGCAAGTATAGTAGCGGATATTCAGAGGAGTGAAAAGACATTATAATCCTCCTCCCTTGCTGTTTTATGAATGAAGAAAGAAGATTGTGCAGCTTGCCAAAAACAGCCCCTAATATCTGAATTTTGGGCTACGTGTATGCACGATATAAAGTCAATATAACACATTAAAGCCCCACTGCACTGCGTATAGCTACTCGCGCCCTCTGTATAGCAAACAATGCCTAAGTGGTGACCATTGGTCCCCCATGGTCCCCTTTTTCTTATGTTAATTGAGAGCTGATTTGATGAGATAACCACCTGTCAGTGACCATGCAGGGAGGTCTAATCCCTCCTGGCCAAAGTAGCGTAGACAGGCTTTAAGTATTGAAAATAACCGAATACAGAAATCTTGTGAAAATATACAAAAGGGGAAAAAGACGTTATGACAGTAACTTTTATTTTTTAACAAGTCTTTTGGAGAAATCAAGAAAAAGTATAAATGGAAAGGGATTTTTAGGCCTTTCTGTTTTATGAATGAGGGCTTGTTCAGAAATGACATGGAAATAGTCGCAAAAAAAAAAGAAAAAGAAGAAGATTTTATGTATGATGTAAATAGTATATTATGTAATAAGTAATAAACGTTGAATTGAATTGATAATAATATTCTATTCTTGTATAGCGCATATCACATTATGATCTAATGACTCTATGCGCTTCCAAAGGGCTTTGGATATAACAATTCAACGAATGAATTCTACCAGGTACCCACTTACTACACCCGAGTCGAGTGTGGCAAATGTAGATTAATATCTTGGCAAAGAACGGTGAGGTGTGGACCCGTACCATGTGGCTCACAGTCCAGAGACTTATCCCTTAGACCACAACACCCACTCTAATTGAATATCTTCCTTAGCGTAGATTAATTGCCCTGGTGTGATTTGAACCCCATACCTTGTGGTTCACAGTCCAGCGACTCCCCTAGACCACAACACCCACTCTAATTGAATCTCTACCGGTTGAATATCTACCTTAGTGTAGATTATTTGCCCTGGTGGGATTTGAACCCTGTACCTTGTGGTTCACAGTCCAGAGACTCTCCTAGACCACAACACCAACTCTTATTAAATATTTACCTTAGTGTAGAGTTGACTAGACCTGCCTTCTGATTTGATAGAACCAGACAGTCTCTCGCAAGAGGCATCTGTTTCAGAATACTTGCGTAGTCGTTTCCCCCTAGATACAAAAAAGACAAGAGAGCAAGGGAGAGAGAGAGAGAGAATATATTTAATAACTTCTGCATATTTTGTGTCATGTACACACAACAGTCTAAAATAAAATGAATGAGTAAAAGAAAGACTTTTAAAATAAATTATGTGAATTTGATACATGTATCTCTAGATTGTCTTTGTCACAAAAATCTGCAACACTGGTTTACATCTGGTTGGGATATACATGTAGGTGAGGGCGGTCTGTGTAATACAGTTATTTGGTTAACTTTGCCCAACCAAGGCCTGGCAGCACAGCCGGCTGGCCACAGTGTTCATGTATTTTTGTGTGATTTGCGATTAATTTATTATTTTCATTTCTGTATTTTCATATCATGTGTTTTCTGCCAAATAAAATAATAAAACCAAATTAAAAAAATATATAAAACGTTTATTTATGTAATTTTCTGAATATTTCTTATTCTGAATGTGTCAACATTAAGAAAAAAAGTTTCATCATCACATACTTTATAATATCAAATCAAAATCTTTCATTTGCGTGTAAAGATCTGTACAGCCAGCTGTTTGATCGCTCAAAAACAAGACGAGGCTACTTCAAGGTTTGTATTAAGGGATAGAAGAATGCCTAGAGGTGAAGAGAGCGATCAAGTTAATCTAGTGAATGATAGGACTTTGATTGAACATGTACCTCCCTCGACTAATTAGTCATGCTTCCTTAATATGTCCTCCCATATAATACAAGTATGGCATGGATCTGTATTTAAGGCACATGTTTGGGCAATAGAGTGTAGCAACGTAACTATGTAAGGATTCCAAGAATTAAGAAACAGTGATCAATGAGAGAGAGAGAGAGAGAGAGAGAGAGAGAGAGGAAGATATCAATATAGATGTAACAAAAAGAAAAGAGAGACGGTACTGTATAAAGACAGACAAGGAATGAGAGCGGAAGAAATGATTTTTAGTCAAATAGAACGATTGATCTACATGTACATCCATTCATTGAGAGATCGATATTGAGAGAGAGAGAGAGAGAGAGAGAGAATGCTTAAGTGACAAAGTGAGAAAGATATCATACTCCAATGGCACATCAATAAAGATCAAGAAGACAAACACAATAATTAAAAGAACTAAGTAGGGGAATCTGATAGGAATCTATCTTGATATAAAATATAAAGGAAGGGACATTTAATACGGAAATCAGAAGAAATATTTTTTTTTAAAGCAAACAGTTACCGGTACAAACAAAAACAGAACATACAAATGAAGATGTGCTGATAGAAAAGAGGAAAATTAGTGTGATGTGAGAATTGTTTTATCATATTAAGTTGCATCGAAAAAAGAAAAAAAAAAGTTAATACGGTAGATAGTTGTCAATGGGGCTTTTGCATGCATCAATCTAAACTCAAGTCACTATTAAACTAGTACACATACTTTAATGATATATGTACCTAAAATAGATTTGGATATTTTGTCATGATGGAACAATGGAAAGTGTAATACAATGGGATGATTAAACATCAAGGCCTTTTTTACCTAGCCTTGTGTTTCCCATTATGCAATGGCTTGGCACAAAAATATTTAATATTGAGGGCCAGAAGGTGCGATATATTTTTAACACAGAATTATCACCTTTTGGTTCTCAACAGATGATATGCTGAGCTGACAGAATATATTACTCAAATATTATACAATTTAATAATAATAATGATAATGATAATAATGATGATAATAATGATAATAATAGTGATAATAAAAATAATAACAATCACAACAACAACATTTAACATAGTGCTAAATATTAATGTTTCTAAGCACTGTTAACCCAGCATCATATATTTATCAAGCCTGAAGATTGAGTATTTGAAGAGTATATGCACAGAAAGAAGGCATTTTATTATTGTGAGCAGAAGAGATATCATGTACAGAAGTAGGAAAGGAATATAAAATCTGTATCATCAATTGGGATCAAATATCTTTGCATTTATAAATTTGACAAGGCTGTCTTGTTGCCTTTAATGGATTGGTAATCAGTTATCAGGACACAAGAAGAGTACATGAAATGTAAGATGCACCAAACAAGATTCTATTGTAAACACAGTATTAAACTGTAGTTTAAAAAATTGTTAGTTAGATGGATATTGTCCCAAATAAGGCAAACAATAAAGGAGGCGGTCGAGGGACAGTGATTGAGATGGCAGTGTGTTAAAACCTTTGGAAATGAAACAATCACTGAAACAAAATAAACATATTAGAGATAAACTGTCACATGAAAGGACACAAGATGACAATTTTCTATTTCATTGTCCGTGAAAGGGAGAGAGAGAGAGAAAAGGGGGAGAGAGAGAGAGAGAGAGTTGGAGAGAAAGAAGGGGCAGAGGGTTCGCGGACAGGGATTGAAAAGGTGATTTATTGAAACTTTTAACATGAAACCACTACTGAAACTCTGAAAGTTTTAAAAAACTAAAGAAAATGGAACAAATTACTGTCACACGGTGAAAGGATATCACCTGACTAGATTCTATCCTCTTGACCATGACCCTACGCAATCCCTAGCTCAATAACAGCTGGATATGCTTTGCATCTGATACAATTTCTGCCAGATTTTAGCACAGAGAGACAGTGATTTTCACACACTGTAGTACTGTACTAAAACAATTCAGAAAGTTTGATTTTCCCTCAAGAAATTTTTCAATCATACATGAACACGCACCTTAAATATTTCTTGTATATTTCTATGCATTCCCTGTATGGATAAACAATCTATTCCATCATTAATAACTAAAGGAATGACAATTTATGAACAGAGCAAATTGGAGAGGAGCTTGCATGATACGTTACAATGTTGCCTATTTGTGTCTCACTAATGACAACTTCAACAATTCATAACTTTCCTCTATCTATTCAGATTTTGATCAAACTTTCACTAATCTGTTTCTCTTGTTTCTCTGCTTTTATTAAAACCAACTTAATATCAGGGAGGACTCCCCCTTTAAAGGGATCTAATTTTCCAAATGAAATCTCTGCATTGTTAGAATATTTAATCATTGCCACACACTACAAAACAACAGTAAAATGATTAATAAAAATAGAGCATTTGGGAGAGGAATATTTTGAAAGGAGGTTAAAACAGAAGTTAAACTTCCAATTTATTATTACATTCAGTGACATACTTCACAGTTTTTGTTAATGAGTGAATACATCAGTTGGTTTTACAAAGGTCTCTCAGTACAGGTAAATGTAACATCATACATGCAGACATCAATTCAGGATTATTTAAAAGTATTAAATAATAAAGATATGATTTAAAAACAGAATTTATCTATCATAATAATTTCAGTTACCTTAATGCTGCCAATGATGCCACAGAACTGGATAGAAAGGGAAGAAAAAATGAAAGAGAAAGAAAATAGTTATTAAAAATGTATTTCATACATTGAGATTCTCTCTAGTATAACCTACAAATGTAAAAATAGATAGAATATGATAACTTTGTGAAACCACATTCAAACTGAAAAAGAAATTGTTTAGTTTCAAATTACCAAGAATCTCCATGCAATACTCCCCATTGCGACAGGGATCTTTCTTAGGAAGACCATTCAAAAGAAGCTCCTATTCAGGATGTGTGGAGACCTACATTGTAGCGATGAATGATTTTGTCAATAGTAAAATTGATGTAAAAATAGATAGAATATGATCACTTTGTGAAACCACATTCAAACTGAAAAAGAGAATAGTAAAATTGATGTAAAATAGATAGAATATGATCACTTTGTGAAACCACATTCAAACTGAAAAAGAAATTGTTTAGTTTCAAATTACCAAGAATCTCCATGCTATACTCCCCATTGCGACAGGGATCTTTCTTAGGAAGACCATTCAAAAGAAGCTCCTATTCAGGATGTGTGGAGACCTACATTGTAGCGATGAATGATTTTGTCAATAGTAAAATTGAGAGTACTTCTTCATTTATTGAACCATGATTGAACATCACCTCCATGCTATACGCCCCATTGCGACAAGGATCTTCACAACATCCATACAAATCTCTATACGGAATGTGTATATACTATCCAACCATAAATAGTGATTGAATAAATAAATAGATCTGCATTTACTCTTTCATCATTGAATAGAAAATGCAGCTTTATTTATTTATTCAATCACCATTTATTGTTTGGAGGATACAAATTCTGTAGAGAGCATTTTCTATTCAATAATGAAAGACTAAATGCTTTAATAGAGTATATCACAATACAATGGGTACATTTCTTAAGTAAGTTACGATTAGTGTTTGAATATACCTGTACTTCAAGAGGTGTATCATGATGGAAAGGTTGCTGCTTCATGTCTTTTTTTGCATCACATTATGGCAAGTGACAAAAATATTTAGATTTTCTTTCAACAGGTTTTGTTTTTCCCTATAATCACAAGTCAAAATAAAGGGGGGCAATGTTAAATGTAACAATAGCAATATCTTATGTTCCTTCAAGAATATTGAAAATGCACAAAATCAATTTCCCTGTTTACTCTTTCAACTATTGTCCATATCGTGTGCCAAACATAGTAAAAAGCATGCTGCAAAACTAATGCAAAAAAGGAAGAAATTTCTAGTCTTTTGATCTCAGCTTTCTCAAAATAGGCTGATATCAAGCAATGTATTTGCCAAAGGTCCTTGAATGGGACCCATAAGAGCCTGAGACATTTCAACATGGGAAATTTGAATTGCCAAGATGCCGCTACAAATTTAGAATACTGATTATATGCTGCAACAGTATTTTTCCAAGTAATAATAACATAATTCTATCCAAGTCTCTTTAGGCATTGCCAATTTGCCGCTCAGCAAAGTCATTGCTATTTTTTACGTCACGGGTAAGGAATCCTAAATTAAGAAGTTATTTTTGAATCAGAGGGAAATATGAACATCAATGCTATATATTCCTCCTCATATTTCATGAAAATGTGGTCTAATGTTTATAATGGCTTACTTTTTCATTCCTGCATATATTGAGGGTTCAGTGACACAAAGACGTAAGTCTGTATTTTGCCAAAATTAGTATTTGATATCAAAATGTTCAGGAAAATGTGGGCTTTCCAGGAAACACAAAGACCTAACTTCATCCAACACCCCATTGAAGTCAATGGCTAGAAAAACAATGACTTACCGGTAACTCCTTAAGGCCCAAGTGGACCTCTATCTTTAAACCAATTTGTCTCAAAATGGAGTTACGTCTTTGTGTCACTGACCCCTCAATACTGTATGTATCTACTTGACATTTGATTACTGTTGGAGGGGTAGGGTGAGGCCTGAGGGTACATGCACTCATGTCTTGTCATCTTTTAATGTTAATAAGTTTTGCCACATGACGTGTGATGATACACTTGATGTCTTGCACACAGTCAATAAGATACTACTAAATTTGTTTTAAAAAATTGTGATCTAGCAGTAATCCCATCAAGTTGGTATACACTGTATGTCACATCTAAAACATTAAAAAGGTAAAAATATCTGTTTATTATTGTGTGAATCTGAACCGAAAAACTATGAGTGAGTTGGCTTGCAGCCTGTCACACTTTTCTTTATAAAATACAAAAGGGACCATTTTTCTTAGTAGAACAGTTTACTGACATAATTAAATTTTAAGCATACTTTTTAAGCAAAGGTTGCTCTTGACAATTTGAAAGCTTGCATGAGGCTTGTCCAACATACCTCGTCGCTAGGTCCCCGTGAAAGAAGCATCCATATTATGGATATAGACCAGTTTACTAACATATTCAAATTTGAATATGTTAATAAACTGGTCTATTCCTACTTTCTCATCAATAAACATTCATCTTCTTGAGCTAGTTTCATGTTTTATATTCACAATCAATCATTTTACTGTGACTTTCAATCCATATCGACCCACAGATAAAACTGCGAAATGAAAATTGAACATTTCATCTCTTTATACTCAGGGGGCACTTTGCACGAGTCACACATCATCACAAGTTCTGGCTCCGCCCTGCATCGAGGGTCTGGTTACTGCATGCCCCCTCACTGCCCTTAGCAGCTGCGTGAAAACGGTTCCCAATGAAGGGATCACTGGTGCCTCCATACTAGTTAAAGCATGAGATAAGGGCCTGTATTCTATTGATTGATTCAATTCAATGTTATAGAGGAAGCTTGAATCTGAGGTGGTGATATAAGAGGCATTTCCTCCCACCACAATACTGACTGATTTCTTGAAAGCTGCAAATTGAAACATGCAAATGTATTGCTATTGCCCATTAAAAAAAAACACCACATACATGTAACATCGACAACAACAGTTGCCAGAGGTAAATATGCATCAATATGATAAATTTATAAAAAGAATATACATGTAATATACAGTTTTCTAAGTTTGTTTTGTATCCACTTCACATGGCAGTACTAAATACAATGCATGACAAGGAATATTTATCAAAAAAGATAGAATAAAAAAAAAAAAAATAAAGGAATACAAAATAAATGTGGAAAAAATGTACCCCTTTTGCCAGCAGATAATGGTCGAAGGTGAATTTATTGGCCTGATTTATGCTATTACATGCCAAAGTTTATATCAAAGCAGACAGTCTCATCAACCATCAACCAAATGTTAATGTCAAATTTATGCATTTTGCCAACACTGATGATGTGGCAAATAGTGAGGTTTTTGTGACTCTCTGTATGTCTAAACACTTGAAAAGTATGTAAAAACCGTATGAAAATGTAAATTTACAACAACCAAAAAGAAGTCATATTGTCAATAGGTGAATAGTCAATTACTTTTCTTGATATTTCCATATCATGGGAAGAAACTTTAAACTGAGGTTTTTTTCAACTGGAAATTAATGCAGTCTAGATTATTTTAACTTACCCAATATATCTTTTTGAATAGTAGTATCTCCTTTTAACAATCGCTCTCTTCTGCACAAATTTAGTAGTAGGCGCCATTTCAATAATTTAACATCAACAGTACACTAACAGGATCTATACAAGTTTTTTAGTCACCACTGGTAGTGGTACACAATACAGCTTAGATCCTGTTGCTTGAAACTGTTATTAATCTATGAAAATATGGTTGATTCTAATGTGCTGAAGACGACAATGTACTTCAATGAGAAAACACCAGCACTACAGTGAGGTTCAAGCTGCAATGCAGCATCGTAATTTTCACTTGAACTCATAAGTTAATGATCCACAAATTGACACCACAAATTGTTAACAGTTGATTGCTGTAAACAGTCTCTTCAATAAAGTACAAGTGATAAAAAGAGGTCGGTGGAACAATGCTTAGACCATCAAAAGGGCAATGTTTGCATATCTTAATAGAATGTTTGGTCTAATTAATGACTGATTTATCCTTTGAGCAGCACTGATTAGGTAACCTGGAGAATAAGACATCAATGATGGTGGTGATTGTGGTGATGTCTTCAGTGATGCAGATGTAAATCTATGTAGCTTGAAGACTACTAATCTGGTACGAGCATGCTCGATAAGGTTCAAGCCCTCTTTTCAAGTAAATCTGTTTGCCATATATCACAAGTTCATAAATCCACAAATTTGTACTATACGTCTGTTTATGTTTGTACCTTAAATTTAGCAAAATTGATCAATACAAAAGTTGATTGAACAATGCTAACACGATTTCAACAGGACTGTCAGTATGTCTCAAGAATTGCAGGGTCAGATCATAGATCCAAGGCATTTTCATTGATTAAAACAAATCAACGTCATTATAATCCAGGATGAATAATTTGGGATGTTTGAAGAACAGCCAAGAACACTTCCTGACCTTTATAAAATAAATATACTTGAAGTTCTCCTTGAAATGGTTATGCATCCAGTGACTTCATGTATCCCAAGGAAATATTGATCTCCCAAATTCCTGAAAATGATATCCTGATTGTATATGACTTCATTTGGCAATGAAGGTTTGCAAAATGCGATTCTAAACCCTGCGTACTTGGCCAGCCCTGCTGATATCTTAGAAATCCATAAATAGTTTCATGTTCACCTTGAGTAATATCAAGCAGAAGGAAAAAATGAATGCTGTGAATATTTTTGGCTCAAAATCACTAAAAAGGGGTTCCATGAAATTATGTTTCAAGAAAAGAAAGTTCAAGTGCGTATGATCATGATGTCTTTGAACAAATGTGATTTCGTTTGTCTTCGTTTATCAGATCCTTTTCGTCCATAAATAGCAACAGGCGATCCATGCACACATGCTGTGAAGATGTGTAAAGCGATGTCTTGGACAAATCTTGAAAGGGTTCTCTTATGCCTATGAAACAATACTAGCCTCAGACTAGTTATACTCAATTTCAACAAATGGAAACAGGCAACAGCAATGATGTTTGGGGGAGGCCTTCACCAAAACGTTTCATACAGATTTCTTCACAATATTTATTTCATGATTTTCTTTTGTTGTTGTCAGTCCTTGAGCGATGTGTCATCACGTACGTCAATGCATCCTAGAAACAAGCTTAATCATAATTTCAGGAACAAATTTTTGAAGAGGGACAAATAATGTAAAGTATGTGAAATCCAATGGAGTCTATTGAAGAAAATAATCAATGCACAGATTTCCAATAAATACACATGCCACAAGAAAAGAACACCAGACAAAGTTTCTTCCAGAAAGTCACTTAAGTTCAGAAGTTTCAAATGAAATAATCACTAGTCACTTCTGGGTTAATTATAGCCTTTCCTAACACATTCTCAACCAATGCAATATCTCTGAAGTCTGAAGTCATCGCTGCTCCTGTAACAATAAGTCAAAAGTTTCAAATGAAATAATCACAAGTCACTCCTAGGTTGTAGCCATTCTTAACACATTCTCCACTAATACAATATCTCTGAAGTCATCTCCGTTCCTGTAACAATAAGATGTCTTCACCAAGGCAAATGATCAAAAGATTCTTTTAGAAAGTCACTGAAGTTCAGAAGTTTCAAATGAAATATTCACTAGTCACTCCTGGGTTGTAGCCATTCCAAACACATTCTCAACTAATGTAATATCTCTGAAGTCATCTCCGTTCCTGTAACAATAAGATGTCTTCATCAAGGAAAATGATTAAAGATCACTGCTTCGTACCCTGGTCCTTGAAGCGCGCGCGTTCCAGGACTACAAGGAGTGAGGGATTAGTGAAGAGTCTCCCACACAAAACAAGCAGATTCCTCAAGGAGGACTTCCCTTAATCCCTCCAAATAGCTGTACAAATCTACCACCCAACTGCCATCTTCATATCAATGAGCTTTCTTATTAGAGGAGCATCATGGATTTAATTCGACACCCTATTTTTCTCTCTTTTTTCTAACTTTCCTCTGGCTTTGCTAGGAAGCTAGCATGTCACGTGGGAGGGCAATCACTGACAGACATAAAGCCGGGATGGGGGTTAGGGAGGGGGAGGATCACTGCCAATAGGGCGAGTTCTGCGCCCGCTATCTGTCTCCAACAGATTAACGAGGCGGTAATGAAATACGGGAGATATTTGCCATCAAGTCCCAATTCCCTAATTCGTTCCTGGCACGAATTTGTGAAGGGTTAATTTGAATGGATCTATTTAAGCTGTAAGACTGAGGATATTGTAAACAACCGATTCAAAGCTGGAGCAATTTGATTGGTGTGCCGAGACCAAGCAGGGCATTTACTTTTACACTCTTACATCAGGTTAACCCACTTATGGCTCTCAGCAGAGAAAATCATCTGTTTTTGAGTGAGAAGGTATTAACTATATATAACTCAACAGAGGATTCATTTAATGCCCTTCTTGCCACAAACAGACAACATACATGTATGGCAGTAATTGTTATCTATCAAATATAACCCGATCCATATATATATGTTACCATTTTACTAGTTATAATATCATCTGTTGAGAGTCAGAAGGGCAATAACTCTATATTACAGTCTATGAGTTAATCCCCTCCAGGCTCCAAATAGACAATATAATTTTATTTAGTCTGAGAATTAAAGGCCTGCTGGCCTTTGTTATTCCCACCACATTATGAGTAGTACATGTTTCTTTTGAATTTTTATACATGTTGATTGTATTTCTTAAATTTGTTATAACCAAATGTGCTGATAAACTTGAATTGAATATTCCATCCATACACGCTCTTCTTCAAGGCAATTGAAAAATTAAGTAAACGCAAATGCTCATGTTATAACAATCACTCTATGTGTATCGTATGTGCCCTTCAACTTCCTATTTCCTGGGAGGCCTTGTTTTATAACCTTCTATATTTAAACGATGAGGCTCATACATGTAATTATATATGTAAAAATGCTGTGAGTCATTTAAAGACTACCTTATACGCTGGAAATAAAAGATACAATGTTTGCCAAATTTGTCTAAAAAGAATTTCTTTAAGAAAACTCTCTTACAAGCAAACAATAATAACAAGTTATCGAATTGGCTTCAAGGAAAAATAATTTGGGCCATGGTGAAAGGGAGTGGGGGTGGGGTCACAGCTTCATGGGGCATGTGCCTTCTGTGCCCCCTCCCCCAGGCCTCCACCCATCACTCTTATCTCCAAGACTGTTAAGACTTAACACAGGTACATAATAATAATAGTGGGTTCTTGAATAGCGCTCATGTCTGTCACACTTGATACTCCAGTGGATTCAATGTTTAATACCCAGCTTTAGCATGGCTGCTATTACAACACTCTAGCATATCAAGGTACTATTTAAATTCCTACTGGCACCCTTGACTTCACCTGGGTGGAGAGCGGCAAATGTATATTACTGTCTTGCCATAGGATGGCCATACAATAGGACTGTCCTCATCAGCTCGAGATTGCCAAATAGCCCACTATTTCTGATTTGGGAAATAATCCTGAAGTTACAAATCACGTCTTAATCAGCTCGAGACTTGACCTCAAAACTTGAAACTGGTTGAAATTTTGCTCAGCCTTCGCGCATAGTGCACCCGCCAAATAGCGGGATACTTTGCAAACTAGCCCAAGATATCTTGGGATGATTATCTCAACCAAATATCCTGCTAATTGCAACTTCTGGCTAATGAAGACGCAAATTAACTGGATAATTTGTGATCGGGATTGTTCAAAAAACGGGATATATTTGGCAATCTGGAGCTGATGAAGACAGGCCAACTGTCTTGCCATAGGATGACTACACTTCGTTACTCACCCAGGTGCACCACTCCATGACATACACCTCTGTCTCTCCATCTCACCAATCTTCTTCAACATAGACCGCTGCGCCATCGTTAACCCTTCAAGTCTCAAATCTTACTACATGTACAGCAAGTGAAAGGTGTTTGGCATAATAGACAGATCTGCAATTGCATCAGAAGACCCGCAATGATCCTGCATATTTCTCAGCAATTATTTGTAGTCTACGCTTGGCGGCTGTCTATTCCAATTGTAATTTCCAGCTATCTCTAAACAAAAGTCGAGTTTGAAGCCCTAAAATCTGCATAAATCTTGTCTGCGTAACAGATATAGAACATCCTGCATGTAGATTCTCCCTGCCAATCTCTGTTATGGCGCCACTTAAAATATTCACTGCCAAGATATGAACACCTTCAACTTATTCTTCCAAAATGATCACCAATTTGTCTTTCTTCAGTGATCTATATTAAAAACAAAGAGCAGAAAATGCTCCACAACTTAAAATCCTTGACAGCGTATCAACGTTGATCATTCACTCTGACGATTCATGTGGTGATCCAACAACATGAGTTGTATAGTTGGTGCCAAAATGTTGATGTCTCTGATTAAGTCTTCCGATTGATCCCAGAGTTTGAATCTTGTGCATAAAAAAATGTTGTCAAATGTCTAAAATAGGAAGACAAGCGACACTTGTGTCCTTGAACCCTGATACCTGGTTCCAGTCTGATAAAAAGTGGGAACTTTGATCTTCACTTCCTTCTTAAGGTTCCAAAATAGATCGCAAAATGTCTACTGCCTTAAACAAGCTATACAGCTTTCACAGATGATGAATTAATTCCAACGATTTTTAGAATCCTGAATTGGTGTTACCTAATCATTCCAGCAGCGACTGTCTAATAATCTGGAATACCCATGACCATTCTAGTGGTAATGAAGATTGGATTTTACGCTGTGATGCAATAATTGTATTCATAGGTTGTCACTTGATTACCCCGTACATGGGGGCACCCAATCGGGTATTATTGGTAATCTCTATTAGGGCTTTATCAGAGAAGGCATTTAATGGAAGAAAATGTATGCAGATTGGGATGATGTCCAATTATACAGTCCGAATCAAACACTAATGGGACTCCAAACAAGTTTATTACACACTGCAGGTACCAACCAGTACACATGTTCCTTGACAATACAGATCCAAGAACTGTTGAAGAAACAGGTTTCTTGAAAATTAATAATCCATGGTATTCCAAACATCTAGACAAAATACACAATTTGTAGTCAATATCTACGGTGTATTCTAGCCTCAACCTCTTTGTTGCCGCTGATGAGTTTCTTTTGATCTCAAAAGCGAAGCATATTGCTTGGTGTAGGATCTAAAGCTTGTTTCTATTCAGTGTATGAAGTCCCATCTCCACTTGTTGGTGTCCTACTTTTGAATCTTTGAGGCCAAGTTTTGTTGAGGGAGCAGCATCTTCAGTACTTTCCGCTCCTGGAGGTTGTGGAATAGAACTCAACACAATGATTTCTGGAGTTACAAGTGCACGTACTGTCCGTACCCTCCTTTTTCACAACAGTTCTCCGTGATGGTATCAATGTCAAAACACTCATCATTTATCATGTCAATATTTGCGCAATACACCGCCTCATCTCAGCAACAATAAAGGTTTCAATGTCAATCGCTCAATCTCAATACCAGTGTCCTTTGCGCTAGATGTGTACACAAAACACATTAAGCCAACAGCTGGTGATTAATGTATTAATCCTTTAGATAATTACTTTATGACCAGAGCATTTGCAAGCATGCAATTCACAAGCAAAGAAGGACTTTCAAAAGTCCCAGTGGTTGTTGTGATGACATTTTCATGAAAGAAAGTCACTAATACAGGATAGTTAATTAGCCAGTGGTATAGTTTAGAAGACTATAAAGCTGACCAAATTAAGACCCAGTTGTGTCGATAAGATCAAAATCATTGGTTTCACAGCATAATTAAGTGTATCCTCATAATTAGTTTTATTTAGATGAATACTCTCAACTCCTTGTTTCGATTAACTTGAGAAATACAGATAGCTTGAATGAGGAATGGCCAGGAACACAGTATTTCCAAGTCGATCCTTGACCATGCATGTCTCTACAGTATATGCTCCTTGCGTTGAAGCCACTGCAAAAGGGCTGGGCTGAAATTACCGCGAATCATGTGAGCTGGAAATATCAGCTATCGGAGAAAAGCATGCTGCAATAACATCTCGACTCGATGACATCCTCTCTCGGCAAAACAGTTGATTCTAGACATGATCAAGAATTTGGCGAAACCTTTCCAAAGTTCATCAAGGCTTCGGTGACTCAAACCAAACCTGGTGAAAGCTTGTTCTCTCAAACCCATCTACAGTTTCTCTCAACTATCCTACAGTGTCGGTGACCAAGAGTCAGATCTATGATCCTGCATAGAAACTATTCAGGATATGTCTGAAGTCCTCACGTACGAGGGGTTCACGTATGATATCAAACTTAACTTGATTTATCCATCGCTTGCCGGATATCCCTGCCACAAAAATTTCCTCAGCTGAAACCTAGTCCTAGGAAACAGAGTCAAAATACAAACATGTTTGTAGGTGAATGAAGGATGCTGGGCTATAGATGGAGAGTTATTTTTTCCCTTTCAGAGCTGTTTAAGACGAATTAGCCTCATTGCTGGGAGAACATAAGAAGTAGGTGGATCAGATACAGTTTCATTAAAAAATTCAAGTTGTCCAGGCTGGTTAATGCTGCAATTTTGTTCTTGGCATCCTTTTTCCTGCATCCAGATGTGATCCCAGTGCGTTGATGTTTCCACTTTTAGGAGACCTCCAGGAAACGATCAATGACCGTGGTCTAGATGATAGCCTTTAGCATCCATCGTTTATTAAAAGAAGAAATCAAAGTCGACTGCACAGAAGAAGGTTCAGCGTATCGTGTGTCGCATTACCATCTCATCATTTGCTTTTGAAAGGGAGAACTATCAACTGGTATCGATCAAGATTAGTTGTGAGTGTTAGAATTTATGAGCCACTTGAAAACGATTCCCTGCTGTTCATCAACTCATGCTTCCCACAAAACTCATTAATTCTAAAGCATGATCATTCCCTACAGGCACGACATCTATAGCATCTATGAGTAGTAAACAACTGACAATTTCGAAGAGACGCAATTCATGTTTCCTCGTATTTTAACCGTCACCAATCCACAAACATGGCTTGTTCTGCAAATTGAATAATCCCTTATATCCACAAATACATGCTATGAGGTTGGGACCCACTGCACAGAGACACCTCAAACTTGACTCGTCGAAAGGCAGGAAGCGCAATCACATGTATTCCAACCACCAGGATATCATTTAATATGCATATCGCCGATCAGGGGATCTCATGCGGTGGTTGGAGTACAGCGGAGGCCATCAAGCTAGCCCCTACATGTGTCCACCCTACTGGGTTTTAGGAGTGCTGGGTTCATAGGATCATAGTGCTCAGCATTATGAGTTTTCCAGCCTTCGCTTGACATTGGGCGATCTAGTTTCGTATTTCAGTCACTGAATTAAAATATTCTCAGTATTTCAGTTCAAATGCTTTTATTTCTCATGCGAAACATAATACAATGAATAATTATATTACTAAAAAATATACAATGAAACAACAAATTTAATAGAAATAGCTTAAGAAAAGAGGAAAATAACTAGAAGCAGAGCTTGTTCAAATATCAAACAAAAAAATAAAGCAAAATCATCATAGTGATGATCAAAACAAATATGAAAATCTATATTTTATGAAAAATGTTCTTTTCTAATAATATGCAAGTTTTAATAGCTTGTACCACTTTTACAACAAACTTTACTAGTCTGTTGCAATCAGACACTTAACAAGCACAAGGTACGATAATACGCCAACGGCGGACTGTACTATACTGGAAGAAGAAGAAGAAGAATCAAGGTTTACTACATGAACTGTCAGTAAATGTTTTTTAAATTTTTTATTTAAGGTCCATTTTCATTCAAAGTTGTTTTGTGCCCTGTTTAGGGTAGCAAATTAATGACCTCAGCGCAATCACCTTTCATCAATGCTTCACTTAATACCAGCTCCCCGTCCCTTGGAGTGCTGTCTAACAATTGATGAATATCTTATTTTGAAATATTGCCACTTGACTGCCGATCCAACGTTTCATGATTTACGAAGCATAGGGTCTGCCAAAGTAGACTATCAATAGTGGATAAGACTGGATAGACCGGGTGTAGGGTCATACCAGTCACATGTCATTTACATTGAACTTGAACTTCAAGGTGTGACCACTATAGTCTAGACTTTGAAACACATGTTCAAAAGTTTGAAATAAAAAATGTAGGAATATATGGTCATGGTTAGCAGAGGATCACTTTCTAAGGGGGATATGAAAATGTGTGTGTGTGTGTGTGTGTGTGTGTGAGTGTGTGAGAGGGGGGGGGGGGAGCTCTACACAGCAACATGTATCCCAAACCTTCAGTTTTATTGTGCAGTTTAACATCAACTTCCTGTTTCACAGAAGCAACATGTACATGGAGATGAAATGCAGTGTAATATAGTTTCACATGCGAATTAATATTGATCATAATACAATTATGCACTTGAACTTTCATCCAGCCAATACACATATTCATCATGCAATGAAACGTCATCTAAAACGCTGGTTGGTATATACATGTACATGTAAGAGCCTCTTGCCCTGTTTGCACAAAAAGGAATTTATGCGAAATTTGTATAAAGAAATATTGCATAAAGAATCATTGTATAGTGAAAGAGGTGTACACATAGTACATAAAAAAAGTCTTACAAAGAAACAGAACAAGAGTTTAGTTGTGTAAAAAATTGGCCTCTATATATTGCTGGCCAATTATTAGTGAGCACTCAAGATCCAAGTAATTCCTGCCCAGTTATACGGTTTTCGTATTAGATACATCATTCACAATACAAGTGGAGCCAGATTCTTTACCAAATATATTGTTTGAAATGAAGCTCAACCTCCATTTCGCCATACATTTAATGGTACAACGTTACATTGTATGGTGTTCAGACTACAACAAATTTACTTAGTGTATGAACATGCACATGTACGTAAATCTATACCATTCTCATATTGCTATACAATGAATTTTGCTTGTCTGAATGAGTTAAACTGATGTAAACACAATTTTGATGGACAATGACACAACATCTCGCTCTGTAGATCTTGGCAAGGCTGTCCTAGCATGGCCCTAATCTACGAGATCATCTCGATGGCAATGCACTTCTCAAAAAGGAAATATTACGCTTTCTAAATTCTATTTTTGTTTTACTTTGAGTCAGTAGTGTTATCACAACAAAGCAAAGGGACACATCAATCAGACACAAATGATGTACATGTACATAGTAAAATGGTAGGGAATACACCAGGCTACAAAACTTTCTCATTTCAATCTCTTGAAAATAAGGAGGAGAAAGTTCCATGTTATTTTTCTTTTTCCCATAAACTTTAAAAAAGTTATTGAGTCAATATATAATTTTGGGTATAATAATGTACATACATGGTTAACAACTGAATTATTCATTTTTTAGGGTGTGCTACATGTATTAAACTCAAGAATGAAAGGTGGACTTTTCGAAATAGTGCCTTTGTTGAATACTTTAAGATAAGCTTTAATGTGTCACATTCTCCAGAAACTTAAATCGGGGCAAACAAAATGTTCACATACATGTACTTAAAAAATGACAAAACTTGGTTATGGCATGAATGATTTACTGATTAACTCTATGTGCATTGGCTTACATGTATTAAAGCGAAACCAACAAGAGCAAGAAGACTGCATTAAGTGGGTGTCAAATTGTACTCCAAACACTTGAACAGAGAGTAATGAATGTTGTGATTATGAAAATGGGGATGTTCATCAATCTTAAAGGCCAAGACCACTCCAATTATAGCACGTTGTAAAACAATCAAAGGTTAAAACTGCCAAATATCACTGGCATACCTCAATCAGCAGATTTTTTAGATTTTTTTTTTTTTTTTTTTTTTTTTTTGGGGGGGGGGGGGGGGGGTATTTCAAGCAAAACATTTAAAGATGAAGTTGAGTTCTGGTCATGCGATTGCATTGTGAAAGAAACGGTGTGGAATCGACCAGGAAAGGTTGATCATCTAGCATATAAAAATTTACATTGCAAGGTTCTGGAATCATCAAAATGATAAGAAATTGGCCAAGTCTTGGTTAAGTTACAAACACTGTACACAGAAAGATGTATTTGGGACTACACGGACACGTGGCGTAAAAATCCCACCCTGAGTTTTACAATGTTACATGACATATTTAGAATATGAAGGCATTTGAAGAGCCATGCTTTTCAGGAAACATGTCGTATCTGATGTTATTCCACACTTGCATAATAAGAATGATAACGCTCACAAATTATTTTTCACCTCTTCCCAGAACTCAACCTTCTCTTTAAATTTGCCGCAAGGATGTCAGATTGTTGATCATGTAATGTGATGTATACTCCTCACAACGAAATACATTCTGACAAACGCTTGAACAGAGAGTAATTATTGTTGTGATTTTGACAATGGGGAATTGTATTTATTTAAAACCCAATAAAAATACAGATAAAAAACCCCAACATAATGTTTGCAACATGAGCTCCCGGTTAATCATAAGCATTTGAAACTTACCACGTGAATGCTCTACGGATCGGTCCAATACCGTCGTTACGCAGCTCCTGGCGTGCTTTCAAAAATTCCCGTTGTCTGCTTATGTGATTTAAGTCCTTTTCGCATCCACATGTGTTGCTACGCCAACGAAACATCGTGTCCATGATCCTTTTTCCTCAGGTTTTAGCTTTAAAAAGTTTGCTGTATGTCATGTCATGTCATAAAATGTATCCAATTACTTCAATGTTCTGATATTTCCTTTAGGAGTAATGCGTTTTCAAGTTGAGATGAATTATGTTCCAATCAGAGCAAAATATATAAATCCTTGAATGGAGACATATCAACCAAATATTCAGATGGTGTACCAAAAGAATGATGTCACACAATTTTTTTAAATTAAAAAGAGAGCAATCGTGTGGATCATTTGCCTATAAAAATAATACAAAGGCCTATTTCCGTCTAAACCTTTGTAAGTACATGTACTTTGTAGGTCCATGATCAAAGGCACGCAGAAGAAGTGGAAAACCTGGAAATCTTGTCTTGCGATCCGAACATCGACTGCAGTGAACAAATGCAAAAGAATTCTCCTACAAATAAAACTAGGCCTCGATTGGCAGTAAAGGTGAAAATAAGCTCATGCAACCCTGCGTCACCAAACAAAGTTGGATTTACATGTATAGAAGATGTTTATCTTCATTGAAGGCAGAAATACATGTAGCTCCAAGGGATAAAAACACTTAAAACCTCCTTAAGAAATTCAACTTTTTCAGTTCAATGCTTTTGCTCCATTCAAAACAAGACTTGTATTTCTTCCTAGTGCACAGCCAAGAGGCCATCAGGACTGCAGAAGATAAATTCAAAGCAATATTCCGATGCTGCATTAGACGAGCATGCTTGCGCATCCTTTCTTAATTGCTTTCTTAACAATCAGGAAAAGTACATGTAAACATCATTACTACATCTCCTGCAAATCTTAAAATGTCAATTTCTTCAGTCCACTGCCTCTGTTTCCACTCAAAATAGAAATCAAATTTAAATTTCCTCCAAGTATGCATCCATTACACTTGGTCGTCAAAGAAGATCTTCAAGCAAAAGTCCAATGCTGCTTATCAGCTAAGCATACTTGAGCATACTTGCTTTCTTAACAGTCTGGGAAAATAAACATTGTCATCAGCATCTCTTCTATAATTATAAGGATGTGGCCGATGTGTGTGGAATGCAATTGAGAGGAGTTTCATCACGTCACAGCATCATCATTTGCTGCTCCAATAATTCCGCTGGTTCTTCACACCTACGGTTGTACAACACTGGGTTCATGAGCAAGGCAAGATGGGGAGCCCACTCCATTCAAGGTTCACTATGCACACAGCATATAGACCTGTCTTCATCAGCTCAAAATTGCCCAATAACCCACTATTTTAACTATCCCGATCGCAAATTATCCAGCTAATTTGCGTCTTCATCATCAGCCCGCAGTTGCAATTAACGGGATATTTGGTCGAGATACATGTAATCATCACAAGATATCTTGGGCTAGTTTGCAAAATATCCTGCCACTTGTCCGGTGCATGTTCACCAGCCTGAAGACTCGCACTATGCGCGAACACACAGCAAAATATCTCGAGCCAATTTCTTGAGCTCGAGTTTGGAGGTTGAGTCTCTAACTGATGAAGACGTAATTTGTAACTTCAAGCTTATTTACCAAATCAGATATAGCGGGCTATTTGGCAATCTCGGGCTGATAAGGACATACCTCATGATACCAAAACAATGCAGATATTTCCCCTATGTACATGTACATGTACATTGCATGCTTGTGATGTGAACATCTGATGAAGTAATAAATATATTATACAAGGTGGTGTCAGACACAATTTTCCTGATCAATCTTGAATTACCTAACGATAGTAGCTATCTAGATAATTCACTTACGTAGGTGATAGCCAGGTGACAGACAGAAATTCACCGCAGAGAATGTTCTTGTTTTCACAGGATTTTTAGCTGGATTATTGATGACAGACAGTGAATTATCTAATGTAGATAGTTATTCTCTAGATAATTGGCCTCTGTCTGACACCGCCTACATACAACTGACTTCATCAAAACGACAACACAAAGCATCATAGAGAAAATTAAAAGCTCTCCTTTTTTGAATTACAAAGAAATTTATAATCACATTGCATGTTCGTAATGAAACGTAGTCTGCAAACTAACGAAGATGGCAACAACAAAAAAGATCTCAAAGAGTAAACGAAGATAACAGAAGTAAAAGTAAACACCATTTTTTTTTGTCACTCAGAAAAGGCAATCATTACAAGACACAAACAAATGCAGAAGACAAAATGGTAGAAGACAAACTGAAATTTTTTTCAAGCTGTATTGGAAGGTTAGGATCAATCTATGAAAGACAACCAGGAAATCCTACAGAAGGCCATCCATTCCATTATCCTTTTGGCTGTAAACAATACAATGAGTGTTGGAAGAAAGTTGGATATCCCCTAAAGAATCTCTATTTAGACTCTTTAGAAATACAGAGAATACTGGACAGAGTTATGAGTGATATTAAACAAAAATGATAACAATTGGTGTCTTTTATCATTCAAGACTACTACTAAAAAAAACCCTCTAAAATATCTGTGTACATGATCCAGCAACAAAGGATTGTACAGAGACTATTCAAGGTGATATTCCAAAGAGCCTTCCACAAGAGCAAATCCACAAAGTATGAACGACAGATCCTTAGTTTCTGAAAAAGTTGGACCAACAAAGTTATCCTGGACCTGGACATCACAGAACTGCTGCAGCATCGTACATCCCCTGTCCATGGAAAGGTAAGTACAAATTTTCCAAGAAATTTGAACTAACAAACACTAGCAGGAACCAGGAAATCAAAGTCTGGCTGCAAAATGTTCTGGTGCTCCAGTTTCCAAGAAAGTGGACCGACAAGTCTGACATACATGTAGACCCGACGATCAAACAACATGACCTGCTGCAAAATGTCCAAACTTTCCAGGAAAAGGAGATGATTGAGCTGAATGCAAATCTTCATTTTCTAAGAAATCTGAACCAATAAACTTTGTCAAAAAGTATTACCACAAGATGGGTGGATAACGTGAATACAAATATCTTATTTGACCAATAATTGAACCAAAAAACTGATCCTGGACTCGCTGAAACTATTGCTGCAAAGATTCTCTAATGTTTTAAATGCATTCCAAGGATAGACAGGCGAACGTATGAGAATGTCTGGTAGTAGAAATCCAACCCTTCTCGTCTCCTTCCAAGAATCCAGTCTACTACTACTCATGAATGTGCTTCATCACTTTGTTCCGAGTAAGACTATCAAGATGGTGATGATGATGATGATGATACCTCTCAAGTTCAAAATTCCAGCAAATTAATCCACAAGATGCCCTAACTGACTCCAGCTCTTCCCCCTCACGAGAATGACATGTATTCCACTGTAGGGTTATAGTGAGAAATCAAGAGTCTGGCTAGTCAATTGTATGAACATTTAAGTTGATACATGAAGGTATGAGGTATGAAGATGCAGGATGAAAGATATACTCAGTAATTATAGTTTTGCAAACGTTGGCCAGACTTAGCCTGAGTCTGCAAGTTCTGCATCTTTAAAAAAAAGGTGAAGTAGGAAACAATCTTTAAGAATCATTATCAGGAAAATATTGAAATATGACTTCAATGGTGGACACTGCCCATGCAGACAATTTTTCCAGCATCTATTTTCACTATACGTATATAAAACAAAGAATGTAAAAAGGGATTTCAATGAACCATTTGGAAATATTTGGAACTACAAATTTGGAAATATAAACAGAAAAATCAAGCTATCCACTGATTTTTTTCAAACATTTCTGAATGACCAAAGTCCACATTTTGTCCCTTTCCCAAATAACCTTCTTACGATCACAGAAAGTAGGGAGGCATACCAAGATGTTATGTGACATTTAAGCCCCCCCCCCCCCCTTAGAAAGGCCCTTCTTATTTTCTAGCCCCAATTTATCTCATAAGGGCCTCCATTCATGATCAAAGACAGAATGCAATATTAAGCAAATGTCCCATCAAGTGCCCCCCTCCCACACTTTTATTTCCCCTGAAAATTACCCTTCTCACTTTCAGTTAATCAAAACTATATATTTCTTTTGCCTCTTTTCTTATCACTTCAACTTTGCAACATTTCAAGAAATATCTGCAAGAAATTGTGTCTCATTACCACTGTATAATCTTGCCTTCACACTCTCAATGTGCCTCGTTTCAAAGGGAAATCCAACCGTAGGAGGTAGGAGCAAATTGATACATCGTCGCTTGCCCGCACAAAGGCCGCTATCAGCAAATTTGGTCAAATTTTTTGAAAATTAGTTTTTGTTTGCATCATGTAGAGAATTAAAAATGCTACAATTTGATATGTCGCTTGTTTCCAGATTCGTCTTTGTTATCAAGATATTCTTCAAAAACAAAGGCCGCTATCTCCGTTGTGCACAAAATTTCCCTGCACAAAGGCCGCTATTCGCGCTATGGCCTTTGTGCGGTGACAAAATCCGCGCGTTGAATGCACAAAAGCCGCAATACACCATATTCTGTCGTCTGCAAGGAAATCTGAGAGCTCGCGGAGCTAAGTTTTCGTCTGCTAGATGTATCATTCAAAGTAAGCTATTTTTCTAATTTCCGTATTTAAATCATTAACATAATTGAACAATGACTTAGTTTGAATTGAAATGCACAACAAGAAACATGAAAACGTTATTTTAAGCGCTCCCATCGCTGTTTTTAATCTGTCTAGATTATGGTATTCCTTTTGTTTATATCTAATCTGGGCAGCCCCACAGGTTGACTTTACTGTAGTGTTGATTATTCTAGTTAGTTGCGTTTCAATTTTCAGTTTTGCTATAATTAAAAGTAATCTATGGCATGCAATTGATTACATAATGGCCTATTTTATATCACATGAAGCTAAGTTTGTAAAAAAAAAGACTCCAGATATAATTCCCTTCATGTTTTGTTAATTTCGAACGGCATCTGGTTAGGCCAGTAGACGGCTTCTAACTTTCTAAGCAGGCTTAGCCTTAGGTTCGGTCTAAAGACTTGGGCCTGACTTGGGCCAGGGTATTCTTTGTTTTTGAGTTTCAGTCAGATCTACATCAATACATGTCAGTAGTACTAGTATAGGCCTAGTAGTACAGCGTACAGTCTACATGTCTACATCTACAGTAGATCTGCTAAGACAAGAGTAAGACTAACTGAGTAGATCTAAGTCTAAGAGCATCTACTGTACTGATCTAGATCTCTAGATCTAAATCAAAGGAGTACTGATCTAGACTTGTTTTTGCCAAGACATTTCACCACTTATGCTTGCACAACACCATTTTTAGTGGGGCAAGAATAGTCACAAGACAAATGAAATAGAATACTGTACCGGTACTATACTACTAGAGGTCTAGGCTTGTAATGATTAACCACCCCTGCAAGAGGCTTAGCCCTACTGCGTAATTTAGCCCCTTGCGTTAATACTAGTGGGAAACTAACGATTAATCACCCCTGTAAGAGGCTTGAAAACGTACCTCTACAACTCCTCCGCTATCCATAACGCGTGACTAAATGAATAGCAATCCTTCATGAATAGCGTCCCTTATGAATAGTGAGCAAACCATAGGCAATTTACCTTACTATTCATAAGGACCGCCATTCATAAGGACCACTATTCATAACGTTTGACTAAATGAATGCTGTCTTTTATAAATAGCGGTCATTATGAATGGCGAGCAGACCCCCAGATGGACTAGTACTTTACTAGCCCTTGACTTTCTAAGCCTCTCAGTTTCATGGCAAAAGGTCTAGATCTAGACTACCGTAGTAGACTGTACTAGCTTGAAACTATGAAGCTGTAGTCTGTAGAATTATGACCCCCTTCTCACTGCATGGTCGTATTATATTCCATTATGCTACCTAGCTGAACTGAACAGAACTATGACGATTTATCCAGCCTCTGTATTAGTTGACTGAGAGACTGAAATAAACCTACTTGTACTTGTCAATTAAGTGATGAAAACGTTCTGCCTGACATTTGGCCAACCTTTTAGTTCTAGAAAAATCTGTAACTTCTTCCAAGCCTAACACAATGTAATTTTTTATATTGCTGTGTCCTTGTAAATTAACACTCAGTGATTAACAATTTAAATAGCCATTTGCACTGCTATAGATCTAACTAAAGCAGAGGTAGTAATATTATTATTAGTAGTGTTACTAAAACTAGCCTAAAACTTTAAAAAGCTTAGCCTATACTCTTGAATAAACATTCTCTGCTCATTATTTGAGGATTTTGGTTAAATGTATTTGGTGTTTGGATTCATTGAAATGAGCATGTCAATTGATCTTAATCAGCAAGTGGCATACATTTGTTTTGATATATATTAATGAATGGGCCAAGATGTAGATCAACACAATTCAATGACATTGAAGATATGCTCTAGATAAGTCTAGACATTGTGACATTGATACAAAGTCTAAAAGCTGTAGTCTAGGTGCAGACAAGCTGATATTCAAACTTTTAATTCATAAGTATATCAACTCACAGTATGAAACTCAGGCCTAGTTGAATTTCATAAGTAAAGCAACAAGCTTAATTTACACACATTTCAATCCCTTCAATCAGTTACTAACATGTTTTTTGCAATTGTTTAAAGTAAGCATAATGATTTATTTTTTAAATAAACAGTTATTAATATACCATATTTGATTTGGGATTTGAGAAAATAATGTTGGTTTATTCATTGCGAACATTAGAAAATATAGCAAAGAAAAAACAATTATAAACATCGTTAATTATTTTCCATTTCTATGTTCTATAGATATGCTGAATGATACAGAAGACCTGGTTTTGGTCCATTGGACGAAAACCGGAAAAAAGAATGTGGTGGCTGTTCAAGATTTAGAGGAGATAGACGGAGTCTGGGTTGGGTCAAGATGTACAATGAAGTGGGGACGGCAAAGCTGGAAGGGTACCATTCTGGCTGTTGATGACTGGAGAGAGGCTGAGCCAGAGAAAGAGAATGACTACAGCGATAGTGATGATGACAAATGCCTTTAGCTGTCCTTGCTAGTAAGTTACCTATATTTAAATACTGTTCCAACGATTCATTTTTTGTAGGATATTGTAACAACACTTCTTCATTCTGTTTTAATGTAATCTTCTTTGCATTACAGTGGTAAATGTAATTATAGAATATCATTTATCTCAAATGTCAGCATGAAAATCAGCAACAATGAAATAGAAGACATGTTTTTAGGTACACAGTTCTATTTTAATCCCCATTATAGTTACATGAGATCATGATACAAGTGCATGTCATTGTCAGTGTGAGCATTGAGAAGAAAGTTTAAAATCTTGTTGAAAACTACTTAAATTTTTTTCTTTTGTTTTCATTTGCAGAAAGATCTGTGGCGCGATTTTCTACTAAATTGTGGTCATCCATCGTGTTTCGTTGAAGTATGGGCAGCATGTGTTCGTTACCATACAGCTTTGTGTCATGGGCATTGGATGGGAATGACCCATGTGGCTCACATTCATACTTTGTAAGTATTATTTGATTATATTTCAAGTCACTGAACTAATAAGATGATATCATATGAATAGCATTTACTTTTCTAAAAATAGTGTGATATCTGTCATTACAATGTCCTTAGAGTACCAATATCTCACATCTTTTTAAAACAATAAGTTCTTTTGTACTTCAATGTCATTGATAATTTATTTCCTATTTGTGAATGCATGTACTGCCCAAGAAGAACTGGAGGTTGTCACCATGATTTAGTTCTTGACTGGATTTGCATGAGATGTTTGTATCTGAGGCTTAGAAGATTGCTACAAACTCATTTGATTTTCCTTAGTTAGCTCACCAACAATGTTCCTGTCAGAGTGTTTGCATATGAACTATTGTATAACTAATATAATGTCAATGCTTTCTAGTATTTCTCTTCTGCATCTTGTATTACTCTTTCATAAACAGAGTGAAACGGTACCTATCCCAGAGCAACACAATGACGAGAAGATCATCTATCATTGTATGCAGACCATCAAGGTATGTCAGCTCTAAGACATGTATGAATTTATTTTTTGGTATACATAAAAAGAGGATAGAGGGAAACACTGGTGGTGATACTTAATAATATTTTACTCAAAAGAAGAATTGTTATAATAATGGTCATATGATAATCATTTAAGATAGTTCTAATAGGTAATAACTTGTTCTTTTCTATGTAAAAACTCCTGTACAAAAAAACCATAGTCAAGGTACAAATATAATGGGTTAGCAAATTGGATGAGACCATATTCCTGCAACACATTTTCTCTAATACACTAACAGGACTGGGACTGCATGTGACAGTCAACGAAGACATCGAGGGAAGTATGCAGAGCATTGACAACGACTGTGCAGCGCAGACGGTCAACAAAGACACCGATGAAAGTATGCAGACCACTGATGACGTCAGTTTAATCCTATGTTAACTGGGGGGGGGGGTCAATTTGACCCCCCCCCCCCCCTGTAGAAATTTTGCGGCTTCTCCGAAATCGCGGCAGATATGAAATTTTCCTTTCATGACTTTTTAGTCTTACACATCTTTTAAAACAATTTTTTGAAAATCGGACGTATAGATACAAAGTCGCGTGACCTTTTGTCTTTGCATGTCAGCCCGAAAATCGCTCATTTTTGTGATTTGTGTACAAAACATGCAAATGTCATTTTTCAAAAACATTAGTTATTTATCTTGTTTAAAGTTTAGGTGTTTGTTTTGGGATAAAAAAATTGAATTGTAGTTATAAATGAAATAAAACAACAAAAACAATAAAATACATAAGTTAAAAAAACAATGAAATACATAAGAAATTATCAAAACAAGAGATTACATGAGGAATAACCTGGCTCTTCCGATTTTTTGTGTTGTATTATTATTCCAAATGGTCTAACAAATATATGTAGTGAAAAAGAATGCTAAATATGAATAATGTATGATTTATGGGCAAAAATGTGAATTGTATGACCTTATTTGCATAAATTACCATAAATATGCAAATGAGTGAATTTTTCAAAAATTTGAAATTACCATAGTATTCTATACACTTCACTTGGCATGCATGCAAATTTTCGCGGCGATCGGCAGTGAAACGGCCAAGATCTTAGGGGGGGGGGGGGTCAAATTGACCCCCCCCCCCCCCGTAAAAACCTGGTCTGAAATAGCCCAGTTATAATAGGGTTAAGGCCTCTAACTTTTTAAGTTCCCAGAACTTACATGATAAATGATAAAGACCAACATATTAAACCAACCAAAAGCTTCCAAGCTATAGACAAACCAGGTAAGTCAGTTTAAGGCCAACATCCTTTAGGTTCCCTGACCTTACTGTACATGAAACATGAAGACAAACATCCACAAACCACTAGTAACTTAGCTTCCAAGATGACCCAGGTAAGTCAATTGAAGCCAATAACCTTAAAGTTCCTAGACATAACATGATATATGAAGAAGGCAACCATCTTTGATGATCCAGTACAATCTTAAGCTTCCAATACGAACCAGGTAAGTCAGTATAACCTCCCGACAAAACTCCCCTGGCACTGGATGAAATACATGACCTCATGTACTTCTGCCTCAATTCAACTTCCTTCAAATGGCGAGATAATTATTACCAGCAAGTTCAAGGCGCAGCCATGGGATCGCCTCTTTCACCGGTTATAGCCAACATCTTCATGGAGCACTTCGAAACTACAGCACTCCAGACTCTCTCACAACGCCCTTCTCTCTGGCTCCGATATGTCGACGACACATTCGTCATCTGACCACATAGCAGACGTGACTTAGACCAGATCAGTGTGCATTGTTCAGCAAGTCGTTTACTTCTAGATTTAGCGTGGAAAGCTCTGTCTCTGAAATGTGGTTGTCCATCAAATCAAATCTTCTTGACATCCTGGAACAACATGTGCTCATCCATACGGTACAACCAACCTTGGATATAAACACCAAAGTGAAGCGTCTATCAAGAAGAAAGAAGCGTCAATATGTGAAAGCTAGGAGCTTAGCTGGCACTCAAGAAGACTTTGAGAAGTACCGAGCTCTGAAGAAAGAGTCAAGATTTGCATGCAAACAAGCATGCAAAGACCACATCAGGAACATCATTTCACCTGAGTCCAAATGCAACCCGAAACGGTTCTGGTCATTCATTAACAGTAAGAAGTGACACAACTGGTGTTGCTCCTCTTAAGTCACCAGGAGGAATCGTCCAATCTGACTGCACTTCCAAGGCAGATACCCTCAACAAACAGTTTGCATCAGTTTTTACCAAAGATGAGTGCCCAACTAATATTCCATGCAGACAAAGGTGACAGTCCTTATCCCTCCATGGAGGACATTGACATCTCTCCAGCTGGTGTCAACAAGCTGTTATCTGGACTTGACCCCTTCAAAGCGACAGGCCCGGACGGAATTTCGGCTAGGTTACTCAAGGTACTTGCTGATGAAGTCACCAGAGTACTTGCAACATTATTCAAAGCATTTGTTGAACAAGGCATTATTCCAGATGACTGGAGGACGGCAAATGTTGCTCCTGTGTTTAAGAAAGGTGATAGGAGCAGTCCAGAGAATTATAGACCCATTTCTCTGACATCTATTCCATGCAAGATCTTAGAGCATATCATCTGCACCTTGATGAAAATAACATCCTCTCAGATGCCCAGCATGGATTTCGCAAACATTGTTCATATATCACCCAATTACTCATCCTTACCTGTGACGACATGATTTTGTTAGATTTCTCAAAGGCCTTCGACAAAGTCCCTCACCATCGACTTCTATACAAACTGAAATTCTATGGCATCCATCGGTCTACACTGAGCTGGATACAAGACTTCCTCCACAACCAGATTGTTTGCAGATGACTGTCGCCTCTACCACGAGATTTGCTCTCAAGATGATGCAAACAATCTGCAAGAGGATCTCAACTCCCTACAGCAGTGGGAATCAGACTGGCTGATGACATCTAATCTTCAGAAATGTCAAACCATCTCGGTCACTAAAAAGAGGACCCCAATCAACAAGACATACTCAATCCATGGTCAAGCGCTGGAAAAGGTTAGCTCTGCCAAGTATCTTGGTATAAACCTACATCAAAACATGAGCTGGAAATATCACCATATTAGCCTGGTCGCCAAGCAGGCAAACTTCACCCTAGCCTTCTTGCAACGCAACGTGAGTTCCTGCCCAAGAAACATCAAGGTGCTATATGCTACAAGGCTCTCCTCAGACCTGTCCTGGAATATGGAAGCGAAGTGTTGGACCCCTTCACCAAGGATAATATTCGGAAGCTGGAGAAACGACGGTACACCAGGTTTACTATAGGAGACCACCGTCGCACAAGTAGTGTCACCAACATGCTCCTTCGTCTGAAGTGGCCCACTCTTGAAAAAAAGGCGTGCTCAGTTCAGGGTGATAATGATGTACCGCATACTCAACTCCTTGGTGCATGATGTACCAGCTGCGCAATACTTCAATCAGGCCTCAACTTCCCTTCGTGACCATCAGATGAAGATGCATGTCCCTTATGCTCGCACTTGCACATATCAGAAAACCTTGTTCCTGACACCATCAGACTCTGGAACGTTCTCCCTGCACGTGTAATCGCCTGTACCTCAGTAGCCAGCTTGAAGACTGAGGTGCAGAAAACACAGTTGCGCTAGGATTGCGCCTGTTCTTTTTAACCGCACATAGATTAAATCTTTCACATCACTGTATACATATATATCTGCACAACCTCAAAGTAGCTAGAAGATACGCCAACAGCATGGTGGCTTGGCTTCTAATGAGAAGGTTCCTGGGAGTCTCCTAATCCCACCCCTTTTGCCTCTGTGACTGACTGGCTTGGAGTGTATTCGAATTAGGCTGGTGATTGTTCTCCATGTCTTGGAGGAGACTTTTCCCTTACTACAGTTTCCCCTCAAATTATGCAGATATTCACTTAAGTACTGATGATGGGGATGGTCATTTAATGGACCAGGGTTGAGGTCTATGTCACCACATTTCAGGGGTGCATGGTGATCGATCTAAATGTTGCTGTAGAATTTACATAGTATGATGTTCTGCGTCCAATATATCTCTCAAAAAGTAGTTTACCCCTAAATAAGCAGGCTTGTGTGCTATACTTCTTGTACATGATGTACTTGTTTTAGACATGAGTCCTTATATTTAAAAATTGTGAGGCAGCAAGAATCAGGAACAATAACAGCACTTTCATTGTCCTTTTGTGGGACTAATCTGTTCTGTTTGGGTTGACAGTTAATGAAGACTTTGCCGGCTCAGCAAACTTGGTTGTTGCAGTCCATTATTATCTTGTCAGTAGCTGAGCAGGCCAAAATGGCTTCTCTCTGTAATATTTTCACTGCGTTCAAGTGATACAGAAATGTAGTAAAATGGTACATTTCTCTGAGCAATGGGTATGCTAGTTCATGCATGTGTGTATGTAATTTACATTGCAGTATATTTTGTCTACTCGATTCAGAATGGACGAGGCAGAAATGCTATGTTATAAGTAAAAACACAAATATACAATTCTGCTAGTGCCATACCAATTAAAGCACCTAAAAATGTCAAAGCAAAATTACAATTTTTGTTTTTGCAATTGTGAACTCATGACAGGTTAGAATAGATATATCTGCTTCTGAACAAATATCTCGTTCACATTCTTTAAAGTATTGTCAACTGATTAACAATAAATTAAATCAAACTCGTTAAGTGGAATAATATATAAGAATGACATGCTGTTACTTGCCCGAAATAGAAACTTGTGTAGGAAAATGTGAGACAATCATGGTTCTTGTAGTATAGAAATGAATGCTGACAATTTAAAATGATCAATAACATACAAACCTGACAAAGAGAGGAGATAAACAAACTTTGTATTATCAAATAACTGAAATTAAATGTATTTTTTTTGTAATATCTCTTGATTTATTTTTCGGGGGACTGGCAGGAATATGGACATTGCTTGTATTTTGTATGTACACAAGATATCAATTATCCTGTCAAATGTTTATGGATTCATATGATGTTCATGTGGTGAATGCGTATACATGTGTATAATTCAACTGTGACGCGATAACTGTATACATAAGGCTATCTACCTATCTTCATAATCATATATTTCATACTGGATTTGAAATTGTTATTGTTGTTTTCGATAGCTATCTGTTTAGTTGCACTTCAATAGCTGCTATTGAAGTGCAATTAAACGGATGACTGTGGATCGGGAGCTAGCGGATGGAAGGGGGGGGGGGGGGGAAGT
This sequence comes from Strongylocentrotus purpuratus, assembly GCF_000002235.5. NCBI lineage: Eukaryota > Metazoa > Echinodermata > Echinoidea > Camarodonta > Strongylocentrotidae > Strongylocentrotus > Strongylocentrotus purpuratus. The sequence continues at coordinate 37,410,352 of NW_022145594.1, forward strand.
TGACAGGAAATATTATATTATGAGACATTTTTATTTATGTTAATTGTACACAATATGAAATTGAGGGGCACTTGCACATTATAAATAATTATCCATTATTATGTACATCTTTTTCTATTGTTAAACGTTATATTGTATTTTCTATCTTTGTATTTTTCACTGTCAAAAAAGCCATTGGAAGCAATGGGGGGGGGGGGGTCTGTATTGGGCGCCAAAATGGCATATTTAACGCGCAATAGGAAAATTTGGTGTCTTCTGGACAATTTGAACCCCATCAATTTCTGATAGCTTGGACCCCATGAATCCAAAAATTTCACACAAAAAAAAAATCAACTTTGGCACAAAAATCCTAAGGGAGCTGTTTCAGTGACATACCGTACCACACTATGTCGATCTTTCATTTATTTATTTCAGTGTGAAAACAGTGTATGAATGCACAAATGAAATTGTATAATTGTTACTAAAATCACGTGGCACCACAATATTGATACTCATTTGATTTTAGAAAATAGAAGCACAAGTTCTTTGTGGTTTTACTATAGTAATGTAAATATCTTTAAAAAAATTGAATTGGGATTTTAGTACTGCATTGTGGCATGAATTAAATAGTTTGTACTTACATTGTATACTGTATATAAATAAAGAGAGAAAATGATTATAATATAACTTATTTTAATTTATGATTGAATTAATTTATCAGTGGAATTTGATATTTATTAAACAAGGTATAATAAATTATTTAACAAGATATAATAAATTATTGAACAAGATATAATAAATTATTGAACAAGATATAATAAATGGACATTTCTAATTTGTTCCTTAAAAATAGCCTTTGTGTCATTCATTATTCCTGAACCAACAATGAAAATGATAGATTCTTCTGGGAACGTACAGTGTTTGATGAATAATTGGAATAAAGCATGCATAAAAGTGGTTGACTGTATAGTTAGTGAACGAGAGAGACGTCTACGGTTTTATTAAGATATTTGTTGAACTCTAAACTTATCAGATAGTGCATATTTATATAATTTGGCTGAATCCGTTCAAATTGATAAAATAATAAGTCTAGTTTCACAATGGGCAAACAATAGAATCCAATTGTGGCTTTCCTCCCCTTTTCATTGCTATAGCTATAGGTTGCACATAGCACATGACCCAAAAATAAAATGACAAGATAATGTTACAGAATGTGAGACCGCCCCCACCCAACTTCAATTTGTTTGGCTAAATCAACACTGACACTTTATCTCCGTGGTATATTTTTATGTTGAGATACCTCTCGCCCCCCCCCCCCTAATAAAAAAGTAGAGTACGGCCTTTGTGCAAACAAAAAAACAAACAATAAGTAACGGCCCTGCTTATCCATTTAACTAGCCCATTTCATTAATTTTATGTACAAGATGAAGAAGGATTAATATTGGCGAAATAAAACAAAACAAATATATTATGAGTGTATCAGCAATAAACTAAATAAAGAAAAGAAGCCCCTCTTTTCCACAAAGAAGCACACAAATTACTGATGTGTGCAGAGGCGGATCCAGCCGGCGGCGAGGACGGGGGGGGGGGGGGGACAATTCGTGAGAAAAAAGGGCGCATAAGCGGGGGGGGGGGGGGGGGGGGGGGGGGGGGGTAGTGAGCACTATTTTTTTTTTGCACAACGGAGGGGGGGGGGGGTTAATGAGCAATATTTTTTTTTACTCAACTCCCCCCCCCCCCCCCCCCCCCCCCCCCCCCCTCTCCGCCCCTGCCAAGGATCCGCAACTGGATGTGTAAACAGAATTACAACTTTGTCTTTGGGGAAACTAACTGCACAAATTACAGCGCATACGTACAACACGTAGAGTACGGCCTTTGTGCATAGAACGCGCATGTTTAGTGCCTGCACAAAAGCCGTTACGCGCATAGCGGCCTTTGTGCAGGGAACGCCTAGCGCGTTCAACTCACTGCACAAAAGCCACTAACACTAAATCGACGATAACTAAAAAAATAGAGCTTGTTTTGCAAAAATAAATTGCCAGTCTAATAGAGTATGCCACAATCCACGTATTCATATGTGATTTTTATCTGTTAAAGAAGACTTGTGAGTTTAAACCTTTTAAAACGCGATATCTCGGAACTAACTTTTGACCCGCGATACGCGTTAGCGGCCTTTGTGCGGGCAAGCGACGACATGATCAATGCTGCAGATATAATATGAATAAAGATCCTTTCTCAAATTGGCAACAATCCATCATTCTGTGTTCCTCGAAACCTTCACGATAATGCATGTGCCGGTAATCAATCTCAAAAAACTATATGAAGTATCGCTATCATTTCACAACTTAGCACCTGAACAATGCTGCAGAAACAATTAAAGATTCTTCCTCAAATTGGCAACAATCAACTCTCCAAACTCCAATGTAAGATCGCAATTCACACCCAAAATCCTGCACAGAAAAAGGCTGCAGATACAAAATGATATACAGCTCATTCCTCAAATTGGCAACAATCAACTCTCCAAACTCCAATGTAAGATCGAAATTCACACCCGAATTCCAGCACAGAAAAAGGCTGCAGATACAAAATGATATACAACTCATTCCTCAAATTGGCAACAATCAACTCTCCAAACCCCAATGAAAGATCGAAATTCACACCCGAATTCCAGCACAGAAAAAGGCTGCAGATACAAAATGATATACAACTCATTCCTCAAATTGGCAACAATCAACTCTCCAAACCCCAATGAAAGATCGAAATTCACACCCGAATTCCAGCACAGAAAAAGGCTGCAGATACAAAATGATATACAACTCATTCCTCAAATTGGCAACAATCAACTCTCCAAACCCCAATGAAAGATCGAAATTCACACCCGAATTCCAGCACAGAAAAAGGCTGCAGATACAAAATGATATACAACTCATTCCTCAAATTGGCAACAATCAACTCTCCAAACTCCAATGTAAGATCGCAATTCACACCCAAAATCCTGCACAGAAAAAGGCTGCAGATACAAAATCAATACAGCTCGTTCCTTAAATTGGCAACAATCAGCTGCACCATTGAAGTTGCCTGCTGGGAGCAAGTGTTATATATCAATATACCGGTACTTGAAAACAGAGTTTAGCTCTCAGACATCAAATCTACAATGTAAACGTAGAACCTGCACCTAAAACTGCTGCAACTACAGTATAAATAGCTTACTCTTTAAATTGTCCACAATCTGCTGTACCATTGAAATTGTCTGCTGGGAGCAAGTGTTAATATCAACATACCGGTACTTGAAAAACAGAGTTTAGCTCTCAGACATTGCATCTACAATGTACATGCAGCACCTCCACCTAAACTATGAATACAGATTATTCCTCAAATTGGCAACACTCAGCTGTACCAACAACATCATGTTCACACCTGATACCCTGCTCACTCTATCATCTGCATGCCTTTTACCACCTCCGCATGATGGAATTTAACCGCCTTAATGAAAGCATGGCTCATCCTGCTTTCAGACTGGTATCACTATGCGGTGATAAGTAATTAGGTACATTTTTTTCAAGTCTGAACATCGTATAAAGAAACATATGGCGAAATCTTGTACAGCGAAAAGCATCGTTCTTAAACAAAGACTTAATAAAGAATCAGGCTCCCATACTAGTCATCAACATCTTTTAGTATGAAAATCTCATACGTTTTTTTTTGTCTACCAAAAGATGACTTCATCCACGAGACAACATGCGGAGATGCCATCAGGATTTGATGGGTTAAGGATTGAGCTGTCAAGACTGTTTTTCTATTAACTCAGTCAGCAGAGTTATTTCCCTTTCTTCTATGGTGAGATCTTGGTGATGACGATGAAGGTGATGGGAATGATGATGAGAATGATGGTGGCGATGATGGTGGTAGTGATGAAGATGATGATGATGATGACAATGTTGATAATGGTGATGATGATGTAGAAAAAAGTAATATTTTTGTACCAGTTTGCATTTTTTTCATGACAAATTTGAGATCTGAGAAAAGTTCTCTAAAATGGAACTGATTTTAAATGCAACCCATTACTATTAAGGAGAAGAATTGTCGTATTTGTTGGGCCACGTTAAAAAATTTGACTACGTGCATTGAACAGTATAAAGTTAGCTCACCAATTTACAATTACAGAGCAGGTTTTTAGGGATTTGAGGGATCGGCACATGGTTTCATAAAGCCAGTCGCTTAGGTTGAGCCAGGTAATTCACTAAGCTCTATTTATAAGAAGTACAAATTCACCTCAAATTTGGGCTTTTCTATTTTTTGGGGGTACGATATGTCAACATCTTCTGTAGATAACATTACACACACAAATCCTGATACTCAATTACATGTACAGGGTGTACATACATGTATATGTACATAAACAATATCTGCATCAAGAATGTGCCACAAACCAATCAAATTCATAGAAACAAGTATCGCCCTATCACATCCTACATCAAGTATCCAACAAATACATAAGATCATGTGGAGTCCAGAGACAATTCCGTGTAAACAGATTATAAACGCATCCAAAAGAGTAATGCCTGATGGTAGTGCTGAGAGGCCCGTACATTTGTTAGTTAGGTGTGACTGGATTAAAAACTGGCCCATATCCACATTTAACAGTGAAGATACACTTAATCACAAGGGTGTCTTTCTCCAACTTGCTGACTGATACATGTAGGAATCATTCATACTGGTAGTCATCCATGATCCAACTACAGTATTACAAGACTGTCCTCATACGGTCTTCTGAAGCTTTTTAATTTCAAATAAAGTACATGTATGCACACAAGTATGAAATAGCTTACACTTTCAAATGAAGAAATCATTGAAGATATACATGTACATATGTACATGAACTGTATTATTTTGATATTCTTTAAACTTCTGACTTCACAAACTCAGGAAGCTTTAAAATACAAACGTTATCAATATTCTTCATAGAAAAGTTTTCCAATGCAGCACATATCCAATGTATAGAAAAATTTAAAAAATCCAATATAAATCCATTAGAGCACATTTTTGTCACAAACTTTCTTTCCACATCTGAATCACAATGTATGAAATACACACTGTAATTGGTATCTGTGAGAAAACTTTTTAAACAAAGAACACATAATAGTTTAACCATCTGCTGTGCTAATCAATGTATTCAATGTGTTCATCAACTTTCACTTTTAATGCAAACAATGCAACATTTTGCCTATTGAAAAAAGGAAATCTGGAAGTTATACCACTTGAGGTTGCTGCGGAAAACTTATCAAATTCCCCAGTTTGCGATTAAAAACGAAGATACCAAAATGAACATTTTTCTCATGAATGTCAAGTCAACACACTCTAGCAAAGCCAAATTCAAGCTGAAAAGTCATTAACATCACATAGAATACACGAGCAGTACACGTACATGTACATGTACATTGTACACTCCCGATGATGGTATTGCCTTGTCTCATTCATGTATCGGCTATGACGCAACTCTTTGTCAAGATGCTGCTAACTACTATGTCACCATATTTTGTATTACAAAAGCATTACTACAGTGTACATGTATGAACAAAATGACAAGAGTAGAAGAGTGACTTTCCTCTTCAGCTCTTTAAATCTTTTAAACAAGGTGTTGAAAAGCTATTTAAAAAGAAAGAAAAAAGAACACGAGAGAGAAGGAATAAAAAGGAGATGAAAAAGGAGATATACAAAATATGAAGATCACCTTCAAGAAATCTCACATTAAACTTCAAAATCTAGAGATATAACCAGCTGCAATAAACAAAAGGTAGATTTTCCACTGAAAAGATTCGGAAACAGGATTATTCCTCATGTAAGTCAACACAATCTCGCTCTTGACAACAAATGATAAATATTCCACAGAAATGCACCAGAAGATGAATTATTCCTTGTAAATGGCAAAACTTTTTATGGCTGTACCAAGTTTACCGATGTCCAGATACTGCTGTTTCTTGTCACACGATGAAGATCTACATGTACAGTATACAGTAAATGATCCATATACATTGTATACATGAACGCCAATTACAATCAACGAAGAAGATTCTGCACTATCATCATCACATGATATGTACATTAAAGAGACTCCAAGTCAAGTATCAATATACTTGTACATATATTGTACCACTGTCATGTAAAATGTTTGCGCAACTAAATGACACCTGGAAGAGATCAAAGGACATATCAACCCAGTTTTGGAAGCAGTTGAAAATCAAAACCGATTGACGATTTCCTTTGAGGTTCTGGTCAGTTAGCGCCCAGACCTCAGCCACAACTTCCTGCGAGAAAGAGAACCACCGTATTGGTAATTCGGAACGACCTTGCGATGACCACTAGTGACCAGAGGCTATCAATTATCAATTTGGAAGAGTGTGGTCATGTTCACATAAGAGCGTCATAGTTTTAAACTTTGCGAAACCCCAAAGTTTTGTCTTGCTGCATTATCGTATTAAAGTTTGCAAAGCCTCAGTTTTGAAACCAATCTTCTGACCATGATGAAAGTTTCATCATCATCATCTAGTGCCGTCCATTTGTAAGGGGTTGGCAGCTATGCACCTCCATTGCTTTCTGTCATGTACCCTTGTTCTAACCTCCCCGTAGTTAAGACCAGTCCATTTCTTGACATCATCAAACCAAGTGATTCGCTGTCTACCCTCTTTCTCGTTTACCCTCTACCATTCCTTTCAGCAAGATCTTCTGCAATCCTCCTCCTCTCATCACATGACCAAGTTTACACGGGCCTAAAACACTGAGTATTCAAAATTGTCAACTACAGGCTGGATAAGTAGTCGAACTACGAGCTTGTGTAACCCTATAGTTCTTTGCGTCTACACAGCACATACAATGTATGTTCAATTTAGGATCCCCGTGGCTCAAAGTTATAATGCAAACCACAAGACCACTCTTGGTTTTTAAACAGAGTTTCAAAACCACAAGTGCACCTTCATAGTTCGTAAACTACAAGATAACCTTGAAGTTCAAAACCATCAGGTAAACTTTAATCTTACGGATTGTTGTATGAACCTAGCTAATTTGGAAGTCTATCTCTTCAGCCATGGACCTTTCCTGTAGAAGCCACTCTGTACGCTTGTGTTTTCTTTTGCCAACCCATGTGATATATAGATTACATAATAGTTTATTACCAATTACAGTATCTCTTCAGCTATGAATCTTTCCGAGAAAAGCCACTCTTTAAGTTAGTGTTTTCTTTTGCAATCCAATATGATATGTACATGTGTGTACTGTACGTGTAGATTACATAACAGCTCTATGATGACCAGTGTATTACAGTAATAATAATTTGGTCTTATTAACTCAGGGTAGACACATAAATATTGCTTTTCACGAGGCAATTATTAATAGGGACTTTTAGATTCGCACAAAGACAATGTGGATTGCTACGGTCGATGTCCTTTTAATGTACTGCCTTGAATGGACGTCACCCATATCAGTCCACGCAAATCTAAAAGTCCCTATTAATTCAGCATTCCCAGGAACCTGTTTGGTACACCTGGGTCAAGAGAGACAAATTTGAAACACTGCATAAGAACGTTGAATTTGTGAAATACTGTAGAGCAAGTGCCATGAGCGCCCATCAGAGACGGATATCGGCGCTACATGTATACAAGAAGCCACCATCATCATCGGAAATGTCGGGGAAGCACTTTGTCTACAAACAGCTCCAGAGGAGGGTTTTGCAAAACAACAGAATGTGAGAAAAATCTATAGTTATCGCTTGCAGTGTAATAATAATAATACAGTATTTTACACTAATCAATGTCTCTAAGCACTTAACAGATCAAATGCAGCCCAGGTACAAATGTAATGCACATGTTGAAACATCTCATAACATAAAATTCTAATCATTTGAAATGATTGCAGATAACTTACAATTACAAAATGCAGGTTGGAATGGTCCAGTGCAATAATTTAATGATTGATAGAAAAAAGTAGAAACTACAAAAATGTTGAGAATAGTAGAAATTAGAGCACTGACAGAAGATAGCAGAAACTAGAACATGCATTTTGACATTGTTCAATACAGTCACCACAAATGGGTTACTAGACCTCAGGTTCATTGTGTTGAGAGAGAGCTAAGGAAAAGAGATGGATTCAAACAGGCAGGTGATTATACATTTTTAACAAATGTTACAAAATAAATAAATAAATGATGCCTGTTTTTTTGCTACATCACATCAAGCTTTTCAACATCTGTCAATAAGCAAATTCATACTCTGTCAACCAATGTAATTTATTCTAACAAATGTAATTCAATAACAGATAGTGTGCATAAATGCCATTTTCTATCTGTTACAGATAAACTCATTTTGTGGGATGTAAACTATCGAAAAAGGTTACTTTTTCATATTTTTGTGTATAACAAGTTACAAATGTATTAGGGACAAATGACTAATAACTGAAGTTAGCAGCCATCTAACTTGTATAAAACTCAGCACAATGAGAGCAGAGAGAGAGAGAGAGAGAGGAAGAAAAGAAATATGAACAGTGAACACGTTGTCTTTAATACAGGTATCTCTGGGAAGCTAAACAAAAAAGAAACTGAAGAAATATCATGAGATCTGGATGAAAATGAAAACTGACAAGTACACGGTCTCTGAGAAAATATCACACTTTCTGAAGAAATCTTAAAAAGTGGCAATTAAAAAATATAAAAAAGCATACCCCTGGTACACAAAATCTACATACAGGTACTTATAAGTGTAGTTTCAAAGTACATATCAGTTATAATGTACATATGGGTATACTTCAGTAATAATTAGTTTGGTCATCTTTTTTTCTTTTCTTATTCAATCCCAGCACGAGCCTGAAAAAGAAGTAATCTGGTAAAGGGAAATGAGTATTTCCTCTCCTAACTTAACTTCAAACAAACGGAAGTTGACTAATTAGCAGGCTTGAACGCTGTGACCAGGCCCAAATCACTATTAACCAGCAGCAGTTCAGAACTTTCTAAAGATACATGTACTGTACATGTAATGCACCCTTTCACATTTAAGGCCCCCATTTTAATTTGTGAGTAAACATTACATGTACGTCATCAATGTTTTCAGATGCGCATGTATTGTTGCGTCACTGCCTGCGCTGTGCGCTCACATCATAAATTGACATGGGCGCCATTTTAAATTAGGAGAAAACAACTTTGTTGCAGTGACGCAACAATACATGCGCATCTGAAAACATTGATGACGTAATTTTTAATCGCAAATTAAAATTTGTAAACAACTTTGTTTACTCGTAATTTAACCGTTAAAGAGTGTATTGAATCTGCTTTTCCTCCTTCAATTGGCAACAATTATTTGTATTTTCCACTCTTTAATATTTTGAGAAAAAAAAGATTAAAATGAAACAGTGTGAATGAAAATTACAAAAAAATCAACAAGAGATTTTTAATTTATACATGAAAATAGTGATGGTACATTTCATTCTGTGTGGCCATTTTAGAGATTTCAAAGATTATATTTCATTAAATTGCTCTCATTCATGTATGGCACAATCTAATGCGACAGAAATAGACTCAAATTGTCTAATGATTTTTGCACTGTCAGGTCCATATACAGTTCATTTTTCATAGCATTCTGGATCAAAAGATATTTTCAAAAAAAGTCTCTAGACCGTGACACTAAACTACTATGGGCTATTTAAAGTTCGTACAATGGTTGCAATGTGAAGAATGTGGCCTATTCATGACAGATCTCACAAGCGATATAAATTACGGTCTGATTTAGGAAATCACTGAATAAAGTAATGTGTGTAACTTGTGAATTAAGATGAGATCATGAGATGATTTTTGTTATGTTTGCCACGGTTGCCATTATTATTATACTGCATACAGTGTAGGTGAAACATTTCATCAAGCATTTCCATTATCAGCTACATGTATAATACATAAAAGATAAAAAAATTGTCATTTGAAATTCAATACCGTAACTGTACCGGTACATGTTTGTTCTTTGATTTGATTTGATTGATTTGATTTGATTTATTTATTTTTGTTTGATTTTCTTTTTCTTTTGCATTTTTACAAATATATAACAAACAAATATTACAAATTTACACATGACAAAAGAATATATGTAGAATAAGGTAAGGCTGGGTGTAACTAATCGAGAACATCAAACAGGAGGGTTGACAAAATAAGCAAAGCTTGATAGTATGACTACCCTCAAAGGATACATAATAATACAAATATGGAAGAACAAAATATTGGTAAAAAAGGGGAAAAGACAGAAAAAAGAAGAGAAAAGAAAGAGGGGATGCACATCAATATTCACAGACTTATGTGGTAGTTGGATTTCAAATTGAAATTGAATTGAATTGTCTTTATGTATTGATTTAGAAATTATTCCTGTTATAGTTGAACTTGTTAATTTAGGCATTGTTTGAATTCAAATGTACGTACAATGCAATGTAGGCCTGCACTCACATTATATGCATGTATAAATTATGTATATTTCTTCTTCTTCTTAACCCCCCCCCCCCCCCAAAAAAAAAGGAGTTTCGAATCCATAAATGTCACACAAGGGTCATCAATGACAGTTTATTGTTATTGTCCCCATATTTAGACACCCTTCAGATTTCTTTCCATGATTTTTCAACACTAACTCAATCTACTGCCAGGGAAAGACATGGAGTATACACATTAACAGTTTAGTTTCACGGGGTAGTATTGATCGTACACTGTAGTTTTCTAGCAATGCTTTGCAATACAGTGTATCTGGCAAAATGTGGAAACTGAACACAAGAGGGCAGTGTTGGATAAAACTCCTTCTCTTTGAATGAGTTCTGTCCATGTATGCTGTTACCAACAAAAGTACTGTACATACAATGTGCTTCAAATGTTAATCGACATGGATCTGTACTACATGTAACCTTTATATCAACATTTTCATCAAACATGCATGTACCTGTACATGTTGATGCATATACATTTGCACGTTACTATGTTGACCATAAATTATTCATATACATGTATATACCTGTACATGTACATGAAAAGTGATTAAATAAGAAAATTCAATATTTGATATAAATCCTAGTCGACTACAATTAACAAAATACATGTAACATGCCACAAAAGCTACATGAAAGCTTATGCCCCCCCCCCCCAACAAAATATAACAATAATCATAACAAAAATAATGAATAATGGTTCAGGATAGAAACGAGAGAAGAAGAGAGTGAGAGAAAAAACGAGTCAGAAAAAAAAGCGAGAGGGGAAAAAAGGGAGAAAGAGAGAAAGAACGAGAGGTAGACGGAGTACGGAAAAGGGAACAAGAGGAAAAAAAATGGAATTCATTCTCCCTTTTTGTGTGTTTAAAACATAATTCAATAAAGCAATCACAACGAATAGTGAATCAAATGGATTTACTTACATGTACAGTACAACAATCAAACAGTTCATTGCCCATATAAAAAGGGAAGAAAAAACCCATTTCAAACGCCACTTCTTCATCAATATGACAAGCACACAATAGACCAATCCATCATTGCGTGAACAGAAGGGTCTCACAAAGGGAAAAGAAAATCATCTTGAGTTAAAATACAATTGCAGATCCTTATGGAGGCTATAAAAGCTGGACCGAGACAATTTCAATATCAGGCTCTATTTACTCTATTAAAACCATTTCGATCCCTCCTTAAATGATCAGATTGGAATTTTGATTGGTCCTGAAACTTCCTCATGAACGTGGAGATGATGTATTATTTTGTCTGTTAGGAGCCAGAAGGGCGTTAACTTGGATACTTTAATACAGAAATAACATCATTCTTGCTCTCCACAGTTGGTTTGTATTAATTGTGGCATCATGCAAATACAGTTGGAAAAAGAAAAAAAAAATCCCCTTTTACAATTCGGTAAGGAAATAATAATAATAATTAATGCTGCTTTCCTAATAATAACATGTCCTTTGATTTCTTTGAAAGTTGGTTGAGGAAGTTGGAAATGATTTCAATTTTCTCATGAAACTGAATGATTTATACATGATGTACAGTGTAAATGTACATGTATGTATTCCCCATCCACGATACATGTATGTACACACAAATGCAACATGGAATAGAACTCAATGTGACTCTTTCACGATTTAACCGCTGAGAGCCATAAGGACGTTTTGTCGTATCCCGTAACACAGTGTTAACGCCTGTATGGCTCTAAACAGACAATTCATATCATTCATTAACGACGCCTGTCTGAAGCAGAACATGGCAGCTGCTAGCTATACACATACAGCAGCTAAAGGTCAAGTGTGCATTAATGCATTTTAAAATGAAGTGTGCATTAAGAAAATCATATCCTATGTCCTTTCAAGTTTACATTGACATTTAGGTCTGATAGATAGAACAATCCTTGTTGAAATGGCATGAGGTACACACAAGTGCATCATCACAAGTATTTTCATTCTCTGCTAAAGGGTAATTCACGTACATGTACATACCGATCCTATCAAAATCCTGCATACCGGTATGTTCTAAGTATTTTTTAAAGTACAATACATACATGTACATTGTACATTTGCAAGTCTCTGAAACAGCTCCTTCAATTTGTTTACTTTTATAAACCAACAGAAGACGTACATGTACTGGGTATGAGACTTGTAAAGTGCAATATCTACATGTTTCGTGGTCTAAAAACACTGTATGAGTAGTGTAGTCAGGTAAATAGGCTTTACAAATAGTTACATGTACATGTATAAAAGACAAAACCAACCAAACTATTAAACAAAAATCAAACATATACCGAATAAGACAAATAAAATAAACAAAAAACAAGCAAGAACAAAAAACAAAACACTGCCTTTGATACACTGTGTGAACAGTCTTTATCAGTTAACAGTGGATTAAAAATGAGTGTGAACATACGTACCTGTCTGGGGATGTGCTGATGGTTTCTGTGGTAGTGGGTTGAGCTACTGTACTGGCTGATACCCTCACCACCATTGCTCCCTCTGGGCTCATCATACTGGCAAGAATGGTGGCAGCAACTCAGGAGGGTGGGAAGGCAGGACTCGCAACGGCCCCTGAGTGTCTCATGTATGGTGCTCTGAATAATGAAATAAGAAGCATGGAATCGATAAGATAAAACATTGATATACACATGTATGAACATATAAAAAATATGCGTACATTATAATCCTTGAATATGTGTACTTTTACAATACTGGGTAATGAAAGTGTGACATGAATGCTTAAAAATGAAACCCTCTAAAATCTGCCTAAATATGGTTCATTTTTAGAGAATGTTATTAATTGTGTATTTGCTGTGAAGTGAGACATAATTACCAACTTGAATAGTTGCTAACTCTGTTATAAAAATATGAATGACACATGCACTTCCATGGTCAGTTTAATCAAAAACCTTGGTGTCCACCATAACAACCTTTACACAAACTTTAAGAATAAATATTCTTACTTACATAATTATTATTATTGATTGATAGTGATACTGTATGTTCTCCTTGAAGAAGAAAATAACTTTAGAACAATTAACTTTTAATTGTTTTCATTTTTCATGAGAATGCACAATGCCATATAACATTCATCACCCAGTCCTCTAGGGTGGACACCAAAGGTTCATAATTTAAAAAAAAAATATCTATTTGAATCAAAATTGAACAATTCAATGAATTTTATATACACAGTGTGAAAAGCCTTTCTTGTGAAAGATTAGAAAGATTATAAGTGAAGTTTTCTTAACAAAATTGTATTTTGTATTTTTCATATAACGCGTGTTATGGGTGGACACCAAAGAATTTTTAGAATTTCAAACATGCGCTGTTTTTTAACTATTACATTTCAAGCTTCATCTTTTTGATTGATTTGATCCATGGAGTTCTTCCAAGAAACAAACTGGGAATTGTCAAACTTGTTCATATAATGTGCATTCATCATGCAGAAGCACCAAAATGGAACGCGTGTTACATGGTGGACACCATGCATAACAACTGTTACAAGATGTGAAATATTGTGATTATGAAAAAACTTTGCCACGCAACCTAAGATTTTTAATGACATGAGCATAAATAGATTCAGCACTTACTACCAGACAATAATTGAACATCAGATAGTCATACAAATTTAGAGAATACCCATTACCAGGAACTAGGTTTTTTCATGTCACGTTTTGGTGTCCTAAATAGGGCAAAAAAATGGGTTTCACCTTACATAAAAATTTAAACCAGGGGTTTTGAAACACAACGTTATTTAAGTTATCTCCATTACATATCTGCATTAAGACATGGACAAAATTATCACCATTTATTTTTATACTTGGATCTGAAATATCCATGGTGAAATCTCTCCAGTATCATAAAAATACACATATATAAATGTACTTTAGAACCTACATGTACAATATACATACATGTACACGCACTTGCTGACTATAATTGTACAGTACAGAGTAACTACGCACTGATAGGAGGGCTGCACCTAATAGGGTGTGTAACAGAAATAGAGCGCAAAATGAGTTTCAAAGATTTGATATGGAAAGCATTTTCAAAATCATTTCAATAGTTACAATTCAAGCTGTAGTTACAGGTGACTAAGGCAAAACATGTACAGTAGTAGACATAACAAAATTCCTCTTCATGAATGTGAAGGAGCAAGTTAATGTATGAATGTACCTACAAAATGTCCCTTCGTTTCTGCCGGCCGATGTAAAATGCCAAGATCGATGGCCTCATGAGTCAACAGGCCTTATTTCAAACAACCCCTCCCCTCCACTCCCTTCTTCCCCCCCCCCCTCGCCCTCTCTCCACTCCTACTCGCTATAAACCTCGGTCTACTATGCATGTTTTCGTTAATTTAGGTAGTAGACCTAACAAAATTCCACTTCATGTAATATATAATGTGAACTTAATATGAAGGAGCAATTTAATGTATGAATGCACCTACAAAACATCCCTCCGTTTCTGCAGGCTTATTAAAATGCCAAGAATGGCCTCATGAGTGTAATAATAACAGACCATATTTCAAACAACCCCTCCCCTCTCTCCACTCCTACTCGCTATTAAACCTCCATCCACAATGCATGTTTTCGTTAGTTATTTGCTAAGTGAAAGAATTCAACGCTCCACTTCATGAAACAACATCAACATGTAAGGCTACCTGTAAGAAGTTTATGGCCTGCTGTTCCACCTTTTCCCTTTTTTATGATTAAAAAATCGCTGCACACACTTGTATTAAGGCGGTCACGTCACATTCGCATGATGGAGCACTGGTTAATGAAACGTGTAATTGTATTAGTGAAGCTCAATGATTTATGAATAGGCTAATACGCAGAGTACAAGCCATGAGCAAATTTTTAGTCATAAAAGACTGAAGAAAATATTTTAGAAATCATTTTCCTTATTTTGCATCTGGCAACAGTATGTAGTTCATAGCGCCCTTTAGGAAAATGAAACTGCATGACATCTTTCCTTAGTGCATTCTTAAATGCAATTCCATTGAAAACGCTTTTATTTTCCTCCCTTCTCACAGCCAAAGAAGGTTTTTTTTTTTATATACCTACATGTACATGTACTTGCATGTAAGACTGAGATTTCCTTGTAGCAAGTTTCCCAGAGATAAATCTAATCACCTTTTATGAGCCTTTGATTGTTATTGCTGTGTAATAGATTTGCATTTGATATCTATCATGCAGAGACAAAATACACAAGGGTTAATTGGTGGTGTTTTGCCTCTGAAACTATACTGAAGTGCCTATCCTCATATGGAACAAAACAAAGAGCCTAATATAAAAAAGTTGCAAGTCTGTCAGAGGAATGCAATGCATAATTAATGATTTTAAAATCAAGTTTGAATTAAAAATACATGTAGGATGAATCAAGTATTCTTAAAGCTTGTGGACAAATGAGTCAAATACAAATATGCAATATCATATACATTTGTACATGTAGCCATTCATATGAATCACTGTTTACTTTGACTATTGTGGTTTTATCTAGAAAGTGTGGGTACACTAAGATCTCATTTCTCATTATTGAATAAAAGAGAGTTCTACATGTATTTACATGTATATTCCTTATCATTTCCTTCCTTTCTAAACACCATAAGGAAGTGACAGATAATCGAAAGTTAATTACAGGGGAATACAACTTTTCTCTGAAAGAAAATGGGGAAGTAAATTTGTTTATGTGCATGTCAATTGAAATGAGACCCCCAAAAATGATTAATTACAAAATACAATTTCCCCTTGTTTTGAGCCTCTGAACATAATGCAGATACCGGGTAATTAATATTAAATTCAGAACCTCTGTGTGTTAATTAATCTAACACCATATTCATGTATATAAATGTAAAATGATAGGATATTTACAACACAGAATCCCTCACCATCATAACAACATTATTGAAGAACTTTTAAATGTACATGTACATGATCCAAAGTTCTGTATGTGTAATTTGTTTTAATGACAATAAATGATAATATCAATATATGCAAATGCTGTACAACAAATATTTGTGTACTATTACCCTGGTATTAGCTGAGTTATTCAGATAAGGTACTATACCATCTATCACACTCAAGGAATTTTTGTTGATACTAGAAACCATTTAAACTGTACATCACCTGGGTGGAGAGCGGCAAACAGCAAATTTTAAAACAACATTTGCAAGAAACATAAGTATCTCCTGTGGACTGGTGTTAAAATGGGGCTGTTGCTTCTCAAGAAATTAGGGTTGTATGCACATGGTATGAATGAGATGGCCATTTGGGTGATGACTGTACTTATGACTCATTCACTCACTCTCCCCCCTCAACTCAACAATAGTCTGATAATACAGACCCTACGTCACACTACCCACCCACCCTTTACTGAGATGAGTGTGAGACAAGCATGCTTCTTCCCCTACCCCTCTCTCACTCCCTTCTTCATGTTTATCTTCATCCATCTCTCCATATCTAATGTATCTCTCTCTCTCTCTCTCTCTCTCTCTCTCCCTCCTACATGTACCCCTTCTCTATCTCTCTCTCTCTTTCTACATACATACATTGTACATCTGGTACATCTTTTGCCCACCCTCTCCCCTTCTCCATCTCTTTCTCCCTCTCTCTTCCTCTATCTCACCAAGTCCTTCCATACAGTTCTTTCCTAGCAAATGTATTCTCAATTTCCAATACTACATGTACAGAGCCTTGTGAGATGAGAACATCACCTTCAAAATAAATGAAATATTCTACATTTAAGTAATGAATACATTATCCTTTAAAAAAAAAATCAAAAGCTATCAAGTACGTATCAAGTGCTACCAGTAATTAAATTCACACTGGCACGTGCCTGTTTATTAAACACATGATATAGAAAATAGTGATGTACATGTAGCAGAGACCTGTTTCATGTATTGTAAGTCTCTGATGTAGGAAACCATGGCATCAAGAAGAAAACTTCATGTACACAGTCCATGTCCATGTATACACATGAAGCTTGTCTAGATAAAAGACTAGGCAAGCATCGGTGAGAATGATGTATGACTTATGATAATGGTTTGGACATGATCTCTATTCAAAGTCCATCACTGTATGGAGATTCACTTGAGAAGGCTTTGAAGTCGTGACTTTTACATACAGTATACTGTACCTGTATACATACATGTACATGTAGCTTCATGTGTACATACAGTATGAACATGAAGGTGCCCCTGCATGGACCCCTGGTAAATGTACATGTAGGCCTACAGTATATAAATACATATTCAGGGATATGTAGAAATTCTGATATTTTGGGGGTCTCAGGCACATGAAAGTGTTGAGCTCTATAAAGTAAACGGTCAAAGTCAGGATACATGTACACCTGTAAAAATGCTCTTAGTAGCTCTACCTGTAAGGTAATTTTGAAATGTAGGGGACCAAAAAAGATTTTGGGCACCTTATTAGTGTCAAGAAATGCATGTTGGCTAATGGCTACAATAATCCACATTATATATCCATGAACATACATGTACGTATTATGTGCAGGGAATAATTTTCAGCAAAAAAATTGCATAGCAAAACTGCTATACAAAATAATTTTTGCATAGCAGTTGGATAAATTTGTATCGCAATTTTTTTCTCATATAGCAAAGCGCACATTTTCTGCCCACTACAATAAGATGAATGTACATGTAAACATGGTGGGTGTACTCACATTTCTAGTCCTCAAATGGATATGGCCACTTGCTGCAGTGACAGTAAACAAACAACTCCCAGGTACGATCATCGCGCACATGCGATGCATGTAATTAGATCCCACGTGCATTGTCATTGCATTGTGCAATGATCGCGCGAACCATGCCTCAAAACAACAATCGCGGTTAGAAGGTGATCGTAGCATGCCATGTGCTTGCGCGACAATGGGTGTATGTGTATAAGCTTCACGGTTAGAGAGTGACTGCAGTATACTTCACGCACAGTAGTTACGCTGTAAATGCAAACATACAAGTGCGAGTGAGTAGCCAATTTCGCGATCGCCGGCCCTGTATTCTGATTACAGGGCCGGCGATCGCGAAACGGGCTGCTCACTCGCACTTGTACTGAGGTGTGATGAGCTAGCCTAGTAATTCAGATTATTCAGATCGCGAAACGGGCTTCTCACTCGCACTTGTACTTGTACAGAGGTGTGATGAGCCCGCCCTTAAACATGTATGTTTGCATTTGCATCGCAGCAATTGCGATTCATAAAAAAAGATGTGTAGCAAATGGCTGAAAATGCGTCGCAAATTGCGATGCGATACCGGGAAAATTATTCCCTGATGTGTATAGATAATATACCACATAAATTTGTTGTCTTTGGTGATATTCGTTACTCAGGAATGAGAGGTGGACTGGTTGAAAAAGCCCCTTTGTTGAGTACTTAAACAACAACTTTAATACGTACACATTCTCAAGAAACATAAATCAGCACAAATCTATTCTTCACATACATACACACACATACATGTGTACTTACAAACTGAACAGCAATACAAGAATTCCAATTACAACAAACAAACACACAAATTGCATGATGTTTGCCAATATCATTTCATATTTACCATGTAAATACCATAAAGTCATAAAAGCGATGAAACGCTGCTGTTCTTCCCGCACCTACTGTGTTAACTAATGACCTGTAAGGGTATTGAGTCTATTGTTATTAGGAATTCTTGAATGGCTTATTAAATAATAGAGCATAATGGGGCATCAACATGCCTTTCACCAAGGGGGTCTCGCAGCTGTGATAAAGCAGAAAATTTGACCTTATAACAATAAGGTGCAGACACTTTGCAAATACTTACAGTGATGCATGGAAAGTTTGAACAATTATTCTTCACCATGCTCAGGTGCTCTAGAAGATAACACAGGAAAGGTGTTAGGCACCATGGAGCTTGAGCAAATACAGGAATGGTTTGAATAAAAATTTGGTGGATTTATTGAAATTTCACCTTTTTAAAACCTCGGTTTTGTAACTGAATACAGGCATGCACCTGTATTTCAAACTAATTTTCAAGCAATATTTGATACATGTATTTCATCTCTTTTAAAATCCTTTATCTTCCATTAATACCAGTATTAATTTCATGTTTTTCTTTACTTTTCAATTTCAAGATCATTCAGACCAATACATTCCTACATGGTGTACACTGTAGATATTCAAATCGAATCCATAAGATATTTGATATAGCGCCTTTTCCTTGCAGTTACAAAGTGCTGCACACACCGCTCCACAATGTTTGGGCCACTTATAAACAAAAGAAGTCACTTCTCAGACTACACTCTTTGCTAAATGTTGTGTTTCTTTCAGTTGTCATTCTTAGTTTATTTGCATGTTGCATCTTTTACTCCTTTCAATGTCTTCTTACAATGATAAGATCCAACTATGCCATTGTTTATTACTTCTATCTTGATTTCCATTTAAACATAGATTCATTTTAACCCCTCCCCCTTTATCCAATTTGCTGCACTTCCTCCTTTACTATCTGTGTTTGCTTTCTCCATTGTCACATCATTAATACTCCTCTTTAATAATTACCCCTCACTTCCTTCTATTCTACATATACTCAAAGTCATAGCATTAACCACAGCCACAGGGTATTGCACATTTGCAGTAAAAAATAAAGAGCTAAAGTTATTTCACGCTAAAAAAAGAGAGATACCTACATGTAGGTATCTTAAATAACTTTACATTTCTATTCCACTCAAAGGGGCTGAAGCATCAGTGTTTAATAACGCATATCGGTAATACACTTTTTATCAGATGAATACTGTACAAGCAGATGTACATTGTACATTAGAAACCTTGTGCGATCTTCTGTGTTTAGCTTTTAAGATCAATTACTTTTTAATAGGCCTGCAAATTTAATTTATTTTCATAGAATTTCTTTCAGGACTAAATTGTTCAGGGAATTTGTTATGAAATGTACTTTTCTTCCTATCCTGTCTTCATTCTTTCACTTCTTTGCCTACATTCATGTATGCTAAATAATCCAGGTGTCCTTGAATGAGGTTGTAATTATGTTCTTGCCAAAAGTTAACTGCAAGTACAGAGAGCACATTCTCGGTTTTCTCGCAGTTCATTCTTGCTACACTGTAAGAAGCAGGCACGCAGCCAGAGTTCCATGTTTGGGGGGGGGGGGGGGCACCTACATGTAATCGATCGAGGTAACAAAAGGGGTCTAAAAAAGTTCAACCGATCTTGGAAATTTTAGGGGGGCACCACCCCCCCCCCCCCTCCCCCCACACCCCCTGGCTCAAGCCTGCTAAGTAGTGGATATAAAATCCCTCTTTTTTCTATTTTCCTTTCACAAATTCCTTCAGCTGTTCTTTACTTGACCCCAAGCGAGAAACCTACATAACGTACATTCTAAATTGCACAATACACAACACCTTTCCTCAATCTCTTACAAAAACCTGGAATACAATCCTTTCCACTTTCCATTTTTCCTCCTCCTATCCAACCTGTTTATTCAAATGAAAGCTGAAACTCCCTTTAAGATATTCACCATAAACACAATGGCTACATGTATGGGCTTGCCAGCTCAAATTCAGCACCCCCTGCCCTCGTTTCCCATTCAAAACCATGGCATAACTTTGAACATAGCGGTGAAAACTTGATCCAAAACCAACAGAAATCAAAGAGAGTGTTTAGCTGACCTGTGTCCTTGGACTCCGGGATCTAAACAATGTTAGGAAAAGTTTGGAAACTGAACCGTTTGAAGTTGTAAAAAAAAGGGAAGAACTACATGAATAAACGTTTTCACAGACTCCTCTCCTTCAGACCAGAAAAGGGAACTGTGAAGCGCATGTACGGCTGTTCAGACCTCTACGTTCCTGTACCATGTAAAAAAATCCCTGATATTTATTTCATACTCTTAAACCCTGCTGACATGACAGAAATCTGGAATTCATATGTTTCCAAAGTAGAGCACATTCACTGTATGCCAATTTTCACTCCTTTCTGCCGAAAAAATGTATACAACTTTGATAGAGACCAGCCGCTGTACATGTTAGCAACTTCACATTATTTGCTAATAGTTGCAAATGCCTTTGTAGAACTACTGTACGCTACGCAGCCTACCCAACCCTGCAGAAAATACATACAAGTATACTGTAAGTTTGAGAAAAATCTTTAATCAGAGGATTTATTTCAGAAGGGGGTGGGGGGAGAAGTGCGTCTCATTCTTTCTAGATATTGTGGAAAATTAACTGTATCTGTTTTTAGGTAATTAGGTATCTACAGGTAGGTAATTTTCCCAGGCTGTCAGAAAATAGATAGGATGTGAACAGCTCATTCCACTCATCAGGGCCCTGTTTCACAAAACTTTTTATCAATATTAAAGGTAAAGACCAGTATTGGAAACGCCCCAATTTCAAAAAATGAAATGGAAGCTCTCATTACCAATCATGTGAAAGAATATGTTTTGACTAATACATGATGATAACAAATTTGCCGGGAAACCGCCTACTAATTCATATATTTGGTAAATTTGTTTCTCTCATGGTCTGTGAGAGATATAGGGTAGTCCCATATACATCTTTCTGTGTATAGTGCTTGTAACTTTACGAAGAATGGGCCAAATTTCTTATCATTTTGACGATTCCAGAACCTTGCAGATGCGAGATGCTAGATAATCAACCTTTTCTGATCGATTCCACAACGTTTCTTTCACAATGCAATCGCATGACCATAACTGGTCTTTACCTTTAAGTTATTATAACTGTTATTGTAAGCTACCGACACCATGAAATTTGGTTGGCTGAGAGCAAATTTGTCATATAAATTTTACATAAACAAGATGATGAAACAGGGACATGGAGTCTGTGAATCTGTAGAATGCATGTTGTTGGCCTGCATGTTTTAAATGGAGACCTGTAGAAGTCCATATCTTTCACATTCAGTGACAAAAAAGTAATAATTTACTAGAAAATTCAGAAATGTGTTTATTTAAGAATATTCAGCCCCAAGAATTACAAGGTACATTTGTATGTGCTCCCAATTGTTAGTCATTCCTTAAATTGACCTTCCAGTGACAAAACCACTCAATCAAATAATTACCATACTTTCCTGTTCATGTGCCCAATATATATGACCCTTCCATGGACACATCCTACGGTGGAAAGTAAAGACTTGCAAAGGTCAGGTCATAATGCAGACCTCATAGACCCCTGGGGTTATGCATTATGAGTCATTACCACTTTAGCAGGATTCAGGAACCACATGCTTTCCCACACAATCAACAGATTCAAGGACACTTTCGTAAATGCAACCAAATTTATGCTATAAAGTGATAATACAGATGTAGATCTTGGCAAAACTGCAGTAGATTCTTTCCATACAGGTGTTTTTACTTCATGGTCGACAATGGGTTAAAATTAAATAGGCTATTTTCGAAAGTAACCCAATTTGTATGTAGTGTACAGTACATGATGGATGCCTTTTGTGAAGCACCATGATACAAATTAGTTCATTCAACTTCTTAATAATTGTAGAGTGTATTATCACCATGAATCAGTTAAATTTCAAATGGATAAAAAAATTCAAAATACCTTTGAATGATATTGTCAACCAAAGAATGATATCGTCAACAAAAGAAAACTGTTTAAAATAAGTTCCATTCAGATTGAATTTCACTATCAAAACACAAGCAGATTTCGTGAATTAGCATTAATTTCATCCCAAGTATTACTTTTATCCAGGGCTCCACACCAACAGAGTCTACAGATATGTACGAAAAATCCATGTATGTGAACATCTAGAAAGTTGGGGGGGGGGGGGGGTCAGAATTGGATTTGAGTGCACATGTGGAGCGCACATGTGTCCCGGGCGCTTGCTAGTGTCGAACCCTGATGTATACGGTAAGTCCAACTGTTAGGCATAATAATTTCCTTCAGTAGAAGTGTAGAACACAACTTATGATGTAAAAATGTATGTCTGTGATATACTATGTTGTACCTCAGTTACACTGCCAAACTGACTCCATGCATACTGACCGATTCTTTAAAGATAAAGTTGAGTTCTGGTCATGTGATTGCATAGTGAAAAAAAACGTGTGGAATCTATCAGAAAAGGTTGATCATAAGTATTTGTGTGTATTGCAAGGTTCTGGAATCATCAAAATGATAAGAAATTTGGCTAAATCTTAGCTAAGTTACAAGCACTGTACACAGAATGATGTATATGGGACTACACGAGCACATGGCGAAAAAAACCTACCCCCGATTTTTAACGATGTTTCATGTCATATTTAGCATATAAAGGCATTTGAAGAGCCATGCTTTTCAGGGAACATGTTTAATCTGATGTTCTTCCACCCTTGCATAATAACAATAATAACACTCACAACTTATTTTTTACCTCTTCCCAGAACTCAACCTTCTCTTTAAAAGCCATAGGTGTAATATTATAGTATTAATGACTGCTTTGAGAGAAATAGTTGTTTTATTACGCTCAAGGGAAGGTTAGAATTGTGCTATTCCCCGAGGCTTGCCGAGGGGAATAGCCCAATTGTAACCTTCCCGAGAGCGTATGAAAACAACTATTTCTCGAATATTAAAGCAGTCATTAATACTTTTATATGCCGAAAAAAAATAGACTAAAAAATAAAAAATAAAAAATAATTTACATTTTTGTCGAAGACGGGATTCGAACTCTTGCGTACAACAAGAGGTGTATCGAAAACCAACGCTTAGACCACTCGGCTATCGCGCGCCGTTAACATGCTTGGCAGTTTTCTCCAATATATACATTAAAATGGATTGAAAACGGCTCCGCGTGAGGGATGCTTCGCAAAAGCTCCATGAAACGGACCCTTCTTTTACTTTTGCAATGCATATTGGCACGAACTTAGATCAAGATCTATCGGCAGATGTTGTTTTTTTTGTTTTTGAGAGTTAATTTTCGTCTTCATGTCAACAATGCAAGATAAAATTGTCGGTAAGATCGATCGAGATTCAATTGTATTGAAATTGCCGACCAATTTTTCGCACACGTATGGTATCCTCCATCGCTCAAACCATTTTTTAACATGTAAACCTATGGGGTAACCATGGAGACTGACCTATTTTTTTAATAACCATGGTTATTAAAAATATTGAAATGTTTTAAGCATGGTTACCGGGAATTTTACAGGAACAGTTGAAGTTTATGAATGCAATTCGACCAATCAGATGGCTGGATTTCTTAAGTGAGGTATATAAAAGTGTTTGTTTACTGTTCGGTGTTGTTGGTGTGAATGGGGGTATGAGTCAGGAATGTGCAGAGCTCTCTACATGTACTTCATGGTGAGTTGGGTGTGTTCCTCTCACACAGCACACTGTTTCCTCTATACAGCCAACAGGGAGTACACTACCGCTCAAAGGTTTTGGCACATCGGTTCGGTAACGGTTTGGTGCGCAATGTCCTTCGGTTAGCCTCCGAGGTTAATCTCCACGATTTTGTTGTTCACAGCAAAGTCTCGGTTAGCAAACGGTGAGCAAACGGTGAGCAAACGGTGAGCATACGGTGAGCAACCGGTTAGCAAGAGAGAGCGCACGCGCGGATTTCTCTGAACGGTGAGAAATCGCGGTTAGCTAAAAGCGCGCACGTGGTGAGCTAAGATCGCGCACGCATTGAAAGCTGTATTGTGACGTAACAATGACAGATTTTATAAAGCCTCATGCAGATCTAGGAATCGAGTTTGCTAATGTATAAAGAATTAAATCAAGTAAATAATCATTTTTGTATCATTCTGTCGGCAATGACATCGAAGTAAATAATCATTTTCGTATCATTCTGTCGGCAATGACATCAAGTTAATAATCATATTCGTATCATTCTGTCGGCAATGACATCAAGTAAATAATCATTTTCGTATCATTCTGTCGGCAATGAAATCAAGTAAATAATCATTTTCGTATCATGCTGTCGGCAATGACATCAAGTAAATAATCATTTTCGTATCATTCTGTCGGCAATGACATCAAGTTAATAATCATATTCGTATCATTCTGTCGGCAATGACATCAAGTAAATAATCATTTTCGTATCATTCTGTCGGCAATGAAATCAAGTAAATAATCATTTTCGTATCATGCTGTCGGCAATGACATCAAGTAAATAATCATTTTCGTATCATTCTGTCGGCAATGACATCAAGTTAATAATCATTTTCGTATCATCCTGTCGGCAATCACATCGAAGTAAATAATAATTTTCGTATCATCCTGTCGGCAATGACATCGAAGTAAATAATCATTTTCGTATCATTCTGTCGGCAATGACATCAAGTTAATAATCATTTTTTTTATTATTCTGTCGGCAATGACATCGAAGTAAATAATCATTTTCGTATCATTCTGTCGGCAATGACATCAAGTTAATAATCATTTTCGTATCATTCTGTCGGCAATGACATCGAAGTAAATAATCATTTTCGTATCATTCTGTCGGCAATAACATCAAGTTAATAATCATTTTCGTATCACCCTGTCGGCAATCACATCGAAGTAAATAATCATTTTCGTATCATCCTGTCGGCAATGACATCGAAGTAAATAATCATTTTCGTATCATTCTGTCGGCAATGACATCAAGTTAATAATCATTTTTTTATTATTCTGTGGGCAATGACATCAAGTAAATAATCATTTTCGTATCATTCTGTCGGCAATGACATCAAGTTAATAATCATTTTCGTATCATTCTGTCGGCAATGACATCAAGTTAATAATCATTTTCTTATCATTCTGTCGGCAATGACATCGAAGTTAATAATCATTTTTGTATCATTCTGTCGGCAATGACATCAAGTTAATAATCATTTTCGTATCATCCTGTCGGCAATGACATCAAGTAAATAATCATTTTCGTATCATTCTGTCGGCAATGACATCAAGTTAATAATCATTTTTGTATCATTCTGTCGGCAATGACATCGAAGTAAATAATCATTTTCGTATCATTCTGTCGGCAATGACATCAAGTTAATAATCATTTTCGTATCATTCTGTCGGCAATGACATCAAGTTAATAATCATTTTCGTATCATTCTGTCGGCAATGACATCAAGTAAATAATCATTTTCGTATCATTCTGTCGGCAATGACATCAAGTTAATAATCATTTTCTTATTATTCTGTCGGCAATGACATCGAAGTAAATAATCATTTTCGTATCATTCTGTCGGCAATGACATCGAAGTAAATAATCATTTTCGTATCATTCTGTCGGCAATGACATCAAGTTAAACTAGAAATGCAATCGTGTCAGAACGATGTGCGTGCAATGACGCCATGTTTCTACGTGTCAAACGAAAGAGCTTCTCCCGGACTATCCGGAGCAATTTGTACGAAGTCGGTAGCTTCTATGGTATTGGAAATAGGTAGGGCGAAAGAAAGGCCTCAACAGTGACCTTGATGGGATGGTAGTGACTATGCCTACGAAGTTTGAAAGAAATTGGGATAGGGGAAAGAACCTAGAAAGGGCTCGCAAGCACTGCTTGCAAAAACCAATGG
This sequence comes from Strongylocentrotus purpuratus, assembly GCF_000002235.5. NCBI lineage: Eukaryota > Metazoa > Echinodermata > Echinoidea > Camarodonta > Strongylocentrotidae > Strongylocentrotus > Strongylocentrotus purpuratus. Next base: position 37,437,323 of record NW_022145594.1, read on the forward strand.
GATTTGGTGCATGTTCGTCATTGCAATAAAGATCGTTCTGGGGGGCCAAAAGCGTGAACCCGATATGCCCCATAGACAATGCGTGTAATGCATGGGCGGAAAACGTACAGGATCTGTATTATGACTGGAGTTAAATTGTTTTTTCTCTCTCTCTTTCTGTCTCTTTATGGGCCGTATTTGGTACCATTAGAAAGAGAATTTCATGGTTGTTATTGTGAACCACTCTCTTTTTTTCTTTGATAATCCTATCGAAACACGTGATGTAAAATAGATTTATAGGACAAAATGGCGTCTTAAATGGCCCCCTTGACCAATTTCAAAAATCCGGCCAAGAGGTGCCCTGCGTATTGGAACTCGGCATGTCACTGCAAATTTTCAAGGAAAAAAAAGGACGTTTAAGGGGCGAAAAGCAGTCTGGAAAAATGACGTCATAGTCGATACGTGTTAGATTCGGGCGGAAACTCGGCGGAATTCGTATTGTGACCTTTGTTCAAATGCGATTTACTCACAATTTTCTGTGTGAACATATACTATACTTGGTATCATGCGAAAGGGCACTCCATTGCGGTCAGTTTGACACCATTGTTATTTCCGCGCAATGTATTGCACGCATTAAACGCGCTATTACGTAATGCATAGTAAATTCATCATTTTTGACGATAACTTTGCAACGAGGGCATTACAATTTATTAAACTTGGCAGAAAGTTGTCATGTATATGGATACATATGTGTGCCAAGTTTCATTGATGTAGGTATAAAGATCGCTATTTTAGAGCAAGTTTAAGTTATTTTGGAATTTTCTTGAAAATGGCGAATTTGGAGGGCATTTTTCTCAAAGTCAGTCAGTGTAAGGGTATATAATTTTGTATATGGCTGGAAAGGGCATATCTTCAAGTATCTAAATCCAAAAAAGGGTACGGATTTGCCAAGCCATAATGGAGATACGGCCATAGGAGAAAGCCAATTCCGAGAACTTTAGAGGGCGCTATTTATGTTTTGTAAAGCCATTAGAGCGTGAAATTTAGCATGACTATGTGCAATAATGAGATAAAGATACTGTGAGATTTAAATACAAAACGGAATTTATATGAGAAAGTTATGGCAGTTTTAGATTATTTAGGGGTCATTTTTTCAATAATTTGAGAGTTTGTTGACGGAGACGGTTTCAGATTTGAATTTTGAGTATGAAGATGGCATTTTGAAGGGCAGGTTATACGTAGCAGATTAAAGAACATCTCTTAGACTATCTAGAGAAAATTGTTAGAAGTGTGTAGGATCTAGGATAGTGGAGATAGGAAGGAAGAAAGAAAGGCCTTAAAATGGACCAAAAACGGACAAAATGGCGCCTGGATGGTTATGCATGAGTGATTTCGAAAATCGAAAAAGTAGGTGACCTTGATGAGATGGTAGAGACTATGCCTATGAAATTTGAAATGAAAAGGACATGAGGAAAGCACCTAACTAGGAATAACAAACACTACGTGCAAAACGAATGGGATTTCCGGACGATAAGGAAGAGGATAAGTATATTAATGGGGCAGAATGTGAACGAAAACAAGGCAATGACGAAGGTTCGTCATTGCAATAATAATTTTCCTATTATTCTGTCGGCAATGACATCGAGTAAGTAATCATTTTCGTATTATCCTGTCGAGTATGATTGAGTAATATATATAGCAAGACCAAATTTTTTAATATAATAGCAAGCAAGACTAAGAAAATATCGCAAATATAGTTCACCCCTAAACTTGATTTATTCCACTCGCGTGGCCCTTGTCACATTCCACTAAGTCTCAAGAGAAACAAATTACGGTATCTCTTATCTTGTTGACATAATTATATCATTCAACGACTGACTCTTATCTTAATCTATTGCTGAGTGACTTGATGACAGAGAAAGTGCATGTTACGCAATGTACGGTCTCACCCAGGCAGGGAGAAAGTTATGGTTCCCACGCTAAGACCTTACTTCTTGGCGCCTTGCCAACTTCACACCGCGCGTGACTATGCTCATGAATATTGATGATTAAGTGTATTCATATGTATTTTAATGTACCATGTACGGACATGCTGAAAAACAGTTTATGCAGAGCTGAAATCATGTTTTTTAATCACCGTATTTAAATAAATAAACAAACAAAACTTGCTCACTGGTATGCAATATCAAGGTAATGTTCGAAGCTCCCGGTGGGCCTAATTCTACTGGTCAGATTTTATTACTCAGAGATTTTTTCTATTTTTATTTCCTCTTCAGAGGTACTTATTCAGTTATAAAATACATTTTACAACAAATAATTCAAACTGAAATATACATTCAACTTACACCTCATCTCTTGAAATCTTCACAATAAGATAAGATCAAGGGCTATAATGTTGAAGGTCATTTGATATAACATCTGAAATGTTATCCAAACACAGTTCATTTTTAAAAACATGCCAAATTGCAAGACTGTTGTATGTTTTCCCTTGGAAGTATACATGTAGTTTAACATGTGTATATTGTGCATATGTAATAATTACATTTATATAGTGTTGGAAAAATTAGAATCTGCACAAACATCGGGTATTTTCGTTTATTATCAGTGTTTCCTTGAAGTTATACCGCCGATAATGCAACAAGCGTTTCCAGACTAATACTACTTTGGGGCGAGTGAACAAACGATTCAGTTGTTTTGCATCCATTTTCACCCGCTTTTTCATGCAAAATGTTTTCTTCATTCTTTCTTCTACTCTTACCGAAAACTTCTATTCTTCTATCCGAAATAATCCATAATGGCAAACGATGTTAGTAGGATTTACATCATAACACAAAGGATAAATTAACGATGTACATGAAATTTTCTCTTTAAATTTCCAAATCGATATTTTCTCAGCGTCATGATAAACATACGATACCTTCAAACACATTGCTTCCTGTCCTATAATTGACGTGAAACTTGCATCAGAAAATGTACCCAAACCCCAAGATTCTATCAAGCATTATATGCAATCAGTATTTAATCCGTTAAATAATAGTAAATACCATTAAGGGGACCTTTAGAATTGGTTCATAAAAGGTGTATTGTTTCTCTAATCTCCCGGCCAGCGCCCTCGTCATCGGGCTCTTTGAAATAAGGGGACCTTTAGAATTTGTTCATAAAAGATTTCTTGAAGTCCGGTTTCTTTCAGGCTCAGCTCACATTTTGATGTGTAAGGGGTTCTCTCTCTCTCTCTTCAGATGAACTGAACTGTATTGTTCCCATTCCAATACAATTTACATATACTTACGAACCAAGTCATAATTGTCTGGCGGCCGCCAGATAATTCTATCTTTCCTTATCATGATTATGTTATTTTCCTTCTATCTTCTTCACTTTCTACCTTTTCTTATGTTATTCTTTTTTTTTTTTTATACTTCCACCTTCTTTCTTCTCTTTCTATTTTCCGTATGTTACTCTTTGCTTTTATACTTCTATCATTTCCTCTTTCTATTTTCATTTTGAAATTCTTTGTTTTCCTTTCTATCTTCTGTTCTTTCCTGTCATTATTCTTTGTTTTTATCTTTCTATCTTCTCTTTCTATCTCTCATGTTATTCTTTGTTTTATTTCTCATTCTATCTGCATCATAACGTACGGAAATATAGCTAGATTATTTGGCGGCCGCCAGATAATTCTATCTTTCCATATGTTATGTTGCTTGACTTCTATCGTCTTCTCTTTCTAATGGTTGAGTGCAAATGAGGTATTGCCTGGGTTATCAGGCTACACATGAAGAGAAAATATTAACAAAATTATCCATTTTCAATGTTTAGGTAAGATTCAAAGCATACTAGCTGACATTAGAAGGCGGACGTGGTTTATTTAAAAACGCTCAAGAAAAGCCTGAAATACAGGCGCGGATCCAGGGGAAGGAGTGTGCTTGGCCCCCTCCCCCTCCCCGCCAAAATTAAAGAGAAAGAGAGAATGAGAATAAGGGTAAGGGAAATAAAGAAGAGAGGAAGAAGAATAGAAAGGGGGAAGAAGGAGATCCTTTATTGTAACTATTTTTTTGTATACAACTCGTGAAATATATTGACCTGTTTCGTTTTGTTTGTTTTAAAATTAATCAAGTTTATTTGTAAACACTAGCATTGGCGGATCCAGCGGGAGGGGGGGGGGGGGGGTAATATGATGTACATTTTGTTTCCATAATAACGGGATACGGTCAATCCCATCAATACAAGAAAAAGGGAGGAGGGGGAGCCAATAACAAATAAATAAATAGCAACAAAACGAACAAACAATAAATGAATCAGAAAATAAAACGAAATCGGTGAGATGGCCTCGGACCTCCAATTATCACCTTATTAATCAATCAATAATGATACCCCCTTCGCTCTTATCCCTCCTTTTCTAATATTCCTCTCTTCCTTCATTCCTTCCTTTCCTTTTTTTATTTGTCCTTTATAACATTCTATTGTCTTTTATTGTCTTCTACTATTTCTCCCCGTCTATGTCTCTCTCTCTACAGTTATTTAGGATCTCTTAAGTCTTATGGGGGGGGGGGGGTGGGCCGTCTCGGCCTACTGAATTCATTAATGTTCGTTTTTTTTTTAGGTACCTTTTTCCAGTTTCGGAATTATGGACCCTATTTCATTTTCGGATTATGAACCCTAATACATATTTCGGAAATACGAACCTTCGGACAACCACCCTCCCCCCCCCCCCCCCCCCAGGAACGATAACTCCCTTGGGCTATAACATCCGAGGACAAATACATGTACCCCCCCCCCCGGAACGAATATCCACGGAGAATTAGCTCCCCTAGGACAAATATGCCCCAAGGACAAATATACACCCCCCCCCCCCCCGTTCAATGAAGGGGAAGTCCACCCTGATGATAATTTGCATTTTTTCGGGGGGGGGGGTGAAAATCAAAGGGGGTAATTTTCCGAGGGGGAGGGGATAATTGCCTTGGCCGGGGGTGTTCGTCCTATTACCCATTTATTTATATCAAGTCTCCTCTTCCTCCCATGTAGATTTCCTCTCCCACGAATCCTTTATTCTTATCCAGTTTCTGATTCTTCCCATCTATTTCCTTGTATACTTTATTCCGTTACAGTCGCTTCTTCGTTCCATATATTTCCTATCTCTGATATATCATTTAATCTTTAATATCTACATGTATTTCCCTTCCCTTTTATCCTTTATTCTTTGATTGGTCATCTGAAGACATCACCCTTCATGGATGTTTACAAGTCCCGTCAGACATTGATTGATTAACAAGTAAATGACATGAGGTCACTGTCCTCCACACCTCTACCTTACCCCGTCTTTCTACTTCCCTCTCTGCCCTCTCCCTCCTTCTCTCTCCCTCCTCCACGTGATTACATTTCCCAGACATGTTTTGACAGTTCTTATCTAAGAAATATGACACGCCCCAGCCAGCTGAAACTGAAAGGGCTTGTATAGTCTGCCAATTCAGACGTCATACCATAAATGACAACTGAAAACAAGCAAATATTTGCTTTAAAAAATAAACTTGCAAATTATTATTTAGCCAATGAGAAGAGCTAACTTGTCATCTGAAAATTAGCAATTCGAGATAGAACGAGATTGTACGAATCGTTGTTGTAGTGGTTTTAAAATGGAATTCTTGTGTGCGAAACTAGACTTTTAGCTTCTATACCATTGATGGTTCCAACGACGTGTGTAAGGGAATTAATCTTTCGGATAACTTTCATCTGATTTTCGGATTTATAGTTAAACATGGATATTCTAAAAGTGGGATCCCGTCATAGAATCAGGTAAGTATGCAATACTTTATCAATCTGTAGCTTAAAAATCTGCAGCTGCTTGTTTATTCTTAGTTGGGTCGTTTGTATTTTCAAACCAGAATGAGCAAAGCGGTATGGGAATATTTTATGAACAACTCATGTCCTATGCAGTGGCGTAGACAGGTTCGTACACCTGGGGGGATGACTCAGGGGCGGATCTAGCTTTTTGCTAAGGGGGGGGGGTTGACCAAAATAATGACGATGCGGAGCATCGTCCACGAGCCGCGAAGCGGCGAGCCAATTTTTTTTGGGTGTTTATTTGAACCCCGTAAGTGATGTTTTCCTGGCATCTATTAACACAATGGAGACCATAAAAAGCAGTGCATGATAACGTCTTTTTAAATCAAGTAACAGTTAAATACACAGTTATATCCAGAGTTATCATGTGTTTGGTTAAGTTACCAGATGAGTTGAATATCTTCTCACAATATTTGCACTTGAAGGGTTTCTCTCCAGCGTGCGTTCTTTTTTCTTTCTTTTTTTCTTTTTTTCCCTTCTTTTTTTCCCCCTTTTTTTGTTTTGTTTGTTTTTTGGGCCGCCCAAGGGGGGGGGGGGTTAAACCCCCTAACCCCCCCCCCCCGTAGATCCGCGCCTGTTTAATCTTGTGGTTATCTTGTGGTTTCCAAACCACAAGATAACCACAAAATACTTGTAAGATTTTCTTTTTTTACCGTCTGAATTGGCTTTCACCGTGTGAATGCGGCTAATAACAATAAACACAATTACAATAATGATGAGGATTATTATTATCATCATCATAATTATTATTATTATTAATATTATAATTGTTATCATTATTATTATTACTATTATTATCATCATTATGACTTATTAAGTAAGCAAATATCATTCCCCAAAACCTGGGGGGGATGATTGTACATGCCATCCCCCCCACCTTGTGAGGTGGGGGGGATGCATCCCCCTCATCCCCCCCGTTGTCTACGCCCCTGGTCCTATGTAATTATCAAACTTGCGTGCCTCGCGTAAACGCGTATCGATGAATGAACTTGCTTGCTTTTGTTTTGTCTTCGGGTTACTAGGTTACACGCTGGGGTAGTTTAAGTTTATCAGACCATTATAATGTTCAATGAATTTGTGGCTGCTTTTACCTCTTGAAATAAAGGCTCTTCGTTATTCAAATATTCAACAATTATTCTGAAATAATGATGGTATTGTGAAATCCAACCCAAACTCGTTATTTCTCATTATCAAAGAACATTTTTTTCAGCTAATTACAAACAATGCCTGGTTGGCTAAGCCTATGTAGATGTACGCGCTACCTTTCCCTTTCTAGTATGGTGAACGACCATCATGTGAAGTACGTCCGAACTTGTGGAATCAAGTCAGTCAATCGGCAATTTCCATTCATTACAGATCAAAAAATCGAAATCCCCATACATGACTCACTCACAATAACACACACATTTTTATTTATGTTTTGAGGAATCAAGAAAATAATCATTTTCGTATCAATGTCTAGCCAATGAAATCAACTAAGTAATCATTTTCGTATCATTCTGTCGCCAATGAAATCAACTAAGTAATCATTTTCGTATCATTCTGTCGGCAATGACATCAAGTAAATAATCATTTTCGTATCATTCTGTCGGCATTGACATCATTTAATTAATCACTTTCGTATCATTCTGTCGGCAATGGAATCAAGTAAACATTCATTTTCGTATCAATGTCTAGCCAATGAAATCAACTAATTAATCATTTTGTCGTCAATAAAATCAAGTAAATAATAATTTTTGTATCATTCTCTCGACAATGACATCAAGTAAATAATCATTTTGAATCATTTTTGAACCATTCTGTCGGCAAAAAAATAACTAAGTAATTATTTTTGTATCATTCTGTCGGCAATGAAATCAAGTAAATAATCATTATCGTATCATTGTCTTGGCAATGAAATCAACTTTATAATCATTTTCGTATCATTCTGTCGGGAATGACATCAAGTAAATAATCATTTTCGTATCATTATGTCGTGTGTTTATGCTCGGAATGAAAAGAGTATTCTTTTACACTATTGTGATGTAATAATAAACTGATTGTGACGTCAGTGGCAAGCGCGCATCGGTATGATAAAAGAAAACAAATAACTTGACTTTCCGCGTACGCGTGTGCAACTTTTGAGAGTTCTTTGGATACGCGCTCGCAGACTTAGCGCGCACATTTCTTTTTGTTATTAACTGCAATTCCTCGGTTAGCAAACGGTGAGCGTACGGTGAGCAAACGGTGAGCAAACGGTGAGGAACCGAAGTTGGGCGTACGGTGAACGGATCCTCGCCGTTCACCATACACAGTTCGGTGCGGTTTACGGAGCGGAACCGATGCCAAAACCTTTGAGCGGTAGTGTAGGTCTTAAGGATGACCAATTGGGATACTGGTTTACAGTGTTAACGTTAGAACCGAGAACGGTGCCATGGACAAAGATTGTTACAGTATTTCTGTTTGATCTTTACATAAAACAAAGGAGTTAGTTTGCTTTGAATGACAATGTTCTCTTTCTTTGTTTATACAGTATGTCTAAGTGCTTTGTTTCTTAAATATGAAAAGGCACTTTATAAATAAAATATCATTATCATGATTATTATCATTATTACTTGTATTTGCCTTTGGGAGTAAGTGACTACTGTACAAAGAGTGACCTACTAGTAAATACATGTACATGTATACATGTACAATGTACCTGTACAGTGTAGCACTAACTTCACCCTTGATAAAGTCATCTATTAAACCCTTTTCATAATCCATACATTACATACATGTACAATGTTCACAATACACAGTACAAGGGGCCTCTTCCTCCTCATAGAGAGAAAGGGAGAGAGAGAGAGAGAGAGAGAGAGCACAACAATGGAATCTGTACATGTAGAGTGTACTATACAAATGTAGGAATCCATGTACATGTACATAATGCATTGCAAGCACTCAGTAACAACATTGTCTGTTGAAAGTGAAACCAAATGACGGCTTCTCAAGTGGCAGAGAAAAAATGCAAATCACATTGACAGTCAGAATGTGAAGGGTACAGTATTCAAGTATCAAAGACACACTGAATCTGAGTTACACATGTATAATGTATTTACTGTAGAAGTACATTGTTCGTGCACATTTGTATTTTAAACATACATGTACTGGTAGATGTACTGGTACAGTGTACATACACTGTATCAATATTTACAACATAATGCAATATTTTTTTTCAAGACCAGTAGAGTTCCACTGGTTTTGAAACATAGAAATGAACAGTACAATCAATTCACTCAATCGGTATTAAACATAAAATTGATTGTAAGTTACTAGTGACTGTAAGACTATCTAAAGAAGATCCTATTAATATATTATGATGTTGTAAATATTGACACATACTGTACATGTATGTTGAAAAATCAGAATAAATATTTGAATTGTAATTTGTAAACCTCTTCGAAATGTCCCATGTTTCTGTAGAGATAACCCCCTTGTGTACTGTACATGTACAAATCATGAAAAAAATCGTGAAAAAAATCAGTCAATCTAAGTATTGATCTATCATCCTAATGTCTTTTTCTTTTTAAAGCAACGAGCTTCCCAATTTAACATTTTCCTCAATAATTTTCTCTTCTTCTTCATCTCCATCATTTAACTGTGTGTGTGTGTGTATTTGGGTTTTTACAGACGTGTATCAATCAGATATGATTATTTACGTCTGGGGACCGACTTTTAACGTCACCATCCGAAAGACGTGACTCAGTTTCGAACCTGTGTTCTCGGCTGAGTCAGTTTGTAACTTCCACTATTAGCTGGATTACAGGCGCACGCCACAACACCCAGGGTGTTTTAGTCTACTTCCAAGTTCAACTAGACTTCTAGAAGTACATGTATATCCTCTACAAATATATTTTGCTTGTGAGTGTATACAAAAAAAGCCTTGATCAAGGACTAAGTGCTATGCCAGAGCTCGAACTCACGATCTTTGCATTCCCATTCAAGTGTTAAAACCACTTGACTACACCACCCCACAAATCAATCATCAGATCAGATACAGTACACAGAAACAAGACTTGTCTTTAGTCTTTACATGATGTAAAATTTTGAAATTAGGTCTAGAAGTAGAACCCTACGGTATCAATCAAAAATTTCATACATAGGGTGAGAGAGAGTATGGAAATATGTCAGGGATTCCTGACACCTTTTATTTGGATTTATTATTTTCTATTTTAACACTTTATAACAGTTAGAAAGTTGAAAATAAGACATCATAATCGCAATCACTTATGTTCACATCGAGTCATCATCATCATTAAAATTCATATTCATTAGATTCTATTCATAATCATTCTAATTTCTAGATGATAGATCTAACTTTTCTAAGTCAAACATCTTCTTCTTCTTTTGAAGTTTTGTTAATCTCTCAAGCCTTGGAAAACTGTGTATTCCTAGCCTCTTTTTCATTCAGCCCAAATGGCACACAGTATACACTACAAGCAAGAAATATCTTTCTCAGTTTATTAATTGAGCGAGCCCCGAATTCATCAGGCAGGTGCAGAGAAGTCCAGCGGGGAGGCCACGGGCTAACGCCCATATACGGCGGCCTGGCTTGCTGGCTCCTGACCGTACGATAACCCTACACCCTGGCGGCACTAAACTAAACACAATCACACAAATAATCCACTCGGTTTCTTACCAAAATAAATGACTTCTGACTTGAATATTCTTTTCAGTTGATAATCCTTTGAAAAATTCCCAGTCTCTGCGTCCTGGCTAGCTTGTCCACTGCTTTCAAAACAATACTTCTTATCGTTAAAACGGAAATTAGTAGCTATTCGGATTTCCTCGATACGAAAATCGGCGAACTCAGTTCAACGCCATAGACGGATATGACGAATCACGTGACTAACGAGCCCTAAAATTTATGAATCACTAATGACGTCATGCTAGACGACGAACAATCAAAATCATCGATTTTCGACCGAAGTTGTAAAGAAAGCTCATGCAATTGTTGTCATCGTGTCTAGTTATGTTTTAGGTAAATATTCCAAACTTCTAGGCGGAGCAATATTAAATGTGACCTTTCGACCCGGCGAACAAACATGTGAAACAGAAGTTTGTTTGGATCGAAAGGGAAATTCCCGTTACGATGATAGATTATAAGGAAGCTCCTAGTAACAAGGGAACCCCTAAGTGACGTAATTACAACGCTATGTAAAGAGATAAGGCGGTCCTGCCGTCACGGAAACACATGACGAATAATGTGGGGTGTTTTTTGGGGTTGTAAGTAGTATTTTGAGAGCTAAGCAAAACAAACATATTTGACACCTATGCTCTTCTTTGGCTCACTTCAACTTAAGTATATAGGCCGGGGCGTATCATATACAATTACATGTATATATATTTTTTCTTTTATAAAGTCTCCTTTTGTTTTGTTTTTGAAATACATTTTGTGAATCTTGAATATGTTATGCATTGGTAGAAAGAAAATTTATTCTATGAGAAAAAATTGAGGATTTCCTTTTCCCCAGTTCAAACAATATAATGTCACAGACAAATTTGTATCTCAATTACTTGCCTAACTTATGGAATTTTATATTCCTAAAGTAAATATTGAAATGTAAATATGTTCAAAGTTTATTTATATGCCACAATGTCAATTTAACTTGGACAGACAATTCTTCTCTCTTTATCTCTGTTCAGGTTCAGGGGGTGTTTCACAAAGCTCCTAAGTTGAACTTAACTCTAAGTTGGACTTAAAAGTTATGGAGAGCCATTTGTAGCCTTAAAATGAAATACATTCAAAAGCAAAAATTCAAGTATTTTAGACTTTAAATTAATTCCACATCAACAACATGAAATATCCTTGATGATAGAAAATATGAATGATTTAAAAATCAACATTTTATGCCTTCTAAAATAACTTTTGCAAAATATTTCCTAAGATGCTAACGGCTTTCCATAATTGTTAAGTCTAACTTAGAGTCTTTGTGAAACACCCCCCCCCCCCAAGTCTGTTTATTGTTTCTCTTTCTCACTGTCAGCTCTCTTTTTGTCTCCCCTTCTTTATCTCCATTTTAGTGTATTGGGAAATATAGATGAAAATTATTATAATTATCATAATTATCATCCTTATTGTAATTATCATCATTATTATCATCATTATTGTAATTGTTATCCTTATTCTTACAATTATTATTATTACCAGTGTGTTGGCTCAGTCAGTAGAGCGTCCGCCTCACAACCGGGAGGTCGCGGGTTCGAACCCCGGCAGCGTCATACCAAAAGACGTTAAAAGACGGTAGTTGCTGCTACCTTGTTTGGTGTTCAACAATAAGGGATAGAGCAACGTCGATCCGGCGCTGCTCTGTGGCTGCCAGGCTCACGATCAATTGGGCAAAAAGAATTTCCATTTTCGGTTTAATAAAATTTGGAGTGAACGTTAAGAGATTATTATTACTATTATTACTAGGAGTAGTATTATCATTATTATCATCATTACAATAATTAGATTCACCATTCACATTTCTTTCCCATCATATGTATCACTCTCTCATAACTGAAAGGACAACAATAAAAAAGAGAAGGAAAAAAAAACAGAAAGGGGAGAAAGACTCAATTAAAACAGAATCAGTACAACCAAGTGCATTTGTCAATCTACATTTTATTCCTGAAATTCATTACAATATTTATAAAAAACAGGCTTTCCGAATATTAACATTACCTTAACTACTACCTACTACAGCTCAAATCCAGTGCATAACCCATGGATTAAAATCACGCAGCATGCCTCCAAAACCATTGTGTAGTCAACGTACTAAATTGCTGATGACCATAACATGCAGTAATGGGAATGTTTAGTAGGACCATTGGAGTGACTAACAATTTGTTTTTCACCATTTTTTTCAGAAGTGAAGTTTTTTTCTTGAATGGTATGAAATTCAGTCTGGATTTATAACAATAATAAGAATAGATTCAATTCCTATGGTGCTTTAAGCATTTTCCTCAAAGTGCATTGATTTGAAGGCACAGTAAATGTTGCTAACGACTTTACACCGATAACTGGCATTGAGAAATTAGAAGTATGCATCATATCACTACATGTATGCCTTAGCACTTCTCTGAGCTGTATACTAATTAATCTAATAATAATATCTACATCTTTGAAAATAAATAAATTCAGCTACATACACAATCTTCCACCATGATCAAGTGACTTTTGCAAACTCATTTGGTACATTATGCATACTAATTGCAATAAATTCATTTCCTTGGGCCCCAGAAATGGACCCTGGACAATGTAAAAAGTTATCTGTTGAAAGAGAATATGTGAACAATTGGAGACGACTAACCTTTCTTACAATGTGAATTTCTTAAGTAAATATTCTTAGGTTGTATGTGACAAGTGAGCATGATGGCAAGGCAAATGTGCCGGGATGAAAATTCACAAATCCAGCAAACACAAGAACAATTGATTAATTTGATTAATTTTGATTAATCTTGATAAAGGATAATAAGCACAACTTTACAGTGTACGTGTTCCTTACACGTGTATCATAGATATGTACTTTAATCATGAAACCACTTCAAATGCATTAAAAAAAGTTTTACTTTATCAATACGGTTGATTGTTGAAAGTTTTGAGATAAATGGCCCATAAACCCAAGTTGTAATAATACAACCGCAATACTACTTATGGCGCTGTTGCATAAGATAATTTAGTGCTGGGCAAGAGTACACTTCCACGCGAAAATTCTATTCAAAATAAAGGTTAATAATAATAAATGGCAAAGATGAAGAAAAAAAATGGGAAAATACAGTTAACTCTGCAAAACTCGAAGTCAAGCAAGTCAAATTTCCCCTAACTCAAATTATTAGTCCAAATTATGCAAAATATGTGTTAATTTCACTTCCAAAATCAAACTTTGCATTATAAGTCAATCTATTCCCAACAGATTTGACTTATGCAGAGTTACCTGTAGAAGATTTAAAGATGCCTTAAGTACATGTAGTAGAAATAATACAACAAAAACATTTTGAAAATGAATACAGAAATATAAAATGCACAATCTCTTAACATATTTTTACCTTAAGTAAACTGGAACAGCATATACACAAACAAAATTTAAATAACATAAGGCAGAAGCAACCATTTGAGTTGCCACTTGATTTCATAATCTCAAAGAAAAATTGATTCACAAGATAAAGAATTCAAAACCAAAAGATTATCAAAACACATTTTGTTTTCTTCTCCACAGCACAATAGTGTTTTGTTTATCTGTTGGCCTTCGATAAAAAAAAAAAGAGAGTCATTTGGCAAAGAGGTAATCAGCTTGCTGGACAACCTTCCCATTGGACTAAAGACAGATTTACATAATAATAATAACATAATATGAACTATAAAACCAGAAATTAGGTGACTTATCAATTATTTTTTTTAATGCTGCAATATGGATCATAACACAGTGTGTTTTGCAAATCATGCAAGTTCTTGTTGTGGACACGACCATTACCAATATTTGTGAGAGTTCCTGATTTTACAAAGAGAGTGCTTAATTTTTGTTAGCAGGATTGCAATACAAGGATATTTTAGCACAATATGCTTGAAAGTCAATTCTCTAAATTCATAGGCTTTGCATCTTTTATTATTACATGTATATACAACACTATCCCTTGACAATATGAACATATCAGTATGTTATCAGTATGTTATTGCACTCGAAAAAGAGATCACGGTAATGTAAAAGAAGTGGCGATTTATACAATATTCAAAGGTAGATTCAAGCTTATCAAGCATGATGCAAATCATTATCAAAGGTATAAAATCAATCTAAATGAAGCTCTCTCACTCTTATCTTCACCATCTCAACTAATCATTTTTGTTTCTTCTATTTCTCTCTCTCTCTCTCTCTCTCTCTCTCTTATTATGCTCCTTTGTTTCTCTTTCTCTAATCACGTTTTTCTTTAATGGTTAATTTCTCTCTTTCTTCCTCTCATTCACCCTCTCTCATTCTCTCCCTTACCTATCTCACTCTCTCTCTCTCCCCCTCCCTATCTCTCTCCCTCTCTCTCATTCTCTCCCTGTTACCCCTCTCTCTCGTTCTCTCTTTCATTCAACCTCTCTCTCTCGTTCTCTCTCTTTTTCTCTATCTATCTCTCTTTGTATTTCTTTATTTTTACTTTGTAGATACACAAGAGCATTTATTTATAAATTACCTACAAGCACTAATTTGAGTTCAGTGGAACACTTTAAAAGTGTTTGTTGCCTTCAATCATGTGTGGGGATACGAACAGTTCTGAATATACAAAGTTTGGTCCAGATGAGAACGAAGCGGAAGAGACGGTTACCGGTACTATGGAAACAGATCATCAGATCTCTTGCTCAGGAAAAATGCACCGCATAAGGAGATTAGGATCACAATCATTCCAACTGAGAATGCTACCACCTGGGGAGAAAAACAACAAGGTGATCATTATTTAATCTCTCTTTATTAAATGTCTTTTGGCAGATATTTGTCTTTGGAAGAGATAAGTCAAACTTAAAGCCCGTCTGTACTAGTTTGGCCAGGAGGGATTAGACCACACAGCAAGGTCAATGACAGGTGGCTATCTCATCAGCTCAGCTCTCAAATAACATAAGAAATAGAGGATCATGGGGGACCAACAGGCACTGATTGGGGAAGTTTTCTATATAGAGGGAGCAATTAGCTACAAGTAGGACAGTGGGACTTTAATCTTTCTTTATTAAATATCATTTGGCAGAAATTCGTCTGTGGAAGAGAAAAGGCAAACTTAAAACCAATCTTGAGTTTTGGTAATGGAATTATATTGCAGTAAAAACATTATCTTGAATTTTGTTCATGGAATCACGTTTTGAGAAAAAATGGTTCAATTTAATTATAAATTGTTTGCCATGCAGGAGTTGGGGTGGGCTGTTCAGACCAGCAAAACTTAAACGAAACAAAACTTTCTAAAGATCGCAGCCAATAAAATGCAAGGATTTCAGTAGCTTGTAATAATTATTGTATTTTGTTACTGATAAGTTTTGAAAAATAGGGCCCAGAATGATCTTGCTATGTCACCCACCTCCTCTGCCTACCTACCTCTGGTCCTCTTCAACATCTGTCTCCCTCTGTCGGCATCCTCATCGTACACTTATTTCATGAAACTTACCCAACTAAAGCTGTTATGAATCTATTACGGTTATTTCATTTTGTAAATTGATTTGCACACTTTGACCATTGAATTTTCCCCCTCTAAATCTTGTCTATGAGCCTGTATAAGCTGTTTATTAAAACTGATAAGTGATAATGCAAGTTTGCACACATTTTTGTCCTTTCCCACTTGCATAACCACTGAAGAAGACATCTACAATCAATGAACAGGCATAGCCGTATAGCATCACCGGATTAAAGTAAAGTAAAGTAAGTACATGGATAATAAATGAAGAGTTTAATACCAAAAGGAGCTAAATACATTTTTGTAACTTGAGAGAAAAAAGAATTTGTTTACCAGATTTTGTACAGGCGTCTATGGAAAAGTGATATGAGAAGGTGCATTTTTTCACAATTGCTCCCAAAATTTAGGTAAATACTTTTGTTGAAAGACAGGTACTGAAGTAAACAATGTTCTGATATCAATAACTCAATTTTCATCAAAAGTGGATTTAGCTCTTTTTGGAATTAAACTCTTCAAATACTTAATGTTAATTTCCATCTATGTCTCACCTCCTGGCTTCTGCTTGGTTTTAGGAAAGCCCTAATGCGGTAAGAACTCCACTGAGACTCCGTCCACGTGGAATATACCGTCGACCCCCAATCTGGAGTCTCGCTGTCGAAGGCTGGCGAGATGGCCGGGGTGAGATGTCGGGAGCTCTTCACGCAAAGCCCATGGGTGCCGTTGTAATCAGCGCCAGCCATGAAGTCATAGCTGAATATCTGTCAAGGCGATAAAACATGATTTGCATTGTCAGTGGCAGAAACTTGGAGTCTGGAAAAAATCGCGCTTCGCAAGATATCGTGAGCTTTGATGGAGTAAACCACGGCTTTTTACTTTTTGTGATGCCGTATACCAGTAAAGGACTTAGCTTCACGTTTCTGTACCTTATAACACAGACCTAAGTGTATACCAGTGGGACCATTGTTGTGGGCAGTTACCATTTATTTATATCTTTGAAGAAAAAAATGTGGCACTTTTTGAGGCATATCTGAACGAGCCTTACTTCAGTAGCCAGTGAACGCAGATTAACATTATTTATAAGTTGGAATAATAGGGTATTCTTTCTACCTAAAAAAGTATGGGGAAAGCCTTCTACAGAAACTCACATTTCTTTTGGTAATCCACAGGCATTCGTTGATGGGTTTTTTAATTTTGTTTTTTAATTTATAATTGTACTTGTTTTCTTGTATTCTTCATTATTACAATACTCCTCTATGTTCCATGAAATGAAATAAAATAAAAATGAAAACATGATATGATTCTTCCAGTCCAAGGGGGAATCCTAATTATATCTCCAAAGACAATACATTGTGCATTGTATTTAACAGCAACTTCAAGAAGAAATCTTTCATTTGGCAGTAAACACATATATTATTGTTTATATTATTGTACTTCTGTTTATTGTATTCTTTGTTACTGCTATACTTCTTTATGTTATGTCCAGTTTTTATTGCTACGTATCAATTGAATATTTTTAATTAAAGTAATGTTATTTCATTTCCATAAACTTGTAGAAGTACATGTATAACAGTTACAAAGAATACAAAAAAACAAAGTACAAAACAAAACAAAATCATCAGCTAACTAAGCACTGGCATGAAGGGGGAGGAGCATCATTCTTACAAGAAAAATAAAAACTCAGATATACAATGCTCCTAATATGAGGGACGTGGAATGAGGTGGTATAAGCATCTTATTTTCTGGTCCTTTCCCCTCTTCTTTCCATTTTCTCTCTTTTCTTGCTACATATATCTCTTTCTCTCTTAATACCTTTTTTTCTCTATTCTTGCTATCTCTTTCTCCCTTTCCCCTCTCTATTTCTCCCTTTTTCCTTTTCTCTCTTTTCTTGCTATCTCTTTCTTCTTACTTTTTCAGCACTTGAAAGGGTGGGGAAATAAAACTCAAATATACAATGCTCCGTTCGGGCATCTTCTTTTCTGGTCCTTTTCCCCTTTTCTTTTCATTTTCTCTCTTTTCTTGCTATCTATAAGCGCATAGGGACATGCTATCCTGTAATGTGTTATGCGCTATAAAAGAGCTGAGTATTATCACTACTATTATTTCTTCTTACTTTTTCAGTACTTGACAGAGTGAGGGGAAATCCCCCCCCCCCCTCCCCCTCCAATCCCAAGAAAAGGAAACAGAAAGACTACTTACTTGATCATCCTTCTCCCCTATACAGTTCTCCTTTGCGGTATCTTGGGTCATGGGTTCACTGTCCAGTTCTAGGTAGTAAGCCAACAGTTTACCAACCAGTATGGTGACCTGAGATTGCTGGCTATCGACTCCCACGTAATAGTTATACGTGCTGTTAGATATACCTGTGGTGTTATCAGAGAAGAGAGAATATTCAATGAGAATAAGAAAACGCTTCATCAAGAGGTATACCTGAAAACAGACAACATTATAACAATTTAAGCCCAAATGTCTTCCATGTCTAGAGTACTTCTTAGCACAAAACAAATTTATGATTTATAGATTTAAAGTTGATCCATCACCTGAATAAATAGGTAGAATATGTACTTACTTTTCCATTCTTCCGGGCTGACTGCTTCCCGTACTCGACTGCAGTTAGGTCTCTGATTGAAGCAGTACAAGAGATCATTCACCTAGAAAGAGGGAAAATATCATTTGAATAGAATTGTGATACAACAGAAGGATAAGGCCTGCTCCCACGTGAGGCAGCTACATGGACCTCTTTTGGGAAGAAGTAAGAATGGCAACAAAACAAAAATAAATTCTAATCATATGCCTTATATATCTGTAAATTAAAATAAAGGGTTAAATAAGTGCACGGTGAGATTTTGTGATGAGTATCTCAAAATGATCTTGAAGTTGAAGCCTCTGTAAAAATTAACTCTTAACAGAGACGATAAGCACATGGACCTCAATTTAGGTGCAAAACCAATCACACACAAAAAAAGCATCTTTCTTTATTTGGTTAAAGTAGTCTTAGAAGTAGGTTGACACTTACCAAATTTACATCAGCCGTTATGTTATCAGCATCTGTAGCACCTGGTCTTGCATACAGGTATAGACCCCTTGCAATGGTCGTGGCTAGGTTTGTGAGGGTCTGCAGAATTGGAATTTAAGTGCAAAATGATGGTAATTCACAGCATTTCAATGGTGCCATGTATCTAAAAACATTCACAAGAGCAAGATGAGGGATACCGGTTGTTTTCAACCAGTGAGCCTGAAAAGAAACTCTGACTAGTTGGAAAGACGATTTGCCCAGGTTCTGCAAATACTATAAAGCAACAAAACCGTATCAAGTAGCACATGTCCTGTATATTCAGAACATGACATTGGAGGTGCAAAATGATGACTTTATCTTCTTAGATATCAATACAATTTCAATGTTCAGGGACCTGTTTCACAAAACCTTTTTTCAATGACAAATGACAAAAATCAGTGACAAATCTGCTGATAACCAATCAGAAGCAAGGATTTCAGTAGCTTATAACAAAAACTGTCATTTCTCACTGATGACAAATTTTGTGAAATGGGGCCCTGAAACCAGGACATTTTAAGATGACAATCTTTTGGCCTAAATAGCAGATGCGCTTATTTTTCTTCTAACCGTCTATCCTTTTTATTCTCTTCACTTTGTGCAGGTACTGAAAGCAACGATAATATAATAATAGTCACATTATAACCATTGATTATAACTGAAGAATGACAGCAGAGGCCCTGGCTTCAATTAGGGCCCCGTTTAAAACAACTTGACGTCAATAACAAGTTACAATAACTGTTATAAGCTATTGAAATCATGGCATTTGATTGGCTGAGAGCAAATTTGTGATCGAAATTTTTGATTTGATATTGATAACAAGTTTTATGAGACAGGGTCCTGATACATGTTCCAGTCGATCTAATAGACACAGGAAGTTGTAAGTAGGTTTCCTTATAGTCTTGCAGCTACAAATGAAGTAATATCATTGCAATGAGATCAAGGGAGTATTTCACAAAGACTAAGGTCGACTTTAAGTTGGACTTAACTATGGCAGGCCATTCATAACTGGTTGCTCTCACCATTGGTCTCTCAAGTATGATATTTAGATACCAACATTTCCTTCAATTATGCACTATAAAAAAATGTAAATTCTGTTGATTTGTGACCATGATTTGTACGTCCCTTGAGAGACCAATGCCAGTAAATGGTGAGAGCAAACAGTGGCATGAACAGCCTGCCATAGTTAAGTCCAACTTAGAAGTCGATCTTAGTCTTTGTGAAACACCCCCTAGAAACAAATAAATGTACGTGTAAGAGTGAGACAGACAGGGTAAATGAGACTTACTTGTGCAACTGGGAATATGGGTAAAAATTCAGTGCTATTATACTGGGTATAGTTGATCCCCCATACTTCAGCAATATCCAGTCGACTGTTGTAATATCTAGAAAACAAGAACAAGAAATGACAAACAAGTTACAGAACATCTATTCAATATTAAAGTGTTATAAAGCAATTCATTAGTAGAATATCTCTCTGGTTTTCAGATTCTAAGACAGATATCTAATCACAGAATGTGGAGCAACAGGGTATGAAACGCTGAAACGGACGGCTCCAGACCGAGGA
The DNA here is from genome assembly GCF_000002235.5 of Strongylocentrotus purpuratus. NCBI lineage: Eukaryota > Metazoa > Echinodermata > Echinoidea > Camarodonta > Strongylocentrotidae > Strongylocentrotus > Strongylocentrotus purpuratus. Next base: position 37,457,896 of record NW_022145594.1, read on the forward strand.
ACTTGGAGAGACACTTGATATAGAATTTTGATTGGGTCACTGAACCTGTTATAAACTGACAGATCACTATTGATGAAGACAGATAGTGAGGGTTTTAATGAAAGAGAGGGGAACAACTCATGCACTTGCAGAATGCAAAAACTGGGCACTTTAAAGAGAAGGTTGAGTTCTGAGAGGTGAAAAATAATTTGTGAGCGTTATCATTGTTATTATGCAAGTGTGGAAGAACCTCACTCTACCCATAATGCAAGACACATAAAGAAGCAATATTTCATTGTGTACAATAATTGCATTCTAGTGGCTTTGTCCTCTATTGACATATTTCAATATCCCCAGTTATGCCTGTACAAACTACATTTATCTCATTACTTAGTTAAACATTTGAGCTGTAAAACCATTTCAGTCTAATACAAGCCACTATGTGAACTGTGAAGTATGTTTCCTACTACTTAGTTGCTGGTATACTTGTCTTTCTGACAACAGCATGCTAGAACACTGCTTAGAACTTAGTCAAACTTACTTATTTGCATATTCCCTCTCATGATCTGTGATGACAACTCCCGGTATGTCTGTCCCGTTTCTCAAGAACTGCTGGAATGAGGCTGGAGGAAGTGGTTGGTCCAGAGACACGTTGTTCATTGTGACGTTGACTGCGGAGGATCTCAGGAGCTGCATAAGTCTCTCCGTCTAAAAGAAGACAGCAAGGTCATTTCAATTAGCTAGTGTGGAAAATCTTGCACTGACTGGAGTGATCGAGGGGAAAAGGAGTAGGGGTAGAAGGAGGATTCGGTGGATGAGTAGCTTAAAGAGTGGGATTTCTGAAAGTGGAATCGATCTCAGGGAAAATGAATTACTTCATAGAATATGGGACAGAGAGTTGCGGCATTCCATGGTCGCCAACGTCTCAGGACACGGCACTTAAAGAGGAAGAAGTGTAAGGTTCCTTCGTCAAGCCATTTAATGCTGGCTTGGATGGGATGGACATTTTTTTTCTACCCTGGCAAGGTAGTTAGGTCCTTTGACATGACATCGATCTACACATTTGCCTCTCTCAACCCAGGGGCACTTTTGGTTACCCAGTACATGCTTATTTTTTTACTTTGTAAAGCACATAGAGAAACTTTTCGTTTATTGTGCGCTTAAAAAATGAATCTTCAAGTTCAAGTTCATTTTATTTCACATCCAATAAAAACATCATTATAACATTAAAAATACAATTATACAAAATGCAATATATATAAAATATAATAAGAACAAATAAAACAACAACAGTAACACTAAAATTGATTAATGGGTGGAGTAGGGATGTGAGGGACCAGCAAAGGCCATTGACCTATCTAGGCTGGTCCCCTTTTTCTACAACCCCAAAAGTAAAATCTTTAGTAATTAAAAGCAAAATATTGACAATATAGACATTACATTAACTAAGACATATAAACACACATACAAGGACAGGCAGAATTAATAAAAGCTAAAAAAGTATATTGTAACTTGATATTTGTTTGTGTTTAAAATTACGCTTAAAACTAGACAATGTTGGGCATGCTTTGAGAGAATCTGGTAAGTTATTCCAAATAATGGATCCTTTATATTTTATTACTGTTCTTGACAAATTATAGCGAAATGAAGGAACATAAAGTTTGTGTGAATTTCTAGTACTATATTGATTTATATCTCTATTAAAAATAAAATAATTATTAAAACAATCAGGTAAAGTAGTTATATTGTACATGTAAGAGAACATAAAAGCTCCAATACTTATATCATATAGATCATAAAGTTTTAAAAACTTCAGCTTAAAAAACAATGTACCTGTATGTGCTTTATAATATGAGTTTGTTATAACCCTGAAGGCTCTTTTTTGTAATAAAAATAGCTTTTGAAGCAGATACGAAGCGCAGTTGCCCCATACAATAATACAATAATTAAAATAAGGCAAAATCATAGAGTTATACAATTGTACAAGTATGCGTAATGGTAAAATATCTTTGAGTCTATTTCAAACACCAATGACCTTTGACAGCTTGTTATTATTAAAATAAAATTAAAATTAATCAGTAAAGTGCCTTATAAGAAAACATCAGTGACCTTGCAGGGAGGTCTAATCCCCCATGGCCGAACTCATCGGAAAGAGTCTTGAAGAGTCACTCACCCCCTGTTGTGTAGTTGAGTCTGACTGTGACAGGGGGTCGATGTGCATGTAGAAATGATCTCCCTCCGACAAGGCCAGCTGTCGTACCTCTAGGACCGCTGCGACGGTCGACAGGTTGACTTTGGATGGCTGTGTCTTCGTATCGTCAAGCTTGTAGGGGAAAATCCCTTTGTTCATGTCGTACACCATACGTGATGATCCGATGTAATCGTAGCTTTCCTGTAGAACATACCAGTAAATTAATTTGGTGAATAATGTAGTGGTGGTTATTTTACCTGACTGCTAAGAAAGCATAAATGCTTGTTAGTAAGCAGCCAGAGGACCTACAGCTCAAGGTCCTCTCCGAGAGACCTGGTAAAGAGGATTAATGCCTTACCAAAGGGCACTAGCGCATCGTCTTGGGTTCGAACCCGGTCCCCAGATTACGAGACCACTGCTCTACCGACTGAGCTATCGCGCTTCGTAGAGCTCAAGATGATGTAATACAGTTACGCAAGAACAGTCTTGATAGGTACTCTTGAAAGTTGCAATGTAACAAATTCAGTAAAATATCTTATGGCAGCAAATCTGAAGGGTAAAGACAGATATCATCAATGCAGTCATATTTGCCTGTGTGATTTCTCCCCTATAATAATCCTTTTGAAAAAAAAAATCAGGTTTCATGCACTGCAACAAATATTCTTTATCAACAGTACCCTTTCATCATTTGTTTTGAAAGGCATGCAATTATATGTTCACATTTTCAAGCCCATTGAACACAATTTTATGAGAAATGAACAAATATTTTTCGAGTAGCAGAGTAAGACTTACGCCTTGGAAGAAAGTGAACATGATGTTCTTCATGTCCTGTTTGGTTTCTAAAGGCAGCGCTCCTATGGCCTGGGCCGCAGCGAGCAGGGCCACAAAACCAGATACTGTGTTCTCTGCACCCTGTGTAGGCAACGCCTGGTAGAATAGGTCAGCTATGTCCAACTATATGGTGTGAAATAAAGGGAGGAAGGTTAAAGGAAGATACTGTAGTAATCCGTTTTCATGTGCAGTAGGTCAAAATTGGTTGACACCAGACTTGGTGGAAGTACCATTAATGGGTGTACAAGTCTTGCACACAGCAAACCCATCATGTACAAGTCTTGCACACAGCAAACCCATCATGAACAACTCATGAAAAGTTCCAAGTTGTGAATGTTTCTGATTACATGTACACAAACATACAAGCAGAGAAAGGGTTATGCTTCAAGGAATTAAAGCCTGTCTGTACTAGTTTGGCCAGGGGGGATTAGACCTCCCTGCAAGGTCACTGACAGGTGGTTATCTCATCAAATCAGCTCTCAATTAACATAAGAAAAAGGGGATCATGGGGGACCAACACGCACCGATTAGGCATTGCTTGCTATTTAGAGGGCACAAGTAGCTATAAGTAGTGCAGTGGGGCTTTAAATGTAGTTGTTGCCGAGGCATCCAAAATCAACAAAAAGGTTCGATTCTCACCTGAGCTGCGGCTATGATCATTGATTTATCAGGGGGAGGTGTCGATTTATTGGTTGGTAGAAGAGTGGCCCAGACGTTCCAGTCTCCTAACGGATCACAGTAAACACCTGCAAGAATAAAACAATACCAAGGTTTAGCAAGTCTGTGTATAGGGTTTAGCGTTCCCCAAGGCATTACATTTGATACAGACATTAATAGTGTAAACTGCTCAAAGGACACAGGAAGGGAGGATATCTATAACCAGGGCAGCGTTTCATGAAACCGTTATAAATACAAGTTCACCGACATCCCATTGAAACGTGTGTTAAACTTAATACACGCATTTCAATGAGGTGTCGGTGAACTTGTACTTACGGCAGTTTCGTGAAACACTGCCCAGGTTGTCTTTGCATGCTAGGGAGAAAGTTTTATTGGAATAAATGTATTAAAATAATATTAAAAAACATCAACAATATCAACAACTTAAATGCAGTGAAATCACATTTTACCCCCTGAACTGAGTGATCCAAATCAATCAGGTTTGCAGTCCACTATCTCTTATGTACATATTTACAATTGATATTTACAGAATAGGGCCCTGTATTATTGAAGGAACCTGTACATAAACACCTCCTGCATATAAAGACCGCTTGTCTTATCACCCTTGGAACAGTCTTTATATACAGGTTTGACTGTCTACAGTTGAAAAATGCCACCTACTTGATTCCAGGTTTGTCATCCTCTGTGTTCTCCACATGCAGGTGGGTGTGTCCTTTGCTCCGAACATGAAGTCGTACATCTCACCGGCGCACTGTGGGAAGGGTTGTTCTTTGCCCTCCGCGTCACGATGGTTGTGCTCCTCGTAACACTGGACATAAAACAAAGTATAAATCATTATATACCTCTCTTTAGAAATCTAGCCATCTGATGGTCGAAATTGCAGTCGTGATTTTAACCATTCCCCTCATACCCGCCTACCAGTCACTATTCTTTTTAAAAATGCTGTCATGCTGCGATCCCCATTGGTTTACGTGTTTAAATTGTCTTTGTGCGAGCGCGGACACCATGCAGTGCTTTTTGTCTGCGATTCCCAAATGATTTAAATTTTCAGTCATTTTTCCAGCGAAGATTAACAGACAGTTTCTCAGATTTTCTGTGATGTTTTAACCAAACTTTACTCAAGAGAAGGATAAGGTGAGAATTCTTGGTAGATTTCTGTTTCAATTCGGCATATAAAAGACGTATCGACTGCTTTAATATTCGAGGTCTGGCTCTCAAAGCAGTCGATATCTCTATGATATTGTGAGGAGTGATTCTGTGCAGTGAGTCTCTTAGAGGTGCTGTGGTCTAGTGGATAAGTCTCCAGACTGTGAACTACAAGGCAAGGGGTTCAAATCCCAGGTGGTACTAATGTCCTTTGGCAAGATATTAATCTACATTTGCCACACTCAACTAAGTGTAGTAAGTGGGTACCTGGTAGGATTCATTCTTTGTATGCACTGAGCGCTACAGTTGCCAGAGCTAATTCTGGGGTAACATTATCCAAATACGGTAATAGCATTACCGTATTTGCCGGCGTAAAGGCCACAGTATTTTTATAAAACTTTATATCAATTAAAAATTATGACAAATGAACTATAAGCTACTGAAATCCTGGCATCTGACTGACTGGGAGCAAATCTGTCATAGAAATTTATCATTTGTTATTAATAGCAAGCTAAATGAGCCAGGGCCCAGCTCCAACAATATTGAATCATCAAAACAATGCTACTTTACACGTAAAACTTACTACTAATATTGTTACTAACATCATTGTGATGCTAAATATATTACTAATTGCGGATGAAGTATCAAAAATAATATCGCTAGTGATATTCGTTTGTCTCGCAATGTATGGTCAATAAGGGATCTAAAAGATCACGACGTTTCGTGCGCCGCTGCAACACTTCATCAGGTGATAAAGTATATTGTAAGTAAGCGTGTTATATACTCTACGGGTGGACCGACAGTCAAATAATTTGATCAATCATTCAAACAATAACGGACAAAGCACACAGGTGCTCAACCAACCGGTGCTGGCCAGCTGGACGGGGATTGTCATGACGGCGTATCATACGCATCCAAAATTCTGGGATATCGATCCCGTTGTCTCTGTTGAAATTATGTACTTACATCTTTTACAGTTTGAACATCTTCTGGATCAATGAGAGCAAAGATAGGAATGCCCAAATCCATGAAGGTCATCCCGTTCCCTACACTGTTCCAAGTGACCTTCTTACAGTTAGAATACTCCGGGTTCCCTGCATACATCCCTAGAGAGAAACAAACAACAGAAATACTGCTTTGATGTTTTTATGTAAACATTTATTCATTTTTATATATTTTTCCAATTTGCTATGTTTTCTTTAAATATGTATATATATATATTTTTTTTTTTAATGCTTTATTATATGATTGTATGTTTGATGTAAACTTTAGACTTTTTGACAAGTCTTGAATAAAACTCATTTGATTTGAAATGAATTGAATTGAATAAATAAATCTTTTTATCAAAAATTTCAAACCTGTCAACTTTCAACCGCAAAAATGATCTCAAAGTATATTGAGGAATACAGTGTAACTTTGCGCACTTGAAAACATGATGATAACGGTACCTATTTTCAGAAAAATGCATCTGTGCCATAAGTATTCAAATAAAGAAAGAAATCTGCAGTACATGCACATAAGGATAGCATGAAGGCAAAAATGTTGTAAGTAAATATATTCAAATACTATTGAATAGAAGAAGAAAAAAGGAGGAAGCAAAAAATAAGAAGGAATGATTGTCTGCTAATCAATAGCCTATGTGGTCTTTATAGGCAGGTGGTCTTTATGTACAGGGACCTTTAGTACATGTTTCAATGAAAAAGCATTTTCAAGGGAAACAAAAAATGTGGTATCTGTAGACAGGTGGTCTTTCTATAGCAGGTTTGACTGTATATATTACAGATTACTTATTTCTACATGACTTGAGGAGGCGCGATAGCTCAGTTGGTAGAGCAGTGGTCTCATAATCCGGCAACCTGGGTTCGAAACCAAGGCGATGTGCTAGTGTCCTTTGGTAAGGCATTAATCCTTAATACAAGGTCTTTCGGAGAGGACCCAAAGCTATCGATCCTCTGGTTGCTTACTAACAAGCATTTATGCTTTTTTAGCAGTCAGGTAAAATAACCACCGCTACACTACACACTTACCATAGTTATCATTAGGACATGACTTGTCAGGTGAGAATGGTGTTGTTTGATTGATCATAGACATTGGGTCCGAGTGGTCCACCATGATACCATTAACCTTCTTAGAATCCAACAGTCTCTGCACATTATCTCTGAAAATAAACAATTAAAGTTTCATCTCTAATTAGGTATTTGTAGATGGTTGGGTTAAAAAATTGATAGAAGATGAGCGAAAAGAGGTGTAAAGTGTATTCATTGAATATCATGTGAAATCGGGACATGTTGTATAGCATGTGGACCATAGTGTGGTATCTATCACCGTCCTTTCACGGTTTCTGCATGATCCACCATGATACCGTTCTCTGAAAATGAACAAGGAATAAATCAGTGTTTTCTTTATCTGATGGTGTTTGATGGGACCTGTTTGCTATCAACAAGTTACAATTCTTTATATAAGTTAAACGGAAATCATAGCATTCATGGCTCTGAGTGAATTTGTTATGGAATTGTTGGAACTGTTATGTTGTAGGAGTCAACCTCACATGTTCCCTGAATATACCGTAAACAAGAAATAAATTACAATTTCTTCTCTGATTAGGTATTTGTAGACGGTCGGATTAAAAAAATTGAATAGAAGATGAGTGAAAAAGAGGTGTAACTAGTCGATGTATAGTGCATTCATGGAATATCATGTGAAATCAGGAAATTTGATGGCAAATTGGGTAACGCCTGGCTGGAATGCTCCCCAGGGAGTGGAGATTGTGCACACAGTGTGTGGGGGCAAGTATTGAATCCAATGACTGGGGTAACAGTATATCTGTAAAGCGCTTAGAGACATCATAGATGTATTAAATGCTATATAAAAGCAGAATTATTATTATTATCTTTCACTGTTTATTCATTGATATTGGGTTTGAAATATCCTACATGATATCGTTTTCTGAAATACAATAAATCACGTAAAACCAGGGACCCGTTTCACAAAGCCTTTTTTCAATGACAAATGACTAAAATGATAAAATCAGTGACAAATCTGCTGATAACCAATCAGAATCAAGGATTTCAGTAGCTTATAACAAAAACTGCCATTTGTCACTGATGACAAGTTTTGTGAAACCAGGGCCATTGATAGAACAAAGAGTGTCTTCCACTTACAATGTAAACATTTGAGGTGACATCACTGCTATGTATGGAGAGTAGGTACCAGTATTAAGCAACCAGTCCAGATCAGCTACTTTCTCTATGAGGTGAAGCACTCCATTGTTCCCATTGAATTCACCTGTAATAGAGAAAGGATGACATCAAACGATAATAGAGCGCTTTTGCAACACGGGAGAATTACAGCGATACAGCTCTTCCGTCCTGTTTAGGGAACAAATGCTTTAATGGCCCTGTACAGGCGTGAAAATCAACAGGACGGAGAAAATTCTGGTTCGCCCATGCGCAGATTGTTTTTTTGCTCGCGTTACCGTCGTCTTTGCCTTCTGTCGTGTTTGCGAAAACGCGCTAATGATAGGATGAATTGAAAACGGTATTGTAAAGACACAACTGCTCAAATATGTTATGTGCATGGCTATACAGTGTGTCCCAGAAAAAACAAAACGAAGAGAGAAGACGAAAGACTTGATGCATGGCTGATCGTCAACAAAACGGAGTTAAGTCTTTCGTCAACTCCGTTTGTTGCTATAAGGCAGGCAGCCAGTGAAAAACAAATTTGTTTAACCAAATTATGGAAATGCAAGCATTACTTTAAACAAACAGAACTGTGTTATTCCTGGCTCATTATTCCTGGCTCATTTTTCCTGATCGAGGTGTCGTATGAAAGGGCAGAAAATGAACTTTCTAGAAATGTGATTTTCTCTTTGAAATTCAGATATCACCCGCTAAAAAACTTTTTGGTACCCTCTCTTCGAATTGTTTTTAATCAATCATGCATGAAAAATGCATCATATAAGTTGTATCAAATGAAAAAGGAGGATCTAAGCTTTACAAATATGTGTCATTTATTAATTATAATTGTGATTAAGTTATGATAAAACATCAATAATTTTCGATTTCGTTTTTTCTGGGACGCACTGAACATTACAATATTAAAAGGCAATTTAACATTCAACAACTTGAATTGGCTGATAACAGATACATTACAGATACAGGTTGGTGGCAGACCGAAATATATTTGACAAAATAATATACATGTATTGCATGAACATTTTAAAGTTTAGACATGGAGGTCATTACATTGCATGTACATTTACTTCAATCTCATATTGACTGATCTGTTATTACAATGTAACTTATAATGTGCTCAGGGACAAATCTCCAATTTGCTGTCATCTAAAATATCAAATATTTCCACTCCTCTCCCGAGTTCACTTTCCCTCTACATCATTAATCAAAACATTCTATAGATTGCATTGTTGTATGCCCTCTAAAAATCAAAAGGGCCTACTCAGTGTAACCAAATTTAATTCATAAGTCTTTGTGAAGTACCTTAATACAATTTATTTCATTCACCTGATAAGAATAATAGTTTTTCAATAGTCAGAATGCAAACTGCATATATTAAGTGTTGCTAGGTACATGTAGGTCAAGACATAGGCTCAAATTCACAAAGGAGGTTTTCGTACATCGCGGTTTTTTTAAACCAAGGTTTGTCAACAAACCTCCTTTGTGAATTCGGGCTATAGAGTTTGTCCTACCTGGCAACAACTAATGTATGCAGTTCAGATTCTGTCTATTGAAATACTATTATTCTTACCAGGTGATTGAAATAGTTTGTATCGAGGCAATTCACAAAGACTTGTGCATTCAATTTGGTTACATTACGAAAATGGCCTATTGTAAACATCAGAAAAAAGATGTTTTAACCATTTTGTGTGATGATGAATTGAATGGGGGAGTTGTAAAAAAAAAGGGGTACTTCCAAGCAAAAGGCCTGTAGATATACTTACTGGTGCATCCAATCTGATGAGTGGCATTGAATCTCCTTACACAGGGACCAAAGTTCTTGATATCATAATAGATCATATTATGGGTTTTTCTGCTCGTTGTTTGTTGAGCGCCATGGATATGGTCAACAACTGTTGGGAGAAAAGAGAATTGATAACATGAGCAGAGCTGCGAAGTTGCGATTCATACGCTGGTCAAAGCAGGCTGCAGATACAAACCCTGTATCTAGAGAGCAAGACGTTTTGTGTGTGAACGGAAATACATCCTTAACTAGACCTGGCACTGCTCTTTAAATGCTCAGTAGGGCCATTGCGCATTTACCAATGTACTGCTCGTAAATGCGCAATGGCCCTACTGAGCGTGTGAATCTCGAACGACCGCACCGAAATTTTCTGTGTTAATGATGTTGTATCTAAAGATGATTAGTTTAAAGCTCTTTAAACTAATCAGCTTTAAAGGGATCGTTTAACAATGTTAAATCTGAGATACACGACCCTACGTGTTATCAGTGTCTGTGATATGGTGTAATATTGACCCTTACCGAAAAGGCAGGCCTGCTTATAGCCTGCATCAAGCCTGCATAGCTGCTAAAAAGCAGGCTAATTCCTTAGCAAGCACTGACCTGCAAAAACGCCGAAATATGCAAATTAGGCAGGCTTAATTTAGCCTGTACATTTTAAAAGCAGGCTTATTTTAGCCTGCAAAATCATATTAACCTGGCTCAATTAGCCTGCAAAATTGCCCTGCTTTTTTAGTAAGCAAATTAACCTGCTTTGTTAGCCTGCAAAAACGCTGAAATATGTAAGTTAATTGCAGGTTAATTTCAGCATGCTAATCTAAAATGCAGGCTAACAAAAATGAAGATATTCGATTAATTGCCATCACTATCGGTACAAGACTTCTATTGGTATATCGACTCAGGTAGAGGAACGAGGGATAAATTGATACATCATAATCAATATTTGCAAGTGTCCACCAATAGGAATATTCTAACCTCAATTGCATTAGACTAACTCCATCACAAAGATCATTTGAAGTTAATACAAGATTGACTTTTGTAAAGGTACAGGCTCATACACCTATATATAGAAAACATACATGCTATTTGAATTGGTTAGTATTCGTATAATCAATATATCTATTGCTAAAACGTGAATGTAAGTGTGATCAGACAAATAATCTATTGGTCAATAATTTCCAAAGAAAAATACAATCACAAAATTGATATGTGCATTAATTGTCATAATTTGCTTAACAATTAATCATGATAAATGTATTTTTCTGTGAGACGTGTAAAGTAATAATGAATATTCATGAGATACTAGGCCTGAGTCATGTCGGGATTTTCATAAACCGGGTCCCGACGGCCTTGCACCGATCGGGACCCGGTGTCCCGAAATCAGCTCGCAGGATTTGTCACTTGCCTCTATTAAAAGCGCATATCATCAGTATGTCCCTTAAAAGTGACCTTTTTTATCAGTCAAATAAATCAACACATGCATACCTCGGCACAGATTGGTATATTCTTCCATTTGACAATATTTTCATCCATGATTGGCGATGTTTAGTGCCATTATCGTGCCTCTAAAAGTTTAAAAAAACTCGAGCAAAAATATAAAGACAACATTCGTGACAACATTCGAGCCGCCATTTTGATTCATGCAGGTTGAATAAATCAGCTCAAAAATATGAATGTTAGAATAATAAAACGGCTTTCTAAAAACTTCTTCTTTACAACATACCGATCAAATAAATTTTTTAAGACTAATAAATATTTATCTCTTATTTTAAACATCGCATGCTTTTTTTTTTAAAGCTGAAAATTACTTGGTAATCACAAGAAGTTTCGATATGGATAGCTGTTGCAAGGCAAGTTCAGACTAGTCACGGAAAATGCGCAGTGCACCTCTTAGCTGTAATGCGTGCCAGACCGAACCAAAACAAATATACTTGATCGTAACAAGAAAATAAGAAATCATTCAAAACTACGAGAGCACAATTGGAAAGAGAACTACTGCTCAAAATTACCATAATCAGATACATTACTTGGACAAAGAATTCAGTAATCGCCCAAGAAATGCCACAGAAATTGTGATAATCGAGGAGTAACTGGGTACATTTTTATCGCATTGGGCCTGCTGCAAATACTCGAACCCTTTGTTATACTGCTTTTACCGTAGAGGGCGGTATTTGTTTTCTAGCCTCGTGTTCAGTTTAAACACGTGTAGATCGGAGCTGCAGGCCCATTCTGATAATAATTGTACCTATAGTAGCTCCTTAAATATCACTATTTCTGATGCTTTTCTTGGACAACTATTGTACTCTTCCTCCAAGTTATGTATCTGCTTACGATAATTTTGAGTAGTTGTCTTTCCAATTGTGCTCTCGTAGTTTTTAATGATTTTTTTTCGTTACGATCACGTCTTTGTTTAGGTTCGTTCTGGCACGCATTACAGCTAACGATGAGCACTGCGCATTTTTTCGAGACTAGTCTGAACTTGCCTTGCAACAGCTATCCGTATCGAAACTTCTTGTGATTAGCAAGTAATTTTCAGCTTTTAAAAGAAGCATGCGGTGTTCAAAATCAAAGAAAAAATATCTATTTCGTCTTTTAAAAATTATTCGATCGGTATGTTGTAAAGAAGTACTTTTTAGAAAGCCGTTTTATTATTCAAACATTAATGTTTCTTTCAACCTGATTCATTAATCCTGCCGAGAGACCCGGCCAGTACAGTAGCTGGCTAGCAGCTGGCAACAACAACCCCATGGGGCGAACTGCTTTGCAACCCATATTTATATCAGCAGTTCAGGATTGATTGATTCAGGATGAGCTAGAATATGATTGGTAACAATTAAATACTTAAGTTTTAAGGTGGATTGATTTTAGTGGTGTGCAAAACTGCAATTTCTTACATATTTCATTATTTTTTTCGGAGCGTCGGTTCTCAAAAAACGAAACCGGGACCCGACGGCAACGGTCGGGTCCCGGTGTGATCGACCGTACCGACTCAAGCCTAAGTATTGCAGGTTAATTTTAGCATGCTAATCGAAAAGGCAGGCTAACATAAATGAAGGTTTCTATAGGTTTCTATTGGTCCCATATTGGGTTCAATTAGTCTTATTGGTTTATATTGGTCCTATTGTTCCTATTGGTAGATCTATTGGTCTTATTAGTTTCAATTGGACCAATTGGCCCCATTTAACTCTAATCGGGATTTCAATTGGTTTCAATTGGACCAATTGGCCCCATAAGTTATTTCAAATGGTTTCAATTGGACCAATCATCCCCATAGACTTAAATGGGACTTCAATTGGACCAATCAGCCCCATAGACTGTAAGGTTTTCAATTGGGTTCAAATATATCTTTTCTTCATATAAGTTGCAATTCAATTACGATATTTAATAAACACAAGACTATATCAATGTTATAACTATGGCCTAAAAACATTGCTCTCTCTTTAGGCTCCATCATATTTCTTCCTTTATTTAACTTAGTCTTATGTATTATTCTGTTCGTTTGTATACATGCATCCCCCCAAAAAAATTATTACAAAAAATGTAACATATGCCAAATGTAATGAAATAAACATGTGTAATATGAAAATAAAATGAAATTGAAACTGAATTGGACCAATTGAAGTCCAAAATAGGGCCAATTGGTCCAATTGAAACCAATTGAGTTCCCATTAAAGTCTAATAGGGCCTAGGCCAATTGGTCCAATAGGGCCAATCTGGACCAATTGAAACCAACTGAAGTCCTATTAAAGTCCCATTGAGACCAATTAAAACCAACTGAAAAAATGAAAATTAAATTGGTGTTCAATTGGTTTCAACTGGATTTTTGTCTTGGGATGCCTCCCCAAGCGCTCGAAACCTTGCTTGCTCGGCTTTCTATGAACCTATTTTTGTTTCAACTCTCAAATCACCCCTGATATATAACATTAAACGTGCATGTGAAAAATAACCTGTAAAAAGCAATAACAGGTTAAATTTGTGTTCTAAACCTGCTCAGAGGACATTTCTTCAGATTGCAGGTTTAACAAATTATGATAGAAATTTACATGCTAAAGATTAAACTGCATCTCATCTGGCATGCTAAAGATTTAACCTGCTAAAACTGTATTTTGCAAAATGCATGCTAATTTTAAACTGCAGGCTGAGATTTAGCCTGCTAAAAACTGTTAGACTGTGTTTTGCAAGATGCATGCTAATAACAGGCTAAAATTTAACCTGCTAAAACATGTAAGACTGATTTTGCAAAATGCAGGCTAAAATTTAACCTGCTAAAACATTTAAGACTGATTTTGCAAAATACAGGCTAAAATTTAACATGCAATAGAATAATTAGCATGTATTTAAGAATGCAGGCCAGACGCAGGTTCAAAGCAGGCTAAATAAGCCTGCGTTTTCGGTAAGGGGAAGCCCTAAAAAAATTGCGCTTCAAAATGATCAAGAAGTGCCTCAAAAAAGTAAAAATCTTTGAGTGACCGGTTTTACCATACTCGTTTCCCCCAATAGACTGCAGTATAATGAAAACTGTCAGGCGAACGGTTTTCAAAATTTGTAATTCCAATCATAAATATCTTGATAATCAGACAGGCGATCGGCTTGCAAAAGTCATGGGGTTCCTGACTGACCTAAAGTTTTATAATTATCATTGCATCATGAGCTAAATCCAGAATTTTATTTCAGAATCTGAGACAAAGTTACCGGATCCCTTTAAAGAATTTAATCCCTGTGTTTTTCATGACTGATAGAAAACATCTTGAACTTGACGTTTTTCTTCTTCCTCAAGTACTACCCCTCTTAATCTACATTTCTTTCTTTTTATTTTAACTCAAACTTCAGGCTTAGCTCATTTTTGTGTTACGTTCCCTTGGCAGTAGGGGCCCTGGACCAAGAATAAGGATCGTCTGCATAAACAAGGACAGATTCGTCCTCAAAAATCAGGATCGTCTGCATTTTCGCAGATATTTCATATTTTTGATCAGCGTGTTGCGTTGGCAATGCGAAAAACGCATTCTGCAATGATTTTCTTGATGCCTTTTACATTGACTTTGTAGTTGTACAGAGACTTTTACATTATGAGCGATAAATCCTTGACCTTGGGAAGACGGACAACTCATAAAAGTAGACGGTGAACAGTCTAGGGTTATTTTCTTACGCGGAATCCATTTTTGCATCACCAGTGGACGGTTCGGTAACCCGAAACCTGCAGAGCGCTGATGAAGGAAAAAACGTCCGTGAAAATGCCAACGATCCTTATTTTTTAGGACGCATTTTGTCTGCGTTTATGAGGACAATCCTCATTCTCGTACCAGCGCCCCTTCACTAGCTTCGAAGTCGCAGCAGAAGTCTTCTCAATTTCAATTTGAAATAATCTACTGTAAATCTAAGATAATGTAGAACAAACAGACAAACAAAAAGGGCTAGGGCCTACATACATCACGTTTTGCGACAAAGATTATCATGATCAAAAGCATCTGTACGCGTGGGCCTACATGTAATGTAATGGTGTATCCAAGTGCAAGTTGCACATGCATGCAGCTGCATAAACTATAGCGTTGGCATAGCCGTGGCGTTTGGCAATGGCAGCAATAGGCGATCTGTGTTGAACGAATGAAACATGATTCGCTCGCGCTCCTGCTCATCGACACAAATTTAAGACTAGAACTACACGAAATTCGCATCAATAACAAATAGATAAGGAGTGTCATTCAGAACTTAGCCATCTAGACATATTTCACCTCAAAAGACTTACCAGAAAGGACGACAAGAAGGGTAAATATTAATGACCGGATATGAGTTTCAAGTGCCATGATAGTTGCCATTTTGGATAGACTCGTTGTAAGTTTTGTTGTCATCATCTTAACTCACTTCCGGGTAAGCAGGCTCGCCGTACTCGTGGGGGGGGGGGGGGGGGGGGTACTCAGACTTGGTTTGGACGGAGTGTGCCGCTCAAGCTTTGAAACTCCTTCACAATTGGGGGCATTTTTCTCGAAAACAAGACGAATTTTTCACAATTTTGGGGTGTTTTTCGGGTGTTTTGCAAATTTTGGAAATTTTGAAAATACGGAATCATTTTTAATCGTATTTTTGTTAAAAGTAGGAGTCCAAGAGTGTATCCGTGGTTCGGGGGGGGGGGGGGGGGGGGGGGTGATAGGTGCCGAAATATTTTCGGCAATGGATCAAAGCAACCAAGAGGTAGAAGCATGTGGCAAGTCGCAATTAAAACGTAAAAATTATATCACCAGAAATGATTCAGATTCAGCAGATTCAGATTTTATTTCCGTTTCAAAACAAACAAAATATAAACAGACATAATATAATACAGTCAAATATAATATAAACAAAGTAAATTCAGTATTATGTAGAACAAAATTTAGTTGATAAGATATATTGGGAAAAAACAGTACTGAACAATAGAAAAAAAAATGACCTTGATGAAGTAATTCAAAACGGAGGGGCTTGCTAAAAAAGCAGAGCTTGTATGAGGCAAGCCCCTGACTTAGTTACATGGATACGCTTAAATAATTATTGATAACGTGCATTACCTTTTTGTTTTTGCTATGTTTGATTATTCAACAAAAATGTCAGCATTTCACATTCTCTCCCTCCCGGCCCCCCCCCCCCCTCCTCTCTTCTATTTTTCTTTTTCTTTACACCAATACCATTTCCCCTATACAGGCGCGTAGCCACGGGGGGGGGGGGGGGGGGGGGGGGGGGGGGGGGGGGGGGGGGGGGGGGGGGGGCACGTGCCCCCTCATTTCTAGGATCGGTTGAACTTTTTTTTTACCTCGATCGATTACATGTATGTGCCCCCCCCCCCCCCCAACGTCGAACTTTGTATATATTTTCATCCTCTCCTTTTCAAATTTCAAGCTATCCCTTTTGTAAATATTTCCCCCATATTTAATCATGTGTAGTTTTGATAACTTTGAAACATTTTAAAAGGTGAAACTTTGATGGATTATGTTATATGGGGACCTTGCTCTTACAAGCCCAGCATTTCTATAGGTCTCCACTTTCTTTCATTTGGATTATATATCGACTTAAAATTGCACTTAAATTGTTTTTTCTTATGCTTTTTTTTGTTCTATTATTATATGTAAAAATGTTGTGAAAGAAATTAAAAAAAATGAACCTTGAACCTTGAACCTTGAAGTTATTAACTTTTTCAAGTCACCCTCAATAAAGATAGCATTTCAGATAATATAAGAGTGGTAATAAAATTAATAACATGCTAAATGTTAGTCCTGACTCTTGCCTGCAGTGTAGGCCTACCAGACTGATATCATCTATTCTTAAACGAAATTTAGACATTACCACAAAAAAATCCAATGGTGAGGGATATAAACTTGTGAAAGTATTATGTTATCAGTGGGCGAATGCATTATTAAGCAACCAGGAAAGGTTCATGTAGACAGAAAATTCTTTTTTTTCTGGTGATAGAAACATACACTTTATAAATATTGATGTCTCCAAACAACATTCATCGTGAAAAACCCATTCCAATATCTGTGTAAGGAGATCTAAAAAAAAACATAGTTCTCATTAGTAACTAAAAAACATATTGCTTTTGGTTCTTCATTTGACTCTCTTCCTTCTTTAATTAAACCAACTGAGAGCTCTCTGCGGGAAACTCAATTAAAATAAACAGAATATCACTGATGCAAAATTTGGTTCTCAAAATGACAGAAAATTTCCACTCCTGATCTCATACAAACTGTCTGTTTCAGGGGCGGCCGAGCGACTGCCAAAGTGGGGGAGGGGCACCAAGAATAAAGGGCACCTACAAAGGGAAATCTCTAAGCGAAAATATGCAATTTTTTAGACATTGGTATATACCCTTACATTGGGATTACAATATTTGCTTCACTTTATACACAGGCAAAAAATTAATATTTATTTTTCGGGGGCTACTTTTCAAGCTTGCCTGCATGAAAATACCATTCTAAAATTTGTTTTGCATTGAACTCTATGCAAATTTACAGGGGCTCTTTTCTGATTTTCGGGGGCTCTTTTAGGCATTTCGGGGGCTAATTCGCCCCGAGCCCCCGTGTATTTTTTTCACTGTTTATACACCATTGCTTAATCATCATGCTTTGCAGTTGGGTGTGATGGTCTTGAGATTTGTGAAGTCGCAGTGCGAAAAATACAAAGAATAATTGTCAGAGGTGAAAATAGGGCACTTCTTACACCTTCAAAAAGAGGCACTCACCAGGGAAGACAAAAATCAGCCATGAAAATAGGGAATGGGCATTTGTCGACCGAAAATTTTGATAGGGACATTTATAAAAGGTGAAAAGGGGCATTTGTGAAAAGAGAATAGGTCCCCTATTAGAAACGAAAGTGGACACGTATCATTGTTAAATGGAAAATTATCAGAGGTGAAAAGAGGCACTTATCGCACCTGAAAAGGGGCATTGACCACATATGAAAAGGGCCACTTATGTGAATGAAAAAGGGGCACTAAGAAAAATGTTCACTAGTTGAAAGAAAATGATTTTAAAGGGGCATTTATAGGAGGTGAAGGGGGCACTTATCTGAAGTGAAAAAGGGTAACTTCCCGTGCCTGAACAGAGATGAAAAGGGACACTTTTCATAGGGGCCTTTAATTATGAGAAGGGGAGAGGGTCTCTTTTTGTTAATGGTGGCACTTATCATATATAAGCTAGGAAAAGGGGCAATTATTAGAAAGGAAAAGGCCGGGGCACACGTGAAAATAAAAGGTGCGACTAATTATCCGAGTTAAAAAAATGGGTAGTTATTAATCATAGAGGAAGGGCAGAGGTGAAGGGGCCACTAATCAAAATTTAAAAGGGGCCCTTCTCGTACCTGCAAAGGGGCACTTAGGCACTTAGGCCTACTATAGAGATTATTATATCCTGCATCAAAAATTTGTTGGCTTTTGATTGGTTGAGAGCTCGTCACATGACCAGAAATATTTGACCTATTTTTAGAAAGTACTATATGAGAGTACTATTTTGGTTTATTATTTGGGAGTTGAAAAAAAATGTGATTTTTTTTTTTTTTGAATTGAATCAATTTTTTTTTTCAAATCTTAATTTAATGAAACAAAATATTTTAAATGTTTTTAGATAAAAATTGACATTTTTGGGGTTCTAAATTTTTTTCTTCCAAAAAATGTTTTTTTTTTTTTTTTTTTTTTTTTTTTTAAATAAATTTTTGATGCAAGATATAAAACAAATATACAATGCCTTCTATTCGAGGTACTGGTTAAACTATGGGCCTCGGTGACTCCAAAAGTACCATTTGCTTCGGGGCTGCACCCCTCAGCAAATAGTACTATTGGAGTCACCTCTTGCGCATAGTTTTAACCAGAACCTCTCAAGGCAGTGTATATTTGTATACTATAGAGTATAGGGAATATGGAAAATGGACACAATTGTTGCAAAGGGAACTTGTCGAAGGAAAAGGAGCACGTGTCAAAATAAAAGGAGAACTTATTAGAGGTGAAAAGGGTAGGGCGCTTTTTACAAAGTAATAGGGACACATTACCTTTGTAAAAAGGGTCACTTCTTATTTCTTACAAATTTAAAGGGAACTTTACCTATGTAAAAACACTTTGGGGTACGAGAAAAACTGCCCCCCCCCCCCGGCCCCCCCCCCCGGAAGGCAACCTCTGATTGAGCCAATTAAAGGCCCAGAACCGCTAGCGCTAGAGTAATTATACTAAGCTAAAAAGGGACAATGAGAAAAGATGATATTTATTCAAGAGCTTTTGTTCTTTGTCTGCATGTGCACGTTTACGAAGTTGCGTTGCATGGATCGAATCTATCGGATTATTATAGCTGTTCACTTTACGTCTGAATTGTAAGACTAGACTATATATTCAAGATGGCAGCGCCATGTGGGCAGTCACAGTACGGTGTAGAAATACATTTTGCTCAAAGATTGGCATCGAATGTAACAAAAATACGTGACAGGGCAGTAAAACGGTTAAGACACTGGATAGCTGCAAGATCGCAAAAGGATGGAAGTAAGTATCGAGTGTTTGAAGGTTATTTTATCAAATAGATAATGGACACGATTTCTTACACAGTCCCATTCATGCTTTTTCATGTAGGTGGATGCACACATAGCAGCAATAGTATAGACCCTAGTTCTTGTGTATTAAAAACTGTTTAGACGACCTCTTTTGATTCTCAAAATTTGAAACACCATTGTACAATACCAAGCGCTAATTCAGAATCTTAGTTATCACATCAATGCTTTTCACAAAGTAGTAGGGTGTCTGATCGCGCACCCAATGTTGTGTGCTAAAACCCTTCCCATAGATTGTACGCTTCCCTATGTGGTCTACGTGCATTGCGCGACCATCCAAAATTGGTCAATGATTTTATGAAAAAATTTGAAATTCAAACCTTTATAACAAATGATCCTGAAGGTGAAACTCAATAAATGAGGTGTCATATGAAAGAGCAGGTTTTTCTCCATATTCCCCATCGGGGGCCACCCCCAGAATTCTAAAAATATCTTGGTCAAAATAGCGATTGAAATGTTGTTTGCATCCTAGCTCCAAAATTTGCCACTTTCCTGAGCTGCCGCCCCGCGGCTTAAGCAGGGCTAGACGTAAGGATAATATCCAGATGCTTTTTTTTTTGCTAGCCCCAAGGGATCATTTGTTATAACAGTTTGAAAATACCCTCCCACATTTTTGGAATCAGCTAATTAGGGAGGCGTGAGCTCCGCTCAGTCCAAACCATGGTTACATCGCGTAACATGTGCGCTTATAGTGAATGAAAGTATGGATGGCCGTTCCCACTATAAACCCCGGAAGTGAATACACGTTGTAGTCAATGGCAATATCGCGGAGACATCTCCGCGATATTGCCATTGACTATAACGTGCATTCACTTCCGGGTTTTTTGTGCGACGAACGCTAACCATACTAGTCAATGGCACGTGTCGCGGAGACAGCGTAGCTCAAGCTTGCAAGTCGCGCATTGGCTGAGCAACTTGCGTACGATATGCATACGCTTGCATATCGCGCGATACAGCTGTTTGGCTAAATTTAGCAAAACAACATAACTCTGCGTGTACGTCTTTTTCGTCGATTCTGAGCAAAATGCTATGAATATTTCAGCGTTTTGAAGGGGCTGTATCTTTTGATAGAAACATCGGCGAGACTTGAAATTTGAAATGTATTATTCTGATTACATTTTTAATTCAAATATCAAACAAAAATGGTGAAAAACGATCCCAAATTGAAAATTGAAAAATCGTTCAGACACCCTAAAAGTAGGTCTAGTGAGTAAAATATGAAATTCACTGAAAATTGTAGACTCTAGTGGCATTTGCATGAATACACAAATAGACATGATAGATCTAGACACAATGGTGATGACCTCTGACTGGCACTTCCGTGATTGTGCTGCTTCCGTATAATGCGCTGTATAAGTGTTATTTAGCGCATTATACGGAAGCAGCTAGCACATTTACGAAGTGCCAGTCAGAGGTCATCACCATTGTGTAGAGATCGTGAATTCACACGGTACACGTGAAAAGGGAGCTGAGCTGTACCGGTCTGGTAAGAAAATTGCTATTATTTCCTTATCTTTACCTCCAATTTTTAAATTCAGGATGTAATTACGATTAAAGCTAACATAAAATTCATCAAAGCCACTGTCCAATATTGGTCGGGTGCGGGAAAGTGTGATTTTGGACACATTTGAGATATTGTTTACCTACCTCTCCGTGCAGTAGTATGGGAGGCGGTCAACGCATTGACATTCAGTGTTTTATCGCGCAATTGTGTGAAAATAGTGCGCAAATACGCTTCGCTCCTTGGCGACGGAGATACCACGCACAAATTGCGTGACCGAATTCTATTCGGCGCGACCGAATTCTGGGCAGAAAAATGCTCCGTTTTCTTTCGGAAGTATTTTGCTTATTATTCTATATTTTAAGTGACTTGAAAATCCTGTAAGAGGAATAAATTTCTTTTCTTTTGATGGGTAGATTGCCAAATAAAAGAGGTAAGAATTCAAAATATTAGCAATTTCCCCTTAAGTGACCGAATACTGGGCACTCTACCCTATGGCATAACTCTGGCGTGGAGATACCCTAGCTAGCCTAGCACGTCACGATTTAAAAATGTTTATGTTTTTTACCTGCTTCGTGTCAATTTTGCATATTCACCTGTTCTACACATGTTTACATAATAACAGTGAAGGGATGTTCCTTTGTCTAACATAGCAATTGTTGAGGGTAGAATGAGGAACTGTATATTCTGTCCGCTTTCTTTGTCCATCATGTTCATAGTGCTAGGATCAAGACCCTACCCCCTAGGTCTAGATCTATAAGTATTTGTGATTTTTACATTTGTGTTGGTTGTTTAAACAAGTTTACCCTTGTCCCCCTCCTCGGTAATCTTAAAATCCAACCATCTTAATCTATTTATATGTTCTTTTCAGATATTGGCAATGAGGAATTGATGAAGCTATGGAAAGGTCTCTTCTACTGTATGTGGATGTGTGACAAACCAGTCATCCAAGAGGAGCTAGCAGATCAAATATCAGATATGGCCCACTGCTTCAGACGGCCAGAAGAAGGTAAAGGTCAAAGGTCGAATTGTTGTCCCTCAGGCAGAAGGTTGTTAGTCCGTGTGCGTGCCACAAAGCAAATTTCCAATAATTATAAAAAAAAAAATGTTTTAGCCCTCCATAGGCTATTTTATTGAATCAAACAAACATTTTTACAATTCAATGAAATTAAGTTGTTCCTTAACTCAAACAAAACATAATACTTCCAACATTTCTCTCCTTGTTGTTCATACAAACAAATGTTGAAGTGACTGCCATTTAGTATTTCCAATAATCACTACCAAGGGTTTGACTGCGCTGTCTGTAGTCTGTACTTGTCCTATTATTTTTAAACATGAGAGGGATTTCTCATTTTATTAGCTAATAAAGAAGAGAAAATATACAGAGCTGCCAAGTCTCCCGGATCCTGCGGGAGACTCCCGGATTTTGACCCAATATCCCGTTTTCCTGACCCCATGCAAAAATCTCCCGGATTTCCAGATTTTAAGTTGTATTATTTTCATAAACGACTGTTTCACAAGACTAGCATGTTGAGTTCGTACGTACGTATACAAACACACGGCAATTCTGTAATATGAATTTTCCTGTTATCCAGTCGTCGAATATAAATTTACCGTGATATCGTACTTTATTTAACAGCGTAATAAATGAGAGTTACGCCGAACGACTGGCGGGCTAATCTAACAAACCATTGGGAACATGTGATAATGTGAGTGGTGTTTGTGTGATAGCAATTCGCCTGCTTGCTCTGCCGGGCGGCTTCCTCGCGGGCCCCCGTAGCGTCCCGGTACGTTGGTGCCGGTTTCCGATCGGTCGCGTCAGAGCAGCCAGAAGTTGCACTGATACAACAAGCAGACTTTGTCTGCTGCGATCGGCCCAAAAAACTGCACATTTCAACATCAGTTTTTGGATTGATTTGGGGACTTTTGCGATGTGATTTTTAAGTGGATTATCATTTGATACCAACATGGCAGTGTTACTGCAGAGTGGATTTTGAAGCCGACTTTTTTTTTCTGATCTCCTTTGCCGTTGGGAACGCATCGATATAACTTGCATCTTCCGAAGGCGTAAGTCAACTTTGTCCAAAACAAGGCTGTATTTTGCTCTCTGTTTGAGTATTAAAATATCATCCAGGACAATGTCGAAGTCGAAATATTATCAGAAATATAAAGATGACTACCACTTGGAATGGCCTTGTGTTGGGAAATCTACGAAAGGCGAATACTACGCATTTTGTACAGTTTGCGGCGCAGATATCTCCATCAAGAGTGGGGGAAGAAATGATGTATTTCGCCACATCACATCTGACAAACAC
Organism: Strongylocentrotus purpuratus; assembly: GCF_000002235.5. Classification (NCBI taxonomy): domain Eukaryota; kingdom Metazoa; phylum Echinodermata; class Echinoidea; order Camarodonta; family Strongylocentrotidae; genus Strongylocentrotus; species Strongylocentrotus purpuratus. The sequence goes on from NW_022145594.1 coordinate 37,481,561, forward strand.
AAGCAAACCGCGAAAGCAAGGGGCAATACAAAAGGAATACAGAGCTTTTTCAGGTTAGTATGAACAGTTCTTAGATTTGTAAAATCGAGAAATAGTCTACCCCTCTATACCATAGACCTGAGTTCATTTCGTCAGTAGTTGGGGACCTCATTAATCTCCCTAAAACTTAGACTTACTCATAAACACGTGTGCGGGACTTGAAGGGTGGATTTTCTCACGATTTTATGTTTTTATTTGAAATACTAATCTGCACGTTGACTGTTTTATGCCAGTATCATGAACTTTAATAGTTTGTTAGGTTACACACATTGCAAGACAATAGCATCATTTTTATGAATTGCTTCGATCCTTAGTTTTGAAAATTCGAATTTGACCGTTAAATCGTATTTAGCGCCCTCTCTCGGTAACAATGATGTTTTGTTAATTATCTGGCATATGCAAGGTTATTTAAAAGATTTGACCACAGAATGATAAAAAAGAATAAATTCTACAGAGAGAAGAACCCTGCATTCACATTCTTAATAAGCAGCTTAATAAAACCTTCCAAGATATGCTTGTTAGATTCGTGCAGCCAACAGTGATTGTTGAATGTTCTGATGTCAAGAAAGTGCAGTATGGTAAGAGAGATTGCCAGAAGTCAGATAAAGATCTAATGATTGGAAAAGATGCCAAGGAATACCTGGAGAGTACAACAAGCCCAGAAGATGATTCTCCCCTTCGTCTTACAGATGCTGATTTGACATACTTCTACTTGTCGGTGAGGAAGTATTATGAATCAGCATGTGACTATGCCTTGAAAACCTGGCCACTAGATGTTAAGTTCCTTAAGGAGGCTGAAGTGATTGATGTCAGTTCCAGAAGAGATGTGTCATTTTCATCTGTGCAATACTTTGTTGAAAAGTACCCTTGCATTTTGAACAGACAATCAGAGAATGGAGACCTGGACAAGCTTGAGCTGGAATTTGCACAATACCAGGTTGAAGACTTTTCAGGGGAACCAGAGATCCTGAACAAAAACTTGAGAATAGACAAGAAATGGTCTGCAATTTCAAAGATGGAGGATGGCAATGGCTCAAAGAAATACACACTTCTGAGCAAAGTGATGAAATCTTTGCTTGTGATACCACATTCCAATGCTTCATGTGAAAGAGTTTTTAGCATTGTTAGGAAGAACAAAACTGATTTCAGGGGATCAATGAATTTGAAAACACTTCAAGCACTCCTAACAGAGAAAATTGCCAACACAGATGTCCCATGCTACCAAAGGGAGTATAGCAAGGACCTCCTTAGCAAACTCAAGCAAGCAACCTACCAGTCACTTCAAGGAAAACCCTCAAGCACACCCCAGTCCTTGCCTTCCACAAGTACATCCCCCATTTCACAATAGAGGTAACAGGAGTTCATAGTCTGAAATATGATGTGAAGTTCATATGTTATCAATTGTATGCAAATAAAATGTGCCATATCAAAGCCTTCCATTTTGAGAAATCATTGAAAAAATGTGTTCTAAAAGGGTTTCAAAGAGGCTTAAAACCAAGAGCTTTTGGGGGCCTGCCCCCTGCCCCCCCCCCCACCAGGGGGACTAAAAGGCCATTCTTGGTTCCCGCCAACAATGAAGTCGTTCGATGCTGCTCTCTCAGAAATCTCCCTGATTACCCAAATCAAATGTTGGCAGCTCTGAATATAATGTACCTCTCAAATTTCAGTAGACTTGTACCATGAAGTAATAATGACCTTCTGCTTAAAGGCATAGTTTAGCAATTTTAAATCTGAGATGCATGGCCCTACAGTGTCTGTGATATGGTGTAATATTGAAACCCTATAAAAAATTGCGCTTCAAAATGATCATGAAGTGTTTAAAAAAAGTAAAAATCTTTGAATGACCGGTTTTACCATACTCATTTTGCCCAAACTAGTGTTTTAAAAACAGTTAGGAAAACGGAAAAATTAAATTTCGATTTCCAATCATAAATATCTTGATAATCAGACAGGCGATCGGCTTGTAATGGTCATGGGTTCCTGACTGACCTAAAGATTTATAAAATCATTGCAGCATGAGCTAAATCCAGGATTTTGTTTCAGAATCTGAGGCAATGTTACCAAGTCACTTTAAAGTGCCTCGGTAACATTGTCTCATATTTCTTTTGTATTAAACACTTTTATTCATGATACATTTAATGTAAATTATTTACTTGTTTTTCCCATAAGATTATACAGCACCTACTCATGGGACAATTTCCGACACTAACCAAATTTCTAACTTTTACCTTTGACCATTATAATCTCTACATCTTAACCTAACAACCCAATCATAACCATAACCAGAACCCTATATTTATGATGAAATAAAGCCCCGAGCAATTTTTGCGGGACAAAAGTTGCATCATCCTCTATTTGTTAGCTATAATTGAGAATTTTCCCTTGTTTTTCAGCTTGCCTCTTCTTTGAAACATTCCTTGCTACCATGCGGCGTGAGTGGATGGGCATCGATCATCTTCGCATGGACAAGTATCTCATGGTAACAGCATTGAAAACAATTATCCTTACTGTAAAGTACCCATGATACTGTAAGCAAAATAGGAAATGAGATTATATAATAGTAATAGTGAATGAAATAGGACAACTGTTATCACTTTGTTTGGAATTGAATGGTATTGTAAAAGGATGGAATAAAATTGAAAACAAATGATTGGGCAATATAAAACAAAGTGGGAATTTGTAAGCGTCAAGACCTGCCATAAGCTCTGCATCATGTTATTAGTTATTTCAGTTTGGAAATACAGAAACTGCTGCATAATTCACAGAAAGCAGGGGAAATTAAGAACAATAAATATGAAAAGTATGATCTTTTTGTGCAAAGCAAAAGTGGCTATGAAAAGGGAAATGTAAACATACTTGAACACTATAATTATCTTCTAAAAGTTTTGTCTTAATTATTCATCATATATTTTTATCCCAAACATGGACAGCTTATAAGACGCAGTTTCCGTCAGATGCTGGTTGTACTCCACAACAACGAATGGGATGAAGAGTAAGTATTCAGCTCTCACCAAAGATGAGAATACATATTTTTGTTTTTCCAGAAATAATTAGCTTAAAAAGGAGGAAGTTGAATTTACATTTTGAATTCATAAATATTTCAGCAAGGCACGTTTGCCACTCCATACTCAGAAGAAAAATAGGGAACTTGTAGGATGATGGAAGCCTTTGTGTTAGTTTTTATGCCTCCGTTACGAAGTAGCCGGGGGCATTATGTTTTCGGGTTGTCCATACGTCCCTTTCTCGTGATCGTGTTATCTCAAGAACCAATTGATGGATTCCTGCTTAACTTAGGTCATATATGTATCTTGCAAAGCTAATGAGTTGACTAGATTTTGGGGTAACAAGGTCAAAGGTCAAAGGTCACAGTGCTCATTATGTATGCACAAATATTTTGATTAAATGAATTTGTTTTCACTGGCTACCTGCCCTAGCAACAAACCGAGTTGACAACAGACTTAACAGAGTTAAGCCTTTTGTCAACTCTTGTTTGTTAATATGGCAGGCAGGCAGGCAGTGAAAGCAAATTCATTTAATCAATTATTGAAATGCAAGCATTACTTTAAACAAACAGAACTTTGTTATTCCTGGCTCATTTTTCCTGATTAAGGTGGCATATGAATGGGCAGAAAATGAACTTTCAAGAAATGTGATTTTTTCTTTGAAATTCAGATACCACCCGCCAAATGACTTTTTTTGGTACCCTCTCTTCATATTGTTTTAATCACTCATGCATGAAATATGCATCATATGAGTTGCATCACATGAGAGAGAAGGATCTTTGTGTCATTTATTAATTATGATTGTGATTAAGTTATGATAAAACATTGATAATTCTTGGTTTTGTTCTTTCTGGGACGCACTGTATAATTCATTTTAATCCAGATCCAATATTATTATTATTATTATTATCAATCTCCCTCCTATTCAATTCACATTACAGATTGGTGAAGTGTTTCCTGACTTCCATAAGTCGTTGTGCCCTGAATCCTACTACTGATGCATGTCCCGATGGTCTGAGGTATCAGCTTGCTAATGTCTACTTAGATGAGCTTGCAAGGGAAGGCACAGAAGATGTAAGTTTACACAGGAAGGTCTACACATTCTCTGTTACATGTTTGTGTTTTTTGGTGCTTGGTGTCTTTTGTTTTGTGTTTGGTGTTCATTATGGAGTCTGGACAGTTTGCATGTCCAGAGGGGTGTTTCACAAAGACAAGATCAACTTTAAGTTGGACTTAACTATGGCAGGCATTTCATGCTACTGGTTCCTCTAACTATTCCTGGCATTGGTTTCTCAAGGGACGTACAAATCATGGTCACAAATCTACAGAATTTATCTTTTTTGATAATTCATTATTGAAGGAAAAAAGATTATCTAAGGATCATGATTGAAAGACCAATAGTGAGAGCAACCAGTGGCATGAATGGCCTGTCATTGTTAAGTCCAATTTAAAGTCGATCGTAGTTTTTGTGAAACACCCCCCCCCCCCCCCCCAGATGTTATAAGGTTCCAGCTTGCTAACATCTACTTAGATGAGCTCGCAAGGGAATGCACAAAAGATGTATAAGTTTGCAGTGTGATACATGCAGGCAGGCGCGTACGCAGGGGGGGTGTTTGGGGGGGTTAAACCCCCCCCCCTTGGTATTTTTATGTGTGTAAACCCCCCTAAAGAATCCCTAAAACCCCCCCCCCCCCCTTTGGATTTTTTTTTTTTTTAAATTATTAAAAAAAAAAAAAAAAAAAAATTACCCCCATGGCTGACCTAAGAAAGGTGACCTCCCCCCCCAACGGAACAAAATGTCAAATTTTCAAATTTCGAGACCAAAAAAAAAAAAAAAAAAAGTGTCCCCCCCCCCCCCCCCCCACTGAGTGACTTTTCGGCTGACTGAGTCGTTGCGATTTTGTTTGGACTACCAAAAAAAAAAAAATAGTGTCCGCTTACCCCCCCCCCCCCTCCCCCCCCCCCCCCCCCCACTGAACGACTTTTTGGCCGGCGCGATTTTCAAATTTTCCTGAGTCGTTGCGAAATTTTGGACCCGATTTTAAAACCCCCCCCTTGAAAAAATCCTGCGTACGCCACTGCATGCAGGTCTATGCCTTCTCTGAACATCTTTACTATTTATGTGTTTGTTTATGTGTTTGGTGTCTTGTATCTATATGTATTTTTGGCTACAAAGTGCTTAGTGTTTGGTGTCGGTTGTACCTGTTTTGTGTCGGGTGTATAATGAATGGTTTTTGCCTTTTGGTGCTGGGAAGAGCGTTGAACACCCTGATGCTTGTGACTTGAGTACACCTAAGTAGACAATACCAACCTGGTAATGTCTATTTAGGTGTGTACTCACAGCGGAAAGCACGGAATATGTTAGTTTACAGTGGTGAATTTGTCTTTATGATTACTACGTACACTACACGTATTCTACATGATCAAAGAAATCTTTTTGTAAGATATTGGGATATTCAAACTACCTACATGTCGAGGGGTCAAGGACACAAAGACATAACTCCATTGTATGAAATGAAGTGATTTATGTGTCACTGAGCCCTTGGGCCTTAAGGAGTTAAGCCTATGTTTCACTAGCCATTGGGTGGAGTTCAGTCTTTGTGTTTCCTGGAAAGCCCACATTTTCAGAACATTTTGGTATCAAATACTCATTTAGGCAAAATATGGAGTTATGTCTTTGTGTCACTGAACCCTCGATGTACTAGATCCCAAAGTAAATTTGATCTGCATTCTTCCATCCTTTGCAGCTGAGTCCACAGCAGGCCTCTACTTTCTTATTCCCTTTTGCGGAATTGGTCACCAAAACTCTCAAGTAAGTTTATATTTTTTCTGAAATTCATGACCAGTATTATATGATATATTGTAATCAATGTTTGTTGGAAAGCAGACAAATTCCATTTCGTTCTTGTACTAAGGGAATTTTTAATAACTTTTCAACCTTGGTTACAGTATGAAGCTTTACCATCTCCCTTTTTATGGATCCTTCAATAAGCTACTGTAAAAGTAGAAATATTCAAGGGTACATTCATTTTCGCAGATTTCGCGCTAAGATCGGCAAGCACAAATTTTAGAACTCACAAAAATATAATCATGATTTCTTATGCGTGTTTTGAACGGGCTAAATTGCATGCAACGCAAATATGTTTTGGGGTCGCTCAGCGCGTGTTTACAGTATACTGTATGGTGGTATTGGTAGTGCCTGCATGGTACAAATAATCTGTAGTTAGGAGTAGACTGAGAGCCTTAATTGTCAAGAAAGCAAGCAACCATTCATCCCTTAATCGATTTCACATCATTGATGGTGTGTCAGGTTATTTGTGTATATATCACATTCCTATGTGTATTTCTCTTTGATTTTCTGATCTTGACATGTTCATTGATTTTTAGTTAATATATATTTTTTAAAATCTGTATTTGTTTTTAATGCAAGCAGATCGCTATGATTAACAGCTCTCGTGCTGATCAGGGTGTTCCATCCCACAAGTGGTCAATAAATTAATAAAATAAATTAGTAAAATCCAAGAATTGTGTACTCTTTTGATGGCACATAATATAAAGACTGTATTTTTATGCCTCCGTTACGAAGTAGCCGGAGGCATTATGTTTTCGGGTTGTCCGTCCGTCCGTCCGTCCGTACGTCCGTACGTCCGTCCGTCCGTCCGTACGTCCCGTTCTCGTGATCGCGTTATCTGAAGAACCGATTGATGGATTCCTGCCAAACTTTGGTCATGTATGTATCTTGCAGAGCCGATGAACTGATTAGATTTTGGGGTCACGAGTTCAAAGGTCAAAGGTCACAGGGCTCATTATGTATGCAAAAACAGCTCGTGATCGCGTTATCTGAAGTACCGATTGATGGATTCCTGCCAAACTTTGGTCATGTATGTATCTTGCAGAGCCGATGAACTGATTAGATTTTGGGGTCACGAGTTCAAAGGTCAAAGGTCACAGGGCTCATTATGTATGCAAAAACAGCTCGTGATCGCGTTATCTGAAGAACCGATTGATGGATTCCTGCCAAAATTAGGTCATGTATGTTACTTGCAGAGCCGATGAACTGATTAGATTTTGGGGTCATAAGGTCAAGGTCAAAGGTCATGCGGCTCATGTATGCAAAAATAGCTCGTGAACACATTCTCATTAGAACTGACAAATGGATTACTATTTAACTCGGGACATCTCGTAGAGCCAATGAACTGAGTAGATGTTAGGGTCATGAGGTCAAAGATCAAAGGGTCATATATGTATATGAGAAATTGCTTGTAATCACGATATTCTGAGAAACTGTTAATGGATTACAATTGAACTTGAATTTGAAAAATTTCTTCTGTTTTTGTTTGTAAAATTGCTCTATGACGGAGGCATCATTTCGACTGCGCGCAGTTGAAGTTCCATCTAGTTCTATCTCATTTTTCATCTCATTTTTCGATCTCAATTTTCTTGTGCATTTCAGTAAGAAGCTGCGTGATGTGATGCTCCAAGATATTTTCCAGGACGTGGTTGAAAGGTCGGACGTAGGAGAGGGGGGAGAAGAAGAGGAGGATGAAGGGATAGCATCGGATGAGGATAGAACAAAGAGTTCCAAGAATGGTGAGAAGGAATTTGTTTTCATTATCTCCTCCCCCCCCCCCCCCCCCCCCCTCAGAAAAAAAACAAGCAAAAAAAAGCACACACAAAAATACAGGAGAGTCTTAAAGACGGGAGATTTTAAAAGTTAGATTTACAAAGTTACAAAGTGAAGGTACAGTTTTTATGAGTGACCTCGGTACCCACCTGACCACGAATCTACACACAAGCACACGTATGCACAAGTTTGCACAACGTCCACTCACTTCTAATGATTATTCCAAACATGGTAGGCCACCAAATTATTCTTTAGATCAGCAAAAGCATCACAACTAAAGCATTGTCAATATTCATTTTTTTGTTTTGGGTAGAGATGTAACTTGCTGTCTGTGATAGAGGAGGTGTGATAGCTTAGTTGGTAGAGCAGTGGTCCTCTTGCTGCTTACTAACAAGCATTTATTGATCTACATTTGCCACACTCCACCCAGGTGAAGTAAATGGGTACCTGGTACGAATTTATTCCTTGAAACGCAGCGCGCGTACCAGCTGCACTGCTAAAGCCAGGGTAATTATGCTGCATTATTCTAGAGCACTTAGAGACTTCTGATAAAGTAAGTGTTAGGTGCTATATAAGCAAATATCATGATTATTATTATGCTTTCTTAATAGCAGTCAGGTTAAATAACCACCACTAAATCATTTTCAATTTTCAAATTTTCAAATTTGTGGGTTCTGAAATTCTTTAACAGCTGTAAAGCAGAGGAAGAGGAAGAGGAAAGGAAAGGCTGACGACGAGGAGGATGATGATGAAGAAGAAGAAGAGGAGGAGGAGAAAGAAGATGACGTTGATATCTTGGCCAAAGTCATGTTTCCGGAGGAGATGGTTCCACCTCTTCAGGTAAATCATACCTTTTCAGATTCTCAGAGAAGTTCAACAAGTATAATCAATTGTGTTAAATGTTTGCTGCTAGTGCATGCGTCACAAGAAATTAAATAAAAGGCTTGAATCTTTGTAACATTTTGAACATTTTTGTAGCATGCAGAAATAGAGTGTACGATCTGGGACTTGTACGAGTTGGTGGTGGTATAGTGATTTAAGCCAGCTAAATAAACTCATCTATGTTGGTTTAGGTGTGCAAGTTGGTGCATTGCGTGGAGCTTTCCTCACTCCAAGAAATCCATGTTCAACACCTAGGCCCTGTATCTTAAAACTGATTATCAATAACAAGTAAAAATAACCGTTATAAGCTACTGAAAAAGTGGCCTTTGATTGGCAGGCCTGATAAAACCCCGATTTAAATCGGTTTCCTGATTTTTTAAAAAAATTTCCTGATTTTCCCCCGATTTTTTTCTTCTCGGTTTAAAAAAAAAAAAAAAATTTATCCTAATTTTACCGATTTCCCCGTTATTTTCTCTAATCTTCCCTATTTTGCCCTATTTTTTTTCTCCAATTTTCTAACTCGAAAGTGGGGAATGTTGTTAGATGCCATTTTTTCCCCCGCGAATCCTCTTCTCTTTTTTTTACTCAAGGGGGGCGTGGTTGAGGGGAAAACAAAAAACCTATTTTTTTTTTAGTGCTCACTTTCACCCCTGGATTGGCTGAGAGCAGATTTGTCATAGAACTTTATCATTTGTTATTGATTACAAGTTTTATGAAATGGGGCCCTGGATAGAGAGAAACAGCTGAAATTAAATGCCTTGTTACTGGACATTAAAAACATGTGTAGGAATTGAAACCATCAACTGATCGTAAGATAACAAGCCTCATGTGAATCTGATAATTAATAGACTATTTTCGTCATGTAACCAAATTTGATGGAAAGGTCTTTGTGAAGTGCCTCAATACAAATATTGCATTCATCTGTAATGAATGATTGTATTTCAATAGTCAGAATGCAAAATGCGTACATTAAGTGTTGTTGGGTAGGGCAAGCTATAATGTTTGTCCTACCTTGCAGCAACTAATGTATTCAGTTCACATTCTGACCTTTGAAATACAATTACTTTTAACAGATGCATGAAGTAATACCGGGGCACCTCACAAAGATGTATGCATTAGATTTGGCCTCTGTATAAAAATGGTCTATTTAGTGAGTGTTCCTGTCCCCCCATGTCCTGTGTAATTCCCCCAATAGCCATTAAAAGTAGGTGTTTGAGCTATTGTGGTACAGATTAGAACATGATTGATTTATTTAAAGTGCTCTTTTTATATTTGTCTCTGGTGTTACAGTACGACTATGGGATGATTGCAGACAAGTTGTTTGATCTAGCCAGTGAGAAGAACATTCCAACACGCAACAGAAAACCAATCTATAGAATGGTTGAAAGGTAAGTCTTATTTTCTATGACTATTTATATTTAGTGACCACTTGTATAGAAAGACCACCCATGTCAAAAACTCGTCGTTTAAAATTGAAACCCCCATTTTACTTTCACCACTACTACAGTACTTGTACTAGAGCTGAGATTGTGATAAGCCCTAAGTTAACACTAGCGCTTTAATCTGTCCAGCTGCAATCCAATATCTTAATCTCTCACTCAGAGCCTCAAGGCTCTGTCCAAGTTTTTAACGAGAGAAACGAAAATGGGGTTCTGGCCCCCCATCAGAATTACATTGACTTCTGTGTTAAAGTAGAAGCTCTCTCAAAGTTTTAACGAGAGAAACGAAAATGGGGTCCTGGCACCCCATCAGATTACATAGACTCCTGTGTTAAAGTGTGGGGTATAGTTGTAACGAGAGCTTATTGTAATGACCTGTCTTAAAAAAACACATTTTTGGTTTCCCTTGAAAATGGTTTCTCATTGAAACGTGAACTAAAGGAACCTGTACATAAAGACCACCTGCCTTTATATATAAAGACCACTTTTCTTATCTCCCTTGGGAGGTCTTTATAGACAGGTTGCACTGTATGTAAGTCACTGAGCCTTAGTATAGTTTATTTCACATCTTATTGGAATAATCTTCTCTATTAGATTGTGAAATACAGTAAAACCTGTCTTAGTGGCCACCTGTCTATAGTGACCACTTTTTGTGTTTCCCTTGGGTGGCCTTAATAGACAGGTTTGACTGTATGCCAGTACGCAATGTATTCTTTGATTTTGGAGCACATGTCTTTGATATGTTTTTAAAAGTAACTTGATGTATTCCAAAACAAAAGAATACATTAAAAATGATTATAACGTCTTGTTCCTTACATGAATATCTACAAACATGCAATTTTCTTTGTTCATCGGACATTCGACCCCCCTCCCCCAGTCAGGGAGGTGCTTAAAATAGCCCAGTATAGTAAGGGTTAAGGTTGCACCAGCTTGTAGTTAATGTACAGCAACTGCTTGCCCAGTATGTAGTTTACATTTTTGATACAATAATCTAGTAATTCCAGGGTTAAATAGGTTTCACATAGCAAGCAAGACTGCATATTTTTTACTATGTAATCATGAAGGTGTTTCTTGACTGCCTGTTAATTCTTGGTAGCTTGTTCAATGCAAAGGTTTTAAATCTTTGGACACGTTTGATATTCTTTGATGTTTCTGTATGATGCTTAATTGTGATTCTCCCGCTTTCTTTTGGATTGTTTTGTAGATTCCGAATCTTAACCAGGAAAGGGGGAGGGGGTGATATCTATGACTTTCTTAATCCCGCTGTACTACTTGTACCTTCTTACCCCCTCTATATAGCAAACAATCCCTAATCGGTGCCTGTTTGTCCCCCATGATCACCGTTTTCTTATGTTAATTGAGAGCTGATTTGATGAGATAGCCACCTGTTAGTGACCTTGCAGGGAGGTCTAATCCCTCCTGGCCAAACTAGTGCAGTAGGGCTTTAATGTGAAATAGTATTAACCACAGATATATATTTTTCTCTTCTTTGTTGTTTGATTTGTCAGATTCCAAAGCTTAGCCAAGGGGGTGTACCCGATGCCTGATCTCCTGAAGCAGATTCGGGAGGAGAAGGACAACCAGTACCTCAAGGATGAACTACCTTGGTGGAAGAAACTACAGGAGAGGGAGAAAAAGAAGAACAGGAGGAGGAAGAGGAGGAGAGGGAAGAAAGGTGGAAACGACGAAGATGGAGAAGATGATAGTGAAGATGATGGTGAAGGATCTGATGATGAGAAGGAGGAAGAAGAGGAAGAGGTGGTTCTGAAGAAGAAAAAGAAGGTACAGCAGGAGGAAGAAGATGAGACGGAGACGGTTAGCAAGAAGAAGAAGAAGAAGAAGCAGAAAAAGACAACCTCGATTGAAGAACAGACAGAGGAAAAAGCAGCCACTGTTGAACAAACAACTGATGTTGACAATGAATTCACAGAGTTAAAATCCGCCAAAGCAAAAGGAAAGAAAAAGAAAGGAAAAAAGAGGGGAGATGACGAAGTACTTGTAGAAGAATCCGTCCAATCAGAAGCCGCAAATCCTGAAGGGGATGCTGAAGCGGAAACCTTTCCTAGTCCTACGGGGGCAAGCAAGAGAAAAAAGAAAAAGAAGGGAAAGGCAAAAATGAGTGATGAATCGTCTGAAGATGCTAAAAGCAACACGGACAGTGATTCTGGTTTGAGCGTAAATAAATCAAGCACGGAAATAGTTGGAGATTCCCCAGGTGACGTGGATGGTGCGACTGTAGAGGGCGCTGCACCTGTCGAGCCACAAACTCCTAGGACAAAATCTAAAAAGAAAGGGAAAAAGCAGAAATCACCAACAGGCGATGACACTAATGATACCAATGAAATGGAGTTGAACACTGTTGATGTTGCGTCAAAAGGGTCAAAGGTCAAATCAGCTCAGCAGGAAGGGTCGCCCAAACCATTTGCAGCTTTCGAGAAGGTCTCTACTCCTCCAGCGTACGTGAAGAAGTCCAAGAAGATGATGGAACCCAGTACACTACCAAGAGCAAAGGCACATGTGAGTAACTGGCATTTCAATGTTACAACAAGCTTTACCCGTAGATATTTGACAATAATATGCAGTTTTTGTGTAGCGCATATCAAAGTATGATATAGCATCTCTATGCACTTCCAAAGGACTTAGGATACTATTACCCTGGCCTTAGCTCTGGCAACTGTAGCGCTCATTAATTTCATGGAATGGATCTCCTAGAGTAATATCCCTGAAGAATGTATTACAGTCCTTGAAAGGGGATCTTACATGTGCTCCAGCAACTTTCACTCCAGTGACCTTTGCTCCATGCTCTACTTTGCCAAAGGTATAGGATTGGGGTTTGGTATAGTGTTGGGTTCTCTGTTGATTAAGGAATTTCGTTTCTGTATGAAATTGACCGGGTAGTAATTCTCACTGGAGTACATTTCGTAGAACTGCTTGCATGGATCAATCAAAATGTTTATAGGGCAGTTTTAATTATCTGTAATGTTATTATTAGAATTATGTATTATTATTCCTGTATGTTTATTTTACGTTGTACCTTACTTGTATGTTAAGCGCTTAGAAACATTGTATTAAGCGCTTTATAAATGTAATTTATTATTATTATTATTATTATTAAGATTCATCCCCGTCATGTGCATTTGAATAATAATAATAGTGGTTGCACCTTTATATATAACGCTCATATCCATCACACATCGACGCTCATGACGCTTAAACATTTTTACCATGGGTATAGGCGAGCAGCCAAATTTATCAGCGCTCGAGCATATCAGGTACCCATTTACACCTGGGTAGAGATTGGCAAATGTAGATTAATTTCTTGGCAAAGGACATTAATTTTGAGCTGGGATTTGAACCATGTACCTTGTGTTGTAACCCAGTTCACACCGCTGCCTCATATATGTCTCTCTTATTTTATGATATGTAGAGCCGTTTTGAAACCCAGTTCTCACCGCTGACTCATATACATGTCTTTCTTATTTTATGATATGTATAGCCGTGTTGAAACCCAGTTATCACCGCTGACTTATACATGTCTTTCTTATCTTATGATATGTAGAGCCGTGTTGAAACCCAGTTATCACCGCTGACTTATACATGTCTTTCTTATCTTATGATATGTAGAGCCGTGTTGAAACCCAGTTCTCACCACTGACTCGTATATGTCTTTCTTATCTTATGATATGTAGAGCCGTGTTGAAACCCAGTTCTCACCGCTGACTTATACATGTCTTTCTTATCTTATGATATGTAGAGCCGTGTTGAAACCCAGTTCTCACCGCTGACTCATATACATGTCTTTCTTATTTTATGATATGTATAGCCGTGTTGAAACCCAGTTATCACCGCTGACTTATACATGTCTTTCTTATCTTATGATATGTAGAGCCGTGTTGAAACCCAGTTCTCACCACTGACTCGTATATGTCTTTCTTATCTTATGATATGTAGAGCCGTGTTGAAACCCAGTTCTCACCGCTGACTTATACATGTCTTTCTTATCTTATGATATGTAGAGCCGTGTTGAAACCCAGTTCTCACCGTTGACTTATACATGTCTTTCTTATCTTATGATATGTAGAGCCGTGTTGAAACCCAGTTCTCACCGCTGACTTATACATGCCTTTCTTATTTTATGATATGTAGAGCCGTGTTAAAACCCAGTTCTCACCGTTGACTTATACATGTCTTTCTTATCTTATGATATGTAGAGCCGTGTTGAAACCCAGTTCTCACCGCTGACTTATACATGTCTTTCTTATCTTATGATATGTAGAGCTTTGTTAAAACCCAGTTATCACCGTTGACTTATACATGTCTTTCTTATCTTATGATATGTAGAGCCGTGTTGAAACCCAGTTCTCACCGCTGACTTATACATGCCTTTCTTATTTTATGATATGTAGAGCCGTGTTAAAACCCAGTTCTCACCGTTGACTTATACATGTCTTTCTTATCTTATGATATGTAGAGCCGTGTTGAAACCCAGTTCTCACCGCTGACTTATACATGTCTTTCTTATCTTATGATATGTAGAGCTTTGTTAAAACCCAGTTATCACCGTTGACTTATACATGTCTTTCTTATCTTATGATATGTAGAGCCGTGTTGAAACACAGTTCTCACCGCCAATGACGAGAAAGAGGGTGAAGATTGCGCTATCCATGAACCAATTCCAAGGTGAGTTTACCAAATTACTTTTTTTCTAAGAGCTATCTAATGTAGTAATATTAATAATAATACATTTATAGAGTGCAGAAACTATCCAACATGAAGTATATATTCTACTGTGCTACAAGAGCTCCTGATATGCTTAGATTTATAGTTAATAAAAAAGATATGTTTTCAGTTTTGATTTAAAGATATTTAAAGATGGTGATTTCCTGACTTCAAATGGCAAGTTATTTCAAGTGGTGGTTATTTTACCTGACTGCTAAGAAAGCATAAATGCTTGTAAGTAAGCAACCAGCGGACCAATGGCTTAAGGTCCTCTCCCAGAGACCATGTAATGAGGATTGATGCCTTACCAAAGGGCACTAGTGCATCGACTTGGTTTCGAACCCGGGTCACCGGATTACGAGACCACTGCTCTACCGACTGAGCTATCGTCTTGAATTCAGTAGTGCTGTCATCATCATTGATTTTCACTGGCAACATGTCAATGTATAATCTTTCTCAATGTTGACACTGTGTTGATTACAGTTTTGATTATTTTCCTTGTTTTTCCTCATTTAAAGTAAGGTGAGTGTGGCAAATGAAGTTTAATACCATGCCAAAGGACATTAGTGCCGTATCGGGGATCAAACCACGACCTTTGAATTGCAAGTCAAGTGCTTAAACCATTCAACCATGACATTTCTGAAGTTTGCTGTGCGCGAAAGTTTGTTGTTTTACAGTAGCTCGTTTCCTTGTGTGCAGATCATGTAATTTTTGTCTCTTTCTCTTTGCTTTAGCTGCGAGTGAATACAAGCAGAGGATCAAGATGAGTCCCGGTGTGCCTTTCGATGGATCTAAGAAGCCAGCATTCTCTGTCCTGAAGCAGACACCCCCAAGGTCAGAGGTCAAGAGTGCAAAGGTCAAAGGGTCATCAAAGAAGTCTGGAAAGGTAGAGAAGAAGAGGGCAAGGGCAACGGACTTCTTCTAATCTGATTTCGATGGAATTATTTTTCTTGATTTTTCATTAGGAAGTCCATTTTTGTTTGGAGAACTGTTGATTGCATAATTCATATTGCAGTCTAATCGAGGGCCTCACTAGCCCCCTTTTTCACTGAATATTCAGGAAGGAATTATGACTAAAGTGTTAAAATATTCTCTCTTTGAGATTAGAAAATACTATTTTCAAGAAATATAGCATTTGTAATTCTTATTAGTTTCAAAATTTCACCCAATTTATTTTGAGACCCAAGTTTTTATGGCTAGTATTTTGCCAATTTGCAATCATGAGACCCTTATTTTTAATCAGAAAGTATCAGCCATATTTCTGCAAAATATAAATGATAAAGATAATAACTTATCTTCCATTACTTTATTATTTTGTAGAATCATGTAGTTTGAAACCTTATGTTTTTATTTTATGTTCTAATGAATACACTTCCTAAAGCACTCTTGTTTTGACTCATTGATTGCAACCGATGGTCTTCTTTGAGGTATACCAAAACGAATTTTCATGGTAATCAATAATAATCAAATTAATTTCACCGTTCGATGATACGATGCAACAAGGATCGTTTCAAAAAGCAAAGGAGATTTGATTGATAGATTTTAAGTGGTGCTAGTCTTTGAAGTTTGAGCCTGAAGCCAACTTTTCAACGCCTAATCCATGGTATTTTGACATTATCATGTTATATACTGAACCCTTTTGCATTAAAAAAAAAGTTCTGTGAAGATAAGTGTCCTTTACTCTTCATTTATTCATATTCCACATATTATTCAAGCTTATGATAAGTATTTACATTGATTTGAAGAGAAAGAAATGCAGAGCATGATGACAATATTGAGAATGAGAACAATAGAGTAATGGGAAAATGTGGATTGGTCTACTGAGAAGCTTATAACTTTTTTTAGACGCCCAGACTATTGAAGAAAAAAATAAGAGAAAATTGTCATAGACCTTATATGATTTAGCTAAGTAAATTAACAAAAATAATGGAGTATAAAACAACAAATGCCACGATATATGTGTACACAGTAAACAGATGCAATTAACAAAACAGTTGACACACAATAATTTGTTTAAAAATATTATTGTCAAAAATTTGAAATAAAGACAAAAGACAGTAGGAATTCAGTAATAATTGATACAAATTAAGTTCTTAATCAAGTGATTTAATAAGTGAAAATATGATCTGTGAGTAATATAATCTGTGCAGAGCTAGAAGAAGGGCATTAAGCCTGTGTTCAAATATAAGACTTAAAGAGAAGGTTGAGTTCTGGGAAGAGGTGAAAAATAATTTGTGAGAGTTATTGTATTATGCAAGTGTGGAAGAACATCGGAGAAAAAATGTTCCCTGAAAAGCATGGCTCTTCAATGCCTTAATATTCCAAATATGGAATGTAACATGATAAAAATTGGGACTCCACATGTTCATGTAGTCCCATATACATCTTTCTGTGTACAGTGTTTGTAACTTTACCAGGACTTGGCCAAATTTCTTATCATTTTGATGATTCCAGAACCTTGCAATACACACAAATTCTTATATGCTAGATGATCAACCTTTTCTGGTCGATTCCACACCGTTTCTTTCACAATGCAATCGCATGACCAGAACTCAACTTAATCTTTAAGGTCTTCTGGCTCCAAACAATATATATGGCAGTTTAGGGTTTCGATGTAATGGCGAATAAAGAGTTAAGAGCCAGTCGCAAATCACCCGCAATGATAATAACACAATAACTACTATGTATGTACACTGTATAGTTTGTCTTTGTAAAAAAAGTAGAGGATCAAAGAGACTCAAATCATTACTATAAATCAGTGAGTAACAGGGGTATTCAATACTGTTTTCACAGATAGGGTTTTTGTTTTCAGCTTCAACAAAGCACAGTATTGAGTGATCACGCTTCAGTGTCTCTGTAGGCTTGTCCTCATTAGCTCCAGATTGCCAAATTACCCGCTTTTTGAACTATCCCGATCGCAAATTATCCAGTTAATTTGCGTCTTCATCAGCCCGAAGTTGCAATTAGCTGGATATTTGGTTGAAATAATCATCCCAAGATATCTTGGGCTAGTTTGCAAAGTATCCCGCTATTTGTCCGGTGCGCCTTCAGCAGCCCGAAGACTCGCACTATGTGCAAACGCTGAGTAAAATATCTCAAGCCAATTTCTTGAGCTCGAGTTTCAAGTTTCGAGCTCAAGTCTCGAGCTGATGAAAACGCGATTTGTAACTTCGAGACTACTTCCCAAATCAGAAGTAGAAGGCTATTTGGCAATCTCGAGCTGATGAGGACAGGCCTTGTGAGGCTCTTACGCACCTTCCAAGAATCCAATGTCACTCTGTGAACTCTGATTAATTACAATGTTTTGTAAAATTGTTAACCAACTACAATGTCCACCCTTTATGAATAAACAACTGAAACATGGAATAAAACCTGGATGGAATGTATTATATTGTACAGTAAAACCTTGGTTTAATAGGCTCTAATATAATGAGGTATCTATCATAACAAGGTAATTTCTTTGGTCCGAAAGACCAAGTTTTAGCTGATATTTCGTCTAGAGCCAGAGGGCTTTAATTCTGTGTAAAAATGCTATGACTTCACACCCTTTTAACTCGAAACAGACAGTTTTTTTCATAATGTGTTATATAGAAGCAACTCTGTATTTAAAAAAAAATGCATATTAGTAGTACTTTTACATTTCTCTCCCTTGTTTAACTGGTAAATGAATTTAAAGAAAGGCAAAAGATAAGACCTATGAGGGCTTGTGTTTGAATAGCGATGGTATATGGTTCAGAATCTTGAAATGCGAAGACAGTAGAAGAAGTTATCTAGAGGAGAATGGAAAGAGCCACGATACAGAAGATGTGTGATGTGAAACTATGACAAAAAGAACACAAAGGTTCGGTCTGGAAGAAACTATGGTGGAAGTGGTAAAGAGTTTTGGATCGATCGAGGTGGATGGGTCATGTGTTGAGAAGGGGAGATGATGGACCTGTGAAAAGAGAAGTGAATTAAGATGGATGGGTCATGTGTTGAGAAGGGAAGATGATGGACCTGTGAAAAGAGCTTAGGATCTTGAAGATATGGATGGCAAAAGAGGGAAAGGAAAACCGAAGATATCATGAAAAGATATGGTGAAGAAACAAAGCAGCGAGTAAGGATGGTCTAAATGAGGAGGATGCTCGAGACAAGAAGTTGATGGAGGGATTTTCATCATGGCGCGAAAGTTGATAACCCCTCGTAAGAGGGAAAATGCTGACTTTAATAAATGATGATGACGATGAAGAGTTGCTTAGTAAATACATGTAATGCCATTACATATAGTGCAATTACATGTAGTACGAGACACATGCAGTACTTGGAAGAGTATATACTTCGAGAGGTCCGTGACACAATGACGTAACTCCATTTTGGCCATTTCGAGAAAAAGTGGTTTATGTGTCACTGAGCACTTGGGCCTTAAGTCTATGTTTCACTAGCAATTGACTTCAATGGGATGTTGGGTGGAGTTAAATTTTTGTGTGTTCTGGAAAGCCCACATTTTTCTGAACATTTTGATATCAAATAATCATTTTGGAAAAATATGGAGTTACGCCTTTGTGTCACTGAACACTCAACTTGTAGAAGTACTTCTCCACTATGGCAGGGACAGTATAACGTGTTATACCCAGGGCCTAGGGCACCTTCAGTACTAGTTGATACAAGCATAGTAAAATAATATAAAGTGCCACTTAAGTGCTTTACATGCCCTTTTGACAATAGTATACATCAATATTCATCCAATGGGACAAGAGCGAGGAACTTAAAGAACTATATACATATGTATATATGCTTATATGATATCCAATTCCCATCCATTTCCGCAGCATGCCAATTTCAGCTTGCCAACCACTGTCAAATATGCTTTTCAGAATCGGTTGATGATGATACAAAAGATCAAGGGATTTTCAGATAGTGTTAAGGAGTGCAAGAGCTAACACTAGGTCCTGGAACCACATCACACGATCCGAAACTGTCCATGCTCGTTAGGTCGATTACAGGTGGTCAACATAATTAAGATGATGTATGAAAGGGTGATGGCATCAACGGATCTGACACCCTTCAGTCCTCCTGCAGCAACGGCTTGATGATTTCCTTGAGTGCTGTTCTCGTAGGGCTGTCGATGGTTTTGAAGGACATGCACAGTGGATGCATGGCTCATGATAAGCATGATTGCATGAACCTAGATCTGATATTTTGTTATTTCCTAGAGCAGTACGCACCTCCATACATGTCTGCAAATGCTCAGAGTGAGGAAATGTCCAGGGACTCGTTTCACAAAGCCTTTTTTCAATGAAAAATGACAAAAATCAGTGACAAATATGCTGTTAACCAATCAGACAAAAACTGTCATTTGTCACTGATGACAAGTTTTGTGAAACACCCCCAGTTCTTTTACTCGAAGATCAGGAAGGTACATGTATCGACCATACCGTCTAACTTTTGCGCTGCATGTCGGGTGTATTTTGCGAATAATGGAAGCGATTAATGTTGATCAAAACAAAGATGATCACTGATACATAGAGCACGAATAATGCTTTTAGAAATATCTCCATCAAACCTCTTTAATTTGAAATGAGAATGCAATAGTGTAGGTTCCTAGGGTCGTAGCGCTGATGATATTGCGAACAGCAAGTTCTTTGTAGAGAAGTAGGTGCCAAGATCTAGTGGATATTTTTGATTTGATTTTGATTTGATTTACCAACTGTATTATTACCAACTGTAATACAGTAAAATATTTCATACAATGAGTTTAATTGTACAAGAAGATAAACTTTTGGTTGGTTAAGGGGCCAGATAATTATGTGCTAGTCGAGCCTAACCCCTTAAACAGCTAAACAAAGTATTTTGGTAAGTTTAGAGAATATAACAAAACAAAAATAATGAATTTACTAATATAATCGATACTTTAAAAATTACGAACACTTAACAATGTCTTACAATATACACACTGATAATGTAGAATATAACCTTTGTACATATGCAGATTATTTAACCCGATATTAAATTCATGATTTGTTTAACAAATGACGACTAACAGAATTCCGAAAACTATTTCTAGACCTTGTAAATGTGACACTAATAGCTAATCTATTCCAAAATTCACTGCCCGCAAAAGACAATGAACGTTGATTTTGTGTCGTTCTAGATCTTGGAACACGTAATTGTCCACCTATTTTTGTTTTGTGGAATAGCTAAAATAATAATAATAATAATAATAATAATAGTAACATTTTATATAGCGCATTTCAGAACTGATAGAACTCTCAATGTGCTTTACGTCCAAGGTAATACACTTAAAAATACATAACAATATCGATACCTTATTCTACACTTAAGATACATAGCAATATTAACAACAACAATACTTAAAAATCTACGAAACATGGTTTAATTGAATGCATCATTGAAAAGACATGTTTTGAGTTGTTTCTTGAAGAGTTCAGGGTTATTCTGAGAACGAAGAGCACTTGGTAGAGATACAAGAGACCTTTCACCGTACGTCATAATATTGTTCTATAGCTGCCGTGGTACTTGCAGAAGTTGTTGTGTGGAGGACCTAACTAATCTTAATGGGTTATTGTTATAAGGATATTATTTCAGAAATCTAGTGAATCTTGCTATGCTCTACAATGTCACAGTACTCTATTTAAAAAAGGGGCAAATTGTCATGGACTAGATCAAACATAAAAGTAGATATTGATAAGTCATGTCAATTATACACATTTAGAATTTTTAAATAATGGAGCTGTAGGAGTTCTCCATTTACTAAATGTTAAAGCACGAACCGCCTGTAATACACTATGTTTTTTTTAGGATATCTTATAAGTGCTACCCACACCTCTATTCCGTAAGAAATGTGTGGTTTTATAAAGGCTCTATAAAATAATATCAGAGTACGGCTAGGAATGCAGACCCATCTGCCAGGGATGAAAACTGAATTGATTTTAATCTTGCCAAATACATCAGCTTTCCTAAGCTTTGATTGACCCAAATTAATGAAGAGCGAAAAAGTCTAATTTCAGGAGCAAAGCACACAAGTCAAAGAGGCAAAAAGGAGAAGAGTTTTATATTTTAGTATGGATTTTGCAATATCCTGGACACATGTCAATTGAAAGTTTTTGGTAGCGATTCAGAGCAAACAAAACGGATTAGTTAATGCAACATTTTTTTGGTTGTAACTTTTTTTGTGGCCATCCATCTCTTGCCTACAAGATTGGCGTAGCCAGGTAGGGTGAATCGAAACATTGAACAAGGAATTGTGGGTCTGGAAAGAGAGATTGAAAGAAAGAGAGAGAAAGAGAGATATAGAATGTCTCATTACGTAGAGGTTATAATGACATGCGGTAAAACAGTGCCTCCGAGTTATAGGAGGGTATGGGACGGAGCCGTAAGACTTGCTTTAGTCACTATCTTTACCCTTTTCTTTCCCAGTGCCTAATTCACTCGGCCACGACTACCCCTTAGTAAATCACAATAATAATGATTATAATGATAATGATAATAATGATAATAATAATGATTATAAGGATAATGATATTAATGATGATAATAATAACTATGATGGTCATTTTAAATAATAACAAAACTGAACATTTGTATTGGGCCTATATTATAATGCCTCTCAACATTTACACTCCTGGCGCAACTGTGAGAAGATGACATATTCATAGGCGAACATCTATATATTAATTTAAGCAAAGAAAGAAAATAAACATAATTTTATCATACTTCACGACACAATTTCGCAATGAAAGAAATGAAACGTCATATTGACCATAACAGCAACTTAAAATCCGCTCAATATAAAGGTCCGAAGTTAACTCCACTATCACCAGGGGAGCAGAGCGTGTGCGCTATCAAGTGTGGTTTAGCAATGTAAAGTGCTTTGAAACATAGCGTTAAACGTTATACAAGTCTGATTATAAATATTATCATTAATATTATTATTGTACAGCAGATGTTCGGTATCCTGCAAGTACGCTCTCTGCTCATCAAGTTCTCATCGTTTTTATTATGCTACTTCAAAGGGAGATGAACATGGCAATTAAAATTGGATAAGGGTTCTTTAATTTATTAGAAGTCTTTTCGATCGTGTTATATATGTAGGCTCAATACGATAAAGCTTTAATCACTGCCTCCACAACAAGCAGCTTTGATCTTCAATATAACTTTGAGAGAAGCAATCCGGAAAGGCTTGTTGGCAATACACAAGATTATAGGGTTCCAGATTGTATTACAAGATATGAGAGAAATACTAATAATTTGAAGCCAATTTCTAGAACCTATTCTTGTCCATAAGCCGACAAAAGGTAATATCCACACGATGATATATGAGATGGTAATGGCGCTGACGGTTCTGAGACCCTTCAGTGCACTTGCAGCAATGGCTTGATGATTTCCTTGAGGGTTGTTCTGATCGGGTTGTCCATTGTGTTGAAGGGCATTATGTCGTATTTGGGCAATCTTTCTGGCCTGTTGTCTAGACTTGTATAGAATACCACTGCTGGTGCAGGGAATTACAATTAGGCCCAGCCACATCGGCGCACTAAGTAGCAGATTCGAAGCAAAATCTGATATTTTGTTTCTTCCTGGAGAACCATCCATACATACACTTTGCCGTATGCTAGTAGCCACACCTAGATGATAAACCACAATAATCAAGACAACCGTACTCAGTATGCTCACCAATAAAGCAAAATAGAGTCTCCTTGACGTCACTGAGCGCATATGATGGAAGGGCCACATGATCATCCAGAAGCGATTGATATTCACGAATACTATAATAACGATAGATATATAGATTACAAACACAGTGTAAAGATATATTAGTATACATCCTTTTGTAATTTGTAATATTCCTTTTATAGTGAAGCTTGCCTGACTTACAGCAGCGTTGATGTCACTTATAGCAAGTGCTTTGTAAAGGATACTTTCAGTTTCGTGTAAAGAGTCAGTTCTGTTTAACACGTACATGGTGAAGATATTTGTCATGACCGATAGAGGAACAGCTAAAATCGACATGCATATAAAAACAGGATAATTCAGTTCTGCACCAGACATTTTACCGAAATCATAAGAAGCCGTTACGTTTGCAGGCGGAGAAAGAGTAGTTCCAAGTGAAGATATAGTGGCCATCGTCATGAGTCAGTTAAATGATGCGAAAGAGGAGATAAAGCTTACTGAAGTTGAGTCTAAATCCGGATTGGAAAGACGAAGTAGAGTATATTGTTATCTGAAACAGTGATGCGTATTCGTAGCAATTTCCCAGTGGTAGAAGGATTTTAGTTTGATAAGATGAGTTTGTGTTTATCTAAACGTTATGAGCCCTTGTTAAAAATAACATGCTGTGAATTTCTGATCGACGAGTACTTTCTTGATGTCCATTCAGTTTCCTGGCATGTAGGACAGCTAGCAACGAAGGTCTTCCCGTGTTTGGTTTGGGAGGTTCTCTGTCTCTGGACACTTCACCGGATTCTGTTCAGTTCTTTCATGCCGTGGTCTAGAATGAAGAGCGAAACTCTCATAATAGCAAAATGTCAACTTTAATTAGCTTTACCTATTGACAGCAAACCCATCTGCCAGGGATGAAAACTGAATTGATATTAATTTTGCCAAATCCGTCAGCTTCCATGTGCTTTAATTGACGCACCTTAACGAAGAGTGAAAAGTCTAAGCTCAGGAGCAAACACACGTGACACAAGGCGGAACAAACATGACATGACACAATTCGTATAGGTAAAAAGGAAAAGCGTTTGATCGTTTAATATGGCTTGGCAATTTCCTGGACACATGACAATAGATAGCTTTTAAACACGATTCAGAGCAAACAAAACGGATTAGTTCATTGAACATCCACTTTTATTATTGGTCATATATACGCCTCTTGCCTACAATATTGGCCTAGCCAAATAGTGTGAATGGAAACATTGAACAAGCAATTGTGGTTCAGGAAATAAAGAAGAAAAAGAAAGAGAGAGAGGGTGTAGGAATATCACCCAAAATATTCCACCTGTTAATGTCTCATATGAATCATTCTTACTTGAAAATAAATATCCAAACTCATTATTTTTAAAACCTATAGTCATGACATTATCTTTGCCTTTTTCTTCTCCATGGCCTAATTCACTGATAATGATAACGATTATGGTCATTTCAAATAATAACCAAACTGAACAGTTGTATTGGGCCATAATGTTTCTCATAATCTACACTCCTGGCGCAACTGCATATTTGTAGGCATAATTTTATACATTAGTTTAAGAAAAGAAAGCAAACTAACATAATGTTATCATACTTAACGACACGATTTTGCAATGAAAAAAATAAAACGTCATATTGACCATAAAAGCAAGGTTAAATCCGCTTAATATAAAGTCCGAAGTTAACTCCACTACCACCAGGGGAGCAGAGCGTGTGCGCTATCACATGTGGTTCAACAATTGAATCTGATAACCAGGATAACAATAACTGCAATGTAAAGTGCTTTGAAACGTAGTGTTAAACGTTATACAAGTGTGATTGTTATTATTATTATGATGAAGATGATTATTATGGTCATTACTAGTATTGTACAGCAGACTTTTAGTATCCTGCACGTACCGACGGTGACGTACGCTATTCGTCCTCATCAAGTCCTTATCAGTTTGTGTCATATACTACTTCAAAGGGTGATGAACATGGCACATGACAAATTCATAAGGGTTCACTATTTTTTTTTCTCGATCGTGTTATATATGTAGGCTCAATTTAGACCGATAAAGCTTTAATAATTGCTTCCACAACAAGCAGCTTTAATCTTCAATATCACTTTTAGAGAAGCAATCCGGAAAGGACTGTTGGCAATACACAGGATTATAGGGTTCAATATTGTATTACATAACATGAGAGTTACACCAATTTTTTGAAGCCAAGCTATAGTAGTTATACTGGTCCATAAGCTGACAAGAGGTACTAGCCATACGATGATATATGAGATGGTAATGGCGCTAACGGTTCTGAGACCCTTCAGTGCACTTGCAGCAACGGCTTGAGGATTTACTTGAGGGTTGTTTTGATCGGGTTGTCCATTGTGTTGAAGGACATTACGTCGTATTTGGGCGATCTTTCTGACCTGTTGTCTGGACTTGGATAAAATACCACTGCTGGTGAAGGCAATTACAATTAGGCCCAGCCAAGTTGGCGCACTAAGTAGCAGATTCGAAGCTAAATCTGATATTTTTTTTCTTCGTGGAGAATCACCCGGACATGCAGCCTGCCGTAAGCTAGTAGCCATGCCTAGATCATAAACGACCATTATCAATACAAGCATACTCAGTATGCCTACCAATAAAGCAAAATAGAGTCTCCTTGACGTCACTGAGCGCATATGATGGAAGGGCCACATGATCATCCAGAAGCGATTGATATTCACGATGACTATAATAACGACGGATATATAGATTACAAACACAGTGTAAAGATATATCAGTATGCATCCTTTTGTAGCTTCAAATATACGCATTATAGTGAAGCTTGCCTGAGTTGCAGCAGCGTTTAAGTCACCTATAGCAAGTGCTTTGTAAAGGAGACTTTCAGTCTCGTGTAAAGAGTCAGTTCTGTCCAACACATACACGGTAAAGGTATTTGTCATGACCGATAAAACAAAAGCTAAAATCGACATGTATATATAAAATGTCCATACAGCTTCAAAGATATGATCATGATCATGAAATGCCGTTATGTTTGAAGGCGGAGAAAGAGTAGAACCAAGAGAAGATATATTGATCATCGTTACGAATCAGTGAATAATCCAAAAGAGAATTGGGAGCTTACTGAAGTTTAGTCTAAATCCGGATGGAAAAGACGAAGTAGAGTATATTTGTATCTGAAACTTTGATGCGTATTCGTATCAATTTCCAAGTGGTAGAAGGATTTTAGCTTGACAAGATGAGTTTATGTTTAAACGTTATGAGCCCTTGTTAAAAATAACATGATGTGAATCTCTGATCGACGAGTATATTCTGTTGTCCATTCAGTTTCCTGGCATGTAGGACAGCTAGCAACGAAGGTCTTCCCGTGTTTGGATTGGGAGGTTCTCTGTCTCTGGCCACTTCACCACGTTATGTTCAGCTCTTTCGTGACGTGGTCTAGAATGAAGAGCGAAACTCTCATATTGGTAAAATGTCTACTTCAATTACCTCTACCTATTGAAAGCAAACTTATCGGCCTGGGATGAAAACTGAATTGATATTAAATTTTACCAAACATGTCAACTTCCCCGAGCTTTGATTGATGCACATTAATAAAAAGTGAACAAGTCTAATATCAAGAGCAAACACAGATGACACAAGTCAAAGGGATTGAAAGAAGAAACGTTTGATCGTTTAATATGGCTTGGCATTATATACCGGACACATGTCAATAGAAAGCTTTTGATAACGATTCAGAGCAAAAAAATCGGATTAGTTCTTGCAACATTACTTATTTGCAACTTTTAATATTGGCTATCCGCCTCTTGCCTATAACATTGGCGTACCCCAGGAGGGTGAACGGAAACATTGATCAATCAATTGTGGGTCAGGACAAAGAGAAAGAAGGAGAGATAGAGGTATAGCATGTCCCATTTAATATTGGTGATAATGACAATAAATAATGATTATCAAGATCGTGATAATGATGATAACAATAATAATAATAATAATGGTGATAATCAATTTAATTTATAACAATACTGAACATTTTGTATTGGGCCATATTGTCTCTCAACATCTAAACTCCTGGCACAACTGTGAGAAAATGGCACATTGTTAGGCAAACATCTGTACATTGATTTAAGTAAAGAAAAGCAAACAAACATAATTTTTATCATACTTCACGACATAATTTCGCAATGAAAGAGTTAAAACGTCTTATTGACCATAACAGCAAGTGAAAATCCGATTAATACAAAGGTCCGAAGTTAACTCCACTACCACCAGGGGAGCAGAGCGTGTGCGCTATCAAGTGTGGTTTAGCAGTGGACTCTAATAACCAGGGTAATGATAACAGCAATGTAAAGTGCTTTGAAACATAGTGTTAAACGTTATACAAGTGTGATTATAAATATCATCATTAATATTATTATTGTACAGCAGACGTTCGGTATCCTGCAAGAACGCTCTCTGCTCATCAAGTTCTCATCGGTTTTTGTCATATGCTACTTCAAAGGGAGATGAACATGGCAATTAAATTTGGATAAGGGTTCTTTAATTTATTAGAAGTCTTTTCGATCGTGTTATATATGTAGACTCAATTTAGAACGATAAAGCTTTAATCACTGCCTCCACAACAAGCAGCTTTGATCTTCAATATCACTTTCAGAGAAGCAATCCGGAAAGGCTTGTTGGCAATACACAAGATTATAGGGTTCCAGATTGTATTACAAGATATGAGAGAAATACTAATAATTTGAAGCCAATTTCTAGCATCTATTCTTGTCCATAAGCCGACAAAAGGTAATATCCACACGATGATATATGAGATGGTAATGGCGCTGACGGTTCTGAGACCCTTCAGTGCACTTGCAGCAATGGCTTGATGATTTCCTTGAGGGTTGTTCTGATCGGGTTGTCCATTGTGTTGAAGGGCATTATGTCGTATTAGGGCAATCTTTCTGGCCTGTTGTCTAGACTTGTATAGAATACCACTGCTGGTGAAGGGAATTACAATTAGGCCCAGCCATATCGGCGCACTAAGTAGCAGATTCGAAGCTAAATCTGATATTTTGTTTCTTCCTGGAGAACCATCCATACATACAATTTGCCGTATGCTAGTAGACACACCTAGATGATAAACCACAATAATCAAGACAACCGTACTCAGTATGCTCACCAATAAAGCAAAATAGAGTCTCCTTGACGTCACTGAGCGCATATGATGGAAGGGCCACATGATCATCCAGAAGCGATTGATATTCACGAATACTATAATAACGATGGATATATAGATTACAAACACAGTGTAAAGATATATTAGTATACATCCTTTTGTAATTTGTAATATTCCTTTCATATTGAAGCTTGCCTGACTTACAGCAGCGTTGATGTCACTTATAGCAAGTGCTTTATAAAGGAGACTTTCAGTTTCGTGTAAAGAGTCAGTTCTGTTCAACACGTACATGGTGAAGATATTTGTCATGACCGATAGAGGAACAGCTAAAATCGACATGCATATAAAAACAGGATAATTCAGTTCTGCTTCAGACATTTTACCGAAATCATAAGAGGCCGTTACGTTTGCAGGCGGAGAAAGAGTAGTTCCAAGTGAAGATATAGTGGCCATCGTCATGAATCAGTTAAATGATGCGAAAGAGGAGATAAAGCTTACTGAAGTTGAGTCTAAATCCGGGTTGGAAAGACGAGTATATTGTTATCTGAAACGGTGATGCGTATTCGTAGCAATTTCCCAGTGGTAGAAGGATTTTAGCTTGATAAGATGAGTTTGTGTTTATCTAAACGTTATGAGCCCTTGTTAAAAATAACATGCTGTGAATTTCTGATCGACGAGTACTTTCTTGATGTCCATTCAGTTTCCTGGCATGTAGGACAGCTAGCAACGAAGGTCTTCCCGTGTTTGGTTTGGGAGGTTCTCTGTCTCTGGCCACTTCACCAGATTATATTATTATTCGTGACGTGGTGTAGAATGAAGAGCGAAAGTCACATATTGGCAAAATGTCTACTTCAATTACCTCTACCTATTGAAAGCAAACCTATCGGCCTGGGATGAAAACTGAATTGATATTAAATTTGACCTAACATGTCAACTTCCCCGAGCTTTGATTGATGCACATTAGTAAAAAGTGAACAAGTCTAATATCAAGAGCAAACACAGATGACACAGGTCAAAGGGATTGAAAGAAGAAACGTTTGATCGTTTAATATGGCTTGGCATTATATACCGGACACATGTCAATAGAAAGCTTTCGATAACGATTCAGAGCAAACAAAACGGATTAGTTCTTGCAATATTACTTATTTGCAGCTTTTAATATTGGCTATCCGCCTCTTGCCTATAACATTGGCGTATTCCGGGAGGGTGAACGGAAACATTGATCAATCAATTGTGGGTCAGGACAAAGAGAAAGAAAGAGAGATAGAGGTGTAGCATGTCCCATTTAGTATTGGTGATAATGACAATAAATAATGATTATCAAGATCGTGATAATGATGATAATAATAATAATAATAATGATGATGATCAATTTAATCAAAAACAATACTGAACATTTGTATTGGGCCATATTGTCTCTCAACATCTAAACCCCTCGCACAACTGTAAGAAAATGGCACATTAGGCAAACATCTGTACATTGATTTAAGAAAAGAAAGCAAATTAACATGTTTTGTTTTATCTTACTTCTCGACACAATTTTGCAATGAAAGAATTAAAACGTCATATTGAACATAAAAGCAAGATTTATCCGCTTAATATAAGGGTAAGAAGTTAACTCCACTACCAACGGGGGGGGGGGGGGGGGGGGGCAGAGCGCGTGCGCTATCACATGTGGTTCAACAATTGAATTTGATAACCAGGGTAACAATAACTGCAATGTAAAGTGCTTTGAAACGTAGTGTTAAACGTTATGCAAGTGTGATTGTTATTATTATTATGATGAAGATGATTATTATGATCATTACTAGTATTGTACAGCAGACTTTTAGTATCCTGCACGTACCGACGGTGACGTACGCTATTCGTCCTCATCAAGTCCTTCTCGGTCTGTGTCATATGCTACTTCAAAGGGTGATGAACATGGCAATTAAAATAAATAAGGGTTTACTATTTTTTTTCTCGATCGTGTTATATATATAGGCTCAATTTAGACCGATTAAGCTTTAATAATTGCTTCCACAACAAGCAGCTTTAATCTTCAATATCACTTTTAGAGAAGCTATCCGGAAAGGCTTGTTGGCAATACACAGGATTATAGGGTTCCATATTGTATTACATAACATGAGAGTTACACCAATTTTTTGAAGCCAAGCTATAGTAGTTATACTGGTCCATAAGCTGACAAGAGGTACTAGCCATACGATGATATATGAGATGGTAATGGCGCTAACGGTTCTGAGACCCTTTAGTGCACTTGCAGCAACGGCTTGATGATTTACTTGAGGGTTGTTTTGATCGGGTTGTCCATTGTGTTGAAGGACATTACGTCGTATTTGGGCGATCTTTCTGACCTGTTGTCTGGACTTGGATAAAATACCACTGCTGGTGAAGGCAATTACAATTAGGCCCAGCCAAGTTGGCGCACTAAGTAGCAGATTCGAAGCTAAATCTGATATTTTGTTTCTTCGTGGAGAATCACCCGGACATGCAGCCTGCCGTAAGCTAGTAGCCATGCCTATTTCATAAACGACCATTATCAATACAAGCGTACTCAGTATGCCTACCAATAAAGCAAAATAGAGTCTCCTTGACGTCACTGAGCGCATATGATGGAAGGGCCACATGATCATCCAGAAGCGATTGATATTCACGATGACTATAATAACGACGGATATATAGATTACAAACACAGTGTAAAGATATATCAGTATACATCCTTTTGTAGCTTTAAATATACGCATTATAGTGAAGCTTGCCTGAGTTGCAGCAGCGTTTAAGTCACCTATAGCAAGTGCTTTGTAAAGGAGACTTTCAGTCTCGTGTAAAGAGTCAGTTCTGTCCAACACATACACGGTAAAGGTATTTGTCATGACCGATAAAACAAAAGCTAAAATCGACATGTATGTATAAAATGTCCATACAGCTTCAAAGATATGATCATGATCATGAAATGCCGTTATGTTTGAAGGCGGAGAAAGAGTAGAACCAAGAGAAGATATATTGATCATCGTTACGAATCAGTGAATAATGCAAAAGAGAAGTTGGAGCTTACTGAAGTTCAGTCTAAATCCGGATGGAAAAGACGAAGTAGAGTATATTTGTATCTGAAACTTTGATGCGTATTCGTATCAATTTCCAAGTGGTAGAAGGATTTTAGCTTGACAAGATGAGTTTATGTTTAAATGTTATGAGCCCTTGTTAAAAATAAAATGCTGTGAATCTCTGATCGACGAGTACTTTCTTGATGTCCATTCAGTTTCCTGGCATAGGACAGCTAGCAACGAAGGTCTTCCCGCGTTTGGTTTGGGAGGTTCTGTGTCTCTGGCCACTTCACCAGATTATGTTCAGCTCTTTCGTGACGTGGTCTAGAATGAAGAGCGAAACTCTCATATTGGCAAAATGTCTACTTCAATTACCTCTACCTATTGAAAGCAAACTTATCGGCCTGGGATGAAAACTGAATTGATATTAAATTTGACCTAACATGTCAACTTCCCCGAGCTTTGATTGATGCACATTAATAAAAAGTGAACAAGTCTAATATCAAGAACAAACACAGATGACACAAGTCAAAGGGATTGAAAGAAGAAACGTTTGATCGTTTAATATGGCTTGGCATTATATACCGGACCAGGGGCGTACGCAGGATTTTTTCAAGAGGGGGGGGGGGGGGGGGGGGGGTTTAAAATATTTTGCTCCCGAAAATTTGAAAATCGCGTCGGACGAAAAGTCCCTCAGGGGGGGGGGGGGGGGGGTAAGCGGACACTTTTTTTTGTTTTTTTGTTTTTTTTGGGGGGGTAAGGTCACCTTATTTAGGTTAGCCGTGGGTATAATTAAAAGAAAAAAAAAGAAAAAAAACCAAAGGGGGGGGGGGTTTAGGTTTTTTTTAGGGGGTTTACATACATTTACATACATAAAAATACCCAAGGGGGGGGGGGGTTTGAACCCCCAAACCCCCCCCCCTGCGTACGCCCCTGTACCGGACACATGTCGATAGAAAGCTTTTAATAACGATACAGAGCAAACAAAACGGATTAGTTCTTGCAACATTACTTATTTGCAACTTTTAATATTGGCTATCCGCCTCTTGCCTATAACATTGGCGTATCCCGGGAGGGTGAACGGAAAAATTTATCAATCAATTGTGGGTCAGGACAAAGAGAAAGAAGGAGAGATAGAGGTATAGCATGTCCCATTTAGTATTGGTGATAATGACAATAATAATGATTATCAAGATAGTGATAATGATGATAATAATAATAATAATAATTAAGATGATGATCAATTTAATTTATAACAATACTGAACATTTGTATTAGGCCTTAATTTTCTCTCAACATCTAAACTCCTGGCACAACTGTAAGAAAATGACACATTTGTAGGCAAACATCTGTACATTGATTTAAGAAAAGAAAGCAAATCACCATATTTTTTTATCTTCACGACACAATTTTGCAATGAAAGAATAAAAACGTCATATTGGCCATAAAAGCAAGATTTATCCGCTTAATATAAAGATACGAAGTTAACTCCACTACCACCAGGGGAGCAGAGCGTGTGCACTATTACGTGTGGTTTAACAATTGAATCTGATAACCAGTGTAACAATAACTTCAATGTAAAGTGCTTTGAAACGTAGTGTTAAACGTTTTACAAGTGCGATTATCATTATTATTATTATTATTATTATGAAGATGATTATTATGTAAATGACGTGGGCTCAATCCCATCCCCCTTCGTTTTTTACTTTTATATTACTTGTCTTCCTTTTATATATGTATACACTTCTTTGTTAACGATTATAGCGGCCTTAAGCTTTTACAGGATGTGTGCATGTACGTACATGTGTATGATTATTTTTATTAATACATCCTTTTCATGTTTATGAACACATTGATGATTTTATTTCTTCAAAGATTTGTCTTCTTTCATTATAAAGATTTAACGCTTAAGTTTTTTTTTTTTTTTTTTTTTCATTTTAGTAAAGAAAAAAAGTTACATGATATCTTATTATTTTGTTGTATATATGTATATACAAAACAAACAAGTTTTACATTCATATGTAAAAACAAATTAACGGAAAAAAAAATCTTGCCAAAGAATGGAACTAGGCTCGACTAGCACTTGAGCTAACTTCTAGTTCCCATTAACAACTTCACCTAAATATAGTAATATACATATTTACGTATATATCTTTTGTACATTTAATAATATGCAGATGTATGTTTAAAAAATATTGTTTTAAAACCATTACTGTTCAATCGACATTACTCTTATGTTATGTATACATGTATCAGTATTATTTTTTGCATTGTATGATTGTTCATATGTACTGTCATTATTGTGATGTGTTGTTGTTAATAAATTCAAATTCGAAATTCAAATTAGTTATGATCATTACTAGTATTGTATAGCAGACTTTTAGTATCCTGCACGTGCCGACGGTGACGTACGCTATTCGTCCTCATCAAGTCCTTATCGGTTTGTGTCATATACTACTTCAAAGGGTGATGACCATGGCACATGAAAAATGCATAAGGGTTCACTATTTTCTTTTTGATCATGTTATATATGTAGGCTCAAGTTAGACCGATTAAGCTTTAATCATTGCCGGCACAACAAGCAGCTTTGATCTTCAATACCATTTTTAAAAAAGCAATCCGGAAAGGCTTGTTGGCAATACACAGGATTATAGGGTTCCAGATTGTATTACATAACATGAGAACTATACTAATAATTTGAAGCCAAGTTATAGTACTTATATTGGTCCATAAGCTGACAAG
The DNA here is from genome assembly GCF_000002235.5 of Strongylocentrotus purpuratus. Classification (NCBI taxonomy): domain Eukaryota; kingdom Metazoa; phylum Echinodermata; class Echinoidea; order Camarodonta; family Strongylocentrotidae; genus Strongylocentrotus; species Strongylocentrotus purpuratus. Next base: position 37,515,882 of record NW_022145594.1, read on the forward strand.
AGGTACTAGCCATACGATTATGTAAGAGATGGTAATGGCGCCGATTGTTCTTAGACCCTTTAGTGCAAGCAAGCAATTGTGGGTCCGGAAAGAGAGAAAGAACCAGAAAGAGAGAGAGAGAGTGAGTATGTCTCTCTAAAGTATATATGAACATGAAACGCGGTAAAACGGTGTCTCCGAATGAGGGGTGTGTAGGAAGGAAATGTGTTATTTGCTTTTGTCATTCACTCCGCCATGACTAACCCGTAGTCAATAAAATTAATAATGATTTTAATAATAATGATAATTATGAAATAATAATAATAATGATGATAATTGTAATATTAACTAGACAATGAATTCGTCACGGAGACGATTTAGGTGACCTGCCGCTTTGATCGAGACATAGCACATGTAGAAACACAATGGGAAATGTTGTTAACAAAAGTTCAACCCTCAATTTATATAACACGCTTATTTTCAAGCATATTTAGTAATCAATGAAGTAGAAACAGAAACAGACTATTGTTCAATACAACCCTGTTATCAGTACAGTAATGGCAGTAGTAGGCGAGCAAAAATACAAATAACACGTCGTCCATAAAGTTAAAGTTCTGATTATTGATTATACGAATATGTCGGATCATAAATAGCAACAAGCAATGCGAAGTGTACGGACGAGATTCTGACCACGATTCCGTTTTATGATAAAAAATGGCATCATTGCACAATTCTAGAGTAACGACTCAACTACGACATAATTACATATGTGACACATCAATAGGGACAGACGAGATACATGTATATTCAAAACAGCGACGGCAAATATTACCTAATCGAAATAAAAGTTGATTGTTTTTCTTTAAGTGGTACAATGTTGACGTCAAAGCGTTTTAAGAGAAAACATGATACATGAAATCTCATTTCCGAATCATAGCCTATCAGAACAAGAAAAAAAAATTGGGGATAACCAGCCATTCTGAAGAGTTATAGCGAGCTCAAAATAGGTACTCTTTTTTTAACCACTTTTGGCAATTTTTGCATTCGCGCGCGTGCGTCTATTTTGAGGTTTAACAAATGTATATGAGCTAAATTTACTTCAATAATGGCTAAAAGTGATTTTCAATTGCTAATAATAGTATCAGCAACACAATACAAGTGAACAATAGTGGATGTGACCATAAGTTTACCAATGACGTCATGTTCTTGCATATCAAATATCATTCAGAAATGATAATGTATGACGGAGATAGAGTCAATATTATAGGAATTACCAAAATGGTGCCTAAATGACGTCACGCATCAGTTATAAACAAATTATTATCGTTAGGATAAAAAAAATCATGCATGTGTCACCAATCATGAAAGTTTCATTTTCATTAACCATGCCATTTATGAGATATGAAGCGATATAAATCTATAAAGAAAGAAAGGAAGGAAAAAGGAGAATATATCAATAGGTGCTCTGCCAAGCTACGCGGCAGATCAATCATGAACATTTGTATTGCACCATTTTGTCTGTCAAAATGTACAACCTGGGAAAAATTGTTAGAAATGGTATATTTCTTTTTTTATAAAGGTATTTAATTCTTTATTCAATGAACCAAATTTAACATAATCGAGACAAAAAGAAAGCAATTTTTGTTACATATAAAATCATCGGTTTTGATAACAAAATAATTACAAACAATATATTAAAAAAGCAACAATAACAAATTTATTACAATTCATGACATTGAATAAGATTAAAAATAAAAATGTTCCCTCTGATCCCCCCGTGCACAATGCACAAGAAACCTAGTCTCCCTCCCTACCCCCTTCGTACCCCACCCTCCTCCCCTCCTAATCCCTCCTCTCTCCTGGAACTACCTGATTTGCGACGGGGAAAACACAAATATTGCCTTTAAGCTTTTGGCATTTGAATTTGAATTCATTAACAACAACACGTCACAATAATGACAATATATGAACAATCATACAAAGCAAAGAATGATACTGATACATTTATACATAATACAAAAGTAATGTCGATTGAACAGTAATGGTTTTAAAACGAAACATGTATTTAGACATAGATCTGCATACTATTAAACGTACAAAGATATACACCTACATAATGTGTATTACTTAAATTTAGGTGAAGTTGTTTATGGGAAATAGAAGTTAGCACAAGTGCTAGTCGAGCATAGTTCATTCTTTGGCAAGATTTTTGTTCATTTGTTAATATATATGAATGTTAAACTTGTTTTTTTTTTGTATTTACGTATATTACAAAATAACAATACAGTCTCACGTTACTTTTTTACATTATTTAAAAAACAAAATCCTAGAGCATTACCGTGATATTACAAGTCTATGACCAAATACAATTATCACTATGTTCATGAAATAAAAGGGATGTATCAATAAAAAATAAAATCATACAGATGTGTACATGCCGTATCCGTAAAAGTAATACATCAAAACAAAAATAATACCAAGCTTCATTCACAAAACTTATTCCGAAACTGCTACATGACAACCACTATACATGCCAATTTTCCCACTTTTCTAAGTGAATCACTAAGGAATAACGTAAAAGCGCTAACTCGTTTTCTGCTACTTTATCTTGTCCAATCTGGTTTATAATATTATATTCGGTTGGCGGTATTTTCATCTCTTATTTAGCTAAAGTAAATATTTTGCTAAGATTTATACATGATTCACTAACTGTCCTTTTCCTCTATTGGGTAAATCTATTCCGAATTGTATCTTTTCCCATTTTAATTTTCGCCAAAAAACCCAACAAAATGAAATAAAGTACTGCACCTTTCCCATACATTCCCAGTAAATTTAAATGTATGAAAAATGCTTATAAGTTTCTTCTTAAATTCACTTAAATTTACTTAAGTGAGAATTTGTAAACTCAATTCCATGCAATAATTCAAATTGGAATTTCCCCGAAATACCGCTCAAAGTTATCCATCTGTATGTCTGTTTGTAGGAATAAAGCGAGCTATACAGTGCGTCCCAGAAAAAACGAAACCGAGAATTATCGATGTTTTATCATAACTTAATCACAATTATGATCAATAAATGACACGTATTTGTAAAGCTCAGATCCTCTTCTTTCATTTGATGCAACTCACATGATGCATATTTCACACATGAACGATTAAAATTAATTTGAAGGAAAGGTACAACAAAGTCATTTGGCGGACGGTATCTGAATTTCGAAGAGAAAATCACGTTTCTAGAAGATTCATTTTCTGTCCGTTTATATGAGACCTCAACCAGGACAAATGAGCTAGGAATAACAAAAATCTGTGTGTTTAAAGAAATGCTTGCATTTCCATAATTTCACGAAACGAATTCGTTTGTACTGGCTGCCTGGCGTAGCAACAAACATAATTGAACAAAAGACTTAACACCGTTTCGTTGAAAACCAGCCATGCATGAAGTCTTTCGTCTATGGTTGATCTATAATGTGCCGATTAGCAATTGAATCTGACGACCAGGGTTTTAATAACTGCAACGTAAAGTGCTTTGAAATGTAGTATTAAACGTTATACAAGTATGATGAATATAATTGTTATTATTATGATGACTATTTATAATTATCATTATTAATTTATTATTATTGTACAGCAGACTTTCAGTGTCTTTCACGGTGACGTACACTCTTCGTCCCCATCAAGTCCTTGTCAGTTTGTGTCATATGCTACTTCAAAGGGTGATGAACATGGCAATTAAATCTACATAAGGGTTCATTATTTTATCAGAAGGCTTTTCGATCGTGGTATATGTAGGCGCAATTTAGACCGAATAAGCTTTAGTCACTGCCTCTACAACAAGCAGTTTTGATCTTCAATATAGCTTTCAGAGAAGCAATTCGGAAAGGCTTGTTGGCAATACACAAAATCATAGGGTTCCAGATTGTATTACAAGATATGAGAGAAATACTAATATATTGAAGCCAATTTGTAGTATGTATTGGGGTTAATAAGCTGACACAAGGTACTAGCCATGCGATGATGTATGAGATGGTAATTGCGCTGATGGTTCTGAGACCCTTCAGTGCACTTGCAGCAACTGCTTGATGATTTTCTTGAGGGTTGTTCTGATCGGGTTGTCCATTGTGTTGAAGGAAATTACGTCGTATTTGGGCGATCCTTCTAGCCTGTTGTCTGGACTTGGATAAAATACCACTGCTGGTGAAGACAATGACAATGAGGCCAAGCGAAATTGGCGCACCAAGTAGCAGATTCGAAGCTAAATCTGATATTTTGTTTTTTCCCGCAGAATCATTCGGACATAAAATTTGCCGTAAGGTAATAGACATGCCTAGATCATAAACCACCATTATTAAAGCAAATGTGCTCAGCATGCTCACCAATAAAGCAAAATAGAGTCTCCTTGACGTCACTGAGCGTGTATGATGGAAGGGCCACATGATCATCCAGAAGCGATTGATATTCACGAAGACTATAATAACGACGGAAATATAGATTACGAATAGATTATAAAGATATATCAGTATGCATCCTTTAGCAATTTGTAATATCATTATTATAGATAAGCTTGCTCGACTTGCAGCAGTGTTGATGTCACTTATAGCAAGTGCTTTATAAAGGAGATTTTCGGTTTCGTGTAAAGAGTCAGTTTTGTTCAAGACGTATACGGTAAAGGTATTTGTCATGACCGATAGAGCAACAGCTATAATCGACATGCATAAATTAAATGGATGATTCAGTACCTCTTCATACATATGATCAAAATCATTAGAGGCCGTTATGTTTGTAAGCGGAGAAAGAGTAGAACCTGGTGAAGATAAAGTTGCCATCGTCATGAATCAGTTAATGATGCTAAGTTACAGCTTTAAGCGAAGTTCAGTCCAGATCCGGATGCGAAAGACGAAGTAGAGTATATTTTTATCCGAAACTTTGATGCGTATTCGTATTAATTTCCCAGTGGTAGAAGGATTTTAGCTTGACAAGATGAGTTTGTGTTTATCTAAATGTTATGAGCCCCTGTTACAAATAACATGCTGTGAATCTCTGATCGACGAGTACTTTCTTGATGTCTATTCAGTTTCCAGGCATGTGGGACAGCTAGCAACGAAGGTCTTCCCGTGTTTGGTTTGGGAGATTCTCTGTCTCTGGATACCTCACCAGATTATGGTCAGTTCCTTCATGTCGTGGTCTAGAATGAAGAATGAATCTCTCATAATTGCAAATGTCATCTTAATTTGCTGTACCTATAGACAGCAAACTCATCTGCCTGGGATGAAAACTAAATTGATATTAAATCTGCCAAGTACGTCAGCTTTTATGCGCTTTAATTGACCTAGCTTAATGAAGAGTGAAAAGTCTAATTTCAAGAGCAAACACACATGACACAAGTCATTGAGGTAAAAGGAAAAGCGTTTGATCTTTTAGTTTGGCTTGGCAATATCCTGGACACATGTCATTTGAAAGTTTTTTAATAACGATTCACAGCAAACTCAACGGATTAGTTCATACATCAGCCATTTTTATTGTTGGCCATCCGCCTCTTGCCTATAATATTGGCGTAGCTAGGCAGCGTGTTTGGAAACATTGAACAACCAATTGTAGGTCAGGAACGAGAGAAAGAAAAAGAAAGACAGGAAATGTCAATAAGTAGAGATGAAAATGAAATGCGGTAAAATGGTGACTCCGAGAGAGTGGGTTTATAGGAAGGAGTTGTGTTATTTGCTTTCGCCATTATCTTTAACTTTTTTTCTTCAGCGCCAGCACACCGCCATGACTACACATAGTCAATGACAATAATAATGATAATGATTATAATAATAATAATAATAATACAATTGATGATAACACTTTTTACTAATGATTTTAATGAACATTTATATTGCGCCATATTGTAAGTTACAATGTACACTCCTGGCGCAACTACGAGAAAAAGGTATATTTATAGGCATACATCTAATTCGTATACAGTAATTTAAGAAACGAAGCAATAGACACACAATTTTGCTATCAAAGAATTTTAAGAAAAGAAATTCCTTGTCATCACAAAAAAGCATTCAGTGACGACAGTGTTCATTGATCGATTGATATTATTGCCTCCCTTAGAACCACAAAACAAAAGATAAGAATCAAGAATATTGTTTTATTTGACGAGTCTTTTATTGTGATTCGACATTAATTGCTGAGAACGTTTCAAAATAATTTGAAATGGGAATGCAATAGTGCAGGCTCCTTGGATCATAACGTTGATGCTATCGCTTACAGGAACTGCTTTGTAGAGCCAGTTGCCAAGAGCTAGTAAATATGTTCCTGAACTTTGAATCGCATGGTTTACAGCTTGGTTCTCACTTCAGCAGTAATGTTCATTGGCAAGTCGTTAATATACATGTGTCACTCTCCATCCTTTTTTATGGCTACCCGATAGGATTGGGCAGAGTACCGGGGCGTGTAAAATGGTGCCAACTGGTACGGAGTACGTGTGGATTAGCAATTGCATCTGATAACCAGGGTAATAATAACTATTATGTAAAGCGCTCAGAAACGTATACATCGCTATACAAATGTCAATATTATTATTACTATTATCATTATTGTAGTCCTTGTTGTTGTTGTTGTTGTACAAGCAGACTTACGGTTTCCTTCACGAACGCTCTTTGCTCTCATCAAGTCCTTATCGGTTTGTGTCATATGCTACTTTAAAGGTGATTGGCATGGCAATTAAAATTACTTTAGGGTTCATCTATTCGGAGTATTTTTGACCGTGTGATATTTGTAAGAGAAATTTAGACCGATTAATATCTAATTATTGCCTCCAAAACAAGCAGCTTTGATTTTCAATATAACTTTAAGAGAAGCAATCCGGAAAGGCTTGTTGGCAATACACAATATTATAGGGTTCCAGATCGTATTACATGATATGAGAGAAGAACTAATATATTGAAGCCAATTTGTAGTCTGTCTTCTGTTCAATAAGCTGACAAAAGGTACTATTCATGCGATGAAGTATGAGATGGTAATGGCACTGATGGTTTTGAGACCCGTTAACGCACTTGCAGCAACGGCTTGATGATTTCCTTGAGGGTTGTTCTGATTGGGTTGTCCATTGTGTTGAAAGACATTACGTCGTATTTGGGCGATCTTTCTGGCCTGATGTCTGGACTTGTATAAAATATCACCGCTGATGAAGACAATGACAATGAGGCCAAGCGACATTGGCGCACTTAGTAGCAGGTTCGAAGCTAAATCTGAAATGTTGTCTGTTTCTGGAGATCTATGTGGACATAAACGTTGCCGTAAGCTAGAAGCCATGCCTAGATTATAAACCACCATCATCCATACAAATGTGATCAGCATGCCCAGCAATAAAGCAAAATAGAGTCTCCTTGACGTCACTGAGCGCATATGATGGAAGGGCCACATGATCATCCAGAAGCGATTGATATTCACGAAGACTACAATAACGACAGAAATATAGATTACAAATAGAGTATACAGATATATTAGTATACATCCTTCTGCGATTCGTAATATAATGATTACATATAAGCTTGCCTGACTTGCAGCAGCGTTGATGTCACTTAGAGCAAGTGCTTTGTAAAGGAGACTTTCAGTTTCGTGTAAAGTGTCAGTTCTGTTCAAGACGTACACGGTAAAGGTATTTGTCATGACCGATAGAGCAAAAGCTAGAATCGACATGCATGTATAAAATGTCCATACAGCCATATTTATATCTTCATGATCATGAGATGCCGTTATGTTTGTAGGTGTAGAAAGGGTAGAATCAAGTGAAGATATATTAATCATCGTTAGGAATCAGTGAATAATGCAAAGGAGAAGTTGGAGCGTACTTAAGTTCAGTCTAAATCACGATAGAAAAGACAAAGTAGAGGATATTTACATCTGAAACGTTGATGCATTTTCGTAGCAATTAGCCGGTGGTAGAAGCATTTTGATTAACAAGATGATTTTTAAATCATCAGAACGTTATGAACCCCTATTAAATAAACCATGCTATTAAATAATTGCTCGACGAGTACTCCCTTGCTGACCATTCTATTTCCTTGCACGTAGGGCAGCTATCAACGAAGGTCTTCCCGTGTTTGGTTTGGAAGGTTCTCTGCCTCTGGCCACTTCACCAGATTATGTTCAGCTCTTTCGTGACGTGGTCTAGAATGAAGAGCGAAACTCTCATATTGGCAAAATGTCATCTTCAATTAGCTGTACCTTTAGACAGCAAACTCAACTGCCAGAGATATAAACTAAATCGATACTACTCATGCCAAATACGTTAGCTTCCCTGAGCTTTGATTAACCGACAATAACGAAGGTGGAAAAAGTCTAATTTCGAGAGCAAATATAAATGTCACAAGTCATAGAGGTAAAAAGGGGAAGCGTTTGATATTTTGCTCGGCGATATCCTGGACACATGTCAATAGAAAACAAACAACACGGAGTAGTTGATGGAACAGCCACTTAAATATTAGCTATCCGCCTCTTTCCTTTAACATTGGCGTAGCCAAGTAGTGTCGATGCAACTATGGAACAAGCAATTGTGGGTCCGGAAAGAGAGAAAGAACCAGAAAGAGAGAGAGAGAGAGTGAGTATGTCTCTCTAAAATATATATGAACATGAAACGCGGTAAAACGGTGTCTCCGAATGAGGGGTGTGTAGGAAGGAATTTGTTATTTGCTTTTGTCATTCACTCCGCCATGACTAACCCCTAGTCAATAAAATTAATAATGATTTTAATAATAATGATAATTGTAATATTAACTAGACATTGAATTCGTCACGGAGACGATTTAGGTGACCTGCCGCTTTGATCGAGACATAGCACATGTAGAAACACAATGGGAGATGTTGTTAACAAAAGTTCAACCCTCAATTTATATAACACGCTTATTTTCAAGCATATTTAGTAATCAATGAAGTAGAAACAGAAACAGACTATTGTTCAATACAACCCTGTTATCAGTACAGTAATGGCAGTAGTAGGCGAGCAAAAATACAAATAACACGTCGTCCATAAAGTTAAAGTTCTGATTATTGATTATACGAATATGTCGGATCATAAATAGCAACAAGCAATGCGAAGTGTACGGACGAGATTCTGACCACGATTCCGTTTTATGATAAAAAAATGGCATCATTGCACAATTCTAGAGTAACGACTCAACTACGACATAATTACATATGTGACACATCAATAGGGACAGACGAGATACATGTATATTCAAAACAGCGACGGCAACTATTACCTAATCGAAATAAAAGTTAATTGTTTTTCTTTAAGTGGTACAATGTTGACGTCAAAGCGTTTTAAGAGAAAACATGATACATGAAATCTTATTTCCGAATCATAGCCTATCAGAACAAGAAAAAAATTGGGGATAACCAGCCATTCTGAAGAGTTATAGCGAGCTCAAAATAGGTACTCTTTTTTAACCACTTTTGGCAATTTTTGCATTCGCGCGCGTGCGTCTATTTTGAGGTTTAACAAATGTATATGAGCTAAATTTACTTCAATAATGGCTAAAAGTGATTTTCAATTGCTAATAATAGTATCAGCAACACAATACAAGTGAACAATAGTGGATGTGACCATAAGTTTACCAATGACGTCATGTTCTTGCATATCAAATATCATTCAGAAATGATAATGTATGACGGAGATAGAGTCAATATTATAGGAATTACCAAAATGGTGCCTAGATGACGTCACGCATCAGTTATAAACAAAATATTATCGTTAGGATAAAAAAAATCATGCATGTGTCACCTGTCATGAAAATTTCTTTTTCATTAACCATGCCATTTATGAGATATGAAGCGACATAAATCTATACGGAAAGAAAGGAAGGAAAAAGGAGAATATATCAATAGGTGCTCTGCCAAGCTACGCGGCAGGTCAATCATGAACATTTGTATTGCACCATTTTGTCTGTCAAAATGTACAACCTGGGAAAAATTGTTAGAAATGGTATATATATTTTTTTTTATAAAGGTATTGAATTCTTTATTCAACGAATCAAATTCAACATAATCGAGACAAAAGAAAGCAATTTTTGTTACATATAAAATCATCGGTTTTGATAACAAAATAATTACAAACAATATATTGAAAAACAACAATAACAAACTTATTACAAGTCATGACATTGAATAAGATAAAAATAAAAATGTTCCCTCTGATCCCCCTGTACACAATGCACAAGAAACCTAGTCTCCCTCCCTACCCCCTTCGTACCCCACCCTCCTTCCCTCCTAATCCCTCCTCTCTCCTGGAACTACCTGATTTGCGACGGGGAAAACACAAATATTGCCTTTTAGCTTTTGGCATTTGAATTTGAATTCATTAACAACAACACGTCACAATAATGACAATATATGAACAATCATACAAAGCAAAGAATGATACTGATACATTTATACATAATACAAAAGTAATGTCGATTGAACAGTAATGGTTTTAAAACGAAACATGTATTTAGACATAGATCTGCATACTATTAAACGTACAAAGATATACACCTACATAATGTGTATTACTTAAATTTAGGTGAAGTTGTTTATGGGAAATAGAAGTTAGCACAAGTGCTAGTCGAGCATAGTTCATTCTTTGGCAAGATTTTTGTTCATTTGTTAATATATATGAATGTTAAACTTGTTTTTTTTTTTGTATTTACGTATATTACAAAATAACAATACAGTCTCACGTTACTTTTTTACATTATTTAAAAAACAAAATCCTAGAGCATTACCGTGATATTACAAGTCTATGACCAAATACAATTATCACTATGTTCATGAAATAAAAGGGATGTATCAATAAAAAATAAAATCATACAGATGTGTACATGCCGTATCCGTAAAAGTAATACATCAAAACAAAAATAATACCAAGCTTCATTCACAAAACTTATTCCGAAACTGCTACATGACAACCACTATACATGCCAATTTTCCCACTTTTCTAAGTGAATCACTAAGGAATAACGAAAAAGCGCTAACTCGTTTTCTGCTACTTTATCTTGTCCAATCTGGTTTATAATATTATATTCGGTTGGCGGTATTTTCATCTCTTATTTAGCTAAAGTAAATATTTTGCTAAGATTTATACATGATTCACTAACTGTCCTTTTCCTCTATTGGGTAAATCTATTCCGAATTGTATCTTTTCCCATTTTAATTTTCGCCAAAAAACCCAACAAAATGAAATAAAGTACTGCACCTTTCCCATACATTCCCAGTAAATTTAAATGTATGAAAAATGCTTATAAGTTTCTTCTTAAATTCACTTAAATTTACTTAAGTGAGAATTTGTAAACTCAATTCCATGCAATAATTCAAATTGGAATTTCCCCGAAATACCGCTCAAAGTTATCCATCTGTATGTCTGTTTGTAGGAATAAAGCGAGCTATACAGTGCGTCCCAGAAAAAACGAAACCGAGAATTATCGATGTTTTATCATAACTTAATCACAATTATGATCAATAAATGACACGTATTTGTAAAGCTCAGATCCTCTTCTTTCATTTGATGCAACTCACATGATGCATATTTCACACATGAACGATTAAAATTAATTTGAAGGAAAGGTACAACAAAGTCATTTGGCGGACGGTATCTGAATTTCGAAGAGAAAATCACGTTTCTAGAAGATTCATTTTCCGTCCGTTTATATGAGACCTCAACCAGGACAAATGAGCTAGGAATAACAAAAATCTGTGTGTTTAAAGAAATGCTTGCATTTCCATAATTTCACGAAACGAATTCGTTTGTACTGGCTGCCTGGCGTAGCAACAAACATAATTGAACAAAAGACTTAACACCGTTTCGTTGAAAACCAGCCATGCATGAAGTCTTTCGTCTATGGTTGATCTATAATGTGCCGATTAGCAATTGAATCTGACGACCAGGGTTTTAATAACTGCAACGTAAAGTGCTTTGAAATGTAGTATTAAACGTTATACAAGTATGATGAATATAATTGTTATTATTATGATGACTATTTATAATTATCATTATTAATTTATTATTATTGTACAGCAGACTTTCAGTGTCTTTCACGGTGACGTACACTCTTCGTCCCCATCAAGTCCTTGTCAGTTTGTGTCATATGCTACTTCAAAGGGTGATGAACATGGCAATTAAATCTACATAAGGGTTCATTACTTTATCAGAAGGCTTTTCGATCGTGGTATATGTAGGCGCAATTTAGACCGAATAAGCTTTAGTCACTGCCTCTACAACAAGCAGTTTTGAGCTTCAATATAGCTTTCAGAGAAGCAATTCGGAAAGGCTTGTTGGCAATACACAAAATCATAGGGTTCCAGATTGTATTACAAGATATGAGAGAAATACTAATATATTGAAGCCAATTTGTAGTATGTATTGGGGTTAATAAGCTGACACAAGGTACTAGCCATGCGATGATGTATGAGATGGTAATTGCGCTGATGGTTCTGAGACCCTTCAGTGCACTTGCAGCAACTGCTTGATGATTTTCTTGAGGGTTGTTCTGATCGGGTTGTCCATTGTGTTGAAGGAAATTACGTCGTATTTGGGCGATCCTTCTAGCCTGTTGTCTGGACTTGGATAAAATACCACTGCTGGTGAAGACAATGACAATGAGGCCAAGCGAAATTGGCGCACCAAGTAGCAGATTCGAAGCTAAATCTGATATTTTGTTTTTTCCCGCAGAATCATTCGGACATAAAATTTGCCGTAAGGTAATAGACATGCCTAGATCATAAACCACCATTATTAATGCAAATGTGCTCAGCATGCTCACCAATAAAGCAAAATAGAGTCTCCTTGACGTCACTGAGCGTGTATGATGGAAGGGCCACATGATCATCCAGAAGCGATTGATATTCACGAAGCCTATAATAACGACGGAAATATAGATTACGAATAGATTATAAAGATATATCAGTATGCATCCTTTAGCAATTTGTAATATCATTATTATAGATAAGCTTGCTCGACTTGCAGCAGTGTTGATGTCACTTATAGCAAGTGCTTTATAAAGGAGATTTTCGGTTTCGTGTAAAGAGTCAGTTTTGTTCAAGACGTATACGGTAAAGGTATTTGTCATGACCGATAGAGCAACAGCTATAATCGACATGCATAAATTAAATGGATGATTCAGTCCCTCTTCATACATATGATCAAAATCATTAGAGGCAGTTATGTTTGTAAGCGGAGAAAGAGTAGTTCCAAGTGAAGATAAAGTTGCCATCGTCATGAATCAGTTAAATGATGCGAAAGAGGAGATAAAGCTTACCGAAGTTGAGTCTAAATCCGGATTGGAAAGACGAAGTAGAGTATATTGTTATCTGAAACGGTGATGCGTATTCTTATCAATTTCCCAGTTGTAGAAGGATTTTAGCTTGACAAGATGAGTTTGTGTTTATCTAAATGTTATGAGCCCCTGTTACAAATAACATGCTGTGAATCTCTGATCGACGAGTACTTTCTTGATGTCTATTCAGTTTCCAGGCATGTGGGACAGCTAGCAACGAAGGTCTTCCCGTGTTTGGTTTGGGAGATTCTCTGTCTCTGGATACCTCACCAGATTATGGTCAGTTCCTTCATGTCGTGGTCTAGAATGAAGAATGAATCTCTCATAATTGCAAATGTCATCTTAATTTGCTGTACCTATAGACAGCAAACTCATCTGCCTGGGATGAAAACTAAATTGATATTAAATCTGCCAAGTACGTCAGCTTTTATGCGCTTTAATTGACCTAGCTTAATGAAGAGTGAAAAGTCTAATTTCAAGAGCAAACACACATGACACAAGTCATTGAGGTAAAAAGGAAAAGCGTTTGATCTTTTAGTTTGGCTTGGCAATATCCTGGACACATGTCATTTGAAAGTTTTTTAATAACGATTCACAGCAAACTCAACGGATTAGTTCATACATCAGCCATTTTTATTGTTGGCCATCCGCCTCTTGCCTATAATATTGGCGTAGCTAGGCAGCGTGTTTGGAAACATTGAACAACCAATTGTAGGTCAGGAACGAGAGAAAGAAAAAGAAAGACAGGAAATGTCAATAAGTAGAGATGAAAATGAAATGCGGTAAAATGATGACTCCGAGAGAGTGGGTTTATAGGAAGGAGTTGTGTTATTTGCTTTCGCCATTATCTTTAACTTTTTTTCTTCAGCGCCAGCACACCGCCATGACTACACATAGTCAATGACAATAATAATGATAATGATTATAATGATAATAATAATAATACAATTGATGATAACACTTTTTACTAATGATTTTAATGAACATTTATATTGCGCCATATTGTAAGTTACAATGTACACTCCTGGCGCAACTACGAGAAAAAGGTATATTTATAGGCATACATCTAATTCGTATACAGTAATTTAAGAAACGAAGCAATAGACACACAATTTTGCTATCAAAGAATTTTAAGAAAAGAAATTCCTTGTCATCACAAAAAAGCATTCAGTGACGACAGTGTTCATTGATCGATTGATATTATTGCCTCCCTTAGAACCACAAAACAAAAGATAAGAATCAAGAATATTGTTTTATTTGACGAGTCTTTTATTGTGATTCGACATTAATTGCTGAGAACGTTTCAAAATAATTTGAAATGGGAATGCAATAGTGCAGGCTCCTTGGATCATAACGTTGATGCTATCGCTTACAGGAACTGCTTTGTAGAGCCAGTTGCCAAGAGCTAGTAAATATGTTCCTGAACTTTGAATCGCATGGTTTACAGCTTGGTTCTCACTTCAGCAGTAATGTTCATTGGCAAGTCGTTAATATACATGTGTCACTCTCCATCCTTTTTTATGGCTACCCGATAGGATTGGGCAGAGTACCGGGGCGTGTAAAATGGTGCCAACTGGTACGGAGTACGTGTGGATTAGCAATTGCATCTGATAACCAGGGTAATAATAACTATTATGTAAAGCGCTCAGAAACGTATACATCGCTATACAAATGTCAATATTATTATTACTATTATCATTATTGTAGTCGTTGTTGTTGTTGTTGTTGTACAAGCAGACTTACGGTTTCCTTCACGAACGCTCTTTGCTCTCATCAAGTCCTTATCGGTTTGTGTCATATGCTACTTTAAAGGTGATTGGCATGGCAATTAAAATTACTTTAGGGTTCATCTATTCGGAGTATTTTTGACCGTGTGATATTTGTAAGAGAAATTTAGGCCGATTAATGTCTAATCATTGACTCCACAACAAGCAGCTTTGATTTTCAATATAACTTTAAGAGAAGCAATCCGGAAAGGCTTGTTGGCAATACACAATATTATAGGGTTTCAGATCGTATTACATGATATGAGAGAAGAACTAATATATTGAAGCCAATTTGTAGTCTGTCTTCTGTTCAATAAGCTGACAAAAGGTACTATCCATGCGATGAAGTATGAGATGGTAATGGCACTGATGGTTTTGAGACCCGTTAACGCACTTGCAGCAACGGCTTGATGATTTCCTTGAGGGTTGTTCTGATTGGGTTGTCCATTGTGTTGAAAGACATTACGTCGTATTTGGGCGATCTTTCTGGCCTGATGTCTGGAATTGTATAAAATACCACCGCTGGTGAAGACAATGACAATGAGGCCAAGCGACATTGGCGCACTTAGTAGCAGATTCGAAGCTAAACCTGAAATGTTGTTTGTTTCTGGAGATCTATGTGGACATAAACGTTGCCGTAAGCTAGAAGCCATGCCTAAATTATAAACCACCATCATCCATACAAATGTGATCAGCATGCCCAGCAATAAAGCAAAATAGAGTCTCCTTGACGTCACTGAGCGTGTATGATGGAAGGGCCACATGATCATCCAGAAGCGATTGATATTCACGAAGACTACAATAACGACAGAAATATAGATTACAAATAGAGTATACAGATATATAAGTATACATCCTTCTGCGATTCGTAATATAATTATTACATATAAGCTTGCCTGACTTGCTGCAGCGTTGATGTCACTTAGAGCAAGTGCTTTGTAAAGGAGACTTTCAGTTTCGTGTAAAGTGTCAGTTCTGTTCAAGACGTACACGGTAAAGGTATTTGTCATGACCGATAGAGCAAAAGCTAGAATCGATATGCATGTATAAAATGTCCATACAGCCATATTTATATCTTCATGATCATGAGATGCCGTTATGTTTGTAGGTGTAGAAAGGGTAGAATCAAGTGAAGATATATTAATCATCGTTAGGAATCAGTGAATAATGCAAAGGAGAAGTTGGAGCGTACTTAAGTTCAGTCTAAATCACGATAGAAAAGACAAAGTAGAGGATATCTACATCTGAAACGTTGATGCATTTTCGTAGCAATTAGCCGGTGATTTTTAAATCATCAGAACGTTATGAACCCCTATTAAATAAACCATGCTATTAAATAATTGCTCGACGAGTACTCCCTTGCTGACCATTCTATTTCCTTGCACGTAGGGCAGCTATCAACGAAGGTCTTCCCGTGTTTGGTTTGGAAGGTTCTCTGCCTCTGGCCACTTCACCAGATTATGTTCAGCTCTTTCGTGACGTGGTCTAGAATGAAGAGCGAAACTCTCATATTGGCAAAATGTCATCTTCAATTAGCTGTACCTTTAGACAGCAAACTCAACTGCCAGAGATATAAACTAAATCGATACTACTCATGCCAAATACGTTAGCTTCCCTGAGCTTTGATTGACCGACAATAACGAAGGTGGAAAAAGTCTAATTTCAAGAGCAAATATAAATGACACAAGTCATAGAGGTAAAAAGGGGAAGCGTTTTATGTTTTGCTCGGCGATATCCTGGACACATGTCAATAGAAAACAAACAACACGGAGTAGTTGATGGAACAGCCACTTAAATATTAGCTATCCGCCTCTTTCGTTTAACATTGGCGTAGCCAAGTAGTGTCGATGCAACTATGGAACAAGCAATTGTGGGTCCGGAAAGAGAGAAAGAACCAGAGAGAGAGAGAGAGAGAGAGAGAGTGAGAGTGAGTATGTCTCTCTAAAGTATATATGAACAGGAAACGCGGTAAAACGGTGTCTCCGAATGAGGGGTGTGTAGGAAGGAAATGTGTTATTTGCTTTTGTCATTCACTCCGCCATGACTAACCCCTAGTCAATAAAATTAATAATGATTTTAATAATAATGATAATTATGAAATAATAATAATAATGATGATAATTGTAATATTAACTAGACAATGAATTCGTCACGGAGACGATTTAGGTGACCTGCCGCTTTGATCGAGACATAGCACATGTAGAAACACAATGGGAGATGTTGTTAACAAAAGTTCAACCCTCAATTTATATAACACGCTTATTTTCAAGCATATTTAGTAATCAATGAAGTAGAAACAGAAACAGACTATTGTTCAATACAACCCTGTTATCAGTACAGTAATGGCAGTAGTAGGCGAGCAAAAATACAAATAACACGTCGTCCATAAAGTTAAAGTTCTGATTATTGATTATACGAATATGTCGGATCATAAATAGCAACAAGCAATGCGAAGTGTACGGACGAGATTCTGACCACGATTCCGTTTTATGATAAAAAATGGCATCATTGCACAATTCTAGAGTAACGACTCAACTACGACATAATTACATATGTGACACATCAATAGGGACAGACGAGATACATGTATATTCAAAACAGCGACGGCATTTATTACCTAATCGAAATAAAAGTTAATTGTTTTTCTTTAAGTGGTACAATGTTGACGTCAAAGCGTTTTAAGAGAAAACATGATACATGAAATCTCATTTCCGAATCATAGCCTATCAGAACAAGAAAAAAAATTTGGGGATAACCAGCCATTCTGAAGAGTTATAGCGAGCTCAAAATAGGTACTTTTTTTTAAAACCACTTTTGGCAATTTTTGCATTCGCGCGCGTGCGTCTTTTTTGAGGTTTAACAAATGTATATGAGCTAAATTTACTTCAATAATGGCTAAAAGTGATTTTCAATTGCTAATAATAGTATCAGCAACACAATACAAGTGAACAATAGTGGATGTGACCATAAGTTTACCAATGACGTCATGTTCTTGCATATCAAATATCATTTAGAAATGATCATGTATGACGGAGATAGAGTCAATATTATAGGAATGGTGCCTAGATGACGTCACGCATCAGTTATAAACAAATTATTATCGTTAGGATAAAAAAATCATGCATGTGTCACCTGTCATGAAAATTTCATTTTCATTAACCATGCCATTTATGATATATGAAGCGACATAAATCTATACGGAAAGAAAGGAAGGAAAAAGGAGAATATATCAATAGGTGCTCTGCCAAGCTACGCGGCAGATCAATCATGAACATTTGTATTGCACCATTTTGTCTGTCAAAATGTACAACCTGGAAAAAATTGTTAGAAATGGTATATATATTTTTTTTTATAAAGGTATTTAATTCTTTATTCAATGAACCAAATTCAACATAGTCGAGACAAAAAGAAAGCAATTTTTGTTAAGTATAAAATCATCGGTTTTGATAACAAAATAATTCCAAACAATATATTAAAAAAGCAACAATAACAAATTTATTACAGGTCATGACATTGAATAAGATAAAAAGAAATTTTTTCCCTTTGATCCCCCCCGTGCACCATGCCCAAGAAACCTAGTCTCCCTCCCTACCCCCCCTTCGTACCTCACCCTCCTCCCCTCCTAATCCCTTCTCTCTCCTGGAACTACCTGATTTGCGACGGGGAAAACACAAATATTACCTTTAGGCTTTTGGCATTTGAATTTGAATTCATTAACAACAACACGTCACAATAATGACAATATATGAACAATCATACAATGCAAAGAATGATACTGATACATTGATACATAATAGAAGAGTAATGTTGATTGAACAGTAATGGTTTTGAAACGAAACATGTATTTAGACATAGATCTGCATACTATTAAACGTACAAAGATATACACCTACATAATGTGTATTACTCAAATTTAGGTGAAGTTGTTTATGGGAAATAGAAGTTAGCACAAGTGCTAGTCGAGCGTAGTTCAAATCTTTGGCAAGATTTTTGTTCATTTGTTAATATATATGAATGTTAAACTTGTTTGTTTTGTATTGACATAATATAACAAAATAACAATACAGTCTTACGTTTCATTTTTTACATTATTTTATTAAAAACTGCTTGAGCATTACAATAAATAATAACAAGTCTATGACCAAATACAATTATCACTATGTTCATGAAATAAAAGGGATGTATCAATAAAAAATAAAATCATACAGATTTGTACATGCCGTATCCGTAAAAGTAATACATCAAAACAAAAATAATACCAAGCTTCATTAACAAAACTTATTCCGAAACTGCTACATGACAACCACTATACATGCCAATTTTCCCACTTTTCTAAGTGAATCACTAAAAATAACGTAAAAGCGCTAACTCGTTTTCTGCTACTTTATCTTGTCCAATCTGGTTTATAATATTATATTCGGTTGGCGGTATTTTCATCTCCTATTTAGCTAAAGTAATTTTTTTGCTAAGATTAATACATGATTCACTAACTGTCCCTTTCCTCTATTGGTTAAATCTATTCCGAATTGTATTTTTTCCCAGTTTAATTTTCGCCAAAAAACCCAACAAAATGAAATAAAGTACTGCACCTTTCCCATACATTCCCAGTAAATTTAAACGTATGAAAAATGCTTATAAGTTTCTTCTTGAATTCACTTAAATTTACTTAAGTGAGAACTTGTATACTCAATTCCATGCAATAATTCAAATTGGAATTTCCCCGAAATACCGCTCAAAGTTATCCATCTGTATGTCTGTTTGTAGGAATAAAGCGAGCTATACAGTGCGTCCCAGAAAAAAACGAAACCGAGAATTATCGATGTTTTATCATAACTTAATCACAATTATGATCAATAAATGACACGTATTTGTAAAGCTCAGATCCTCTTCTTTCATTTGATGCAACTCACATGATGCATATTTCACACATGAACGATAAAATTAATTTGAAGGAAAGGTATAACAAAGTCATTTGGCGGACGGTATCTGAATTTCGAAGAGAAAATCACGTTTCTAGAAGATTCATTTTCTGTCCGAATATATGAGACCTCAATAAGGAAAAATGAGCTAGGAATAACAAAGTTCTGTTTGTTTAAAGAAATGCTTGCATTTCCATAATTTCATTAAACGAATTCGTTTGTACTGGCTGCCTGGCGTAGCAACAAACATAATTGAACAAAAGACTTAACACCGTTTCGTTGAAAACCAGCCATGCATGAAGTCTTTCGTCTATGGTTGATCTATAATGTGCCGATTAGCAATTGAATCTGACGACCAGGGTTATAATAACTGCAACGTAAAGTGCTTTGAAATGTGGTATTAAACGTTATACAAGTATGATGAATATAATTGTTATTATTATGACGACTATTTTTTATTATCGTTATTATTATTGTACAGCAGACTTTCAGTGTCTTTCACGGTGACGTACGCTCTTCGTCCCCATCAAGTCCTTGTCGGTTTGTATCATATGCTACTTCAAAGGGTGATGAACATGACAATTAAAACTGCACAAGGGTTCATTATTTTATCACAAGGCTTTTTGATCGTGGTATATGTAGGCGCAATTTAGACCGAATAAGCTTTAGTCACTGCCTCTACAACAAGCAGTTTTGATCTTCAATATAGCTTTCAGAGAAGCAATTCGGAAAGGCTTGTTGGCAATACACAAGATCATAGGGTTCCAGATTGTATTACAAGATATGAGAGAAATACTAATATATTGAAGCCAATTTGAAGTATGTAATTTGGTTAATAAGCTGACATAGGGGAATAGCCATATGATTATGTATGAGATGGTAATAGCACTGATGGTTCTGAGACCCTTGAGTGCACTTGCAGCAACGGCTTGATGATTTCCTTGAGGGTTTTTCCGATCGGGTTGTCCATTGTGATGAAGGACATTACGTCGTATTTGGGCGATCTTTCTGGCCTGTTGTCTGGACTTGAATAAAATACCACTGCTAGTGAAGACAATGACAATGAGGCCAAGCGAAATTGGTGCACTAAGTAGCAGATTCGAAGCTAAATCTGATATTTTGTTTTTTCCTCGAGAATCATGCGGACATAAAGTTTGCCGTAAGGTATTAGACATGCCTAGATCATAAACCACCATTATTAAAACAAATGTGCTCAGCATGCCCAGCAATAAAGCAAAAAAGAGTCTCCTTGACGTCACTGAGCGCATATGATGGAAGGGCCACATGATCATCCAGAAGCGATTAATATTCACGAAGACTATAATAACGACAGAAATATAGATCACAAACACCGTATAAAGATAAATTAAGATGCATCCTTTTGTAATTCGTAGTATAATTATTATAGATAAGCTTGCCCGACTTGCAGCAGTGTTGATATCACTCACAGCAAGTGCTTTGTAAAGGAGTCTTTCAGTTTCGTGTAAAGTGTCAGTTCTGTTTAAGATGTACACGTTAAAGGTATTTGTCATTACCGATAGAACAACAACTAGAATTGACATGCATAGATAAAATGGATGATCTAGTTTCGCTTCATACATATGATCAGGATCATCAGAGGCCGTTATGTTTGGAGGCGGAGAAAGAGTATTACCTGGTGAAGATGAAGTGGCCATCGTCATGAATCAGTTAATGATGCTAAGTTACAGCTTAGCGAAGTTGAGTCTAAATCCGGATGCGAAAGACGAAGTAGAGTATTTTTTTATCTGAAACTTTGATGCGTACTCGTAGCAATTTCCCAGTAGGTGAAGGATTTTAACTTGACAAGGTGATTTTGTGTTTATCTAAACGCTATGAGCCCTTGATAAAAATAACATGCTGCGAATCTCTGATCGGCGAGTACTTTCTTGATGTCCATTCTGTGTCCTGGCATGTAGAACAGCTAGCAACGAAGGTCTTTCCGTGTTTGGTTTGGGAGGTTCTCTGTCTCTGGCCACTTCACCAGATTATGTTCAGCTCTTTCGTGACGTGGTGTAGAATGAAGAGCGAAACTCACATATTGGCAAAATGTCTACTTCAATTATCTCTACCTACTGAAAGCAAACTTATCGGCCTGGGATGAAAACTGGATTGATATTAAATTTGACCAAACATGTCAACTTCCCTGAGATTTGATTGACGCACATTTTTAAAGAGTGAAAATTCAAATTTCAAGAGCAAACACAGATGACACAAGTCAAAGGGATTGAAAGAAGAAACGTTTGATCGTTTAATATGGCTTGGCAATATATACCGGCCACATGTCAGTAGAAAGCTTTTGATAACGATTTAGAGCAAACAAAACGGATTAGTTCTTGCAACATTACTTATTTGCAACTTTTAATATTGGCTATCCGCCTCTTGCCTATAACATTGGCGTATCCCGGGAGGGTGAACGGAAACATTGATCAATCAATTGTGGGTCAGGACAAAGAGAAAGAAGGAGAGATAGAGGTATAGCATGTCCCATTTAGTATAGGTGATAATGACAATAATAATGATTATCAAGATAGTGATAATGATGATAATAATAATAATAATAATAATAATGATGATGATCAATTTAATCAAACACAATACTGAACATTTGTATTGGGCCATATTGTCTCTCAACATCTAAACCCCTGGCACAACTGTAAGGAAATGGCACATTTGTAGGCAAACATCTGTACATTGATTTAAGAAAAGAAAGCAAATAAGCATGTTTTTATCTTACTTCACGACACAATTTTGCAATGAAAGAATTAAAACGTCATATTGGCCATAAAAGCAAGATTTATCCGCTTAATATAAGGGTAAGAAGTTAACTCCACTACCACCAGGGGAGCAGAGCGTGTGCGCTATCACATGTGGTTCAACAATTGAATCTGATAACCAGGGTAACAATAACTGCAATGTAAAGTGCTTTGAAACGTAGTGTTAAACGTTTTACAAGTGTGATTGTTATTATTATTATGATGAAGATGATTATTATGATCATTACTAGTATTGTACAGCAGACTTTTAGTATCCTGCACGTACCGACGGTGACGTATGCTATTCGTCCCCATCAAGTCCTTCTCGGTCTGTGTCATATGCTACTTCAAAGGGTGATGAACATGGCAATTAAAATGCATAAGGGTTTACTATTTTTTTTTCTCGATCGTGTTATATATATAGGCTCAATTTAGACCGATTAAGCTTTAGTAATTGCTTACACAACAAGCAGCTTTAATCTTCAATATCACTTTTAGAGAAGCTATCCGGAAAGGCTTGTTGGCAATACACAGGATTATAGGGTTCCATATTGTATTACATAACATGAGAGTTACACCAATTTTTTGAAGCCAAGCTATAGTAGTTATACTGGTCCATAAGCTGACAAGAGGTACTAGCCATACGATGATATATGAGATGGTAATGGCGCTAACGGTTCTGAGACCCTTTAGTGCACTTGCAGCAACGGCTTGATGATTTACTTGAGGGTTGTTTTGATCGGGTTGTCCATTGTGTTGAAGGACATTACGTCGTATTTGGGCGATCTTTCTGACCTGTTGTCTGGACTTGGATAAAATACCACTGCTGGTGAAGGCAATTACAATTAGGCCCAGCCAAGTTGGCGCACTAAGTAGCAGATTCGAAGCTAAATCTGATATTTTGTTTCTTCGTGGAGAATCACCCGGACATGCAGCCTGCCGTAACCTAGTAGCCATGCCTAGATCATAAACGACCAATATCAATACAAGCGTACTCAGTATGCCTACCAATAAAGCAAAATAGAGTCTCTTTGACGTCACTGAGCGCATATGATGGAAGGGCCACATGATCATCCAGAAGCGATTGATATTCACGATGACTATAATAACGACGGATATATAGATTACAAACACCGTATAAAGAGAAATTAAGATGCATCCTTTTGTAATTCGTAGTATAATTATTATAGAGAAGCTTGCCTGACCTGCAGCAGCGTTGATGTCACTTATAGCAAGTGCTTTATAAAGGAGATTTTCGGTTTCGTGTAAAGAATCAGTTTTGTTCAAGACGTATACGGTAAAGGTATTTGTCATGACCGATAGAGCAACAGCTATAATCGACATGCATAAATTAAATGGATGATCCAGTCCCTCTTCATACATATGATCAAAATCATTAGAGGCCGTTATGTTTGTAAGCGGAGAAAGAGTAGATCCTGGTGAAGATAAAGTTGACATCGTCATGAATCAGTTAATGATGCTAAGTTACAGCTTTAAGCGAAGTTCAGTCTAAATCCGGATGCGAAAGACGAAGTAGAGTATATTTTTATCCGAAACTTTGATGCGTATTCGTTTCAATTTCCCAGTGGTAGAAGGATTTTAGCTTGACAAGATGAGTTCGTGTTTATCTAAACGTTATGAGCCCCTGTTACAAATAACATGCTGTGAATCTCTGATCGACGAGTACTTTCTTGATGTCTATTCAGTTTCCTGGCATGTGGGAAAGCTAGCAACGAAGGTCTTCTCGTGTTTGGTTTGGGAGGTTCTCTGTCTCTGGATACCTCACCAGATTATGGTCTGTTCCTTCATGTCGTGGTCTAGAATGAAGAGTGAATCTCTCATAATTGCAAATGTCATCTTAAATTGCTGTAACTATAGACAGCAGACTCATCTGCCTGGGATGAAAACTGAATTGATATTAATTTTGCCAAACATGTTAGCTTTCCTAAGCCTTGATTGACGCACATTCATGAAGAGAGAAAAATTCAAATTTTAAGAGCAAACACACATGACACAAGTCAAATGGATTACAAGAAGAAGCGTTTGATCTTTGAGTTTGGCTTGGCAATATCCTGGACACATGTCATTTGAAAGTTTTTTAATAACGATTCACAGCAAACTCAAAGGATTAGTTCATACATCAGCCATTTTTATTGTTAGCCATCCGCCTCTTGCCTATAATATTGGCGTAGCTAGGTAGCGTGTTTGGAAACATTGAATTACCAATTGTGGGTCAGGAACGAGAGAAGGAAAAAGAAAGAGAGGAAATGACAATAAGTATAGATGAAAATGAAATGCGGTAAAATGGTGACTCCGAGAGAATGGATGGTATTCCAGTAGCGCGTACTAAGTTAGCGCGTACTAAGTTAGTCCACACTTTTATGGAGTGCCTTCTGCCAACTCATTTACCCTGTACAGATTATTTTAATCCTTCAATGAAAAGTGTCCAAAAAATTAATTTTGCAATGAAATGGGAAGAAAAAGATAATATGACTATGAACTGAATTTTAACAAAGCCTTTGGTATATTATCTTTGTCATGAATATTGAAAGAGGAAGATGAAACCTAGCATTCCATAGAAGTGTGAACTAAAATTCTTGTTTAGTCTGGACTTAGTCCCGGCTTAACTTATGAGAATACAAACCAATGGGTTTATTGGAAGGAGTTGTATTATTCGCTTTCGTCATTATCTTTAACTTTTTTCTTCTTCAGCGCCAGCACACCGCCATGACTACACATAGTCAATGACAATAATAATGATAATGATTATAATGATAATAATAATAACACAATTGATGATAACACTTTTTACTAATGATTTTAATGAACATATATTGCGCCATATTGTAAGTCACAATTTACACTCCTGGCGCAACTATGAGAAAAAGGTATATTTATAGGCATACATCTAATTCGTATACAGTAATTTAAGAAACGAAGCAAAAGACACACAATTTCCCTATCAAAGAATTTTAAGAAAAAAAATTCCTAGCATCACAAAAAAGCATTCAGTGACGACAGTGTTCATTGATCGATTGATATTATTTACTCCCTTGGAAACGCAAAACAAAAGATAAGAATCTTGTTTTATTTGACAAGACTTTTATTGTGATCCGACATTAATTGCTGAGAACGTTTCAAAAAATTTGAAATGGGAATGCAATAGTGCAGGCTCCTTGGATCATAGCGATGATGCTATCGCTAACAGGAACTGCTTTGTAGAGCCAGTTGCCAAGATCTAGTAAATATGTCCCTGAACTTTGAATCGCATGGTTTGCAGATGGAGTCCCACTTCAGCAGTAATGTCCATTGGCAAGTCGTTAATATACATGTGCCACTCTCCATCTTTTTTATGGGTTCCCGATAGGATTAGCCAGAGAACAGGGGCTTGTAAAATGGTGCCTAGCTTGTGCGGAGTACGTGTGGATTAGCAATTGAATCTGATAACCAGGGTATGATAATAACTGTTATATAAAGCGCTCAGAAACGTAGTATAAAATAATGCTTTACAAATGTCAATATTATTATTACTATTATCATTATTGTAGTCGTTGTTGTTTGTTCTCATCAAGTCCTTATCGGTTTGTGTCATATACTACTTTAAAGGTGACTGTCATGGCAATTAAAATTACTTTAGGGTTCATCTTTTCTGAGTATTTTTGACCGTGTGATAATTGTAAGAGAAATTTAGACCGATTAATATCTAATTATTGCCTCCAAAACAAGCAGCTTTGATTTTCAATATAACTTTAAGAGAAGCAATCCGGAAAGGCTTGTTGGCAATACACAATATTATAGGGTTCCAGATCGTATTACATGATATGAGAGAAGAACTAATATATTGAAGCCAATTTGTAGTCTGTCTTCTGTTCAATAAGCTGACAAAAGGTACCATCCATGCGATGAAGTATGAGATGGTAATGGCACTGATGGTTCTGAGACCCGTTAACGCACTTGCAGCAACGGCTTGATGATTTCCTTGAGGGTTGTTCTGATTGGGTTGTCCATTGTGTTGAAAGACATTACGTCGTATTTGGGCGATCTTCCTGGCCTGATGTCTGGACTTGTATAAAATACCACCGCTGGTGAAGACAATGACAATGAGGCCAAGCGACATTGGCGCACTTAGTAGCAGATTCGAAGCTAAACCTGAAATGTTGTTTGTTCCTGGAGATCTATGTGGACATAAACGTTGCCGTAAGCTAGAAGCCATGCCTAGATTATAAACCACCATCATCCATACAAATATGATCAGCATGCCCAGCAATAAAGCAAAATAGAGTCTCCTTGACGTCACTGAGCGTGTATGATGAAAGGGCCACATGATCATCCAGAAGCGATTGATATTCACGAAGACTACAATAACGACAGAAATATAGATTACAAATAGAGTATACAGATATATTAGTATACATCCTTCTGCGATTCGTAATATAATGATTACATATAAGCTTGCCTGACTTGCAGCAGCGTTGATATCACTTAGAGCAAGTGCTTTGTAAAGGAGACTTTCGGTTTCATGCAAAGAGTCAGTTCTGTTCAAGACGTATACGGTAAGGGTATTTGTCATGACCGATAGAGCAAAAGCTAGAATCGACATGCATGTATAAAATGTCCATACAGCCACATTTATATGTTCAAGATCATGAGATGCCGTTATGTTTGTAGGCGGAGAATGAGTAGAACCAGGTGAAGATATATTGATCATCGTTACGAATCAGTGAATAATGCAAAGGAGAAGTTGGAGCTTACTTAAGTTCAGTCTAAATCACGATAAAAAAGACAAAGTAGAGGATATTTACATCTGAAACGTTGGTGCGTTTTCGTAGCAATTAGCCGGTGATAGAAGCATTTTGATTTACAAGATGATTTTTAAATCATCAGAACGTTACGAACCCCTATTAAATAAAACATGCTATTCAATAACAGATCGACGAGTACTCCATTGCTGACAATTCTATTTCCTTGCACGTAGGGCAGCTAGCAACGAAGTTCTTCTCGTGTTTGGTTTGGAAGGTTCTCTGCCTCTGGCCACTTCACCAGATTATGTTCAGCTCTTTCGTGACGTGGTCTAGAATGTAGAGGGAAACTCTCATATTGGCAAAATGTCATCTTCAATTAGCTGTACCTTTAGACAGCAAACTCAACTGCCAGAGATATAAACTAAATCGATACTACTCATGCCAAATACGTCAGCTTCCCTGAGCTTTAATTGAACCACATTAACGAAGGTGGAAAAAGTCTAATTTTGAGAGCAAATATAAATGACACAAGTCATAGAGGTAAAAAGGAGAAACGTTTGATATTTTGCTCGGCGATATCCTGGACACATGTCAATGGAAAAAAAACAACACGGATTAGTTGATGGAACAGCCACTTAAATATTAGCTATCCGCCTCTTTCCTTTAACATTGACGTAGCCAAGTAGTGTCGATGCAACTATGGAACAAGCAATTGTGGGTCCGGAAAGAGAGAAAGAACCAGAAAGAGAGAGAGAGAGTGAGTATGTCTCTCTAAAGTATATGAAACGCGGTAAAACGGTGTCTCCGAATGAGGGGTGTGTAGGAAGGAAATGTGTTATTTGCTTTTGTCATTCACTCCGCCATGACTAACCCGTAGTCAATAAAATTAATAATGATTTTAATAATAATGATAATTATGAAATAATAATAATAATGATGATAATTGTAATATTAACTAGACAATGAATTCGTCACGGAGACGATTTAGGTGACCTGCCGCTTTGATCGAGACATAGCACATGTAGAAACACAATGGGAGATGTTGTTAACAAAAGTTCAACCCTCAATTTATATAACACGCTTATTTTCAAGCATATTTAGTAATCAATGAAGTAGAAACAGAAACAGACTATTGTTCAATACAACCCTGTTATCAGTACAGTAATGGCAGTAGTAGGCGAGCAAAAATACAAATAACACGTCGTCCATAAAGTTAAAGTTCTGATTATTGATTATACGAATATGTCGGATCATAAATAGCAACAAGCAATGCGAAGTGTACGGACGAGATTCTGACCACGATTCCGTTTTATGATAAAAAAATGGCATCATTGCACAATTCTAGAGTAACGACTCAACTACGACATAATTACATATGTGACACATCAATAGGGACAGACGAGATACATGTATATTCAAAACAGCGACGGCAACTATTACCTAATCGAAATAAAAGTTAATTGTTTTTCTTTAAGTGGTACAATGTTGACGTCAAAGCGTTTTAAGAGAAAACATGATACATGAAATCTCATTTCCGAATCATAGCCTATCAGAACAAGAAAAAAAAATTGGGGATAACCAGCCATTCTGAAGAGTTATAGCGAGCTCAAAATAGGTACTCTTTTTTTAACCACTTTTGGCAATTTTTGCATTCGCGCGCGTGCGTCTATTTTGAGGTTTAACAAATGTATATGAGCTAAATTTACTTCAATAATGGCTAAAAGTGATTTTCAATTGCTAATAATAGTATCAGCAACACAATACAAGTGAACAATAGTGGATGTGACCATAAGTTTACCAATGACGTCATGTTCTTGCATATCAAATATCATTCAGAAATGATAATGTATGACGGAGATAGAGTCAATATTATAGGAATTACCAAAATGGTGCCTAGATGACGTCACGCATCAGTTATAAACAAAATATTATCGTTAGGATAAAAAAATCATGCATGTGTCACCTGTCATGAAAATTTCATTTTCATTAACCATGCCATTTATGATATATGAAGCGACATAAATCTATACGGAAAGAAAGGAAGGAAAAAGGAGAATATATCAATAGGTGCTCTGCCAAGCTACGCGGCAGATCAATCATGAACATTTGTATTGCACCATTTTGTCTGTCAAAATGTACAACCTGGAAAAAATTGTTAGAAATGGTATATATATTTTTTTTTATAAAGGTATTTAATTCTTTATTCAATGAACCAAATTCAACATAGTCGAGACAAAAAGAAAGCAATTTTTGTTAAGTATAAAATCATCGGTTTTGATAACAAAATAATTCCAAACAATATATTAAAAAAGCAACAATAACAAATTTATTACAGGTCATGACATTGAATAAGATAAAAAGAAATTTTTTCCCTTTGATCCCCCCGTGCACCATGCCCAAGAAACCTAGTCTCCCTCCCTACCCCCCCTTCGTACCTCACCCTCCTCCCCTCCTAATCCCTTCTCTCTCCTGGAACTACCTGATTTGCGACGGGGAAAACACAAATATTACCTTTAGGCTTTTGGCATTTGAATTTGAATTCATTAACAACAACACGTCACAATAATGACAATATATGAACAATCATACAATGCAAAGAATGATACTGATACATTTATACATAATAGAAGAGTAATGTTGATTGAACAGTAATGGTTTTAAAACGAAACATGTATTTAGACATAGATCTGCATACTATTAAACGTACAAAGATATACACCTACATAATGTGTATTACTCAAATTTAGGTGAAGTTGTTTATGGGAAATAGAAGTTAGCACAAGTGCTAGTCGAGTGTAGTTCAAATCTTTGGCAAGATTTTTGTTCATTTGTTAATATATATGAATGTTAAACTTGTTTGTTTTGTATTGACATAATATAACAAAATAACAATACAGTCTTACGTTTCATTTTTTACATTATTTTATTAAAAACTGCTTGAGCATTACAATAAATAATAACAAGTCTATGACCAAATACAATTATCACTATGTTCATGAAATAAAAGGGATGTATCAATAAAAAATAAAATCATACAGATTTGTACATGCCGTATCCGTAAAAGTAATACATCAAAACAAAAATAATACCAAGCTTCATTAACAAAACTTATTCCGAAACTGCTACATGACAACCACTATACATGCCAATTTTCCCACTTTTCTAAGTGAATCACTAAAAATAACGTAAAAGCGCTAACTCGTTTTCTGCTACTTTATCTTGTCCAATCTGGTTTATAATATTATATTCGGTTGGCGGTATTTTCATCTCCTATTTAGCTAAAGTAATTTTTTTGCTAAGATTAATACATGATTCACTAACTGTCCCTTTCCTCTATTGGTTAAATCTATTCCGAATTGTATCTTTTCCCAGTTTAATTTTCGCCAAAAAACCCAACAAAATGAAATAAAGTACTGCACCTTTCCCATACATTCCCAGTAAATTTAAACGTATGAAAAATGCTTATAAGTTTCTTCTTGAATTCACTTAAATTTACTTAAGTGAGAACTTGTATACTCAATTCCATGCAATAATTCAAATTGGAATTTCCCCGAAATACCGCTCAAAGTTATCCATCTGTATGTCTGTTTGTAGGAATAAAGCGAGCTATACAGTGCGTCCCAGAAAAAAACGAAACCGAGAATTATCGATGTTTTATCATAACTTAATCACAATTATGATCAATAAATGACACGTATTTGTAAAGCTCAGATCCTCTTCTTTCATTTGATGCAACTCACATGATGCATATTTCACACATGAACGATAAAATTAATTTGAAGGAAAGGTATAACAAAGTCATTTGGCGGACGGTATCTGAATTTCGAAGAGAAAATCACGTTTCTAGAAGATTCATTTTCTGTCCGAATATATGAGACCTCAATAAGGAAAAATGAGCTAGGAATAACAAAGTTCTGTTTGTTTAAAGAAATGCTTGCATTTCCATAATTTCATTAAACGAATTCGTTTGTACTGGCTGCCTGGCGTAGCAACAAACATAATTGAACAAAAGACTTAACACCGTTTCGTTGAAAACCAGCCATGCATGAAGTCTTTCGTCTATGGTTGATCTATAATGTGCCGATTAGCAATTGAATCTGACGACCAGGGTTATAATAACTGCAACGTAAAGTGCTTTGAAATGTGGTATTAAACGTTATACAAGTATGATGAATATAATTGTTATTATTATGACGACTATTTTTTATTATCGTTATTATTATTGTACAGCAGACTTTCAGTGTCTTTCACGGTGACGTACGCTCTTCGTCCCCATCAAGTCCTTGTCGGTTTGTATCATATGCTACTTCAAAGGGTGATGAACATGACAATTAAAACTGCACAAGGGTTCATTATTTTATCACAAGGCTTTTTGATCGTGGTATATGTAGGCGCAATTTAGACCGAATAAGCTTTAGTCACTGCCTCTACAACAAGCAGTTTTGATCTTCAATATAGCTTTCAGAGAAGCAATTCGGAAAGGCTTGTTGGCAATACACAAGATCATAGGGTTCCAGATTGTATTACAAGATATGAGAGAAATACTAATATATTGAAGCCAATTTGAAGTATGTAATTTGGTTAATAAGCTGACATAGGGGAATAGCCATATGATTATGTATGAGATGGTAATAGCACTGATGGTTCTGAGACCCTTGAGTGCACTTGAAGCAACGGCTTGATGATTTCCTTGAGGGTTTTTCCGATCGGGTTGTCCATTGTGATGAAGGACATTACGTCGTATTTGGGCGATCTTTCTGGCCTGTTGTCTGGACTTGAATAAAATACCACTGCTAGTGAAGACAATGACAATGAGGCCAAGCGAAATTGGTGCACTAAGTAGCAGATTCGAAGCTAAATCTGATATTTTGTTTTTTCCTCGAGAATCATGCGGACATAAAGTTTGCCGTAAGGTATTAGACATGCCTAGATCATAAACCACCATTATTAAAACAAATGTGCTCAGCATGCCCAGCAATAAAGCAAAAAAGAGTCTCCTTGACGTCACTGAGCGCATATGATGGAAGGGCCACATGATCATCCAGAAGCGATTAATATTCACGAAGACTATAATAACGACAGAAATATAGATCACAAACACCGTATAAAGATAAATTAAGATGCATCCTTTTGTAATTCGTAGTATAATTATTATAGATAAGCTTGCCCGACTTGCAGCAGTGTTGATATCACTCACAGCAAGTGCTTTGTAAAGGAGTCTTTCAGTTTCGTGTAAAGTGTCAGTTCTGTTTAAGATGTACACGTTAAAGGTATTTGTCATTACCGATAGAACAACAACTAGAATTGACATGCATAGATAAAATGGATGATCTAGTTTCGCTTCATACATATGATCAGGATCATCAGAGGCCGTTATGTTTGGAGGCGGAGAAAGAGTATTACCTGGTGAAGATGAAGTGGCCATCGTCATGAATCAGTTAATGATGCTAAGTTACAGCTTAGCGAAGTTGAGTCTAAATCCGGATGCGAAAGACGAAGTAGAGTATTTTTTTATCTGAAACTTTGATGCGTACTCGTAGCAATTTCCCAGTAGGTGAAGGATTTTAACTTGACAAGGTGATTTTGTGTTTATCTAAACGCTATGAGCCCTTGATAAAAATAACATGCTGCGAATCTCTGATCGGCGAGTACTTTCTTGATGTCCATTCTGTGTCCTGGCATGTAGAACAGCTAGCAACGAAGGTCTTTCCGTGTTTGGTTTGGGAGGTTCTCTGTCTCTGGCCACTTCACCAGATTATGTTCAGCTCTTTCGTGACGTGGTGTAGAATGAAGAGCGAAACTCACATATTGGCAAAATGTCTACTTCAATTATCTCTACCTACTGAAAGCAAACTTATCGGCCTGGGATGAAAACTGGATTGATATTAAATTTGACCAAACATGTCAACTTCCCTGAGATTTGATTGACGCACATTTTTAAAGAGTGAAAATTCAAATTTCAAGAGCAAACACAGATGACACAAGTCAAAGGGATTGAAAGAAGAAACGTTTGATCGTTTAATATGGCTTGGCAATATATACCGGCCACATGTCAGTAGAAAGCTTTTGATAACGATTTAGAGCAAACAAAACGGATTAGTTCTTGCAACATTACTTATTTGCAACTTTTAATATTGGCTATCCGCCTCTTGCCTATAACATTGGCGTACCCCAGGAGGGTGAGCGGAAACATTGATCAATCAATTGTGGGTCAGGACAAAGAGAAAGAAGGAGAGATAGAGGTATAGCATGTCTCATTTAGTATAGGTGATAATGACAATGATAATGATTATCAAGATAGTGGTAATGATGATAATAATAATAATAATAATATTAATGATGATCAATTTAATCAAAAACAATAATGAACATTTGTATTGGGCCATATTGTATCTCAACATCTAAACCCCTGGCACAACTGTAAGAAAATGGCACATTTGTAGGCAAACATCTGTACATTGATTTAAGAAAAGAAAGCAAATTAACATGTTTTTATCTCACTTCACGACACAATTTTGCAATGAAATAATTAAAACGTCATATTGACCATAAAAGCAAGATTTATCCGCTTAATATAAAGGTCAGAAATTAACTCCACTACCACCAGGGGAGCAGAGCGTGTGCGCTATCACGTGTGGTTTAACAATTGAATCTGATAACCAGTGTAACAATAACTTCAATGTAAAGTGCTTTGAAACGTAGTGTTAAACGTTTTACAAGTGCGATTATCATTATTATTATTATTATTATTATGAAGATGATTATTATGTAAATGACGTGGGCTCAATCCCATCCCCCTTCGTTTTTTACTTTTATATTACTTGTCTTCCTTTTATATATGTATACACTTCTTTGTTAACGATTATAGCGGCCTTAAGCTTTTACAGGATGTGTGCATGTACGTACATGTGTATGATTATTTTTATTAATACATCCTTTTCATGTTTATGAACACATTGATGATTTTATTTCTTCAAAGTTTTGTCTTCTTTCATTATAAAGATTTAACGCTTAAGTTTTTTTTTTTTTTTTTTTTTTTCATTTTAGTAAAGAAAAAAAGTTACATGATATCTTATTATTTTGTTGTATATATGTATATACAAAACAAACAAGTTTTACATTCATATGTAAAAACAAATTAACGGAAAAAAAAATCTTGCCAAAGAATGGAACTAGGCTCGACTAGCACTTGAGCTAACTTCTAGTTCCCATTAACAACTTCACCTAAATATAGTAATATACATATTTACGTATATATCTTTTGTACATTTAATAATATGCAGATGTATGTTTAAAAAATATTGTTTTAAAACCATTACTGTTCAATCGACATTACTCTTATGTTATGTATACATGTATCAGTATTATTTTTTGCATTGTATGATTGTTCATATGTACTGTCATTATTGTGATGTGTTGTTGTTAATAAATTCAAATTCGAAATTCAAATTAGTTATGATCATTACTAGTATTGTATAGCAGACTTTTAGTATCCTGCACGTGCCGACGGTGACGTACGCTATTCGTCCTCATCAAGTCCTTATCGGTTTGTGTCATATACTACTTCAAAGGGTGATGACCATGGCACATGAAAAATGCATAAGGGTTCACTATTTTCTTTTTGATCATGTTATATATGTAGGCTCAAGTTAGACCGATTAAGCTTTAATCATTGCCGGCACAACAAGCAGCTTTGATCTTCAATACCATTTTTAAAAAAGCAATCCGGAAAGGCTTGTTGGCAATACACAGGATTATAGGGTTCCAGATTGTATTACATAACATGAGAACTATACTAATAATTTGAAGCCAAGTTATAGTACTTATATTGGTCCATAAGCTGACAAGAGGTACTAGCCATACGATTATGTAAGAGATGGTAATGGCGCCGATTGTTCTTAGACCCTTTAGTGCAAGCAAGCAATTGTGGGTCCGGAAAGAGAGAAAGAACCAGAAAGAGAGAGAGAGAGAGAGTGAGTATGTCTCTCTAAAGTATATATGAACATGAAACGCGGTAAAACGGTGTCTCCGAATGAGGGGTGTGTAGGAAGGAAATGTGTTATTTGCTTTTGTCATTCACTCCGCCATGACTAACCCGTAGTCAATAAAATTAATAATGATTTTAATAATAATGATAATTATGAAATAATAATAATAATGATGATAATTGTAATATTAACTAGACAATGAATTCGTCACGGAGACGATTTAGGTGACCTGCCGCTTTGATCGAGACATAGCACATGTAGAAACACAATGGGAAATGTTGTTAACAAAAGTTCAACCCTCAATTTATATAACACGCTTATTTTCAAGCATATTTAGTAATCAATGAAGTAGAAACAGAAACAAACTATTGTTCAATACAACCCTGTTATCAGTACAGTAATGGCAGTAGTAGGCGAGCAAAAATACAAATAACACGTCGTCCATAAAGTTAAAGTTCTGATTATTGATTATACGAATATGTCGGATCATAAATAGCAACAAGCAATGCGAAGTGTACGGACGAGATTCTGACCACGATTCCGTTTTATGATAAAAAATGGCATCATTGCACAATTCTAGAGTAACGACTCAACTACGACATAATTACATATGTGACACATCAATAGGGACAGACGAGATACATGTATATTCAAAACAGCGACGGCAAATATTACCTAATCGAAATAAAAGTTGATTGTTTTTCTTTAAGTGGTACAATGTTGACGTCAAAGCGTTTTAAGAGAAAACATGATACATGAAATCTCATTTCCGAATCATAGCCTATCAGAACAAGAAAAAAAAATTGGGGATAACCAGCCATTCTGAAGAGTTATAGCGAGCTCAAAATAGGTACTCTTTTTTTAACCACTTTTGGCAATTTTTGCATTCGCGCGCGTGCGTCTATTTTGAGGTTTAACAAATGTATATGAGCTAAATTTACTTCAATAATGGCTAAAAGTGATTTTCAATTGCTAATAATAGTATCAGCAACACAATACAAGTGAACAATAGTGGATGTGACCATAAGTTTACCAATGACGTCATGTTCTTGCATATCAAATATCATTCAGAAATGATAATGTATGACGGAGATAGAGTCAATATTATAGGAATTACCAAAATGGTGCCTAGATGACGTCACGCATCAGTTATAAACAAATTATTATCGTTAGGATAAAAAAATCATGCATGTGTCACCAATCATGAAAGTTTCATTTTCATTAACCATGCCATTTATGAGATATGAAGCGATATAAATCTATAAAGAAAGAAAGGAAGGAAAAAGGAGAAATATATCAATAGGTGCTCTGCCAAGCTACGCGGCAGATCAATCATGAACATTTGTATTGCACCATTTTGTCTGTCAAAATGTACAACCTGGGAAAAATTGTTAGAAATGGTATATTTCTTTTTTTATAAAGGTATTTAATTCTTTATTCAATGAACCAATTTAACATAATCGAGACAAAAAGAAAGCAATTTTTGTTACATATAAAATCATCGGTTTTGATAACAAAATAATTACAAACAATATATTAAAAAAGCAACAATAACAAATTTATTACAATTCATGACATTGAATAAGATTAAAAATAAAAATGTTCCCTCTGATCCCCCCGTGCACAATGCACAAGAAACCTAGTCTCCCTCCCTACCCCCTTCGTACCCCACCCTCCTCCCCTCCTAATCCCTCCTCTCTCCTGGAACTACCTGATTTGCGACGGGGAAAACACAAATATTGCCTTTAAGCTTTTGGCATTTGAATTTGAATTCATTAACAACAACACGTCACAATAATGACAATATATGAACAATCATACAATGGAAAGAATGATACTGATACATTTATACATAATACAAAAGTAATGTCGATTGAACAGTAATGGTTTTAAAACGAAACATGTATTTAGACATAGATCTGCATACTATTAAACGTACAAAGATATACACCTACATAATGTGTATTACTTAAATTTAGGTGAAGTTGTTTATGGGAAATAGAAGTCAGCACAAGTGCTAGTCGAGCGTAGTTCATTCTTTGGCAAGATTTTTGTTCATTTGTTAATATATATGAATGTTAAACTTGTTTTCTTTTTGTATTTACGTATATTACAAAATAACAATACAGTCTCACGTTACTTTTTTACATTATTTAAAAAACAAAATCCAAGAGCATTACCGTGATATTACAAGTCTATGACCAAATACAATTATCACTATGTTCATGAAATAAAAGGGATGTATCAATAAAAAATAAAATCATACAGATGTGTACATGCCGTATCCGTAAAAGTAATACATCAAAACAAAAATAATACCAAGCTTCATTCACAAAACTTATTCCGAAACTGCTACATGACAACCACTATACATGCCAATTTTCCCACTTTTCTAAGTGAATCACTAAGGAATAACGTAAAAGCGCTAACTCGTTTTCTGCTACTTTATCTTGTCCAATCTGGTTTATAATATTATATTCGGTTGGCGGTATTTTCATCTCTTATTTAGCTAAAGTAAATATTTTGCTAAGATTTATACATGATTCACTAACTGTCCTTTTCCTCTATTGGGTAAATCTATTCCGAATTGTATCTTTTCCCATTTTAATTTTCGCCAAAAAACCCAACAAAATGAAATAAAGTACTGCACCTTTCCCATACATTCCCAGTAAATTTAAATGTATGAAAAATGCTTATAAGTTTCTTCTTAAATTCACTTAAATTTACTTAAGTGAGAATTTGTAAACTCAATTCCATGCAATAATTCAAATTGGAATTTCCCCGAAATACCGCTCAAAGTTATCCATCTGTATGTCTGTTTGTAGGAATAAAGCGAGCTATACAGTGCGTCCCAGAAAAAAACGAAACCGAGAATTATCGATGTTTTATCATAACTTAATCACAATTATGATCAATAAATGACACGTATTTGTAAAGCTCAGATCCTCTTCTTTCATTTGATGCAACTCACATGATGCATATTTCACACATGAACGATTAAAATTAATTTGAAGGAAAGGTACAACAAAGTCATTTGGCGGACGGTATCTGAATTTCGAAGAGAAAATCACGTTTCTAGAAGATTCATTTTCTGTCCGTTTATATGAGACCTCAACCAGGACAAATGAGCTAGGAATAACAAAAATCTGTGTGTTTAAAGAAATGCTTGCATTTCCATAATTTCACGAAACGTATTCGTTTGTACTGGCTGCCTGGCGTAGCAACAAACATAATTGAACAAAAGACTTAACACCGTTTCGTTGAAAACCAGCCATGCATGAAGTCTTTCGTCTATGGTTGATCTATAATGTGCCGATTAGCAATTGAATCTGACGACCAGGGTTTTAATAACTGCAACGTAAAGTGCTTTGAAATGTAGTATTAAACGTTATACAAGTATGATGAATATAATTGTTATTATTATGATGACTATTTATAATTATCATTATTAATTTATTATTATTGTACAGCAGACTTTCAGTGTCTTTCACGGTGACGTACACTCTTCGTCCCCATCAAGTCCTTGTCAGTTTGTGTCATATGCTACTTCAAAGGGTGATGAACATGGCAATTAAATCTACATAAGGGTTCATTATTTTATCAGAAGGCTTTTCGATCGTGGTATATGTAGGCGCAATTTAGACCGAATAAGCTTTAGTCACTGCCTCTACAACAAGCAGTTTTGATCTTCAATATAGCTTTCAGAGAAGCAATTCGGAAAGGCTTGTTGGCAATACACAAGATCATAGGGTTCCAGATTGTATTACAAGATATGAGAGAAATACTAATATATTGAAGCCAATTTGTAGTATGTATTGGGGTTAATAAGCTGACACAAGGTACTAGCCATGCGATGATGTATGAGATGGTAATTGCGCTGATGGTTCTGAGACCCTTCAGTGCACTTGCAGCAACTGCTTGATGATTTTCTTGAGGGTTGTTCTGATCGGGTTGTCCATTGTGTTGAAGGAAATTACGTCGTATTTGGGCGATCCTTCTAGCCTGTTGTCTGGACTTGGATAAAATACCACTGCTGGTGAAGACAATGACAATGAGGCCAAGCGAAATTGGCGCACCAAGTAGCAGATTCGAAGCTAAATCTGATATTTTGTTTTTTCCCGCAGAATCATTCGGACATAAAATTTGCCGTAAGGTAATAGACATGCCTAGATCATAAACCACCATTATTAAAGCAAATGCGCTCAGCATGCTCACCAATAAAGCAAAATAGAGTCTCCTTGACGTCACTGAGCGTGTATGATGGAAGGGCCACATGATCATCCAGAAGCGATTGATATTCACGAAGACTATAATAACGACGGAAATATAGTTTACGAATAGATTATAAAGATATATCAGTATGCATCCTTTAGCAATTTGTAATATCATTATTATAGATAAGCTTGCTCGACTTGCAGCAGTGTTGATGTCACTTATAGCAAGTGCTTTATAAAGGAGATTTTCGGTTTCGTGTAAAGAGTCAGTTTTGTTCAAGACGTATACGGTAAAGGTATTTGTCATGACCGATAGAGCAACAGCTATAATCGACATGCATAAATTAAATGGATGATTCAGTCCCTCTTCATACATATGATCAAAATCATTAGAGGCCGTTATGTTTGTAAGCGGAGAAAGAGTAGAACCTGGTGAAGATAAAGTTGCCATCGTCATGAATCAGTTAATGATGCTAAGTTACAGCTTTAAGCGAAGTTCAGTCTAAATCCGGATGCGAAAGACGAAGTAGAGTATATTTTTATCCGAAACTTTGATGCGTATTCGTATTAATTTCCCAGTGGTAGAAGGATTTTAGCTTGACAAGATGAGTTTGTGTTTATCTAAATGTTATGAGCCCCTGTTACAAATAACATGCTGTGAATCTCTGATCGACGAGTACTTTCTTGATGTCTATTCAGTTTCCTGGCATGTGGGACAGCTAGCAACGAAGGTCTTCCCGTGTTTGGTTTGGGAGATTCTCTGTCTCTGGATACATCACCAGATTATGGTCAGTTCCTTCATGTCGTGGTCTAGAATGAAGAATGAATCTCTCATAATTGCAAATGTCATCTTAATTTGCTGTACCTATAGACAGCAAACTCATCTGCCTGGGATGAAAACTAAATTGATATTAAATCTGCCAAGTACGTCAGCTTTTATGCGCTTTAATTGACCTAGCTTAATGAAGAGTGAAAAGTCT
Organism: Strongylocentrotus purpuratus; assembly: GCF_000002235.5. Lineage (NCBI taxonomy): Eukaryota > Metazoa > Echinodermata > Echinoidea > Camarodonta > Strongylocentrotidae > Strongylocentrotus > Strongylocentrotus purpuratus. The sequence goes on from NW_022145594.1 coordinate 37,556,541, forward strand.
AATTTCAAGAGCAAACACACATGACACAAGTCATTGAGGTAAAAAGGAAAAGCGTTTGATCTTTTAGTTTGGTTTGGCAATATCCTGGACACATGTCATTTGAAAGTTTTTTAATAACGATTCACAGCAAACTCAACGGATTAGTTCATACATCAGCCATTTTTATTGTTGGCCATCCGCCTCTTGCCTATAATATTGGCGTAGCTAGGCAGCGTGTTTGGAAACATTGAACAACCAATTGTAGGTCAGGAACGAGAGAAAGAAAAAGAAAGACAGGAAATGTCAATAAGTAGAGATGAAAATGAAATGCGGTAAAATGGTGACTCCGAGAGAGTGGGTTTATTTTGATTTGATTTTATTTCTGCATTTTTTCCAAATAAAATATAACTGAATAACAAATAACATAATATACATGTAAGGTATAATACAACATAAACAAACAATAATTTCTTCATGTCAAAATGTTTTTTTACATAATATATGTACATAATTATAATAACGAAACTTATTATTTCCATAACATATTATCATAAATTTAAAGTATTATCCTAACTATTCTGGTGGAAAAGTGCAGGAGACCGCAATCATAAGCAAAGCTTGACAAGGATGGCGGCCTAAAAAAAAACAAAAAAACAAGAACAAAACAAAAAAAAATCTTAAGGTAAAACTTAAAATGAAAAAGTGTTCAAGCGATCTTTGTGTATGAGTTGGTGAGTGTGTTGTGCAAGTGTATATATATATATATATTGTGTGTGTGCGTGTGTGCATGTGTGGGTGTGTGTGTGTGTGTGCACGTGCACGCGAGCGTGCGTGTTTGTATGTGTTTGTAACAAATAGTGGAAGTGTACGTAGCTCTGTGTGGTATAGTCGAGTAGAAACAAATACAGCCTTTACAATAAAGGAAATTAAGAAATACGAAATAGAAAACAAAATTTGCAAAACTGAGTTGCAATGTGACCGAAATTTGACAATTGCCTACTGCATGTTGAAATCAGTTATGTAGATACTTCGATATAAGAGTTTTTTTGAGAGATGCTTTAAAAGAATAGAGAGATGAACAATGCCTTATTGAATTTGGTAAGGAGTTCCAAACATCTGGTCCATGATGTCTTACTGATTTTTGTGCTAAAAGTATTTTAGGATTTTCTAAGTGATAATTTGTTGAACAACGTGTGGGGTATGTGTGAATGTTTGAGTTTAAACTGTAAATATTGTGAAATAGGGATGGTAATTGATTATGAGAATATTTATACATAAAAATGCATGTCTGAAAAATGTGGATATCTTGTATTTTTAATGTTTTTAAACGCTGAAATAAAGGTTCCGTGTGTGATATATAATGTGAGTTAGTGATCATGCGAATCGCTCTCTTTTGAAGCAAAAATAAGGAATTAATTCTTGTTAAGCTACAATTACCCCATACAATATTACAATAAATCACATGTGATAAAATTAGAGAATTGTATAATATAATCATAGATCTTTCAGAAAGAATTTGTTTTAACTTATACAGTATTCCAATATTCCTTGATATTGATGTATGTATATTACGTATATGCTCATTAAAATTTAGATGAGAGTCAATAGAGACTCCTAAAAATTTAACAGATTGTTTTTCAATGAGAGGCAAGCCATCAATCTCAATATTACAATTTCTCATATCATGTACGTTGGTCTGTTTAAAATGAATGAAATTTGTTTTACTAAGGTTTAATGACAATTTATTAGATTTAAACCACCTAGAAATTTTCATTAATTCACAGTTTAACCGCGTTATGAGCGTATCAAAGTTTTTATGGGAATAAGAAATACTCGTATCATCAGCAAAGATGATAAAATTTAAAAGTGAAGAGGTTTCAATAATATCATTTATATAAATAATAAATAGCAATGGACCCAATATAGATCCTTGCGGTACTCCACATTTAATTGTTAATTTTGTTGATTCATGATTTTGGAAAGATACGTATTGTTGTCTGTCTTGTAAATAATTAGTGAACCATGAAAGAGCTTGACCTCTTACGCCATAGTATTGTAATTTATGTATTAATATTTTATGATCAATCGTATCGAAAGCTTTTGACAAGTCCATAAATACTCCAACAATATGTTCACTGTTCGCAAAAGCCTCAATTATTTTATCATACATATGCAGAATTGCGTAATCGGTAGAATGACCAATTCTGAATCCGAACTGGTTAGGAATCAATGAATTATTTTTTTGTAAGAAAGTGTTAAGTCTTTTATATATTATTTTTTCGAGAATTTTAGAGATACTTGGTAATAATGAAATTGGCCTATAATTACTTATTACTGAGGAGTCGTCCTTTTTATAAATAGGAATCACTTTAGCGATTTTAAGCAAATGTGGGAATACACCCGTTGAAATTGATAAATTAAATATATATGTCAGGGGGGTTACCATATTAAAGATTATTTGTTTCAATAAGTGAACACTTATACTATCATGGCCACTAGATTTTGTAGAATTAAGGTGTTGAACTACATTAATAATTTCATAATCATTGGTTGGAGTAAGAAATAAGGAATTTTCACGTGGGAAATTCAAGGACTTATTGTAGTCCATGTCACCTGAATCAATATTAGCTGCTAAATTAGGGCCTACATCTATATAATACTCATTAAAAGCTTTTGAAATTTTAATTGGATCTGTTATTTGTTGTTCATCAATTAAGAAACATTTATTACTTTCTGTCTTTTTCTTGCCTAAGAGTTCCTTTACAGTTTTCCATAATAAATTATTGTTACTTTTATTACTTTCTATGTTGTTAGAATAATATAACTTCTTAGACAATCGTATAAGAGATGTAAGATGATTCCTATACGTTTTATACTTCTTAAGCTTGTCGTTACATTGACTTGTAAGGGCTTCCTTATACAACTTATTACGGGCGACTATGGAACGCAAAATACCCTTAGTAGTCCATGGTTGTTTGGCCTTTTTACCTTTTTTTATTTTGACAAGGGGTATATTCTTATGATAATAATGTAATACAATTTCTAGAAATTTTTCATATGCTACATTTACGTCAGATACACATAATACCTCGACCCAATCTTCTTTGGCTAAATCAAAGTTTAATGATTCAATATTATGTTTTGTTTGTTTTCTATGCATTGCACAATTATTTTTAGTAATTTTTTTAACAAGGTGAACTTTAGAAATAATAAATATCGGTAAATGGTCAGAAATATCGTAATACAACAGACCATTTGTAAAATTGTTATGAGCTACATTCGAAAAAATATTGTCAATGAGAGTTTGAGAAATACATGAAATTCTTGTTGGTTTATCAATATGTGGGTTAAATGCGTAAGATTGCAGTGTACTACTAAATTTCACAATGTGGTTATCATCAGAATTTAAAAGATTAATGTTAAAATCGCCCATTATATAAACTTCTTTATTTTCTCGGGAAACAGTATCAAGACATCTATCAAAATTGTCCAAGAAAATGTCTACATTATGATTAGGGGGTCTATACATTATGCCAACTATTATGTTTTTGGTTTTATCATTTAATATTTCAATATATAAATCTTCAGCACCTTCAGTGTGTAAGTCAGACCTAACTTTAATTTTAAAATGATTATGTATGTATAGCGCTACTCCGCCCCCTCTACCATTGTCACGATCAGAACGAAACATGTGATAGTTTGGTATATTAAATAGAGGTGGGGAATTGTTATGGAGCCAAGTTTCAGATAAGCCTATTATGGAAAACTGGAAGTTATTTAATTGTAAAAAAAGTTCTTGTACGGACTCAAAATTCTTATTCATACTTCTACTATTAACGTGAAATAGGCTAAAGTCAGGATTGGCTTGAAGATTCATGGAGTTTGAATCATCGTACATTTGATCGTTATTATTGGATGAATTAAAACTAGAATTAAATTCTTCTACTGTATAATACTTGCTTTCAACATTTATCAAACCTTGGTCAAAATTTGCGTTAGGAAAAATCATTAAGAATTCTGGAATATCTCAAGTATACAAGAAAAACCACAGAGAGCACGCTGTGTGAGTTTTTGTCCATGTGTGGAAGTGTGAGTCTGTGCATGTAATTCTGTGAACGTGTGTACGTTCTTGTGTACATGGTTGTGCTAGTGCTGAAAATAAAAGTGTTGTAAGAAAACATAAGTAAAGGTAAAAATGGCAACATAATCATAATCACTTACAGGTCTCAAAAGCAAAGTGTTGTAGCCCATGGGACATTAATACAGCTTTTCAAATTAATTATGCAAGTATATCGAGTTATCTCTTTGGTATTCTCATAACTTTATCATGAATTGTGAACATAGAGAATCGAATTTAAAAGAAAAAGTATAGAGATTAAGCTCAATCTAATGCGCACTTTAAACATGCAATATCATTTATGTTTTTAAATAACCTCATGTAATGTAATATGTAAAACTTTCTTTTTAAAAAAAAAAAGAAGAAAAAAGATCCTAAACTTAACCAACAGAAAGGTCTAATTTGCACTCGTGATTAGACTAAACAAATTATGGGAGACATTGACAACAGTCAGAGTACGAGCAGCTGTATGTACGAGCCAGAACCTTGTTGGCATATAATTCAAGAACACACGAAACCGAATCCAATGCACTAAGCCCAGACGAGCGCCCCGCCTCAAAGCCATTCAACCCACCCGCCACGAATAACTGCATCCCGACAGCCAGAAAGCAAACCGCGCACACTACGTGCCGCCAGGCAGGAAAGGCATTAATGCTTGTCTCACCTAGCAACAAAGAAACGTACGCCATTCACCCGACCACCGAAACACAATCACCCGTAGCAGGCGAAAGAACAGACCCGTAGCGAGGCAGCCAACAAAGATTAAATCACGAAAAAGGACCATTCAATCAACGACACAGGTCATGTGAAATAGTCCGCACCGTCCAAGAACATTGTGTATGTTCTATCTATGCAAGCCACCCATGAATACCTTACATTTAGTTATAAATGTATCTATACAAATAAAGGCTCATGTGTAAAACTTGTTAGTAAGTACTAATAATTACAAAATGTATCCTTGAAACGCAGGCCTAACACATTGGGCAGGCTTGATTTGCCTTTATAAATTATCATTGATGTGATTGAAAAAAGAAAAATATCACAACATTATGAATGTACCCCTAATTATCTTACGCAAAAGCATATGATATTATCACCAGCATCTTGGGTGTTCGATGTGACAAATGGCTTATCACACCAGAATAACAATATGCATAATTTATTGAGCAATATGCTTTGCAAATCATATTTAAATTGTATACATGTTTATATTTCAACATTTATACATTTGTGGCTCGCGATTTATGATGAAAAAACGGGTACTATAAACCATGCTATAAACGCTCATAAGTTTAACTTGTGCATGTGAAGTATGCGTCTCCTTAATGAAATTTGAGTTATACTAGATGTATTAAGTAGACACATACATGCATATAAATGAGTATTCTTTAAATTGAATAACAAACGAAGAACACTTAAAGTTCTCATTGTGTATCATGAGAAAGCCTGAATTATCATAAACTATCATAATATATTCCTACATAAGCTTAAATGCCTGTATGCATAAATACATCCAGAATAGCATATCAAGCAAAACCAAACCCAAATTGTATCATGTGAATATGAATTATCATAATATATTTTGACATACTAGCCCTTGTATGCATAAATACATCTAGAACATCGTACCAAGCAAAACTAACCTTAAAGTGTATTTTACATGCGTAAGTAATGGATGTATGATAAGAATGCTTGAAGAAAGACAAACCAAATAAGAACAAAAAACACAAAACACTTTCGTGTTAAACCAGATTAATGTATCAATAACTAATACAAACCTAGTCATTGAAATTCACATGTATATAGTTTATCAAGAAGTGTTTGTTTCAATACAAACGAGATGCATCATACCTCTTTCGGGTATGAAGAATATAATGAGCTTATAAAAGCATCTTCAAGTATAATGTAAAATCACGATTCGACAAAGGTGAAAAGGTATATACTTATTCAAATTTGAACGGAGTACCCCCCGCTTGGCGCCATTTTCCAGCGTAAAATCGGAGTCTAGTGCCTGCTTGGTACAGATCTCGGACTTGTTTGCTCCATTTTTGCTTCTCTCGCAGGTCGACGGGCGTGTGGTCATCTATAATGAAGAAATTCTTATCTTTCAGAGCCTCTCTATGTTTCCGCATTATGTTCACTTTATCTCGATAGGATAGCAGCTTCATCAGGACATGACGTGGCCTATCCTCGACCTTTTTTCCATCTCTATGGGCGCGCTCAACTCTGCTTTCTATGTCGAAATGGGTGCGAATGATGCTTTCAGCTATCTGAATACAATCATCATGATGACCTTCCGGAGGCTCAGGGATCCCTACAAGGCGAATGTTATTTCGCCTGGAGAAACGCTCATTTTTATTTGCATCACTTTCATACTTTTCAATCTGAACTTTGAAGGTTGATATTTCCTTTTTCATTTCACCGATTTGCTTTTCCATTTTCTCTTGATTCTTTTCCAGGTTATCGACACGTTCACGCTCAAACTCCAACGAGGCTCCCACATTGGCTTCAAGATCCTTCAACTTGGCAATGAAATTATCCACCGCGCTTCTAATCATTTTTTCAAATTTTACAGAAGCTTCTTTGAAGAAGTTGTCGAGATTAGGTAAACCTGGTGACGGGTTATCGACGACCTGGTCCGACCCAGCTGCGGTATTCCTGGAGAGCTCCGCGTCTTCATTGTTGGTAGTAGCCGGCACAATGGGGTCACATTCCTGTAGCATAGGCATCGTCGTTGTAACCGGGCTCCGTAAATTTGAATTTGGCGGGCTTCCCTGGCGGGAGTTTGGCGGGCTCCTATTGGTAGCAGTACGTGGCTCCGTGGTAGGTTTGGGTTTCGCGTTTGTAGGGTGTTTGCGAGTCCTCAAATTCATACTTCTGGGATCACTTTCGGGTCCGGACATCGCTGTGCAGGATCTCTGAATGCTTAATATCCAGACACCAAAATCAGAATTCCAGTTGCATAAATCCAAAGTCCCAAATTTTAATGAAAATTTCGTGGCTTTCGAGACGAGCAAGAAATTTGACCTTATCCAAAGAGCGCCATCTTATCCTTCTTATATTTATAGGAAGGAGTTGTGTTATTTGCTTTCGCCATTATCTTTAACCTTTTTTTCTTCAGCGCCAGCACACCGCCATGACTACACATAGTCAAAGACAATAATAACGATAATGATTATAATGATAATAATAATAATACAATTGATGATAACACTTTTTACTAATGATTTTAATGAACATTTATATTGCGCCATATTTTAAGTTACAATTTACACTCCTGGCGCAACTACGAGAAAAAGGTATATTTATAGGCATACATCTAATTCGTATACAGTAATTTAAGAAACGAAGCAATAGACACACAATTTTGCTATCAAAGAATTTTAAGAAAAGAAATTCCTTGTCATCACAAAAAAGCATTCAGTGACGACAGTGTTCATTGATCGATTGATATTATTGCCTCCCTTAGAACCACAAAACAAAAGATAAGAATCAAGAATATTGTTTTATTTGACGAGTCTTTTATTGTGATTCGACATTAATTGCTGAGAACGTTTCAAAATAATTTGAAATGGGAATGCAATAGCTCGGCTCCTTGGATCATAACGTTGATGCTATCGCTTTAATACAGGAACTGCTTTGTAGAGCCAGTTGCCAAGAGCTAGTAAATATGTTCCTGAACGCGCGCGTGCGTCTATTTTGAGGTTTAACAAATGTACATGAGCTAAATTTACTTCAATAATGGCTAAAAGTGATTTTCAATTGCTAATAATAGTATCAGCAACACAATACAAGTGGACAATAGTGGATGTGACCATAAGTTTACCAATGACGTCATGTTCTTGCATATCAAATATCATTCAGAAATGATAATGTATGACGGAGATAGAGTCAATATTATAGGAATTACCAAAATGGTGCCTAGATGACGTCACGCATCAGTTATAAACAAAATATAAACGTTAGGATAAAAAAATCATGCATGTGTCACCTGTCATGAAAATTTCATTTTCATTAACCATGCCATTTATGAAATATGAAGCGACATAAATCTATACAGATAGAAAGGAAGGAAAAGGAGAATATATCAATAGGTGCTCTGCCAAGCTACGCGGCAGATCAATCATGAACATTTGCATTGCACCATTTTGTCTGTCAAAATGTACAACCTGGGAAAAATTGTTAGAAATGGTATATTTCTTTTTTTTATAAAGATATTTAATTCTTTATTCAATGAACCAAATTTAACATAATCGAGACAAAAAAGAAGCAATTTTTGTTACATATAAAATCATCGGTTTTGATAACAAAATAATTCCAAACAATATATTAAAAAAGCAACAATAACAAATTTATTACAATTCATGACATTGAATAAGATTAAAAATAAAAATGTTCCCTCTGATCCCCCCGTGCACAATGCACAAGAAACCTAGTCTCCCTCCCTACCCCCTTCGTACCCCACCCTCCTCCCCTCCTAATCCCTCCTCTCTCCTGGAACTACCTGATTTGCGACGGGGAAAACACAAATATTGCCTTTAAGCTTTTGGCATTTGAATTTGAATTCATAAACAACAACACGTCACAATAATGACAATATATGAACAATCATACAATGGAAAGAATGATACTGATACATTTATACATAATACAAAAGTAATGTCGATTGAACAGTAATGGTTTTAAAACGAAACATGTATTTAGACATAGATCTGCATACTATTAAACGTACAAAGATATACACCTACATAATGTGTATTACTTAAATTTAGGTGAAGTTGTTTATGGGAAATAGAAGTTAGCACAAGTGCTAGTCGAGCGTAGTTCATTCTTTGGCAAGATTTTTGTTCATTTGTTAATATATATGAATGTTAAACTTGTTTTCTTTTTGTATTTACGTATATTACAAAATAACAATACAGTCTCACGTTACTTTTTTACATTATTTAAAAAACAAAATCCAAGAGCATTACCGTGATATTACAAGTCTATGACCAAATACAATTATCACTATGTTCATGAAATAAAAGGGATGTATCAATAAAAAATAAAATCATACAGATGTGTACATGCCGTATCCGTAAAAGTAATACATCAAAACAAAAATAATACCAAGCTTCATTCACAAAACTTATTCCGAAACTGCTACATGACAACCACTATACATGCCAATTTTCCCACTTTTCTAAGTGAATCACTAAGGAATAACGTAAAAGCGCTAACTCGTTTTCTGCTACTTTATCTTGTCCAATCTGGTTTATAATATTATATTCGGTTGGCGGTATTTTCATCTCTTATTTAGCTAAAGTAAATATTTTGCTAAGATTTATACATGATTCACTAACTGTCCTTTTCCTCTATTGGGTAAATCTATTCCGAATTGTATCTTTTCCCATTTTAATTTTCGCCAAAAAACCCAACAAAATGAAATAAAGTACTGCACCTTTCCCATACATTCCCAGTAAATTTAAATGTATGAAAAATGCTTATAAGTTTCTTCTTAAATTCACTTAAATTTACTTAAGTGAGAATTTGTAAACTCAATTCCATGCAATAATTCAAATTGGAATTTCCCCGAAATACCGCTCAAAGTTATCCATCTGTATGTCTGTTTGTAGGAATAAAGCGAGCTATACAGTGCGTCCCAGAAAAAAACGAAACCGAGAATTATCGATGTTTTATCATAACTTAATCACAATTATGATCAATAAATGACACGTATTTGTAAAGCTCAGATCCTCTTCTTTCATTTGATGCAACTCACATGATGCATATTTCACACATGAACGATTAAAATTAATTTGAAGGAAAGGTACAACAAAGTCATTTGGCGGACGGTATCTGAATTTCGAAGAGAAAATCACGTTTCTAGAAGATTCATTTTCTGTCCGTTTATATGAGACCTCAACCAGGACAAATGAGCTAGGAATAACAAAAATCTGTGTGTTTAAAGAAATGCTTGCATTTCCATAATTTCACGAAACGTATTCGTTTGTACTGGCTGCCTGGCGTAGCAACAAACATAATTGAACAAAAGACTTAACACCGTTTCGTTGAAAACCAGCCATGCATGAAGTCTTTCGTCTATGGTTGATCTATAATGTGCCGATTAGCAATTGAATCTGACGACCAGGGTTTTAAAAACTGCAACGTAAAGTGCTTTGAAATGTAGTATTAAACGTTATACAAGTATGATGAATATAATTGTTATTATTATGATGACTATTTATAATTATCATTATTAATTTATTATTATTGTACAGCAGACTTTCAGTGTCTTTCACGGTGACGTACACTCTTCGTCCCCATCAAGTCCTTGTCAGTTTGTGTCATATGCTACTTCAAAGGGTGATGAACATGGCAATTAAATCTACATAAGGGTTCATTATTTTATCAGAAGGCTTTTCGATCGTGGTATATGTAGGCGCAATTTAGACCGAATAAGCTTTAGTCACTGCCTCTACAACAAGCAGTTTTGATCTTCAATATAGCTTTCAGAGAAGCAATTCGGAAAGGCTTGTTGGCAATACACAAGATCATAGGGTTCCAGATTGTATTACAAGATATGAGAGAAATACTAATATATTGAAGCCAATTTGTAGTATGTATTGGGGTTAATAAGCTGACACAAGGTACTAGCCATGCGATGATGTATGAGATGGTAATTGCGCTGATGGTTCTGAGACCCTTCAGTGCACTTGCAGCAACTGCTTGATGATTTTCTTGAGGGTTGTTCTGATCGGGTTGTCCATTGTGTTGAAGGAAATTACGTCGTATTTGGGCGATCCTTCTAGCCTGTTGTCTGGACTTGGATAAAATACCACTGCTGGTGAAGACAATGACAATGAGGCCAAGCGAAATTGGCGCACCAAGTAGCAGATTCGAAGCTAAATCTGATATTTTGTTTTTTCCCGCAGAATCATTCGGACATAAAATTTGCCGTAAGGTAATAGACATGCCTAGATCATAAACCACCATTATTAAAGCAAATGCGCTCAGCATGCTCACCAATAAAGCAAAATAGAGTCTCCTTGACGTCACTGAGCGTGTATGATGGAAGGGCCACATGATCATCCAGAAGCGATTGATATTCACGAAGACTATAATAACGACGGAAATATAGTTTACGAATAGATTATAAAGATATATCAGTATGCATCCTTTAGCAATTTGTAATATCATTATTATAGATAAGCTTGCTCGACTTGCAGCAGTGTTGATGTCACTTATAGCAAGTGCTTTATAAAGGAGATTTTCGGTTTCGTGTAAAGAGTCAGTTCTGTTCAAGACGTACACGGTAAAGGTATTTGTCATGACCGATAGAGCAACAGCTATAATCGACATGTATAAATTAAATTGATGATCCAGTCCCTCTTCATACATATGATCAAAATCATTAGAGGCCGTTATGTTTGTAAGCGGAGAAAGAGTAGAACCTGGTGAAGATAAAGTTGCCATCGTCATGAATCAGTTAATGATGCTAAGTTACAGCTTTAAGCGAAGTTCAGTCTAAATCCGGATGCGAAAGACGAAGTAGAGTATATTTTTATCCGAAACTTTGATGCGTATTCGTATTAATTTCCCAGTGGTAGAAGGATTTTAGCTTGACAAGATGAGTTTGTGTTCATCTAAATGTTATGAGCCCCTGTTACAAATAACATGCTGTGAATCTCTGATCGACGAGTACTTTCTTGATGTCTATTCAGTTTCCTGGCATGTGGGACAGCTAGCAACGAAGGTCTTCCCGTGTTTGGTTTGGGAGATTCTCTGTCTCTGGATACCTCACCAGATTATGGTCAGTTCCTTTATGTCGTGGTCTAGAATGAAGAATGAATCTCTCATAATTGCAAATGTCATCTTAATTTGCTGTACCTATAGACAGCAAACTCATCTGCCTGGGATGAAAAGTAAATTGATATTAAATCTGCCAAGTACGTCAGCTTTTATGCGCTTTAATTGACCTAGCTTAATGAAGAGTGAAAAGTTTAATTTCAAGAGCAAACACAGATGACACAAGTCAAAGGGATTACAAGAAGAAGCATTTGATCTTTGAGTTTGGCTTGGCAATATCCTGGACACATGTCATTTGAAAGTTTTTTAATAACGATTCACAGCAAACTCAACGGATTAGTTCATACATCAGCCATTTTTATTGTTGGCCATCCGCCTCTTGCCTATAATATTGGCGTAGCTAGGCAGCGTGTTTGGAAACATTGAACAACCAATTGTAGGTCAGGAGCGAGAGAAAGAAAAAGAAAGACAGGAAATGTCAATAAGTAGAGATGAAAATGAAATGCGGTAAAATGGTGACTCCGAGAGAGTGGGTTTATAGGAAGGAGTTGCGTTATTTGCTTTCGCCATTATCTTTAACCTTTTTTTCTTCAGCGCCAGCACACCGCCATGACTACACATAGTCAATGACAATAATAATGATAATGATTATAATGATAATAAAAATAATACAATTGATGATAACACTTTTTACTAATGATTTTAATGAACATTTATATTGCGCCATATTGTAAGTTACAATTTACACTCCTGGCGCAACTACGAGAAAAAGGTATATTTATAGGCATACATCTAATTCGTATACAGTAATTTAAGAAACGAAGCAATAGACACACAATTTTGCTATCAAAGAATTTTAAGAAAAAAAATTCCTAGCATCACAAAAAAGCATTCAGTGACGACAGTGTTCATTGATCGATTGATATTATTGCCTCCCTTAGAACCACAAAACAAAAGATAAGAATCAAGAATATTGTTTTATTTGACGAGTCTTTTATTGTGATTCGACATTAATTGCTGAGAACGTTTCAAAATAATTTGAAATGGGAATGCAATAGTGCAGGCTCCTTGGATCATAACGTTGATGCTATCGCTTACAGGAACTGCTTTGTAGAGCCAGTTGCCAAGAGCTAGTAAATATGTTCCTGAACTTTGAATCGCATGGTTTACAGCTTGGTTCTCACTTCAGCAGTAATGTTCATTGGCAAGTCGTTAATATACATGTGCCACTCTCCATCCTTTTTTATGGCTACCCGATAGGATTAGGCAGAGTACCGGGGCGTGTAAAATGGTGCCAACTGGTACGGAGTACGTGTGGATTAGCAATTGCATCTGATAACCAGGGTAATAATAACTATTATGTAAAGCGCTCAGAAACGTATACATCGCTATACAAATGTCAATATTATTATTACTATTATCATTATTGTAGTCGTTGTTGTTGTTGTTGTTGTTGTACAAGCAGACTTACGGTTTCCTTCACGAACGCTCTTTGCTCTCATCAAGTCCTTATCGGTTTGTGTCATATGCTACTTTAAAGGTGATTGGCATGGCAATTAAAATTACTTTAGGGTTCATCTATTCGGAGTATTTTTGACCGTGTGATATTTGTAAGAGAAATTTAGGCCGATTAATGTCTAATCATTGACTCCACAACAAGCAGCTTTGATTTTCAATATAACTTTAAGAGAAGCAATCCGGAAAGGCTTGTTGGCAATACACAAGATTATAGGGTTCCAGATCGTATTAATGATATGAGAGAAGAACTAATATATTGAACCCAATTTGTAGCCTGTCTTCTGTTCAATAAGCTGACAAAAGGTACTATCCATGCGATGAAGTATGAGATGGTAATGGCACTGATGGTTTTGAGACCCGTTAACGCACTTGCAGCAACGGCTTGATGATTTCCTTGAGGGTTGTTCTGATTGGGTTGTCCATTGTGTTGAAAGACATTACGTCGTATTTGGGCGATCTTTCTGGCCTGATGTCTGGACTTGTATAAAATATCACCGCTGGTGAAGACAATGACAATGAGGCCAAGCGACATTGGCGCACTTAGTAGCAGGTTCGAAGCTAAATCTGAAATGTTGTCTGTTTCTGGAGATCTATGTGGACATAAACGTTGCCGTAAGCTAGAAGCCATGCCTAGATTATAAACCACCATCATCCATACAAATGTGATCAGCATGCCCAGCAATAAAGCAAAATAGAGTCTCCTTGACGTCACTGAGCGTGTATGATGGAAGGGCCACATGATCATCCAGAAGCGATTGATATTCACGAAGACTACAATAACGACAGAAATATAGATTACAAATAGAGTATACAGATATATAAGTATACATCCTTCTGCGATTCGTAATATAATTATTACATATAAGCTTGCCTGACTTGCTGCAGCGTTGATGTCACTTAGAGCAAGTGCTTTTTATAGGAGACTTTCAGTTTCGTGTAAAGTGTCAGTTCTGTTCAAGACGTACACGGTAAAGGTATTTGTCATGACCGATAGAGCAAAAGCTAGAATCGATATGCATGTATAAAATGTCCATACAGCCATATTTATATCTTCATGATCATGAGATGCCGTTATGTTTGTAGGTGTAGAAAGGGTAGAATCAAGTGAAGATATATTAATCATCGTTAGGAATCAGTGAATAATGCAAAGGAGAAGTTGGAGCGTACTTAAGTTCAGTCTAAATCACGATAGAAAAGACAAAGTAGAGGATATCTACATCTGAAACGTTGATGCATTTTCGTAGCAATTAGCCGGTGATTTTTAAATCATCAGAACGTTATGAACCCCTATTAAATAAACCATGCTATTAAATAATTGCTCGACGAGTACTCCCTTGCTGACCATTCTATTTCCTTGCACGTAGGGCAGCTATCAACGAAGGTCTTCCCGTGTTTGGTTTGGAAGGTTCTCTGCCTCTGGCCACTTCACCAGATTATGTTCAGCTCTTTCGTGACGTGGTCTAGAATGAAGAGCGAAACTCTCATATTGGCAAAATGTCATCTTCAATTAGCTGTACCTTTAGACAGCAAACTCAACTGCCAGAGATATAAACTAAATCGATACTACTCATGCCAAATACGTTAGCTTCCCTGAGCTTTGATTGACCGACAATAACGAAGGTGGAAAAAGTCTAATTTCAAGAGCAAATATAAATGACACAAGTCATAGAGGTAAAAAGGGGAAGCGTTTGATGTTTTGCTCGGCGATATCCTGGACACATGTCAATAGAAAACAAACAACACGGATTAGTTGATGGAACAGCCACTTAAATATTAGCTATCCGCCTCTTTCGTTTAACATTGGCGTAGCCAAGTAGTGTCGATGCAACTATGGAACAAGCAATTGTGGGTCCGGAAAGAGAGAAAGAACCAGAGAGAGAGAGAGAGAGAGAGAGAGAGAGTGAGAGTGAGTATGTCTCTCTAAAGTATATATGAACAGGAAACGCGGTAAAACGGTGTCTCCGAATGAGGGGTGTGTAGGAAGGAAATGTGTTATTTGCTTTTGTCATTCACTCCGCCATGACTAACCCCTAGTCAATAAAATTAATAATGATTTTAATAATAATGATAATTATGAAATAATAATAATAATGATGATAATTGTAATATTAACTAGACAATAAATTCGTCACGGAGACGATTTAGGTGACCTGCCGCTTTGATCGAGACATAGCACATGTAGAAACACAATGGGAGATGTTGTTAACAAAAGTTCAACCCTCAATTTATATAACACGCTTATTTTCAAGCATATTTAGTAATCAATGAAGTAGAAACAGAAACAGACTATTGTTCAATACAACCCTGTTATCAGTACAGTAATGGCAGTAGTAGGCGAGCAAAAATACAAATAACACGTCGTCCATAAAGTTAAAGTTCTGATTATTGATTATACGAATATGTCGGATCATAAATAGCAACAAGCAATGCGAAGTGTACGGACGAGATTCTGACCACGATTCCGTTTTATGATAAAAAATGGCATCATTGCACAATTCTAGAGTAACGACTCAACTACGACATAATTACATATGTGACACATCAATAGGGACAGACGAGATACATGTATATTCAAAACAGCGACGGCATTTATTACCTAATCGAAATAAAAGTTAATTGTTTTTCTTTAAGTGGTACAATGTTGACGTCAAAGCGTTTTAAGAGAAAACATGATACATGAAATCTCATTTCTGAATCATAGCCTATCAGAACAAGAAAAAAAAATTGGGGATAACCAGCCATTCTGAAGAGTTATAGCGAGCTCAAAATAGGTACTTTTTTTTAAAACCACTTTTGGCAATTTTTGCATTCGCGCGCGTGCGTCTTTTTTGAGGTTTAACAAATGTATATGAGCTAAATTTACTTCAATAATGGCTAAAAGTGATTTTCAATTGCTAATAATAGTATCAGCAACACAATACAAGTGAACAATAGTGGATGTGACCATAAGTTTACCAATGACGTCATGTTCTTGCATATCAAATATCATTTAGAAATGATAATGTATGACGGAGATAGAGTCAATATTATAGGAATGGTGCCTAGATGACGTCACGCATCAGTTATAAACAAAATATTATCGTTAGGATAAAAAAATCATGCATGTGTCACCTGTCATGAAAATTTCATTTTCATTAACCATCCCATTTATGATATATGAAGCGACATAAATCTATACGGAAAGAAAGGAAGGAAAAAGGAGAATATATCAATAGGTGCTCTGCCAAGCTACGCGGCAGATCAATCATGAACATTTGTATTGCACCATTTTGTCTGTCAAAATGTACAACCTGGAAAAAATTGTTAGAAATGGTATATATATTTTTTTATATAAAGGTATTTAATTCTTTATTCAATGAACCAAATTCAACATAGTCGAGACAAAAAGAAAGCAATTTTTGTTAAGTATAAAATCATCGGTTTTGATAACAAAATAATTCCAAACAATATATTAAAAAAGCAACAATAACAAATTTATTACAGGTCATGACATTGAATAAGATAAAAAGATTTTTTTTCCCTTTGATCCCCCCGTGCACCATGCCCAAGAAACCTAGTCTCCCTCCCTACCCCCCCTTCGTACCTCACCCTCCTCCCCTCCTAATCCCTTCTCTCTCCTGGAACTACCTGATTTGCGACGGGGAAAACACAAATATTACCTTTAGGCTTTTGGCATTTGAATTTGAATTCATTAACAACAACACGTCACAATAATGACAATATATGAACAATCATACAATGCAAAGAATAATACTGATACATTTATACATAATAGAAGAGTAATGTTGATTGAACAGTAATGGTTTTAAAACGAAACATGTATTTAGACATAGATCTGCATACTATTAAACGTACAAAGATATACACCTACATAATGTGTATTACTCAAATTTAGGTGAAGTTGTTTATGGGAAATAGAAGTTAGCACAAGTGCTAGTCGAGCGTAGTTTAAATCTTTGGCAAGATTTTTGTTCATTTGTTAATATATATGAATGTTAAACTTGTTTGTTTTGTATTGACATAATATAACAAAATAACAATACAGTCTTACGTTTAATTTTTTACATTATTTTATTAAAAACTGCTTGAGCATTACAATAAATAATAACAAGTCTATGACCAAATACAATTATCACTATGTTCATGAAATAAAAGGGATGTATCAATAAAAAATAAAATCATACAGATTTGTACATGCCGTATCCGTAAAAGTAATACATCAAAACAAAAATAATACCAAGCTTCATTAACAAAACTTATTCCGAAACTGCTACATGACAACCACCATACATGCCAATTTTCCCACTTTTCTAAGTGAATCACTAAAAATAACGTAAAAGCGCTAACTCGTTTTCTGCTACTTTATCTTGTCCAATCTGGTTTATAATATTATATTCGGTTGGCGGTATTTTCATCTCCTATTTAGCTAAAGTAATTTTTTTGCTAAGATTAATACATGATTCACTAACTGTCCCTTTCCTCTATTGGTTAAATCTATTCCGAATTGTATCTTTTCCCAGTTTAATTTTCGCCAAAAAACCCAACAAAATGAAATAAAGTACTGCACCTTTCCCATACATTCCCAGTAAATTTAAACGTATGAAAAATGCTTATAAGTTTCTTCTTGAATTCACTTAAATTTACTTAAGTGAGAACTTGTATACTCAATTCCATGCAATAATTCAAATTGGAATTTCCCCGAAATACCGCTCAAAGTTATCCATCTGTATGTCTGTTTGTAGGAATAAAGCGAGCTATACAGTGCGTCCCAGAAAAAAACGAAACCGAGAATTATCGATGTTTTATCATAACTTAATCACAATTATGATCAATAAATGACACGTATTTGTAAAGCTCAGATCCTCTTCTTTCATTTGATGCAACTCACATGATGCATATTTCACACATGAACGATAAAATTAATTTGAAGGAAAGGTATAACAAAGTCATTTGGCGGACGGTATCTGAATTTCGAAGAGAAAATCACGTTTCTAGAAGATTCATTTTCTGTCCGAATATATGAGACCTCAATAAGGAAAAATGAGCTAGGAATAACAAAGTTCTGTTTGTTTAAAGAAATGCTTGCATTTCCATAATTTCATTAAACGAATTCGTTTGTACTGGCTGCCTGGCGTAGCAACAAACATAATTGAACAAAAGACTTAACACCGTTTCGTTGAAAACCAGCCATGCATGAAGTCTTTCGTCTATGGTTGATCTATAATGTGCCGATTAGCAATTGAATCTGACGACCAGGGTTATAATAACTGCAACGTAAAGTGCTTTGAAATGTGGTATTAAACGTTATACAAGTATGATGAATATAATTGTTATTATTATGACGACTATTTTTTATTATCGTTATTATTATTGTACAGCAGACTTTCAGTGTCTTTCACGGTGACGTACGCTCTTCGTCCCCATCAAGTCCTTGTCGGTTTGTATCATATGCTACTTCAAAGGGTGATGAACATGACAATTAAAACTGCACAAGGGTTCATTATTTTATCACAAGGCTTTTTGATCGTGGTATATGTAGGCGCAATTTAGACCGAATAAGCTTTAGTCACTGCCTCTACGACAAGCAGTTTTGATCTTCAATATAGCTTTCAGAGAAGCAATTCGGAAAGGCTTGTTGGCAATACACAAGATCATAGGGTTCCAGATTGTATTACAAGATATGAGAGAAATACTAATATATTGAAGCCAATTTGAAGTATGTAATTTGGTTAATAAGCTGACATAGGGGAATAGCCATATGATTATGTATGAGATGGTAATAGCACTGATGGTTCTGAGACCCTTGAGTGCACTTGCAGCAACGGCTTGATGATTTCCTTGAGGGTTTTTCCGATCGGGTTGTCCATTGTGATGAAGGACATTACGTCGTATTTGGGCGATCTTTCTGGCCTGTTGTCTGGACTTGAATAAAATACCACTGCTAGTGAAGACAATGACAATGAGGCCAAGCGAAATTGGTGCACTAAGTAGCAGATTCGAAGCTAAATCTGATATTTTGTTTTTTCCTCGAGAATCATGCGGACATAAAGTTTGCCGTAAGGTATTAGACATGCCTAGATCATAAACCACCATTATTAAAACAAATGTGCTCAGCATGCCCAGCAATAAAGCAAAAAAGAGTCTCCTTGACGTCACTGAGCGCATATGATGGAAGGGCCACATGATCATCCAGAAGCGATTAATATTCACGAAGACTATAATAACGACAGAAATATAGATCACAAACACCGTATAAAGATAAATTAAGATGCATCCTTTTGTAATTCGTAGTATAATTATTATAGATAAGCTTGCCCGACTTGCAGCAGTGTTGATATCACTCACAGCAAGTGCTTTGTAAAGGAGTCTTTCAGTTTCGTGTAAAGTGTCAGTTCTGTTTAAGATGTACACGTTAAAGGTATTTGTCATTACCGATAGAACAACAACTAGAATTGACATGCATAGATAAAATGGATGATCTAGTTTCGCTTCATACATATGATCAGGATCATCAGAGGCCGTTATGTTTGGAGGCGGAGAAAGAGTATTACCTGGTGAAGATGAAGTGGCCATCGTCATGAATCAGTTAATGATGCTAAGTTACAGCTTAGCGAAGTTGAGTCTAAATCCGGATGCGAAAGACGAAGTAGAGTATTTTTTTATCTGAAACTTTGATGCGTACTCGTAGCAATTTCCCAGTAGGTGAAGGATTTTAACTTGACAAGGTGATTTTGTGTTTATCTAAACGCTATGAGCCCTTGATAAAAATAACATGCTGCGAATCTCTGATCGGCGAGTACTTTCTTGATGTCCATTCTGTGTCCTGGCATGTAGAACAGCTAGCAACGAAGGTCTTTCCGTGTTTGGTTTGGGAGGTTCTCTGTCTCTGGCCACTTCACCAGATTATGTTCAGCTCTTTCGTGACGTGGTGTAGAATGAAGAGCGAAACTCACATATTGGCAAAATGTCTACTTCAATTATCTCTACCTACTGAAAGCAAACTTATCGGCCTGGGATGAAAACTGGATTGATATTAAATTTGACCAAACATGTCAACTTCCCTGAGATTTGATTGACGCACATTTTTAAAGAGTGAAAATTCAAATTTCAAGAGCAAACACAGATGACACAAGTCAAAGGGATTGAAAGAAGAAACGTTTGATCGTTTAATATGGCTTGGCAATATATACCGGCCACATGTCAGTAGAAAGCTTTTGATAACGATTTAGAGCAAACAAAACGGATTAGTTCTTGCAACATTACTTATTTGCAACTTTTAATATTGGCTATCCGCCTCTTGCCTATAACATTGGCGTATCCCGGGAGGGTGAACGGAAACATTGATCAATCAATTGTGGGTCAGGACAAAGAGAAAGAAGGAGAGATAGAGGTATAGCATGTCCCATTTAGTATAGGTGATAATGACAATAAATAATGATTATCAAGATAGTGATAATGATTATTATAATAAGAATAATAATAATGATGATGATCAATTTAATTTATAACAATACTGAACATTTGTATTGGGCCATATTGTCTCTCAACATCTAAACCCCTGGCACAACTATAAGAAAATGGCACATTTGTAGGCAAACATCTGTACATTGATTTAAGAAAAGAAAGCAAATAGACATGCACCCACAACAAAAAGTGAGTCATTTGACACATTTGAGTCAGGTGTAAATTGACTCATTAGTAACAACCAATGAGTCTCTATTGACTCATTTATATTTCACCAGTGTGTCAATCATGAGCTGACGCATTTGCAAAATGCTTCGACTGACTCACATGGTCGTAAAAAATGAGTCAAGATCGACATAAGAGCATTTTAGAAGAAAAAAGTGAGTCAACTTGAAAGTGAGGCTGTATGCATGCGCGCGCATGTTTTCGTGACGTCATCCAAAATGCGCATTCTCGAGCCATATTTGAATTCCCGATCGACGACGCGACGTCGCCATCTTATATCTTGGATTCAGAAGAGTTTTGACTGCAGCTAGTGAAAAATTGGTACGCATAATTATTCATATGGTTTTAAACGATGATTTTTATGACTGGATTCGTAGGCTGTATCTTCTGATTATTATACAAATGATGCATGCGTTCATTTTACGATATCCGCACTCGAGTTGATGAGGCTGTGTGTAACTTAACTATATAGATTCTACTGTCTCGCACGAAGCCGTGTCGAATGAAAACATGCATGATCTTGCATCATTGTTTTATACAACGAAACTCCTAGATCCTTGTTATTTGATGTAAAACGAATTAATTCAAGATTGTTTCGTGACAGTATGGGTGACAAATAAATCTCAAGTTAAGGCTTAATTTAGTGCGTACAAAGTAGATTTTTTCAGATTCGGGTAGCGGGACCACCGATTACATCGCTAAAATGTGATATTTTAGGATATATTTTCCATTGCAAATGTGGACAGTGACTCTGGCATGGTATGGTATGTGTGTGATAGGCCTAGGGAGTAGGGGGGGTCTATGTCATGATGCACCCACAACAAAAAGTGAGTCACCCTTACTCAAATTGATGAGTCACTGGTTTGTCCGTACAGCGAAACACTTGAAGGATCATGTGAGTCACTATGACTCGATACAAATGAGTCTCTTAGATAAATAAGACTCATTTGTATCGAGTCATAGTGACTCACATGATCCTTCAAGTGTTTCGCTGTACGGACAAACCAGTGACTCATCAATCTGAGTAAGGGTGACTCACTTTTTGTTGTGGGTGTGTTTTTATCTGACTTCACGACACAATTTTGCAATGAAAGAATTAAAACGTCATATTGACCATAAAAGCAAGATTTATCCGCTTAATATAAGGGTAAGAAGTTAACTCTACTACCACCAGGGGAGCTGAGCGTGTGCGCTATCACATGTGGTTTAACACTTGAATCTGATAACCAGGGTAACAATAACTGCGATGTAAAGTGCTTTGAAACGTAGTGTTAAACGTTTTACAAGTGTGATTGTTATTATTATTATGATGAAGATGATTATTATGATCATTACTAGTATTGTACAGCAGACTTTTAGTATCCTGCACGTACCGACGGTGACGTACGCTATTCGTCCCCATCAAGTCCTTCTCGGTCTGTGTCATATGCTACTTCAAAGGGTGATGAACATGGCAATTAAAATGCATAAGGGTTTACTATTTTTTTCTCGATCGTGTTATATATATAGGCTCAATTTAGACCGATTAAGCTTTAATAATTGCTTCCACAACAAGCAGCTTTAATCTTCAATATCACTTTTAGAGAAGCTATCCGGAAAGGCTTGTTGGCAATACACAGGATTATAGGGTTCCATATTGTATTACATAACATGAGAGTTACACCAATATTTTGAAGCCAAGCTATAGTAGTTATACTGGTCCATAAGCTGACAAGAGGTACTAGCCATACGATGATATATGAGATGGTAATGGCGCTAACGGTTCTGAGACCCTTTAGTGCACTTGCAGCAACGGCTTGATGATTTACTTGAGGGTTGTTTTGATCGGGTTGTCCATTGTGTTGAAGGACATTACGTCGTATTTGGGCTATCTTTCTGGCCTGTTGTCTGGACTTGTATACAATACCACCGCTGGTGAAGACAATGATAATTAGACCTAGCGATATTGGTGCACTAAGTAGCAGATTCGAAGCTAAATCTGATATTTTGTTTCTTCGTTAAGAATCACCCGGACATGCAGCCTGCCGTAAGCTAGTAGCCATGCCTACACCCACAACAAAAAGTGAGTCACCCTTACTCAAATTGATGAGTCACTGGTTTGTCCTTACAGCGAAACACTTGAAGGATCATGTGAGTCACTATGACTCGATACAAATGAGTCTTATTTATCTAAGACTCACTTCAAGTGAGTCTTCATGACTTGCTAGAATTTTCCTGATGAGTCACATGACTCAATTTATGTCACTTGAATGAGTCATTAATTGTGTCCGTATAGTGAAACATTTCAAACATGAAGTGAGTCAAGAGACTCAGAATGGATATGAAATGAGTCGATTACATATGATGTGATGAGTCATAAGATGTAGATTATTATACGCCTGTACAATCTATGTTAAATTCTTTAAAGTTGCAATCCGTCAAACAGAGATTGGAATACAATTATCAAGTACTTATGTATAAAATCCTGAATAATCTTGCTCCTGTTTATCTAAAACATGCTCTACCTCAAAGTGCTAACCCGTATCCCACGAGATCAGTTTTAATGCATCAATTGTACCTTGCCAAACCCAGAACCGATTTAAAAAAACAGACCTTTTCGTACACAGCAGCAAAGCTATTCAACTCACTACCCATAATTACCAAATGTTCCGCCTCACTACCGGTACCCATTTTTTAACGAAATCTCCGTGAAATTCAAGTGAGTTAATTTTGCGATCATGAAGTATTCCTACCACCCTCTCTCTCTTTCTCTCTTTCGTTTACTCTCTCTCCTCTTCCATTTTCATCTAATTTCCTATATATTTGTATGAAATGTTTAATAGTTTGTTTATATTATGTTTTGTTTTTTATTGTATATTTTGTGTATTTTTATGTGTATTCATTTGTAAGATATTTGAAATGTAATTATTGTTTGTTACAGCAGGGCTCCCTTGTAAAGCAGGCCTTGCGGCTTGAATGGGACTACCCTGTTTTTATAAAGAAAACATGAATAAATAAATAAATAAATAGGAGGGTGTGAAACGAGACAAAATAAATGATCACAATCAGTTAAAGCAAAATAACTAGAATGGATAAATACATGCCATCTTATTTATTTTCTCTCAAAAAGAAACATTCAGGAGTCAACACTTATTACTAAAACATCAAAGTGGCCTTCCTGCAACAAAACATAACCATAATACACTAATAAATGTCAAATTTAATGGAAGACTCCTGGTCTACAGTATATGCTATATAGCGAACATAAAATGGCAGTTTCAATTGTGAAGATTAAGTTTCCTGCTGAATAAAAAGGTCATACTGGTTATAACTTCAACAATACTTGCCAAGAATGTAACTAGCTAGATTTCGGTTCTCAGTGGTCTTCAGAAATTGCGTTTTATAATAAGGTTCAACTGAGCTGGCCAATTACCCAATAAGCTTGTAGAAATTATCCAGGAACAACCAAAATATAACTTTAAGGCAAACATAACTTATAATATGGCCATGTCACAGTGTGTTTTGAACTATTAAAAGTCTCTTTGCATTTAAATTTCAGGTATCGCGCATCCTTTTTAACTTAAACTCAGTAACTTGCAAACTAAACATGCTAGAATATGAAAAGTAAACATTTTCTGAAAGTAAATTGTCCAGTCTTTCCAAACATGCAAACAAAATTACAGTAGGGGCAGTTATTGAGCAAAAGATTCACAAAAAAGTAAACAATAATTGGTATCTATTCAAAGTAGCTTCACTTCAAACCTAAAGCATCTATCCCCAAAACAATCATGTATTCTACTGGTATTTACCCATCTAACAAGACTAGTTAGACAGGGATACCCCTGTAGAACTATATGTTTATGATTTTGAGATAAGAACTTATAGTTTTCCTCTTGAACAAAGTGTTGAGCAATTTATTATTTTGTCGACACCAAAAAACACCTATTCCTCTACAATATCAAACTGCTAGACCCTAGACCAGGCACCAATTCAAAACGCGTGGCCAACTGGCCATATTATTTCAAATGAGTGTTTGGGTAAAATGGTTGATTTACTTTATGCAACAAAAAATCAGTCTGAAAATGTCATAAAGATTTCAACTCCAAATGTTCAACATTGCATTGCAGCAGTACCTTTCTTGACACGGCTAGCGGCAGCCAAAAAACAAAACTGAGACTTAATTGCTTTTTTTGTTGTTCCCTCACTTCTGTCTGAAATGCCAGTCTTTAACAAATAAAAAGGCACTGTGGAGTCAAAATTGCAGTACTTCAACTATTATACCGTACATAACTTCAAATTATTTGAGATGAATACAAACACATTTGGAAAAGAAAGTCAAGGATTTAAATACATCACAGCAGTAAGATATTTGGTGTGAATTTCATTTGGAAAAAAATTGTATTATCTTGTTTTATCTGAAATGAGAATCATCTATTTGATTCCTCCAAAACTTTTTCCCTCATCAGATATACTTGTTTATATTTACACTTCTTGACTTTCACTTCCCTTTCAATAATTAATTATCCATTTATAGAAATCTTCCAAAATTCAGCAATTCTTCAAAACTCTGCTTAAAAACACAATGTACATCAAATACCAATTGTACAGTTGTTTGGTACTTCAAAATCAATGAAAGTTGTATAGAAACCTTCTTAAATTCAGTAGTTCTTTAAATCTGTGCTTACAAACACAATTTACATTGGTCAGCTTTAGAAATGTGGACACAGTTTGAAATGATGATTTTGGGGGTTTCCCAAATTAATATATCTTATAAATCTGGTTTCAAACTAATCAGTTACATGTAACATCCCAATAGATGCAAATTCATCTACAGAGAAAGGTTTCTTTTCCAACATGCATTAATTCATTATGAAAGCCATATCTTGAAAACTTGTCAGCGCCCCCTTTATTTCTGGAATAGCCCATTAATACCAATTGAATTACACAGTTGCTCGTTACTTAAAAACTTACAAAAGTTTCATAGAAACCACCTAAAATTCAGTAATACTTCAACGAGGGTATCATTGTAAAAAGTAAAGATGTGATTTTCGAATGTGCAGAGCTATCAGGGTTCTCTTGATGTTGCTTAATCGGTTTAGCATGGCCGTCAATACCTGGGCTGTACTGTATGGCGTGTACCTTGTTTGTTTTGACTTCGTGATCCAAAAGACTTTTGATACGGAAATTAAGTGAATTCTTTAGATTAAGGCCACATTTAAGGAAATTAAATTCCTTGAAATATATCACGGTGTCACTTTAATAAAAATGATTGACACTAATTGACACTAATTTCATGCATGCCCAATAAAGTGGTTCCCAATATTGTTTTGCTTTAACAATTCTTTATAAAAGAATTCGGCGCTAGTGTAGTTGCGTATCCATTTTTTAGCAGTTTAATATCCATTCTAAATAAGAGAATTTTAACCCAGTTGTTTACTCATTTAAATCATAATCATATAGATTTTCCACCTGAATTTGGATCACATCCAACATCGGGAAGCCTAGATCTACGTTTAGGGCTTCGATGTCGACGTCGTTGCTCAGTACCGTCTCTACACTGTAGTCCTGCACCTCAAACTGAAGCTATCAGTCCAAAATTATGCAAACTTCTCGTATGGTTTATGGTATCGTGGATGCTCGTAATACATAAACCATTCGAGAAGTCTGCATATTTTTGGACTGATAGCTTCAGTTTGAAGTGCGGAGCTATAGCGTAGAGACGGTACTGAGCGACGACGTCGACATCCAAGCCCTAAACGGAGGCTTCCTGATGTCGGATGTGATCCAAATTCAGGTGGAAATTGCGATAGACCCTAGTCTATATGATTATGATTAAAATGAGTAAAAAATTGGGCTAAAACTCCTTTGCTAATGATGGATATTAAGCTGCTAACAAAATGGATACGGAACTACACTAGCGCCATCATTTGGTACCCACTCATAGACAAAAAGGGGCAAGAGACGTAAGAAGCACCAGCACTGAGAAGCATTTTGCTTCATTTTGAAGTTGGCAAGTTCATCAGCAAAAGAACTAGGCTTATTCGGCCTGTCACAAGGTGCATAACTGAATGTCCGAATTTTGAGGTTCAGTTGCTGAAGAGTGAAGAAGTGCTTATTCACAAAGTACCGGATTATCACCTCCAGAACTGTGCCAGCAAATCCTTCAAACAGGTCATGAGCTAGGTCAGATGGGCAGCCCCAAATCGAATGAAAGCATGCCAGTGAGTTGAATGGGGAATCACCCTTCACGCCATAAGTTGTAGCCATTCGTGGATGCTGAGCAACAGCTGCAACGTGTCTTGCATGAGTTTCTTTTGTCCGTAGTGTACAATCTGAATCCGAAAATGTGACCTGCCTTGCATCCCTTGTAATCAAGCAAAACCTACAACTGTGAAGCGCAGAAAAGCTCTCCATAAAACCAGATAGTGTGTGTGCAGCCAAATTATCACTAACAATACATGAGATTGTTCCACGGAAATTGTAATTGGTTCCATCAATTACAATATCTAACCCTTCTCTCTCCAAAGATTTGATATCATCAACTAATCTTTGCACGACTTTGCTCATTCCATACTTTTTGACAAGTTCTGAACGACACAAAATAAGCAGCTGTATCAACTCTAACCTAGATCTAAATTGAGGTGTTATGTTCCCCAAACTGAAATAAAATGCCCCTATTTTGTTCTTCTTGATTCTTGTTCCTAAGGGGTTGACAGTTTGGAAGTCATCATGATACAGAATGATCTGAAGAGCATTCCTGTCAGAAGAAAACAGATCATTCTGTTCAAAAGCTTGACCATCACAAAAATCACGCATTTTCCCATCTTGTGATTTGTGACCATTTGTCACTTCTGCTAATATATCTTCATGTTTCAAAAGTGCATGCAGAAGCTTTTTGATTGGAATATACAGGAAAAATTCTTCTTTTCCATTATCGTCATATCCCAATGGAATCTTTTCTGGCTCAACAAAGTCAAACTTTTCTTTGAAATACCTATTTTGCTTGTTTTGACTGCCTAACATAGTGCAGGCGTCTGACACATTGTGGTACGAGGACAAGATATCATCAAGTACATCGATAGTTTGGGGATCAATACCATCGTTTCTTTGCAACACCTTGTGAAATTTTTTCTTTAATTCAGTGGACTGAATTTTGAACAATTCATCAATTTCTTTGACAATAGCAGAGCAAGCATCAGCTGGGACTTTTTTCTGTTCTCTCAAATGCAAGATAAACAAGGATATTGCCTTTGTATAGTCGTATTCTTCATCAAATTCATCATCAGATTCATCTTGCTCCTGAAACACATGGACAGGAGCTACACCAGCAGGGTCACCATCGCCATCACCCATCAATCCCTCATTTTGATCTGCATGATTTAGGCCTAGACCGAGTGCTTTGCTTTGTTCACTATGATTTCTCTTTAAATGCCGCACAAGCGATTCAACAACTGTGTACTTTTTTTGGCACCCATCAACGCCACACGTTAGACTAAACCCCCTCTCAACTTGGTGAATATGACGCAAGTGTGTAAGATACTTGGTAAAAAAACGTGTTTGATAATCACAAAACAAGCACACATGAACTTCAACTTGACCTGCAACAGCTCCTTCTTCTCGACCATCATGACCGTGCAGTGCTTGCTCACCAATATTTTCTTCTGGCTCTACTATCGGCATATACTGCATAATCTGAGTGCACACACACAAATAATTTGGAAAAATCACTATCAGTCAATTGTCATATATATGCAGTAGGAGGAGCTGTGGTTTCCTCTGTAACTTACAGCTACATGTACAGTGTATAATATAGTGTAGGCTAGGCCTACATCATGTAGGCCTAGATCTAGTCCTTGATGGATTTCTGCTCATGACCCAACGATAGCTGGTTTGTCACAAGCATGCAAAGTCAAATCATATACATTCATGAGCGAGACAAAAACATTTTCCAGAGATTGTAATTTACCCGTAGGCTATACAGTCAGTACGATACAAACAATATATGACACCTCATTTATTGAGTATCCTTCAGGATCACAAACAGATGAAGGTTTGAATCTAAATTTATTTTTTAAAAACGTTGACCAATTTTGCAATGCACATAGACTGCATAGGGATACATGTGTGCAATGTCTGTGGGAAGAGTTTTAGCACACAAAACCTGGTGCGCGATCAGATATCCTACTTACTAAGTGTGTAGACTGTAGGCTACTGTGATAATGCCCCGGCCATGTATGTAGAGTCTAGACCTAGGTCTAGATCTGTAAGGCCGGTACCATTCCGGTGCCTGGCCTGGTACAAATATTTACAATTATACAACTCACTCCCAGATCCTAATCAAATGATTGGTCATGCACGGTCACGTGTGATTCATTTACTGAGCCTAGAGTAGACTAGTCTATTGATATTATTAGCCTTTTGCACGCTTTTTCATTTTTCATGAAAAAGCGTGCACTATTTTCCTGTCCTATTTCACGCTTTTTTAGTGCGCGTAGAGCCTACGTACTGTGTGTGCATGGGCCTATATTCTTGCGCAGCACTAGATCCTATGCGTAAATATAGAGGTAGCCTAAGGCAATTAAGGGCAGGTCCAAGCTATTTGGATTGTGACGTACGGGACATTCAGAGACTTTAAACAAGAAATAACAATAGATTAAATTATTTATATGGCTATCTTTAGGTATG
This sequence comes from Strongylocentrotus purpuratus, assembly GCF_000002235.5. Lineage (NCBI taxonomy): Eukaryota > Metazoa > Echinodermata > Echinoidea > Camarodonta > Strongylocentrotidae > Strongylocentrotus > Strongylocentrotus purpuratus. The sequence continues at coordinate 37,586,299 of NW_022145594.1, forward strand.
AGTCTGTGGCTATTATGGGCTAGTTCATTTGTGGAAAGTTTTAGTTCTGACCAACTCTTTAATTAATTTTTAACGCAGCACATTAATTACATTAAAAATTAATTAAAGAGTTGGTCAGAACTAAAACTTTCCACAAATGAACTACTCCCACAGACTCGTACCAAAAGATAGCCATATAAATAATTTCATCTGTTGTTATTTCTTGTTTAAAGTCTCTAAATGTCCCGTACGTCACAATCCAAATAGCTTGGACCAATTTTGCTTGGTCGCGCCAATGCATGTAGACCACATAGGGATGTGTGCAATCTCTAACATCGGGTGCGCGATCAGACACCCTAATAGCATAATCACATCATGACATAGGCCCCTAGCCCTACTCCCTAGGCCTATCACACACATACCATACCATGCCAGAGTCACTGTCCACATTTGCAATGGAAAATATATCCTAAAATATCACATTTTAGCGATGTAATCGGTGGTCCCGCTACCCGAATCTGAAAAATCTACTTTGTACGCACTAAATTAAGCCTTAACTTGAGATTTATTTGTCACCCATACTGTCACGAAACAATCTTGAATTAATTCGTTTTACGTCAAATAACAAGGATCTAGGAGTTTCGTTGTATAAAGCAATGATGCAAGATCATGCATGTTTTCATTCGACACGGCTTCGTGCGATAGCCTATGTAATCTATAGTTAAGTTACACACAGCCTCATCAACTCGAGTGCGGATATCGTAAAATGAACGCATGCATCATTTGTATAATAATCAGAAGATTCAGCCCACGAATCCAGTCATAAAAATCATCGTTTAAAACCATATGAATGATTATGCGTACCAATTTTTCACTAACTGCAGTCAAAACTCTTCTGAATCCAAGATATAAGATGGCGACGTCGCGTCGTCGATCGGGAATTCAAATATGGCTCGAGAATGCACATTTTGGATGACGTCACGAAAGCATGCGCGCGCATGCATACAGCCTCACTTTCAAGTTGACTCACTTTTTTCTTCTAAAATGCTCTTATGTCGATCTTGACTCATTTTTTACGACCATGTGAGTCAGTCGAAGCATTTTGCAAATGCGTCAGCTCATGATTGACACACTGGTGAAATATAAATGAGTCAATAGAGACTCATTGGTTGTTACTAATGAGTCAATTTACATCTGACTCACGAAAATTATGCTTAAATGTGTCAAATGACTCACTTTTTGTTGTGGGTGTACATGTTCACAAAATAATGTACTCGCAAACACTATTTTGTTTAAAGCAGGTACAGGTACTTTTGCAAATTTTGTTACATTACACACCCCATTAATTATGAACGTTGTAAAGAAACGTTAGACAACAATAATTATTTTCTTTATTTTAAGATTACCTACCTCATGATTGCTCTTACTATTTAATCTGTCCAAATAGATTTTCCGCGCGCATGCATACAGCCTCACTTTCAAGTTGACTCACTTTTTTCTTCTAAAATACTCTTATGTCGATCTTGACTCATTTTTTACGACCATGTGAGTCAGTCGAAGCATTTTGCAAATGCGTCAGCTCATGATTGACACACTGGTGAAATATAAATGAGTCAATAGAGACTCATTGGTTGTTACTAATGAGTCAATTTACACCTGACTCACGAAAATTATGCTTAAATGTGTCAAATGACTCACTTTTTGTTGTGGGTGTAGATCATAAACCAACATTATCAATACAAACGTACTCAGTATGCCCACCAATGAAGCAAAATAGAGTCTCTTTGACGTTACTGAACGCATATGATGAAAGGGCCACATGATCATCCAAAAGCGATTGATATTCACGAAGACTATAATAACTTCAGAAATATAGATCACAAACACCGTATAAAGATAAATTAAGATGCATCCTTTTGTAATTCGTAGTATAATTATTATAGAGAAGCTTGCCTGACTTGCAGCAGCGTTGATGTCACTTATAGCAAGTGCTTTATAAAGGAGATTTTCGGTTTCGTGTAAAGAGTCAGTTTTGTTCAAGACGTATACGGTAAAGGTATTTGTCATTACCGATAGAGCAACAGCTATAATCGACATGCATAAATTAAATGGATGATCCAGTCCCTCTTCATACATATGATCAAAATCATTAGAGGCCGTTATGTTTGTAAGCGGAGAAAGAGTAGTTCCAAGTGAAGATAAAGTTGCCATCGTCATGAATCAGTTAAATGATGCGAAAGAGGAGATAAAGCTTACCGAAGTTGAGTCTAAATCCGGATTGGAAAGACGAAGTAGAGTATATTGTTATCTGAAACGGTGATGCGTATTCTTATCAATTTCCCAGTGGTAGAAGGATTTTAGCTTGACAAGGTGATTTTGTGTTTATCTAAACGCTATGAGCCCTTGTTAAAAATAACATGCTGTGAATCTCTGATCAAAGAGTACTTTCTTGATGTCTATTCAGTTTCCTGGCATGTAGGACAGCTAGCAACGAAGGTCTTCCCGTGATTGGTTTGGGAGGTTCTCTGTCTCTGGATACCTCACCAGATTATGGTCTGTTCCTTCATGTCGTGGTCTAGAATCAAGAGTAAATCTCTCATAATTGCAAATGTCATCTTAAATAGCTGTACCTATAGACAGCAAACTCATCTGCCTGGGATGAAAACTGAATTGATATTAATTTTGCCAAACATGTCAGCTTTCCTAAGCTTTGATTGACGCACATTAATGAAGAGAGAATAATTCAAATTTCAAGAGCAAACACACATGACACAAGTCAAAGGGATTACAAGAAGAAGCGTTTGATCTTTGAGTTTGGCTTGGCAATATCCTGGACACATGTCATATGGAAGTTTTTTAATAACGATTCACAGCAAACTCAACGGATTAGTTCATACATCAGCCATTTTTATTGTTGGCCATCCGCCTCTTGCCTATAATATTGGCGTAGCTAGGTAGCGTGTTTGGAAACATTGAACAACCAATTGTGGGTCAGGAACGAGAGAAAGAAAAAGAAAGAGAGAAAATGTCAATAAGTAGAGATGAAAATGAAATGCGGTAAAATGGTGACTCCGAGAGAGTGGGTTTTAATGGAAGGAGTTGTGTCATTTGCTTTCGTCATTATCTTTAACCTTTTTTTCTTCAGCGCCAGCACACCGCCATAACTACACATAGTCAATGACAATAATAATGATAATGATTATAATGATAATAATAATAACACAATTGATGATAACACTTTTTACTAATGATTTTAATGAACATTTATATTGCGCCATATTGTAAGTCACAATTTACACTCCTGGCGCAACTATGAGAAAAAGGTATATTTATAGGCATACATCTAATTCGTATACAGTAATTTAAGAAACGAAGCAATAGACACACAATTTCGCTATCAAAGAATTTTAAGAAAAAAAATTCCTAGCATCACAAAAAAAGCATTAAATGACGACAGTGTTCATTGATCGATTGATATTATTTACTCCCTTGGAAACGCAAAACAAAAGATAAGAATCTTGTTTTATTTGACGAGACTTTTATTGTGATTCGACATTAATTGCTGAGAACATTTCAAAATAATTTGAAATGGGAATGCAATAGTGCAGGCTCCTTGGGTCATAACGCTGATCCTATCGCTAACAGGAACTGCTTTGGTAAAGCCAGTTGCCGAGATCTAGTAAATATGTCCCTGAACTTTGAATCGCATGGTTTGCAGATTGAGTCCCACTTCAGCAGAAATGTCCATTGGCAAGTCGTTAATATACATGTGCCACTCTCCATCCTTTTTTATGGGTTCCCGATAGGATTAGCCAGAGTACAGGGGCTTGTAAAATGGTGCCTAGCTTGTGCGGAGTACGTGTGGATTAGCAATTGAATCTGATAACCAGGGTATGATAATAACTTTTATATAAAGCACTCAGAAACGTAGTATAAAATAATGCTTTACAAATGTCAATATTATTATTACTATTATCATTATTGTAGTCGTTGTTGTTGTTGTTGTACAAGCAGACTTACGGTTTCCTTCACGAACGCTCTTTGCTCTCATCAAGTCCTTAACGGTTTGTGTCATATGCTACTTTAAAGGTGATTGGCATGGCAATTAAAATTACTTTAGGGTTCATCTATTCGGAGTATTTTTGACCGTGTGATATTTGTAAGAGAAATTTAGACCGATTAATGTCTAATCATTGACTCCACAACAAGCAGCTTTGATTTTCAATATAACTTTAAGAGAAGCAATCCGGAAAGGCTTGTTGGCAATACACAATATTATAGGGTTCCAGATCGTATTACATGATATGAGAAAAGAACTAATATATTGAAGCCAATTTGTAGTCTGTCTCCTGTTCAATAAGCTGACAAAAGGTACTATCCATGCGATGATGTATGAGATGGTAATGGCACTAATGGTTCTGAGACCCGTTAATGCACTTGCAGCAACGGCTTGATGATTTCCTTGAGGGTTGTTCTGATTGGGTTGTCCATTGTGTTGAAAGACATTACGTCGTATTTGGGCGATCTTTCTGGCCTGATGTCTGGACCTGTATAAAATACCACCGCTGGTGAAGACAATGACAATGAGGCCAAGCGACATTGGCACACTTAGTAGTAGATTCGAAGCTAAATCTGAAATGTTGTTTGTTCCTGGAGATCTATGTGGACATAAACGTTGACGTAAGCTAGAAGCCATGCCTAGATTATAAATCACCATCATCCATACAAATATGATCAGCATGCCTAGCAATAAAGCAAAATAGAGTCTCCTTGACGTCACTGAACGTGTATGATGGAAGGGCCACATGATCATCCAGAAGCGATTGATATTCACGAAGAGTACAATAACGACAGAAATATAGATTACAAATAGAGTATACAGATATATTAGTATACATCCTTCTGCGATTCGTAATATAATTATTACATATAAGCTTGCCTGACTTGCAGCAGCGTTGATGTCACTTAAAGCAAGTGCTTTGTAAAGGAGACTTTCAGTTTCGTGTAAAGTGTCAGTTCTGTTCAAGATGTACACGGTAAAGGTATTTGTCATGACCGATAGAGCAAAAGCTAGAATCGACATGCATGTATAAAATGTCCATACAGCCATATTTATATGTTCAAGATCATGAGATGCCGTTATGTTTGTAGGTGTAGAAAGAGTAGAACCAAGTGAAGATATTTTAATCATCGTTACGAATCAGTGAATAATGCAAAGAGAAGTTGGAGCTTAATGAAGTTCAGTCTAAATCACGATAGAAAGACAAAGTAGAGGATATTTACATCCGAAACGTTGATGCGTTTTCGTAGCAATTAGCCGGTGGTAGAAGCATTTTAATTTACAAGATGATTTTTAAATCATCAGAACGTTATGAACCCCTATTAAATAAACCATGCTATTAAATAATTGCTCGACGAGTACTCCCTTGCTGACCATTCTATTTCCTTGCACGTAGGGCAGCTATCAACGAAGGTCTTCCCGTGTTTGGTTTGGAAGGTTCTCTGCCTCTGGCCACTTCACCAGATTATGTTCAGCTCTTTCGTGACGTGGTCTAGAATGAAGAGCGAAACTCTCATATTGGCAAAATGTCATCTTCAATTAGCTGTACCTTTAGACAGCAAACTCAACTGCCAGAGATATAAACTAAATCGATACTACTCATGCCAAATACGTCAGCTTCCCTGAGCTTTAATTGATCCACATTAACGAAGGGTGAAAAAGTCTAATTTCGAGAGCAAATATAAATGACACAAGTCATAGAGGTAAAAAGGAGAAGCGATTGATATTTTGCTCGGCGATTTCCTTGACACTTGTCAATAGAAAACAAACAACACGGATGAGTTGATGGAACAGCCACTTAAATATTAGCTATCCGCCTCTTTCCTTTAACATTGGCGTAGCCAAGTAGTGTCGATGCAACTATGGAACAAGCAATTGTGGGTCCGGAAAGAGAAAAAGAACCAGAAAGAGAGAGAGAGAGAGTGAGTATGTCTCTCTAAAGTATATATGAACATGAAACGCGGTAAAACGGTGTCTCCGAATGAGGGGTGTGTAGGAAGGAAATGTATTATTTGCTTTTGTCATTCACTCCACCATGACTAACCCCTAGTCAATAAAATCTATAATGATTTTAATAATAATGATAATTATGAAATAATAATAATAATGATGATAATTGTAATATTAACTAGACATTGAATTCGTCACGGAGACGATTTAGGTGACCTGCCGCTTTGATCGAGACATAGCACATGTAGAAACTCAATGGGAGATGTTGTTTAAGCTACAGTCCCATATACGTCCCGGACCCGGGATTCGGTCCGTGTTGACACCGTGTTGGCACCGGGGTGGTCCTGGATGGTCCTGGATGGTCCTGGATGGTCCGGGACCGTCCGGGACAATAGTGATCCGTGTAGCCACCGTCCTGGGTCCGGGGTCATCCGTAGTGGCGCCGGGGCGGTCCGTGTTGATCCGTGGCAGTCCGGGAGTGAGTTATTGACCCCGGATCACCCCGGCGCCCCTACGGATGATCCCGGACCCAGCACGGTGACGACACGGATCACCCTGGACCATCCCGGACCCCATCCGGGATGGTCCGGTGTCATCCGTGTTGGCACCGTGTTGGCACCGGGGTGGTCCGGGACGGTCCGTGGCGGCTCCGTGCTGGGTCTGGAATGATCTGTACTGCTGCCGGGGCTATGCCCGGACGGTCCGGGGCGGTCCGTAGTGGTACCGTGTAGGGTCCGGGGAGACGGTCGGCGGTTGCGATTTTTTGAACAAAACATCCCGGACCATCCCGGATCACCCCAGACCATGGTCCGGGATGGTCCGGATTGGTCCGTGCTCGTCCGTGCTGGTCCGGCTTTATATGGGACTGGGGCTTAACAAAAGTTCAACCCTCCATTTATATAACACGCCTATTTTCAAGCTTATTTAGTAATCAATGAAGTAGAAACAGAAACAGACTATTGTTCAATACAACCCTGTTATCAGTACAGTAATGGCAGTCGTAGGCAAGCAAAAATACAAATAACACGTCGTCCATAAAATTAAAATTCTGATTATTGAGTATACGAATATGTCGGATCGTAAATAGCAACAAGCAATGCGAAGTGGACGGACGAGATTGTGATCACGATTCCGTTTTCAGATAAAAAATGGCATCATTGCACAATTCTAGAGTAACGACTCAACTACGACATAATTACATATGTGACACATCAATATGGACAGACGAGATACATGTATATTCAAAACAGCGACGGCAACTATTACCTCATCGAAATAAAAGTTAATTGTTTTCCTTTAAGTGGTACCATGTTGACGTCAAAGCGTTTTAAGAGAAAACATGATACATGAAATCTCATTTCCGAATCATAGCCTATCAGAACAAGAAAAAAAAATTGGGGATAACCAGCCATTCTGAAGAGTTATAGCGAGCTCAAAATAGGTACTCTTTTTTTAACCACTTTTGGCAATTTTTGCATTCGCGCGCGTGCGTTTATTTTGAGGTTTAACAAATGTATATGAGCTAAATTTACTTCAATAATGGCTAAAAGTGATTTTCAATTGCTAATAATAGTATCAGCAACACAATACAAGTGAACAATAGTGGATGTGACCATAAGTTTACCAATGACGTCATGTTCTTGCATATCAAATATCATTCAGAAATGATAATGTATGACGGAGATAGAGTCAATATTATAGGAATTACCAAAATGGTGCCTAGATGACGTCACGCATCAGTTATAAACAAAATATTATCGTTAGGATAAAAAAATCATGCATGTGTCACGTGTCATGAAAATTTAATTTTCATTAACCATGCCATTTATGAGATACGAAGCGACATAAATCTATACGGAAAGAAAGGAAGGAAAAAGGAGAATATATCAATAGGTGCTCTGCCAAGCTACGCGGCAGATCAATCATGAACATTTGTATTGCACCATTTTGTCTGTCAAAATGTACAACCTGGGGAAAATTGTTAGAAATGGTATATTTTTTTTATTTTTATAAAGGTATTTAATTCTTTATTCAATAAACCAAATTGAACATAATCGAGACAAAAAGAAAGCAATTTTTGTTACATATAAAATCATCGTTTTTGAAAACAAAATAATTACAAACAATATATTAAAAAAGCAACAATAACAAATTTATTACAAGTCATGACATTGAATAAGATAAAAATAAAAATGTTCCCGTTGATCCCCCCGTGCACCATGCCCAAGAAACCTAGTCTCCCTCCCTACCCCCCCTTCGTACCCCACCCTCCTCCCCTCCTAATCCCTCCTCTCTCCTGGAACTACCTGATTTGCGACGGGGAAAACACAAATATTACCTTTAGGCTTTTGGCATTTGAAGTTGAATTCATTAACAACAACACGTCACAATAATGACAATATATGAACAATCATACAATGGAAAGAATGATACTGATACATTTATACATAATAGAAGAGTAATGTCAATTGAACAGTAAAGCTGCAGTCCCATATACGTCCCGGACCGTCCCGGACCATCCCGGACCCCATCCGGGGTGATCCGGGATTCGGTCCGTGTTGACACCGTGTTGGCACCGGGGTGGTCCTGGATGGTCCTGGATGGTCCTGGATGGTCCTGGATGGTCCTGGGCGGTCCGGGAGTCGACCCCGGATGTTTTTGACGGTCAAAAACTGCCGGGGTGCTCCGGGACGGTCCGGGACAATAGTTTGATCGGGGTGATCCGTGTAGCCACCGTGCTGGGTCCGGGGTCATCCGTAGTGGCGCCGGGGCGGTCCGTGTTGATCCGTGGCAGTCCGGGAGTGAGTTATTGACCGCCCAGGACCATCCAGGACCATCCAGGACCACCCCGGTGCCAACACGGTGTCAACACGGACCGAATCCCGGATCACCCCGGATGGAGTCCGGGATGGTCCGGGACGGTCCGGGACGTATATGGGACTGTAGCTTAAAAGCATCACACTTTTTTGAACAAAACATCCCGGACCATCCCGGATCACCCAGACCATGGTCCGGGATGGTCCGGAGTGGTCCGTGCTCATCCGTGCTGGTCCGGCTTTATATGGGACTGGGGCTTAATGGTTTTAAAACGAAACATGTATTTAGACATAGATCTGCATACTATTAAACGTACAAAGATATACACCTACATAATGTGTATTACTCAAATTTAGGTGAAGTTGTTTATGGGAAATAGAAGTTAGCACAAGTGCTAGTCGAGCGTAGTTCATTCTTTGGCAAGATTTTTGTTCATTTGTTAATATATATGAATGTTAAACTTGTTTTTTTTGTATTTATGTATATAACAAAATAACAATACAGTCTCACGTTACTTTTTTACATTACAGTCAAACCTGCTTTAGTGACCACCTGTATACAAAGACCACCTGTCTACAAAGGCCACATTTGTTGTTTACCTTGAAAATGGTTTCTAATTGAATCATGTACTAAAGGAACCTGTCTACAAAGACCACCTGTCTACAAAGGCCACTTTTTGTGTTTCCCTTAGGCGGTCGCTATGGACAGGTTTGACTGTATTTAAAATACAAAATCCTAGAGCATTACCGTGATATAACAAGTCTATGACCAAATACAATTATCACTATGTTTATGAAATAAAAGGGATGTATCAATAAAAAATAAAATCATACAGATTTGTGCATGCCGTATCCGTATAAGTAATACATCAAAACAAAAATAATACCAAGCTTCATTAACAAAACTTATTCCGAAACTGCTACATGACAACCACTATACATGCCAATTTTTCCACTTTTCTAAGTGAATCACTAAGGAATAACGTAAAAGCGCTAATTCGTTTTCTGCTACTTTATCTTGTCCAATCTGGTTTATAATATTATATTCGGTTGGCGGTATTTTCATCTCCTATTTAGCTAAAGTAAATATTTTGCTAAGATTAATACATGATTCACTAACTGTCCTTTTCCTCTATTGGGTAAATCTATTCCGAATTGTATCTTTTCCCAGTTTAATTTTCGCCAAAAAACCCAACAAAATGAAAAAAAGTACTGCACCTTTCCCATACATTCCCAGTAAATTTAAACGTATGAAAAATGCTTATACGTTTCTTCTTGAATTCTCTTAAATTTACTTAAGTGAAAACTTGTATACTCAATTCCATGCAATAATTCAAATTGGAATTTCCCTGAAATACCGCTCAAAGTTATCCATCTGTATGTCTGTTTGTAGGAATAAAGCGAGCTATACAGTGCGTCCCAGAAAAAAACGAAACCGAGAATTATCGATGTTTTATCATAACTTAATCACAATTATGATCAATAAATGACACGTATTTGTAAAGCTCAGATCCTCTTCTTTCATTTGATGCAACTCACATGATGCATATTTCACACATGAACGATTAAAATTAATTTGAAGGAAAGGTACAACAAAGTCATTTGGCGGACGGTATCTGAATTTCGAAGAGAAAAACACGTTTCTAGAAGATTCATTTTCTGTCCGTTTATATGAGACCTCAATCAGAAAAAATGAGCTAGGAATAACAAAGTTCTGTTTGTTTAAAGAAATGCTTGCATTTCCATAATTTCATTAAACGAATTCGTTTGTACTGGCTGCCTGGCGTAGCAACAAACATAACTGAACAAAAGACTTAACACCGTTTCGTTGAAAACCAGCCATGCACGAAGTCTTTCGTCTATGGTTGATCTATAATGTGCCGATTAGCAATTGAATCTGACGACCAGGGTTATAATAACTGCAACGTAAAGTGCTTTGAAATGTGGTATTAAACGTTATACAAGTATGATGAATATAATTGTTATTATTATGATGACTATTTTTTATTATCATTATTATTATTGTACAGCAGACTTTCAGTGTCTTTCACGGTGACGCACGCTCTTCGTCCCCATCAAGTCCTTGTCGGTTTGTATCATACTTCAAAGGGTGATGAACATGTCAATTAAATCTGCATAAGGGTTCTTTATTTTATCAGAAGGCTTTTCGATCGTGGTATATGTAGGCGCAATTTAGACCGAATAAGCTTTAGTCACTGCCTCTACAACAAGCAGTTTTGATCTTCAATATAGCTTTCAGAGAAGCAATTCGGAAAGGCTTGTTGGCAATACACAAGATCATAGGGTTCCAGATTGTATTACAAGATATGAGAGAAATACTAATATACTGAAGCCAATTTGAAGTATGTAATTTGGTTAATAAACTGACATAGGGGAATAGCCATATGATGATGTATGAGATGGTAATTGCGCTGATGGTTCTGAGACCCTTCAGTGCACTTGCAGCAACGGCTTGATGATTTCCTTGAGGGTTGTTCCGATCGGGTTGTCCATTGTGATGAAGGACATTACGTCGTATTTGGGCGATCTTTCTGGCCTGTTGTCTGGACTTGAATAAAATACCACTGCTAGTGAAGACAATGACAATGAGGCCAAGCGAAATTGGTGCACTAAGTAGCAGATTCGAAGCTAAATCTGATATTTTGTTTTTTCCTGGAGAATCATGCGGACATAAAGTTTGCCGTAAGGTATTAGACATGCCTAGATCATAAACCACCATTATTAAAACAAATGTGCTCAGCATGCCCAGCAATAAAGCAAAAAAGAGTCTCCTTGACGTCACTGAGCGCATATGATGGAAGGGCCACATGATCATCCAGAAGCGATTAATATTCACGAAGACTATAATAACGACGGATATATAGATTACGAATAGAGTATAAAGAGATATCAGTATGCATCCTTTAGCAATTCGTAATATGATTATTATAGATAAGCTTGCCCGACTTGCAGCAGTGTTGATATCACTCACAGCAAGTGCTTTGTAAAGGAGTCTTTCAGTTTCGTGTAAAGTGTCAGTTCTGTTTAAGATGTACACGTTAAAGGTATTTGTCATTACCGATAGAACAACAACTAGAATTGACATGCATACATAAAATGGATGATCTAGTTTCGCTTCATACATATGATCGGGATCGTCAGAGGCCGTTATGTTTGGAGGCGGAGAAAGAGTGGAACCAGGTGAAGATATAGCGGCCATCGTTGTTAATCAGTGAATGATGCCAAAGAGAAGTTAGAGATTACTGAAGTCTAGATCCGGATTGGAAAAAATGAAGTAAAGCTCATTTTCATCTGGCACTTTGATGCGTATTTGTAGCAAATACACATTTTTTAAAATGAAATTAGCTTGACAAGATGCGTTTGACTATATCTACACGTTATAAGCCCCTGTTAAAAAAGATGCTGTGAATCTCTGATCGACGAATACTTTCTTGCCGTTCATCATGTTTCCTTCTAAGTAGGACAGATATCAACGAAGGTCTTGCGGTATCTGGTTTGGGAGCTTCTCTGCCTCTGGACACTTCACCGGATTATGTTTAGTTCTTTCATGCCGTGGTCTAGAATGAAGAGCGAAACGTCATATTGGCAAAATGTCAACTTTAATTAACTGTAAACATATCTGCCAGGGATGAAAACTGAGTTGATATTAATCTTGCCAAATACATCAGCTTCCCAAAGATTTGATTGATGCACATTCATGACGAGGGAGAAAGTCTAATTTTAAGAGCTAACACACATGACACAAGTCATAAAAAGAAGAAGCGTTTGATGTTTAAATATGCTGGGCACATGACAATAGGGTCCAAAAGCAAAAAAGCAACCAACATACAATATCAATTTTCAATTATCGTAGTTCCGCTTATCGACCCCCTGCGCCTCACCAACCCCTCCCGCTACCCCCTCCCAGTCCTCCTGTGTATATTGCAAAGATCAATAAACCGTTTCATTGACAATCATAAATGGGTATTAATATTATCTAGAAACATATTTCACTGTCATATCATTTCAAACTAATCTTTTTTTGATATGAGATGAAGCCGTAATATTTGCTGTCGTAATTATCAATGGTTTAAGTTAGTTATTCGCTGATTCAGTTGTTGCCAGAGTAGGTGCCTTACAACTGTGATTACTCCGGCTTATTCGGCATACAATTTGTTAAAAATTTCTGTCAAGTGTTTTCTTGTAATGTCATAATGTAATATTTTCACTAACGTGTCCATCGGCGGAGCATTTCTGAAACAGTCTTCCTAAAAGGTTTACCAGAAGGTTAATCGCACTTTCCAGAAACGGTTGCTAATAACTAGTACCAGGAGGATGTTTCCAGCGATGCAGTGGATTCGAATTCCGGTCATCACGCTCACAAAGCTTGAAGTCACTTCAGCGCACCACGTGACGTATTAAGACACTCCAGTCACGGCAAGAACTTTCTCAACGTCCCCGTTTCTCTGAGCCGGGCATAATAATAGCACGGTGCTTCGAGAGATAGGTGCCGAGATCTATCACTATGACTAGCGCCCGGAGGCAGCTGACATTTTCCTACATGAGCTCCTAGCTTTTTGCGTTATTAATGCAATTTATCAGTGTCTATTTTAGATAAAGACTTGAACAGTCGAAGGATTATAGCACATGGACACTTTTCCACATTTCGTGCAGTGATTTTGTACTCTCTATTTGATGTGATGAGAGTAATCTGACTTTGCCGTCTTCAGTGATTAAGTGCAGCCATTTTTGTTTACGTGTGGATACATTTTTACGTGTGGAGTACTAGCTCGCCTGACATTGCAGCATATTCACTCAAGCATATATACAATGGAGTGCACAATTGACTGGTTTGCTATGAATAGACCGGTGTCAATGCAGCATGAAGCTATCGGTGAGCATTCTATTTGTATGTACACTATGCACTCTGAGAACTGAATATAGTAACTTACCTGTTTGTATTCTACAACTCAACTTATTTTCGGGTGTTTTATCTCCAAAACTTTTTCACCACAAGTACTTATCAGCACGCATCTCGTATTATAGTAACTGCAATTCAACATTTCAACTTGAGCTACTATTATGTGGAGACATACACCCTAACCCAGGCCCTTCTCTATCTACAGCATGCACTAAAGTCATCCGTAAATACCCTCTATCTCAACTATATGCCTTAAGAAACACACCAAAAACAACCCAACTGCTACCTACAGTATGGAATACCATCAAGAGCTTGGGAATCCAACGGAAACCAATTCACCATCGTGGCAAACGAGCTGGACGAAGGAGACTAGAGAGACAGGATTTACTTCTATTTTCTAAGCCTACACACGTACATGTAGCAGACGATGAATCAACACGCTCGATACCAGTTATAATTCAACATAGAAGAAATCGGTTTAATAACAATAAATTACGAACCAATCTTTTAAATCTTCGTCAGATTCCTATAGATAGGTGCGAAAGTCACGGTTTTAATTTACCCAAGATTCTACTTACAAATCCAAGATCGATTAACAATAAATTGGATGAGCTTGAAATTGTTGTGAAAGACAACGGTGTTGATTTAGTAGCGCTGACGGAGACTTGGGAAGTTAAAGACTCACCTTTAGAGTTACTATCCATTGATGGATTCGCCACTTTCTCGAAGCCACGCGAAGGTCGACAAGGAGGTGGAGTAGCTTTACTTGCCAAACATGGACTAGAACCTTATCTTTTAAGTGATATTATTGTGCCAGAGAATATTGAAGCAATATGGGTAATGTTACGACCACCACACTTACCGAGACAATTATCTTGTATCATACTGTGTGTTCTTTATTTTCCGCCGAAAAATCCAAATGGTTCTGATTATGTTGATCATATACTCATGACTGTAGATTCTTTATATGTTAAGCACCCCGATGCAGGGATATCAATTTTAGGTGATTTCAATGATTTTAACTTTCGAGAAATCGTAAGAGATGATAGGTTTAAACAAGTAGTGGATAAACCCACGAGGGATTGTAACATACTTGACAAGATTTACACAAATTTTTCTGAATTTTATACGAATATTTTTACTCTTCCACCAATCGGCAAAAGTGACCACAACTGTATCATTTGGTCTCCTGATAATTTTGTTAAACGAACAACTAAAAAGAAAACCAAGATTGTACGTCCATTGAAAGACAGTGGGATACGCTTGTTTGGTCAGTGGTTAACTGCTCATACATGGGAGGAAGTTTTTCAAAACTCTGATTTAACGTTAATGTGTACCAGGTTAATCGATACTCTTCAAACTCACCTTGATTTATACTTGCCTACATGTGAAATAAAATTATGCAATACTGATAAACCATGGGTAACTCCACATTTAAAATCACTTATCCGTGATAGACAAAACGCTTTTAAGAAAGGAAATAATTATCTTTGGAAACATTTACGCAATAAAGTTGCTGAAGCTATATCTGTTGCTAAAAAGAATTATTACAATTCTCGTATAAAAAGAGAAAAGTTGAATAATCCGTCTGCTTGGTACAAACATATTAAAATACTTACAAATGGTAAATGTGACCCCGTTCCAATTACTATTCCTGGTATTGAATCACAAAAACCTCATTGTTATAAAGAAGCTGCTAACGCAATTAATAATTTGTTTGTGTCTATTGCCTCTGATCTTCCTCCCTTAGATAGGAGGACTTTACCATGTTTTTTACCTTCAAAGTGCAATAGCCCAGAAATCAGTAACTGGGAAGTGTATTGTAAATTACGTAAAATACAATTGCAAAAAGCATCCGTTAGTAATGATATACCGGTACGCATTATACGGGAATTTGCATGTGAATTGAGTGTACCATTTACGAAGATTCTAAACCAATCTTTTAGACAAGGAAAAGTTCCGACCCAATGGAAAACTGCAGAAATATGTCCGATTCCAAAATCTCAACCTCCTCATATTAATAATCTACGCCCAATTGCATTGACTTCATATTTTTCCAAAGTAGCAGAATCCTTTATAGCAAAATGGTTATTAGAAGATATTGATAAACATATTGACACTCACCAATTTGGCAATAGACCTGGCCTGTCTACTACACATTATATTATTGGTCTTTTACATAGTCTATATAAAAATGCAGAAAACAGTAAATCTGTGTCAACTGTTATTTGTACAGATTTTAGTAAAGCTTTTGATCGCATAGATCACAATATTCTTATTAGAAAAATGATTCATATGGATATAAGACCTTGGATAATAGATTGGATTGCCAGTTTTTTAGAATTTCGTAAACAAAATACAAAATATAACGGTGTTTTATCAAATGTTGAATTCAATCATGCAGGTGTTCCCCAAGGTACACGTCTTGGGCCAATTCTCTTTTTAATTATGGTTAACGATTTATGTGAGCAACTTTCTATACCATATTTTAAATATGTCGATGACCTCTCGTTAGTACAATGTCGGAAATCTACAGATGTCTCACAATTACAATCAGTACTTAATTCTGTGCAATCTTGGTCTATTGTGAATAATATGTCACTAAATCCTTTAAAGTGTTTTACCCTCCAAGTTAGTTTCATGAAAAATCCACCAGATCCAGAAATTCTTTTTATTAGCAACACCGAGTTGTGTAATAGGCATAGTGCTAAGATTCTTGGAGTGATCATCCAGTCTGATCTAAAGTGGAATTTGTATATAGATGAGCTAATGAAAAGATGTAATAGAAAAATGTATATGTTGAGGAAACTCAAGAAATTTAATTTACCTTTAAATGATTTAGTATTAATCTACACAGGTTATATACGACCAGTATTAGAATATTGCGCCCCTGTGTTTCATAGTGGTCTTACATCTGAACAGAAAAACAGTCTTGAACGAATACAACGGAGGGTTTGCAAAATTATTTTAGGCTCTAATTTTATGTCATACTCACATGCATGTCAAGTATGCAATTTAAGTACACTTGAGGAAAGAAGACTAGTACTGTGTATAAAATTTGCAAAATCTCTAACAACTCACCCAGCATGCCAGAACTGGCTACCTTCAAAAAAAAAAATTAGAATGTCATTACGTCAGACTCCTACATATCATAATTTCAAATGCAAAACCAATCGCTTCAAAAATAGCCCTTTACCATATTTGATCAATCTAATTAACCATTTTTAAATGCTTCTTTTAACTACATGTTAATTTTCAAACACAGTACTAGTCTTCACCTCAGTCGTGTTTAGTCTTAAAATCCAATGTATTCATTTTAAACGAGAGTATAAATCTTTCTTTTGTTATTCTTAACGTGTAATGTTATTTTGAATGTATTTTTAACAATCTTTTTAACGTGTAAATATTTAAAAATGCAACCTGTCACTTTATTATTATGTCAGCATGTAAACATGAATAATCCAGCTTCTGCTGCTTTTCATGTAAAATGACAATTATGATGCATGTATTTTGAAATTACCTAATAAACCATTATTGAATTGAATTGAATAGTGGATATGTACCCTGACTTGGAATAACACGGTTGGCAGTTGGAGTCCCACTTCAGCAGTAATTTTCATTGGCAAGTCGTTGATATACATATGCCAATCTCCACCCAAGCGTTATATAGGTACAAGGTAGGATTTGCAAGCGTAAGGGTTCATGTATAACGGTGCCTGGCCGGAGTACTTCATGTCCCCATCAAGTCCTTATCAGTTTTTCTAATATGCTACTTCAAAGGGTGACGGACATGGCAATTAAAATTACATAAGGGTTCATTATTTTAATGCAAGTCTTTTCGAACATGATATATGTAGGCGCAATTTAGACCGATAAAGCTTTAGTCACTGCCTCCGCAACAAGCAGCTTTGATCTTCAATATAACTTTAAGAGAGGCAATCCGGAAAGGCTTGTTGGCAATACACAAGATTATAGGGTTCAAGATTGTATTACATGACATGAGAGAAAATATCATAATTTTTAGCCAAGTTGTAGTATATATACTGGTCCATAATTGGACAAGAGGTACTAGCCACACGATGATGTATGATACGGTAATGGCACTGACGGTTCTGAGACCCTTCAGTGCACTTGCACCAACGGCTTGATGATTTCCTTGAGGGTTGTTCTGATCGGGTTGTCCATTGTGTTGAAGGAAATTGCGTCGTATTTGGGCGATCTTTCTGGATTGTTGTCTGGACTTGTATAAAATACCAACGCCGGTGAAGACAATGACAATTAGGCCTAGCGACATTGGCGCACTCAGTAGCAGTTTCGAAGCTAAATCTGATATTTTGTTTCTTCCTGGAGAACTATCCATACATACACTTTGCTGCAAGCTAGTAGCATGACCTAGACCATATAACACCATTATCAAGACAAACATACTCAGTATGCTCACCAATAAAGCCAAATAGAGTCTCCCTGACGTCACTGAGCGAGTATGATGGAAGGGCCACATGATCATCCAGAATCGATTGATATTCACGAAGACTATAATAACGATGGATATATAGATCACAAATACAGTGTAAAGATATATCAGTAGGCATCCTTTTGTAATTCGTAATATAAGTATAATAGTAAAGCTTGCCTGACTTACAGCAGCGTTGATGTCACTTAAAGCAAGTGCTTTGTAAAGGAGACTTTCAGTTTCGTGTAAAAAGTAAGTTCTGTTCAAAACGTACATGGTGAAGGTATTTGTCATGATCGATAGAGCAACAGCTAAAATTGAACTGCATATTATATAAACAGGATAATTCAGTTCTGCTTCAGACATTGTATCGAGATCATAAGAGGCCGTAACGTTTGCAGGCGGAGAAAGAGTTGTCCTAAGGGATGATATAGTGGCCATCGTTATGAATCAGTTACTGCTGCGAAGGAGGAGATAAAGATTACTGAAGTTTACTCAAAACCTGGATGAAAATAACGAAGTAGAGCAGATTTTTGTCTGAAACTCGATGTGTATTCGTAGGAATTACTCGGTCGTAGAGTGTTTTTGCTTGACAAGATGCGTCTGAGTGTATCTAAACCTGATGTGGCCCTGTTAAAAAAGATGATGTGATTCTCTGAACGACGAGTATGTTCTCGCAGCTATTAACGGAGGTTCTGTGCCTCTGGACACTACACCGGATTATGTTCAGTTCTGTCATGTCACGGTCTAGAATGAAGAGTGAAAACGCTCATGATAGCAAAATGTTAACTTCAATTAGCTGTACCTATTGACAGCAAACCCATATGCCAGGGGTGACACTAAATTAAAACTGATCTTGCCAAATACATGAGCTTCCCCGAGTTTTGATTGACGCACACTAATGAAGAGTGAAAAAGTTTAATTTCAAGAGTTAAGCACACATGACACAAGTCAAAGAGGTAAAAAGGAGAAAAAACTTGATCTTTTAGTATGGATTTTGCAATATCTTGGACACATGTCAATTGAAAGTTTTTTGATAACGATTCACAGCAAACTTTAATAACGGATTGGTTAATGCAACATTTTTTTATTTGCAACTTTTATTTTTGGCTATCCATCTCTTGCCTATAACATTGGCGTAGCAAGGTAGCGTGAATGGAAACATTAAACAAGGAATTGTGGGTCAGAAAAGAGACAAAGAAAGAGAGAGAGAGAGAGAAAGAAAGAGAGAGAGAGAGGGGGAAAGATAGGATGTACAGATGACAATGAAATGCGTTAAAACAGTGTCTCCGAGTTAGAGGAGGGTATGGGATGGAGCCTTATTATTTGCTTTCGTCATTATCTTTACCCTTTCCTTCTCAAGTGCCTGTTTCACTCGGCCATGACCATACAATGCCTCCACAACAAGCAGCTTTGATCTGCAATATCACTTTCAACGAAGCAATTCAAAAAGGCTTGTTGGCAATACACAAGATTGTAGGGTTCCAGATTGTATTACATGATATGAGAAAAATACTGATGTATTGAAGCCAGTTTGTAGTATGTATTCTGGTCAATAAAGGGTACCAGCCATACGATGATCATTATTATTAAAATCTTTATTAATTTCATTGACTAACGGGGTAGTCATGGCAGAGTGAATTACAAATTAAATAATATAAAACATCCCCTCATTCGGAGATACCGTTTTTCCGCGTTTCATGTTCATAATAGTGAGACATACTCCCTCTCTCTCCCATAAAAATGTCAGAATATGCAGTTCTGAAATATAATTTCCAAACGGGAATAGCAAATCGGTCGATTGTAGTCAGGAAACATTGTTTTAAAGCTTAAGTAATATCAGTGTTGAGAGGGAGCTATGCAACTGTCTGAAAGAGTTTGATATTTACAATTTCATCACTGCTGACTCGATTCCAACCACGACAACGATCATTGAATATTGTAAAATCGCATATGCTACCTTTAAAGGTACTATGTCCCATTTGCATGCCAAACAAATGAAAATGTTAAATGCCAACGGCATTTGAAAGATAATACTAATTTAGAACTTCCCCCCAAAAAGGGGGCTTGAAAATGTCTATAAGTTGGAAAATAATGAATATTAGTTGTCGAATCGACTTAAGAGCTATAGAGCCAGTAAGTAATAGTCTGATTTTCAGACCATTGTACCGAATGGTCGTACGTTTTATGCTGCGCAAATATTCAATCAGTTTATTTTTGGCCATTACAAGAAATGGGTTATTGATATATACAAATGCACATGTACTCTTTAAAGCTCATTTTATGTATGTTATTACCAAAGAGGAAAAAAGGCCAGTCAGTCACTCAATAGTGTCTGACATTGAAGTCTAGCAAGTAAATGGGTTAGGACAACGTTTAAATTTCACAGATAGGACATACATGACATATATCTAATACCTGCAAAGTTCTACAGAATTTGATGTTGGCTGCAAAAGGGACATAGTATCTTAAAAGTGGCTGTCCCATCAACTAATCCGTGTTGTTTACTTTCTATTGACATGTGTCCAGGATATTGCCGAGCCATACTAAAAGATCAATCACTTCTCCTTTTTACCTCTATGACTTGTGTCATTCATGTTTGCTCTTGAAATTAGACTTCTTCACTCTTCGTTAATGTGAGACAATTAAAGCGCATATAAGCTGACGTATTTGGCAAGATTGCTTTTAACTTAATTTTCATCCCTGGCAGATGTAATTGCTGTCTATAGGTACAGCTAATTGGAGTTGACATTTTGTCATTATGAAAATTTGACACTTCATTCTTGACCACGACATGAAAGAACTGAACATAATAATAATAATAATAATAATAATAATAATAATAATAATAATAATAATAATAATACATAAGATTTATAAGGCGCCAAATCCACTTGACAGTCAAATGCTCAAGGCGCAGATAATCCGATGAAGCATCCAGAGATAGAGAACCTCCCAAACCAAACAGGGGAAGAGCTGTCCTACATGCAAGGAAACCGAATGGACAGCAAGAGATCGAGTAGGCCTACTCATCGATCAGAGATTCACAGCATGTTTCATTGAACCGTGGGTCATAACGTTTAGATAATCTCAAACTCATCTTGTAAAGCAAAAATGCTTCTAGCACCGGGTAATTGCTATTAACACGCATCCACGTTTCAGATGTACATATCCTCTACTTCGTCTTTTCCATCGTGATTTAGACTGAACTTCAGTAAGCTCCAACTGCTCTTTTGCATTATTCACTGGTTCGTAACGATGATCAATATATGTTCACCTGGTTCTACTCTTTCTCCGTCTACAAACGTAACGGCATCTCATGACCATGATCACATATATGAAGCTGTATGGACATTTTATACATGCATGTCGATTCTAGCTTTTGCTCTATTGGTCATGACAAATACCTTTACCGTATACGTGTTAAACAGAACTGACTCTTTGCACGAAACCGAAAGTCTCCTTTACAAAGCACTTGCTCTAAGTGACATCAACGCTGCTGCAAGTCAGACAAGCTTATATGTAATAATTATATTACGAATCGCAAAAGGATGTACACTAATATATCTTTATACTCTATTTGTAATCTATATCTCTGTCGTTATTGTAGTCTTCGTTAATAGCAATCGCTTCTGGATGATCATGTGGCCCTTCCATCATTCACGGTCAGTGACGTCAAGAAGACTCTATTTAGTTCTTTTGCTGGGCATGCTGATCACATTTGTATGGATAATGGTGGTTTATGATCTAGGCATGGCTTCTAGCTTACGACAACGTTTATGTCCACATAGATCTCCAGGAAGAAACAACATTTCAGAGTTAGCTTCGAATATGCTACTTAGTACGCCAATGTCGCTTGGCCTCATTGTCATTGTCTTCACTAGCAGTGGTATTTTATACAAGTCCAGACAACAGGCCAGAAAGATCGCCCAAATGCAACGTAATGTCCTTCAACACTATGGACAAATCGATCAGAACAACCCTCAAGGAAATCATCAAGCCGTTGCCGCAAGTGCATTAAAGGGTCTCCGAACTATCAGTGCCATTACCATATCATACTTTATCGCATGGATAGTACCTTTTGCCAGCTTATTGACCAGAAGACAGACTACAAATTGGCTTCAATATATTAGTTCTTTTCTCATATCAGTTAATACAGTCTGGAACCCTATAATCTTGTGTATTGCCAACAAGCCATTCCGGATTGCTTCGATGAAAGTTATATTGAAGATCAAAGCTGCTTGTTGTGGAGGAAATAATTAAATATTAATCGGTCTAAATTTCTCTTACAAATATCATACCGTCAAAAATACTCCGAAAAGATGAACCCTAAAGTAATTTTAATTGCCATGACAATCACCTTTAAAGTAGTATATGACACAAACCGATGAGGACTTGATGAAAACAAAAAACAACGACTACAATAATGATAATAGTAATAATAATATTGGCATTTGTATAGCATTATTTTATACTACGTTTATGAGCGCTTTACATAATAGTTATTATCATACCCTGGTTATCAGATCAAATTGCTAATCCACACGTACTCCGCACAAGCTAGGCACCATTTTACAAGCCCCGGTACTCTGCCCAATCCTATCAGGTACCCATATAACGCACGGATGGAGAGTGGCAAATGTATATTAACGACTTGCCAATGGACATTACTGCTGAAGTGGGACTCCATCTGCAAACCATGCGATTCGAAGTTCAGGGACATATTTACTAGATCTCAGCAACTGGCTCTACAAAGCAGTTCCTGTTATCAATAGCATCATCGCTATGACCCAAGGAGCCTGCTTTACTGCATTCCCATTTCAAATTATTTTGAAACGTTCTCAGCAATTCTCGCTACCCCAAATAGCGATTCTGCCGAGATCCGGGGAAAATCCTGAAAACGCGCATTGCATTATGGGATAGCTTTTCGACATTACAGCTTCCTGTGCAGGCGTTCGTGATCACAACCCTCTCTTTCACGGTAGAGTTTAACGGCCTTTTGTGCTAAAGTCACTAATTCTGCCCGAAGCTTTCCATTGCATATTATAATCTGTACAAATTACACTGATTGGCATCGATTTTAGCGTGCGTGAAAACTCTGCACAGCGAACACAGGCGCTAGCGCCAGCGGGATGGGACTCTATACCGGAAGTTGTAGTGACGACCCGAGAGAGTGAAAATTACCTCGTCTCGCGAATTTCGAGATTTTCGTACCTATTTAGGGTAGCGAGAATTAATGTAGCCTTTTGACAAGGCCTCGTGACTCTAAGCGGCTGAGATGAGTCTAGATACCCGGAGTGAACGCGCGACCGAGTGACGGAACGTCACGAGGCCTTTTGGAAAGTGGGTTTCACTGCTGCGCATGAATTATTCATAGATACATATTAACATGCCAATACGCCTACTCTGGATTTATTGACCAATCAGAACGGCGATCTCCCAGTTGGCTTCGTTCGTGATTCGTTCCATGTAGAGGTCAGTGGTCTTAGCACGTACGTAATAGTTCATAGCATGTAGGTCCATGTTCGCACTACGTAGAGTTTACTGTGTGTGTGTGTGTGTGTGTGTGATGGATACTACTATGCTGACGTCGTGCGAGGATACGTTCGCTGATTGAACGCTCCATTTTCTGGAGCGAATTCTAGTCGGAAACAAGGGTTAACATAAGAAATCCAAATCAGATTGATAAAGGCCACTAGGATGGGCTCCTCGCTCTCGCGTTCACTTGGGTTTTCGCGATTAGTCTCGTTTTAGTCGCTCGGCGTCTATCAGACAAGTGGCCTTGTTTAAAGGCTACAATTAATGTCGAATCACAATAAAAGCCTCGTCAAATAAAACAAGATTCTTGATTCTTATCTTTTGTCTTGCGGTTCCAAGGGAGTAAAAATATCAATCGATCAATGAACACTGTCGTCACTGAATGCTTTTTTGTGATGACGAGGGATTTCTTTTCTTAAAATTCTTTCATTGCGAAAGTGTGTGTTTATTTGCTTTCTTTTCTTAAATCACTGTATACGAGATAGATTTATGCCTATAAATATACCATTTTCTCACAGTTGCGCCAGGAGTGTAAATTTTCACTGTCAATATGGCGCAATATAAATGTTCATTAAAATTATTAGTAAAATTTTTTATCATCAATTGTGTTATTATTATTATTATTATTATTATTATTATAATCATTATCATTATTATTGTCATTGACTATTTTTAGTCATGGCGGTGTGCTGGTGCTGAAGAAAAAAAGGTTAAAGATAATGACGAAAGCAAATAATGCAACTCTTTTAAATAAACCCACTCTCTCGGAGTCACCATTTTACCGCATTTCATTTTCATCTCTACTTATTGACATTTCCTCTCTTTCTTTTTCTTTCTCTCGTTCCTGACCCACAATTGGTTGTTCAATGTTTCCAAACACGCTACCTAGCTACGCCAATATTATAGGCAAGAGGCGGATGGCCAGCAATAAAAATGGTTGATGTATGAACTAATCCGTTGAGGTTGCTGTGAATCGTTATTAAAAAACTTTCAAATGACATGTGTCCAGGATATTGCCAAGCCAAACTAAAAGATCAAACGCTTTTCCTTTTTACCTCAATGACTTGTGTCATGTGTGTTTGCACTTGAAATTAAAATTTTCACTCTTCATTAAGGTGCGTCAATTAAAGCGCATAGAAGCTGACGTACTTGGCAGAATTAATATTAATTCAGTTCTCATCCCTGGCAGATGAGTTTACTGTCTTTAATTACAGCTAAATGAAGTTGACAAATTGCCATTATGTCAGTTTCACTCTTCATTCTAGACCATGTCATTTCTGAACATAATCCGGTGAGGTGTTCAGAGGCAGAGAAGCTCCTAAACCAAACACGGGAAGGCCTTCGATGATATGAACGGCAAGAAATTTCTTGTCGATTAGAGATTCACAACATCTTTTTTAACATGGGCACATAAGGTTTGAACCTCGGACGCATCTTGTAAAGTAAAATCACCCTCTACCGAGTAATTGCTACGAAAACACATCAAAGTTTCAGACAAAAATGTGCTCTACTTCGTTATTTCCATCCTGGATTTGACTGAATTTAAAGCTTTATCTCCTCTTTCGCATCATTAACTGATTCATAACGATGGCCACTATATCTTCACTTGGAAATACTTTTTCTTCACTTGCAAACGTAACGGCCTCTTATGATCTCGATACAATGTCGGAAGCAAAACTGGATTATCCCTTTTATATATGCATGTCGAGTTTAGCTGTTGCTCTATCGGTCATGACAAATACCTTCACCATCTACGTCTTAAACAGAACTGACACTTTACACGAAACTGAAAGACTCCTTTACAAAGCACTTGCTATAAGTGACATCAACGCTGCTGCAAGTCAGGCAAGCTTCGTTATTATATTTATATTACAAGTTCCAAAAGGATGCATACTGATATATCTTTATACTGTGTTTGTAATCTATATTTCCATCTTCATGATAGCCTTCGTGAATATCAATCGCTTCTGGATGATCATATGGCCCTTCCATCATATACGCTCAGTGACGACAAGAAGACTCTATTTTGCGTTATTGGTAGGCATAATGAGTACATTTGTCTTAATAATGGTAATTTATTTCCTAGGCATGCCTACTAGCTTACGGCAAAGTTTATGTCAGGATCGTTCTACAAGAAGAAACAAAATATCAGATTTAGCTTTTAGTATTCTGCTTAGCGCGCCAATGACATTGGGCCTAATTGTGATTGTCTTCACCAGCAGTGGTATGATATACAAGTCTAGACAACAAGCTAGAAAGATCGCCCAAATACGACGTAATGTCTTTCAATACAATAGACAACCCGAACAGAACAACCCTCAAGGAAATCATCAAGCCGTAGCTGCAAGTGCACTGAAGGGTCTCAGAACCGTCAGCGCAATTACCATCTCATATATCATCGTTTGGATAATACCTTTTGTCGCCTTATGGACAAGAATAGATGCTTTACCTTGGATTCAAATTATTAGTATAGCTCTCATGTCATGTAATACAATCTGGAACCCAATACTCTTGTGTATTGCCAACAAGCCTTTTCGAATTGCTTCTCTAAAAGTTATTTCGAAGATCAAAGCTGCTTGTTGTAGAGGCAATGATTAAAGCTTAATCGGACTAAATCGCGCCTACATATATAACACAATCGGAAAGACTTCCAATAAAGTAATGAACCCCATATGGAATTTTAATTGCCGTGGTCATAACCTTTGAAGTAGCATATGACACAAACCGACAAGGACTTGATGGGCGGAGAGCGTACATGCAAGATATTGAACGTCTGCTGTACAAATATAATATTAATGATAATAATAATCACTCTTGTAGAACGTTTAACACTACATTTCAAAGCACTTTATATTCCAGGTATTATTACCCTGGTTATTAGATCCAATTGCCAAACCACACATGATAGCGCACACGCTCTGCTTTCCTGGTGGGAGTGGAGTTAACTTCGGATCTTTATATTGAGTTGATTTAACGTTGCTTTTATTTTCAATATGTCGTTTTAATTCTTTAATCGCGAAATTGTGTCGTGAAGTATGATAAAATAATGTATATTTGCTTTCCTTTCTTAAATTAATCCATAGACGTATGCCTACAAATATGCCATTTGACCACAGTTGCGCCAGGAGTGTAAATGTTGAGAGACAATATGGCCAAATACTAATGTCCAGCATTGTTGTTATTTAAAACGATTTTCATCATCATTATCATTATTATCATTATCATTGTCATTGATTATAGGGGGTAGTCATGGCCGAGTGAATAAGGCACTTGAGAAGAAAAGGGTAAAGATAAGGACGAAAGCAAAAAATACGGCTCCATCCCATACCCTCCTCTCACTCGGAGACACTGTTTTACTGCATCCTCTCTCTCTCTCTCTCTCTCTCTCTCTCTCTCTCCCATTCTCTCTCTCTCTCTCTCTCTTTCTTGCTTTCTCTCTTCCGTCACCCACAATTGCTTGTTCAATTGCTTGTTGAAAGCAAGGGCCGAATGGCCAATAATAAAAGTGTCTGTTTCCTGGACTAATCCGTGTTGTTTGCAGTGAATCGTTATTAAAAACTTTCTATTGACATGTGTCCAGGATATTGTCAAGCCATATCAAAAGATAAAAGGCTTCTCCTTCACCTCTATGACTTGTGTTATGTGAGTTTGCTCTTACACTTGTTCACTCATCGTTTAAGTGCCTCAAAGCTTAGGGAGATTGATGTAATTTGCAAAATTATTAGTTATTTAGTTTTCATCACTGCCAGATGAGTTTGCCGTCTATAGGTACAGCTAATTTAAGATGACGTATTGCAATTATGAAAGTTTCACTCTTCATTCTAGACCACGGCATGAAAAACTAAACATTATCCGGTGAGGCGTCCAGAGGCAGAGAAGCTCCCAAACCAAACACGAGAAGACCTTCGTTACTAGCTGTCCTACATGCAAGGAGACAGAATGGACAGCAGGAAATTACTCCTCGATTAGAGATTCACAGCATTTTTTTTACAATGGCTCATAACGTGTAGATGTACTCAAACGCATCTTGTCAAGAAAAAATCACTTTACAAACGGGTATTTGCTACAAATCCGCATCAAAGTGCCAGATTAAAATGTGCTTTACTTCATTTTTCCAATCCGGATTTAGACTTTAGTTATCTCTAACTTCTCTTTGGCATCATTCACTGAATAATAACGATGGCCGCTATATCTTCACCTGGTTCTACTCTTTCACCGTCTACAAATATAACGGACTCTTATGATCTCGATCAAATGTCTGAAGCGGTACTGGATTATCCATTTTATATGTGCATGTCGATCCTAGCTGTTCCTCTATCGGTTATGACAAATACCTTTACCGTGTACGTCTTGGACAGAACTGACTCTTTACACAAAATTGAAAGTCTCCTTTACAAATTCCTTGCTATTAGCGACATCACCACTGCTGCAGGTCA
This sequence comes from Strongylocentrotus purpuratus, assembly GCF_000002235.5. NCBI lineage: Eukaryota > Metazoa > Echinodermata > Echinoidea > Camarodonta > Strongylocentrotidae > Strongylocentrotus > Strongylocentrotus purpuratus. The sequence goes on from NW_022145594.1 coordinate 37,614,452, forward strand.
GGCAAGCTTATCTATAATACTTGTATTACGAATTGCTACAGGATGCATACTGGTATATCTATATTCTCTGTTTATAATTTATATTTCTGTCATTATTATAGTCTTCGTGAATATCAATCGATTCTGGATGATCATGTGGCCTTTCCATCATATACGCTCAGTGACGTCAAGGAGACTATATTTGGCTTTATTGGTGGGAATAATGAATGCGTTTGTCTTGATAATGGTGGTTTATTATCTTGGCATGGCTACTATCCTACGGCAAAGTTCATGTCCACATGATTCTCCAGGAAGAAACAAAATATCAGATTTAGCTTCGAATCTGCTAGTTAGTGTGCCAATTTCACTTGGCCTCATTGTCATTGTCTTCACCAGTGGTGGTATTTTATCCAAATCCAGACAACAGGCTAGAAAGATCGCCCAAATACGACGTAATGTCTTTCAACACTATGGACAAATCGATCGGAACGACCCTCAAGGAAATCATCAAGCCGTTGGTGCAAGTGCATTAAAGGGTCTCAGAACCATCAGCGCCATTACCATTCCTTACATCATCGCGTGGTTACTACCTGTAGTCAGCCCATTCACCAGAGTACATACTCAAAAATGGCTTCAATATATTACTATTTTTCTCGTACTTTGTAATACAATCTGGAACCCTATAATCTTGTGTATTACCAACAAACCTTTCCGAATTGCTTCTCTGAAAGTTATTTTGAAGATCAAAGCTGCTTGTTGTAGAGGCAATGACTAAAGCTTAATCGGTCTAAATTGCGCCTACATATACCACGATCGAAAAGACTTCCAAAAAATAAAGAACCCTCATGCAATTTTAATTGCCATTTTTATCACCTTTAAAGTAGCATATGACAAAAACCGATAGGGACTTGAAGAGGACAAAGAGTTTACGTCACCGTGCAGGACACTGAAAGTCTGCTGTACAATAATGATATTAAAAAAAACCCATCATAATAATAACAATCATATTCATCATACTTGTATAACTTTTAATAGTACAATTCAAAGCACTTTATGTTGCAGTTATCATCACCCTGGTCGTCAAATTAAAGTGCTAATCGGCACATTATCGATCAGCCCTAGACGAAAGACTTCATGCATGGCTGGTTTTCAACGAAACGGTGTTAAGTCTTTTGTCAATTATGCTTGTTGCTACGCCAGGCATCCAGTAAAAACGAATTCGTTTAATGAAATTATGGAAATGCAAGCATTTCTTTAAACAAACAGAATTTTGTTATTCCTAGCTCATTTTTCCTGATTGAGGTTTCATATAAACGGACAAAAAATACATTTTCTTGAAACGTGATTTTCTCTTCGAAATTTAGATACCGTCCGCCAAATGACTTTTTGGTACCCTTCCTTCAAATTAATTTGAATCGCTTATGCGTGAAATATGCATCATGTGAGTTGCATCAAATGAAAGAAAAGGATCTAAGCTTTACAAATATGTGTCATTTATTAACATAATTGTGATTAAGTTATGATGAAACGTCGATAATTCTCGGTTTCGTTTTTTTTTTCTGGGACGCACTGTATATATCACTTTATGCCTACAAATATACATACAGATGGGGAACTTTGAGCAGTATTTGGGGGGGAATTCCAATTTGAATTATTGCACGGAATCGAGTATACAAATTCTCACGTACGTAAATTTAGGTTCATTGATACCCATTTATGTTCATTTTGTAGAAAAGAAGAAGAAACTTATAAGCATGTCTTCATTGATACCATTTTATGTTCATTTTGTAAACAAATAGAAGAAACTTATAAGCATTTCTTCATTGATACCAATTTTGTAACAAAAGAAGAAGAAACTTAAAAAGCATTTTTTCATACGTGTGAATTTACTCGGAAGGTATGGTAAAGATGTAGTACTTTATTTGATTTTTTTTTTGGCAAAAATTAAACTGGGAAAAGATACAGTTCGGAATAGATTTACCCAATAGAGGAAAAGGACAGTTATTGAAACATGTATTTATATTAGCAAAATATTTACTGTTGCTAAATAGGAGACGAAAATACCGCCAACCGAATATAATATTATAAACCGGATTGATAAGATAAATAAAAAGAAAACGTTATTTCTTAGTGATTCACTTAGAAAAGTGGGAAAATAGGCATGTATAGTGGTTTTCATGTAGCAGTTTCGGAACAGGTTTTGTTAATAAAGCTTGGTATTATTTTTGTTTTCATGTATTGCTTTTACAGGATTGTTTTACAGGATTGTATTTTTTAACTGCTTTAGCAGTTAAAAAAATTAATGTAAAAAAGTAACGTGAGACTGTATTGTTATTTTTTGTTATATTTATACAAAACAAACAAGTTTAACATTCATATATATTAACAAATGATTTAAAACCTTGCCAAACAATTGAACTACGCTTGACTAGCACTTGTGCTAACTTCTATTTCCCATAAACAACTTCATCTAAATTTGAGAAATACACATGTGTACGTGTATGTATTTTGTACGTTTAATAGTATGCATATCTATGTATAAATACATGTTTCGTTTTAAAACCATTACTGTTCAATCAACATTACTCTTCTATTATGTATAAATGTATCAGTATCATTCTTTGCATTGTATGATTGTTCATATACTGTCATTATTGTGATGTTTTGTTTTCAATAAATTAAAATTCAAATGTTAAAAGCTTAAAGGCAATATTTGTGTTTCCCCGTCCTAAATCAGGTAGTTCCAGAAGAGAGGAGGGGTTAGGAGGGGAGGAGGGTGGGGGTACGAAGGTTGATAGGGCGGGAGACTAGGTTTCTTGGGCAGGGTGTACGGGGGATCAGAGGTTATATTTTTAATTGTTATCTCATTCAATGTCATGAATTGTAATAAATTTGTGTTTGTTGTTTTTTCAATGTATTGCTTGTAAATATTTTGTTATTAAAACCAATGATTTTATATGTTACAGAAATGTCTTTCTTTTTTTCTTCTCGATTATGTTAAATTTGGTTCATTGAATAAGAAAAAAAAAAATTCCTTTTAAAATGAGTGCCCCTTTAAGAGGCATTAATCCTCATTACTGTCAGTTATGACTTAATGACGTAGCATATTAGTAGGGTGATCACAATGCATGTGCAAACAGTCTGCCCCGCGAACACACACACACAAAACAGCAGTCAGTTGGTTGAAATAGCCATTTTTTCAAATTTATTTAAAAAAAACTAAACAATATTTTAATTTTTTATTTCAGATACATTTCAAGCATACCTTTAATGATAATTCTGTGTAGTTTCATTGTTCAGGCATGTGGGAAATATGTTACATGATTTGATTAGAATATTGTCTTCACCGGCGTTGGTATTTTATACAAGTCCAGACAACAGTCCAGAAAGATCGCCCAAATACGACGTAATGTCCTTCAACGCAATAGACAACCCGATCAGAACAACCCTCAAGGAAATCATCAAGCCGTTGGTGCAAGTGCACTAAAGGGTCTCAGAACCGTCAGCGCCATTACCATCTCATACATCATCGTATGGCTAGTACCTCTTGTCAGCTTATGGACCACTATATACACAACAACTTGGCTTAAAATTATGACATTTTCTCTCATGTTATGTAATACAATTTGGAACCCTATAATATTGTGTATTGCCAACAAACCTTCCGGATTTCTTCTCTAAAAGTTATATTGAAGATCAAAAACTGCATGTTGCGGAGGCAGTGACTAAAGCTTAAGTGGTCTTAATTGCGCCTACATAAACCACGGTCGGAAAGCCTTCTCAAAAAAATAATGAACCCTTATGCAATTTAATTGCCATTTTCATCACCCTTTGAAGTAGCATATGATACAAACCGACAAGGACTTGATGAGGACAAAGAGTGTACGTCACCGTGAAAGACACTGAAAGTCTGCTGGACAATAAAAATAATGATAATACAAAATAATCATCATAATAATAACAATTATATTCCTCATACTTGTATAACGTTTAATACTACAATTCAATGCACTTTATATTGCAGTTATCATAACCCTGGTAGTTAGATTAAATTGCTAATCGGCACATTATCGATCAGCCCTAGAAGAAAGACTTCAAGCATGGCTGGTTTTCAACGAAACGGTGTTAAGTCTTTTGCTACGCCAGGCATCCAGTAAAAACGAATTCGTTTAATGAAATTATGGAAATGCAAGCATTTCTTTAAACAAACAGAATTTTGTAATTCATTGCTCATTTTTCCTGATTGAGGTCTCATATAAACGGACAAAAAATACATTTTCTTGAAACGTGATTTTCTCTTCGAAATTTAGATACCGTCCGCCGATTGACTTTTTGGTACCCTTCCTTCAAATTGATTTGAATCGCTTATGCGTGAAATATGCATCATGTGAGTTGCATCAAATGAAAGAAAAGGATCTAAGCTTTACAAATATGTGTCATTTATTAACATAATTGTGATTAAGTTATGATAAAACGTCGATAATTCTCGATTTCATTTTTTCTGGGACGCACTGTATAGATCACTTTATGCCTACAAATATACATACAGATGGGAACTTTGAGCAGTATTTGGGGGGAATTCCAATTTGAATTATTGCACAGAATCGAGTATACAAATTCTCACTTACGTAAATTTATACATAGGTTTCACTGATGTATCATGTTCGGTTTTGATTTGATTACATATGCGCATATTAATTAGGCGGACTTACTTTTTTTCACAACTTTTTCATATCTGCAGATTCGCAAAAATTGCAAAAATGACTTATTTTTCTTGGCTTCTGTTTTCAAAACGGTAATAGGTATATAAATGTTCTTTTTTGTATTTTTTACCACAAAGATGATTTTTAGTGCCTGATAATTTAATTTATTATTTGTGTCCGAGAAAGTGATGAATTAAGTTGTCAACTTTGCCGAATTTTGCCATTTTGGCCAATTTGACCATTTCTGGCAGGTTTTTCGGTAATTTTGCGATTTCAAAAATGTGGTATAAAATCACAACGCATTGACCGATTTCAATTCTTTTTGTTTTGTTTTTTGAAGCTTTCATAAAGCTTGATCATTTGCATCAAATAACATGTGTTTGTTGTACCTATTTTTGGTGCGCTATACCTAATATTAGCATACACATGCTTTAGTAGTCATGCAAACCAAACACTCATAAATTATCTAGATCTTTTAGGAATAAATCATTGTCAAAATCATTCCATAAGTTGGGGTAAAAATAATTATTCAGCCATTATGACCAACAGTGTAATTATGTGTATTGCCAACAAGCCTTTCCGGATTGCTTCTCTGAAAGTGATATTGAAGATCAAAGCTGCTTGTTGTGGAGGCAATGCTTAAATCTTAATCGGTCTAAATCGCTCCAAATACAACACGATCCAAAATACTCCGAGTAGATGAACACCGAGACAATTTTAATTGCCATGTCAATCACCTTTAAAGTAGCATATGGCACAAACCGATAAGGACTTGATGAGAAACCGAAAGTCGAAAGTCTCCTTTACAAAGCACTTGCCATTAGCGACATCAACGCTGCAGTTAGCTTCTCTATATCAAGTTTATATCAAATGCCGAAAGGATGCACACTGATATATCTTTATAGTTTATTGGAAACTATATTTCCGTCGTTATTATAGTCTTCGTGAATATCAATCGCTTCTGGATGATCATGTGGCCCTTCCATCATACACGCTCAGTGACGTCAAGGAGACTCTATTTTGCTTTATTGCTGGGCATGCTGGGTATGTTTGTCTTGATAATGGTGTTATATGGTCTAGGTGTTGCTACTAGCTTACGGCAAAGTGTATGTCCGGATGGTTCTCAAGGAAGAAACAAAATATCAGTTTTAGCTTTGAATCTGCTACTTAGTGTGCCAATGTCGCTAGGCCTAATTGTTATTGTCTTCACCGGCGTTGGTATTTTATACAAGTCCAGACAACAGTCCAGAAAGATCGCCCAAATACGACGTAATGTCCTTCAACGCAATGGACAACCCGATCAGAACAACCCTCAAGGAAATCATCAAGCCGTTGGTGCAAGTGCACTAAAGGGTCTCAGAACCGTCAGCGCCATTACCATATCATACATCATTGTGTGGCTAGTACCTCTTGTCAGCTTATGGACCACTATATACACAACATCTTGGCTCAAAATTATGATATTTTCTCTCATGTTATGTAATACAATCTGGAACCCTATAATATTGTGTATTGCCAACAAACCTTTCCGGATTGCTTCCCTGAAAGCTATATTGAAGATCAAAACTGCATGTTGTAGAGGCAGTGACTAAAGCTTAATCGATCTAAATTGTACCTACATATACCACGATCGAAAAGACTTCCAATTAAATAATGAACCCTTATGCAGATTTAATTGTCATGTCCATAACCCTTTGAAGTAGCATATGACACAAACTGATAAGGACTTGATGGGGACGAAGAGCGTACGACACCGTGCTGGACACTGAAAGTCTGCTGTGCAACAATAATAATGATAATACAAAATAATCATCATAATGATAACAATAATATTCATCATATTTGTATAACGTCTAATTCTACATTTCAAGGCACTTTTTCACAATTATTATAACCCTGGTCGTCAGATTCAATTGCTAATCGGCACACTATAGACATAGCCATAGACGAAAGACTTCATGGCCAATTTTTTAACGAAACGGAGTTAAGTCTTTTGTCAATTATGTTTGTTGCTACGACAAGCAGCCAGTAAAAACGAATTCGTTTAATGAAATTAGGGAAATGCAAGCAAGTCCTTAAACAAACAGAACTGTGTTATTCCTAGCTCATTTTGCCTGATTGAGGTCTTATTATGACTTTCTCTCCGAAATTCAGATACCGTACGCCAAATGACTTTTTGGTACCCTTTCTTTAAATTGATTTTAATCACCCATGCATGATATGATTCATGTGAGTTGCATCAAATGAAAGAGGAGAATCTAAGCTTTACAAATATGTGTCACTTATTAATTATGATTGTGACTAAGTTATGATGAAACATCGATAATTCTTGGTTTCGTTTTTACAAGGGCTCACTGTATAGATCACTTTTTGCCTACACATAGACATGAGGATGGAGAACTTTAAGTATTTTGGAGGAATTCCAATTTAAACTGTCGCACGGATTTGAGTATACAAATTCATACTTTAATACATTTAAGTTCATTGATATCAATTTATGTTTATTCTGTAAAAAAGAAGAAGAAACTAATAAGCATTTTTTCATACGTGTGAATTTACTCGGAAGGTATGGTAAAGTTGCAGTACTTTATATGATTTTATGTTTTTTTTGCGAAAATTAAACTGGGAAAAGATACAGTTCGGAATAGATTTACCCAATAGAGGAAAAGGACAATTAGTGAATCATGTATTTATATTAGAAAAATATTTAATGTTACTAAATAGGAGAGGAAAATACCGCCAACCGAATATAATATTATAAACCAGATTGGACAAGATAAATTAGAAGAAAACGAGTTAGCACTTTCACGTTATTCCTTAGTGATTCACTTAGAAATGTGGGGAAATTGGCACGTAAAAGTGGTTGTCGTGTAGCAGTTTTGGAATAGGTTTTGTTAATAAAGCTTGGTATTATTTTTGTTTTTATGCATTGCTTTTACAGGATTTGTGCATGTACAAATCTGTATGATTTTATTTTTATTGATACATCACTTTTATTTTATGAACATAGTGATAATTGTATTTGGTCATAGACTTGTTATATGTCATTGTAGCGCTCTAGCGGTTAAACAAAATTTAATGTAAAAAAGGAACATAAGACTGTGTTGTTATTTTGTTATATATGTAAATACAAAACAATCAAGTTTAATATCCATATATACAAGCCTTTTATTAAGTCAAAGCAGACCGGGAGCCAAATATCTGAAAAAGCGGCTCCCGGTCCTTAATTTTTTAAGAGAACCGGGAGCCGTTTTCCAGGACCAGGAGCCGTTTCCAAAATTGATGAAAATATGTATTCTTTTAAATTATTTGTTAAACGTTACCTTTTATTTATACATACTGTAGTTTAATTTCTAGTTTACATTTTGAGCACTCTAATATTAAATCACTCATACCTTGGATAAATCTGTCATATCATATGTAGTTGTTGTAGTTCATGTTTAATACTATTTTCATGCCGTTAAATGTCAAAAATTGAAAAATGTTAGGAAGGGGGGAATTAAATTATTTTTATAAAAAAAAAAATTAAGAAAAACCATCTATAATGACAATGCAGAGCTGCCAACCTGTCACTTGCAAAAAAACATATTTTAGGTGAAAAAAAAGATTTGTTAAATATATTTACCTATTTTATCAGAAAAATCCATTATTTAAAACATCACAGAATTTTAGTCAATGAGTACGAGGGCCGCTGAATCAAGGCAAGTCTGGAGTTGCAATCAACTTTGTACATAAAGTCAATGCATCAGCAGGTCCGGTGTTCTGTTTTTCATTTGGCTTTTTGAAGATACCATTACATCCGAAGGGCATGCGATAGGCAAAAAAACTGGCAACAAAATCGCTGATTTCTTGATTTTTAGCGCTATTTTGATGAAACTGTTTCTTAAAACTGGGCTAAACCCCCGTGAGCTTTGGAAATATGGCTCCGATTCCGCATTTTTGACAGCAAAATTTGGCTTTTGGGATGGATTTTTGGAAGTTACATCGAGACTTATTTGTACTGACACTGTGTGTGTAGTAGTGCAGTACAGCACTGATTTCATTTGTGTGTGTATGCATGGCCTGGGGAAATGCGCTCCTCTTTGAGTGGTGTACATCCCCTGTATTGTCTGCTCCGTATTCCGCTAGGAGTAGGAGATAGCGGCCGCTCGTATTAGTGCTTAGGATTCTCATTATATTATAATGATTTGTTAGGGTTCATTCAGTCCACGTTTAACTCGTATCAAGTAAGTTTTTGTCATATTTGTGAACATTTAGTGCTAGACATGTGGAAGTTTATGAAACAGAAAATGTTAATTCTCCCAGACCGGGCGCCAGAAATACAAATGGACCGGCGCCCGGTACTCATTTTTCCCGTCTTACCGGGCGCCAAAAGTCAGGGACCGTAGGGTAAAAATCGCCCGGCGCCCGGTTAATAAAAGGCTTGCATATATATTAACAAATGAACAAAGATTTTGCCAAAGAATTAAACTACGCTCGAATAGCACTTGTGTTCACTTCTATTTCCCATAAACAACTTCACCTAAATTTGAGAAATACACATGTGTACGTGTATATATGTTGTACATTTAACAGTATGCAGATCTATGTCTAAATACTGTGAAGCCCAGGCCCAAAGCTTCGCACAGTTTTGAATTTCGCATCTTTAGCACGCGTAAAGCTTGTTATTGACCAGATGAGCTCTGATTGGCTGTATGCAAATGAGTTCATACTGGGGGTCCAGAGCTCAAGTGGGAAAAAAATTACGCGGCCCGCCCCGGCCTTTTTGCTCACTGTAAAAGGGGTCTAAGTCGTCAGCGCACTACATATGCACGTTCACCAAGGGAAGAGAAGATGTTAGAAAAGGGAAAACAAGGATAGTAAAGAGGGTGTGGAGAAGGAAAAACAAGGAAATACAAAAGGAAAGAGAAGAGGATAAGTCGAAGGAAGAACATAGAAATACATAACGAAGGAGAAATAAAGGATAGGCCTAGAGTGAAGGAAAAAACGGGTTGATAGAAGGAGAAACAAAGAAATACATAACAAAGGAGAACGAAGGATAGATTGAAGGAAAAACAAATTAGAACTACATAACGAAGGAGAAATAAAGGATTGGCCTAGATTGAAGGAAAAAACTAAAAAATACATGACCAAAGAGAAGAGGATAGTTTAAAGGAGAAACAAAGAAATACATAACGAAAGAAAAAAGGATAGATTTAACGAGAAACAAAGAAATACATAGCGAAAGAGAAGAGGATAGATTTAACGAGAAACAAAGACATAACGAGTACTACATGTACCGGGAGCTCCAGCAATCCAAAAATACTGCCAATGGTAATGTTAGGCTCTGTCTCTAGTCATTTGCACAGTATATTTGACTGAACTGGCTAAACAGTTGTGTAAAAAAAAAATATGCGCATCCCTTACACCCCCTCACTCGGAGACACCGTTTTACCGCAGTTCATTTTGTACTTAATGAGACATCCCCTCCCCCTCTCGCTCTCCCTCTCTCTCTTTCTCTCTTTTCCTGACCCACAATTCCTTGTTCAATGTTTCCATTCACGCTATCTGGCTATGCCAGTGCTATAGGCAAGAGGCGGATGGCCAATAATAAAAGTGGGTGTTGCATGAACTAATCTGTAAAGTTTGATGTGAATCGTTATTAAAAAACTTTCAAATGACATGTGTCCAGGATATTGCCAAGCCATACTCAAAGATCACTTTTCCTTTTTACCTCTATGATATGTGTCATGCGTGCCTGCTTTTGAAATTAGACTTCTTCACTCTTCATAAATGTGCTTTAATTAAAGCACATGGAAGCTGACGTGTTTGGCAATAATCACTTTCAATTCAGTTTTCATCCCTGGCAGACGGGTTTACTTTCAATATATACAGCTAATTAAAGTTGTTATTTTACCGTCATTAGAGTTTCACTCTTCATTTTAGACCACGTCATGAACGAACTGTACATAATCCGGTGAAGTGTCCAGAGGCAGAGAGGCAACCACCCTAACCATATACGAGGAGGCCTTCGTTGATAGCTGTCCTATGTGCCAGGAAACAAAATGGACCTAAAGAAAGTACTCGTCGACCAGAGATTCATAGCATCATTTTCTTTTAAACAGGGGCTCAAAACGTGAAGATACTCAAAATCATCTTGTCAATCGAAAATCATTCTACTACCGAGTAATTGCTACGAATACACATCAAAGTTTTAGATAAAAATCTGCTCTACTTCGTTTTCCATTCGGATTTAGACTGAACTTTAGTAAGCTCTAACGTCTCTTTCGCATCATTAACTGATTCATTACAATGGCTACTACATCTTCGCTTGGGTCTACTCTTTCTCCGCCTTCAAACATAACGGCCTCTGATGATCCCGACCATATGTATGAATCGAAACTGGTTCATCCAATTTCTGTATGCATGTCGATTCTAGTTGTTGCTCTATCGGTTATGACAAATACCTTTACCGTGTACGTCTTGAACAGAACTGAATCTTTACACGAAACCGAAAATCTCCTTTACAAAGCACTTGCAATAAGTGACATCAACGCTGCTGCAAGTTGGGCAAGCTTCTATATAATTATTATAATAGGAATAACAAAAGGAAGCATACTGATATATCTTTATACCATGTTTGCCATCTATATTTCTATCGTTATAATAGTCTTCGTGAATATCAATCGCTTCTGGATGATCATGTGGCCGTTCCATCATATGCGCTCGGTAACTTCAAGGAGACTCTATTTTGCTTTATTGGTGGGCATACTGAGTACGTTTGTCTATATAATGGTTTATTATCTAGGTATGGCTACTAGCTTAAGGCAAAGTGTATATGGGGGTGGTTCTACAGGAAGAAATAAAATATCAGATTTGGCTTCGAACCTACTACTTAGTGCGCCAATTTTTCTGGGCCTTATTGTCATTATCTTCACCAGCAGTGGTATTTTATCCAAGTCCAGACAACAGGCAAGAAAGATCGCCCAAATACGACGTAATGTCCTTCAACACAATGGACAACCCGATCAGAACAACCCTCAAGGGAATCATCAAGCCGTAGCTGCAAGTGCACTAAAGGGTCTCAGAACTGTCAGCGCCATTACCATCTCATATATCATCGTATGGCTAGTACCTCTTGTCAGCTTATGGACCAGTATAAATACTATAGCTTGGCTTCAAAATATTAGTGTTACTATCGTGTCATATAATACAATCTGGAACCCTATAATCTTGTGTATTGCCAACAAGCCTTTTCGGATTGCTTCTCTGAAAGTTATATTGAAGATCAAAGCTGCTTTGATTAGTTGCATGAACTAATCTGTTTAGTTTGCTGTGAATCGTTATCAACAACTTTCTATTGACATGTGTCCAGGATATTGCCAAGCCATACTGAAATACAAAAAGCTTCTCCTTTTTACCTCTTTGTCTTGTGTCATGTGTGCTCTGCTCTTAAAATTAGACGTTTTCAATCTTCATTAATGTGCGTCAATCAAAGCTTAGAAAAGCTGATGTATTTGGCAAGATTAAAATCAATTCAGTTTTCATCCCTGGCAGATCGGTTTGCTGTCAAAATGTAAAGCTAATTAAGCCATTATGAGAGTTTCACTCTTCATTCTAGACCACAATATGAAAGAACTGAACATAATCCGGTAATAGGGCCAGAGACAGGGAACCTCCCAAACCAAACACTGGAAGACCTTCGTCGCTAGCTGTCCTACATGCCAGGAAAGAGAATGGACAGCGAAGAACATAATCGTCGTTCAGAGAATCGCAGCATGTTTTATTTAACTGGGGTTCATAACGTTCAGATACACTCAGATGCATCTTGTAAAGCGAAAATCACTCTACCACCGGTTAATTGCTACCAATACACAAATTTTCAGACAAAAATCTGCTGTACTTCGTTATTTCCATCCGGGTTTTGACTGAACTTCAGTAAGCTTCATCTCCTCTTTTGCATCATCAACTGATTCACAACGATAGCCACTATATCTTCACTTGGAACTACTCTTTATCCGCCTGCAAACGTAACGGCCTCGTATGATCTCGATAAAATGTCTGAAGCAGAACTGGATAATCCGGTTTACATATGCATGTCCATTTTAGCTGTTGCTCTATCGGTCATTACAAATACCTTCACTATGTACGTCTTAAACAGAACTGACTCTTTACACGAAACTGAAAGTCTCCTTTACAAAGCACTTGCTTTAAGTGACATCAATGCTGCTGTAAGTCAGGCAAGCTTCACTATAAAGGAATATTACAAATTACAAAAGGATGCCTACTGATATATCTTTACACTGTGTTTGTAATCTATTTATCCATCATTATTATAGTCTTGGTGAATATCAATTGCTTCTGGATGATCATGTGGCCCTTCCATCATATGCGCTCAGTGACGTCAAGGAGACTCTATTTTGCTTTATTGGTGGGCATACTAGGTACGTTGGTCTTGAATATGGTGGTTTATGATCAAGGTATTGCTACTAGAGCTTCGAACCTGCTACTTAGTGCACAAATGTGGCTGGGCCTAATTGTTATTGTCTTCACCAGCGGTGGTATTTTATCCAAGTCCAGACAACATGCCAGAAAGATTGCCCAAATACCACGTAATGTCCTTCAACACAATGGACAACCCGATCAGAACAACCCTCAAGGAAATCATCAAGCCGTAGCTGCAAGTGCACTAAAGGTCTCAGAACTGTCAGCGCCATTACCATCTCATATATCATCGTGTGGCTACTACCTCTTGTCAGCTTCTGGACCAATATAAATACTATAACTTGGCTTCAAAATATTGGTGTAACTCTCACGTTATGCAATACAATCTGGAACCCTATAATCTTATGTATTGCAAACAAGCCTTTCCGGATTGCTTCAACATATTGGTGTAACTCTCACGTTATGCAATACAATCTGGAACCCTATAATCTTATGTATTGCAAACAAGGATTGCTTCTCTTAGGGTTATATTTAAGATCAAGGCTGCTTGTTGTGGAGGCAGTGGTTAAAGCTTATTTTGTCTTTTTTCCGCCCACATACAAAACACGATCGAAAAGACTTCTAATAAAATAAAGAACCCTTACGCAATTTTAATTGCCATGTTCATCACCCTTTGAAGTAGTATATGACATGAACCGATAAGGACTTGATGAGGACGAATAGCGTACGTCACCGTCGGTACGTGCAGAATACTAAAAATCTGCTGTACAATACTAGTAATGATCATAAAAATCATCTCATCATAATTATAATAATAATAATAATAATCACACTTGTAAAACGTTTAACACTACGTTTCAAAGCCCTTTGCATTGCAGTTATTGTTACCCTGGTTATCAGATTCAATTGTTAAACCACACGTAATAGCGCACACGCTCAGCTCCCCTTGTGGAAGTGGAGTTAACTTCCCACCTTAATATTAAGCGGATCTAACCTTGCTTCTACGGTCAATGTGATGTTTTAATTCTTTCGTTGCAAAATTGTGTCGTGAAGTAAGATATAAATACGTTGATTTGCTTTCTTTACTAAAAATCAATTTACAGATGTTTGCCTACAAAGGTGCCATTTTCTTATAGTTGTGCCAGGAGTTTAAATGTTGAGAGACAATTATGGCCCAATACAAATGTTCAGTATTGTTATAAATTAAATTGATCATCATCAATATTATTATTATTATTATCATCATTATCACTATCTTGATAATCATTATTATTGTCATTATCACCTATACTAAATGAGACATGCTATACCTCTATCTCTCCTTCTTTCTCTTTGTCCTGACCCACAATTGATTGATCAATGTTTCCGCTCACCCTCCTGGGGTACGCCAATGTTATAGGCAAGAGGCGGATAGCCAATATTAAAAGTTGCAAATAAGTAATGTTGCAAGAACTAAGCCGTTTTGTTTGCTCTAAATCGTTATCAAAAGCTTTCTATTGACATATGTCCGGTATATATTGCCAAGCCATATTAAAAGATCAAACGCTTCTCCTGTTTACCTCTTTGACTTGTGTCATGTGTGTTTGCTCTTGAAATATGATTTTTGTTTTCACTCTTCATTTTTGTGCGTCAATCAAAGCTCGGGGAAGCTGACATGTTTGGCAAAATTAATATAAATTCAGTTTTCATCCCAGGCAGATAAGTTTGCTTTCAATAGGTAAAGGTAATTAAAGTAGACATTTTGCCAATATGAGAGTTTCGCTCTACATTCTAGACCACGTCACGAAAGAGCTGAATATAATCTGGTGAAGTGGCCAGAGACAGAGAACCTCCCAAACGAAACACGGGAAGACCTTCGTTGCTAGCTGTCCTACATGCCAAGAAACTGAATGGACATCAAGAAAGTACTCGTCGATCAGAGATTCACTGCATGTTATTTTTTAACAAGGGCTCATAACGTTAGGATAAACACAAACTCATCTTGTCAGGCTAAAATCCTTCTACCACTGGGAAATGGATACGAATACGCATCAAAGTTTCAGATAAAAATATACTCTACTTCGTCTTTCCCAACCGGATTTAGACTGAATTTTAGTAAGCTTTGTCTCCTCTTTCGCATCGTTAACTGATTCATAACGATGGCCACTATATCTTCACTTGAAACTACTCTTTCTCCGCCTGCAAACGTAACGGCCTCTTATGATCTCGATAAAATGTCTGGTGCAGAACCGGATTATCCTGTTTACATATGCATGTCGATGTTAGCTGTTGCTCTATCGGTCATGACAAATATCTTCACCATGTACGTCTTGAACAGAACTGACTCTTTACACGAAACCGAAAGTCTCCTTTGCTAAGCACTTGCTTTAAGTGACATCAACGCTGCTGTAAGTCAGGCAAGCTTCATTATAATACGTACATTACGAATTACAAAAGGGTGCCTACTGATATATCTTTATACCGTGTTTGTAATCTATATTTCTATCGTTATTATAGTGTTCGTGAAAATCAATCGCTTCTGGATGATCATGTGGCCCTTCCATCATACACGCTCAGTGACGTCAAGGAGACTTTATTTTGTTTTATTGGTAGGCATACTGAGTACGCTTGTCTTGATAATGGTGGTTTATGATCTAGGCATTCCTAGTACCGTTCGGCAAATATTATGTCCGAATGGTTATCCAGGAAAAAACAAAATATCAGATTTAGCAAGGATCCTGCTACTTACTGCACCAATTTGGTTAGGCCTTATTGTCATTGTCTTCACCAGCAGTGGTATTTTATCAAAGTCCAGACAACATGCCAGAAAGATCGCCCAAATACCACGTAATGTCCTTCAACACAATGGACAACCCGATCAGAACAACCCTCAAGGAAATCATCAAGCCGTAGCTGCAAGTGCACTGAAGGGTCTTAGAACTGTCAGCGCCATTACCATCTCATATATCATCGTATGGCTAGTACCTCTTGTCAGCTTATGGACCAGTATAACTATTATAGCTTGGCTTCAAAATATTGGTGTAACTCTCATGTTATGTAATACAATCTGGAACCCTATAATCTTGTGTATTGCAAACAAGCCTTTTCGGATTGCTTCTCTGAAAGTTATATTGAAGATCAAAGCTGCATGTTGTAGAGGCAATGATTAAAGCTAATCGGACTAAATCGCACCTTCATATATAACACAATCGGAAAGACTTCCAATAAAATAAAGAACTCTTATGCAATTTTAATTGGCATGTTCATCACCCTTTGAAGTAACATATGACAAGAACCGATAAAGTTTTGATGAGGACGGAGAGCGTACGTAACTGTGCAGGAAACTGAAAGTCAGCTGTACAGCAACAACAAGAACAACAATAATAATCTTAATAATAATGATAATGAAAATTGTATAGCGAATTATACTACGTTTCTAAGCGTTTTGCATAGCAGTTATTATTACCTTGGTTATTAGAATCAATTGCTAAACCTCACGTGATAGCGCACACGCTCTGCTCCCCTGGTGGTAGTGGAGTTAACTTCGTATCTTTATATTAAGCAAATTTAACCTTGCTGTTATGGTCAATATGACGTTTTAATTCTTTCATTGCAAAATTGTTTTGTAAAGTATGATAAAATGTTGTTTATTTTTTTTCTTTGCTTAAATTAATATATATATTTTTGCCTACAAATATGTCATCTTCTCACAGTTGCGCCAGGAGTGTAAATGTTGAGAGACATTAGGCCCAATACAAATGTTCAGTATTTTTGTTATTTCAAATGAACATCATCGTTATTATTATCATCATTATTATCATTATCATAATAATCATTATTATAATCATTATTATTGTAATTGATTAGGAGGTAGTGGTGGCCGAGTAAATTAGGCACTGGGAAAAAAAGGGTAAGGATAATGACGAAAGCAAGTCATACGGCTCCGTCCCCTACCCTCCTATAACTCAGAGGCACTGTTTTACCGCATGCCATTATAATCTTTACTTAATGAGACATTCTATCTCTCTCTTTCTCTCTCTTTCTGTCATTCTCTCTTTCCAGACCCATAATTCCTTGTTCAATGTTTCCGTTCACGTTAGCTGGCTATGCCATTCTTATAGGCAAGAGATAGAAAGCCAAAAATACAAGTTGCGAATAAAAAAATGCTGCATGAACTAATCTGTTTAGTTTGCTGTGAATCGTTACCAAAAACTTTCAATTGACATGTGTCCAGGATATTGCAAAATCCATACTAAAATATCAAACGCTTCTCCTTTTTACCTCTTTGACTTGTGTCATGTGTGCTTTGTTCTTGAAATTAGACTTGTTCACTCTTCATTAATGTGCGTCAATCAAAGCTTAGGAAAGCTGATATATTTGGCAAGATGAAAATCAATTCAGTTTTCATCCCTGATAGATGGGTCTGCTGTAAATATGTAAAGCTAATTAAAGTTGACATTTTGCCGGTATGCGAGCTTCACTCTTCATTCAAGACCGCAGCATGAAAGAACTGAACATAATCTGGTGAAGTGTCCAGAGGGAAGAGGAACCTCCCAAACCAAACACGGCAAGACCTTTCCTACATGCAAGGAAACAGAAAGGACAGCAAGAAATTACTTGTCCATTATATATTCACAGCATCTTTTTGTTAAACAGGGGCTCATAACGTGTAGATATACTCGAACGCATCTTGTCAAGCAAAATTCATTTTACAACCGGGTATTTGCTAAAAGTTTCAGATGCAATTGTGCTTTACTTCGTTTATTCAATCCGGATTTAGACTTCAGTAATCTCTAAATTCTCTTTCGCATCATTCACTGATTCGTAACGATGACCGATATATCTTCACTTGGTTCTACATTTTTTCCGCCTACAAACATAACAGCCTCTTATGATCTCGATCATATGCTTGAAGCGGAACTGGATCATCCATTTTATATGTACATGTCGATCCTAGCTGTTGCTCTATCGGTCATGACAAACACCTTACCGTGTACGTCTTAAAAAGAACTGACTCTTTACACGAAACCGAAAGTCTCCTTTATAAAGCACTTGCTATTAGCGACATCAACACTGCTGCAGGTCGGGCAAGCTTATCTATAATATTTATATTACGAATTGCTACCGGATGCATATTGGTATATCTCTATACTCTGTTTGTAACCTATATTTCTGTCCTTATTATAGTCTTCGTGAATATCAATCGATTCTGGATGATCATGTGGCCTTTCCATCATATACGTTCAGTGACGTCAAGGAGAATATATGTTGCTTTATTGGTGGGAATACTGAGTGCGTTTGTCTTGATAATGTTGGTTTATTATCTAGGCATGGCTACTATCTTACGGCAAAGTTCATGTCCGCATGTTTCTTCAGAAAAAAACAAAATATCAGATTTAGCATCGACCCTGCTACTTAGTGTCATTGTCATTGTTTTCACCAGCAGTGGTATTTTATCCAAGTCCAGACAACAGTCCAGAAGGATCGCCCAAATACGACGTAATTTCCTTCAACATAATGGACAAACCGGTCAGAACAACCCTCAAGGAAATCATCAAGCCATTGCTGCAAGTGCACTAAAGGGTCTCAAAACCATCAGTGCCATTACCATATCATACATCATCGCATGGCTTGTACCTTGTGTCAGCTTTTTGACCAGAAAACATACTACAAATTGGCTTCAATATATTAGTTCTTCTCTCATATCATGTAATACGATCTGGAACCCTATAATCTTGTGTATTGCCAACAAGCCTTTCCGAATTGCTTCGCTGAAAGTGATATTGAAGATCAAAGCTACTTGTTGTGGAGGCAATGATTAAAGATAATTGCCACATCCATCACCTTTTGAAGTAGTATATGACGTAAACCGATAAGGACTTGATGAGGACGAAGAGCGTACGTGCAGAAGAACAACAGCAACAATAATAATAATGATAATAATTACATTGTATAGCGATTAATATTACGCTTCTAAGCGCTTTTCATAGCAGTATTTATTGACATGGTCATCAGATTCAAATGCTTATCCACACGCTCTGGCGGCTCTGCTCCCATGGGAGTACTCAGGCCAGGCACTATTTTGAAAGCACTTATCACGCTTATCAATCCTACCGAGTACCCACTTAACACTTTGATGGAGGGTGGCGCATGTATGCTAATAAGTTACGCTAATGGACATTACTGCTAAAGTGGGACTCCAACTGCCAGCCATGTGATTCAAAGTCCGGGGACATATCCATTATATCTCGGCACTCTAATGTTAGCGATGGCTTGTGTCTTTGGATTTGCTCTTAAAATTAGATTTTTGCTGACGTATTTGGCAAAATTAACATCGATTCACTTTCATCCCTGGCAGATGGATTTGCTTTCTCTAGGTACAGCTAATTGAAGTTGACATTTTGCTATATAAAGAGTTTCACTGTTCATTCTAGACAGCGGCATGAAAGAACTGAACATAATCCAGTGAAGTGTTCAAAGGCAGAGAAGCTCCTTAACCAAACACGGGAAGACCTTCGCTGCTATTTGTCCTAATTGCCAGGAAACAGAAAGGACAGCAAGCAATTACTCGTCGATGAGAGATTCACAGCATCTTTTTTAAACTGGGGCTCATAACGTTTAGACATACTCAAACTCATTTTGTAAAGCAAAAATCATTCTACAACCGGGTAATTTCTACGAAAACGCATCAAAGTTTCGGATAAAAATGTGCTTTACTTTGTTTTTTCATCCGGATTTAGACTAAACTTCAGTAAGCTCTAACTTCTCTTTCGCATCATTAACCGATTTACAAAGATGGCAACCATATCCTCACCTGGTTTAACTCTTTCTCCACCTACAAACACAACGTTCTCTAATGATCTCGATCGTACAAATGTAGCGGTATGGACATTTTATCTATGCATGTCAATTCTAGTTGTTGTTCTATCGGTCATGACAAATACCTTTACCGTGTACGTCTTGAACAGAACTGACTCTTTACACGAAACCGAAAGTCTCCTTTACAAAGTACTTGCTATGAGCGACATCAACGCTGCATTTAGTTTCTCTATATCAAGTAGTTTACGAATGACAAAAGCATGCACACTGATACAACTGTATAGTATATCTGTAACCTATATTTCCGTCGTTATTATAGTCTTCGTAAATATCAATCGCTTCTGGATGATCATGTGGCCCTTCCATCATACGCGCTCAGTAACGTCAAGGAGACTCTATTGTGTTATATTGGTGGGCATACTGATTACTTTTGTCTTGATAATGGTGTTATATGGTCTAGGTATTTCTACTAGCTTGCAGCAAAGTGTATGTCCGAATGGTTCTCCAGGAAGAAACAAAATATCAGTTTCAGCTTTGAATCTGCTACTTAGTGCGCCAATGTCGCTGGGCCTAATTGTCATTGTCTTCACCAGCAGTGGTATTTTATACAAGTCCAGACAGCAGTCCAGAAAGATCGCCCAAATGAGAGGTAATGTCTTACAAGACAATGGACAACCCGATCAGAACAACCCTCAAGGAAATCATCAAGCCATTGCTGCAAGTGCACTGAAGGGTCTTAGAACCGTCAGCGCCATTACCATCTCATACATCATCGTGTGGCTCTTACCCCTTGTCTACTTATGGACCAATATAAATAATACAACTTGGCTTATAATTATTAACTCTTTTCTCATATCATGTAATAGCATCTGGAACCCTATAATCTTGTGTATTGCCAACAAGCCTTTCCGGATTGCTTCGCTGAAAGTGATATTGAAGAGCAAAGCTGCTTGTTGTGGAGGCAATTATTAAAGTTTAATCGGTCTAAATTGAGCCTACATATATATCACGATCGGGGGAAAATCCAATAAATGAAGTCTAAGGCAATTTTAATTGCCATGTCCATCATCTTATGAAGTTGCATATGACACAAACTGATAAGGACTTAATGAGGATGAAAAGCGTACGTGCAGGAGACCGAAAATCTGCTGTACAATCATAATAATAATAAAATTAATAATAATAATAATGATAATAATAATAAAAATAATCACATTTTATAGCGATTAGTACTACGTTTCTAAGCGCTTTAAGTTGCACTAATTATTTCCCTGGTCGTCAGGTTCATTACACGTGATAGTGCACACGCTCTGCTCTCCGGGGAGTACTCCGGCCAGGCTACTTTTTACAAGCACCCGTACGCTTGCCAATTTTGTTCACTTCTTCGAATATTTCAATCTTTACCAGTTTGCAAAATGATATTAATCATTTTTAATTATTGTAACCTTGCCTGTGGATCCTCAACTGATCATACAATGTGAAAATAATATACTTACAGAAAAGAGCTTTTCGTTTAGTCTTACATGCCAATATTTTGCTCATACTAAACCTCTATTTCTAAAAATTCTAATTTTTGAATGTCCTAGATCTTTGTAATTATAGTTTTGCAATATTTATGTTCTTATGTTTTAATAATTTCATACCAATCACTCTTTCCAACAAATTTTGTCTTAATTCTGTATTACATTCATATGATACTCAAAGTTTTTCCAATTTCCATTTAAATAAAGTAAGACTAAATATAACAATGAAATATATATTTTTTAAATGGCCACGATTGTGGAATAATATACCTCGAGATATAAAATACCGTCCATCAATTAACGTTTTTAAAAGGAGATATAAATCATTTTTAATCCACCAAAATAAATAAAGATTAATTCTGTACACGGTCAGGTTTTAGTTTTTGTTTCCCCCCTCTTTTTAGGCATTAGTTGTTTTTTATTTTATTTTGTATAATACATATTTTTTTCGATCACTTTCTCAACCAACAATAATAATACTGTATTGTACTTTATTACTGTTTTGGTGGCAGCACCAATAGAGCCTTTGGCTTTCCTAGCTGTCTCCACATTCATATATGTTTTTGTTGTTGTATTCTATTGTAAATGTTTCTCTTTAACTTGTACGCTATGTTAATTTTATATGTTTTTTATGATGTTTTTATGATGAATGAAATAAAGATGAATTCCTTTCTGCAATTCTGCAATATCATATTGGTTAATGAATTATTACCGATTAATTGCAAAATATTTAATTATTGCTGTATCCATCGTAACTGCTAAACTTCTTTTCCCCTTCCCACCTATTATCCATCGGTATTTTTTATTTTGACTATTTGAAAAAGCTAGCACTACTTACAAATAGATCAGCATAATCATCCATACAAATTCCATGAATATTATAAGTATATTTATATTTTTTCTTTTGTGAACCTTAACTATTTTTCTATCAATTTGAATTAATATTCCATTGTATTACTGCAATTTACTGGTTGTTTCAATATGTTAAAAAATCACACAATTATTCACTGGTCCAATCTTTTACAACCATTTTAATAGCCGGCTCTGATGACAAACAATTCTATGAATATCTGAGAGGAAAATATTGTGGCACATATATATTTATATATATCTATTTATTCTATCATGAAATTTACCGAATTTTTAATTAATTTCATGTAATGTTTGATTTCAAATGTATTATCATATTTTAATGTTTTTATTAAATTATACAAGAAAACACTCAATGAGACATCTTCTCCCTCACTCTTTCTTTCCTGACCCAAAATTACTTGTTCAATTTTTCCATTCCTGCTATCTGGATGGACAAAGTTATAGACAATAGACAAAGTTATAGACAATAGACGGATGGCCAATAGTAAAAGTGTCAGTTTCGTGGATTAATCTGGTAATATAAATTACAAATGTTTAGTCTCATTAATATTATTATTACTACTACCATCATTATCATTATTAATGTTATTATTATCATCATCATTATTATTTTCATTGACTCATGGGGGTAGTCATGGCTGAGTAAATTAGTCACTGGAGAAGAAATGGGTAAAGAAAAATGACGAGAGCAATTAACACGGCTCCTTCTCGTACACCCCCTCACTCGAGACACTGTTTTACAGCAGTTCAATTCTGTTGTACTTAGTGAGACATCCACACACTCTCTCTCTCTCTCTTTCTTTTTCTCTTCAATTTTTCCCTTCACACTATCTGGCACACTATCTGTGCTGCACCAGCCCTTTGGAACTCTCTTCCTAGCACTCTACGTGCTCAATCAAACATAGACATATTCCAGAAAGAACTCAAGACATATTTTTTCAACATTTCCTTTTAATTTTGTACTGGTTCCAGAGGGTCGGTGCAGCACATACCATCTTTGTGACTGACTGAATGCTGATGTTTATTTATCTATTCATATTTATATTGTTGTATTGGGCCTTCCTCACCATTATAATAATTTTCAAATATTACATGAATCACCTTTAATAGAAGCTACTTTCGATTTTTCTAATGTATAACGTATGCCTTCCTACTTGTAAGTTTTGATCATAATTATATGTAATTATTTCTATATATGTCTTTATTTCTTTTTTCTTCTACATTTGTAAAGCGCATTGGTATTACCTTCGGTAATTAAATGCGCTATATAAGAGCTAACTATTATTATTATTATTAGGCCAATTTTGTAGGCAAAGGACGAATGACCAATATTATACTAATCCGTTTTGTTTGCTATGAATCGTCATTAAAAAAATATCTATTTTCATGTGTCCAGGATATTGCCAATCCATACTAAAAGATCAAACGCTTCTCCTTTTTATCTCTATGACTTGTGTCATGTATGTTTGCTCTTGAAATCAGACTTGTTCACTCTTCATTAACATGCCTCAGTTAAAACTCAGGGGAGCTGACATTTTTGGCAAATTAATATAAATTCATTTTTCATCTCTGGCAGATAAGTCTTCTGTCTATAGGTACAGCTAATTGAAGTTCACATTTTGGCAATATGAGAGCTTCACTTTTTTTTTCTAGACCGCGTCATAAGAGAACTGAACGTAATCTGGTAAGGTATCCAGAGGAAGAGAAGCTCTCAAACGAAACACGGGAAGACCTTCCTTTACTAGCTGTCCTACATGCCAGAAAACTGAATGGACAGCGAGAACGTTCTCGTCGATTAGAAAATCAAACATCCTTTTCAACAGGGGCACAAAAGGTTTAGATACACTCAAACGCATCTTGTAAAACAAAAAACACTCTGCCACCGAGTAATTGCTACAAATACACATCAAGTTTCAAACGAAAGTGTGCTCTACTTCGTAGTTTCCATCCAGGTTTAAACTGAACTTCAGTAAGCTCTAATCTCTCTTTCGCATCCTTAACTGATTTATAACGATGGCCGCTATATCTTCACCAGGTCCTACTCTTTTATCGTCTCCAAATATAACGGACTCTTATGATCTCGATCAAATGTCTGAAGCGGTACTGGATTATCCATTTTATTTGTGCATGTCGATCCTAGCTGTTGCTCTATCGGTAATGACAAATACCTTTACCGTGTACGTCTTGGACAGAACTGACTCTTTACACGAAACTGAAAGTCTCCTTTACAAAGCACTTGCTGTAAGTGATATCAACGCTCCTGCAAGTCAGGCAGGTTTCTCTATAATCCTTATATTTCGAATTACAAAAGGATGCATACTGACATATCTTTATACTGTATTTGTAATCTATATTTCCATCGTTATGATAGCCTTCGTGAATATAAATCGCTTCTGGATGACTATGTGGCCCTTAAATCATATGTGCTCAGTGACGTCAAGGAGACTCTATTTGGCTTTATTGGTAGGCATACTTAGTATGTTTGTCTTGATAATAGTAGTTAATGACCTAAGCGTTCCTACTAGCTTACGGCAACATGTATGTCGGGATGGTTCTCCAAGAAAAAGCAAAATATCAGATTTAGCTTTTAATATTCTGCTTAGCGCGCCAATGACATTGGGCCTAATTGTGATTGTCTTTACCAGCAGTGGCATTTGATACAATTCCAGACAACAGGCCAGAAAGATCGCCCAAATACGACGTAATGTACTTCAACACAATGGGCAACCCGATCAGAACAATCCTCAAGGAAATCATCAAGCTGTTGCCGCAAGTGCACTGAAGGGTCTCAGAACCATCAGCGCCATTACTATATCATATGTCATCGCGTGGCTCCTACCTCTTGTCACCTTATGGGCCGAAGTAGATAATATAACTTGGCTTCTAGATATTAGTATAGCTCTCATGGCATTTAATACAATCTGGAACCCTATAATCTTGTGTATTGCCAACAAGACTTTCCGGATTGCTTCTCTAAAAGTTATATTGAAGATCAAAGCTGCCTGTTTTGGAGGCAATGATTTAACCTTAATATGTCTAAATGTGACTACATTTAATAGGTTTGAAAAGACTTTCAATTAAATAATGAACCCTTATGCAATTTTAATTGCCATGTCCGTCATCCTTTGAAGTAGCATATAAAAAAAACTGATAAGGACTTGATGGGGACATGAAGTACTCTGGCCAGGCACCGTTATACAAGAACCCCATTTGAACCCCAAAATAAACACCTTACCTATAAACAAGATCAAATAACCAACGTTTATATCTCTTTTTCTCGAAAAATGAGAATTCCATATTTTTGTACACAAATCACGAAAATGAGCGATTTTCGGGCTGACATACAAAGACAAAATGTCACGTGATTACGTAACGGTAGGTTCGATTTCGAAGAAGAAAAAAAAAAATCAAAAGATGCGCAAGACTCTAAAAAAATAGTCATACAATTTCAGCGTAAGAATTTTGCATTAAAAAAATCATCGCGAAAAATGGAGAGGGGGAGGGAAGTAAAAAGAGAGTAAAAAGAAACAAACATTTGTAGAAAATACAATCTCGTGTTTATAGATCTCATCGTGACGTATTATCATGCAAACATATCTATCTAGTAAAGTGCGTTTAATCTGATAGATTCGAACAAACCCAGAAGCATTTACACTCTCTGGGCCCAATATTTGACATCCCCTGTCTTTGATTGTGAATGTTAACATAAGCGAAGCGATTAAATCGTTTAAAAAAGGCAGTGTTTTTTTAGAAGAAAAGTGTTTGTATTTTTGCACGTCCCCCCACAATAATAGTTACAATAATAATAATGATAAAAATAATGATGATAATAATAATAATGATAACAAATGAAAAAATAATCAAAGATAATAATAATGCTATTTCCGAATTGTATGCAATCGTACATTTACAATAGTGTTGTGAGTCTATCTATTTTCTTATATATTAGGGTGATCACATTGCCTGTGCACACAGTCTGCCCCGCGAACATACACAGACAACAGCAGTCACTTGGTAGAAATAGCAATTTTTGTATATTTATTATAAACAAACTAAACAATATTTTTGTATTTGTATTTCATATATATTTCAAGCATACCTTTAACTACAATTCTGTATAGTTTCATTTGTATAGGCATGTTGAAAATATGTTAAATTATTTATTTAGAATATTGTCTTTTCAGCCATGTGTGACATGGCCCGCTGATCGCTCATTGAATCGCGCTGCTATTCTGCGTGGTGAAAATGCACCTCAATGTATAAAACTCCCCTACAAAAAATTCAATATCCTCATGTGTTTCACTCGTTGAATCAATTTGTTGTTTACACTCAGGGTAGCCATATCTATACTAGGGTCACTAAATTAGTTTTTACTCTAAAATTCAGTCCCTGTAGAATGTTATGTCCTGTTGAATAGTTTCTCGGAAAATCATCATAAATCCTCAAATCTGACATTTTTTAAAAAGAAACATATACTGTGATGTAGCTAAAAATCTGCAAATTGTTATCAATTGATAGGTTTTTCTGAATTATTTGTGAAACACATGAGGAAATAGCTATGACCGTGATCCAAGTAATATCCATCGCCATATTTTATTGGCATTGCAAAAATATTTGGAATTCAATGTTAATATTTGGTGTAAATACGATCTATAAATAAATGATTTTAACAAATGCCAACAAAATGGACAGTCTGACTTTCCTTTATATATACACTTAGCTGAAATGACCTAATTTGCATATTTGATGAATATTCATGATTTTCTTTTTTTATTTCAAATAAAATTTATTTCCATACCTGTCTGATATACATAAGTTTCACTGATGTATCATGTTCGGTTTTGATTTGATTACATATGTGCATATTAATTAGGCGGACTTAGTTATTTTCACAACTTGTTCATATCTGCAGATTCGCAAAAATGGCAAAAATGACTTATTTTGTTGGCTTCTGTTTTCAAAACGGTAATAGATATATGAATTTTATTTGTTGTGTTTCTTACCACAAAGATGATATTTTAGTGTCTGATAATTTCATTTATTATTTGTGTCCAAGAAAGGGATAAATTTAGATGTCAACTTTGTCGAATTTTGCCATTTTTGCCAATTTGACCATTTCTGGCATGTTTTTCGGTAATTTTGTGATTTGAAAAAAGTGGTATAAAATCACAACGCATTGACCGATTTCAATTCTGTTTTTTGTTTTTTGAAGCTTTCATAAATTTTGATCATTTGCAATCATCAAATAACATATGTTTGTTGTACTTTTTTTTGGTGTGCTATACCTAATATTATTCATCTATATAAAAACAATTTATATCGGTGTTTCCATATGAATATGTCAATGTAACTTTGCTACTGTGGATTATGTATTTGTGCATATTATTTTCTATTGTATATTGTTCATGTGCTTTATGTTATGCCAATAAGTGAATTTCAAAATGGACCAATAAAAAGAATCTGAATCTAAATGACCCTGAACGTACCCTGACATTCTGAGGTGTGCGTCACGTACAATGAAAGCTATATACATGTACTTTAATTATTCTTAGGTAGGTCGTTAAACTGAGGACAAGAGGATACTGTGAGCCTAATATGGAACATTTGCTCTAGGTATTGTCTATTTAGGCATCGGCTTGTAACTTCATTATAAAATAAATCTTTTTAAAATCTTAGCTCATTATTCTCTTATTCGTTAAAACAAATACAAAAGAAAAAGTTTTAGGAACTTTATTCTTAAAGCGGTGGAAGGCTGGGATTTTGTGTCTGTAATTTGTTTTAATAATTAAATAAAGAGGTGTTTTTTAGTCAACGACGGGGGGGGGGGGGTGGATCAAACAAAATGACACCTCTAATAGCCTATTTAGACTATAGGAAATGTATACAAATATCATGAGAAGAACCATTGTAAAGTGAAAGAAGCGTACATACTGCTGGTAGCCTTAACAAAACGTTACTTTAGGGCGGGGGTGTTTGCATACTAGGGCGCTTTAGCATCGCGACGTAAGGCAAAGAGGACGGGAGAATTCACTCAACCGAGATCAAATAATGTACGCAGTTGGCACTCTGTCTATTGAAATACTGTTATTCTTATCAGGTGAATGAAATAATTTCTATTGAGGCACTTCACAAAGACTTATGCATTAAATGTGGTTACATTACGAAAATGGTCTATTGTACGGCGAAACAACTCTTCTGTCGAGTTTAGGGAACGAACGCTATTATGGCTGAGAACGGTCGTGAAAATCAACAAGACGGAGAAAATTCTGGTACGCACATGGGCAGATTGATTTTTTTCCTCGGTTCCCCTCGTCTTTGCCTTCCGTCGTGTTTGCAAAAGCACTCTATATACAGGTTACAAATGAAGACTGGAGCATAGTACAGGACGATCTAGGTTGAGTGATTTCTCCCGTCGTCGTTGCCTGCTGTCGCGTTGCTAAAGCGCCCTACTGTTACCCTGAACACGATGTGCGATAATTGATCAGATAATACTTCACAAATATAATATCAGTCCGTTTTTTAGTTTTTAATTTCGTTCTCTCAACATAAAAAGTACATATCATAATCATAGCAAAACTGTAAGTTAACAAAATATCATAAGGTATTAATATGAACACAATCATCAAAACAGCAAAACCAGGGATGATATAACATATCTTTATAATTAGTTGTCAGTTAAAAACAAGCAATGCCTGCGATATCATACATACGATATCATAAATCATTTGTAAACCCATTGTATTATGGCAAAATTAAATAGAAGTCACGTAATTGATGGTCGTCATGACATAATTTTTTGAATGAGGAAAATTGATTGATTTACATTCAAATTATACTGGTTGTTATTAAAACCAACTGTTTTGTCTAGAAGCAGAAAAACTCCAAGAGTTTAATCTAGCGGGTTATACACAGTATCACAAACAAGTCTAAGGTTTCCGAAATTAATAGGCGTACACAAATAAAATAAGATGAAGAAAAACATTATCAAAGAAAACAATTGCAGCATTAATTATTTTTGGTAATTTATGTCATTTCTATTTGGCCCTCTGTTCACCTAACATAAAGTACTAAATGAATTCGAGATATTACAAATTGAATATAGATCATATTCACATATGAATGAATTCAATATATATCCTTGTTTATTTACATATACACATTTACTTCACCACTTCATGTTGGTCATTACACGCTTTGACAATACCCAAATTTAGAGATTCTTAACATAATGTTCTGCTTGAAGCTGATAAAATAAAGTAACAAAGGTATTATAAAATACTATTTTGGGGGCAGATATCATTTCCATACCAACATTTCTGATAGGGTACTGCATTGCATCAGTATAGTACAAGTATTCTGTATTTTAAGATGATTTAACAGAATATAAGAGAAAAATGATTCAAAAAGTTAATTAAAGTACAATGAACACAATAACCACAACACGATGAAGTCATCCGACATAACAAATATGATAAACTCGCAAGTTAGTGAAAAAATAAATGCAAACACGGTGATGTTAATTGATAAGATACTCATACAAAATCTATTCAAGTTTTGACTACTTTGTGTATACTTAATATATACAAAATTGTGACCTGAAGGAGTAGGTCCACCTCTATTCGCTATAGGACGTGAACACATTTCTGCATCTATTTACCCTGTATTAAGTGCTTTTGAAATGTTCTAATGTGGAATTATACTATGAATGTATATGAAGTTGCATTTATTATACCATTTTCATTCAGGTATTCAAAGGTACGTGTATTAGCAAATTTAAAAAAGCCATATTTTTGAAAAACACTGTAGCTGTTTTATTTTCATTCATCTGACTGTCTTCAATTCAAAGTGTTTTTTTTTGCGATTTTTTCTAACTTAGTGTCTTTGCAGAATGATATATATATTCATCATTGTATTATCAATGATTGTATAACACAATCGCAACTACATACAAACAAATTTAACCAAAGGAAAGTTAAATTTATCATTTTTCATTGAAAAATATATGTGTTCGTATGCAACTTATTTAATGTACTTACACATTTATAATTATATAAAATTAAAAAATAATTGTTACTTTATGTATATGATTATGTTCTATTTTGAAATAAAAAACAAATAACCTTGTGCATCACGTATCATATTGTGCGAGGAAGACAGCGAACCCGAATTTGATTTCTAAGTAATATACTACAGGGTCTTCAAATTGCCCTTCATTTGATTTTCCGAAAATAGTTGCGACTATGTTTCATCTAATTTCTCTAAAGTCTAACATAAAATGACACACCAAGCGATTACATTTTTTAATTGTTATTTACCACGCAATCAACATTTTGAACGGATTGTTATACCCGTCTGAGTGATGTTTGCAAAGTATCGTGAAGCGATTGTATATTTGGCAATAGACTGTCTTAGTTTCAGCATCAAACACATTATCGGGTGAGTCCAACCCTTAGGCTGATATTAAGTTGGTTTAAATTGAAGCGGATAAATAAAAGAAACAGATCAATGAAAAATTGAGCAAAATCCGATTAAAAATAAGAAAGTTATACATTTTTCAAAGTGTAATAAAAAAATTGTAACTCTGTGACCTATCTTGCGAGATCCCCTCCCTTTTTCGCCCTGTTCATTGAGAAAATGTTTAATCATGCATTCACCCAAAATATACTTATAATTAAATACGTTTTTATACCTCCTCTATCTGTTGAAAACAATTCTATCCCGTCACCATTAAGTAAGAAAATGAACGTTTCTGAAATTCTCTGTACAGAGGAAATTGGAGAGGACCTCGCAAGACATGTCACGGTGTTGCCAATTTGTGTATCACTGATGAAATCTTTAAAAAAAATTATAACTGTCTTATTTTAAATAGGATATTGCTCAAACAATCACTGACCTCTTCCTCTCATGTTCTGCTTCTATCGGAACCAACTTAAATCAAGATGGACCCCCTTTAATAACTACTACACATTATGTAGCTTCAATAAAATATCAGAACAATAATAAGCGATACGTATTTGACAACAAGATATACACGACACATATAGCGATACTCAGAGACATTGTTGTAGTCTACAGCTCTAAAGTTTTGTATTCACATCATCCACTGATTCTAAAGTCTTGTATCCTCATCATCCATGGCTTGTGTTCCCTTGTCATTTGTTGGACTGGTGGCAACATCCTCATAACTTGGTGGCAGATTGTCAACATACTGAGGTATAAAGAAACATGAGAACAGAAACATGTTTAGGGATTTTATTCGGAATTGACTCGAACTGTGACGTGTTAACTCTTATCCAATTGAACCCAAAATGAATTGAACTGTAGGCCTATACCATCTTAATTATTATTTTAATGTGTTGTTTATTGTTCATTTGTTTTGCCTCTTTGTTCTCATGTTTGTAAATATCGACTGGTAACTGTCTTTTTTTTTGGGGGGGGGGGGTTATTATTTTGTTGAACCCTTCGGAAACCAACTTTTGCTCAAAGGGCACATCCATTCCATGTGTTTAAAGTTAATTAATGAATAACATAAACCCTTCACTTTCCAGATAGGTGTTGTCGGAAAGGTTTGCCCACCGCTCGCCAGAGTAGTCTACAATGCAGTATAAATACGCACACGAATCAACTACAACAATCGGTGCTCATTTCGATCCTCACTTATGAAGAGCTGGATAACAAACCATTTGTTACTATAGGAAGTAGGATTTCCGAAATCTTTTATAAATATTAGAGATATATTGCCTCTGTTGCTTTTTCTAGTATACATTATATCAATATCATAATGCCATTCATAATACTACTTTTGTTTTCCCATCCATAGAAATTTGTCCCTATTTAACGTGATTGATAGCTGTAATCATTACTATGATATTAAAATGGTAACACCAAATAACATTAAACATGATGGTCTAACCTTATGCGGTTGATGTTCTGAGTTTTTGTTTGTTTCGTCTTCATCCACAGCAAAACCAGACTAGGGAGAAAACGAGATAATTTTATATTGGTAATTAAAACCCAAAAACATACGTTCACAGATGAAACAAGCAGAGGATTGATAAATAAACGCTTAATACTACGACTCCTAGCGCTTAATTTACATTGTAAGTACTATTACTCTGGTAGTTGGATTCCATTGCTAATACACATAAGGTGCATAAGCCCCACTCCCTGGGGAGTATTCTGGCACCATTTGACAAGCGCACACAATGCCGCTTGTCTAACCACATGTTAACCTTCGCAACCTACCGGGTATCCATTTAACAGCTGGGTCGAGAGTGGCAAATGTATGTTAATGTCTTGCCAAAAGGCTCGAACTGCAAATCATGCGATTCACAGTGGTGACATCCACTGGACCACGACACGTGTTTGTCTCTGTTATTCTCTTATTACGAAGACCAGCCACTGGGTTATTCAAATTCACACACATATATATATCGTTTCAAACTGTAAAATAATCTAAAGAAGTAAATGAAAATTAGAGATCAGTGTAGTTCTTACTACTTATTTTTTTATCGGCGTTGCCATCGTTACTAACGATACCTTTGTGCGTTTTTTTCGTTTCTTTTTAATTGTGTTGGCTCTCTTGTCCAGTAGGATTAATAAAATAGTGTATAGATCTATATACCTGTCGTTACTTTTAATGCTACATATGCTCACCTCAATCCCATTTTCATGACCTTTGACTTCGCAGGCTTCACCCTTCACAAGGTCCGTCTGAAGAAAAAAAAAAGGATTAAACGAATCAATAAAAGTGGCATTAGCAATCATCTCCAGCAAATGAAAGAGTTCAAGACCGTGTGTTTTCAGTTACCAATATACCTGTTTACTAATTGTTCACATAAAATTTTTGAACAATTTTTTCTTTTACCAACTAAAATGCTTGCCAGAGGCTTGCCCAATATAGCAACCACAACTGTATGCAAAGTGGATTCTATCGATATAGAGATGTCACTATCCATAGCACGTAAATTTAATGACTGGTAACCAGGGATTAAGGAAAGAAATATGCATACATTGAAATACAAGACTACTCTATTAAAACAGGTATATTAAAATACAGTTCTAAAACTAAACATGTCTATTGAAATGCCCCACGGTAAATATATTCTGATTTTCCATAGTACTCACTTCGTCCGGTTTGTAATGCTTCCCTACCCTACATCTGAGTGTAGACTTCCACGAGGCAGGCAAGCAACAGAAGAACCAATCGGCGATAGGACTAATCAGAGCCGGGTCCAGCTTTCGCGGATCCGTCGCTCCTGACGAAAAAGAAAAAAATGTCAAAACAGGACGAAATATCAGCAATCCATTTTGAAACAGCATAATGGTCCTAATACTGTGTTTTCAGTGGTAAAGGCTAAACATAATAAAGTGCCTGAAGATGATTTTGAAATTCAGCTTTTCGAGTTGTCTATGAATAGTTTTAGGAATATATAGACATTAAACGTCTTAGACTATATTTGCATTATAATGACTGCTATAAGAGGGACAGTTGTTTTATAGGCTCAAGGGGACGTTGTATCCTGATATTAACCCGAGGCGTACCGAGGTACCCGGAATCTTTAGGGAATCTCACTAGTGGACTATTAACCGTTACTGGCATTGTTCGTTTCTTTACGGAAATGGCTAAAATCACGCCTCCAATTTCGACCAATAAGATGGCTAGATGTCTAAAGAGAGGTATATGAAATAGTACATGATAAAAATGGATGCATTTTTCCTTTCAGAAGTCTGACGGGAGGGGCAAACTGTCTCCCTTGTCCCTCCGTAAAATACGCTGGTAAGTACCTGTTATGAAGCTGACAAGTAATCCCAGAACCAGAGTAATCATCCAACTGTAGAAACCGAGCCAGATGTAAGATAACCTGTAGATTCCAAGAGGTTCCGGGGGAGACCTGTGTGTAGACATCAAAGATGAAAACAAACAAATACAACAACAACAACAAAAACAAATAACAACGGAAAAATTAATGAAACGAAAGCGTCAAAATTCGTTTGGTTGGTTAGATTGACATTTTACAAAGGTAAAAGCGAAAACGGCAACATACTTCAAAACATATAAGTAATAGTAAAATTAAAGGTTAAGTATTGTAAATGAAATTTAAAACTTTAAGTAAGTACAAAGAAACTTTAGTAGGAAATTTAAAAGCGAAAGTGGAAATAAAGGTAGAAATAACAGTACAAGTGAAGGTATAAGTGAAAGTAAAAGTTATACAAAAACTAAAGTAAAATAAAGTCAAAGTGAAAATTAAAAGTAAAAGTAATTGGCAGAACCGAGAGTGAATGCAAAAGTAAAAGTTCTTATTAAAAGTTCATTTTGTTTTTCAACTTTTCCTTTTCCTTTTTTTTTTTATTGTAAAGTTAAAAGTAAGGGTTAGTTAAAAGTAAGGGTTGGTTGGTTGGTTAGATTGACATTTTACAAAGGTAAAAGCGTAAACGGCAAAATACTTCAAAACATATAAGTAAAAGTAAAATTAAAGGTTAAGTATTGTAAATGAAAATTAAAACTTTAAGTAAGTACAAAGAAACTTAGTAGGAAATTAAAAAAAATTCAAACTAACTTTTCCTTTTCCTTTTTTATATTGTAATGTTAAAAGTAAGGGTAAAAATAAAAGTAAATGTTCAGAGTAAATTTAGTGTGATTTATCAGGAAAAGCGGATCATAAAATAACAAAATTTGAAGAAGATGAAGTAGATGTGAATGTATAATTTGATATATAACGCATAGGGTACATCTGCCCAAGGTTTGAAGATGACGATAAAGTTGCATAAACATGTAAATACATAGACCATGCTTACATTGGCGGCGCGACTGACAGCATCATCTCAGAGGTCATTTGCAAAGATGTCGTCTCCATCATCAGGGTCGTCATGGTGGTGTTTACCGTCGGAGGAGCAGGGCACCCGGAGATATCGAGCGGGAGAAAGCCAGGGTTTCGGGGATAGAGGATGCCATCGACATATGTTCCAACACCAACCCACAGACTCCAGGCGAGAGCGACAAGCACTCCTACAAGAGCGCCCTGGAAATCAAAACAGGAAGAGGTATTAACAGACGTATAGAAAGAAACGGATCAGCAAGGGTACGGGAGTCAGGGAAACAGACACCAATGATATCGAGAGAGAGAGAGAAAGAGAGAGGGAGAAAGAAAGAGAAAGAGAAAGAGAAAGAGAGCGAGAAAGAGAGAGAGAGAGAGCGAGAGAGAGAGATGGAGAGAGAAAGAGAGAGGGAGAGAGAGAGAGAGAGAGAAGGGGGGGGGGGGAGAGGGATGAACAGACAGTTAGAAAAAGTCAGAAATTGGGGGAGATAAAGAAACAGAGAGGGAGAGAGAGAGATAGAGGGAAAGAGTATAGGGAGGGGCGGGGGCTTTCAAACAAAATTTGATATTTTAGACAGAAACAAATGAAAAGATAACCCACACCCACCTGCACTCGCCCACATCATCATAAACGTCAAGCTCATTCGAATCTTCATTATAGCCCCGAATACAGCCGAGGTATTGTTTGTACATTGTTGCGCCATTGTTACTTTCAGATCTAACTCGTTGCCTGCCTGCAAGTGATCGTTACTGCTATTGAATACATTGCCATTTAAAATGGCCTTCTTGCGATCAGCTGATGCCTTTAGAAAAATATATAATCACTTGTACTGGTTACAAAAAAGGAAGATTATATTTAAGCAAATTTTTCATCCAAAAAAGACATTTGAAATATATTTTGATTCACAGATTTCATCTGATTTTTCGTGAACTGTTATTACCAAATTTAATGTGACACAAAAGAAAGACAGATCAAAAGTATTATACTTGGTCAGGGAAAGAAGTTCAAGGATAAGCTGTAATCGAGTTTCGCTCCGTAACATGACAAAATCATAACGACTTGTTAATATAAATGCCAATTCTTACCTTGCTGTTTGCCCATGGGAAGAACATTCCAAGGGTGAACAAACCAAGACCAGGCCCACCAAGCATTCCACCAAGAC
Source organism: Strongylocentrotus purpuratus (assembly GCF_000002235.5). Taxonomy (NCBI): domain Eukaryota; kingdom Metazoa; phylum Echinodermata; class Echinoidea; order Camarodonta; family Strongylocentrotidae; genus Strongylocentrotus; species Strongylocentrotus purpuratus. The sequence goes on from NW_022145594.1 coordinate 37,650,733, forward strand.
TAAGCGTCAACTGCGTCAATAAAAAAAACGTTGATCATTGATGAAACTTTTTCTCTTCTGGGCCTTCTGAAACTGCCATAATTCTTCCTTTATATAGATTGCACTTGAGGCGCCATTTTGATTATTACCGATACCAAATGGGCCCGCGAAGGAAATTATCCCTTGCGTCAATAGCCCAATATTGACGTAATAATGCGTCACCAAATTTAATGTGTTCTGAGCTTTTGTTGTAGTTTTTCTTATTATAGCAACATTTCTGATTATTCTTATAAACTGTAATAACTTCATTCATGATTCATGAGACTGAATTCATGATTATTCTTATAAATAGTATATGAATCAATATTATCTTCAATTTATTTGTCTTTCACTAAGATAGCATAATAACTCATGTTGTTATTAAAGCAATAATGCCTATTACAATTTCAAAGTGTACATAATCCCACACCATAAATTTTTTTCTCTTGATATAAGGGGTTTCATGTGGCTATACTGTATTTGAAATATGAGGTCTAAATATTACTTTTACAAAGGAATATTGCAATTGAAATGATTTTAAGTGAACCAAGAAACATAACTTTGAGCAGACTAGTTAACGCATGCGTACACCCTCACATGGAATATGGCGCGCAAAGAACCAAATTCCGACTATCTTGTATATATACACATTTTTCTTCTTCATGTGATTGGTTCACTTGAGAGTTAATTGGTTGTTCGTTAAGATTAATTTTGTTGAAGTGGATAACTGTAAAATATATTCGGCCCAAAAAACACTAACATATCTATCCCCTTTCATGGCTTACGTTTGGATATATTAACTTACTCAGTGATGTAGCGTAAGTCCATCAAATAAGGGGGCACGGGCACAGGGAGGAGGGGGTTCGTTCTTAACTTAAAGCAGTTAGGTGCCTCCGTTTAGACACGTGTTATTATGTTTTTTAAATATAAATATCTTGATCTTGTATGCTCTGAATTACAAATTTGCATGAAGTGCAAAAATCACTGGGAAATTCGAGTCCGTTTCTGTTGCAAAAAAAACATTGTGCCAGTCACCGCAACCGCTCATGTTTTAATCGAAAATAATCATTGAAATGTATTTAAATTGGCAAAGCAGCGTCTAATTTATAATCCCTTTTTTTGTGTGTAGAAATTGGCAATTTTTTATTGATTTTTAGTAATTTCTCATTCACACTGTTTTATATACCATTCAATTTGTTTAACTGTTAAAAAGTGTACAAAACAAATAATTGTTGCCAATTTGAGGAACAAAGCTGATTCATTTATACTTTTAGAAAACTCTGGGTTACTGGGAAGATGAGGACGAAACTGCAACCGCACAATCTTACTGATTAAGGGAGGATGCGGGCGGTGGTCCAAGTGTCTTTATTTCTCGTCTTCCTCCCATTTTCCAAGTTCTTTCTATATTTTTTCCTCATTTTTCTTGTGTTTTCTTCTCTTTCTACTTTTCGATTGTGGGGGGGGGGGGGGGGGGGGGGGGCAAGGCGGCAAGTGCCACACCCGTAGCTTCGATCTTGTTCCTACCTGCAGAACACTTCCCAGGTAAGATGCTACATAGGTCAGCAGAATACAAATGGCTCCATATGAAAGCACTGCATGAGGAAGAAGAACAAAAAAAAGAGAACACGAGAACAAATCTCTACATGTAACTTGAAGGTCATGAATTGAAATAAGTTCTCACTTTGTAATAATTTCTCAATCCTGTCATTTCATTTTCAAAGATTGATCTGCTTTATTTTATCAATATCGGGATATTTTCTCCCAAACGGCCGTCTACTGGGTCTACTGATTATCATTCAAATACGCTTTGTATAACCGATGTAAAAAGAGGCAACCGCCAAACTCGAGGGGTGACAATATATTAATATATTATCATCAAGAGATTAATTGCAGAGGTTTCATGGATAAGTGGATGCGTCGTCGGACGCTGGACCCCATGGTTCGTGGTTCGAGTCCAGCCACGGATCTTATGGCCTTTGGTAAGACATTAATCTGTATTTTAAACTCCTCCACCCTGGTGAAGTAGATGGATACTGGGTAGGAAGAAATTCCTTGAATGCTTTTGCGATTTATCATGGCGGCTCAGTTACAGCCTGGGTAATAGTAATCTTGAACCAAGCGCATGCAGCAGAGCCAAATTCTACACATACATGAATATGCTAAATCCTCGAAAATTATATAAAATTTATATCCATCAAGTATAAAATATGAGATTCCTGCCCAGTATAATAAGGCTACCTCAATCAACCAATGCAATATAAAGCCTAGTGGAATTTACATTACATGTTATGTTGTCATTCCCCTATTTAGATGATGATAGGTAAAATAATATATGAAATGAAACATTTACTTACATACGATTTTGCTGACTATCGCGTATAGTTTTTCACTCTTGCCCACTCGTGGAAACATTTTGGTCACGAGGTCCTCGGTCGTAACAGCTGTGAGAGCATTGAGACCCGAAGACGCCGTACTGTTTGATTAAAAATGTAAACAAATATAAACACTGACAAATATTTAAACGCCCTCACAGACCTTCTTGGCTACTGTCGTGACACAACTTTGTCAAAGTTAAGGTTCTTATGATAAAAAATATAAAAAAAGTTACCCAATACATTTAATACAGCAGTTCTTGGCTACGATGTAGAGGTTTAATGGTCCAGTGGATACGTCACCGGACTGTGGATCGCTGATGTCCTTTGGCAAGACAATAGGGACTTTTAGATTCGCATAAAGACAATGGGGATTGCTACGATCGACGTCCTTTAATGCACTGCCTTGAATGGACGTCACACGTATCAGTCCACGCAAATCTAAAAGTCCCTATTAATTTGCATTCGCGACTCACCACTCAGATAAAGTGAAGGGGTACCTGGTATGAAGATTTTCATCGAACGCCAGATCGCCTTATCAGGGTAGCTCGGCTAATAAAAGTACAGCGCTTAAAAAAAAAAATCAGTATTGAGCGCTTTATTTTCAAATGGACATGCAACCATCTTTATCGGAAAATACTGTAAGCACACCGTGTAAACCCAGTATTTACATCGTCATAACTCCAGGATTGATCAAAATTAACACCGTACTTACACCTAAACGCAATCACAATATGTATTTCTTTTTGCTAAGCATAGAGTAGGCCTAGGCTTTACTATTAAAAACAAACCCCGACGCCTTATAAATTTTAGTTCTGTTATCTCCCTAACCGAGTATCGGAAAGATGAACTGAAAACATCGAAGTTTTACTAACCTCATGGCTGCGCTGAATATTGACGCAGTGAATAGTCCAGAGAGGCCTGGTGTGTCACCGAAAAGATCCAAAACTATAAAGGGCATCAGCTGGGGAAACAAAATGAGATAAAGCGAAGGAAAACCATGTTTTATGTTGACATATTACTTTGATCTGAAAGAATAAATAAATCAGATTTTCAACTTTTGTAAATTATTAAGTACCACATGTTATGTTGGTGCACCATTATGCAGGCTGATTCTGTTATTAATTGTCGTAGAATAGCTAAAGCTATTAGAACCTCCTCCACATATACACATTCGCACATACGCACACACCCACACCCACCAACGCTTGCCCTGGTATTGAAGTTTCAAGTAACATCTTTACTAATCTAGGCTTATATATATTTACGATTTTTATTCCAAGACCACACCAAACTTACATACATTTGTTTCTGCCACGCTGAGCAGGTTCTTGCGTACTTGCGATCAACTCTGCCATGGCGTGCGCTGAAAGTGTGCATGGCACTCAAATGCCAAGACCTTTGCAGAAAATGTCACTAGCCTTGTTCGTCATCTTTTGAAACGTGTTCACATTAATAACATCACATGATATGTTTGCGTCATTCGAAGATACTTTCTACCAACCCTATGTGATATACAATAAGGTAACACAGTTTCCATTGACATGATTTCTCGAAAGTCCTCACGATCGTGCTACTTATTTACTGTTAGTTAACCTCGCATTAATTGTCCGACTGTAAAATCTTCAAAACTTATACATTTCGTTTACCTGGTCGCCACTAGTAACTCTACCCGTACGGAAAGGGTCACATGTAGCGTATCGTGCATAGATCACCATCCCAGCAAGCACGGCAGAAGATAGCACGATGATCATACCAACAATCGCCATTCCAAGTGCTCTGAAAAAAGTAGAAAAGCACAGCGCATAAAAAATACGATTGCATAGAAGACATCTATTAGAAATAATGCAAATTACTCCTTTTAATTTTTGCTGTTTTAGGATTTCGGTTATGGCCTACTTTCATGAATATGTCCACTTGATATATAGCAATTATTGTAGTTTAAAAATTCGATCCAAGTGTTATGACCATATTAATGATATACAGATCTTGAAGTTGGGAATTAATATTTACAATCTGGCAGTTTTGACTTTTCCACACGCGAGATATCTCATGACCTGCGCTTGTGATATGCCGTAGATGGCGCCCCAGGTGAATCCACCTCCGATGACAATGCTCCAGAAACTATGGCGGATAGTAGGGTCGGGATCAAATCTGAAAGTCGAATTGAAAAAGATAAGAAAGTAAATGGGCAGTGGTGGCACCATAATGAGAAGAAGGAGGAGGACCCGGAGGAGAATGATGAGGAGAAGGAGGATGAGGAGGAGGAGGAGCAGAGGGTGGTGGATAATAGGAAGATGATATGGAAGGGGGTAAGAAAGAGGAGGAGAATGATGCAGAAGACGAGAAGAAGGAGGAAGAGGAGAAGGATACGGATGATGAGCATGAGGAGAGTGGGATGAGGAAGAGTAAAAGAAGGATGATGATGGGGAAGAGGATAAGGTGACAAGGGGAAAGAGTATATTATGATGATGAAGAGGACGAGGAGGGGAATAAGGAGGAGGGGAAGGAGGATTATGAGAAGGAGGAGAGGAGGAGGAGAAAGAGGACGAGGGTCAGGAAAAGGAAGAGCAAGGGTTAGTGGTGACCGTCAATGCACTGCTAAATAAACCAACAGACCGACAGAGGGCCTTGTGTAACGTTATGAAATAGTTTATTCCGACGGCTAAGGTGACCGTTATGCAGGCCGGGTTTCCTTGGCATTCTAACAAATTTTCTGATGGTTCCCTAGAGTTACTTTTCGGTCTGTTGTTTTAAAGTATTGTCAACAATATCACACTTTAAGATATTTTAGGCAATTTATTCAAAACGTCTGCTGAAGCATCCTGTACAGAGCGTGACCCACGAAGTTGTTCATTTATAGCTGGGTGTAGTAATGGCTTTAGTGATCTGCCCTGCACTTTCTCCAATAACTTACTCCCAGAAATTAATCCTTCCTCCTTTCTGGCAGATGCTCCAGACATTGTCCATACCGCCGCTCTCGTTTGATCCCTGAATGATCACGGCCAGGAGACCACACATCATTACCAACGACTGGAATACATCAGTCCACAGCACAGCATTCATTCCACCCTACGAATAAAAATAATAATAATAGCACCAATAATGATGATAATAATAATACTGATGATAATAATATTATTAAAAAACAATATTGATGAAAATGAGAATAGTAATGATACAACACCGACTACTACTACTCCTAATAATGAAAATAATAATAACAAGAACAACAACAATACTAATCAGAATGACATTTGTAATAATAAGTACAATAATAACATTAATAGATATAATGAATAAATAAATATCTTAATTAATATTGACTAGCTCAGAGGACGAGACGGAAATGAGGGCAACATAGATGTTTCGAGGGCACTATAGTCCTAAAGTACCCAGAGAGAACGAGTCGGTCATTATTGCTATGATAATGATGATGATGATAATTATTATTTGTATTATTATTATGTTTATCACTATAATCGCTATTATTATATTTATCATTATTTTATTATTTATCTTCATGATTATTATCATTGATAAGTATGAATTGCTATATTGCTTATCATTATCCATTTGTATGATCATACTGCACAAGTTCTCAATTGTCAGGAGAAGGGTGAATATGTTATTTTGCCCTCTGCTACATCAATCATAATTAATGCGGGATCGATAAGCGATGAATACAAATAATTGATAGAGAGAGAGAAAGACCCTAAGAGTAATATCTGACTGCAAGTGTTATCTTGTGCCATAATGGTTAAATTTATTTGTAATTTTAGTGTAACTTTCAAAGTGCTACCAATATCTACAACGATCTGCAACGATGGAGGTACAATTATGTAACGATCAACTGGCATTCCTTAGACTAAAAATTTATTCGTACCGCATTAGGGATATAATTCAGGTAAATTTAATGAGAAATGAACATAAAAAGACAAAGAGGTTGATTAGGCTACTATCTGTAAAATGGAAATCTTCTAGCGTTTGTTAAGTTAAGAACTATGGGTGGTATTCCGGTAGCGCGTACTAAGTTAGCGCGTGCTTAGTTAGTTCACACTTTTATGGAGTGCCTGTTGTGAACTAATTTACCCTGAACAGATTATTTTAATCCTTCAATGAAAAGTGTCCAAAAAATTAATTTTGCACTGAAATAGGAAGAAAAAGATAATATGAATATAAACTAAATTTCAACAAAGTCCTTGGTAGATTATCTTTGTCATGAATATTGAAGGAGGAAGATGAAACCTAGCATTCCATAGAAGTGCGAACTAAAATTCTTGTTTAGTCTGGACTTAGTCCCGGCTTAACTTAAGAGAATACCACCCAATATGGGAAACTTTCTCGATCATGTGTGTATCGACTGTTTCATTCACATAATACTATTAACAGCTCATGGCTAAGTCCAGAATCTGACCGATTTCAATCTTCATAAACACGTAAACCAAAGGGGACCGCTGTCGCAGTACTCATACCCACCTACCAGTCAACAGTCTTTTAAAAAGTGCCCGAGGGCGCTTTTCAAAAGACTATTGACTGGTAGGTGGGGCATGGCCAAAATCACGACTCCAATTTCGACCAATCAGATGGCTAGATTTCTAAAGTGAGGTATATAAATTAATACTTACTATTGTAGTGTAAAACGTACAAACTACTCCGGTGGCAATGGCACATCCCCATAGACTAACACCAGATACTAGAAAAGAAAACAGAATAAATCAACAATTATCACTCGTGGTATACCTTACGTACTAAAGATGTTAGGACGCGTCAACATTTCGAGCAGTGACATTAAAAACGTGTCATAATTGTAATATGTATAAATTTACATGTGCATACACTGAAACAAACAGGTACATCATGTACATTAAAACTTATTTCCTCCCTAATCCCACCATCATTTCTTCATAAATGTTCTTTTTTTCTACACATTATCAGTTTACTCATTCTACACCTGCAATTTATTTTGGACATCACATATTGTCATTTAGATATACGACCATATTGCTCTGTTGGTTTTTGTTAGTGCTTGTTTTCATGTCTGACTCCTTTCTTTTATAATGATCTCATCAGTGCATGCCTCTTGTTTCTGAAGGTTGATGATAATAAATGTGTTTTTTATAACGCGCACATGTCCGTCACTCTGTGACGCTCCATGTAACGCTCTCGCATATTCGGTACCCATTTAAACCTGGATTAGGAGTGGCAAATGTAGATTAATATATTGTCAACGTTTGCCGGTGTCGGGCATGGATTCGAACCCTTATGACTTGGATTGAGAGGCAAGTGATGAAAACACTAACGACACATCTACGTGAATATTCGATTACCTCATGCATAGCGTAATGAGAGAGATAGTTTTGACATGCATGCTTCCGCGTACGCATTCAAGGTTCAATCAATGGAGCGCCGAAATAGTTCCCTCCCAAAGAGAAATTATGTGGGAGGCAACTATTTGGTAGTCCTTGATCCCCTGACAGTACCTGGCTTCTTTATCTCTGTAAATATGCTCTCACTCAGTATGATTGCTCAAATGTATTTGTCATAAATGAGAAGAAAACTTAGAGAGCTTGACTCCGCAAACATGAATTCCAACGTCTGAGATACAAACACAAAACGATCTCATTATCTAGAGCATGAACCATCGTGAAGGCCATTGTATGACAATGCACATTTAGGTGAAAGATTATTTTTAAAAACTATCATCATGACTATGGTTATTCATACGTGGTTGTTTGGGGTGTCTGCTCAGGCTACATTGTGCACTGGCGTCGACTGGAACGCGTAAATACGTGGGGGTCTGGCCTGGAAACTGTGCTTGTCATGTTTATTTGACCTAAATATAGCTGTGACTTCACACGCATCACCCTTTCCTTTATGAATGCACCAGTAATCATTATCTGTGTTAGATTCCACTCGCTCAGTGCAGAGGAATGGAAATTCACTATTTTGAGTCATAATTATTAGAGAACGATTCCCTTGGAGATGTTTACATCCAATACTGCAAAGAGGTACCCCATAATAATGGTTGAATAAACTTGTCGAGAATGATTGATTCCACTACAAATAAAGCGATCTCCAATATAGCTCTCTTCAAAGGGAGCTTTCTACTCCAACTAAATTCCTACACTAACCGAATTCTTGACCTCACCCGTTGACCAAAGACGATACTTCACTATGGCCCTACACCTGTAAACCTAAATCCAGTTGCTAATACCAAACCCTAACTCTCTAACTCGTCGTTTTGGAATTGGTCTCTTCTGTGGGATTGTGGCATTATCATCACGACAACCGGCACAACATCAACAGCAGACAGAATAAAGGGAACATTATTACATTATTAGAAAGTACAAAAGAAGTTGGTTTGGACTCGCTATTCGATCAGTCGCACGAAGAAACCGACCACACCGACTGCAAACCGATCGTCGAGTTAGACTGACAAGACCGACACTATAGACCGACACCAGACCGGACAGACAAAATTACAGTACCCATAATGGGAAGGAACCTGTCGGATTGCAATTAGACAATGTAATTTTTTTGATCGGTCTGTCATCGGTCTCGTCGGTTTGATTTGGGTATACATCTCACTGCCAAACCGTCTCAAAACCAACTTAACCGACTTATCAATCCTTGGCCATTCAGGGTAATGTAAAATTATGTTCCGCCTGTAATCGGTCTGGTGTCGGTTTTTTATACCTCAGTCACACGGTCTAACCGATTCCACACCGACTCCACAATTACTGACTCCTGGGGGTGTTTCATAAAGCTGTTCGTAAGTTACGCATGACTGTCTTTACGAACGACTTGAATATGAAGTGCCAGATAGGATGCCCAAAGTTTTTCCAGTTGTTTTAAGTGTGACTATATTTCCAGTAACCTCAATTAAATGATGGCAAAAAATATACTTTGCATTACAAAATGTTTGTTATAATAAGAATGTTAATCTGTATCTGCACAGTTAAACTTTAGTTGATGCAATTAAAAAGGATTGAGCATCCCATTTGGCTTTCCATATTCAAGTCGTTCGTAAAGGTATGCGTAACTTACGAACAGCTTTATGAAACACCCCCCGGTCATTTGTAGTAAGGTAAGTCTTTGCTCGGTTTGTTGTTGGTCCAGTGGTCGGTTACGTTGGTGTGACCTTCGATATAACTGTGTTAAAAGGTCCCTGGATATCGCTATAATGGTTGCGATGAATTAGTATTTACACAGCACTGAAATCCTCCAAGCATTTAGATGTTTACCTTGGTTAAGTGCCAGAGCAGGGGCGTAGATCACCACAGCAATATAGAAAATCTGAGATTGAGAGAAAAAGAGAAAGGGAGAGGGAGAGATAGGAAGGGAGGGAGAGAAAGGGAGAGAGAAAAATAGATAAGAGGGAGGAAGAGAGAAAGAAGATAGAAAGAGAAAGAAGAATAAAAAAAAGTCAAAAAAAAAAAAAAAAATCAAATTTTTGATATCAGTGCCTGTACCCTGTTCCATAAACTTCTTCCAAATGTTCAAGTGCAAAATATCATCACAAATTTGCTCTCAGCCAATCAAACACAATGATGTCAGTAGCTTATAACAGTTAGAGTAACTTGAATGAACCTTCGGAAAACTTGCGCCGAACGAGGATTATTATGTTCTTTGACAGTCCAACTGTATATGCTCAAGTATAGTCCAAATATGAAACGATCAAATGATTTAGGACTGCGAAATGAAAGATATGTTACCATATACGAAGATATACAATTGGCATGAATTGACCAAAGTTCATTTAATTTCGGGTACGAACGTAATAAATAAATAATATTTCGCTTTTATATAGCGCTTACTACATCTACGATGTCTCTAAGCGCTTTACAGATATACTATTACCCCGGTCATTGGATTCAAAACATGCCCGCACACTCCGTGTTGCACGCTCTACACTCCTTGGGGAGCATCACAGCCAGGCGTTTTGGGCCTTATATTGTTTAATAGGGAATGGATGCGCCATTTGTTATGGAGCAAAGTGTGACATATCAAAGAAAAATATATTACTTTTCCAACCAACTAAATGCATTTAGCAGACAAGAGTGATGATACCTTTTAGACAATAAATTAAATGCCCCAAGCAATTAAACTAATTTTGTGTCCAAATCCTAATTTGGAATAGGCCTCACAATTCAGCAGTCAATAGACTGATTCTTTGAACAGTATTCCCGATGTAATGATATAATGGAAATGTTTATTTATGTTAATTCAACATCTTTTAGTATTAAACTGAATGTTATCAATAATTTGTTTTGTGTGTTATTCGAAAGGAAGCACATTATTCATTTTCCATCACTAAAAGAGGAAAATTCCTATTTCAATTAAATCCATATACTGAAATAATAATGTGGCAAACACTGTCATAAATTTATAAATCCCCGAATCCTTTGGGATGCGTTGGGCTTTAATAAAGTAATATAAGGCTTGTTCAGACATGACCCGGCAAAAACCACGGCGGTTTCTTTTTACGATGACGGAGATTGACATACACGTCACATGTTTGTGTCTTATAACACAGATGCCAGTAAATACACGCATGACCTTTGTTGTGCGATCATTTGCCATTCATTTACCCGTACAAACCCAAAACAAAACGGCGTTTTTTTATTGCAGAGTTTTACCATGTCATATCTGAGCAATAGTTGAGTTGAGGGCGCTACACAAAACAATTTTGTTGTGAGATAATGAACAAATCGATGCATTTTTACCTTAATGGACGTGGGTATTATGTGGGTATGTGGGTATTATTATTATTATTATTATTATTAATTCTCTCTCGTGTACAGGTGGACAAACCGGAACAGGTTGCATGCAGCGTGTGTGTCGGCGTGAAGGGGGTGTGAGATGGGTGGGCTAGGGGGGGGGGGGGGGGGGAGTGAATAGTCTGTGTGGTGTGAGTGGAGGGAACAGGTTGCATGCAGTGTGTGTTTGTGTTTGTTTGGTTGTTTATGTGTGTGAAAGGGGATGTGGTGTGGGTGGGCTAGAGGGGGGGGGGGTGTGAGAGTGTTGTGATAGGATGGTAATATGTAACTTTAAACCTTCCTCTACTGTTATTTTGATTATACACTGTTACATGCAAGACTCTTTTTTTCCCCTTTTTTTCCCTCTATGTTCATTGATTAATGTAACTTATGAAATGTCTTGTATCAAAGATCTTGTTTTATATTGCTTATCTTGATAATTTCTTGTTATGTGAATTTCTTGCTATGTGAAATTATGAGGAAGGAAATAAAATATCATTTAAAACAAAAAAAATCTACACTTTAAACCTTCCTCTACTGTTATTTTGATTATACACTGTTACATGCAAGAATTTTTTTCCCCCTTTTTTTTTCTATGTTCATTGATTGATGTAACTCATGAAATGTCTTGTATCAAAGATCTTGTTTTATATTGCTTAATTTGATAATTTCTTGTTATGTGAGTTTCTTGTTATGTGAAATTATGAGGAAGGAAATAAAATATCATTTAAAACAAAAAATAATGAAAAACTGAGTGTCAAACTTGAAAGAACATAATATTTAAATGATAAAATCATCTTTGTTTGAATGAAATCGGTTTAGTGACGGCTGAAATATAACGATTTCTAATTCTTGTGTACCACCACAAGTATTAGATATTGTGAAAAATTTGAAAAAACCGTTGAAAAAAACGAAATAATGTCTTTTCCGTCGTATTTCAGCCAATGCCGATGTTGGTTTTTTGTTGGCATTTTCGTGTTGCTTTTACGCACAACCAGCCGGACCATGTATTGGTATTTTAATTAAATAATTAATTAACGGTCACCGTGTTTTTTTAAAAGTAGAGCTGAATTGCTATGCTCGTATTGGCTAAATTTCACACATTTTGGGGTCTAAAATTACTTTCATAGTAATGTTAGGTTCTAAAAAGGCACTTGAAATGTCATAGATAAGAATAAAAGCAATAACCATGCACTTTGAAGGCATTTGCGATCTGAAAACAGAACTCAACTATCCCTTTAACATGATTAAATCTAAAATCAATGGAAAATTAAAAACAAAAAACGTGTTCCTTACCATGGAAAAGAAGGTTATCGTTGTCCCGACCAGTCGGATCGCGCTATTAAATCGAAGTTCAAGATACTGAAATAAAAGGAAAATCATTAATGATTCAATTTCATTATAATGCTTGCTCAAAATACTCCTTCCTGTGAACACAAAGCTTAACACAGAGCAGTTATAGTTTAAGTCCCACGATGGTATCTAAATTATTTGTTATGTCATTCATTTGCTTGATATTCCCTTTGATCAGGGAAATCATACACAGCTGTTGAGTATGTTAAATCAGATTAATGTGACGACCATAATTGTACATCACTATAACATGTCATATAATAGTCCAGGCTACAGAGCAAGGAACCTTATTATTCTTGTATATATACATTGTTTTTCGTTGGTTTCTTGTCAATTCGAGGTTGCTCGCACCCACACACACACATGCAATCTATCTCATTTTTTTTGTTTTTCTGTATTAAAACAAAAAAGGTTATTTCATTCAATACCAAAACAACCCCAAACAATGTTCAAACTACAATTCTTCCCCATCATACTAACATAATTCAGTTTAAACCCAATGCATGTACAATTCATAGATAATGCACACCGACATATAAACACGCATACAAGTTGGTGAAACCCTGTCTCAGTTTCTTCCCTGTAAAAGTCATCTGTCTATAGAGGTCGTATCTATGGTCTGCCTCTAGAAAGAAAATGTGTGTAAAGAGATCGCCTAACCTATTGCCTACTGAAACCGAACGGCTCCTGTATTAAAGTGTATGGAAAAAAGAGAATTCAGTAGGCATCTATCTAAAGTGGCACCCCTGAATCTTGACGTGTTTAACAAAATATATTTTTTTACTGTAGATAGATAACCGTGGCTTGAATAGAATTGGAATTATATGAAATACAAAAACAACAACAACATCGAACAATTAAAAATCTTAACAATCAGAGTCTATATTCGATAAAAACCTTTCTATTGTACCTGGGAGAAATAGAGTGCCAAAAAGAACGCAAAAAGCACAATTATTGGAAATCATAATTTCTTCACAAAAAGGTAGAACTACGTCATTTGGATATAGACCTGCCTCGATTGGGCTTCAAGTTACCTTAAATGGTATGCAGATATGTAAAAGCAGAACTTTCAATAACACAAATCATTAGTTATTATGCTTTTGTATCCGGGCTCGTCTTTTCGTGCCCCCTACATTAAGGTAAGCTACAGTAAATAATTACATAGGCTTAGTACACAGGTGACAATTAGTCTCAGTAAGGTGTTATGAATATGAGCTCAGGGGGTGTGTCACAAAAATAAGATCGACTTTAAGTTGGACTTACCTATGGCAGGCTGTTCATGCCCTTAAAAAGTCTTGAACCAGATGTAAAAACAGAGGAAAAAACCTTAGAAATAGTGATCTTTAGACGATGTTTTTTACTTCAATAATGAACTATACAAACAAATGGAAATTCTGTAGATTTGGGACGTCCCTTGAAAGACCAATGGTGAGAGAAAACCGTGGCTTGAATGGCCTGTCATAGTTAAGTCCAACTCAAAGTCGATCTTAGTCTTTGTGAAACACTCACGGGTTACATATGGGTGATAAAAGATATACAAATGCAATAACGACAACCCAACCCAATTAATCAAATTTATTACAAACATCAGTTAGTAAAATAAAACTTGCCTCTATACGTGCATTCTCTAGTGTAAATATATATTCATTTATAATATATCTTCGAGTCAGGTTTGTTATTTATTCGATGAAAAATGTTAAGCAAATATTTTGCGACATTTCACCTACAAATCTAATGGAGATAATTCCCATGGACTCATTTGTCATGCACTGATAAGTATTCAGAATGAAAATCCGACTCGAAGTCTTTAGGTCCTAAATCTTTCAAAAAATATCTGATATGCACTGAATTTGAACTTTGTACATTATTCCTCCCCGTTCATGACTGACTTGCGATGAATAAAAATGAAAATGAATATAAATTTGGAAAAACGAATCAACATGTTCAAAACAAAGTATTTTAAGCACAGCCTAACACATTTTCTACTGCAAACAATGCAGAATTTATTCACACCTTTCTCAAATTCTTGTATCGTCAAGACTCTATTGTCGTATCTTATTCCTTTATGTATTTGAATCATATTTTGATATAGGGCTCTTTTGTAAAGCAGGCCTCTGGCACTGAAAAGACTACCCTGTTTTTAAATAAAACTGAATAAATAAATAAATAAATATATCATGTAATTGCTACTTCTGAAGTAATGTGAATTTCGCCTTTAACTTTCTCCATGTGCCTCAAAATGTGTAACAGTTGTATATAACGCTGTTTAAAGATCGCTGCAAAAAACATTTTTTATTATGTTCTTTTCATTATGCAAGATATGTAATACATCATTATACGAAACCGTCGTAAATACAAGTTCACAATTTTGGTTGCTCTCTGAAACACCAATGATATAGCCCAAATAGACAGAGAGGCTAGAATCTTGAAATCTGACCAGAGAAAGAGAGAGAGAGAGAGAGAGAGAGAGAGAGAGACCGAGAGAGGAAGAGAGAGAGAGAGAGAAATAAAGAAAGAGTGGGAGAGAGGGGAAGAGAGGGAGATAAATAGAGAGATATAGAGAAAGGGGGACGGAGAAAAGAGTGAGAGAGAGAGGGAGATAGAGAGAACCATTGTTAAACACGTATTACCCGATGACTTACAAATAGGGTTAATTTATTTGTTTTGGTTGTAAATCTCGATGGTTTGTACTTAGAATTTAGGAGCACTATAATCAGGGGTGATAAATTGAAATATCGACTGATGATTGGTACAGGTAACATCTTGGAGGGGATGAGGGTCGTACTTTTATAGCAGGGTAATGGTGATGTTAATTACTATTAGACTTTGATAACTGGATGCTATTTTAAGGTGATAGTGATACGTACTTTGGGTAGCATGTGAAGCTTTGGTAACATTTGAAGTGTCTAATTGATAGGATTATATGTAATCAAGGTCAGATGAGCACAATAATGCAAAGAGTTAATAGTAGGTTATCATCATCATCATCATCATCACCATCTAAAACATCATTTACTCTTGTTTTTCGTGTTCCTCTTGTTATGCTTGTTCTTTATGTACCTGTTCTGTATCTTGATATTTTACTTACTATTCGTTCTCTACCTATTATAATTAACATCATCATCCTCATCATTATCATCTTCGTCGTCACCATCATCATCATCCTGATTATCGTTGTCACCATCATCATTATCATCATTATAATCATTGTCATCATCACCATCATCATCATCGTTGTCACCATCATCATAATAATAATGATAAAAATCTCATCCTACAGTTGTTTGGTAAGTCAAATTTTGGGTAGTAGTAGCAATGGTATTAAAACGGTAGGTAATAACGTTTTTCTTAAATAATACGAATTGTATTTACCCAAGGAAGCCCCATTAGCTTTGAAGCTGTTCTTTCTGAGGGCCCTGCAATTATTATTTCCCCATCTTGATACAAGGTACCCATTTACACCTGGGTAGACATTTGCAAATGTGGATTAATGCCTTCCCAAATGACGTTAGTGCCGGGGTAGGATTCGAACCCTCAACCTTCACTGAAGAGTCAAGTGAATGAACCAACAAAACCTATTTCTGTGGAGGCGTGTGTGTTATAGGCCTACCTCATTCGCACTTGTAAGTCGTAGTCTCACGAACACGGGCATGGTGAGGCTGGTGATGCACCCGGCCACGATGAAAGCGAAGCCGAACAGCCAATACCTGCTGCCATAGGCATACACCTCAGCAGGGACACCGAGAACCGTGATGGCAGAGACGAAACTCGCGACCAGAGAGAAGGCGACGGGGAGGGGACTCGCTTTCCGATCGGCGAGGAGGTACTCAGTCGCAGTCTGCTGCTTCCCGCCCGAGCAGGCATAGTAGATCCCAATCACGGCTGAAACGAGAAGCATCCCACCTAGGACCAAATAGTCCCATACTCCGAATCGAGTCACCTCATTTTCCATTTCGAGTCGGTCTTTTCCCAGACGTAGGACGAAAAAGTCTCTGAAACTATCACCAACTTCTCTTCGAGATCTAGAAGGAAGTTGTTATTGTTGCAGGAATGTTTAGTAGCGTTCCTTCGTAGGGCTACAGTTTCTATTTGCTTGTTAGTACTTAGGTAAACACTGAAGCAAGAGCTAAACCTTTTAGAGCTTCTGTGATGTCACCCTCCCTGAGGCCTCTCTTGTTAATAACGTATGTGTTTATTGGGCAGACGAGTCCATATTCTGTTTAGGAAGATACAGATATGAATGGAATACACGCTTGATTACTCATGTTCCCTTTGACGAAAATACATATCTCTACCTCAATTGTGGACAGAGACATGGAAGGATGAAGTTCACAGAGAAGTGCACATTGTTCGTTTCGCACATGAATGCATAAGCCTCTGTCATTGTACTAAAGTGCGCATCATATGAATCGAGACCCCAATCGGACTCTATGCTTATATGGCGTGCATTTAATGCCATGATAAAAAAAAATCACTGTAATACTAATACTACTACCACTACTGCTACCACTACTACTACCGCTACTACTACTACTACTACTACTACTACCACTACTACTACCACTACTACTACCGCTACTACTACTACTACTACTACTACTACTACTACTACTACTACAACTACTACTGCTTCTACTTCTACTACTATGATACTACTATGTACTAGTACAATACTGCTACTACAATACTAATACTACTGCTACTGCTACTACTGATACTACCACTGTACTACTACTACTACTATGCTACTGCTGCTACTACTACTACTACTGCTACTACTACTACTAGTACTACTATTATACTAATACTACGACCATTACTGATACTACTACTAACAACATTGCTACTACAATTTAGTTTTAGTCCTGTAATACGGAGTATTATTTTCTCTGTTAGTTTTCATATATTTCTATATGATATTTTCATCATTCTCCTGTATATCCAGTTTCTAGCTGTTGTTGTTTTCTTCTCCATATTTGTATGTTACGTTTGCTACCAAAGTGCTAACAATGTTCTACACTTCACAGTGCACGCTCTCCGCTATCCCTTGGGGGAACAAAACCGCCGAATTCCCCCTTTTTATGGGCGCGCACACAGTAGGCCTTATCATTGAATTTCGCATCCAATCGGTAACCATTTAACACCTGGGTGGAAAGGAACAATTTACTAGATATGATATATCTGTAACGACCATAACACAGTACCAAAGTGTGACGTCATACTAGCCAAGTTGTCAAGGTTGCTGGTTCTAAACAATTTGTGCTACACTATTGCGTGGTGATCATACCAGCCCAAAACATTGAATGTTCCCTGCTCTAGCACGTTGCTTGAATGATTTCGCGGTGAACCCCATTTGCAGGGCGGGCTCTAATATGGACTTTAATGATTTGCAAGCAGGGCTCAAATTAATTTTTTGTCCACGGGAGCTCTTCCCCCGAAAAAAGAGCCCCTTCTCACGGGGGCTCTTTTATTACTGAAGGGGGCTTTTTTTATACAAATATCCATTGAATTGGTACCTATGATACTCCTCAATTATGTGCTATTTCATCATTATCATTTCAATCAGCATTTTCCCTCTTACAAATTTACAAGCTACATAGCTGTTACTGGCCTGTGTATATAATATATACGCATACAACACTAATCTTTATGATGTCTTTAACGTGACATATCTTCTCCCCTTGCAAACGAAAAAGAAAACATGGTCATTAAAAGGGATTAAGCGACAAATAATGATTGTGATTCAAATTGATGCGAATATTTGTTTGAATAAGCACTGCTATTCACCCGAATCTTCTTTGTAAAAACAAATCTCAGCCATGCTTACTGAGTTGAGACGTTCCATTCAATTTAAAATACCCATTACATAATACATTTCTCCTAATCTCAAAGTGATCTTACAGCACAGTGGCAGAATTGCATGGCTGAGATTTGTAAAAGTCGTTTTTACAAAAAAGATTCTGGTGAAAAGCATTGCTTATTCAAAAAAAAAATCCTTGCATCAATTTGAATCACAATGATTATTTGTCGCATGGTCCTTTTATTAAATAACCTTGTTTTCTGTTTTGTTTGCAGAGGGAGAAGAAGGGGTAAGAGGACACTCTCGAAATTTGAAAATTTGACATTTCGCTCCACTGGGGGGGGGGGGGGGGGTAAGGTCACCTTTTTAGGTCGGCCATGGGAATTATTATTATTATTATTTTTTTTTTTAATAATTAAAAAACAAACAAACAAACAAACAAACAAACAAAGGGGGGAGGGGGGGGGGGTTTAGGGGGGTGGTGATGGGGGGGGGGGGGGTTTAGGGGGGTGGTGATGGGGGGGGGGTTTGCATACATAAAAATTCCAAAGGGGGGGGGGGGTTAACCCCCCAAACACCCCCCTGTGTACGCGCCTGCACGTAGCAGTCCTCTACGTCAACGTGCAAATCTAAAAGTCCCTTTTGTTGAGAAAGTATAACCTGCACAACGAGCGAATATGACGTTAGCGCTTCGGAATTCCAAGGCCTATGGCTAACACTGCGTCGAATACATTAATAACATATATTTCGTTTTTGTTTTGTTTTCAGTACGTGTGTATTACTTCCCAAAATGTCGATCTTTTTGAAAATAGATTTAAAAAAACAAAAACAACAAATAACACAAACTGAAGCAACGAATCCACCTATTCATTTTCCTAAGAAAACATAAAATTTCATGGTATGGATTGCGTGCGATATACATGTATGCTTACCATTGAAACCAGACAATCTGCCTATTGTCTGAATGCGAGCCCCAGGCTCTTTGCCTGGTATCCTTTTGTCACATTATTTACTGGAAGTATCAACAGGTTGGTGGATCTCTTGAGAATGAGATAGGAGTACACGTCACAGACAAAACTTTGCAATTTCACACTCGACGTTGGTGTTGATGTTGTTTTCTTCGGTACAATTCCTGACTTAAACATATAACCTACAGATTAAGGGAAAAGTCGAGTACTCGTCATGGAAATATCTTTTGGAAAAATGATGTCTAAGAGCAAATAGGAGAGTTCATTATGTCCTTGAAGAGGACTGATATATACTGTAATGTTTTCGAATGATCAGAATGAGAAACAATTGACTTAATTTGGCAGAAAATTACATGCACTACACTCGGATATAGTTATGTGGGACTACACACACTTATGGAATAGAAGCTTAATTGTCATTTCTCGCAATATCTCGAATATGAGGGCAATTGAAGAGCAAACATTTTTAGAGGGCGTTATAATCATGATATACTTCCTAACTGATCCGAAAACACTGATAGAAGCTCACAAATTATTGTTCATCTTTACATATGAACTCGACCTTCTCCTAATAACTGATAAAACAAGGACAAGCAGTTTTGATTTCATTTGGCATACTTGAAGACGATGGGTTCCGTTTAAGGGCTGCCCACTGTACGTGTGTAGAAAATGTTTGAGTTTCACCGATTTATGCTAATGAGCCGTCAACACCGATTTTTCTCAGATCCAACAAATTTTTGTTTATATAGACAGATCTAATTAGTATCTTTATTGTATTTGTTTAAAGGTAAAAAGCATCTATGTGACTGCGTTATTGAATTTTTAATAACTTTATTAACATAAGATGATACTATACCTATATAATTTGGCTTGGATATAAAAATGAAAAAAGTCTCTCTCTCCTTCTCGCTCAAAGTGTTTTTTCTTCTCTCTGATCCAATCCCTCTATGTGTTCCTCACTCTGTCTCGCCTTTCTCCATCTCTTCCACTGTCTTCTCCACTTTCTTACGCCCTCTCTACCTCCCCGATGAGAGTCATATTCATAACACAGTATGTATTGGACTGGTTAATGATCTACTGACACTCTGCTGACCTCGAAGCCAGCATTCCCTGATTGACTGAGCAAAACTTAAAGGAAACCATAACCAAGACTCCAATATTATTGGAAAAAGTGTCATTACTACCGATTTCTTGAGAAGGAGGTTCCAAAACCTTGTAAAAGTGATCTCCTGACATTGTATATTAAATCCTATCTGCACTAGTTTGGCGAGGAGGGATTAGAATTCCCTGCATGGTCACTGACATCAAATCAGCTCTCAATTAACATAATAAAAAGGGGACCATATGGGGACCAATGGTCACCGATTAGGCATTGTTGGATATATATAGAGGGCGCAAGTAGCTATAAGTGGTGAGGTGGGGCTTTCAATAGTATTTTTTTTTAAAGGTCAACAAGGTGCCTGGAGATCATCAACCGGCCCAATGCGTACACATAGCAGCGACATTCATGAATTTGACTGTCTCTCAGAATATGACGTTAGCACTTCGGTCACTCCGAGGCCTTTAACTAACACTGCGTCCAATCCATTCAAAAAGGATTTGTATTTTGTTTTGTTTTGTCGTGTGTATTAATTCCCCAAAGATCGATCTCTTTGAACATCAATATCAGAACGA
Source organism: Strongylocentrotus purpuratus (assembly GCF_000002235.5). Lineage (NCBI taxonomy): Eukaryota > Metazoa > Echinodermata > Echinoidea > Camarodonta > Strongylocentrotidae > Strongylocentrotus > Strongylocentrotus purpuratus. The sequence continues at coordinate 37,671,680 of NW_022145594.1, forward strand.
AACAAAACAAACTAAAACAACGAATCGACCCATTCATTTTAGATTCTTAAAAACACATCAAATTTCATGGCATCGATTGCGTGCAATATTACTATTAAACCTGACAATATGTTACACTAGAGAAAAGACAGTCTTGTGGTTCATAAATCAAGAGGAGTTGCCCATGAGGGAACTTAATTTTTGTGTTGTGTTCAGTTGTTGGCATTTCCCTCTCTTTTGCCCATGCATGGACAAACTTATCTGTTCACATTTATTATATTTCCGTCACAAAGTACATCATAACAATATGGATATGATAATATGGTCAATAAGTCAATAAGCCACAATGACAAAGGTATGTAGTTTTTGTTAAACACTTTCAGAAGAATACTTCCTACAGCGTACCGTAAAACACACCGTTGGTTGATGAACGAATTATACAATTCACACGCTTCATATTTAACTTTGTAATTATTTTGTCTCAGTGGGTCCTCAACTTTATGTGCTTATCTACAAATCATATCTATGAACCGGCACAGTTATGTAGTCGAAAGAGGGCGCCAACTCATCAACATTGATCGAGCAGCATTAATCGCTAAGCAATATTGACAAGTAGACAATAGTGATATGATTTAGTCTTTAACTTATTATTTCACCTCCCAATAGAGTTAAAAGCAGAGGGCCATTATAGGAACGACATGAAGTGGTTTCCGAATAAATAATTTTAGCCTAATTCAAAATGTACAATAAACCTATTATCACCTCAGGCCTAGAATACGAGTTTAAGGACCCAATGCTCATAATCCATCCAAAAGAGAATTTCAAATAAAGTAGAGCTAATTATTTTTTGGCTTGTTGAAAATGGATCCTGGCAGAACGAATATTCCTCTTAATGCAATAAATATTACAATAGACCCTGGTAATTTCAAATGACGTTCATGTCCTTTCATTTAGCAGCATGAAAATTTGATCACGAAACATCATGTGCTAAAGTTTGGGGAGAATACAAAAAATGACAAGAGAAAGAAAGAGGGACAGAGAGAGAGAGAGAGAGATAAAGAGAGAGAGATTCGTTCTTTCACATGCCTCCATGGCGACCCATTATATTGTAAACTAGCAATGCCATTGCATCCGATATAACCAAAAGCGAAAGTGTTTGTCGACAAAAACTACATGTAGTACTTCCTGTATTGATCTCACGCATGTGATATTTGTCACATGACAGACATTGTTTAGCTCTATTGAAACAAGCATATAGTTATTAACTTGTGGTTTATATGACATAAGTGTACCACAGCACTTAGACACTAGAACTTTAGTTTCTTCAGTCTAATATTAGCTGTGAATAATTCTACTATGGCGACGAGCAGCATACAATTGGTTTTCGTCGGCGTCATTCTTATAATCCTGTGGACCGAATCGGGTAAGTTACTAACATGCTAATCGTTAATTTTATATTATAATTTGATACCAAGTCTTCACTGGAAACTCGCCTTTATGAGACATTATTTAATTGTATGTGTCATTTGAAATGACGGATCTAGTATTCTCTAGCGGGGGGGGGGGGGGGGGACACGACCGAAAATTGTGTGACAAGCCAGAACAAAAACAGAAGAGAAGAAAAATAATGGAAGGTAAGGGGCCTTCAGACCTCTTCTACCTCTCTCTCTCTACCATCTATCTTTTATGTTACCCCCCAAGTTACACCCCTTGTACCCCCCCCCCCCTGACCCGCTAATGATCTATCCGGTTCAAGTGAGATAGTAGCCTTTTGACAAGGCCTCGTTACTCTGGCTAAGCGGCTGAGATGAGTCTAGATACCCCGGGTGAACGCGCGACCGAGTGACGAATGTCACAGGTCTGGACAATTCGCACTGGCGTTCATTCAGGTTCTCGCGATTAGTCTCTTTTTAGTCGCTCGGCGTCTATCAGGCATGTGGCCTTGTTTAAAGGCTAGTGAGATAGGAAACCACAGCCAGCATCAAGGAAGTCGTTTCCAATTTCGGTATTTTTTTTTATATCGAAGAGGCACTATAGTTGAATGTGTTGTAGAAATTATTGGAACTGCAAGTGAAAAGTTATCCATGTATATTTATGTCATTGATAGTTTGAATGATTTATGTGACTACTGCATAGTCATTACTGTAGGGATATTAATTAAATTGTTATGGTAATAATGATAGAAATAATACTGGGTTCTCGTATAACTCTCATATGCCAGTCTTGGAACTCCTGGCGCTTTACAACTACTACTCAACCTTTAGCATGGCTGCCTTTATGGCGCTGTAGCATTTCAAGTAATTTTTTTCCAGCAAGGCATTCGTTTACCCTACCTGGATGGAGAGAGGCAACTGTAGATTAATGTCTATCAAAAGGACTTAGTTTGAGGCTATGTTCATAAATACTGGTTGCATTAAATGGCAATATATTGTGTATTTTGTACCAACAGACATTACCAGTTTCTGGATTTAGAAGAACTTAAACTATATTTTGCTGAGCATATCTCAATCACTTAGACAGCTCATGGATGTGACCCCCCCCCCCAAAAAAAAAGAAGTTAATAATTTATAATACAATATAAGAATTCAACGCTATGAAATATAGCAACACTTTTTTTATTCAACAAAAAGTACTTACCATACATATAGGCCCAAATTCACAAAGCAAGGTTTGAGCTCAGACCAAGGTTTGTCGACAAACCTCCTTTGTGAATTCGGGCCAGAGTCTTTAGGTATTTCCCCAAAATACAATAAAGGCCTGTTTTGATAAGTGGGCCTACTGCAAACATCGTCAACTCAAAATACAAGTATTACATTCATCATTTCAGGATTTATTCAAGCTTACTGTTTTTTTGTAAAATACTTTATGTTTGGTGGGTTAGTACATCCATATAACGAGAACTTCAGTCCTCTTACATTTCCAATAAATATATTTACTAACCTTACTAGATAGACAAAGGGAGCAGTGTTCACATGTGATATGTCGCAATACGTACACTGCGATTTTAAAATGTAAGATTGAGTGGTAATAGTAATAATAATAAAAATACGTTGAATAAATACTATGATAATAATACTTATAACAATTATAATTATAATAACAATACTGATAATATTAATAATAAAACTAATAATAATCATAATAATAATAATAATATAATAATATAAATCATCATTTGGAACGGTATAGCATTTGATATGAAATACCGTTTCCGAGCACTTTGCATATTTTATTACCCATCTAATCGGATTCATAAACATACAATGTGAACCATTTCTACTCCCTGATGGGACTACGACTAAATAAATAACATTGTTGTTGTTGTTGTTGTTGTTGCTGCAGTAACGAATGGAGAAGTACCAGACGGTGTCGTTTACACTGACCTGCACAAGACTGTTCAAAAGGATGCAGAGGTTGTTCTAACATGTCAGTTCTATGGAACGCCAATCGCGGTCTACTGGAAGAGAGGAGATGACCCCACGACCTCGCCCAGCCTGATCACGTGGGTTGAAGGGGAACCCCTCACAGGGTCATGTGTTCCTGACGGGGCATGTAAGATGGGAGATGATTATTCTCTCACAATCAAGAAAGCTAAGATAAGAGATCAAGGGAGATACATATGTCGAGTTTCAAACTACCTGGGGATCCTGATTCATAACTTCACTGACGTTGTGATATTTGGTAAGCATGTAGGCTTGATACGAAATGGCTGGTATATTAAAGTATCAGGTCCAGGGTTGAAATTAAGAAATCGACTAGTGTAGGAAATTATCGCGGAGCAGCTAGGAGCAAGTTATCAATCCACTCATTGCACTAAAGTTCTGGATAATTTGTTTACAATAGGATTCTATCATGGCCTTGTCCTCGAACATTTGAGTGGTGTCATCAACGGATAGCAGGACATGATGCTTTCCAACTCAACAGCACCTGTAATCCTAAAACCTTAATTTGTCTTTGTTGTCAGCAGTGTCGTATAAACTCAGTTAGCTTTTTTCAATCTCTCTCTCTCTCTCTCTCTTAGCACCTCCGAATGAACCTTACCCTGTCATCAACGAATGTCAAGAGATGGCGCTCGTCAACCCTAACGACTTCTGCAACATCACCTCCAACATCCCCATCGAAATCACCTGTTCTGTGACGAACTACTTCCCCGACGTTGATCTCCTCTTCCTCCGCGATTTCCAAAACGTGGCTACATCAAGAACCAACGAACTGGTCAATGATGACGGAACGAAGAACAAATCGATCATCATTGAGGCTGACGAGGGCGAATGGACTTACGTCTGTGTGGCAACCGACATTCCAGGAACTCTTGAGCATAGGACCGCAAAAATAGTCGTTATTGATGTAAAAGATGATATACTGACGAGATCACATTCCACTGTTTCCTCAGAGAGAGAAAAAAAAGTCCACATTGTTGAAATCGGTATGATTTATTTGTTGGTCTATTTTTAGTTATTTATTGTTTTGAATTAATCATAATTTCATTAAAGTAGAAACACTCCCTCGTGTTAATAATATCTTTATAAACCTAAGTTGATTTGAAGTTGAGATCATTGAATGGTTTAATTAAAGTAAAAGTTTATATCAAGGAAGACAGCGGCTAACCTAAACTGATCCCTAATTTCCCATATTTGTCTGTATACATTTATTGGTAAGGTATCTGGTATTTTAGTATTTTCCGCTGAATACTTTGAATGTATTTTTCTTTCAATTATGGTTTCTTAGTATTCATTATCATATGTTAACATTCTGTCATCCTATTGACTCAAAAGAAAAAGGAAACACAGTGACCAAATTAACAAATGTTCTACATGAACCATTTCTTTTAACTTTTTCTAATTTTAGCGGCACCCCCATCCCTCTTCGTACTGTTTGTGGCTGTACTGGTGTTTTTAGTGGCTATACTTCGACGGAAAAAGCTTGCAAGGAAAAGTAACTATCAAGTTATTGTTTCATCTCTAGCGTTTATCTCCAGTTTACTATGTGCAGTAGTATAAAATACGTGTAACAACTCGGCGGTGTTCCTATGAACCGGCGAATCCATTTTGGGCCAAATTGTCAAAACTTTGTTTTTCCTTTTATTACATTTACACTTTCGCTCATAAAGGTGGAGTATTTTTGTTTTACCCCAATTTATGGAATTATTCTAAAAATAATTTAAAAATAATAGATCTAGATAAAAGTATACATTCTCAGATTTTATTGAATAATAATTTGACAATGTGTGTTTTGCGTGACTGTTAAAGCATGTGTATGCTACTATGCTTATCAAATAGGGGACCTACGCCCTTAAGTCATAAATGACAGTAATGAGGATTGATGCCCCACAAAAGGGCACTAATATAGCACATCGACACGGTTTTGATCCTGGGGCCTCACAGTTACGAGGCCATTGCTTTGTCGCTGAACCATGACTGTACGCAGCGGGGGCTGGGGTAGGGGGCAGTTTCCATAAATAAAAAAATAAAAAAACAGAAAATGCAATAAATGTTCAATAATTTATTACATTTTACCCCGGTCCCCAACATAAACAAATCCTCTGGATGGCCATGTATCATGGCTCAAGTCATGGGCACACAGAGAATTTGTTTATGTTGGGGACCGGGGTAAAATGCAATAAATTATTGAAAAATTATTGCATTTTTTGTGTGTTTTTTAATTTATGGAAACTGCCCCCTACACTAGCCCCCGCTGCGTACAGTCATTGTTCAGTGACAAAGCAATGGCCTCGTAACTGTGAGGCCCCAGGATCAAAACCGTGTCGATGTGCTATATTAGTGCCCTTTTGTGGGGCATTAATCCTCATTACTGTCATTTATGACTTAAGGGCGTAGGTCCCCTATTTGATAAGCATAGAAGCATACATATGCTTTAGCAGTCACGCAAAACACACATTGTCAAATTATTATTCAATGAGAATGTATACTTTTATCTAGATCTATTATTTTCAAATTATTTTTAAAATAATTCCATAAATTGGGTTAAAACAAAAATATTCCACCTTTATGAGCGACAGTGTACATACTTTGAGTTAAGATTTATATCCTGTCACACTTCCCAAGGTATGTTAAAATGAAAGTGCGAAATAAGGGGATTCGTGATTCACCAAAACCATAAGTGAAATGTTGCAAAATGATGATATACTACGAGAAAGAAATCAACGCTAAAACGTGAATTGCAGAAATGATTGTTGGTAATGTCGTCTTTGATTGGATTGATTGCTCATAAAAAATGTTCAAGGAGGTGAGTTGGCTCAGAATGTAAAGCGTCCGCCTGTCGAACCAAAGATTCCGGGTTCGACTCCCATCCAGGCGGATGACTGAAGTCTGCGTTGTGTGTTAACGTGCCCCTTCCCTTGTTCATAGACGCAGGTTATGTCAAGTGGAAAACACTCCGTCCCTCGGATAGGACGTTAAATGGAGGCTCCGTGTACAGGAGAGTCACCACCATTGTACGTTAAGAATCCATTGCACTATTCGTATAAGAGAAGGGTGAAACCCCGGTGTTTGTTTGTTTTATTTCCGAAATCATCATAAAAAACAATAACACAATATAACAAAATCAAAGACTTATATAACAATGATAGAATGATAAAACAGTTGGATAGTCCATTTCAGAGCCATTAACCTAATGGCTCTGTTCTTCCATGGAGTCCATGGTGTAATGGTCCATCTGCACACCCCAATCAGGCCGAGTATACGGCATCTGCAAGAATCTTCAGTATTGAAGGAGGCAGATTATCTTGAAGAAGAAGAAGAATAAGAATGACTGAGCGATGGTCATTTTTTTATAAAGCTGGCAATAATCGCATTTGTCCAAGTTCGCGATGATTGGTCGTGATTATGTTCAGGAGTGGCGTTAATATTGTGCGTTTGAAAACAATTTGGAATGAGGATTATTCAACCAAACCTTACGGTGACCACGAATTTCATATAACTCATTTTAAGATTTTATTCAGAGGTCAATATAACATATAGATAAATATAGATTAATATAGATCAATGTCATTGCTACTTTTTATTTAGCTCTCCGTGGCCGGATTTCACAATTAAAATGTCAGTTTAAAGTAAATAAAAGCATCTTTGATTAAATGTTTATGCAATGATTGCAAAGATAATTAGGGTGGAATTCGGCTTTCATTTTTGTGACTCATGCTGTATACAAGAAATAAATGGTCTGAATTTTGGTTATTCACGAACAGGTGACGTGGAAAAGGGTGATGTTGGGCTTTCAACAACGATCGAAGGTAAAACACACATTCATGTTTCCTTATGACATAGATAACATCGTGCTGTGGTGGTTCATTGTTTCTAACAACATTGATATCCAAGGTTCGAATCCCACTACAGTGCACCTTTACCAAAACAAAACTTATAGTGTGGTATTCTGCCTAGGTTACTTTAAAGATTCTATGACAATCAAAATATTGTCATGTAGGTCTTCTTTTCAACGCGACCTGCTAAAATATGATACAGCGTCATTTTTTGCCTATTATGGCATAACAGCCGATTAGAATAAGCAAATCATTAACCCGTTGACTACTGAATTATATAATTCCCATAACGAGGGACCACCAGGTTCCAGTAAGCAATGGGTTAACAAAAATCATGCATTACTTTTTCTTTGTCACAGGAAACATATCGTTCTATGAGCTGTGGTTCCTGATTTTCGGCAAGGATAACGATGATAGATTGGAAAAGATACGTGACACAATCCGCCATTTAGGCATCAGTGATGTAGAAAATGGTCTGAATGCAGCGCAGTGTTACGAACTTTTCTGTAATTGGAAGGATCACCATAAACAGGACAGCCAAGCAATGGATCTTAAACGAGCCCTAGCAAACGCGAGTGTTGATGGAGCGTGGAAGGAGATATATGGTACGCAACTTTTCCCACGAGCGGTTCTAGTGTAGAGGGGAGGGGGGGGGGGTGTGGGTGGAGGGGGAATCAAGCACCCCCCACAAAAAGAGTCGCGAGGTACATGTAGAAAATGAATGCTAGAAGCCCAAAGCCCTTGCCAAGACCTCGAAACCCCCCCTTCCCAAAATTCTTCTTGAACCGCTACGTGTGTGTGTGTGTGTGTGTGTGTGTGTGCGTGTATTGGTTTTTGCAGACGTGTACCAATCAGATATGATTATTTACGTCTGGGGACCGACTTTTAAACGTCACCACCCGAAAGACGTGACTCAGTTTCAAACCTACGTCCTCGGCTGAATCAGTTTGTAACGTCCACTTTTAGCTGGATTACAGGCACACGCCACAACGCCGCAACGCCGCAACGCTACTGCTTTCCCCTTTGATTTTTATCTAAATATGTTCTATTTCCCCAGAAACTGATAATTCATCATTATATCACCATTTTTGTTTCACATTTAAATACAAATTCCATGGACAATGGACTCCAAGACTGGTAAACGTATGTATATGTAGAGGAGCAAAAGACGTATAGATCTTGAATGGCTACTCTTTATGTTTAGAACGAATTTCTTAATAACATGTGGACCTACTTCATGGCTAATGACATTTCTATAGTTGACATATGCTTTAAGAATTATCTTGTGATTATGACACACCTTGCAAAATTAATCACAATTTGTTCCATGTTTTTATTTTGTAGTGCGTTGGTTTTAGCCCCTATTTTTTTATTTGAGTCTTATTGCAAAACACGAGTGGTAATCCGACAAGAAAATTTAACGAAAAATGGAAATATAGCAATATTGACATACACTATCTATTCAGATGAAAGACACCGTAAGGACTCACAGCCTTCTGAAGACACACTAAAACACATCTTGTGGCAAGTTGGAGACCCTGACAGGATAGATAAGTTCTTAGGCGATCTGATACCAGGACAAAGAATAAGCGTTGCAGGAAAAATGAAGGACATCGTCGCAGAAGCCTTAAGAGACCTCATCCAATGGTGTAAGGGACCGCCTCAACATAACCCAATGGTCTTGTTAAGCCTATCCCTGGAGAGAACTTCCTGCTGCCCTATCGACAGAGATTTCTTTACCGGTAGGAATTCTTTTACATTTTACATTATGTATCATATATCTCTGTCCCATAGCTCGGAGGCCGACCGTTGTGGCGACAAGGAAATGGACCTTGAGACGCAGGTCTTTATAACTTCCTGTCTTCAGCTGTTCTAGTCAGCTGCTCAAATGACATGCCCGTCATGTTTTTGGCTACAGTCCTTGTCCTTGTTGGTCTACCCCTCTTTTGTCTTCCATCAGTTCCTCCTTCCACGATAGTGTTAGCCAAGCTATTCTTCCATCTAGCTACGTGCCCAAACCACTGTAGTTGTCTTTGTTCACGATTGTGATGACTTGATCATGTTCCCGTACATACTCTCTATTATCTCACTCACTTTGTTGCTGGACTTATGTGAAATATTGTGGATATGCATTCTAGAGCAACACGAAATGGCATTGCTTTATAAGGGCAATATTATGCAGACAATACTTTGCCCCTATCATGCAGTTTACAACTAAATCATTCATACCCATTGTGATTTGTTATTTGTAACTCAAGAATGAACCGTGGACTGGTTAAATTAGTTTTAAATGTAAGCTTTATAATGTCACATTCTCCAAAAACCTAAATCGGGACAAATCATTTCTTTCTCTAACAGTCGTCACTTAAGAGATTACCAAACTTGGTAAGGGTATGCATAATTAAGTTGTTGACTGTATGTAACACAAGCGCATTTAGCTTCGAAAAAACTAGTTAGGGGTAATTTCAGCACCTTTTTATTGACTATGTAGAAATGAAGTTTAAATAGGAATACGTAATATCTCTTTGTTATGTTGGCACATTTCAAATGGTGTTGGAAAAGGCATTTGAATTTAAATTTCGAAAAGCTTTATCATTATTTTCGTATGATTTAACCATTTTCAGTTCAATTTGCCTCATCACTACTATTGTCAATCATGTGGATCAACCAACTAATCCCAAGCATCTGCTTTTTCGAGTGTTACATCACCACCCCTCACTTCCTTACGTATAATACACATTTATACACTCATGTGATTTATGAATTAAATACAATTGAAGATAATTGCAATGAAATTGAAGATGTTGTCTTTTCATCCTTTATTGCAAAAATGTTAATTAAATTTTACGTGTAATACTCGTTAATGCTTAGTTTTTTCTTGTGAGGTGTCCGGTATTTAAAGATGAAGTTGAGTTCTGGTCATGCGATTGCATTGTGAAAGAAACGACCAGAAAAGGTTGATCATCTAGCATATAAGAATTTGTGTGTATTGCAAGGTTCTGGAATCATCAAAATGATAAGAAACTTGGCCAAGTCTTGGTAAAGTTACAAACACTTGCACAGAAAGATGTATATGGGACTACACGAACACGTGGCGTAAAAAGCCGGGCCCCGATTTTTACGATGTTACATGCATATTTAGAATATGAAGGCATTTGAAGAGCCATGCTTTTCAGGGAAGATGTCTTAACTGATGTTCTTTCACACTTGCATAATATGCTCACAAATTATTTTTCACCTCTTCCTAGAACTCAACCTTCTCTTTAAATCGTTTTCTTTGCAGTACCCGAAGGTTTGCTGGAAGAAATCGGCGAGTATGAAGTTCTTGGATTCACCCAGCGACTGAAAAGCAAGCACTGTAAAAAGCTAGCTGAATCCATCGGAACGCCCGAGGAGGCTCTTAATGCTATTCTTGTGGAGAATGACAAGGCACCCGTATTCGACACGCAGGGAATGATTCTTGACTGGATAAGTAAAGAGGAATGCAGCAACTTTGAGAAGAGACACAGGCTTAATGTCGCGGTGACAAAGGTTTGTCGTGATGATTTGAAAGGTAACAGACACGTTCAATTGCTTTTGTTTTGTCTTGATCCGAGAATCATTCATTTTTGAAATGTGGCAAATTATATCGTACAAAGATACTAATAGAAGATCACAAGGGAGTAGCTGCTGGAAGAAATTAGGCGAGGAAACCTTAATTACCTCAGTGTTAACTTACCTGATTCAGCAGTTAAAAATAAATGATGGCTTTATGCTTCAAGTCCTTCTGACATGAAAAGCTCCCTTCATGTTATAAGCTTTAACAATACCAACAGACAGCATGACGTCACTTGCATATTTGTTTAGTTGTTACTTTCAATGGAAACATTTTTTTAGCTAAAATACATGTCAGCTAATTAGAAAAAATAAGGTTGTTGTTTTGGAATGTGTTTTATTTGAACCGAATTGATTTTGAAAGGTCACTTTGGAGCAACGCACCTCTATAATTCAACAGAGGCAAATGCAGAACGGGCTGAAAAGAATTCAAACGAAATATCACGAGGTAAATATAATTATATTTTACAATGCATTACTGTACGGTATTTTTACTTATAAATGTTAATTTATTGAAATACATGCTTTCAACGTCCTGAAAAAAAGAGGAAAAAATACAACGAAAATGTAGAATGGTGTAGCATTTTGATAGCGTTTACTTTTCAAAAAAACTTTCTAAAACGAAAATAAAATTTCATCGTGTTCTAGTGGTTGTACTTTGATACCACTTCGGATCTTTAAATATGTTGAAGACTATTTCAAACAAACAATGGGCGTTTCAGCCTATGTCAAAACCCCTTATATTCTAATGTAAACATAATACAGGTACACGAATCCTATTAAAAATGGTTAGAGCTCACACAACTCACTGTTATTTTGTATAACATATTGGTGACTTTAAACCATATATCTAGTGGAAACCTCTATACAGTCCCGATATGATAGAGTAAATTTGACTCTCGATAAAATGATGATAATTTTTCGATGCATTGTTCTCCCATTTTCATGCCCTTTTCACGTAATTTCTATTCTTACATGTATGTAGAATATGGTGGCATTTCTGAACTGGAAATGCGTCGAATAGCAAACTATCTCTCAGACTCCGAACTAAAGCAGTTGGGTGAGGGTTCGGACCCGGAGAAGGTGGTGATAGAATGGGTCAAGCGCTTGCTCGAGAAGAATCCTGACGGAGGCTGTCGGAAAAGGGTACATGAAGCCATGAAAGAATTCGGCCTTCAAGGTAATGATAATGTTTCGCTTTGTTTTCGTTTTTGTGGTATCAATGTAGTAATATCATCATTTTAAGAGAATCTGAAGTTTTGTATCGGTGTAATCTTCCTGTAACAACTTATATTTTCGTATATTACGAACAAGCCATTTAAAATTCAAGGTATTTGTTGGGAAGCATTATTTATATTTAAATAGTAGTGTAAAGGTATATGGTTCGAACTTATACAACCATTTGATAGTAGACAGTACAATTTATTCACCCTTTTAATGATAATAATAAGGCGAGGCGTCAAAAATAAATATACCAGCCAGCGGCAGCTAACTGCACTTGTGCGTCCTGGCTGCATTTTTTAAATTAGCTCAGCCGGGTACCGCTGGCGGTAGGAAATGGCATTCAAAAGCATGCGCCGGCTGCCGCCTTTCGAATGGAAACCGAGCCTCAGATCCCAGCCTGGCGCAAGCCGGCTGGGTTAATAAGTGAAATATAATTGCCGCAGCCAGGCTTCGGCCGTAATTGCAGCCTCGATGCGCCAATACGTGAGGCGGCAGCCTGCTGGTATCGATATTTTTGACGCCTCGCCTAATGGGTATTTGTAAAGCTCGATATTTATTTTGCAAGAAATGAAAAGATAAATACATTATAGAGGTTAGGGTTATATTCTTTTTTTAATTTATTTTTTCAACAGTGCTGATGCCTTTCCAACTGAAAGACAAGGCATGTTTGGTTGAACTACTTGACGTTACTACTCGTCTTCTCATGACCGACATCCAACCGTTCGCCAAAGCTCTTGGAATATCCGATCAGAAACTAATCAAGTACAGGATAGATGTCACACCTAAACAGCTCTCTAATGGAACACTTGCTCTTTTAGCAAAGGATAGCACCAAGATAAATATCGACAGAAGTAAAATTTGCAGTTCACTGTCCAAAGCTGGCTACAAAGATCTTGCATTGTTGCTGAAGTACGGTGAGTTGTGTGGCTGGTAAACGTTTAAACGCGCAAAGAGAAGGTTAAATTAAGGTAAAGAGGGAACATTTGGTGTGAACATTCGCGTTATTTCTTAGGTTACTTTAGAATAATACAGTGATAGAAATTTCCTTTAACAAGGACTGTGCTCCATATTCCCTTTTATTCAGAACATGAAGAGAAGGTTAAATTAAGGTAAAGAGGGAACATTTGGTGTGAACATTCGCGTTATTTCTTAGGTAACTTTAGAATAATACAGTGATAGAAATTTCCTTTAACAAGGACTGTTCTCCATATTCCCTTTTATTCAGAACATGATGAAAATCATTTAACCAAACTTCACGCCAGTGTATGTAGCATGCGTGCGTGAGTTCATATGCTTGTGTTGTGTGCGTGTATATGTGTGCGAAAGGGTGAGTGCATGGAGTAACTCCATGGTTAGTGTTATATCAATTATACTATTGACGATCGGAAATATCAACTTTGGGATATGATTAAGAAATACAGCAGAAATACATTCATACCGAGTATACGAATTATTAAATCGAAATCATGATGACACATTTCATCCTGCAGGATATGCAATATCTCTAGCCGACATGTTCGCTTTGGGGTATGGACCAGTACCAAACTCCTCCCAGCGTGATGAATTGCGACAAAGCCTGGGAATAGCCGCGGACCATGACGACATTGTTAGCATGCTCAAACATTGGATATCTATGGTCCATCCTCCAACCTACAATCCCAGAACAGCCTTGGCCGATGCTGTTCTTCCTGTTCTTGGGAAAGAGAAGGCCTTGGCTGTCCTGTCAGGTAAACAAATGTCTTAAAATAGCAATACCAAATCAAATGGCAATTTCTACTTATTCCTGCAAGTTAGAAAGAAACACAATTGTAGTTAGAAAGAAATATTAAGAATTCTATTGGCCAATTATGAAGAATTATTTTCTGAAGGAGGGCAACATTTTGAAACAGTGTTTTCGCATAATTTTGCATGTTGACATATTTCGAGAGAATTTCGCCCATTTTTATTTTTTGTTCCCAATATATGGATATATACGGCCAATTACCGAGGATATACTTTTTCATACCCGATGACTGAACGAAGCAGCTTTTCTAGAATGTTACTTACATTCCATTTGTTACCAACTGGTAAGAGGGACGACAATAGTCCTTGTTCAATTCCCCACATCTTTAATAAATTCTACAGGAAAATCGAGGCAAAATGGAATTCCTAGTGAGAAAGTCATCAGGGCTCTACGAGAGGAAATTCTGTTCAGGGAGACATGCCGTGTTGCTGAAATCATCAACGCCCCTCTCCCATCCGTTGACGATGACCTCGTGATACAGGTTCTTATCACCCTGGAGGACCAAGTGAAGAATGATTTGCTTCCTGAGGACGTCTACGAGAAGCTGAGTGTAGCGGGTTTCAAGGGATTATCAACAGAAATTAAGAAGGGTGAGAATGTACTGCCAAGTTGTGAGGGTGTTTAATTATGACCTACTAAGACATTCGTATACTAGTGTAGAAAAATAATAGCGTTTAAAACCCCTTAAACTACAAAACACTTTAATATAAAAGGAATATAAATATCAACTATTTTGGAGCGTTAATAATAAAAAGTATTGGAAAATTACAAAAGACAAAGAATCCATTTCGAGTGACAATACTATCATAATTTGTCTAGTTTACGAGTATTGGTTGAAAAAGATCGCAAGGACTTTGTTCAAATCAATTTAAGTGTAATTTCAATAACCTTGCTATATTGCCTCTAAAATGATTATAATACATGCATAAAACATTATAGTCTCATTCCCAGAATGTTTTTCAAATTGAGAGAGAAAAATAAATTGGAAATGAGAGAGAATGATAGTTAGAGGGGAGTCAATAGCAACGTAGAAAAGGAGATGAAATGACCCCAGCCTTACACTCCCCACTCGGTGACCCTGTTATTTTGCATTTCAACTACCTATGCCCCTTTGCATAAAAATTACCGCTGCTTTTAAGTACCATTTTAAGAACCTGGCAACATCACTCAAAAGTGAATTAAATCAAGGCCCCCATGGAAGTTACAGTTAATGGCAAAGTTAACATCAATGTTAAGTTTTATGGAACGGGGGCCCTGGTCAGACCTGTCACCTTTTCGCGTATTTGCAGGACGCCACAAAGATATTTCAAACACTTATCTCATATACAGTACTAAGTTCATAAGACGGCAAGCACAATTTCGTCAGATTGAGATTTTAATCGAAAAGATGACGGAACGATTGCAATTTATTTTAAGGCGATCGCCAGGAGAAGGAGAATGAAGAAATCACCCGGATGCGGAAAAGGGATATTATCCAAAATGACATCTCATGCCGTATTGCCGAGGTACTTGGTGTGAAGAAGACATCTTCGCTCTCATCCATCTTTGAAGCCTGGGAAGAAAAATTAAGGAAAAACCCACTCAAGCAAGACAAACGCAGGGAGTTGAGTGATCGACTCTTAAGAGCTGGATATGATGACTTTGCACACGAGATCATGACAGGTAAGACTACTGAAGATGAAGGACATGGACAATTGGACATGATTAATGTGGCGTTAGATAATTTGGATTATCATGCGATATTGGTTTTAATATCAAGTTGCATACCTAAATCGTGATCTAAATTCACTTTTACCAAAAGGGAAACGTGTACCTGAGACTGAATTCATTTCTTAAACCCCATTTTGAACAAAAACCTAAACCCAGAGTTGGATATGAATTTTGGTATAACACGGGACAATACAATTAAGGCGAGGCGTCAAAAATATCGATACCAGCAGGCTGCCGCCTTACGTATTGGCGCATCGAGGCTGCAATTACGGCCGAAGCCTGGCTGCGGCAATTATATTTCACTTATTAACCCAGCCGGCTTGCGCCAGGCTGGGATCTGAGGCTCGGTTTCCATTCGAAAGGCGGCAGCCGGCGCATGCTTTTGAATGCCATTTCCTACCGCCAGCGGTAGCCGGCTGAGCTAATTTAAAAAATGCAGCCAGGACGCACAAGTGCAGTTAGCTGCCGCTGGCTGGTATATTTATTTTTGACGCCTCGCCTAAGTGGCAGTGTGTATGTGTGTGTGTGTTTGTATGAGGGGGAGAGGGAGGGGGCGGAGATTCCTACTGCTGATGAGAAAAGATAGATTTGGACATCCATTACAAATCATCATCCTGATATTCTACCTCTAAAAAATGTCAAGCAACATTATATCACACTATGAAATTGCGTTTTGAAGTTCTACACTAATTATGATTCTGTATTTTAATCACAACCCATTTTCTTGTAGGATTTGTACCCAGACCAGTGGATCAGAAGTGAGGAAAAAAACATATGCAAGAAGGAACAATCTTCGCATCTCCCATCCATCGATACTACTGCGATCTTGCGATGTTTTTAGATTAAATCAATATTTTGGTACACCATTAGGGTTACAAGTGTTTATAGTGGACAATCTTTCCTGTTATTTGATATGAATTCTTTGAATTATGGACGGGGTTTAATAAGGAAATTTTCATTAATATTGCAGTCATTCAACTTAATTGACATGGATAACAACGATATATATTGTTAACAACTGAATTATTCTTGCACCTTATAAATGTTATTAGTTTGTGTTTTTTGTAACTCAAGAATAAAAGGTGGACCGCTTGAACTTTTAATCTTTAATTTGCCAAATTCTCAGTAAACATACATCGGGACAAATCAGTTTCTTAAAAGTCTTTAAAAATTACAAAATCTTGGAATGGGTATGATTAATTAATGTTCAAATCGAAATGTAAAAGCTACGACAACAAATAGATACAAAATATTCTAAAACTCCACTTTTCATGTATAGTTAAGAAGCCTAGATAATATCGCCATTTATCATGCTTATATCGAACTTTTCCCCTTGATTATAATATTATATTAGCAAATTATCATAAAATGTATTACACAACTACATGTTGGGCAAGGGGCGGTTGCTTTGTCATGTTTGTGTAATAATAATGATAATAATGGCTGGAATTGTAATAATAGCGCCTTTTCCATAAACACGAGAGAAAAACAATTATCAGAATGATTGCTTGACAGGTTGCTTTTATTCATAATACTTTTTAAAATTAACGAAGCATAATAGTACATTTTACAGACATTTCTTTAAATGTAATACAAAGTTTTGATATGGGGTCATGAATTTGGTTCAAATGAAAATATTGGAAGCATATGCGATCCTATAATATTCAGTGATCGTTGTCGCGGTTGAAATCGACTCTGAAGTGATGATATTGTAAATAATAAGCTCTTTATGTTATATATGGTCGCAGCTACTATTGTATGGCCGTAGGCGCTATTTTATATTCAAGTTTCTAGAAAGCACAAGTGTTTTAAGGGCTAAAATCTCATCCACAGGGGCATCCAAATATATCAAAATTGTAAAGAATCACTATTCAGGCATTTTTCAAAATTTCCCAAAATTTTGTATAATCTTTAAGTAATATTAAAGTATACATCCTCAATTACAGAGATTACTGATAGGAAAGAATGTTCTGTAAATCCTTGTATAGATTAGAACATATAAACGACAACTAAAAAAATAAAAAATTAACATTCAAAGTCTTAACACAGTATAAATATCGACATGGAATAGGGATGGGAATAAGCGTTAGATGAGTTTCACAGAAGTCTCTTGCACAAGAGTATACTAGCAATCGGAATATGATAGAGCAGTATATACAGATTTTGTTTTCTTCCTTTGTTAACAGTTCGGTTGTTTCTTGAATTGACAAAAGTATTTGCAGTATATCTAGCGCTGGAATCAATTTAATAATTTTGACGAATGTAGTAATCTATGCGATATACGAGTAACGGATTACAAACAAAGCCTTATCGCGAAGCGTGCAATCCTTCGATATAAATATTAGAACATGGACCAGCAGGCCCATGATTAGAGCCCCCATGACACAACCAGAGACTGACATAGCTAGGCTCTGCTCAAGGCTTAAGGAATGTAAAGTGTAGTAAAGTGTCAAATTAAAGTGTATTCCTGCAGACTTTTAGCTTTCCAAACAACTATAAACTTGAACGTAAAAGTGGCGATTACAACATTTTATGGAATTCCTTATTACGTTCATGTATGCTTAAACTAGAAAAGCCATATTCATAATTATGTAAGATACTATCAAAGTTATACGATTGTCAACTTTCAAAGTAGCAGACCCCGATATAACTTCCGTTATGTGAAATATATAGCTTTGTTTTGCCTCCAATTTGTTTTGGTCAGATTTCTCTGAATTGTTGTTGTTGTTGTTGTTTTTATTTCCAAAATCAGATACAAATATTATACATAGTAAAATATACAAAATGAAATATGTATACATGTACATAGACAAAAGTCGGTGGAAAGCCCAATTCAGCAGTGTTTATAGAACACTACTGTTCTTCCTTGGGGCCCTTACACTACAATATGAACATAAAAGCGACATATAGCAAAACAGAAACAAAACATAAATACAAGTTGTTTTAAAATACCAAAGTAACAAAAAATTCTAAAATAATATCATACGCGTACACACCCACACACCCACAAACACACACACACACACACACGAAAGGTTATGCAAAAATCATTTGAATTTTAGGAAGTGTGTTAAGAAAAATTGTTAGTTATTAGGGTATGGAAGGATCTCAATGTAGTTACATTTCGGATGTATTCTGGTAGTTCGTTATATTGCGTCGCTCCCCTATAGAAGATAAAGGGATCAGGTAACTTTGTCTCAGATTCTAAAACAAAATCCTGGATTAGTCTCATGTTGCAATGATAATCATAAACCTTTAGGTCAGTCAGAAACTCCATGACTTTTACAAGCCGATCGCCTGTCTGATTATCAAGATATTTATGATTGGAAATCGAAACCAAATTTTGCGTTTGCCAAACGGTTTTCTTAACACTACAGTCTACTGGGCAAAACGATTTTTAAAACTTTTTTGAGGCACTTCTTGATCATTTTCAAGCGCGGTTTTGTTAGGGCTTCAATAGTACACCATATAACATACACAGGTATGGCGTAGGACCGTGCATTTCAGATTTAACATTGTTAAACGAGGCCTTTAAAGAATTAATAAATTAATTTATTTCTTATATTTTGATAGGGTGGCTCATTATCACCAATAATGGTAGTCTTTCATGAGGCCTTGTTAAACAAAATAAGAAGCAATAGTTAACAAAAGAAAAAAGAAACAAATAATAATAATAATAATAACTAAATCATGAACATAAAATCATATCAAACAGCAGCAAATAATAAGTACGAACATGTATAAACGTATATGCAAAGTATTTGGTATCCTTGTAATGAATGAATGAATGGTTTGTTTTGTTTTGCTTTTTCGTTTAAGGAAACGTTGCTGCATATTTATAATATCTTAATATAACATTATAATATAGACGGTAATTGTTATTTTTTTTAATCGGATGAAAGGTAACTATTAGCATATTTCGGTATGTATCAGATTAAGAAAGACATTATTAGGTATATCAAAATTGTTATATACATATTTACAAACAAAAATAGGACAGGATAATAAATTACTGGATAATATGCAAAATTAATACATGTAATCTAGTATAGCAGTTGAATGTGAACTCTTAAATAACAATAAAAATACACATTTATTCATAACTGATAATACATTTTAAGAACGAGTAATAAGAAGTCATCAAAACTAAGCAGCTGTAAATACGGTCGCAACTATTTAAAAGATAATCAACTTAGTTGCAATGTCAATACCCTACTGTACATCCCATAGAAAACATATTCCAGATTCCGTAATACGTCATTGTCTTTTTCGCGCTTTTAAAAAGGTGCCTCATAAGGATACTGAAATTATCTATGGTTGAATTTTCGGAAGTAGTTGCTATCTTTTTATAATTTTTTGTCTCTTTCTCATTTAAAAAATCAAACAAAAATGAATGGTCGGTGTGGAATGGCCTTAGCTTATAAAGGCAGTGTATATACATGTATGGCTATATTCGTGTTTTAGCATTACTTAAAGCTATTTACAATTGAATCCACAGGAGATCATAGATGGACTGTCTCTCATGTGCATCGTTTGACAAAAGGAGAACCAAATTAAACTGTAAAAACACAAATAACGTGTTCCATTTCTAATTACTTTTTGCTACTTTATCTGTACAAAGCTTTACAGTATTAAAGTGTCATGGTTATATTTAACAGATTATTGATAAAATAACAACAAATGTTGGTGCAGCAACCTTTGATGTTCAACTCTGTGTGCAGAGTCGAGTCAGGCGAAATGATTAAGTAGTATTACTATGCACTTATTTAATTAAAGCATTACATATGGCATGCATATAAAGTTTTGTCCCTGAATTATTGATTCAGTGCAATCCGTCGTGCCCATAAATTGAAGGCCAACACCGGGTATTAAGCATTCCTTGTTGATCAATTCAAGTTTACTTTTGAGTTTAGTTTTGATATATTAATCCACACAATGTCAATTCTCATTAATTCCATTTGTTACTCATTAAGATTCTCAACAAAGTCAGGTTCACGTCGGCTTAAATATACATAATTGTTTGGAAGATAGGTAAGTTTTATATGAAATTACAGAATGGTACATTATTTTTGAAGACGGCTGTCAAATTAAAAATGGCCGTCGGTTTTATTTAAGATGTGACTATTTGCATTTACAAGTTTTCAGAGATTATTTATGCTTATACCGTAGTATAAAGATATAATTTGGTATGCCAAACGTTTTAGAATACAAAACAGGTCAGTGTATAATATGTTAACAACTTTCATTTATCATTGTAGAACTTAACATGAACGAAATACATGAATATAATGATAAAGCATATACAAATCTTCCTTTTTTCTTGCTTTCATTCCAAAGCATATAATAATCAAATGTTTTAACACAACATTTTCATCTTGTTCACGCCCATGGCTATGTTTAAAGAAAAGACAATGACTCGAAGGTATAGCCTTAACATCGTAAGATTTTAAGATTCCAATAAAGTGCATAACAATATCAAAAGCAATTAATAAAGAATAAGAAATAATACAGCCTTCAGCATATAAACTCTTCCCTACCACATTAGATTTTTCAATGCCAAAACGCATAAATTGTGCTATGCAAAAGCCCGTTTAACACTTCAAATTGTGCCCTACCAATAATTGAATTAAATAAAAGGTAAATAAATCCTTTTTGCACATTCATATATTTTGGACATTTCTCTTATTTAAATTTAATTTTTCCGGGGTGTGGGGAGTTATTTAGATCTCCATTTTCACATCTTTAATTCATTTAAAATACTTCAATTTTGACTTACAATAATTAAAAACTTCTAACTCGTTGCCAGCGATTCAGTGATTTCATTAATTTTCATATTCACACAATATTGATATCATTATAATGGGCACCTAAAGAACTTGCGTGCATTTTAAACAAGGTAGATCTATAATATTATTTCATATAATTGGTTACGAAGAAACGTATAATGCGGCACCGTATTTAAAAAAAGAATGGGCACAAACAAAACAATGGCAAGTTTTATTCAGCATTAACGTCGTTATCTCCATACCAAATGTCATGCTATTATCAACATAACATTTTTTAAAGTGCACAATTCCTACCATATTCAGCACCATTCTGCTGGACTATTCAGTCTCTTCTGGGGGGTATTTAGGAAGAAAATATATCTTCTTCGAGATCCCTTGTTTAATAACTTCTGGAGTTTTATCATATTTATGGTTGAAGGTTTTCTTCCCGACTTTTCGTGTTACCTGTAGAAAGAAAATAGAGTCGGTGCATTATGAAAGGAGAGGATAAGTGCAGATAGGTCTAATATTAAATACATCGAAGTCATCAAATTGTACGAAACTATCATAATAATATATACATTAATTGATTTTAATAGTAACATAATTCAGACAAATCCAAAGTTGATTTTCGTCCAGAACTGAAATAGCGGATTGTCACTAATACTGGACCAGCCAGAGGATTAATAATGTTATTGGAAAGATGGAGAAAAACTAAAAAAGAAATTTGCATTAAATGACATGTCATGTCCCCTTTCGCTATATCGCTATAACACATGATGACACATGTAAACGCCCTCTGTCAGCAGGGCTGGGCAAATACTAGTTGGTGTGTAACAGAAAGTCAACATTGTTCCTCACTTATCCAAAGAGTTAAGATGTTAAAGTGTTTACGTTGTTCGCATTGGCGGTTGCATGCATGTGGGCGTGTTGTCGTGTGTGCGTGAGTTTTTTAAACAAACTTAATAGTCCATAATTTATATACTCTACTGCTTTAAAGAAACTTACCTGCTCTAACATGGTAGACAAGTCACTGACATGGGCATTCTTAAGGAGTTCCTTACATAGCATCTGAATGAACCTTGAACCACGGATTACGCTTCTATCTGGAACGTTTCCTGCGAAAATCGTTAGGAAACGTTAGCTGTTATTATCCTGCATGTTCAGATAAGGCGCATTTACAGAAGCCCTAAACTTAGGAATCACGTGGCTGATCGAAATACATCCTTTATCTTTTTTGTTTTATTGAAGAAACTTTTTGTGTAATGAAACTAAAGACAAAATGGAGTAAAAATCAAACAAGCCTTATAATGAACTGGAATCAAGAGAAATAACTTCCCGCTATGTATTAGAAAGGATTCTACAATAGTGGTAGATGACTCTTCATTTAAAATGTAACTTAAATAAAGGAGGAGTCGAGGGGTAGTGGTTCGTTCACTTCACTCTCAACCCAAGGGTTGAGGATTCAAATCCCATCCCGTTGCTAACGTCCTTTGGCAAGACATTAATTAAATCTCCACCCCCACCCAGGTCTGAAATGGGAACACAGTAGGATGGTACAATCAGGAAGATGTAAGAGAATTCCTGGTAAAATGTTTGAAGTTATCTAAGTACAGTGAGCGTCTATAATAATAATAATAATAATAATAATAATATGGATATTTATATAGCGCCGGTATCATTGCACCTGGATGGAATGCTCTCCAAGTTCCAGGGCGTGGAGAATGTACATATATTGTTTGCGGAAAAGCCTGAATCCAAAGACTTGTGTAATAAATACAAGATATATGAACCGCTAAAATACATCGTAGTTGCATGGTATTCAAACCCTGAATTCAAATATTACTATTATTATTAGTATTATAATTATTATTGATAGTAATGATAATAACACTCACCATTTATTAGGCGCTAAATACGGTTGTTCTAAGCGCACCATTGTCTGTCTACAAATTACCATTGAAAACTTCTAATGAACATTATGTAATAATAAAACAATAATATCATTATCATTATTAATTTTACAATCTATATTATTATCAAACTTCTTACCCGATGTTGTAGAATGGACAACGAGAAGGTCGGATGCGTCTGATATTTCCATGTCGATGTCAGCTTCAGTTTCTTCCTTTGCTTCTGCATAGGTATAATGACATGGTAAGGAAAAATATTATGGTGGAAAAACCACGGATGTGTGCATTTATTTGAATGGTGATTCAAGTATGATGGCGGGACCATAAGCTACACACTTTCTTTTCAAACGCTAAAGGCTTGTTTAGATTAGACGTGGGAAAATCACAGCCTTTTTGTTGTTGTTATGATGACGTAAATTGTCACAAGTATAATTTATGTATTTTATAGCTTCTCTGTTGCGCGCAGTTGCCATTCATTTTTCCCGTTTAATAGAAAAAGAAAATATTGTGGTCAATTAAAAATGGATCCCTGAATATTAGCGACAATCTGTATAAGCCTAAAGAAAATGAAAACAAGTGAGTGAGCCTTTTGAACAAAACGAATATGTGACGTACGGATTCGGAAGATGAGATTTATGGGACGCTTGATACAGGAAGAACACTTGGAAACCCTTGCAAATGACAGGAAAATCAAGGGAAAGAGGGCTCGAGGAAGCAAAGGAGAAGAAGATGAGTAGTTTGGTTAGAAAATTCGGAAAATTGCTGGAGAAGAGAGAATTGAAAGACCCGGGAATGAAGCACCTATAATAGAAACACAGTGATGAACAAATACCATGATCGCATCATTCGATAAATATTGACACCTTCTGAGAGAGGGAAGGGGGTAGGGGAGCATGGGACATTTATATAAAGTTAAAGACATACACTGTGAAAAGGTTGGGCAATATTTTCCATCACTCTGCCCAACGTTGTGCCAATAGCCAACCCAACCATCTATTGGGTAATATTCTGGCCAGTGGTATTGATAAACTTAAGTACATGCATAATTGTTTCGTATTTTGCCCGACAGGAGGTCAAGATTTTCCCAACCAGTAGGCTACCTTAGTCGTGCAGTTGAAGGGTCATATGTTTGCCCACATTTTGGACAAAATACGAAACAATTATAGACGTGTGAAGTAGGGTACTTACGTTTACCAATACCACTAGGCAAAATATTGCCCAATAGATGGTTGAATTGACAATTGGCACAACGTTGGGCAAAGTGTGGGAAATATATTGCCCAACCTATTCACAGTGTAGACACTTACTTTCACGGTTACCCTGGAAGAAAATCATCTTCGGTTTTCCTTTCATGTACTTCATCCTAGAAACCTTATTCTCGATAAACTTATAAGTAACCGGTTCATCAGTGCAATGAATGCCTGTCGAGGAGCCGTTTCCCATGATCACGAACACTGCAGAGGGCATGTAGTGATGGCGAGCATAACCCGCGAACGTCTCTAGCTTGTCTTGAAGGTCCTGCATAACCATTTACGAAAACAAAGCGTTTAATAGTCATTGAAGTTTAGATTAAATTTGAAGTTTAGATTTATTTTAAAGGGAACCAAAACCCTTCATACTCAGTTACTTTTATTGTAAAGTTTAAGATATTTGAATACAATCAGTGAAAATTTGAACAAAATCGGACAAGGAATAAGGAAGTTAAAGCTTTTTGACATGACTAGTTACTAGAGGGCGATATTTAATTTTATGACATCATTTGTGGACAACTCTCCATGCCTTTTGTATATCAAATTTCACAATTCTTTCGATTTCTTCGTATTTATTTGTGTTCTTGATCCGGCTTCTTAACATGTGAAGTAGAATATCATTTTTCATTCTGTACCTTGCTTTCCGGGAAGTAGATTATCGCAATAACAAGAAGGAAGGAACAACATGAAATTTGATGTACAAAAGGAATGGAGAGTTGTCCGCAAATGATGTCATCAAATTGAATATCGCCCTCTAGTGATTAGTCATTTAAAAAAAGCTTTAACTTATTTCTTGCCCGATTTCGTTCAAATTTTCACTGATTTTATTCAAATATCTTATACTTTACAAAAAAGTAACTTAGTATAAAGGTTTGGGTTCCCTTTTAACATCCAATTACATTATTGTATAAAGGGAATTTTGTTTCGTTTAAGCAAGAAGTAACCTAACTTGTTGGTTTAAGGTGATATACCCGTCTACCTTCATAAGTAAAGATTATTTTCTCTCAAATTGAAGTTACCTAGAACTCAAATTTCAACGATGTATGTAGAATTAGGCAAACTATTTATTACTTTGAATAAATGTATACATTATTGCCCCTGAAGTTGAAATAACAATTTCAATTCAATTTAATTCGAATCAACATTTCTCTCCTCCTTTTATGAATTTTATGTGATAATTTGATTTATTCTTGATATTTTGAATTTGAATTTGAATTTGTTAACAACATAACACAATGTTACAAAATGTATTCAAGTGGGTAACAAAAATAACATGTCGTATACATATCCATGTACATGGGTTAAAAAAAAGAAGAAAATATCCATAGTTGAACCATACAAATTAAGTTAATCATATATCATGTCATATCAAAACCTGTGAATTAGCTATAACTTAATAATACGTAGAGATTTGTGGCTGGAATTGAAATTCACAGAGTTCCAATAACGTATAAGTGATTCAAATAAAGGATATTTCTAAACTTAAAAACTTAAAATGTTGTTAAAGGGAGAACCAAAAGTTAGCACAAGTGCTAGTCGGGATTGGTTCTCCTAGTTTCTAAAACTGTATGCAAATTCATATTAACATTTATTTTGTCGTAATATCATATTATTTGATCCTTATGATTCATCTCTGCTTAGGAGAAATACGATTATATTATATCCTCACAGAGGTTTATTCATGAATCTTTATTGAGCAATTTTTATTGATCGATTAAGTTGTGAAATGACAACATCTCTATATATCAGTAATACATCTAATTGTCACAATCATTTAATGACGAGAGGTTAGTATTCCAACTTTGGGGGAGAAAAGTGATCAACTGCTTGACACATTTTCAATTCCAATCGCATTATTGTTTGCATGTGGGGATGGAGAACTATGGTTCGGATAGAAAATCCAATTTTATGACAAAACAAATTTGAGGCTAAATAAGATTTTAAGTTGTTTCTGTTTCACGTTGCTAAGTTATATTATTAACAATAAAAGGCCATTAGATTACTAAAAAACATGCTCTTACCTCAGCTGTCAAATCCGAATGGGTTTCGATCTCATATCCTATTTCCGTGAACACGTGTTGAATATTTCGAACGTCGACATCTGATCCCTTCCTGTCTTTAGTCATGTTAAAAAGGAACATGAGACCCTTTTCTTTATCGTCCATTTTGTAATTCTGAAATCGACAAAATATTTTTGAATTTATATATCACTGTAATATATAAAAAGTTATGTTTAACTAATTTCCTTTAACATTGATCAATTTTCAGCAAATAGTGTTCACATAATTGATTACAGAATTTATCGTTATCTTAACAAGTCCTGTGCTGATCGTAGTACACAGTCTATAACGGAGGTTTAAACCTCGACTAAGCTTGCTGGGATGTTTAACTCATCAATGGAGTACATATTGTGAAGCACACAATCCCTTAAGCACTGCCACAATTCTGTAAATCAATGAACTAACCTTATTGGCCATTATGATATAAATATTTTATTTCACGACTACATTCATTTCAGATTTTTGTAACGGAAATTTGAGTTTAATGTTTCACTTTAACACAAAAAGTAATTTGAAGAGTCACAGACGAAGCCCGGGGAACCAGGGCGTCACGCCCCTCCTTGTTTATCCGGTTACATTTGTTCTCAAAAAGTTGGTCATCAGATGTGTGGTTGCAACTGTGTGACTCCGTGATTTGTTTTCAAACTACAGGTATTAACGAAAACGACAAGGAACGGATATGTTCATGGCCCTGCAATTATCTTTACTTTTGAGAAAAGGGTACAAGACTAGCATGACTAGAGCAACATATATGGGTCAGGGTCTGGCAGGTAGTACATTACCTTATTTCAAAATTTGAAAATTCATGTCGATTTGAGGTTTGGGGAAATGACACCTCAATCTTTAGAAATATGGTTTGTTGAACTTGTTATCAATTCAATGTCCTTGTATCAAATATGAGGTTATTCAGTTCTCGTTAATGGGAATGAATTCTATCTATTCGGTTTAGTTTCATACATTGTCAGGCAATATTTTTAGAAACCTTTTCTGGGTCCAGCTGCTCCTGAGAAGGGTAAGCTTGCTTTATCGTCTGTTTGTAGAAACCGTTGCTGTCAGGCTTAACTGTGAATTTGAATACATACAGAAGTATACTTGTATATGAATACTTTGAAGAACGGCTATAATGGCAAATGCGTTATATCTCAATTTTACACACTGAGTAAGAAATTTGGACGTGTGAAACTATGTGGAGTAAACGGCAATAGATCCTAGAAGAGACGGATATCTTGGATGGACAAGTAATCATCATTATAATTGTTGACGCCTATCAATATGTTAACTTACGAAATCACTGCAAATTCTATTCAACCGCCAATTCGGGTCACGTCATTATAAAGACATCGAGAGTTGTGTGGTCGAATATAATTTGGGACTGATAAATAGTCAAATTTCTTTTGAATTGAGAAATTTTGCATCCAAGTCCATTTTAAAAGCAAGTGATGAATTAAAAACTCTTACGATTGTATATTGACAATATGTCCAAAATTATTTTGATAGCTTATGTTTTTTTAAAAATGATTTGAAAGGCAATATAAATGTTTATCCTGCATAACGCACGTACCTGCTTTATGACCTTCCTCTCTCATCGTTTGAATATCAGTTCATTGCATAATTGATTAATCAAGGGTGTGTGTGTGTTTGTGCGCGTGTTTTTGGTGCATGTGTGTGGTTGTGTGTGTATCTGCAAACAAAAGAAATTACATTTTTAATTTTGTTCATGATAGATAAATGTAAGGATTTACCTTTTACTTGTAGTTGCATGGATTCTGGGTCGCCTTCTCCTGTACGTTAAGAAAAGTTTTAAAGGAAAATAGCCTTAGAAATTCGCGGTGAAAAGTATATTTGATCTTAGTCCCTGTAAAGGGCATTAAAAGTATGATATGATGCAATATATAAATGAAACATTCTTTGTCATTTTTATTTGCCATAAAGTTTCAAGACAATTCTATTTGGTGTATTCATTTTTATAGAATTATTATTTCGGTGCTCGTAGACCTTTACGTATGTCATTTATTTGTTGGTCTTTTGATAAGCAAATTAGGCTTTAATCTAATCATATTACCCCCCAAAATTTGAGAATTATATTTTCTTTCAAAGTTTCGAATCAGATTCTATTTCGTGATGATCAAAGGCTCACCAAATACATCGTAACAGAATAGTATATTTCTTTATGTATTTGAGCGTCTTTGCCATATCAAATTACATTGTAGTCAGAGAAAAAAAAAATATGACTCCATAACAAATAAATATTTTTCATTCGTTTTCTTCTGTGAGGTATTTTCTTTTCGTTGAAGGATTGATGATGATGAGTGTTCATAACTCAACCTAGTGATGACGAGCCATCAATATAAAAATACCTTGAATCCTCCGATGTTACTTCCGACTCTAAAATATGTTGGCAGCACACACCCTATTTACTTCATTGATGTGTTTGGCTTTTGATAAAGAAATCTGAAACTATTGATAGTACCCCATAACATTTTAGCGTGATACTTTCTTTCAAAGTTGTTTTGTTTCAGATTCTATTCCGTAAAGATCAAAGGTTTGCCAAAAACAAGGTATCATATTAAAATATAACTGCATCCATTCAAACATCATCGCCATAATAAATAACATCGTAGTCATAGAAAAATCGGAAATATAACTCTATACAAATAAAACCCTGTCCATTCGTTTTGCACTCCGAGATATTTTCTTTTCTTTCCAATACTGACTATGATAAGTGTTCATAACTCAACCCAGGGATGACGAGCCATATATATCTAAATATATATAAACATACCTTGACTCCTCCGTTGGCTCCTCCTACGCCACAATACTGCACACCAAATCGCAGCCAGTATAAGAATGATAACGATAACTACTGGTACAACTGCAAATAGATTAAATAATATCGTCAACGAATCAAACTTGTCGTCGATCACTTTTCTGTTAGACTCGAAATACTTAAATGTTAAATCACCATTTCGATCAAATTAGATTAACACTCTTAACATTCTGGATCCTACAGCATAAATGTTGATTCTACACGTAGACATAACATGGTAAAAGTGTTGATCTGACATTTTTTAAAAAAAGTGGTCAATCCTCAGCCCTTTAAAATTGTGATTTCACACTACAGTTTTCAGAGTGCATGATGAGCAGTTAAAACCACGTTTAATGTTTTCTTATGCGGTGAAACCCGCTTACATTCAGTCAAACGTCATCTGAAATGAGTGAAATTAAGTTCAATGTATAATATCCAACATTTGTGCGGATACTGTTTACTGATACCACAGGTGACAACAGTTTTACATTGTTTATCAACTGTCGAATACTGGTCGAATAAAAAGACAACAAAGATATTTCGTCTTGAATTCTTACCAACTCCACTCAGAGATAAAGTGGTAGATCCTATAAAGGTCACGGTCACAGTCACTGTTTTTTGGTCTTGCGATCCCGGGATATCAGAAGCGACACAAACAAAGGGACTTTCACTCGGTTCAGCGACGATGGAGATTGACTTGCTTTTCGTCCCGTCCATGTTAACATCTTCCTTGACATTAGTTGCATCCATCTGTTTAGATCCGTGTGAGAAGAAGAGATCGATGTCTGGAAAGTAGCTTGAGGCTGAGCAGGTGATGGTGATGTTATCAGAGGTTGAAAGACTACAGGTTTGTTCGGCATCATTTGGAAGTATTCCTCGACATTCATCGATAAGGGGAAAGGGTTCCATCGGAGGAGCTGAAAATGAAATAGTACACTATGACTCTATCAAGGAAAATCATGTCTTCATGTAGGAGAACTGTCATGTAACACACAAAGCTATTTATTCTAATTTAAATTTTCAGCTTGAATATATAACTATAACTATTAATATAAAGGTAAATATTGTAGTATATGAAAAATGATATTTTTCTTCCATCTATACTTGTTACATTCAACAACTATCATGATAACATGCAGGGGTAGTGTTACTTTACAGCATGGAGACTGTTATGAAATAACCCTCTTTAGGATTATTTCTCAGTCATACTTCAAAATGTACACAGAATGATATGCTTACCAAAGACGTTTACTTCTGTGAAATTGTGGATCAGGATTCCTTCGTAGTTTGTTACTATGCATGTATACGTTCCTTGATCTGAAACTGTAATGTTTCTGATGATGAGAGAGAAGTCATCGTTCATATAGCAGACCCCGTCAAGAACGCATGTCCCGGAAGTGGATCCCCCTTCCACCCATTTGATCAGGTTGGATGGCCTCGTGGACTCACCTCCTATCGTCCAGTTAACGGAAGATGGCGCTCCATAAAATTCGCATTTTAGAGCAAGCTCATCTCCTTTCTCCACATTTTTTTGTAAGTCGGTATACACAAAACCATCTGGTATAGCACAATTCACACCTGCATTAAAAAGGAGGAAATAAGTGATTTGTTTAATTCGTGACGTAATAATGTTATTCCATAAAGGCAACAAATAGCTTACTTGCAAAGAAACAGCATCTGGAAGTTATTAGCAATGACACCTTACAGAACCAACATATTCTAAACGCATCATGTTGTGTAGCAGAACCGTAATAAATACCGTGATATACGAATATATTCTAAAGCTAGATATAATCGCAATGAAATTTTTCGTCATTGCATTGTTTTCGTTTACATTCTTCTATATTAATATTCTTCTGGTTCTTGTTCTCGTCCGGAAATCTCATTCGTTTTGCACGTAGCGCTTGTTATTCTCTAGTTATTTCCTTTCCACAAGCCAGATTCCTTTCAAACTTCGTAGTGCAATCTAGGTCACTACATTCCCCCCCCCCCAAGTACTCATGCGTAACAGTCCAGACGTCCAGTTGTCCGATTCTTGTCCGTTTTAAGGCCTTTCTTTCTTCCTTCCTATCTTCACTATCCTAGATCCTACAGACTTTTAACATATTCCTCTAGATCGTCCGAGAGATGTTTTTTTTTTTCATCTGCGATGTATAACCTCAACTTTAAAATGCCAACTTCATACTCGATTTTCAAATCCGGAACCTACTCCATCAAAAATCTCTAAAATTCTTGAAAAATGGACGCCTAAAAATCTAAAATTGTCACAACTTTCTCATACCAATTCCGTTTCGTCTCAATTTCTCACAGTATCCTTATCTCATAATTGTACATAACCATGCCATATTTCATGCTCAAATGGCTATGCAAAAAAGAAGAAGAAGCGCCCTTTAAAGTTCAGGGAATTTGCTTTCTTTCTGTGGCCGTAGCTCTATCGTGTCCGGCCAAACCCGTGCCCTTTTTTTTGGATATAGATACTAATATGACGTCACACGTATGACGTCACACGTATAGCAGTCCACTATTTCTGCGTACAAATCTAAAAGTCCCTAATACTGCTTCTTTTAGGGCGGTTACTTATGCCGCCATGACTGGTTTAGATAACAACGCTTCTTTTATACGTGTTTCAATGGCACATTGTCAAGTTCTATTGTTCCTGTTTCAGTCGACTGACCAGTTGGTTTACCTTAGGACAGGGAGGGTTCTGGTAGCCCCCCCCCCATGCTTCGACCACCTGTTCGAATAGACTCCTCGTGTCCTTCATCGGAATTCATGGTGGCTATTTTATCGACAAATTTCGTTTAATAATTAGGTGGCATAATCGATTTGATTACCTTTCAATCGTCCCATCACTATGACAATTTTTTTTAAAACAATGTGGCGAAAATATATCGAGCCACGAAGTCCAATAAAAGAGTAATTTTAGTCGTAATATATACTGTGGTTATTACCATGATAATAGCTGTTCTATGACAATTATATACATGCGGCGGATAAGTTGCATCTCAATTAGAGTAGTCACATGAGTAGACACATGAAGTATCATTACATGCAATGCACCTGCATACATCGGGCCGCCTTTTCTTTTAACGGGACGACAATGATCTGAATTTCATTTCACCTAAGCATGAAGTCAACAGCAAACAAGGCAGTTGAAGTTACCGCGTAGAGGTGAGCATCATTAGGGATGATCAAACCCAAAGCCCCGAAGGATAGTGAAACACTTTGCACTTAATAATATTGACAAATACTATTTATAAGAATCTATTATAAAAAACGACATATTTGTTGGTATCTTATATAATGGTGTTATATTTTTAATCGCAGAATGTGGAGCACCAGGATATTATATGCTAAAACGGATAGCTCAAGACCAAGTTACTTGGAGAGACACTTGATGTAGAATTCCTTTTGGGTCACTGAACCTGTCATACTGACAGATCACTATTGATGATGATATTACATAATTTTGTTTTTCCTGAGAGCAAAGAAATAAGATATATCATACCTTATTATTGATGTAAACGGCTTTACATAAAGTAGTACACCCCTGTATATACTAAGGAGGTGGGTTGAAATACGGTCAGGGAAATACAAACATAAAACTTGACCTGAATTTATTAGGAATATCCTTTGTTGTCGTCGTGTTTTTGGCTGATTTCGACAGTAGTTTTTATGGTTGTTATACTTGTTTTTAAGTCTGTTTCTGTTTACTGCTTGTCACCTACTATGCCCGGGCCATTATTATAATCATTATTAGTATTTATAACCAATTTGTGACTTGAATATTTAAACACCTATTAGTAGTACTCTCACTTTCCATATCAATCGTTAGAGAGATAAAATCTGACATAATTAACATGTTTCAAGGGTATAATTAAAAAAAAAATCTATATTTAACCACAATTACACACGGATAGCTGAACATCTCGCAAATAAGCAGATTTTTTCCCGAAATAAGCGACTTAAAAACACAAACAAAAGGTGAGGAATCTACTGTTGAATGATTATGTTGAGTTGAAATATGTACAGCTTATTTTGATAGAGCAAAACTTTTACCTTTTGTAAATCATAAAGACCCTTTTTAGTCGATAAAACATACCATTAATACGATCCAAAGTGCACGATTACAAACATCAAAATGAAATAATTTCTCACCGTAGGAGGAAGCACCCCTCCAACACTTTTTTCATTGCTTGCTTCGCCCCCTCACTCGTCCCTGTGATGCCACTTCAAAGATGCCCCTTGTCTAATAAATAATTAACTAGCAAGGGAGTTCAGAACGTGGATTAATGACAAATTTGATGCGAATGATCCAGTATACATGCAGTTATCAACTAAATTATTCATACCCTTATCAAGCTTTGTAATTTTTGAAGTTCTTGATAAAATGTTTAAATTCAGATCTAAGTTTTGTTTGAGAGTGTGAAATATTAAAGCTCATATCGTATTGTATGCAACAGAGGTCCTCATTCAACCAGCCTACCTTTTATTCTTTAGTAATGAAAAACACACAAATGGAAATATTCTCAAGGGGTAAGACTATTTGTTAGTCTGTTAATATTTCGCTCGAATACACATCTCTGTAAACCTTCTGAAGTTTTAATTGATTTTCATTTGTGCAAGTAAACGTAAGAAATAAGATGTTGTATCGTGTGCAAATAGCCAAACCTTACCTGGAGTATACTCTATAAATAAACACTCTCCTTACTCTTCACAGACCGTGATAAACAAAACATTGAATATGAATATAATCCAAACAGAGCCGTTCCACATTGCATTCAAACACAAACATAATGGAGAAGGTGAATACAAAATATCGCAGATTATGAGCATAAAAAATGAGAGGGATATACAGAGTGAGTCAGAAAAAATGTCCCACTTTTCAAAAGTTGTATTGTTTGAAGTATGAATATTTAATCATGGGTTTCATGATATGTCTTGATAAAGTTATCCTCCCAGTACATTTAGGTATCATTTTTATTTGAATATCTGCATGCATGACTGAACATCAGACAATCTTCACAAGACTGCCAGATCTCACTTGCGCCAAGTTGCTGGGTGAGGAATAAAATATTGTTTTGAACAAAGACAGCCAGACAGTAAAAAAAAAACACACACACACAGGTACACACACGCACACGAATAGGCACACGCACAAGCACACACGGATATCCACACACCAACAAAAGACATAGCTATCGATTGATAATGTACTTACGTATTGAGATAGCACATTTGATTCATGAGCACTTCACGTTGTTGTTGATTATAATGATAACGATTAAAAAGATGACAATAATGATGATGATGATATGATAGTGGTAGCGGGAAAGATTGTCAGGGCAATGCCACTTAAACATTCAGCGATCTTGATAAAAATGAATGCTTAATCAGAAAAGGGGAAATTATGAAACAATTGTTACCGTGTGTTTTGTGTGTGTGCGTGTGGGTGAGTTTGTGTGTGTCTGTGTATGCGTGTGCGCGCGTGTGTGATGCGTGCGTGTGTGTGTGCATGTGTGTGTGTGTCTGTCTGACTAACTTTGTTCAATGCACTGTTTTATTCCTCACCCAGTATCTTCGCGCAAGTGAGATCTGTCAGTCTTGTAAAGATTGTCTAATGTTCAATCATGCATGCAGAGATTCAAATGAAAATGGTACCTAAATATACTAGGAGGATAACTCTATCAAGAGATACCATGAAACCCATAAGTAAATATTTATACTTCAAACAATACAACTTTTAAAAAGTGAGACATTTTTTCTGACTCACTCTGTAGATGTACAAGCATGGAACACTTTTGTACAAGCATGGTTATACCAGACATGTGTCTAACTTGCATTATTACTTTTGATCGTAGAATGATACCCAGGTGCCTTCTTTTTATGAATACAACATAACATGGTCCGTTTGATCAGATACCTCCAGAATGTATTGTCTTCCTGGGCCTCATCCGAGGCTTCATAAAAACGTTTAGAATTTACTTTGTGAAGACCACAAGGGTACAAAAGACTTGTTTGTTGTTGGTACAATTGAAAGCATTTCATAAAAGTGAAGTAGTCAAACAGGTAGTATACCCTGGAGCCGCCCACTCGGTTTGGTTCAACGTCTATGTTCTTAACCTACAGAATGCATTTCACATGCTCTAGTAGGCGGAGACCAAAAAAAATATCGCCCATTTATTGTTATATTAGGCTATGCATCGCTTGTCTCCCACGCTCAAACAAGATCATTTGTCAAAATTGAATGCAGATCATGTGAGTGAAGGAAATGTAGAAGCGCGTCAGATGCTGACAATGAACTGGTAGTTTTTTACTTTTTCAAAACATATACAAATAAAGGATCTCTATTTCTGACTATCTCTCTCTCTCTCTCGAATGCTAAAAGCAATATCTTTTACTGGGTATTATATGTATCTGAATATAGTCCGACCTTAGTAGAATAGTCTGGGATCGTTTGATTATGGTTTTATATTTAATGATGTAAGAACGAAGCGTACTTTCAGATTTAAAGGGACTTGGTAGCATGTATGAGAGAAAATGGTGCTAAGGTAGTGACTTCAATGCTAGATGTAGAATTTAAAATAATCTGAAAGTTTGAGTGAAAACAAACCATTATTAATGATATAAATTGGAAAAACTGAACTGATCGATACCTTAATTCTCCCAACTATAGTGACTTCAACGCTAGATGTACAATTAAAGATAAGCTGAAAGTTTGAGTGACGTATTCATGGATTTCAGCAAAGCATTAATTTGACACTCTATAAGCTACAGTCCCATATACGTCCCGGACCGTCCCGGACCATCCCGGACCCCATCCGGGGTGATCCGGGATTCGGTCCGTGTTGACACCGTGTTGGCACCGGGGTGGTCCTGGATGGTCCTGGATGGTCCTGGATGGTCCTGGGCGGTCCGGGAGTCGACCCCGGATGTTTTTGACGGTCAAAAACTGCCGGGGTGGTCCGGGACGGTCCGGGACAATAGTTTGATCCGGGGTGATCCGTGTAGCCACCGTGCTGGGTCCGGGGTCATCCGTAGTGGCGCCGGGGCGGTCCGTGTTGATCCGTGGCAGTCCGGGAGTGAGTTATTGACCGCCCAGGACCATCCAGGACCATCCAGGACCACCCCGGTGCCAACACGGTGTCAACACGGACCGAATCCCGGATCACCCCGGATGGAGTCCGGGATGGTCCGGGACGGTCCGGGAGGTATATGGGACTGTAGCTTAAAAGCATCACACTTTTTTGAACAAAACATCCCGGACCATCCCGGATCGCCCCAGACCATGGTCCGGGATGGTCCGGAGTGGTCCGTGCTCGTCCGTGCTGGTCCGGCTTTATATGGGACTGGGGCTTAACAATTCAATTCTTATACGTTGATTGGAATATCATGGATTGAGGGATGTTGCAATAATACAGTTTAAACATTATTTGACAATTATAAAGCAATACGTATATTATGTTTCAAGTGAATCAAAATTAACGTCCATAGAATGCGAGGTACCATGGTTAAATCCTTGGCTCGTTGTTATATTTGATATACGTAAATGCTATCTTTTTTCATCAAATGAGTAACAATCTATACTAATTGAAAAATTAAAAGTTGATGATATGGACGTTCTACAAATTGCACTTTTTATGTTCCGCTTACGAAGCGGTCAACTACCTTCATACTCTCCCCCACCGTGCCCTATTTTTCAATATGAATAAAATAATATGTACACTCTTATCCCACTGGACAAACCGACAATTCCATCTAAGACAACCGCGAACCGTATTAGCCCTTAAATCTATTCGACCCCATTCACAGTGGTTTTGAAATTTGTAGCGGCGTTGTAGCGGAGCGGCGACACCGCCATAACACCGCTACAAATGCATTCACAGTAGAAAAGTTATCCCGCTGCAGCAGCGGGATAAATATCATGTACCCATTCACGCTGCAGCGGGTGATTTTTATTACCTCCGTAACAAACACGTGTATGCATGGCTCATGACCCGCGAGTGACCCCGATATGACCGGAAATACTTGCTTGAAATTGCGCGGTAAACATGTCAAGTTGCTTTTTGTATCCTCGATCATATTACTTTTTAAAAAACTAGCATTTTTATTGCTTCCAGTCAGAATATTTTAATTTTTTGAAGTGTGAAATATTTTTATTTGGATAATTATAATACCTACATAATAATAAAATCAATTTGAATCCACTGGTTACTTTATTTCTATTTCACTTTATGTTCCCCATTGCTGTAGAAAAGAGGTCAGTGATAGGTAAGTAAACAAATCACACGTGTTTGTCGCGGTGTTATAGCGGAGAGCCTTCACACTGAGTAAACACCGCGACAGCAGCGGGACTGTCCCGCTGCTGTAGCTAGGCGTCCCTAGCGATAGTTTGTGTCGGCGTTATCGCTAGGCGGTGTTATCCCGCGATAGTTTATAACGGGTCCGAGCCTTCACACTGAAGACAACACCGCGACAGCAGCGGGACAGTCCCGCTGCTGTCGCGGTGTTTGAGGCCACTGTTACCCCATTCACAGTGGTTTTGAAATTTGTAGCGGCGTTGTAGCGGAGCGGCGACACCGCCATAACACCGCTACAAATGCATTCACAGTAGAAAAGTTATCCCGCTGCAGCAGCGGGATAAATATCATGTACCCATTCACGCTGCAGCGGGTGATTTTTATTACCTCCATAACAAACACGTGTATGCATGGCTCATGACCCGCGAGTGACCCCGATATGACCGGAAATACTTCAGCGCGGGGTTTTCGTAAACATGTCAAGTTGCTTTTTGTATCCTCGATCATATTACTTTTTAAAAAACTAGCATTTTTATTGCTTCCAATCAGAATGTTTTAATTTTTTGAAGTGTGAAATATTTTTATTTGGATAATTATAATATCTACATAATAATAAAATCAATTTGAATCCACTGGTTACTTTATTTCTATTTCACTTTATGTTCCCCATTGCTGGAGAACAGAGGTCAGTGATAGGTAAGTAAACAAATCACACGTGTTTGTCGCGGTGTTATAGCGGCGAGCCTTCACACTGAGTAAACACCGCGACAGCAGCGGGACTGTCCCGCTGCTGTAGCTAGGCGAACCTAGCGATAGTTTGTCGCGGCGTTATCGCGAGGCGGTGTTATCCCGCGATAGTTTATAACGGGTCCGAGCCTTCACACTGAAGACAACACCGCGACAGCAGCGGGACAGTCCCGCTGCTGTCGCGGTGTTTGAGGCCACTGTGAATGGGGTATGTGAATGGGGTATTATTGTTATACCTAGAACTCTCATCCTATTGAAGTTGAAATCTAAAGTCGACATACTCTTTTAGTACCACTTTCTTTCCGGATTTCGCAACCGACACACCATAGGTATTGTTATTTTAATATACGGTAAAACCAGCGATAAATACAATATTGCACCTAACATGCCCGTGCTTAAGTATGAGATAGCACACGGTATGACCAGGTTCATGTCCCTGGTATTATCTTCCCCTTGAACCTGATTTTTGTTTTCTTTCATCAGACCAACGCACTGCACAACAGTATTTTATACCGTTACCTGTTCAGTAATAATGTACATAATGCTATTAAGTGGCCTCCCTTTACATGGTGGCTGACTTTGGAATAAATGTTTACGTTTTTTATTTTAATAATGTATTAAAAGCATTCAAAAATGAGAAATATCAGCCAAAAGAGGGAGTAAAAAAAAGAACAACAAAGATTTCCGACCGACCGACCGACCCATGTTTTTGCACTTAAAGGGCAACACAACATCTTTTTTGTTTAGGCATAATAGCAGGATCTTTATTATAATTATAGATAACTTGCATTTCAATAAGAATACGCTAACCCTGTAGCGGGCAAACATGAAGTATCATCCATACATTGTGTGACATGCATCTTCAACTGTATACATCGGGCTGCCATTGTTAGTCATGTCATGACAAGGATCCGAATTTCGATTTAACAAAGCATGAAACCAACTGCTTACAATACGGTTTGGGATTTCCCAAATCTGCCGCTCATGATTCAATTTCTAATTACACGCATTGCGACAAAAGGGAGCGCGTCAATTGCAGTAATGTTATCAATATGGACTTTTAGATTCGCACAAAGACAATGTGGATTGCTACGATCATCCTTTTAATACACTACCTTGAATGGACGTCACACGTATCAGTCAACGCAAATCTAAAAGTCCCTATTTATTATTATACTACGGCGTATTCCACACCGTGTCGTTCGATCATATTAAAAGTAAATAATGGTACAATATACAAAGTTAAAGTGACCTTTGTATTAAATATAGGAAGTGAGACATCGCTCATATAATATTGTAAACGAGCAAGAAAGGTCAGATTTTACAATGTTAACCAAGATAGAGGATTCATGATACATTCGACAGAGAACCTGATAAATCTCCCAGGTCCAATGCAATAGAAACAAATTTAAGATGAGCTGGTTTGAGAAAATTATTAAACATGCAGCTTTTCTGATATCATCCGTTTGAATACATTGAAAGTTAAACAAAGTCGGGCTTCCACTGTTAGCTTGTTTCACACTGTCACGCAATAATTAACGAAAGTGTTAGAATAAAATTGTATTCAACTTAGAAGGGTTCAACAGATTCTTGTTACTTTTTCGAGTTGTGCATTGCATAATATCATCTCGTAGTACAAGTTCATCAGATATAGCTGGAGGAACTAAATCATTAAAACATTTAAAAACAAGACAACAAGTGGTCTTGTCGCCAATTTATTGAGAGTTGGCCATTTTAGGCCATCCAAGACCTGTCGCGATGGAATATGCCAATACTGTTTAGAAATAGTATAAGCTGCCGTTTTATGAAGTTTATATAGCATATCGACATTATTTAAATCAAATAGACCTAAATCAATTGTCACAACCTTAAAGAAGTAGCCTGGTCAGCGGCCGGGCGGCGCTTGTGTTTAGGGCATCGCTCGGTCGCCGCAGAAGTTTTAGCGCGGAATTAACATTCGGGCGATATTATATTTTCTTCGTTATGATAACAATCTTGACCTCACGCAAAAACCTTCTCGTTAAATGATTAAAAATGGATGAGTTTATTTGGGATGTTATCTTTTAACGAAAGTCTATTATCAATCTCTCAAATACTTATTATCACATGTGATCTTTCTTGTATTTGGGTTTAGTAACATTTGTGTTTTCTTTTGCTATTCAAGATAAAAACACCTTATTCTCCTTGCGCAGGCGAAATGGCACAGCGGACAAGTGAGTAGAGAGGCTTAGATATCATGAGACAACAAGTTACAATGCTATTAATAATAATTAAAGTTTATCCTTTGAATTCAAACAAGATTCTAAGAAAGCCTAGATATATCGCATCATCTTAATCAATGACGAACGAGGCATAATTTAACTTGCAAAAGGATTTAAGACCAAAGACGCACATGAAAGTGGCCTGACGCATTTTCTCTCTATCAACCAAAATTTGATACAATGCGATAATAATAACCTTTATTAAGAACCCTGGTGGTCAGTCACCCGTGGCAGAAAATATTATGAATAGGGTATCATTTCACAGAAAACAAATAACTCTTCATGATGAAAACATTTCAAAGGCATAATGGTTATGTCCTTCTAATCAGTAGCTTCCTAACTTTGGTACCCTACTTTGGTACCCTTTTTTAAAACACAAATTGCTATTGATTTGGCACTAAGCTTCTAAAAGTGTTATTTTCAACACCGGTAGGTCGACTTTCAGCACTTTCCGAGTATCTGTACGGTGACTCGTTCAGCACCCAAAGGTGCTTTTATTATCACTAAGTGTACTGATGAACAAACAAACGGGCTTTTAAAATCACCGACAGTGCACATTACCTGATATTAATATTATGTACAGTTCTTGTTCATCATGATTCAAAATGATCCGCAAACCATAACATGTCGTAAATTAGCAACGATCATAATCACACTGACCAATTTAAAAGTTTTAAAGAAAAAGTATTTTCTTTTAACAATACGCAAAATCGTATGCAAAATTATCAAAGCTGTGCATGTGCTAATTCATTGACCTCATCATTGATTCATTTGGCTTAGAATTGTCCCTAGAACCCATTTCTTCTATACCTCAAAAGCTTAGTACGACAAGTGTAACTCCATACGCAGCATATGTTTTAGCACTTCATTTTTGTTTATTGTAACTGATTGTTTCAATAAGTAAGTATATGTTCTAATCAAGCATACAAAACACTAGTTACGGATTATATAACATTTCTTGTAAATCCATTCTTCATTCCTACAGATTGTTTTGAAGTTTTGAATATTGTTAAATCATTGACAATAAATTATTCAAGAAGCCATGATAAAATTCGTAGACATAATCAACAAAATCCCAGGGAGATTCATAACGTCATTATTGCATATTTGCAATTCATCCCTTACTTGAGATATTTTTCTGGATCCATTAAAAGGTCATTGAATTTTTCCAAAGGTGATTCGTCGCCAGTTTTAAATAACTGCCCTGTTTCCATCCTTGAGTTCGAGTATTTCAAATTTCTTTATAAAGATTCGTTTATAATATAGACTGTATTACTTTTTAAACAAAAATAATTTGCTCTACCAAGTAAAATGTTGATTTCAAAAACCCCATTCAACTAAATTAGCATTCTTGCAATTATTTGATATAGTGTCAAATGCTTAACTGGTCAATATCAACTTATTTGTGTATTTCTGGATTTGAGAAAGGCATTTGATACTCTGAAACATTCAATACGTACATTCAACTTTCGTGGTTACAGGGCTTTTACAATAATATGGTTTAACAAATTATTTAGCAAATATAAAATAATATGTATGTTATGATTCGACTAAATCAAAATGGGTGTATGTAGAATACGGAGTACCAAATGGTTCAATTATTGGCCCGTTTTTATACTTGATATTCGTCAATGATGTCTGTTTTTCATCAAATGCGTTACAATGTATATTATTCGCTGATTACACCAATGTTTTTTGTTCCAGCTCAGATCTTTAAACGTTTTTAAGCATAATCCAAATTGAAATTACGATCTAAAGCGAAAAGACTATCCCTTAAATAAGACAAAATAATTTAATATACTTTCAAAACATGAAAGGCAAAGAAAAAATTAGCAAACATTGGAATAACTTTGGATGGTAAATTATGATGAAAGTAAGGACCATACCTAATATATTAGTATTCTAATTAATACAAATCTCAGATGGACTAACCTTGTGAAATATATGTATTAAACATTATCGCCCACATTGTTAAAACATTTGTTTTCTTATCTTATTAAAAAAATCTTCTAGTGTCAATATGGTTTATTCTTGATAGATAACATTTATATCTTCTAATTACTTTATTGATCAATGTCTATGCCTCTTTAGAATGATCAGGACAAAGTTCAGCGTAAAAAACTTTATACAGTGCGTCCTAGAAAAAACGAAACCGAGAATTATCGAAGTTATCATAGCTTAATCACAAGTATAACTACTTAGTGACTCATATTTGTAAAGCTTATATCCTCTTCCTTCATTTGATGCAACTCATATGATGCACATTCCATGAGTGATAAAAAAAATTTGAAGAGAGGGTACTACAAAAATCATTTGGCGGGCAATATCTAAATTTCAAAGAGAAAATTACATTTATAGAAAATATATTTTCTGCCCTTTCATATGGCACCTCAATCAGGAGAAATGAGCCAGGGATAACAACGTTCTGTTTGTTTAAAGTAATACTTACATTTTCATAATTTGATTAAGCAAATTTGTTTTCACTGGCTGTCTGCCGTAGCAACAAACAGAGTTGACAAAAGACTTAACTCCGTTTCGTTGACGATCAGCCATGCATCAAGTCTTTCGTCTTGTTTTTTTTTTCGTTTATGAAATTAACATTTTTCAAATTGCACTTTTTAATGTTCCGCTTACAAAACGGTTAAAAACATTCACACCCCTCAAGAATTCAATATGATTAAAGATGTCTCATCTCACGGCCCAAAATGACTATTCCATCTAAGAAACCTTCCAACCGTTAAGCTCTTAAATGTATTCGACACACAAGTCCTTTTACTTGGAACCCTCTCCGTCTAGGATTCGAAATATAAATTGGACATACTCTTTTAGTTGAACCTTAAACGGATTTTGCGACCAACAGACCACTGTTGTTGCTATTTAAATATTTTCTAACATGCGTATGGGATTCCCCACTGTATGGCAGGTCCATGTCTCTTGTATCATATCCCACATGTTAATTGTTCAGTAATACATGTACAAAATGCCAAGTGATATCCCCCCCAAATCATGGCTGCCTTTGGAATGAATGTACGTGCAGCATAGCGATAAAAGCTCGATCCTAATAATATAGATAAGTTGCATCTCAATCAGAGTATACTTACCCTGTATAAAGCACAATTGTACTACCAGGCAAACATTGCATGACATGCAGAGCAACTGTATAACTCGGGCCGCCATTGTTGTTCTTGTGATAATTAACAAGGATCCGATTTTCATTTTATCACCGAGTGAAGTCAACAGCGAGTGGGACGGTTTGGGTTTTCCCCAATTGACATCTTATGTCTCCTTTTCTATAATACACGTATTGTAACAAAAGGGCGCGCGTCAAAGTTTACTGATGGTGCCAACCATTCTGTAGCTCCGACGTAGATCGATGAGTGGCATAATAGGGACTTTTAGATTTGTGTGGACTGCTACGTGTGACGCCCTTTTAAGGCATTGGCAGTCCCGTGTGATGTCCTTCCTTTTCTGAAGAATGAAGACCTTTCAAGTCGATGAAACATATCATAAACATCCACTGAAGAGCACTATAAATATGAAAATGTAATTATCTATTACTGGGAAAGGAGTATCTGGGGGAGGGGAGGGGGTAGGTGGGGGAATCTGTTCCCCACACCCTACCCCTTACTCGCTTCGCTCCCTCACTTGTCTCCAGGCGCCAAACGCCAGCCTAAGTCTGTGTCTGCTAACCAATGTATTATTAGGGACTTTTAGAATGAGTGGACGAGAACACGACGAACGCCGGCTGATCATGCGTGTCAACGTACTTACACTATGAACATCACGGACAAAGAAAGCGGACAAGATATACAGTTCGTCAGGTAGACAAAGGAACATCCCTTCACTGCTATTATGTAAAAATGTGTAGAACAGGTGAATATGCATGTGACACCTGTTTTACACATTTTTACATAATAGCAGTGAAGGGATGTTCCTTTGTTTACCTGAGGAACTGTATATTTTGTCCGCTCTCTTTGT
This sequence comes from Strongylocentrotus purpuratus, assembly GCF_000002235.5. Classification (NCBI taxonomy): domain Eukaryota; kingdom Metazoa; phylum Echinodermata; class Echinoidea; order Camarodonta; family Strongylocentrotidae; genus Strongylocentrotus; species Strongylocentrotus purpuratus. Next base: position 37,716,326 of record NW_022145594.1, read on the forward strand.
CCGTCATGTTCATAGTGTTAACTGCCCATGTTGACTACAATTAGAAATCTTTTAGATTGCACTCGACGATATACATGCATGCAGGAAGTAACATTATGAACATCACGGACAAAGAAAGAGGACAAAATATACAGTTCCTCATTCTACCCTCAACAAAAGAACATCACTTCACTGCTATTATGTAAAAATGTGTAGAACAGGTGAATATGCATGTGACACCTGTTCTACACACTTTTACATAATAGCAGGGAAGGGATGTTTCGGCTTTGTCTGCCTGCATGAGGAACTGTATATTTTACGCGCACGCGGCATACTAGTACCTTGAGCATGTAAAGGCGCTATATAAATATCAATATGTATGTATGTACTAGATTTAGGAAAATCAAGGTTAACGCATACTCGATCGCCGACTGAGACGTCGTATCGCATGCGCAGTGCCTTAAAATGACGTCACACGTTGCAGTCAAAGCTGACAACGTGCAAATCTAAAAGTCCCTATTAGCATCTGATTGTCAGCATATCAAGGGTATGATATAAATTCATTATCCGAAATAATTGCCTAGCAAGGGAGTGAAGAACACACATTAATGCATAGCAATGTTCAATGCTAGTGATCTAATTATTTCATCTGATACATGTTTTTGAACCGAGTGTATTAGTTTTAATGATATTTTATCAAAACCACAGTGAGTAGTGATTGCTGTATTCTCTCTGTTGATTTTTCGTTAAAATGCATATATATTTGTAAATCTATACAAGTTGTATTGTCGTATGTAATATAGGATTTGAAATATTTGCAAATGCACGTAAACAACAGCAGTGGGGATCGTTTGTTGAGAGCCAGAACACACTCAATAAGTATATGAAAAAACACCCTTTAAGCCCTTCTTCACAGACCGGGAAAACGAGACAATATATGTGAATAGAATTTAAGCCTGATATCCTCAGTTCATCAGACCAATGAGTTGTAATGAGACATAACCATAACAGAGAAAGGGAATAAATGATACCAGAGATTTGAGTAGAAATAGAAATAGAGAGAGGGAGAGAGATAGAGAGATAATGTACAATTGTGGAACATTTTTGAGCATGCATGATTACGCCAGTCATGTGTTCAACTTGCATTAAATTCTCTTGTTTGAAGAAAGATTCACAGATGCATTCTTATATGATTACAAATTATATATGGTCCGTTTTGATAAAAATAACTGAATTATATTCCAATTAAGGTTTAGTCTCCCCGGGATTCATGATTTATGTGCATTGCGAAGACCAAAGGGTGATAAAAGAGCGTGTTGTGGTATTGCACAATTGAAAGATTTTCAAACAAGTAAACACTCAGGCAGAATGCCCCGGGTGGCCCACTCGGTTGGGTACAAAGTTCATGTTCTTTATCGACATAAGTCATTCCTCATGATCCAAGAGCAGGGGAAAAAATCCTGCTCATTCATCGTTAATAATAATAATAATATTACTCAGTTCTTTTATAGCGCATAACACATTACAGGATAGCATGTCCCTATGCGCTTCAAATAGAAAGGAAAGAATTACAAGAACAAGTCATACACATTAGAAAATCCACTTAGAAGCAAAGAAGTACATGTAGTGTTGGACGCTGAGTTCATGAGTGTACAATTTTAACATTGAATAAATACGTTTTAAGAGAAACCTTTAACTTGTTTACATTATTGTGATTTCTCATGGAATCTGGAAGTGAATTCCATAAAACTGAGGAGACGTGCATAAAAAAACGTTCACCGTATGTGTTTGTTGAGGTGAGAGGAACAATAAATAATGATTTTGAGCTTGATCTTGAAGTTCGAGTAGGCCGATATAATGATAAAAGTTCACATAAATAAGAAGGTGCAATGTCATGAAAGCATTCGTATGCAAAAACTAATAGTTTAAACAAATCCGGCTGTGCATTGATTGTCACTAATGCTTCAACAAGGTTATTTGTCGAATATTATAAAGATCAGGTGACTAAATGTGAAAGCACTGTAGAAGTGTGTCGGATGGTGATAATGAACTTTTTTTCTTTTTCAAAACGTATGAAATAAAAGATCTCTGCTTCTCTCTCTCTCTCTCTCTCTCTCGCTCTATCTTTGTTTCTCTTCAACTGGATATTACACGTACATGTACACGTACAATGGAGTCATTTTCTTAATACAGCTTAGCCAATTAGGTTTCACTTGGTCACAACATGGCGTATATTATTTAGGTTTAAGCTTGTCCAAATAAGCAGTATTTGCTATATATTGGGCCCAACTCATTTGCGCAATTTGTTCATGTTATTATTTTTTGTAAACATAATTTCGCCTCTATCTGTTGTGGTTAATACAATGGGCAATGGTGGGATATTGAAAGCTTATGATACTGTTAAGATTCACACTACCCTCCAGGCTCCATCTCTTCTTCCTTCCCCTTGATTGTTCTTCTTCTTCCTCTTCTACCTTTTCCTCTTCTTATCTTTTTGTCCTTCTTCCTCATCTTCTTCATTTCTTCTTAATCTTACCTGTTTACCATTATTTTTGTTTATATTACTCTATACCATCATGATGTTGTTCTTACATTTTCTTTGTATTCCTTATAGATCAAATAATTTTGATAAGTTAAACATAATTGTATACAATTTAACAATTAACGTGCCGTTCTTTAATTTAGATGTCATTTGCTTTGCCTGATTTTATATATTGTATTTCACATTTGAAAATAATCCCTGGTTCGGCCGTTTAGACTGCGACGCATTGGTTTTCTTTTATTATCAATAACAGTGTTCCCAGCACCCCCCCCCCCCACTTTTCAGCATAAGTCCGGTGAGTAAATACAATACGGGTAGACCTTTTTCTTTTGTTATACGAAACCTTTGCAGCACCCCCACCCCCTTTTTCAGCATAAGTCCGGTGTGTAAAGTCAATACGGGTAGACCTTTTTCTTTTGTTACGAGCCGGAGATTTTGGGAACACGCGTGCGGTCCCTCCGTTCCCGGAGGCGTTATTTTCTTCTGCGGCACAGATTAGGGCTTTAACAAAAAAAAAAAAGGGGGGGGGGGTCTTGATTTAACCCTAACCCTAATCCTAAACTTTCCTATAGGCTCAGCACGCACCTAACCCCAATCTGTGCCGCCGAAAAAATAACGCTTCCCGGAGTAGGGGAGCGGGGGGGGGGGGGGGGGCTATCACACAGCTACAGGTCTTAAATCACGATACTTTTCATGAAACTACACTCCGTGCCCTGGCCCATCAAAAAGAATGTGAAGAAATGTGAAAGGTTCTTTTGTCTGTGATGATGCGTGGTTACATAATCAACATTGTCGCGTCAAATGAATGTCCTCATCATCAGGTGGCGGTGTTCATGATGTGATCAAAGTGAGACTCTCATTATTTTTCGATCTGTAGAAGGGTCTATGCTTCAACAAAGGTATTCGACCTGATGTTGCATTGTTCTTGATTTTCTATATCGCCCATGAGGTGGCGCAATTCAAAAACCTTTCTCCGAACAATTGACTAGGAGAGTTGAGCTAACCCTTTCCGAGTTTGGCACAACAAAGTGAATACTGATTCGTTGGGTAAGCGCAAACCAAACTAATATACGTCATGTTGTGATCAAGTGAAACCAGGCAGGTCCAACTGTGTATATAGGTGGGTTTAACCTCTTTACATGTTCATATAATTCTAAGTAGGAGAAATTGAGATGAAGAGAAAGAGAGAGAGAGAGAGAGAGAGAAAGAGAGAGATAGGGAAGAACAGGATCCCAATTATTTTACAAATAAACTCAAGGGTAAATTCAATACCCTGTTGTACATCCCAAAGGAATGATATTCTTTATATGATATACTATCTGTCTCTTGTGATCAAACATGTAGCTACTCATTATTCTGATTCACATGTAAAACTAACGACTCGTATAACTATGTGCTTTTTCTTTTCCAACGTTAACACACGCGCCGCACAGTCACACAAATACACACGAGCAAACGAATACACACACGCACACACACACACACGCACCCACACACACACACGCACACACACAAATTTAAAACAAACAAGGAAAAACAAAAATATATAAACAGACCACCAGTTTGTGTGTGTGTTGTGGTGTGTGTGTGTGTGTGTGTCTGTGTATGTAAATCCTTTGTTGGGACATTTTTCCGTTCCACACCCACGCTGTAAAAGAGTCGGTCCAAAGGTGGGTTATACCCACAATGAAAACAAATCATAAAAAGGGCAAATATTTTAATAGCGCCATCTAGTGACCAATCGGTTATTTTTGTTTTTTGCCCATAATCAATGTGCAGAGTCATAACGGAGTGTATACGTGTGTATGATATGAAATCGGCGGGCAAATTCCTTTATTGTGGGGACATTTGTCCGTTTTTTGTCTGTTACACATCCATATCCCAACTTTGGACCCTTAACCTTTACGTGTATGTTTGATGTGGGGGGGGGGGGGGGAGACTAGTATTTCATTTGGGTTATTGTCTTATGAGTAATTATACCATTATCCTAATGAGGGGTAATTTTCAATAATTCTGAAAGTTCACTTCATTTTTATATCAATGAACATAACGAATTATATTCAACGAATTATAATAATTATAATAATTTTTTAGTCCACTCCAAATGTTATTAAACCGAAAATGGAAATTCTTTTTGCCCAATTGATCGTGAGCCCGGCAGCCACTGAGCAGCGCCAGATCGACGTTGCTCCAATCAGCTAATAATAACCTCCAATAACTGCTTTTAAAATATAGACAATGTACTATACTCAATTCGAACATACGGAACAAACCAAATGATGACATTTATGAATATTTTACTTGAAAAAGAATATAATGTATGAGAATTTTATAAAACATTGATATCATACGAAATAAAAATGAGTTAAATGATTTAATCTGTCTGAAAAATGTCAATTTAGACTTGTCAAAAAAAATGTACACGGAAATCACCTATTCAGATTTTTCACAAATGTAATTATTAACAAAATAAAAGTGAATTAATGACTAAAATATGCATCGGAAATTAAAACACTGTGGAAGCTATAAAAAAATCCAGATATCTAAGTTCATCGTGGACTGTCGTTTGCTTAATCGTTGGTTTAAACTTTATTGTAAATAATTTTTCTTACACGTGAATGTTATATATTATTTCCCATTGGCTTTTAGAGGTAATTTCGTAACACTATATCATTCCATAAATTACATAATATTTGAAATATTTTCAAACATATTTCCATATAAATGGTGGCATTCCAAAGCTAATACTAAAGAATCCAATTACAATTTAGGACACACTTATTAACAATTCACAGAGATTTTGCAACGGTCTGATGATTATTCTGCATTAAAAGTCGTTTCCTATCGTGTCATTCTAAAACAAAACTATATGAAATTCAATATGTCATCGATTTGATGAAAAGTTTAATAATAATAATAATATTAATAATAATAATAGTTCGTCTTTATATAGCGCATTGCAGGACCGCAAGCCCTCTCAATGCGCTTTACAGATATATAGTAATACCCCGGTCATCAGATTCTTGCTTACCCCGCACACAAGGTATGCACATTATCCACTCCCTGGAGAGCATTCCAGCCAGTCGCCATTTTACAAGCGCCATTGTACCTCTTTTCAGTTCATATATTGTTCCATTATGTTGTAAGTCTAATCGCATCGTTCATGATTATACAAATATTTCGAACTTGAAAATTCTTAGTGGATGTCACTTTGTAACGATGGAAGTTGCTTGGAGTCTCCAGAATACAAACTGAAAAGTTTTCATTTGCATACATCATCAATAATATGTGAGTTCGTAACCACCCGTTACCGACTTTTCTTTGATGCTAAACTACTCTCAGCCCCCCCCCCCAAAAAAAAAGAAGAAGAAAAGTGGACAATATTTGTAGTTAAGATTTTTAAATAAACATTCGATATACACGTACCTGTCCTATATCAAAATAAACACAAATTCATCGTTTTAAAGGTGATAAGCAATTTGAATCATACCATTCATTCATGAGTGAGCAAAACCATTTAACAATAAATGAATCTGTGAACGAAAAATGGCAAATATGGAGCATTGGCCATGAAGAAGAGGCACCTTGACCTTCCTTTTCAAAATCATGTAGTCCAGAGACACTACACACATAGATATCATGTTGGTATTATTCGTTTACTAAGAAATGTACAGATAATAAGTAGTAGAAGTAGCAGTTAACATTTCCATAGCTCGATAGCAAGAACATTATCTGACCCGAAAACGAATATACCAATTTTAGTCGATCAAGTATATATGCTCTTCAAAACTACAGTAACAGTTCCGCCACCGTCGCTGTGGGATAGACCAGTTTACTTACAAATTCAAATTGTATGCATATTTTGTTAACATAGGTTGTTTTTGACAAATCGAAGGCTTGTCTTAGGCTCGCCTAACATAAAACAATATAATTAATGAAGACCATATTCTATTAAGTAATGTTGTTCATTTATTAATAACAGATTTAATAATGGAAATAACTTTTCACGAGGTCCCCATGAAGGAAACATAGACAAAATTTAAAAACGTTAGTAAACTGGTCTATTGTCCAGTTACTGCCATCTATGAATACCATTTGTTTTGAATCACATTAGTTAAGTAACTCATATCATCATCCAATATGCAGTTCGTCCCAGAAAAAACGAAACCGAGAATTATCGATGTTTTATCATAACTTAGTCACATTTATAATTAAGAAATGACACATATTTGGAAAGCTTAGATCTTCTTCTTTCATTTAATCCAACTTATATGATGCATTTTCCACGCATGGGTGATTAAAATGAATTTGAAGAGAGGAAACCAAAAAGTCATTTGGCGAACGGTATCTGAATTTCAAAGAGAAAACTACATTTCTAAAAAGTTGAGTTTTTGCCCCTTCATATGACACCTCAATCACGAAAAATGAGCAAGGAATGACAAAGTTCTGTTTGTTTAAAGTCTTGCTTGCATTTCCATAATTGCTCACGAGTCATCATGTATCCTGACATTCTGCCCTTTGTCAGAGTGCGAGCCCCAGGCTCCTCGCTTTGTATCCTTTTGTCACATTATTTACTGATCGTATCAGCAGGTTGGTGGATCTCTTGAGAATGAAATATGAGTACACGCCACAAACAATTTGCAATTTCATACTAGACGTTGGTGTTGGTGTTGTTTTCTTCGTAAACAATCTTGATCTAATCCAATCCAATCTACAGACTAGAGAAAAAGTTGAGTACTCGTAAAGGAAATACGTTTTAGGAGAAAAATGTCTCGAATCAATTGGGAATGTTTATTATGTCCTTGAAGAGGACTGACATATACTGTAATGTTTTTGAATGATCAGAATGAGAAAATATTGACTTAATTTGGATGATAATTACATGTAATACACTCGGAAATGGGTTTGTGGGACTACACACACCTGTGGAATGGAAGCTTTGTCCAAACCTTCAGCCATTTATCGCAATAACTCAAATATGAGGCCATTTGAAGAGCAAATATTTTCAGAGGAAGTTATTATCATGATAGACTTCCGAAATGACGTAAAAACAATGATAAAGCTCGCAAATCCTTTTTCATCTTTACGAGAACTCGACCTTCTTCTAATTATCTATACAAAAGGACAAACAGTTTAAATTTTATTAGCATACTTGAGGGTGATGGATTCCCTTTTAATAAGGACTGCTGACATATGTGTCTGAGTAGACATTGTTTGGGTTTCATAAAGGTATGCTAATAAGCCGTCAACACTAATTTTCTCAGATCCAATTTTTTGTTTAGATAGACAGATGTAATAATCATCGTTATTGTGTTTTTTTAATGTGAAAAGCATTTATGTGTCTGCGTTGTTTAATTTATAATATATCCATCTACATAAGGTGATACTTCAATTAAATGATTTGGCTCGGATATGCAAATGAAAGCAGTCTTTCTCTCTTTCTCTCTTACGCTCTCTTTTCACTCGCTCACACCATCTCAATCTCCGAATCAAGCATTCCCTGATTGACTGAGCAAAACTTAAAGGAAAACATAATCAATGTTATTGAAAACTGTCATTACTATTGATTTATTTAGAAAGAGGTTTCAAAATCTTGTAAAAGTGATCTTCTGACATTATATAATAAATACAGTTTTCTTTCAACGTCTGCAAGGTGCCTGATGATCATCAATCGGCCCAATGCGTACACACATCAGCGGCAGTCATGAATTTGACTGTCTTTCAGAATACGACGATCTATTTGAAAATCAATATCAAAACAAAACAAAACAAAACAAAACAAACTAAAACAACGAATCGACCTATTTATTTCAGATTCCTTAAAAACACATGAATTTCATGGCATCCATTGCATGCCATATTAGTGCGGTATGGTATGTAATCCCGTAGGATTTTTGTGCCAAAGTTAATTTTATTGCTGTGTTGGCTTCAAAAGGGTCCCAATTGACCAAAAATGATGGGGTCCAAATTTTCAGACCCCTCCTTCATTTCCTGGGGGGTCCTAAACCGGGAGCCAGGTGGGGTCAACCTAGTTGGAAGGAAACCAATTTGAATGTACACAGATATAAAGATTGCATAGCTCCACATAACAAAAATGACCGTCTGGCATGTTCTAAGTGGTGGGTGTGGCAAGGTGAGACACCCCCACGAAAAAAGTGCCCCTTTTGACGACAAAATAGTATAAAAAAAAGTTACCCCCCTTGTAACCCCCGTGACCCGCCAGTGATCTATCGGGTTCAAGTGAGATAGGAAACCGCAGCCAGCATCAAGGAAGCCGTTTCCAATTTCGGTCCTTTTTTTTTTAATATCTAAGAGGCACTTTAGTTGAATGTGTTGTAGAAATTATTGGAACTGCAAGTGAAAAGTTATACATGTATATTTATGTCATTGATAGTTTGAATGATTTATGTGACTACTGCATAGTCATTGCTGTAGGGATATTAATTAAATTGTTATGATAATAATGATAGAAATGATAATGGGTTCTCGTATAACTCTCATGTGCCAGTCTTGGAACTCCTGGCGCTTCACAACTACTACTCAACCTCTCTCTCTCTCTCTCTCTCTCTCTTAGCACCTCCGAATATGGAGCGCCAAAGGTGCCAATATCAACAGTCACAAAAACAAACAAAGATGCATACAAACAAACAAAGAAGCATACAAACAAACAAAGGACAGAGCAAAATAGACAAAGTACCCAGAAGAAAGGACCAATTAACAAAGAATAAATCAAAGGTCAGAGCAAAATAGACAAAGTACAGGTCAGAAGAAACAGAGGGCGTTTTGGTTTACGATAAGCAAATAGACATCAGGCACGAAAACGAGAAAGGACAAACTCAAAAGGACATCAGCTCAACTAGGAACTGACCCTCAAAGGACAACAGAGGGCGTTTTGGTTTACGGTAAGCAAATAGACATCAAGCACGAAAACGAGAAAGGACAAACTCAAAAGGACATCAGCTCAGCTAGGAACTGACCCTCAAAGGACAACAGAGGGCGTCCTCGAGGTTTTTTTCTTTTTAATCTAGGGCCTACTCCAATATAATACGCTGTAGGTCAATACAACAAATATGGGCTTTCATCGAAAGGGTGCGGTGCGGTGCGGCGCGATGTGGTGTGCTCAACGCACCCATTCGATAAAAGAGGGGGGCCTTTTCTCGAAAGGGTGCGTTGAGAGCGGAGTACCATTTTAACACACCCTTTCGATGAAAGCGGGGGGGGGGGGCTTTTCTCGAAAGGGTGCGTCGACTAGTCTTTCGCATCAGTCGTTTAAAATGAGGATCTCGGACAGAAGGTAATAGTTGCCAATTTAAGTATATCGAAAATGTATTAAATGAAATGGAATGGTCTTGATTACAGAGTGGTCTCTTTGATGGGGGAGACAGAGAGAAGGAAAAAAGGGAAAGGGAAGATAAAAGGAAAGAAAGAAGAGGAAAAAGAATAAGAAAAGAGGGAAACAGGGGCGAAGTGCTCTTGCCTCCTCCCTCCCCCCCCCGCCAAAAAATAAATAAGAGAGAGAGAGAGAATCTGTTCTGATCCTGGTCCTGATCCTCAAGAGGGATATAAAGATGACCAATAAGAACGTTATCGTTCGAGAGAGAGTGTTTGTTGCTTCTAGAACATTTTAGAATTAAGTCCCATCACATTGCAGTTGTGGGGAGGGACTATGATTATATTACCCCCTTGGATGGCTTCCCATAAGAGTCCGGCTTTGAAGGTTTCGACTGCGTCGCAGGCAAAGATGCTGGGGGGGGGGGGAAAGTAAATTCCAGGCCCGTATGGTTCTTGGAAAGAAGGTGAGTCGATATATATCCGTCTTGCATCTTATGTTGGAGAAGGAGAGGGAAAGAGAAGATAAAAGGAAAGAAAGAAGAGGAAGAGGAAGAAGAATTTGTGTTCTGCCAGTGTCACAAATAGATATATAAATATGCTCATCTGACGATAATTTGATGTATAAAACCCCTCACCTTCTTGGGGCTCCGCCCCTTGGATCCAACACCAATTTGTGTCCTTCCAGTGTCACAAATAGATATAAAAATATGCTCATCTGACCGTTATTTATTGCCCAAAACCCCTGAGCTTCTGGGTGCTCCACCCCCTGGACCCCACGCCAATTCGTGACCCCTGTGTCACAAATAAGGTATAAAATAATAATTATTTAATGGACAAAACTCCTGAGCTTCTGGGGGCTCCGCCCCTGGACCCAACACCAAATTGTGTCCTGCCACTGTCACAAATAAGTTATAAAATTATGCTCATCCGACGTTAATTTTGATGTTTAATACCCCTGAGCTTCTGAGGGCTCCGCCCTGTGAAAAAAACGTGTAAAAAAAACACGTTAATTTTTACCGTTTTTGGGAGATACCCCCCCCCCTGGCGTTCAAGGGGGGGGGGGGGGGGTACGATTTTTCAAATTTTTGAGGGCCCCAAAAAAGATTAGTGCTCTCTAGTAATTTCGCGACTACTCCGGAACCGCGGCAGTTTTTCTTTCATGACTTTTTTCTTTCGAGTCTTACGCATCTTTTGAAACATTTTTTTGTTGAAAATCGGACGTATAATTGCGGAGTCACGTGACCTTTTGTTTTTGCATGTCAAAAAAATCTAAAATCGCTCATTTTTGTGATTTATGTACCAAACATATGGAAATACCATTTATTCTTTTAAAAAAAGAGAAAACATTGGTTATTTGGTCTTGTTTCAAGTAAATTTGTTTGATTTTGGGTAAAAATAGTTGAATTGTGGTTAGAAATGAAATGAAATAACAAAATAATATAATACATAAATACAAATAATCAAAACAAGAGATAACATAGGGATAAACTGGCTCTTCCAACTTTGTTGTCGTATTATTATTCTAACGAATATATGAAGTGAAAAAGAACGCTCGAATATGAATTATATATGATTTATGGGTAAAAATGTGAATTCTCTGACCTTGTTTGCATAAATTACCATAAATATGCATTTTCGCGGCGATCGGCTGTGAAACGGCCGAGATCTTAGGAGGACCCCCCCCCCCCCACCCTCAAGTCCACTCCAATCACATTGAAAAAAAGTATGACTTAAATCATCTCTCTCATCATTATACCGCTATAGTATTCATGTTTTTAATATTATTTATTTTCCATTAAACAAGTTCATAGAGAAAATACTTATCTCTCTGCAACATTAAAAAAGAATCTTCATTAATATGTCTTAATTTGTATTGATAGCCTTGTGGTCGCCAACAGTGGCGAAGGCAGGGGCGTCTCCAAAGGGGGTGTGGGGGTGCGACACCCCCCCCCCCACCTGTCAGGATATTGTCGGTAAAATTGCGCTGCCGTCGGGAAAAAGAGAAAAGGGGGAGGGGGAAAAAGAGAGTAAAAGGGAAAGAAAAGAAAAAAAGAAAAAGAAAAGAAAAAAAGAAAAGAAAGGAAAGAAAAGAGAAGAAAGAAAAGAAAGAGAAAAACGAAAAAGCGGGAGAATAGGAAAGAAAGGAGGCAAGAGCCCTTTGCCCCCGTTACCCTCTTTTCTTCTTCTTCCTCTTCTTTCTTTCCTTTTATCTTCTCTTTCCCTTTCCCTTCTCTCTCTCTCTTATTTATTTTTTTTGGCGGGGGGGGGGGGGGGGAGGAGGGGAAGAAGGGCTAGGAGGCAAGAGCCCTTCGCCTCCGTTTCCTTCTTTTTCCTCTTCTTTCTTTCCTTTTATCTTCTCTTTCCCTTTCCCTTTCCCTTCTCTCTCTTACTTATCTTTTGGCGGGGGGAGGAGGAGGAGGCAAGAGCCCCTCTTTTCTTCATATTCTTCTTCCTTTCCTTTTTTATTCTCTTTCCCTTTCCCTTTCCCTTCTCTCTTTCTCTCTTATTTATTTTTTGGCGGGGGGGGGGGGGGGGAGGCAAGAGCCTTTCGCCCCCGTTTCCCTCTTTTCTTCTTCTTCTTCCTCTTATTTCTTTCCTTTTATCTTCCCTTTCCCTTTTTTCCTTCTCTCTGTCTCCCCCATCAAAGAGACCACTCTGTAATCAAGACCATTCCATTTCATTTAATACATTTTCGATATACTTAAATTGGCAACTATTACCTTCTGTCCGAGATCTTCATTTTAAACGACTGATGCGAAAGACTAGTCGACGCACCCTTTCGAGAAAAGCCCCCCCCCCCCGCTTTCATCGAAAGGGTGTGTTAAAATGGTACTCCGCTCTCAACGCACCCTTTCGAGAAAAGGCCCCCCTCTTTTATCGAATGGGTGCGTTGAGCACACCACACCGCGCCGCACCGCACCGCACCCTTTCGATGAAAGCCCATATTTGTTGTATTGACCTACAGCGTATTATATTGGAGTAGGCCCTAGATTAAAAAGGAAAAAACCTCGAGGACGCCCTCTGTTGTCCTTTGAGGGTCAGTTCCTAGCTGAGCTGATGTCCTTTTGAGTTTGTCCTTTCTCGTTTTCGTGCTTGATGTCTATTTGCTTACCGTAAACCAAAACGCCCTCTGTTGTCCTTTGAGGGTCAGTTCCTAGCTGAGCTGATGTCCTTTTGAGTTTGTCCTTTCTCGTTTTCGTGCTTGATGTCTATTTGCTTACCGTAAACCAAAACGCCCTCTGTTGTCCTTTGAGGGTCAGTTCCTAGCTGAGCTGATGTCCTTTTGAGTTTGTCCTTTCTCGTTTTCGTGCCTGATGTCTATTTGCTTACCGTAAACCAAAACGCCCTCTGTTTCTTCTGACCTGTACTTTGTCTATTTTGCTCTGACCTTTGATTTATTCTTTGTTAATTGGTCCTTTCTTCTGGGTACTTTGTCTATTTTGCTCTGTCCTTTGTTTGTTTGTATGCTTCTTTGTTTGTTTGTATGCATCTTTGTTTGTTTTTGTGACTGTTGATATTGGCACCTTTGGCGCTCCATATCCGAATGAACCTTACCCTGTCATCAACGAATGTCATGAGATGGCGCCCTCCAACGACTTCTGCAACATCACCTCCCACATCCCCATTGAAATCACCTGTTCTCTAACGAACTACTTCCCCGACGTTGATCTCTCCTTCCTCCGCGGTTTCCAAAACGTGGCTACATCAAGAACCAACGAACTGGTCAATGATGACGGAACGAAGAACAAATCGATCGTCATCGATGCTGACGGAGGCGAATGGACTTACGTTTGTGTGGCAACCGACATCCCAGGAACTCTTGAGAATAGGACCTCAAAAATAGTCGTTATTAATGTAAAAGATGATATACTGACGAGATCACACTCCACTGTTTCTTCAGAGAGAGAAAAAGACGTCCGCATTGTTGAAATCGGTATGATATATACATTTGTTGGTCTATTTTTAGTTATTTATTGTTTTGAATTCATCATAATTCCATTCAAGTAGAAACACTCCTTCGTGTTAATAATATCTTTATAAACTTAAGTTTATTTGAAGTTGAGATCATTGAAGGGTTTAATTAAAGTACAGCTTTATATCAAGGAAGACAGCAGTTAACCTAAACTGATCACTAATTTCCCTTATTTGTCTGTATACATTCATTGGTAAGGTATCTGGTATTTAAGTATTTTCCGCTGAACACTTTGAATGTATTTTTCTTTTAATTATGGTTTCTTAGTATTCATTATTATAAGTTAATATTCCGTCATCTCAATGATTCAAAAGAGAAAGGAAACACAGTGACCAAATTAAGAAATGTTCTAAAGCAACAATTTGGTTTAACCTTTTCTCATTTTAGCGGCACCCCCATCCCTCTTCTTACTGTTTGTGGCTGTACTGGTGTTTATAGTGGCTATACATCGACGGAAAAAGCTTGCCAGGAAAAGTAACTATCAAGTTATTATTTCATCTCCACCGCTTTACATGTTACAGTAGTATAGGATACGTGTAAACAACCCGTCGGTTTTCCTACGAATCCATATTTGGGCCAAATTGTCAAAACTTAGTTTTTTCTCCTATTACATGTACATACTTTGAGATAAGATCTATATCCTGACACACTTCCTAAGGTAAACGATAAAATGAAAGTGCGAAATAAGGGGATTTGTAATTCAACAAAACCATTAATAAAATGTTGCAAAATGATGATATACTACGATAAAGAAATCAACGCTAAAACGTGAATTGCAGAAATGATTGTTGGTAGTGTCGTCTTTGATTGGATTGATTGCTCATCAAAATGTAATAACGAATGACTGAGCGATGGTCATTTTTATAAAGCTTGCAAAAAATCGCATTTGTCCAAGTTCGCGATGATTGGTAATGATTAGGTTCAGGTATGGCGTTAATCTTGTGCGTTTGAAAACATTTTAGAATGAGGATTATTCAACCAAACCTTACGTGACCACGAATTTCATATAATTCAATTCAAGACTTTATTCCAGACTCAGCTGCAAGAGCAGAGGTCAATATAACATATAGATCAATATAGATCAATATCATTGCTACTTTCTATATAGCTCTCCGTGGCCGGATTTCACAATTAGATTTCACAGTTTAAAGTAAATAAAAGCATTTTGGATTAAATGTTTATGTAATGATTGCAAAGATTATTTAGGGTAAAATCCGGGTTTCATTTTTTTAACTTATGCCGTATACAAGAAATAACTGTTCTGAATTTTGGTTATTCAGGAACAGGTGACGTGGAGAAGGGAGACGTTGGGCCTCCAACAAGGATCGAAGGTAAAACACACATTCATGTTTCCTTATAAAATAGATAACATCATGCTGTGGGGGTTCATTTTTTATAACAGCATTGATATTCAAGGTTAGAATCCCCGTACAATGCACGTTTACCAAAACAAAACTTAAAGCGTGGTATTCTGTCTAGGTTACTTTGAAGATTCTATGACAATCAAAATATTGTCATATAGGTCTTCTTTTCAACGCAACCTGCTAAAATATTCTACAGCGTCATTCTGTGCCGCTTATGGCATAACAGCGGGATATAATGAGCATATCATTGAACAAAGTTATGCAAACTTACAAAACCAGATTTTCCTCGGGTATTAACAGTTTTGATGCATTCCTTTTTTTGTCACAGGAAAGATATCGTTCTATGAGCTGTGGTTCCTGGTTGTCGGCAAGGATAACGATGATGGATTGGAAAAGATACGTGACACAATCCGCCATTTAGGCATCAGTGATGTCGAAGATGGTCTGAATGCAGCGCAGTGTTACGATTTCTTCTGTAATTGGAAGGATCACCACAAGCAGGACAGCCAAGCAACGGATCTTAAACGAGCCCTAGCAAAAGCGAGTGTTGATGGAGCGTGGAAGGAGATATATGGTACGCAACTTTTCCCCTAGCGGTTCTAGAGTAAAGGGAGGGAGGGGGAGGAATCAATCCCTCGTCCACCCTAAAAAAGTCGCGAGGTCCATGAAGAAAATGAATGCAAGAACCTCAAGGTCCTCCCCAAGCCCTTCAACTCCAAGAATTCTTCTAGAATCGATTTTGCTTTCAGCTTTGCTTTTATCGAAACATGTTCTATTTTCCCACAAACTGATAACTCATTACTAAATCACCGTTTTTGTTTCACATTTTAATACCAAATATATGGACAATGGATACAAAGACTGGTAAACGTATATATGTATGTTTAGCGAAGTAATAGACGTATAGATCTTGAATGGCTTCTCTTCATCTTTACACACCTTTTTCTTAATAACATGTCGACCTACTTCATGGCTATTGACATTTCTAAAGTTAACATATGCTCTTATGATGTGATTACGATACACCTAGCAAAATTAATACAAATTTGGTCCATGTCTTTACTTTGTAGTAACGACTTTTCTCCAAGTTCCTGCGTTAGAATCAGCCCCCTTTTTTTAAATATTAGTCTTATCGCAAAAGACGAGTGGTAATCTGAGACACACAACAAAAAAATGTAGAAATTAAATATAGCAGTATTGACACACATTATCTACCTAGGTGAAAGACACCGTACAGATGCACAGCTTTCTGAAGATACACTGGAGCACATCATATGGCAAATCGGAGACCCTGACAGGATAAATAAGTTCTTAGGCGATCTGATACCAGGAAAAAGAAGAAGCGTTACAGGAAAAATGAAGGACATCGTCGCAGAAGCCGTGGGAGACCTGATCCAATGGTGTAAGGGACCACCTCAACAGAACCCAACGGTCTTGTTGAGCCTATCCCTGGAGAGAGCTTCCTGCTGCCCTACCGACAGAGATTTCTTTACCGGTAGGAATTCTTTTACATTGTACATTATGTATCATATATCTCTGTCCCATATATTTGAGGCCAGCCGTTGTGGCGACAAGGAAATGAACCTTGAGACGCAGGTCTTCATAACTTCCTGTCTTCAGCTGTTCTAATCAGCTGCTCAAATGACATGCCCGTCATTTTTTGGCTATCAGTCCTTGTCCTAGTTGGTCTACCCCTCTTTCTTCTTCCATTAGTTCCTCCTTGCAAGATGATGTCTGCCAAGCTATTCTTCCATCTAGCTACGTGCCCAAACCACTGTAGCTGTCTTTTTTCACGATTATGATGAGTTGATCATGCTCCCCTACATAACTCACCATTATCTAAATCATTCATACCCATTGGGATTTGTGATTTGTAACTTATTAATGAACCATGGACTGGTTAAATTAGTTTTAAATGTAAGCTTTATAATGTTACATTCTCAATAAACCTAAATCGAAACAAATCATTTCTTTCTTCACATACATAAAAGATTACCACACTTGGTAAGGGTATGAATAATTAAGTTGTTGACTGTATGTAGCACGAGCGCATTTAGCTTCGAAAAATCAAATTAGGGCTAATCTCAGTGCCCTATTAACTGCTATGTAGAAATGATATTTATAGGAATACGTAATATCTCTGTTATGTTGGCACATTTCAAATGGTGTTGGAAAAGGCATTCGAATTTAAATTTCGCAAATCTTTATCATTATTTTCGTATGATTTAATCATTTCCAGTTTAATTTGCTTCATCACTTATATTGTCAATCATGTAATGGATCAACCAACCAATCCCGAGCCTCTGCTTTTTTCGAGTATTACATCACCACCCCATACTTCCATATGTATACTAAACATACATACACTCATGTGATTTATGAATGAAATACAATGGTAGATAATTGCAATGAAATTGAAGATGTTGGTCTTTTCATCCTTTATTGAAAAAAATCATTTAAATTGTACGTGCAATACTCGTTACTGCTTAGTTTTTTTCTTGTGCGGTGTCCGGTATTAAAACTGTTTTCTTTGCAGTACCCGAAGGTTTGCTGGAAGAAATCGGCGAATATGAAGTTCTTGGACTTACCCAGCGACTGGTAAGCAAACACTGTGAAAAGCTGGCTGAATCCATTGGAACGCCCGAGGAGGCTCTTAGTGCTATTCTGGTGGAGAATGACAAGGCACCCGTATTTGACACACAGGGAATGATTCTTTACTGGATAAATAGAGAGAAATGTAGCAACTTTGAGAAGAGACACAGGCTTAATGCCGCGGTGACAAAGGTTTGCCGTGATGATTTGAAAGGTAACAGAGACGGTCGGATGTTTTTGTTTCGTCTTGATCCGAGAATCATTCATTTTCAAAATGTGGCAAATTATGTCGTACAAATATGAAAATAATAGAAAATCACAATGGAGTAGCTGCTGGAAGAAATTAGGTGAGGGAACCTAAATTATCTAAGTCTTAAATTACCTGATTCAGCAGTTAAAAACAAATGATGGCTTTATGCTTTATGTCCTTCTGACATGAAAAGCTCCCTCCCTTCATGTTATAAGCTTTAACAACACCAACAGACAGCATGAAGTCATTTGCATATTTGTTTAGTTGTTACTTTTAATGGAAACATTTTCCAGCTAAAATACATGTCAGCTAAATAGAAATATATAGTTGTATTGATACAAATATAAGGTTGTTGTTTTGGAATGTGTTTTATTTGAACCGAATTGATTTTGAAAGGTTACTTTGGAGCAACGCACCTCTATACTTCGAAAGAGGCAAATGAAGAACGGGCTCGAAAGGATTCAAACGAAATATCACGAGGTAAATATAATTATATATGTTAATTTACTGAAATACATGCTTTAAACAACCTGAAAAATACCAACAAATATTAACAAAAGAAAAACACGCCGAAAATGTAGAAGGTGTATAATTTTGACAGCGTTTACCTTTCTGAAAAGCTTTCTAAAAAGAAAAAGACATTTTACCCTGTTTTGGTGACTAGTGCACTTAAATACCACTTCGAATCTTTAAAAATGCTGAAGACTATTTCAAACAAACAAGAGGCGTTTAAGCCTATGTCAAAAACCCATCATATTCTTATGTATTAAACATGATACAGGTACACGAATCCTATTAAAAAAATGTTTAGAGCTCCCACAACTTACTGTTATTTTTTAAAATCTGGATGACTTTAAAGTGACTTGGTAACATTGTTGAAGGTTGATGAAAACAATTTATTAATTTTGGTATAAAATGTTACTTACTATATTCCTTCTACTGTACTAACCCTCTGACATGTAAAAAATCCTGAAAAAAATTCTCAAACCACGAAGATATCTATGATTTTCCTTGAAGGTGTCGATATATGACACCCTCTAACAGTGATTAACAGTAAATTCTCCCAACCATTTTTGAATTTTCCTAACCGTTTTTCCATGAAAAAAAAGACATAAAACAGGCTATATAAAATCTGTCAACACTTAAATGTCTGGAATGGAATGTAGAGCCATTTTATTGCTTTGGGAGATTTCCATTCACCTAAAATGTAATTGAATTGTAATACTATAGTTAGGAGAATTAAGGAATCGATCAGATCAGTTTTTCCCAATTTGTACCATGAATAATGGTCCGTTTTCACTCAAATTTTCAGATTATCCTTAATTATATATCTAGCATTGAAGTCTCTAGCTTAGCACCACTATCTCTCATCTGAACAATGTTATAAAGTCCCTTTAAAACATATATATAGTGGAAACCTGTATACAGTCCCGATATGATAGAGTAAATCTGACTCTCGATAAGATGATGATAATTATGTATAAACTTTTCGATGAATTGTTCTCCCATTTTCATGCCCTTTTCACGTAATTTCTATTCTTACATGTATGTAGAATATGGTGGAATTTCTGAACTGGAAATTCGTCGAATAGCAAACTATCTCTCAGACTCCGAACTAAAGCAGTTGGGTGAGGGTTCAGACCCGGTGAAGGTGGTGATAGAATGGGTCAAGCGCTTGCTCGAGAAGAATCATGACGGAGGCTGTTGGAAAAGGGTACATGAAACCCTGAAGGGATTCAGCCTTCAAGGTAATAATTATATTTCGCTTCGTTTTCGTTTTTGTGGTATCAATGTGGTAATATAATAATTTTAAGAGAATCTGAAGTTTTGTATTGGTGTAATCTTCCTGTAACTACTTATATTTTCCTATACTACGAACATGCCATTTAAAATTCAAGGTATTTGTTGGGAAGCATTATTTATATTTAAATAGTAGTGTAAAGGTATATGGCTCGAACTTATACACCCATTTGATAAAAGACAATTTATTCACCCTTTTAATGATAATAATAATGGGTATTTGTGAAGCTCGATATTTATTTTGCAAGAAATGAAAAGATAAATACATTTTAGAGGTTAGGGTTATATTCTATTTTTGTATTTATTTTCAACAGTGCTGAAGCCTTTCCAAATGAAAGACAAGGTATGTCCGGTTGAACTACTTGACGTTGCTGTTCGTCTTCTCATGACCGACATTCAACCGTTCGCCAAAGCTCTTGGAATATCCGATCAGAAACTCATCAAGTACAGGATAGATTTCACGCCTAAACAGCTCTCTAATGGAACACTTCCTCTTTTAGCAAAGGATAGCAGCAAGATAAATAACGACAGAAGTAAAGTCTGCAGTTCACTGTCCAAAGCTGGCTACAATGATCTTGCATTGTTGCTGAAGTACGGTGAGTCGTGCGGCTGGTAAACGTTTAGCAGTTTCAAGAAAAGGTTAAGTTATGGTTAAGATGGAAAATGTTTTGTGAATATTCTCGTTATTTCTTAGGTTAGTTTAGAAGAATACAGTGAAAGGAATTTCTTTAACAAGGACCGCTCTCCACTGTATGTAGCATGCGTGCGTGCGTGAGTTAGTGTGCGTGACTTTGTGCATGTGTATGTGTGTGTGCGGATGGGTAAGTGTTATTTCAATCACACCTTTGACGATCGGAAAGGTGAGGTTTGGCATATGATTGAAAAATGCAGCATGAAGATATTCATACCGACTTTACGAGTTAATACATCGTAATCATGATGACACATTTCTTTCTGCAGGATATGCAATATTGGGGTATGGACCAGTACCAAACTCCTCCCAGCGTGCTGAATTGCGACAAAACCTGGGAATAGCCGCTGACCATGACGACATCGTTAGCATGCTCAAACATTGGAAATCTATGGTCCATCCTCCACCCTACAATCCCAGAACCGCCTTGGCCGATGCTGTTCTCCTTGTTCTTGGGAAAGAGAAGGCTTTGGCTGTTCTGTCAGGTAAACAATGTCCACGAAGAGCAAGACCAAATCAAAGACAATTTCTGTTGATTACTGCAAGTTAGAAGGAATTATTAAGAATTCTATTGGCCATTGATATGAAAAATTATTTCTGAAAGAGAACATTTTTTGAAACAGTTTTCCCCCTTGATTCTGCATGTAGACAATTATTTGAAAGGATGTCGCTATTGTCTAAGTACTGAATAGAATTTAACTGACATTTTTGGACCATTCAGGAAATTCTTTTTTCACTGGTTTTACAATAATTGTACATGTACATAATTCAAGATAAAATACACATTGCAATAATAGCAAATGTATATCATCACAAACAAAATATCATTCTGAAAATAATAAACGGAACAAGGTTCTACTTTAATATTATAGGTTTTTTTAAAGTTATTTTTTTGTATTGCAAACCAATAGGCTATATGGATCTTTATGGCCAATTACCGAGGTCATTATTATAATATCCGATAACTTAAAGACGCAACTTTTCTAGATTGTTACTTACATTCCATCTTGTGCAGACTGGCAAGAAGGGCAACGACAATAATCCTTGATCAATTTCCCACTTCTTAATTAAATTCTACAGGAAAATCGAGGCAAAGTGGGATTCATGGTGAGAAAGTCATCAGGGCTCTACGAGAGGGAATTCTGTTCAGAGAGTCATGCCGGGTTGCTGAACTCCTCAGCGTCCCTCTCCCATCCGATGAAGATGACGTCATGACACAGGTCCTCAAGGCCTTGGAGGACCAGGTGAAGATTGACTCGCTTGCTGAGGACGTCTACGAGAAGCAGAGTGTAGCGGGTTTCATGGGATTATCAACATAAATTAAGAAGGGTGAGAATGTACTGCCAAGTTGTAAGGGTGTTTAATTACGGCCTACTAATACATTCGTATATTAATGTAAAACCTTAAGCAGCGTTGAAAACCTATAGTAAAAAAAACATAAAATATAAATATCGAATATTTCGGAGCGCTGATAAATAAATAGTATCAGAAAATCCCAACAGATAAGGAATCGATTGTAAGTGACATTACTATCATGCTTTGTCTTGTTTAAGATTATAATCTCAACATGAGCTTAAGGGCTTTGGAGAAGTAATTTCAATACTCTGCTATATTGCCTTTAGTAATTTGGTATTTAAAGGGGTAGGATTCAAAGGTTTTGTTTTCTAAATTGATTATAATATTAAAAATTAGTCTCATTCCCAGAGGGCACGGTCACCTGCCCCTTTGTGAATGTCCTCCAAAATTGAGAGAGAGAGAGAGAGACAAGATAGGAAAGGAGAGAGAATAATGGTTAGAGGTGAACTAATAGCAACGTGGAAGTGAAGATGATAGAACCCCAGCCATACCCTCCCCACTGGATGACCCTAATATTTTGCATTTACCTATGCCCCGTTGTATACAATTTTGCATCGGTTTTAAATACCATTTTAAGAACCAGGGCAACATCACTCAAATGCGAAAAAATCAAGGCTCCCATGGATGTAACAATTAATGGTAAAGTTACCATCAATGTTAGGTTTTATGAAACGGGCGTCCTAGTCAGACCTGCCCCCTTGTGGGTGTACGCAGGACGCTTCAAAGTTATTTCCAACACTTGTATCATAGACAGTATTAAGTTGATAAGACACAAGACGTCAAGCACAATTTCTTTAAATTGAGATTTTAATCGAAATGATGAAGGAATAATTGCCTTTAATTTTTAGGCGATTGCCAGGAGAATGAGCTGAAAGCACCCGGATGCGAAGAAGAGATATTATCCAACATGACATATCATGCCGCATTGCCGAGGGACTTGGTGTCAAGCGGACTTCCTCGCTCTCATCTATCTTTGAAGCCTGGGAAGAAAAATTAAGGAAAAACCCACCAAAGCAAGACAAACGCCGTGAGTTGAGTGATCAACTCTTAAGAGCTGGATATGAAGACTTTGTACACGAGATCATGACAGGTAAGACTACCGAAGATGAAGAACATTGATTACTTTGTAAACAATGTTTATATTATTCATGTGTAATGTTATCGATCTTGTGTTATATTGTTATATTTGAGGTAATCATGCTTGACACATTATGTTTTACTTGTCATTATTTTTACTCAAACTCAAACATGATCAACGGGGCGTTAGAAAATTTGGATTATCATGTGAAATTCAATTAAAATTAAAATTCAAATTCAAATATCAAGCTATATACCTGACTCTGGATCTAAAATAACTTTTACCAAGAGGGGAACGTGTACCGGAGACTGACTTTATTTCTTAAACGCCATTTTTGAGCAAAAACCCTAACCCAAAGAGTTGGATATGAATATTGGTACAACACGGGACAATACGATTAAGTGTGTATGTGTTTGTTTGTGTGTTTGTGTGTGTGTGTGTGTATGAGAGGGGGGGGGGGGCGGAGATTCGTACTGCTGATGAGAAAAGGTAAATTTGGACATCCATTACAAATCATCATCCTGATTCTACCTTTAAATAATGTCTAGCAAGGTAATATCACAATATGACAAAGCGATGGAAGTTTTTTGCTGATAATGATTCTGTACGCTAATCACAACCCATTCTCTTATAGGATTTGTTCCCAGACCACTGGATAAGAAGTGAGGAAAAGAACACATCTGCCAGAAGGAAGATTCTTCGCATCTTTCATCCATCGATAATACTGCGATCTGGAGATGTTTTAGATTTAATCAATCTTTTGGTACACCATTAGGGTTACAAGTGTTTATAGTGGAAAATCTTTCCTGTTTTTTATATAGATTATTGAGTGATAGACTGGTTTTATTGTGGGCATTTTCATCATCGCAGCCATACAACTGAATTGAAATGGATAACACCGATATATATTGTTAACAACAGAATTATTTTGTGCACCTTATAAATGTGATTAGTTTGTGTTTGTTGTAACTCAAAAATGAAAGGTGGACCGCTTGAACTTTTAATCTTTAATTTGTCAAATTCTCAGGGAAGTTAATTAGTGAAAAATCAATTTCTTAAAAGTCTTTCGAAAAATACAAAACTTGGACAGGTAAGGGTATGATTAAATTAGTTCTAATTTTATGTTCAAAACGAAATGTATAGAAAAAACGTCAACAAATGGATACAACAAATTCTGAGAACTCCAAAGAGTATTGCTCACATGTATATTTTTAAGAAGCCTAGATAATATCGCCATTTATCATGGTTATATTGACCTCTTCCTCTTGATTAGCACAGTATCATAAGATGTATAACACAACTAGATGTTATGAAGCTAGATTATTATCATAGTACTTCCCCTAGCGCCATCCCAGGTCAGCTGTAGCCGAATGTTTCAGTAACTCTCTGCTCTGTTGGTTCCACTAAACTATATAATTAGAGTTCAGTGGGTTACGCACTATTTGTAGTTGACCTCCTCACCAAGAGAACTCAACTGATATTTCAAGTTCGGAATTGTGATCTCAATATAACTCGGAAGGGGCTGGGTGTAGGCATTATTCACTTTTAAAGTTACCAACAGCCTGGCAAGGGGGCGGTTGCTTTGTCGTTTTTTGTGTAATAATAATGATAATAATGGCTGGAATTGTAATAATAGCGCCTTTTCCAGAAACACGAGAGAAACACGATTATCAGAATAATTGATTGACTGGTTGCTTTTATTCACAATACTTCTAAAATTAACGAAGCATAATCAATTTTACAAACATTTCTTTAAAGGTTATACAAAGTTTTGGTATGGGGTCATGAATTTGGTTCAAATGAACATATTGGAAGCATATGCGATCCTACAATATTCAGTAATCGTTGTCGCGGTTGAAATCGACTCTAAAGTGATAATATTGTAAATAATAAGCTCTTTATGTTGTAAAGCTCCCTCTCAAGGTCGATATATTAATTTAGCTATACAACAATGTTTGCTGACTGAAATCGACCAATTTGCTTTTCCCGTTTGGAAATTATATTTCAGGTCTACACATTCTGAGATTTTCATGGTCGCAGCTACTATTTTATGGCCGTAGGCGCTATTTGATATTCAATTTTTCTCGAAAGCACAAGTGTTTTAGGGGCTAAAATTTCATCCACAGGGGCATCCAAATATATCAAAGTTGTAACGAATCACTACCCAGGCAATTCTCAACAGTTTACAAAACTTTGTATTACCTTTAAGTAATATGAAAGTATACCTCCTCAATTATTGTGATTACTGATAAGAACGAACGTTCTGTAAATCACAACCAACATCAAGCGATTTGATTATGAATCCTCTAAGAATACCAAAATGTAAAAACCGATTTCTATTAAAACAAACAAACAACAACAACAAAAACTTTCATCCTAAGTCTTTACATTGTATAAATATCGACATGGGATAGGGATGGGCATAAGCGTTAGATGCGTTTCACAGAAGTCTCTTGCACAAGAGTATACTAGCAATCGGAATATGATAGAGCAGTATGTACTGATTTGTTGTGTGTCTTCCTTTGTTAACAGTTCGGTCGTTTCTTTGCAATCATAAGCAAAGCAATGGGCACGGATTGACAACAGTATTTGCGGTTTACCTAGCGCTGGAATCAGTTTAATAATTTTGAAGAATGTAGTAATCTATTCGATATACGAGTAACGGATTACAAACAAAGCCTTATCGCGAAACGTGCAATCCTTCGATATAAATATTAGAGCATGGACCAGTAGGTCCATTATAAGAGCCCCATGACACAACCAGAGACTGTCAGAGCTAGGCTCTGCTCAAGGCTTAATGAATGGTAGTAAAGTGTCAAATTAAAGTATATTCCTGCAGACTGTAAGCTTTCCAAACAACTATAAACTTGAATGTAAAAGTGGCGATTACAACATTTTATGGAATTCCTTAATAGGTTCATGTATGCTTAAACTAGAAAAGCCATATTCATAATTATGTAAGATACTATCAAAGTAATAAGATTGTCAACTGTCAAAGTAGCAGACCCGATATAATTTCCTCTATGTGAAATATGTAGCTTTATTTTGCCCCCAATTTGTTTTGGTCAGATTTCTCTGACTTTGTTGTTGTTGGTGTTGTTTTTTTATTTCCGAAATCAGATAAAAATATTGTACATAGTAAAATATACAAAATGAAATATGCATACATGTACATGGACAAAAATCGGTGGAAAGCCCAATTCAGCAGTGTTTATAGAACACTACTGTTCTTCCTTGGGGTCCTTACACGACAATATTAACATAAAAGCGACATAAAGCAGAATAGAAACAAAACATAAATACAAATTGTTTTAAAATACCAAAGTAACACAAAATTGAAAATAATGTCCTACGCGTACACACCCACATACCTACATACCCACACACACACACACATGGTTATGCAAAAATCATTTGAGTTTAAGGAAGTGTGTTAAGAAAAATTGTCAGTTATTAGGGTATGGAAGGATCTTAATGTAGTTACATTTCGGATGTATTCTGGTAGTTCGTTATATTGCGTCGCTCCTCTATAGAAGATAAAGGGATCAGGTAACTTTGTCTCAGATTCTGAAACAAAATCCTGGATTAAGCTCATTCTGCGATGATAATCATAAATCTTTAGGTCAGTCAGGAGCCTCATGACTTTTAAAAGCCGATCGCCTGTCTGATTATCAAGATATTTATGATTGGAAATCGAAACCAAATTTTGCGTTTGCCAAACGGTTTTCATAACATTGCAGTCTACTGGGAAAAAACGATTCTTTACTTTTTTGAGGCACTTCTTGATCATTTTGAAGCGCGGTTTTGTTAGGGCTTCAATATTACACCATATAACATACACAGGTATGGCGTAGGACAGTCATCTCAGATTTAACATTGTTAAACGATGCCTTTAAAAAATTAATGAATTTATTTTGTTCTTATATTTTGATAGCGTGGCTCATTATCACCAATAATGGTTGTCTTCCATGAGGCCTTGGTAAACAAAATAAGAAGCAATATAAAAAAACAAATAATAATAATAACTAAATCATGAACATAAAATCATATCAAACAGCAGCAAAGAATACGTACGAACATGTATAAACATAATATGCAAAGTATTTGGTATCCTCGTAATGAATGAAGGGTTTGTTTGTTTGTTTTGCTTTGCTTTTCGTTCAAGAAAACGTTTCTGCATCTTTATAATATCTTAAAATATCATTATAACATAGACGGTAATTTTTTTTTTAATCGGATGAAAAGTATCTATTAGCTTATTTCGGTATCTATCAGATTAAGAAAGACATTATTAGGTATACCAACATTGTTATATACATATTTACAAACAAAAATAGGACAGGATAATAAATTACTGGATAATATGCAAAATTAATGCATGTAATCTAGTATAGCAGTTGAATGTACACTCTTAAATATCAATAAAAATACAAATATATTCATAACTGATAATACATTTTAAGAATGAGTAACAAGAAGTCATCAAAACTAAGCAGCTGTAAATATGGTCGCAACTATTTAAAAAATATTCAACTTAGTTGCAATGTCAATACCCTGTACATCCCATAGGAAACATAACCAGATTCCGTAATATGTCATTGTCTTTTTCGCGCATTTAAATACGTGCCTCATAAGGATACTGAAATTATCTTTAGTTGAATTTTCGAAGTAGTTGCTACCTTTTGAAAAATGTTTGTCTCTTTCTCATTTAAAAAATCAAACAAAAATGAATAGTTGGTGCTGAATGGCCTTAGCTTATAAAGGCAGAGTATATACATGTTTGGCTATACACCGATTCGGGCGACTTCTGGTGGAAGTGCGCCCTCATAAGGTGACGCCATAACTGGGGGGCGTCTGTACTGGGACAATTTAGAATAGCTTCGTGCAGAATAAATAAAATAAGGAAGGCGAATAGAAGCAATGAAATGGACATGGCTGATATAATGGTCGAGATTCCCACAAAATGTAGGCATGTTTTAAGTGGGTGTTTGTGTGGGTGTCTGTGCACGTGTGTGTATGTGTGTATGTAAGTAATTTTTTTTTTTTTTTTTTTCTTCTTCTTTTTTTCTTCTCTTAAATGTCTTTTTATGTTCATGCCTTCTTCATGCATGCATGTTTCATGCTTTATTTGATGTAAATAGTAAAATTTCATTTGTATTATTTAGATGTGAATGTAAAATCATATTCTATATAATAATATTAACATGCAGATTATTTTATGTATTGATTTTGTTATTGTTTGTGAAAAGCAATGGAGAAAATAAAATATCATTGAAAAAAAAAAAAAAAAAAAAAAAAAAAAAAAAAATGTCAGCTGGATCGGAGAAGCCCCCCAGTTATAGCGCCGCCACCGGCGGGCAGGTACATAAAACCCCCAAACCGAATCGGTGTATAGCCGTGTTTTAACATTCATTAAAGCTCTTTACAATTGAATCCACAGAAAATCATAGATGGATGTCTCTCATGTGAATCGTTTGACAAAAGAAGAACCAAATTACACTAAAAACACAAATAACGTGTTTCATGTCTATTTACTTTTTGCTACTCTATCTGTAAAAAGCTTTACACTAAGTGTAAAATCCAAATTATCTATTTTTAAATCTAGTGGTATTGACAATCTACATCCACGTCTTTTGAAGCTTGCTTCACCATTCATTACAAAACCACTAACACATTTGTTAAATTGTTCACTCTCCACTGGTTCTGTTCCTGTTGAATGGAAGAGCGCAAGGGTAACACTTATTTTTAAGGGCGGAGACAAAAAAAGCCCATCCAACTATCGTTTGATTTCGGTTCTTTCACATATTTTTAAGATTTTAGAAAAGGCAGTACACTCCCAATTGTATGATTTTCTCAATGATAATGCTCTTCTCAGTGATAGGCAATCGGGCTTTCGACCGCTTCATTCAACAGGAACGGCGCTAGTTGATGTATATGATTTCTTACTAAGGGGGATAGACAGGGGTCTTATCTCCGGTGCATTATTTTTGGACCTAAAACGTGCGTTCGATTCGGTGAATCACGATATTTTACTCTACAAATTAGACAAGTATGGTGTAAAGGAAAAGAATTGGCCTGGTTTAAAAGTTACTTTAGTGATCGACTACAATGTGTCGTTGTTAAAGGTGCTCTGTCTGGATTTAGAGGTGTAAATATTGGAATCCCATAGGGATCAATATTGGGCCCCCTTCTTTTTAATGTTTTTATTAATGACCTCTGTAATTTGCCCTATTGTGAAAATACTATAATATGTTTATACGCCGATGATGCGGCAATATTTTGCCAAGGCAAAGAAATTGCCCTTGTTGAGAAAACGCTTAAATGTGAGTTTAAAAAAAATAGTTGATCACATTGAAAAATGTGACTTAATGTTAAATATCAAGAAGTGTAAGATAATGTTATTTGGGACAAGAAAACGAATCAAAAATAAAAGTGTACGCTTGATTTACAGAGATAATGTTATAGAAGTTATAAATGAATTTAAATATATTGGTGTATTATTTGATAATTGTTTAAAGTGGGATATACATATATCGAAAACTGTCTCCAAAACATCTAGAACCATAATCATGTATAAAACGAATTAAATACTATTTGCCGAAAATAATTTAAAAATTGTTATATGATAGTTTGATATTGTAACATATTGACAACGGTATTGTTTTGTGGGAATGCTCAGCAAAGTGTCATTTGGAAAAGTTACAAAAGTTACAAAATCGTTATGCCCGTTTAATACTAAACGTAGATATTTTGACAACCTCGTATTATATTATTATCCTGTCTAAGATGGCAATCAGTTGTTCAGAGAGTGCAATACCAATTTAGAATATGGATGTATAAGGTGATAAATAATAAAATGCCGAAATATATTAAGGATATCGTGTGCTATCGACCGACAAACGTTTATACCAGATATGCAACTACCTGTCCTCATTAAAAAACACAAAACCTAGTATTTCAAAAGATCTTTCTGTTATCAAGGCTCCGTTATATGGAATGCATTACCCCCTTCTTTACGTTTATTTAACTCACTGGATTCATTAAAAAAACACTGCAAACTCGTTTCTCTCACATAGTTTAACATAGTATTTACATGAATATTTTACCCCCCCCCCATTTATTTCAATATTTTAACTCGTTTAATTTTTGTGTTCATTATAACTTATGTATGTTTATATGTTTTGTAAAAATGTTTTAGATTATGTTGATAGAGGGCCCCTTGGTCGAGCATTTTTTTTTAACTGAAAGGGCTACCCTGTCAAAATAAAACTACATTTACTACTCATCAAGATTTTCAACGAACTCAATTTCTCTTCGGCTTAAATATATATAACTGTTTGGAAAATAGGTAAGTTTTATATAAAATTACAGAATGGTGTATTATTTCTGAAGACGGCTGTCACATAAAAAATGGCCGTCGGCTTGATTTTAGATGTGACTATTTGCATTTACAAGTTTTCACAGATTATTGATGCTTATACCGTAGTATAAAGATATAATTTGGTATGCTAAACGTTTTAGAATAAAAAAAAAACATGTCAGTGTATAATATGTTAACAAATTTCATTTATCATTGTATGGCTATATTAAAAAAGACAATGCCCTGAAGGCATAAACTTAACATTATAATATTTTAATATTCCAATGAAGTGCATAGCAATATCAGAAGCATTTATTAAAGAATAATGAAACAATACAACCTTCGGCATATAAACTCTCCCCTAACACATTCGATATTATAATGCTAAATCGCAAAAAAAAAATGTTCTATGCAAAAGCCCTTTAAACATTTCTGAAGGATTTTCCAAATTGTGCCCTACCAATAATGGAATTAAATAAAAGGTAAATAATTCCTTTTCGCACATACATATATTGTGGGCATTTTATTAAAATGTTTATTTTTTTTTCGGGGGGGGGGGACTATTTCGATCTTCATTTTCACATCTTAAATTCGTTTAAAATACTTCAATTTTTGTTTACTTACAATAATGAAAAACTTCTTACTCGTTGCCGGCGATTCAGTGATTTCAATAATGTTTATATTCACGGAATATTTATATAATTATAATGGGCACCTAAAGAATGTTAAACAATGTAGATCTATAATATTATTTCATACAATTTGAAGAAAACATATCTTGCGGCACCGTATTAAAAAAAAAGAATGGGCACAACAAAAACAATGGCAAGGGTTATTTAGCATTAACATCTTTATCTCCATACCAAATGCCATGCTTTTATCAATACAACATTCTTTAAAGTTCACAATTCCTACCATTCTGCTGGACTATTCATTCTCTGCTGGGGGGTATTTAGGAAGAAAATAAATCTTCTTCGAGATCCCTTGTTTAGTAACCTCTGGAGTTTGAACATTATCGCGGAAGGTTTTCTTCCGAACTTTTCCTGTTACCTGGCGAAAAACAATAGATTCGGTGAATTATGAAAGCGGATGATAAGTGCGGATGTGTCATGTATTAAAATACATCGAGTTCATCAAATTGTATGAACTGATCATAATAAGATAAACATGAATTGATTTTAATCGTAGCATTATTCAGACAAATCCAAAGTTGATTTTAGGCCAGATCCCAAATAACGTAAGTCCCTATTACTGGACCAGCCAGAGAATGAATAATTTTATTGGAAAGATTGAGCAAACCTATCGCTTAAGCCCCCATTACACCAAACTAGTTCTCACTACGTTCTCAAAAATGTTGCCAAACTGGCTCAAACCGTGTGCGAACGGAGTTGAACGTAATAGTAACTGTTTGCAACCTGTTTAAGGACTTTATGGGCGATCCTAGTTCGTTCATTAACAGTCCACAATACGTCCAACTCATCTGTACCCGTCCACAGTTCATATCAAGTTCAGATCGGGTAAACTTGACATTTCCTAGCAGTCTAAACCATTTTTTTGAAAGTCTTGATCTGCAGAGCTTGAAGCGTTGAAGTTGAACGGCAATGAACGGCGAGAACGCGCTGGGTTTTTACCCCCCCCCCCCCCCATTCCGGGGTCGGGATGACCGCATGCATGTTACCCAAATGTCCGGTAAAGGGGTACTTTTCGTGCTACAAAGTCCGGCCCGAGAATTGTAAAAAAAGGGGTGTAATTGACTTTTCACCCGGAGAATTCTATAAAAAGGGGGTATCTTTTTTTTCCTTTTTTCTCATCTCTTTGGACTCCTGAGAAATTATTCCGAATTTAGGGGGGTACATTGAGCATTTTTCCGTAGTTAGGGGGGTCTTCAAGGCAGGAAAAGCCCGCGAAAAGCCCGCGAAAGGGGGGTTCGGAAATGTTTGCAGTCCTCAAATAGGGGGTGCTTTCAAAAAGAGCGAACAAGCATACGCGTACCCTAAATAACACTGATGGGGGGGGGGGGGGGCGGTTTGTTTATAACTTCCAAGCCAGGACGGGATTGCACACGCTCTAGGAGCGAATTGGAACGCACTAAGAACGAGATGAGGACGATTTGATCTGCCTCTGAACGGGGTGCTCGGGTTAAAAACTAGTTAGAACAAGTAGCAAACTAGTTAAAAATGGGTTTGGACGTATTGGGAACGAAGTAGAACTAGTTAATAATAGGTTTAAACTGACTACGGACTGGCTTGGACTGCCTCATTTACCCGATCTAAACTTGATATCAACTGGACGGGGTACAGGCGAGATCGACGTATTGAGGACTGTTTTTTATGAACGAACTAGGATCACATTATAGACATTTTTTTAACGCATTCTGCTCCGATCACAACCCGTTTTAAGATTTTCTAGGACGGTTCCAGAACGTAGTGAGAACTAGTTTGGTGTGATGGGGGCTTTAGGAAATTTGCATTCAATGACATGTCATGTTCCCTTTCGCTATAACACATGATGACACATGTATACGCCCTCTATCAATAGGGCTGGGCAAATACTAGTAGTCCGTGGGCCAGAGGGGGCTACCGTGCACCCCCCCTATGATCCTACTTTTTGGGTGTCATTTTGTTCATAGGGATCCATAATATCAGAAAAAAGACGTTCCCAAGAAAAAAAACTCATTTGGACACTGTTTTTTTGCTCCTTATTTGAAAATATGTAAAAATGTCAGTTTTTCGTGTTTTGCACACTTTCTTAGGGTTTGTGAATTATGTGCTTACATTTTACCCTGTTTCTCAGCAGATATAACTCTAATCTCCACCAAATTTATAAACAATCTTCATAAACTATACCATAATAGGTGGACAAAAAAATTATTTTATTTTATTTTATTGTCTTCAATTATTACTGACGTCATAAATTTGCATATATTTTGATATGCAAATTTCTGTCTCAAAACCTGTCAAAATCACCTGAAAGTTGTATTTTGTCTGCTATTATCATGAAATAAGTTTTCAAACCCCCTAATTTGGTGTAAAATTATTCATTGATATGTTATCTGATGTTTCCTGCAAAAAAAATTCATTCAACTCATGTAGACATTGTTTTTTTCTCCATTATTTTGTATGTAAACATATCAGTTTTCCGTGTATTGTACATTTTCTTAGGGTTTGTGAATTATGTGCTTACATTTTACCCTGTTTCTCAGCAGATATATTAAGTCTAACCTCCATCAAATTGATAAACAATCTTTATAAATCATGCAAAAACAGGTAGACCAAACAATTTAAATTTATTTTATTGTCTTCAATTATCAATGACGTCATAAATTTGCATATATTTTGATATGCAAATTTCTGTCTCAAAACCTGTCAAAATCACCTAAAAGTTGTATTTTGTCTGCTATTATCATGAAATAAGTTTTCTAGCCCCCTAATTTGGTGTAATATTATTCATTGATACGTTATCTGATGTTTCTCGCAAATTTTGTTTCCACCCCCCCCCCCCCGCATATTACGATTAATACATTCTGTATATATAATATATTATTAAAAGACAAAAGCTCAACAAGCAGTATTTCAATTACTATTGGGGCTAGCCTGTTAACATCAAGGTAAATCAAATACAGTATATTACCACATACATCATCGTTTTCTTTTATAGTATCAGCCTGAAAAGGAGGGATCATACAAAAGCCAACTTATTCAGCAGTTGGTCATTAATCCCATTATATGCTATAATATAGTTTTGTTGTTTATACAAATGAAGGATCAAACGTATACGGGGTACAATTTCACGAATTTCAACTAACTTGACACAATTAGCAATGGAAGAAGCATGCATCCTCATTCTTGAAGACATTTCAGATGTGCACGGTTATCATCGGGAGTACTACCAACCTTTTACCAAGAATCTCAATCAACTGTCAGAGATCTTATCTGATACCACAGAACCTTCAACATCCCGTCCACCCTGATCGTCAATTGATGAAGTCATCTTCAACCCTGATTGTATCTTTTGTAAAAAGGAAGGCCCAAAATCAATCAAAGTGACAAGCTCTTGGACAACAGAAAGTTACCAATGTTAGATTTTTGTGGGTGGCAAAATGTTGTAGATGTTGCAAAGAGAGTGGGTGATGAAGACCTACTTTTGAGAATCATGGAAGTTGATCTGTTTGCTGCAGAAGCAAGATATCACAAGAACTGTCGGAAGAAATATGTGGCGAACTAAGAACCAGATTAAAGGAGAAGTGACAAGTACGATTAAGTAGCTAAACAGAGAACAATGGAAGTAGCCTACAAGAAAGCATTTGCCAGCATTATGTAGATTAAATTGTAGATGATGAAATACCTGGCCCTCAACCGCAGAAGCCATTGCCTGTATAGATGACCAGACTCCCACTGAGCTAGAGAAGTTTCTGAACCATTTGTTGAGTGGAAATCCATCTCGACCATCATAACGAGTGACTAAACTTGTCATATCTCTTGAGCAAGATATATGTAGGGCAGCCACAAGTGGAAAATGTCCAAGCATATTCTGGTATGGATGACTCTGAGACATCTCTTACGCAGTGCTCAATTGATCATATTCATGAATCGCCTTGTTCTTTCAGAAAGCTATTCATTTTCACTTGAGCTTGAATCTGCCATAGCACAAGCGCTAGAGGAGACTTTCGGTATTATATCTAGACAGGTAGTCCGCCATCCCGTGGAGCCATCAGTCTTTCATTCAGACTTTGAAGATTTCAACCAATACATTTCAAGCTTAAGTGGTTCTGGCTCTGTCCGCACAGCCCATGGGATTATGCTGCAGGAGATTTCTAACAATGAGACAGTTGAATCTTCAAATAGCACAGTACCCTCAGAAGCACAAACATGAACCAAAGAACGTTCCTTGGCTATTGAACATGAAGGTCCCCTTCCACCTTGCTATGTAAACTGATATAAAGCATTCACAAAATTTGCCAGAGATGATATTGCGTGTATGCTTGTCCGAAAAAGTAGTGGAGAGACAGGTCAAGAGCTTCCAGGTTCGGCCGGATTTGTCTCAGTAACATGGGAGGTGCCTTCAAATGTGACGACCATAGATATCCTGTTATGAAATAGAGAGTGCCCGAGAGCTGCAGAAGAAGCAAGCCGCGAGGTTGGCCAAGACTATATATGTCATAACAACATTTGACTTGGGCGTGTGCATGAAGGCATATCCTCTCATTTGGAGTCATCCGTACAATTACAAAAAACACATTGTGTTGATTGGCACTTTCCATTTGATTTGTGCATACTCCAAGACGTTTGGAAAGAAAATGGAAGGATCCGGACTCGGAGATATCCTGTTAGAAGCTGGTCTCATGTCTTCTGGGTCTATGAAAGACGTCGTAACAGGAAAGAACTGCGACAGGAGTCTGCATTGTCACCAGAAAATGGTGAAGTGCTTAGAGAGGCTCCTTTTTTTATAGTTCCTGTCAATGGCTGGAAAAGATGATGCACTCGTTGGTATAGCTGAGGAATCAAAGAATATCTCCCTAGAGCTAATTCGATTACCAACAAAGGAGAGGCTTGCTGAGGTTGTGGCTAATGCAGATCTGGAGGAGTTGATAGAGTCATATGAGAGCTTCAAATATGATGTTCGAAGAGGATCTCTGTGGAAGACGGCACAATTTTTGATGTCGTATGTTGATTGCGTTTGGATTGATCTTTCATTGATCAGGTCTGTGAAAGAAAATGACTGTCCATTGTACTTGCACTGCCTGATCCATATGCCTGACCTGGTCACAATTTCTCCCGATATCTGACCTACCTTGATGTATTCCTGGTAAACATTGAAGATTCACATCCTAGTGCCATGACATTGCTCGAAAGAGGTGCAATAAGTGTTGCCAGGTCGCTCATTCCAGGGAACCGATGTGCTGTCGACAAGACAATTGAGGAGATAATCCTGAAGCATGGCAAATCTCGCGGTGGGGGTCGTAGTGGTGTCGGTGTCTTTGGCATAATTTAGAACTACAGTGTATATCAGAGGTGGGCTCGAACATATGCAGATATGACGTTTGATGCTCAACGTGGAAATAAACACAGAGATCAACAACCAACTCAGTTGAGGAAAAGTGAGGGATGTGTATTTAAAAAAGGCCATAGATGACGTAAAAAGCTTCCCCAATCATGTTGATGTCGATGACAAGAATGGAGTGTATGTTTTTTCTTCCGGTGCCTGCGTTCCGGCTGAGGTTAAGAAAGATGTCATGCCTGCAATTACCACAGGGAAAAACCAGAAATAGATATTCATCGAAGAGCGATTAGAGAAAAAGACATTGTGCTCTGACCCCATCAAGAAACTGAAGCTTAAACCATGGCAGAGACAAAAAAGAAATTCAAGCTTAAAACATCCCAACGAAAAGTGAAAGAGTACAAGCAACAAGGGGACATTGCTATCCAGCTGATGGTAAAGGCACAAAGTTCAGGCAGCCAACTTGATCTACGGGAATTCTTTGATCCCTGTTCTCTACTCAATTGGAACATTGGAACAACTTCTTTGCTAAGACTGATACATTTAAGGGCCTACACTATCTCCATAAGGATGTAGAGAACTCGCACCTCCAACCACTGGCAATTCATTG
This sequence comes from Strongylocentrotus purpuratus, assembly GCF_000002235.5. Classification (NCBI taxonomy): domain Eukaryota; kingdom Metazoa; phylum Echinodermata; class Echinoidea; order Camarodonta; family Strongylocentrotidae; genus Strongylocentrotus; species Strongylocentrotus purpuratus. Next base: position 37,753,250 of record NW_022145594.1, read on the forward strand.
GTAGTGGAAGATGGTAATGCTGTTTTCTACTACCTAAAAGAGATGCCTGCATACTTCCACGATAATTGCATCAAAAGTCACAATGGAGTGTTGTCCAAATGCGATGTCATCTTCAGCACAGACATGTAAAAGCCAGACTCTAGGAAGTCAAGTGAACGGACACGGCGTGGGTGTGCAGAGAAGATGATGATTAAAGGAGGCAAGACCAAAAGACCATCTGACTGGAAGCAGTTCCTAACGAATGATGAGAATTAGAAACAACTTATTCAAGTTCTTCTGGATGTCTTGAGTAATGTGCATACGAGTTGACTGATGCTGAATTTTTTGCGGGAGACATCAAATAACATATCGCTGTATATTTTTACATCAAATTAGGGGGCTAGAAAACTTATTTCATGATAATAGCAGTCAAAATACAACTTTTAGGTGATTTTGACTGGTTTTAAGACAGAAATTTGCATATTAAATATATGCAAATTTATGACGTCATTAATGATTGAAGACAACAAAATGAATTAAATAATCTTGTTTACTTGTTGTTGTTGATTTACAAAGATTGTTTATTAATTTGATGGAGGTTAGACTTATATCTGCTGAGAAACAGTGTAAAATGTAAGCACATAATTCACAAACCCTAAGAAAATGTACAATACACGGAAAACTGATATGTTTACATACAAAATAATGGAGAAAAAAACAATGTCTACATGAGTTGAATGAATTTTTTTTGCAGGAAACATCAGATAACATATCAATGAATAATTTTACACCAAATTAGGGGGTTTGAAAACTTATTTCATGATAATAGCAGACAAAATAAAAAAACTTTAAGGTAATTTCGACAGGTTTTGAGACAGAAATTTGCATATCAAAATATATGCAAATTTATGACGTCATTAATAATTGAAGACAACAAAATAAATTAAAATAATTTTGTCTACCTGTTGTTGTATGATTTACAAAGATTGTTTATTTATTTGATGGATGTTAGACTTATATCTGCTGAGAAACAGGGTAAAGTGTAAGCACATAATTCACAAACCCTAAGAAAATGTACAATACACGAAAAACTGATATGTTTACATACAAAATAATGAAGAAAAAAACAATGTCTACATGAGTTGAATGATTTTTTTTTGCAGGAAACATCAGATGACATATCAATGAATAAGTTTACACCAAATTAGGGGGTTTGAAAACTTATTTCATGATAATAGCAGTCAAAATACAACTTTCAGGTGATTTTCACAGGTTTTGAGACAGAAATTTGCATATAAAAATATATGCAAATTTATGACGTCATTAATAATTGAAGACAATAAAATAAAATAAAATAATTTTTTTGTCCACCTATTGTTGTATAGTTTATGAAGATTGTTTATAAATTTGGTGGAGATTAGAGTTATATCTGCTGAGAAACAGGGTAAAATGTAAGCACATAATTCACAAACCCTAAGAAAGTGTGCAAAACACGAAAAACTGACATTTTTACATATTTTCAAATATGGAGCAAAAAAACAGTGTCCAAATGAGTTTTTTTCTTGGGAACGTCTTTTTTCTGATATTATGGATCCCTATGAACAAAATGACACCCAAAAAGTAGGATCATAGGGGGGGGGGGGGTGCACGGTAGCCTCCTCTGGCCCACGGACTATAGTTGGTTTGTAACAGAAAGTCCACATTGATGTTAAAGTATCACTATGAACATGACAGACAATGAAAGCGGACAAAATATACAGTTCCTCAGGTAGACAAAGGAACATCCCTTCACTGCTATTATGTAAAAATGTGTAGAACAGGTGAATATGCATGTGACACCTGTTCTACACATTTTTACATAATAGCAGTGAAGGGATGTCCCTTTGTTTACCTGAGGAACTGTATATTTTGTCCGCTTTCATTGTCTGTCATGTTCATAGTGTATGGGCGTTTTTCGTATTGTCAGTTGCATGCATGTGGGCGTGTGGTCGTGTGCGCTTGAGTTTGTGTTTGTGTTTTAGTCCATTATCTGTATACTCGACTACTTGAACAACTTACCTGGTCTAACATGGTAGACAAGTCACTAACATGTGCATTCTCAAGGAGTTCCTTACATAGCATCTGAATAAACCATGCACCACCGATTGTGTCTCTATAGGCTTTGTTTCCTGTGAAAATTAGTAGGACACTTGAGCTCTTTATGATATCGTGCTTGTTTGTGTAAGGCGCATTCAAAGAAACCCTAAACTAGTTTCTTATTGCCAGATAACTGCATATTAAGCAGAAAGGAATCGCGTGGCTGACCTAAATGTAAACGTTCTGTATACAGATACGAAACACATTCCTTATCTTTTTTGTTTTATTAAAGAAAAATTATATGTAATGACACTAAAGACAAAATGGAGTAAGAATCAAACAAGCATTATGATGAGCTTGGATCAAGATAAATAACATCCCGATATAAACTAGCAAGGGAAAATAAAAGAACTGAGGATTCTTCATTTGTGATGAGGACTCTGCCTTTAAAAACGTAACTAAATAAAGGAGGAGTCGAGGAATAGTGTTTTATTCACGTGACTCTCAATCCAAGGGTCAAGGATTCCAATCCCAGCCCGGCGCTAACGTTCTTTGGCAAGACAGTAATTCAATCTCCTGGGGGGTGTTTCACAAAGATCCTAAGTTGAACTTATCTCTAAGTTGGACTTAAAAATTATGGAAAGCCATTAGCATCTTTGAAAATATTTTTGTAAAAGTTATTTTGAAAGGCATTAATTGTTTATTCAAATCATTCATATTTTCTATCATCAAGGAGATTTCATGTTCTGGATGTGGAATTTATAAAAAGTCTAAAATACTTGAATTTCTGCTTTTGAATATATTTCATTTTAAGACTCCAATGGCTGTCCATAATTTTAAAGTCCAACTTAGAGTTAAGTTCTACTTAGGATCTTTGTGAAACACCCCCCAGGTCACCCAGGTCTGAAATGGGTACCCAGTAGGATGATAAAATCATTGTAGTTATCTACTGTGAGCGTCTATGAGATGCCACCTGGTTGGAATGTTCTCCATGTTCCAGCGAGTGGAGAATGTGCATATATGATTACAAGATATGTGAACCGCAAAAATACATCGTCGCTGTATTAAGTGCTATTCAAACCCTGGATTCTATAATTAATGTTATTATTATTACTAGTAGTAGTATTATTAGTATTATCATTATCATTAATATTAATGATAATATACAACATTTATTAGGCGCTAAATACGGTTGTTTCTAGGCGCACCAATGTCTGTCTACAAATTACCAACCAAAACTTGTAATGAACACACAAATTATCATCTTTTTCAATAAATCATGTAATAATAAAAAAAGAACACAATTTAATACCACTATTGTTATTATTATTATCTTTATTATCATCAAACTCTTACCCCATGTTGTAGAATGGACAACGAGAAGGTCGGATGTGTCTGTTTTTTCTTTTTCGATGTCAGCTTCAGTTTCTACCTTTGCTTCTGGATAGGTATAATGACATGGTAAGAACAAATCTTATGGTTGAAAGACCACGGATGTGTGCATTTATTTGAATGGTGATTCAAGTATGATGGCGGGACCATATGCTACACATTTTCTTTTCAAAAGCCGGCTTGTTCAGATAAAACGTGGAAAAATCACGGCTTTTTTGTTGTTGTTGTTATGATGACGTAAATTGTTACAAGCTTCAATTTATGTATCTTATAGCTTCTCTGTTGCGGGCAGTTGCCATTCATTTTTTCCCGTTAAAAGAAGAAAATGGAAAAGAAAAAGGCGGCGGCTGTGTTTTTCATTGAGTGTATATGCGGGCTGCAGAGCTAATGGACCCACGTAGCTCAAAGACACCTTGGCCAAACACCATATTTATGTTTTCAAAAAGAAAGTAATTATTTTCAAATTGTAATCCCATTAGATATAAAAAACACGGTAGGAACGAATTCCTGACATGCTGTCAGGAATCGAACTCAACACTTTGCATCTTATAACCTTTAAGGTGCTACTTTATTGGGGACATATGCTGGCTTTCCACGAGTAGCAATCAACGAAAATAATTATTTGAACAGGATACTTTTATTTAGCACAACACAAAAAGATACACTACTGGACTTTAAAACCTCTATTTTTCATCATGGGCCTGTCAAGTACACCCATGTCATTATTGTGGTCAAGTAAAATAGGTCCATACATATTAGCGACAATCTATATAAGCCTAAATGAAATGGTAATGAGTGAGTGATTGAGCCTAAACAAAACGAATATGTGAGGTAAGGATTCGGAAGATGAGTTTGATGGGACACTTGATACAGGAAGGAAATTTCGAGACCCTTGCAGTGACAGAAAAAGCAAGGGAAAGAGGGCTAAATGAAGACAATTGGAATAAGTGTTTTGGTTAGAAGAGAGAATTGAAAGACCCGGGAATGTACCTCCTGGTGAAGGTTATAGAGACACAGTAATATACAAATACCATGATCGCATAATTCGTTAATATTGACACCTACTGAGAAAGAAAAGGGGGTAGGGGAGCTTGTGATATTTATATAGAGTTAAAGACAGTGACACCTACTTCCACGGCTACTCTGGAAGAAAATCATCTTCGGTTTTCCCTTCATGAACTTCATCCTAGAAACCTTATTCATGATAAACGTATAAGTAACCAGTCCATCAGTACACTCAATGCCTGTCGTGGAGCCGAGTCCCATGATCACGAACACAGCAGAGCACATGCCTTCATGGTTAGGAGAATCTGCAAACGTCTCTAGCTTGTTTTTAAGGTCCTGCATAACCATTCACGAAAACAAAGGACAAAGCGGTAGTCATTGAAGTTTAAATTTAATTTAAACAGACAAATACATGTATAAAGAGCCTTTCGTTTCGTTTTAGGTGATCTAAAGTCGACATCCGACCCGTCTACCTTCAAACGTAAAGTTTATTTTCTCTCGAATTGAAGTTACCTTCTTCAAATTAAAAAAAAAATCCAACGATGTTTGTAGAATTAGGCCAAGTAATTGATTATTTTGAATAAATATATACATTATTGCCCATGAAGTTGGAATAACAATTCTCATCTCTTTTTATGAAATGCTTGTGATACTTTGATTCATTCTTGATTAATACGATTTTTATCCTCGCTGAGGTTTATTCATAAATCTTTATTGAGCGATCTTTATTGATCAATTAAGTTCTGAAAGTACAAACACTCTTTATAACAGTAATACATCTTATTGTCAAAATCATTTAATGACGAGAGGTTATAACAATTTATTCCAACTTTGTGGGAAACAGTGATCAACTACTTGACACCATCAATTCCAATTGCATTATTGTTTGCATGTGGGGATGGAGAATGTATGGTTCGGATAGAAAATTCAATTTGATGACAAAACAAAGTTGAGGCTAAATAAGATTTTAAGTTGTTTCTGTTTCACGCCGCTAAGTTATATTATTAACAATAATAGGACAATAGATAAATAAAACAACATGCTCTTACCTCAGCTGTCAAATCCGAATGGGTTTCGATCTCATATCCTATTTCCGTGAACACGTGTTGAATATTTTGAACGTCGACATCTGTTCCCCTCCTGCCTTTTCTCATGTTAAAAAGGAACATGAGACCCTTTTCTTTATAGTCCATTTTGTAATTCTGAAATCGAGAAAATATTTTTGAATTTACATATCAGTATAATATATAAAAAGTTATGTTTAACTACTTTCCGTTGATCAATTTTCAGCAATTAGTGTTCATATAATTTATTACAAAATTTCTTGTTATTTTTAACAAGTCCTGGGCTAATCGTAGCACACATAATCTATAATCCAGGGTTAAACCTCTATTTTATTTTATTGAAAAATGTCCATCAACAAGTTCGTTATTTACTTTTAGACACACTGGCCCGAAAATCTCTCCCCTGAGATATCCGTGATACTACTTTCTTTAACTCTTTTAAATCTAAAATTAAAAAATACTTCATCTGTTTCTAAATCTATAATAATATGTGCATGTTAATACGTCTCCTATGTTGTGTACACCGTTTGGTTATTGTTATTTTTTTGATAGCCAATTGTTGGAACTTGTATGTATCTTTTAAAAACAGGGACTGCCTCGAAAGAACCACATGGTTTTATTTGCAGTTTCCCCCATTCATTTCTATTGCCGATTAACTTTGTATAATTCCGGTATATTTGGAGACATGTTTCCATATTTTGTGTGTTGTGTGTTTTCTATATTGTATACAATCTGTATCTCATATGTTTTTATGGATTTGAATTGAAATAGAACCTGAAACTTGAAACTTTAATTAAGCTTGCTGGGATGTTTGACTCATCAAGGAAGTGCCTATTGTGAAGCACACAATCCCTTAAGCAATGCCACAATTATGTTAATCAATGAACTTACCTTATTGGCCATTATGACATAAATATTTTATTTCATGACTACATTCATTTCAGATTTTTGTAACGAAAATTTGAGTTTAAGGTTTCACTTTAAGAACAACAATTAATTTGAAGAGTCACCCACCCAGTCTGTGCTCTCCCCGGTAAACAAAACTGAGAAGGCATTATTTAGGGTACAAGGAACTTGTCACTCGCTATTGTATATATATATATATATATATATATATATATATATAATTTCACTCTACATTCATCCTAGGTGAATATGTCCCTTTTGTTCCCAATAAACATGTACCTTGCACCTAAATGAAAATAGGCCTACTTTGAGCCATGCAAAACAGATTATTTCTTTTAGCACTGATAATAATGTATTAAACTTTCATATTGCTCCGAGTGTCTCATTATCGCTCGCGTGAACATTGCCAGCACAAAACACTGACCTCTACCTCCTGGACGGATCATCGCCCATTCCCATTCACTATACGTTACGTACTAAAAGGCTGTATTGTCTGACCGTTCATGAATATTCATGTTTTTGCTAAACTCGGCAAAATGTTTGCTTTTACTAAATGAAAAAATTACGGTGGGGGGTTGGATGAAATGGACATAATGAACATATCAGAAGTGATTATTGATAATTCATGCTTCTTGTCCTTCGTGTGCTTGACCTATAATCTAACAATCACTTGGCAGACTGAGTCCAAAGTTCTACTTGTTTATTATAGGCAATGGCGAGCTTGCAACCTATTTTGAAAAATTACGGTGGGTGAACTTTGAAAAGTCAAAGAGACATGAGGGCTCCAATGAAAGAGCTAGTGATAACGTACGTCGGGATGGATGTGCTTTTCGTTTATCATAATTTTTTTTTCACAGCCATTACCCACTTCCGTTATCCCACCATCAATATTCTTTGATCTTAGATATACCTATTGTTTTGACAGAATTCACTATTTTAACGACTTTTTAATACCATTGTATTTTGTGTAGTATCCTTGTGTTATTATTTAAGAAAACTGGTCTGATGAACCTTTTATCAATCAGACTAGAACTGTCCTTGTATCGAATGTGAGGTTATTCAGTTCTTGTAAAGGGGAATGAATTCTATCTATTTGGCTTAGTTTCATATATCGTCAGGCAATATTTTTTAGAAACCTTTTCTGGGTCCAGCTGCTCCTGAGAAGGGTTAGCTTGCTTCATCGTCTGCTTGTAGAAACCGTTGCTGTCAGGCTCAACTGTGAATTTGAATACACACATGAGTATGCTTGTATACCAATACTTAGAACTCTTATGATGGCAAATGTGTTTAATCTTAATTTTACACACTGAGTAAGAAATTTGGATGTGTGAAAGTATCTAGAGCAAATGGCAAAAGCTTCTAGAAGAGACGGATATCTTCGCTGTACAAGAAGTCGTTATCATCATGTCTGAGGCATATACATATGAATACTTACGGGTCACGTCATTATGAAGACATCGAGAGTTGTGTGGTCGAATTTAATTCAGGACTAATATATAGTCAAATTTCGTAAAAGTGTCGTAATTAAGTCTCTTCCTTTAGAATTGAGAAAGTTGGATTCAAGTCCATTTTTAAAGCCAGTGATGAATTAAAAACCCTCACGATTGTATTTTGACAATATCTTCGAAATTATTTGGAAAGCTAAAGGTTTTTTTTCAATGATATGAAAGGCAATGGAAATGTTTATCAGGAATTCCGCACGTACCTTCTTAATGACCTACCTCTCTGATTATTCAAATATCAGTTCATTGCCCAATTGATTAATGCACGGTGTTTGTGTGTGTGTGTGCGTGTTTGTGTGCATGTGTGTGTTTCTGCAAGAAAGAGATTGGATTCTTAATTTGTTTCATGATAGATAATTAAAAGGAGTTACCATTTATGTGTGGGTCTGGAAGTGGTTGCAAAAGGTCCGAGACGTCTTTTTCTTTACCTTAAAACAAGAGTTTTAAAGAAAAACAGCCTGAGCAATTCGCGGTGAAAAACACGTGTAATCTTAATTAGTCCATTTAAAAGGCATTGAAAGTATAATATGATGGGAGATATAAATGAAACATTGTTTGTCCCGTTAATTTGTCATAACATAATTCATAATAATTGTTCAATTCTTTAGCTTTGTGTGATATTACAATCTGAGGGAGCTTCAAGACAATTTATTTTGGTGTATTCATTTTTAAAGCATTATTATTTCGGTGCTCGAAGACGTTTACGTATATTGTTGGTCATTTGATCAGCAAATTAGGCTTTAATCTATTGATGCTACCCCAGAAAACTTTAAAATGATATTTTATTTCAAATTTTCGATTCAGATTCTATTTCGTGATGATCATAGGCTCGCCAAATACATCGTTACAGAATGGTATATCTCTTTATGTATTTGAGCGTCTTTGCCATATCAAATGACATTGTAGTCATAGAAGAAAAAAATGGCTCCATAAAATTAAAACAAAAAAAAAATCATTCGTTTTTTTCTGTGAGGTATTTTCGTTTCTGAAGGACTGATGATGATGAGTTTTCATAACTCAAACCAGTGATGACGAGCCATAGATATAGACATACCTGGATTGCTACGTTGCTTCTTCCGACGCTAAAATATGTTGGCAACACAAACACAATTTACTTTTTTATGTGTAGGGCTTTTAATTAAAAAAAAATGACGCCTAAATCTATTGATAATACCTCATAACATCTTAACGTGTTCTCTTCTTTCAAAGTTGTTTTGTTTCAGATTCTATTCCGTAAAGATTGAAGGTTCACCAAATACAAAGTATCATATAAAGATATAACCGCATCTATTTAAACTTCATCGCCATAATAAATGACATTGTGGTCATAGAAAAATCGGAAATATGGCTCTATACAAAAAACCTTTCCATTCGTTTTGCACTATGAGAAATTTTCTTTTCTTTGCAATACTGACGACAATAAGTGTTCATAACTCAACACAGTGATGACGAGCCATAGATATATAAACATACCTTTATTTCCTCGTTGTTTTCTCCGACGCCATACTACTGCAGCACAAATCACAGCCAATATAATAATGATGAATATGGTAACTGGTACAACTGCAAATAGATTAATGAAGATCGTCAACGAATAAAACTTCTCGTCGATCACTTTTCTTGTACACTCGAAATACTAAAATGATAAATCACCATTTCTACCCTTCTAGATGAACACTCTTAACATCCTGGATCATCCAGCATAAAATGTTGATTTTACATGTATACGTAACATGGTAAAAGTGTTGAACTGACATTTTCTTAAAAGTGGTAAATCCTCAGCCCTTTAAAATTGCGATTTCACATTACAGTTTTCAGAGTTCATGTGAGCATTTAAAACTACATTTAAAGATAAAATTGAGTTCTGGTTCAACAAAAGCAAAACACCCAATTCCTAGGCATTAATATTGATGAGTGCCTGCCTTGGCATGAACACGTACGTGATCTTTCTCGAGTTTTGTCTCGTTATATTGGTGTTATATACAAGTTAAAGCCTTTTGTTCCACTTAGTATTTTGTTCATTATTTATTATTTCTTACTGTAACATTGTATGGGCTATTAATAGGTTAAATTTGTCGTGGGTTTGGGTACTTTGATCATACTGACCCATTATTTTTCAAATTGAGAACTCTGAAAGTTACTAATAATCATCTTATGCAAATTGCAGTGTACCGACTTAATAAAAAAGAACTGCCCTAATAGTTTTGTAACGATTTTACTCTAAATAGAGACATTCACAACCAGACATTCTTCTGATTTCCATTTGTTTACACCATGGAGCGCCTTAGCCCAAATATCAATTAGAAATGTAGGTCCTGACATTTGGAACGCTTTGCCACCTGAAGTACGAGCTTGTAAAACCATTATATTATTTAAAAATAAAATGAAGGAATTATTTCTATTAAAATATAATTGTTAACTTTTGAGGTACATTTTGTATAGTGCTAGTTATGTCAAGAAGAGGTAATGTGTATTTCATTGTTTTTGCTTGTTATTCAAATACTTTAAAGGTACTATGTCCCATTTGCAGGCCACAAAATTGAAAAAGTTAAATTCTAACTGCATTTGAAAGATAATGCTAATTTAGAACTTCCCTACAAAAGGTGGGGCTTGAAAATGTCTTCAAGTGGGAAAATAACGACCATTAGTTGTCAAATCGACTAGGGCTATAGAGCCCAAAAGTAATAGTCTTGATTTTCAGACAATTGTACCGAATGGTCATACGTGTTATGCTGCGCAAAGATTCAATCAGTTTAATCTTGGCCATCACAAGAAGTGGGTTATTGATGTAGACAAATGCTCATGTACCCTTTACAACTCTTTTCATGTATGTTATTACCAAAGAAGAAAAAAAGCCAGTCAGTCACTCAATAGTGTCTGACAGTGAAGTCTAGCAAGTAAACGGGTTTCCTTGTATAATTTGAATATGAGGACACTGCTAACGTTTAAATTTCACAGATAGGACATACATGACATTTTCATAATTCATGCAAAGTTCTACAGAATTTGAGGTTGGCTGCAAAAGGCACATAGTAACTTTAAGGGGCATGATTTTTGTATTTTGTTTTATTTTTGTAACGAATGTCTTATTTTAAGCCATGTTCTATTTTTACCTAATAATTATCAACTATGTTACTTAGGGACGTTGCGCTTCAATTTTTTTTGTTAATGCATTGTTCCTATTATGTATTACATATCAATGTAACCCATTGTATTCTATTATCTGTAAACAATTATTTAACATGGTGAATAAATAAAACAAAACAAAAATTGTCACAGAATAAAAGAAACTTACACTGAATGTTCAAGATTACAATTTTGGTAGAAAATATATACTAGCTGAGTAATGAGCATAGAAAGATAAGGAAAACAAGGAATGTTTCAGTGATCGATATGAATTAATTTCATTAAGTCGATCAAGTAGATTGATTATATTTATGTTTAGCGCCATCTAGAGGCTATTAAATTCGTTCTGAAGAAATGGCACCCTTTTCGATATCCAGTGGATGAAATCTGTTGATATTGGAGGCATCCTTGTGTAATATGGATGTTAGATACACTTAAGAAGGCAGAATGAAGGTATGTAATGATGCAATGCCATGAATGTTGTATATAAATGCTGTAATGATGCGATATTATACAAATAATTAATGGTTATGAGTTCAATAGTGCGAATATTTTCATGAGTTGAAAGATTAACATTCTCTTCAACGAGGCGTCAGCCGAGTTGAATAGAATTAATGTTAATCTTTCAACGAATGAAAATATTCGCACCATCGAACGAATGAAAAACATTCATTATTTGTTTTATACAACATCGGAGAAGATCTCATAGAACGTTAATCAACAAATTATGCTTTACTCCTCATATTAAAGGTAAATCAAAGTTGGAGTCGAGCCTTCTCGATTACATTCAGAGTGCCGTCGCGTCAGATACACGCAGGGATACGCGCGCGCACGGCAGACAAGCGCGTAGCCAGGATTTCATTTTAGGGGGGGCGGTAGTGAGCACGCGAAGCGTGCGAATCACTTAAAGAGCGCGCAAAGCGCGCTCCCTAGGGGGGTGGGTGCAGGGAGGGGGAATTTCCCCCCTCCCGCGCGAAGCGCGGAAGCTTTGAAAGAAGACGATTCGTTGTACCTTTCTCGACATATAATCCTTGTCTGAATTCAGTCCCTCCCCTCTCTCGCGCGAAGCTTTGACGTTTCATTAAATTATTAGAGAAAGAAGACGATTCGTTGTACCTTTCTCGACTCTTAAATTGTCTGAATTCTCCCCCCCCCTCCTCTCGCGCGAAGCTTTGACGTTTCATTAAATTATTAGAGAAAGAAGACGATTCGTTGTACCTTTCCCGACTCATATTTCTTAATTTGAACTCAGTTTCCCCCTTCCCGCGCGAAGCGCGGAAGCTTTGACGATTCATTGTACCGTTCTCGACTCCTTTTCCCTTTTTCTTCCTACGTCCTCTTTCTTTTTTTTCTTCTCTTTCTCTCTCTTTTTTTTTTGGCCGGCGTTTTTTTTTTGGGGGGGGGGGGGGGGGAGGCGACCGCCCCCACCGCCCCCCTGGCTACGCGCCTGACGGCAGAGAAGTACGAAGTCTGCATATAACCAAAAATGCACGACCGTGCAAAATAACATCTATTAAATATCATGTGACCAACAATCCTCCAATCAAATGACAAGGATCCACGTAGGTATTGTATAATCTATGATTAAGTACCTTTCATTCGCACCTAACTCGCTGTGTGCATTACATGGATGTAACTTACATTGAACAGTAGACGAGACGGTTGGCTTACATACCAAATGTTATTGTTATGTAATGTACACTACGGCATGCGATTGAAAGGTACACGTATGCAAGCATGTAAACAAAGATTTTCCTAGTTTGAGTTAAAGTACAAAGATGAGTACTTGGGGTGTATAATATGAGAAAGTTGTTATATGAATTATTCAAGTTTATATTGATAGTTAATAGATGTTTAGTTTATAAAGATACATGTTGTAATTATGAACAGAAGTGATTTGGAGCAACGAGAGTATTGTAACAATAAAGAAATGACCAATTACAAAGTCAAAGATGCTTCCGCTACAAGGAAAGTTTAGCCCCGACACAATTTGTGTAGTCCCTTATACATCTTTATGTGTACAGTGCTTGCTACTTTACCAAAACTGTGCCAAATTTATTATGATTTTGATGACTCCAGAACCTTGCAGTTCACACCGATACTTACATGCTACATGATCAACTTTTTCTGATCCATTCCACACCTTTTCTTTCACAATGCATTCGCATGACCAGAACTCAACTTTATCTTTAATGTTTTCTTATGCGGTGAAACCCGCTAACATTCAGTTATACTTCATCTGAAATGAATGTGAAGTTAAGTTCGATGTACAATATACAACATTTGTGTGGATACTTTTACTAATACCTGATTTGATAACGGTTTTACACTGTTTATCAACTCTCGAATACTGGTCGAATAAGAAGACAACAAAGACATTTGGTCTTGAATTCTTACCAATTTTAGCTACACCTCCACTCCGAGATGAAGAGAGAGATAATAGAAAGGTCACGGTGACGGTCACTGTTCTTTTGTCTTCAGATCCCGGGATATCAGAAGCGACACAAACATAGGGGCTTTCGCTAGGTTCAGCGACGGTGGATATTGACTTGTTTTTCGTCCCGTCCATGTTTGTATCTTCCTTGATATGTGTTGCATCAATCTTTTTGGATCCGTGTAAGAAGAAGAGATCGATGTGTGGAAAGTAGCTTGAGGCAGAGCAGGTGATGGTAAAGTTATCAGAGGTTGAAAGACTACATGTTTGTTCAGCATAGTTGGGAAGTATTCTTGGACATTCATCGATAAGGGGGAAGGGTTCCATCGGAGGAGCTGAAAATAAAATAGTTTACTATAACTTTATCAAGGAAAATCATCATACGGCGTGTTTCTATCTAAAGCCATTATCCGCCATTATCCGGTTAATGGCCGGTAAGGGAAAAAGTTTTCCTAATAGAAACACACTTTCTCCGGCATTATCTGGATAATGCCGGAGAAAGATTTTACGCGTTCACCGGCAAAATTATCCTTCTTTTAGAAGGATAATGCAGGGGAGGCTAACCGGATAACGTAGATAGAAACACACCCCGTTCCGATTGAGTGCATATGCCGGTGAGAAACCGGAAGTAGGAGTGATCACGTGATCGGAAAATTTGACCCCGACACCCGCTGAATTTAAATAAAATGGCGGAAAACATCGCGTTTCTGTGGACCCAAGAAGATAGCCAAGCATTAATTACTGTGTGGGGAGAGGCAGATATCTTGCGGATTCTTGAGGGGAAAACTAAGAGAAACAAATTAGCCTACCTGAAAATAACTGAAAGACTTAATAATCAATACCTCATACAGTGCAATAAGAGCCAAGTTATAAGCAAAATCAAGTACCTCAAGACACAATATACAAATGGAAAGAAGGCCAACCGAAGCGGGGCAGGGAGAGATGACATTCTGAAAGTTTGTCCGTGGTGGGACGAGCTGAAGCCTATACTCGATTCAGGTAAGCTTAAATTTAACCAAAAGTTGCACCAATTTAAAATTGTTATTATTAGCATGCATTTCAATTGACGAAGTGTAAAAGTTAAAATAAAAAATTGAGTTCTAGCCCCGACACCATTTCTCCAGTCCCATATACATCTTTCTGTGTACAGGCTTGTTACCAGTGTTTACCAAGAGGCAAGATCAGGTTTATTATGATTTTGATGACTCCAGAACCTTGCAGTACACACCAATACTTACATGCTAGATCTACATGATCATTTTTTTTCTGATCCATTCCACACCTTTTCTTTCACAATGCAATCGTATTAGTTAATACCAGAAGAACTCGCCTTTATTTTCAACAAGTGTGCAACTGTCTGATGATGCATGTGGAAATGAAATCAAACCTGCTACAACTAGATCTAGATTTTGTATTTGTTATTATGAACATGATGAATGAAATGAAAGTGCTCTAGTCTATTTGTTTTTCTACGTACAGTGTCTGGTGCTTTTCCCAAGCCAATGCCTGGTTCAAAATATAATTTGTACAAAACTTTCCCCCTGCCCCTAGGTCTAGTAGATCTAGACCTATTATTATTAGCCAAAGTGGAAATTGCATGACCGGTCATGACCCCCTATGCTCCCTTGTAATTATTAAACGGTCCCTAAATAAAAACTTATTTTTGGTTGGTTTCTTTCACAGGGGATCTCATGACTCCTCGTTCCACAATTGATTCAGGTGCTGGTGGGGCTTCCCAAGTGAATTGGAGAAATGATGTTGAGCCCCACCAGCACCTGAATCGATCTTTACCTTCTTCGTCATCAAGACCACCAAGGCCATCATCGACAGCCTCATCTTTGCCCAATTTACTTGCAAGAACAACAGAAGCAGAACTAGATGTGGAATTCCAGCATGAAGATTTCCTGGTTAACCAGTTGGGATCGTTGCGCAGGTGCGTAACACCGGATGGCTTTCAAGGTATGTTTCTAAATTATTATAAAATTTGCTTTCAAAGTGACCCTTTGAAATACTTCAAATTTATATTAGGAATTCCAGTGAAAATTTTTACAAGGAAGTGATGAACGTAAGTTCCAAATTATTAACATTTTGGACAGGTTTAATTTTTATCAGTTCAATTTTGAAGAGATTTAAAAAAAAAAGATTCCCGGTAGATGAAATATTCAATTACATGCTAATTTTAGGAGAAGAAAAAAAGATTGACTGACACATGTATTTTCTCTTCTGAATAGGGCATATCAATGATACTCAAAATGGCCCTCAAGATGACTCTTCAGGTGATGACATCCAGGTTGATGTTGGTGAGGTGCCGGTGTTGCAGCTCCCTAGAGCTAATGTTGGTGCAGCTCGTGTCGGTCAGGTGCGAAGACGACATCAAGTTCAAGGTAAGGTGAAGTTCAAGTTAAGCCTAACTTCCAAATCAATCATGCATGTAACCTTTTTGCAGTGGTTAAACTCCATTAACTCTACCGCAGAAACCAGCGTAAATCCAATTTGGGACAATTTGCTTGTCGCCTTGTCGGTCATCCTGAGTAGATGAAATATTCAATTACATGCTAATTTTAGGAGAAGAAAAAAAGATTGACTGACACATGTATTTTCTCTTCTGAATAGGGCATATCAATGATACTCAAAATGGCCCTCAAGATGACTCTTCAGGTGATGACATCCAGGTTGATGTTGGTGAGGTGCCGGTGTTGCAGCTCCCTAGAGCTAATGTTGGTGCAGCTCGTGTCGGTCAGGTGCGAAGACGACATCAAGTTCAAGGTAAGGTGAAGTTCAAGTTAAGCCTAACTTCCAAATCAATCATGCATGTAACCTTTTTGCAGTGGTTAAACTCCATTAACTCTACCGCAGAAACCAGCGTAAATCCAATTTGGGACAATTTGCTTGTCGCCTTGTCGGTCATCCTGAGTAGATGAAATATTCAATTACATGCTAATTTTAGGAGAAGAAAAAAAGATTGACTGACACATGTATTTTCTCTTCTGAATAGGGCATATCAATGATACTCAAAATGGCCCTCAAGATGACTCTTCAGGTGATGACATCCAGGTTGATGTTGGTGCGGTGCCGGTGTTGCAGCTCCCTAGAGCTAATGTTGGTGCAGCTCGTGTCGGTCAGGTGCAAAGACGACATCAAGTTCAAGGTAAGGTGAAGTTCAAGTTAAGCCTAACTTCCAAATCAATCATGCATGTAACCTTTTTGCAGTGGTTAAACACCATTAACTCTACCGCAGAAACCAGCGTAAATCCAATTTGGGACAATTTGCTTGTCGGTCATGATAATTTTGATAATTTTAGGAGAGAAAAAAAAGGTTGACTGACACATGTATTTTCTCTTCTGAATAGGGCATATCAATACTCGAAATGGCCCTCAAGATGACTCTTCAGGTGATGACATCCAGGTTGATGTTGGTGAGGTGCCGGTGTTGCAGCTCCCTAGAGCTAATGTTGGTGCAGCTCGTGTCGGTCAGGTGCGAAGACGACATCAAGTTCAAGGTAAGGTGAAGTTCAAGTTAAGCCTAACATTGAATAAATTATGATTTTGACCCCTGATTTTAAAAGTCAGTGTTACCCCTGCAGAAGTTATGCTGTCCTTTATTCCAATTTTATTTGACCTACATGTACCCCTGGTTGAATTGGTTAGATGGCATTTTTTTTTTTTTTTTAACTTTTCAAAACTTAATTTTTTTAATGAGTATGAAGAAAAAAAACGCATTCTGCATTTGATTTTGAAATCATCATGGGCTTTGAGACAGAATTTTTTGTTTCTTTGGCCTAACATGAAATTAGCCTTAATATAACGCTAATTGTAGTTCAGAGATTAAACCTTTATTATTCATTTTTCCTCTTTTTTTGTAAGGTGGGCCTGCTCAAAATCGCTCCAAAATGACCAAACTTGAACAGTCAATGGACATCTTTATGCGCGATTTCAGGGAGATGGATGCTGAATCGGAACGGAGACACAGGGCAGAACAAAGACGAACAACACAAGAGCTGTTTGCATTTGAAGAACAACAGACACAGATTGAGATTGAAGCAAGGAGAGAGGAGGCGGAGAAAACAAGAGTTGCGAGCAGAGAGAATACACAGATGTTGGCTGACACACTACGTCAAGTGATCCAACCTAACCAACCCACATTCAACCAGATCGCTACCCCGCAACAGTACCAGCAACCCCCCATGTATAATCAGCACCAGGATCCAGTAACAAATCATCCTTATAATATCATACCTGCCAACCCTCCCGAATAATCCGGAATATCCTGTTTTTCTGGATTTTAGGACCCCAAAATGTGGAATATCCCGGATTTTCAAAATTTCTATATTTTTTTTTTTTTTTTTTTTTGTGTTGCTTAAGCCAAATTAACGGGATAGTTGAGTTCTGTTGCAGAGGGCGCTACACAAAATAATATTTTTGTGAGATAATGAAAAACTGAAGTGTCAAATTTGAAAGAACATAATATTTAAGTGACAAAATCATCTTTGTTTGATCAAAATCGGTTCAGAGACGGCTGAAATATAACGATTTCTAATACTTGTGTACCGCCACAAATATTAGATATTTTTAAAAATTTGAAAAAAACCGTTGAAAAAAACGAAATAACGCATTTTACGTAGTATTTCAGCCAATGCCGATGTTGTTTTTTTGTTGGCATTTTCGTGTTGCTTATATTACGCACAACCAGCCGGCCCATGTATTGTTATTTTTAATTAAATAATTGATTAACGGTCACCATGTTTCTTTGAAAGTGGAGCTGGATTGGTGTGCTCGTATTGGCTAAATTTCACACATTTTGGGGTCTAAAATTACCTTCATAGCAATTTTAGGTTCTAAAAGGGGACTAGAAATGTCATAGATAAGAATAAGAACAATAACCATGCACTTTGAAGGCATTTGCGGTCTGAAAACAGAACTCAACTATCCCTTTAAGCTTGTTTTATCATATGCCGCGATGTGAGAGTTCACGTATTGCGTGCGTTGAAGGGCTGCATGATTGATCAGCGAATTTGTATTCACTTTTTTTGCACAGATTTACCGCGTATTGCCTGTTAAGGGTACAGATTTCTTATTTTCTAAGACATACCGTGCTAAAAATTCTTAATTCTCATTTTCAAATGTTGGCAGGTATGTAATATGCAGGTGCAGACGCCAACTTCAAGTAGACGACAAGGTGGTAATGCTAGACCAACCGTACTATTTCATAATATGGACTCTGGTGATGTATTTGAAGGACAATAAATAATTTCTTCAGTTTCAATTTCTAAATTGGTGCAACTTTAAGTTTAAAGGAAACCAAAATCTTCATACTAAGTTACTTTTATTGTAAAGTTTAAGATATTTGAAAAATATCAGTGAAAATTTGAACAAAATCGGGCAAGGCTAGAGGGCGGTATTCAATTTGATGACATCATCTGTGAACAACTCTCCATGCCTTTTGTACATCAAATTTCATGTTTTTCCTTCTTTCTTGTGATTGAGATAATGTACTCCCCTGAAAGCAAGATATAGAATGCAAAATTATATTCTACTTCACATGTTATGAAGTCGGATCTAGAACACAAAGAAATACGAAGCAAACAAAAAAATTGTGAAATTTTATGTACAAAAGGCATGGAGTGTTGTTCACAGATGATGTCATCAAATTAAATACCGCCCTCTAGTGACTAGTCATTTCAAATAGCTCTAACTTTCTTATTCCTTGCCCGATTTTGTTCAAATTTTCACTGATTTTATTCAAATCTTTTAAACTTTACAGGGCAGGTCCAAGCTATTTGGATTGTGTGACGTACGGGACATTCAGAGACTTTAAACAAGAAATAACAACACATGAAATTATATAAATAACTTCATCTGTTGTTATTTCTTGTTTAAAGTCTCTGAATGTCCCGTACGTCACAATCCAAATAGCTTGGACCTGCCCTACAATAAAAGTAATTTAGTATGAAGGTTTTGGTTTCCTTTAAGCTCTCCCGTACGTCACGCGGCACATTAATTACATTAAAAATTAATTATAAAATTAGTCAGAACTTAAACTTTCCACAAATGAACTAGCCCATAATAGCCACAGACTCAAACCAAAAGATAGCCATATAAATAACTTCATCTGTTGTTATTTCTTGTTTAAAGTCTCTGAATGTCCCGTACGTCACAATCCAAATAGCTTGGACCTGCCCTACAATAAAAGTAATTTAGTATGAAGGTTTTGGTTTCCTTTAAAGGGAAAGTCCACCCCCAAAATAAGTTTGTTTCGATAGAGGCAGAATAATAAGAAAATCAGGTGAGTGAAAGTTTGAGCAAATTCTGAATGAAAATAAGAAAGTTATGAATTATTGAAGTTGTGATCAATCAAATACAAATTGGCAACTCTGTGACCTATTATACAAGCTCTCCTTCATTTGCTTTGTGCATAATATTCCATAAAATCATGTTTTCTTCGTTATTGACGACGGAATATATATTTGTTCCTTGCAGGGGGAGTATAGAAACATATTTGCAATTATTATATTTAGGGTGCATGTATGGTTGAAATTTTTCTTGAGGGAAAATGAAAATTTTAGATTTGTTTAGTACTGAGCAAATGGAAGTTGAGCTCGTATGATACGTCATAGAGTTGCCAATTTGTGTTTGATTGATCACAACTTCAAAAATCCTAACTTCCTTATTTTTAATCGGAATTCGCTCAAACTTTCACTGACTTGTTTCTCTCATTTTTCTACTCCTATTAAAACTAACTTAATTTCAGGGTGGACTTCCCCTTTAAGCTCTCCTGAATTGAGTATGGGCTTAAAAGTTCATCCCACCACAGACAAACTTTCAGGATGTCATCCTTGCCTGCCCCGCTTTGGTTGGCCTTTCCATTTGTATATTGTGTCTTGAGTGAGGTACTTGATTTTGCTTATAACTTGGCTCTTATTGCACTGGAGGAGGTATTGACTATTAAGTCTTTCAGTTATTTTCAGGTAGGCTAATTGGATTCTCTTAGTTGTCCCCTCAAGAATCCGCAAGATATCTGCCTCTCCCCACACAGTAATTAATGCTTGGCTATCTTCTAACTCTTCAGATACTTTATATCTGATGACTTGCGTCTCATTACATGGGAGGCCATGTTGACTATTGAGTATCGGCTTTAGCTCATCCCACCACGGACAAACTTTCAGGATGTCATTCTTGCCTGCCCCGCTTTGGTTGGCCTTTCCATTTGTATATTGTGTCTTGAGTGAGGTACTTGATTTTGCTTATAACTTGGCTCTTATTGCACTGGAGGAGGTATTGACTATTAAGTCTTTCAGTTATTTTCAGGTAGGCTAATTGGATTCTCTTAGTTGTCCCCTCAAGAATCCGCAAGATATCTGCCTCTCCCCACACAGTAATTAATGCTTGGCTATCTTCTAACTCTTCAGATACTTTATATCTGATGACTTGCGTCTCGTTACATGGGAGGCCATGTTGACTATCGAGTATCGGCTTTAGCTCATCCCACCCGGACAAACTTTTAGGATGTCATCTTTGGTTGGCCTTCTTTCTATTCGTGAATAGTGTCTTAACCCTTACTGTACTGGGATATTTTGAGCACCTCACTGACTGGGGGGGGGGGGGTATGATTTCGACCGTCGAATGTCCGATAAACACGAAAATGTGCATGTTTGTAGTTATTTACGTAAGGAACAAGATGGTATAACTAGTTTTTTCCTAATATGCAAATTTCTGTCGTTATAGCTTAATTAATAACCGGTATGCAAATTCCTAATTTTATGCATTTTACAGAAAACTCTACATATTTGTCTGTAGACTTGTGAAGTATCTTGAAAATGTATTGAATAAATGTTTCCTTCATCTTGAGGTTTCATTATTTGTATGATATTTGAAAATGCATAGGTTAATTTGCATAAATTATGAATACGCAGAATACGTATTCGAAATTCATCATTTTATTTTTTTTATGTATTTTATTGTTTTTTATTACTTATTATATATTTATTGTTTTATTTCTAATGTATTCTTTTGTTCTGGAATACATCAAGTTACTTTGAGTAACATATAAAAAAAAATAATTCATATCTTCCACTTAGGAAGAAATACATCTGAAAATTTGCGTAAGACTAGAGGGAAAAAAGTCATGAAACGACAATTCCAAGCAGTTGCGGTGCAATCTCCAAAAATGTCGAGGGGGGGGGGGGCCTCCCAGCCCCCACCCCCCCCCCAGTACAGGAAGGGTTAAGGTATTTGATTTTGCTTATAACTTGGGTCTTATTGCACTAGAGGAGGTATTGATTATTAAGTCTTTCAGTAATTTTCTGGTTAAGCTAATTGGATTATCTCCGTTTTCACCTTGAGTATTCTCAAGATGTCTGCCTCTCCCCACACAGTGATCAGTGCCTCGCTAAGTGAATCACAGATGGTGCTTGTCATGTGATAGCATGAATTATATTTTTGATCAATGATCACTGCACTCTACACAACTTCAGTGACAGTTAACATAATTATTGTTATTATTATTTTTGTGAAGGTTGGTTTGAAAAATATAAAACAAATATATCATGCACTATTTCAAGACACTAGTTGAAATTATGGATTCCTCTGCGACAAAAATGACACTATTTTCTTTGGGGCTTTGCCCCTCAGAAAATAGTGTTATTCCTGTCGCCGAGGAATCCATAATTTCAACTAGAGCCTCTCAGTGCATGGTATATTTGTTTACTATCGGGTGCAATATTTTGTTTCTATCTTGTATATATACCTTTACTAAGATTTTAATTGTAGATGTTAATTGTTATTTTAACAGTGGGTCCTATTTTTTTTTACTAATGCTGTTTTAAATAATTGTACGGATTGTTAGTCCGTACAAAAGGACCATATGGGCAAGGACGGAGCCCTTGTCACTCGGGCACCGTCCTTTCCCGTGGTCCTTTTGGACGGTCTACAGACTGCGTCTCAAAAATACATGAACAAGTATTAAGACAGGAGTGTAATGTGTGATCAATATCTCAAACCACTGCTCTCAACCTGGTCATGATGCTCTTTGCTTGTGACTTGCTGTCATCAAGATTCTGTCTCAGTAAATTATTTATTCCTCTAGTCTTTAAATTAATGTTGGAAAAGAACAAATAGGCAATAAGCAGTAGTTGTTGAATAATAAAGTTGAGTTTCATTAAGAAAATGCATTTTTCTTTCATTTATTAATTCATGGTACAATGTAGATTAATTATACAGTTGGTTTAACATTAAACAAATCTCATAGATCATCTCCCATTGTAAATAATGTTGAATAATAAAGTTGAGTGTAGATGTTTGGAATGAAATATAATATGTACAGTATCAATTCATTGCTTTGTGAAGATTTATATTCACCTAAAATTAAATTGAATTAATATTGTTCAAAGAATTCAGGAATTGATCAGATCAGTTTTGTCTCCGATGTTTATCATTAATAATGGTCTCTTTTCACTCTTAACTTTCAAATTATCTTTAAATGTACATCTAGCATCTGAACAAGTCCCTTTAAGAAATGCATTTTATTTAAGTTCTTGAATAATAATGTACATCTCAGTAACATGAATGAAGTTAAAAACATGTTAAAAGTACCAAGAAATCTGAAAAGGAAAGACAAGAAATACAATCTTCTTTTTTTGTTTAAAGTAGTACCAGTACCAGTTTAAACAACTATATTTCATAATGCTAATGTTATACAGCTCAAAAAACTGATTACTTTACAGTTTGTAAGATTACAAAGAAATGCATTGTTCATGTACATCTCCAAAAAAATGTTTATAATGTTGAATAATTAAGTTGAGTTTCATTAAGAAAATGCAGTTTTCTTTCATTTATTAATTCATGGTACAATGTAGATTAATTATTCTGTTGGCCGTTGTGTATTATATTAACACAGGCATGTGGCCATCGACCAATAAAAGCGAACATCGTCAGTCTCGTTGCACTTTTTACATTTTATTCACAATCATTAGCGTCAGATCCAACTTCAAGTACTCATTCAACAAGACATAAACATGCTAGAATTCACAGATATTTAAGTCTACTCCAGAGACGAAATGAGATGGCTAGGAGAGAGAGGCGAAGACGACGATTCATGGCACTGGCTGAAATTGCGATGGTTTACGCAGGCACTCGCGTTGTTGACGTCGACCAGGCTTGTATCCAACAATATACAACTTGGTTTGAGGAATGCGTTTTGTTAACAGTGGCATAGGAATTTCAGAATGAAAAGAGCAACCTTCTTCAAACTCTGCGACGACTTGACTTAAGAGACGATTTGACCAAAGAACAAACCCGATTTAAGAAACCAATCTCCGTAGAAAAGATAGTTGCTGCAGGCATGACTTCTGTGACGATTTTAAAATCTGTGAAAATTAATGTACCACAAATATATCTCCATCAAGTACTCATTCAACACGACATAAACATGCTAGAATTTGCAGATATGTAAGCCTACTACAGAGACGAAATGAGATGGCTAGGAGAGAGAGGCGAAGACGACGATTCATGGCCCTGGCTGGAATTGCAATGGTTTACGCAAGCACTCGCGTTTTGGGAGTCGACCAGGCTTGTATCCAACAATATATATACAACTTGGTTTGTGGACAGGCAGTGGCATAGGAATTTCAGAATGAAAAGAGCAACCTTCTTCAAACTCTGCGACGACTTAAGAGACGATTCATGGCCGATTCACGACGATTTGACCAAAGAACATACCCGATTTAAGAAACCAATTTCTATAGAAAAAAAGAGTTGCTGTAGACAGAGACTACAAAATGCTCTGAGTCAGAGTGACAACCTGTATTTATACATTCAATTCAATTCAATTCAAATCAATACATGTATGCATTCAGTCCATAAATACATAAAGTTTAAGCATTCAGTCCACAAACTATATATGCTAAATGGGATTAGTCTTAGACTTTAACATTTACTGGTACTACATGTACATGTACATGTAGGTGGTACCAACTAACCAACAATATAAAGGTTGCAGGCACATTGTTTATTTATTTAAGTATACAATGCAAGTGCAGGCATGACCTCTGACGATTTAAGAAATGATTTAACCAAAGTACATACCCGATTTAAGAAACCAATCTATAGAAAAAAGAGTTGCTGTAGACAGAGACTCTACAAAATGCTGCGATTGAGTCAGAGTGGCATTCCATATATTTATACATTCAATTCAATTCAATACATGTACGCATTCAGTCCATAATTGCATCAATTTTAAGCATTCTGTCCGCAAACTATATAAGCTAAATGGGATTGGTCTTAGACTTTGAACATTTACTGGTACTACATGTAGGTGGTACCAAACTAGCCAACAATATAAAAGTTGCAGGCACATCAATTCAAATGCAGGCATGACCTGACGATTTTAAAATGTGTGAAAATTAATGTACCATAAATATATCTACTTCAAGTACTCATTCAACACGACATAAACATGCTAGAATTAACAGATATTTAAGGCTACTACAGAGACGAAATGAGATGGCTAGGAGAGAGAGGCGATGACGACGATTCATGGCACTGGCTGAAATTGCGATGGTTTACGCAAGCACTCGCGTTGTTGACGTCGACCAGGCTCGTATCCAACAATATACAACTTGGTTCGAGGAATGCGTTTTGTTAACAGTGGCAAAGGAATTTCAGAATGAAAAGAGCAACCTTCTTCAAACTCTTCAAACGACTTAAGAGACGATTTGACCAAAGAACAAACCCGATTTAAGAAACCAATTTCTATAGAAAAAAAAGTTGATATAGCGATTTGGAGCATGGCGACCCCATGTGAATTTCGAACAATCGCCCTTTTGTTTGGCAGCCTGCAAGATTACACACAAAGTGTGTCACTTCATTTTTACAAGACTTTACAACAAGTACATTAAATGGCCAACCACATCCTGCAAGATTACACACAAAGTGTGTCACTTCATTTTTACAAGACTTTACAAGCAGTACATTAAATGGCCAACAGGTAACTGATCGCGTAAAGTCCTCCATGGATACATGAGCAATCACAACATGCCCGAATGTGCCGGTGCAGTTTCCCTCCCTGAAGAGCATCATAATGACTATTGCAATAGGTAGAGCTTCACATAACAGTATATCATCAGTTTATGTTCTTAAATGTCAACGATTGTTTTGGAGATACTCCAGTAAAGCCTGTCTTACAGCCTTCGGGTCGATCACCACCGGATTTGCAACAGCAACATCATGATCTTGCTCAGCTTCTTGGCCCTGATTGTCCAAATTATTCACTTCTAGTATATCAAAATCTTCAGGTAAGTCTAGTGGTTCCCTACGAAATGGATCCTCGTTGTCAATGCAATAGTTATGTAGCACACAACAACAAGCTACGGTCAGTGGCATAAAGTCTATATGAGACTCATTTTTTTTATTCAAACATCGCCAACGTCCCTTTAACTGTCCAAATGTAATTTCAATCAATATTCGTGCAGAACTAAGTGAGAAATTAAAACGCTTCTGTTCCCTGGTCATGTTTGCAGTTTCCGGAAAGCCTTTCAAAAGCCATGGCAGGAGGGGATAGGCTGGGTCACCCAAGATGTAGATCGGGATGTCCACACCTTCAATTTGCTTTGTCCACTGAAATTAGAAGTTTAATAAAAAACAAATTAGAGTTAATTATAAATAATGATTTTTTAACATTTCATATCCCTTACCATACTAATTAAATAATTCGCTTCCTCTCTCGTATTTTAAGCATGAAATAATTTAAGCTTTCAGCCAGTTTTGGCTTTATTTATTTTATACCATCTTGTATTAAATTGACACATTCAGTGAGTGCTCTCCCTTGCTGGAAAATGTTTTCCTGGGGCGGTATTCTGTAAGTTGATTTTCAGGGCAGCATTTCATGAAACCGTCATAAGTACAAGTTCATTAACGTCCCATTGAAATGCGTGTATTAAGTTTATCACACGTTTTATCCCTGAAACTGATGAAACACATTTAAATAAATTGTTTGGTTACACAATTGCATAATTGTATCATCGGAACTGCATTTATTGCTGCATTTCCAAATCACCTACAAAATCTATACTGCAAAAATGTTACATACTGTACGTTTTCTGGGATTTCTTACCTGGGGGAAAAGAAGACCATTTTGACCACGTTGATACATTTCAGAGTTTATAAGAATTCGAGCGTCATGGGCACGTCCAGCAAATCCAACAAAAACATCCGTAAACCTGAAATATGAGGTAAATATATTAGTTGAGTGACTAGCATGTTGCAAAATTAATTAACTTTATTGATACAGCCATTTTATGCACGCCTAATAAACTCAAAATATATTCTATTTTTTCTTCATTCATAGGATTAATTGATTGCAGAGAAGACATAACACTATCAAATGGAATATCTAGTTCCTTGAATTCATTTCAAAATTTACATCTACATGTAGGTCTAGACTCTAGACTAGATCTAGTCTAGATCTATAATCTAGAGTCCAAGTATTATTGCTTGAGAATTTGTTTTGAATTTGTAGTCGTCACTCAGCACAGCATGCTCTACACTATTGTGCAGCGGTTTGCCGTGAAACCTGTGAAAAAGTTACCAGACCCTTTAGAGTCTACTAGATTATTACTAATATCAGCGTTTTTCAGAAACATACTCCAAGAAAATTGACACAAAACAGGTAATAAACATAACGATTTTAACTCATGATCTTTATTTAAATATTAACTTCATTTTGGGAAGCTTGTTTTAGTGGGGTAGATCTAGATCTAGATCGAAACCTAGATCTATCTCCACGCCGGAGTTACAGGTCAAATTTTGGATAGGCTTCTGAACTAGCGCCAATTAAGATAAGATATCATTCAGAATCAGAGATTTAATTAAGCCGTTGAAATCTATTTTATTTTATTTTTATTGAACATCAACACAGTAAAAAATGAATCTCACCTGCATTGGTAGTCACAAACTGCTTGGAGCACAATGCTTGTGAAGCCCTTCCTATTGCAATAGTCATTATGATGCTCTTCAGGGGGGGAAACATGAATGTGTGTCCCGTCAACTGCTCCTGCACATTGGGGCATGTTATGGTTGCTCTTGTAGGCATGTAGAACTTTACGTAAGCGATTGCCTGTTGGCCACTTAATGTACATGTTATAAAGTCTTGTAAAAATAAAATGACACACTTCGTGGGTAATCTTGCATGCCGTCGACCGACCGATGCCAAACAAAAGGGCGATTGTTCGAAATTCACATGGCGTCGCCATCCTCCAAATTGCTACAGCAACTCTCTTTTCTACGGAGATTGGTTTCTTAAATCAGGTTTGTTCTTTGGTCAAATCGTCTCTTAAGTCGTCGCAGAGTTTGAAGAAGGTTGCTCTTTTCATTCTGAAATTCCTTTGCCACTGCCTGTCCGTGTAAGTCAACAAAACGCATTCCTCGAACCAAGTTGTATATTGTTGGATATAAACCTGGTCGATGTCAACAACGCGAGTGCCTGCGTAAACCATTGCAATTTCAGCCAGTGCCATGAATCGTCGTCTTCGCCTCTCTCTCCTAGCCATCTCATTTCGTCTCTGTAGTAGCCTTACATATCTGCGAATTCTAGCATGTTTATATCGTGTTGAATGAGTACTTGAAGTTGGATCTGAAGCTAATGATTGTGAATAAAATGTAAAAAGTGCAACGAGACTGACGATGTTCGCTTGAGTTAATCCCGCCATCTTGTCTAGTACGGTTGCCTGGCAGTCCGATCCCACAATACTTTGCGGTGACCTTAGCCAGAGTTCGATGAACTTTTTCACCGCCTTTCACCGCCTTTCACCGCCTTTTTTCTGGCTAGATCGGAGCGGTGTATTTTATCCTGGTAATGCGCGTAGATATTAACTGCTCTTCCCTGGCATTATACGCTTATTTCTTCAACCGGATAATGCAGTATAACTTAATAGAAACACGCTGATATTTTCATGTAGGAGAACTGTCATGTAACTCACAAAGCTATTTGTTTCAATTTAAATTTCAGCTTGAATACATAACCATAACTTTTACTCTTAATGTAAAGGTAAATATTGTAATATATAAATAATGATATTTTTCTTCCGTCTATTCTTTTTACATTCCACAAATATTAGGATAACATGTAGCGGTAGTGTAATTTAAAAGCATGGAGATCATTATGAAATTACCCTCTTCAGTGTTAGTTGTTAGTCATACTGCAAAATGTACAAAATGATATGCTTACCGAAGACGTTTACTTCCGTAAAGTTGTATATCAAGATCCTTTTGTAGTTTGAGACTCTGCAGTTATATGTTCCTTGATCTGAAACGGTGACGTTTTTGATGACAAGGGAGAAGTCATTGGTCATATAGCAAGACCCGCCATAAACGCATGACCCGGAAGTGAATTCCCCTTCCTCCCATGTGATCAGGTTGGGTGACTCCGTGGACACAGCTCTTTTCTTCCAGGAAACGGAGTTTGGCGTTCCATAAAATTGACATTTGAGAACAAGCTCATCTCCTTTCTCCGCAGTTTTTTGTAAGTCGGTATACACAACGCCATCTGGTACATCACACCTCACCCCTGCAATAGAAAGGAAGAAATATTAACATATAGACTGTGGTTTATTTAGTTCGTGACGTAATAATGTTGTTCCCTAACGCCAAACAATGACGTACTTATGGTCTACCTGGACTTTTATTTGCAATGACACCTAACAGTTCTAAAGGTTGCTACATGTATATGCATCATGTTGTGAAGCAAATGAGGACAAGGGACCGTGATATGCATTCATAATCTAGAGCTAGATGAGATAATAATTATTGTAATTATGAATTGAGCATGTTAAATGGAAGTGATTATTCTCACATTTACAACGTAACCATTTCTTGTTTCGAACATCAATAGATATACAGGTTCATTCATATCTTGTTCTAAAACTCAGGGAGCTATGGATATTTGGGTATCAAAACCACTTATACGGGTTGATGCTTTTGCTTTTTGTTTAAGAATAGAAAAGATGGAAATATTCATTGGAAAAGTATACGAATGTTATAATAAAAACAAAGAGTTACCACAGCGAGTAAACTCCTTGGTGAAATTAATCGTTCTACATCATCCCAAGATAAATAAATGTATTCATTCATTCACAGGTATATGTACTTGACCAGTGGCGTACGCAGTATTTTTTCAAGGGGGGGGGGGGGGGGGTTAAAATCTGGTCCAAAATTTCGCAACGACTCAGGAAAATTTGAAAATCGCGCCGGACAAATAGTCGCTCAGGGGGGGGGGGGGGATGGGGGGGGGGGGGGGGGGGGGTAAGCAGACACTTTTTTTGGGGGGGGGGGGGAGCCCCAAACGAATCGCAACGACTCAGCCAGCCGAAAAGACGCTCAGTTGGATGGAGGGGGGGGGGGGGGGGGTAAGCGGACACTTTTTTTTTGGGGGGGGGGGGAGCCCCAAAAAAATCGCAACGACTCAGCCAGCCGAAAAGTCGCTCAGTGGGGGGGGGGGGGGCCCAAAAAAAAATCGCAACGACTCAGCCAGCCGCTGAATAAGCGGGGGGGGGGGGGGGGGGGGGGGGGGGGTGAGAGGACATTTTTTTTTTGTCTCAAAATTTAAAAAATTGACATTTTCCTCCGTTGGGGGGGGGGGGGTAAGGTCACCTTTCTTAGGTCAGCCATGGGGGTGATTTTTTTTTTTTTTTTTTAAATAATTAAAAAAAAAAAAAAAGGGGGGGGGGGTTTGAGATTTTTTTTAGGGGGTTTACACACATTAAAGTACCAAAGGGGGGGGGGGGTTAACCCCCCTCAAACACCCCCCCCCCTGCTTACGCGCCTGTACTTGACAATATAGACATTATCAGAACATGTCAAGTCCAAATCAAATATAATTCTAGTAGATTTGTGTAGAGTCAAGATGAAAGTTACCGCCCTCTCTTACCAGGACAGCAGTGTCAATGGTGAAACAAGAAACAACGAAGAAGGAAGCAATGTGTTCGTCGGTTTCCGACAATACTATACAATTTAACATTCGCTTACGTTTAGTCTAAATATGGCTATATATACTGCTGTATTACGATTTCACAAGGCGGATGTTTATTTATTTATTTTTTAAATCACATCTCTTCATAGAGTAGCCTGTTTAGCTAGCAAATAAAGCAAATATACTTTAAATGTAACACATAGTGTACATGAATAATATTCATAACATATTAAAGTAAGCCTTCATTACACATACAAATGGTGGTGTTCAACAGAGCTTTGTTTAAATTATTAAAAGGAAAACAAATACATACTCAAAATAACATGCAAAGCTTAAATAATTGATATTCAAGTGATAAGAATCACACACTTTGAGACTGAAATTTAATTCGAAGAGTGTGTATTGAATTTAAAATTCTTGGTTAGCCATGCAACGCACACATTCGAATTGAGAGAGCATGTTTGATTCCCCATCACAATCGCTGTATAAATACAACATCAATCAAAGCTACGTGTGTTATTGTCAAATTTTTATTTTATTAAAAGCAATAAGTCTCACCATTCCACCCGTTTTTCCCGATATCACAACCAACACATCCATGGTGTTGTAATTTCAATTTACAGTCAAACGAGATTCATGTGTCAATCATGTCCCTGCATCAATATGGGATTCACCAGAGTATGATCGGATCATGTCCCGGCTATAATATTTTTGTTTTTCTTTCATCAGACTAACGCCCGGCACAGCAGTATCTTCTACCGTTATCTGTGTAATCAGTATGTGCATTATGTCAAGTGGTCGCTCTATAATCATATCATAACTTACGAGAAAGGACTTTGAGATACGATTCCAATATATGCAAGCAGAAATCTTACATCTCAATCAGAAGAGACTTACCCTGTAGCGAGGAAACATAAAGTATCAT
Organism: Strongylocentrotus purpuratus; assembly: GCF_000002235.5. Taxonomy (NCBI): domain Eukaryota; kingdom Metazoa; phylum Echinodermata; class Echinoidea; order Camarodonta; family Strongylocentrotidae; genus Strongylocentrotus; species Strongylocentrotus purpuratus. Next base: position 37,784,616 of record NW_022145594.1, read on the forward strand.
GCATACATTGCATGTCATGCAAAGCAACTGTATAAATCGGTCCGCCATTTTTATTCATGTGACGACAAAGAACCGAATTTCATCTTATCAGTGCATTAAGTCAACGGTGAACAATACAGTTTGGGATTTCCCAAGTTGACGGTTTGTGGGTCGTTCCCTACAATACACTGATGACGACAGACAGTGGCGGGTCCAGCCGGCGGCAAGGGAGGGGCTAAATAATGATAATATGGTTATTTGTATAGCGCCGATACACGTCAGGTTCTGACGCTCATGGCGCTTTACACATATTACCCTGGTCGTAGCCGAGCTGCCAAAGTAAACAGCTCTCAAGAATATTAGGTACCCATTTACACCTGGGTGGAGAGTGGCAAATGCAGATTAACGTCTTGCCAAAAGACATTAGCGCCGCGGCGAGACTTGAACCACGTACCTTGTAGCCTTTGAACAAGGCCACTTGTCTGATAGAGGCTGAGCGACTAAATTGAGACTAATCTCGAAAGCCGGCGTGAACGACAGAGCGAGAAGCCACAGCCACGGGCGGTCGCGCGTTCACCCCGGGTATCTAGACTCATCTAAGCCTCTTAGCCAGATTCACGAGGCCTTGTCAAAAGGCTACGTACCTTGTGATCTGCAGTCGGGTGACTTGTCCACTAGACCACAGCACCAACATAGGGGCCCTATTCGGGGGGGGGGGGGGGGGGGGAGGTAAGAGCACCTTTCTTTAGGCCGGAAATTGGAAAAAATATGCCGACCGATATTTCGTTCAAAAAGGGGGGAGGGGGGTAAGTTCACTTTTTTTCTGTCACCTTTTAGCACGAAAAAAATATTGAAGGGGAATGGGTTTTCCTCCAAAGCACACACATAACAAACATTAAGGGGGGGGGGGGTTAAACCCTAACCCCTCTTGCGTACGCGCCTGCATGTGACAAACACCAAAGTATAAAATGCTCCACAAATAGTCTCCCAGCACCACCCCTCGCTCACTTGTCCCCCTGACGCCAAATCAAAGATTGGCCACTGTCTACTACCTACTGTTTTATTATCATCTGATCATCAGCATTATTCCGATCTTATACAGGTAGAAATACATTCTCGGAAATAATTTACTAGCAAGGGAGCGAGAACATTGAATAGGTGGCAAAGTTGATGCAGTGATCCACAAGTACAATTAACAACTCAATTATTTATACCTTTACCAATTTATTTTTTTGAAGTGTGTGAAAATGGGTAATGTGTACATCTGATAAAGGCTCATAAGCTGAGCCTTTTCGTTGTAATATTACTAAAACCACGGTAAGCAGTCATTGCTGTATTCTCCGTCTTAATATGTCGTTAGATTATATATACATATATTTGTATTGTCCTGGCTGATATAGGATCTTTAAGAATTGCTTTCCATTTGTGCAAGTGAACGTGAGAAACATAATGTGGTATCGTGTGTTGAGAGTCAAAACTCACTGATGAGTATATACACTGTACCTAAACACCCTCCCAGATCTTCACGGAACGTGTCAAACGAGACCATGAATATGAATATAATTTAAGCAGAGTTGTATCCGAAGTGCACTAAGACACAATCATTAATATAGAAGGAAAATAAGTAATACCACATATCTTAGGTAGAAAGAAAGAGATAGAGAGAGACAGAGAGAGAGATGTACAGTCATGTAACATGTTTGTACATGTTCGGTTATGCAAGGAATGTGTTCAATTTGCATGATTACTCTTGATCATAGAATGGTTCCCAGATGCATTCTTTTAAGAAAAACAAAATATATGGTCCGTTTTTATGAAATAGGTTTCATGATCTATTTGTACATTTCAGAGAGCATAGGGCTATACAAAAGCGTGTTGTTGTGTTGTACAATTGAAAGCAATTCATACAAGTGAAGTAGTCAAACAGGGAGATTGCCCCGGGAAGGCCCACTCGGTTCGGTACAAAGTTCATGTTCTTCAGTCATTCCACATGTTCCAGGAGCCGGGGAAAACAATCAACTCATTCATTGTTAAATCAAGCTGTATCGTCTGCCACGCTCAAACAAGGTTATTTGTCTAATTTTTATGCAGATGATGTAAGTATATGTGAAAGAAATGTGGAAGCGTGTGGAACGGTGACAATTAACTGTTTTGACTTCTCTCTCTCTCTCCCTCCCCCTCTCTCTTTCTCTATCTCTCTCTCTCTCCCCCCCCTTTCTCTTTCTCTTTCTCTCTCTCTCTCTCTCTCTCTCTCTCTCTCTCTCTTTGTTTATCTTCAAGTGGATATTACACGTACATGACAATGAGCCATCTTTTAAACACAGCTTGGCCAATTTGGTTTCACTTGATCACAACATGGCGTATATTCTTTGGTTTAAGCTTGCCTAAATAACCAATATTTGCTATATGTTTTGCCCAATTCATGTGTGCAATTTGTTCATGTTATTATTTGTTTTTTAAACATATTTAAACAAATCTAGCCTCTTTTTGTTGTGGTTCATATAATGTGCAATGGATTGATATTGATAGCTTATGATACTGTTAAGATTCACACTACCCTCCATCTCTTCTTCCTATCCCCCTTGATTCTTTTTCTTCTTCCTCTTCAACCGTTTCCTCTTTTTATCTTCATGTCCTTCTGCCTCTCCTTATAATAATAATAATGCATAACATTTATTAGGCGCTTATTCATTTCTTCTTAATCTTACCATTCTTTTTGTTTTCTTTACTCTGTACCATCATCATGTTCTTCTTACCTTTTCTTTATATTCTTTATAGATCAAATAATTTTGATAAGTTAAACATAATTGTTATACAATTTACTAATGAACTTGCCGTTCTTTAATTTAGATGTCATTTGCCTGCATGATTTTATATATTGTATTTCACATTTGTTAATATTGTCCGATTCGGCCGTTTAGGCTGCGATGCATTGTTTTTCTTTTATTCTCAATAACAACGGTATCAATTTAACAATTCAAACAAATCGAACAGGGTTGGCTAAGCTCTCCAAAACAATCGGTGAGAAAGGTGTTTGAAAAGCGCAACCTCAATTTATGGGCGATATAGGAAATAGAGAACAATACATTTCGTAATGATAATCATCATAATGATCATTTTAATATTTTTGATAATAAAAATGATATAATAATGATAAATGAATAATCTCGAATATAGTCTGGCCTGCCTTAGGATAGTCTCACACCTGCGGCTGATAACTTGCATCTCAATTAGAGTAGTCACATGAGTAGACACATGAAGTATCATGACACGCAATGCACCTGCATACATCGGGCCGCCTTTTCTATTAACAGGACGACAATGATCTGAATTTCATTTCACCAAAGCATGAAGTCAACAGCAAACAATGCAGCTGGAGTTACCGCGTAGAGGTGAGCATCATTAGGGATGATCAAACCCAAAGCCCCCAAGGATAGTGAAACACTCTGCACTTAATAATAATGACAAATACTATTCATAAGAATCTATGATAACAATCGAAATATTGGTTGGTATTTTATATAATGGTGTTATATTTTTACTCGCAGAATGTGGAGCACCAGGATATAAAATGCTGAAATGGATAGCTCAAGACCAAGTTACCTGGAAAGACACTTGATGTAGAATTCTGTTTGGGTCACTGAGCCTGTCATACTGACAGATCACTATTGATGATGATATTACATAATTGTGTTTTTCCTGAGAGCAAATAAGTAAGATATATCATACCTTATTATTGATGTAAACGGCTTTACATTAAGTAGTAAACCCCTGTATATTCGACGGAGGTGGGCTGGGGGGGGGGGGGATGCTATATAACAATTATATTTGAAATACGGTCAGGGAAATACAAACACAATACTTATGAAATTTATTAGGAATATTCATTGTTTCGTCGTGTTTTTGGCTGTTTTCGACAGTAGTTGTCTAGTTGTTATACTTGTTTTTAAGTCTGTTTCTGTTTACTGCTTGTCACCTACTATGCCCGGGCCATTATTATAATCATTATTAGTATTTATAACGAATTTGTGACTTCAGTATTTAAACGCCTATCTTTTACCACATTGACACACGGATAGCTGAACATCTCACAAATAAGCAGATTTTCCAGAAATAAGCGATTTAAAAACACAAATCAATATTGTAATCAAATAATTAACTAGCAAGGGAGTTCAGAACTTGGATAAATGACAAATTTGATGCGAGTGATCCAGTATACATGCAGTTATCAACTAAATTATTCATACCCTTACCAAGCTTTGTAATTTTTGAAGTTCTTGATAAAATGTTTAAATTCAGATCTAAGTTTTTTTTGAGAGTGTGAAATATTAAAGCTCATATCGTATTGTATTAAACACAGGCCCTAATTCAACCAGCCCACCTTTTATTCTTTAGTAATGAAACACACACAAACGGAAATATTTTCAAGGGGTAAGACTATTTGTTAGTCTGTTAATATTTCGCTCTAATACACATATCTTTGTAAACCTTCTGAAGTTTTAATTAATTTCCATTTGTGCAAGTAAATATAAGAAATAACATTTTGTATCGTGTGCTAATCGCCAAAACATACCTGGAGTATACTGATATATAAACATTCTCCTTACTCTTCACAGACCGTGAAAAACAAGACATTGAATATGAATATAATCCAAACAGAGTCGTTCCACATTGCATTCAAACACAAACATAATGGAGAAGGTGAATAAATAATATCGCAGATCTTGAGTAGAAAAAATGAGAGGGATATACAGAGTGAGTCAGAAAAAAATGTCCCACTTTTCAAAAGTTGTATTGTTTGAAGTATGAATATTTAATCATGGGTTTCATGATATGTCTTGATAAAGTTATCCTCCCAGTACATTTAGGTACCATCTTGATAAAAATGAATGCTTAATCAGAAAGGGGAAATTATGAAACAATTGTTACCGTGTGTGTTGTGCGCGTGCGTGTGGGTGAGTTTGCGTGTGCGCGCGTGTGTGTTGCGTGCGTGTGTGTGTGTGTGTGTGTCTGTCTGACTGCCTTTGTTCAATGCACTGTTTTATTCCTCACCCAGTAACTTGGCGCTATTGAGATCTGGCAGTCTTGAAAAGATTGTCTGATGTTCAGTCATGCTTGCAGAGATTCAAATGAAAATGGTACCTAAATATTCTAGGAGGATAACTCTATCAAGAGATACCATGAAACCCATAAGTAAATATTTATACTTCAAACAATACAACTTTTAAAAAGTGAGACATTTTTTTCTGACTCACTCTGTAGATGTACAATCATGGAACACTTTTTACAAGCATGCCAGACATGTGTCTAACTTGCATTATTACTTTTGATCGTATAATGATTCCCAGGTGCCTTCTTTTTATGAATACAACAGAATATGGTCCGTTTGATCAAATACATCCAGTATGTATTGTCTTCCTGGGCCTCATCCGATGGTGCATAAAAATGTTTTGAATTGACTTTGCGAAGACCACAAGGGTACAAAAGACTTGTTTTTTGTTGGTACAATTAAAAGCATTTCATAAAAGTGAAGTAGTCAAACAGGTAGATTACCCCGGAGCCGACCACTCGGTTTGGTTCAACGTCTATGTTCTTAACCTACATAATGCATTTCACATGCTCTAGTAGGCGGAGACAAACACAAATTTACACGCTCATTTATTGTTATATTAGGCTGTGCATCGCTTGTCTCCCACGCTCAAACAAGATCATTTGTCAAAATTGAATGCAGATCATGTGAGTGAAGGAAATGTAGAAGCGCGTCAGATGCTGACAATGAACTGGTAGTTTTTTTTTACTTTTTTCAAAACATGTGCAAATAAAGGATCTCTGTTTCTGCCAATCTTTCTCTCTCTCTCTCGAACATTAAAAGCAATATCTTTCACTGGGTATTATATGTACCTGAATATAGTCTGGCGTTACCAGGATAGTCTCGGACCGTTTGACTATGGTTTTATATTTTATGATGTGAGAACGAAGCGTAATTTCAGATATAAAGGGACTTGGTAGCATTGTAAAGATGAGAGAAAATGGTGCTAAGGTAGTGACTTCAATGCTAGATGTACAATTAAAGATAATCTGAAATATTGAGTGAAAACAGACCATTAGTAATGATACAAATTGGAAACAAAACTGAATTGATCGATACCTTAAAGGTAATACTAAGTTTTGGTATGAGGTCATAAATTTGGTCCAAATGAAGCATATGCGATCCTACAATATTCAGTGATCGTTGTAGCGGTTGAAATCGAGTCTAAAGTTATAAAATTGTAAATAATACACTCTTTATGTTATAGCTCCCTTTCAAGGTCAATATATTAATTAAGCTATAAAACAATGTTTTTTTTACCAAAATCGGCCGATTAGCTAATCCCGTTCGGAAATTATATATCACAAGTACATATTCTGAAATTTTCATCGTCGCAGCTACCATTGTACGGCCGCGTAGGCGCTATTTAAAATTTATCAACATTTACCGGGAGCACCGGTAAATTTTTATATTCCATTTTTCTCGAAAGCAGAAGTGTTTTAGGGTCTAAATTTTTAGAGCTTATAAAAAATCTACAGGGGCATCCAAATATATCAACATTGTAAAGAATCACTATCCACCGAATTTTCACAATTTCTCAAAACTTTGTATTACCTTTAATTCTCCCAACAATATTATTACAATTTAATTACAGTTTAGGTGAATGTAAATCGCCTCAAACCAATGAATTTGTGCTACATACCATTCCAAACATTTAAGTGTTGAAATATTTTTAGAAGCCTGTCTTATTGTGTTCTTTTCATGGAAAAAAGGTTGGGAAAATTCATAAATGGTTGGGAGAATTTACTGTCAATCATTGTTAGAGCGTGTTGCACAGTGACGTCTTCCTAGAGAACCATTAATATCTTTGTGGTTTAAGAATTTGTTCAGGATTTTTGGCACGTTCGAGCGTAGAAGGAAGATAACAAGTAACATTATATACAAAAATTACGCAATTTTTTAATCAACCTTCAACAATGTTACCGAGTCATTCTAATGACAAACAATAATATTTTAGAAAATTCCTTCTACAAAGGTTTTTTCATTAGTATTAAACTATTTATGTTTTGGTACACCTTCGAATATGTCGAAATGTATCATTTGAGTTGATTCTGCATTATTTTTCCTTTCCTATTTCGCCCCAAAATAACGATGTGGCGATGTGGAATTGAAAGACGCATGTACTGAATAAAATCATTACCTAATTTGACTTATTGTTGTTAGAGACTTATTACATGAGAAATCAATACTCGTTTCCTATCACAGGAGAATGCTTTAACACTGCTAGTTTACTTTTGATCTGATATATTACAAGTCACTTTATACATTAGTATTTTTGCATTTTAAAATTGTCCCTGAAGGTTAAGATTAACGTTTGACAACCAAATTCATTTCCACAACACTCGGCTCAGTTGCTTTAATAGGAAGTGTTGTAACTTGTAAATAGATGACTAAAATATAAATTTGATCAACAAATTCAAAGATAGTACATTTTTCGATAAATCTTAAACTAATGCATATGATAAGCTCCAACAGTTTCTTCTGTATCTAACGCCCACGCCACGCCGTCTTATATTATGATGAAATAATAGAATCGAGCTCCGAGTGACTGGAGCTGGATGGTGTATTTCGTAAAGGTGAATTGTTGAAAGTCAGAATTTGCTCAACCTCTCGAAGTGTCTAAACTTTTGCTTGACTTCTCCAAAGTCCAAATCTCGAAATGTATTATATACTAGATCTTGAAGCGCTGATGAATTAAAGATGGATTAGGAGGAGAAGGGTTTCGGGTGGGGAGGTTCCAAGTGAGGATTTCATGCAAGGGAGGGTTTTTTTTTATACCAAATTACATATTCACAATCTCGTTTTCGAGATCTCCTCCTACAAAATATTCTTTGCCTGTTTCCCACTATTTGCCTGTTTATAATCAGTCGACACCAACACTGGTTGAATAGGGGCTTTGTCTACCGGTACTATTTGTCATATACTGAAAGTCATAACTGAAAGTCTTCTCTACAAACATCCTATTCTTGGAATCTTTGGACCAGTGGAAGATGACCAGGTATCATTTCACTGTAGTTTGCTGACCTCAGGTAGGAAGAAAGATGATGAAATAGGAGAGTGGAAGAGAGAGAGAGAGAGATAGATAGAAAGAGAGAGAGAGAGAGAGAGAGGGTATCATCTCATTGTAGTTTGCTGACCTCCAGTAGAGAGAATGATGCAATAGGAGAGAGAGAGAGAGAGAAATAGAGAGGGAGAAAGAGAGAGAGGTGGGGGGGGGGAGGGTCACCTGGTTTAAAGGGAGATATCTCTACTTCGCTACATATAGTACCCAAGTGTTGTCAATAAACCTTATACTTTTATCACGTCCCATCATACTATATATTTACATTTTATGCAACTGGTAAGCGTGCGCCGCAAAATGTATATTGTTTTTAACCCTCTTTAAGGGCTATATACAGGGCGTCTAAAAAAATGAAAGGAACTAACGAATTAAATAGTTATAAACAATGTAAGCTTAAATCATATTTTACAATAAATGTTAACCAATAAAATATCAGATACTACAGTCATAATTGGGCTGCCACGGATGACTAAGCAGCAGACTTTTCAAAAAGCATTGCGAAAATCCGCCTGAACCAAGCTGGAGCTGAATGAATGAATGTGGGCCATTATGCGTGTGTTATTTATTTCAAAAGCAATTTCTTACTTAATTAGCAATGACTATTAGTCAGTTGAAAAGAAAATACCTTAATGCCAATTCAAGCTCAAGGAAATGCTTATCAAAAGCAAATTCATGATATGTTCTTTGTTATGAGGATAATAATCTTTACTTCACTCACATCCAGTGGCGTAATGAGCAAAAACTTGGGGGGGGGGGGTCAGAACAAAATGCGTATCACCACCAATTAGCATGATTCAGGGGCGGCGGAGCGTCTCCCCAAAGGGGGGGGGGGGGGGCAACAACCAAAAAGGGCACCTACAAAGGTAAACACAAACAAACATACATTGGTATATAACCCTATATCGTCATGATTGCGATTACACTACCAGAGATAATATCGATAGTTTTTTAATTTCTTTACGTGGAACAACATAATGCCTAATTAAGCAACATACTATGAGGTTGGGTGTAATGGACTTAATTTTCGAGCGAGCGAGCAAAAAGATTTGTGAGGTCCCAGTGCCAAAAATTACAGCCAATAAAGAAGGAAGAAAAAACCCTGATGAGTACTAATCACAATCTAATGAAGAAAGAGTGAACAGTTCTTTCATAAGTTACATACTTATAATATCTATACATGGGAGCGAGCGTAGCGAGCGAGCTCTAGTGAAAATAAAAGAAAAAGGGGCTCTAAATCATCTTTAATTAGGGATGCATTTTATGGAGAAAGGAAAAGTAGGCACTTATCAAAAGGGAAAAGAACAGTTATTAGAAAAGAAAAGGTGCTCGTGTCAAAGTAAAAAGGACAATTATTAAACAGGTGAAAATGGCACTTCTTGCAGCTGAAAAGAGACACTCAACAGGCACTTGTGAGAATGGAAATGGGGAATCTGTTGACGAAAGAGGGCACCTATCTGAATTAATATGGGCATTTATCAGATGTTAAAAGGGGCATTTTGATAAGGGGGAGGGGCTCATTTAAAAAAGGAAAGGGGCACTTATCCTAAGGAAATATGGTACTTATTAGAAAGGAAAAGGAGCACGTGTCAAAATACAAGAGGCACTTATCAGAGGTGGAAAGGGGCATTTAAGAGAAAGGGAAGGGGGACGAGTAAAAATTAAAAAAGGCAACAAAATCAGAGGTGAAAAGGGGAATTTCTCAAACCTGAAAAGACGTAATTACCAGAAAAAAAAGAGAGGAAAAGGACAGTTATTAGAAAAGGGGCACTTGATCTATGCAAAAAATGGGCTTTTGGGGAGTACCCCCCCCCCCTTCCCTGCTGGAAGTGCCGCCTCTGCTGGCATAATAGGCAAAAGAGAGATTAAAAAAATCCGGAAAAACATGTCATTTTAGCAACATTTGTATATCACTGATATCGAGGGAGTAAACAAAAAGGAACAAAACAAATTTCCGACCGACCGACCCAGGTTTTGGCTTTTTAAAGGTCAACGCAACATCTCTTTTGTTTAGGCCTAATAGCAGGATCTTAATAATATAGATAAGTTGCATTTCAATAAGAATAGGCTAACCCTGTAGCGAGCACACATGAAGTACCATCCATACATTGCATGACATGCATCTTCAACTGTATAAATCGGTTGCCATTGTTATTCATGTCATGACAAGGCAAGCATGAAACCAACAGCTTACAATACGGTTTGGGATTTCCCAAATCTGCCGTTCATGTTTCATTTTCTAATACACGCATTGCGACAAAAGGGAGCGCGTCAAATGCACTAATGTTATCAATAGGGACTTTTAGATATGTACAAAGACAATGGGGATTGCTACGATCGACATCCTTTTAATACACTGCCTTGAATGGACGTCACACGTATCAGTCCACGCAAATCTAAAAGTTCCTATCATTCTGTAACTACGGCGTATCCCAAAACGTGTCGTTCGAAAAAGTAAATACTGATACGATATACAAAGTTAAAGTGATCTTTGTATTAAATATAGGAAGTGAGACATCGCTCATATAATATTGTAAACGAGCGAGAAAGGTCAGATTTTACAATGTTAACCAAGATCATAGAGGATTCATGATACATTTGACAGAGAACCTTTATAAATCTCCCAGATCCAATTCAATAGAAACAAATATAAGATGAGCTAGTTTGAGAAAGTTATTAAACATGCAGTTTTTCTGAAATCATCCGTTTGAATACATTGGAAGTTAAACAAAGTCGGGCTTCTACTGTGAGCTCGTTCCACACTGTCACTCAAAAATTAACGAAAGTGTAAGAATAAAATTGTATTGCACTTAGAAGGTCTCAACAGATTCTTGGTACTATTTCGAGTAGTGCATTGCATAATTTCATCTCGTAGTACAAGTTTATCAGACATAGATGGAGGAACTAAATCATTAATACATTTAAAAACAAGACAACAAATGGCCTTGTCGACAATTCATTTAGAGTAGGCCATTTTATGCCGTCCAAGACCTGTCGCGACGGAATATGCCAAGACTGTTTAGAAATAGTATAAGCTGCCGTTTTATGAAGTTTATATAGCATATCGACATTGTATTTAAATCGACTAGACCCAAAGCTATTGTCACAACCTTAAAGAACTTAACGAATGTTGCAAATTCCTCCCGGGCACCGCTTGTTTTTAGGGCATCGCCCGGTCGCCGCAGAAGTTTTAGCGCGGAGTTAACATTCGGGCGATATTATGTTTTCTTCGTTATGATAACAATCCTGACCTTACCCCAAAAACTTCTCGTTAAAGTGATTGAAAATGGATGAGTTTATTTGGGATGTTATCTTGTAACGGAAGTCTATTATCAATTTCTCAAATACTTATTATCACATGTGATCTTTCTTGTATTTGGGTTTAGTAACATTTGTGTTTTCATTCGCTATTCAAGATAAACACCTTATTCTCCTTGCGCAGGCGAAATGGCGCAGCGGACAAGTGAGTAGAGAGGCTTAGATATCATGAGACAACAAGTTACAATGCTTTTAATAATAATTAAAGTTTATCCTTTGAATTTAAACAAGATTATAAGAAAGCCTAGATATATCGCATCAGCTTAATCAATGACGAACGAGGCATAATTTAACTTGCAAAAGGATTTAAGACCAAAGACGCACATGAAAGTGGCCTGACTCATGTTCTCTCTATCAACCAAAATTTGGTACAATGCGATAATAATAACATTTATTAAGAACCCTGGTGGTCAGTCACCCGTGGCAGAAAATATTATGAATAGGGTATCATTTCACAGAAAACAAATAACTCTTCATGATGAAAAAGATTTCAAAGGCATAATGGTTATGTCCTTCTAATCAGTATAGCTACCCAACTTTGGTACCCTACTTTGGTACCCTTTTTTAAAACACACATTGCTATTGATTTGGCTCTAAGCTTCTAAAAGTGTTATTTTCAACACCGGTAGGTCGATTTACAGCACTTTCCGAGTATCTGTACAGTGACTCGTTCAGCGCCCAAATGTGCTTTTATTATTACTAAGTGTGCTGATGAACAAATAAACTGGCTTTTAAAATCACCGACAGTGCACATTACATGATATTAATATTATGTACAGTTCTTGTTCATCATGATTCAAAATGATCCGCAAACCATAAAAGATCGTAAATTAGCAACGATCATAATCACACTGACCAATTTAAAAGTTTTAAAGAAAAAGTATTTTCTCTTAACAATATGCAAAATCGTATGCAAAACTATCAAGTCTGTGCATGGGCTAATTCATTGACCTCATTGATTCCTTTGGCTTAGACTTGTCCCTAGCACCCATTTCTCCTATACCTCAAAAGCTTAGTACGACAAGTGTAACTCCATACGCAGCAGATGTTTTAGCACTTCATTTTTGTTTATTGTAACTGATTGTTTCAATAAGTCAGTATGTGTTCTAATCAAGCATACAAAAATCTAGTTACGGATTATATAACAATTCTTGCAAATCCATTTTTCATTCCTACAGATTGTTTTGAAGTTTTAAATATTGTTAAATAATTGACAATAAATTATTCCAGAAGCCATGATAAAATTCGTAGACATAAACAACAAAATCCCAGGGAGATTCATAACGCCATTATTGCATATTTGCAATTTATCTCTTACTACAGGTATTTTTCTGGATCTATTAAAAGGTCATTGCATTTTTCCAAAAAGATGATTCGTCGCCAGTTTTAAATAACTGACCTGTTTCCATCCTTGAGTTCGAGTATTTCGAATTTCTTTATAAAGACTAGTTTATAATATAGACTGTATTACTTTTTAAACACAAATAATTTGCTCTACCAAGTAAAATCTTGATTTAGAAAACCCCATTCAACTAAATTAGCGTTGTTGCAATTATTTGATATAGTGTCAAATGCTTTAACTGGTCAAAATCACCTTATTGGTGTATTCCTGGATTTGAGAAAGGCATTTGATACTCTGAAACATTCAATACGTACGTTGAACTTTCGTGGTTAGAGGGATGTTACAATAATAATGGTCTAACAAATTATTTAACAAATATAAAATAAAATGTATGTTATGATTCGACTAAATCAAAATGAGTGTATGTAGAATACGGAGTACCAAATGGTTCAATTATTGGCCCGTTGTTATACTTGATATTCGTCAATGATATCTGTTTTTCATCAAATGCTTTACAATATATATTATTCGCTGATTACACCAACGTATTTTGTTGCAGCTCAGATCTTCAAACATTTTAAAGCATAATCCATATTGAAACTATGATCTAAAGTCAAAATACTATCCCTTAAAGGTACTATATCCCATTTGCAGGCCCCCAAAATGAAAAGGTCAAATTTCAACAGCATTTGAAAGATAATACTAATTTAGAACTTCCCTACAAAAAAGGGCACTTGAAAATGTCTTTAAGTAGAAAAATAACGACTATTAGTTGTCAAATCGACTTAAGAGCTATAGAGCCAGTAAGTAATAATCTGATTTTTCAGACCACTGTTTTGAATGGTCGTACGTTTTATGCTGCGCCCAGATTCAATCAGTTTAATGTTGGCCATTAACACGAAGTGGGTTATTGATGTAGACAAATGCTCAGGTACCCTTAACAGCTCATATTATGCATGTTATTACCAAAAAAAGAACAAAAGCCAGTCAGTCACTAAAGTGATTAAGCAAATTTGTTTTCACTGGTTGTCTGCCGTAGCAACAAACAGAGTTGACAAAAGACTTAACTCCGTTTCGTTGACGATCAGCCATGCATCAAGCCTTTCGTCTTGTTTTTTTTTTCGTTTATGAAATTAATATTTTTCAAATTGCTCTTTTTAATGTTCCGTTTACAAAACGGTCAAAAACATTCACACCCCTCCATTATTCAATATGAATAAAGATGTACAATCTCATCCCACGGCCCAAAATATGACTATTCCATCTAAGAAACCTTGCAACCGTTAAGCTCTTAAATTTATTCGACACACAAGCCCCTTTACTTGGAACCCTCTCCGTCTTGGATTCGAAATATAAAATGGACATACTCTTTTAGTAAAACCTTAAACGGATTTTGCGACCAACAAACCACGGTTGTCGTTATCTTAATTTATGGTCAAACTAACGATAAATATATTTTCTAACATGCGTATGGGATTCCCCACTGTATGGTAGGTTCATGTCTCTTGTATCATATCCCACATGTTAATTGTTCAGTAATACATGTACAAAATGCCAAGTGACATCCCAAAAATCATGGCTGCCTTTGGAATGACTGTACGTGCAGCATAGCGATAAAAGCTCGATCCTAATAATATAAATAAGTTGCATCTCAATCAGAGTATACTTACCCTGTATAAAGCACACTTGTACTACCAGGCAAACATTGCATGACATGCAGAGCAACTGTATAACTCGGGCCGCCATTGTTGTTCTTGTGATAATTAACAAGGATCCGATTTTCATTCTAACACCGAGTGAAGTCAACAGCGAATGGTACGGTTTGGGTTTTCCCCAATTGACATCTTATGTTTCATTTTCTATAATACACGCATTGTAACAAAAGGGCGCGCGTCAAAGTTTACTGATGGTGCCAACCATTCTGTAGCTCCGGCGTAGATCGATGAGTGGCATAATAGGGACTTTTAGATTTGTGTGGACTGCTACGTGTGACGCCCTTTTAAGGTATTGTCAGTCCCGTGTGACGTCCTTTTAAGTCACTGGCAGTGCCTTAAAAAGGAAGTCACACGTAGCAGTCCACGTTGACTAGACTAATTATGCCGTCCACACAGGCAAGGGGCCTCGTGATGGCTTCTGTATGGAGATGGTATGCCATGTATTTCTGTCTGCAGCCAGTCTTGATGCATCTGTCATCATTGTTATGGATCTTGCTTTGCAGTCCTCTGAGATGCAGCCAATCCATCTTTTGGGTGGACGGCCTCTGGGTCGATTTCCTGTAACGTTTCCTTCAACAGTAATTTTGGGGTATCTTGTGGGTTTCATTCTTAGGAGGTGACCGAAATATTTGAGTCTTTTAGTCTAGACGCTGTCGTCGTGCAAATCTAAAAGTCCCAATTAAAGGGGATGATCAAACCCAGTCGCCCACAATGAAAGTGAAAAACTCCTCACTTGATATTCCTGACCAATACCTATATGTTATAATAATAATTTACATATGTATTGGTATCTAATAAGATGGCGATTCACAAGATAAAAATATTTTTTCTGAGAGCTAAATATTGGTACACTGTGTGTCATACACTCATACTTGTTAATGGATGTATACGGCTGTATTGTTTGGTTGCTATATTTATTTGTAGTCACTTGTTTGTAAGTCTATTTTCGTTTGATTGCTTGCCAGCTACTAAACCGGGTCATGATTAAATAAATATTATAATTTACAAAAAACGCAGTAGGCCTACTTTAGTATTCAAAGCAAATCAGACGAGCCTTTACTTTACATTATTTACTTATGTTCCAAGGGTAGGCCTATAATATGATTTTAATCTAAATTCAAACACATTGATTCAAGGATAGCCGAAAATATCACAGAATGAGCAGAATATCCCACATAAGTGTGAAGACCTTTCAAGTCGATGAAACATATCATAAACATCCACTGAAGAGCACTATAAATATTAAAATATAAATATCTCTAACTGGGAAAGGAGAATCTGGGGGAGGGGAGGGGAGGTGGGGGCATCTGTCCCCCACACCCTACTTCTTACTCGCTTCGCTCCCTCACTTCGCTCCCTCACTAAGTCTCCTGGCGCCAAAAGCCAGCCTAAGTCTGTGTATGCTAACCAATGTATTATTAACATCTGATTGTCAGCATATATTAAGGGTATGATAAAAATTCATTATCTGAAATAATTGCCTAGCAAGGGAGTGAAGAACACACATTAATACATAGCAATGTTTAATGCTAGCGATCTAATTATTTCATCTGATACATGTTTTTGAACCGAGTGTATTAGTTTTAATGATATTTTATCAAAACCACAGTGAGTAGTGATTGCTGTATTCTCTCTGTTGATATTTCGTTAAAATGCATATATATTTGTAAATCTATACAAGTTTTATTGTCGTATGTAATATAGGATTTAAAATATTTGCAAATGCACGTAAACAACAACAATGGGAATCGTTTGTTGAGAGCCAGAACACACTCAATAAGTATATGAGAAAAACACCTTTTGAGCCCTTCTTCACAGACCGGGAAAAACGAGACAATAAATGTGAATAGAATTTAAGCCTGATATCCTCAGTTCATCAGACCAATGAGTTTTAATCAGACATAACCATAACAGAGAAGGAGAATAAATGATACCAGAGATTTGAGTAGAAATAGAAATAGAGAGAGGGAGAGAGATAGAGAGATAATGTACAATTGTGGAACACTTTTGAGCATGCATGATAACGCCAGTCATGTGTTCAACTTGCATTAAATTCTCTAGTTCGCAGAATGATTCACAGGTTAATTCTGATATGATTACAAAATATATGGTCCGTTTAATAAAAATAACAGAATTTTATTATATTCCAATTAAGGTTAAGTCTCCCTGGGACTCATAATTTATGTGCATTGCGAAGACAAAAGGGTGATAAAAGAGCGTGTTGTGGTTTTGCACAATTTCAAACAAGTAAACACTCATGCAGAATGCCCCAGGTGCCCACTCGGTTCGGTACAAAGTTCATGTTCTTTACCGACAGAAGTCATTCCACATGCTCCAGGAGGCGGGAAAAATCCCGCTCATTCATTGTTAAATTCGGCTGTGCATTGCTTGTCAGTAGGGACTTTTAGATTCGCACGAAGACAATGGGGATTCATACGATCGACGTCCTTTTAATGCACTGCCTTGAATGGACTCACACGTATCAGTCCACGCAAATCTTAATGTCCCTACTAATGCTCAAACAAGGGTATTTGTCAAATTGTATGAAGATCAGGAGAGTAAATGTGAAAGAATTGTAGAAGTGTGTCGGATGGTGATAATGAATTTTTCAAAACGTATGAAATAAAAGATCTCTTCCCCTCTCTCTCTCTCTCTCTCATTCCTTGTTTCTCTTCAACTGGATATTACAGTACACGTACACGATGGAGCCATCTTTTAAACACAGCTTGGCCAATTCGTTTTCACTTAGTCACAACATGGCGTATATTCTTTTGGTTTATAAAATGTGCAATGGTTGGATATTGATAACTTATAATACTGTTAAGATTCACGATACCCTCCATCTCTTCTTCCTACCCCCTTTGAGTCTTCTTCCTCTTCCTCTTCTTCCTCTTCCTCTAATACCTTCCTGTCCTTCTTCCTCTTCTTCTTAATTTCTTCTTAATCTTACCTTCTTACCATTCTTTTTGTTTTCATTACTCTATATCACCATCATTTTCTTCTTTCCTTTTCTAAATATTCTTTATAGATCAAATAAATTTGATAAGTTAAACATATTTGTTATACAATTTACCAATTAACTTGCCGTTCTTGAATTTAGATGTCATTTGCTTTGCCTGATTTTATATATTGTATTTCACATTTGTAAATGTTGCCCGATTCGGCCGTTTAGGCTGCGATGCATTTTTGTTTAAACTCTCAATAACACCAGTATCAATTTAGCAATTCAAACAACTCGAACCGGGTTGGCTAAGCTCTCCGAATCAATCGGTGAGAAAGGTCTTTGAAAAGCGCGACCTCAATATATGGGCGATATAGGGAATAGAGAACAATACATTTCGTAATAATAATGATCATAATAATGATCATTGTAATATTTTTGATAATAAATATAATAAAATAATAAATATAGTCTGTCCTTCCTAGGATAGTCTCGCACCCTTAGAGTATAATTTGTTCATGGTCAGAATAAATAATATACATGAATGTTTAGCAAGTTTCTTCTACCATGGACCTAGTAAAAATGGACACTGATCGATACCATACTTAATCCATGCATCTGACTCTGTCAAAAATATCAGAATGACATTCCAAACATCGTTCCAAGCTTTGATATCATCACAACTGCTGCCAGTCAACCATAACATAATAATTTACAAAATGCATGCGCAAAAAAACTGAATCGCTTAAAATCACGGAAATGTATGTGCAGTTGTGGCGTTCATATGAATATTGACGTATATGAAGTTTTAAATATGAAATAAGAAGTAGTATACAAAAGGAACCTGTACATTTGGCTGTAACACAATGATTTTAAACTTCTTTTTAAAACTTACCCTTTCCATTTCCAAGGAATAGGAGGTACATGTTTATAGGACAGTAAAGATTATGTAATGTTCAAAGTTTGGCAAGTTCAGATGGATATCCACTAGTGTCCACTTCTTTAATAATCAATCTCATATCACACACATTGTCATAATTTGAGGGTTCACCGCTTATATTAAAGGTCTTAAATCACGATACTTTTTATGAAACTACACTCCGTGCCCTGGCCCATTGAAAAGAATGTGAAGAAATGTAAAAGGTTCTTTTGTCTGTGATGATGCGTGATTACATAATCAACACTGTCGAGTCAAATGAATGTCCTCATCATCAGGTGGCGGTGTTCATGATGTGATCAAAGTGAGACTCTCATTATTTTTCGATCTGTAGTAGGGTCTATGCTTCAACAAAAGTATTCGACCTGATGTTGCATTGTTCTTGATTTTCTATATCGCCCGTGAGGTGGCGCCATTCAAAAAATTTCTCCAAGCCATTGACTAGGAGAGTTGAGCCAACCCTTTCCGAGTTTGGCACAATAAAGTGAATACTGCTTCGTTGGGTAAGCGCTAAACCAAACTAATATACATCATGTTGTGATCAAGTGAAAACAGGTTGGTCCAACTGTGTATATAGATGGGTTTAACCTCTTTACATGTTCATATAATCCCAAGTAGGAGAAATTGAGATGAAGAGAAAGAGAGAGAGAGAGAGAAATAGAGAGATAGGGAAGAACAGGATCCCAATTATTTTACAAATAAACTCAAGGGTAAATTCAATACCCTGTTGTACATCCCAAAGGAATGATATTCTTTACATGATATACTACCGGTCTCTTGTGATTAAAACGTGTAACTACTCATTATTCTGATTCACATATAAAACTAACGACTCGTATCACTATCAGTGCTTTTTCTTTCCCAACGTAAGCGCACGCGCCGCACAGTCACACAAATACACACAATCACACACACATATACACGCACACGCACACCCACATACATACACACACACACATACTCACAACAAACCTAATACAAACAAAGAAAAACAAAAATATATCAACAGACCACCAGTTTGTGTGTGTGTGATCGCGTGCGCGTGCGTGTGTGTGTGTGTGTGTATGTACATATTTTTTTTGTGGGGACATTTGTCCGTTCCACACCCAAGCTGTGGGGATTTCGTACAAAGTGGGTGATATCCCCACAATGAAAAACCGTCTAAAATCATAAAAAGGCAATTAATTTAATAGCGCCATCTAGTGACCTATCTGGTATTTTTGTTTGTCGCCCATAATCAATGTGTACAGTCAAAATGGAGTGTATACGTGTGTATGACATGAAATCGGCGGGCGTACGCAAATTCCTTCATTGTGGGGGACATTTGTCCCTTTTCTGTCAATTACACATCCTTATCCCAACGTTGGACCTTTAATCTTTACGTGTGTGTTTGTATGTTTGATGTGGGGGGGGGGGGGAATAGTATTTCATTTGGGCAATTGTCTTATGGGTAATTATACCATTATCCTAATGAGGGGGTAATTTTCAATAATTCTGAAAGTTCACTTCATATTTATATCAATGAACATAACGAATTATATTCAACGAATTAGAGTCCAAGCTCTATTCTTGAAACTGAATATTCTCCCAATATCATTATTACATATTACATTTTCAGCTCTGTGTTGTTATGTATTCATATTATCATAACCTACATGTATTACCAGACATTTGTTGTAATATAATTCAGAGCAATAACGATATGCATAGATATAATACCAGGACTTCAACAGACACTCATGTAATATATGGTCATGCTTCATTTTCAAATAGTATCTTTTTATACCATATGTACAATTACCCATAAGCCATAATAATTATTAAAGCATAATCTAAAACTTCACCTGATACAGAAATTTTAAATTTTGACAAACGCAATTTTTATGTTTCTAATTACCATTGTATTATTGTACACTGTCGCTCATAAAGGTGGAATTTTTATTTTTTTACCCCAATTTATGGAATTATTTTAAAAATAATTTAAAAATAATAGATCTAGATAATAGTATATATTCTCAGATTTCATTGAATGATAATTTGCCAAAGTGTGTTTTGCGTGACTGCTAAAGCATGTGTATGCTACTATGCTTATCAATTAGGGGACCTACGCCCTTAAGTCATAAATGACAGTAATGAGGATTAATGCCCCACACAAGGGCACTAATATAGCACATCGACACGGTTTTGATCCTGGGACCTCACAGTTACGAGGCCATTGCTTTGTCACTGAACCATCACTGTACGCAGCGGGAGCTAGGGTAGGGGGCAGTTTCCATAAATAAAAAAATACACAGAAAATGCAATAAATTTTCAATAATTTATTGTATTTTACCCCGGTTCCCAACATAAAAAAATCTTCTGTGTGCCCATGCCTTGGGCCATTATGCATGGCCGTCCATAGGATTTTTTTATGTTGGGGACCGGAGTAAAATGCAATAAATTATTGAAAATGTATTGCATTTTCTGTTGTTTTTTTAATTTATGGAAACTGCCCCCTATCCTAGCCCCCGCTGAGTACAGTCATGGTTCAGTGACAAAGCAATGGCCTCGTAACTGGGAGGCCCCATGATCAAAACCGTGTCGATGTACTGTAGTAGTGCCCTTTTGTGGGGCATTAATCCTCATTACTGTCATTTATGACTTAGGGCGTAGGTCCCCTAGTTGATAAGCATAGTAGCATACACATGCTTTAGCAGTCACGCAAAAACACATTGGCAACTTATTATTCAATAAAATCTGAGAATGTATATTATCATCTAGATCTATTGTTTTTAAATTATTTTAAAAATAATTCCATTAATTTGAGTAAAACTAAAATATTCCACCGTTATGAGCGACAATGTATTTTCTTTGTCGTTTTTTTGTGTGTAAATTTCTAGGATCATCTACTTATAAGTTTGTGTAACTTTTTTGATGATCCGACCACTTCATATTTCCTTTTAATTTAGTGTATTTTCCATTTCATTGGTTTATCTATGTTTGCAAAAAACTATTGTATTCTTTGCCTTTGTATGTTTTTATGAAAGTGGTGAATAAATTCAATTCAATTAATTTCAAACTAGGCTCTATCCTAAGAAAGCCGAGCTATATTCCGAATATGTTGATATCAATATCATTATATCGATATTGTTATTATTATTATGATTTTCATTATTATTATTATCATTACCATTATCATTATCATCATCAATATTATTGTTATCATTATTATTTCGTCCTTGTTTTCACGAAGTGACGGTAGTGAGGAAAATCGTAACGCAAAGTGAATGCAAATTTTTTTCACTACCGTCACTTCGTGAAAACAGCGACGATTTGTTTGGATATTGTTATTATTATTATTATTATTATTATTATTATTATTATTATTATTATTATCAAAACTATCATCAATAATAGTAAGAGCAGTAATAGTAGTAATAGTCGTAGTTTCATCATCATCATCATGAACATCAATCTTTTCTTCTCATCAATTTGTGGTTGAGAGCATTGCCATAGGTTGAAAAGAGTGAAATGTATCAATTCAGACTTTAAAGACACCTTTGTTCCTTAATTACCCGCAAGTAATCTTTGTTCGAATAAATGGCATTGCTAGGCCCGTAATTCCGATATCAACTCCTTACGCTGCCGATAATTAATTTAGTGTAACTGCTTTTAAAATATAGAAAGTATGCTATACTCAATTCGAACAAACGGAACAAACCATATGATGACATTTATTTTATTTTGAAAAAGAATATAATGTATGAGAAATTCATAAAACGTTGAAAGACATACGAAATAAAAATGAGTTGAATGGTTCAATCTGTCTGAATATTTCTGTTTAGACTTGAATCATTTTACACAGAAATCAGCAATTCACAAGTTTCAAAAATCTGATTATTAACCAAAAACCCTGAAATAATGATTAAAATGTGCATCGGAAGTTACAACACTGTGAAAGCTATTTTGAACCCAGATTTATAAGTTCGTCGTGGATTGTCATTTGCTCAATCGTTGTTTCAAACTTCATTTTAAATACTTTTTCTTACACGTGAATGTGATATATTATTTCCCATTGGTTTTTATAGGTAAGTTGTAACACTGTATCATTCCATAAATTACATGATATTTGATATATTTTCAAACATATTTCCATATAAATGGTGGCATTTCAAAGCTAACACTACAGAATCCAATGGCAATTAAGGACACATTTATTAAAAATTCACAGAGATTTTGCAATGATCTGATGATTTTGTCTGCATTAAAAGTCGTTTCCTATCGTGTCATTCTAAAACAACTCTATATGAAATTCAATATTTCATCGATTTGATGAAAGGTTTATAGAAAGTACCTCATTTCAGTTCATATATTGTTCCATTATGTTGTAAGTATTAATCTTAACGTTCATGATTTTATCCATATTTTGAACGTGAAAATTCGTAGTGAATGTCACTTTGTAACGATGGAAGTTGCCTGGAGTTTCCTATTCAGCAACTGCAAATTTCCCATGTACATACATCATCAAGAATGTGTGAATTCGTAACCGCCCGTAACCCACTTTTCTTTGATGCTTAACCTCTCTCAGCCTCCCCCCCCCAAAAAAAAAAGGTGGACACTATTTATAATTAAGATTTTCAAAAAAATATTTCATATATACGTATCTGTCCTATATATATTTGAAAAACAAGATTCGTTAAGGTGACGTGTAATTTGAATCATACCATTCACGCATGAGTGAGCATAACCATTTAACAATAAATGAATCTGTGGGGGAAAAGGGAAAATATGGTGCATTTGGCCATTCAAATGGTGATAAGAATCAAATTAAAACGATGATATAACATAAACCAATCACGAGAAACAAGAAAGAAGAGGCACCTTGACCCACATTGTCAAAATCATGTTGTTCGGACACTACACACATAGAAACCACGTTAGTATTATTCGTTTACTAGGAAATGTACAGATAATTAGTAGTAGAAGTAGCAGTTAACATTTGTATAACTCGATAGCAAGTGCATTATGTGACCCGAAAAAGATTTTACCAATTTTGTCGATCAAGGATATATATGCCTTTTGAAACTACAGTAACAATTCCGCCACCGTCGCTGTGAGATGGACCAGTTTACTAACAAATTCAAATTGTATGCATATTTTGTTAATTTAGGTTGTTCTTGAAAAATCGAAGGCTTGTCTGAGGCTTGTCTAACATGAAACAAAATAATTTATGCAGACTGGATTCCGAGTAATGTATATAGTACATTTATTGATAAAAGGTGAATAGTAATAATTTTTTTCACGAGGCCCCCAGGAGAGAATCATAGACACAATTTAGATACGTTAGTAAACTGGTCTATTGCCAAGTTACTGTCATCTGAATATCATTTGTTTTGAATCACATCAGTTAAGAAAATCGTATCATCATCCAATATATATATATATATATATATTCATAAAAAGGACTTTTAAAGAGAAAGAGAGAGAGAGAGAGGGAGTCGTAGTACAGAAATCGAAACAGAAGGAGAAAACTAATTTTTCACACGTCGTAAACGTAGCACAGTTGATTGATATTTGTATTTTATAGAACGAAGTTATTACGTATCTTAATTGCACTGTTATCTAATAATAATAATAATAATAAAAACGTTACTTATAAAGCGCTTACCACCGAAGTCTCTAAGCGCTATACACACAAAATAGACTGATATACAATTACATCTTATACAAAACTAAAAATGCAAATAAACCTACAAATTACAATACATATGGAATACACATCAAAGTGAACAGAGTTAATTAATCATCGAACGCAATTTTGAATAAATGTGTCTTGAGACTAGTTTTGAATAGGTTAACGGTTTGACAGTTTTTTACATTTAAAGGTAATCTGTTCCAAAGTTCAGCAGAAGCTTTGCGAAAGGAGCGATTACCATAAGAGAGAGTTGACACAGAAGTAGATACGAGGTTTAATTGTGAAGAAGACCGTAAATTGCGTGAGGGTTTGTATTCATCGATTAATTCTTGCAGATAAATTGGTGCCAATTCATGAATGCATTTATAAGTTAAAACTAAGATTTTGTACATAATGCGGTATGTCACCGGCAACCAATGCAATTCGCGAAGTACTGGGGCGGTGTGTTCACAAGAACGCGTGCGTGTTACAAGCCTGGCAGCAGAGTTTTGGATTCTCTGGAGTTTTGCAATGTGCGACTCCGGAAGGCCATAAAGAAGGCTGTTGCATTGATCAAGACGGCATGTAATAAATGCATGTATAAGCGTTTCGGTAGATTTTTTTATCAAGACAATTTCTAATACGACCTATCTTGTACAAGGCATATGAAGCTGAGCGACAAATATTTTTTATATAATCATCCATCCTAAGATCATTTTCAAAGATGACACCAAGGTTACGTGCACTTTTGACAGGTTGTATCGGAACATTAGCAATTTCGACAGATGGTAAATGGGAGGACTTTCTGAATCGAGATGTTACATGTATAACCTCAGTTTTATCCTCATTCAACTTCAAATCATTAGCAGTGGACCAAGCTTTGATATCATTTATACATCTTTCAAGTTTAGTAATAACAGAATGAGTGTTATCTTTAAAATTCGATATCAAATAGTATACTGTTTATACAATGACAAAGTTTGTTTATTTTAGCTGGCCTAACGTTATTAGTATGCTGATATTGCCTTCTGTCCCCGTCGAAATTTAATCAACATAGAAAAAATAATTTTGGACTGACGTGAGTAACCGACGAAGCCTACAAGAATATTTGATACATAATTATAATTATGAACATTAGGAAAATATTTGACTGTTTCGTTTGTTCTTTTGCGATTAGACATTTTGTTTCGAGATTGATCCAAGCATCTTAATGTTTGCATATTTGTATATCCCATTTCATAAACATTTACACAAAGTTGTATTCATCTATATTTGTTAACTTCTAATTAATATATTATGTAGATCTCTGCCAAAATGAATTGAGTATTATTTACAATTTTGATAGTATCACAACTTTCAATTTTTCACAAAACAGACAAAATTAAATGGCCGGGGAGGGGGAGCTTTAAAAAAAAAAAGGAATTCCAATATAAACATGAGAAGTGCGATGAGAAGTTTATAGAATGGGACATCGTTTTCATTGTTTTTGTCCTCGTTTTAGGATGAGCAACGGGTAATCATAAAAAATTCATTTGAAATAACATTTGTAGTAATTATGTACCTTTAATGACTTAAATGATTGGTCGGTGCTCGAATCCACGACCTCTTCAAGTCCAGTCATAATAGATTAATTCCATCGATTCAAACACACTTTTTAAAATAATTATCTACTATTCTTCACAGTCTATGTCCATGACGCCAATTATTCTTTCCGTGAAGTTAAGCCTAATATGATGTCCATCTCTCTAAACGAGTACGTACTTTTTGCTCTTTGGTAGGCTGGTGGGTTCGACATGCTTCACATGGTATGATCTCTTAATCTTTGCTCCCTGTTTGGAAAATAGATAAATTATATAGACATAAATGTATAATATGTATAACATAAATATATATATATTTTTTACACACACACACATTAAAAAAATATATATATTGAAACTCAAGTTTGATCGACTATAGCTCTGTTTTTAATGGCATTATCATCGCTTTGATTATTTTCATTACAAAGTGTCTTTATTCCTATTTAAAATTATACCATATTTTTATGATTTTTGCAGCCATGGAGTGAGCAGTACATCAGAATAAGAGATAGGGTCAGATATGAAAGTTGCAAGATATAAGAAACCCATTTTTTAATAATACTTAATAATTATAGCGATGATTTTGCTATGACGAGAGGGATACAATTGATCATACCTGGGTTTCAGATTTCTTTTGACGGCTTTGTATAGGTGCCGTGGATTGTAAGTGATAAAAATGACACAGGTTAAACAATTAGAGGTACAAATGCCAGAGGGAAAAAAAAGTGTTATCACTGTTCTAAATAACAGCCCTTAGCGTATTAGCGACATAGCTTCATAGGCCCGAATTAACAAAGGAGGTTTGTCGACAAACCGAGGTTTATGTACGTCATATGACGCGTTTTTTTACAAACCTGGTTTGTAAAAAAACAAAAGGAGGTTTGTCGAAACAAAAGGAGGTTTGTCGACACACCTCCTTTGTGAATTCGGGCCATTGTGTCGAAAAGGCCGGAAGGGTATGGCGTAGAAACGCTAACACCTAGTGCAGTGGTCTTTTCTCAATTATAATGTTTTTTCGTTTTTTAAATTGATCTAAGAAAACGAAAGATGAAATCCAAATGACAAACACGTCTGGCAGTTCTGGCATTT
Organism: Strongylocentrotus purpuratus; assembly: GCF_000002235.5. Classification (NCBI taxonomy): domain Eukaryota; kingdom Metazoa; phylum Echinodermata; class Echinoidea; order Camarodonta; family Strongylocentrotidae; genus Strongylocentrotus; species Strongylocentrotus purpuratus. The sequence continues at coordinate 37,811,317 of NW_022145594.1, forward strand.
TATTTCTCCATGGCATTTTTACCTTTGACAGTTTTCCGTCAACTTTCACCTTGCCTAGGTTAACAACTGTTGATAAGGTTCGGGCAGTAGGGCAATTTGAATGAACAGTCAAACAAGAGCAGTGTATTTTGAAGCTTTTAACTTTCGACCTTGCCCCCTATTTTTAGCTCCTGCACGTTCTGAAAAATCATTACAACTGGGTGTCATTTTAAAATGAAACAACCATATTTGTTAGTGATACTAAACCAAGCAATGATTATGCCATGACAAGATTGATACAGTCAATCATACTTGAGTTTCCAAACTTTTTTAAAGCAATTATACAGTATATGTAAATATATATATACAGAAATCTGAAGCTCTGTTTCATTTTGTGCGCATAATTTTGAGTAATTAGGTATGGTTACTGGCGGGTATTGATGCGTGCAACAGTTTCAAATGTCAAACATTGCTATGAAATCAATACGTCAAGTGTATACCAATTAATGCACTTTGAAATGTTTATGCTCGCGTTTTTCCGTCGACGTGGGCATACACACGCATTAAATAAAATGATTTGGAAATTATAAACATCAAAGATTTGTCAATGTAATATTGTATTAGATATCTCTTATCACGCCAGAGGGCTAATCCCCATTGTACCAAGCCCGAAATCCCCCCAGTGCCAGCTTTATTTTGAGCTAATCTGATTAACGCGAAGGTTCTATGAATAGCGCATGCGAAATACACAGCACAGTCCAATGAGCATGAACAATAACTGCTATGACGAATGCGTGCAAAGGCGCACATGGCAGTGAAACAGTGGTTTGCTTGCATGTACAAAGCACTATATAGGTAGCGTGCATGCAGCCTTATGGCAGGCTATGAGATATGTAGGATCATTGACACGCGGAAAACTTCAAGTTTAAAATCTCTTGAAATATGCCCAAAGTGGATTTAAGACCATCAAGAACATTTTGAAATTGTCTGCGCCTCATTTTGCTTACGCAAACATCACCTTGTTATGTTACCATTTTCCATGTCAGCAGTATGGTTGAAGCTAGATATTTTCAAATAATTAACAAATTAATCCCAGGTGGCGTACAATTCTCTGATTGTGTTGATAGTGTTGCAGTGCCGAAAAATAAATAGCTATATCTTTGTGCCAATTTTCATGTACACCTTGCTAGTTTCATAGAGTATTATACATGTTATTAACAATAATGCTTAGTCTTAGTAAGCCCTACAAAATTTGCCGTCAGATCACTTTAGATTTAAATGATGACTAGCAAGATATGATACTAATACTACCAATACTAAGCTGCTGTGGAGTTTAAAAAGTAATTTAATATGCCTAACCCGGCACATAAATTCATAAGACGCCAATATGTATGCTATCTTCTAGCACAGTTCTGATATTGAAATCCAAAATTCTGGATATTTCTTGATTCTGTATCTTTAATTTGATAATGTCTTTGATACCAAATGATGTATGAATCTATTGTTTCTGCAATGGTGATAATACTCGTACATATTCTAAAGAATGGTAGACAGTGATGATAATTCCACCTCCAACTTGGCATAAGCTCTGCAGAAGGGTATCAAGTGCGCCACCGACGCGGGATCCACAAAGTCCGATTCTAAAATTGGAAAGAAACATTCAAGATAGCCACGATGATTCAAAGCACTTATACAAAAATGGCGCCAATTTTCTGTGAAAAAAACATTTGAAGACGTTAGCATTATATTCGTATCGTTTTATACTAACTCATCTTTTAACGCTTGACAAAAGGTGCGATTTGGTGTTTATTCAGGGGGTCTGACATCCTCTTCCGATGAAAAATTATGAGGAGTTTTTTATTACAGTTGTATACGCTCCTTCGAAAATGTTTAATTAAGTGCATTGGCTAACTGGGGTGAAATATATATATATATATATATATATTTTTTTTTTTTTTTGGGGGGGGGGGGGAGGGGGGGGGGGGTAAGAGTGGGGAGTGGGTGTCTCTCCCCAGGGACTTAACTTAAATACGGTCAGCCTGGTTGATTTTTACATCGATTTATATAGTCTTAGCAACGTTAAGTGATCAAATTTTCAGTGTTTGCTTCGGTGACTATTTCGGGTCAGGTATGCAGAAAACAAAGACAAAATATTTTATGTAACATAAAAAAAAAAACATACGTTTGATGACAACCCCAACGTGAAAAATCCATAAATCAAACCCAACACAACATTCCTTAACAGTTGAATTAATCGGAAAGGGTAACTACTTTTTAATGTTAAGAAATGGTTTTCATCATTTTGCTCGCAAATCGAATGATAATGATAATGTCAATGTAATAATAATAATGACAATAATAACTATTTATGACAATACCACTCGGACCCTCTTGTATATCGCTCATGTCCGTCACGCTATGACGCTCCTGGCGAATCAACATCTCCCTGTTTTTCCATTGTCTTCCCGAATTTCCATTGTCTGAAAATCGTCCGTAAGGCGTTCGTAGCAGTTCGTAATGGCATTTTTACCGAGGCTTTATTCACTAACCTTATTTCCTTAATGGTGGTGATCTCCAGACATTTCTCCACGATGGCGATCAGCGCTTTCTCGTTCATGTCCACCCGACACAGTTCCAGCACCTCAAGATGAGGAAGATATCCAACCCTATTAGCAAGCTCTTGACCAGTTTCGAAGGAAACTACCCCTGAACCAGCATATCCATCTACGGTGAGTTCTTTCCATGCGACCTCAACTGTAGTGAGTTCTTTCCGTGCGTCCTCAAGTGATTTCGCGGCCGCCACGATTCCTCGCGCTATAGCACCCACAACCCCATCGCGCTCGTTGTAACCCATGCCCACGTTAACAGTTGTGGCGCTGGGAACGAAGCCCAAAGCCTTGGAGTAGGACATGGTATCAGCCATGAGGTCGATACTGAAATGCCTGACGGAAAAAACTGGGGGGATTGTCGATGGAAACGATGCCCAAATAATCAGTACTTCCTTGAGGTGGTCCAGGTGTTCCAGCATAGTTTGTGTAGCAGTCAAAGACAAGTAAAAACTTCTGATACTCAGTTTGGTGATCTGTTCATGATTGAGACATAAAGCACTGGCATAAACATACGTCCTACGCATTGCGTATATAAACAAGAGTATACCCAACTTTGGTAGATTATCTTTTAAAAGTTAAAAACTTTTTGACCTTGAATTCAATTAACTTTTAAAGATACTATGTCCCTCTTGCAACCAACATCAAATTCTGTAGAACTTTACAGGAATTATGAATATGTCATGTATGTCCTATCTGTCAAATTTAAACATTAGCTTTCAAGTTGTCGTGTGGAATCGTGCAATGGACTAGTAAGCAAAAAATATATCTTAAATATCATGAGACAAGAAGTTAGTAGGCTGTTTAAAATAATTTAAGATATTCGTGCGGATTGAAACAAACGTGAAAGCCTAGATACATTGATCACTTTAAACAATGAAGCACTGAAGCATGAAGCAGGATTTAGAATTTAAAGGAATTAAAGACCAAGATAACATGTATGGATATTTCCTGACCCATATTGGAGCATCAGCCTGTTACAAAGATATTGTGACGACACTTTAAAACAAAACATCTGGTGCTCAGTCATCCGGGCGGACAAAATAATGAATAATGTATTATTAAAATCAGGATTGCACCCAACTTAAATTGTGTTGGTTAACATTGCAACCGAAAGAAAGTAAATCCGTCCCGTTGATTGGGTTGTGAATATTTTAAGTTTATAATATTATGAACGAGAGCTCTAGAGTTATGAAAGAACAGAGATACAATCGTGTTAAAACAGTATGCGTGCATTCTCGCTTATTACAATTATTTTCCAACTTTCAACGCATGAATAACCAAAGCAATTGCACGGTCCTAATATTTTATTTTAGTAGATAAGATCACTTTGACCATTCAAATCTCCACGTCAAATTTCAATTGGACCAAAAAAGTGAAACATGGTGTATAAGCTTAACGTACATTCCCAGCTTTATTGAGGAAAACGTCTTTGACAGACGTTTTCTATAACGAACAATAATGTAGGATTCACTGAATAATTTAATTGATTAGATGTTGATAATGGTTGTGTATACCTTTTTGTATGTAGGCCTATCCTATGTTCACTACTTTAGGAAAAAGGTGATAATGCCTACAAACCTTTTGGTTCTCATACTACATACCTTTGACGTTTCTGGAAACTTCGTCAAGCCCGTAATAGCATGCTGTGAAGTCCTTTGAAGATAAAGAGTCTGGTCTTCGAAGCACTCCTTCATACAGTCTACTATTCCCTGGTCATCTACATTGCCTTGGCGTTCCGCCAGGAGGTTAAGCATGATTCGATGGAGTTTACTGTTTCCTTTACGTTTCCATTGTTTAAGTACATGTTCCATAATCATCAGACACGACTCAGTTGATGATCCGCAAGCGAATCGCAGGAGCGTTTCATATTCCATACTTTGCTCCTTCGTGGTAATCGTGTTGTCAAGAAAAGCCTGCAGTATCTCGGGCTCAGAGGCCAGGTACGCACCAGCACATTGCGAAAGGGCCAGTTCATGGTAGAATTGGTACGAGATACGTGACGTGTCACCATGTGCTGATATATCATTTAACAGTACTGTTTTCTTGGATATCAAGCCAAGGTCGCATGCTTTCCTCAGAGCCTGGATGATAGGTGGTTCTCTGCAATCTTCACTTGGAAGACTTGCAACTTTATTGTTCTGTTTCATATTTTCCAAGGCAACTTTCCCCAGAAAACGTGTAGTTTCAAAGAGTTCCGTAACCTGTATGTTCCGTGAAATTGTACGTTCGTGTAGAAATCTGGATAGAGCGTACATGTTGAACTTGTTGAATAGCTCTGTCAGAGAACCCACACTAGCCATTCTGTCAGCTTCCCAAAGAGCACAAACCACCATGCAGAAAAATGGAATTGAAATGATATTGCGTAATAGCATATCATACTTCAAATTATCTTGGAGACTCTTCACCTCCCTGCTATGAGAAAAGTATCGCCCAATGTAATCTTTGGAACCCAGGTCGCTAAAACCTTCAATCTGGACACTCAAATACATGCGGGACATTTCTGTAGAAGCAAAGAAGTCCTCGAGATTGTTTCTAGTTGTCACAATAACGAGACAGTCGGGGTACTTCTCTCCGCGCAAGATTTGCGCGATATTGTTCATGGCACCTTCATCTTCGACCCTGAATTGACTTTCGTCTAGTCCATCGAATAAGATGGCACAATTCCTCTGATTAGCCTCGATATATTCCTCAATATTTTGTCCAGTGTATTTATGACCTTTGAGAAGCTGACTCGCGATAGTATTTCCTACTGCATTCTCACTCAGGATGCCCATATTTAGGGAAAACAGGGTAGAAACACCCCATTTTCTAAGGCTTGACACTCTTGATTCCTTTGCCCAATCTAGAACCAGCTTGTTCAAGACTGTAGATTTGCCGCTTCCGGCTGCGCCTACGCAAATTATTCTTTTTGGCTTTGTGTCATTGTTCTCGACGAAAATACTATCAATGGATTCGAGCTGTTTTCGTACGACACCTCCGTCAACCGGATTAAGTTTATTCATGCTGATGACAGGGCTAACATATTGGTCCTCAAAAGGTCTGGTGTCGTTATCATTCCAGGGCCTGATATGAATCTTGCTATTGTGTAATACGTAACGCTCTCGCAGTTGCCTCTGCATTGTTTCTATACGGAAAATTAAAACAAAGTGGTTCAAGGCTTAGCCACACAGAGGATTTCTTATGTTGGGGATTGGGGCAAAATGCAATGAATTATTGATAGTTTATAGCATTTTCTCTGTTTTTTTGTGTATTTTGGGGGCGGCGACGTATTAACCTAGCCCCCGATGCGTACATTCATGATTCAGTGGCTAAACAATGGCCTCGTTACTATGAGGCCCCACTATCAAAACCGTTTCGATGTGCTTTATTAGTGCCTTTTTGTGAGGCATGAATCCTCATTACTGTCAGTTATGACTTAATGACGTAGGTCCCCTAGTTGAGCATAATAGCACATACATGCTTTAGCAGTCACGCAAAACAAACACTCATACATTATTATTCAATAAAATCTGAGAATTTATTCTATTATCTAGATCTCATTTAGGAATAAATCATTGTCATAATCATTCTATAAATTGGGTGAAAATAATAATTCCACCCTTATCACCAACAGTGTACTATATTATAAAATGAATGGAGTTCGTTGATTGGTTAAATTACCGCACTTGATTATTTCTAAATCACCCAAAGTCACTTCGCTATCGCGAACCATGATTTTAACTAACGCACTCACATCCGTGAGTATAATGTGCATTTGTATTATCATATTTAAGAGTGTTATAATTTACAATAACGTTACTTTTCCGTTTATGCCATATCACCTTAGGAATATACTAATAATGCAATTTTCTATTCTAACAATAATCACCAAATTTTATTTCTATGCTTTGCACCTGGATTGGATTCTTAATTTTGTTCATGATATTAAAAAAGGAAATACCTTCTATTTGTGGGTCTGGACGTAGCGGCATGGATTCCGGGTCGTCTTTTTCTGTAGGGAAACAAAGTTTTAGAGGAATACAGCTCGAGATATTTTCAATTGAATCTATTTTCCTTAGGGGCGCCCTACATGTTGTATCTTATTCCTTGCAAACGGCATTGAAAGTAAAACATGATGCGATATTTAAAGGTAACATTCCTTTTCACTATTATTTGTCTATAGTATAACATAATTCGCAATAACTGTACAATTATTTCGCGCTGTGCGATCTTACAGTATGAAAACGCTTCAAGAGATTTCTCTTTAATGTATTCCATTGTATAGCATTGTTTGTTGGGTACTCGTGGAAGTTTAAGTACTTCACTTAATATGTGTTGGTCTTTTGATAAGTTGTTTCTTTCAGATTTATTACGTGATGATCAATGGTTCACCAACTACATCGTAACAGCTTAGGATATCTCTGCAGGTTTCAAGCTTCGTCGCCATATTAAATGACAATATAGTCATAGCAAAATTTGAAAATAGGGCTCCATAAAAAAATGAAAAATTATCATTCGTTTTTGCAATGGGGTATTTTCTTTTCGTTGAAATACCGATGACGATGAGTGTTCATAACTCAACCCAGTGATTACGAGCCATATGTATATAAACATACCTTGATTTCTCCGTTGTTTCCTCCGACTCCATAATATGATGACAACACAAGTCGCAGCCAATATAAGAATGCCAACGATAACTGGTACAACTACATTGGATTAAAGAATATAATCAGCGAATTTAACTTCTCGTCGTCCTCTTTTCTATGCATGGTGAGCGTTCAAACAACAATTATTTTGTTCGTATGTTGTATATCCTGCTTATATTCAGTCACATGCAATGTTAAATCAATCTGAAATTAAACTCAATGTCTGATATTCAACGTTTGCATTTTTGTAACGGGGGAGCTAATCACAATTATACAATTATGACGTATATCCTAATGGCCCGGTCCCACTGGCCGATGGACACAACACGTATGCATAAAGGACACAGCGGACGAGCAAAATTTCGCGGGTGGCTCCATCCGTTTTCATCCGCTCCAGAAATGGACAAAATTTGCGAAAATTTGCGAAAACAGAACGGAAAATAACGGACGTGGGTAGTATGTAGCGGGGATGTTAAACGGATGTTCATCGGGAGCCTAGCGAATGAAAGCGGATGGAAGTGGATGACAGCTTTGAAAACGTTATATACGAGATGCATACGCTTACATCCTTTCTATTTCCATGCTACTAACGATGTATAGACGTTCCGTGTACCTTATCTTTCCTCCCTCTTTCCGTTTTCAGCTGCAGCGGATGTGAGTTGCGAGGATGCCCAGAGGATACAGCGGACGTTTAACGGATGATAACGGACATAGAACGTTTGTTGCTCGTATTTGTCGCGGATTTACATCGTACACGGCGGAAGTTCATCCGTTCTAAAAGTTGTGTGCAGCTCAAAACTTTTTGCGCGGATGAAATCACAATGGACGGATGCTCGATGGATAGAGCGTATGAAACACGTATGCAATGAGTACACAACGGATGCATAGCGTTTTCCAACGGATGGCAAGATTTTGTTACGCTTTACATCCTCTTTGCATCCGTAAGTGCAGTGGGACCGGGCCTTTAGCAAATGATTGGTTGAGGGCGGACTTGTGACAAAACATCATTTTTTTTTCCTATCGAAAAAAAATGCTAACCATCCGTCATTAGCATTTCTTCCTGATTGGTCGGTTATTTGTCTGGATCAAAATTTGCTGGTCGACCCAGGACCTAAAGAAATTGGTATGAGTGCGATTTCCCAAATCAAAATGAAACTATTCCCGCTCTCCTTTTTCTTAAAGCACATGATACACATGATCCTGAACTAGGATACATCAAAAATCGGGACCTTAAAAACAGTCCAAACACCATCGGCTAGTTCCTTGATGTTGGAAACATTCAGAGGTACCTTGTGTGGATAATATTTACTGATACCCAAGATTATAGCAGTTGTATACGATCTATCAACTTTCGAATACCGTTCGAACGAAAAGACAACAAAGATAATTCGTGGGAAATTCTTACCAACTGTGACTACAACCCCACTCGAACTCGTAGACAAAGTGGTTTGATATAGGGATGTTGTCATGGCAACAGACGATTCTAGCAAAGTCACGGTGACGGTCATTGTTCGTTGGGCTTGCGATCCTGGGATATCAGAAGCGACACAAACATAGGGGCTTTCGCTGGGTTCAGCGACAGTGGAGATTGATTTGTTTTTCGTCCCGTCCATATTTGCATATTCTGTGATATTTGTTGCACCCATCTTTTTGGATTCGTATAAGAAGAAGAGATCGATGTCTGGAAAGTAGCTTGATGCTGAGCAGGTGATGGTGATTCTATTAGAGGTTGAAAGGCTACAGGTTTGTTCAGCATAGCTGGGAAGTATTCCTCGACATTCATCGATAAGGGGAAAGGGTTCCACCGGAGGAGCTAAACAATGAAATTGACTTATCATGTGACGCATACAGCTATATCCTTAAATTTCAGCTTTTAAATTGAATACATTAAACAAATATACCATGAGCTGAGAGGCTCTAGTTGAAATTATGGATCGAGGAGGCAGGAATAGCACTATTATTTGAGGGGCGTAGCCCCGAAGAAAATAGTCAAATTATGTTATGTTTACCAATCGATGAACAGGATTTCATTGATCAAAAATAGTGCTATTTCTGTCGCCGAGGAATCCATATTTTCACTAGTGGCTTGAAAAAGTGCATTTTATATTTGTTTTATATTTTTAAAAACCAACCTTCATACAAAAATATTAATAATAATGTGAACTGTCACTGAAGTAATGTAGTACAGGTGCTATGGCTGGTGAGAGCACCGCAGGCGGACAAACTGCGACCGCGACCGATAGCACATTGATCTAGATCGATCGCATATATATGACGTCATCCATGGTATAGTGCCATGGTATAGTGCACTATAACATGGGTGACGTCACGGTTACATTATAGCAATGTTATGTTGGGTCAAATGATGCTATGTTGACCAATCGATGAACAGGAGTTCATTGATCAAAAATATAATAATATCTATATTAATATAATAATACAATTAAATGAAATAGTATAGTAAATATAAAAGCAATATTTGTTCATTCTTCATGATTTAAAACAAATATGCATTCTAAAACTGTTAAGATAAATATAAAGGTAGTATAATTTTATAGCTCGAAGATAGTTATTAAATGATGTTCGTCAGGGTTAGTTCTCAGTCATACTGTAACAAATAAAACATAATTTTATACTCACAAAAAACGTTTACTTCTGTGAAGTTGTAGATCAAGATCCCTTTGTAATTCATAACTCTGCAGGTATATGTTCCTTGATCTGAAACTGTAATGTTTCTGATGATGAGAGAGAATTCATCGGTCATATAGCAAGATCCTTCAAGAACGCATGGCCCGGAAGTGAATCCCCCTTCCACCCACTTGATCAGGTTTGGTGGCTTCGTGGACTCACCTCCTATCTTCCAGTTAACGACAGATGGCGTTCCATAGAATTGGCATTTCAGAACAAGCTCATCTCCTTTCTCCGCAGTTTTGTGTAAATCGGTATAAACAAGGCCATCTGGTACATCGCAATTCACATCTGAATTAAACAAGAAAGAAATATTGACATAAAGACTGTGGTTTATTTAATTCGTGACGTTAAACTGTTAGTCCATACAGTAATAAAACTAGCATACTTACAAAAAGAGCACATGGGTGGTCTACCTTGACTGCAAAGTATTTGCAACCGCACTGATGTGAAGCAGTCTAATATAAGCAAGTTTGCCTCGTAGTTCATTTGTTCAATCTACGTATATTTCCGCTAATATTTTACAATAATGAAAGATTTTAACGATTTAAAAAAATTAGTTTGCCATGATAATTTGTTTTTCTCTAATATTATTTAGCAATCCCTGATTATGTCAGGGTGTTAGAGCAGATGATGGTAATTATGCCACTGACTTTCGAGATTTGATTTTCTGTTTTTGTAATATCTGAAACTGTAAAACTTCTGATAATGAGAGAGAAGTCAACGCCGATTATAGCAGGACCTGTCACTAACAAATATTGTTACCAAATATTGTTAAATGCGTCATGTTATTAAGCATAACAGGAAAAAAATACCTTGATATTCATTTATAATCTACAGCTAGATACACTTTGATCTATATTATTGTAATTACGAAGCTATAAACCCATTTTCTCTTTGGGCACGTTAATTGGGATTGCTTGTTCTCACATTCACAATTCCTTGGAACCTTTCCTTGCTCAGAAGATTTGTGGATATACAGGGTCATTCGTATCTTATTTTAAAACTCAGGGAACTATTGATACTTGGGAATCAAAACCGAGGGTCATTTCCATGGTTTGAAGAAGTTGATTTGAACGTGAAGGGATGAGTACATTTCTTGGCCTCGCTACCAAAACCCCAGTGATAATAGCAACTCCCTTCGCGCTCGACGGTCTTGCTTTTGATGCGATATTTGCGCTTTAATACATGTCTTGCATTTTCAGGAAAAGAGTAGGGTGTAAATGAAAAGAAGAAAAAGAAGACGACGAGGAAGAAAACAGATTGGAGATAGGATGACAATTAGATGGAGAATTTGTCTCGTTTATTTTTACGGCTAAATCAGCGATTTTCCCGATCTCCATTGAGTCCCGAGTCGATGCTAAGATGAGCTTAACATTTATTTTGTGGGCAACCTCTGGAGAAATTGCTGTTTCAGAATGTTCTCCCTCAAACTTCTCCGTCCAGAGCAGTTTTCATCTTGCAAAGTAACCGGGAGGGTTTGCGATCTCTCAACTCTTCATACATTAGCACCCGATGAAGGAGTTTTTTTTGCTCAGAAGCGGAGGTCCCCTGTATCAATTGTGCTTTCAGTTTAACGTAGGGCTATTCTTGAGGAAGAGAGATCAGTAAGTCCCGAATTTCTTGGCCATATTCCGGCTGCAAGGAGGCGACGACGTTGACAAACTTTATTTTCTGTTGGGTGATGCCTCAGGTCATGAATTGTGCCTGAACTTGGGCAATCCAAATAGTAGGATCATTGTGCTAGAAAGGAGGAAGTTTTAGTTGAACATTGGAGACAGATGAAGGGCTAGCAGAAGTTGAAGAAGTTGACATATGAAGGAAAGTGAGACAATAATTGAAACAGTTTTGATGAAGGGTGTCTGTCACTCAGCACGTTGGTAGCGTTTAGATCACGTCGAGTCACCAGTGAAACGATGCTCTGCAAATGCGAAGGCGGATGAAGCAAAAACATTGACAGCAACGACTAGTAGAACATAATGCTGAAAATGTATGGGCACAGACCAAGATTTAAACATAATATATCGAGAGAACTGTTGTGCCCAGTTGAGCTTACTGACTATATAACCGGACACTAACCATGACAGTAATCACTTCTAACCAAAGATTCCATATTGGAACGCCTACATTGCCGTTTTAGATTTATTTGTTGTGCCCAGTTGAAGTTTCTGATTAAATAACTGGACATAAACTATGACAGTTATCAATTCTGACCAAAGATTTAATATTGGAAAGCCTGCCTTGCTTTTTTGTATCTGTCTTTATACACAATTGTGAAACTGTAACTATTTTAGATGAACAATATGGAATAGACAAATCAAGCAAATTATGATTCTTTTGGCGGGACACCATTCACTAAGAACATAAATGAAAGAGAGAATAAAGCCAACAGAAATCAAGAGGGTTGTTTTAACCCCGGCCCCCCCCCCCCACTCAGAGGTCGGAATGACCGCATGCGTGTTGCCAAAATGTCCGGTAAAGGGGTACTTTTCGTGCGACAAAGTCCGGCCCGAGAATTGTAAAAAAAGGGGTGTATTTGACTTTTCACCCGGAGATTTCTTTAAAAAGGGGGTGTTTTTCTTTTTTTCTCTCATCTCTTTGGACTCCTGAAAAATTATTCCGAATTTGGGGGTACATTGAGCATTTTTCCTGATTTAGGGGGGTCTCCAAGGCAGGAAAAGCCTGCGAAAAGCCCGCGAAAGGGGGGTTCGGAAATGTTGGCAGTCCTCAGATAGGGGGTGCTTTCAAAAAGAGGGTACGAGCATATGCGTACCCTAAATAGCACTGAGTGGGGGGGGGGGGGGGGGGGGGTGGGGCCGGGGTTTTAACATACATGTTATGATTTTATGGATAGATAATATAACCCAGGTAAAATGACATTATATCAGTTCATAACAATTCATCAATATTTATACCACAAAATACCTATTGTTGAAGCCATGCCCATTGTCTATCATGTTTTAACTTCGTAGACTCAAAATTGACAAGAATATTATTTCCATACGATAAACAGAACTGACTAAATGTTAATGCATGGCTGGGATGTATGTGCATGTGTGTGGTGTTCGTGTGGTGTTCGTGTGTATGTAACTAGGGTTAACTAATGTATGTCAGTATGTTTATGTGTGCATTTTAACCATTAATATAACCATACAATTAGTTTTTATCCAAATACTACATCCCATAAAAAAGAAGAATATTTAAGTATACACATCGTCGCATTTGCCCGTATGGCAGCCATATTGGATTTGATCATTGTAACCGCGGCAAATGAGACCTTAAATCTATGACAGAACATTCTAACCAGATTCTCTGACCACGAAAAACCCATAAATATATTAACTTTTATCATCCTATCACACTTGATCTTTAGCTCAGATGGCGGCTATTTTGGATTTGACCAATATGACAGCCCCAATGAGACCTCACTATGGTAACATAACACGATAATCAGATTCTCCGACCCTGAGAACCCCATATATATATATAAAGACTGTCATCATACTAGCCCTTTTTCTTTTGAAGCTTCACTTCTTTAGCTCAGATGGCGGCGATTTTGGATTTGCTAAATATGGCGGTTTCTTGGCATTTTGGGCTGTTACAATGATCATATCCAATATGGCTGCCATACGGGCAAATGGGACGATGTGTATACTTAAATTTTCTTCTCGTTTGTGGCCTTTTTTGGCGCCCGGCAACAATCGTAATAGTATAGTATGAGCCACCTTTGGGCAAAATTTGGTGCTTTTAGAAAAATCTGCACCAAAATATTCCTAACAGCTCCGACTAAAATAAAGCAATTGATAAAAAGTGAGGACATGACGACACAAACTGAAAACAATATTGGCAATTTGTGTTGTGATTCTCATTGTTCCATAGTTTTTACATACTTTTTCAAAAATTCATAACTTTCTTATTATATATCTGATTTTGCTCAAACTTTGTTTGATTGGTTTGTCTGATTTTTCTGCTTTCATTGAAAATAACTTGTTTGTTTTAATAGTGGACTTGCCCTTTAAGTTTAAGAAATCACACTTAAAAACATAACATTTACAAGGGTTATGAACAATTCTGTTGTTAACTGTGAACGATATGTACATCTGATAAAAGCTGATAAGCTGAGCCTTTTCATTGTAATATTACTAACAACCAGAGTAAGAAGTCTTTTTAGACGGCAAATGAATATCCATCCATGGCCCAGAAAGGGTTTTAGGTCTGTGACAAACTGGAGACCAAGCGATATTTCTGATATACTTTGCACACGCGTTTGATAGAGAGGCTTTGACCAGCAGAATAGCTCATATATAAAAAGTAGGCCTATGATTCCCAATGAATATAACTGTTATAATTAAGTATGTGTACGAACAGTAGATTGCCCGTGGTTGGTCAGATTTACTTGTACTTGATTTATAAACTAATGCCATGTCGTTATTGTAATTTATGCTTAAACTCTTTGAGCGTTTGCCAGTAAACCCCCTGTGTGTTGCATTAATTTGCAGCATGTATGCATAGCACGTAGTGTGATTTGTGTACAGATGCGAACGAAAAGCAGGGCCGACGGTGCACTGGGTCGAAAAGAACGCATAAAGAGTTAAAATCTCGACATTTCGGACAGTTATGGAAAAAAATTACCCACCTGAAATGAAGCAAAGAAACGGAACAGAGAAGAACAGTATCTGGATAAACAGAGGCGCTCTTGGATTCGCCATCTTAATAGTTGCTGGTCTTAGATGTCTGTCATGTCGAACTTAAGCAAATAGTGATTGATAAGTGATTGATAATAGTGATTACACGCAATCCGTATACCTGGTACAAAGGTTTCGCCTGTGTACATTGAATATTAATAATTAATTTTCTTATAACGTGTTCAAGCCACTACACTTATTTTTTATTTTCGTTAAACTTGTAAACCGATGATTCCGGCGATGAAGTGTTCAGATCCAGGAATCTCAGGCAGGGAGGTGAAAAGTCTAACAATTCTATGACAAGGCATTTCCTCCCCATTCCCAATGAAAACAACATGTAAATAAACACAAATTAAAAAAAGAGAGACCCCCCCCTGCATTTTCAGTTGGCTCTGGGGATGCTAATTTCCCGCATTGGGGGCGGGGGGGGGGGGGGAGTACATATTGTTCCTGTATACTTCATGCGCAATTAATATATGCCACAACAAAATTGGCCTTAGGAACGTTCACCACTTGGGGACCGCTTCCGACAGTACACCAGTTTGTAATTAAGGGCACAATTTTGTACTGGGATACGGATGCCGATGTCTTTTGCCCAACTCCTAACATTCAGTCTCTATTCCCAATTACTGCAAAAGCGAATTTTCATTTTTTTAATTCCTTGTGATTAAACTATATATAATAATGAATTTACAAATACCAGCTAATTTCAACAAGACAATCACTCCAGTGTGCTAGTAAGATATAGGTCTCACAAGCGACACTTTTAGGTTTGCACTTACTCCACCCCATAACGTCATCAAATCAGGCCTCAATATTGTTGAGAAACTTGCGATCAAACATGTTTAAGATAAGATTTTCCAATTAGCCGTTCTTCTAAACACAACTTTTTAAAGTGATAAACTAAACGATATTGTTTTGTTTTTCATTGACTAAGCTTGAAAAGGGTGAATACTGATTTTTTTCTTTCGGTTTTCCCCTTTAAAACATCTATTTTTTCCTATATCAGGACGCAAATTTTAAGATTCAGAATAAAAACATGCGAGGGGGCGAAGCGACAGAGTTTTAGAGCATTCTGCATTTTTAACCCACATCATTTCATATCTAATGCCACTTACCCGGCACATTGTGGCGAACATAATCGTAAATATAACCATATCCTTTTCTTTTCTCACTCATTTTTTTTTTCCATTTAGCTTTTTGTTTTGCCCCTCTCTCTTTTTGCATTAGTGTCGCTCCTCCAAGTGCCGCCAGGGGCATATGTCCCCTCTGCCCCTCCCCCTTAGATACCCTATTGATACTATCCGAACTTTTGCATTTGCCTCCGTTTTTTAAAAAAGATAGAGAGAAAGAGAGAGAGAGAGAAAGAGAGGGAGGGAGAGATAGAGAGAGAGAGATAATAGTTAAATCTAGCGTAATAAATTCAACATGAAACCATATCGTTGATTTATTTATTGCACCTGCATAGACACTTGAACTTGACACCCACGTGATCGCGGGTAATAAGTGTCAATGATTAACTTTATTTGCTCACATCATTCACTGCTAGATCGCAAGTTAAAATATGAACCCTACGAACAAATTCATGAAAGGGCGTTTGAATTGCATTGTTTATCTAAAGTGCTTTAAAGAAGACAATTTGTATTAGATACCCGGTATAAAGGCATCAAACAAAATACTACTTTTCTTGCCACGTTGGGTTCATTCATCTTGTAAAGGAGCCTAAAGAACACCCTCGAAAAGTTAAACTATTATACTAAGCAGAATGAGACGAGAATTCGTCTTGGAATTCTGTATTCCATACTCTAAGCACGTATTTTTCAGCGGTAAGTTCATATTGATACTTTGCTGGTTCAATCACGAGTAGAATATTGAATGAAACAGATCAGTGCAAATTTGAGCAAAATCCGACGAAAAATAAGAAACTTGTAAATTTGAAGGACTAATAATCGATCGAAAGCAAAGTGGCAACTCCATGACGAACCTTTTGCCCCTCTCCCACTTGCTTTTGTATTGAAATTGTCATAAACTTCCATTTTCTTAGTTAGATAAGGTATATTTATGTAATGAGTTGTGTAAAATGAAATGTGCAAATTCGGCATACATGTGTAAATAGTTTTTGTCGCTTGCACGCGCCTCGTATCTGGCTTGCTTCGCTCGCCAGAATTTACGGACTCCCACCAGCGACAGGGTCATCGACAAGACGCTAGGCTATTTGAAGTCTTGATACGGCCAGGGAGGGGGGGGGGGGCATTATGCCCCTCCCCCCCCCCCCCCCCCAAGATCTTGGCCGTGAAACGGCCGATCGCCTCAAAAATGTGCACGCATGTCAAGTGAAGTGTATAGAATACTATGGTAAATATATTTTTATTAAAAAAAATCACTTATTTGCATATTCATGGTAATTTATGCAATTAAGGTCATCAAATTCACCCTTTTACCCATTAATCATATATTCTATATATTTAAGCATTCTTTTTACTACAGTACATGTATTCTTAAGATAATTTGAAACAACAATACGACAACAGAAATTGGAAGAGCTAGGTTATTCCTTATGTTATTTTGATGTTGTTTTGGTAATTTGATATGTATTTCAATGTTTTTTTCTACTTTTTTTGTAAATATATATTTTTTTTTTTCTAACTACAATTTAACTATTTTGACTCCCAAAACAAACACCTAAACTTTAAACAAAACCAAATAACCAATATTTCATCTCTTTTTAGTAAAAAAATGACATTTCCATATGTTTTGTACACAAATCACGAAAATGAGCGATTATCGGGCTGACATGCAAAGACAAAAGATCACGTGACCTTGTAAACTTCACCCCCGATTTTCATTTTTTTTTTTTTAAAGATGTGCAAGACTCGAAAGAAAAAAGTCAGCGAGCAGCGGGGTGCTATCGGTATGCGTTCAAGAACAATCAGTAAAATCGCGGAGGGGGGGGGGGGGGGGCATAATGCCCCCCGGTCTTATTAGGGTTAAACAGAACTGGCCAGGGCTCCAATATAATCGAAGCTTGATTGCCTTCTGAGCCCGGAGAATCAAATACATGTACAAGCAAAACACATAATTCAGGGGTTCCTGGTGATGCAAAAGTTTAGCAGCGAGAGGACATTACACTGTACTTATAAATCACATCATAGAAAGTCATCTTTGTCAAGTCAGGAGAGAAAATATTGTTAAGTTAACGTATATCTAAGACTTTTGTCCTTTATTAAACGCTACTTTAAAGGCATCGTTTAACAATTTTAAATCTGACATGCACGGCTCCACGAACTACCAGTGTCTGTGATATGGTGTAATATTGAAGCCCTAAAAACAAAATTGCGCTTCAAAATGATCAAGAAGTGCCTCAAAAAGTAAAAATCTTTAAGTGACCGGTTTTACCATACTCGTTTTTGCCAATAGACTGTACTGTTATGAAAACCGTTTGGCAAACGCAAAATTTGGTTTCGATTTCCAATCATAAATATCTTGATAACCATAAAGGCGATCGGCTTGTAAAAGTCACGGAGTTACTGTCAGACGTAAATGTTTATAATTATCATTGCAGCATAAGCTAAATCCAGGATTTTGTTTCAGAATCTGAGACAAAGTTACCGGATCCCTCTAAACCAAAGCCTAAACCCAGCGTCGGATTTAAAGAGGAATTCCAATCTGATATAGTAATAATATCCAGTTAGTTTTAATAGAAACATGAAGATAAGAGAAAGTGGTCAGTTAAGGTTTGAAGAAAGTTATTAAATTGGCCACTCTTTGACATATCTTGCGAACTCCGCTCCAATTTGCCCTAAACTAAAAAGACAACAACAAAAAATCACTTAGGAAATGTTCAATCATACATGCACCCTACATTTGCAATGATTACAAATATGTTTTCATATAACCAGGCGCGGATCCAGGATTTTCCAATAGGGGGGGGGGGGGGCGGAAATTAAAAAAATTGCGCAGACCGTTTTTCAACTCAACATACCAATACTGACAAGGTCATATTAGAAGCACCATACCGGTATTTTTTGTTTACATTTTCATCGGGGGGGGGGGGGGGCTGAAGCCTCTTGCCCGAAAAAGTAATTTTCTGGTTTCACAATTTGGCTAGTGAGCGAAGCGAGCGAGCAAAAATTTGGGGATAATATGTATTTTGTGAAAGTGTTATTTATTACCAAAATATACGAGAAAAGAAATAACAAATTCATATTCGGGCAGCTCGCTGTTCCCCTCCTACCCCCCCCCCCCCCATTACGCGCGAATCGCAGAAGCTTTGTTTCGTGAAATTATTAGAGAAAGAAGAGGATTCGTTGCACCATTCTCGACTCCTAATCCTTGTCTGAATTTAGTTCCTCCTCCCCCCTCCCGCGCGAAGCGCGGAAGTTCTGACCTTTCATTAATTGATATTAGAGAAAGAAGACGATTTGTTGTACCATTCTCGACTCTTATTCCTTGTCTGAATTCAGTTTTCCCCCTCCCGCGTGAAGCGCTGAAGCATTGACCTTTCATAGTTTAATGAAATTATTAGAGAAAGAAGATAATTCGTTGTTCCATTCTCGACTCCTAATCCTTGTCTGAATTTAATTCCTCCCCCCCCCCTCCCGCGCGAAGCACGGAAGTTTTGACCTTTCATTAATTGATATTAGAGAAAGAAGACGATTTGTTGAACCATTCTCGACTCTTATTCCTTGTCTAAATCCAGTTTTTCCCCTCCCGCGCGAAGCGCTGAAGCATTGACCTTTCATAGTTTAATGAAATTCTTAGAGAAAGAAGATAATTCGTTGTTCCATTCTCGACCCTCAATCCTTCTCTGAATTCAGATTCCCCCCCTCCAGCGCGAAGCGCGGAAGCTTTGACGTTTTATTAAATTATTAGAGAAAGAAGACGATTCGTTGTTCCGTTCTGAGTTGTTAATCATTGTCTGAATTCAGTTTCCCCCCTCCGCGCGAAGCGCGGAAGCTTTGACGTTTCATTAAATTATTAGAGAAAGAGTACCGTTCTGAACTCTTAATCCTTGCCTGAATTTAGTTTCCCTCTACAGTGCAAAGCGCAGAAGCTTAACGTTTCATTAAATTATTAGAGAAAGAAGAGGATTCGTTGTTCCATTCTCTACTCTAAATCCTTGTCTGAATTCAGTTTTCCTCGTCCCGCGCGTAGCGCGTAAGCTTCTTACGCTTCATTAAATTATGAGAGAAAGAAGATGTTTCGTTATCCTATTCTCGATTCTTAGTCCTTGTTTGAATTCATTTTCCCCCTTCCGCGCGTGGCGCGGAAGCTTTGAACTTTCATAGTTTAATGAAATTATTAGAGAAAGATGATAATTCGTTGTTCCATTCCCGACTCTTAATCCTTCTCTGAATTTAGTTTCCCCCTCCAGCGCAAAGCGCAGAAGCTTAACGTTTCATTAAGTTATTGATGATGATGATTTGTTGTACCGTTTTAGACTTGTCAAAAATGTTTCTTTGTCTGTTCCTTTTTTCGTCCTATGTCCTCTTACTGCCCCTACCGCCCCTAGCTACGCATGCTTTAAAGGGAAAATGAAACAATCATGATTGTGATAGCATACAATTAGGTCAGTAGAAATGAAAGGGGAAAAAAGATATATTTATACACCAACCATGAAATAATCGCGACCGGGAGCGTCATATCTTAGTTTTGTATTATCGGGCGAGGGCCGGGGCGTAGCGACCAAGCGAGATTTTGCAATGTAGAATGCTGAAATTATGCATTCTAGTAAAATCCTTTAGTCCAATATGTACGTTCTTTCCGCTACATGTATATTTCTTTCTAGCTATATATCTAAATTTCCGGGAGACGTGTCCCTCTATCGGGCCCAGGATCGCCGCCGCTGTCCGTTATCACTACCAACATGAGTTCAAATATAAGCATAAGCGAGTTGGTATGAGCTGAATCCAAATGAAGGGCAAAATAAGAGTTGTGAAGCGGCCCTACCGTTAATTTAAATATTGACTGTTTAGTATATAGCTTCTATTTGAAAGACATCCAAAATATTGTGCCCTTTTCAATTTTTTCAAAAAGCAGGGGCTGTTTATAACGTTTAACTTTGAATCCGTGGCTCGAGATTTTATGCGGCCGGCCCGGCCCCCTCTATGCAATAACGTTTCCCAAGCCTTCTGGAATGACCCCAAATCTCCCGATTACAGTTTTTCCCTTATTCGTCGTTACTGTCACTTAGCGCCATTTTCTTGTCTTTCCCCCTTTCTCACCCTACTTTTCTCTTCCCCCCCCCTCCCCCCACCCACTCAGTGTTATCTAGGGTATGCGCATGTATGTTCCCTTTCTTAGTTTGAAAGCACCCCTTTATCTTCGGTGTGTAAAGTCAGTGCGGGACGGATTTGTGTGTATTACGGGCCGGACTTTGTTGCGTGAAAAGTAACCCTTTATCGGAAATTTTGGGAACACAAAATCGGTCCCTCCGACCCCGGAGTGGGAGTGAGGTGGGGGGGGGGGGGGAATCTTCTTCTTCTTTTTATTTCTCTTTCTCTCTCTCATCTTTCTTTTCTCTTCTCTTTTTTCTTTTCTCTTCTCCTTTCTTTTCTCTTCTCCTTTCTTTTTCTCTTCTCCTTTTTTCTTCTCTTCTCCTTTCTTTTTTTTCTCTTTTTTTTGCGCCGCCAATAGGGAGGGCCGCGGCCGTTTCGGCCCCCCTGGATTCGCCACTGATATAACCCCTGTATGAAACAAATCTATTCCGTCACCAATAACTGAGCAAATGGAATAGTTTATGTACAAAGCAAAGTGGAGAGGAGCTTGCAAGAAATGCTACACTGTTGAAAATTTGTTTGGCACTGATGATAGCTTCGAAAATTTATAAGTTCTATTTTAATCGGGTGTTGGTCAAACTTTCACTAATTTTTTTCTTCTCATTTTCCTGATTCTATTAAAACCAATTTAATATCACAAAGAACTTCCCCTTTAAATTTCGGTAGAATACGGGCCGATATCATTAAGTGTGTGTGTGTTTGTGTGCGTCCGGGGGGGGGGAAGGATCTTTTGTGATGAGAAAATGTAAATTGAGAGATCTAAATATTACAAACTTTCAAAATCATCTTCACAATTTTACCCCTGAATCATGTGAAGCAAGCTAGTTTATTAAATATCAATATGACATAGTGGTTTGAAGTGCTACGCTGATTATGTGATTACGGCCTTTAATCACAACTTATTCTCTTATAGGATTCGTTCCCAGACCACTCAACAAAACGTGATGAAAATGTCATCTGAGAGAAGGAACAAACTGCGCTTCTTGCATCCATCGATAACACTAGTCGTGCGATCAATATGTTGGTTCACCTTTATGGTTACACGTGTTTATAGTGGGAACTACTTCCCCCTGTTTATTGATTGACGGGTTTTATTGAAGACAATTCCAACTGAATTGACTTAGATAACAACTGAATAATTCACACTCCTTGTAAATATGATGTGTTTCGAGTTTTGTGTAACTCAAGAATGAAAGGTGGACCGGCTGAATAAGGGCCTTTGCTAAATACGTGTAGACGCAATCTTTGATATGTCACATTATCAACAAACATAAAAAAGGGAACAAATAATTGTTTCTACACGTTAAATTCTGAGGTGCATTGCCCTACGTGTTATCACCAGGGCTAAAATTATTTTTTTTGTCCACGGGGGCTCTTCCCAAAAAAGAGCCCCCGTGAGCCTAAAAGCATGCTACTGCCCCCTCAATAGCATGGACCCATGCTACTTTACTGTGTATATTAACATACATTATGTGTAGAGGCAAATTGGCATAGAATCGCGCTTCTTTCCAGCTGAAAGGATTATTGCATACACACAAATGAAATAGGATATGTATTGAAAGCCCCTCATCTCGTGCATGCACGCTTTGCAACTTGGGAGCGAAGTCCACCTCTTCAGTTTTCGCGATGTTTCTCTCATTAAGTTGGCACATCGCCCAGTACACAAATTAATTATACATCGCCCATGCATTTCACGCGATATGATTATATCTACAACATTAATTTTAAAATGATGTGGACATTATTACATGTATATCATTCAAAAACATGTTTATGACACTGACGACATATTGCGCTCACTCACCATAATGCACACTGACATTAAAAACAAGGGTATGCAAAACGGAACTGATTTAATTTTGAATCATAGATTCAAACTAACAGGAATATATGATTAAATCTAATTGATGACAAATTCTTCATTTAATAGGTTTATGTATTGAGTGGGACCATTTTAATTTAAGAAAAAAAGAAGAAAGGGAAAAGAGGAAGAAAGAGATCACTTAACTTAAAACTCTACAACTTCTGTTTCCAAGAATTCACCGAATTTTTAACACATGTTTGTATGGAAAGGAAAATTTAGTTTTAACACTTTTAACCGTTAGAGAAGAGGTCAACCTATATTTGAGATATGGTATAGTTTAATTCGGGTCAAAACTATAACATATACACAGATCAAAATAACAAGCTTGTTATCAATTCACCCTGTACCATGAAGTAGTTATGTCTTCTGTCACATGGTAACTCAAATAATTGCACTTACACAAATGCTATTTACCATACAGCAATAACCTCACTTTATTCTGGGTTTAAAACACATACACCATTCCCTGCTAAAGCAAAGTCAATAAGTTCTGACATTTCAACAATAAAATATAAACAAGGCCCAAATAAAAATTCATCAAAACTTAATCTCTAGGGTTACACTTCACATAACATCGAAATCAGATTATCAACTGAAGACTTGCAAGTCTAAGCACTTCTACTTCTCCTCTACTCCTTCGACTCTCTGCAAATTGGTCCTGTAATTGACCAATTTTCCCTCACACTTCTCTAGCACCCCTATGCATGTGTCAAACATAATTCAATTCTTTGAGATTAGGTCCTGAACTACTCTAGCAATATCCCCTATCAATTCAAGTCGCATCCTTTGCCATTTTAACATGTACAGACCTGAGGAAGGTACATATCTCAATATTAAAAAACTGTACCTTCTGAGAACAACCTTTTTTCAACCCGAAAAACTCTGCTCCAGAGTGTCTTTAAGACATATTTCACATGACACTCGTTAAACTATGTTCAAGTCAGTCAATTGATGGCTATCAAAACACTCATTTGGATGTATTCCGAATTATTCGTACGACTTATTCTAAATATTCAATGTGACATCTTTTAATTTTTAACTTTCTTGTCCATATCTCCATTCACCTTGTCTTAGTCAAATTGCCCTTAATTAAGCATTCAAAGTATTAACTTATACCTTGCACCAATATTCAATACATATAAATCGAGGGAAACACACATGTAAAATTAATGTCCTGCCAAAATAAAGTATGTCCGCGACTATGCTCATATGGCAAACACGATCCACCATATCAGAATGCAACATATGATAGCAATGCTTTTCACAGCAACAGTCGTTTATTTATTTAATGTCAATTCAATCCGCCTTAACGCTTAATATACTCTCAGAACTACGTGCTCTTTTCGAACTCCTCATGGATAGACCAATCTCCCAGGGAATCTAGGGTACACAAGTAGCATGATTTTCTCTGCAAGTTAAACGAAATCCTGTCTTAAAATGTTCGGTAATTCAACGTTCAAATTCTGGTCAGGCTGGCGGAAACGTGAAAAAATGTGCGTGTATGGGACATTGGCCAAACGGTGAGATTTCATTCTCACCATCAGTAAGAATTACTTTCTTATATCAGTGTATAACAGGTAATGTTTACAATTCAAGAAGATAGTGTGGAGTTCGGAAAGGAGAATAATACGTTAGTGTTCGGAGGAACTGGCAATAGTTACTATTTTTTCCTCGGAGTCAGTCCCTCCTCAGATAAATAATTACATTTCAAGAAGAAAGTGTGGAGTCAGGAAAGGAGAATGATTTGTTTGATATAACTTCAATTTTGACACTTAATACATTATAGTACGAATCATTAAAAAACTTAATAACAAAGTCTTAAACTAAAAAACAATGTATAGACAATGTTTACCATAATACACTGTTAGTGGATCGAGAATCCACTAGTAAAACGATTTTGAGTGTCAAGTCTGTTTTGAAGTATTTTGAGTCTTTTCAAAGTCATGGAATCCACTTTTATCTATACAGTGTTACAATAATAGAAGTGAGGTTGAAATAATTGCTCTGTATAAAATAGCTGCTGTCTATGTATGGTCTTACTTTTCTCAGTATACTCAAGTTTAGAATTGAGGATACGTCCTTGTTAATCATGTTCGGCATATCCGTGTCTTTCGATGAAACATGCAACAAGTATGACGAGGACAAAGTGACACTTTTTGATTTGTATAGTTTTCGGAAGATAGTACATGTAAAGTATAAAGAACAACGGCCCTTAAATACTTCACCTGTGCAGTTTAAAAGTGTACAATTGATTCACACGATACATTAGCACTTATAATTGCTGTTAAAGATTTTACTAAAACAGAATCTTTGACCCAGCATGCTGAAGATAATAGTTAATATAAAATTCGGTGGAGCCAAACGAGTATAGTATAGGCCTACGTCAAGTATAAGCTTACAGGGTGCTGCATTTTGTAAATTTTACAATAATAACAGTTGGGAAGTCAAGTGTAATACCAAATACTAGTTGAAAAGATTATAACTGTACAAAGGCATACATTTTTTCTTCTTCTGTGGCGGGTAAAGTATTTGCGGACAATGTCTAAATTACTTCAGTGTGTTGTCCGCAACTATTGACGGCTGGTGCGCAGTAGTTTTGATCTCTTGTGATCTCCTCAAGCACACCTGCTTAATAACATCCTCTTTATTTATTCTGTTTAAGTTTTTTATTTATATCTAACCAGAAGAGAAATCCATATAACAAAGGTTGGCCTTTTAGGTGGCTCTAATAAGCATCACAATTATACACAGTGACAAGGATAAAATACAATCAACGTAATATAAATAGAGAAAATAAAGTATTACACATTTAGAACAAAGTCAATGAACTTGTACACAGTCTTAGGGATTTTATCTGTTCTAGTGTCAAGTTTATCATGGCATGTGCAACTCGTTTTGCAGCACTTTTTTCTATTAGTGTAATAGGGCCCATATCAAGTTACTTTGTAATGATTTATTGTTCTATTTGGAGTAGATACAGATGGTAATTATGCAATAAATACCATAAACTACAATTTGAATAGTACTAATTTTGATTAAATTCCTAGAAATAATAATAATAACAGTGATAATAATAGTTTCATTTGTACAGCCAACACATCCTTCCTACGTTACACTATTACTATAATTACTATGTCTTTAAACAAGCTGCCCTTGATAAAACCTTCAATTACTTACCTTGCGTACATGTAGTGATAATGTAACACAAGTATTGCTAATTATATGACCATAGTTTACATTTTCCCATACAATAAGCTCAAATTTAATCCTATTACGTTAATTAATATACACAAGACTATATTAATGTTATAACTTCCGGAGCCTATTACTTACAAACATCCGCTGTCTTTAGGCTCCATCATTTCTCCCTTTATTTAACTTTCATTTAGTCGCATGTATTATTCTCGTCGTTTGTATAAAACAAAAATGTAACATGCCAAATGTAATAATGTATTATACAACATTTGAAATATGAAATAAACTGAAACTGAAGCTGAAACTGAAACATTCCACCATCAAGACCAGGCCTCGGTATTTAATACATATGAATTGAGGGTAACAAACATGTATATTCATGTCATGCCAGAGTACATTATGGCAGCGACTGAGTCTCAAATCTCGAACTAAATGATCCTAGGGAATCTAGGGTACTGGAGTAGCATGATTTCCTCTGCAAGTTCGACAAATCCTGCCTTGAAAAGTTCGTTGTTCTCATGTTTTCGAAAACTGAATTCGTTCTGTACTATTCCTTGCAGTGTAGGAATTTTGTCAAAGCGTTTCACACAATTCCTCACCCACTCCACGACGGTCGTTATTGTAGTGGTTCGATCCCCCTGACCTTCCGTTTCATGTAGTCCTAGGTGTTCATATAGTCTGTGCAGTTGATCGTCCTCGAGACTGTTGCAAATGTGTATTCCTACTGCTAGACTCATTTTCATCATTTGGTACAAACCTATTAAGAGAAAGAAAACACTTAAATTACTCACCTCAGACGGTTATCACGTTTAAAACCAGATTTAAAATACTTTATACAGAGCGTCCTAGAGAAAGTGCCCTTTCATAAACTTGAATTGAATTGAACTGGTTGATTGAATACAAACATACATTCAAAATAGAAAGCAAAGGCTAAAGCAAATTGAATACACACATGATAAATACCCATGCATTACAAATTGGCTAGATACAATACAGTAATATACACAATGGGAATAACATTGCATGAAAACTCAACAAGGAACTGGGAGATAATAAGAAGAACAATTACTAAATAAAGCTTGGAATAGAAGAAGAGGGAGAAATTT
Organism: Strongylocentrotus purpuratus; assembly: GCF_000002235.5. Taxonomy (NCBI): domain Eukaryota; kingdom Metazoa; phylum Echinodermata; class Echinoidea; order Camarodonta; family Strongylocentrotidae; genus Strongylocentrotus; species Strongylocentrotus purpuratus. The sequence continues at coordinate 37,838,346 of NW_022145594.1, forward strand.
AGGAGAAGAAATGGGAATAATTCTCCGGATGAGGCAATATAAAACAGCATCGTCTTGTTTTTGTTGCAATTGCTTCACTTAAAATTACAACACGAGGGGCATTTGATAAATAATTGTGGTTTATGTGAAACGTGAGCGGAGTATTGAACAAAAATTAAAAAAATGTTATAAAATTGAAAGTATAACTCGAGGTGTTGTGCAAACGTTCAGCAAAGAAAAACGAAACTTCAAGTTTTGAAAAAGAAAAATTAGCATGAATCACTGTAATACCTGACACAGATTAAAGAAAATGGGAGACCTCAAACAAATATGAACACATGTATGCTGATTCTGATTGAGATTAGAGAATTGATATGAGCGTAAAAACAACCCGTGCCCTGTCACACAGTTGACCACTGCAGTTGCATTTGGTGAAAATCATGACCTTTATTTAACTTTCATTTAGTCGCATGTATTATTCTCGTCGTGACCGGCCTGTAACTAGAGGAGGAGGAGGGGGAGGGGGGGGGGGGGGTATGGTGCGGTGCACACCCAACAACCGCCTGGATAGAGACTAGTGGTCCTCTTGATGGTATGATCTAGGCTATTATTGCTTTGTCCGTGTGTATGTTACATGTCAGATATCTTAATCTAATACATTTGGTTTATTGTAATGTTTCGCTGTACCCAAAAGTCAAAGAAAGGTATCATTGAAACCTTTTTGGTCTTCAACATTTTAACTAAAGCGCAACTAAAACGTGAGTAACTGATAGAAAGATGTCTAACATTTCTCAACCTTGTTGTAATACTACCCCTCCCACCCCCGCTAATTTCAAAACCTAGGGAGAGCATCCATGTCGCAGGCTTAACAACGCCATTTTCTGCACAAAGTGTCTATTGCCCTTTACATTGAGGTCAATGAATCGCAACTTTGGAAATAAATGTCAAAACAACAATGCCTGCAACACGGAAATTTCGTTTAAATGCCTTTTTTCTGACGTGTTTTTCATTATGGCTTGCCGATGCGTCACGTACCTCCAATGACTTCATCTGCAATTCCTGTTCGCCCAATTGCTCGAAGACCGTGAACGAGCTTTGAGCTGTGGTGGAAAGGTTCTGGTCTGAACTGATTCCTCCATCTCTTCATAAGCGTCAGGTTGTCGTATGTCCACCCGCTTTGCTCTCTTGCCGGACCTATGGACAGGACTGCTCTATCAGAATCAAGATGCTTCATCAACATTTCCATTTCCTGTTGTGACAGGTTTGAAGTAACGTTGTAGAGTACACTGAGACTTTCATCGTAATCTGTATGCATAAAACAGGACAAAAAACTACAATCATTTAATAAAATCATTAGCATACCGAAGGAATAAAAGAAATTTCCCATCAAAACCTTAGAAATATTGTCACAGAAATATATAAAACTCTATTACTTCTATTTCCTGTAAATTTGAGGTACTAGATGAAGCTGTTTCCATAGATCAGGTATAGATTTTTTTTTTTTAAATCGAATCAAATTTACAGATATCTTTTTACAGAGTGGTTGTTAAGGCGAACTATTGCTTGTACGTACCTGATTCGAAATAACTTTATACTTATGATCATTAGACCTCTTCATGTTCGGAGAATCTTTGGAATGATGATATTTATGTCATTTTCGAAAAAATCCTATACTTGCACTGATCACAGGGTTGGATGGGAAGAATATCTTTCTTTTCATTTACCGTTTATAAGGTCAGGCGTAAACATTAAATAATCAGCGCACCAACTGAATCCAGTCCCTATATGCAGACATCTTATTTGTACTTCGCGTGAAAAATAAATAGGAACACTTTGGTTAATGATATCGGACAAGCGGCTAAAAACAAATTGCCCCCACAATGTATGTTTCCTCACCGAAATAGGCTAATCGAGCAACATCCAGATAGCCGAGATCTCTAATGGCGACACAGAAATCACGGCGGCGATTTGTGCCGCTATTCCTCGATCCTTCCAATAGTTGTAGTAACATACCTACAGTTCCTTTCTGGGGTTCTCGCACTATTTTTCCTTTGCTCGTATCCATGTCGAGAAGTGCAGCCAATGGTCCAACGTCAGTACATAGCATACTGAACGCTAAACGTACCATCTCAGCTTTGTACACATGTTGTGGAGGACGCCGATTAACAATGCATCCTAGAAGATAAAGGAGTAGACTTCAGCATTTAGCTCGGTAGTCATTATGCTACAATTATGTAAATCGTGTACTGAGATTAGTTTGAAGGCAAAAGCCCATCTAACTTGGGATGCGTATTAAAGTGTCTGACTTGTGAGACTCTGAAGATTCTTATATTGCAGAAAATGTGTGATGATCTCTCCTATAATGGGTATTCGTTTGACATGAATGTTTCTTGATATCTGCATTGTAGATTGAACATTGCCTACTAATGTTTTTGTACGAACCTGGTAATTTCATGTCATGGAGTGTTTTTCTTAGAGTTTCTCGTCGTTTCTCCATGTCTTGGCTATCCCTCCATTCCTTTAGATCCTGCAGGGTCAATGACTCATCTTTGATATCTACTCCAAGCCCTGACGTTAACTGGTCCATCTGTTTTCTTGAACAGATACTTGAAAACACGTCCTCTAGTTCCTCATCTGTTAAGTCGAGTACTTATAAAACAATTGATTTACAACAAACACTTACATACAATTTGGCAGGTGTATGCGGAAAGATATTTTAACTTTCCTTCTTTTGGAGCATATTATGATGTATGAAGCAAGAATACATTTATTTTCTTGTCACTTTAAACAATACAAATGGCAGATAATGGAAACTTTCGGTTTAAAGTACTGCTCTTTACAGCTTTAGTATTTGGCCGCCGCAGTGTTAGGCGATATATTTTCCGGAAGTGAAAAAAAAAATCATCTTTATCACTACTTTAGATTCATCGATACAAAAATAAATTTGGAAGGATAAGTGAATGTTTTGTCGTGTTGAATGAGGACAAAACATATTTACCATTACTGTTGTTCGTCTTGTTCAGCGCATCTTTGGGAATCAAAACAAGTTCCTTCAGAGAACACGCTTTAGATCCTCGGAGATGTTCATCTCTCCAGCCTCGCAGCTTCTCTTCCACATCGTTCCTATCCTCATCAATTGAGATACCAAGCCTCTCAAGTAACACCGATATCTCAGCTGTTGGAAGATGCTTCAGCAACGCATGTAGATCATCATTGAATATGCTAGTACTATCTGTGTGCAAAGCAAAGGTCAGTAGTCACCGTAGTAGGTTATAAATGCTAGGATAATAAATGTTCAAATATTTATGACGCATTTTATACGTTCATTATTTGTCGATACTTTTCTGAGCGTCGGAGGGTAAAAACCAAGTGAATACATATATGGAGTGATTCTAATCTATGAAAACATTTGTTCAATGATCTTTTTCAAGACTTCCATTTGTTTTGTAAGATTAAGTTTTATATCTGAAAACTTTGCTTACATGACAGTTACAGTTTTTCGAAGACCAGTGTACTGTCATAAAAAACACATATGTTTGTCTTTTTGTTTTGAGTGGATATGTGCGCCATATAAATATACAATATTATTATTATTATTATTATAATGAATGGTTATGAGTTCAATAGTGCTAATATTTTCATGAGTTGAAAGATTAACGTTCTTATCAGCCGAGTTGAACAGAATTAACATTAATCTTTCAACGAATGAAATTATTCGCACTATTAAACGAATGAAAAACATTTATTATTTGATGTATACAACATCGAAGAAGATCTAATAGAACGTTAATCAACAAATTATGCTTTACTCCTCACATTAAAGATAAATTAAAGTTGGAGTGAAGCCTTCTCGATTACATTCAGATTGCCTTCGCGTCAGATAAACGCAGGGATACGCGCACGGCAGAGAGGTACGCAGTCTGCATATAACAATAAATGCACGGCGCATATAACCAAAAATGCACGCGCGTGCAATATAACATCTATGGAATATCATGTGACCAACAATCCTCCAATCAAATGACAAGGATCCACGTAGGTGATATATAAAACACGATTATTTGACAATCATGCGTATTTTGTTTGCAAAACAAACGGAAAACTACAACTGTTGACATTGACATGTTTGATTAAATGAATAGAAAGTTTGGCTTACCAGATGCCTGCCTAAGTTTTCTAAAGTATGTGGTGCAAATAGAGCAGTTAAAATTTATGATTCTGACAAGAACGAGCCTTTTTCAGCAACGGGAGAAGTCTAGCTTCCAATATAATTTTGCTTATAACAATTGTTAAAGTCATAGGATAGGATTTCCCGGCGAGGGGTGTGAAAGTACTTCTGTTCTTCTTAAAATCGGAGTCTATGTATTCATTATATAGATGGAAAGGTAAATAAAAAATAAATAAATTGCTATTTACTAGAAAGAAAAAAAAGTAAACTCACTGAAATTCTTTGCATCGGGATGTGGTCTTTGTACAATACCCCCCGTTTTTACACGATGTGTGGTCGTCCCAAATGAATCTAAAACATATAAAATGAAATCAGAAAAAGCTTATGCCCTTTCGAAAAAGGTAGTCTTTTAACAGACATAATGAATAATAAAATGTCAAAACAATCACTATGAATATTAACCTCATGCACGGCTCAAGAGAATATGCTCTTAAGCTTTAAAGTTTAAAGAACAGTATTTGATGTAGTGCAAGATAAAAATATATATATACAGTTTTGCTGAATACGAAAATAACTACAATAATGACGAATTCACTGCTTAAGATGGCTGTCCGGTTGGATCCGCATGGTCTGTTCACCTTATTTTCTTATTGAGACTAATTACATACTGATATGTTTTCTTTAGGATAGAACTTTGTTATGGTTTCAGACCATTTGTAAAACTTGTTATAGTCATGATAACACTTTTCATGTAATTTCGAACAATATGAAAATCTCGCCGGACATGATCGTTGAAATATGTTGATGTATGCCTGGTTAATTTATTCATTGTCAATTTTCCTTATCTCTATTAATTGTAATACTACTGCTACAACTACAACTACATATACTACATCTGACACCACTACTATTACTATTATCAATGATGATATTATAACTAATATGAATACATTTGGCGCGCCACTGCTATTATAAATAGATGAATGGATAAAAGGATAAATAAATAACTTAATCAACTAATGAATTGTATAACTTATTGAATTAATTAGTTGATTAAGTAATGGATATACGAAGGGGTGAATAAGTAATTACAAAAATACATACATACCTGTCATGTCATGACGACCAATTTTGATGACGGCATCATCAAGCCTGCATCTCTTCTCGAAGTTGCAGCATTCCTGTCCGTCTACCCAGTCATTGATCATTGATTGAGTGTCAAACAAATCATCATTATTTTCATTAATGATGGCGGCAATCACCTTCTCATCAGTGATTCCTACAGCCTTAGCAAGCCTCTTGCAATGTCTTCCTGTCAGTTTATAGACGAACCCTTTTACCTCCTGCGGGGATATCACCTTCATGAGATGTTCAGGAATTACGAACAAACAATAATAATTCGCGAAATGCCCAATATGTGTTACAAAATACTTCTGCATGATTACAATGATTAGCACTTGCACCCATCAACGCAGGTACTGGCCATGAAAAGGAAAAATATGGAAAATATGAAGAAGAGTGATGACAAAAGAGGAGGAGAGTAAGAACATGATTATAAGATAACACATCCTTTATTTATTTATTTATTTATTTCACATATTTATACAGGGTATCTCATTCAGATTAAAAACTGGTCTTCCATAAGGCCCTGTCTCAATAAAAATACACATTTATACAAATTATCAAAACAAAATCATACATATAACAGTAGGAAGAAAAAGATAAATTGAATACACAAAGCATATTGAAATCAAAGCACAATGATAAACAAGTAAAACTAACAATATGAAATAATTTACGATAAAGAACAAAAACCTGATCTTTCATGTTGCCTTGCTTTGTAAAAATGCAAATAGCTATGCAAAATGTTTACATATTTAATAAAGTGAGAGAAAAATAGAGTATAAAATCAAATACGACGACAAATATATATAGTAAAGGTGAGACCATATTAAAGGTAAATAATGATACAATATAAGAAGTTAAAATGACCTTTGTATTAAAAAAAAAAAAAAAAAAAAAAAAACAGGAAGTGAGACACCGCTCATATTATATTGTAAAAAGGCAAGAAAGGTCAGATTTTACAATGTTCAGCAAGATACAGGATTTATGATAAAAATGACAGAGAACCTATAATTATCCCAGATCCAATTTAGTGGATACAAATTTAAAACGAGTTTAAGAAAATTTAAAAACATGTTACTTCTTTGATATCATCCGTTTAAATACATTGAGAGTTAAACAAAGTCGGGCTTCTACTGTAAGTTTGTTCCACACTTTAACGCCATAATTCACGAAAGTGTTAGCATAAAATTCAGTATTGCACTTAAAAGGTTTCAACAGATTCTTATTACTATTTCGAGTTGTGCGTTGCATAACATCATCTAATAATACAAATTTATCCGACATAGCTGGAGGTGCTAAATTATTAATACATTTAAAAACCAGACAACAAGTGGCCTTATCGAACAATTCATTAAGAGTCGGCCATTTTAGGCCATCCAAGACCTGTCGCGACGGAATGTGCCAAGACTGTCTAGAAATAATATAAGCTGCTCTTTTATGAAGTTTATTTAGCATATCGACATTGTATTTAAATCGACTAGACCATACAGTGCAGCAATAAAGAGCATGCGGTAATACATAGCCCCAGTACAATTGTTTTAGTTGATATTGCGTTAAAGATTCACGGAGCCTGCGTACAATTCCCAGTTTCTGTTTGATTAAGAGGGAGATATTTTCAACATGTTTACTAAACGTGAGATTTACGTCAATAGTAACACCTAGACATTTATAGGCTGAGACACACTCCAGTCGCTTACCGTTTACATCTACCTTTAAGGTCGCATCATCAAAAGTACTAATCCTTTGGTGTGAACCCACCAACATGACTTTAGTCTTGTCTGTGTTTAAAATCACTTTGTTCATCAATGTCCATTCATGGAGTTTACACATTGTGTGATTCAGTTTATTTTGAATCTCTTGGATAGATGTTCCACTTACAGACAGTGTTGCATCGTCTGCATACATATACACACTACATGAACTTAGATACTGGGGTAGATCATTAATCAGAATAATAAATAGAAGCGGCCCTAATACCGAGCCTTGAGGCACGCCTGACCGAACATCCCTCTCAACCGAGGATTTATCTTGGATGGTAACAAATTGCTTTCGATTGACTAAATAGGAGTGGAACCAACGTATGCTCTGTTCAGAACAACCATATTGAGTAAGTTTATGTAGCAGAATTGAGTGATTTACCGTCTCGAAAGCTTTTCTAAAATCAATAAAAGCAAGACCATTAACATTTCCTTTATCTACATTGCTGGCCCAATGATCGATCATGCATAACAATGCCGTTTCACAAGAATGTCCAGGACGAAACCCGAATTGGTTTCCACAAAGTTTATTATTCTGTAATAAATACTGGTACAGATGCTTGTGAACAGCCCTTTCTAGTACCTTTGATACTACAGAGAGTAGAGATATCGGTCTATAATTCTCAACTTTACTTTTGATCCCAGACTTATGGATGGGCTGGATTCGAGCTAATTTCCAGGATTCGGGCACGGACTGAGTTGATAAAGATAAATTAAATATGTAAGTTAGGCTTTCAATCAAAACCGGGACCTCACATATAAGTTTAAGTAGTTTAGTTGGCATACCGTCAGGACCTGTTGCTTTCTTAGACGACATTTTAGATAACTCATTAAAGACAAACTTAGACGTAATATATGGGAGATGAAATTGATCATCGCCATCAGGTTCTGCATTTGAATCATTATACAAATTTTGACTCTCATTTCTTCTTACTTCCTCCAGGTTCTGTCCCTCACATGATGCGCCTTGAGTGTTATTGATAAACCCCAGAGCATTACAATTAGTCTTAAAGCTCTATTGAGTACTCTTTTGTTATCTTGGTGAGCGACAGGACAGTTTTAAAGTCGCAAGAAACGAATACATTCATTTGATCACAAATGAATAGCATCATTAGAAACCTAGGGAAAACACACGAATCTCACCCTTGAAGAAAGTCCTATCAAGCGGCTTGCACTTAGCTCTTTCTAGAGCTAAACTTAATTGAATGACTTGGTTTTTAGTCTGTGCTTTGTCACGCCATTCCCTCAAGACCACCATAGACTCCTCGATGACGTCTCTTTTATTTCCTGAGACACTGGGTCGAGTTTTTCGTTTCTCGGTGATCAGTTCACGAAGGAATTGGTGAATCTTTGTTTCATCACCAATGCTCCATAAAACATGATCCAACAGTTCTTCAGAAACCGCAGACATTGCATCATATCTCCGTTCTACATAGAATGAACAAGGTCGTAATCATACTCGTAAATCTACTACAAAACATTGAAATCTATTAGTTTGAATGTCTTTAAAGTCCTTATGACACTTTCATTTCCATGTATGTTTTATACTTAAAAATATACAAACTCCAAACTATACCTCGTTAAATATTATAATTCGAAATGTTGCAAATTGTATCTAAACTCCCTTTTTCATCTGTTTTTGTCAATCTGCCAATGCCATTTAATAGTCCAATGGTAGAACATTGGCTACCTATCAAAAAAGTATCGGTTGGTTTAGCATTTACAACGTAAGAGATCCACAATGTAAAAACAAAACAAACAAATAAGTAAAATTAAGTATAAAAAAACCCCGGTACACTGTGGATCATTACATTTAGAAGTGAATCAATACCTACCACACATCTCTTTCCAGGAACGGCCAAGTCCATGTCCATTTAATACATTCTTCAGCCTCATTCCTTCATTGTCAAGTGTATTTGTATCCTTCCAGTCACAGAGTAGGTCATAGGCCTTGTCTTCAGTTAGTTCTTCCTCGACACTAGGAATACCAAGATCGATGAGGGCACCCCGTATGATATTTAACTTAGTCTCTTCCATATTATGTACCAGGTACCACAGTTCAAAGAAGGATACTTTCCCTGAAAGGAATTATAACCCACAAATTGTTGAGTATTTTTTCGTAACCATGTCAGAAATTACATAACAAATAAAGAAATATGGTATTTCATAAAACTTACACTGAAATAATGTCAGCACTCCCTTATATACGCAATATCTTATCGTTTAAAAAAAAGAAAAAAAAAGAAAAACAATTACTCTTAATACAAATAGCAAGGAATCAAGTATTGTTATATTAATATATATATTTGTTTGTATATATATACACATATAATAAGTGATATTCTGAATTATATCTTCGTAAAATGTTTCCAAAGCAATTTGTTAGCGATTAAATCTGCAGGTGGGAGGGGGTATGTGTGTATATTTGTATGTGTGTACGTGTGTGTGTGCGTGTGAGTGTGAGTGTGTGTGTGTTTGTTTCCACGCTTGTGCATCTGCGTGTTAGTTTGTATGTGTATCTACTATAAATAACTTGGATTTTTAAAATTTTAATAAAAGATAAATATAAGGAGTTACCGTATATTTGTGGGTCTGGATGTAGTAGCATAGATTCCTGGTCGTCATTTTCTGTGCGGAAACAAAAAAAGTTGTATAGGAAAACGGCCTGACAAATTATAATTGAATCCAGGTGGCCAAAAGTCTCAATAAAACAAAAATACTTTTCATTCGTTTCTGCTATGAGCTCCATTCTTTTATTTGAAATATTGATGATGATGAGTGTTCATAACTCAACCCAGTGATTACGAGCTATAAATATAAACATACCTTCATTCCTCCTTTGTTTCCTCCGACGCCAAAATATGATGGCAACACAAGCAAAAATGACAGCTAATATGACTGGTACAACTGCAATAGAAAGAGAAAAAAATTGCATGAAAAGGAACATGTACTTCTTGTTTCATTTTTCTCGCCTGGACATGTGTAAGGTCAGGTATTTTAAATGAAATATCCTAATTGCCATGTAGGCCTACCTTTTTAAAAGGTATTTAAGCATTTATAACACATCCCTTGAAATATTTTTTTGTTAGCGTCCAATATTAATCTTAATTCCTTTTATGTTATTTTTGCTATTTTTGAAATAATAAAATGGAAAAATACAAATGTTTTTACCGACTCTAGCTACATCTCCATCTTTCCTTTCAATCGGAATTGTGGTTCCAGTAGGCATGGGGGAAGAGCTTTCTGGTAAGTTAACTAAAACAGTTGTTGTTCTCTGCTCTTGCAATCCAGGTATATTAGACGCAAAACAAACATAACTGATTTCACTGGCTGTAGCGATGACGAATATAGTTTTGTTTTTTGTCCCGTCAAGATTGGTAACTTCAATCGTTTCCTTCGTGTGAAGACGTGTGGATCCATATTGAAAGTAAAGGTCGATTTCTGGGAAGTAACCTGAAGCAGTGCAGCTTATCTCCACTGAATGGTTCGTTGAAATGGTACAGGCAGGTTTAGTGTTGTTCGGAGAGTTCATTTGACATTCATTGATGATTGGAAAGGGTTCCATTGGAGGAGCTATAATGTAATCAGAAACAACGTTGCCATTATATTTTTTCTGTGAAATAGGAACTACAAACAAGAAATATTTCCTTACAAAATATCCGCAGCAATTTTTAACGTGATATTTCTAACTTTGCATGCACGGAATCTGATAACATATAAATAGTGCTTTCTGAGTCCCTATTTGCTCTCTATCGTTTTGTTTGAGTATTTGTTAAAATGAACCTAGAAAGGATTGATATACATCAGATAAGACTGAGCTTACATAGAGTAAACAATAAAATAAACGTGCGAGGGAGCGTAGCGATTACGCAAATGAATGAACGTTATGTTGTACAAGGGTAGGCGTAGCATTGGATGAAGGTGTGACCGACTTTGGTACAATGAAAATGTTTATGTTCATTTATCAGGCTTTATTACTAACAACTAGACCTGGACAGTTATTTCTTTATGAAGGGAAAAGCTAAATCAGCTTAGAATCGACTGGAAAGTCATATAGTCAAAATATCAGAATGTTATTACACAACTTTTTACCAAATGGGTATAATTTATTCAAATGGAAATTGTGTAACAATCCCTTATGTTTATATGATGATCAGTTACACGACAATCTCCATTTATTTGTAAAATGCAAGCATACAAGATTGTTTTGGTTAACATTTGGAGACATAATTCGAAAACTTTACAATTTTAATTTTTCTTTTGACAAGTTCGTTTTAATTGAAGGTTATAACTTGAAGAACAAAATATTTAAAAGTTTACATTTTCTTATCATATATGCAAAAAAGCAGTTTATCTAACATTTATGCAAGCAGAAAATCGCAAACTCATGTTTCATGAAGTCTTTATTCTTTGTATTTTCAAAAGATTAATCCACAGCCGAAGAAAGATCGAAAGGAACTGTGAAACAAAAAAGCTATGCATTTTTGAAAACACTGTTATTCAGGAAAACGAAACATGTTTTATTTGAACTATGTTAAGATGTTACGATGTTATTTCAATTGATTGTGTATGATTGTTTGATTTGTTCAAAAGCATATATTTATCAATAAATTCATTAAAAAAAAGAAGAAGCTCAGAATCGCAATGATGTCAGACCAATAATGTGATTGTTCACGATTTCAGGACGATACAGCTTTTATTCTGACTAGAAGATTTATATGCAACAAAATTCCGGTTGTTCATATTCAGATTAATATTTAGAACCTAAACACAGAGACTAGTGGGTGTTTAGATATCTATGTCTAATAAAATCGCCCTTTCAACGAAATACAGATCGTAGGAGAATTGTGTAGGGTGCGGCGGGCTCAAAGCATTACTCACAAAATACACTGATGTCCGTAAAGTTGTGTTTCAGTCCCTCCTTGTATAATGATACTCTACAGATGTATCGACCTTGTTCTGCTATGCTGACTTCCTTGATGACCAAAGAGCGGTCTTCATTCATCTCCATGATCTGATATGGCCTTTCACCTTTACACAATCCTGTCACATCATCAGTTGGAATCCATGAAACAAGGTTTGGTGCTGTTCTTGGGTTATCCCCTTTCTTCCAATAGACAGCTAAAGGTGTCCCACTGAACTGACATGTCAGTACAACGCTATCTCCCTTGTGTGCCGTTTTGTGTAAATCAGTGTACACGAAACCATCTGGTACATCTGTATCAAGACAACAATAGTTCCAAGATATATTAGACCCACAGATATAAATCAATAAAATAAAAAAAAATAAAAAAAATCACATTTCATTATGATACAATTGTGTAGCGTGATTTGTTAAGATACCTACTGTAAAGTTTAATATACAATCATTCGTTTTTAGTCTTAAGAATTATTTCAAAAGGCGAATTCAAATTATAAGCTACATACATAAAAAAATAAACATGCATGTTTTGTTTTTACACACACCTGCAACATCATCATATTGAGTGTAGAAATAAAGCATCCACTTGTGCAAATATCAATATTCAAATGTTTTGAAGAATTTGTTTAGCATTACTACATCTGATTAGTTACACCCTTAACCCTTTTGTTTAGGTTTTCCAACTTACTCACCCAGGGTGCCGTGTTTTTTTTATTTTTTCAATGTACAGTCAAACGAGAGGTCATTTATAGATTCGGGTATCAATCTTGTCCCTGCACCAACATGGGATTCATCAGAGTATGATCAGGTTCATATGCCTGCTATAATATTTTTCACTACAATAGCTCGATACTAATAATAAACATGCATTTAACTTTCACCTCAATTGGAGTAGACTTAGCCTGAAGCGAGCAGACATGAAGTATCATGCATACATTGTATGACATGCAGAGCAACTATATGAACAATCGGGCTGCCATTTTGTATTTACGAGACGGAAAGGATCCGAATCTCATTTTACCAAAGCATTAATTTGAAGTCAATAGCAAACTGTACGGGTTGGGATTTCCCATATAGACGGGTCATGCTTCAATTCCTACATCACACGCATGACGACAGAAAAGTGCGCGACAAGGATCCACAGCAAACTAACGGTTTGGGATTCCCCATCTTGGCGGTTCATGTTTCAATTCCTACAACACATGCATATATGACAACAGAAGGGCGCGCGTCATGACGCGTACTGTCATGATGCTGTCAACCTACCATTCTGTAGCAATAGTCAGGTGGCTTAGCGTCAAATGTATCGATTATCGTTACAGGCCGGATACAATCGCCATTTTTCGTACAGGGCTTTCTTAGGACCTACTGAACGATATTAGGGTAAGAGCCCCCGGCAAAAATGTCAAATAGGGGTGTGGTGGGCGGGGGCGTCATCCCGGAGCCCCAAATTAAGAAATAAGGTAAAATAACATTGATTTGTTGTTGTACGAATGCAATTTTTGGTACATGGCTTCCTTAGGACTTCTGAACATTGTGAGGGTTGGAGCCCCCAACAAAATAGTTATAAAGGTGCAATTTGGGGGCGGGGGCGTTATCCCAGAGCCCCCAAATAAGAAATAAATTAAAAATAACATTGATATGTTGTTGTAATAATGCATTTTGTGGTACAGAGCTTCCTTATGACCTTCTGAATGATGTAAGGGTAGGAGCCCCCGGCATAATATTCATATATGTGTGAAGGGGCAGGGCGTCGAGCCAGAGCCCCCATGTTATATATAATGTAAGATCACATTGGTTTGTGATTATACGACCGCCTGTTTTTGGTACAGGGCTCTCTTATGACCTACTAAACGATGTTAAGAAAGGGATACCTGAAAAAAAAACATTCATATAAGTGTGAAGGAAGCAGGGGCGTTGTACCGGAGCCCCCACACAATCACGTTGATTTGTTTTACCTGAATACTTTGCATATTCTGGGGTAGAATATTGTGAATTGCCGGTAAATAGTCCTATCCAAAATAACAACAGAACACGGTCATCATACAGTAAGTTAAGGTAAGTGGGGTGTAGCCTCACAAACTGATCTACATGGCAATACCACTGTATTATTACATGTTAAACATTGAAGTGTGATACTAAATCACTACCTTATCTATTTGACATGGATTTAAAAAAAGAAAAATTAATTCATGATGCTTGCGGAAGGGTTGGTTTATACAGTTATAAAAGCCCTCCTCCTAACACACTCTTTGCAACATTTATTGTCCAACCAGGGAGGTGAGACTTTAACTCACATGCCCTGGTCCAACCAATCAAAGGCATAACCCCCTTATGACCCCTCGCCTGTAATTCAACAATTTGCGGCAGGAGGTTTTCCTGCCAAGTACAGGCCCCAAGGATGACCGATCAGCCACGGAGTGGAGGGATCACATGCTGAAGAAGGGCCCTACTTTCTTGTTCTCGGACCAGATCATGAAATATGAAGCCCTCATACTCATCTTGAACAGAGCTCACAGAGAGAAAAACTTCCCACTGTATGTGAAGGTATTTCGCTTAGGACCATGTGAACTATTCCAGGTGAACGCCTGTCCACATTCAAGATATGAAGTCTTTACCAGCCTCTGTCAAGAAGGAGATTGATCAAAACTCACACTGTGTTCTTTCCAAAACATCAGACAAGCTTTCTTCAACCCCTTTTTACCAGGCCCATGAGCGAGAGAACAAGATTTTGAAAGGTACAGATGGCGATATTGGACTCCTGGTAAACCCCGCTGCTCTCAGACGATGGATGATCTCTGAACCAGACATGACGAGAATGCTGAAAGAGTTTGAGGAAGAATACTTCACGGTAGATAATCGATCCAGCACCATGAGCAAGGTCTCTCATCATAGAGGTCGTTTCAGAAACAATCAAGCCCTTTCTACAAGCATCAGGCAAACGGGTAGTCCATTTTCGGATGAGTTTAATGATCTGGTAACGCTTGCCAGTTGCAAATGCACAGACAGGGCCGTTGTTACCACAGTCCACACTCTGGAGGAGACTAGAAGGAAACAGAACCAAGAGTTTTTCAAGACTGTGCTTGATGAGCGTACCCCCTCAATCCACGATCCAATCAAGAAAAATTCACTGGCTCTCTTCAGAAATTCGCACTGCAAGGTAGTTCAGAAGAAAGACAAGAAGATTGATTGAAGTGCTTCATAGCAATTTAGCACTTTTTGGCAAACTCTACACGGCTCTTCTCTCTCAGACTTTGGTACTGATCTTCATTTACTAGGTATAAAGTCTGACCTGCTGCATTGCCCTGAGCAGCCTGACCAACCAGGGCCACCATTAGCATATTGCTGTAAAGTATTCGATGGAGCTGTCATCGTCCTCTGTCTGCCTGTTATCGACATCAGTACTTTGATGGGTACGCCAACGAAGTCTTCATTCCATACTTCGAGAAGCAACTGCAGACTACCAAGAGATTAGATCTTGTGTGGGACCCTTACATTCCTGACAGTTAGAAAGTCAGAGTCTACCTGTGAAAAGAGAGGAACTGGCAGTGTCTTGATGTTGTAGTCATCCGTGTCAGCAAATTCTATGATCTCCTCAAGACTCAACTGATACCTTGGTAGCATAATGTATGGGGAAGAAATACAGATACTTACACATCAATGCCATATGTGGGAGTTTGGGAGAGCCAAAGTCACGAGCACTTCCTGTGTTATATCCATATTTGGGTTGCGACACGACATAAGCATTTCATGGCATGGGAAAGAAGTCAGTCTAGCAGGCTTGTAAAGTGTACCATGATGCCACAGAGACATTTGCTTATCTAGCCAAGCATCCTTGTTAGAAGATGACCGTTGACTCTGAGCCTTTCAAGACCGACCATTGTCTTGTAAGACAAGTCGAGTCCATCAAACTCTATCAATGAGACAAGAATAAGCCTCCAGTACGACGCCACGCCCCCAAATCACACATATATGAATATATTGTTGGGGGCTCCAACCCTAATATCTTTCAGTAAGTCCTTACAAGCCCTGTACCAAATATGGCATGTGTACAACACCAAATCAATGTTATTTTAAATGAATTTCTTTTCAGTAGTATTCAGGTAAACAAAAACAAAATCATTGTGATTATGCACTGTATATGATGTGGGGACTCTAGAACAACGCCCCTGTCCCCTTCACTCTTAAGTTAATATTTTAAGTTAATATTAGGGGCTCCTTCCTTAATATCGTTCAGTAGGTCAAAAGGAAGCCCCGTACAAAAAATTGCGTTTTTACAACAACAAATCAATGTTATTTGACTTTATTTCTTATTTGGGGGCTCTGGGACGACGCCCCATCCCTCTCCCAAATCGCACCTTCATAAATATTTTGTTGGGGGCTACTATCATAACATCTTTCAGAATGACCTAAAAAAGCCCTTTACCAAAAGATTGCGTTTGCACAACAACAAATCAATGTTAGTTTACCATATTTCTTATTTGGGGGCTCTGGGACGACGCCCCCGTCCACCACACCCTTATATTAATTTTGTGCAGGGGGCTTCTATCCTATTATTTTTTAATAAGTCCTAAGAAAGCCCTGTGCCAAAATGTGCATTTGTACAACAAATCAATGTTATTTCACTCTGTTCTTATTTGGGGCTCTGGGACGACGCCCCCACCCACCACACCCCTATTTGAAATTTTTGCCGGGGGCTCCTACCCTAATATCGTTCAGTAGGTCCTAAGGAAGCCCTGTACCAAAAATGGTGCTTGTATCCGGTAACGATAATTTTACTAAGCCACCTACAACGGCGTAGATCGATGGGCGGTATAGATGGATGATAACACCCAAAGGCCCACATGTAGTGAAAAATCTGCGCTTAATATTAATGAAAACTACTACGAATTTATCATAATAATCTACATACTGTTTGGTGTCTTAAATGATTGTGATTTATTACATACATTTTTACATACTATGTACCAAAATACTTTGTTTAGCTGTTTAAGGGGCTAGGCTCGACTATTATCTGGCCCCTTTTACCAACCAATAGTTTCTCTTCCTGTATATGTAAATTATTGTATGAAATGTATGAAATGTATTGCTGTTGAAAAAAATAAAAAATAAATAAAATAAAATTGAATATATATTAATATAGCTATTAATATTATAGTACAAGTAAATGTTGTCTTATGGTAAATATAATAGTAATACATTTTCTTTTTTGTTTGTTTTTGTTAAACATTCTATAACTATAAGTATTAGGTTAACATGTAGCAGTAGTATAATTCTAAATCATGGAGATAGTTATGAACAAATCCTCTTTAGGGTAGTTCTCAGTCATTCTATAAAATGTACACATTACGATAAACTTACCAAAAACGTTTACTTCTGTAAAGTTGTGGATGAAGATCCCTTTGTAGTTTGAAACTCTGCAGATATATGTTCCTTGATCTGAAACTGTAATGTTTCTGATGATGAGAGAGAAGTCAGCGCTCAAATAGCAAGACCCGTCATGAACGCATGACCCGGAGGCGGATTCTCCTTCCACCCACGTGATCAGGTTGGGTGAGTTCGTTGGGTCATGTCCTTTCTTCCAGTAAACGGCGGTTGGCGTACCATAGAATTGGCATTTCAGAACAAGCTCATCTCCTTTCTCTGCAGTTTTGTGTAAGTCGGTATATACAACGCCATCTGGTACATCACAATTCACACCTGCATTATAAAGATAGGATATACTTATATATAAACTGTGGTTTATTTAATTCGTGACGTTATAAGGTAATTACATAAAGTCAAACAATAGCTTACTTGCAAGAAAACCCACATACAGATGATCCACCTGGGAATTAATTTGCAATGACACCAAACAGTATCGAAGGTTCTTAAAAGCTTCGTGCTGTGTAGCAGAATAGGAAACAAATACATTGATGTACATTTGTAATCTAGAGTTAGATATATTTTCGATATGTATCGTTGTAATTATGAAGCTATAATACTTCCATCTCTTTAGGCATTTTACTCGGCAGTGATTATTCTCACAAACACAAAGTACATAGACACTTTCTTGCTTAGAACAACGAACCTCATTCTCTGGATAGACATGGTTAATGCTATCGCTTTTTGTTTAACAAGTGAAGGGGAAAGATAAACATTGGCAAAAAACATATTAACTTTAAATTTAAGCCAAGGAGTAACTACATCGAGCAAACTTCATGGCGAAACTATTCATTCTAGATCAAACTAAGATAACTGAACGTAACAATTAATTCACAGGAATGTGTACTTGACATGATATAAATTAATGAAACAAGACAAATTCAAATGAAATATCATTCTATTAGAATTATGTAGTGTCAGGATTAATTTTACCATCATCTCTCACTAGGCCAGCAGTGGTATTGTTAGAACAAAATACAGAGAAGGAAACACTCTCTTCGACCATTTCCGGGTGTACTCACTTTCACTTTCATTAGTGTTCAGTATACATAAGACGATATACCCTATATACTGCAGTAAGACTATACACATTGCGAACTATAAAAGTAGGCAGCATTTATTAAGATTTGGCGAACATGTTTATTTCTTTTTATTTCATTCATTTAAATCGCCTCTTTACACAGAGAAGCCTGTTCAGCGGGCAAACAATTACACAAGAACAATTACAATATAAGACATTATTTAAAATGCATTAACAATAAACGTTCGAAACATACAAATGCTGGTAAACAAAACAGCTATACTTACATTATCAAGAGGGAAAACAAATGCATACAGCAATAGCATACACAAACTAAATGTTTAATATTTTAGTGACAAGAATAACACACTTTGGATGACAAATCAGAAGAGTCTGAAATCAAATTTGAAGAGTGTTTATTGGATTAAAAACCCTTGTCATGACACGCATACATTAGGGTTATCAGTACGTGTTTGATCCACACATTTAACATGCTTAATCGTTCGTTTCCGCCATCGCATTCGTTGTATGAACAAAACATCAATACAGAGCAGAATAGGTGTGTTATTGTTTAAATATTTAGAAGTAATATTTTTTGCAGAAATCCATCTAATGGTTCCACCCCTTTTTCCCGGATATCGGAACCAAATAGAGTCTATCATATCCCTGCATCAAATGGGATTCACCAGAGTATGATCAGGTTCATGTCCCCGCTATAATATCCCCCGCCATCCCTAAAGTCTTTTATTTCATCAGATTGACGCACTGGATAGCAGTATTTCATTTCGTTATCTGTTCCATCATATTCAGGCCTACATACATACGTTAATAGGTGGTAAAGTCTCGCTATTGATATTATTATATTGTGAATGACGAGAAGGGACTTGTGAATAAATTTTACATGCAACCTTGCTATAATAGGTAGATACGTATAATATACATGCAATTAACTTGCATCTCAATTGGAGTAGACTTACCCTGGAGCGAGCACACATGAAGTACCACGCATACATTGTATGACATGCAGAGTAACTGTATGAACAATCGGGCTGCCATTTTTTATTTACGAGACGGAAAGGATCCGAATCTCATTTTACCAAAGCATGAATTTGAAGTCAACAGCAAACTGTACGGGTTGGAATTTCTCTTATAGACGGTTCATGTTTCAATTCCTACATCACACGCAAGACGTCAGAATGGTGCGCGACAATGATCGACAGCAAATTCACGGTTTGGGATTCCCCATTCTAGCGGTTCATGTTTCAATTCCTACAACACATGCATATATATGACAACAGAAGGGCGCGCGTCATGACGCGTACTATCATGATGCTGTCAACCCACAATTCTGTAGCAACGGCGTAGATCGATGGGCGGTTATACTGATGGATGATAAAACCCAAAGACCCACATGTGTGAAAACTCGGCGCTTAATATTAATGACAAATACATATTTGTTGGTGATTTATTACATTCATTTTTGCTCATGAGATAAATAAATTATAACATAACATAAATTATATCATAGTTTATCAATGATGTATAATCCTTTCATACTAACACTAGCGTATACAAGGGGTGGGGGTATCCCAGATAAAATAGGGACTTTTAGATTTGCGTGGACTGATACGTGTGACGTCCATTCAAGGCAGTGCATTAAAAGGACGTCGATCGTAGCAATCCCCATTGTCTTCGTGCGAATATGAAAGTCCCTACTATCATTTTCGAAAACGGATTTTGATATAAAAACATAAAACGTATTACTTCTTTGGTGGAATATTATTTTATTGTATTTTTGGTTGTTGTTGACAGTATTGGTTGTAAATAAAAAAAAATTAAAAATTAAAAAAAAAAAACAAAGGGGGGGGGGGTGGGTGGGGGGTTTTAGGTTTTTTTTAGGGGAGTTTACACACGTAAAAATACCAAAGGGGGGGGGGGGGTTAACCCCCCAAACACCCCCCTGCGTACGCGCCTGACTAGCGTACCTATGGGGGGGAGGGGCCGGATTGGCCCCCCCCCCCCAACGAAAAAGAAAGAGAAAGAAAAGAAGAAAAGAGAAAAGGGAAAAGAAAGGAAGGAAAAAGAAAAAGAAAGAAAAGAAGAAAAGAGAAAAGGGAAACCAAAGGAAAGAAAAAGAAAGAAAAGAAGAAAAAAGGGAAAGAAAGGAAAGAAAAAGAGAAAGAAAAAAGGAGAGAGAGAGAGAGAATGAGAGAGAGAAAAAAATGAAAGAAGTAGGGAAGGAAAGAGGAAAAGAGTGACGCATTTGCCGACAGAAATTTTGAAGGGCTTCATAAGCCCAGTTCCTGTCACTGTTGAGGGAAAAATCAGTTCGTAATGCCTCGCGCTCGCATGATTATTTTTTATCGCTGATATGTGGATTCAGATACAAAAAGGGGGCTAATTACTTTTTTGTATTTGTTTTCAGGTCGATCACGATGTAGAAACAAATTAGTTGCATGTTTCAATATTATAGGGGGTAATGATTACTTCAAAAGGTTTTTTAATTTGATAAGAGCCTAATTAAACCATGGAATAATTAACATTTAGGATAGGGAAGGAGGGTGGTATATGCTATGCATTTGTTAATCGGCAAATTTGGATGACGTCGCACCCTTAAAAGTTGGCAGCAAATTTGGGTTTCACACCCCTAACCCTAACCCCCCTCCCAATAAAACAATCTTTTTCGAATTATGAAGACTTTTCAAATCAACAAAACATAAGTAAGGTACGGGTATGCATGAAATCGTGCGATCGCAAACATCAAAATACCGTGGGAGGGGGGAAAACCCTCCCCCCCCAAAAAAAAAAACTTTACTATGGGTCTTGGGCAACTGGGTTGGTTCGCCAAATCATACACCACACCGACTTAAACAAATGAAAACAAGAGATGAGTAATTTACTGTTTGACGATTATGTTGACTTGAAATATCTGCCACACATTTTGATTGAGAACAAATCCTACCTTTTCTTAATCTCTAAGACCTTTTCAACGTGATAACAAATACCATTGATATGCACCAAAATGCACGATTACAAACATCAATATGCTAAATGGGGTACACCTACCCAACACCCGTACCCTCGCTCATGTCGCTCCCTCACTTGTCCCACTGCAAGCTGCTAGATGCCCCACTGCTAGATGCCCCAACTGTTTTGATTAACATGTGATTTTAAGCATTATCCAATCTTATAAAGGGTATGATAGAAATGTATTCTCGGAAGTAGTTAACTAGCAAGGGAGTGAGTTCATGATTAACGGTGGCAAAGTTAAGGCAATTGTTTCCAGTTTACACTTAACTACTAAATTATTTAAATATTTGCGTAACTTTATAATCCTTGAAGTGTGTGTATAATTGGTCTGTTCCGATTTGAGTTGTTTGGAGAATGTTTCATATCTAAGCTTACATATAAAAGTATTAAACAGAGGCCTTCATTCATCTAGTCGAACTTAAATAATACTTAAAACATAACAATTCACAAGGGGTATGAATGATTATGTTGGTAACTGTGTATAATGTGTACATTATGAATGATAAAGTCTCATCAGCTGAGCCTATTCCTTGTAATATTACTTAAAACCACAGTGAGCAGTCATTGCTATTTTCTCTGTCTTTATATTTTGTTAAATTACATGTATATTATCCAATCTTTACAAGTGTTATTGTCCTGTTATTGTCCTGTGATTTGTAATAGTTGCTTCTCATTTTTGCAAGTGAACGTGAACAGGAAAATGCGTGGTCTCGTGTGTTGAGATCCGGAACACATTGAGAAGTATTTAAGTAAACGACCGTTTCCTCAGTACATTCACACATAAGCATAGTATAGAAGGACCATAGATGTAGAATGAAAAAGAGAGAGTGAGAGAGAGAGAGAGAGATGTACAATCATGAAACCTTTTGTACATGCATGGTTACGCCAGGTGATGCCCTCATCATGTAAAGCACATTGCGATTTCAATAGGGTTATAACAGAGCGTGTTTTGCGTACAAGGGAAATCATGCCATTCAAGTAAAGGAGTCAAACAGGAAGATTGCCCCGGTGTGGCCCACTCGGTTCGGTACAAAGTTCATGTTCTTCACCGACAAAAGTATTTCCATATTTTCAAGGAGGCGGGAAAAGTCCCGCTCATTCATTATTAAATTAGGATGTGCACTGCCTGTTTGCCACGCTTAAGCAAGATAATTTGCCGAAATCGTATGCAGGTCATGCGAGTATTAATTAAATGGAACTGTAGAAGTTTATGTTATTCACCGACAGATGCCATTCCACGTATTCCAGGAGGCGGGGAAAATACCGGCTCATCCATTGTTAAATTAGGCTGTGCATTGCTTGCCCGTCACGCTCAAACAATGCTATTTTTGTCAAAATTGAATGCAGATGATGTGAGTACAGAAAAAGCGTGAACGGAGGGATACCATGCGTGTTCCCAAACTCTCCGGCTCGTAACAAAAGAAAAAGGTCTACCCGTATTGACTTTACACACCGGAATTTTGCTGAAAGGGAGGAGGGGGTGCTGAAAAAGGCTCGTATAACAACAG
The DNA here is from genome assembly GCF_000002235.5 of Strongylocentrotus purpuratus. NCBI lineage: Eukaryota > Metazoa > Echinodermata > Echinoidea > Camarodonta > Strongylocentrotidae > Strongylocentrotus > Strongylocentrotus purpuratus. The sequence goes on from NW_022145594.1 coordinate 37,861,279, forward strand.
AAAGTTCGACCCGTATTGACTTTACACACCGGACTTTTGCTAAAGGGGGGGGGGGGGGGGGGTCGCATGGAACACGCATATGCGTACCCTAAATGACACTGAGTGGAGGGGCCGGGATGGTGACAATGATATTTTTCTTTCTTGCCTTTATCATTCTCAACTACAATTTTGTTATTTCTCTTGATATGGCACGGATTTACAAATAATGTTCCTCATCTGAATTGTTCTATCTCGTGATCTACATGTATTTACAATTTAAAGAACTCTCCTTGTGTTTTATCCACCTTTTATTTTAAACCGTGAAGTGTATCTTAATGTTTACGTATACTCATTGTGGTTTTTACTCATTTTAATCAGGAAAATTTTGAGACACAGCTTTGGTGATCATGTCTATCCTGAATAAAAATGTTGAAATAAAAAAAAAAAAAAATACAAAAAAGAAGAATGATAGTTACAATGAGAATGATAATAATAATAGTACAAATATTGGTATATGGATACAAATAAACACTTTTGAATATAATCTGGCCTTCCTAGAATACTCTCGCAACGTTTGAGTATATTTTGTAAGTTAATTTATGTAAATATGACGTTCAATTTCAGAATTAATAACACACTTGACAGATTCAGCAGGTTTAGTCGTTTTTATGAAACTCAGTGGCCCGAATTCACAAAGGAGGTTTGTCGACAAACCTAGGTTTATGTGCGTCATATGACACACATAAAACTACGTTTACCTTGGTTTGAAACGCGTTGAAACGCGTCATATGACGCGCATAAAGCTAGGTTTGTCGACAAACCTCCTTTGTGAATTCGGGCCATTATGTTTTGGTTACACCGACTGATGTGTCGCAATGTATATTTCGAGCTGATGTTGCATTGTTCGTCAGTTTCTATATCGCCCATATAGATCGAGGTGGCGCCATTCCGAAACCTTTCGGTGACCCATTGATAAGAGAGTTTTGCCAACTCGGTTAAAGTTTGGCACACTATAGTGATTATTGCTTTGCTGTGCAATCACAAACCAAGATATTTATAAGTAATGCTGTGACCAAGTAGAACTAGATCAAAATGTATTTACAGATGGCTCTAACCTTGTTGAATGTTCATAGAATCCCAAGTACGACAAATGGAGAGGAAGAGAGAGAGAGAGGGATATATATATATATATATAGAGGGTGGGGTGGATCTAGAAGAGAGAGAGAGAGAGAGAACACGATCGAAATTGTTTACGAAAATAATGAACTCGATCAATGGCATTTCCAATACCCTTTTGAAAATCCAATCATGTTCATTATATGACATACTACCTGTCTATTTGTGAATATCCATGTAATATACTTACTTTCATCGTTCTGATCGCTTTGTCTTTCTTGGAGCCAAAGAAGACAGAGGTAGTGGTTGTTTACATAAAACAGGACGGCGCATATAGCACTTAGGGAAATTGCAATCTCTGGGCTACTTTAGATAATGAAAACCAACGATGTAAGCAAAAAAAGTAAAGAAGATATGAATAATATCTCAATTAGTTTTCCTCGTGTCTATGTTTGGAGGCGATTGCTGGACAATAAAGCAAGCAATGGAAAGGTATTATACTCATTTGAAACTAAATCAGTGTAAGCGCAGGATGTGAAGGATCTAATCTGCATGAATAATTCCCATGGCAGTTCATTGTAAATTCACATTCTGTGCAAAGTATTGTGTAGTATATTCGGGTTGATTTATATTGCTCGTGTCAAGTTGGCATAGATTAATGACAGTTACGTAGCTACGCAGCGCAAAGGACCGCATGTTCCCCTTCCACAATTGATTAGCGAACGAAGAAAAAATTGTGGAAAAGTATTAGGTTAAAGAGAGGAAGGAGAGTAATTGAGAAAATATGACCCTACTCCCCGACCGATCGCTAGGCGTGTAAATTTGATTGCAATATAGTCATTCACACTAGTGCCCTCCCCACGAACAAAACATACACTGCTGCTCCCTTAATGGCTGGACCCATGCTACTTCACTCTGTTTATTAACATGCACTATACAAAGGCAAGTTCGCTTAGACTCGCGTTTCTTTCCAATTGAAAGGATTATATCATACGCAAATGAAATGGGATCTTTATGAAAGCCCCGAGTCTCGTGCGTGCATGCAATTTGCAGCTTGGGAGCGAAGTCCACTCTTTCATTTTTGCGATGTTTGTCTCATTATATTGGCACATCGCCCAATACAAAATATTAATTGCACATCGCCCAGACATATCACGCGATATGATAGTATCCGCAACATTAATTTTAACATCGTATGGCAGTTCATACATCATGCAAAATGTGTTCATAAACTAACGTAGCCTTCCTTGCGCTCACTCATCATATGCACACCGAGACTGCAAACAAGGGTATAGACAACAAAACTGATTGAATTAAGAATTTTAGATGGGAACTTACAGGGAAATATGATTAATTCCAATAGATAACAGATTATAATTTAAATATATTTACGTAGGCGCGCGGTACTAAATAAAGATATAACAGTATACATGTGTGAACTGTTCCTCTAGGTATGTTTGAAATAAGAGACTATTCGGAGATCAATCTTTTTCATGCGAATGAAAAAAATAAAAGGAAAAGAGTGAGAGATTGAGAGAGAGAGAGAGAGAGAGAGAGAGATCTCACAAAACATTAAACACTTTTCACCGAATTTATTGACCGAATTTATCAACACCAAATGTATTAATACATGTTTGTATAGAAAGAAAATTTGAGCATAAACCCTTCTAACCGTTAAAGAAAATGTTAACGTATATTTTAAAAATGGCATTAGTTTAATTTTCGCCATTACTATAATATAGGCAGTGCTCAAAATAACAAACTGGTTACCAATTCACCCTGTACCACAAAGTATTATGTCTTCTATCGCATATGTTAACTCAAAAATGTGCACTAATACACACATGCCATTTACCATACAGCAACAACCTCATTTTATTCTGGATTTGAAACACATTTACCAGTCCCTGCGATAAGAAAATACGATAATTGTTGATATTTCAACAAGGAAATATAAACACGGACCAACACAAAACTCACTAAAAGTTAACCTTTAGGTTGACACTTCACATAACATCACATTCAGATTATCAACTCAAAACTTGCAAGTCTTATTATAACTGCAACTCCTCCTCTCCTTCTCTGACTCTCTGAAACTTGTTCCAGTAATTGACCTATATTTCTACACACTTGTTTAGCATCCCTTTTTATGTCTCACAATATAATTCAATTCTTTTAGATTAAGCAGGCTCTGAACTAACCTATCTATATCCCCTATCAACACTTCGCATCCTATGCTCTTTTAACATGAGCATACCTGATGAGAAAACACATCTCAATAATGAAAACATGTAACTTCTTAGTACAATTCCATTTAACTTGAAAATCATGTTGTTTTTACAAAAGAAAGAAGAACCAAAAATATGACCAACATCACTTTCAAAATAGGATTCAAGTCTACTCTGCTCCAGATTGTATCTAAGAAACATATGTCGCTCTTTAAATTAGGTTGAAGTCGGTCCATTAATGCAATCAAAATACTCTTCGGATATGATTCGAAATAACCGTACGACATTTTAACATAATCCTAAATTTTTTTTTTTTGTGCATTTTCAAAGTGATATTTCCTTTTACATATCTCCATTCACCATGTCCCTTTTCTTCTTATATCGTTATGTAAATGCGAATATATCTAGAGTATATCTCGAGAAGAAATATGAGAGTAAATGGTCCCTTTGTTATTGGCATTCGGAAACCACATATTTGATTTGAAAGCTACAATAAACACCTTTACATCCTCGCACACCATAGATGAACCGTCAATCCCCCAAAGCAAATAAACGTACGAATAGAAAGAAAAAATTAGCAATCGGAACTATAAACGCAAAACGCAAAATATGTAAAAACAAGTTTGCACTAATGTTGAGGAAAGACAGGCAATCCATCTGGCAATCGGCCGTATCAAGTAGACTAAAATTATTCACTTGACGAAAAGACGTAAACCGCTGGTCAGAATTGTGCATGTTTTACATACACAATCCATCCGCGTTTTGATCTATAAAGGTATGGCCAAAATTACAGGTTTTTTATTGATAATCGTCTCCTGACCAGAGTTTCCGATGTATCTAACGTTTTCCACAATCAGCAGTATTTTCATTTTCATTGCCTAAAATAGACATTTTACATGTGGATGAATCCTAAACTGCTTTTAAAAATATATACATTTGTTGGTGGGTATTGTAAAGACAAAGCTATAGGTTTCCTGTTTTTCATGGTTTGCTTTATGCTCTGAAGATCATGGATGAGTATTTTCATCAAAGTCACACTCTAAAACCAAACACTTAAAGACAAACAAATATCAATGTATTTTGAACGGATTACGAATTTTAAAAGAATAAACACGACCTTTTCCCCATATATATACCCTTTTTCCAAACATTAGATACGAAAAGGAAAAAGTATGGAACTAAGGTAATACAAAATCGTTAACTATGAGTTAGAATGATTTACAAAAAGGATAAAGTACGATTTACATACTAAATGCTGTATTAGCACATGGTTATCATACTTGCTAAAAATGTACTGACATTATCATCGTCACTATACAAGTGGATGCAGCAGTGTATAATGAATGTATAGTATATACAAATGAAAAAAAGAAAGCACCTATTTCTCCTCCTTTCCCACAACACATTTACATTACACTATATATATATTCCACACCGTGTTGATAGATGCGAAGGATTTGTGCGATTCATCGGGAGGAGTGGCCCTTCGAAGGGCCGTTTTTAGAAAAGTTTGGAGAATACTGTATTATATAGTTACATCGTATACAGGAAATGCTGCGTCGTTGAGATTAGTTTAAATAAAATTAAATACATAATAGTTCACTCTAACCCTCTTCATAGTTGTTTTCATTTGCATATTCCAAAAAAGCATGTAAACAAAAAACTATAACGATAATAAATATACTAAGGAATGTAGTAGTTGAATTTAAGATAAAGTTCTGTTCATTCAAAATTATTGTGAAAGAAACGTTGTGGAATTGATCCAAAAAAAGTTGATCATCTAGTATATAAGTATTAGTGTGTACTGCAAGGTTCTGGAGTCATCAAAATCATAATACATTTAGCCCAGTCTTAGTATAGTTACAAGCACTGTACACAGAAAGATATGGGAATACACGAACATGTGACATAAAATTCCGTCCCAATTTTTATGATGTTACATGCCATATTTATATTGCATTTGAAGAGCCATGCTTTTCAGGGAATATTCGTCATCTGACGTTCTTCCACACTTGCATAATACAATGATAACGCTCAAAAATCATTGTTCACCTCTTCCCAGAACTTAACATTCTCTTTAAAGCGCATGTTTAAATACCCAAGTTATTTGTCAAGTAAAGAACCAATCTGTGCAATACAACCCCAACGAAATTTGGCGCAAGCTATGTGACAATGCACAGACTTCCCTGAAGAGACACGAGATTGAGCATGCCAGGACTGAGCAAAACAAGTGCAAAACCAATACAGAGAGAATGCCGGCAGCATACAGCTCTGGTCACCATCTTCCCTACTGTTATGAATGTTAATAGTTTCCTAAATATAATGAATGTTGATAATTGTTACAACGTTGATATGCAAGTGAAGTTGTTTTTATCGTGTGTTCACTTAATATAGATCAGCCTAAGGACTGTCAGGTTCAGTATCTTGATAAATTAACCAATACATTAAACCAACCACCAAGACCAAACCTTGACGCACGTCATCAACGATTGCGTTTTGACAAGGTTCATAGGAGGCATCAAGCAACCTCATCATAGTATGTAAGATGACAATATAAAAACATAGTGGAGTCAAGTACATTATGCCACTCATGGCGCCATGTCATCGTTACAATGGCTCTAGCATGGCTGATATTACAGTGCTCGAGCATTTCAAGGACATTATTTCTGCTAGGTACCCATTTTCCTGCGACACGAATTCGAACCCGGCAATGTCTTCTCATTCTTCTCATTTGCTTGCTCGATGTCATATTCATGTATTTCCGATGTCTTTTCTCACACCTTATTGTACGAGTTGACTTCATATTCATACTTGCATGATGCTCCCGTCGTATTCCTCAATGTCCGGTATGATTACATATCCCTGGTCGCTAGCGTTATCCAGACACTTCTCATTAGCTGTCTTGTTTTCAGATTCTTGCGCGCTAGCGTGTTCCAGACGCTTCTCATTGGCTTGCTTGATATCAGATTATTGCTCCATAAATGCCAACTGATGTTCCTCATTGTCCGGTTCGACATCAAAATCATCCTTGCTTGGTGTCTCCTCACATGTCTTATCGGCTGATTTGCCATACAGAATTCTGGACATCTCGAGTAGCATGACTTCCTCAGCAAGTATGACAAATCCGGCACTAAACAGGTTGCCAATCTTCTTTCTCCTGAGGTCAATCTTGTCCATGATTATTTTCATCGCTGAAAACTTGTCAAATTCTTCCAACCAGTTTCTTACCCACTCCGTCACAAGTGTTGCTGTATCCGTTGTAGGACTCTGGTCATTCTGATCCTTCAAGGTAAGGTGTTCACAGAGCATTTTCAGCTGGTCATCCTCTAGACTACTGCAAATGCTTTCTACAACCCTGGAACCGACTTCCGTAGTGAGGTACCCACCTACAAGATTAAGGAAAATCAGAGAAATTCCAAGCGATGGTACAGAACCTACTTTATTTGTAAGATAGTCCCTGTATGGTATGTTTATTATGAAGCAGATATTTTAAAACATGTAGAGCATTCATAAAGCTGCCCCTCATCTACTGTATCTGTATCTCAATCTTCCTCTCACAGTACAAAGTTCATAACATGTAGGCCTAAATTAATATTGAGAATTTCTAACTATGTCCGTTAAGAACCCACTACACTATCCGATTAACATGGGAGGGGAAGGATGAGGTAATGGAAGAGAGGAGGGGAGTGGGACCTTTCTGTGTAGTGGTCAAGTGGTTAACAGTGATCACGGGTAACGTTCTTGCAGTGATTCCGCTTGCCCTCCCAGTCAGGTACACATGGCACCAAATACCTGCTAATAACTCAAAGCCAGCACATCAGTCGGGAAAAAGTAATCAAATATTTCAGAAATACAAAAACAGTTAAAAAAGTAAATTAAAACAAAAGGTACACATGATATAAATCAAGTGCATTATACATTATTCCTTTTTTTTTCTGTATGGTGCTTACCGGCGAGAATCCTACTGGCAATATTGGTTCTCCCAACAGCGCGAAGACCCAAAGCTAGCTCCAATCTGAAGTGAAGTGGCTGAAGTCTAAGCTGGTTTCTCCAGATCTTCATAAGTTTGAAGTTGTCGTATGCTTCTGTTGTGCCTTGACAGACTGAAAGAACATCTTTCTCCAATCCAAGACGGTGGACCAATCTTACCATATCGTCTTCTGACAATCCCGACGTCATGTTACAAAGTTCGCTGAGGCTTGCGTCATAACCTTCAAGCATGGATTTAAGAATTTTAAATGGGTAAGGAAAAAAATACCCAAGTATGGCAAACGTAGCATAGAGCTTGTAAGAAAGTGCTTTTTTTCGTGAAATATATCCAAAAGAGATACTTTGCTTACACAACGAGAGAGTGACTCGTTGTCTTAATCACTACGACATCTTTTTGACTATATACAAAACATAATCTCAGACATGAGGGAGAACAGATTAAGGTTTTGATGTCCTCTTCAGAACTTGATGAAAGATAATGTCAGTTCTAATAAGGATGTTAACAAAAATTCACGGAAATAAACGAAGGTCACACTCGTTAATTAATTTTACGAATAATTGTGACTAGGCAAACCATATAGTTAGAAAATAAATGATAGCCGGGAACTGAGCATCAACGAAAATCCAGGCATCTATTCAACGCTGAATCATTATTAAAATGCGTCTTTTATATTAATTCATAAATGCATTCATATTATATGCATGGAATTCTTAATTACCATAGCTTTAGATTAGCAAGTAAAGCATCCTAAATAGACCCGTCCGATATGCATAATCGTACTTGCTATAAGTGAATAAGAGTGTGCAATTTCAGATAATCTGAATGACAGTTTAGTGTCAATTAACCCAATACATGCCATATCGTTTTTTTTTTACCAGCTCCATATGATAATAATTATATTTATTTCGTTCTATCTCTATGACACAAAATTGTATTTTCCACATGTATGTATTTTGCGTTCCGGACATGTCTTTGAGTGCCAACAATCCCTAAGCTACCTTAAATCAAGAATGTTTCTTGACATAGGTAACATGTTAAATCGGTTAATGCTCCTTACCAAAATAGCCTGATCGAGCAACATCGAAGTAACCAAGATTTCTAATAGCAACACAGAAATCACGACGGCGATGCTTATCAAGACCCTTCGACTTCTCCAATAGTTGTATCAGAAGATGAACAGTTCCTTTGGTTTGTTGTTCCCCAAATGATTTCTCGTTATTCGTGTCCATGTCAAGAAGTGTTGTCAATGGCCAAACATCGATATAAAATATTTTCCATGCCAAACGTACCAGCTCAGCTTGGTAAACATGTTCTGCAGGAAGTCGGTCAAGAATGCTTCCTAAATGGAAAGCGACAGAAAGCGAAATATGTTTTAAGGGAGCATATATAACATGTAATAAATAGCGTTCTATGTGTGTTTGAACGAACTCGGGACATTTTGAGATCGGCATGTGAACGGTGTTTTGTTTGCAAGTTATGTTGTACAGTAGATACGGTCTTCCTAGTCGACTGAAAAAAACAGCAAGATAGAGCAGAGATAGCGACGGCCGTCTAGACCAGCAGCACACATAACCAACAAAAGAACAGAATAAATCGATATTAAAGCAAATAAAAAAAAAACAGTATCGTCCTCGTGGGCAGTTGATCTACAACAATTAGTGAACATTCAACATGTTAAAAGGCCTCAAAGATTACATCAAATAGTGTTACCTTTATATAAGAAATCTCTCGAGAGACGGGTTCAAAAATTACACATGTGTTGTAAACTGTTCATAATAATAATAATAAAAATAATGATAGTGGGTTCTTCTATAGCGCTCATGTCTGTCAGACTTGACACTCCTGGCGCTCCCGATTATTACCCTGGCTTTAGCACGGCTGCCATTACGGCGCTCAATCATTTTCAGGATTAATTCCTGCCAGGTACCCATTTACATTACCCAGGTTGAGTGTGGCAAATGTAGATCAATGTCTTGCCAAAGGACATTAGTCCGGTGAGACAAATCTACTCGACCACGACACCTCTACATCAAATGAATGTGTGCCCCTGTACATTGATGGGAAAGCCATTCAACAGGTGGCTGAATGCAAATACTTTAATAGGAGTTGTAATTGATAACAAACTGAAGTGGGATAGTAATACCAAGGTAATACTAAGCAAGGGCAACCAGCGTATGTATTTTCTAAGAAAGATGAAAGCATTACATGTGAAAAGTGATACAATGTTCCTGTTCTACCAATGTGTCATACAGTCAGTCATATGTTTCTGCTTTCGAGCCTGGTTTAACAGCCTTAGTGGGAAAAACAGAGCAAAGTTGAATAGGATAGTGAAACATGCCAGCAGAGTAATTGGGGTCTCTGTGAAAGAGCTGGAAGATGTTGCAGAAAGGGCATTATTGGCTAAACTGCAAGTGATTGTGAAGGATTCTAATCACCCTCTGCATAATGAAGTGGTTTTCAATAGATCAGGAAGAATTAGGTTACCAAGAATAAGAACTGATAGGTTCGGCAGGTCCTTTCTCCCAAGTGCATTGAAAGTGTTTAACAACAATTTCTGTAGATGAATGACCCTGTAAACCCCTGAGTACGATCCCCTACCCTCTCATTCTATCTCTCCCTCTCTCTCTCCTCTTGTCTTCTGCTCTCTCTCTCTCTCTCTCTATCCTACATATATCTATCCCTCTCTCTCTCTCTTTCTGTCTGCCTGTCTCTCTCTCTCTCTCTTCATATCCTGGAAGTACAGGGGGTGAAGATGGGTCAGCTTGTATAAGGTCAAGGGGGAGGGGGTCTTCCCTGCTGTTATGGTTGGGTGGTTGGTAGTGTGTAAGTGACATGTGGACTCATCAATTCAGTTCAATTTATTTCAACAATATTTTCAATATCTCACACTTCACTTTCCTCCTTTTCCTTTCTTCCCTCTCTTTCCTTTTCTCCACTTTTCTTTCTTCTTCTTCTTCTTTCCTTCTTGTCTCTCTTCTAGCCTCTTCTATCTGGCATCAATTTTCTTCTTTCAACTGTACAGTGTATCTACCATCTATATGTACTGTACATGTACTAGCATACAGTTGTATTTGTATTTGTTGGCATGCATAGCAGTGTTTCATAAATGTAACAGCACTAAGCACAGGTGCAATATAAATAATGTCTATTACAAAGCAATGTTTTGAATGAAACTGTATATGCATTATCTCACACTGAACTGTTCCTCTCTTCTACTCTCTCTCTCTCTCTCTTTCCCTTTCCCTTTCTCTCTCCCTTTCTCACTTCCTTTCTCACTCTCTCGTTCTCTCTCTTGTATTTCCTCTTTGCCATCCAGTATGATGTACTTTTAGTTTATGTCTGCTACTCAAAATAAACAGTTTTTATCTGAAATTTTTAACAATTGATGCATAATGGATTTTTAGATTGTGACTTGTTATATTGTGACTTGTTATATTTATATGTTATATGACATTGATTGTTGTCATGTTCATTTTCTAATATTTATTTAAGTTAATATTGTCTGTTGGGAGCCAGGGGAGTACAAATAATCAAACAATTCCTCTGGCTCTCAACAGAAAGGTTAAATTACATTACATTGTTATGTTATTTATGTTATTTGTAGTTACTGTCTATGATATGTTAATGTATTGTTATATTTATACAAATGTGAGCTGTAAAACGATTTTTATGCCTTCATTTTTTTTTGTGCATGACAATAAAGAAATTCAATTCAATTCAATTCAATTATCAATTGTGCCATCCAACGCAACCTAATCTAGTACAATTCACAAATTATTTGCTGTAGCGCCATTTCCTTGCAATCGTAAAGGGCTTCAGAGTTTGATCCACAACGTTGCAGGGTGGGTATAGAGCGGCGATTGAGAAATTGACATTGTCCCGTGTCTTTTACGGTCAAAAGGTGAGCTGAACTACCTATTATTAACAAATATTATGATTCAATTTTTTTCTTCTCTCTTTTAAATTTCTTCCTTGCCCTGTTTTGTAAGGTATATTTTTTTCCAAGATATTTTAATAGTTTGACTTGTCAGGTGGGATGTGAAAAGAACGTACCTGATAATTCCATAGCATTGAGTGCTTCTATCAGCGTTTTACGGCGTACGTCCATTTTACATCTATTTCTCCATTCTGTGAGATGAAGAATATGTGATGGCTCTTCGTCGTTTTTTATCCCGAGTCTTGAGGTGAGTTCTTCCATCTGTTTCATGGAAGTCATGCTTGAAATCACGTTCTCCAGTTCATCGTCGTTCACGTCAAGTACTTTACAAAAAATGATAATATTAAGTATACATAACAAATAATTATAGTAAGAAACACTCGTCGCAAATTGTACTTCCGACTCTAAGCAGCTATTACTTTTGAAGACTACTTCTATGTGTTCTTACGTAATCACATCAACTTTTAAATTGATGAAATATTAAAAGCAATACTAATCCTTTTTTGAGATATATTTCAATGTAGCATTCAATCCAATCGGCAAATAAATATTTAAATAAATATATATTTAAAGTGTATATAGTATCAAATATTTATAGTACTCGTTATATCTTGTACTTTCGACTGAAAGTAGACCGGTATTATACGTTATGAAGTTATCAATCCATATTTTATGCTGATGACATCAGGAATGCAACCCCGATTTTATGGCAATTTTCCATTACAATGCACAGTTTACATCATTTGAAAAATGAAAAATTGAAGTTGTTCAATGCGTGTTATTTCATAATAGGAATGATCGCTACAAGAACAATTATGATAATAAACAAGAACAACATTATAATTATGATAATAATAATAATACTGCCATAATTGTACAACCACATCTCGCCATGTTTAATTATGTTCTTCGTGAGGTTCATCAATCATACTCTTACAAGGAATATGTTGTTAGTACCAACTTTAGCTGAGTTACTATCTTATGCGCTCAAGCTGACAAGGTATTTGCTTCTCCTGGGTGGAGAGTAGATTATTTAAGTAGATAGATATCTTTTTAAATGTAAATGATGTTACTAATAGAACCGTGACACACTTTTCGAAGGATGTATCTAGCCAGAGGTTTTGATTTGGTAAAATTCCTTTGGCCTATGAGAAAAATGTTTCGTATTCGAGTGGTTTATCCGATTAACTGGAAAGCAACAATCGTGGTTTCGAATCCCGGCACGGTACGGCACTTATACATTTGTGCAAGGTACGTTTAACTGCATTGCTCCTCTCTGCCCGTTTGTAGGATGCATATTGTTTCGATTAGCATGTGCGTGTCTGTAAAAAGGCGACTAATAACTTAAATGCTCCGCATTGAGTTTAGTATGTGCCATGAAATGTGCAGGATAATAATTGAATCCATTGATCGAAGTAATAATAATAATGTTAGCGAATTGGTCAGTTTATGGCAAAATACATGTTTTAACAAATTATTACCCATTACCTATTCCATATATAATACATTTATTTTCAGACAATTACCATGACTGTCGTTCGTCTCGTTCAATGCATCGCTATGGATCGACACAAGGGCCTGCAGGGAATATCTTTTAGATTCTTTGATATTCTGGTCTCTCCAACATCGCAGCTTCTGTTCCAAATCGTCACTTTCCTCGTCAACTGAGATGGCTAGCTTCCCAAGAAACAACGGTACCGCACATTTAGGCAGATGCCTCAGCAAAGACGCCAGATCATCATCGAATATACTGCTGGTATCTATGAGTCAACCAAAATCAAATAATAGCATAATAGGATTAGAGTGCTAGATTATGTTTCTATCTTTTGTCACAACAAAACAACTATTGATAAATAAAGGGTACACTACCTTTTATATACAATATACAACTAAAATCAAACTCACTGAAAGTCCTGGCATCAGGATGTGGTCTTTCAAGAATAAATCCTGTCTCAACCCGGAAGCTGGTTGTCCCAAATGAATCTAAAAAACAGAAACAAAAATAATGGTAGTTCCTACATAAAAATAATTGTTAGAGCTATTAATAACGTACTTGAATTTCAACAATAAGTATACATACATACCAGTCAAAAGCCAATTTTATATTCGTTTATGTAATCATTACCCGTCATATCATGGCGTCCAATTTTAATGGTGGCATCATCAAGCATGCATCTCTTCTCGAAGTTGCAGCATTCCTGTCCGTCTACCCAGTCGTTGATCATTGACTGAACGAGAACAAGATCTTCATTGTTTTCATCCATGATGGTTTTAATTTTCTTTTCATCGGTTATTCCTACGGCATTAGCAAGCCTCTTGCAATGTCTTTCTGTCAGTATATCGACGAAACCTTCTACCTCTTGTGGGGATATCACCTTCAGAAGATGATCAGCAACTACATGTATAAGAACAAACAAGTTATAAGAAGTAGCGAAAAGTTCAGTGTTTACATTGTATAATTTTTTCTGTATGACTACACTAATTACAATAACATCATAAAGAAAAATATGAAGAAGTGTGATGGGAAGAGGGGAGGAGATAAAGAACATGACAATTATATAAAACAACCCAACTTCCTGGTTAGGTCCCTCACATTTTGTCCCATGTATGTAAATAAACAAATGTCTCGAAAATGCGTTTTTAAGTGAGATGTAAATTCAATTTAACCCATTGCCTACAGACACCGAGTGGTCCCTGTAGTATGCTCATGAGAAAGAGAGAATTCAGTAGAAAACGGGTTAAAGTAATATCAACCAAAGCTAATAACACTGAAACCCACATGATCAGCTACTGGGCGTCATACGGGTGCACCCTTTCCAGAGTATACAGCATAACGAAGACAGAGAGACAGAGGAGATAGGGAGGATGGGAGAAGAACATGAACATAAGTTCAAACAAACTTCTTCCAGGATCAGTTCATCACCTGATGTCACTCGAGTGTTATTGATAAACTCCAGAGCCTTACAATTTTACTTAAGAAAGATACACAATAATTTTCTCACAAGTAATAGCATCACTTGAAACCTTCGGAAATAACACATGGAACTCACCCTGAAAGAAAGTCCTATCTAGTGGCTTGCATTTAGCTCTTTCTAGAGCTAAACTTAATTGAATAACTTGGCTTTCATTGTGTTCTCTGTCACGCCATTCCCTCAAGACAACCATAGATTCCTCGATAACGTCTCTTTTATTTCCAGACGCCTTAGATCGAGTTTCACGTTTCTTGGTGGTCAGTTCATGAAGGAATTGGCGAATCTTTCTTTCATCGCCAATGCTCCAAAAAACATGATCCAACAGTTCTTCAGAAACCTCAGACTTTGCATCATATCTCCGTTCTACATAAAATGAACACCATCATAATCATAATCGTAAGTATTTCAATGAAAAAACATTGAAATTTATTATTTTTCTTGTTTATAAAAGACGCATTAATATTTTTCACATTATCTTTACTTAAACATATACATACTTCAAGGTACACACTAGTAAATATAATCATTCGACATGGTATAAATTGTATTCATTTTAATCTACTTGTCCACATCTATTTCTTGGATCTTTCAATCAATGGTCCCATGATACTGCATAGACTAATTGTAAACAAATTGTTGTTTGGTTTATCATTTCAAACCTAAGAGAACCACCCTCTTAAAACAAAACGAACATATAAATAAAAACAAATAAATAAACCCGTTAAACTGTGGATAATTTCGAAGTGAATCAATACCCACCACAAATCTCTTTCCAGGAAAGGATAAGTCCATGTCCGTGTAATACATTCTTCAGCCTCATTCCTTCATTGTATAATTTATTTGCATCCTTCCATTCACAGAGTAGGTCGTATGCCGTGTCGGTAGTGAGTTCATCCTCGACCCCAGGAATACCAAGATCGATGAGGGCGCCCCGTAGGATATTCAAGTTTGTCTCCTCCATATGTTGTACCAGGTACCACAGTTCGAAGAAGGATACTTTCTCTTAAAGGAATTATAACCCACAAATTGTTGAGTATTTTTTCGTTACCATATCAGAAATTACATACAAAATAGAGAGATTTGGTATTTCATAAAACTTACTCTGAAATAATGTCAGCACTCCCTTACATACGTCATATCTTATCGTAACAAAAAAGAAAACCAAATCCCCTCAATGAAAATAGCAAATAATCAAGTTTTATTATATTAATATATTTATATATGTATATATATATGTTTATATATATATATATATATATATACGCATACACACATATATATATATATATATATATATACACATATAATAAGTGATATTCTGATTTATATGTTCGTAAAATGTTTCCAAAGCAATTTGTTAGCGATTAATTCTGCAAGTTGGAGGGGGTATGTGTGTACATGTTTGTGTGTGTGCGTGTGTATGCGTGTGTGTCTTGGTGTGAGGGAGGGGGAGCTGGGAGTACCAGTAAACAAAAAACTCAAATTGTATATAAGTGAATAATATGTACAATTGACTTATACATTATGTTTTCATACTTTAAGTTTACTTTCAATTTTTGCTCAGTTATATTTACTGCAAATGAGAATTAGTTAAAGTATGTTTATGTCTGAAAAAACGTTTATTTATTTTATTTACGTTTTATTGTATGTTTGTATTACGCAATTGGAAGAATAAAACAAAATGACTTAACAAAACAAAAGTGTGTGTGCGCGCGCGCTGGTGTGCGTGTATGTACGCGTTTGTACATGTTGGTGCGTTGGTTTGAAGAAATCGGATTCTTAATTTTTGTATGATAGATAAATATAAGGACTTACCATTTATCTGTGGGTCTTGCCGTAGTGGTATGGATTCCGGGTCGTATTTTTCTGTACGGAAAAAAAATTTAGAGGACAAAAGCCTGATAAATTCCAATTTAATCTATGAGGTCAAAAGTCTTTTTCCTCAGGGGTGTCGCACTCTTAAAGGGCATAGAAAGTCCAAAATAATGCCATATATAAATGAAACATTCTTTGTCACCATTATTTGTCTATAGTATAACATAATTAACATAACTTTACGATTCTTTTGCCTTGTGCGATCTTACAGTAATGTATTCCATTTTATAGTATTATTATTTTGTTACTCGTAGAAATGTACGTACTTCATTTATGTATTGCTGTTTTGGGAAACAAATACGGTTTAATCCAAATGATAGTACCCTATAACATTTGAAAATGATATTTTTCTTTCGAAGTTGTTTTGTTTCAGATTCCATTCCTAGATATTCAAAGGTTCACCAAATACTAAATAACATATATTAGGATATACTTGCATCTATTTAAACTTCATCGTCATAATAAATGACATTGTAGTCATAGAAAAATGGGAAAATAGGGCTCCATAAAAAGAAGAAACATTTTCCTTTCATTTTGCACTATGAGATAATTTCTTTTTTTTGGAAGAAAAGATTATGATAGGTATTAATTACTCAACCCAGTGATAACGAGCCATATATATATATAAACATACCTTGAATCCTCCGTTGTTTCTTCCGACACCATAATTTGATGGCAACGCAAACGCATATCACAGCCAGTATAAGAATGCCTGCGATAACTGGTACAACTGCAAATAGATATATAATTAAATCATCAGCTCATGAAACATTCTTTGTCCGAAGAGAAATCTATTGTCGTGAACTAAAAAAACAGTACACGTCTCACGAAATGAAATTCGTTTAGCGTCTAATATTTATCTCAATTCCTTATCTTGTTTTGATTGTCGAAATAATGAAATGTCAGAATACACAGGTTCTTACCGACTTTAGCTGCATTTCCATTTGCCTTTCCAAAAGGAATTGTGGATCCAGTAGGCACCAGGGAAGTGGTTTCTAGTAGGTTAACTAAAAAAGGTGTTGTTCTCTCCCCTTGCAATCCAGGAATATTAGACGCGAAACAAACATAGCTGATTTCACTGGCTGTAGCGATAGCAAATATGGTTTTGTTTTTTGTCCCGTCAAGATTTGTGACTTCAATCGTGTTTATCGTGTGAAGACTTGTGAATCCATGTAGAAAGTAAAGATCTATATCTGGGAAGTAACCTGAAGCAGTGCAGCTTATCTCGACTGATTGGCTCGTTGAAATAGTACAGCTAGTTTTAGTGTTGTTTCGAGAGATCGTTTGACATTCATTGATGATTGGGAAGGGTTCCATCGGGGGAGCTATAATGTAATCAGAAATAATGTTGCCAATAATTGTTTTTCCTGTGAACGAGGAACTACAAACGAGAAATGTTTCCTCAAGATATATCCGCAGCAATTGTTAACGTGATACTTCGCATGCAAATAATCTAGTAACATATAAAGAGTGCTTTCTGAGTCCCCATTTTCCCACTGTTGTTTTTTCTTCTCATTGATTTAATCATCTTAGAAATGATTGATATATATCTTATTAAACAGAGATAAAATAGAGTAATAAGGCCTAGCATATACGTGAGAAGGAGCGGAGCGATTACGCAAAGGAATATATGTTATGTTGTACAAGCGTAGATGTTGGATTGAATGAAAGGTGCGGTCGATTCTGGTGCACCGGATATACCTATGGTCAGTTATACAGCTTTATGACTAGCACATATCTTGATGACTTCGCATAATTGAAATGAAAGAAATGAATATAATTACATTAGGGGCACACTCCACGACCTGAATGCCATCTTATTTTTGAAGAATTTTTAATGGCATTTGATATGATCAGTTATTTGTAAAAAAACGTATAAAACTGATGAGTTTAAGGATCTCAATATTAAGCCGTCTCGATGATCCCCTGGTTGCTTCTTGAAAGCATTCACATGCTTTCTTAGCAGTCTGGTAAAATGAAACAAACATAAATAATCAAATCTGAAAATCAGGAAAAGTTTAAGTGACGTCAGACCAGTGGTGTGACTGTCTGGCATTTCCAGCCAATTCGGCTTTCGTTCGGACTAGAAGAGTTTAAAGGCACAACAATTATGGTGGTTTAAATTCTTATCATTATCCAGAACCTAAACAAGGAGACTAGTGGTTGTTGAGATTTATATGTGTAATATAATTGCACTCTCTACACAAATCAGATCGTAGGAGAATCGTGTTAGGGTGTGACAGGCTCAACGCATTACTCACAAAATACACTGACTTCCGTAAAGTTGTGTATCAGTCCCCTCTTGTAGCTTGAAACTCTACAGATGTATCGACCTTGTTCTGCTATGCTGACTTCTTTGATGATCAAAGAGCGATTTTCATCCATCTCCATGATCTGACATGGCCGTACACCTTCACATAATCCTGTGACATCATCAGTTGGAATCCATGAAACAAGGTTTGGTGCTGTTCGTGGGTCATCTCCTTTCTTCCAATAGACAGCTAAAGGTGTCCCACTGAACTGACATGTCAGTACAACGCTGTCCCCTTTGCGTACCGTTTTGTGTAAATCAGTGTACACGAAACCATCTGGTACATCTGTATCAAGACAACAATGGTTCCAACATATATTAGACCCACAGATATAAACCAATAAAATCAACAACAACAACAACAAAAAAAACACATTTTATTATGATAACATTTTGTAGCGTGATTTGTTGAGATACCTGCGGTAAAGTTATACAATCATTCCTTTTCAGTCTTAAGAATGATTTCAAACTGCGAATTCAAAGTATAAGCTACATACATAAAGATTAATCATACATGTTTTACACACACGTGCAACATCATCATGTTGAGTGTAGAAATAAAGCATCTACTTGTGCAAATGTTAATATTCAAATGTTTTGAAGTAAAATTCTTAGCATTACTCCATCTGATTAGTAACACCCTTAACCCTTTTGTTCAGGTTTTCCAACTTACTCTCCCAGGGTGCCGTGTTTTTTATTTCTTCAATTTACAGTCAAACGAGAGGTCATTTTCTAGATTCGGGTATCAATTTTATCCCTGCATCAATATGGGATTCATCAGAGTATGATCAGGTTCATATCCCTGCTATAATATTTTTTCACTATAATTAAATTGTAAATGACGAAAAAGGACTTTAATAGCTCGATACTAATAATAAACATGCATTTAACTTTCATGTCAATTGGAGTAGACTTACCCTGAAGCGAGCAAACATGAAGTATCATCCATATATTGTATGACATGCAGAGTAACTGTATCAATCGGACCGCCATTTTTATACAGGTGACGCTAATGATCCGAATTTCTTTTTACCAAAGCATGTATTCAACAGCGAACTATACGGTTTGGGATTTCCCATAGATACGTCCGTCTCTGGTGGTTTCAATTCCTACAGCACACGCATGACGACAGAAATGTGCGCGTCAAAGCGTACAGTCATAATGTTGTCAACCCACCATTCCGTAGCAACGGCGTAGATCGATGAGCGGCATAGGTAAATGATTAAACCAAAAGGCCCACATGTAGTGAACGCTCTGCGCTGAATATTCACGACAGATACTAAGAATGTATCATAATAATCTACACATTTATTGGTGTCTTAAAAGAAGGTGATTTATTACACAACTATTTTATTAATCTATATTTGCGTTGGTGTCTTAAAAGATGGTGGTTATTACATAATTTTACAATTTCCTGAGAGCAAAGGAAAAAAGTCACAGTTTATTTTATAAGGCTTTACTCACACTAGCGTAAACAAAGGGGTGGGGGCATTCCACATATAAACAATCATTTTCGAAAAACGGACTGGGATATACAAACATAATACTTGTGACATTTATCGGGAATATTTATTGTTTTTTAGTTTTGTGTGGTTGTTGTTGACAGTGGTTGCGGTTGTTAAAGATATTTGTAAGTCTGTTTCATGAAAACCATGAATATGAATGGAACTGGAGCAGAGTCGTATCCTCAGTGCTCTCAGACATAAACATTAACATAGAAGGAGAATAGATGATACCAGAGATCTTGGGTAGAAAGAAAGAGAATGGATGGTTATACCAGAAGTGTGTCCAGCTGGCATGATTACTCTTGGTCGTACAATGATTCCCAGGTGCCTTCTTTTGCGATAACAAAATATATGACCCGTTTTACAAAATGCATCAGTTTAAATTCTATTCCTATTATAAATTTGTCATCCTGGCCCTCATCCGAGGTTTCATGATTTGTTTAGATCGTATATTGCGAAGACCATAGGGCTTTAAAAGAGCGCGTTGTACTTGCTGTTTTGTTAAATTGAAAGCATTTCATTCAAGTGACGTAGTCAAACAAGCATACGGCCCCTGGGCGGCCTACTCGGTTCGGTACAAAGTTCATGTTCATCACCGACAGAAGTCATTCAACATGATCCAGGAGGCGGGAAAATATATCCGCTCATTCATTGTTATTTCAGGCTGTGCATTGCTTGTCTGCCACGCTTAAACAAGGTTATTTGTCTACATTTTATGCAGATGATGCGAGTACATATCTTAAAAGAAATGTGGAAACGTGTCTAACGGTGAAAATGAAAGGTTTTTTCTTCATTTTTCAAAACATATGCAAATGAAAGATCCCTGCCTTTCTCTGTGCCTCTCTCTTTCTCTCTTTCTCTGGCTCTCTTTTTATCTGAATATTACACGTACAATGGAGTCCTCTTTAAAGGTACTATGTCCCTTTTGCAGCCAAAATCCAATTCTGTAGAACTTTGCAGGAATTATGAATATGTCATGTAAATCATATCTATGAAATTTAAACGTTAGCAGTGTCCTAATATGCAAATTATGCAAGGACACCCGTTTACTTGCTAGACTTCACTGTCAGACACTATTGCGTGACTGACTGGCTTTTTTCTTCTTTGGTAATAACATACACTATCGCTCATAAAGTTGGAATATTTTTGTTTTACCCCAATTTATGGAATTATTTTAAAAATAATTTAAAAATAATAGATCTAGATAATAGTATACATTCTCAGATTGTATTGAATAGTAATTGGACAATGTGTGTTTTGCGTGACTGCTAAAACATGTGTATGCTACTATGCTTATCAACTAGGGGACCAACGCCCTTAAGTCATAAATGACAGTAATGATGATCAATGCCCCATAAAAGAGCACTATATAGCACATCGACACGGTTTTGATCGTGGGGCCTCACAGTTACGAGGCCATTGCTTTGTCACTGAACCATGACTGTTCTCAGCGAGGGCTAGGTCAGGGGGCATTTCCATAAATAAAAACAAAAACTGAAAATGCAATAAATTGTCAATAATGTATTGCATTTTACCCCGGTCACCAACATAAACAAATCCTCTGGACGGTCATGTATTATGGTTCAAGGCATGGGCACACAGAGGATTTTGTTATGTTGGGAACCGGGGTAAAATGCAATAAATTATTGAAAATTAATTGCTTTTCCTTTTTTTAATTTTATTTATGGAAACTGCCCCCTGACCTAGCCCCCGCTGCGTGCAGTTATGGTTCAGTGACAAAGCAATGGCCTCGTAACTGTGAGGCCCCAGGATCAAAACCGTGTCGATGTGCTATATAAGTGGCCTTTTGTGGGGGCATTAATCCTCATTACTGTCATTTATGACTTAAGGGCGTATGTCCCCTAGTTGATAAGAATAGTAGCATACACATGCTTTAGCAGTCACGGAAAACACACATTGTCAAAATTATTATTCAATAAAATCTGAGAATGTATACTATTATCTAGATCTATTATTTTCAAATTATTTTTTAAATAACTCCATAAACTGGGGTAAAACAAAAATATTCCAACTTTATGAGCGACAGTGTACATAAACTGAGCTGTAAAGGGTACATCAGCATTTGTCTACATCAATAACCCACTTCTTGTAATGGCCAACATTAAACTGATTAAATCTTTGTGCAGAATAAAACGTACGACCATTCGGTATAATGGTCTGAAAATCAGAC
Organism: Strongylocentrotus purpuratus; assembly: GCF_000002235.5. NCBI lineage: Eukaryota > Metazoa > Echinodermata > Echinoidea > Camarodonta > Strongylocentrotidae > Strongylocentrotus > Strongylocentrotus purpuratus. Next base: position 37,883,384 of record NW_022145594.1, read on the forward strand.
TATTACTTACTGGCTCTATAGCTCTTAAGTCGATTCGACAAATAATAGGCCTAGACATTATATCACTTTAAAGACATTTTCAAGCCCCTCCCCCCTCCCCCCTTTTTTAGGGAAGTTCTAAAATAGTATCATCTTTCAAATGGCGTTGGAATTTAACTTTTTCATTTTTTGGCCTGCAAATGGGACATAGTACCTTTAAACTCAGCTCAACCAAGTTGATTTCACTTGGTCACAACATGGACCTAACATGGCGTATATTCTTCTAGTTTAAGCTTGCCCAGAGCTGTATTCGCTGTATTGTGACCCGGTTGGCCAAACTCGGTTCTAGGACACATACCCCCTGGACATCCTACCCCGGATAACTACCCCCATTCAACTGGCCCCTAGGACAACTACCCCATTGGGCAACCATCCTCTAGGATGACTACCCCCAGGACAACTACTCCCGGACAACTACCCCTGGACATTTACCACTCGGACTACTATTATCCTCTAGGAAAACTACCCCCGGGACAAATATCCTAGGGGTAGTTGTCTTTGGGCGTAGTTGTCCGGGGTGCGCATATTTTGTTTACACAACTGTTTAGCCACTTCAGTCAAATATACTGTGCAAAAGACTGGAGACAGAGTCTAGCATTACCCTTAGCAGTTTTGTTGGATTGCTGGAGCTAGCTGTACATGTGTACATACATACTCTTATTTGTTTCGGGTTAAATCTATCCTCTCTTCTCTTTCATTATGTATTTCTGTGTTATCCTTTAATCTATCCTCTTCTCTTTTGTCATGTATTTCTATTTTTCTCTTCAATCTATCCTTTTTCTCCTTCGTTATATATTTCTTTTTTTTCCTTCAATCTATCGGCCATGCAAGTTCTCCCTCGTTATGTATTTCTTTTGTTCTCCCTTTATTCTAACCTCTTCTCTTTTGCTTCATGTATTTCTTTGTTTCTCCTTCAATCTATCCTTTTCTCCTTCGTCATCTTTTTCTTTGTTTTAATCTGATAGATTCCCTTTCTCCTTCTTTATGTATTTCCCTGGGAAGTTTTTCCTTAATAGTCTAGATCTATGATCCTCCTAGCTCTTCTTCTCTTTACTTATGTATTTCCTTGTTTTTCCTTCTCCATATCCTCTCCACTATCCATGTTTTCCAATTTCTATCATCTTCCCTTCCCTTGGTGTACGTGCTTGAACATAATAGTGCGCTGACGACCTAGACTCTTTCACCAGAGCACTTCTTAGAATTTTTTCGCGAAAATGGCTAAACAGTTGTGTAAAAAAAATATGCGCCGCCCGGGGTAGTTGTCTGGAAATTAGTTGTCCTAGGGGGTAGTTGTCTGGGGGGGGGGGGTAGTTGTCCTGGGGGTAGTCGTCATGGAGGGTGGTTACCCTAGGGGGTAGTCGACTAGGGGTGGTTATCCGGGGTGGATGTCCAGGGGGTAGGTGTCCAGATACGGCCCAAACTCTTATAATCATTGGCTCTGAGAAAGGTCTTTGATCATCGCCAGCTCATTTTTCGTGGGCGATATAGAAAATAAAGAGCAATATATTTCGTAATGTAATATATTTCGTAATTTTAGTACACTTCATAAATAAAGAGCTTGGTTCGAAAAGGTAATACATTCCTTTTTAAAATCAAAACTGTACACATTTCCAGTAGCCTCATACACTGACACTTTCAAAAAGATGAATTTCCCACACAAAAAGTTGAAAGTGGCATTTGAAAATCAGTCCGGTTCGAAGAGGTACTAGGCATACATCCAATTTCGATTCCCAAAGGTGCTACATCCACGCACACGAAAGAAACATAACCTAATGAAAAATAATTGTGCAGATTTAGATGTTGCAAAGAGCGGTTTTATTTTTGTGTCATACAATGGTAAAATCACCCAAAGTATCGTTCCAAACTGACATTGCTAACTATGATATTTACAAAATCTCTCTTGTGTAGTTATCTTATTTTCTCTTGATATGACACTGATTTAATTTTATTAATCCTCATCTTAATTGTTCTTTTTGTGATTAACTAGCACTTGTAAGAAGTATCTTTGTATGATCTTATTACCTTGCATTTTGTAACTATTATGTGTGAAAATGTATATACATTATCATGCCCTTTTTTCTCTGAAATTTATTTTAATGTTTACATACACTCACTGTGGTGTATTTCTATTGTATTTTTGCTGATCATGCTTATCCTGAATAAAGACGTTTGAATAAAACATTAAAAAACACAATGATAGTTATAATAATATTAATAATAATAATAATGCTAATATTAATGAAGCGACAATAATAAACAATCACAAATAGGATAGTATTGAACCGTTAGCGTAAGATACTAAGGATCCCATGGACAGCCAGGAAATATCAATGCTTGGAGTCAATGGTTGGAATCAAACATTTGAGTTCGATTCTTTGGACACGTTTTAAGATCAAACGTTATGGAGCATGATATTATGCCTGGCAGAGTGTCGGATTAAAGAGGAAAAGGAAGGTAGAGGATTACATGGATACAACGTGTGTGACCAAAGAAACAGACAATTCCTCAAGCACGCTATTAAGAGAGTTATGTATACTTAAACAGGGGGGAGGGGGAGGGGGTGTTTCACAAAGATCCTCAGTTGATTTAAGTTGGACTTAACAATCATGGAATGCCTGTTAGCATCTTTGAAAATATTTTGTAAAAGTTATTATAAAAAGGCATACAATTTTGATTCAAATCATTCATATTTTCTATTATCAAAGAGATGTCATGTTTTTGATTTGGAATTTATTAAAAGTTTAAAATACTTGATTTTTCGCTTTTGAATAAGTTTTATTTTAAGGCTACAAATGGATCTCCATAATTGTAAAGTCCAACTTCGAGTTAAGTTCGGCTTAAGATCTTTATGAAACACCTCCAGGACAGAGTGGGCTAAAGAGGGTTCGTCTAGGGTCGCCAGGAGTCGGGGACAATTCGACGGCACCTGAAAACAACAATAACCTCATCACAATAGGGCGAGGTTACTTTCATTGTTTTACTCTCCTTTGACAACTTCAATGGTAGTTTATTGTACATTGCAAAGTATCTTATAGTAGAAACGGGTTCATTCATTTTCTGCCTCTGTTATTAAAGTTGGCAGAGTTTTGGTATAGATAAATGACAGTTACGTAGCTACAAGGCGCGAAGGAAACCTCCCCCTCTATTGATAAGCAAACGAAGAGAACATAATGAGAAAACATGAAGTTTAAAAGAGGCAGGAAAATAATTGTGTGTGAATCATAGGACCCTACCAACCCCACCAATCGCTAGGCTTGTACATGTACTTTGCGATATATTCACTCACACTTGTGCCCTCCTCCCAAATAAAATCATGTCACTGCCCCTCAATAGCATGGACAATGCTACTACACTGTGTGCATTAACATACAATATATATATAGAGGCAAATTGGCATAGAATCGCGCTTTATTCCAGTTGAAAGGATTATTGCATACACAAAATGAAATGGGAATTTTGTTTTGAAAGCCCAACATTCGTGCGTGTATGCTTTGCGGCTAGGGCGCGAAGTCCATTTCCTTTCGGGGGCGATGTTTGTCTCATTATGTTAGCAGATCGCGCAGTAAACACAACATTTGCATATTGCCCATGCAGGCATATCACGCGATATGATTATATCCACAACGTTAATCTAAAACTCATATGGTAGTTTATGTATCATGCAAAATGTGTACATAAAACTAACGTGGCCTAGCGCTCACTCACCATATGCACACTTAGACTGAAATCAAGGGTATGCACATCAAGAATGATTAAGCTTAGAATTTTAGATACAAACCAACAGGGAAATATGATTAATTCTATTGTGAACTGTTTCACTAGGTTTGTTTTAAATATGAGGGTAGGCTATTTGGAGATTAATCATCTTTATACGAATGAAAAAAAGGAAGAGAGGAAGAGAGAGAAAGAGATTACAAAACGTCACTTTGCCACATTTTGTCTAAAGAATTTACCGAATTAATGGACACATGTCTAACCGTTAAGTAAAATGTCAACGTATATTTAAATATGTATGTACATGAAGAAGATACACAGCTCAATATTGACAATCTGTATCTTGTTTAATAGCATAATTTATTTTCAACCCGAAAATTATTTGGTTTCTACAAAAGAAAGACGAACCAAAGATATTACCAACATCACTTTCAAAATGGAATTCAAGTCTACTCTGCTTCAGATTGTCTGTTAGAAATATTACAGATGACACTCTTTATTTTTTTTTCAAGTCAGTCAATCAATGGCAATCAAAATACTCATCAGATATAATAAGAATTATCCGTACGACGTCTTAAGAACATCCAAAATAGATACAAGTGCATTTTTAAAGTGACATCTTGTAATTCCTAACTTTCTTCTACACATCTCCATTATTATTATTATTTATATAATGTGCTTTTTCCAGAGCGGCCCAAAGCGCTTACAACAAGAAGAATCCTACAAAAAGTGAAAATGAAAACTTACAGAATCCTAACAATCTGGATTACAAAAAGAAAAATAATTAAATTCCCTTTTTTAATGAAGAGACAGATGGAGATTGCCTCACTATGAATGGTAGCTTATTCCAATACTAAATACAGAAATAGTGTAAGTCGTATCTCCAGCTAGTTTTCGTGGGATGTTGTGAATAATTTCAAAGTATACTTGATTCACTCTGTCCTCTTTCTTCTGATTTTAAAATTCAGTGAACTATTAGTACTTGGGTATCAAAACCACGGATACGAGCTGATATGATTGCAACGAGCACACCCAGGGTGTCGTTTTTTTCCAATTGATACATTGATAGACTCATGTAATAAGCATGTCTCAGCATCAGTATGGGATACGTCATTGTATGATCTGATTTATCTTCCTGCTACAATATTCCCCCATAATCACGAAAGGTTTGTTTTTATTTCATCAGACTAAGGCACTAAACAAAGGTATTTCCTACTTTCCTACTGTTACCCGTTCAATCATACACTTTTGGTCATAAAAGTGGAATAATTATATTTATCCCAATTTATGGAATGATTTTGACAATGATTTATTCCTAATAAATTTAGATAATAGTATATATTCTAAGATTGTATTGAATAATAATTTGCGAGTGTTTGTTTTGCGTAACTGCTAATGCACATGCTTGCTACTATGATCATCAACTAGGGGACCTACGCCCTTAAGTCATAACTAACCGTACTGATAATTAATGCCTCACAAAAGGGCATAATATAGCAAATCGACACGGTTTTGATCCTGGAGCCTCACATTTACGAGGCCATTGTTTAGCCATTGAATCATGACTGTACACAGCGGGGGCTAGGGTAGGGCCAGCCCCCATAAATTCCAACAACAACAAAAAAATGCAATAAACTATCAATAATTCATTGCATTTTTCTCCGACTCCCAACATAAACAAATCCTCTATAGGGCCATGCATTATGTTGGACACCTGGGGAAAATGCAATGAATCATTGATAGTTTATTGTAGTTTCTTTGTTTTGTGTATTTGTGGGGGCTGCCCCCTACTCTAGCCTCAACTGCATAGAGTCATGATTCAGTTGCTAAGCAATGGCCCCATTACTGTGAGGCCCTAGGATCAAAACCGTGCTATATTAGTGCCCTTTTGTGAGGCATTAATCCCCATTACTGTCAGTTATGACTTAATAGCGTAGATCCCCTTGTTGATCAGAATATTAGCACACATGTGCTTTATCAGTCACGCAAAAGAAACACTTACACATTATTATTCAATAAAATCTGAGAATGTATTCTATTACTAAGATCTGTTAGGAATACATCATTTTTAAAATCATTCCATAATTTGGGGTAAAACTAAATATTCCACCTTTATGACCAACAGTGTATGTACATAAGGTTAAGTAGTCTCGTTAAAATTATATCAAAACTCCGAGAAAAGACTTTGGTATAAATGTACATGCAGCATTGCTTTAATAGCTCGATAGTATGTACATACAAATAGCTTGCATCTGAATTAGATTATACTTACCCTGTAGCGAGCAAACTTGTAAAATCATGAATACACTGCATGACAAGCGGAACAACTGTATAAATCGGGCCGCCATTTTTATGCATGTGACAAAAAGGATCCGAGTTTACCAAAGCATGAAGTCAATAGCGAACGTTACGCTTTAGGATTTCCCAAATTTGCGGTTCATGTGTCATTCCCAAGTACAATAGGGACTTTTAGATTCGCACGAAAACAATGTGGATTGCTACGATCGACGTCCTTTCAATGCACTGACTTGAATGGACGTCACACGTATCAGTCCACGCAAATCTAAAAGTCCCTAATACATGCATGACGACGGAAAGGCGCGCGTCATTTGTGTACTGATGCTGTCACTATGAATAAGACTGACAAAGAAAGCGGACAAAATATACAGCTCCTCAGGTAGACAAAGGAACATCCCTTCACTGCCATTATGTAAAAATGTGTAGAACAGGTGTCACATGCATATTCACCTTTTTACGTAATAGCAGTGAAGGGATGTTCCTTTGTCTACCTGAGGAACTGTATATTTTGTCCGCTTTCTTTGTCTGTCATGTTCATAGTGTGTCAACCCACCATTCTGTAGATCGATGCCGAGCGGCATATTCATGACAAATACTAAGAATTTATCATAATAATCTACCTATTATTGATGTCTTAAAGGATGGGATTTAGTACATAACCATTATTTTCCTGAGAGCAAAGAAAACAAATACATACTTTATTATTGATGTATAATGCTTTACTTACACTAGCGTATACAAAAGGGTGTGGGCATCCCTCATACAAAATAATTTTCGAAAAACTGACAGGGAAATACTTAAATGATACTTATGACGTTTATTGAGAATATTGATTGTGTTTTTATGTTTGTGATTGTTGTTGGCAGTAAAAGTGGTTTGCAAGTCTGCTTTTTGTTTACTGCCTGGCAGCTACCATGCTAAGGCCGTTTTTAGAATCATTATTATAATTTACAGCGAATGCGTGACTTCAGTATTCAAACGCCAATAAGAAGTTCTCTAACTTTACACATCTTCGTTAGAGGGATAAAATATATACACTTCACCTTTTGTTGATGGGTATGATGTGTTATTGAAGTAACGTTAAACACATTAATTTAAGGATAGCTGAACATCTCGCAAAAATGACCATATTCTCTGCTAAATAATCGACTTTAAAAACAAAAACAAGAGATGGGTAGTATACTGTTTGATGATTATGTTCACTCGAAAAATCTGCAGGTGACTTCGATTGAGCAAAATTCCTACCCTTTTCAAATCATGGAGACCTTTTCAAGTTGATGAAACATTCCATAAATACATATGCACCAAATGCATGATTCCAAACATCAAAATACAAAAAGCTCCCCCCAAAATGTCACCTACACCATCCACCTCGCTCCCTTCGCTCCCTCACTTCTCCCCCTGACGCCAAATCAAAGAAACGCCAATGTCTACTTACCAACTGATTTTATTAACATCTGATCATCAGCATTATTCCGATCTTATAAAGGGCGTGATATAAATACATTCATTAGCAAGAAAGTGAAAACATTGAATACGTGGCAAAGTTGATGATAGTAATCAAATATACAATTAACATCTCAATTATTTATTCTTTACCAAACTTTGTAATGTTTGAAGTGTGTGAAAATTGGTATTGTGTACATTTTGATGAAGGCTCATAAGCTGAGCCTTTTCGTTGTGTAATATTACTAAACCACAGTAAGCATTGCTGTATTCTCCGTCCTAATTTTTCGTTTCTCGTGCTATTTCTATTATATTTATCGTTTCATTGCATATTTGTTGTGATATAACTATTCTTGTATTATGTTTTGCATGAGAAATAAAATCATATGAATCATAGTTGTTTATATTGTCCTGGTTGATATGGGATCTTTAAAAATTGCTTTCCATTTTTGCAAGTGAACGTGAACATCATATTGTGGTATCGTGTGTCGAGAGTCAGAACACGCTGATGAGTCAGACATAAACATTAATATAGAAGGAGAATAAATGATACCAGAGATCTTGGGCAGAAAGAAAGAGAGATAAAGAGAGAGATGAATAATCACGTAACCCTTGTGGATGGTTATGCCAGGAGTTTGTCCAACTTGCATAATTGCTCTTGATCTCAGAATGATTCCCAGGGGCCTTATTTTACGATAACAAAATATATGGTCCGGTTTATAAAATATCTCAGTTACATCATATTCCTATTATAAATTTTGTCTCCCTGGGACTCATCCGAAGTTTCATTATGGTTTTAGATTGTCCATTGTGAAGATCATAGGGTAATAACAGAGCGTGTTGTTGTTTTGTAGAAATGAAAGCATTTCATACAAGTGACGTAGTCAAACAACCAGATTGCACCCGGGGCGACCCATTCGGTTCGGTACAAAGTTCATGTTCTTCACCGACAGAAGTCATTGAACATGATACAGGAGGCAGGAAAATGTATCCGCTTATTCATTGTTGAATCCGCCTGTGCATTGCTTGTCTGCCACGCTCAAACAAGGTTATTTGTCTACATTTTATGCAGATGATGTGAGTATAATGTTAAAAGAAAAGTGGAAACGTGTCTAACGGTGAAAATGAAAGGCTTTTTTCTTCATTTTTCAAAACATATGCTAATAAATGATCTCTGTCTCTCTCTTTGCCCCCCCTCTCTCTCTCTCTCTCTATCTCTCTCTTTCTCTGGCTCTCTTTCTCTGAATATTACACGTACAAGTACAATTGAGTCCTCTTTATACTCAGCTCGACCATCTTGATTCCACTTGGTCGCAACTTGAACCAGGTTGCCCAACTCGGTTCTAGGACACCTACCCCTGGACAACCACCCCGGATATTACCCCCAGTCAACTGGCCCCTAGGTCGACTACCCCTAGGGTAACCACCCGCTAGGATGACTTCCCCCGGACAACTACCCCCAGACAACTTATGGAGCATCATATCATGCCTGGCAGAATGTAGGGTTAAAGGAGAATAGGGAAGTAGAAGAGTAGATGGATAGAAAGTGTGACCAAAGAAACAGACAAGTCATTAAAATAGTAATAAACACACTGACACAGGACAGAGTGTATTTTTGTCCACGGGGACAACACATCCGCAACTAACAACAACAATAACCTCATATTATAGTTTTAACGCTTTGATCCATTGCTAAACTATTTATGAAAGAACGTTTCGACCACACATCCATTCCTTCAAATCATGAGTTTCCCACATCTCTCTCTCTCTCTCTTTCTCTCTCAATTTTGTTTTACTTTATGTTTTTTCACTCTCCCTAGACAGCTTCCATGGAAGTTCATTGTATATTCATATTCTGTGCAAAGGTTTGTATAGTAGATTTGGGTTAATTTATATTATGCCCCTGTTATGTTGGAAGAGTTTTGGTATTGATAAATTACAGTTACGTAGCTACGAGGCGCAAAAGAGGACCCCCCCCCCCCCACAATTGATAAGCAAAGAACGAAGAGAAAATAATGATTTAATTTGTGTATGCAATAATCCTTTCATGAAAGGATTATTGCATACACAAATGAAATCGGATTGGTACGATATCCCAAAATCTCGTGCGTGCACGCTTTGCAGATAGGTTCCGAGGTCCGCCTTTTCATTTTTGCGATGTTTGTCTCATTATGTTGGCACATCGCCCAGTACACACATTAATTGCACATCGCCCAGACATATTAGGCGATATGATTATATCCATAACATTAATCTTAAAGTCATCATGGCAGTTTATATATCATGAAAAATGTGTTCATGCAACTAACGTAGCCTTCCTTGCTCTCACTCATCATATGCACACTGAGACTGCAAAGGTTTACACGACAAAATTGATTAAACTTAGAATTTTAGATGCGAACTTACAGGGAAATATGATTAATTCTAGTAGATGACAGATTCTAATTTAAATATATTTACGTAGGCGCGCGGGACTAAACAAACATATAACAGTATACATGTGTGAACTGTTCCCCTAGGTATGTTCGAAATATGAGACTATTTGGAGATCAATCAATTTTTCATGCGAATGAAAAAAATAAAAGGAAAAGAGGGAGAGATTGAGAGAGAGAGAGAGAGAGAGAGAGAGAGATCAAACATCAAACCTTTATTTATTAACCGAATGTATCAACATCAAATTTATTAACACATGTTTGTATAAAAATGAAATTTGAGCGTAAACCAATCTAACCGTTAGGGAAAATACTAACGTATTTAAACTTAAATATGCCATACGTTATTTTTGTTTACATATCTCCATTCACCATGTCCTCTTTCTTCTTTTATCGTTATCTAAATGCGAATATATCTAGAGTATATCTCGAGAAGAAATATGAGAGTAAATGCACTTTTGTTATTGGCATTCGGAAAACACATATTTGATTTGAAAGCTACAATAAATACCTTTACATCATCGCAAATCAATAGCAAATCGGATCTATATTATAACTCACTGACAAAAATACTAAATATTTTGAATTAGTTTCAGATGTATGGTTGTACTAAAGTTGAGGAAGGACAGGCAATTCATTTGGCAATCGGCCGTATCAAGTAGTTTGAAATTACTCACTTGACGAATAGACGTAAATTGCTGGTCAGAAATTGTCCACGTTTTTATATATAACAGTATGTCAAAAAGTATAGGTTTTTATTGATAATCGTCTACTGACCAGCGTTTCCGATGTACCTAACGTTTCCACAATTAGCAGTAACTTCATATGCATTGCCTAAAACGAAAATTTTGCATGTGGATGAACCTTAAACTGCTGAAAAAGTATGTACATTTTTTGGTGGGTATTGTAATGACAAAGTTTCGTGTCTTTTATGATTTTTTCTTCATGCCCTGATGATCACAAATTAGTATTTTCATCAAAGTCACACTCTGAAACCAAACACTTAAAAAGAAAAAAAAAAAAGGATCAACGTATTTTGAACGGATTACAAATTTTAAGAGAATGAACACGACCTTCTCACTTTATATACCCTTTGTCCAGATATTAGATTCAAAAAGGAAAAAGTATGAAACTAAGGTAATACAAAATCGTTAACCATGAGTTAGAATGATTTACAAAAAGGATAAAGTACGATTTACACTAATAAATGCTATAGCAACACATGGTTATCATACTGCCATTATAATCGTCACTTTACAAGTGGATGCAGCACTGTATAATGAATGTATAGTATAAGCTAATTAAAAAAGGAAAGCACCTATTTTTCCTCCTTTCCCACAACACTTTTATATTTAAGTAATATTGACTGCCTTCTGGGCAATACGACATATATCGCCCGAACCGAAAGTGAGGGTGATATATGACAAGTCGTATTGCCCCGAATTAGGCAGTCAATATTACTATTATTAACCACATCAGACATCTAGAGCAAACAAGAAACTCTTACTATCTTATACTCTTAAATTATGTAGGCTACACAGGGTTTCCTAGCATTAGAAGTTGCAAAAACATTGTCAAACCAGCACTGTTCATCCAGTGTTTGACAGATTTTCGATACACTGCAAACAGTTTGCCTAGGGTGTGATTGTTACGTCACAATGGAGTTCGCGCAAAGTGCGCATTTTCTTATACACGATGCGCGATGTAAATTACAATAGCTGATGCGCGATGTAAATTACAACTGGCACTATAATTGCTCACTAGTTTAACACGCATTTTGCCATTGACTTTTCAGAGCGGGCTAAAATCTTTGTCCATTGACTTAATGTATAACCTATATTGCCCGCCAAATTACACACAAATCCCATTGACTGTTCTGAGCGGGCTAAAATATTTGCGCATTGGTTTACTGTATAACCTATATTGCCCGCCAAATTACACACAAAATCCCATTGACTTTTCTGCGCGGACTAACTTATTGTAATTTTGTTGACTTATCCATCAAAACCTTGAGGGCGATAACAATTAAAAATTGCCCTGCTCAGATGTCTGATACGGTTAATAATACACTATACAGTGCGTCCCAGAAAAAACGAAACCGAGAAGTATCGATGTTTTATCATAACTTAATCACAACCATAATTAATAAATGATACATATTTGGAATGCTTAAAATCTCCTCTTTCAGTTGATGCTACTCCCGTGATGCATATTTCACACATGAGTGATTAAAAGCAATTTGAAGGAAGGAAACCAAAAAGTAATTTGGCGGGCGGTATCTGAATTTCAAAGAAAAATTCATATTTCTAGAAAGCTAAGTTTCTGCCCTTTCATATGACACCTCAATCAAGAAAAATGAGCCAGCAATAACAAAGTTCTGTTTGTTTAAAGTAGCCCTTACATTTTCATAATTTTAACAAACGAATTCGTTTTCACTGGGTGCCTGCCGTAGCAAAAAGCAGATTTGGTAAAAGACTTAACTCCGTTCCGTTGACAATCAGCCATGCATGAAGACTCTCGTCTACGGCTGATTGTCAATGAAACGGAGTTAAGTCTTTTGTTAATTTCGTTTATTGATACGGCAGGCAGCCAGTGAAAACGAATTCGTTTAATAAAAGTGTGGAAATGCAAGCACTACTTTAAACAAACAGAACTTTGTCATTCCTCACTCATTTTTCCTGATTGAGGTGTCATATGAAAGGGCAGAAACTCAACTTTCTGGAAATGTGAATTTTTCTTCGAAATTCAGATACCGCCCGCCAAATGTCTTTTTGGTTTCCTTCCTTCAAATTGCTTTTAATCACTCATGCGTGAAATATACATCATCAGAGTAGTATTAACTGGAAGAGGAGACTCTAAGCTTTCCAAATATGTATCATTCATTAAATATAGTTGTGATTAAGTTATGATAGAACATCGATACTTCTCGGTTTCGTTTTTTCTGGGACGCACTGTATATATATATTCCACAGCGTGTTGATAGATGCGAAGGATTTGTGCGATTCATCGGGAGAAGTGGCCCTTCGAAGGGCCGTTTTTAGAAAAGTTTGGAGAATACTGTATTATATAATTACATCGTATACAGGAAATGCTGCGTCGTTAGTTTAGTGAGAAATTAGTTTAAATAGGGTTGACTACATACTAGTTCACTCTTCATATAGTTTGTTTCATTTGCATATTCCAACAAAGCATGTAAAGAAAAATTATAACGATAATAAATATACTAAGGAATGTAGTAGTTGAATTAAAGATAAAGTTCTGTTCATTCAAAATCATTGTGAAAGAAACGTTATGGAATCGATCAAAAAAAAGTTGATCATCTAGTATTAGTGTGTACTGCAAGGTTCTGGAGTCAACGAAATCATAATACATTTAGCCCAGTCTTAGTATGGTTACAAGCACTGTACACATAAAGACATGGGACAACACGAACATGGGGCTTTAAATTCCGTCCCGACTTTTATGATGTTACATGCAATATTTAGAATGCATTTGAAGAACAATGCTTTTCAGGGAACATTTGTTAACAGATGTTCTTCCACACTTGCATAATACAATAATAACGCTTACAAATGATTTTTCACCTCTTCCCAGAACTTAACCTTCTCTTTAAAGTGCATGCTTAAATACCCAAGTTATTGGTCAAGTAAAGAACCAATCTGTGCAATACAACCCAACCCAAGCTATGTGACAATGCACAGACTTCCATGAACATACTCGAGATTGAGCATGCCAGGACTGAGCTAAATACAATTAAAATACAGAGAGAATGCCGGCAGCATGCAACTGTGGTCACCGCCTTTCCCACTGTTATGAATGTTGATAGTTTCCTTAATATAATTGTTACAACATTGATCTGTAAGTGAAATTGTTTCTATATTGTACACTTAATATAATTCCAAGTTCAGTATTTTAATAAATCATACAACCAAACATCAATACCGGATGTTGTCGCACGTCATCAACGATTCCATTTCGACAAGGTTCATATAAGGCATCAAGCAACCTCATCATATTGGGCCACGTTACAAATTAATAATAGTGGAGTCGCGTACATTATGCCACTCCTGGCGCTCTGTCATTATTACAACGGCATTAGCACGGCTGCCATTACAGCGCCCGAGCATTTCTAAGGAATTTATTCTTGGCAGGTACCCATTAACCTTACCTGGGTGGCGTGTGGTGACTGTATAGACTAAAGTCTTCAAAAAGGACATTAGTGCTGCGACATGCATTCGATACCCCTTTTCTACCCCCTTTTGTGGATCTTCAAACTTGAGTTGTCAATTTAGCTCCAAAGGGTTATACGGAAGAAGAAGAACAAGACAAAGAAGAAGAAAAATAGGAAGAAAGGAAGAAAAAAAGGAAGCAAAACAAAAAGCAGCACACTCTCATTTTTGTAAAACAAAGTTCATGAAATGTCAATGTTTTATTCAGTTGTTAGGCTCAGATTCACGATTGCTAACTGTCTTCTCACTTTTGTTTTGTTGCTGGCTAGACTTCAGATTCATTGTCGCTAGTATTTTCCGGACACTTAATCTTGTCCTTGAATAATTTCATTACTGAAATGTTTCCGAACTCTTCTAACCAGTTTCGTGCCCACTCCGTCACAAGTGCTGCTGTAACCGTTGTAGGACTCTGGTCATCCTGAGTCTTCAGTCTAAGGTGTTCACGGAGTCTTTTCATTTGATCATTCTCTAGACTGTTGCATATGCTTTCGACAACGCTGGAACCTACTTCATTAGTATGATGCCTACCTATAAGTTAAAGGGAAATCAGAGAAATTCCAAAGAATGGTACAGGCCTATTTTATTTGTAAGACAGTCTTTTTTGTCATTTTTTATTATGATGAAGCAGATATTTTAAAAACGTGTAGAGCCTTCATAAAGCTACTTCTCACCTTCTATCTCTGTATCTCGATCTTCTTCTCACAGTAAAAACATAATAACAGGTATGCTTAAAGATATGAGAATCAATAACTGCCCGTTAAGAACCCACCCAAGACGAAAATCCAATTGAAACCAATTGAACACCAATTGAAATTTCAATTGGTTTCAATTGGTTTCAATTGGTTCCAATTGGTCTCAATAGGTTTTAACAGGTTTCAATGGGACTTTAATAGGACTTCAGATGGTTTCAATTGGTGCAGATTGGCCCCATTGGACAAATTGGCCCCATTGGCCTAGGCCCCATTAGACTTTAATGGGTCCCCAATTGGTTTCAATTGGTCCAGATTGGCCCCATTGGACAAATTGGCTCCATTGGCCTAGGCCCATTAGACTTTAATGGGTCCCCAATTGGTTTCAATTGGTCCAGATTGGCCCCATTGGACAAATTGGACCCATTGGCCCCATTGGTCTAGGCCCCATTAGACTTTAATGGGTCCCCAATTGGACCAATTGGCCTTAATTTGGACTTCAATTGGTCCAACTGAAACCAATAGAAACCAACAAATCTAGGCATCTCATGAATATTCATTAATTTACACGTGTCACAGAAAAATAAATTTATCATGATTTGTTAAGCAAATTATGACAATGCACATCAATTTTGTGATTTCTATTTTCCTATGGCAATTATTAACCAATATATTATTTTGTCTGATCATGTTACAATTACATTCACGTTTTAGCAATAGATATATTGATTATATAATTACTAACCAAGAAACAACATGCATATTTAGTATATATATATGTGTACGAGCCTGTGTCACTGTAAATGTAACTCTTGAATTCACTTCAAATGATCTATGTGATGAAGTTAATGCAAATGAGATTGGAATATACCCAATTGGTGGATTGGTGGACAGTTGCCAATATCGATTATGAAGTATCAGTAATCTATCACTGGTTCTTCTAACTGGATCGATTTACCAATGGAATCCCCATTGAATGCCCCCATTGAATCCCAATTCAATACCAATTGGCAATTTGGAGTACATGGAAAGTGAAACAATGGGTACCCATTGAAACCAATTGGCAATTGGTCCCCATTGGAACCAATTGGCAATTGGTCCCCATTAAAACCAATTGCCAGTTGGTTTCAATAGGGACCAATTGCCAATTGGTTTCAATGGGTACCCATTGTTTCACTTTCCATGTACTCCAAATTGCCAATTGGGATTCAAAGGGGACATTCAATGGGGATTCAATTGGATTTTCGTCTTGGGCACTGCACTATTCGATTAACATTGGAGGGGAAGGAGAAGGTAAGAGACGATGCTAGTGGGACCTCTGTGTGTAGAGGTTAAGTGGTTTATAGTAATCATGGAGCTATCTCCTATAGCTCCATGCAGTGGTCGTGGGTGAGGTTCTTGCAGTGATTACGTTTGCCCTCCCAATCAGATATACAAGACATCAGTTACCTGCTAATACCTCAAAGTCAGCACATCAGTTTGGAAAAAGTTATTAAATATTTTAGAAATACATGAACAGTTAAATTGGTAAATTATACAAAAAGTACAAATAATATAAATCAAGTACATTATATATTATGCATTAATTTCTCTTTAATGATGCTTACCGGCGAGAATCTTACTGGCAATCTCGGTTCTTCCAACAGCGCGAAGACCCACAGCTAGCTCGAATCTGAAGTGAAGTGGCTGTAGTCTAAGTTGGTTTCTCCAGACCTTCATAAGTCTGAGGTTGTCGTATGCTCCTGTTGTTCCTTGACAGATTGAAAGAACGTCTTTCTCCAATCCAAGATGGTCGACAAATTTTACAAGTTCTACTTCCGACAATCCCGACGTCATGTTGCAAAGTTCACTGAGGCTCGCGTCATAACCTTCAGGCATGGATTTGAGAATTTTAAATGTGTAAAGAAAACAAAACCCAGGCTGGGGAAAAGTAGCATAGATCTTGTACGAATGTGCTATTTTCGTGAAATGGATCCAAATGAGATATTTTGCTTACAAAACGAAAGAGTGACTCTTTATAAAACATTATCTCAGACATGAGGGAGAATAGATCAAGGTTCTAATGTCCTTTTCAGAACTTGATGAAAGATAATGTTCAGTTTTAAGAAAGACGTAAAATAAATTCACGGAAACAAACGAAGGTCACACTAGTTATTTAAGTTTACAAATAATTGTGACGAGGCAAACCATATTGTTAGAAAATATATGATAGCCGGAAACTGAGCATCTAAATGAATCCAGGCATCTATTTAACCTAAATTCTTATTAAAATGCGTATTCTATATGAATTCATACATACGTTCATTCATATATATGCATGGAATTTTTACTTACCATAGCTTTAAATTAGAAAGTGTAGCGTCCTACATCGGTGAATAATAGAATAATAGGTAGCATGTTAAATCTGTTTATGTTCCTTACCAAAATAGCCTGATCTAGCAACATCCAAGTAACCAAGATTTATAATGGCAACACAGAAATCAAGGCGGCGATGCTCATCAAGACCCTTCGACTTCTTCAATAGTTGATTCAGAAGATGTACAGTTCCCCTCATTTGTGGTTCTCCGACCGTTTTCCCTTTGTTGATGTCTATATCAAGAAGCGTTGCCAATGGCCAAACGTCGATAGAAAACAAAGTCCATGCCAAACGTACCAGCTCAGCTTGGTCAACATGTTTTGCAGGAAGGTGGTCAACGATGCATCCTAAATGGAAAGAGACGGAGAGTGAAATATGAAACTAGGGAGAATAACACAAAATAATTTATGTTTGAACGTACTCAGGACGTTCTGGGATCGGCATGAGAACGTTGTTTGTTTGGGGGAAAGTTCTACAGTAGATATTGCATGCGCCTACGGTCATTCTAGTTGACTGAACGACAGCTAGAGAAATCGGAGAGACCAACAGCCGACTAGACGAACAGCACACGAGACCAACTAAACAATGAAACTAATCGATTAGCAAAGAAAGAAAAAAAAGTCGATCGACATCAGCTAGTGGATATTACAAAATTGTCAGACGGACCCAAATATCGGTCTCGTAGGCTGTGCCTATATCAAATACTGCCACCATTTAGTATGAAATCTTCCAAGACGCGGATAAAAAAAAGTGCAAATGTGTTAGAAACCTTTCATGAATTTTGCTATCCAACGCAACCTTATCCAGTTCAATCCACGTATAATATGGTATAGCATCTTTTCCTTTAATTACAATTACAATTACAAAACACTTCAGAATTTCTTTAACAATAAGACATAAGAAAATAGAGCGGCGATTGAGAAAAGTGGGGGGAGGGGGTGGGGGTGGGGGTGGGGGTCTATATTTTTCCTTCTGTTTCGTGTCTTTTACGGTAAAAAAAAAAAAAAAGTGAGCAGAATTTTGTACATTTAGCAGATATTATTATATACAATTTTCTTTTTCTCTAATTTTGAAATCTCATATTTTCCGACTTTGTTTGTAGTTCAAATATATTTTTGAAATACATTATAATATTTTGAAAATCAAACTGATAATTACCTGACAAATCCATAGCATGAAGAGCTTTTCTCAGCGTTTCACGGCGTTCGTCTCCATTACATTTATTCGTCCATTCCTGGAGCTTTAGTAGAGGTGATTGTTCCTTGTCGAGTTTTATCCCGAGTCTTGAGGTAAGTTCTTCCACTTGTTTCCCGGAGGTCATGCTTCCAATCACGTTCTCAAGTTCATCATCGTTCAAGTCAAATACTTTACAGACAATAGATAATATTAAGTATACATACAACATCATTATAGTAAGTAACGCTCTTTGCAACTTGTGCTTCCGACTGAAAGCACAAGTATTGTGTGTTCTAAAGTAATAACTGCGTGTTTTTTATGCTGATGAAAGAAGGAAAACAACCCCAATTTTACGGGGATTTTCCATTACAATGCACAGTTTAAATCAATTGGCAAATACAAATTTTAGTTATTCAAAGTGTATTATTTTTATAATGAACAAGAACAACATTATAATTATGATAATAATAATAACACTGTCGTAATTGTACAACCACATCTCGCCATGTTTAATTATGTTCTTCGTGAGGTCCATCAATCATACTCTTACAAGGAATATGTTGTTAGTACCAAACTTTAGCTGAGTTACTATTTTATGCGCTCAAGCTGACAAGGTATTTGCTTCTCCTGGGTGGAGAGTAGATTGACATCTTTTAAATGTAAAAGGCGTTACTACTACTAATACTAATAATAATAGCTCACATTTATAATGCGCCTAATACTTTATTTCTAGGCGCAGCACATATGATTTCCCAGGTCAACGGATTCAGGCTTGCTCGCAACACAATGTCTGCACATTTTCCTCTCCCTGGGGAATATTCCAGCCAGTCGCCATTTTTTAAGGGCCACTTGCAGAGATTTGAGTGCCAATACACCTCCACGCAATATTTGTTTCATTCAATAATCTAGCACACTTTTCGAAGGATTCATCTAAGCAGAGGTTCTGATTTGGTAAAATTCCCAAGGCCTAATGATCAGAGGTGTCGTATTAGAGTGGTTAACTGATTAACAGGAAAACGCAAATATCGTGGTATTGAGTCCTGACACGGCATTTATGTCTTTGAGCTAGGCATTTTATCTGCATTGCTCTTCTCTGCCCATTTGTGAAATGGGTAGCATGCATATTGGTTCGATTAGCGTCTGCGACTAGCTAGAATGCTCCCCCAGGGTGGAGAATGTACACTGTAATGTGAAGGGTCGTTATTGAATCCAAGTATGGAGTATTAATAATCCAATGATGGAGTATTAATAATAATGATTGCCAAGCAAAGTGGTCAGTTTATGGTGAAACGCTCTGTAAGAAACATATTTTATCGAATTGTTACCTATGACCTACTATCTATGTATTTTCAGACAATTACCATGACTGTCATTCGTCTTGTTCATCGCATCTCTATGAATCAAAACAAGGTCCTGCAGGGTATGTCTGTTAGACTCGTTGATACTTTGGTCTCTCCAACATCGCAGCTTCTCAAAATCGTCACCTTGCTCGTCAACTGAAATGCCTAGCTTCTCAAGAAACAACGGTGTCGCACATGTAGGAAGATGCTTCAGCACAGATGCCAGATCGTCATCGAATATACTGCTGCTTTCTGTGAGTCAATCAAAATCAAATAATAGTAAGACAAAAGTTGAATGGTTTAAGTGCTAGATAATGTTCCTTTCGTTTGTCACAAGAAAACAGTTATTGAGAAATAAAGGGTTCACTAGGTACTCAAATGTACAACTAAAATCAAACTTACTGAAAGTCCCGGCTTTGGGATGTGGTCTTTCAAAAATACCTCCTGTTTCAACCCGGAAGCTGGTTGTCCCAAATGAATCTGAAAAAGAGAAACAGAAATAACGGTAGTTCCTACCAAAACACAATTCGAGCTATAATTAACGTACTTGGATGTCAATAATAACTATATAGACATACTTGTCAAAAGCCAAGTTAAAACTATTATTTAATGTAACCATTACCCGTCAAATCATGGCGGCCAATTTTGATGGTGGCATCATCAAGCCTGCATCTCTTCTTGAAGTTGCAGCATTCCTGTCCTTCTATCCAGTCGTTGACCATTGACTGAATGAGAACAAGATCTTCATTGTCTTCGTCCATGATGGTGGCGATTCTATTCTCATCGATGATTCATACGGCCTTAGCAAGCCTCTTGCAATGTCTTCCTGTCAGTCTGTAAACGAACCCTTCTACCTCTTGTGGGGATATCGCTTTTAGAAGATGTTCAGGAACTACGACAAAAGAAATAAGAAGTCGCGAAATATATCCAGTGTTTATACTGTATAAATACCTATAAAAAAATAACGATAAAAAATAATGAGCATTGAAACCCAGCAGCGCTGAAAGGAAAAAATGAAGAAGAGTGATAAGAAGAGAGGAGGAGAAAATGAACATCATAATTACATGACAAAACCCCTCTTCTTGTCTATGTGGATATTACTTTGTGGTAAACCACATGGTCTACTAATCTCACACTGACAATTTACTGTGGACACAGAGTTTACACATAGTGATTCATACCACATTGTGGTAAATATGTGGACACTGTGTTAAATATGTACGAGTATGTGGAAGACCACATGATCTGAAGCCCTAAACGGTGACATTACTGTGATCACAGAGTCTGCACATCGTTAAATACATACCACACTCTGTGTCACTCTGTGTTAAGTATGACCGATTATGTAGTAAACCAAACCCCACACTGTGACAATAATGTGAGCACAGAGTTTTTGCAAAGTTAAAGCCATACTACACTGTGGTAAATATATTTCACCCTGTGTTAGATATGTACGACTCTCTGGTAAACTTCATGATTTGAACCCCACACTGTGACAATACTGTGAACACAGAGTTTATACATGGTTCATTACATACCACACTGTGTTAAATATGTGTCACCCTGTGTTAGATATGTACGACTCTCTGGTAAACTTCATGATTTGAACCCCACACTCTGACAATACTGTGAACACATAGTTTACATATAGTTCAGTATATACCACACTATGGTATATACGTGTCACTCTGTGTTAATATGTACGACTATGTGGTAAACCACATGATCTTAACACAACACAATGACAATGCTCTGACTAAATAGTCAACACATAGTTCATCTGTGATAAATATGAGGTACCCTATGTTAGGTATGTCAGTTTGTTTGGATATTATGTGGTAAACAAAACGGTCTGAAACTCCACACTGTGACAACAATGTGAACACATAATGTCCACACAGTTTACACATTATTGATTATGTGAACATAGTGTGGCAACACTGTGCTTGTTCCATAAGGGATTGCCTCCGGGAACCGAGTGGTCCCTGTATTATGCCTATGGGATAGAGGGAATTCAATAATAAACAGGTTGAAATAATATCAATAACACTGACACCCAGAGGTGCAGCTAGTGGGCGACACACGGGTGCATCCTTTTCAAAGTGGAAATCATAACGAATCAAGAGAGACAGGGAGATGGGGAGGATAAGAGAAAGAACACGATAATAAGATAACACAATCTTCTTCCAGGTTTTATCCATCATATGATGTACCTCAAGTGTTAATTGATAAACCTCAGGGCATTACAATTTTACTTTATTGAGCACGTTTTGTTATATTTGTGAAAGACATGACAGTTTTAATTACGCAAGAAACATAAACAATATTTTTTCTCATAAAAATATAGTATCATTCGAAACCTTCGACGAAAACACATGGAACTTACCCTGAAAGAAAGTCCTTTCTAGTGGCTTACACCTAGCTCTTTCTAGAGCCAAACTTAATTGAATGACTTGTCTTACATTGTGTTCTTTGTCACGCCATTCCCTCAAGACAACCATAGATTCCTCAATAACCTCTCCTTTATTTCCTGAGACATTGGGTCGAGTTTCACGTTTCTCGGGGATCAGTTCACGAAGGAATCGGCAAATCTTTGTTTTATCACCAATGCTCCGTAAAACATGATCCAGCAGTTCTTCAGAAACCGCAGACATTACATCATTTCTCCGTTCTACATAAAATGAACAATATCGTATTCATATTCGTGAGTATTCAAAAACATTGAAACTTATTATTTTGTCATGTTTGATATAAGTCCCTAAGACGCATTTATTTTCACGCATTCTCTTTTCTTTATAAATAAACATACTACAAAGTATGCACTTTTTGATATATTTATTCGAAACAGTTTAAGTTGTATTTAGTGTACTTTTCCTCATCTATTTTATAAAATCTTTCAATCAATGTCACTTAATGGTCCGATTGATACTGCATTGCTTGCCTTGTAAAACCTTCTAAAAACAAAACGAACAAATAAATAAGAACAAATAAATTAACCTCTCAAATAAATTAACATCTTACACTGTGGATCATTACATTAAGAATAAATTTAAATCAATACCAACCACAAATCTCTTTCCAGGAACAGTCAAGTCCATATCCATGTAATACATTCTTCAGCCTTATTCCTTCATTGTCGAATCTATTTTCATCCTTCCAGTCACAAAGTAGGTCATAGGCCTTGTCTGCGGTTAGTTCTTCCTCGACCCCAGGAGTACTAAGATCGATGAGGGCGTGCCGTAGGGCATTCAAGTTTGTCTCATCCATAGCATGTACCAGGTACCAGAGTTCAAAGAACGATACTTTCCCTGAGATAAATCACGACCCACAAATTGTTGAGTATTATTCATAGTTGTACCAGAAATTGCAGAAATATGTTTATTATTTCATATAACTTAGGCTGAAATAATGTCAACACTCAACTGTACGAACTTCACACTTAATCTTGTATAGTATAGAAATAAAACAAGAGAGTAGAAAAGCAAATACCCTCGCTAAAGATAACAATGATTCGAGCATTGTGATATTCTGAAGTACATATATGAGTAACATTTTTCAAATCAACTTGTTAGCGATTATGTTTGCAGGTGGAAAAGGGTATGTGCGAACATGTTTGTGCGTGTGTGGGCGCGTGTTCGTGTGTGTGTGTGTGCCTGAGGGAGTGTATATGTGTGTGTGTATTTAGGTGTTTATCTGCAAGAAAGAAATTGCCCTTACAAAAAAAATCTCTATGGTACACCATACAAACACCATAGCAAATCTACCATAGATTACCATACAAACACCATAGCAAATCTACCATAGATCTACCATTCATTTACCATAGAACTAATTAAAATAATTGGGACAAATTTATTCATTTATTCAAATTAGGCCACACCTACATATTCTACCATAGAACCACCATTCATATACCATAGAGCCACCATAGTGTCATCATTCATCTACCATAGAGCCATCATTCATCTACCATAGAGCCACCATTCATCTACCACAGAACCACCATTCATCTACCATAGAGCCACCATTCATCTACCATAGAGCCACCATTCATCTACCATAGAGCCACCATTCATCTACCA
The DNA here is from genome assembly GCF_000002235.5 of Strongylocentrotus purpuratus. Taxonomy (NCBI): domain Eukaryota; kingdom Metazoa; phylum Echinodermata; class Echinoidea; order Camarodonta; family Strongylocentrotidae; genus Strongylocentrotus; species Strongylocentrotus purpuratus. Next base: position 37,907,185 of record NW_022145594.1, read on the forward strand.
TAGAGCCACCATTCATCTACCATAGAGCCACCATTCATCTACCATAGAGCCACCATTCATCTACCATAGAGCCACCATTCATCTACCATAGAGCCACCATTCATCTACCGTAGAGCCACCATTCATCTACCATAGAGCCACCATTCATCTACCATAGAGCCACCATTCATCTACCATAGAGCCACCATTCATCTACTATAGAGCCACCATTCATCTACCATAGAGCCACCATTCATCTACCATAGAGCCACCATTCATCTACCATAGAGCCACCATTCATCTACCATAGAGCCACCATTCATCTACCATAGAGCCACCATTCATCTACCATAGAGCCACCATTCATCTACCATAGAGCCACCATTCATCTACCGTAGAGCCACCATTCATCTACCATAGAGCCACCATTCATCTACCATAGAGCCACCATTCATCTACCATAGAGCCACCATTCATCTACCATAGAGCCACCATTCATCTACCATTCACTACCATTCAAAATATGCAACAAAATGTTACGCTTAATTGTAGCATTTTGAAATGGTATATATTCAGAATGGTAGTTTGGGTCTTGATCTATGGTTAGCATAATGTGTTCTATAGTACACCGAATGGTGACTATAATATATTGAATTTTTGAGAAATCTAAACTTAAATGTTAACTTACAATACACACATGATGCTTATTAAAAAAATGAATTGAATGAAAGTGGCAGGATGTATTTGGTTTATATCAAAAGTTGTATGCATGTACATATGCTAAAAACTAAAATAAAAGGCAAGTAAAAAATATATCATATAAACATGTACACTACAAACTAAAATGAAAGGCAAGTTCGTAATTGCAACACATATTACTTGGACTTATTCTACTAAGATGTAATAAATACCCACATATATATCACCCTAGTTCCTCTAAATAATCGGCAAGTTAAAAAGAAACAACTAAAATGTCATATACAGTGTGTACGTAAACATGACTAAAATGAAAGGCAAGTTAAAAATATATAAACATGTACAATAAAAACTAAGGCACCGAGTTGCAGCACAGGATTGTTCTAAAACATTGTATACACATGTACAATAAAAACTCAAATGAAAGGCAAGTTCATAATTGCAGCACATATTACTTGGACTTATTCTACTACTTAAGGTGTAATAAATACCCAAATATATATCACCCTAGTTCCTCTAAATAACTAAAATGTCATATATAGTGTGTATGTAAACATGACTAAAATGAAAGGCAAGTTAAAAATATATAAACATGTACAATAAAAACTAAGGCACTGAGTTGCAGCACAGAAATGTTCTAAAACATTGTATAAACATGTACAATGAAGTTCAAGTCAAAGAGGTTGTATGTGAGTTCGAAGAGGAGCAGAAAAGACAAGCCTTGCTGCTCAGTTTTGGAGTCTCTGAAGGCGATCAAGGTCCCTCTGGCTGAGAACACTGAAGACCCAACCCTTTCTATACTCAAACTGTTTACATGATTTTGATAGACCCTCTGTGTCAATCTCCCCTGTATCGATCGGTATCACTACCCCCACCCCATGATTCGATGTGTAACCTCGTCTATGCCATGTTCCATGGTAGGGCACTGCCACGTCCACATAATGATTTTCCCCGATGGTCAGATCCTTGTCCATGCCCCTTCTTCTTCTGGTCCTTACTGGTCTGCAAAAAAAAAAAGAGTTTGTAATAAATAACAAGTAAATTTCAAGTTCCCTCAGGCCCCTTACTTATTAGACCCTATTACAAATATTTAGATTTGATTAATTTTCATCCCTTGATTTGACAAGAAGGGATATTGATGTACATGTATTATACTGTCTATCGACCATAACTAAGAAATAAAAATATGTTTTGATTAAATGTACGTACAGCTAAGATAATGTAATGAAGAAAACACAAGGCTGGTGACTAACCTCTTGGGATAAGGAAGATAAAGTGGCTATGTGCCTGTTGTAGCTAGGGGCTTCGACTAGTGGGGCTGTTCCGAGGATGGTCAGCAAGTCGCACAAGCTATCCCGTGCCAAACCAACCTCCGTTGCTGCCAGAGTAGCTCTGCGGTTTATTTCTGCAGACTTTCCACGTCCTTCGCATTCATTTTCTGATGCAGAGAATGTCCTCTCCTTCTTGCAAATGAAGAAACCAAGGACCATGGCGCAGTTCAACCAATTCCTCTTTGACAAATTCTCCAGAGGAATGAGATGCCCTGTAAAAGATATCCAAAACACTTTATGGAACAGGGAAAATATTTTGAAAAGCACAATCCCCAAATAATAACAAAGTGCTAGTTATGACATACATGTAGTATATTACACAAATACACATTTTCACAGATTTCACGACAAACCGCTGCACAATACAAGTGCATACCGAGGATGGGTTGCGGGCGGGCGCGCGCCTGTGTGAAGTTATCTACCGTAATGTCTCGGATCCTCATTACGGTAGATAACTTCACACAGGCGTGCGCCCGCCCGCAACCCACCATCGGTATGCACTTGTTTTGTGCAGCAGTTTGACGTGAAACCTGTGAAAAAGTGTACTAATATCAATGTTTTTCCACAAAATTCTCCAAAAATAACAAGAAAATTGACACGAAACGGGTAATCAACATAACAACGTGTAACTCATGATCTTTATTTGGTCATTTATTGAACATTTACTTGACTTTGGGTATCCACGCCGGAGTTACGGGTCAAATTTTGGGTAGGCTTCTGAACTAGCGCCCAAAACTCAACTAATTTCACTCAAAATCAGTACTTTAGTGACAATTGATGACACCTAAATAGCAGTAAAGTACAATTGTTTAACGTACCAATATGAGAAAGAATAATTTAAAAATTCAAATTGTAAGTCTACTGTCAAACTTGCCGATCAGCCACATCGACATAAATAGTCAATACACTCTCAATACACAAAAGGCACACAATCATGCTGATTAGTCACATCGGCATGATTGTGTGCATTTGTTTATTGAGAGTGTATTGACTATTTATGTGAGCAAATGCTACTTATTAACGCGTAGTGCAGTGCTTAAGGTCAATACGCAATAGCATTGACTCTCTTATTCTCTATGCTTTGCTGGAGTAGTCTTTAGACCCCATCCTTATTTGTATACATTCCGATGCCCCCACTTCAATTCACCATAGAGTCTAGAGTAAAGGAGGGGTTTTTCGGCCACTTAAGACAAAATCCTATTTTTTGGACTCTTTACTTCCTATTAATTATCATTTCTTGTTCAAATCATGAAGCAAATACTATTATTATTTAAACAAAGAAAGAATCCCAGAAAAAAAATCAATGAATTGCCATGACAACATTCATTTCCATTTTCACTGTTGCGGAGGTAGTTTTCGGCCGCATGCATGTACTAAGTCAATAGGAAGCAAGCAAGCGCGCCATGCGTTTCCCCACTGATCTATAGCACTAGCGGCCGGAGCAGGTATCCCAAGCCGAAGCTTCCCGTGCCGAAAACTACCTCTGCGGTGATCAGAAATTGGAATCTGAATTAGACAGAGATATCGTGTGTGCGCTGCGGTATCCGGCTGCATTGATTAAATACATGCGATGAGATACTTTTGAGCTTGCGACTCACACAAAATCAGACTCTAAATCTGAAAAATACTTGAAATAAAGCTCATTTTATGGTACCCATATTCCTTGCACGCGTAAGATACTTAATTTTTCAGATTCGGGGAGCGGGACCGCCGATTACATCGCTAAAATGTGATATTTTAAGATATATTTTCCATTGCAAATGTGTTTCTTCAGTGACTCTTGCATGGTATGGTATGTGTGGGATATATGACATGCTGTTATGCGATGTATTTTAAAGGGATTTTACCATGCATCCAACAGATCGGCCGAAAACTGGTGATGGTCGATTACCCCCTCCTTTACTCTATTCTTAATCATTTGATTTGTCTTTTTGAGCCATTCACCCCTTGAGCATGCAATACAATCTCAAAGTAACAGTTTGCAAACTAAAAATATTGTTTGATAGTAAGTATACATACCTTCCAGACACACGTGAGCCTTTTGCAAAGCAGCTGCAAGTTGTGGGCCACTAATGACGCGGATCTTCACATGTGGGACCAGGGCCAAAAATAGGGCTGTCCAAACACTTATTCAGGGAAAGCTTCCTCGATCTCTGAATTAGCTGTTAGTTCTTATGGCACCTCTCCAGCATTCATGTTACTCTTCTGTAATACCTGGTATTGATCTCCTTTGAAAACCTTCCTCTTCCTCACATATTTTGGAGTTTTGCGAAGCATTTTCAGTGAGTGGAAACCGGGAGTAGAAATTAGAGACCAACGGCTAGAAGAGTTATTCAAATCTTGGGCACAAGGTGGCAGCAAACAGCCCTTGTTATCTACTTTCTGCTGATATACATTACTTGTTACAATTTGGTTTAGAATTTTTTATTTAATGATTTCTTTAATTGATTGAGACTAATTGAGTGCAAACAGAGGCAGCGGAGTGACTTCAAAAGTGGGGGGGGGGGGGGCGGGGGGCCGGGGGGTGGGGGACCAACAAAAAAGGGCACTTTCTGGAGAAAATAAATAGGGCACCTACAAAGGGAAATCTCAAAGCGAAAATATATATAAACAAAAAAAACATTTGTATATACCTCCTATATTGTGATTACATTATCAGGGATGATTTCAATATTTTGTTTATCTTTATAAATAAAAATTGTGAGGTCGCAGTGCGAAAAATTACATCAATTATAAAGAAGAAAAACCCAATCCTGATGGGTTTATTACATTATCATAACAGAAGACTGAAAAGACCTTTGATAAGTACCATAATTATAACATCTAGAAATGCGAGTGTGCTTTGGGTGATATTGCTCTTAGTAGCTGGAAATTAGGGGCACGTGATGAGAGGAAAAGGGGACGTACACTTATCGAAAAGGGTGACACTTATTAGAAAAGAAAAGGAGCACATGTCAAATTACAACGGGTAATTATCAGAAGGTGAAAATGGGGCACGTATCATTGTAAAAGGGTAATTATCTGAGGTGAAAAGAAAATGGGCACTTATGAGAATGAAAAAGGGGCACTAATAATAAGGGGAAATGTTCATTTGTTGTACGAAAAGGGGCACCGATCAGTTTTTAATAGGGGCATTTAATACGAGGGGAAGGGGGGATTTATGAGAAGGGGGAAGTGGCTATTATTAAAAAGAAAAGAGGCACATGTCAAGATAAACGGGGCACTTATGAGAGATGAAAAGGGGTAATTATAGGAAGGGGATGGGACACTTAAAAGAAGGAAAAAGAGCATTTATTAGGAAGGGAAGGGGGCACGTGTCAAAATAAAAGGGGCAGTTATTAAAAATGAAAAGAGCACTTATCAGGAGGAAAAGGGACACTTGTCAAAATAAAACGAGTACCTCTCAGAATTTAATAGGGTCATTTACTAGAGATGGAACGGGACTATGAGAATGAAAAGTAACTGTTTTCATAGATGAAAAGGGGGCATTTATGATAAAGGAAAGGGGCTCTCTTTTAAACGGGGGCACTTGTTAGAAAGGAAAGGGGGCACATGTGAAAATATAAGGTGCGCTTATCCAAGTTAAACAAGGGGTAGTTATTAAAAGGGGAAAGGCCCCTCTCAGTTTTGAATAGGGAAATCATCAGAGGTGAATGGGGCACTTATCAAAAGTGAAAAGGGGCACTTCTCGTATCTGAAAAGGGGCACTTACTAGAGATGAAAAAAGGGCACTTATGAGAATGGAAAATGGACACTTATTGCAAAGGAAAACCGGACCGTATCGAAGGAAAAGGGGTACGTATCAAAATAAAAGGGGCACTTATCAGAGATGGAAAGGGGAAGGGGCACTTTAAAAAAAATAATAGGGGCACTTTTTAAAGTAAAGGGGCCCTTTTTATGTAAAAAGTGCCACGTTAGAGCCACCATAGAGTCACTAACCTCTAGTAATATATCATAAAGTCATCATCCACCATAGAGCTACTGCTAAAATATCTTACACCACAGGGATATACCATTCAACAGAAATACCATATAATATACTCTACCATATATCATACCGTAGAAATACCATACACCATACAGCCACCACAGATCTACCATTCACTTTAGAGCCACCATAGAGTCACTAACCACCATTAATATACCATAAAGTCATCATCCACCATAGAGCTACCACTGAAATATCCTCCACCATCGGGATACCATTCAACAGAAATACCATAGAAATATATTCTACCATATAACATACCGTAGAAATACCATACACCATACAGCCACCATAGAGCTACCATAGATCTACCATTCACTTTAGAGCCACCATAGAGTCACATAACCACCATAGATATACCATAAAGTCATCATCCACCATAGAGCTACCACTGAAATATCCTCAACCATAGGGATACCATTCAACAGAAATACCATAGAAATATATTCTACCATATAACATACCGTAGAAATACCATACACCATACAGCCACCATAGAGCTACCATAGATCTACCATTCACTTAAGAGCCACCATAGAGTCACATAACCACCATACATATACCATAAAGTCATCATCCACCATAGAGCTACCACTGAAATATCCTCCACCATAGGGATACCATTCAACAGAAATATCATAGAAATATATTCTACCATATAACATACCGTAGAAATACCATACACCATACAGCCACCATAGAGCTACCATAGATCTACCATTCACTTTAGAGCCACCATAGAGTCACATAACCACCATAGATATACCATAAAGTCATCATCCACCATAGAGCTACCACTGAAATATCCTCCACCATAGGGATACCATTCAACAGAAATACCATAGAAATTAGTCTACCATATAATATATCATAGAAATACCATACACCATAGGACGGCATCAATGATATACCATTGACCATAGAACTCCACCATTCAGCAATTGTGTGGTATACCATAGAAATATATTCTACCATATAATATATCATAGAAATACCATTCATCATTGAGCCGTACCATAGGAATATCATAGATTTTTTTTGTAAGGGTGGATACTTATTTTTGTATGATAAATGTAGATAAATATAAGGAGTTACCGTTTATCTGTGTTTCTAGACGCAGTGGCATGGAATCCGGGTCGTCTACTTCTGTACGGAAACAAATTTTTAGAGGAAATCAACCTGACACATTCCAGTTGAATTTATGCGGTCGAAAGCCTTTTTCATCATGGGCGTCCCACCCATTTTGTCTTATTCCATGTGAAGGGTATTGAAAGTATGATATGATGCGATATATAAATGAAACATCTTGTATTATTATTATTATTAGCAGAACTTCAAGATATTTCTCTTTCGTGTGTTCAATGTTGTACCTTTAATTGAGTACTCGGAGAAGTGTGTGTACTTCAAATATGTGTTGGTCTTGTTATTAACGAATTAGACTTGAATCTATTGAAATAACCCAGAACATTTTAAAATTATTTTTTCTTTCAAAGATGTTTCGTTTAAAATCAGATTCTATTTCGTAATGAGAATTTTTTTTTTTCAAATACGAAGTAACATAATAGGATATTTATGCATGTATATGAGCTTCATTTTCATTGTCATATGAAAACAACAATGAAGTCAAAGACAAATTTGAAGAAAAAAAATGATGCCGATGAGTGTTCATAACCCCATCCAGTGATGGCGAGCCATGTACATATAAACATACCTTGATTCCTCCGCCGTTTCCTCCAACGCCAAAATACGATGGTGGCAACGCAAATAGAAATCGCAGCCAATGGAGCAATGACTACGATGACTGGTACAACTGCGATTGAACGAGAACAAAAAAAATATTTGTAAAGGATCATGAAGCTCTCGATTTATTCTTCTTCAATGGACATTTGTAAAGTCTGATGCTTGAAGTGAAATTGCTTTATTGTCGTGTACCTTTGTACAGATGTTCATTATAACACATCCCTTTAAATTATTTTCTTCCAATTTTTTCTTCTTGTGTTATTTGTTTAAATTGTTGAAATAATGAAAAGGAAGAATTCACAGATTGTTACCTATTTTAGCTGCAGTTCCAACTGGGGTAATGCGGGAAGTGGTTTCTGGTCGTTTAACTAAAACAGTTGCTGTTCTCTGCTGTTCCAATCCAGGAATATCAGACGAGAAACAAACATAGCTGATTTCACTGACTGTAGCGTTCGCGTATATGGTTTTGTTTTTCGTCCCGTCGAGATTTGTTACTTCAATCGTGTTTATCGTGTGAAGACTTGCGGATCCATGTAGAAAGTAAAGATCTATATCTGGATAGTAACCTGAAGCAGTGCAGCTTATCTCGACTGATTGGCTCGTTGAAATAGTACAGGTGGTTTTAATGTCGTTTCGAGAGATCGTTTGACATTCATTGATGATTGGGAAGGGTTCCATCGGGGGAGCTATAATGTTATCAGAAATAATGTTGCCAGTACATTTGTTTCCATGTAAAAGAGGAACTACAAACGAAAAATGTTTGCTAAAGGTATACCCGTAACAATTGTTAACGTAATACTTCGCATGTAAATAATCTGGTAACATATAAAGAGTGCTTTCTGAGTCCCCATTTTCCCTCCATTGTGTTTCTTTTCATTTATTTAATCATCTTAGAAATGACTGACATATATCGTATTAAACAGATATTAAATAGAGTAATACATCCTAGAATAAACGTGAGAGAGAGAGCGGAGCGATTACACAAATGAATATAATTATGTTATGTTGTACAAGCGTAGATGTTGGATTGAATGAAAGGTTCGGTCGATTCTGGTGCACCGGATATACCTATGGTCATTAAAAAGGTGTTATGACTAACGCATATCTTTATGACTTCGCATAATTATATTCTTGAAAGATGAGTCTATAGCCCGGCGCACACTACACGACCTGACTGCCATCTTATTTTTGAAGAATTTTCAATGGCATTTGATATGATCAGTATAAAACTTGTAAAATTATTAAGATCAAGGATCTCAATTTTAAGCCGTCGGTACACTGGTTGCTTACTTACAAGCATACACATGCTCTCTTAGCAGCCAGGTTAAACAAAACAAACATGATTAATACGATCTGAAAATCAGGAAAACCTTAATCGGCTAAAAATCGAATTGACGTCAGACCAGTAGTGTGATTGTCCTTAGGAGAATCGTGTAGGATGTGAAAGGCTTAATGCATTACTTACAAAATACACTGATGTCCGTAAAGTTGTGTATCAGTCCCCTCTTGTAACTTGAAACTCTACAGATGTATCGACCTTGTTCTGCTATGCTGACTTCTTTGATAACCAAAGAGCGGTTTTCATTCATCTCCATGATCTGACACGGCCTTTCACCTTCACATAATCCTCAGCCTTTTCACACACAGCTAAAATTCATCGTATCTAGTGATGATTAGAATCATCGTAAAATTTTAAACATGTTTATAGACAAAATTTCCCAGTGTGAACATCGTTTATACGATGTTGGGATAGATACGAAGTCGCGATCCATACGCCCCTAAAAGCAGGCTGCAGATACGAAGTTCGTATCTAGAGAGCTTGACATTTTGTGTGTGAAAGGAAATTCTTGTTTAAACGTGTTTAAACTGGATGGAGCGTGCGCTTTGATTGACATGACATGACCTTCAATGCGCAATGGCACTACTGCGCATTTTACGAGCAGTAGTTAATCACGAAACAATTAACGATCGCACCGAAATTTCTGTGTGTGAAAGGCTCGTGATTAGTTAAAACACGTTCGAAACACGTTTATACTAGTCATGTTTATAGAATTTTAGCTGTGTGTGAAAAGGCTGCCTGTCACATTATCGGTTGGAATCCATGAAACAAGATTTGGTGCTGTTCTTGGGTCATCCCCTTTCTTCCAATAGACAGCTAAAGGTGTCCCACGGAACTGACAAGTCAGTACAACGCTGTCTCCTTTGCGTACCGTTTTGTGTAAATCAGTGTACACGAAACCATCTGGTACATCGCACAAAACACCTGTTTCAAGTCAACAGTGGTTCCAACATTATATTAGACCTCCACATATGGATTTTACCCATACACTTAAGCGTCAAAGTCTTCAAACACACCGCGCACCGACGTGAAAAGCTTTAAAAATGTGCCAAAATCGCCCCTTTTTAACTATATCTTTTAATCCAATCGGCCTAGTTCACCACCGGGAAAAGCATTATAAAATTGACTTTTCTTGTTTATGGTGATCTAAAAATCACGATATTTTGTCGTTCTATCGTACCGTCATTTATTGATTATTTTTCATCAATTTAGTCAAAATTTCTGTGGTATCGAACTTTTTGACTGAACGCTCTTGGCTATATCTGGCTGTTCCTTGTCGGGATAGGGCTATTTTTACCACCGGAATAAGATTCATGTCATTCAGTTCATTCTGAACATTTCGATATATAAATGATTCTCATTGGATGAAAATAAAAACACCGTCAAAAGACAAAACCAATCGGTACCTCCGTCTGACTTTGGAAACTTTCCGCATTCGATCGCTTTTTCCCCATTGATTTACGTAGGTACGGTAGCCAGCGGACCGGGTCGTACCATTCTTGCTCGAGGGAAATGACGCCATAAGAGTGTAATAAATTTTTAGTAAATAATCACATAGGCAGAGCGCAAGAGTGAATTGTATCTCACATTCCTTGTCAAGATAAGAAACAATGCCTGCATGCATGCTGAACATAAATTAATTAATCGCCATACGTGGCCCTTCCACCATGCCCAACCCCGTGTCACCCTTGCTCTAAATAGAACGGTCGCGAACCTAGAGTGATCCAATCAGGGCCAATCAGATTCAGCCGCACAGATGCGCGGACATTGTACGCGTAGTCGGTTCTGTATGTGCGCGCAGCTGACCCGGGCTGATTAAAAGCTTTAAATTAGGTAAAAGAAATCGAGGGTCACAAATTCATATGGATATAAATCAATTTAAACATTTTAAAAAAAAATCACATATCATTATGTTAAAATTATGTAGCGTGATTTGTTGAGATACCTACTGTAAAGCTATACAATCATTCGCTTTCAGTCTTAAGAATGATTTCAAACGGCGAATTCAAATTATAAGCTACATACATATTAACTCTTTATGCGCCACTTAAAAAAACCCCCTGTGCCACATTCTTTTAGGGTCACACATTTCGAGGGAATCTTTATTGACTCTGCTGAATCAAGAGGCTATAACTCTTCACTGGATGATCATGATGAAAAATATTGTGCAGCAAAGTTGTAGACCGGAAAACGTGCTTTTCGATGAACCGTCATTTGTTATATTTTGAATTATCATTTTTATAATAATCATAATTATATAATGTTTAATTTTTCTTATTTACGGCAGTTTTTTATCCCTCTAGAATTTCTTATTTAGCAATGATAAGACATCTTCAAATCGAATCTATTAGAAAGGTGGACTTCTTACCTTTCTTTACATACCTTGCTCAAGTATTCTAACAATTCAGAAGGTTAGTATTTAGGTTGTTGAAGAAAAGAAGTTCAATAGGGAGAGACTTGAAAGTACCCCGCTCAGCCACCCTTGACAATGGGCTAATCTGCCCATTGAAATCCCTATTACCCCAGGTTATTGTCAATGTCCGGTTTAGCGGGGCATGAAAAGGGACGTCGTGGGGATGTTTTTCTTTGTTGTGCCATGATAAGTCAATAAGAAATAAGAGAATGTTATTGATTTTGCCCACTGGTATGAGCATGTAAAAATGGTATAGGCATAATATATTATATGTGATATACATGACATAATCAGCATCTTATTGAAATGTCTCATTATGAATGTTCACCGCATCTGTTCTCTCACCTTCTTTACCCCTCAATAAAATTGATTTCAAGTACATTTATCACAGCCATAGATATACAAAGAAAGAATGAATCAATCTTAAAATATAAACTATATTGCATTGTTTTCCATTTACTTTATTGTGAGAGAGCTTATTATCAGAAATGATTGACGAGTGGAGTATGCAATGAATAAAATATGGAGAACGGACGTGAGAGACATTATGAGAGAGAAATAGTGATATGAAATGAAAGGACTTTACTGTGAATAAAGATTATAAGAGAAAGAGATAAAGATGACGGCAAGACAGGATACATATTGATACGAAAATAACAATAATAATGAGATAGAGATGACGGAAAGAAAGAGAGTAAACACTGATAGCATAAGAATGAATAAAGATAATAAGAGAAAGATATAGAGATGACGGCAAGACATAGGGTACATATAGATAGGAAAATGATAATAATAATAAGATAGAGATGACGGAAAGAAAGAGAGTAAACACTGATAGCATAAGAATGAATAAAGATAATAAGAGAAAGATATAGAGATGACGGCAAGACATAGGGTACATATAGATAGGAAAATGATAATAATAAAAAGATAGAGATGACGGAAAGAAAGAGAGTAAACACTGATAGCACAAGAATGAATAAAGATAATAAGAGAAATATATAGAGATGACGGCAAGACATAGGATACATATTGATAGGAAAATAATAATAATAATAAGATAGAGATGACGGCAAGAAAGAGAGTAAACACTGATAGCATAAGAATGAATAAAGATAATAAGAGAAAGATATACAGATGACGGCAAGACATAGGGTACATATAGATAGGAAAATGATAATAATAATAAGATAGAGATGACGGCAAGAAAGAGAGTAAACACTGATAGCATAAGAATGAATAAAGATAATAAGAGAAAGATATAGAGATGACGGCAAGACATAGGGTACATAATTATAGATAGGAAAATGATAATAATAATAAGATAGAGATGACGGAAAGAAAGAGAGTAAACACTGATAGCATAAGAATGAATAAAGATAATAAGAGAAAGATATAGAGATGACGGCAAGACATAGGGTACATATAGATAGGAAAATGATAATAATAATGAGATAGAGATGACGGCAAGAAAGAGAGTATTACACTCATAGCATAATAATGAATAAAGATAATAAGAAAAAGATATACAGATGACGGCAAGACATAGGGTACATATAGATAGGAAAATGATAATAATAATAAGATAGAGATGACGGAAAGAAAGAGAGTAAACACTGATAGCATAAGAATGAATAAAGATAATAAAAGAAAGATATAAAGATGACGGCAAGACAGGATACATCTTTCTTTCATTAGTTTTATTCATTCTTATTCTATCACTGTCTACTCTCTTTCTTGCTGTCATCTCTAGCTCTTTCATTAATTTTTATTCATTCTTATTCTATCAGTCTACTCTCTTTCTTGCTGTCATCTCTATCTCTTTCTTTCATTATTTTTATTCATTCTTATTCTATCACTGTCTACTCTCTTTCTTGCTGTCATCTCTATCTCCTTCTTTCATTTTTTTTTATTCATTCTTATTCTATCAGTCTACTCTCTTTCTTGCTGTCATCTCTAGCTCTTTCATTAATTTTTATTCATTCTTATTCTATCAGTCTACTCTCAGGGAACACTTTTATCACTAGAGTCTTCGTCACTGCTCGATTCGTCGGAATCAGAGTCCATGCTCCATGCTTCCATAGTAACAAGATCTCGAGCCTCCTCTACACTAAACACACGTTGACGTTTTCCAGCAGGTGCCATCGTAACATCAGTAAAAAAAATCCAAAGAAAACCGCTAAATACACGGTAATTTCGAATGTAACACTATGAAGAAAAACAGTTTACCGGAAAGTGTGCGATGTATACAATGTAAACAATAGTAAACGCAACGCGTGGCTACACACTGCGAGCGGTATTATGAATGTCTAATTGACTCGTATACATCTGTGCAAAAATGCGAAGTTGGCACGCCTACGTCCGTGCAAATCGGCGAACAAAGCAAACAAAGAGTTAAACGATTATTCATACATGTTCTACACACACCTGTATGCAACATCATCATATTGAGGGTGTAAATAAAGCATCTAATTGTGCAAATATCAATATTCAAATGTTTTGAAGTAAAATTCTTAGCATTACTCAACCTGATTAGTTACACCCTTAACTCTTTTGTTCAAATTGTCCAACTTACTCACCCAGGGTGCCGTGTTTTGTTTCAATCATACGGTCAAACGAGAGGTCATTTATAGATTCAGGCATCAATCTTGTCCCTGCATCAATCTGGGATTCCTCAGAGTATGATCAGGTTCCTGTTCGTGCTATAAGTAAATTTTTCGCTATAATTAATTTGTAAATGACGAGAAAGGACTTTGAAATAAAATGCACATTTAGCATTGCTACATGTATAATAGCTCGAATCTGATATTACTACCCTGCTTTTTATAAAGAAGACATGAATAAATACATAAATAAATAAATAAACATGCATATTACTTGCATCTCAATTAGAGTAGACTTACCCTGTAGCGAGCAGACATGAAGTATCATGCATACATTGTATGACATGCAGAGCAACTGTATGACAAATCGGGCTGCCATTTTTGATTTACGAGACGGCAAGGATCCGAATCTCATTTTACCATAGGATGAATTTGAAGTCAATAGCAAACTTTACAGCTTGGGATTTCCCATATAGATGGTTCATGTTTTAATTCCTACAACACACGCATGACGACAGAAAAGTGCGCGACAAGAATCCACAGCAGCAACTAACGGTTTGGTATTCCCCATAGTAGGAGACCAGCCTGTAGGTCCCGTGACCAATCTCAGGAAACAAAGGGTTGAAAGTGTTTTTGTGTTCCCTGATAAATACCGAACAATTTTGACTTGGGTTGCCCCTTGGAAATCCCAGGCATTTTCGTAAGGGGTCAACAAAGGTCATGCAGGAGTAGAAATTCAAATATACTCCAATCGTGTCGATATGCATATCAAATTACTTGTCTGGTCATGATGATTCAAAAAATGTATAGTTTGCTATACCTCCAGTCTAAAGTACATTGACCTTTTTTTTTTATCATAGTGCCCTCATTGAAGATCGGAGGTATACAAACTATACATTTTTGAAATCCTCATGACCAGACGAGTAATTTGATATGCAATTTGATAAGGTTAACTCTGCTGGTGAATTTGATGGGGTACACCTACCTAACACCCAGTCGCTCATGTCGCTCCCTTACTTGTCCCACTGCAAGATGCCAGATGCGCCACTGTAACCATTATTGTTTTGATTAACATGTGATTTTAAGCATTATCCAATCTTATAAAGGGTATGATAGAAATGTATTCTCGAAAGTAGTTAACTAGCAAGGGAGTGAGTTCAGGATTAACGGTGACAAAGTTGAGGCAATTGTTTCCAGTTTACACTACTACTAAATTATTTAAACATGTGCAGAACTTTATAATCCTTGAAGTGTGTGTATAATTGGTCTGTTCCGATTAAGATGATTTGAGAATGTTTCATGTCAAAGCTTACATATAAAAGTATTAAACAGAGGCCTTAATTCATCTAGTCCAACTTAAATAACACTTAAAACATAACAATTTACAAGGGGTATGAATGATTTTGTTGGTAACTGTGTATAATGTGTACATTATGAATGATAAAGGCTAATCAGCTGAGGCTATTCCTTTTAATATTACTTAAAACCACAGTGAGCAGTCAATGCTATTTTCTCTGTCTTTATATTTTGTTAAATTACATTTATATTAGCAAATCTTTACAAGTTTTATTGTCCTGGCCTTTAAAGGATTTGTAATAATTGCTTTTCATTTGTGCAAGTGAACGTGAAAAGGAAAATGCGTGGTCTCGTGTGTTGAGAACCGGAACACATTGAGAAGTATTTAAGTAAACATCAGTTTCCTCAGTGCATTCATACATAACTCTTGACACTTTTAAACGTAGACTTAAGACCTATCTATTCAACACGAAGTAATTGTCCATCACCATACCGTACTTATAACCACATGTCCTATCTTCTTGTAATTTATTTATTGTCTAATGTACATAAGTATTGCAGTTTCATTAATGATACTTAATCATTGTATTTACATTTTAAGTATTCATTATCATGTTATTGTTATACATTGTTAGTTAAGTAATTCGTCCAAATTAAGCGCATTGTTCATTTCACGTTTCTTGTTGATCCTTTACATATTTAGTTTAACCGTACTTTTCATTTCACTTGTTTTGTAAAGCGCTTAGAAACTGTACTTATATACCAGCGCTATATACATCTTAAATGTTATTGTTATTATTATTATAAGCATAGTATACAAGGACCATAGATGTAGAATGAAATAGAGAGAGAGAGAGAGAGAGAGATGTACAATCATGAAACCTTTTGTACATGCATGGTTACGCCAGGTGATGCCCTCATCATGTATGCACATTGCGATTATCATAGGGTTATAACAGAGCGTGTTTTGCGTACAAGGGAAATCATTTGACAGTATAAATGCGCCTATTGACATAAAGAAGTCAAACAGGAAGATTACCCCGGGGTGCCCACTCGGTCCGGTACAAAGTTCATGTTCTTCACCGACAAAAGTATTTCCATATTTTCAAGGAGGCGGGAAAATGCCGGCTCATCCATTGTTAAATCAGGCTGTGCATTGCTTGTCTACGGAAGCGTTAAAGTGCCATTCTACTTGAGGACATGACGAGATATTTCATCTTGTCAAGTCGACTTAATATCCACATAATATCCACATGTAAAGATATTTAACCAACCATGTCGACTTATCAACTTTTATTAGTCGACATGGCGAAATAAATTATCTTGCCAAGTCGACTTCACAAAAGTTCATGTCGTCATGGCGACATAAGTTATCTTACCAAGTCGACTTCTAAAACATACATGTCGTCATGGCGACATGTATTATCTTACCAAGTCGACTACCCACAAAGTAATGTCGACATGGCGAAATAAATTATCTTGCCAAGTCGACTTCACAAAAAGTTCATGTGGATATTATGTGGATATTAAGTCGACTTGACAAGATGAAATATCTCGTCATGTCGTCAAGTAGAATGGCACTTTAACGCTACCGTACTTGTCTGTCTTGCTCAAACAATTTTATTTTTTTCAAAATTGAATGCAGATGATGTGAGTACAGTAAAAGCGTGTCGGATGGTAACCCCCCCCCCCCCCCCCCACCTACTCCATGAACGGAGGGATACCATGCGTGTTCCCAAACTCTCCGGCTCGTAACAAAAGAAAAAGGTCTACCCGTATTGACTTTACACACCGGATTATTGCTCAAAGGGGGGGGGGGGGGGGGGGGTGCCGAAAAAGGCTCGAATAACAACATAAAAAGGTCGACCCATATTGACTTTACACACCGGACTTTTGCTGAAAGGGGGGGGGGGGGGCGCTTGGAACACGCATATGCGTACCCTAAATAACACTGAGTGAAGGGGCCGGGATGGCGACAATGATTTTTTTCTTTCTTGCCTTTATTATTCTCATCTACAATTTTTGTATTTCTCTTGATATGGCACGGATTTACATATATTGGTCCTCATCTGAATTGTTCTATCTCGTGATCTACATGCATTTACAATTTAAAGAACTCTCTTTTTGTTATCCACCTTTTCTTTTAAACCGTGAAGTGTATCTTATTGTTTACGTATACTCATCGTGGTTTTTACTCATTTTAATCAGGACAATTTTGAGACACAGCTTTGCTGATCATGTTTATCCTGAATAAAGATGTTGAAATAAAAATACAAAACAAAAAGAAAAAAAAAGAAGAAAGATAGTTATAATGATAATGATAATAATAATAATACAAAAAAATATTGGTATATGGATACAAATAAACAATTTTGAATATAATCTGGCCTTCCTAGATACTCTCGCAACGGTTGAGTATAATTTGTAAGTTAATTGATGTAAATATGACGTTTAATATCAGAATTAATAATACACATGACATATTTAGCAAGTTTCTTCCACAACGATTTAGTCGTTTTTATGAAACTCATTGGCCCGAATTCACAAAGGAGGTAAGTCGACAAACCTAGGTTTATGTGCGTTATATGACACACATAAGACTAAGTTTACCTTGGTTTGAAACGCGTCAAAACGCGTCTTATGACGAATTCGGGCCATTATGTTTTGGTTACACCGACTGATGTGTCGAAATGTACATGTATTATTCGAGCTGATGTTGCTTTGTTCGTCAGTTTCTATATCGCCCATATAGAACGAGATGGCGCCGTTCCGAAACCTTTCTCCGACTCATTGATAAGGAGAGTTTTGCCAACCCGGTTAAAGTTTGGCACACTATAGTGATGACTGCTATGGTGTGCAAGCACAAACCAACATAATACAATATAATCCATGCTGTGACCAAGTGAAACTAGGCCAAAATGTGTCTACAGATGGCTCTAACCTTGTTGCGTGTTCATAGAATCCCAAGTAGAACAAATGGAGAGGAAGAGAGAGAGAGAGAGGGGTAGATATATATAGGGTGGGGTGGATCTAGAAGAGAGAGAGAGAGAGAGAGAGAGAGAGAGAGAGAACACGATCGAAACTGTTCACAAAAATAATGAACTCGATCAATGGCAATTCCAATACCATCTTGAACATCCTGTATATTAAAATCATGTTCATTATATGACATACTACCTGTCTTTTGGGAATATCCATGTAAAACTTACTTTCATCGTTCTGATCGCATGTACAAATAAAGACTCTTATCACTATTTATCTTTTGCAGGGTACACGCACGCGACGCAGTTACAAAACAGAGCATTAAGAATAGTACTTTGGGTGGATTCTCGCTTCAGCAGACATGAACTTTACAATAGATTAAAACTTGATTGTCTCAATGTTAAAGTTAAGAAGGACCTGGTTATTCTGATGTACAGAATACTTAACAATGAAGTACCAGATATTCTCTCTACTAAAGTCATTTTGAAAGAAAGTAATTATAACCTTAGAAACAGGGAATGTACTATTAAGATACCTAAACCAAACACTAATTTTCTAAGAAACAGCACTCTTTATATCGCATCTCGGCTATTCAATCACCTACCCCAGTGCATCAGAAAAGAAACCCGGCTTTCAAACTTTATAAAGGCGATCGATGGTGTTTTCCCCCTACGTTCTAATTGTTATTGTCTATCTTTGTCTATGTCTCTCTCCCCTCTCTCTTTCTCTCTCTCTTTCCCCCTCTTCCTCGCTCTCTCGATTGTTCACTCAATCTACACCTGATGATTTGTTTTGTGATAAGGAGCTTGTGACTTCACTAAATTGTATTTCTCCTCAAATTTCTGATTGTTATTAAGAGTTATTTACACATTTGTATTTTTGTTATTAAGAATTTATTTATTTATTTATTTATTTATTTAGACATTTGTATTCTTGTTGTTATTTCCACATTGTGTATTCTTGTTATTTTAATTTGTATTATGAATTGTATTTGTTTTGTTTATGTATATTGTGTGAATGTTTTTAACGGACTTGCTGAAAAACAGCCTTGTGGCTGATAGCAGGTGTTTTTAACCGTGGATAAATAAATAAAACAAACAAACAAACAAACAAACACAACAAAACATATGCGCACACAAACACACACAAACGCTCCTACACACACCCAACGCACGCACACACACACATACAATGAAAATCAGAAATATATCAACATGCCACTAGTATGTGTTTATATATGTGTGGAAAAAGAGGAATAAGATGGTGGGTCTTAGTTTTGAAGATTTGTTTAAATTTCTATTTCTTTTAAAATAACTGCCGGGGTCTGGATGAAAGACTAAGCTCCATACCCATGTTATTCAACAGGAATGAGATGGTGAGGGCTTAGTTTGAAGATTAAAAAAAAAACCGAGTCTGAAGTAAAGACTACGCTCTAAACCAATGCTTTATTACCGAATCTTAGTTTGGAAGATGGTGGGGTCTTAGTTTAAAAGTTTTTTTTAACTTTTGAATAACCGGGTCTGGAGGAAAGACTACGCTCGATTCTCATGTTATTCCACATGAAAAGGATTATGGGGTCTTAGTTTTGAAGATTTTTTTATTTTTTTTAAATAACCGGGTCTGGAGTAAAGACTGCGCGCTATACCCATGCTTTATATCAGGGTTTTAGTTTTGAACAAATTCGACAAAATATCACTTAAAAAATATTTAATACATTTTTGGGTAAAGTCATTATTACATTTGTGGGTAATTCAAAATTATTACATTTGTGGGTAAAGTGGTTATTACATTTGTGGGTGAAATTATTACATTTGTGGGTAAAGTGTTATTACATTTGTGGGCGTTATTACATTTGTGGATGTAACACCCCCCCCCCCCCCCGAACAAAAGCATACCACTGCCCCCTCATTGATTGGACCTCTGCTACTTTACTGTGTATATTAACATACGTTATGTGTAGAGGCAAATTGGCATAGAATCGCGCTTCTTTCCTGTTGAAAAGAGTATTGCATAGACAAATGAAAAGAGATTTTTATGAAAGTCCCAAAACGTGCGTGCATGCTTTGCAGCCAGGGAGCAAAGTCTACTTTTTCATTTTTTTTGTTTGCGATGTTTGTCTCATTATGTTGGCACATCGCCCAGTACAAACATTAATTGCACATCGGCCAGGCATATCACGCGATATGATTATATCCGCAACATTAAAATCATATGGCAGTTTACATATCATGCAAAATGTGTTCATGAAACTAACATAGTCTTCCTTGCGCTCACTCATCATATGCACACTGAAAGTGCAAACAAGGGTATACACAATAAAACTGATTAAATATAGAATTTAAGGTGGGAACTTACAGGAAATATGATTAATTATAGTACATGACAGATTCTAATTTGAATACATACGTAGGCGCGCGAGACTAAACAAACATAAAACAGTGTATATGTGTGAATTGTTCCTCTAGGCACGTTTGAAATATGAGACTATTTGGAGATCAATCTTTTTCATGCGAATGAAAAAAATAAAAGGAAAAGAGGGAGAGATTGAGAGAGAGAGAGAGAGATCTCACAAAACATCAAACCTTTAACACTTTTCACCGAATTTATTAACATATGTTTGTATAAAAATGAAATTTGAGCGTAAACCCTTTTAACCGTTAATGAAAATGTTAGCGTATATTTTAAATATGGCAATATTTTAATTTTTGCCAAAACTATGATATATGCAGTGCTCAAATTACAAGCTAGTTACCCATTCACCCTGTACCATGAAATAGGTATGTCTTCTGTCACTTACACATAATCCATTTACCATTTAGCAATAACCTCACTTTGTTATGGCGTTAAAAACATATACCCCAGTCCATACAATAAGAAAAGACAGTACGTCTTGATATTTCAACAATGAAATATAAACAAGGCCCAACAAAAAAATAACCAAAAGTCAACCAATAGGGTTATACTTCACATAACATCGAAATAAGATTATCAACTCAAGACTTGCAAGTCATGTTAAAAACACCTACTCCTCCTCTATTCATTCGACTCTCTGCAACTTGGTCCTGTAATTGACCTATATTCCCCCACACTTCTCTAGTATCCCTTTTTATGTCTCACATATAATTCAATTCTTTAAGATTAGGCAGGCCCTGAACTAACCTATCTATATCCCCTATGAAAACGTCGCATCCTATGCTCTTTAAACATGTACATACCTGATGAAAAACACATCTCAATACTAAAAAATGTTTAACTTCTTTAATAATACTTTAACTTGAAAATTCTGTTGTTTTTACAAAAGAAAGAAGAACCAAAGATATGACCAACATCACTTTTAAAATATGATTCAAGTCTACTCTGCTCCAGATTGTATCTAAGAAATATTACACATAAAACTCTGTAAATTAGGTTCAACATTGGCAATCAAATACTCTTCGGATATGATCCGAAATAACCGTACGACATTTTAACAACATCCAAAATAAATACTTTTTTTGTGTGCATTTTCAAAGTGACATTTTCTATTACATATCTCCATTGACCATGTCCTCTTTCTTCTTATATCGTTATCTAAATGCGAATATATCTAGAGTATATCTCGAGAAGAAATATGAGAGTAAATGGTCCCTTTGTTATTGGCATTCGGAAAACACATATTTGATTTGTAAGCTACAATAAACACATTTACATCATCGCACACCATAGATGAACCGTCAATCCTCCAAAGCAAATAAACGAACGAATAGAAAAACTATAAACGCAAAACGCAAAATATGTAAAAACAGGAAAGAGGAAAGACAGGCAATCCATCTGGCAATCGGCCGTATCAAGTAGTCTAAAATTATTTACTTGACGAATAGACGTAAACTGCTGGTCAGAATTGTGCATGTTTTACATACACGATCCATCTGCGTTTTGATCTATAAAGGTATGGCAACAATTACAGGTTTTATTGGTAATCGTCTCCCGACCAGAGTTTCCGATGCATCTAACGTTTTCCACAATCAGCAGTATTTTCATTTCCATTGCCTAAAATGGAAATTTTACATGTGGATGAATCCTAAACTGCTTATAAAATATATTTATTTTCGGTGGGTATTGTAAAGACAAAGCTATAGGTTTCCTGTTTTTTCCGGGTTTGCTTTATGCTCTGAAGATCATGGATGAGTATTTTCATCAAAGTCACACTCTAAAACCAAACATTTAAAGACAAAAAAATATCAATGTATTTTGAACGGATTACGCATTTTAAAAGAATCAACACGACCTTTTCCCTATATATACCCTTTGTCAAAATATTAGATACGAAAAGGAAAAAAGTATGAAACTAAGGTAATACAAAATCGTAACTATGAGTTAGAATGATTTACAAAAAGGATAAAGTACGATTTACATACTAAATGCTGTATTAGCACATGGTTATCATACTTGCTAAACATGTACTGACATTATCATCGTCACTATACAATTGGATGCTGCAGTGTATAATGAATGTATATTATATACAAATGAAAAAAAGAAAACACCTATTTTTCCTCCTTTCCCACAACACATTTATATTACACTATATATATATTCCACACCGTGTTGATAAATGCGAAGGATTTGTGCGATTCGTCGGAAGGAGTGGCCCTTCGAAGGGCCGTTTTTTTAGAAAAGTTTGGAGAATACTGTATTATATAGTTACATCGTATACAGGAAATGCTGCGTCGTTGAAATTAGTTTAAATAGGGTTGACTACATAATAGTTCACTCTTCATATAGTTGTTTTCATTTGCATATTCCAACAAAACATGTACACAAATAACTATAACGATAATAAATATACTAAGGAATGTAGTAGTTGAATTTAAGATAAAGTTCTGTTCATTCAAAATCATTGTGAAAGAAACGTGGAATTGATCCAAAAAAAAAGTTGATCATCTAGCATATAAGTATTAGTGTGTACTGCAAGGTTCTGGAGTCATCAAAATCATAATACATTTAGCCCAGTCTTAGTATAGTTACAAGCACTGTACACAGAAAGATATGGGACTACACGAACATGTGACATAAACTTCCGTCCCAATTTTTATGATGTCACATGCCATATTTATATTGCATTTGAAGAGTCATGCTTTTCAGGGAATATTCATCATCTGACGTTCTTCCACACTTGCATAATACAATGATAACGCTCAAAAATCATTGTTCACCTCTTCCCAGAATTTAACATTCTCTTTATAAAAGCGCATGTTTAAATACCCAAGTTATTGGTCAAGTAAAGAACCAATCTGTGCAATACAACCCCAACGAAATTTGGCGCAAGCTATGTGACAATGCACAGACTTCCCTGAAGACACGAGATTGAGCATGCCAGGACTGAGCAAAACAAGTGCAAAACCAATACAGAGAGAATGCCGGCAGCATACAGCTCTGGTCACCATCTTCCCTACTTTAATGAATGTTAATAGTTTCCTAAATATAATGAATGTTGATAATTGTTACAACGTTGATATGCAAGTGAAGTTGTTTTTATCGTGTGTTCACTTAATATAGATCAGCCTAAGGACTGTCAGGTTCAGTATCTTGATAAATTAACCAATACATTAAACCAACCACCAAGACCAAACCTTGACGCACGTCATCAACGATTGCGTTTTGACAAGGTTCATAGGAGGCATCAAGCAACCTCATCATAGTATGTAAGATGACAATATAAAAACATAGTGGAGTCAAGTACATTATGCCACTCATGGCGCCATGTCATCGTTACAATGGCTCTAGCACGGCTGACATTACAGTGCTCGAGCATTTCAAGGACATTATTCCTGCTAGGTACCCATTTTCCTGCGACATGAATTCGAACACGGCAATGTCTTCTCACTCTTCTCATTTGCTTGCTCGATGTCATATTCATGTATTTCCGATGTCTTTTCTCACACCTTATTGTCCGAGTTGACTTCATATTCATACTTGCATGAAGCCCCCGTCATATTCCTCATTGTTCGGTATGATTACATATCCCTGGTCGCTAGCGTTTTCCAGACACTCCTCACTCGCTTGCTCGCTTTCAGATTTCATAGATGCCACCTGATTCTCCTCATTGTCAGGTTCGACATCAAAATCATCCTTGCTTGGTGTCTCCTCACATGTCTTATCGGCTGATTTGCCATACAGAATTATGGACATCTCGAGTAGCATGACTTCCTCAGCAAGTATGACAAATCCGGCACTAAACAGGTTGTCAATCTTCTTTCTCCTGAGGTCAATCTTGTCCATGATTATTTTCATCACTGAAAATTTGTCAAATTCTTCCAACCAGTTTCTTACCCACTCCGTCACAACTGTTGCTGTATCCGTTGTAGGACTCTGGTCATTCTGATCCTTCAAGGTAAGGTGTTCACAGAGCATTTTCAGCTGGTCATCCTCTAGACTACTGCAAATGCTTTCTACAACCCTGGAACCGACTTCCGTAGTGTGGTACCCACCTATAAGATTTAGGAAAATCAGAGAAATTTCAAGCGATGGTACAGAACCTACTCTATTTGTAAGATAGTCCCTTTATGATATGTTTATGATGAAGAAGATATTTTATAACATGTAGAGCCTTCATAAAGCTCCCCCTCACCTACTTTATCTGTATCTCGATCTTCCTCCCACAGTACAAACTTAATAACAAGTAGGCCTATGCTAAAGATGAATTATTGAGAAAAACTAACTTTGCCCGTTAAGAACCCCCTGCACTATTCGATTAACATGGGAGGGGGAGGATGAGGTAAATCAAGAGAAGAGGGGAGTGGGACCTTTCTGTGTAGTGGTCAAGTGGTTAACAGTGATCACGGGTAAGGTTCTTGCAGTGATTCCGCTTGCCCTCCCAGTCAGGTACGCATGGCACCAAATACCTGCTAATAATTCAAAGCCAGCACATCAGTCGGGAAAAAGTAATCAAATATTTCAGAAATACAAAAACAGTTAAAAAAGTAAATTAAAACAAAAGCTACATATGATATAAATCAAGTGCATTATACATTATGCATTGATTTTTCTGTATGGTGCTTACCGGCGAGAATCCTACTGGCAATATTGGTTCTCCCAACAGCGCGAAGACCCAAAGCTAGCTCCAATCTGAAGTGAAGTGGCTGAAGTCTAAGCTGGTTTCTCCAGATCTTCATAAGTTTGAAGTTGTCGTATGCTTCTGTTGTTCCTCGACAGACTGAAAGAACATCTTTCTCCAATCCAAGACGGTCGACCAATCTTACCATATCGTCTTCCGACAATCCCGACGTCATGTTACAAAGTTCGCTGAGGCTTGCGTCATAACCTTCAAGCATGGATTTAAGAATTTTAAATGGGTAAGGAAAAAATACCCAAGTAGGGCAAACGTAGCATAGAGCTTGTAAGAAAGTGCTTTTTTCGTGAAATAGATCCAAAAGAGATACTTTGCTTACACAACGAGAGAGTGACTCGTTGTCTTAATCACTACGACATCTTTTTGACTATATACAAAACATAATCTCAGACATGAGGGAGAACAGATTAAGGTTTTAATGTCCTCTTCAGAACTTGATGAAAGATAATGTCAGTTCTAATAAGGATGTTAACAAAAATTCACGGAAATAAACGAAGGTCACACTCGTTAATTAATTTTAGGAATAATTGTGACTAGGCAAACCATATAGTTAGAAAATAAATGATAGCCGGGAACTGAGCATCTAAAAAAATCCAGGCATCTATTCAACGCTGAATCATTATCAAAATGCGTCTTTTATATGAATTCATACATGCATTCATATTATATGCATGGAATTCTTAATTACCATAGCTTTAGATTAGCAAGTGAATCCTAAATAGACCCGTCCGATATGCATAATCGTACTTGCTATACGTGAATAAGAGTGTGCAATTTCAGATAATCTGAATGACAGTTTGGTGTCAATTAACCCAATACATGCCATAACGTTTTTTTTTACCAGCTCCATATGATAATAATTATATTTATTTCGTTCTATCTCTATGACACAAAATTGTGTTTTCCACATTTATGTATTTTGCGTTCCGGACATGTCTTTGAGTGCCAACAGTCCCTAAGCTACCTTAAATCAAGAATGTTTCTTGACGTAGGTAAATGCCAAATCGGTTAATGCTCCTTACCAAAATAGCCTGATCGAGCAACATCGAAGTAACCAAGATTTCTAATAGCAACACAGAAATCACGACGGCGATGTTTATCAAGACCCTTCGACTTCTCCAATAGTTGTATCAGAAGATGTACAGTTCCTTTGGTTTGTTGTTCCCCAAATGATTTCTCGTTATTCGTGTCCATGTCAAGAAGCGTTGTCAATGGCCAAACATCGATATAAAATATTTTCCATGCCAAACGTACCAGCTCAGCTTGGTAAACATGTTCTGCAGGAAGTCGGTCAAGAATGCTTCCTAAATGGAAAAAGACAGAAAGCGAAATATGTTTTAAGGGAGCATATATAACACGTAATAAATAGCGTTCTATGTGTGTTTGAACGAACTCGGGACATTTTGAGATCGGCATGTGAACGGTGTTTTGTTTGCAAGTTATGTTGTACAGTAGATACGGTCTTCCTAGTCGACTGAAAAAACAGCAAGATAGAGCAGAGATAGCGACGGCCGTCTAGACCAGCAGCACAAATAACCAACAAAAGAACAGAATAAATCGATAAGCAAATAAAAAAAAACAGTATCGTCCTCGTGGGCAGTTGATCTACAACAATTAGTGAACATTCAACATGTTAAAAGGCCTCAAAGATTACATCAAATAGTGTTACCTTATTATAAGAAATCTCTCGAGAGACGGGTTAAAAAATTACACATGTGTTGTAAACTGTTCATAATAATAATAATAAAAATAATGATAGTGGGTTCTTCTATAGCGCTCATGTCTGTCAGACTTGACACTCCTGGCGCTCCCGATTATTACCCTGGCTTTAGCACGGCTGCCATTACGGCGCTCTATCATTTTCAGGATGAATTCCTGCCAGGTACCCATTTACATTACCCGGGTTGAGTGTGGCAAATGTAGATCAATGTCTTGCCAAAGGACATTAGTCCGGTGAGACATATCTACTCGACCACGACACCTGTACATCAAATGAATGTTATCAATTGTGCCATCCAACGCAACATAATCTAGTATAATTCACAAATTATTTGTTGTAGCGCCATTTCCTTGCAATCGTAAAGGGCTTCAGAGTTTGTTCCACAACGTTGTAGTAAAGGGTGGGTATAGAGCGGCGATTGAGAAATTGACACTGTCCCGTGTCTTTTAAGGTCAAAAGGTGAGCTGAACTTTGTACAATTAACAAATATTATGATTCAATTTTTTTTCTTCTCTCTTTTAAATTTCTTCCTTACCCTGTTTTGTATGGTAAATTTTTTCCCCAAGACAATTTAATAGTTTGACTTGTCAGGTGGGATGTGAAAAGAACGTACCTGGTAATTCCATAGCATTGAGTGCTTCTCTCAGCGTTTTACGGCGTTCGTCCATTTCACATCTATTTCTCCATTCTGTGAGATGAAGAATATGTGATTGCTCTTTGTCGTTTTTTATCCCGAGTCTTGAGGTGAGTTCTTCCATCTGTTTCATGGAAGTCATGCTTGCAATCACGTTCTCCAGTTCATCATCGTTCACGTCAAGTACTTAAAAACAATAGATAAAATCAAATACTTATAGTACTCGTTATATCCTGTACTTTCGACTGAAAGTAGACCGGTATTATATGTTATAAAGTTATCACTCCATATTTTATGCTGATGACATCAGGAAAGCAACCCCAATCTTATGACAATTTTTCATTACAATGCACAGTTTACATCATTTGAAAAATGAGTTGTTCAATGCGTGTTATTTCATAATAGAAATGATCGCTACAAGAACAACATTATAATTATGATAATAAAAATAATAATAATAATAATAATAATAATAATAATAATAATAATAATAATAATAATACTTCCATAATTTTACAACCAAGTCTCGTCATGTTTAGTTATATTTACTTCGTGAGGTCCAGCAATCATATTCTTACCAAGCATATGTTATTAGTACCAACTTTAGCTGAGTTATAATCAAGCTGACAAGGTATTTGCTTCTCCTGGGTGGAGAGTAGATTATTTAAGTAGATTGATACATTTTTAAAGGTAAATGATGTTACTAAAAGAACCGTGACACACTTTTTGAAGGATGTATCTAGCCAGAGGTTTTGACTTGGTAAAATTCCTATGGCCTATGAGCAAATGTTTCGTATTCGAGTGGTTTATCCGATTAACTAGGAAAGCAACAATCGTGGTATCGAGTCCCGGCACGGAACTTATGTCTTTGAGCAAGGCATTTTATCTGCATTGCTCCTCCCTGCCCATTTGTGAATGGGTAGCATGCATATTGGTTCGATTAGCGTCTGCGACTAGCTGGAATGTTCCCCCAGGGTGAAGAATGTACACTGTAATGTATAGGGTAGTAATTGAATCCAAAGATGGAGTATTAATAATAATGATTGCCAAGCAAATTGGTCAGTTTGTGATAAAACGCTTTGTAAGAAACATATTTTATCGAATAATTAGCTATGGCCTACTATCTACATAATACATTTATTTCCAGACAATTACCATGACTGTCATTCGCCTCGTTCAATGCATCACTATGGATCGAAACAAGGGCCTGCAGGGAATATCTTTTTGATTCTTTGATATTTTGGTCTCTCCAACATCGCAGCTTCTCCAAATCGTCACCTTCCTCGTCAACTGAGATGCCTAGCTTCTCAAGAAACAAAGGTATCGCACCTGTAGGAAGATGCTTTAGCAAGGACGCCAGATCATCATCGAATATACTGCTGCTATCTGTGAGTTAATCAAAATCAAATAATGGCATAAGATAATGTGTATGGGTCAAGTGATAGATCATGTACCTTTCTTTTGTCACAAGAAAATAAATACTGATAAATAAAGAGTACACTACCTACTAAAATATATAACTAAAATTATACTCACTGAACGTCCTAGCATCAGGATGTGGTCTTTCAAGATTATCACCTGTTTTAACCCTGTAGCTGGTTGTCCCAAATGCATCTGGAAAACATAAAAGGAAAACCACGATAGGTGCTACAAAGTAACGCTTCGCGCCATCTAAAATGTACTTGATGATAAGTAATAACTATACAAACATACTTTTCAAAAGCAAAGTTTAAGTTGATTTTGTAATGGAATCTTACCCGTCATATCATGGCGGCCAATTTTGATGGTTGCATCATCAAGCATGCATCTCTTCTCGAAGTTGCAGCATTCCTGTCCGTCTACCCAGTCGTTGACCATTGACTGAATGAGAAAACAATTTTGGATGTTTTCTTCCATGATGGTGGCAATTTTATTCTGATCGGTGATTATTACGGCCTTAGCAAGCCTCTTGCAATGTCTTTCTGTCAGTCTGTAGACGAAACCTTCTACCTCTTTTGGGGATATCGCCTTCATTAGTTGATCAGCAACTACGGCAAAACAAAATATCAGAAGCCGTGAAATGTGCAGTGTTTATCTTGTATAAATACTTCTGTATCAATCAAATGATGATAATAGAATCATTACAACAAATATTAAGAAGAGTGATGGGAAGAGAGGAGGAGAGAAAGAACATGAGAATGAGATAAAACAACCCATCTTCCTGGTTAGGTCGCTCACATTTTGTCCCATGTATGTAAATAAACAGATATCTCGAAAAATGTATTACTAAGTGAGACGTGAATTAAATTAAACCCATTGCCTACACAAACCAAATTGCCTCTGTATTCTGTCTATGTGAAAGAGAAATTTGATAGAAAACGCTAATAGCACTGGCGCACAGATGAGCAGCTCCTGGGCGACACAAGGGTTCACCCTTTTCAGAGTGGAAAGCATAAAGAAGACGGGGAGATAGGGAGGATGAGAGAAACAACACGAAAATAAGATAACAAGACCTTATTCCAGGTTCTTTCCATTACATGATGTCCCTTATTAAAGTGTTATTGATAAACCCCAAAGCATTACAATTTTCGTGATCTATATCAGCTAGGTTTTAATTTTGCAAGAAACAGACACAATATTTTCTCACACATAAGTAGCATCATTGGAAACCTTGCAGAATAACACATGGTACTCACCCATGAAGAAAGTCCTATCTAGCGGTTTGCACTTAGCTCTTTCTAGAGCCAAACTTAACGGAATGACTTGATTTTCATTGTGTTTTCCGTCACACCATTCCCTCAGGACAACCATAGCTTCCTTGATAACGACTCCTTTATTCCCAGACATATTAGGTCGAATTTCACGTTTCTCGGGGATCAGTTTACGAAGGAATTGGTGAATCTTTGTTTCATCACCAATACTCCATAAAACGTGTTCCAATAGTTGTTCAGAAGCCGCAGTCTCTCTATTATATCTCGGGTCTGTATATAATGAACAAGGTCGTAATCATAACCATAAATATACTACAACACATTGAAATCTATTATTTCTCCTGTTCTTATAGAAGTCTCTATTAAAGGCACATTTATTTTCATGCACTCTTTTTACTTAAAAATATACATGGTTCAAAGTATACGCTATTTACTCATTCAATCAGTGGCATTAAATGGTCCAATGATACTGCATCGAATACTTATTAAAAAAAAGTGTTGTTTTGTTAATCATTTCCACCTTTTAAAAAAATCATGTTAAAACAAAACGAACAAATAAATAAAAACAATTAATAAACCTAGTACACCGTGGATCATTAATATTTGATTGGAATCAATACACACCACACATTTCTTTCCAGGAACGGGCAAGTCCATGTCCGACTAATACATTCTTCAGTCTCATTCCCTCATTGTCAAATTTGTTTGCATCCTTCCAGTCACAGAGTAGGTCATAGGCCTTGTCTTCAGTTAGTTCTTCCTCGATCCCAGGAACCTCAACTTGAAGATCGGTAAGGGCGGCCCTTAGAATGTTCAAGTTTGTCTTATACATATCATGTACCAGGAACCAGAGTTCAAAGAAGGATACTTTCCCTGAGAGGAATCATAACACATAAATTGATGAGTATTTATACGTAGCTATATCAGAGTGACATAAGAGGAAATCGAGAAATATGTTATTGCATAAAACTTACCATGAAATAATGTCAACACTCAAATTCATAATGAATATTTTATCGTAAAAAAAAAAAAAAAAAAAAAAAAATACCCTCGCTAAAAATGACAAGGATTCAAGTATTTTATATATAAATGTGTATATAAATATAGATATAGGAGTGGGTTAGGTTAAACTTTTTATTGGTACGAGTTATACAGACTGTTTCGCCAGAAGGCTCATCAGTAACATAATATATGTATAGATATATAAGTGATATTTTGAAGTATATATAAATAAAAATGTCCTAAGCAACTTGTTAGCGATTATGTCTACATGTGGAGGGAGAGACTGCGTATATGCTTGTGCGTGTGTGCGTGTGTGCGTGTGTGTGTGTGTGTGTGTCGCGTGTGTGTGTGTGTGTGTGTGTGTGTGTATGCGTGTGTGTGTGTGTGTGTGTGTACATGTGTATGCTTTTGTAAGTTTGTTTGTGTATCTGCATTAAATAAATAGGATTCATAATTATGTTCATGCTAGATCAAAATAAGTAGTTACCATTTATCTGCGGGTCTGGATGTAGTAGCATGGCTTCCTGGTCGTCTTTTTCTGTACAGAACGAAAATAGTTTCAGAGAAACAGCCTGAGAAATTCCAATTGAATCTATATATGAGGTCAACAATCCTTTTCATCAGGGGTTTTCCTCCCATTATATCTCAGTCCATGTAAAGGGTATTGGGATTATAATATTATGCGCGATATAATTTAAACATATTTTATCCCCAACAAAAGCATATAGTAGGAGATTGGAAATCATGGAAATCTGGCTAATTTTTACGAACTGATATCTGTTTTCATCTTGATATTCATCACGACATATTCTACACTGAGTTAAATTTGGTAAATATGATAAAGACATGATAAATGTGAAGAAATACTGAATGTGCAACGGGTAATTTCTTCGAATACGACTGCTGAATACGCGTTGACTTTGTGTGTAACTGGCTGTGTAGCCCCACGTATTCACTTGTTGGTGTGTGGAAAGGGTGAAGCGACGATTGCTCAATACGCGTACGTTGACTCTGTGTGTAATTGGCTGTGTAGCCCCACGTATTCACTGGAGAGTGACAGTGTGTGGAAAGGTGAAGCGAAGATTTGAGGCCAGTGGTTGGCTTGATTATGAGAACAAATGGCTGACGTCGATCAGAAAAGAAATAAGCAGGCTGATGAGGTCAAGATAACAATAAATGAAGAAAAGAAAGGAAACAATTCGAATGAAAGTGAGCCCTTGATTATTAATGAAGTGTTGTGCTTCATTCAGAACCACATCAAGAGAACGACAAAGGATAAAATTGTGGAGTGTGTAGCCCGCAGTTTTTCTCCAGAAGCAGTGATCAGGGCAAAAGAAATGTTAGCCAATGATAAGAGACTGGTGAAAGGAAAGTTGAAGAATCGTAGGAACACAAACGCCAGACTGAAACATGAACAGACGGCTGATGATCTTGTAGAAGCCATGATGTACTTAGATCAAATAGGAATTGAAACTAATTATGTGGTCAAAAACATATTCGTGCTTCCAAAATGTGACCCAAAAGACATAGATCCCTATGCTATGCTGCAGCGAGTGATGCTTCTTGAGGAGAAGGTTGCTGTGCATGAATCTTTGATTATGAAGAATGATGCTCTTCGAAAACAGACGTATGCCGAGAGGGTAGCGGATACTGGAACGGTGCGTCAGCAGTCCATGGAGTCCCGCCGATCGTCATCTGTCGTACCTAGAGGTGTTACAACTTCTGCGAGTAGATCCAGAGACCATCCTGGGCGTGGGGATCCCTGTGAGCAACGCATTCAACGCATTGTCTGGGTCTGTGGAGAACGTCGAGGATGTGATACCCAAACGAGTGATGACGAGGCAACAACAAAATCAGCTGATGGAGAATGGTGCAGAGCGCAAAGGAAAACAGATGTCTGATAGCGAAGTGAGTGATAGCCAAAGTAGATCATTGATAAAGGAGAAGATTGATCAACATGAAGCGCCATGGATTAATGTCTCTAAAGAGAAGAAAGAAAAAAGGAAAGCAGGGACTCCTAGGAGTGATAGTAAAGTAAAGTCTGCATACAAGGTACACGATAGTGTGAAGAGTGGTGTAGTTCATGGGGCACCTCTGCCGAAGAGAGATTTCTTCATATCTAGAGTGTCGAAGGACACAACTGATGAGCAGATGTTGGATTATATAACGGGTCAAGGTGTTACTTCAGCTGAAATTCAGTGTGTATCAAATCCGAATGCTGCATACTGTTCATATAAACTCACTGTGCCCGTTATTGAGAAAGACAAAGTAATGGTCGGAGATATATGGCCTTTATGGTGTGTGTGTTCAAAGGTGGTGGAGGAGAAGCAATCAGAACGATGAACATGCTGCATAACATTTCAATTATCTCTTATAACACACAATGTGCGAATGATGCAAAATTACCTTTTTTACAGGAGCTTTTTGGCTTAGCTGATTTTTTACTGTTACAAGAACATGGGTTGTGTAAGTCACAGTTCGGATGGTTTGATAAATTGCAAAATGGAACAGGAAAACATGGGGTTAGTGCAATGAAAGAAGATGTTTTGCTAAAAGGGAGACCTCATGGGGGATGTGCAATCTTATGGAAACTTGACTTAAAACTCAATGTGGAACCTGTTGTTTTAGAATCTTCGAGGTTAACAGCTGTAAGAGTTACTCTAGATGACGGGAAAATGCTTTTAATATGTTGTGTATACATGCCTTGTGATGATAGGTGTCTATATGGAAATTTGGATGAATACAAGATCACGTTAAATGAGCTTGACTCAATATTACAAGGAACCCCCAATGATTATGTATGTGTATGTGGTGATTTTAATACAGATATCTCTCGAGACTCTCACCAAGCTACGACACTTTTGCAATTTTTAGGCCAGAATTCTTTTTACTTATGTCAAAATGATCCTTGTTGTAATTTTGATTATACGTTCTGTAGCAAGGGTAGTGGTGTAAGATCTCTAATTGATCACTGTATGTTATCAGAAAATCTAGTTGAGGCACTACATGGGTATGAAACAATTGACAGTGTTCACAATTTTTCAGATCATCTGGCAGTCAAGAGTGTGCTAGATATAAAGATAACAGAAATTGATCAGGAAACAGAATCAAAGGAAAGGGAAGGGAAAGTGAACTGGAAGTTTGCATCATCAAAAGATTTGGAGTTGTATAAACAAAAACTGGAAGAAAACTTCAGGCAAATTAAAATCCCTGTTTCAGCCATTCAATGTAGGGACAGGTTATGTAGAAAACATCATGACCTCATTAATGTATTTCATGATGATATTATCATTGCTTTACTGAGTAGTGCAGATGCTATGATTTCAAGTCACAGTAATTAACAGTGTAAAGTGGTGCCTGGGTGGAATGATCATGTTGAGGCCTATTTTAGGAGTGCATTATTCTGGCATAAGATATGGGTTGAAAATGATCGTCCATCTCAGGGATTACTGTATGGATTAAGAAAGAAAACTAGGTCCGAGTATCATAAAGCTTTGAAATTGATGCTGAACAAATCTATGTCAGTTAGATGTGATAAAATGGCAAATGCATTAAAAGAGAAGAATAGCAGAAATTTTTGGAAAGAGGTGAAGAAACATTCAAAAAAGCCTAAGGGTTACCCAAACAGAGTGGATGGTGCTCAGGGGGAAGAAAATATAGCAGAGTTGTTTGCATTGAAATTTGGAAGGATATATCAAAGTATTGGATATGATGAAGGAAATATGGAAACGTTATTGAATCACATAAACTCCACTACACAGGAGAAATGTGAATGTAATGAGTGTTTACAGAATGACCATGTTATAGGAGGAGATGAAGTATCTAGAGCAATACTTAGGTTAAATCATTCCAAAAGTGATGGTGTAACAGGTGTGATGTCTGATCATATTATACATGGAAAGAAAATAATCAGTGGATATTTAGCAATGCTTTTTACTGCCATGTTATGGCATGGAGTGTCGCCAGATGGTATGCTCAAAAGTACAATGGTACCAATACCTAAAGGTCGTTGGAAAAATTTGGGCGATTCAGGAAACTTTCGTGCAATAACACTTGGTAGTATCATTGGTAAAGTTTTGGATTATGTATTTATGAAAAGGGAAGAAGGGAACTTGCAGACTAATGACCTACAGTTTGGATTCAAAGCAGGGTTATCAACTACACTATGCACTGCTATGGTTAAAGAAACTGTATCGTACTTTAATCATGAAGGGAGTAATGTGTATGGATTATTGCTAGATGCTAGTAAAGCATTTGATAGAGTTAATTATGTGAAATTGTTTGACATTATGCTGAGCAAAGGGGTCTGCCCAATGATATGCAGGCTATTGCTTAATATGTATAAGAATCAAAGGCTAAGGTTGAAATGGAACAATGCATATTCTGATTATTTTACAGTTAAAAATGGTGTTAAACAGGGTGGAGTTATCTCTCCTTGCATGTTCTGTTTGTATCTAGATGGGCTGATAGAAGAGTTATGTGACAATGGGATAGGGTGCTTTATGGGCAATGTTTTTGCAGGAGCATTTGGTTATGCAGATGACTTGACACTGCTGTCACCTAGCGTGACTGCTCTTCAAGAAATGATTAAAACTTGTTTAGATTATGCCATTAAATTTGATATTCTGTTTAACCCTGAAAAGAGTCAGTTAATAGTTTTCAGCTGTAATGGTAAACCAGTTATGGATCCAGGAATCACGATAAATGGAAGACATATTGATATTGCATCAAAAGTAACTCATCTAGGGAATGATATTTCTAAGAATATAAATGATTTTGATATCTCAAAGTGTGTTGGAGATTTCAATCGACAATGTAATATGTTTTTGTTTAATTTCAAATATGCTAACTCTCACATAAGAAATATATTGTTTCATAAATATTGTTCGAGTTTCTATGGCTCACAGTTATATCCTCTGTTTGATAAATGTTTTGATAATATTTGTAGACAATGGCGGGTTGCAATAAGAAGGGTTTGGAAAATTCCATGGCAGACACACTGTCATCTTTTGCCTTATTTAGCAGGTGTTATGGATCCAGAGTTATGGTTTGCAAAAAGATGTTTATCTTTTGTTGTGAAAGCTATGAATTCCAAAAATTATACAGTGGCACATATAGCTGGAATGGCCAGGTATGGAGCTTACTCTGTGTTGGGAGGTAACATAAGATTCTTGAATGATAAGTACTTCATGGATAACAATGAAATTCAAAAGCAGTGGGCTGTACAATGCCAAGTGAATGATGAGACAATACGCATAGTTGAACAAGTAAAGGAATTGATCAACTCGAGGGATGATTATTTATGTAAGGGTTTCCTTAACCGAGAGGAGTGCGAGGAAATTATCTCGTATTTATGCACACTCTGATCTTACCCTGTTATACATGTATTTTGTTGTTGATGTTGTTTTGTTTGTCTTTACATATATTGTGAATGTGCCTATTTGTAGAAGATATTGTATATTTTTTATTTTTTATTTTTTTTATATGTGCTTTTTAAAGCGAATAAAGAACTCTTGAATTGAATATGTCTTTATCAGAATTCATTATAACTGACTATTTTTTTTGCCTTTTGCGATCTTATGATACGACAGAACTTCAAGACATTTCTATTTGGTGTAGAATATATTTGCTATTTCAATACTCGGGGAATTTTACTACTTCATTTATGTGTTGGTCTTTTGGTTAACGGATGAGGCCTGAATCTATTGAAATTACACCCAGAACATTATACAAATAATATTCTCTTTCATAGTTCTATTTTTTTTTTATCAGAATCTATTTCGTAATGATCAAGGGTTCGCCTAATACATCGCAACAGAAAAGTAAATCTCTGCATGTATTTGAGCTTCATCGCCATATTAAATGATAAATTAGTAATAGAAACATTGGAAAAAATGGCAAAAAAAAAAAAAGATTGCTTTTTTCATACGTTTTATACTTAGAGGTATTTTCTTTTCGTAGAAATACTAATGGTGAGGAATGTTCATAATCCAACAAGTGATGACGAGCAATATATATAAACATACCTTGATTCCTCCGTTGTCGCCTCCGACAGCAACATATGATGACAACACAGAACGCAACCAATATAAGAATGACAGCGATAACTGCTACAACTGCAAGTAAATTAAAGAATAGCGTCAGCGAATAAAACGTTTCGTCGTTCTCTTTTCTCGTATAATATACATATTTAAATGTTAAATCATCAGTTGGACCATTACTAAATTGACACTTTGAACACGTTCGATCTCACAACTTAAAGGTTAAAGGGATCCGGTAACTTTGTCTCAGATTCTGAAACAAAATTCCGGATTTAGCTCATGCTGCAATGTTAATTATAAACCTTTAGATCAGTCAGGAACTCAATGACTTTTACAAGCCGATCGCCTGTATGATTATCAAGATACTTATGATTGGAATTATACATTTTGAAAACCGTTTGCCAAACGATTTTCATAACACTACAATCCATTGGGAGAAACGAGTATGTTAAAACCGGTCACTCCAAGATTTTTTACTTTTTTGAGGCACTTCTTGGACATTTTGAATCCCAATTTTGTAGGGCTTTAATATTACACCATATCACAGACACTGATGACACGTAGGGCCATGCATATGAGATTTAACATTGTTAAACGATGCCTTTAAATCTGCATATACACAAGGCGGGTTAAAGCGGATGAATTTACATGTTTTAAAGGTGGTATTTCCTCGTCAATTAAAAATTCTCATTTCACAGTATACTTTTTTAATGCACTGTGAGCGTGTTTTCTAAAGTGGTAAGTTCGGTCAACTCAGTAAATGAAGTGAACTTGAATTCAATGTTTGTCATCCACCAACCCAATCAGAGCAATGCAGTCAGCGCTATCAATAACATTGAGACTTGTGTACAAGATGTTCATAATTGGTTAAACTCACATTCACTTAAATTAAATCTCGCCGTATGCGAATTTATAATGTATGGTTCTAAGACTCAGTTAGAGAAGATTTCCATCACTTCAATTACTCTTGCTGGCCATGAAATTACCCTATCTAATGTATGTCGCAACATTGGTGTGTTTCTCGACTCAAACATGACAATGTCTACACACATTCAATATGTCTCAAAATCAGTACGTTATCAGTTACGCAATCTGGGTTTTATTCGTAAATATCTTAACCGTAGTGCAACTGAGAAAATTACTCATGCTTTCATTTCTTCTCGCTTGGATTTTGGTAATGGCCTTTTGTTTAGTTCGCCTCACAACCTACTCGCAAAATTACAAAGATTACAGAATGCTGCTGCTCGTGTCGTGACCCTGTCCAACAGGTACAGTAACATCACACCAGTCCTCAAATCACTCCATTGGTTGCCTGTAGAAAAACGTGTTGTTTTCAAGATTATTTTGCTATTATTTCACTGTATACATGGCTCTGCTCCGCAGTATAACATCGGCTTGATTAAGCATTACTTTCCTTCTAGACAGCTACGTTCTCAAAACTCTGGCTTACTTGTTACTCCTAGGGTTAAAACAAAGTGGGGGGAGCGAACCTTCGCTCATGCTGGGCCTTCATTATGGAATACACTCCCTCAATCGATTAAGAATAGCAGTTCTGCTGAAGTGTTGAAAAACAATATCAAGAAATATCTGTTTAATTTAGCTTATAATTGATTACCATAACCTTTCATGTCTGTACCTTTCCTATCGCACTTTGTATAAATGTATAATGTACCGTATGTATTTCATCTTTTGCACAAGCTGCGCCTTGAGCATTTGACTGTCAAGTGGATTTGGCGCATTATTAATCATATGTATTATTATTATTATTATTTGCGATTGGTAACGGATCACTAGTCACGATTATAGAATTATGACCTAGATATTTACAACATGATTGTTGAGAGCGGACATGTGATTAAACATCAGTTTGTCATAAAGAGTAACCATTCATTACAAATGATAATCACCTGTCATTAGCATTTCCTCCTGACTTGTCGTTTAATTGTCTGGATCTAACTTTGCTAGTCGAACCAATAACTATTGAAATGGAGTTGATTGCAGTTTTCCAAACTAAACAAAAACTAGTTTCGCTACCTTTGTTCATGAAGCCAATGATACACATTATGTTAAATTAAAATATATCAACCATCGGTACCTTAAAAAAAACGGTCCTAAACACTGACTAAATCCTTGATGTCGATCGGATTTATTCATACGTTCCTTGTGTGGATAATGTTTACTGATACCCTAGATGATAACAGTTGTGTACTGTTCATCAACTCTCGAATACCAGTCGAAAAAAGAAGATGATAAATCGTCGTGAATTCTTACCAACTTTGGTTTCACCACCACCCGGAGATGAAGTGGTTTGATTGGATGATGTTGACATGGCAACAGTTGATCCTGGAAAGGTCACGGTGACAGTCACTGTTCTATGGTCTTGTGATCCCGGGATATCCGAAGCGACACAAACATAGGGGCTTTCACTGGGTTCAGCGACAGTGGAGATTGATTTGTTTCTCGTCCCGTCCATGTTTGCAACTTCCTTGACATTTGTTGTATCCATCTTTTTGGATTCGTGTAAGAAGAAGAGATCGATGTCTGGAAAGTAGCTTGAGGCTGAGCATGTGATGGTGATGCTGTCAGAGGTTGAAAGACTACAGGTTTGTTCAGCATCGTTGGGAAGTGTACCTGCACATTCATCGATAAGTGGAAAGGGTTCCATCGGAGGAGCTGAAAATGAAATTGTGTACTATAATCCAATCAAGAAAAATCATAATATCTTCATGAGGTAAAAAATAGAATGAGACGCATAAAGCTTTTTCTTTCAATTTAGGAGTTCAAATTGAATATATTAATATAACTATAAATATAATAGTACAAGTAAATCTTATCTTATAGTAAATAAGATAGTAATACTTTTTCTTTCGTCATGATTTTGTGTTAATAAACATTCTACAACTATAAGTATTAGGTTAACATGTAGCAGTAGTACAATTCTAAAGCATGTATATAGTTATGAAACAATCTTTTTTAGGGTAGTTCTCAGTCATTATTTTAAATGTACACTTTACTATACACTTACCAAAGACGTTTACTTCTGTAAAGTTGTGAATCAAGATCCCTTTGTAGTTTGAAACTCTGCAGATATATGTTCCTTGATCCGAAACTGTTATATTTCTGATGATGAGAGAGAAGTCATTGCTCATTTTGCAAGATCCGTCATGAACGCATGACCCGGAATCGGATTCCCCGTCCACCCACGTGATCAGGTTGGGTGACTTCGTTGGGTCATCTCCTTTCTTCCAGTAAACGGCGATTGGCACACCATAGAATTGACATTTCATTAAAAGCTCATCTCCTTTCTCTGCAGCTTTGTGTAAATCGGTATACACGACGCCATCTGGTACATCACAATTCACACCTGTATTAAAAACGAATACAAATTAATATATAGTCTGGACCAAACAAGACATTTCAAGACCCCTGAAGGTCAGGATATAT
The DNA here is from genome assembly GCF_000002235.5 of Strongylocentrotus purpuratus. Taxonomy (NCBI): domain Eukaryota; kingdom Metazoa; phylum Echinodermata; class Echinoidea; order Camarodonta; family Strongylocentrotidae; genus Strongylocentrotus; species Strongylocentrotus purpuratus. The sequence goes on from NW_022145594.1 coordinate 37,948,194, forward strand.
AAAGCCTTCATTCGTCCTATAGCCACCTACGGGTCAGAGACGTGTACGCTAAGGAAAACTGACCGAGATAAACTGGAAACTTTTGAGATAAGATGTCTGCGGACAATAGCAGGAGTACATCTTCTAGCCCAGGATAGAAGTGAATGGAGGCAGACCACCCGTAGGAGCGCAAGGGGACACTCCGTCTTGTGCACTTAAGTCAAGTAAGTCATATATAATAATCTGTAGTTCATTCAATACTTGACGTAATAACGTTTTTCTAGAAAGCCAAACAATAGCTTACTTGCTACGAAACAGCACTGGGATGGTTTAACTTAGCTGGAAGGTATTTTCAACAACACCTCATAGTACCAAATGTTGTTAATTGCGAGATGCTATCTAGTAGAATAGGAAACATACTTTGATATATATTTATGATCGAGAGCTAGACATTATTGTTTTAAACCTTCCATCTCTTTGGCATACTGAATGAGAGTGATTTATTTCACATACACACAAATCATGTGGCCTTTTCTTATTTCAATCATCTGCGGATACACAGGGTCATTTGTATCTTAATTCAGAGAATGCTTTGGTATTAAAACCACGGATACGGGTTTATGCTATTGATATTGGTATTGGAAAACATATAGGAATTTTATAATCAAACCAAGGAGTTACCACAACGAACAGACTCATTGTAGAAACCAGTCATTCCAGATAATTCTAAGACAAATAAACGTAACCATTAATTCGATGGAATGTGTACTTGACAAGGTAGAAATCATCAAATCCAGATCAAATACCACTCTAAAAAAAAAATAGCCTATGAAAATCAAGACTAAAGCTTCCACCATATGCCACCAGGTCAGCTGTGATATAATTAGACACAATGCAAAAACAACGCGGAAGGAAGCACTCTATTCGAAAATTTCCGACTGTAAACTGTACACTTTAAATGTCATAAATGCACAGTCTACATACTACGATATGCCCCATATAATGTAGTACATGTAGCACGATTTTACACGGCGAATGGAAAAAAGTAAGCTACATACATTAAGATTTGGCGAACATGTTTATTTTGTTTGGTGTCATTCATTTAAATCACAACTTTACACAGAGTAGACTGTTCAGCGGCCAAATAATTACACAAGATTAATTTCGATGTAATGATAATAACTTTTACTCCATGAAAGCGGTTTTCATATGAGATTTATATCTATGCTAGACAGTATTTGAAATGTATTAAAAGTAAACGTCCGAAACACAAACCAATGCTGGTATTCAACAGGGCTCTGTTTACACTAATGAAAGGAAAATAAATACATAAAACAATACCGTACAAACCTTGAGGCCCGATTTCACAAAGGAGGTTTGTCGACAAACCGAGGTTTATGTACGTTATATGACGCGTTTTGACGCGTTTTTTTTTTTTTACACAAACCTGGTTTGTAAAAACGCGTCGAAACGCGTCTATGACGCACGAAAACCAAGGTTTGTCGACAAACCTCCATTGTGAATTCGGGCCTGAATGTTTAATCAAGAAGTTACTAGCAGCTTCTTGGTTTAATAGTGCAGTGATAAGAATCACTTTGGGTGACTTATCAAAGGAGACTGAAATCTAATCAGAATAGCGTGTATTAGATTAAAAGTCCTTTGTTATCCACGAAACACATCCAGTAGGATTGGGAGTACATGGTCGACCCACACCCTTCAACATGCTAAATCGTCCTTCTGCCCTACCATATTCGTTGTATAAATACAACATTAGTTAAAAAATACGTGTGCAAGTGTCAATATTCAAATATTCAGAAAAAATATTCTTAGCGTATAAGCTCCATCAGAGTAATTTCGCACTTGTTGGGGGATTTTTCAGCCAACTATTAAATCCAGAGTGTATTATTTCAATTTACGGTCAAACCTAAGGTCATTCACAGATTCATGTATAATTCATGTCCCTGGATAAATATGAAATTCACCATTATATGACTCGATACATGTCCTGCTATAATACCCCCCTCTCCCACCCGATAATCCTGAAATGTTTTTCTTTCTGTCATCAGACCAGGGAGTTTTAAGAGCTGGAGACCCAACTGGTAACAAATTATTCCAAGCAGCTGCCATTCTATAATTTGGTTGCATAATAGAATATACTGATTCAGTGCTTTTACCGTTGATGTAGGGTTGAAGCCGCAAATATTAATGGAAAGCTTGAGTAGTGATTTTGTTCACAACGAAATATCTTTAATCTTTATTTTTATTTGAACTAACAACGGGAACATCGAACAGATGATAAAATATGAATGCAACAGCCTAATCGTGTCAAGAAATTAGTTTACATTGTACAGCTTTAAAAACAGCGAAAAATAGTGAAATGTTCTCAAACCTGCAAGTTGACACTTTTCCGATTACTGGCGGCGTGTATTTGTTCATGTACAGTCAGTAGCGTACGCAGGATTTGTTCAAGGGGGGAGGGGGGGGGGGTGTAAGAGGACATTCTTTTTATGGGGGGGGGGGGTCCCAACATTTGGAAAATTTGACTGTTCGACACTTCGACATGTCGTTCCGTTTTTGTTTTTGTTTTTGTTTTTGTTTCTTTGGGGAGGGGGGGGGGGGAATAAGGTCACCTCTTTTAGGTCATCAACAAAAAACTCAATGGGGGGGGGGGGTGCTCCAAAATACTCACATTAACACAAATTAAGGGGGGGGTTAACCCCCAACCCCCTCCCCCTGTATAACGTAAGCACTGTGTACTGCTCGTATTATCAGACGAGTGGTAGCGAAAAGCAATTTATCATTACAAAAGCATATTTCCCTTTGAAAGTGGCCGTTAGTTTGCAGCTAGGCAGGAATCTTTTGACTACGTATCTGCATAAATATCCAGTTAAGCACATGTCTGATATATTTTCTCCTGGCGGCATCGAAGATGGTACAAAGGGAATGAGCTATAGATAGGACTCCATCTCTTAAAACCACTTGATCAGACTAACGCACTGCAAAGCAGTATTTCCTACTGTTATCTGTTCTCAAACATATATATACATGTACGTGCATACGTTCAAGTTGAAAAGTCCCGCTATAATTATATTGTGAATGACGAGAAAGGACTTAGGAATGAAATGTGCATGCAGCTTCTCTATTATCTCGATCCAAATATATACATGAACATGCATCTTAATCAGAGTAGACTTACCCTGTATCGAGCATACGTAAAGTATCATGCATACATTGCATGACACGCAGAGCATCTGAATAAATCGGGCCGCCATTTTTAGTCATGTGACGACAAAGCAGGTTGGGGAATTCCCAAATTGGCATATTTCAGTTCCTACAACACATGCATGGCGACCGAAAGAAGCGGGTCAACGTGCAATGATGTTGACAACCATTATGTAGCAACGGCGTATATCGATGAGTGCCATAAGGATAATGAAAACTCTGCATTTTATATTCATGACAAATACTAAGAAGTTGTATGATACTCGACGTATATGTTAATATCTTAAAGGATGGTGATATATTACATAAATATTTTTTTTTCTCTTGTGAGCAAAGAAGTAAGATACCTTATCGTTGATGTAGGCGGCTGTACTAACACTAGCCTATACGCAGGGGAGATCCCACATAAAAATCGTTTTCCGAAAAACGGTCAAGAAAATACAAACATACTACTTATGACATTCGTTGGGAATATCCATTGTGTTATTATGTCTGTCGTTGCTTATGTCAGTAGTTGTTACGGATGTTACACTTGTTTGTTCTTTTCCATTTGACTGCTTGTCAGCTACTAGGTAAGAGCACATTTTTTTTCTTTTTGTCCAGTTTTTGAGGGAAAATTTCGCAACGGCTCAACCGGCCGCTGAATAAGTGTGTGTGTGTGTGTGTGTGTGTGGGGGGGGGGGATGAGAGCACTTTTGTTTCTTCCTGAAAATTGGAAAATTAGGCCTATCGATATTTCGTTCAGTGGGGGGGGGGGGGGGGGGTTTACATTTGTTTCACCTCTTGGCACACACAATTCTTTTATTATTATTATTATTATTATTTTGTTTCTTAATTTGCCAAATAACCGATTTAAAAATTAAAACAAGTGATAGTAATTTACTGTTTGAAGATTATATGGACGCAAAATGCCAGATGCGCCACTGTGTACTAACCAAAGACGTTTACATATTATAATTACGAGACGGAAAGCAGCACGCGCGGAAACCATTACGCAAATGGGATAAGACTCCGCCTCTTTTGGATCATGTGAAGATGAAATAAGCACCCTAGGCGGCATTCTGATTGGATGAGATCGTCATGAATATGTATTTTATCGATAGTATCGTTCAAGAAATGTGATAATATATTTAGTTGACCTCATTGCGTCACTTTAATTATGAAGATTTATGCACGACGCTACTCGCACAAAGTGAGAAGATTTAGTTCAAGGAGAACGGGAAAGTAATTGATTGAAATATGAGTAGATTAAGTGAATTTAGTCATACATTTTTGATAAAGCTGTAATAGTTTTCGTGATCTACGGTAATTTCTTGACATTTTGAGACAGTTCTCAACAGATTTTTGTTGGCGAAAAGGCTAGGAAAATATTTCTCAACTGTTTTTATTAACATTTGATTATAAGCATTCTCCAATCTGAATACAGGATATGATAGAAATATATAATCGCAAGTAATTTATTAGCAAGGGAGTGAGACCATGCATAACTGTTGCAAAGTTGATGCAGGTGTTCCAGTTTACAGTTAACTACTAAGTTATTCAAACCTTTACAGAACATGTGTAATTGGTCTGTTCTGGTTTAATTTTGTTTGAGAATGTGATATATCAAAGCTTACATATAAACGTATTCAATAGAGGCCTTAATTCAACTAGTCCACCTTCGATTCTTGAGTAACGAAAATAACACTCAAAATATTCAAATTTTCATAGGCATGAATAATTTTCTATTCGTTGTAGTATTACTAAAAACCACCGTAAATAGTCATTGCTGTATTCTCTGCCTTGATATTTCGTTTAAATACATATATATTTGCAAATCTGTACAAGTTTTATAATCCTGGCCTATAGAGGATTTTAAACAATCGTTTTCCGTTTGTACAAGTGAACGTGTACACTAAAATGTGTTATCGTGTGTCGAGAGCCAGAACTCACTCATAAAGTAAATGACTAAACACTTTTCTAGCTGTTCACAGACCGTCAAAACTTAGATAATAAATATGAATTAAATTTTAGCAGAGTCGTTTCCTCAGTGCATTCAGACATAGGCATAATATAGGAGGTGAATAGGTAATACCACGAGAGAGAGAGAGAGAGAGAGAGAGATGTACACTCATGTAATACTAGCGCGTCAGATGGTGACAATGAACTGGCATTTTGTTGCTGTTTTTAAAAATATATGCAAATAAAAGAGTTATGTTTTTGACTGTCTTAACCTCTATCTCTCTCTCTCTCTCTCTTTCCCTCTCAGGTTATTCTACCTGATATTATATTTACCTATATATATAGTCCGGCCTTACTAGGATATTATCGCACCGTTTGAGTATAATTTGTAATTTCATTGATGTGAACACGACGCGTACTTTTAGATTGAATGATAATCATTACTCTTTTTGAAACTTCCTTCTACAAAGGTTTACTAATTTGTATGAAACTGATTGGCCCGAATTCACAAAGCAAGGTTTGAGCTCAGACCAAGGTTTGACCTCAAACCTCCTTTTGTTCCGCCAAACCTCCTTTTGTTATTTACAAACCTGGTTTGTAAATAACAAAAGGAGGTTTGGCGGAACAAAGGGAGGTTTGAGGTCAAACCTTGGTCTGAGCTCAAACCTTGCTTTGTGAATTCGGGCCATTATGTTTTGAAACACCTACTGATATCGAAATGTATTATTCGAGCTGATTTTGCATCGTTTTTTATTTCCAATATCACCCACAAATTGCGAGATGGCGCTCTTCAAATACCTTACCCAGAGCCATTGATTAGGAAAGTTTGGCAAAAACCGGATCCAGCTAAACACAATATTGCGAATACTACTTTCTTGGGCAAGCACAGAACAGAATAATATCCGCCATGTTGTAACCAAATGAAACTAAAGTTGGATAACCTTTGCTACCAGATATCTCTGACCTTTCTACGTGCTCATGGAATCACAAGCAGGAGAAATGGAGACGAAGAGAGATACAGAGATAGAGGGGGGGATCTAGAAGAGAGAGATAGAGAGAGAGGGAGGGAGAGAGAGAGAGGGAGAGAGAGAGAGAGAGAGGGGGATCTAGAAGAGAGAGGAAGAGTGAGAGAGAAATATAGGGATATTATATTTAGGGAAGAACACGATCACAACTATTTTTGAAAAAGGGCAATTCGGGAACAAAATACTGAATCATTTTGATATAGGCCTATTTATAGTTTTACTCGTAAATTTTAGTTTTCTTGTGTGTGTGTGTGTGTGTGTGTGTGTGTGTGTGTGTGTGTGCGTGTGTAAATGCCTTCGATCGTGGACTTTCACCAGAATACACACCTTCAAACCGTGGACACACAGGAATCGTGGACGTCCACGATTAGAACGCCTATTATTTTCGTCATTTACGTGGCCCAATGAGGGCGCTCTCTTAATATCTGGAAAATTTGACGAAGTCCACGTTAGAGGTAATAAATAGTATCAGGAGTGTACGAATACACAGTTCGTGTGACAAAATTCTCCAGGAATCGTCGCGCATAAATGAATAACGCCCCCTTTCGGCAGTGAGTGACGTGTAGAGATCTAGATCGATATCGAGCGCCAAAACTCGTATACCGTGCACGCGCAACCAAAATACCAACGTGATCGTGACAATGTAGCCGCACCAAGTACGGCGCGCAAGTTCGCAAGAGGTGTGAGAAATCTTCAATTTCAGGTACGTTTCTAATCATTTTTCTTTTCAAATACAGGATATTCATCTAGCCCAACATTTTGGGCTTAACTTGTGTGCGTTTTGGAGCTGAGAGAATTCAGCTTCATTACAAATTCGATGTAAGTCGCACAATCCGTTTAATGTATTGCAACTGCAAGAACTTGAGACTGTCTGTCAGGGGCGGATGCGGCCGCGGTAGGCCTACATAAGTCATAAGTTAGACTTTGTATGCTGGCTGGAGTACTCCAAGGCCAGGGTACACACCTTTTTTCTTGTTGAATATAAAATGTTATAAAATATAATTTTAATCACAGTGCTTGGTAACACTAGATGCAGAAAATTCTTGAGATTACTTAAAAATAAAAGAGAAGAAGAAAAAAATCATGAAGAAAATTTCTTTAGAACAAATCCTAAAGACTTAGATCTAGCCTAGTCAAAGACCTCTCGAGCGCTGTTGTAGTGTTTGATTGTCTTTTAAAGGTACGCACCTATCGCCACCAAGAATACATGGTAGGGTCTAATTATCTTCTATTTTATTTTCTTAATAACATCACATGGACAATATGCCTAAGAGTAAGATTGTTGCATCATGTGCCTTGGCGTAACTCGCCCGACCCTAAAAAAAGGAGCCGACCCTACTTTTTTTTTTTTTTTTTGCTATCGATATCTTTTTTTCGATAGTGATACTGATAGCGATCGCTATCGAAAAAAAACCGGAAAGTGTTTCGGCTGCGCATATTGCGCTTTTGAATGTTCAATTTTTCCACAAAATAAACTTTCACTAGGTTCTGCATGTGTTTGAATGTATCCATGTAAACGTATGGTTGTATGTAATAGCGCCTGCATGAATAGTGGTGTGTGTGCAGGTTACGAACGCACACAAAAATAAATAAATAAACAAATAAATAAATAAATCCCGACCGACCGACCGACCCTATTTTTCAGGGGCCCGTTACGCCAATACAACAATTTTTTTTTGGGGGGGGCCTAAGCAAGAAAACAGTGTCAAGGCATATTCTTTGAAGCCTGAACTTGTGATTGATCCCATACAAGTCACTTTGATACACTATGTCACAACAATTCATTTTTAACCTCATCAATGTCAATTACTTATGTAATTTATTTTATTCACTAATATTTGAAGAACATATCCTGAAAATTTAAACAGGTTTCTTTATAAAAAAGAAATTAGAGCCACTTTCTTGATTCAGCAGTTATGCCACTTTTCAGGAAATTTCCTGATTTCAGGAAATTTGTGTGAGATGCTTGTGTACAAAAGTATAGGTAAAAGGTCACTTTCAAAAAAAAATTCTGGCTATTTCAGGAAATTTTATCTTCCATTTGTGGCATCTCTGATTCAGGTCCGTTTCGAGAATAAGGCATATGAAGTGTTGATCCCCATAGTGTAATAATTAGTGATTAATTGGCAATTAACAGCTAAATTAAAAAGTTTGCATCAAATATGGTGTCATTTGTTGGGGAATAATAATTGGGACAACATATTTAAAAAAAAAAAAAAATCATTTTTTTGGCATTTTTCACCCTGAAATCGAATTTGGATGAACTTGTGACATGCGACCAAGCCTGAATTTTAACTTCATGGCAGTGCATACCGCCACACATGTGTGGCTGTAATTAAAGACACAAGCGTGTGGCAATATCCAACCCACGTAGGGCTCGATACAGCCACACACTGCTCTTAACTGTATCAAATTGGACTTTGTGCATAAATGAATGAAGTGTTTTCATGTGGTACCGGTGGTGCCGGAAGGTGGTATACGTACGCGCGCACACTGCCAGTAGTAATACACCACAGAGGCACTACTACTGGCATTGTGCAGGCGTGCGTATACCGCGCCCCGGCTAGTAGTATAGTACAGTACCATAGAATTATGTATAGTAAGTGCTACCGGCGCAGCGAACACCACATGAAAATTATGCATTTCTCATGCCCAAGTACAAAATCGATAGAGGTAAGAGCAGCGTTTAATTGGCTGTATCTAGCCCTACGTGGGTTGGATACCGACATACACGTGTGTTTTTAATTAAAGCCACACGCGTGTGGCGGTATTCATTTATTTTAAAAATATGACAATGGTATATATGCAATTTTTTTCTCGTATAGACTGTACAAATGGCAGCAGATGACTTAAATGTGGCTACAGAGGAGAAAGTGCAGATTCTTTTATACTTTATAGATCTTTACAAGGACAGTAGCATTTCGTACGAGGAACTCGTGGCAGTTGTTGTGGAGATTTTATTGCAATTGTGAAGCCTAAAGGTACAGTAAACTAGCTATAGAATGAAACTAATTTCTAAGTAAGAGACCATAAATTTGTGACTTGAATCTGTGACTTTTGAACTTTCTTCAGAATACCAATTGCCAAGATAAGACAAAATTTGTCTAGTATAAGATCCTTACACTAGCTGTTACACTTTAATACAGAACACTTCGCTAAGAGTGAAGACAATATTTAATTCCTGCACAGTAGTCTTTGGGTGATAAGTTCAGGTTTTTCATTTTTTTTAGCACTAAATGATAATATTTCCAACATTTTTTGAGGATATGTAATTTCCTGGTACTTCACGTAGCATACATCATGCAGCTCATTTTTGTTTTTACTGAATACATTGTTAACCAATGCCTTGAAGTTGAAGCCATTATGAATTAGACTCTTTTCCACAGAAATAGGATTTGCAATTCTAGTGCTTTCTGGTATACAGACTATTCACAGAGGCTATTAAATGTTTCATTTTAACCCAATTTGCAATAGGCAATTCCTGATATTTTTACAACACTTTTTGAATGCACATTTTATGTTTTTGTTAGAGTTCCAAATAAAAAATTGAGTTAACTCCTGGTTAAAGCTCATTGTACCAAAAGTTCAGTGTTTTGAAGGTTCGTTGTTCCAAAAATAAAGGTTCAATGTTCTGAAAATGAAATAAGGATCGATGTTCCAAAAATAAACAAATTCAAGGTTTGCTGTCCCAAAAATGAAATACTTAAGTGTACATGTGTGCTTTGAACTTTTAATTGAATGTATGAGTATTAAGAGCAAAACACACAGGCAAGCAAGTATAATTCTGAATATGATGAGACCTGTGTTAAATTGAATGTCTTGGTACAGAAAAAATACAAGTTGCTTTTAAATACAGTCATGTAGTGCGTGTCAGAAAAAGGTAACCAAGATTTATCTTGAATGATTTCTGGGATGTGGATAATTTTAGGGAAAATTCCAAGGCATCATTAATTAGATAATTGTCTCATGACACCAAGATGTCCTTCTTTTCCTCATGGATGACTACGCAAATGAATGAAAGTCAGAAATGGCTTTGCATAACTTTTGACTTTGACAGTTTTACCATTGATTGATTTCAGCTTGAATAATGCCAACAAAAATAAGATTATGCTTGACTGAATTCTTTCAATTCGGACAAAATATAAGGAATTCATACCAATTCAAAGTTACCTTACATAAGTTATAACAGTTCTTGAATAGTTTCATAAGTCAAGTGGCTAAACGTGCATGAAGCAAGTTGATATCATGGGAGCATCCCATGAGTCCGACAGCCTACGAGTCCGACAGCTCACGAATCCGACAGAAATGAATATAAGCCTACTACATCGACATTTTTCAAAAAGAGGTTCTAGCTAGACATTTTGACTTTTAGGCTCGCTAGATCGACACTGACAAATTATTTACTTTGAGACCGACACTACGCAAAAAGGGCCTACGAGACCGACTAACGTATTTTAGTGCAATAGACCGACAAATTGGTAAAATATATTGCTAGTCAGACAGTTCAGAAAATAGGAATCTAGTCCGCCAACAATAGATGGCACTATTCAATTGTCGGAGTAATGCGCAAAATTTATAAATTATCGGACTAAAATACAATTTGAACTACTGTCGATCTAATCGGCTAAAAAGCAAACTGTCGGACTAATAGACCAATTTTACCTAGAGTCGGTCTCGTTTGTAAAATTTATGTTTGGTCGTGCTCATAGGCATTTTTATAATTTTGTCGGATAAATGAGCTGTCGGACTCAAGTCCGTTTTTATTTAATGTCTATCTCGTTCACCAATTATTAAAAATGTCGGCCTCGTGGGTTGTCGGACTCGTGGGCTGTCGGACTCGTCGGGAGTACCCGATATCACTGCCTCACAATTTCCCATTGACTCTGTACACACAAATGGTTAAGTTAAAGTTGCACTTTTATGCCTAAATAAAGTATTGTGTGAGACCATTCATGCTTGAATAGTTTAAAATTACAGTGGTGGGCAAAACATACTTGTATCCTAATCCTGGTCGTACACAGATTTTGATAAAATGTATAATTTTTTCAACAGACTCTATTGGAAAATATGGAGCAATGACATCATCAACAAAGTCAATGCAAATTAAAATGTTTTGTGTGTTTTAGGGGGAAATTTTGCTGCTGAACACTTTTCAGCCATAATTATCCTAAAATGAACTGAGCTCAGCCACTGAAAGCTAAAATAAACTAAATACATCTATTTATGAAAATTCTCCTCAAATTCAATTTCTATTACCTCTTAATTGAATTCGCATTTAGTTTTCAGGTCGACAACATTTTTTGAAGGGTTAAGTCTTAAATATAATTGGAGGGGGCATGTTGATTTTGGTCTCATAAATTGCCATAGACATCAAACGAAGCAGTCCATAGATACATTGTTGAAAAAATTATGTGTGTCGGACTTATGCAAAACAACGTGGGGGGGGGGGCATAATGCCTCTCCTCTGGCTCTACTGTGTTTCAACTCAAATCTTGTTTTTAGGACAATATATTAGGGGTTTATTATTAAAGGTATTTAGACAGTGTAATTGGATTTGTCACAATTGAAAACATAATAAGCCATTAAAATGCCAATTGCCCTTCAAAAAAGAGAATAGAAGATACAATTTTTGTTCACATTTTTGAAAAATGAGGACTCAGCATTTTTGGCCACGCCTCCTTAAATTTGATTTTTGGGCGGCACTGTCTGGATATTCTTCCAATTTGGTGTCATATCGATCAGGAGATCAAGCTGCATCAACAAGCTGAGATATGTCCCATCTGTTTCTGAAAAATACTTATTCCCCTGTAGCCCACTTCTAATAGTAAACATCCTACTAAATGCCCCTCAGTAAATAGTGCTATATCCTGCCAACGCGGAATCCATAATTTCCACTTTACTCTACTACTCCATGATAAAGTTGATTTATATCTTATCCCCCTCCGCTCTCCCCTTCCACCACAAATACAATTCTTTTTCCATCTTTTTTTAAAATGTACTATGCAAAGACTGATGCTGTTTCAATCACCAGTTTAAAGATATTCAGTCCAAAGTTTACCTAATTTTTTGTGTTCTCGCTGTTAACATCCCCAATGAAAATATCTAGTTCCTCATCTTTAAATACATTAAACAGAAGTGCAGCATTTTCCTCTCACAATTTTTCCTTGGGGGGCTGCCATTTTGATTACAATTCATGTCCGCGTGAAAATATCGGCCAGCACACAAACACAGCTAGCCGGCCGGCCGACCACAGGGGAGGGGTGCCAGTACGATCAAGATGCCTGGCACAACTGGGGAATCTCTGGCTAGCTTGCCACATCTCCGCTGCCTGCTGACAGTTGCAAATTGTGCATCCGATACCGATAGCATCATAGCTCTATATCCTAAACGATTTCTATACCATGAGGCTATAATATAATAATTTTGATAATAATGATAATAGAGCGCCAACTCCTCTCTGTAGATATGGCAGATAAAAATCATTGCGATGATGAAATGCTCATTTCACGCTGTTCATTGGACTGTTGTTTACATATGACGTCATAGATATAACTTCAAACGGCAAGATCCTAGAGGCTAGACTAAAATTGCTAAATTGCTCAACAAAAATATTAACTAGGTCAAAGGACATCATGGATGTAGTGATCTCATAACTCGATGCCACACTATCATGACTTGACCTCTAGATCTACCAAAGGCACTCCACAAATGCCTAGCCTTAGATAATAGTAAAAGTAATTAACAATAACTGTAACAACTAAAGTTAGGACCTCGGGCTAGGTCAAGGTGTCCAGTTAAAAAGGGACTCTGGGAGCATTTGAATAGGATACATGGCCAAGGTCTCCTTTTGCTCTACATGTAAGTCTACATGTATTATTGAAAGATGAACAGTATGTAGGCCTATTATCAGTTTGCAGATTTTGACTTCCAAATTAATTTGGATCAAGTTAGTCTATTCTGTATTCATTGGATATCAATGAGTAAGCGTCGCATTAAATGTCACATTAAATAACTGTTACATCACATCTGTTTTGTTTTGAACAGTATGTCTTCCAGGAGAAAAAGATTTTCTCCGGCAGCCGAAGCAGAGCATTTCTGTAGCCTGGGGAAGGACAAGAGTGGATTTCAAAAACAATATATAAATGATGTGATCGGTAAGAATAACCTTTCTTTGAGTTTAAATAAGTGCTGCCAAGAACTGTAAATTTAGAATGAAATATGGAATAATTTTTACAAGTGTGTGTAGTATTATTACGTATGTTACAGATACAGTTACAGTTCTATCTGCTTCTAGTAAAGTCTGTGTTTCAAAAGGGAGACAGTGGATCAGGACATTTTGGGGAATTTGTATCTTTTAGTGGGTGAGGGCTATTTGTCTTTATTATGGGTGTGGATCACTAAATTTTCTGATAATTGCTGCCTATATCATTGACTTTGAATAAACTTTGAAAAGTTTTATTCAATGTACCTTTCCCATCGGGCTCCTCAGGACAGTTTCCAGACCAAAAGATCTGCCATCTGATTCTTTTGGCCGAGAACCAGAATTGTCTCTCACAGTCACAGCTTTCCTTTCTTGCGGGGACCATGGATCAGTATACACAAAGTAGGATTCTCATCTTTGGTAATAATCACCTGATAACAGTGCAGAACTGTGAATGGATTCCATCAGCATTGGATTTGGTTAAGTTTGACTGGATGGAAATGATAAGCTCTAATTGGTTCGTGTCTTTTGGTTTGGTCAGTGTTTCATTTTGGCTAAAGTGAAGACACAACAAAAAATGTGTTTTAATGATCAGAAAAAGAAAAAAAAAACTGGTTAATGGTACAAGGCACGTGCTGGCAAAAGAGTAATACTTTTTCTAGCATCTAATGTTACTGCATGATTTTGTAGCAAAACACCAGCTGTTTGGCAACAGTGACCCCTCACGTACCTTTAGTAAATTTGTACGTCATTTTGTTGAAAGACAAAAAAATTGATAAAATACTTTTTGAGTTGCGGTACAATTATGATTTCTGATTTTTCCTTTAACCTTCAAAATCACAAACATTTGTATTTTCCAGGATATGGTCTTTTTACATCAATGACTTTCGAGAAGGGGAGCTTTCTCCTTGAATATAGAGGCGAGCGGTCTTTAGTTTCTGATGATGAGGAGATGACCAGTGAAGACTCGTATGTTTTTCACTTTAAACACTGTGGTGTAAAGTACAGGTAGGCAAACCGAAGTTCAATTCTATTCTTTGGTCCCAAGGCTCTCCCTCTGGTCAACTAGCGAACTCTAAAATTTCTTGAAAGTGCTTGCTAATATTCTGAAATTTTACATCATTTATTTTTTTCAGGGATTTTGTTATCAACTTATAAATAGTTTTCAAAAAAGCTAAAATGCTGTAACAGGAGATATTTTGGTCCCTTCATTATTCAAAGGTCTGATAAATTTGAATGTCATCTTTGTGTGGTGCACATTATGCACATAAACTTTAAGGAACATCTGCACATGTAATTTACAGCATTGTTGACATGTACAATGTACATGCATTTTATGGTCCCATTGTGCTCTCTTGTGAAAATATTTTTTTCTACATTTATATTGTACATAGTTTTTTTTTTTGGGGGGGGGGGGGTCTATTGCAGCCATTCTGAATTTAAAAAAATTACTGCAAATGACATTAATGATACAATCTTTAAAAAAAAATCTTGTTTTCAGACACTAATTCACTCACACGTGTACATCATAATTACATGCACTTTGTGGTCAGACAGTGCTAGTTCTTTCATATTATATAGTAAATTAGTATATTAGTTAGGGGCTTATGTTGGCATTTTGAATTTCAAAATGCAGCATTCTATCGTATAAGAAATTCAAGGTTTAGCTAAAAAAATCATGTTTTCAGACAGTTTCATTCATCCATCACAATTACAGGCATTTTATGATCAGTGTGTGTGTAATTTTGTGATTTGTATGGCTAATTTGCATATTTTGGCGGCTATCTAGGATTTTGTCAATTTGCAAAAAATGTTGGTTTTTTGAGTGGCATCATTTAGATTTGGAATCAGCATCCTCAACTTAACGAACCATCAAAAAACATTGACTTACATGTATTATTTCATTCCTACGTGGACAATTCGCGTAAGTGGACATAATTCCAAGGACACTTTTTAGCAGAAAGCCACTGCTATGTTTACTGACAAGGGTTTCTTGGTGATGGTGATGACGATTTTGATGATGATGGTGATGGTGGTCGACGTTTACGATGATTATGGTGATGGTGGTGATGATGATGGTGATGACGATTCCGATGATGCAATACACACCCCTTCTTTACGAACCTACAACAGAGGACTCCTGTATTTATATGCTATTTCGCCGTGGACATTAGGGCTGGCAATACACACCTCTTCTTTAAAGGGGAAGTCTATGCGATAATTTAATTTAAAATTGAAATAGAGCAAAAATCAAGCTTTCAGAAAATGTCTTACTTGACTCTGTAGACCCATGAATAACCGAGTAATCACTGGAAAAGCGATATAAGCAAAAGTGCTAACACGAGCCAGTTTTACCCGAAATGCATTTCGCTACACTGTCCGCATGACGTCAGTGTCGCACTTTTGTTGAGCAAGCAGTCAGAAATCCCACGGCTTGAGGTTCAAACACCAATATTTCTACATTTTTACATCAAAATTGTCAGCTCAAATATCTAGAATCTATTGAGCATATATCGCCCTATGTGTCAAGGGCTTCAGAATTGGAAAAGTGGTCATTTTCCCCAAGAACTGATAAAATTTGTGCAGCTATACACTTGACACATCGATATCTTGCATCCAGTCAATGGAGAAAGTTCGCACATGCGCAGTTATAGTGCCACAATGACGTCACACGGCCATCGCACTTCGGCAATGCGAGAACTATTTTAGAAATAATTACCATCACAAAATTGGAGCTTAAAAATCACAAAAGTAACGCCCGTGGATGAAAGTGGTATCAAAATGCTCCTTAATTTTCAAGCCATAAAATAGATTTTATTGGAAATCGTCTAGACTTCCCCTTTAAAGGGATCGTTTAACAATGATAAATCTGAGATACACGGCCCTACGTGTTATCAGTGTCTGTGATATGGTGTAATATTGAAGCCCTAAAAAAATCGCGCTTCAAAATGATCAAGAAGTGCCTCAAAAAAGTAAAAATCTGTGAGTGACCGGTTTTACCATACTCGTTTCCCCCAATAGACTGTAGTGTTATGAAAACCGTCCGGCGAACGGTTTTGAAAATTTGTAATTTCAATCATAAATATCTTGATAATCAGACAGGCGATCGGCTTGTAAAAGTCATGGAGTTCCTGACTGACATAAAGGTTTATAATTATCATAGCAGCATGAGCTAATCCCGGATTTTGTTTCAGAATCTGAGACAAAGTTACCGGATCCCTTTAATACAAACCTGCAACAATGGACCTCTGTATTTGGGCAGGTCCAAGCTAATCCGCACATTAGGTATGTAACATTTCAGAGATTTCGGACTATAAAAAGACAATGAGAACAAATTGTGATTTAAGAGACAATCATGTCTATCATTGTACCTATGGGGAGAACATTTGTGCAAAGTTTCGCGACTCTCGGTCTTTTGGTTAGTGAGTTAGGTGGAAATTTAGGTGTGTTACGTATGGGACGCAGAGAAAATGAGATTTTTTAAAATAAAAGTTTGAGCTTAAATCTCTGTGAAAGTATTTTAGTTATCATTCTGAAACTTACTGTGCATAAAGGTAAACTACATGTACTCAATATTTTAAATCTGAAGTTTCAGCCAATTCCATTGAATAGTTTCTTCATAGTGATTGATTAATCTCACAAAAGTTATGTTACGTATGGGATGTTTCGTATGGGACACTTTTGGACGCATGCATTTTCAATAGGAAAATCTGGAAAAAAAAAAAATCAATTTTCTGTGAAAATGTAAGGTTGCCTTCACACTTATATCAGGTTTTTGGTACCATTTGGTGATAATTAACATACAGAGCTTATCCAGGCAGAAAGAAAATGAAATCCCACCTTTTTTCATCTGCTGCTGTATATTTTTTTTTTTCTGCCATTGACTTTGTACACACATTGCCCAGAAATTACTGTTGATATGTGATATTTTTGGAATATTATTTTTCAAATTCAATTTTGTTTGTTTATTTCTATTTTTCTATAAATATCTTGTAAAAAAAAATTACCACAAAAAGAGATCAAATAAAAATTAATTGCAAGTATTATAGCACACTATAATTCGTAATTTCGGAAGAATCATAACATTTGTAAAAAATATATTTTTTTGTAAATAACCGTATGTTAAATAACTAATAATATAATGATATTATCATCCAAAGGTATTTTTAAGACAGTAGATTATGATCAGATTGAAGTGCAGCTGTAAAATTTCCCAATAACAAGGTTTAAATTTTGTATTCTTAGCTATATGGCCATCGACTTTGTACACAAATTTCCCATACGTAACACTTTTTTGGAGTACCTCTCAAATCAAAGTGGAACGATTTATGAAAATTATAATGATGCATTCTTGTCACATTTGTGATAAATTAGAACTTTTCTAAGTTTGGTTAGAATAGATAATGAACTTTTTGAGAAAACTAAAAAACTTGACATCATAATGTTATGTATGGGACAAATCGGGAGAGGACGCAGCCTCATTGAAAAATAGACATGGTCATGATTTTTTTTATTTGCCAAATTAATTGGGGGATAAAAGGAATCTGTTATGTGAGTGTCAGTTTCTAACTTTCATTCACTTATTTTATATGATTTTTTTAAATTGTCCCATACGTAATGCCTGAATTTCATTTCATGCAATTTGGGCCCGAATAAATTTGCATATTTACAATTTTTTTTTGATTCAGAAACTTCAACTCATGCTATTTGATGATGTGTATCACATTCCTTTCCTTTCAAAATAAAAATTTGGTGTTTGAGAGGACATTATCTTGGACCTGCCCATTTACAGACCGTCACCATGTCACCATGGACGTTAGCCATTAGGCCTGGCAATGTACACCTCTTCTTTCCAAACCTGCAACAGTGGACCTCTATTTACAGACTATACTGTAGCCTCTTGACGTGGCCCACTTCGGATTTGGGTGTGCGAAGCACACCCTTCGGGGTGCGGAGCACCCCCGGAGCAGCCGCAGGCTCTGAAGGGGCCTCTTAACTAATGATTCGCGCCATTTCTGCTGTCATTTTTTTTTCAAGTAATAAGTTACTAGGTAAACCCTATTTTCACAGAAATTTTTTTTCGGTGATATTCAAGCCAATGAGAGCGTTATAACCCGATCACATGACATCAATTTTAATATTCATAAGTCCTTCGTTAATGATATGCACGATTCACAAATCCGAAAATGGCGTCCGCCGTCTCAGTCTCAGAAGGTATCAAGTATACCTCAACTTTCTTGAAAATCGAAAGAAAAAGTAAAAGCGAGTAAAAGCATTCAAATATGCCTTGTAAGGTTGTGATGTTTTTGTGAATCTGCCCACAGGATTCGGAAAAAGTGTCATATTTCATGCATTACCGCTGTGCACAGATTATCTTCGTCACGCTGCCTAGGCTCCGAAACAGCTGAGTGCAAGCGCAGCTAATCAACCA
Source organism: Strongylocentrotus purpuratus (assembly GCF_000002235.5). Taxonomy (NCBI): domain Eukaryota; kingdom Metazoa; phylum Echinodermata; class Echinoidea; order Camarodonta; family Strongylocentrotidae; genus Strongylocentrotus; species Strongylocentrotus purpuratus. The sequence continues at coordinate 37,966,993 of NW_022145594.1, forward strand.
ATGTTTGTTTCAAGAACAGACGTTTTATACTGAATTCATTGATCGGGTAGTAGAAAAGTATGCAACTAAGAACAGATATATGAGGGAGGCGAATTATATTTAGACTAATCAACAAATGGCTCTACGAAGAATTTCATTTGACAACATCGAGTGCTTTATAAATATATATGAGTATGTGTTTTATTCATTATACGATGAATAATTCATAACCGACAACAGAAATGGCGCGAATCACTAGTTAAAAGGCCCTTGAGGTGCTTCGCACCCGGGGTGCTCCGCACCCCAAAGGGTGTGCTTCGCACACTCAAAACCGTAGTGGGCCACGTCAAGAGGCAACAGACTATGTCACCGTGGACGTTAGACCTGGCAGTACACATCTCTTCTTTCCAAACCTTCAACAGTGGACCTCTATTTACAGACCATGTCACCGTGACCGTTAGACCTGGCAATACACACCTCTTCTTTACAAACCTGCAACAGTGGACTTCTATTAAACAGACTATGTCACCGTGGACGTTATACCTGGCAATACACACCTCCTCTTTCCAAAATTGCAACAGTGGACCTCTATTTACAGACTATGACACCGTGAACGTTAGACCTGGCAGTACACACCTCTTCTTTCCAAACCTGCAACAGTGGATCTCTATTACAGACCATGTCACCGTGGACGTTAGACCTGGCAATACACACCTCTTCTTTCCAAACCTGCAACAGTGGACCTCTATTTACAGACCATGTCACCGTGGACGTTAGACCTGGCAATACACACCTCATCTTTACAAACCTGCAACAGTGGACCTCTATTTACAGACCATGTCACCGTGGACGTTAGACCTGGCAATACACACCTCTTCTTTTCAAACCTGCAACAGTGGACCTCTATTTACAGACCATGTCACCGTGGATGTTAGACCTGGCAATACACACACCTTCTTTCCAAACCTGCAACAATGGACCTCTATTTACAGACCATGTCACCGTGGACGTTAGACCTGGCAGTACACACACCTTCTTTCCAAACCTGCAACAGTGGACCTCTATTTACAGACCATGTCACCGTGGACGTTAGACCTGGCAATACACAACTCTTCTTTCCAAACCTGCAACAGTGGACCTCTATTTACAGACCATGTCACCATGGACGTTAGACCTGGCAATACACACCTCTTCTTTACAAACCTGCAACAGTGGACCTCTATTTACAGACCATGTCACCCTGGACGTAAGACCTGGCAATACACACATGCAACAGTGGACCTCTATTTACAGACTATGTCACCGTGGACGTTGGACCTGGCAATACACACCTCTTTTTTCCAAACCTGCAACAGTGGACTTCTATTTACAGACCATGTCCCCGTGGACGTTAGACCTGGCAATGCACACCTCTTCTTTACAAACCCGCAACAGTGGACCTCTATTTACAGATCATGTCACCCTGGACGTTAGACCTGGCAATACACACATGCAACAGTGGACCTCTATTTACAGACTATGTCACCGTGGACGTTAGACCTGGCAGTACACACATCTTTTTTCCAAACCTGCAACAGTGGACTTCTATTTACAGACCATGTCACCCTGGACGTTAGACCTGGCCATACACACATGCAACAGTGGACCTCTATTTACAGACTATGTCACCGTGGACGTTAGACCTGGCAATACACACCTCTTAATTCCAAACCTGCAACAGTGGACCTCTATTTACAGATATGTCACCGTGGACGTTAGACCTGGCAGTACACACCTCTTATTTACAAACCTGCAACAGTGGACTTCTGTATTCACCGTCAGGGCTGTTTGAATAAAATCATGTCGATTTTAGTCATGATTTAAATCACTTTGATTTTAAAATATAAATCACTGTATATAAATCAACTTTCCTGAAGAAAAAAAAATGTTTTCACAACTTTTCCCTTCTTTACAATTATTCTCAAATTTATCATTTATAATCTTGGCTTTATCTGTTTTGACACTTAAAATATATGGTATACCATGTAGAAGTCTGATTTAAACCACTGTTTATATTTCTTCCCCATCGAGCAATGTTTTCAATGGGTCTGCGGCAGTAGACAACTATATTATGCAAATAAATTAAAAAAAACAAATTTAAGTGGATTATTCTGTAAAATATTACCATAAACCATGATCAAATAATGCTTTTTACCAGTAAATACCGGTAAAAACCGGGAAATACAGGGAAATATAAATTTTGTTCTCTCTGATCATATTCAATTGGTCTTGGTCATTTGCTCCGGCGATAATTACTCTTGCCATGGTTGCTCCAGCGACATTGCTCCCCCGACAATTGCTCCGGTGATAAATGCTCCGGCAACAAATGCTCCAACGACAATTCCTTCTTACATGGGGAAAAACTTCTATGGAATTGTCACTGGAGCAATTGTCATAGAAGTTTAATATTTTTATCATCAGAGTAAAAGTTGCTGGAGTGAGTGACAGGAGCAATTGTTGCTCTTCAAAGAGGAAATGTGCTCAGTGCAACTGTGGCCTGAGTATGCGTTGGATGACCCAGAAGGCTCATTTGAAGCAGAATGAAATCGAATCATGCATTTCATTAGTGAACATGCAATGGTAAACCAATTAATATTGCAATAAGCTCACAAAAAAAAATGTATTTCTGATTGTGTGCAGCAAAAATTGTATAGCAATAGGCGAGTTTGTGTGAAGTATGCCAGTGTGCATGTTTTAATGTGAGTGCACACATTGGTTAGGGTTTTGAGGAATGTCAGATTTTCAGGTATTTCCGGAAATCCAGATTTTTTTATCTATAACAAAAAAAATTCTGTTTTTTCCCTTATTATCCCATTTTTTTCTTTTCTCTTGTTCTCTCCGTTTTCTCCGGGAAAGCAGAATGATTTTTAAAAAGAAATAGATTAAAATAAAAGAACAAAATCAAGCACACGAAAGTCATCAAATGGTCTAGGATATTAGACGGAAAACGCACATTTTTGGTGTTAAAATCTGGTAATCTTCGATAAACAACTAGAAAGTAGAAGTCCCTACGTAGGGAACAGCAACGAAAGAACGGATACGTGAACCATTCAACAATCCACACGCATGCTTCCAATAGCGTTGGTCGCCTGTTGCCATAATCTCAGCGTGCCAGCGCCGGTGGGAATATCACTGGGTGCTGGGTGCTAGCATACGTGTACTGCGATAATTTCGTCGGAAAGATGGGGGTTTGATCTTCATGAAAGCAAACTTTTATCTTCGAAATAGCATGGAATAAGACAGAACCTTGAATATAATGTATTTGGAAGCATGCTGGATTGTGTAAAATATTTGATTGAAGATCTTTTATTGGAAATCTTTTTGCCTTTTGGAAATATCCTGAATATGGAATTAGACAGAACAGCGATGAGCAATACAAACAATGTTTACGCTGGAATAAAAAACAAGTGGAACTGGAAATGGACAGAGGAAAAAGATTGCCATGGAGTGTTTCTTAGTGATAACATGTACATGAGGAAAATAAACAAAAAGGGCATTGCATGTTGCAAATTTTTACAATGCGAGATCAACTATGGGAATGGAGGTAAGCAAGACATTTTACGCCATACAGGGATGTCACCACAAAGGCTTAGCAAAGCGATGTAAATGCATACATTAGGAGTGTGAAGTATTTATGTTGCATGTGCTGTGAAATTTTCTTGTAATTAAAAGTGTACAATATGGGAGAAAAAGGTATGCTCAGATTGCACCAGAGAGCATCTAAAACCCCAGAGCTTCCAGAGCCCTTAAGCGGGCCCTGGACCCTGGTCGCAAGGGACTTAGCGCTCGTGATGTGCGGGAAGTGCACATGAGAGTTTTCCAATTTTGGCAGGCATGACTTTCTGGAATTTTTTAAAGCTCCACTAACATCCCTTGGTTTTGTTTGTAGGTGACAATTAGGCTGTTTTGATTTTTTTTTTTATCTACAGCAGTCTTTTGCATCAGTTGTTGAGGCAAAAAGCAATTCAAAATACAGGTAGCTCTGTCTAAGTCAAATCTCTTGGGACCACAAAAATTTGTTCGACTTAGGCAAAATTCAACTTAGAAATAGTAAAGAACACAGTTTCTATATCATTTGGTGCAATAAAATATTTCGACTTAGGCAAGTTCGACTGAGGCAGAGTTGACTGTATAAAAAATAAGCATTTTTAATCATATTTCACAGTTTTTGTCTCGCCTGCGTAGCAGGATCGAGACATAGGCGCCGTTTTTTCCAACGGCGGTGGCATCAACAATAAAATTTGCTCTTAATCAAAAACCCCTTGGTCAATTTTGATCAAACTTGCACAGAAGGGTTATTAGGCAGCCCAAATAATGTGGAATAGTTTTCAGGTCATATGTCGAGGTCAAAGGTCATCTGAGGTCAACTTTTCGAAATCTTAACCTGAAAACTTAACTTTGGCTCTAATTTCTAAACCGCTTGCCCAATTTTCATCAAACTTGCACAGTAGGGTTATTGGGCAGCCCAAATAATGTTGAGCAATTTTCAGGTCACATGTCAAGGTCAAAGGTCATCTGAGTTCAACTCTCCGAAATCGTAACCTGAAAACTTAACCTTGGCACTAATTTCAAAACCGCTTCTTTGATTTTCATCAAACTTGCACAGTAGGATTATTGGGCAGCCCAAATAATGTTGAGTGATTTTCAGGTCACATGTCAAGGTCAAAGGTCATGTGATTTCAACTTTCCGAAATCGTAACCTGAAAACTTAACCTTGGCTCTAATTTCAAAACTGCTTCTTTGATTTTCATCAAACTTGCACAGGAGGGTTATTGGGCAACCCAAATAATGTGGAGCGATTTTCAGGTCACCTGTCAAGGTCAAAAGTCATCTGAGGTTAAAGAGGAATTCTGGTACTTGCAATAACCAAAAATAAATTTTTCACAGAATTGAACTCAACTTACACAGAATCATGACAAAAATAAATAAATAATATATGCCAAATCATTTTCAAAAAAAATTCTGAAATGACAGAGTAATGATAAAATTAAGATCAGAAAAAATTCTCAAAAATCCTGACTGCATGTAGTATAGTCCCACATGCTGTTTTCTGTGTTTGTTAACCCAGGAAAACATGTGGTAATGCAATTAAGAAAGGTCTGAATTACACAGCTCTTAATTTTGTTGTTCTAAAGATGTGCTATAACACGTGATAAGCACAATAAAAGTGTTCCCAACAGATATCTAGTAAAAGTAGATTTCTTTACCAGAGCCAGAATTGGGCTTTAACTTTCCGAAATCTTAACCTGAAAACGTAACCTTGGCTCTAATTTCAAAACCCTTGCCCAATTTTCATCAAACTTGCACAGTAGGGTTATTGGCAGCCCAAATAATGTGGAGCAATTTTCAGGTCACATGTCAAGGTCAAAGCTCATCTGATTTCAAATTTCTGAAATTTTAGCTTGAAAACCTAACTGTAGCTCTCATTTCAAATTTGTGTGCTAGTTTATTTAACAGTTCATATAATGGATGTATGAACAAAGATTTGCCCTCCAAATGAGAAAATTTTCTATTTAACAATTAAGCACATTGTGTCAATTACTTCATCATGTAACTTTGGTGACATTATTTTTTTTATATATATGTGTGCTACTACTGAAATGAATAATATGTTAAAGAAAAATAGCTACCATTTACCAATCGCGCGATGCAGGCGAGACTGCCAGGTGGCGTTTCACTTGTTCCCATATTTACCAGACGCCCCCCTTATTTACCAGACGGTATATACCGGCGGTATTTACCGCTACCGGTATTTACCACCCAACCCTAGCTAGTGGACCCCTGTATTTCCTGACTATGTCACCGTGGACGTTAGGTTTGGCAATACACACCTCTTCTTTACAAACCTGCAACAGTGGACTCCTGTATGTACAGACTATATCACCGTGGACTTAAGGTTTGGCAATACACACCCCTTCTTTAGGAACCTTCAAAAGTGGACCCCTAAATGACTTTTTATTGACTGCTGTATGAAAAATTCTTGACAAAAAATCCTGATTTACTCCAAAAACCTTAATGTAACATGCCCCAAAAAACATGCAGACGAGAAAGAACGCTTAGTGTACAATATAGAATGATCGACGTGAGTTTGAATGGCTTGCGCATGGAATGAGTATGATCGCACTGTTGTCTGCTCCGTCGACTCCAGGCGACAATGCCAGTGAACAGTCGGGGAACAGTCGAGAAAACTAGTGAAAGGGTTAAAAATGTGCCAATAGTAGACATTCATGATATTTGGACGAAAAACCATCCCTAAGGGCCATTCCATGAATTATGGGACATATATGGAACCAAACTTTCAACTTGTTATTTCTCAAATATCTTTTCATTTTCAAGTGTTATTGCTCCAGTAATCATCAAGGATCAATGAGGTTTATAATTTCCAGCCTTTAATGTGCTCTGATATCCCTCCATTATGCCAAAAAAAAATTGTTTGGTTGCCCTCCACCAACCGACCCTCTGAAAATGGCCCGACTTGAACTTTTTTTTTTTTTGATTTTTTTTTTTTTTTTTACTTTCCACTGAAATGAAAAAATCACACCCAAATCATAGCAAAACATATGAAATGTAACCTGAAAAGTAATTTTCATACCAAAATCCTAGCAAAACATATGAAATGTAACATGAAAAGTCATTTTCAGTTGTTCTTTGTTTTTTACTCCCTTCTAAGTCCTATTTTCACATGAAATATGTTCCAAAAATTAAAAAAAAAAAAAAAAAAAAAACTTTTTCCGACCGATCGACCCTATTTTTCACAAATTCCATTCTTGGGCAACCAAACAATTTTTTTTGTTTTTGCCTTAAGCAGATCCAGAACTATACACAAAATGGAATGCGTTGGACTACATACATACTGTACTTTTACTTAACGTGGCATTTTATAGAAAATGGTGATGATATTGGGTATTGGGTAATGTTAAGGACAAGTTATTACGTACACACAACCATGTTTAGTTTTCTCAAATGAAATTGCATCGTCTCATAAAAATTACCATTTTAGTTGATATGGACAAACTGTTACGTAACTAACTGGAATGTGACAACTAACTAACATTTTTTAATTTGTCTCTAAACTTACAGAACTGTTTGCACTGAGTTATGTGTTTGACAACTTAGTAAGATGTCAGCAATTAAAATAAAATTAAACTTTGATAAATATATATTCCGTAGTTTAGGCGGCAGATTTTTTTCTTCAAAATGTCATATTTTTTCCATGTCCTCTTATTTGAAGTCTCATTGCTCCTCAATGAATCAGGTAATATATATTGTGGAGTAGGTCTAGTCAAGATGTATTTACCCTACGAAAATTGAATGAAAATATTCATACTTTTTCCAATGGCAACAATGTTAGTGGAAAAATCACCATAAAGTGTAACGTAACTAATCGTGGAATTACCCCTATGGAAAATAATGTTCTAAGGAATTGTCTCATGATTGCATATTGGCCAATCACACTATACATGTAGTGTTTATGCACAGTGTAAAATATATGAATAGAAAAGAACTTTGAATTTACCGAATTTACATGTACAGATGTGTACATCTATATCATAATATGAGATATCATAACACAATATCATCAAAAATATGAGATGCAAATGGATAATGTATGTACCACAGTGTCGAATTGGATTAAATAGTAATAGGCGGACTTATCAAACGTTCAGTTTACCATGAGAAATGGATTTTTACAGTGATTTGAAATGAGGGAAAAATGTTCACAGCAGGCTCAAAAATACTTTTTTTCATGAGGGCTATTTTGAATAATTGGAGGAAAAAAATCGTCCTTGTGAACATGTGCACGGGGGCTATTTTGAGGCTCACAAGGGCTATTTTTTATAACATTGTTTTCAATGCTGAGTCTAATAAATAATAATTCTACCCCCTTATTGTGAAGGCCTACATGTAAGTCACATAACCCCGGCACCTGCACGGTGCCCCGCCATGTCCAAATACGGCAGTTGAATGACAAATATGGTAATTCCCGGGCACTGTATGGGTACCGGGGTCATTATGTGACTTAACGCCATGCACAATAAAAGCAACAGACTGCATTAAATAGATTCATGTCATTCAACATTCAACCAAAAAACTCCAGTCCACATACCCTGTCACTGAGTTATATTTTGGATGTAATTTTCGTAAATTTAGCCCATCAACCATGCCAGTCTGTATCACTAACTTGTCCATCGTGATTTGTGATCGATGTCGACTTTGAATTCAGAGGTGGTTTGCAATCACAACCACACCGGCTCCGAATACTCGGGGATCACAACATGCACAGTATACAGTCTGTGCGTGCACAATTGAACGCATTCATCAAATATGTGAGACGCAAATTTACGCCTGCATAATGCATGCAAGCTGAAGAAGCGCTGATCCTGCAGTTCGTGTAGGTGAAATAATGGAAGTTTCGCACAGCGAAAATGAGCGTTGTGTTAATGTACAAATCTCCAAAATAGCCATATAACCCGCAGAATTTAACGTTAGCGGAATAAAAGTATCGAAAAAAAACGTATCGCAAAGTACTGCAGAAATAGTGCTTAAAAGAAGCAAGGAAACAATTTGGCCAAACTTTCGCTCCGCTTCAGATTCGAAGAAAGTGGGGCCATGGGCTATTTTTCATGTGATCTCATTTTTTTTGCCCCCGTGTTGGTCTTAACGGTTGCAATTTTAAGGCTTACGGGGCCGAATCGCCCCGTCGCTCCCGTGTATTTTTTTTCGCTATTTCACAGGAATCCTACATATATCTGTGATTATCATAGTTTTTCAAATAACCTGATTATACTTTTTTTTACTACATGCAGGGCTCCACATTAAGCATTTTTTTCAAGTCAATAATCGCTTGTCGGACCTTTAACCATTCTTTTTAAATAAATACAGCCAAATTTGAAAATGAACTGGTCCAGCAGCTAATTGTGCTGGTCCCGAACCGTCGGACCAGTGGACCAGTGCTAGTGTGGAGCCCTGCTATACATGTCATTAGTGCTAGTGCATGTGATGCCCTGCTACATGTCATTATTGGTCATTCGACATGAGGTCGCCCACTATCGCGTTACACGTACATGGTAATTTTGCTGTTCATACTGTACACTTTATGTTGTACATGTATGTTAAAACCTTATATCTCAAAAAGTAAGACCTTATCATATAAAACGTATACATTTTCTGAAAGGAAATTCATTACGAAAATATGTCGTTTAAAAAATACCCCACCAGTTTTACATAGGATCCTATGTATATCAGGTGGTAGTCCAGATTCAGTCCGTTCGTTCTTTTTTATCCCCCACACACATCGCGGTCTCTCCACTGATCGCGCAATCCCCAAATTTCCGTCCACACGAATTCAGGACCCAGATTTAGAGGAATGGCTAGGTCTACTTTCAACGTTGAGGGTGTGTTATTTTACCAGCTGATTGGGTGCGCTAAACGAAAACGGTACAGAGGCTGGACTAATCAGGTGGGGAATTGGAACCCCGATTTCGTTCTCCTCATTTAAAATGTGGTCAGCGCCTTATCAGCTGCGGAAGAGAGATTATGGTATTAGATTGCAGCTGCACTCTTCACTATCTTACGTAATAGAGTAAACAAACTCTTACTGGGGCTCTGCCTGAAAGGAAAGGAGAAGTAGGAAATATATATTTTACTTGTTTTAAGATAATTTCATGTCCAAAAGTCACTCAGGATGTAGATGAAAACCAAAATGAAAATTTGAACGAAGTGAAATGACCCAGAATTGGCAAAAATATTAAAAATTTCAACTCTGAAAACTAACCCGTCGAGGCCAGTGCAGGTTTCTTTTTCACCATTCATCTCTCCCTCAATCATGCTTTATCTCTCTCCCTGTCAAGGTCGCTTCTCCATTACATTGCCCAGCGCTTTTGTTTATTCTAGGTTTACTGCTATCTCAGATGTCTGGTAGAGGTGGAGAGCAAAAGGGGGTTTGAAGTTTAAACACTGAATTTTCGTCATGTTAATAAGGAATTCAAATCTGCACTCAGAAACCCATTTAGGTGGAAGAGGAGATTGTTGGATGACCTTGACTTTGAAAAATATGATTTTTTTTTGTGTTGTGTTATTGTCCCGATCATAAAAACTTTGCACATCCTCACATGGCCCCCAAAATATCATATTGTTTAGAAGACACTTAGACCTTTTCAACAATATATAATTGTCTTGGTTTTTCTTCTTTTTTTTTTTTTACTGTAAACCCAGAAAAATAGATGATTCAATTTTTCAAAAAATGCCATAAATTTATAGTGACTTGTACACAGAATGCAGCTTTCAGCTGTTCCAACCCTTGAAAATGGCATTAATTGGCTATAGAACACCCTAAATCTGTTAAAACCTATCTCTTTGATATTAAATGAATATAAGGTTTTGGTTTGATAGCAAACATGTCTGAGAGAAATTTCTTAGTATATTGAAAAATAGAGATTTTGAGCCAAAAAGTTTAAGTGACAACACCCTAAATATGCAAGTTTAGGGTGTATTTCATAAATTTTGGGCACCAAGATCAGACAAACCTAATGTTCACTGATTGATCAATAATAAAGAGGGACATGTCGGCTTTTATATAAAACCATATTTGCCTTCATACCTCATGTATTTACAAAGATATTAAGGTTTAAAAAAATAGCACAAAAGTTTGAATTTTGCCATTGACTTTGTACACGTGGCACCGCTTCCGGCACTACCCTTGATGTTTCTTATTAAAAATGTTATAACTCCACCGTAGAACAACATATGACTTTGAAACTTCCTTTGTAGATACCTTTGTAGATAGCCAATTAACTAAGCTTCAGAATGATACCGAACTTGTTGGCAAAGCTTTAATTGTTCAGAAATAAATTAGTAATTACATCAGCAAACAACAGAAAAGTGTAACAGCACCACCTTTTTAGTGGGCAACCTTATGACACATGACCTACTACATATAGTGCCCCTATGGTGTCGGATGTACGCGGTGTTGGATGTACATTGTACCTCAGACACCATTATATCTCAATTTTAAGGAAACGTGGAGTAAAGGTTTGGTGGTTGGTACATTCCTTTTAACAAACTCACATTTTATTCTAGTTTATTTAATTACCTGGTAGACTTGCTCTGGATTTTTTAAGAAAATTTAAAGATAGATGTTTTCGGTGTCGGACGTACATTGGTATTAGTACCCCACTTTGTACAAGCTGTCGTATCAAAACGAGAGTTTGGTACTCAAAGTTGTACTTAATTTTAAAACCTCTACATTGGACATAAATGAAAACATGTTTATAATAGATTTCATGTTTGTACTGGTCAGAAAATGACTAACATACATTTTGCCAACTTTTTCTAAAAATCTGTGAAAATTTCACACCATTTCAGACACTGGGTTTTCAATTAAATCTCATTACAAAAGTCTGTTTAATCATATATTTATGTAAATATAAGTCCTCTACTTTAGTTTGAGATAATATTTGAACATATTTGACGCATTTGAAAATTTGAGCTCTGGGTTAACCATTTTACGGAATTCCCCAAAGGAGACACAAAAAATGAGTGTGTCACGAATTTATGGAAACATCCATCTGTTATATGGCAAGGACTAGTAATTATGCCATGCTTGAGAGCTGGACTAGGATAAAGCAAATGGATATATGGATATTTTCAGTATTGATTACGCAAGCGATATGTGATCCTTTCATTTAACAGTTTGCTTGATCCAATGTTTTACATCATGGGCCATTTTTAATTTTCAGAGTTTTGAAATTTTGATTTTTTTTTTCCCATTACTTTTGGGGAACCTCACCCACCCACCCCATTTCTGATTAAACAAGATTAATTTGTGTTTCCTTTTTCACCCCTTTTAGGAAAAAGGGGGAATTTAGATTTTCTATTTTTTGTATTATTAAGCTACATGTAATTTCAGGTTTGGCTAAACTGGGGCAAAAAAAAAGATTGCAGCATATATTTTGTCTCATATGTAACAGAATTGATGCATCAAGTGAAGGGAGCTGCTTGGCAAGATACATCAATGATGAAGAAACCAAGCCCAACTGCAGAATGAAGAAACTTGTATTCAACAATGTTCCCCATCTGTGTTTGTTTGCACTGACTGACATCAATCAAGGAGCTGAACTTAGATACAACTATGGAGAGGATGACTACCCATGGCGCAAGGTACTGGCACATGTTTCAAATCCGTATGTTGTTTTGAACCTCAACAATGCTTATCAGTTGAAGCTTGTGAAGCCCTAAATGCACTTTCCTACAAGCTCTTTGAGATACATAATTGTTTTATCACCCACTTTGCTTGCCTTCACCTCTATAATTATTCTAAATTCATAATCATTTAATTCACTAATTCATCATCTTCCACTTCAAACTGCTAGGTTTCGGTCTGTTTAATTAACCAAAAGTGCTAAAGACGGCATTGGAGAAGAGGTAGAACTGCCCCCTCACTTTCAAGGGGGGGGGGGGGTGGCAAGAGTTTCACAACACTTTTGTATCACATGGTGGCACTGAAACATCTTATGTGGTGTTCTTTGCCATCTGAAAAGGCCCTATTACTGGAAATGAAAAAAGAAGGTTCTCACTTCTCACTTCTCAAACTATTTTTGCCCTTATTGCAAAATGTTTGCCGGCGGTCATTGCCCATAGGAAAGTTTTGCGCTTGCGATATACTCCTGCTGCTGACTTGTGGCAGGTCTGCGTCAGACCTGCCGCAGGTTTTAGCTGCAAATTAGTTGTTGTGGCTGATTTGTGGCAGACCTGCGGCATACTTTTAATCATGAATATTTATGACTTCCATGCCTGTGGCTGACTTGCGGCATACTTGCTGCAAACCTGCGGCACACTTTTAATCATGAATATTCATGACTTCCATGACTACAGCTGACCTGCAGCATATTTGTGGCAGACTTCTGGCATACTTATGGCAGAACTCTGACTCTGACATACTTGCAGCAGACCTGTGGCACACTTTTAATCATGAATATTCATGACCTGTGGCTGAGTGTGGCATACTTCCGGCATACTTGTGGCATACTTGCGGCAGACCTGTGGCATACTTGCGGCAGACCTGTGGCATGATTGGGGCAGACCTTCGGCAAACCTGTGGCAGACCTCCGGCATACCTCCGGCAGACCTGCGGCATATTTGCGGCATACTTGCAGCAGAAGTCAGTATTCTTTCTGGCTCATATGAGGATATTATTTGACTTTAATAAAATATCCATTCCATACAGAAATTTTTTAATGGTTGGTCATACAATGTCACCCAGGTCAGCTTTCTGAGTGAGGTATGCTGCACAGTCTTCCACAAAGTTTTGTTCTGGGACTCACTCTGGCACAGTGCTTGCGGCTGACTTTGAGTCTGCAGCAGGCCTGCCGCATACTTTTAATTTTCCTATGGTGGTCATTTGCCTCCCACCCCCTCCCCCCCCCCTCCCCCAACTCCCCCAACTTTTCAAGTAGCTGCTGTGCCTGTAAAGGATTAACCCTAATCCCATTGGGCTTTTTGAGGGTCTTGAAACCATTGGGGGGGGGGGGGGCTATTTTGGCCCCCCCCCCCCCCCCCCCTCTGATCTCGGCCGTTGATCGCGTGTTCGCGCCGAAATTCGGCATGCACATAGTCTGTGACGTTAACTCTTAGATTGCATAGTTAAATTTGTCAAAAATCCCTTCATTATGCTAATTAGGCACTAATTATGCATAATTATGCATGAATTCTAATTAAGAGTAATTAATCACTTCATGAAGCTCTAAATGTGCTGAATTTTGGTTTAGATACTCTTAGTAATGTTTCAGACAGATTATTGAGAAGAAAAAAAATGCCATCAAATTTTTTTTCTTATGTATTTTATTGTTTTTGTGAATTTCTTATGTATTTCTTTGTTTTTTTGGCCTTATTATGTCTATTGTTTTTCCGAGGTAAATTGTTGGGGACATTATTAGAGTCATAAAAAGTACATTTTTTATCAATTTCATCCATTAAAATGAAAATTAGACAAGGATTTATATATATTTAGTGAAAACACAATTTACTTTGACTTTGTACATAAAATCATGTTTTTTACTCAAATTTGGCTTGGCGAATTTTTTTCAAGTGCGCATAGCGTCGGTACCGTATACCCGGTCGTCGCAAATTTGGTCTCAAAAGTTGCGCGAGACTTGAAACTAAAAAGTCAAAAAAATTCATGGCGCGAGCTTTTCACGTTTCAGAATTATCGTGAAAAATGTCGAGGGGGGGCCAAAAAAAGCCCCCCCCCCCCCCCAATGGGAATAGGGTTAAGCCAAGTTTTTGGCAAAGGGAGCAACAATTTTTGTACAATTACACAAAATCCGCTTGCACTGTAATTTTCCATAGAAAGAGTGTAATTTGCTTTGTTTATACAGTATTGAATTATCCTATTGTTATATACAAAGTGGTCCCTTTTTCATTCAAACATGCATTTTATAAGAAATACGTCAAATTCTTTGGCATCAACATCATAATCAGTACAAATGTCCTTTATTTTCCTTTTTATCCACTTTTGTAGGTTGATGTTACAACCAAGCCTGTTACAACCAAACCAACTAGTCTAGGTGAAACTAGTCCTTTGAACCTAGCTATTAGACATGGTGAGTTGTCTAATGCTGCCACTCCGGATCTTCAGCATAAGGGAGAAAGGCAAAGTAGGAGTGTCCATCACGAAGACAGTGATCCATGCAAACCCAGTAAAGCCCTCAGACGAGTTGAGTTTCCACATGCCACCTCTACTTTTGCAGACACTGAGGCATATTCGGCTGGTAAAACAAGTCCCCATCTGGAGGAATGTCAACCACTTAAATCCAGTCTCTCTGCCGATGTTGAGCCAGCTGCCTCTGCCAGTCTAGGTGAAACAAGTCCCTTGGACCAAGCTGTTAGACATGGTGAGTTGTCTAATGCTGCCACTCCGGATCTTCAGCATGAGGGAGAAAGGCAAAGTAGGAGTGTCCATCACGAAGACAGTGATCCATGCAAACCGAGTAAAGCCCTCAGACGAGTTGAGTTTCCACATGCCACCTCTACTTTTGCAGACACTGAGGCATATTCGGCTGTTAAATCAAGTCCCCATCTGGAGGAATGTCAACCACTTAAATCCAGTCTCTCTGCCGATGTTGAGCCAGCTGCCACTGCCAGTCTAGGTGAAACAAGTCCTTTGGACCAAGCTGTTAGACATGGTGAGTTGTCTAATGCTGCCACTCCGCATCTTCAGCATGAGGGAGAAAGGCAAAGTAGGAGTGTCCATCACGAAGACAGTGATCCATGCAAACCCAGTAAAGCCCTCAGACAAGTTGAGTTTCCACATGCCACCTCTACTTTTGCAGACACTGAGGCATATTCGGCTGGTAAAACAAGTCCCCATCTGGAGGAATGTCAACCACTTAAATCCAGTCTCTCTGCCGATGTTGAGCCAGCTGCCACTGCCAGTCTAGGTGAAACAAGTCCCTTGGACCAAGCTGTTAGACATGGTGAGTTGTCTAATGCTGCCACTCCGGATCTTCAGCATGAGGGAGAAAGGCAAAGTAGGAGTGTCCATCACGAAGACAGTGATCCATGCAAACCCAGTAAAGCCCTCAGACAAGTTGAGTTTCCACATGCCACCTCTACTTTTGCAGACACTGAGGCATATTCGGCTGGTAAAACAAGTCCCCATCTGGAGGAATGTCAACCACTTAAATCCAGTCTCTCTGCCGATGTTGAGCCAGCTGCCACTGCCAGTCTAGGTGAAACAAGTCCTTTGGACCAAGCTGTTAGACATGGTGAATTGTCTAATGCTGCCACTCCGGATCTTCAGCATGAGGGAGAAAGGCAAAGTAGGAGTGTCCATCACGAAGACAGTGATCCATGCAAACCCAGTAAAGCCCTCAGACGAGTTGAAATTCTACATGCCACCTCTACTTTTGCAGACACTGAGGCATATTCGGCTGGTAATACAAGCTCCCATCTGGAGGAATGTCAACCACCTAAATCCAGTCTATTTGCCGGTGTTGAGCCACCAGTCACTGCAAGTCTGAGCATGCAGACACTTCCAATTGCCAGTAATTGTTACAGTGCCAACCAAATAGTGACGTCATCTAATGCCACAGCTGTGATTATTGACAGTGATTCTGAAGAATCAGAACCCGATGATCCCGATTATGTACATGACCCTGATTATGTACCAGACTCTGCAAGTGATGGTGATGTTAGCTGTTCTGATGACATCTTGCAGATTCCAGACACTAGACGCAGAAAAAAAAATTCCCCCGTTGTTGATAGTGATGATGGTAGTGTTGAGTTTGACTGTGAGCCTAGAGAATCCAATGGGGCAAACAATCAACAGGCTGAATCTTCCGATTGTCAAAATCCCAAGGTCTCCAGCTCTTCATGTGAGCAATCTGACATTGAGGTCCTCTGCACATCAAACGAAGAGGAAAGACGCAGGTGGGATAAGCCACAGTTCTGTCCCTTTTGTTTGGTGGGGCAAAAGAAGTTGCCTCGACATCTTACTACAGAGCACAAATATGAACCACAGGTCAATGAATGGCTTGGAACAAAAGAGCCAAAGAAACGTGCAAAGCTCCTGACGCTCATGAGGAATTACGGGAATTTTCTCCATAATCATAAAGTTCTAGAGGAGGGAAAAGGTACACTCATAGTTGTTTATCGGCCAAAATACAAGGCTAATGCTCGAGACTATTTGCCTTGCACAAGATGCTACGGCTACTTTGCGAAAAGTGACCTGTGGAAACACAAATGCAGCCAGGCAACTGATGAATCAGATGCTACTGATGAACCCGTTAAAAAGAAACGAAGGACTGGACTTGCAAAGGCAAGTAGAATGATGCTGCCTATCACTCCTGGAGTAAGCAAGAGAACACATGAAATTTTAGCCACCATGAAGGATGACAACATAGCTAGGGTGGTCAGGTCGGACAGGCTAATACAATTGTTTGGTGAAAAGCTGACTCTGAAGCATGGACACACCAGGGACCAGGAGGGGTATATTAGGCAGCGATTACGTGAGCTGGCACGGATGTTGTTTGAATATAGAATTCTCACAGAGCAGCCAAATGCTCAAATGGAAGACCTTATATGCCCAAAGAAATTCCATGACGTAGTTAAGGCTACAAGACAAGCTTCAGGATTCAATGGAGACGATAACATCTACACAACTCCAAGCCTGGCTCTAAAGATTGGGCACAGTCTAAAGACATGCACTGAGATACTTCGAGGGGAAGCTCTTGTGTCTGGTGATGAAGCGGTTGAAAAGAAATCCAGAGCAGTTGCTGAATTGTACAGTTTGCACTGGGAGGGGGAGGTGAGCCACCACGCTCTGAGAACCCTTGAAGAAGCCAAACGCAACAACCCCAAGATACTCCCATTGACAGAAGATGTTGTGAAGCTATCTAGGTACCTTCAAAACCAGGCAAAGACAAATCATGAAGAGCTACTGAGGTCGTCTGGGTCTGAAATGCAGAAAGCATGGGTGAAATTAGCTGAAGTCCTGCTGTCTCAAGTAATCGTCTTCAACAGAAAACGATCAGGCGAGGTGTCAAGAATGACACTGAATGATTACAACAAATGTGCTAGAGGGGAGACATGTATAGTAGATGGGGCCCTGTCTGTAGTTGAGAAGGCACTGTGTAAGGCACTATGGAGAGTAGAAATAATTGGGAAACGTTCCCGCACTGTTCCTATTCTCTTAACCACCAAAATGAAGGCAGATCTTGACACTCTAACTGAATGTAGAAAAGAGGCAGGCTTAGATCACAACAAGTACCTGTTTGGTATGCCGGGAGGTTCTGGTCATCTGCGTGGAACAGACACTCTTCGAAATCATTCAGCAAGGTGCGAAGCAAAAAACCCGGAACTTCTGCGAGCTACCAGACTTCGGAAACACATAGCTACAGTATCTCAAGTAATGAACTTGCAGGACAACGAGCTGGACATACTCGCAGGCTTTCTTGGACATGACGTACGGACACATCGAGAGTATTACCGCCTACCAGACTCAACTCTGCAGGTAGCTAAACTCTCCAAAGTACTGCTGAAGATGGAGAGTGGGGACATCAGTGGTCTAGCTGGAAAGAGCCTGAAGGATGTGCATGTGGGATCTGATGAGGGTATGAAATTTTAGCCAGTGTTGGAATTGAGAACTTTGTTCCTAAGACAAATATCAAGATGCAGGATTTTATGGCTTAGACAAAATTTTTCATTAGGGGATGACATGTACCTGCAATAGATAAGCAACAAAATGGTGTCAAATATAAGTATGACAGCCTTTTTTTTTTCTAGCCGCTTAAATTCTTATCTAGCAAACTGGTCTTGACTCTGCACCTCTGTATCTTTGTACTGTCCGTGAACACAAAGTCTCAACTCCATCATGACCAAAAAATAAGATTCACTAATTGTATGGCCAATGAACCAATAACAGATTGTTTAGCCTGATTAACCCCATTGGGCGGAATGTATCTAAGGGTATGATGCTCAGAAAATGTCCCCAAAGTAGAAATTATGCTTATTTTCTGGAAATTGATATGTACTTTTCAGAAGATGATTTCTTACATGCAAAAAGATCTTTTCAGGAAATGGTATGATACATAATCTGGGGGACATTTACGTTTAGTAAACACTGTATGGGTATTTATGTATAGCATGTCATGAACTGATTCTTGACAAAAGAAACCCATATTGACAAAGATAGTCATAGTACCGCTTAGGGCCTGTTTCGAAAGTGATTTTTTTCTCTAACGTTTACACTCTTGGTTTTTTTGGACGGGTTCACATGTACATGTACACTGTAATAAGATCTTCTTATTCGCTCATAGTTATCACTATCAATTATGACAGCTAAGGCTAGTATTAAAGACTGGCTCCACTCCAGAAAAATCAGACGAACAGATTAAAAAAAGTTTGAAGCAAATCGGAAAATGAATAAGAAAGTTATGACTATTTTAATGATATTGAAAAATCCATTTCGACATTGATTTTTCACGCAAATTGGCAACCTTTGGTCACGTGTGATGACGTACATCATGCACTTCTCGACTGTTAGCTTACGGATATTCTATTATTATCATCATTGTTTTTAAGAATCCGTTTTAATCTTTAAACGTAAAGTCACTTTTCTTATCGATGTGTTCATGAAGTTCAAAACCATCAGCGAACGTAACTTTAGCTAATGAATTCCATGTAGAAAAATAAAAGGTATTATGTTTGGATTTATAAGATTTAATATAATACATTTAAGATAAATAAAAAATAATTAATGAGAAATACTGTTATAAATGTTGATCTATTACTAATTACAGGAGAAAATAATGTCTTATTATTATTTACATATTTCCACTGATTTTACGATTATCCAATCTTGGAAAAAAATGGATTACCACTTTTATTCTTATGTATTTATTTGTTTTGACAATTTCTTATGTTTTATATTATTTTAATTGTTATGTATTTCTTTGTTCCATGATATTTGTGCCATTACATAGATCTTCAGTGAGAAATATTTGGATACCACAATCATTATTTTATAAAGTTATTTTAAATAAGTAGACGATCTAAACTTATCAATGAAAGCAGAAAATACACGAAATATGTAAATTTTATTATTTTTATTGTTTATTAAAATCATTATCCATTATAATTACTTTTATTATAATTGCTTTTCAATATTTGAACAATTGAATTATTGCATGCTAATGAATCCGTGCATTAATCGACGGAAATAGACTTTTGTTTAGCATTAAAGTGTTAACAAAGGATGGTATAAAACAATAAGGTATAATAAGTTGCTTGCAGAGAAGTGCATGATATACGTCATCACACGTGACCAAGGTTTGCCAATTTGCATTAAAAATCACTGTTGAAATCAATTTTTAAATTTCCTTTAAAAAATCATAACTTTCTTATTTTTTTGTTTTTGTTGATCTGTTTGTCTGATTTTTCTGATTTTAATAAGAACAAGATTTTTATGCCTCCGCCACCGTAAGGTGGTGCCGGAGGCATTATGTTTTCGGGTTGTCCGTCCGTCCGTCCGTCCGTCCGTCCGAAGCTCGTTACCGCGATAACTTAAGAACGCCTGAACGGATTGTTACCAAACTTGGGTCAAGTATACATGAGCATGTGAGGATGAAATGATTAGATTTTGGATGTAGGAGGTCAAAGGTCAAAGGTCACAGGGCCTAAAAACTTGTAAAAAATCAGCAAAAATAGATTGTTACCGCGATAAATTCAGAACAAATGAATAGATTTTCACCAAACTTTGCTCAAGTATGCATAAGCATGTGAGGATGAACTGATTAGATTTTGGGTTCATGAGGTCAAAGGTCAAAGGTCATGGGGCCTAAAAACTTGTAAAAAAATCAGCAAAAATAGCTTGTTACCGCGAAAACATCAGAACGAATGAACAGATTGTCACCGAATTTGGCTCAAGTATGTAGAAGTAGGTGAGGATGAACTGATTAGATTTTGAGGATATTATTGAACTTTTTTTCAGTTGCACGTCGGTGTATATTTTTGATCCCTTGGTGTTAGTGGGGCTTTCTGATCGCGTGATGGAGGAGGCATAAATTTCGACCGTGCGCGGACGAGGATTCATCTAGTTCTGGAGTGGATCCAGTCTTTAACTGCCCCTATCCCTGGAAGTGGGTGTGGTATGATTTATTTACAAAACTGGATTGTTACTTTGGTGATTAAAATTCTTTGGGTTTGATAAGCTCATTTTACGGTCAATTAATCCCAGTCACTTGCATTTCACTTTTTCACCTGTATCATCCTTGGTCACTCAGAGCAGGGTGGGCAAAGGTTAAAGTTTAAACTTTTGTTTATCATAGGGGATTTAGATTTATTATTAGACGTTCAGTGACATCTGTTAAGTATACACGTTAGGTGAAATGTCTACTCTAGTTTCACTTTTATGGACATGTACACGTTTACACATATTTTCGAAACAGGCCTAGTACTGATAAGTGGTTACAAGTTGTAGTACCTATCTTCCCTAGATAGAACTTGCAACATAAGTAATGTCGACTTGTATACTTTTGAAAAATTGTTTATAGAGTGCCTGTGCAGTTCTGATGATGGAAGTGAAGCAAGTGATAGTGAATCCGAGTTGTGCACACCCGTGGTAGAGGATAAAGGTAAGATTAGAGAATTCTAAGAACTTCATGAGCATTTTAGCAATTTAATGTAAATTTACTGAGTAGTGAGAAAAGAGCTTGTTACATGTACTGAAATGCTTGCCTGTTTATCTTTATTACCTCCACCAATGGAGGAGGTTATGTTTTTTGTTACGGTTGGTTTGTGTTCGTTCGTTCGGTAGTTATTTAGTTAGTTTGTCCTTGTGCAAAATAACTCCAAAAGTAGTTAACGGATTGAGATGAAACTTGCAGGAAAGGTTGGGAATGACAAAAATACCAATCTATTGAAGCTAAAATTTAGTTTTTAGTAAACCTCAAAAAAACATCAGCATTTCCTATGAAACCAAGTAAATTATATGCTGTGTTACCATATATGATATATTGCAGTCTAACACTTGTTTTAAGCAATACCAAAACCAAATTTGGAGACAAAAATACAGCACTCTGAATCCATCAGTTTCCGCAGCTCAAATAATTTTCTGGAATTTATTGCCTTTTCCTGGAATCTTCAATACTTGACATTCCTGTGATAAATGATGATCAATAAGCCTCATAATGACTCTGCTAGTGTATGCACTTATTTCAAAATCACAAAAAAAGGCTTCTTTGCGTGAGCAACGTTCTGGACGAGAAATAGGTGCCACTTTTGGTGTAGTCTGGTTGTCTGCTTCTTCTTCGCCATTTCTTGCCCGATTTCAATTCCGTTTTTGCTTAAAGACTGGCTCCACTCAAGAAAAATCTTGTTTTTAATGAAGCAGAAAAATGAGACGAACAGATTAAAAAAAGTTTGAAGCAAATCGAACAATGAATAACAGAGTTATGGCTACTTTAAAGGGGAGGTCTATGCGATAATTTACTTTAAAATTAATATAGGGCAAAAATCAAGCTTTCAGAAAATGTCTTACTTGACTCTGTAGACCCATGAATAAAGGAGTAATCACTGGAAAATCGATATAAGCAAAAGTTCTCGCACGAGCCAGTTTTACCCGAAATGCATTACGCTACACTGTCCGCATGACGTCAGTGTCGCACTTTTGTTGAGCAAGCAGTCAGAAATCCCACGGCTTGAGGTTCAAACACCAATATTTCTACATTTTTACATCAAAATTGTCAGCTCAAATATCTTGAATCAATTGAGCATATATCACCCTATGTGTCAAGGGTTTCAGAATCGGAAAAGTGGTCATTTTCCCCAAGAACTCATAAAATTTGTGCAGCTATACCCTTGAAACAAAAGTCACAGCAATATCTTGCATACAGCCAATGGAGAAAGTTCGCACATGTGCAGTCTTAGTGCGACAATGACATCACATGGCCATCGCACTTTGGCAATGCGAGAACTATTTTAGAAATACAGTCAACTCTGCCTAAGTCGAACTTGTCTATGTCGAATAATTGCCTAAGTCGAAATAAATTTCTGGACCAAATGACAACAAACCTGTGTTATTTACTTCTTCTAAGTCGAAATTCGCGTAAGTCGAACAAATTTTTGTGGTCCCAAGAGATTCGACTTAGGCGGAGTTACCTGTAATTACAATTACAAAATTGGAGCTTAAAAATCACAAAAGTAACGCCCGTGGATGAAAGTGGTATCAGAATGCTCCTTGATTTTCAAGCCGTAAAATAGATTTTTTAGGAAATCGTCTAGACTTCCCCTTTAATGATATTGAAAAATCTATTTTGACAGTGATTTCTCACGCAAATTGGCAACCTTTGGTCACGTGTGATGACGTACATCATGCACTACTTGAATGTTAGCTTATGGTATCTTATTATCATCATCATTGCTTTTAGCAATCCGTTTTAATTATTAAACACAAACTCACTTTTCTTATTGACGTCTTCATGAAGGTCAAATCCATCAGTGAACGTAACTTTAGCTAATAAATTCCATGTAGAAAAATAAAAGGTATTATGTTTGGATTTATAATATTTAATATAATACATTTAAGATAAATTATAATAAATAATAAGAAATATTGTTTTAACTGTTGATCTATTAATAATTACATGATAAAATAATGTCTTATTATTATTTACATATTTCCACTGATTTTACGATTGCAATCTTGAAGAAAAAAATTGATTTTCACTTTTATTCTTATGTATTTGTTTTTACAATTTCTTATGTTTTATATTAATTATTTTAATTGTTATGTATTTCTTTGTTCTATGATATTTGTGTCATTATATAAATCTTCAATGAGAAATATTTGGATACCAGGCTTATTTTATAAAGTTATTTCAAAAGAGTAGCCAACCTAAACTTATCAATGAAAGCAGAAAAAACATGAAATATGTAATTTTATTATGTTTATTGTTTATTAAATTCATAATCCATTATTATTGCTTTTATTATTATTGCTTTTCAATATTTGAACAAATGAATTATTGCATGCTTATGAATCCGTGCATTTATCGACGGAAAGAGACTTATGTTTATCATTGAAGCGTTAACAAATGATGGTATAAAACAATAAGGTATAATAAGTTACTTGCAGAGAAGTGCATGATATACGTCATCACACATGACCAAGGTTTGCCAATTTGCATGAAAGATCACTGTTGAAATCAATTTTTAGATTTCATTAAAAAAATCATAACTTTCTTATTTATGGTTGGATTTGCTTCAAACTTTTTTTGATCTGTTTGTCTGATTTTTCTGCTTTCAATAAAAACAATTTTTTTTTGGAGTGGAGTCAGTCTTTAATATGATAGCACTGGGTGGGGGCTTCGAAACTTCGACATAGAATTTTGAAACTCATTAAATATGCTAATTTATGTGCATATTTCAAATATTACAAAAAATGCTGCTTCTTTATCATTTCTTAACCGAATTTAATTCTGTTTGCTTTATGATAACACTGCTGGCTGGCAGATTCCCATCAAAAATTTCCATGTAAAAAAAAAACTTAGTTCATGAATGCATAGCAATGATCTGATGTATACATTTAGGGCAGTTGAAAGTGATCTTGCTTTTTCTTCATTTCCTCAGCTCCATGCACTGCATCCACCCTCCCCCCTACTCCTCCCTTTGCTCATTCTCCATCTTCTTCCATCCACTATTCTTCTATTCCACTTTGCACTTATATATTCCCTTCTCCTCCTCCTCCTCCTCCTCCTACTCCTACTCCTCCTTTCTCCTCAACTTCTCATTCATCCTTGCCTTCACCTGCTTTTCATCTGTCTGATCCTCTTCCCCGTCTTCCTATTGTTCTGCATCCCCATTTTCGTTTTATGATATATTTTTTTCTTACTTCATTATTTGTCCTCTTGTTCCTCTTCCTCATTCTTCTTATTTTAGTTTATGTTTAGGAATATATGAATAAGTTCTTGTGCATTTTCATTTTTTCCCCTATTTTTCATTTATGGGGTGGGGTGGGGGGGGGGGGGGGGAGGATACTCATCAGGGGACTGACCTCTTAGTAAGTACATCAACTCATTACTCTGATTTGTCTATGATGATTTATAAATAGCCCTTTTTTGTCATATTAATGCTTAATTCTTTCTGTTAGTCAAATAACTAACTCTGCTAATTAAAAAAAATCTGGCAAAACTTCAAAGGCACCCCAGGAAAGTACAAAGTATGCGGACACCTTCCGGCAGACCTTTGGTAGACTTGCCGCATACTAAAAATAAGCGGGAAATCTACCGAAGGTCTGCCGTTAAAGTTTTTGTTTAGGAAGCTCTCATTTCTCTATTTCTCAATCAACTTTTGATACAACTTGATACAAATGATCCTTGGGTAATACAAGATGTGACGTATTGATGATTATGATGAAGTCAAATGTCATCTGTTGGTCAAAAGGTCAAGTGAAATAAGGTTATGTGGTTACAAAAATGTTAGATGCACTCATTTCTCTATTCCTTAACCCTTTGAGTGCTGGCCTGTGCTGCTGGTATCAATGAATCTGGTAGTATTCTTAAATGAGAAGGCTAATTAATCTCATTTAATTATTTGTTTGGGTTTTTATTCAAGGTACAAGGAAATATGATACCTTACTTCTTTGGATAATGTAAATATTTTTCTTGAAAACGCCAATTAAGAGTCTGTAATTTAGAGGTGAAAAGCCAACCTCATTTGCCAAAGCCTCATTATTGGGCTTCTGTAGAAGCCCGTCGCATCTTTTATTTTTTTTACTTGGTACAAATGATCCTTGGGTAATACCAGATGAAGAGTGATGATGATGTCCAAGATCATCTAGGGGTCAAAAGGTCAAATTTGTTAGTACATTAATAGTCTGTTTTAAAAAATGTTATAGGTTTTCTTTACTTCGGTTGCAGTTCTCTATTTCTCAATTATTTTGAAACTTAGTTCAAATGATCCTCGGGTAATACCAGATGTGGGGTGATCACAATGAGGTTAAAGGTCATCTAGGGGTCAAAAGGCCAAGTGATATAAGGCCTTGAGCCTTTGAAAGTTCTTATACATGTTTTAATATTGATCGCAAATTCAGGCGAGACTCATGGTCCGCGAACCACCTTGTTGATATCTCAAGATCTGCAGGTATATCCTTGGAGGACAATACTTTGATTTGATTTGGGGGTCATGGGGTCAAAGGTCACAGAGGTCAATTTTTGAAAAAGACAGTTTTTTACAATATGTTGCACACAATTTGACATATGAACTTGTAACTTGGTGGGATGATAAAGTATAAGAAGAAAAAAATTTGGCTAGTAAATTGGGGTCAAGGAGCCAAAGGATAATTTATTGTAGAAAATAAGATTTTTTGTCTACATCAAGAACCGTGTGGCGGTTGGACCTCAAGTATGGAGTGAGAGCATATCCTATGGGGACAATAATTTGATTCCATTTTGGAGTCACAGGGTCAAAGGCCACAGAGGTCACTTAGTGGAGAAAAAATAACAATATCTTATATATAAAATTGTGACTCGGTGTTGAGGGTTGTGTATGACAAGACAAAATTATGCTGATATTTTGGGGTCATGGGTTAAAGTTCAAAGGTCATGGAGGTCAATATATTGTAAAAAAAAAATTATGTTGATATCTCAAGAACCGTGTGGCAGTTTGACATCAAACTTGCTGCTACATGTATATGGTTATTGTATAGTAATTTTCTTTTTTATTGATCATGCACTCGGCGGCGGCATATATTTTGGTTGAATATGGTCGAATATCCATCTATTTTTTATTTATTTTTTTAGTTTTATCCATCCTTTTTACTGTTCTACTCTGTTGCAAGTACAAATTGCATCCATTTCTTTGTTGGATGCCTGATGAGCATCTTATCATTGATGTGCTAGTTACAACAGAATTTGTGTAGGAATTTCATGAATTTCATCTTCTATATCCTTTTGTTAAGGTGATACAGATGTTGCTGAAACAGTAGGCACCAGCAAACGCCAGACAAAGAAGATGTGGAGTGATGCTGAGAAGGAAGCTGTCAACAGGCATCTGGGGATTTTCTTAAGAACAAGAAAACTTTGTGGAAAGGATCCAATCATCTCTGCGATGAAAGCTGATCCACGCATCTTCAAGGGTCGCACATGGACAAATATAAAGGATTTCGTGAGAAACCAAATTAGAAAACGAGACCCTTTAGGATTTCTTCAGAAATTTTAAATGAATGAGGTGTTACAGTCAGGCATGTTACCACAATTATGAGGTTCTTTGTATGTTCTTGGTTGAGCATTGCTTGTAGGGGAAGCTGTGCTTTAATGCTGAACTGATGTGCTGGCAGGTACAGTCTGGCAATTTTTCATTGTCTGCAGTTCACTAAGTTCACGAATGAAGGCATTTGTTTGAAAGACAGTAACTTTACCCTGAAATGCAAACTGTTATGCTGAGGGTTTCAAAAGTACAGGTATATAATATGATCTTGAAAGAAGAGTCGATCAAAAATAATTTCTTACAAGAAGCAGAAAAAATTGGCAAGCAAAACAAAAGAGTTTGCGGAATATTGGACAACTAATAACAAAGTTATGATTAATGACTTGAAAAAACGGGCAAATCACTGAAAATTTTCAGGGATGTTGCCAATTTGTTGATGTTATGGGTGCACAACTCACCATTCAATTCATATATATTCACAGTGCAAAATTCATCATTTTTACAGAAAGATACAAATCTTGTACTAATGCAAACATGCAAAAAAGGGGGCCACATACCTACCAAGAAGATATCCTACAGTTAGAGTTTTGAGGAAATCATAATTTGGGGGTAAAAAGTTACATTTTATAACATTGATATCAATATGATAAATGGTCAATTGTGCACCTATGATGTCATCAATTGCCAATTTGTCTAAATATTCAAACATTCATAACTTTCTTATTAATTGTCCGATTTCACTCAATCTTGTTTTGTTGTTCTGCTCACAAAAATTTTCTGCTTCTATTGAAAAGATATTATTTTTGGGTGGACTCTTCTTTTAAGTACTTTGAAAGTTGTGTAACAGTTAGAGCTGTTGGCAATCGGGCTTTTCTGCAGTATGTAGCATTGGGGGAGGGGCAATCCCCCTGTGGGAACCTATCCCCTTTGTTGTCCTGTGTTGAATTTAAAGTTTGTAGTGTTGGGGGTAGGGCTACCTTCCAGCCAAATCCAGTGTTAAATGTAGAGGGGAAAAACTAGGTACAAAGTTTGAGGCTTACGACTTGTAAAATTACATTGTGAGGAAAGTGTGAAAAAAACAAAGAGTCCTTGCTTGTCAGTAGCACATTTTTATACAAAATTGTTAAAGGCCCCTGCACCCTATCAAAATTACCTCTTCAACCTTATTAATAGCCAAGTTCCCCCCCCCCCCCTTTCAACGAAAGAGGCTGTTTTGTAGCTTTGTAGTTGACTTCAACTCAGTAAATAGCCAATTTCTCATTTACATTTCTGATGACATGTTAACATATTTTTTGTCTCCGGCGAACAAGCAGGGGACTACGAAATGGGCTCCGTACCTTTGTGTGTGTCCATCTTTCTGTCTGTCCGTCCATGTTTGATCAAAATGCTACTTATTCGCCATTTCTCACCAGATTTTGATTCTGTTTTCTTTATGGGATGGCTCTAGGTGAGATCTTCAAAACTTTTGCCCCAAATTTTGACCTTTGACCTTGATTTTTAACCAATGTTCTACATTTTGCTACAAATGCTTTCTGCACTGTAACTTAAATACTGATTGGAATTTCAAAATTTTTGGTATATAGTTACAGAATGATAAAATACAGGTCAACTTTGTATGGAGTCTGTTGGTCAAAGGTAGGTCACAGCTCTTTAAATATGCAAAAAAAATCATTTATGCAAAATTGTGTTTCTGTCCAATAACTCAAAAAATCACCAAATTTGGTGTCGATGGGAAGTAAATACAGGTCAAGTTCAAATATGGGCTCTGTATGCCAAAAGGTCAAATGTCAAGGCTCATAAAATATGCGGAAAACCTTATTATTTATGCAAAATTGTGGTTTCCATCCAATAACACAAAGAATCGACGCCAAATTTTCACCAAATTTGGTGGGTTGATGAAAGCTATTGAAAATACAGGTCAAGTTCGAATATGGGGTCCACAGTTCAAAAGGTCAATGGTCAAGGCTCATTAAATATGCAAAAAATCTAATTATGTGAAATTGTGGTTTCCGTCCAATAACTCCATAAATCTTTTCCCAATTTTCACCAAATTTGGTGGGTTGATAGTATTGAAATACAGGTCAAGTTCAAATATTGGGTTCGTAGGTCAAAAGGTTGAATGTAAAGGCTCATTAAATATTCAGAAAACATTATTTAATGTGAAATTGTGGTTTCCATCCAATAACTCCAAAAATCTTTGCCCAATTTTCATCAGATTTGGCATGTTGCTTGAAAGTATTAAAATACGGGTCAAGTTCAAATATTGGGTGTGTATGTCTAAAGTTCAAAGGTCAAGGCTCATTAAATATGCAGAAAACCCCGTTATTTATGCAAAATTATTTAAAAACATGGTTTCCGACTGAAAAATAGAATAACCTTTCATAAATCTTTGTATATTTGGGGTATTGCTATTGTTAAGTTCAAATTTGTCAATGGCCAAAGTTCATTAGATTATTTTGAATGCATGAAGCAAGGGCATCTGTGGCCCAGGGACACAATAATTTTCTAGTTTGTTGCCTGAAAAAGTAAATGTGCTCACAATTCTCTACCAATTTAAGCCAGTACTTCTGCAATTCATAGACAAGATTTCAAAGATGTAATTGAAAATATAAATCAGTGCAAATGCCTTTTTACGGGCCATTCGTAATTTTCAATGATTTACAATTTTGATTTTTTTTTTCTTCATTTTTCACCCATTGGTTTGAAAGTGAAATAAATTTCAATTTTCGAATTTGTGGTTTGACACACACCCACAATTTTGTTGGAAAAAAAAAAATCGAAAATTTAATACATTGTGAATTATGAATGTTTTTTATTTCAAAAACTGTTCATGTTCTACACACAAATATGGGTATTAAAGGGTTGTCCTTTTCCAAGTTAGGAGTAATTGAGACACGTTTTTGCTCTGATGCAAACCTTTATGTTGAAGGTTTAACAAACATATTTTATGTACTTTGAGGTTGTGTAAAAGTTTTAGCTGGTGGCAAATGGATTTTTTTTTTTTTTTTTTTTTTTTTTTTTGCAGTGGCATGGGAAGGGGGGGCAGATCCCCCTGTGGGTATCCTTCCCCTTGTTGCTCTCTGTGGAATTTGGGGATTTAAGAAGAGGCATCTTTTCCCTGTTGTGGTAGAGGGGGAAGGGCTGCCTTCCAGCCAAATCCAGTGTTAAATTTAGAGGGGGAAAACCATGTAGAATGTTTAGGGCTTCTGACTTGTAAAAAAATTCCTGGTGACAAAAGAGGTATAGGGAAAGGGTTCTTGCTTTTCAGTGCACACTTTTAAACCAAATTTTAAAACCCCTGTAGCCAATCGAAATTGCCTCTAAAACCTTAAAATTAGATGAGCACCCCCCCCCCCCTTCTTCCCCAAATAGGCTGATTAGTAGTTGAATTCAACTCTTATAAACTTCTCATTTGCACTTCTGACAACGTGTTATGTTTACGGTTATTCTTTGGGATGGGGCTGTCCTGATTATGTTTGTTTTTCTTAGATTTCAAAAGGGCTAAAGCCAAATGTTTCCTGCTCCAAAATAAGAGTTTTCTTTTTACCTTTGTGGAATTGAAGTGAAGAATTCCTAATTCGTTTCAGTGGATATGTTATAAAAAGTTTTGAGTTGAAGAATTATTAATACATTGATCTTTTATATTGCTATAAAAGTTATTAAGCAAAGCAGAAGTATACCTTCAAATCACTGTGCTGAAATTACACGATTCAGTTTTTCAACCTGGATTCATTTAAGTCAAATTTTTAAGTGCTTAATCCAATTTGGAAAATGGGGTAGTTGTAGACCCTAATTTTTGCCACTGGTTTTTCAATAGCAGACCTAAGATCATCTTCTTCTTTGTTTGCATGTGTATGTCCATCTGGGATCTTGGTGCATTTTTTTTTGGGGGGGGGGGGTGGGTGGTCTTCACAGCCTCAGTTCAAGTGGGGTCACTCATGAGATTGAATTGGGGTCGCTCCTTATCACATGCCATCTCCTTAGTATTTTTCTTCGTAGAAAAGTTAGTTTTTATCGATTCATTTATTTCTTAACTAATGTACATGTAGATACAGGTGTAGAAGAAAATGTTATCTTGAAAGTGGTTGATTACTATCAAAATAATGAAAAGGTTATTACACTTTAGAAAACAGACCAATTTGCATATTTTCAACATTTTCTTTTTTGATTCAGAAACTTGAAATTACTAGGTTTTTGATGATGTATGTTACATTTCTTCCACTTTAAGTTGAAAATTTGTTATTTGAGGGGACATTACCTTGGACTCGCCCTATTTATTATTCTTTTCAGTAGAAAGCCACTGCTATGTTTACTAGTGATATTATTTATTTTTCTTTTCAGCAGAAAGCCACTGCTATGTCTAGTGTTTATTATTTATTTTTCATATTTGTTTCCAGCAGAAAACCACTGCTATGTTTACTAGTGATATTTTTTATTTTTTTTTCAGCAGAAAGCCACTGCTGTGTCTAGTGTTTATTATTTATTTTTCATATTTGTCTTCAACAGAAAGCAACTGCTATGTTTACTAGTGATATTATTTATTTTTCTTTTCAGCAGAAAGCCACTGGTATGTTTACTAGTGATATTATTTATTTTTCTTTTCAGCAGAAAGGCACTGCTATGTTTACCAGTGTTATTATAGCAGAAAGCCACTGCTCTTTACAAGTGTTTATTATTATTTTTTATTATTTTTTTTCAGCAGAAAGCCACTGCTTCATGTATGTTTACTTGTTTTCATTTTTAGTCTTTATTGATAAACAACATGACAAATTTTAGCTACACAAACAATGAATGAATGTTACAATATATGTTTACTTTTTAGCAGAAAGCCACTGCTATATGTTTACTTGTTATATTTACTTGACTGTGTTTATTATTTATATTTGTCTTTATTTGGAATTTGTCTTTATTAGCTGGAATCCATGAATCTCTATACATCTCATCAGGAACATTTCAGTATACCTTGTGTCAAATATTGTATTCTTCAATGACCTTGCTATGCCATCTCTCATACTGGATTTTGTCAAAGAAATAAAGTTTATCCATAAAAATATAATTCACAAAATGAATACTGCATCATCATTAAGATGATCGTGATACGGTTGATGACGATGATGATAATGGTTGTGGTGATGATGATGATGATGATGATGATAATGAAGATGATTATGATGGTTGTGATGATGATTATGATGTTTATGATGATGGTGACGATGATGATGTTTATGATGATAATGGTTGTGATGATGATGGTGATAATGATTACGATGATGTTGACGATTACAATGATGGTGATTATGATGACGGTAATGATGGTGATTATGATAATGTGATGTTGATGACGATGAGGGTGATGAAGGTGATAATGATGCTGATCACTATGATGATGAGATAATGTTGATGGACTTGTGTGTGTGCGTGCGTAATATTCTCGAGATAATCCAAGGAAGCGGAGCGATGGTGGGGGGGGGGGGGGGGTGAATACTCAATCAGAGTTTAGGCCTTCCTGTATATTCTATATATTCTATTCTATATAAGTGAGCAAATGAAGCTGGAAATCCCCCCCCCCCCCGGCCCCCACCTCTTTCCTGCTTGTAATTTTTTTTCGGATGAATTATGCATAAACCTACAAAACCTGCAACAGTGGACCCTATTTACAGACCATGTCACCGTGGACGTTAGACCTGGCAATACACACCTCTTCTTTCCAAACCTGCAACAGTGGACCTCTATTTACAGACCATGTCACCGTGGACGTTAGACCTGGCAATACACACCTCTTCTTTACAAACCTGCAACAGTGGACCTCTATTTACAGACCATGTCACCGTGGACGTTAGACCTGGCAATACACAACTCTTCTTTCCAAACCTGCAACAGTGGACCTCTATTTACAGACCATGTCACCGTGGACGTTATACCTGGCAATACACAACTCTTCTTTCCAAACCTGCAACAGTGGACCTCTATTTACAGACCATGTCACCGTGGACGTTAGACCTGGCAATACACACCTCTTCTTTACAAACCTGCAACAGTGGACCTCTATTTACAGACCATGTCACCGTGGACGTTAGACCTGGGCATACACAACTCTTCTTTCCAAACCTGCAACAGTGGACCTCTATTTACAGACCATGTCACCGTGGACGTTAGACCTGGCAATACACAACTCTTCTTTCCAAACCTGCAACAGTGGACCTCTATTTACAGACCATGTCACCGTGGACGTTAGACCTGGCAATACACAACTCTTCTTTCCAAACCTGCAACAGTGGACCTCTATTTACAGACCATGTCACCGTGGACGTTAGACCTGGCAATACACAACTCTTCTTTCCAAACCTGCAACAGTGGACCTCTATTTACAGACCATGTCACCGTGGACGTTAGACCTGGCAATACACACCTCTTCTTTCCAAACCTGCAACAGTGGACCTCTATTTACAGACCATGTCACCGTGGACGTTAGACCTGACAGTGGCAGTACACACACCTTCTTTACAAACCTGCAACTGTGGACCTCTATTTACAGACTATTATATCAATAATAATAATAATAATAATAATAGTAATAATAGTGTTTTTATACCCAGGGTTGCCTCTTCAGTTCGTCGAACTGTTATCCTAGAGGGCCCTGCTATTATTACCCCTTGCACATTAGCCGTTAGGCTACAGTTGACCCCTGTATTTTAAGACTATGCTACCGTGGACTTAAGGCTTGGCAGTACACACCTATTCTTTACAAACCTACAACCGTGGACCCCTATGCGACTGATTATACCACCGTGGTTAAAGTGCCCTATTAATGTAATTATTATGTATTATTATGTATTATCCCTCCGTTCATCGTCCTCCTTACAATTCACTCTCGGCCCACGTACGAAAACCCGATATGGGGACTGCCTTCTCCCCCATTGCCCCTACCCTCTGGAATAAACTTCCACCTCACATCCAAAATGCCCAATCTGTTGAATCATTTAAATCCCTTCTCAAGACCCACCTATTTAAGCAGCTATATTTTAATTTTGTAGTATATTGTTGGAGGTGCACACCAAGTTAGTTTATAATTAAGTAGTTTGTTTATTATTAATTATGTATTGATTTTTTTAACGGTATTATGATTAGACAGACCACATGTGCGCTTTGAAACACCCGTACAAAGCGCCTTATAAATGTTATTATTATTATTATTATTATTATTATTATTATTATTATTATTATTATTATTATTATTATTGTTATTACCATTACCATTATTATTATCCTTATTGTTACTATTGCCATTATTATTAGTAGTAACATTATTACATGTATTATGATTATTATTGTTATTATTTTTTTTCTCATAATTATTTTTTTATATTGTTTTCTCATTATTATTATCACATAAACATCTATTATTGTTTTCCATCATCGTCCGAAACGCATACTTAAGTCACATTCGTTTGAATTATGCATAATTGCCTGAATTTTCAAAATGTGTCCACGTTAGTATGGTCTTCTTAGGTCCGTGTTTTGTTAGGAGTCAGGGTCCACATTTGGATATGATGGCTATAAGGGTATGTGCATACATGTACGTCCACAGTTTGGATGTGGAAAACATATCTCTCCAGAAGGCCCGCAGAGTTTCTTTCTTGGTGTTTTCGTAATGGTCGTACCAAATGTAACTATAATCTAGCATCTGGTCCGCATGCGCCATTGAATAAAGATGTCCACGATTGTACAGTAAGAAATACATGTCCGCGTTTTAAGGCCTATACAAGTATGTGTGTGTGTGAATGTGTGGCGCGCGTGTGCACTTTGGAAAAAAAAATCAGTGATAGTCATGGGAGTCGTTATTTATACATTGTGATCATAATGTTGAGAGTAGGTACATGTAATCACGAGAGACAGGTAGTATATCATATGAAGAATATGATCTCTATATATAGGATTTAAACATGGTACTGAAATTGCAATCGAGTTTATTTGTTAGCGAAAATAGTTGCCAAAATCGTTTTCTTCCCTCTCTCTCTCTCTCTCTCTCTCTCTCTTTCTCTCCTCTCTCCTGTCTCTCCCCCTTTCTCTCTCTCTCTCTCTCTCTCCCTCCCTCTCTATCTCTCGATTTCCCTCCTCCTTCTCAATTTCTTCTACTAAGGATTCCATGCATGAACATGTCAAAAGGTTGAAGCCTTCTGTACACACAGTTTGGCCAACCTGGTTTCACTTGGTCACAACATAACATAATTTTGTTTGGTTAAGCTTGTCCAACAAACCAGTATTCGCTATAATGAGTCCAACCCGAAGCGGGTTAGCAAATTTGTCCTATTCAATGGCTCTGTGAAAGTTCGTTGAATAGCGCAACCATTTTGTTTTTCATGGGCAATATAGGAAATAAAGAGAGAAAGAGAAGGAGTATTTGCATACACTTTGAAATAAGAAAAACATAAATGTCAGTTCATTGCAACCATTCGAGACGCTTCGCCTTCTTTTTAGTCACATGATCTGCATACAATTTCGACAATTAAACTGGACGAACAATGCACAACGTGAACAACAAAACGTGGTATCGTGTGTTGAGAGCTAGAACTCAACTCAAAGTATATGAGTATTTACCCTTTTAACTCTTCATAGACCGTGACAAATGAGACAATAAATATGAATAGAATATAAGCAAAGTCATTTTTTCAGTGCATTTGTACATAACCATGATATAGAAGGAGAATACGTAATACCTTAGATGTAGAATGACATAGAGAGAGAGAGAGAGAGAGAGAGATAGGGGGGGGGGTATGTACACTTATGGAATACTATTGTACGTGCATGGTTTCGCCAGGTGATGGCCTCATCATTTTATGCACATTGCAATTATAACAGAGCGTGTTTTTGTGTATCTACGAGTGAGAGCATGTCATACAAGCGAAGTAGTCAAACAGGAAGATTGCCCGGGGCGGCCCACTCGGTTCGGTACAAAGTTCATGTTCATCACCGACAGAAGTAATTCCATATTTTCCCGCTCATTCGTTCAATGGACAGGAAGAGAGAAAATGAGATAGGGAGAGAGACAGAGAGAGAGAGGGGGGGGGGGTTCTAGAAGAGAGACATAATAGTTGTGATCGTGTTCATCCCCCCCTCTCTCTCTCTCTCTCTTTCTCTCCATTTCTCGTACTAGTTATTCCTTTGTTTTAATATTTATATGTCGTACTAGTTATTCTATAAACATGAAGAAAGGTTAGAGCTATCTGTTCTGTACACACAGATTGGCCAACCTGGTTTCACTTGGTCACAGCATGGTGCATATTATTATGGTTTGCGCTTGCCCAACAATGTGATATTCCTATTTTGTGTCAAACTTGATTGGCTCAACTCTCCTAGTCAATGGCTCGGAGAAAGGTTTTTGAATGGCGCCACCTCATTAGTTATGGGCGATTTAGAAAATAAAGAACAATGCAACTTCAGCTGTAATTATAAATTACAACATATCAGTCGTTTAACCAAAAAATAATAATTAGTTTCATAAAAATAACAAGTCCTTTGTAGAAGAAACTTGCGAAAACCTACATGTAAATCATTATTTCGACAGACAATGTAATTTCTATATTAAAGACCTTAATGACATTACACTCAAATGACGCGAGACTAGCGTAGGAAAGCCGGACTATATCCAGGATCATTCATTTGTATTACTAGATAAATTCATCATCTTTCTGTTGGTGATCATAATTATGAGTATTACTATTACTAAAATGTATTGCTCTTTATTTCCTTTACAGCCCATGGACAAAGAGATGGTGCTACTCAAAAACCTTTCACAGTGCCATTGGTTTATAGGAAAGTTTGGAAAGCCCGATTCGAGTTGGGCAACTTTTAGCAAATGCTGCTTGTTTGGACAAGCTTAACCTAACAGAATATATGTTATGTTGTGAACTTGTGACCAAGTGAAACTGAGGTGGTCTAGGTGTGTTTAAAGTATGCTCTGACTACGGCACTTGTACATGGAATATCAAGTTGAAGAGAAACATAGAAACAGTGAGAGAGAGAGAGAGAGAGAGAGAGAGAGAGAAAGAGAAGCAGACATCTTTTATTTGCATACGCTTTGAAAGATGAAAACATAAATGGCAGTTCATTGCCGCCATTAGACACGCTTCTACAGTTCTTTTACAATAAATTTAGTCACATGATCTGCATACAATTTCGACAAATAAACTAGATGAACAGTGCACAGCCTGATTTAATTTTTCCCGCCTCCTGGAACATGTGGTATGACTTCTGGTGTTAAGAACATGAACTTTGTACCGAACCGATTGGGCTGGCCGCCCCGGGGCAATCTGCCTGTTTGACTACTTCACTTGTATGAAATGCTCTCAATCGTGCAAGAAGAAAAACACGCACTTTTATAACCGTACGGTCTTAGCAATGACATATACACACTTTTATACTGTAATCTCGGATGAGCCCATGAAGACTGAATTCCTAATTTGAATAGAAATATCATCCAGCCTTTTTTCTCAATTTACAAAGTATGTGGTCCGTTTGATCAAAATACCTGGATGATCCAGGTATTTTGATCACATACTTTGTAAATTGAGAAAAGGGCATCTGAAAATCATGCTACGATAACGAGTAATCATGGCAGTTTCTCTTGCCCGGCATCAACATGCATACTTACAAAATGTTCCACGATTGTACAAACCCCTCCCCCTACCCACCCCCCCCCTCCTCCCTCTCTCTCTATCTCTCTCTCTCACTCTATCTCTCTCCCTCCCTCTCTCTTTTACTGAAGATCTCTGCTATTATTTATTCTCCTTTAATATCTGTTTATGTCTGAATGCACTGAGGATACGACTCTGCTGAAAATTATATTCATATTTATTGCCTCGTTTTCACGGTCTGCGAAGAGCTAGAAAGGTGTGTTCTCATAATATACTTCATGAGTGTTTTCTGGCTCTCAACACACGATACCACATGTTGGTATTAACGTTTAAATGCACAAATGATTGGAGGGGGACACTTACCTCTCCGCCGTCAAAGATTTGTACATTTTAATGTATGTAATCGTGTACTTCGGTGCATGTTTATGTTTTTTTTTTTATCGACCTGAAAACGTCTTCATTATTTAGAGAAGGTAGGAACTTTGCTCTATCCGAATACGCTGTAAATATTTCAACTCAACATAATCATTCAATTGTGAATTACTCATCTCTATTTAAAAAAAATATATATATACTAAGCCATTTATCATGGAAGAAACCATCATCGACAGGGTTGCCACAAAAAGACTGAGATACTTTGAACATATCAGCAGAATGAACTCAAAAAGATACCCCCACATCCTTCTCAACGGAAATGAACATGGCAAACGCCCAAGGGGAAGACCAGCTAAGAGATGGACAGACTGCCTCAAGGTGGACTGCAACAACAGACAAGTTGACTCCCGGACTAAAGCCACTAGGCAAACATAAGACAGGAAGTTGTGGCAAGCCGTTGTGAAACAGAAGCCATCATACATCCCAGTGATGGTGTGGACGGCTTAAGTCAAAATAAGTCAAGCCATTTATGTGAGAACAAATATGAATTTTTGTCAAGTTTCCAACTTCCATTGAATAAGTATGTTTAATTTTAGATTAAAATCAAATTATACCCTTGAAACATAAGTAAAGAATGTAAAATGTTATCTGTCTAACGATTGACTATTATAGTGAAAGCACTTTTGAATGGCTTAGAATACTGAAGTGACGCATTCGTTGTATACTCTAATACTTATTCTAGTCATGACCCGGGGTAGTAGCTGGCAATCAGACAACCATATATCAATACTTACAAACAAGTATAACAATCACAAACACCATAACTCAACAACAGCAAAAACCACATCACAACAATTTTTTTCCTATACAAGTCCGTTTTTAGAAAATGGTTGTTTATTAGGGATGCCCCCACCTCTTCGTGTACGCTAGTGTTAGTATAGTCTTATACATCCATAATAAGCTATGACAAACAGTGTATGTTTATTTATGCTCACATTAAACAAACATATATTAATCTAATGTCTCGCCAGCCTTTAATCCTAACAAGGCCGGGCTATTTGAGCTCTTAGTACGGCCGGTCGTGAAGCGGCCGATCTCCGCGAAAATTAGCACACATGTCAAGTGAAGTGTATAGAATACTATGATAATTTCAATTTTTGTTTAAATTCACTCATTTGCATAATTATGGTAATTTATGCTAATAAGGTCATAAAAATCAAACTTTTACCCATAAATCATATATTATTCATATTTAAGCATGCTTTTTCACCACATATATTCATTAGACCATTCGGAATAATAATACAGCAATTGTTTTGTTTTGGAAGAGCCAGCTTATTCCTTTTGTTATCTCTTGTTTTGATAATTTCTTATGTATTTCATTGTCTTTTTAACTTATGTATTTTAATGTTTTTATTTTTTTATTTCATTTCTAACTACAATTCAACCATTTTGACTCCCAAAACAACCACCTAAACTTTAAACAAGACCCAATAACCTATGTTTGATCTATTATTAGGAAAAATTACTCTTCGATATGTTTTGTACACAAATCACGAAAATGAGCAATTTCGGGCTGACATGAAAAGACAACAAGTCACGTGATTTTGTAACCGTAGGGCCGATTTTCAAAAAAATTCTTTAAAAAGTTGCGGAAGACTCGAAAGAAAAAAGTCAGCGAGCTGAATTTATAATAAATCCTTAGTATTCGTCAGGAATATCAAGCAGAGAGTTTTACACTATCTGTCAAGCGATGACTTTAAATATGTGTATATATCAAGTAAACAGATTACAAAAGTCGTTGTGGCGTTACCAACAGCGCAATAGCAAATGATCACAGCCACACGGTGTTGCTCGATTGCCACCTTGTGACACTATCCTTGTGGGTGATTAGGTATAATTATCCCCTTAGTTATATGCCACTCAGACAACACCTGTACGTTTTGACACGCGCCCTTTTGTCGCAATGCGTTTAGGAATTATAACATGATTGACCGATTTTGAAAATCACAAACCGTATCATTGAATATTGACTTTACGCTTTCGATAACGTGACATTCGGATCCTTGTTATCACATGGATAGCAATGGCGGCCCGATTTATTCAGTTGCTCTGCATGTCATGCAATGTTTGTATGATACTT
Organism: Strongylocentrotus purpuratus; assembly: GCF_000002235.5. Classification (NCBI taxonomy): domain Eukaryota; kingdom Metazoa; phylum Echinodermata; class Echinoidea; order Camarodonta; family Strongylocentrotidae; genus Strongylocentrotus; species Strongylocentrotus purpuratus. The sequence continues at coordinate 38,006,866 of NW_022145594.1, forward strand.
TATGCATGCTCTATACAGGGTAAGTCTATTCTGGTTGAGATGCCAATTATCTATATATTGAGATCAAGTCATTATAGCAACGCTGCAAGTATATTTATTACACAGTCATATTTCGTCAGTCATAATATAGGCCACTTGGTATGTACCTAAATCACACAACGGTATGATAAAGCTATGTGCAGTGCGTTATACCCCCTTCACATACACGGATTTTTCTGACGAGTCCTAAACGGATCGAAAACTCGTAGTCAGTCGCAAGCATCCGTAAATATCTCGCTGGTGTCCGTAAATAAACCGTAACAACTTGAAACAACTCGCAGACACTCTTAAGGATCCGTGAAAGGAGAGGCAATTTTTCGTTTGACTCGTCAAAATTTTTCCTACGATTGTTCACGGATCGATTTTTCTGTAAATAGCTCGTAAACTGCTAGCAAGAATCCGTAAATGACTCGTAACAATTGTTTTTAACGATTTGTTAGAGTTAGTTTACGATTTGTTTACGGATTATTACGAGTGTTACGTGTTTTTACGATTTCATCGGGTCATGTTACGATGGCTTTACAGGTCGTTGCAGGTATTTACGTGAAAGTTGGGTGTGAAGTTACGCGTACTCTACGAATGGATATATTACGAGTTGGGGAAAGTTTTAAAAGCTGCAAATTCGAACACTTCATTTTCAGTTGTTGTTTGTTGGCTAAAAATCGCAAGGACTCGTAAATAGTCTTAAATAGCTCGTAACTATTCGTAAAAACATGTAAACAGGTCGTAACTAGCAAGTTAGTTGCTCGTAGTTATCCATGACAACCATGGGTGTCGATCCTTACGTAATACCTATTGTTCAGGGGGGGGGGGGGGGTAAATGAATAGATCATCCCCCCTGAACAATAGGTATCAATTACAGATCGACACCCATGATGACAACTCTTTACAAATCGTGGAATTTTGCCGTAAATACATCGTAATAGCTCGTAATAACTCGTAACAAGTCTTACAGTCCTTACAATTTTTAGCCCCAATTAACAACTGAAAATGAATTGTTCGAATGTGCAGCTTTTAAACCTTTCCCAAATCGTAAACAATTCGTAAGATATCTATTCATAAAGTACGCGTAACTTCACACCCAAAGTGTACATGACTATTTCACAACCGCGAAGGCTTTCATTGTGTGGTGTGATGCGCACTACCTCCACTTAAACGTACATAAAACAAAGGAAATGGTGTTTGACTTTCGGAACAAATCAAATGCACGATCCGTTATTTCTTCATAATAAGGAGGTTGAACAGGTGAAGGAGTACAGGTACCTGGGAAGCATAGTTACCAACACTTTATTTACTTAACCAAAGACTCTATTTTCTGAGAATGATGAACAATATTTACGGAATAAATAATTATTTGAATTTATAAACTGTTTTCATGAAGCTAATGAACCAACGATGATTATATTGAACAGAGAGATATGTCTAATCATGTAATCAAGTTTAACAATTTTGGATGGCGTAAACATTATTTATGTGAAATTTCGAGATCTTTTCTGTTCTGAAATTATTTGCTTAATTGTTTTGCATGTTTCATATAATGGTACTCTGTTTCTCGTATTATTGTAATGCTGGTGGGAAGCATATTTCCACATTGTGGACGAATAAATCAAATCAAATAGGAAAAAAAAATGATCGTAAAAGTGGCCAAATCGTCAGGATCCGTGAATGATCCGTGTGTGTGAAGGGAGTACCAGTCTGATGAAAGAAAAACCGAACGTTACGTTTTATGGAGGGATATAATACCACAGACTTGAACTCGCTCATACTGTGGGGTACATCATCCTAAAATGAGGACACAATTGATGCATAATTGTATAAACTGTATCAAATATTTGCAATAATGATACTAATTTGGTTGAATGGGATATCCTAAACAATATTTATCTGGATAGTTATCCTACTACTTTTCAATTCATCCTTTTTGTTTTCATCTTTATGCTGTTATGATAATTTGTGTGATTTCTTTTGTATATAATGTTGGGTTCGTTTACTGATTGAGTTCAATTGTTGTTCGCGGCCCTGCTGAAAAGCAGCTTCTAGCTGATAGCAAACTTTTTAACCGTGATTGAATGAATGAAATACAAATAACACCATATAGATAATATTTAGTCATAATAAAAGAGAACTGTACATGTATATTGATATGTATGACTCTCATGTAAAACGTACTCTCGGCGCTGTTTAGAACCCGTATATCTGTTCATCAGCACCGTTATTAAAAATAAAAGCACCTTTGGATGCTAAACCACCTGAACTAATCACGGTAGAAACATTTGGAATGTGCCGAAACTAGCTCTCCATTCAATTCAATTCAATTCAACCAAGGTATATTAAAGACATGAATGACAGTCATAGACTGAATTGTACATGCTTTCACAGTGCAGGTAAAATACAATGCAGGTATAAAATAACAACATTAGATCAGGAAAAATGGAATAAAATATAATGTGTACCAGCATAATTTAAAATCTGATAGGTAGTAACAGCGCTCAAAATACACGGGGGCGGTGGGCGATTCGCCCCCGTGAGCTACATAATCGCCCCCGTCAGGTTGCTCACGGGGGCGATTGCAAAATTAAAAATCGCCCCCGTGGAATTATAATATAAACATTATCTTTTCTGTTATAACTTTAACACAATATTGAGTTCCAATTTTCAAACCTTAAACCAATGAAATAGAACTTAGATTAGCGTCCAAGATTTCCCGTTCTATGAGTTGGCCTATTATTACCGATTCAGCTCGCAGTGCAGTGCCGCCGTCAGCAGTGGTTATAGGCCTACGCGTACGCGTACGCAGGATTTTTTCAAGGGGGAGGTTTTAACATTTATAAATCGGGCCGAAAATTTTGCAACGACTCAGCCAGCCGCTGAATAAGCGGGGGTCTCAAAATTTGAAAATTTGACATTTTGCTCCCTGGGGGGGGGGGGGGGGGGGGGGGGGGGGGGGGGGGTAAGGTCACCTTGTTTAGGTCAGCCATGGGAATATTTTTTTTTTTTTTGTAAAAAAATCCAAAGGGGGGGGGGTTAGGGGGTTATGGGGGGGGGGTGTACACACACAAAAATACCAAAGGGGGGGTTTAAACCCCCCAACACCCCCCCCCCTGTGTACGCGCCTCCCCCTACTCAGTGTTATTTAGGGTACGCATAATGCTTGTTCCCTCTTTTTGAAAGCACCCCCTATCTGAGGACTGCCAACATTTCCGAACCCCCTTTCGCGGGCTTTTCGCGGGCTTTTCCTGCATTGGAGACCCCTTATTCATGAAAAATGCTCAATGTACCCACCTAAATTCGGAATAATTTCTCAGGAGTCCAAAAAGATGAGAGAAAAAAAAGAAAAAAACATCCCCTTTTTAAAGAAATCTCCGGGTGAAAAGTTAAAACACCCCCTTTTTTTTTTTACAATTCTCGGGCCGAACTTTGTCGCACGAAAAGTACCCCTTTACCGGACATTTTGGTAACACGCATGGGTTCCGTCTGTACTTGGAGTGGGGGGGGGGGGGGGGGGGGGGGCAGAAACATGGTCATGGAGAAGTTTTTCGTTGTGAAAGCGTAAACCCGCTAAAATCTGTTGATTTCAAATGACCAACAAATAATGAACCTCGACCACTAAATCAATATTAGGGACTTTTAGATTTGCACGATGAGAACGTGGACTGCAACGTGTGACCTCCTTTTAAGGCACTGCCAGTGCTTAAAAGGACGTCACATGTGACTGCCAGTGCCTTAAAAGTACGGAACACGTCCACGTCCACGCAAATCTAAAAGTCTCTATCGAGAAGAAGAGGAAGACCACACAGTAAGATGTTAGTAGATGCAAGGAAAACAATACGGGGGTTCAAAATAGCAAAAAAAAAAAAAAAATCGCCTCGCCGCTATGCGGCTCGTGGACGATGCTTCGCATGTAAGTAGATGCCAGGAAAACATCACTTACGGGGGTCCAAAATCAGGGGCGGATCCAGCCGGCGGCAGAAGGGGGGGGGGGGCCAAATCTTGAGAAAATATTTAGCGGCGAATCAGCCAGCCGGTGATCGGCGAATGAGCGGGGGGGGGGGGGCTGGATAAATGCACATATATTTGTTTAGGGGGTCCAGTGAATATTAAAGCGGGAGGGGGGGATGCTGGACAGGAGGACCACTAATCTATTATATTTTTTCAGGGGGGGGGGGGAGGTGAAGCGCCGTTTTAGCATGACTTTCTTTTTAACTCTTACTTTCACTTATCTCAGATAACCCTTTTACAAAGAAGATTCGGGTGAATAGCAGTGCTTATTCAAACAAATATTCGCATCAATTTGAATCACAATCATTATTTGTCGCTTAATCCCTTTTAATGACCTTGTTTTCTTTCTCGTTTGCAAGGGGAGAAGAAGATATGTCACGTTAAAGACATAATAAAGATCAGTGTTGTATGCGTATATATTATATACAGTACAGGCCCCGCGGAACGTTTATCAAAGTGGGGGGGGGGGGGGCTAAAGTATTTACGAGCAGGTAGAGGGTAGCGGGCGTAAATTGGTGTGTGTGTGTGTGGGGGGGGGGGGGAGGGGGTTCAGGGGTTTTAGGCATTTAATTACGGTCAGAGAAGCACAAAAATTTTGATGCCGCATTTGTGTCACTGGCAGGTCAGGGGGGGGGGGGTGGCGTTTTTTTCTTTATTTCGTTAGGTAAAATTTACGTTACTATCCTATTTTTTTACCGGTTTGGGAGGCTAGGGGGGGGGGGGGGGGCCGGTAGAATCGGCCCGTGGATCCGCGCCTGTCCAAAGTAGCACACACACAAAATCGCCTCGCCGCTACGCGGCTCAGTAAAGAAAGAATGTAAAGGTTGCTCCGAATAATGAGGAGGAAATAATGTGCAGAACCGGAAAAAATCGAGAGAATGTCTTCACGGGATGAAAGTCAGTAACAGCTATGTAGTTTATAAATTTGTAAGAGGGAAAATGCTGATTAAAATGATAATGATGAAATAGCAAATAATTGAGGAGTATCATAGGTACCAATTCAATGGATATTTGTATAAAAAAGACCCCCGTCAGTACTAAAAGAGCCCCCGTGAGAAGGCTCACGGGGGCTCTTTTTGGGGGTTAAGAGCCCCCGTGGACAAAAAATTAATTTGAGCCCTGGGTAGTAACCTATACATGATATTTAATTATAGCACCTATAGAAGCTTAGTGCAAAATTGGTAGCCATGCGTTTGGGTGCTGTACAGGTAGCACCAGCGTCAGTACTAAAGCTGGAATGGAATTGGGGGGGGGGGGGGGGACGGTTATTTTACCTGACTGCTAATACCCCCTCCACATACACGGATCTTTTACGGATCCTTACGCCACTTTTACGATCGATTCAAGAGTTCTTACGAGTTTTTTTCCGAGCATATTGCTCCGGTTGTCTCATTTTCGCTCGCTGGACCATTGCCAGCATAAACGGTCCACTATGTTGCAGGGGTAATGCCATTGGGTATGATGTGTGAACCAGGTGTGCGGAAATGGTGTGTGGGAAGGGGGAATGAGAGTGTTCGTGTGTGTGGTAATTGTATGTGTGTCGACAATTAAAGACTAATAAATGACAGATGGCTAATCATTAATCTACAATGACGAGTAAACTGTCTACATCACAGTCCACAGATAAATTTGCCTTGAACGTACATGTTTATAGCAGACGGCAATCGGCGGATCAGACGACACTTGATAGTAATTTTGTATGTGAGATTGCTTTGCTAAATATAAAATACAAGAAAATTTTCCATCTTTGAACTATCATTGATATCTGAAAATTAAACAGTAAGTAAAATAAACGTACCAAACTACACTGTCGCTCATATAGTTGGAATTTTTTGTTTACCCCAATTTTTGTGTTCACCCCCAACCTACGCCCTTAAGTCATAAATGACAGTAATGAAGATTAATGCTCCACAAAAGGGCACTAATATAGGGTATCGACACGGTTTGATCACGGGGCCTCACAGTTACGAGGCCATTGTCACTGAACCATGTCTGTACGCAGCGGGGGCTAGGGTAGGGGGCAGTTCCCACAAATTATAAAAAAAAATAATAAAAATAAATGTTCAATAATTCATTGAATTTTCCCCCGGTCCCCAACATAACAAAGTCCTCTGTACGGCCATGCATCATGGCTTAAGGCATGGGCAAACAGAGGATTATTTAAAGTTGGGGACTGGGGCAAAGTAGATGTAAGCGATCCAGCATACATTTAAGAACTAAATTATTCATTCCTTTACCAAGCTTTGTATTTCTTGAAATATGTGAATAGTTGGTTTGTTTGTATTTTGATAATGTGAAATATTAAAGCTTATATTTAACAGTATCCAAAAGACACCCTAAATTAACCAGTCCACCATTTATTCTTCAGTAACGAAAACAAAACGCGACCTTTTGCAAAGGGTACGACGAATTATGTTGTAAACTGTGTATAATATATATGTACATGTGATAACAGCTCATAAGCTGAGCCTATTCGTCGCGATATTACAAAAACACCTGTAAGAAGCTATTATCCATTCAGCTCTGCATTATTTTACTTAATGTTTTGTTAAAATGCAAATATCTTTGTATGTTTGTACAACTTGTTTTGTTCTAGCATTGGCTGGATATAACTTGTAATAATTGCTTTCCACTTGTATAGTGAACGTAATCAACAAGAGTGGTATCGTGTTGAGAGCCATAACTAAATGAGAAGTGTATGCACTGTACATAAGCACCTTTCTATCTCTTCACAGACCGTGAGAAACGGGACCATGAATATAAATAGAATTTTAGCCAAGTCATTTCCTCGGTGCATTCAGATATAAGCATAATATAGAAGGAGACTAAATATTACCACAGAGTTTGGGTAAAAAGAAATAATGCGAGAGAGATGTACAATTATGGGACACTTTTGAATGTAGAATAATTTTGTTGGTGCATCCTTTTATAATAAAGAAATATAAGGTCCGTTTGATAAAAATACCCCAATTATGTTCTAATTGTATCAGGAATCTGTCTCCCTGGGCCTCATCCAAAGTTCCAAAATTGTATAGGTTTTCCCGCCCAATTTCATCAGAGTTGCACCCGATTTAACGATGCGATCATTCAATTTCGAGCGAATTTGAATGATCACCGAGATCAACATTCAAAAAGCTAATTAGTTCATTCAATTTAATTGTATAAGCATGCGATTTCATGATTTTCTCACATAAACGTGTAAAAAGCGCGTTCAAATTAAAAATGCAAGTAAATGCATTCAATTTCGCACCTGCACCGCCCTGATGAACGTTAGGGTATTCAAATTGACGAATAGGCAAGCATTTACAGCATTTGGGCAGTCTTTTTCTGTTACTGTTTATATTCTTTGCAATCTGCATCTCTTTGAATAAATTATGCAAACTTTATGTACCTTGAAATGGGACCTTTCCTTAAAGTGAAATATCTCATTCATCTAACAAACCGTCATGTAAACAAATTATGATTTATAACCATTCTGTAAGTGTTATATCCATACTGCTAGGGAGTACAGTAAAACTGGAAAAAAAGATTAGAAAGAAAATAAATATATAGAATATAATAAAAATAAACATGAAACTTTAAGAATGAAAATTAAGTTGTATAATTAAAAATAATGAGAAAAAAAATATGACGCGAAAATATTGCGGAAAAAATATAGAACTACAGAACTTGTTTATGTTAATTTAATTTGAACGTTCAAAGTGCGAAGGTGTGTGCCTATAAATGAAATTGAAATTGGTATTAAGCACGAAATTGAACGTCTATCCAGCTTGCGCGAAATTGAATGACAACTTAGCGGCACTAAATTGGATGGATTTCTCTCTAAATTGAATGAAATAAAATTTTAAAGGAATGATATGAAATGAAATTAAATGCTCAAAGAATGAAAATGAACCATGAGAGCAGAGAGTTGATGGAAACCGTTCGAACTTGAACGCCTATTCATGAAGTCGAATGCAACTCTGATGAAATTGGGCGGGAAAACCTATATTAAAATGTACGTTGCGAAGAATTTAGGGTTATGCAAAAGTGTGTTTTGTTTTTGTAGAATTGAAAGCATTTTATACATTCGAGTGAAGTAGTCACAAAGGCAGATTTCGTTGGGTCGGCCCACTCGGTTCGGTACGAACAGCAAGCTAGTTCATGTTCTTCACGGGGTTCTTCACCGACAGAAGTCATTCCACATGCTTGATGACGCGGAATCAAACTCTGACTCATTCATTGTTAAACCAGACTGTGCATTGTTCGTCCACAACGTGAAAACCCAATTTATTTGTCGAAACTGTATGCAGATCACGTTAGTACAACTGGTAAGAAATGGTAGAAGCGTTTCGGATGATGACAATAAACTGGAAGTTTTTTTGTTTACTTTTCGTGGCATATGCAAATAAAAGCTCTCTGTTTCTCTCGTTCCCTATCCGTTTCTCTTCCACTTGATATCTCATGTACACATACAATGGTCAGAGCCATATCTAAATACAGCTTGGCCAACTTGGTTTCTCAGGAAAATAAAATATCTATATTGTATACACCATCCCTTAAAAATACCAAGGAATATGCAGATCATTATGATAGATTCTTAGTATTTGTCCTGAAAATCAAGTGAAGAGTGTTTCACTGTCCATGTGGGTGGTTTGGTTTAATCATCCCCTTATGCTACTCACCGTAGCTACAGAATGGTTCACCAGATCAGTGCATTATGACGCGCTCCCTTTTGCCGCAATGCGTGTATGGCAGGAATTGAAGCATGAGACGCAAATTTGGGAAATTCCAAAACCATATCTTTAACTTTTGACTACATGCTTTGATAAAATGAAATTCGGATCCTTGTCATCGTATGAAAAAAAATGGCGACCCGATTTATAAGTTGCTCTGCATGTCTTGCAAGCCTACTGTATAAGTCCTGCAATGTAGGCATGATAATACAAATGTACTTCCTTTAAAAGTTGTATTATGCACCGTGCCTTATTGTTTAAAATGATGCAATGTATCTAGGCTTCCACTGAGCCGGGTTTAAATCCATATGATAGTCTTGTTCAGACGAGGTTTTGCTAGTCATCGTAAGTTAATCCCTATAGCAGTAAATACCTCATGTATAGTTGTCCGCACGCTCCTACTCGGACCAACTTGCCACGATTAAAGCTGAAGTTGAGTTCTGGTCATGCGATTGCATTGTGAAAAAAACGGTGTGGAACCGACCAGAAAAGGTTGATCATCTAGCATATAAGAATTTGTGTGTATTGCAAGGTTCTGGAATCATCAAAATGATAAGAAATTTGGCCAAGTCTTGGTAAAGTTACAAACACTTGCACAGAAAGATGTATATTGGACTACACGAACACGTGGCGTAAAAAGCCGGCCCCCGATTTTTACGATGTTACATGCATATTTAGAATATGAAGGCATTTGAAGAGCCATGCTTTTCAGGGAACATGTCTTAACTGATGTTCTTCCACACTTGCATAATAAGAATGAGTAATGCTCACAAATTATTTTTCACCTCTTCCCAGAACTCAACTTCTCTTTAACCCTAATAAGGCCGGGGGGGGGGGGGCCATTATGGCCCCCCCCCCCCTCCACGATTTTTCTGATTGTTCGAGAACGCATATGGATGGCGCCTCGCCGCTCGCTGACTTTTTTCTTTAGAGTCTTGCGCATCTTTAAAAAAAAAAAAAAAAAAAAATCGGACCTATAGTTACAAGGTCACGTGACCTTTTGTCTTTGCATGTCAGCCCGAAAATCGCTCATTTTTGTGATTTGTGTACAAAACATATGGAAATGTCATTTTTCCTAAAAATAGATCAAACATTGGTTATTGGGTCTTGTTTAAAGTTTAGGTGGTTGTTTTGGGAGTCAAAATAGTTGAATTGTAGGAAGAAATGAAAAAAAACAAAAAAACAATAACATAAATAAGTTAAAAAAACAATGAAATACATAAGAAATTATCAAAACAAGAGATAACATAAGGAATAAGCTGGCTCTTCCAATTTTTTTTGTCGTATTATTGTTCTAAATGGTCTAATGAATATATGTAGTGAAAAAGAATGCTTAAATATGAATAATATAGGATTTATGGGTAAAAATGTGATTTTATGACGTTATTTGCATAAATTGCCATAAATATGCAAATGAGGGATTTTTTTCAAAAAATTGAAATTATCATATTGTTCTATACACTTCACTTGACATGCGTGCAAATTTTCGCGGAGATCGGCCGTTTCACGGCCGAGATCTTAGGGGGGGGGGGGGGCCATAATGCCCCCCCCCCCCCGGCCGTAGTAAGACTTCAAATAGCCCGGCCTTATTAGGGTTAAGTTAACACCAGCTTCCACAGACCAGCGTAAATATAGTTCATGATTAGCACATGTCCCAAATGACCCGAATATTCACAGATCTTCAAAACATGAGGCCCCACTTTGTACATTTTGAAATAATCACTCCTACCATGGACCCTACTACAGATGGACTAATAATGAGAGTCTTACTTTGATCACATCATGACCACCGCCACCTGAAAATGTGTATGTTGATTAGGACATTCATTTGACGCGACAATGTTGATTATGTAATCACGCATCATCACAGACAAAGGGACCTTTTACATTTCTTCAGATTATTTTCGCTGGGCCAGGGCCCAGAGGGTATTTTCAGGAAAAGTATCGTAATTTAAGACCAGTTAGGGGAGCAGTGAACCCCAAAATATGACAATGTGTGTGATTTTAGATAGGGGGGGGGGGGGGGGGGGTTGACATTTGAAAAATCGCGTCGACCAATATTTCGCTTAGTGGGGGGTAGGGAGCACTCCAATTTGTTTTCAATTTGAAAAAAAGTGCCAACCAATATATATTTATTTTTATTTTGTATTTTTTTTATTTTTTATTTTTTTGTGGGGGGGGGGGGGGGGGGGGTAGAAAGCACCTTGGCCAGCCCAAGGGGGTATTTAAACCTCCAAATCCCCCTAGATCCGCCCCTGACACGAATGACTCTTCGGTGAGTCTTGTTTCTTCCGATTATTGTTTCTGAACAATAACAACATGAATATGGATATAACATGAATTGTCTTTTTACAACTTATTGATAAATTATTGTTGACATTTGATAAAAAGCCGTTTTGTGGCTTGGTCGAGACAAGTTGTGCTAGTCGTGTAGTCCCGTCTGTACTGTATTGTACTGTATTTTCGTAATGTAATCAAATTTAATACATACGTCTTTGTGAAGTTCCTCAATACAAATTATTTCATTCACCTGTCTAGGATTCGCAATAGTCAGAATGCAAACTGCATGTATTAAGTGTGGCATTACAACTAATGTATGCAGATTGGATTCTGTTTATTTAAATACTATTATTATTATCAGGTGAATGAAATAGTTTGTATCGAGGCACTTGATTCACTTGGGGCGTCATTGAGAACGCCCGTAGATTCGGCCAAAACCCGTTCTAGATTTCAGGGCCTCAGCGGTCATCCAACTGTTACTATAGTATCTTCTCGATTTTGCACACGAACCGCATTTTCTAATTCCGCAATGAGTTTGCGAAAATTCCCTATTACGCAGAGGCGGCAGAACCCGGTTCTAGTTGGACACAATATGGCGACTACTGCTTTGTTGGGCAAGCACAAAATAACAGCATGATGCATTAAAAAACCTTTAGTACTGTATTAGGTGTCATTCCACATATTTGTCAGTCAAGGTAGACGATCTCCTTTTCTTTGCTAGAAAGCTTATGTATGGCTGCGTGGAGTATCATTATTTCGTCACGAATTAAATAAACCACAGTCTTTTTGTTCATATTTTTTCTCTTTCTAATGCAGTTGTTAATTGTGATGTACCAGATGGCGTTGTGCATACTGATTTGCAAAAAACTGCAGAGAAAGGAGATGAGCTAGTTCTGAAATGTCAATTCTATGAAACGCCAATCGCCGTTTACTGGAAGAAAGGAGATGAGCCCACGAAGTCACCCAACCTGATCACGTGGGTGGACGGGGAACCCGCTCTAGGGTCATGCGTTCATGACGGGTCTTGCTATATGAGCGCTGATTTCTCTCTCATCATCACAAACATTACAGTTTCAGATCAAGGAACATATATCTGCAGAGTTTCAAACTACAAAGGGATCTTGATTCACAACTTTACAGAAGTAAACGTCTTCGGTGAGTATATCACTCTGTGATCATTTAACAGTATGACTGAGAATTAACCCTGATAGGATTGTTTGATAAATATCTCTATGCTGTATAATTATACTACCTTTTTTGTTTTAATCATGACAACAAAAAGAGAATATTATTATTTCATGTTCTACACCATAATATTTACTTTTACTATAATATTAATAATGATATTGATATATATCTTCAATTTGAACATACATTTGAAGAAAATAGCTCTTTGCGTTATGATAGTTCTCACTCATACATGATTTTCCTTAATAAACTTAAAGGTAATACAAAGTTTTGGTATGGGCTCATTAATTTGGTTCAAATGAACATATTGGAAGCATATGCGATTTTACAATGTTCAATGGTCGTTGTCGCGAATGAATTCGAGTCTAAAGTGATGAAATCGTAAATAATATACTCTGTATTTGTATAGCGCCCTCTTAAGACTGATATTACTTTACCTTTAAAGCAATGTTTCTCGACTACAGTCGACCGATTTGCTATTCCTGTTTATTTATATATCAGAACTGCATATTCTGAGATTGTCATGGTCGCAGCTATACAGTGCGTTCCAAAAAAAAAAACTATACACTTTTGAAATGGCTGCCGAATAAAAAATATGATATTCTTGAGGGAAAAGTTTTATATGTATAGAAAGCTCATAGACTCAACTTTCATATAACACCAAATTGTCCGAAAATATTTCATGCTTGGGTGAGCACTGCTCACTTTTGTAAAGGGTATGACAATTAGGTTGCGCAGGAATTGGCCTTCCAATTTGAAAGAGGTAAATCCTTTGGAACTTACGGAATTGAGGATGATATGATAAATTTATGATCAATTGTGATGAGTTTGGGTTTGCTGAGTGCAATTTGTGGTTTATGGGATTAATATTTTATGCATGAGTGAACAGGAATTGCATTTGTTTTTACCGTATAGCAATGTAACTTTACATGGTAGACTCAGTGGTGTGTTCATGGGAGTCAGGACGGGGTGATGGTACATGGTGCAGGGGAGGTGAGATGTAGGGTAGAACTTTGTTGGGTAAATGGGATAAGGGTCAAGAGGACATGTATGCCCCTCCCCCTCCTCTCTTTCTCTCTCTCTCTCTCTCTCTGTCCGGGTATGCTTGTGCATATCTTGACAATCCATTAGACAATCAACATTCAGCAATCAATCACTTAATCAACAATGTATCAGTCAATCGGTCAATCAATTAATCATTCAAGCATTCAGTCACCATTCAGTATTTCAATCAATTTAATCATTCAATAAATCAATCATAATTAATCAATAACTCAATCTATCAACCAACTAACAAGTCATTTTAGCACTTGAGTTTCGCACAAGAAATACGTTACAGTTTAACACAAATTCACAAATTTGTAAAAGTGAACATGTCAGTCTTTCTTTTCAGTTTTCAATTTTACAACTGTTTCATCCATCTTGTAAGAGAAAAAAAGGGGAGAAAATATCCGATAATGGAAACTAAATTTAAAAGTCTCCCAGTTCAATGGCCAACATGTCCACCTCCTCTTTAGATGCACAATCTTGGTGAAGGTTTTTATTCAAAGTCACAGATGTAAAAAAAAAAAAAAAAAAAAAAGTTTGTAACATGGAAATTACAACATGTACCATCACCCCACCCTGACTCCCATGAGCACACCACTGAGTCTACCAGGGAAATTTACAATACTACACTAAAAATTTAATTCCTGTCACTCATGCATAAAAGTTTGGTTTAATAAACCATGAAATTCACTCAGCAAATCATGAATGCATCATATCACCCTCAATTTTGTTAGCCCCAAACGATTTACCTCTCACAAATTGAAAGGCTAATTCCTGCGCAACTTAATTTCCATACCCTTTACAAAAGTGAGCAGTGCTCACCCAAGCATGAATTATTTTCGGACAATTTGGTGTTATATGAAAGTTGAGTTTATGAGCTTTCTATACATATAAAACTTTTCCCCAGAAATTATATATTTATTTTTTTTGGCAGCCATTTCAAAAGTGTATAGTTTTTTTGGGGGACGCACTGTATACCATGGAATGGCCTTATGCGTTATCTGAAATATTTGAAATTTACCGGGAGCCCCGGTAAATCTTTGATTATTCAATTCTCGAAAGCAAAAGTGTTTTAGGGGCTTTATTTTCTAGTGCTCATAAAACACTCACAGAGGCATACAAATATATACAAATTGTAAAGATTTACTATCCATCTACATTTCAAAATTTCCCAACATTTTGCATTACCTTCAAAGTATATTTTTTTCATTTTCAGCTCCTCCGATAGAACCCTTTCCCTTTATCGATGAATGTCGAGGAATACTTCCAAAGGACGCTGAACAATCCTGTATTATTCCATCCTCTGATAGCATCACCATAACCTGCTCAGCCTCAAGCTACTTTCCAGACATCGATCTCTTCTTCTTACACGAATCCAGAAAGATGGGTGCAACAAATACCGAGGAAGATGCAAACATGGACGGTACGAGAAACAAATCAATCTCCATCGTCGCTGAACCCAGTGAAATCCCCTATGTTTGTGTCGCTTCTGATATCCCGGGATTGCAAGACCAAAGGAACGTCACCGTCACCGTGACCTTGCTAGAATCTACTGTTACCATGACAACATCCTCCAATCAAACCACGTTATCACCGAGTCCGAATGGAGGTATAGCCACATTGGTAAGAACTCACGACGAATTATTATTGTATGTAGAGTTGATAGATATAGTAAACAACTGCCATCATCTAGAACAAACCCGTTGTCGGCTAGGTCACTACGCCCTCTCGCTGCAAAGTCAAACATACAGGTTTGCACTTCTAATAAACTAGTTGAGAAGGCCTTATCTAGAGTATCGGTAAACTTTATCCACACAAGGTACCTTTGAATGTGTACGACATCAAGGAATTAGTCAATCGTGTTTGGACTGTTTTTGAAGGTACCGATGATTGATATGTCATAATTCAAGATCTTGTGTACCATTTGCTTTTTGAGAAAAGGAAGCGGGGATAATTTCCTTATGTATCGGGAAATCACACTAATTCCCATATATGTCATGGGTCGACAAGCATATTTAGATCCAAAAATTAACCGAACAGTAATGACGAATGATTAGTATTTCTAATGAATGGTTACTCGTTAGAAGGAAAACAATGTTTTGTCACATGTCCGCTATCAACCTATTACGTGGTAAGCATTTAGGTCATAATTCTATAATTGTGACTAGCGACCCGTTACAAAATAAAGATGTTGGATGTTACACATTTAAGTTAACCTGACTTCATTAACTGAATATTATTGACTGAATATAAGCAGTACTTACCACATGGGAACATGAAATACAGTTTGTAAACGATCACCATACATTGTAAAAACTTAAATGTGAAATCACCATTTCAAAAGGCCGAAGAATGACTACTTCTTTTAAATGTCAGATCAACACTTTTAATATGATACGTGTACATGTAAATTTAACATTTATGTTGTAGGATCCATCATGTTCAAAACGTTGATCTGATATGGTTTTAATGGTGATTTAACATTACAGTATGTGATGAGTTGTACGAGAAAAGAGTACGACGTAAACTTGTATTCACTGACAGATTCTTTATTTGCAGTTGTACCAGTTATCGTGGTCTTTCTTATATTGGCTGTGGTTTGTGTTTGTGTTGCCATCATAATCTGGCGTCGGAAGAAACAACGAAGGATTCAAGGTGTGTTTATATATATGGCTCATCATCACTTGGTTGAGTTATGAACACTAATCATAATCAGTTTTGCAAAGAAAATATGATAGGTCGTAGTGCAAAGTTAATGGATTGTTTTCTTTTTACGGAGCCATATTTCCCACTTTTTCTATGACTACGATGTCATTGTTTATGGCAATGTTGTTTAGATAGATGCATATATATCCTAATATGTTAATTTTGTATTTTTATGAACCTTTGATCATCACGGAATATAATCTTAAACGAAACAAATTTGAGAAAAATTTCATTTAAAAATGATCTCGGGTAATATCAATAGATTTATATCTAATTTGTTTATCAACAGACCAACACATTAATGTTGTACGTAAGCTTCTACGAGTACCAAAATAGCAATGCAATTGAATACACCAAAGATAAATTTTTAGAAGCTTAGTCATACTGTGAAATCGCACAAGGCAAACTATTTTCACATTTACTGTGAATAATGATGTACTATAGAAAAATAATAATGATAACAGAAGCTTCATTTGCATATCGCATAAAAATACGTCCAATTCCTGTAAATGAGACCAGTTTTGGAAACGCCCCCTCTCAACAAATGAAATGGACGCTCTTATTACAAATCATTTGAAAGAATATGTTTTGACTAATACGTGATGATACAAATTTTGCCGGGAAACCGCCTACTTATTGATATATTTGTTAAATTATCATATCGATCCAGCCTTGATAGATATCGTGTAGTCCCAAATACATATTTTTGTGTACAGTGCTTGTAACTTTACCAAGAATGGGCCTAATTTCTTATGATGTTGATGATTCCAGAACCTTGCAGTACACACCATATATGCTAGATGATCAACCATTTCTGATCGATTCCACAGCATATCTTTCATAATACAATCGCATGACCAAAACTGGTCCATACCGTTAACATGGACTAAGGTTCAATGCGTTGGACGCCCCTGAGGAAAATGACTTTCGACCGCATAGATTCAATGGTAATTGCTCAGGTTTTCCTTTTTTTTTCCGTACAGAAAAAGACGAAGAGGAATCCATGCCACTACATCTAGACCGACAGATAAATGGTAACTCCTTATATTGATTTATCATGACACAAATTAAGAATCAAATTATTTCCTTGCAGATACTTACAACAACAAAAATCACACACACATGCACACACAAACATATTCGCAATCCCCCCCCCCCCCCCACCACATGCAGTCATAATTACTAGCAAGTTGCTTTAGGAAATGTTACCAGTATGTACTTTATATATATGTATATGCATAATGCTTGAATCACTTTGTTTTCAGCAAGGGTCTTTGCTTTTCTTCTCTCTTGTTTTATGTTTATACTATAAACGATAAAGTGCGAAGTCCATATAGTTGACGGTTGTCATTATGTTAGCGTAAGTTTCATGCAATAATATACTTTTCTAATTTCTTTTGATGCAAACTCTAGTATGGTCAAAAATAAATACTCAACAGTTTGTGGGTTATAATAAATTCTCTCAGGGAAAGTATCCTTCTTTGAACTGTGGTACCTGGTTAATAATATGGATGAGGCAAACTTAAAAATGCTACGGGACGCCCTCCTCTATCTGGGAATTCCTGGAGTAGGGAAAGAACTAACTACAGACACGGCCTTTGCCTTACTTTGTGACTGGAAGGATAAATCATTTGACAGAGAAGGATCAAGATTGAAGAAAGCACTCATCGAAAAGGGACTTGCCCGTTCCTGGAAAGATATGTGTGGTGAGTATTGATTCCAAATCTTGATCTCAAAGTCACAATGTATCAGGTGTAAATGTTAAAGCAAACATTGCCAAGCAACCAGTGCTAATTATCTAGAACGTTAAATGCACTATGTTTGAAGTCAGATACAATAGATAAGAAAAGGAGATCAGATCGAATTTAAACGAATTCGCACGAGAATCTCAGCAATGGATACTCTTTATAAGTTTGTTGAATATTATGGAAATAAATACGTCTTTAATACCATGTATATGGAAGATGAACCCAGCATTTATTGTTTTACTATTTTATTCGATATTTACTATAATGATTATTACTTTTTTCTGAAGAACGGAGATTGGAGACAAAGTCTGGTGTTTCCGAAGAGCTTTTGGATCATATTTTATGGAACATCGGTGATGAAATTAACATTAGTCAATTCCTTAGTGAACTGATCGCCGATAAACGTGAAACCCGATGTAATGTGTCAGGAAATAAAGGATACGTTTTCAAGGAATCCCTGGTTGTCTTGAGGGAGTGGAGTGAGGGAACACAGACTGAAAGCCAAGCCATTCAATTAAGTCTAGCTTTAGAAAGAGCTAATTGCAAGCCTCTAGATCGGACTTTCTTCAAGGGTGAGTCCATGTCTTATTTTCCAAGGTTTCAATTGCTGCAATTTATTTATGATGGATTGATTGTGCTTGTTTCTTGTAAAATTAAAACTCTCCCGTCATTCATATAGATACAGAACAGTTTTTAATACAGTTTTAAGGAAAATTGTAATGATTTGGGATTGATATGATGGACGGAACCTGGAAGAAGGTTGTACCATCTTTTTTCATGTTCTTTCTTTCATCCTCTCTATATCCCCGTCTCTCTTTTTTCCTAGCGCTTTTCCTTCTGACAAGGGTGCGCCCGTGTTTTCCCTTGTAGATGCACCTGTGGGTGCCACTACAAATAGTTTTAGTTAGTTTTATTCTTACACGTTTTCTTCTGAATTCTCTTTTTCCCGTATGCATAATACAGGGACCACTAGGCAATGGGTAACATTTAATTTACGTCTCACTTAGTAATTCATTTATCGAGATATCTGTTCACTAACATAGTTACATGGTACAACATGTGAGGGACCTAGACGGGAAGAGGGATGGAGACATCTTGTGACATCTTCTTCATGTATTTATTTCTGACAGCCAGTACCTGCGCTACTGGGTACCAATGCTAATAATTATAATCACACAGAGGTATATTTACAAATTGTAAATATACCTCTGTAACCACTGGACATTTCGTGACTTCTTATTGTTTGTTTGTTCGTAGTTCCTGAACATCTGCTGAAGGCGATATCCCCACAAGAGGTAGAAGGGTTCGTTTACAGACTGACAGGAAGACATTGTAAGAGGCTTGCTAAGGCTGTAGGAAGTACCGATGAGAAGGTGATTACCACCCTCATTAATGACAATAATGACGATCTGTTCGACACTCAATCAATGATCATGGACTGGGTAGATGGACAGGAAAGCAGCAACTTCGAGAAGAGATGCAGGCTTGATGATGCCATCATCACAATTGGTCGCCATGACATGACAGGTATTAGATCCATTAAACAATCATTTTGTAATGTATTTTTTCATTTCGTATGTTCACTACCCAATCAATTCATTAATTGATTAAGTTATTTATTAATCTTATAATTATATAAAGAGACCATCTTCACTTGTGTGTGATACTTAAGAGCCTTGTATCAGGTAACTCATCACGATTTTTGGGGACATGTTTATTCTTCTTCAATATATACGTTAAGAGACTACTTTTAAGACAGGGCATAAACATTATCAATTTTTTCTTCTTCTGTGTTTCAGATTCATTTGGGACAACCATCTATCGGGTTAAAACAGGAGGTACTGTACAAAGACCACATCCAGATGCCAAGAAATTCAGTGAGTTTGCATTTTTTCTAGTCAGTTAACAACAATAATTGTGTGTTCTATTTATACCTCCCTACCTATATAATGAAATGACTCCGATTTAAAGAAGAACACAAGTACTACTCCATCCCTCGCCGCATAATCTTGTTCGATTACTTCAACACTTGTTAAAAGTAACAATGGCATTTTGGAAGGTAGACTTCTCCCGATCCGAATAACGAAGGTTAATTCCTGTCAGAATCATTTATATTTACTGCTTTATTAATACTACATCCTTGTCCAAGTTAATATAGCCAAACTTCTTATTCCTTTAATCAAACATTTAAATGTCAACAGTGGCATTTTCCCGCTTGTTTTGCAAGCAGAAATACGATTGATTGTCAAATAATTGTGTTATGCCTTCACTTTTGTCATATTCTATTCCAAAATGAAAATGACACAACATACGCTTTTTTTTACAGACAGTGCACTGATCTACGAAAAACTAAAATTGTCCAGATGTAAGACTTAATTTTACAAAACAAAGGGAAGTCTCGAAAAAGAACACTGAAAACAATGTTTTCATATATTAGAATCAATCTATGTATGTATTTACTTGGTTTGAGCCCTCTGTCGCTCAACAAATTATTTAAAGCTTATAAACCTTATCATGAATATTTGAACATGTACCATCCTAGCATTTTTTAAACTACTACTGTGACAACTGACCTTTGCTTTACACACAGATAGTACTAGCATTTTTAATGATGATCTACATGCGTTGCTGAAGCATCTTCCTAAAGGTGCGGTATCAGTGTTTCTTGAGAAGCTCGGCATCTCAATTGATGAGGATATGGACGATATGAAAGAGAGGCTGACAGGTTGGAGGGACGATCATCTGAGAGGATCTAAAGTATGTTCTCTACAGGAACTTGTTTTGATCCACAAAGATGTGCTGAAGAAGACAAATAACAATAATGGTAATTGTTTGAATCGATAAAATATTATTTGGTATCATCGCATCCGAAAGAAGATGACTTACCCCGTGCAAATATATTTTTACCGATGAATCTAAAAGAGTGAAAAACATTGTTTTTTCGTCTAGAAATATATTGCCTGACACTGCGTCAGACAAATAATAAAACTCTAAATTCCTGCTAGATTATTACCATATTTGTATTGCAACAGAAAGCTGAATTTACCATATTCTATCACTTATTTAGTTAAAAGTACATTAAGTAAATTCATCCTTCCTTCAAACATTATACAATTGCTCTAAAAGGGACTCTTAGAAAGAATGTCTGTCGGGACACACCTGTCAATTGTATTCATTTCTGTGCTGTACATTTATTCAATTAATATTTTCTTAAGTACTCGACTTAAAAGACGAGGAGCTAGAGGATGTGTTTGCAAGCATATCTTCCAGGGAACAGATGGACCAGCTAAAGTCAGGGATTGGAATAGCTATCAAAGAGGGGCCTTTCACTCTAGAGCATCTTAAAGAATGGAGAAATAGCCAAGGCATGGAGAAACGTCGAGAGAATCTAAGAAAAACGCTCCATGATATGAAATTATCAGGTTCGTACAGTTATTTCTTTCCCAAATACAAAAGTCTACACAGGCATTGTTCACTCTACAATTCGTCGCTGTTTTCACGAAGTGACGGTAGTGAAAAAACAATGCATTCACTTTGCGTTACGATTTTCCTCACTACCGTCACTTCGTGAAAACAAGGACGAATTAAGATATCAAGAAACATTAAAGTCAAACATATACCCATTATAGTAAAGATAATCATACAATTGCTACATATCATAATAGTCTGCATAGTCTTACAAGTCAGACACGTCGCTAAGCACTCCAAGTTACATTGGCTTTTGCCTGCAAATTAATCTTCCTACACGATTGTGATACTTCTTATATACTTACCATCGAGCTAATTGCGCAAGTCTACTCGTTTATCTTTTAGGATGCGTTGTTGATCGGCGTCCTCCACAACATGTGTACAGAGCTGAGATGGTACGTTTAGCGTTCACTATGCTATATACTGACGTTAGACCATTGGCCGAACTTCTCAACATGGATACGAGCAAAGGAAAAATAGTGCGAGAACCCCAGAAAGGGACTGTAGGTCTGTTACTCCAACTATTGGAGAAATCGAGGGATAGCGGCACACATCGCCGCCGTGATTTCTGTGTCGCCATTAGAGATCTTGGATATCTGGATGTTGCTCGATTAGCTTATTTCGGTGAGCAAACATTATACATTTTGGGGGGCATTTTTTTACCCGCTTTTTTGATATCACTAATTTAAAGAAATTGTTCCTTTTTATTTGTCATGCGAAAATCCGATCGAATGTGTGCATAGGCACTGGAAGGGGTTCGTGAGCTGACATGGGTGTTAATTTGGATAATAACTGTGAACCTAGAAGAACAGTATTGGCCAGTGTAATTTTCTAGTCTTTGAGTTGTGTGCTTTGTGTATCAAACTACACATCGACCCTTGAATTCGAAAATAACAGTGCTAAATTGTGTGATTTGTTGGAGCAGCTGGACGGTAGAGATACTGCTACAGACGGCTTTACAAAGATTTAGGCAGTTTTCCCTCGCGACGGTAATTTAAGGGAGCCAGTGTTTTTGCATGGCCTAAAGACTGGTGTCATTGCTTGTTCAATTTGTGCTTAAAGTAGCATTCGACAAATAGGGTCGGATAGCCATTTAGCGTGAGATATTCTCATTATGGTCAACATGGCTGATCTCTGCTGCGGGTTTACATGGATAACTGATTCTCCGTGCTCGATCAATGAGAATTAAAAAAAGCCCATTTTGTACTGGTACTACTGAACGTGTAAAGGCACATCTGTTGACCTATACAGCCATAGGTTTCCAATAAGCGTAGGTACCGAAGGAATATGCGTTCATGACTGCTATACCATGACTTCAAATTCCAATTTCAAAAGAAAAATATCTGTCCTATCCTACACTGAGATCAGTTCAAGTACGTTAGCATTATGTCGAAAATAACATCAACATCATTATTTAAAAAAAGATCTTCCGAACATGAAGAGGTCCAATATAGTAAGTTATATAAAAGAAGAAACGTACAAGCATTAGTTCGCAGTAATAAACACTCTGCGAAAATGTATGTATCTATTTGATTAAAAAGAATCAAATATTTTGCAACTGATCTTCAGAAACAGCCTCCTCTAGTACATGACATGTATAAGAAAATGGAAATGCTAGGTTATTGTATATTTCTGTAATAATATCTTCTCAGAGTTTGATGGGAAGTTTTCTTCATCTCTCGCACTTAGATATGCTAATGATTTAATTAAATGATTCAACTTCTTTTGTCCGATTTGTTTGCATACAGATTACGATGAAAGCCTTAGTGTACTCTACAACGTTACTTCAAAACTGTCGCAACAGGAAATGGAAATGTTAATGAAGCATCTTGACTCTGATAAAGCGGTCCTGTCGATAGGTCGGGTGAGAACTCGGAGCGCGGGGACATACGACAACCTAATGCTTATGAAGAGATGGAGAGATCAGTTCAGACTGGAACCTTTCCACCACAGCTCGAAGCTGGTTCATGGTCTTCGAGCAATTGGGCGAACGGGACTTGCAGAGGAAGTCCTTGGAGGTGAGTAACGCATCGACAAACCTTGCATGCCCAAATACCAAGTGATGGTGCTTAAAAGTTTTCTTGATGTTTATTTATACTACCTTGCTCTTGCAGCGCAATACATTATATGTGCATTGTTTCTGCGCTCAATACATGTATATGTTTGTTGTTGTTAATACTTTTCCTATTATCATCATTTTCATTGGTACTATTCCTTTTATTTGGACGAGATAATGTGTTCGTTTTTAATGTTATTTTTTGAAATTATTGAACAACCGCACATTTTCCAACTGATTTCTTTCTCTTCATAGGTCTGAACCAACATATGCAAATGAGTGGAGCAGTAGCAATACACATTTGCAACAGTCTCGATGACGATCAACTGCAGAGACTATGTGTACACCTCAGACTACGTACAACAAAACGTCAGGAGGATCGGACTACTACATCAACGGCCGTCGTGGAATGGATGCAGAATTGTGTAAAACACTTTGACAAAATTCCTGCGCTGAACAAAATAGTAAAGAACAAATTCGATTTTCGAAAACATGAGAACAACGAACTTTTCAAGGCAGGATTTTCCGAACTTGCAGAGGAAATCATGCTACTCCAGTACCCTAGATTCTCTAGGACTGTGTAGCCATAATGTCCTTTGACAAGAAATGAATCTACATTTGTGTTACTCTCAATTAACATGTCTTAAATATTGGTGCATGGTATAAGGTGATTGATTCAATGCTTAGTGAAGAGCAGCTGGACTAAAAACATGGTAATAGTATAATGTAGGTTACATGTATGGGCTGTAGAAATGAAACTATTATTGTCATTTTTATTTGTTAACGGTTGTAAACGGGCGGAAATAATTCTTTTTTTCAATAAGTTTCGTTGTGGTAGTCCACACATACCCTTCGCCAAGTTGTGTGGGGTTGTAGTGCATAGACTGGTGTTTTTATACTAGACCAATACGT
This sequence comes from Strongylocentrotus purpuratus, assembly GCF_000002235.5. Classification (NCBI taxonomy): domain Eukaryota; kingdom Metazoa; phylum Echinodermata; class Echinoidea; order Camarodonta; family Strongylocentrotidae; genus Strongylocentrotus; species Strongylocentrotus purpuratus. Next base: position 38,031,024 of record NW_022145594.1, read on the forward strand.
AGGGAATGTACGCATGCACTCCAATCTTTAAAACATTATGTAGTTACAATTATCTACCCCGTCCCTTAAGACATTTGTTATAGTTATAGTTATTAGTTCTAATGTTTTGTTGGAATGTTCAAATACTAAATACTTTATGAAGGGGAAAAGAGTAAACTTTTAGATGGTCCACCCAATTTTGTATAATGTTAATAATGCGGCGGTTGCTCTATATGCATTGATCTCCAAACGTGTCTGCAAACGACTCATCGGGAAAACTCTTCGTATCTTTCAACACAGTGGGGATTGTGTGTCATATAGTGTAATATAAATGTATTGTGGGGAAGAAAAAAAAAAATCAGTGCTGTCTTTTGTCATTTTTGCAATGCTTTGTATAACTTGTACGCTGTCGTACCCATTTGTAAAGTGACATGGTTTTATTATAATATTGATGATTACAATTTTATTTCTCTTCTCTTTTAAAATTATGCTTACTCAATAAGTAATGATGTATTATTTATTTCCTCAATTTCGAATTTAATATCTGGGCAGATCGTATTTATGGGCAGAAGGTATTGTTCATCCTCTTAAGATTTACAATCCGTTGAGAATACATTGAAACTGTTTTCTCTTAACTCATAGCATGCCATGAGGGTACATGCACGCTACCGTTATAGTGCTTTGTACATGCAAGCTAACCACTGATTCACTGCCATGTGCGTGCAAGGGCGCATTCGTAATAACAGTTATTGTTCATGCTTAATATTGGACTGTACTGTGTGTTTCGCATGCGCTATCAATGGGGATTAGCCCTGTGGCATGATAATAGTTAAAGTGTTTGGTTTTAGAGTGTGGCTACAATGAAAATACTCATCCATCATTTTCAGAGCACTTTCTCGCTTAACGAACCCCGAAACTTAAAGCTGTTTCTTTACTATTCCCACCGACATATGTGTATTCGTTTTTAGAAGCAGGTTGATCCGCAACAAATATTTTCATTTCAGGCAATGACAAGTAAAAAGTTACTGCTGATTGTGGAAAATGTTCGGGACATCAGAAATGTTAGAGTTTGCTCACAAGACGATTATCAAATACTTGCCATACCTGTATAGATTAAAATGTGGATGGATTGTTTATGCAACATTTCTGATCAGCAGTGTAAGACTATTCGTCAGGTAATAATACAATTTACCTAAATAGATGCAAATTAGCTAAACCAAATATATCTGACTTTTATTTCCTTATTCATCAAAGCGTACACAATGGAAAGATACATTGCTAATCGTAATGATAAAAAGCTGCCAATGACAGCAGATGGCAGGTCATGGCCTAGTGGACATCCATTGTCAGATAAGTGAATAAAGATACATTACACTATGTAATCAAATGTTCGTTTTCACTGGTGTTTGAATCATTTGTCAAGTATATCACTGTACCTAGAAGTGTATAATACAGATGAAATGAAAAAAACAAAAACAAATCAAATGTGATTCAATCCGATTCAGATGTAATGTGTAGTGTAACTTTAGAGGTATATAGCAACCAGTGTTTTTTTATTTTTTATATAATTGTAATATTATACACAGATCTTATTTATAGGATTTGGAAACACATTGTGTATTTTTTAATGAACTTTATTTCAGGTTTTAGATAACGAGAGTCAGACTCGACTAGCACATGTGCTATTTTTTATTCTATCTTACCATCAATCACAAACCCATTGTAAATAGTCATTTATTGTTTTACTTGACACTAAAATTACTTATAACTATTTTTTAATATGTGTATATTGTACATATATATCGCTGTAGAACATGTATTTTTATAAAATTATGTCATGTTTGTATGTTATATTGACATCATGTACATTTATATATATCTTTTGTTTCAATGTTTCAATGTAGGTGAATAAAACATTTCAAATAAATTACAATAACATTCAATAGGTTACCACTTGGTAAATGTAGCCTTGGGCCTTGTTCATACTTCTGTGTTGAAATACCAAAACTTATTGTCTTTGCTTATAGCAGGGACTATTGTTGAAAAATGTTGACTATGTTAAACAAAAAAGTATAATTCTTTTTGTGATATAAGTATAATTCATGTGTTTTTCTTTGTAATCGAGATAAGTTTGTGTAACTGATGTACGTATTATTATTCAATTAATAAATGATAGAGAAAAAAAGAAGGAAAAAAAAGTGAAAAGGGACTATTGTGTTTGCTTAAAACCCATACTAAAGTGAGCTTATTGTTGTAAGGTAAATTGCATATGTGCAAGTGAAATTATTTAAGTTACCATGTGAATAAAGACATATATATTTAATGGTACAGGGTAAATTTGTAGCAAGATTGTTATTTTAAAGGTTGGGGAAATTTTGAAAAAATGGATGGATAATGACTATTTACAATTTTGATATATTTGGATGTCCCTGTATTATAAGCATTAGATAATTTAGCACCTGAAACACTTCTGCTTTCGAGTAAAATTAAATAAAAACAAATTTAACTGTGCTCGCGGTTAATTTAATAAATTTCAAATAGCGGCCTACGGTCGTACAATGCACTCTAAAAATAGAGTGCAAAATTTTGCTGTGCAAAATCGCTGTTTAAAAAAGTTGGGTAAAGTATTACCCAACCTTGAGCGAAACACCAAGTCCCTTCGAAATTTAATTACGCTTGCCATAGTGTCATATCAAAATTGGACTGTGCGCATTTCCGGGGGAAGAAAGTAACGATGCAGATTAATATTTGAACCACGCGTTGGGTAAACACAAGCTTTGACACCTAAACGTTGGTATTATGACACAACTGATGTTAAAAACTATGATTGAAGCGCTAGCGTGGTCGGTCGTTCCAAATTAGCTGTTCATCGAATTTATCGTGTTCAAGATCGACAGAGGATGGACGACTTTGTTCGAAATAGACTACGATCATGCACCTGTGTCTTTCCGCAGCATTTATTTGCATGAATGCGTGTAAATCTTCTCAATATGGACATGAAATTCCTCATAATTCTGGACAACACATTATTCGTATGGAGAATGTCATCCGCGATGCAGTCACCTACTGCGAGCACGCCAAGCGAAAAACTGTCTAGCCAAGAGAGAGAGAGAGGTCTGCTACTTATACACTACACTACATATAGCATGTACTTTTCCAGCCAACTCCTCGGACAAATTCTCTTTTTTACCCAAATCTGTGTAAAAAAAAATCATACAATAAGGCTGGGTTCAAATTTTACCCAACTTTTGGGTAAAAAATTACACAAGAACAAAGTTAACGAGTACCCAGGATGAGTTGGGTAAAAATTACCCAATGTTGTGTCAAAAAGGGAACATGGTTGTCGTTGGGTAGCATTTTACCTTTTACATTAGGTCAAATATATTGCAAATCAGTTGGGTGAGACATTAACAATTTGCTGGGTAAATTTTTACTCAACCACCCCTGTGTCAAATTTTACCCAACAAACATGCATGTTCCCTTTTTACCCTCGTAAAGTGTAAAATTTTATCTCTTTTTAGAGTGTGGTAGCTGTGACCATGAACATCTCAGAATATGTAGTTGTGATATAAAGTTTCCAAACGGGAATAGCTTATCTGTCGATTTTAGTCAAGACACATTGTTTTATAGCTTGATTAATATCTTGACCTTGAGAGGGAGCTATACAACATAAAGAGTGTATTATTTACAATTTCATAACTTTAGACTCGATTTCAACTCCGACAACGATCACTGAATATTGTAGGTTCGCATATGCTTCCAATATGTTCATTATAACCAAATTCATTACCCCATACCAAAACTTTGTCTTACCTTTAAGACCTGCTGTTGTATAGTTGTATCACAAATTAAACTTATGCCATATCTAAAATAAACGTTAGCATTTTCCTTAATGTCTGGAAGGGTTTACGCTCAAATTTTCTCTTAATACAAACATGTGTTAATAAAACGGCCAAAGCCTTTGAACAGAATATGGTAATAGTTTCATAATTTGTTCTCTCTCTCTCTCTCTCTCTCTCTTTCTCTCTCTCTCTCTTTCTCTTTCGTTTGTTTCCCATTCGCATGAAAATAGATACAGATTAATAAATGCCATTTGTTTGCATAGTCCCAAGCAGTTACATAAATGTATCTAAATAAGAATTTGCCATCTTGTAGAATTTAATCATATTGATCAATAAGTCTACAATTCCAAATTAAATCAGTTTTGTTGTGCATACCCTTCTTATCAATGTCAGTGTGCATATGATGTTAGCGCAAGGCCACGTCAATTTCATGAATACATGTTGCATGATATACATGTATAAGCTCCCATATCATTTTAAGATTAATGTTGTGGATATTATTTTTGTTCACGTGATATGCAAGGGCGACGTGAGATTGATACGTGTACTGGATGGGCGAAGTGCCAACATAATGAAACAAACATTGCAAGATATGGAAAGGTGAACTTCGCACCCTATTCGCAAAGCGTGCAGGCACGAGATGTGGGGCTTTCAATAAAAATCCCATTTAATTTGAGTGTATGCAATATAATCCTTTCAAATAGAAAGAAGCACGATTCTAACGAACTTGCCTCTACACATAATGTATGTAAATGTACACAGTGAAGCAGCACGGATCCGGCCATTAACGGGGCAGGGGAATGCTTTTGTAGGAGGGAGGGGGTAGGGGCAGTAGTGTGGGTTACTTTATTGCAAAGTACATGTACAAGCCTAGCGATTGGTGGGGTTATGTAGGGTCCTATATTCCCACCACAATTACTTTCCAGCCTCTCTTTAACTTCATCCTTTTTATTATTTCATGTCTGCTTAGCAATGGGGGAGGCACACGTGGTAAATTACGCCGTGTAGCTACGTAAATATCCTTAATCTATGCGAAAACCTTTCAAACTTGACAGGGGCATAACATAAATCAACCCGAATCTACCTTAGAGTAGTTTGCACAGACTATCAATGTACAATGAACTACCAAGCGGCCCAAGGAGAGTGAAAATGCATACAATAAAATAAATCGATAAAGAGAGAGAGAGAGAGAGAGAGAGAGAAGTGACTTCACATACAATATCTTCAAAATGTGTGCCTTGACATGATATATTTGAGAGTAAATGCATTTTTATGATATTCATGTATGCTTAAAACATAACTGAACTGATGAACCTGAATGATTATTTTGAGTTAAAATATCTAGAGCAAATTTTGAGAGAGCTCCAAAATGCACGATTACAAAAATATAGATTCAAAAGTCTTTTAACGTGGGGGGGGGGGCACCCCCTCTAAAACCCTTCTCATCGCTCGCTTTGTTCCCTCACTTGTCCGTCTGACGCCACATCAAAGATGCCCCACGATGTTTACCTTGTTTTTATCAACATCTGATTATCTGCATTATCCAATCTTTAATTTAAAGGGTATGATATAAATACATTCTCTCAGATAATCAAGTTGCAAGGGAGTCTACAACATAAATAAATGGTAAAGGTGGTGCAAATTATCCAATATACAGTGCGACCCAGGCAAAAACGAAACTGAAAACTATCGCTATTTCATCATAACTTAATCACAATTATAATTGATAAATGACACATATTTGTAAAGCTTAGATCCTCTTCTTTCATTTGATGCAACTCATCTAATGCATATTTCACGCATGAGTGATTAAAGAGAATAAACCAAAAAGTAATTTGCCGGTCGGTATCTGAGATTCAAAGAGAAAATTACATTTCCAGAAAGTTGAGTTTCTGCCCTTTCATATGACTCCTCAATCAGGGAAAAATGAGCTAGGGATAACAAAGTTATGTTTGTTTAAAGTAGTGCTTGCATTTCCATAATTGTATTAAACGAATTCATTTTCACTGGCTGCGTTCCGTAGCAAAAAGCGGAATTAACCAAAGGCTTAAACTCCGTTTCGTTGACAATATAGCCGCAGACGAAAGACTTTATGCATGGCTGTATGCATTATCCAGTGCCATCTTTAGACACAATTTAGCCAGTTTGGTTTTACTTTGTCACAACATAGCGTATATTTGGATCGTTGTCGCCACATGAATGACAATGGCGGCCCGATTTATACAGTTGCTCTGCATGTCATACAATATATGGATGATATTTCATGTGTGCTCGCTACATGGTAAGTCTGTTCTAATTCCGATGCAAGCTATCTATATAATCATGAACTTGCTATTATCGCCATGCTGCACGTACATTCATTCCAAAGTCAGCCATGATAGATAGGGAGGCCACTTGGCATTATGTATGGTATTACTGAACTCAGACAACAGTAGAAAAAAAAAGCTGTTGTGCTGTTGTTAGTCTGATGAAGAAAAAAAACAGGTTCAAAGGGAATATACCCAGGACATTAACCTGCTGATACCGTGTGCTATTCAAAACTTAAAGATAAAGTTGAGTTCTGGTCATGCAATTGTACTGTGAAAGGATCGGTTTGGAATCAATCAGAACAGATTGATCATCTAGCATACAAGTGATGGTGTGTACTGCAAGGTTCTGGAATTATCAAAATGATAATAAATTTGGCCTCGTCTTGTTAAAGTTACAAGCACCGTACACAGGAGTATGAATATGGGGCTACACGAACATGTGGCATAAACATCCGTCCCGATTTTTATGTTGCTTCATGCCATATTTAGAATATAAAAGCATTTGAAGAGCCATGCTTTTCAAGGAACAATGTGTATCTGATATTCTCCCACACTTGCCGAATTAGAATGATAACGCTCACAAATCATTTTAACCTCTTCCCATAACAGTTACTCAGCATTGTTCATGTGGTTGAACGAGCAAGTGTGCGCCTGTAAAATGGCGACTGGCTGAAATGCTCCCCAGGGAGTGGAAAATGTGCACACATTGTGTGCGGGTAAGCCTGAATCCGATGACCGGGGTAATAATATATCTGTAAATCGCTTAGGTACATCGTTGAATCGGTGTATTGAGCGCTATATAAAAAAACCGGATTATTATTATTATTATTATTGTCTTTAAGCACGGGCATTTTAGTTGCATTATTGTATTTATCGCTGGTGTGACCGTAAATTGAAATTACGACACTCAGGGTGTGTTCGTTGCGGAATCCGGAAAAAAAGTGGAATTAAAAGAACATGTCCACTTTAGATTTCGAATTTCCATAGGGAGAGAGTTCCAGGTATGTGAACTAGTGTGTGATGTGTGTCGAATGGATTTGAGGTTTAATAAGGTTGTCGGTTGTTTTAGATGGAATTGTCGGTTTGTCTTGTAGAATGAGAGTGTATATTTTTGTAAATATTGAAAAATGGGGGGGGGGGGGGGGGTAAGCGGATATGAAGATAGTTGACCGTTTTGTAATCGAAACATAAAATGTGCAATTTGAAGAATCGTAATATAATCAAATTTTAACGTTTTCAATTAATATAGATTATAACGCATTTGATGAAAGCATATATCGTTGACATCTATCAAATATAATATCGGGCCAAGGACTGAATCATGCGGTATCCCGCATTCAACAGGTGCCCCCATTCAACCAGTCTAATTTTCATTCTTTAGTAACAAAAAACAAACAAAAAAAACAAGAAATTGACAAGGGTCATGGCTAGTTTTTGGGGTGTTTCATAAAGTTGATTGTAAAGTAACGCATGACTTTACGAATGACTTATATATGAAAAGCCAAACGGGATGCTCAATCATTTTTAAATGCATCAACTTAAGTTGAACTGTGCCTATGTAGATTAACATTCTTATTATAACAATCATTTGTAATGCAAAGTATATTGTTTGCTACAATTTAATAATTGAGGTTATTGGAGATATAGTGACACTTTGTTAACGACTTTGGAAAAACGTTGGGCATCCTATCTGGCACTTCATTTTCAAGACGTTTGTAAAGTCATGCATAACTTTACGAACAGCTTTATGAAACAACCCCTGTTGTTAACGGTGTATAATGTGTATATCTGATAAAGGCTTATGAGCTGAGCCTCTTCGTTTTAATATATCTTAAACCATACTATTAAAGTAGTATTGCTTTATTCTCTATGTTGACTATTTGTTATAATACACACGTCTTTGTCAATATTTACAGGTTGCATTGTCCTAGCTGACATAGGAATTTTATTAACTGATATACATTTGTGCAAAAGAACATAAAGAACAACATTTGGTACCCTGTGTTAAAGGCCAGACACCTTCTAGCTCTTCATAAACCATGTCAAACGAAACGATATATATGAATATGATGCAAGCACAGGCAGAGCTGAGCTGGTGGTATGCCAACCAGTATCAGCAGGACAACATCAACCTTGTGCAGACGCGTACGCAGGATTTTTTCAAGGGGGGGGGGGGGGGGGGGGTAATAGGTCACCTTATGTTTGTTTTTTTGGTCTCGAAATTTGAAAATTTGACATTTGGCTCCGTTGGGGGGGGGGGGGGGTTAAGGTCACCTTTTTAGGTCGCCATGGGAATTTTTTTTTTTTAGAGAGAGAGATTAGCATTTACTATCAAGGGAAAAAAGTCCAAAGGGGGGGGGGGGGGGGGGTAAGGAGGGTTATGGGGGGGATATACACATGAAAATACTAAAGGGGGGGTTAACCCCCCCCCCCCCCCCCCCTGTGTACGCGCCTGACCTTGTGTACATGGGACCAGTGGAATTCGTCTACTACCAACTTGAAGGAGTTCATCCCAGAGCCCTGAGCAAAACCAAGTTCCAGCGACCTCTCTAGAAAGCATGTGTCAACGTCAACCGTATCAGAACTGGAGTTGGTCGTACACAATATTTCCTGCCAAAAAATGAAGCTGATCCATTGCCAAACTGTGCCTGCGGAGAGATCCAAACTATGGATCATGTCATCGATGCTTGTCCTATCTACGAATCCCCTCACGGTGATTCTGGACTTCGAGAGCTTGATGGTGAGGCCATCAGTTGGCTTTTAAAATAAGGATTTTCCTATGTAGATGACGTACTCCTTGATATTCTTTATACGAACGAACGAATGGGTGCTTTCAAAAATGATATTCATTTAGGTGTACACCTCTCATAACTTGTATTGTTTATTGGTCTCTTATGTTCATTTATAATTGTTTTTAAGTCAATGAATAATAGTTTGTGCTGAGTGATGAGAAATTAATAAAGTGACAGAAGTTCCATGTTCTTTGGGCCTGTTGTAACCCAACCATTAAGAGTGTTGCAGTACTTTTATGTATATACACTTGTGTAGAAAAGCCCAAATCGCCTGAATATTTAATTCAGCCTTCTTTACTAAGTTAATTCAAAGTAACCTCTCTACAAATATAAATTAAAATTATGTTAATTAGATATGTACCAAAATAAGATGAATGTGATAAATGCACTTACTGACTTACTGCATCATCGTCCTTGGTAGAAGAATGAACGCCTCGCCATGAAGGCCAGTAGAACAGTTATGTTTCCAGGTTTTGTTTAGGCTTCCTTGATTTAGGTTGATAATTGATATTCTACAGATATGCTGATAGGCATATATGTACCATAATTACATACAACGTCCATTGCATTACTTTTAAAAAAATGGTGTTATAATGAATCCCTCGTCATGGACAGTCTTGGAAAAATCATATTATCCAGGCATGTTTTAAGGCTTCCTGGATAAGATTAGCAACATTACTACATATTGCACATAGTGCTTATTAGATTAGTATGCTAATAAGGCTAATTATACTGCATCAACATGTAATATCTTCTCACGTAATCTTTAAAAAGTAATTTACAATGTTGCATTGCACCATTGTCAGACTTTATAGATAAACAATGACAATGAAGTCCATAAATTGTCCATATACTAAATAGTTCATTGTGCTAATTATGCTATTTAAGACAATTGCGTTACTTACAATAACAACTGGTGTCATAAATGAATTCCTTGTCAAAGAACACCCTTGAAAAGCTGGCAATCAAGCTGAATTTACTTCAATACCCATCTAGAACACGAATCAACAAAAAACCTTGTTCTTGAAAACTTTTCCTGGTCATGTACATGGTATATGGTACCGTCTACTGGACTACAAGGACAAATCCATTACCTTGACTACATTTTACGTGATAAACGACTTCACATAGTACGCCACATTATCAAGAAAATGGCGATGTCCATATCCTGCTGAGAAACTGTACACTTTTCTTGCTTTATGCCTCTCTCATACACTTTGGTTTGGAATCGTGTAGATTAATGGGCTAAGGGTATAGAGAAGAAGTAACATTATTTATTGGGGTGAGGTTTCCTTTAATGTACATGACAAAGACCATTGCGCTATACGAGAGCATGTTGTTGTTTTGTGCCGTTGAAAGCATTTCATATACATTTCAACTGGGTGGCCTACTGGGGGGGGGGGGGGGGGTCTCGTTCATTTATTGTTAATCCAGACTCTGCATTGTTCGTCAGCCACGCTCAAACAACAATGAGATCATGCCAGTAAATTGTAAAGAAACCATGGAAGCATGTCGGATGCTGACGATGAACTTATATTATTACAGCTTCATGCACATGTAATATCTATTTTACTTGATAAACGACATGTAATATCTAATATGTAAAATACATGTAATATCTATTTTACTTGATAAACGACTTCACATAGTACGTCACATTATCAAGAAAATGGCGATGTCCATATCCTGCTGAGAAACTGTACACTTTTCTTGCTTTATGCCTCTCTCATACACTTTGGTTTGGAATCGTGTAGATTAATGGGCTAAGGGTATAGAGAAGAAGTAACATTATTTATTGGGGTGAGGTTTCCTTTAATGTACATGACATGGAAGCATGTCGGATGCTGACGATGAACTTATATTATTACAGCTTCATGCACATGTAATATCTATGTTTCTTTGCTTTTGCTGTTATGGTGTGCCAGCACCATCAGTGGAAAGTAAATGAAGGAATGACAAATTAGATTCGATGGTAACTGTAAGGCCTTGCCAAATAAACACTTACAAAAGAAAGCTTTCCTTTTTAATAAAATATATTTCCAAAATCTAAGTAAATATAATATTTCCTTTCGTGTAGGAGGCAAAAGAGAAGGTAGGGTCTGGTATAAAAAGATGAAAATTAATGTGTGATCCTTTTTTCCTATATATTAATGGAACCAATCTAAGTCAAATCAAGAGTGATCGTTGTATAACGTATAGTGGAGGGGCCGAATGTACAGGATAGGTCCGGTGAATAAATATGTTACGGACATGAACACAAAAATATTATCGAGGCAAAATAGTTAAATAAAGAAAGAAAGGGGGAAAGGGAGATATGGGAAGGGAGAAATGGCAAGGGGAAAGTGGAAACATTACACGACGGAACAAAAATTGAGACGAGAACGGGGACACGCGGATACTAGACAATCCAGGAAAGGGTTTGTTTAAATAGTTTTAGGGGATCTATCTCATTCCCCAAAAAATTGCTCACTGATTTACATTGACTATTTCAATGGCAGTCGAAAAGAAAAGGAGTTTCCCTTCTCAATACAGGTATATGATACAAGACAGATAAGTCTATTTTGGTTGTTATCTTTTACATTGGAATTCTGTTAGCAATTTCGTTAAAACTTATCATCATATGAAGAGTTTAATTCCAAAAGGAGCTAAATCCAATTGTGTAACTTCAGAGAAAAAGGAAACTGTTTATCAGATTTTGTACAGGTGTCATTGGAAAAGTGAAATTAGAAGGTGCGATTTTTCATAATTGGTTCCAAAAGTTAGGTAAATAAATTTAGTGAAAGACAGGTACTTTAGTGAACAATGTTCTGTCAATAACGCAATTTTCATCAAAAGTGAATTTAGGTCCTTTTGGAATTAAGCTATTCATATGTGTTCCTTCTTGCATTTGGGTTTAGTAACCTTCAAGTTTTCGTTCGCTATTCGAGATAAACACCTTTATATGCACATTACGCATGTGAAATGGCGCAATGGACAAGTGAACTTAGATATCATGAGACATGAAGTAAGTAGGCTGTTAAAAAAAAAAGGTTATCCTATGGATTGAAACGCAGTGTCAGGGATCGAACCCATACATTTATTTTGTATTCGGGTGACTCAACCAAAGACTAGGCCACATTACTGCTATTATAAATATCATGAGTTTTAATATCATGAGAGTAAATAAACAAAGTATACACAGCCTTTGACTGTTGATTGATAATGGACCTGGGGCACTACAGTTGTACGCATTCGTTTGTTACCGCGTTTTCCCACTTTGAACACAATTGCACATGACAATGGAGGATCAAAAGAAAAGACTGTTTCTCCATGCATGTGTACTGCTTGCATGCTTCATTGCAGGTAAATATGATTAATTCATATTAAAATAATGCAACATGTGTGTCAGCCAGAACTCTTTTAAGTACGATACTCATACTGTAATCGGATAAAAAATAGACCCTTATCCATATTGTAAGATTTGAATTTCGAAGGGTATTGCTAAAGTGTTAGTTTTTGCAGGTACCTATACAGTCTAGGCCTATAATTTCATTTAAGATGGCGGCTCAGATAGAACAGTGAATAACATCATCTTTAAACATCATGTTCAAGTTTATTAACATAATTTAATGAAGGTTATTATTGTTATCATAATCTAAATAGAGGCAGTTTGGGTGGTGTAGCGCCCAACACACACACGCGCAAACACACATGCACGCAAGCACGCAACCGCACATACATGAATACACCTCAGTATACCCAGTTACAACCTCTCGCAGTAGGAGGATAATGTAAACGTCTATTTTATCATCTGTCGAAGTTCTGTTTGCTTTACCCATATATTGTCCTCACAATGTTTTAAAGACGTTCCACCGCCCTAGGAAGCTCACAATCGCGGTTGAGTATATTGTCGATATTAGACTGGATAATCAAGTTCAGAGACGCTCCTTGTTCTTGAAAGTAAATGCTAATCTCAATATACTTCTACTAATGGTGTTATTTTTAAACATGAACAATAAGAACTTGAAGGGAAATATTTTTCATATTGATATACAACAATCTATCGAGATGAAATACAAACCACTTTAAGGCTGATATATATATATATATATCAATTTATTCTTAGGGTTATTATCATTTCGGTTTATTTCTGTTACCATTAAACTGTTTATGACACCCCCTCGTGAAGCACACAGTCTTGTTTGTTTGCAATTGTGTTAGCAGAGAGTCATTTTCTTCGGTCTTATATAGAGCGTGTACTCTAATCTGTTATTTGCCTATGTATGGTTGCTAATAAACGAGTGCATGGTTTCATAGAAGCAAGATATGCTTGGTAAACACTTAACAAATCATACTGATCAGTATTTTTATATGTTTATTGTCTCTTTTTTCTTTTATAAACCATCCATTCTAACATTTATTTTATTCAAATTAGATATTTGGTCCTCCCTAGGTTTCCTCATTTAATTTGTACATAATATGTTCTATGGCTACATTGGCAGTATATTGTTTCTCTCTTGGACATGGCGTGATCGATTAGAGGTCGGAAATTCGATTGATTGATTGAATGATTTCTTTAAATACGTTAACATAATACATTTTGAAAACATCAACGTCTTCTTTTTTATATGGAAGCAAATAATCCTGAGCAAAAAAAAAATCCGCAAATGAAAAATAAACCTATGAAAAAGCTGGGTATTGTTGCTCGGCTAATACCTTGGAATATCGTTTAACATGTCCACTGATTGACTTTCCCATTCCTTGTAACAAAGACATCAAGTTTTGTATAGGCCTACTCAGGGGCCTGTCACTGTGATAGTTATCTAATATGGCACCTGATATGGTACTCATTGTAATTAATTGGTAAGGGATAAACCCTTTACTAAACTTATTATTTTCCTGTGTAACAAAAAGTATTGAACTTACACTCTTAACAGTAATGGCAAAGCTTGAATATTTGTCAAACGAGAATTCGGCACTTTTCCTAATAAAATGTGTATATTTGATCTATTAAAGCTGTTGTGATGAAAATTTACATTGGCATTGTCAATGCGTTGACATTTGGAAACTGGAAAGATGGTATTCTGGCAAGAGACGATATTCTACCGGAAATACAGTGTGAGTCAAACAAAAGTTTACATCTAGAAAATTGCTAAATATTTTAAAAATCATCTATGAACAGTAAATGATTATACATCTTATGAAAGAGTGTTTTATCCCAAATCATTTGGTATCATTTTCGTATGATATGTGTTCACGATTGGACGAACAGGAGACATTATTTGCGAGTGTGCAAAAATCGATTTGCACCAAAGTTGCTTGTGTGACGTTTGAATAAAACAATTCTGATTTGGGTATTAATTCGGTCTTTGCAGGTCCAAATAACATCCCTAACAAGATGAATCATGCAACACATATCAAATATCGAATATCAAATATCAACGTACATTTGTGTGTGTGTGTGTGTGTGTGTGTGTGGATTTGCTTCTGCAAAAAGCATATCGAATTCATTTCATTTGATACATTCAATTCATTCTCTCACTCCGCTAATCGCAACATAATACATGTTGTAGGCATCACTTTGGCGCAAGTCGATTCTTGCACTCTCACAAACAATGCCTCATGTTCATCCAAGCGTGAACACATACCACACAAAAATGATACCAAATGATTTGGATAAAACACTCTTTAATAAGATGTACGATACTTTACTGTTCATAGATGATTTTTTTTTTAAATATCAATTTTCTAGGTGTAAACTTTTTTTTGACTCACACGGTATAGTACCCATAAGCCTATGGTGATAATTGGATAAGTTTCCAAAATGGGCAGAAAATCATCCGAAATACTGGTAAACTACATTCGAAAATAAAAATTAAAAATTCATTTGATAAAGCACTTTTCATAAACAGTCACTTAGCTTCACTCATCACTCCACATTTTTGAGCCAGTCAAACAAATAAAAGATCATTCCCCCCCCCCCCTCAAACCAAAAAAAATACCAGGTAAATCAATATAATCCAATGTACTCTTACAAAATAATTGGGACTTCGGAACCTTATTTACTTTCCTAAGCATGTAAGGATCGAGTCAATAGGGACTTTAAGATTAGCACGTCGACATAGTTGACTGCCACATGTGACGCCCTTTTAAGGCACTGCCAAAATGACGTCAGACGTAGCAGTCCACTATGTCGACGTTCAAATCTAAAAGTCCCTAATGGGGAAGTGTGGTCATGCCACTAATAAATAAGGTACAGTTCTTCTCCACTAGCAGCACCTTGAGCAGCACCCTCTGTTAAATACGCGTAGGGTGATGCAAATCTGCACCCTAATTGCAGCATTTTGTATAAGTGTGTACTGTACCAAACAGTGTTTCTTAACAATTTCATTTTGACGAAAAGTGTGGTCGAATAAACTCGATTTAACTTCTCGCTACAGTTTCAGCTAATGATGTGCCAGACGGTGTTGTTTTCACCGACTTAAAGAAGACTGTCCTTCAAGGAGATAGAGCTTTTCTGAAATGCCACTTTTACGGAACCCCGATAGCCGTCTACTGGAAAAAAGGATACGATCCGACTCAAGCTCCAAACGTGATCACGCGGGTTGAAGGAGAGACGCCATCGGGGTCATGTGTTCAGGACAAGGCGTGTGAGATGCATGATGACTTTTCCTTAATCATAAATGAAGTGAAGATAGCAGATCAAGGTCGATACATCTGCAGAGTATCAAACTATTTGGGAATCCTCATCCACAATTTTACAGACCTAAACGTATTTGGTGAGATGATGTTGCCACGTTCAAACATGCATGTATCCCTCTAATGATAATAATAGTAATTCAATTTAATTCAATTCAAATGAACATTTATTTTCTTCTAAACAATACAACTTATAAGTAGGAACATAAATATGATTAAAGAACTTGTTTTACAAGGAAGAAGATAATGATGATAATAATGATAATAATAAATACTTCTAAAGCACACGTATCTAATACATCATTTACATCGTTGTGCAAAACAAAATACACACACCTTTCTCCAAAAATTTACCAACATTAAAGAATTAATAATTCTGTATAAATAATTTGTTTAACATGTTTCTAAATACTGTATCGTATTATCTCACTTGTCAAACAGGTTAACATATTTTATACATTATTCAAATCGTAATACATTACCAACAAGAATTGAAACAAGAAACCTAATTGTCAGGCTTACCGTTAAAAAAAAAACCTTTACAACGACATTCTTCATACTCTACCACCCAAACACAATACAAATAAATAAACGAATATGACAACATAACTTGTTATTGGCTACCTGCCTACTGTATTGCTTAACTATTAATGCTTTCATTATCTGTTGATTTTCCTGATACTACAGCTTCCCCGAAGGAACCATACCCGGTGATAGAGGGATGTAACAGCTCGAGACAATCTTGTGTAATACACACCATACACCCTATCAACATCACCTGTTCTGTTTATGGTTACTATCCGGACGTAGATCTTTTCATGTTACACGGCGCGAACAGACTTGATATCTTGAATGTCGAGGAAGCAGTAAACCATGATGGAACGAAGAACAAATCAATCTCCATCAAAGCTAAAGTCAGTGAAACACAGTATGTTTGTGTAGCCTCAGACATTCCTGGATCAACAAGCCAAAGAACTGTTACGGCTTTAGTAGCTCCCATTGTTTCCAACGATACCAACGCATCCGAGACACATCTACATAATTCATCCTTTCAAGACCAAACAACACCGCTGTATACGACGAATATTGTGGCGACGAATATTGTGGAAAGTGAAAAACATGTTTCCCATATTGGTAAGAATATTTAAGTAGGTTTAGAACTAATTTGAATAGGCAAGTTGTAACTAAAACATCATTATATTGACGTAGGTGATAATTGTTAAATGACACTGAATTATATATTTAAGTTTCAAGATTCAAGATAATTCATTGTCTGATTAAAACAAATACAAAAAATCATCCTCCACTGGCGAGTGGCATACATATAAAAGCAACATAAACATAAACAATATATACATTCGATTGTTCCAAAAAACAGATACAACAATACTAACAACAATAATAATAGCAATAACAAAACTGACATGTAAATTAAAAAAAAAAAACTTGCATTAAAAATTGAATCTCGACTATGCACAGAATGCATGAAACAAATGAAATGAATGTTTTCTGAACTTCACCCCTTCTCTCGCGGTATGAGTATGAGGAAAAAACAGAAACAAGAACAAATGAAAGAGAGAGAGAGAGAGAAGTCGTTTGAAGTAGAAAAAAGGAAATGTGAGGGAGAGAGAGAAGGTGACAGAAAACGAAGAGCTCTGGGAGTAAAGATAAGAGGTAGAGTACAGACTAGCAAGAACTATACACAATATATATAGCAGACCGACTACGGATTATAGCACTATACGATGAAGAATGATCGTAATGCATATGTGTAATGTTCAGGTCTTCTAATAAACTATACACAACTTTGACACTTTTATATTTTGTAATGGGGATCGCCATCTAGTAATACCCTCCACCCGAAATTTCGTCCTTTCAGGACATTTTTAATACGAATAAGTGTACAATATGCTCATTTATTTATTCATTTATTTATTTTTAATGTTTTGACAGGGTAGCCCATTCACCAATAAGTAGTGGTCTTCCATGGGACCCTGAATAAACATGAACATATTTACACCTTTTATAACGTTTATACAGAACAGTTAACAAATAGTGCTCGTTAACAAAATAAACATATATCTTTAACCTAGTTCAACAGTAATGACAATATGAAAATAGTAATTAAGTCGCAATTATGTGAATAAGTCATTTTAATATTACAGAACATGCACGTAGTGTTAGTGTTAATGTTCTTGTTAGTGTTAGTTATATGTAGTTTAGTAGGTCAACTGTGTTTACTGAATATTTTTGTTGTGTACTTATCCGCAATGCCACTTATTTGACAATTTTTGTAACAGGAAGAACTAGATAACACATATACCAAATATCAACACTTCAGAACACTAGAGGATATGCAACTACATGTTGTTATGTGTTGCAAAAATTGTATAATCTTCTTTCTATCAATTATTTCAACGAGTCCTGTGCAGGTGGTCTATTTTTGTTATGCAACAAGGCAGAACATCTTCGTCAGAGAGTAACAACCTTCATTATGTTTCTATTACAGTCGTGCCTATTGTGATGATATTTCTGATTGTGATATTATTGACTTGCTTTCTTCTTGCTTTCGTGTTTTGGAAAAAACATCGGCAGACCAAGGGTAAATACACTCACTTTTATAACTATTCTCGTTTTGAATCGTGTATCTATGTTCTATTTGGACACATCACAGGATAAAATAGTCTGCAAGAGAGTGACCGAATGGCGGTTGGGTCGAGGTAGTGTCAAGATATCATGGACATGAACTAACCAGAGAAATAGTAAACTTGTTTGGGCTAACCATTTTGTCACGTTCCTCCGATTCACCATACTTCTATTCCTAATTTTCCTCGAAAAATTTGTATTTTCTAAAAACCCTTCTATAGCACCCCTTCATATCATATCCATAGCACCTCGGTAGCTACTCCAAGTGTACAAGACAATTGTACGATTCCTCAACCTATAAATAGAGTAGGGTACTCAGGCTAGCCCTTTGAAAAGTTAAACCAGGTGTAGGGCTGTTGGACAAATATATCCGACAAGTTTGCTATAACAGGAATAAATAAATACAAAACGAGCAAATATATTTTGACAATGATGAATAAGGAGATTTTCTTTACCCTTCGGAAAATTGTACTCACCTTGTCAGTTATCCTTAAACATTCACTAATCTAAATGAAAACAACATTTGGTAAGACAATGGTTTTCGGGGGGGGGGGGGGGGGTAGGACCTCAAAATATTCATGTTTCGGGACCTCAAATTGGATGTCTATCTATACAAGCTACTTCATAAATGTATTATTTCAAATATTTAGTTTCATTTGCGCCAATCGTGTATTAATACCAGTTGTGTTTATTTATTATTGCATTACATGATTTGTCAACCCTCCAGACACAGACCCTGAGTCGATTCCTATACTGGAAAAAGAGCCAGAAAAAGGTACTGTACAAATTTACACCTATTTCATATAATGTAGAAAGCTTATAATTTACATTTTGTTATAGTTACAACTTTCAATGTTTGTACAATTACGATGGAACTTTCTTTGGTAGCATTATATGTATTCGAGTTTTGCAATGGGGTAGTACGGAAATTGTTGTGGAAGGGATATTGATTTAATGGTTGCATTGTTTCAATGAGAGAAAGAGGGAGATAACACTTGTCAAGTTCAATTTATTTCGTTGCATGTTTTTGCTCTATTGCCAAACTCACAGGGAACGTGTCCTTTTACGAAATTTGGGTACTACTTTACAACACCAATGGTATTGATATGGTTGGAATACGCCGTGCGCTAACTGAACTAGGAGTAGAAGATGTCAAGGAGAATTCAACCAAATGGCAGACTTACAGCGCTCTCTGTAAATGGAAAGACCGGACTACCTTAGGCGATCAGGCAAAGCTCATCAGAGATGCTTTCTATAAAGCCAGATATGAAGAGGCCTGGAAAATAATAGGTTAGTATTCTTAAAATTGTATGTTTCACGAACAGGTACAACACAATATTTTTCTGGCAGTCATAGTCCTCTTCATTTATCGTTAAGGAGTTTTAGAACGGAACGAGAACGGTATGAACGTCCACTGATCATGCTTGTCTATGGCAAGCCGTTATAGCATTTAATCCTAATTCGTGATATCAACAATTCAATTCCTGATATCAAGCATTACAATTGCTTTACAACAAAAAATATTTTTTTGATATCAAGAATCCAAATCCAGAAATATGAATAAATGTTAAAACGGCTTGCCAATTAACCCTTTGAGAGCGAGCCCGCGCACGGCGATTGTTTCCCCTATGTTAAGGACTCACACGATCAGTGGACGTTCACGCCGTTCTCGTCCACTCAATCTATAGTACCGTGTAAAGGAAAGTTAAACAAAATAAACTTTGTGATTTCGTATTTCATTCTAGTAATCAATGGTTATTATATATCTTAAGTTCATTACATTCCATGTTATCTTTTTGCTTTATGTGATATATTACTTTGGCCAAGTTTATCCGGAGTGAACTGAACCTAGAGGAATTTGAAATTGTATCGTTTAACAATCGAAGCACTACTAATTCGTGTTTCGTGCATGAATTCGGAATTATTTCCTTTCAGAACGAAGGTCAAAGGTGATTGAAAAAGCATCTGAAGGCACCCTGAAAAGGATATTAAGGAGCATTGATGATCAAGAACTAAGGAATAAGTTCATGAACAAGCTGATCCCCGGACGAGAAACACACAATCCAGAGACGCCAGGAAGTGTGAAAAGCATCCGCAAACAGGACATGGTGAACGAACTGAAGGAATGGAGCTCCACAACAGACAGTGAGAACCAGATGGTCTTATTAAGCCTTGCTTTGGAAGACGCAGGATGTTGTCCAATCGATAGGACATTCTTTACACGTAAGAACTTATCGAGTGTAAACGTATGATATTATGATGCTAAAATACTTGACATGAAAAGCGTTGTAACAAAACAATTTATTGAATGCCATAAAAAATGTGACGTCTCTTAAGATGACAACCAACACTTCGTTTCTTATTCATGTATAATTATACGAAATGTACTTTGTTAAGAAATAAAGCAATGTTTTTTATGGAAATATTGAGGAATGGAACATATATATTTTGTCGTTAAAATAATATTTGTTATAAATTGGATAGTTGACAAAGAAATCTTTATCATCTTCGTCGTGCAGGTACTTTGTCATTCTACGAGATCTGGTGCATGCTGCACAACACGGAGAGTACATGTTTGGATATAGCGGGGATTCGTCGTACGTTCCAGGAACTAGGCATCGATGTCGAAGGAGACCTCAGCAAACAGCGGGCATACACATTGTTCTGCAGCTGGAAGGACAATACTACCAGGGAACATCAAACTATGATACTTAGGGATTCATTAGAGAAAGCAAAGTTTGAGAGAGTTTGGGATATGAGTGGTAAATATCCTATGGCAGTATTCATGAAATATTAATGACTTTCTTTGAACTGGGCTATTAATCAAAGCAGCCGAAATGGGCGTGTATGCATTATTGTTTCAAGAGGTGATTTTCACCAAACATTAACCGAGCATGACATGTAGTAAACATTATCTTTAAAACCGAATTAATGAATCAAAAGATTGTTTACATGTGTTTCTTTTACTAAGGAGGACAAGATTTTAGCTATCCGCATGCAGTAAGGGATGATGTCGACGGTGAAAGAAAAGGGTATATTGTACGCAACATGGTCTATAATAGACAGGAACAGTGATTTTAGAATTCGTAAGAACTGCTACTGTTTAAGAGAGCGAAGATAAGAGCCCCGTGGTATTTCCACAATGATCAAAATAAGGGGCACCTCACATTTTTATAATGGGGGATAAGTTTTGTCCAATGCGTACATAAGGCAGAAACTAAACGATTATAAAATGTAATTATCCTTTCAGAATAGGCAATATTTTCACTTGGAAGCATAGTCTGTCTGTTTCAATAAACAAAGAAATTGTTTTTCTACAACTCATACTGTTTTCACAATCACCATTTGTGTTTAGAGTTACGTATTTAGTTATGAGGCGCACTGTATATGGAGCGCTAGGAGTCTCGAATCTGACATACGTGAGCGCTATACAAGAACTTGATATTATTATCCTTATCATAATGATCGATTATTATAGCATTCTTTCCCTTTTTACCAGAACAAAGAGCAAACACGTCTTCAAAGGTATCTGAGTACCTATGTGAAATGATCATGCGGAGCATTGATGATCATCAACTCAAGAATAGGTTCCTCAACAGGCTGATCCCCGGACGAGAAACACACAATCCAGAGACGCCAGGAAGTGTGAAAAGCATCCGCAAACAGGACATGGTGAACGAACTGAAGGAATGGAGCTCCACAACAGACAATGAGAACCAGGTGGTCTTATTAAGCATTGCGTTGGAGGAAGCAGAATGCCGTCCAGTCGATAGAACTTTCTTTACAGGTAGAATCATTACCCAATATAGCCTTAAACCCTATATATATATATTTCATGTGATTAATTTCTTTGGATAACGTTCATAGGGACTCTAATACATACTGTGCCCTTGTATATGTGTCTGAATCCCTTTGCTCGTAGTGCCTGTTATAATTATTTTATTTTTTATTTTACTTTTAATTACCCCATTACCCATGGAAAAAAAAAACATTCGCTGACAGGGGTTTAACTAGAGAAGCGGGGAAAGTTAAAATAATAAATAATCTATTTTAGACATTCTTTCAAAGCTTGTGTATTTCTTTCGGTCATGGATATTGTTGGTAGAGCCATTTCCTATCTTAATGTAATTAAATAAAATATAACATATATTTTACTGTGTTGCAGGGATGAGAGTATCCTTTTTTGAGCTCTGGTCAGTGGCTTACGACGGTTCACAGGACAACATAATAAAGCTGCAAAGGTTACTTAACACCATGGGTATCAACGATGTGAACCCTACCGAATATGGGATTTATAAAGGCCTTTGTGAATGGAGGAACAAGGAACATGACGACCAGATGAACCTTCTGAGAGATGAATTATGCGCAGCCAATTTGACAGACGTATGGGAGCACATTTATGGTAAGGATGTCCTCTGTATAAATATATACTTTATCGTAACTGAGCGATTCAACAGAATAACATTCGAAAAAAAAGATTAAAGGGATCGTTTAACAATGTTAAATCTGAGATACACGGTCCTACATGTTACAAGTGTTTGTGATATGGTGTAATATTGAAGCCCTACAGAAATCGCGCTTCAAAATGATCAAGAAGTGCCTCAAAAAAGTAAAACAAAATTGAGTGACCGGTTTTACCATACTCATTTCCCCCAACAGACTGTAGTGTTATGAAAACCGTTCGGCGAACGGTTTTCAAGATTTGTAATTCCAATCATTAATATCTTGATAATCAGACAGGCGATCGGTTTGTAAAAGTCATGGACTTCCTGACTGACCTAAAGGTTTATAATTATCATTGCAGCATGAGCTAAATCAAAGATTATTTCTTAATGATCTAAGACAAAGTTACCGGATCCCTCTAAAAGGGATTGGGTACCTTTGTCTCAGATTCTAAACAAAACCATTTATTAAGCTCATGCTGCAATCACAAGTATAAACTTTTAAGTCATTCAGGAATCCCTTGACGTTTACGAGCCGATCGCCCTTTTGATTATAAAGATATTTATGACAGGAATTCGAAATGTCAAAAGCCGTTTTCCCAACGGTGTTTATAACATTACGATATAATGGGAAAATGAGTATGGTAAAAATGGTCACTCAAAGATGTTTACTTATTTGAGGCAACTCTGTAATAACTTACCATTTGAAGTCAGGAAATCCCCATCTCTAAATACCTTTAAATCAAAATTGAAAACACATCTTTTCAATTAACTGTGCAATTAAGCATATCAGGCGCTCTTGTAGCACAGTAGAATACTTACTTAAAGTTGGATAATTTCTGCCCTCTCTAAATTAATAATTATTTGTATTATTATTATTATTATTATGTCACTATATCACACACGCTGATAACACGTATGCCCAATTATAGATAACAGTAAACATAAAAATCCGAAACAGACATACTTCCCCCCCCCCCCCCACAAAAAAAATTTTAAAAAAATTATTTTCACAACGTAATTGTTTTGCTGAGCATTGTAAATATCAATACCCCTTGTATCTATATTTAAATATTAAATACAAAATATTAAAAAATCATTCTTGTAAGTTTCATTTTTAACGATGTGCAAATGGAATAAATGCGCATATATGCCGCGCTATCATCGATATTCCAATCTATTATAATGTATTTGTCATGTAAAAAATCTTGGGTCATATTTAACACAATTTTCCTCAGACGACTGATTTAAATAGAAAGACAAATGTCCTTCTTATCCCCTTCCAATCCCGTTTCTGCTTGTAATACTATATCACATTGTTATACATGTGATAGTGATCTTGTAATAACTATTTAAATAAGAAATTGTGAATAGGACTATCACTGAATTACAAGTGTGTCTTTCTTCAAGGCCTTCGCGAGAAGAGGGATGCTAATGTGCCTGATGACACACTGAGTCACATCCTGTGGCATATTCAAAATCCCAGGAAGGTAGAAGACCTCCTAAGCGAATTGATTCCTGAAAGAAAGAATCAGCAAATCAGCCAAGTAGTGACTAAAGAATCAATCGGAGTAGCAACACAGGTGCTGAGGAAATGGAGGGCTGGTCCATTTCAGCAAAATCCTCTCGTCCTGCTTAGCCTAGCTCTTGAGACAGCAGGATGCATCCCTTTGGATAGAGAATTCTTTACAGGTAAACACGTATACTTGACTGTAGAAACTATTTGTAATGTTTGCCTTAACACTTGAAGTATTGTTTTAAATCCATTAATACACAGAGAAGATTTGGTCTCGTTTGATCCTTTTCAGGAATTCCGCAAGCGTCTGTTGTAAAGAAGGGTCGGGACTATCCCTGATGATCCTCATAATCTGAACGGGTCTAATTTTCGCACGACGAACTTCGAGACGAACTTTGAAGAAAAAAAAGTTCAGAATTATACAAAATTAAGGTGTTCACTTTAAAGTGAGAGTTATCATATATCGCTTTCATTGTTATTATTCTCTCAACCAGTTCCTGATCATCTCAAGAAGCCTATATCTACACATGAAGTGGAGGCGTGTGTCCATAGTCTGACTGGTAGACATTGCAGACGATTGGCAAAGGCTACAGGAGTCTCCGATGATCAGAAGATTTCCGCAACCATAGATGAAAACACGGAATCGTTGTTTGACACCCAGTCAATGATTCGTGACTGGATCGATCGCCAACAATGCAGCCACTATGACAAGAGATGTAGACTCACTCAAGCAGTTATCGAGATTGGTCGTCATGATTTGATTAGTGAGAAGCGTTTCACCTTGACACGATTTAAAAAATACTTGTTATAGAAGTCCATTAGAATGAATTAGAGACATAAAATTTTGGAAAGATTAATACGGTATTAATACTAGCGATCATTTGTAAATAAAGCGTAGATGGTCCATTATCTTTACAGTATGTGTCTCGAAATGAGTCATTCGTTTATCCATGTAATCATCATATTATATTAATGTGATTTCATACCTCTTTGGAAACAGAGATGAATATGAATTATTTGCATTTTAATTCCATTATTTTGCCTCATCGTACAGATTGTTTTGGAGTAAACGACCATAACCGTTCAATCGGAAAAGACCCTGGAGGATTACACCCTTATCCCCATCAGTTCAGTAAGTTGTAGGGTAGTAGGTATCTGTACTCATACCTCGGAAATTGATGAATAAAGGTCCCTTAAAGTGTTTCATCCTGGTCAAAGAATGAGGCTCTCCGTATGTTTCCGAATTTCGAAAATATAGGCCAAACTGACAAAAATTGAAATTTATGGGGAGAGAGCTAAGTTCCGGCACATTTTGCTCAAGGCTTCATTTTGTCAAGTACCCCGTGAGCTTTATAGTTGAAGTAGATTTTAGGGTAGATTTGGATTCGGTATTCAGTTATGTAAAGTGTTAGGGCTAGGGTTAACGTTAAGTGGTTAGTGTAGGAAATTACCATGGAGCACTCTGTGTCTCAATAGCACGTGTCGTACAACCTTGTGAGTATGGGATCCCGGAGAGCTGGTTGAACTTTTGAAGTCGGGGGGGGGGGGGGGGGCGGACGTGGCAAGAAGAGCGATTGACCTCTTCCATAGCACACGAAACATTCGTCTAATCTGTGTTTTTCTTCAGGTCATGAGAGTGCCTACATTGATGACATAAGAGAAATTGTGTCATTCCTTCCGAAAGAGAGAAGGGCATATTTCTGCAAACCAATGCTGATCTCCCTAAACGTAGACGGAAAAGACGAAAAACATCTTGAACCACAAGATTGGGAAAACATGATCTCGGCAACAAACACTTCATACGAGCCACTGGAAAAGCTTGCTACACGCTTCCAACTAACCTTAACAAAGGCTAATTGTCGCGGTACGATAAACATGTGTTCTCTTACATAATTTATTTTGGAATTGAGGAACAACTATTAAAACAAATGTTCCTATTATACACCCAAAACGATAAGATATTCTTTACTCATTCAATGTAATGATTATGCAGATTTGAGTGTGTGGGTGTGATTGTGTGTTTTGATGGTACTGAATATGTACATCCTTTAAAGGCCCACTGCACTTCTTGTAGCTACTTGCGCCCTCTGTGTAACAAACAATGCCTAATCGGTGACCATTGGCCCCCCATGATCCTCTTTTTCTTATGTTAACTGAGAGCTGAGTTGATGAGATAACCACCTGTCCAGTGACCTTGCAGGGCAGTCTAATCCCTCCTGTAAACTTCGGCAGATAAGCTTTAAATACAGTTCATAGAGGGAAAAGGAACCCCATACATCAAGGGTCAATTTGTCTTGGTGATTGTTGCACTTTATTTTTTTGTTTTCCTTCTTATTATTTCCATTGTTAAACAGTTACCATGTCGCCGCTTTGGTTGGAAAGATTGTATGCATGATTTAATGATCTATGGTAGATGTAGAAGGTCTGAATAGACAAAGGTAAAAGATTGCTAATAAAGTTAAGATTTTCACTAAAAAAGTGGATCTAAACAAATTACGATATATTGTTTCTTTGAAATGAACAATTTTTGAAAACTTTCTCTGTAGGGTTTGAGGTAACGGATGAAGAATTGGAAATAGCAGCCGAATTCATCAATGCAGCAAACACGAAATTGCAGCCAAGTCAGCATCAACATGCAATACGGATTGAAGCAAACACCGATAAAGGCAAGAATAAATACTCCTCACCTACACACACACACACACACACACACTATCACCACAGAAGAGACATTGAGCAGTATGGTTAATAAGTAGACTGTATGTATCTTGTTGGTTTCTTGGTTTTGTTTAGCCGAAAATCGTATCAAATAATTTCAGTATGTATGTACATATATACTTTGAGATATCTGGCCAAATCAGTAGTTCATTGACTTGACTCTTAATCCAAGGGCTAAAGGTCCAAAGCCCAGCCCGGCGCTAAAGTCCTTTGCCACATTAATCCACATTTGACAGTGTTTGTTGATGACATAAATTAAATTGGACATGAATTATAGTTTAGTCACAATAGTGCATTTTAAGGGGTAACCCAAAACATATTGCATTGCAAACTTTTACACTGCAGTGATCTTTGAAATTATCCTGCAAAAAACAACCGTGCACATTCGATGTTGTGTTATTGGTTCGAATTCACAAAAGAAGTTTAACTTAACCCACATTAAACCCATATTTACATAACCCATGGTTTAAAAATTCCAAGAAATAAGCTTACCTTACCTTGCACCCATCTAATATTGGATCGCGTCGCGCTTATTTTGCGTTAATTTTTAGACCATCGGTTATGTAAATGAAGATGCAAACCAACGGTTAAGTTTAAACCTCCTTTGTAAATTCGGGCCATTAAGTGTTAATTCTCGCTACCCCAAATAGCGATTCTGCCGAGATCCGGGGAAAATCCTGAAAACGCGCATTGCATTATGGGATAGCTTTTCGACATTACAGCTTCCTGTGCAGGCGTTCGTGATCACAACCCTCTCTTTCACGGTAGAGTTTAATGGCCTTTTGTGCTAAAGTCACTAATTCTGCCCGAAGCTTTCCATTGCATATTATAATCTGTACAAATTACACTGATTGGCATCGATTTTAGCGTGCGTGAAAACTCTGCACAGCGAACACAGGCGCTAGCGCCAGCGGGATGGGACTCTATACCGGAAGTTGTAGTGACGACCCGAGAGGGTGAAAATTACCTCGTCTCGCGAATTTCGAGATTTTCGTACCTATTTAGGGTAGCGAGAATTGCTTTTCCGATTAGACTACTACACAACACTTGAGTAAGCCTCGAAGATATACATGAGATTTCATACGGATATGATATTCATAATTTTCAAAATTAACTGGACTGAAGTTTTAAAGACCGCCCTTATTTATGAAGTGTTACACGGATTTGACGAAAGCAACTTTAAATACGAACTTATTAAAAGTATCATATGGGGTAATCATATCTCTACAGCGTACAGCGGAACTCCTCACAAAACAGCTACCGGAAGTGGAAACGACAATGGGGATAAGAAGGCAAGCCAAAAGCTCGAAGCTCCCAAGAATAAACAAGGTAATCATTCATTTACTTCTATCATGGACAAATTACGAATAGCCCAAAAACACTGAAACATCCCACAATACATCATAATTTCCTCATTGGGCAACATTATTATTAGTGTAAAAATAGACCACTTTTTGTTCAACTTAAAGTAATTACTTCTTTTTTTTTAAATGATAATAACGATGATAAAAATGTGGTGAATGTTGAACGCGCCAAAGAAAAAGCATTCAGAATTGTTAAAAATATTTTGACAAGTTTTTGAAGGAGCTCATATTTAGCAGATTGACATCAAAACATGAACTATACATGTTAGTGATTTGTTATTGACACCCTATTTTATATTCAGAATCGAAATGTGTGTACCGCGTGTGAAATTGAAAAACAATATTAATAATGTTGAATTTCAAAGCTGGGTTTGTGGGGCAGGGGGCGGGCGTTATATCCGCTGAAAGTAGAACGAAATAAATCAGCTAAGATCAACAGACATGTACATGGTATTCAAGGTGATACGTCAGTGACATCCTTCATTCTATTAAAATTGTTATCAATGCCCTTTTTTCAAATCGTTTCCTTTTGGTATACGTTTATACTAATTTTGTACATATACATGTTATTCCAGTTCAATTTGTATGAAGTAATTAGTCTCTAGATATTAGTCTCTCACGTATTGTAAACATACATTTCTAGATAACCAAACTGTACTGTTTTTTTTTTAATTTTTTTTTTTTAGTTACCACAGTGGATGGGACTTGTCATGCAGACAATAATGAACATTCCAGTAAAACAGATGTTGAAGGCAATAACACGCATCTTGCTGCATCAAATGAAGTATCACATCCGGAAAAAGTATCAGGTAAATTTTGATTTGCCATAATTATTTTAGTTATTTAGTGTGATATAGTTTTTTTTAATTCTAAATTGACATAAATTCTCTTTAGGAAATATACAATATGTGTAATTTTAGCCGTGAATATAAATCAAAATAGTGACACAAGGAAAACATAACTCGGCCTTAACTTGATTCTTGATAGATTGATACAATTGTGTTGTATATTTTGTTGTATAAAATATTTCGGGGAAAAATTTACGTTCTTGTCACTTTATATGTTTATAACAAATAAGAGATTTATGTAGCACTATATCACAGTGATAATACTGATTCAACCAATGTGTAAAGTACAAAGAATATTAATTACAAATACCTTCATAACGTTCTTACTAATTTGTTTTCGATTTTGTGCTCTAATCAGCTTTTCTTATTTCTCCCTTTAAGTTGGCCAAATTAGGTACTAAGATTAAATTTCCTTTTACATTTTAAGCAATCGATGTTTATTGTTTACTTCATGTTTTATAAAGTTGATTTCTTCATTTATTTCCGTTTTGGAAACACTTCAGTAAAACGATATACCTCAGTATATTGACTTTCAAATAATATTTTGATGTACAGAAATGTCTATATTACAAATAGAGATCTACAACGTAATTAAAGAAAATATAATCGCCATCAAGAAGAACCGTGAGAACAAAACTATACAGAAATAGGAGTTAAAAATACTACCCCCAACAAAATTGTCGTTTAACTATGATAAACATGTGTTATTTTTCAGAAGAGATCCATGGTAATGATGAAAACGAAGAAAACTTAAAGCAAATAGTTGGTGATTCGCCATCAAATACACCACGTTCGGTCTCGTTCATGTTGAAAAGATGGAAAAGTTTTTATCGAAAGAAGGAAACATGCCACAGTGAACTGCGAAAGTTTCTGGAAACACTTGGATTAAAAGGTATTTTACATTAAAACACTAGTATTCAGATAGTAAAACAAAACTTAAAAAAAAAGCATTTCATGCTTCTTATAATGCATATAATCTGTCTTTCTTTCCAAAACAAACCAATGCTGTCGAGGATCGAGCTAGATGCCAATACATAATCCTGAGTACTCTCGTTCTTGGTGTGTCAGTCATTCATTATTGTCTCATTCTCCCATGATTGCAGGCCTCATTAAATACGTTCCTTATTTTTCATTGAATGGATCGAATTCGCTTTGATGATGCATTTCATGTCGATAATATATTGAAGTTTAAGGTACCATTGCAATGAAATATGAATTATTCTCTGCAATTTCGTCCAATATCAACTTAGTATGGCCTCAATTCCCAAACATTACCATTAATCATTACCTCCATAATATCGATTTAAAAAAAAAATTAAACTACATTTGTTAACCTTTCGTTTGCATTTTCTGTTTAACCGATGATTACGTATGCGTGTGTATGTGTTAGTGTGTTTGTGCGTAAATTGTCTTTGCGTGCGTCTGGATATATTTTTAAAAATCTATATTTATATAAATATATCAGGAAATTGAAAATGAAAGTTTAGACCTTCTGCAACAACTATTGAAAGAACCCTCAATACATATGTACATATGGCTGGAAATATTGTTGTCTTGTATCTTGATAGAATGCATCGTCAATGTGGCGCCTGCAAAATACCTGTATAAAGTTGAGCTACTTCGAATTGCTTTCAACTTGCTGATGAGAGATGTTCTCCCATTCATCAACGCCCTCGAGATGAACCCAAAACAAATCACCAAGTATAAAGCTTCATCACTAGAGCTGGAAAGAGGATCATTTGGCCTTCTGCAACAACTCTGGAAAAGAACCCCCAAATCTGACATTCACCGCCGCCGCGATTTCTGCCTTGCTTTGAGAAATATTGGATACGAGGGTTTAGCGCGATCAGTCTATTTAGGTTAGACAATATTTTCAGTGGTTTATGAATACGAATAATAATAGAAAAATGTACATTGTAGTAGTATGTGTAACTGCTTCGATTCAGATGCTAACACAATAATCGTTGCTTTTAAGAAATGTTTTTACAGCTTTGGAAGTTTTTTTTTAGAATTCTGGTTAACCAATCATGCGATTTTCCAAAACCTAATTAAATATTTAACAGTAAATCCAATAATATAGTATTATACTATTGTATCATGGCTAGAATTCCCTTGAAGGAAGAAATGGCACTCCATGCTCGAATGACATAAAGAGGGGACCAATCCTCTGCAATCCATTATACCCTCATTATAGTAATGTCTAGTGCTTTCTGCTGTAAACTTTTTATTATACATTTCAATTATTATTTTCGATACATCTGTTTTCATATTGAGGGAATGGTAGCAACTGTAATATCATTTACCATAAACGGGTGCCATTGTATCGTGTGTAGGTACATCAATATCTCTTTGTATTTGTATATATATATATATATATATATATATATATATATATATATATATGTGTGTGTGTATGTGTGTGTGTTGGCGATATAAATCATTTCGTATAATAAAATGATCACAATATTACAATACGATGCAAAGCAGATTCGGGCTTTTGGAGATGTATGAATTTATAGGAAACTTCTGATTTCATCATTTGTATCTTTAATTGTTATCATTGTATTATTATATATATGTCAATATTATTATGATTATGATAATCATTTGTATTAATAATATGATCATCGTTATAATTCTGTCCCTGACTATCCACGCATATTAAGATTATGAGCCGAGCCAGAGTGAGTTGAACTCTACAGTTTCTGTCCTATGGAATGCCGAGAGGTTGCAAATCTGTACACGTCTTGAACTGGGTGAAGATGATCAAGCAGCATGCCTCGGGACTGAGGGGCAGGTTAATCTCGTCGAGGTTGTAAGGCGATGGACAAATCAGATTCGGCCCGTACCATACCACTACAGACGTGAGATAGGAACTTGCCTTCGGGCTGCAGGGAGACAAGACGTTGCTGATCAGATCTTAGCAGGTATAGAACGCCTGGATATGCATTATCGTAGGCAGTAAAAAGCATGTCATTATTTTTTACAATCATTATTACCAGACCCAGTTTACTAATAATCTTTGCATCAATTTTCATTTGTTTTAATTTCTATTTGTCTAAATTTGCTTGCACAACACACATCGAAAAGAAAATCGAACTTAGAGGGATTCTTTTGGAATTATTTTCATGGAAATGAGCACTTTATGTCCAGTCTAGATATTCCTTATTCATAATTTCGCTACTGCGGATAGCTAAGCTGCTAAGTACGAGGTTTTTTGTACAAATATATCGTCTACAACTCTTTTCACCGAATGTAGGCTGATGCCTAGAATGTGAACTGAAGCTATTTTCATATGTTATCGTAGTTATAAATCATTTAATTTTTGTTTTTAAATTCTCAACTCAACTATTAAAAGGGAATCTACGATTTTAATCTCTTACGTGGCAGTTATGTATTTCCAAGTTTGACGTTTCAAACTTCTGTTCATATACCTAAAACATAAATAATCCTAGTAATTAAACGGTAGAAATACAGTGGCATCTTTAATAATATTATATTGATATCCCATCATAGGGAGAAAAGGAAAGATGCAAGCTGACGAAAATGTCCTCAGAAACATCTGCAGAAGATTGGAAGCTGACAAGATCAACAATCTCTGCAAATTACTAGATCTGAAAAGAGGAAAGAGCCTGGAAGAAAATATCACTTCCGTGATCAAGGGGATCAACAAGTGGATCAACGACTTTGATCCATCTTCCTGGAAGTCGAAGCTAGCAGTAACACAGCACAAACTAAAACACCGCAAAAAGATAAACAACAATATGTTTTATCTTGGGTGTCATGAACTCGCGGAAGAGATCATGCATTTAGAAAACGGGATACTGTCCGAATAACTTTCATTGTCTTTTCAGGAAGTAAAGACCATATTCAAGCTTGGCGTGTGTAGATACACCTCTCGTATTTGATGGCCAATTTTGCCTATGATAACATATGTGATTTAACTCCATGTATAATGCTTCAATTGCATCGACCAATTAAGTATTGTTGTCATTAAATCATATTACCAGATGTTGGTCAAAAAAATTCACTGCCTTACAAAATTTGGAAAAGATGAAACATTAACACGAACAGTAAGTTAATAGTATATCGAATTTGTTTGGATTTTTCCCGTTTCAACATATGCATGGACATGATACATGTTGATTACAAAATTAACATAAACCAATTTAATGGATACATAATTAAGACAAACACAGGGATGTTGAAAAAATGAAAATAAAAGTTGATCAGTATTGACCCAATACATATTGTTGTTTTTTCACCAATAAAGAAAACAACATGTCTAATTATCAACCACATTACAGTCATCAAACAATATATTTGAGTTTGACGTCACAATATTTCTTTACGTATGATAACATTTTCAATCAAATTTCTTTAAAAGGATTATTAATACAGATTGAAGTTATTGATACACCACTTCGAAGTAAACATATGACACAAATAACCTAAGCATCTTCAGTATTACACGAGGGATATGCCTACTAAAGTGATGGAGGTTCTTGTTATTCAAAAAAGATTATAAATACGTACAGAAAGCATTAAAGCATGGGGTCAATTATATTGAAGTTGATGGTGAACAGATTATTGATAAATGAAGAATTGTAATTGTATTAAACTCTTATTCGTGTACAATCGGTCAAAAACGATAGCACACTTCTGATAATTTGATCACCTGCAATATTGGTTCAACGAAATATGACGAGCACTTGAAGGGTAACTTTTAGAATTCTTTGTTTTGTACGGCCTGTTACTGACACAGATATCATTGATGTGGTTTTAGATTGTAATGAAATCAAAGTCCTGGTATTTAAATTTGTCCATTACACAAGGTGATTTCCCCGATACTATGGAAATTGCAAAGGTAATTTCCGTTTTTAAAAGCGGCAATAAATCATTTTTTAAATGATTTAGAACGAGGTATTTTTTCCGATGCTATGAAAATGTTGAAGGTAATTCCATTTTTTAAGCCAGTTATCTCTTTTAGTAAAATATTTGATCATATTTTATGTGATTAATTGACTTTTAGAAAAGGTTATAGTACATACCATGGTCTCCTTTATTTCATTGGTAAACTAGAGAACGCTTATGAACTTAATGAATTTTTACTTAGTGTATTTTTAGACTTATCCAAAGCTTTTGATTATGTTGATCATAATGTTTACTAAATAACATGTGGTACATGAACACCGCCAGAGTTGGGGTGGGGGTATATGCATTATATATCGCTCTTCTTTGAACATTTCTAGAGACTGCTCTAAACAATTCTCATATTTTGAGCACATCGACGTTCTGGTCCCCGTCTCTCCTTCTGTGGTTTTTAAGACATTTGCAATGTATAGGCCGCCCCCATCGTCTACAAACAAACTGATGTATGACAGCTTTGTGGCAGATTTTCTGACACTGTTAGAATTCGTAACCGTTGATCAGCATCACCTTGTGCTCATGGGAGATTTCACATCCATGTTGACGAAACTGACAGAGATGCTAGGAAGTTCCTTGATATCTTAGACACGTTTGATCTTCGGCAGCATGTAAAAGGAGCAACTCATCAAGCCGGTGATACCTTAGATCTCTTGATTTCCAGAGAGGTTGATCATCATATTGTGGCCATGGACATCGTATCA
This sequence comes from Strongylocentrotus purpuratus, assembly GCF_000002235.5. Lineage (NCBI taxonomy): Eukaryota > Metazoa > Echinodermata > Echinoidea > Camarodonta > Strongylocentrotidae > Strongylocentrotus > Strongylocentrotus purpuratus. The sequence goes on from NW_022145594.1 coordinate 38,065,788, forward strand.
TGACTTCCTTCCGATCACTCAGCAGTCCTGACTGAGCTCAATTTTTTAATTCCAGCAACTTCTAAGAATAATCTCCCCGTCTATGTCCGTGAATCCCCAACTCTTCACGCTTTTAAACGTAGACGTAAGACCTATCTATTCAACACAAAATGATTCCCCATCATCATACCGTTTTTATAACCACATGTCCTGTCTCCTTGTAATTAATTCATTATTATACAATGTACATAAGTATTGCAGTTTCATAAATGTTACTTCAATACTGTGTTTTCATTTTTATTTTTCATTATCATGTTATTGTTATACATTGTTAGTTAAGTAATTCGTACAATAAAGCGGAATGTTCATTTCACGTTTCTTTTTTATCCTAATTACATATTCAGTTTAACCGTAATTTCAATTTAATTTGTTTTGTAAAGCGTTAAGAAACTGTTTCTGTTTACCAGCGCTTCATAAATCTTAGATATTATTATTACTATCAAGTTACATTTTATCTTCTATTTCATTTGCTGATGACACCACTTTTTATATGTAAATGAAGTTGCTATTAAGATTTGCATAAATAGTATATAGGCCTATTTTAGGCAAGTACACCAAGTAACCTTTTGAGGTTTCATTATTGATGAAAACTTAACTTGAAAGGACAACATCAATTATATTTCTAACAAAGGTTTTAAATAGACTTAAAGATATTTGACCCTTGTGCATACTTGTAAAATTGTATGACGCTATGATTTTGCCATGTTTCAATTATTGTATAATTGTATGGGGCAATTGTGCCTCGTATTTGCTTCAAAAGTTATTTCTATTGCCAAAAAAGAACCGTCAGGGTTATAACAAACTCATATTGTAGAGCTCATACAGGTACATTATTGTTTAACTTGACGTTTGTAAAACGTTATAATCTAAAGTATATACGTATTGGAGCTTTACTGTTCTCTGTACAATATAACTACAATATAACTACTTTGCCTGATTGTTGGAATGATTATTTTATTTTCAAAACAGATATAAATCAATATAGTACTAGAAATTCAAACAAATTCTATATTCCTTAATTTCGCTATAATTTGTCAAGAACTATTATTAGATATAAGGGATCCGTTAAGTTGAACAACGAGATTATATCAAGGGATGTCTAACATTATCTACTTTTAAGCGTCAACTTAAATAAAAACAAATATCGAGTTATAATATGTTTGTAAAACTTTATTTAAAAGTACTATGTCCCTTTTGCAGCCAACCTCAAATTCTGTAGAACTTTGCCGGAATTAAGAATATATCATGTATGTCCTATCTGTGGAATTTAAACGTTAGCAGTGTCCTCATATTCAAATTATGCAAGGAAACACGTTTACTTGCTAGACTTCACTGTCAGACACTATTGAGTGACTGACTGTTTTTTTTTCTTCTTTGGTAATAACATACATGAAAAGAGTTGTAAAGGGTACATGAAATTGTGTCTACATCAATAACCCATTTCTTGTGATGGCCAAGATTAAACTGATTGAATCGTTGCGCAGCATAAAACGTATGACCATTCGGTACAATTGTCTGAAAATCAAGACTATTACTTTTGGGCTCTATAGCCCTAAAGTCAATTTGACAACTAATAGTCGTTATTCTCCCACATGAAGACATTTTCAAGCCCCACCTTTTTTAGGGAAGTTCTAAATTAGTATTATCTTTCAAATGCAGTTAGAATTTAAGTTTTTCATTTTGTTTGGCCTGCAAATGGGACATAGTACCTTCAATGCTGCTTGTCCTATGTACATATGTATGTTTGTCTCAGCTAAAGTAATGTTTGTATTGTCAATATTTGCTTTATACTAGATTATACTAATGGGTTTGTATAAAAAAAAAAAGGACTGGCCCTAGATAGGTCAATGGCTTTTTCTGGTCCATCACATATGAAATCTACCCATTAATTACAAACATATATATATATATATATATATATATATTTAGTGGTACTGTTCTTGTTGGAATTGTTCTTATCTTATCACATGGTGTATACATATATTGCCTTATATATTATTGTATTTCATTGTTACTTTTTACTTTTTCAGCCATTATCGATCCACTGCATGATGAAGGCCTCAGCATGCTGTCTCCAAATGACTCTGTTTCATTGGTATATTGTTGTAAAATTTGTATTGGTTGTACAATAAACTGAACTTGAATTCGACAGTTTAACAAATATTTGTATTTTGAGTAGTCAATTTTATTTATATTATAAATGTAAATTACCTTGAATATATGTTTGCTTATTTTTTTAAAGTGAAAATCAATAAAATCCTTGTGGAGGGAAAAAGGTATGAAAAAAAAAATGTTTAAACAACAGTAATAATAAATTGATAACAAAAAAGTAAAATGACCTACATGATATTTTTGTAATGCAATATTTTTATTCAAAGCCGTATAATACAACGAGTCGTGAATATGAAACCTTTACACAGATTAAAAATTCAACATTTTCGACAACCATCACGTGACAAAACAATGTACACATATTCTCTCAGTTTAGGTAAAGAAAATCTATAACATTGACAGTAACTCTTCAAACGAATGAGCAGTGATTATATCGGTAGAGTTTGATACTGCAAAATGCCTTTCACTAAAACTAAGATCTTTCTTTTTCTCACCATCACATTTGGCGACGTAAATTAGGAAAACATAGTTCATTCTCATTCCGTCTAAATGCCTTATAAAACCCGTCTTTGTAAGACGCCAGGTGCCACAATACTTATAAAACTGATAAATCATTCTTTTTCTTAAAATGTGTGGATAAATTATTTGTTTACAGCTGAAACATTGATATCATGCAAATAGTGTAAACTATTTAGGGAGTGAACTTCTATTGTAAGGAAAACTGAAAGCCATTATTTGTTCATGCACGTCGCGCTGCTACAGCTATGGCAATAGTCTTTATAGTCTTTCTAGAAGATAGACCATTTTACCATTTTATGATGTGGAGTGGGAGTCTATTCATGTGCTGTGGTTAAACAGTCTATCTGCACAAAAATCTCATTTATTTTATAATTAAAACCCCAAATAAGCACAAAATTCTTCAGTTATCAGTGTTTAATATGCTTCTTCTTGTCCCATTGCTAGAAATGGATTATACCCATCTCCTAAAAAAGCTGAAACCTCTAAACTTCAAAGTCATTTTTCTCAGAACAGCGATTTTCGAGTTAGACCATTTTACCATCTGACGGCCGTGCTCTTGTCTGTGTTTGAAGTGTCACAGCATGTTTGCTATTCGATACATGTAAATAATAATTTTCCAAACAGACAAAATACTGTTTCCTAGATTAGTATTGTCTTCCAGCCGGACTCTTCATTGTATATATTGCCACAATAAGGCAAAAGTATTAACATGACATATAATTTCGAATTAATACATTAAATTGTTAAGCAATAGTTTGAAGAAAGAAAATATTCTTAACAATATAAACTAAAACTACGACAAACACTACAACAAAACATATTCAAATACATGAATAACGTTGTATGAATTGTTGTACTTTGATTTAGCATTTTTTTTAGATCGTCCATTCGATTTAATATAATCACGGGATTGCATATGACTACCGTCCGCGCATTCACTTTTTGTTTAAAGCATACAATTTAGCATAATGTGCATTTATTTCTACAAATTTCCTCATAAATGACGCATGACATGTTTGAACTCTTTAGATAGTTTACTCAGCCTCTTTCGCAACTTTGCCAATCGACTTTTTTGCGTACATTCAATTTAGCACAATTTAGCCCTGCCTTTATATTCGATAGCTCAGATTCATGATCTATGCTTTCAAATTGTATAAAGTCACTCAAATCATAATAATAAAAGACGAACTTTCTTATTTGAATGAACATATTCCGGATTTGCCTGCCCATTCGCGAAACATATCCTAAAGTGTCCTTTGCGGCTGATGCCAATGATCAATTTAAATGATTCTTGCCTACAAGATAGAATTGCACAATTGTATAGTGTCGTATTGAATTATTGCGATAAAAATCATCGAACATGCAGGTAATTATTTACAAAATTCAATTTACAGAGTATAAGTAATACAAGTACATTGATAACACATAAAACATATAGAGAACTTAACAAGTAGTGCGTATATTTAAATATGATTTACAAGTCCCATTGATAATATTAAATTGTCCTTTGTTTGGGGTAAAATAGATTGTTAGTAATTAAAATTACAGAAACATTACAACAGTTATTGAGTAGGTAGCCCACGAAAAAAATGACACAGATTGGGTTTTAAGATATGAAGGTTCATGTCTTAGAACAAATATAAAAGAAAAATAAATAGAGCAAACAAGTGTATATACAGATGAACTAAAATGTTGATGTTTATAAAGGTAAAGTACATATAACAGATAATACATCACAGCTAAGTTTCAATATTGGTTAAACAAGGTGGTGTTCCCGAACTCAAAGAAATCTTCCCAATATTATATAGGATATGACATTATGTAATGCATGTGAAAATAATTCCTACATGAATTAATTAAAAAGGAAACAAGTAACATTTCCAATCTTGTTCAGAGCCAGGAGGGCGTTATCTATGCATTAAAGGTATATGAGTTAACGTCTTCCTGGGTACAAAAATATTACAAAAGCGATTGTGGTTAGATTTACACTTAAATGTGCTCATAAGGTCTAAATCAAGGTCCCTTGATTGAACGTTAAACTGAATGACTAAAATTTAAGTTTGAATGACATAGAGCAGTAAACGAGTGTTCTGTTAAACATTTTATCAAATGAACTGTCAAGGGTGTGAAGGTGGGTTGGAGAACCTATATTTATCAAGGTAAGCCATGGTCCATCTATTGTCCATAAAACTGTTTACCTATGTTCAACTAAATTTGTAGAATCAACTCATAAGATTGGGTTTTTATTTGACTTGTTGCTTGTATTCATATTTCATACAACAACAAAAAAGCTTAATACATTTGACAAAACATTGTCATGTCTTAAAAATATACGTGACTTGTATGAAAGTAAATAATCCTGAATTAAAGTAATTAAAGGGATAGTAATTCAAAGTGCATATGCCATTGCCCTTATTCTTATTTATGACATTTCTAGTGGCCTCTTATATTAACCTAAAATTAATATGAAGGTAATTTAGACCTAGAAATGTGTGAATTTAGATTGAATACGATCACGATAATTAAGCTCCACTTTCCCAAATAATACGGTGACCGTTGATTGATTAATTAATGAAAAATAACAATACACGGGCAAGACTGGTTGTACGTATTATAACTAACATGGAAAAGCCAACAAAAAGCCAATATAGGCATTTGCTGGAATAAAACGTATAAGGTGCTATTTCATTTTTCAACGTCTGGTTCAACATTATCGAATATTTGTCGGGTACCACAAATAAAAGAAATGGTTATATTTATGGATATGTCAGCCGTCTCTGAACCGATTTTGATCACACAAAGATGATTTTGTCATGATTTAAATTGAATGTTATTACACTCAGTCTTTCATTATCTCACAACAAAATTGTTGTGTGTAGCGCCCTCTGCAGCAAAACTCAACTATCCCTTTAATAACATCAAAGAATGTTACAGTTCTGACAAAAATCATGAAATACGGAATTGAAAAGTAAACATACTCCAATCTAGGCGTGTTGCGTATAGGTTCTCTGAATTAAACTACTACTGCATGTACAGAGAAAACAACAGAAAATATACATAACCTAGATTTAGACAAAAACAAAATTAAAAAAATACACCATGAAAGTGGTATAGATATAGAGAGGGAGAATATATATAAGGATACATAGGTAGATATATAGACAGATGGGTTGATGGAGAGAGAAATTAGCATAGAGAATAGCATAGAGTAAGATGGAACTAATAAATTATCTAAACATGACTGGCATGGATGCTCAATGAAAAAGCGAACGACAATATATGCATTGATAACAAAATAATTACAACGAGCTGTCTATGGGTTCATACAGTTGGAGAAAATGACGTTTGAATGTATTACGGAAACAATATACAGTGGGTTATTCTTTCAAATCATTGGGAAGGACATTTCGAAATTTGGGTCCTGTAAAAATAAAATCATAACTAGCAAGTAGGGTTCTCAATTTTAGAAGGAGATAGGCGCCCGTAACCTTGTGGAGTAGCTTTCTAATTCGGTATTTCTTCTAAACATTGTTTTCCAGAAACAATTCCAGTTACTCATTCCTACTGAGTGAAAACCTAAAAATCCCCAAATCATGAGAAAACAGAGATCCGATGTATCTTTGAACAAATTTCGAGTTAAAGAATATATTTGTGTGTGCCCAAAACCCTGAATGACTTGTAACTCGAATGGCCTTTTCCGAAGAAGTAGGATTATGTTCAATAACGATCCTGCACAGTTGCCCGAAGCTCGAATTACATATTTAGAAAAAGCCAAACATAAAGAGAGGGAGGCTTTACACCTTTTTCATATATCTTATCTATTTTAATCCAAATGCTGTTTAATAAAGTGTGTAGGTTACGATTGTATGTTTCTCTCCATTAACAACTACGACTCGGTTCCTCTCATAATCGATACAAACACCCCGAAGGTAATTATGATAGTAAATGCCACCAGTGTATTCTTTTACTAGCAAGTGGTTTGCATTGATTGCTGCAACCGTCTCTGCTATTATAAGTCCGCTGGAATCTCGAGAGCGAGCAGTGATAAATATGTTATCACAGGTGTCTATCGCAATACCGCGGTAACACCATGTCTTATTTCTTATGTTGATTGTGACGGTAGTAAGGTATTTCCATTCTGGGTCAAATACTTTTATTCCTTCTTTATCTGTTACGTATTTGTTGTCTTGTGAATTACAAGCAATAAACCATGGGTCAATAAGGGAGTCTTGGCCTCGCTGGCCGAGGTAGGTACCATCCATATCAAACTCGAGAATGCAGTTATAATAACTATCTGCAATGAAAACCCTATTGCTCTTTCTATTCAAGGTTATGCCAGTAGGAGTGTGGAAATCCTTATAAGTAGAGGAAAAATGACTCAACTTCTCAGATTCGAGCTTAAAAACATTTCCCCTTCCATTTTTATCGTGTTGGCCAGTGATCACAAAGCTACCTTCCGTATCTGACAAAGCAGCAATACTGAATGGTCGAAATGGCAAATCAGGACTCTTGTCCTCATAAAGCACTAAATACTCGTTTGTAGCGGAGAGGCACACGATGCGTCCGTTGTATGTGTCGGTAATAACATATTTGTCGTCATGCAGTATCACGTCGTGTGGCCGGTTCAGAGAACATGCACCATAAATCTTCACCGGATTAAGAGTAGCCGTCTTCGGAGGTGCTGTAACATGAAAAGGGCAGATAAAAAGATTCGATTTAATATGTGAAGTAATTGGATTTCCGTTCAGAAATACATCAACAAACATTTTGTCGTTCTGTGACCAGAGATCTAGATTCAAGACGGCGCAAGAGTTACTTTTTAAATGCTTTCTCATATTAAAATAACATGCATATACGTAATGCAGTATACCGATGACCTATACTCTAATTTTAGATCACAGTAGAGGTACACATGTATGATTGAACAAGAAACCATACAGACCTAATTAATTCATAGAATTTGTATAATATTTTATTTTCATCTCGATGATAGATTGTGCAGCCCGTTGAAGATTACTAAAGAAATAAAAGAATATGAAGAAGCAGAATAATAGGAAGAAGAGGAAGGATAAGACGAAGACGAAGACGAAAATGAAGACGAAGAAGGAAGAAGAGGAGAAAACTAAATATAAGCAGAAGAAGTAGAAGAAGAAGTTGTTGAGGATGATGAAGACGATCACGAAGATGATGAGCAATTATATCCTTAATTCTTACTATCAAGTATATGAGAAAAAATAATGGGTATTTTGTCGTGATATGGTTGTCCGGCAAATCCAAAGCTCAGGTTTCAAATCCTAAACAGATATTATAGTCAATATTTAACAATCTCTACCCTGGTGAAAATGGGTATTCGGCAATTGCTGGGTTAATAATGAAAATATTATACGAAGATGACAATTCCAAGAGGTGAATGATGTAGGCAAATCTTGAAATTCGTGATAATTATTCGATATTTTGTTCGGCTACATGCGTATAGGTCTCAGCTGAACGCACACTGATGCTTTCCTATTACTACTACTACTATTCCTACTAACTGCTACTACTACTTCTCCTCCAACTACTGTTACTACTACTACTACTACTACTACTACTACTACTACATGTACTAGTAATAATATTACAACTACTACCACTTCCACTACTACTACGACTACGACCTCTAAATAAATCAATACTAGTATTGGTAGTAGCAGCAGCAGTGATAGCATTATTGTCATCATGCATCCTGGTACTACAAAATACATTTTAATAGAAACCCCCTCACGTCCATTCTGTCTCTCTGTCTCTCTCTCACGTTCTCTTTACATATCATATGGTTATATCCAACACATGAAGCACATGTTTGGCATACGATGCTGATGGGAGGGGATAGATAGAGTGGGTGGGGGAGGGGGTCTGGAAAGAAGAAGGATCAAATAATTGATCAAGAAATTTCCCCATATTTTCCACCTCTCGGACTTGTGATCTTTGTACAATGTTTTTATTATTTACGGTCATGACTGTAGGTTTCTTCGGTCTCGTTGGCTAGCCAGAATTATTTGAAAGGGGTGACCAAACATGCTTATTAATGTTTGCCTCATCCTGAGCAGCCTTTTCAACTGACGGAAATAAAGTACAATTCAGCCCTCTGTAGCAAGAATCGTAACTATATATGACTTTGTACATGAATCCAATTTCAAAGCATATATCTTTATCATTGCATTTCGTTCTAGCTCAGTCAGTAGTTTTAAACAAGGCGACGCTAAATCAATTCCAAATTGCTCTAGCATAGGCCTTACGAAGAATTCAGTCGAGACACAGTAAACGACTAATAAGTGGTGGGAACGACTAACTAAAAAATACATTCAAGCATGTTCCCTTCTAGGCTCCGTAAGGAAGCCATATTTTCCCTTAGCGCTACACGATTCGGGAAAATATAACCACTTGGGAGAATATAGCTCCCTTCAGTGGTCCAAATAATGTAATATTAAGCCCCCTGCCAGTCAATATCTGTATACTATTTGATTGCGCTATAATAACAACACGATCAACGTAGATTTAAGACCTAAGAAGCACATACATATTACCCGACCCTAATTCGTTACAGGAGCCCCAAAATCGGTAAACGGCGATTTTGACAACACTTTTTAAAGACCCTTGTGCTCAGTCACCCGTGGCAGAAATATTATGAATATGGTATCATTTGACAGAAAACAAGTTACCCTTCATCATCATGAGGTAGATTTCAAACTAGGAATAAACAAATGTCAAAGTCTCCCTTAAAATTTAAGACAAATCTGTGCTATCAAAGTGCTCGGTTTATTGTCTGTAGATGAGATGTTGAACATCTTCATTAATTGCAATTTATTCCTCATGTATAAATATGGTTTACATGAAGAATGAATACGATGAAAAGGAGAGGGTTAATGTATAGCTTGTCCTACATTCTGCAATGGGTCTTAAAATTAAGGGGTATTTTGCTGTTTGTTGTTTGAAAGAGTACCGATGGTGTAATCGCCTTTTGTCGGTGTGAACATCGATATACACCGATCTCTCTCTTTTTCTCTAATAAGCTTTGATTAAATCTTGTTTCCATTTTCTTCTGGGATTGTTCCTTCCTTATTTAAGACTTCACATGTCATCGGGGTCATGTTGCGTCTTTCAATATGGCGACCCTGTTACGCCATTTGTCAACTAAAGCAACAATTTAAGGTCTATAATCGCGATCTTATCGTCAGTACATCACTAGCCCTCTATCATCAGAAGAGTCTCCTACGCAGTTCCTGAAAGCACGTGTCCCTTGTTAGGACAAGCCATCAAGATGATGGCTGGCACTTTGACCTGCGTACTCCAACTCAACGCTGAACGCCTTACCCGCTCAAAGCTCAAAGCGGCATTTGCCACAGTATGGCACCGTGGCCTAAACCTCAAGACTCTGCAGACCATTTCAGATGTAAGAATTGTGAATTTCATTATGTTGCTTGTACAAGACCGGTCATCTGTTCTTGAAAATCAAACGGCCAATGCAGTAGGAAAAGGAGACTCCGCAATGGTGTGCACCAAGGTTTTGTCCTCGCTCCGATATTTTTTCCTATGCAGACGACACCGCACTTGGGTTCAACAACCACTCCTTCGAGGCAATCGAAACATCGCTGGAGAAGGACCTGAAGATGCTAGCCGAGTTCTCCAACAGATGAGTATCTCGAAGTTGAAAGTTTAACATTATCTTTCTAGCCTACTGGCTTTATAAATTACGAGATTTAAGTGACATGTGTGATGCCTTATGAATGAAGAACTGAGAGTATATGTGTATGGGTAAAAGTGCACAAGTTTGTGTTTATGTAATGTACTTGAATAATGCATCGGGCGTATGGCCATTTACGTTTAGTTATTATTTAACTTTCAAAGTAAAGAAGAATGATATGAAATTATAAGGTGCATAATATGGAGTTGTGTAGCTCAGTTTGTTTATTATGAGTGTGCATGCACGCTCGCTACAAAAGGGAGACAAAATTACTGCCAGCACTAGAAACATTGATGCAGTCCATGATTTGATTTGATATGTCAAGGTCGTGATTATGAAGGTACATGTAGGCCGGTAGACTTCTACATTAATCACAACTTATTCAGACCCTATTTTGGTTAAAATATATGATACCAATTCCAAATTGTATGACCAAAAAGGAAGGAAGAGAAATTAAGCCATGGATAACTAAAGGGTTACTTGAATTATCCCCTTTAATAAATATTAAATAATTCCCTTGAATAACCAAAAAATAATCAGAAAGAAAATCTGTCTCTTTTAAAAATCAGACCATGGAAAGGCTCTGTACAACGGACATGACAATTGATTAAACGATAGGAAGAAATGGGTAAAGAGGGCGCTAAAATCATATATATATATATATATATATATATATATATATATATATATATATATACGTATATATGTATATATATATATATATATATATATATATATATATGTAGATATATATATATATATAATTCTTTTTTTCTTTCCAAGGGAATGATGTAGACATATTAACTTTTGTTTATTATTAATCAGATTATTAAAACAACCCCTTTTCTGATTCGACTTTCGATTTGGTCAAGCGTAGGATACTACTTATCAAAAGAAGTATGCCACCCCACATTCAAATAAGTTCAGCCATTTCATGGAATAAATTTCGAAAGGTACACGCGTTGTGTAATTACTTAAAAGCGTTGCAGTAAACATTTAAACCGAAACTGGATTTGAAGAAAACTTACCAGCAATTGTTGTTGTTTTCACCATTGGAATTCTTTCCCCGGGATCAGTTGTTGTTGCACTATTACTACCTAGGTAAAATGTCATGTGAGATAATAATAGCAGGATCAACACTAATCAAACGCTAAGGAATGAAAATAGAATAATAATAATAATAATACCAACAATTGTACTGTGATCTACTATCAGCCTGAAGGTATTATTGCGAACTCTTAACTTTTCCGCGCTGATGAGCCTCGCCCTCCTTGCTGACCTTTACACTTTTGATAATTAGAATAAAGATTTGTAATATCTCTAAAAATCAGTCTGAAAAAATTGGTCTTTAAAGAAACTGCTCAGAGGTCGACACTATCTGGAGAAGTTTATCCATTAACAGAATGAAAGAGTATTAAAAAAAAAAATCCTGTAGACTGCTTTAATAGAAGATTGCTAAGTGAGCATTCTACTTGATCTTTAAGGTAAGTACTATTAGCTATTCAATGTTATTTGAATAAATGCATTTAGGTATTGGATGAAACAATACGTTTGTAATTTCTTAAAAGCGTTGCAGTAGACATTTAAAAAGAAACTGGATTTGAATAAAACTTACCAGCAATCGTTGCTTTTGAAATGTTTTCCTCGGGATCATTTGTCGCTGCACTTTTGCTACCTAAGAGAAATTTTATTAAAAGTAAGACGGAAACAACTTTATTATCTGTAAATCACTATCTCATCTCAGAGGTATTTTCTTATAAAATTGCGAACCCTTTACATTTCCCAGGGCAATAGTTCTCTCCCTCGTTGCTGACCTATTCACTATGGAGAAGTTTATCTACAAAAGAACAAAACAATAACAAGAAATAATTATTTAGAAGTCTACGAGAGCATTCAACTTGATATTTTGGTGAGTACCTTTAGCTAATTCATGTTATCAGAATTGATTTATCAACTGGCTTCCTTACAAGAAAACAGTTCTAATGATTATGTCAAACTATAAGTACCGCAAAATATATGAGGAAACTAATTCCTCGATTTCATTTCACATGATATATCGCGTTCCGCAAGGTCAATAGCAATCCCTCAGAAATACCATCATTGATAAAGATAAACCGATAAAAAAAACCTATTCCAACGCTGCACTTTCTCTAATTACAATGGTGTAATGTATCACATTCAATAAATATATAAGAGAGGTACACGTACTAAACGTGTATTTAGCATGTGTAGTCTATATTTTATATTGATGGTATTATTCAAGTTAAAAATTACTGCAGGATTAAATATTTCCAGATAATTTATCACAGACACGATAACGCACTTTCACACTTTCATTTTCATTTCCAGTGCTATTACCTGTTTCCTTGTTACCAGTGGTGATCCTGCGAAAAGGATGGGGATGTTTCCGACAGAAGAGAGCAAATAAACCCACAGCTCCAATTACAAGGACAATAATTATCGGCACAACTGTGAATAATACATGGCAGAAAATACAATTAGTGTGGAATCGATTTCATAAATATTCCATTTTCTTGTGACAGAACATGAAAAAGGATGTTGCGTTTAAAGTATTAGAATCAATATTGTTTATGAAATGTTATGTACTTTTAAATCTTATTGGAAGATATTGTCAGAAGCACACGATGAGTTTTCCTTGAATGGTTTACTCGTAGTATTTCGTAGATTTTAAAAATAAGAAGGAAAAATAGTATCCATGTATAACTTATTGTCAATCAAACACAACTTGTAATGTAGTTTAGTATGTAGTTTTAGCTGAAAGGATTCTCTTTATCTTTCTATGACACATAATGCACAGTTTTCAGAATGTACTCGACATAATTGTTTCCATTTTTGAGTAAGGATATTTACAATCATTTAACATCAAATTGTACATAAATATATTATTTTAATGACCCCTACTGTATCCAAATGTAATAGAAGATGCATTTTATTATGAGTGCAAATATTTGTTATGGCATTATCGATTTCTGTGGTTCTGTTTCCAGAACTTAATTCCGTGGTTCCGGGAGTTATTTCCATGGTTACCGCAGTTGTTGAAGATGAAGCGGGTAATCCTCCAATGACCGGTAAGTTTACGAATATCGTCGCAGCTTTCTGGTTTTTTGATCCAGGAATGTCTGACGCAACGCAAATGTATGGCATTTTACTGGCTGAAGCTTTAATGGATATTGATTTGTTTTTTGTCCCATCATCATTTGTCAGTTCAGTACTTCCGATGTCCGTCATCTTTTGAGAGCCATGTAGAAAGAACAAGTCTAGGTCCGGATAGAAATTAGTAGCCGAGCAAGTGATATTAATGGATTCATTTGTGGAAATACTGCAAACCTGTGTAGAATCGTTATCACATTGTTTGATGATTGGGTAGGGTTCTTCTGGGGTAGCTGCAAAAAAGCATAATGTCGTTTAAAATATTGGGTATCTTCTTAATTCTGACATTTTTCCGAGCTGAAGTTAATATATTTTAATGTTAAATGCTGTATTAATAAGTACAACGCTAGTACTGTAACCACCTTTCTCTGTTTCGATACTCAGGAATACTGAACCAACACAAATTTAAGAATAATACAACGACTGATGAAAAAGAGCATCGCATCAAAGACACGAGTATCATACTATTCATCTACGTGTGTTTAAATGATATATCAATACTTTCTTTTTCGGTTTAAAGGGGTCATTTCTAAAGAATAAACGTTTGTCATTGACGTTTGCAGTGGAAATTGAATGAATTTATTACGTTTGTTTTCAAGTATACTACTCCTACTAATTCCACTTATACTAGTACTACTTCTTCTACTACTACTACTACTACTACTACTACTACTACTACTACTACTACTATAATTACTGCTTCTACTCCTAATAGTAAACAAATATACCATGCACTGAGAGGCTTAAGTTGAAATTATGGATCGAGGTGGCAAGAATAGCACTATTTTCTGAGGGGCGTAGTCCCGAAGAAAATAGTAGTTTTTCTGTCGCCGAGGAATCCATAATTTCACTAGGGGCTTTAAATAGTGCATGATGTATTTGTTTTATATTTTTCAAACCAACCCCAAAATAATAGTGATAATAATAATATTTACTGTCACTGAAGTAGTGAAGAGTGTAGCGCAGACGCGCGACCACGACCGATAGCACATTGATCTTGATCGATCGTATATAAATGACGGCATCCTTGATATAGTGCTATGGTATAGTACACTATACCATGAATGACGTCACGGTTACATCATAGCAATGTTATGTTTGGTCACGTGATGCTATGTTGACCAATCACTGAATAGGATTTCATTGATCAAAAATATAATAATGAATGTTTGTAAAGTGCCAGATCAATTTCGCAAATAACTCAAGGTGCAATTAAGGTTGAACAAGGACAGTTCAAATATACATATAACATATCTTCACTACTTATATTTGCCCTATTTGACACTCCCCCCCCCCCCTCCTTTTTTATTAGGGGGGGGGGGTTAACCGATAATAAAATATAATTATAACTACATATATATATTGCACATACATCCATTCCAGGGGATATTTTTTTTAGCCCAGTTGCCCGAAGCAGCTGAAAGCATTCAAAGAAAAAAAAATCAGGTTTCCATTTACTACGCATGGGAGAAGAGTGATACATGTACATGCCGTACCAAAGGGCATTAATACCTGGTTGATATTTGAACAGCGAACTTTGTGACGAACAATCCATAGAAGTTTCCACTAGACAACAATAACTCCAGACAATTGAACACGATTTGTATTTTGCTCAAATTCACTATTGCGTGCTCACTGGGCAATGGAAATAGAATGTTGGGATGGTTAGGGGTATGATCTTCATCATATTCGGTGTATTTTTATAATCGTAGTTAATAATATAAAATCAAAATGCAATTCGCTTTTATAATACTTATTTTTAAAAATTGGTTACGAAAATAAAGCGCCCTCCGCAGAAAAAAGACCAAAATAAGATATGTTTTCAATTTAAGAACGAATGGGGAAAAGTCATGAACTGTGTCGGGTTTCGTGAATATACTCACAAAATATCCTGATGTCCGTAAAGTTGTGTATCAGTCCCTTCTTGTAGCTTGATACTCTACAGATATATCGTCCTTGTTCTGCTATACTGACTCTCTTGATGACCAAAGAGCGATTTTCATTCATCTCCATGAGCTGACATGGCCTTACACCTTCACATAATCCTGTCACATCATCGGTTGGAATCCATGAGACAAGGTTTGGTGCTGATCTTGGGTCATCTCCTTTCTTCCAGTAGACAGCCAAAGGTGTCCCACGAAATCGACATGTCAGGACAACGCTGTCTCCCTTTTGTACCGTTTTGTGTAAATCAGTGTACACGACACCATCTGGTACATCGCACAAAATACCTGTATCAAGACAAAAATGGTTCCCAAAGATATTAGACCTCAAAAAACTAATTATATTATATGATGAATTGAATGATGAAAATTAGACAGATGAATCTCATCGTAACTAAAACCTCGGCTAGACGTGAAACGGTAAACCGCTTCACATCTTAAGTTTGAAATTATTAATCCAAAGTCGATATATTTTCTTGAAAGCTGTTAAAACTATGATATTGAGCCATTATCAATGACTCGTGTTATACTCTTCATGTTGTATATGTGTACATGTTTACTCATTTAACTGCTAACGTCCATGATCTGGCATCATTAACTTTAGAGACTAGTGTCTTACAATATTGCCATGTGTTACCATTTCCATTGTTTAGTCAGAAAGGCAGTGTCATTCGACCTTTTACCGGTCTTTTTCTATACTATACAATAGGTTCTACTGTATCGAAAAACATAGCAAATGTAAATTAATCAAATGTAAAATATCATATTACATAGACGCATATGAATATGTTCGTTTGAAAATATGATATAGAAAGCGATGAATCGTAGATGAATATGTAGTAGTGGTGAAGTCCATGAGAGTCAGATAGAATAACGCTTTTCAAAGGAGGGAACAAGATCTTTTCATGAAGTCCCTCCATCGGTGTGAGCATGTTAATTGGGAGAGATCTGTGGATATACTGGGTCATCCTGATTTTAAAACTATTGGTATAAGAACCACGTATACAGGCTAATGCTTCTGCTTTCATTATAAAAAGCGAAGGGGGAAGTTTACATTGGTAAAAGTATAAGAATGATGTAATTAAACCAAATAGTTACGAACAGGCGCGTACACAGGGGGGGAGGGGGTGGGTGGTTAAACCCCCCCCCCCCCCTTTGATATTTTTATGTATGTAAACCCATCCCCCCTCCATAACCCCCCTAAAACCCCTCCCCTTTAGATTTTTTTTTTTTTTTTTTAATTATTAAAAAAAAAAAAAAAAAAAATTTCGAACCCCCCCCCCCCGCTTATTCAGCGGTCGGCTGAGGCGTTGCGATTTTGGGGGGACCGACAAAAAATGTCCTCTTACCCCCCCCCCCCCCCCCCATATGTAATAGTGGTGAAGTCCATGAGAGTCAGATAGAATAACGCTTTTCAAAGGAGGGAACAGGATCTGTTCATGAAGTCACTCCATCGGTTTGAGCATGTTAATTGGGAGAGATTATTGTCACAGGCCCTTGGTGGACCTCTCTATGTTTAGAAGATCTGTGGATATACTTGGTCATCCTGATTATAAAACTTTTGGTACAAAAAAACACGGATACAGGCTAATGCTTCTGCTTTCAGTTTAAAAAGCGAAGGGGGAAGTTTACATTGGTAAAAGTATGAGAATGATGTAATTAAACCAAATAGTTACCAAAGCGAGTAACTTCTTGGTGAATCTTATCTGTCTAGACTCAAATCAAATAATATGCTGTTACGATTGCGTAGAGTCAAGATTAAAGTTACCACACTTTCTCAACAGGCAAGCAGTGATATTGTTCTAAGACAAACGAACAGTAAAGGTAGCTATCTCTTTAACAACTTCCGGCTGAACTGTACAATTTTTGTTTTCCATTTATGCTCAGTTAACATTACTTAAGACGATATGCCCAAATACTGCAGATTTCACACGGCGAATTCAAACAATAGGCTACAGACATTAAGATTTTACCTACGTGAAAATATAATAATATTATTTAAATAACATCTTTTCAACACATATTAGCCTGTTAAGCTTGCAAATAATTAAACAAAAAAAGATAAAATGTAAGATTAATTTTACATGTACGGTGGTTTTAATTTAAAACAAAAGGAAATTTTCGAAACACATACAAATGCTGGTATTTAACATGGCTCCGTTTACATTTTAAGAGGAAAATAAATAAACTAAACAAATAACAAGCACAACTTAAATGTTTAATAGTCAACTGATAAAAAATCGGATGACTAATCAAAGGAGAATGAAATTTAATTTGAAGAGCGTGTATTGGATTTAAAATCCTTTGTTTGCCGTGAAATGCATATGATCAAGACATGGTCGACCCACACCCTGCAACATGCTAAATCATGCTGGTTTCCTCAACAGCACTTAATATAGCGTGTGCAATTGTCAATATTGATATATTTAGGAGAATCATTTTCAGCATAACTCCATCAGATTAGTTCAACACATTGTCAGGGATTTTTCAGCCAACAAATTTAGGGGGTCATTATTTCAATTTACGGTCAAACCAGAGGTCATTTATAGATTCATGTATCAATCATGGCTGTGATAAAGTTTGTTGACCTGTGCAAAAGTCTCGCGAAATCTCGCAAAACGCGGGACACGAAATACGACGGTATATTGCACTTCCGGATGCACCTTTTTTCTTCTCCTTACGTTACATGTTCAATTATGTGTACGTAAATATATATAGACTATGTTCAAAATGTAAGGTTTCGCTATAATAAAAAGGCCTATGGATGGTGAATGACGAGAAAGCACTTTGAATATTAAGTGCATGCAGCTTTGCTTACATCTCGATCGAAATATAAACATGAACATGAATCGCAACTAGAGTAGACTTACCCTGTATCGAGCAAACGTGAAGTATGATCCATACATTGCATGCCATGCAAAGCAACTGCATAAACCGGGCCGCCATTGTTGGTCATGTGACGACAAAAGTCCACAGCTAAGGTAAGGTTTGGGAATTCCAAAATCGCTGTTGCATGCATTGCAACGAAAGGGCGCGCGTCAAAATGCACTGATATTGTTGACCACTCTCTAGCAACGCCCACAAGGAAAGTGAAAACTCTGCACTTGACATTCATGACAAATACTAAGGATTTGTTATAAGAATCGACGTATTTGTTGGTATTTTAAGGGATGGTGATATATTACATAAATATATATTATATATATATATATATATATATATATATAAGAAAGATATGGCATTATCATTGAAGTATGCGGCTGTATTATGAGGGTATACTAACACTAGCGTATACAGAGAGGGAGGGGAAAGGGAGGGGGGGGGGGGAGATCCAACATAACAATCTTCTTTTTTAAACGGTCAAGAAAATACAAACGTACTACCGTATTTATATTAGTTGGAAATATCCATTGTTTTATTATGTCTGTGGTTGCTTATGACAGTAGTTGTTTCGGATGTTACACTTGTTTGTAAGTCTTTTCCATTTCACTGCTCGCCAGATTATCATCATTATTATAGTTTACCACGAATGCGTGACTTAAGTATTTAAACGCATATTAGAAGCGCTCTCACTTTTAATACACATCATTCGTTTGAGATATAAAACCTTCCGTATTTCACCTACGTGTATGTGTCAAGGGTATAATATGTTACAAAATTAAAAACAGTTATTCACGGATAGCTGAAAAACTCGCAAAATAAGCAGATCAATCCCCAAATATCTGACTTAACAAACAAAAATAAGAGATGAATAATTTACTGTTGAATGATTATGTTGGTAGAGCAAATCATGAAATGCATGGTTATGCTGTATGCTAGGTGATGCCTCATCATTTTAATATGCACATTACGAAGACCATAGGGTTATAACAGAGCTTGGGGTTTGAGTACACGTGAAAGCATGTCATACGAGTAAAGTAGTCAAACAGGCAGAGTGACCCGGGGCGGCCCACTCGGTTCGGTACAAAGTTCATGTTTTTCACCGACAAAAGTACTTCCATATTTTAAAGGAGGCAAAAATCCCGCACATTCATTCATTGGACAGGAAGAGAGGAATGGAGAGAGAGAGAGAGAGAGAGAGAGAGGGGGGGGGTGTACTAGAAGAGAGAAAATAGTTGCGATCGTGTTCTTCTCTCTCTCTCTCTCTCTCTCTCTCTCTATATATATATATATATATCTTTCCCTTCCATATTCCCCTCTCTCTCTCTCTCTCTCTCTCTCTCTCTCTCTTTCCCTTCTTTATCCCACTCTTTATCTCTTTCTCTCTCTCTCTCTCTCTCTCTCTTTCTCCCCATTTCTCTTACTAGTTATTCTATAAACAAACTACAAACACGAAAGGTTAAAGCCATCTGTACACACAGTTTGCCCAACCATGGTTTCATTTGGTCACAACATGGCGTATATTATTTTGGTTTGCGATTTCCCAACAATGTGGTATTCCTATATTGTGTCAAACCTAG
The DNA here is from genome assembly GCF_000002235.5 of Strongylocentrotus purpuratus. Lineage (NCBI taxonomy): Eukaryota > Metazoa > Echinodermata > Echinoidea > Camarodonta > Strongylocentrotidae > Strongylocentrotus > Strongylocentrotus purpuratus. The sequence continues at coordinate 38,085,755 of NW_022145594.1, forward strand.
CCTTTTGACAAGGCCTTGTGACTCAGGCTAGGCGGCTGAGATGAGTCTAGATACCCGGGGTGAACGAAGTCTGCAGGCACAGACCCAAATTTGACACTTAATCAAAAAAAATAATTGTGCCTTGAGAAAAGTCTAGCCCAGCTACCTACTGGTTGTGTCAGGAGCAGCTACAGTACATGGCCTATGGTAGTCTTATAGTGCAGACTCACTTTTACGACTGACCAGGGTTTGTGCTTGCAGACTAGGGTGAACGCGCGACCGAGTGACGACCGTCACTCGCACTGGCGTTCACTCAGGTTTTCGCGATTAGTCTCTTTTTAGTCGATTGGCGTTTATCAGACATGTAGCCTTGAATGTACAGGCGCGTACACATGGGGGAGAGGGGGGGGGGGGGGTTAAACCCCCTCCTTTGTTTTTGTTCTGTGTGTAAACCCCCCCCCCCCCTTTTGCATTTTTGCTTTTGCATTTACCCCCCCCCCCCAACGGAGCAAAATGTCAAATTTTCAAATTTCGAGACCAAAAAAAAAAAAAAGGTGTCCTCTTACCCCCCCCCCCCCCCCCCCCCGCTTATTCAGCGGTCGGCTGAGTCCATATTTTTTGGGGGGACCCCCCCCCCAAAAAAAAAAAAAAAAAAAAAAAAAATAATAATAATAAAATAAAAAAAATAAAATAAATGTCCTTTTACTCCCCCCCCCCCCTAGAAAAAAGAGGGTGCTACGATAGACCGCGATATCTCATTGCGGTTTGAACAGCCTCCTAGTCGATGATCTGCATACTATTTCGACAATTAAACTGGACGAACAATGCACACCCAGTCTGATTTAACAATTGCGAGAATTTTTCCCGCCTCCTGGAACATGTGGTATGGCTTCTCGTAGTTATTATACATGAACTTTGTACCGAACCGAGTGGGCCTTGTAGGAAGTGCTTTCAATTGTACAAAAAAAAACTTTTTATAAACAAAATTGTACCATGTACATATAACCTCGGATGAGGCCCATGAAGAATAAATTCCTAATCGGAATAGAAATATCATCCAGGGATTTTGATTAAACGGACCATATATTTTGTAATTGTAGAAGAAGGCACATGGGAATCATGCTACAATAAAGAGTAATCATGGTAGTTAGACACTTGCCCGGAATCAACATGCAATCAGGGGCGTCGCTAGATATTTTTCAGTGGGGGGGGGGGGGGGGGTGTAGAGGCCAACGATAACCGACAAAACTAGCGACCAATTACCGACAAAATTAAATGTCCAATATCTACAAATTTAACCCTATAAATCTGGGGCCGAAGGCTAAATTGTTTTTCCTATGTACTATCTATAGTACTTGCTTATGCGCAAATGGTCATTTTCCTCGACGAAATAAATATACGAATTATTTCGTGAACTTAGTCAGCATCATAGCTGATATATTTTAATGCAGACGCGGAGCTAGGATCTTATTTTAGGGAGGGTGGTAGTGTGCAAGCGAATCACTTAAAGAGCACTCATTAGGGGGTGTGGGTGATAGGCCTCTAAATTATTAGGAAAAGAAGACGATTTATTGTACCTTTCTCGGCTGTTAATCCTTGTCTGAATTCATTTTCTCCCCCACCGCGCGGAAGTTTTGGCGTTTCATTAAATTTTAGAGAAAGTAGACGATTCGTTCAACCTTTCTCGACTCTAAATCCTTGTCTGAATGAAGCTTCCCCCTCCACGCGAACCGCGGAAATGTTGACGTTTTATTAAATTATTAGAGAAAGAAGACGATTCGTTGTACCGTTCTCGACTCGTCTAATTGAAGTTTTCTCCCTTCGCGCGAAGCACGGAATTTGTGGCGTTTCATCACAATATAGAGAAAGAAAGACGATTCGTCGTACCGTTTTCGACTCTTATTACTCCCTATTCATCTGAATTTGGTTTCCCTCTCTCGCGCGAAGTGCAAAAGCTTTAACGTTTCATTAAATTATTAGAGAAAGAAGACGATTCGTTGAACCGTGCTCGACTCTTCATCCTTGTCTGAATTCAGTTTTCCCCTTTAGCGCAAAGCGCGGAAGCTTTGATGTTTTCATTAAATATTAGAGAAAGAAGACGATTCGTTGTACCGTTCTCGACTCGTCTAAATGAAGTTTTCCCCTTTTTGGAGGGGCGTTTCATCACAATATAGAGAAAGGAAGACGATTCGTCGTACCGTTGTTGACTCTTAAACCTTGTTTGAATTTAGTTTCCACGGCGAACCGACAATATACATCTCACCGACTTCAAACTTCTGCATTGATATAGTACACGAGGACCTGACATAGCAACATAGCTCTCTCGACGAGACGACTCCACCCAACAACCCCCTTCTCTCGTTTACTCCCACTTCCTTCTCTCTCAGGCTTTTACTTCTCCTCTCTTTCTCCTCTCTTTCACCCCGTGCTAGACCGTTGCAGTGGAGTTTTAACGGACATAGTATTGATTTTCTTTATGCATACCTGTTATTGACTGTGAGAGGAAGATCAAGAGACAGAGAAAGTAGGCGAAGAGGAGCCTGACATCGAACCGGAAAATAAAGAGTATCAGGTGGCATCTATGGAGTAAGCATCTGAAAGCAAGCCAGCCAATGAGAATTGTCTGGAAAACCCTGGCGAGCACAAATCTGAAATCATGCCGGACAATAAGGAATGCGAGGGGGCATCGATTGAGCATAAGCCGGTCAATAAGGTGTGGTTGGAGGCATCAACCTGGCATAAATCTTACATCGAGTCAGCAAATGAGAACAGTGAGAAGGCAGCTAGCAATCATGAACTTTAATTTTATAACTGAATAATCATTAATATTCCATGAACTTGACTTGAAAAACAAATGAGAGTGACGGTGCTGCTGTTGCTTCTTTTCTTGTTCTTGTTCTTGTTCTACTTCTACTTTTTCTTCTTTCTTTTCTTCTTCTTTCGAGTGTCATCTTGCAGCTAAATTGACTAATCAAGTTTGAAGTGCCACGCCAAGGCATATAGGTATTGTTGTGTGAGGTTCGTATCCCTTACTCAGCACTAATGTCCTTTGGCGAGACATTAATTTACAGTTGCAACACTTCAAACTGGTGAGGTTGATGTGTACCTATTATGAATAAATTTCTTAAAATGCACGAGCGCTGTAATGGCAGTCGTGTAAAAGACTTGGCAAAATTAACGGAAAACCAGGAGTGGCATAATGTAACAGACGCGCTATACAAGACTTCACTTTTGTTAATGTTGCCATCTGGAAAATATGAGGAGTGTACCTCCTGTAAACCCTGTTAGAACGCAGTCGGTGATTACCTGCTAGATCGTGCTGCATTATCTCTCTCTTTTTCTTTTACTTTTGAAGAAATGGCGCAGTCATGGCATGCTCAGTCTCGAATCTATCAAGGGAAGCTAATACCCAAGTTGTGAGCGTGCGGAAAGAAAGTTTGGTCTTCAGTAATTTTTCTCTGTGTTAGTACATTGTCACATAGCCTGCGCCAAGTTTCTTTGGAGTTGCAATGCAAAGATAGGTGCGTACTTGACCAATACACGTTAAGCTCTAATACACATGTCGTAACATTTTAAATGCTTCAGTCCTTAATCGAAAATAGTTATTGTATTGGTATTTTTCGTTGGATTATTAAAATACAAACGAATTATAAAGAGGGATAGAGTAAATTACGTCTACCCTATTTAAACTTACTCCAACAACGAAGCGTTTGTTCTTTACGATGTAACTGTATAATATAGAGATCTTCAAACTTGTTTACGAATGCCCTTCTAAGGGCCACTCCACCCGATGAATGGGGGAAAAATGCGTTCTTTTGTAATTTTGTTCATACTATGTTTTCATTGTAAACTGTTGTACCCATTTGTGAAGTTTCGTGGATAATATGAGGACATCTTAGCAAGTATAATAATCAAATCTGTAATATTTTTCATACCTGTATGGCTTAATACGGGGATTGATTTACAGCTACAACATGCATAATTTATTACTAGCTTTTTTTAATTATTTGTAAAGTGAGTCATTTCAAACTACTTGATACGACCGATTGCTAGATAAACTCCCCTTATTTCTCGACATTAGTACAAACATACATTTGAAATTAGTGTTTAATATGTTGTCGTTATGTTAATGAGAATGTTTTAGTACCTATTTGCTATTTATATTCTCATCGTTCTATTCGTTCGATTATTTGCGTTTGTAATGCTGCAATGGTGTATTTTGTAGCTTTCAAATGAAATATGTGTGTTCCGAATGCCAATAAAAAAGACACACGTTCCTGTGAGATTTATTTGAATTTGAATAACGTTATAAGAAGCAAGTGGAAATGATGGATGGAGATATGTAAAAGTAAGAAATTTGAGGACAGTGCTACTATACTGTGTGAATTGGTAACAAGTTTCTTATTCCGAGCTATTCAGTGCGTATAAAAAAAGTAAACCGAACTTCTGTAGCTTCTAATTAAAAGGTTTTTATCAATGTGATCTTGAACATAAGTTAAAATGTAACTAATACTGCATATAATATTACCCTATTCATAATTGTGCTGCCGTGGATGACTGAGCAGCAGGCTTTTCAAAAAGTATTGTCAAAATCCCAATGAATCAAGTTTGTACTAAAGCAGTAAATTTGGGTCAAAGGCCATTACGTTTATGTTATCTCATACCAAATACAATTGCTAAATTATCTTCCTTGACTATTGGGTAGTTGTAAAGAATGGACAACTCAAACTCTAAGAACTTCTTATTAAAAGCAAAACCTATGAGATGGTTTTCGTTATGATGGTAACAATATTGACTTCATCCGCTTCCCTTGTTTGAGGTAACACTTCTCATTGAGTAATACAAACATGGATACAGTTTATTTGGAATGCCCTCTTTTTTGGAGAGTGTATTTTCAATTTCTTTGATACGTATCATCATTTGTGCTACTTCTTGATGTTCGGTTTAGCGCCTTTGAGTTTTCATTTGCGCTTTTCAGAAAAACACCTTATATTATTATATTTCAAATAAAGGTAGAGTAATAGATAACGAAAATGGTACATGTTTATTTGATTCTACGCGTAAATGTATTGAAACAAGACTTTTTTCATTTATTATGAACTATAATTGATCAGTTTCATCAATACATTTTGCATGATATACATGTTTAAAGCTTACTGGACTTATGTTAACACGTTATTTGCACGTAAAGACAACAGGAAGAGTTTTTGGTCATTTGTACGTAGTCGTAAACAATCACTACCTCCTCCTAAATTTAAGTATAATGAAGCACAGTTTACTCAACCAGATGATATAGCTGCAGCTTTCAATTCTCATTTCTCTTCAGTTTTTTCCCCTCCTTCTACTCTACCTACTGAAGCTCCTGAGTGCACCTTGCCTATCTCTGAACTTAATCGTTTAACAGTATCTGATACAGATGTCAGCTCAGCTCTCTCCAGATTACCTGTAAATAAATCTCCTGGGCCAGACGGTATTTCACCAAATGTTCTCTCTAAAGTAACTTCTGAAATTTCACATCCCTTGTCAATTCTGTTCAATGCATCTCTGAGTTGTGGTAAAGTTCCTTCTTCATGGAGAAAATCCCATATTACTCCTGTATTCAAGAATGGTGATAGGTCGTTGGTCTCTAACTACCGCCCAGTAGCCCTTACTTCTGTGTTATGTAAAGTTCTAGAGAAACTTGTAGTCAACTGCATACAGGAACATGTAGGGTTATACGGTCTGATGAGTAAACACCAACATGGATTCACTAAAGGTAAAAATTGTGTAACACAACTTGTAAACTTGGTACATAATTGGGCAGCCTCACTAGACAAACCACGCCCTCCACACATTGATGCAATTTTTCTTGACATGTCAAAGGCTTTTGATAGAATGCCTCACAATATCCTCCTATCCAAGTTAGCAACCCAGTACAATATTCGTGGTAACATATGGAAGTGGGTACGTTCCTTTCTATCAAATCGGCTCCAAAGAGTAATGTTCCTGGGTTCTCTCTCTTCTTGGAGTAATGTCCCTTCTGGTGTGCCCCAGGGTAGTGTAATTGGACCGCTACTTTTTAATCTATTTGTCAACAATGTTATCTCTGATGTTTCCTCCGATCTTTTTCTTTTTGCTGACGATATGTTACTGTTTCGTACAATTCGTTCACACGATGATGAAATGCAATTGCAACACGACTTAGACTCACTCCATCAATGGACAATTACAAATGGCATGTCATTCAATCCATCCAAAACGAAAGTGATGCATATAACTAGGAAGCGGAACATCCAAAATGCCGTCTATACCCTGGGTGACACACTGCTTTCTTCTGTCACTTCTTACAAATATCTTGGTATTGTAATAGGTTCAAACCTCTTTTGGAACATTCAGGTTGATGCAATTACTGCACGCGCGAGTCGTCTTCTTGGGTTTATAAGAGTTGTAGCCCGTGGTTCGTCCACCTCTGCTATATTTGCCCTCTACAAGGCCTTGGTACTGCCAATACTTGAATATGGCATCCCTGCATGGCATCCCAATACCCTAAAACAAACACAACAATTAGAAAGAATCCAACGTATAGCAACGCGCGTTGCTCTTAAACAGAGAAGAGGAGAAATGCCGTATGAAGAAAGGTTAAGGGTTCTCAACTGGTCTACCTTGTCAGCTCGTAGAGATTATCTTTTATGTTCATTTACCTTCAAATGTCTGTACTTTTGTTGTGACTGTGAAACACTAATAGAAAACATAGCCATTAGCAAGAGACGCCTCTTTACACTGTCCTTCATTCATCAGCAATCACGAACACAGGCCCTGTTCCTGTCCGCTTCCCGGAGATTTCCTCGGGTATGGGATGAATTACCGTTAGAGGTTAGGGATGCATCGGTGGTCTCCTCACTTTCATCCTTTCTACTCTCTATGAAGCGGTCCCTTCTCGATTCTAACTAATTTTCAAACTGAGAGGGGCTTCCTCACTGAGAGTGGGGGATTCCTCCTTTTCTTTAATAATCATTGTTTATCAATATCCAAGAACTTATTGAAACACTGGATTCAGAATGTTACTTGTTTAATTTTTTTTTTTTTTTTTTCTTTCAATGATACAATGATTATATTAATTGAACCTGGAACAATGGTCCACATTGATAGCTTCATATCCACATTATGCCACTCTTCTTAAATGATAACACCGCATAGGCCCTACTCAATATTTTGTGAATGATTATCAATCCTAATGCTTATTGCACCTTTAATTTCTGCAAAAATTGTACATTATTGTGGTACATGACGTTTTATAATTTCCTTGATTGTATAGCCCAAAACAATATTTACGCTCTATTCATATGTATATTTTTGTTATATACAAGAAATTGCTGGTCAGATTTACCTTGAACAATTACACATCTCTTCTTTTTTCTTTTTAATTAGAATTTCTTTGAATGAGACACCGTTGGATCAATTGAATAATGACGATTTATGTTAATTGTGTTCTGGTTATTTTAAGTTTTAAGTTTTTTCTGCATACAAATCTTAAAGCACTCTATTCATTGCAGCTTCATATCCTCTTAATGCATTTATCGAAATTTAATTTAATCATGATTTTCTGAATGATTGTTTGTAATTATTTTGTATACTTATATAATGTAAACCTTGCAATATATTCTATTATGTCTCGGAATGGCATGTGAGGGTGCACATGCCCCCGGGCAACAGGGAAGAATTTCGCTTTTGTGCACCCTGACCCACATGCTATTTCTTCTTTATCTTACTTTGTATTTTTCCTATTTCACTCTGTATACACCTATATACACTGTACATGCTGAATGTGTTTTTATGGTCGAATAAATAATAATAATAATAATAATTATTTTAAGATATATGTTGTGGATATTTTTTTCTTCTTCACATATTATGCAAGGGCGACGTGAAATTGATATGTATACTGGGCGACGTGCCAACATGACGAGACAAACATTGCAAAATATGGAAAGGTGGACTTCGTACCCTAGTCGTAAAGCGTGCAGGCACGAGATGTGGGGCTTTCAATAGCAATCCCATTTAAATTGTGTGTATGCAATCTTCCTTTTAAATAGACAGAAGCGCGATTCTAACAAACTTGCCTCTGCACAACGTGTATGTTAATATACACAGTAAAACTGCATGGATCCGGCCATTAACGGGACGGTGGCATACTAGTGTTGGAAAGAGGGGGAGGGGGCAGTAGTGTGGGTGTACAAGCCTAGTACATGTACAAGCCTAGCGATTGGTGGGGGTATGTAGGGTCCGATTTTCCCACCACAATTACTTTCCAGCTTCTCTTTAACTTTATCTTTAATGACGTAAAAAATACAACAAATTAGAAGATGGAAATATTAGTGATTAGCAAACCTGTTTGGGAAAAAAAATCGCGGCCCAGGGAGACTAAATTCCGAATGGAAATGGAATATGAATGAGGTAGTTTAATTAGACGGACAATATACTTTGTTTTATAAAAAAACAAAGCACCTGAGAATCATTCTACGCTCAAGAGTGATAGCGCTAGTTGTACACATGCCTGGCATAAGGCAAAAAAAGCAAAAAAACAACATGTTTAGCGTCCTTTTTTTTCGAAAAAAAGGAAGGAGGAGGCCCCCCCCCTTTTTTTTTCTTCAAAATGGCTGCTCGGTACATTTTCCCTGACATTCGGGCTATTTTTCAAGATGGCCGCCGAGATTTTCTAAAAAACATTTTAAAATCAGAAATAGATCCATTTTAGCAGTGTTTTTCATGTGTTTTTTTTTCATTAAACAAGAAAAACAAATAAAAAATCCCCCCCCCCCCAAAAAAAAAAAAATTAAACTTACAAAAAAAAAAAAAATTAGGAGGCGGCCCCAAAAAATGAAGCGGGCGGGGACGCTAAATATGTATATGTTGTTTACATGGCCTAACCGAGCATGTACACAAAATGTTTCATGAGTGTACAACATCTATCTCCTAGTTCTCCTAGTCAATGGCTCTGAGAAAGGTCTTCGAAGAGCGCCACCTTGTATATTTTGGGCGATATAGGAAATGAAGAACAATGAAACATCAGCTCGAATAATTCATTTCGACATATCAGTCGGGTGACACAAAATAATCAGTTTCATCAAAATGACAAAACCTTTGTAGAAGAAACTTAGAGCAGTGGTATCGTAATCGGGAGCTCCCGGGTCCGATGCGCTAGTGCCCTTTGATAAGGCATTAATCCTGAGTATATCAAGTCCCTCGGGGAGGACTTAAAGTCGTCGGTCCCCTGGTCGCGTTCTTACAAGAATATGTGACATGTTTGTTTAGCATTCAGGTAAAACAAACCATCAAACCGATGTTGCCATACAAAAACAAAGTTCACAATGGCATCGAATGCAAAGGTTAAAGAATTGTTAACACGAAATTGGGAATTCTTCATATGGTTATGCGTTATATGCGAACTTGTGTGGGTTATTATTGAAATGCATGGATATCATCAATTCTAAAAGTTCACAGTTTGTTTTGCTTAAATGAACATATGGAATTATACTCGCCACATGAATGACGATGGCGGCCCGATTAATACAGTTGCTCTGCATGTCATACAATGTATGCATGATACTTCATGTGTGCTCGCTACATGGTAAGTCTACTGTAATTGAGATTCAAGTTATATGCATGTTTATAGTTATTATAATCGAACTACTATATAAATTATGTATGTACATTTATTCCAAAGTCAGCAATAATATATAGGGAGGCCACTTGTTATTATTTGTTATCACTAACATGCGGAGTTACGCAAGGCTCTGTGCGCGGGCCTACCATGTTCTCGTTGTATTTAAACCGGTTTAAAGAATATTTGTCATCACCATCCAGACATTCTCTTATTTATCATATTTATGCTGATGATATTCAAATACATACTTCTTTCTAACCCAATCAGTGCAATGCGGCCAACGCTGTTCATAACATTGAGACTTGTGCACGAGATGTTCATAATTGGTTAAACTCACATTCACTAAAATCAAATTTCGTCAAATGTGAATTTGTAATGTACGGTTCTTAGACTCAGTTCGAGAAGATTTACATTACTTCAATTATTCTTGCTGGAAATGAAATAACCTTATCCAAGAACCCACTAATATTAGCATTATTATTATATCGTAACCTTGGTGTGTTTCTCGACTCAAATATGAACATGTTTACACAAATTCAATATGTCTCAAAGCCAGTGCAATTTCAGTTTTATTCGTAAATATCCTAACCGTAGTGCCACTGAGAAAATTACTCAATGACATACTTTAATCTCATCTCGCTTTGATTTTGGTACTGGCCTTTTGTTTGGTTCCCCTCACAACCTACTCGCAACATTATACAAATTACAGAATGCTGCTGCTCGTGTCATGACCCTCTCCAACAAGTACAGTCACGTCCCCATACGTAAATAATTTTATCTCATTGATACACGTCTATCAAAACACAATACACACAAACACACATGCACACGTTGCATTATATCTAAAACCCACAGTAATTAGCATTGCTGTATTCTCTCTGTTAATTAATTTGTTATAATACACACGTCTTTTTAAATCTTTACAAGTTGTATTGTCCTAGCTAATAAGACGCCCCCCCCCCAACTCAGTGTTATTTAAGGCACGCATATGCGTGGTCCCAGCAACCCCCCCCCCCTCCCTTTCAGCAAAAGTCCTGTGTGTAAGGTCAATACGGGCAGATTTTTTTCTTTGTTACGAGCCGCAGATTTTGGGAACACACATGCGGTCCCTCCGTTCCCGGAGTGGGGGGGGGGGGGGCAGCGGTATAGGACGTTTGCTGTTTTCCATTTGGGCAAACGCGGAACGTTAATAGCAACATGTGTTAAAAGCAAGACACCCTTCAAGCTCTTCACAGACCTTGAAAAATGAAACATACTGATATGAAAAGAAGATTCAAATCTCCAGTGCATTCAGACATAATCATAACACAGAAGAAGAATAAATAATACCATAAATTTGAAGATAAGAAAAGAGATAAAAAAAGATATGGTGTACCATAGTGGAACCCATTTGTTCATGCATGTTTATGCCAGGCATGTGTCCAATTTGCATCAAATGCTCTTGATCATAGAATGATTTCCAGATGCATTGTACTGGGATTACCAAATATATGGTCCGTTTCATCAACATACCTCAATTATATGCTATTCTCATTAGGAATGTTGGTTTCCTTAGACTCATCCGGGGATTCATGATTTATTTTGTAAATTTACATTGCAAAGACCATTGGCCTATACAAAAGCGTGTTGTTGTTTTGTACAATTGAAAGAATTTCATACAAGTCAGGTAGTAAAACAGGCAGATTTCCAATGGGTGGCCTAGTCGGTTCGATACAAAGTTCAAGTTCTTTGCAAACAGAATTGATTCCACATGCACCAGGAAGGGAGGTGGCAGGGGCATCGTTGGACCTTTTTTTTCAGTCGGTGATGTAAAGGCCACCGAATACAGAAAAAAATAGCCACCAATTAACGACAAATACACTAATGCCGAAGTGCCCATTTCTACAAATTTAACCCTATAAACCCGGGTCCTGGGGCTAATTTTCCTACGAACTATCTATACCTGCGCATGCGCTCATGGTAATTTTCTTTAACCTCATAAATATACAGTTTATCTCGTCAAGATTAGTCAGCATCGTAGCTTTGACCAAAATTAGCAACCAAGTTTTGTAACTTCTTGGTCTGGCGTGATCAGAAAGAACGCTGCGCAATGGCAGCACAGCCAAAGCCGGGGTAATAATCTCCAAGTTTGGAAGCGCTTAGTGATTTTAATAAGCGCTATATAAAAACTGAGTATTATTATTATTATTATTACACAAATCTCCCGGGTTCGCAGCTCGATTGTGCACCTTTAGAACCCCATTTTTGTGTTGCTTATTTTAAAGTTAGGTTGAAAATGACAATGACAATTGACAATGTTTTTTTTATGATTGCCTGTGAAACTTTGAAAGTATTATAACTGTAGTCTATCTCGAAGTCGTCACTTGGTATAAAAAGTCACAGTTTTTAGTAAAACAAATATTTGCCGGCCGACCTACATTATACAGTGCGTTCCAGAAAAAACGAAACCGAGAATAATCGATTTTTTTTATCTTAACTTAATCACAATTATGATTGATAAATGACACATATTTGTAAAGCTTAGATCCTCCTCTTTCATTTGATGCAACTCGTGATTAAAATGAATTTGAACAGAGGAAACCAAAAAGTCATTTGGTGGACGGTATCTGAATTTCAAAGATAAAATCACATTTCTAGAAGGTTGAGTTTCTGGCTTTTCATATGACACCTCAGTAAAGAAAAATGAGCTAGGAATAACACAGTTCTGCTTGTTTAAAGTATTGCTTGCATTTCCATAATTTTATTAAACGAATTCGTTTTTACTGGCTCCCTGCCGTAGCAACAAGCAGCAGTGGCATAAGACTTAACTCCGTTTCGTTGACAATCAGCCATGCATGAAGTCTTTCGTCTACGGCTGATTGTCAACGAATCGGATTTAACTCTTTTGTTAATTCCGTTTGTTGCTACAGCAGACAGCCAGTGAAAACGAATTCGTTTGATAAAATTATGGAAATGCAAGCACTACTTTAAACAGAACGTTGTCATTCCTTGCTCATTTTTCATGATTGAGTTGTCATATGAAAAGGCAGAAACTCAACTTTTTAGAAATGTGATTTTATCTATGAAATCCAGATACCGCCTGTCAAATGACTTTTTAGTTTACTCCTTTCATATTCATTTTAATCAGTCATGCATGAAATATGCATCTTATGAAAGATGAGGATCTACGCTTTCCAAATATGTGTCATTTATTAATTATAAATGTGACTAAGTTATGATAAAACATCGATAGTTCTTGGTTTTGGTTTTTTTTCTCGGACGCACTGTACATTTTACCGAGTTCAAACTTCTGCGTTTTTTCATTTCTATTCTTTCATTTTCTTTTCTTTTTTTCCTTTTATCTTTTTCCCCCTCCCCCTCTTCTCATTTGTCTCGAGAATAGCGCAATTTTACCGACAATATTATGATATGGGAGGAGGGGGTGTCGTACCCCACCTCCATCTAGCGACGCCTCTGGGTGGGTTGGGGGTGTTCCCTCTCATTCATTGTTAAACCAGACTGTGCATTGTTCGACCGCCACACTCAAACAAATTTACCCGTCGAAATGTTATGCATATCAATGAGATCATGTGAGTAAATAGTAAAGAAACTATGGAAGCGTGTCGGATGGTGACGATGAACTCAAGTCATTACAGCTCCCTTCTTATCTCACGTCTTTTTCCAAAATACTTGAAAAATTGATGTACTCTCGAACAATGCAGTTTCTTATTGATTTTGATATTCTGTCTGATACCCAATTTGGGTTTAGGCAGAAACACTCTACAACCCATGCATTACTCATGTTTTTAGATAAAGTAGCTCATGCTATCGACGATATGGCCCATACTGTGGGTATTTTCCTGGACTTCTCCAAGGCCTTTGACACTATTGATCATGATATATTACTGCACAAGTTATCCCATTATGGGATTCGAGGAAAGGCCTTGGAGTGGTTCAGGAATTATCTCACAGACAGAAAACAGTATGTTAGTATTAATGGTCACGATTCTTATCAAAGATCAGTATCATGTGGTGTCCCACAAGGTTCATTATTGGGTCCATTATTATTTGTAATATATATCAATGACTTCAGAAATTCGTCTGAAATAATGTCTTTTATTCTCTTTGCAGACGACACTAATATTTTTTATTCACATCGTGACCCTCAATATCTCCTGAGGACCGTTAATAGTGAACTTAAGCGGATACAAGCATGGATAAATGCAAACAAACTATCATTAAATGTCAGTAAAACCCACTTTATGCTGTTTAGCAATTGTATAAAATCCCTACCCGGTAATATTTTAATAGACAATACAAATTTAAACCAGGCCGAATCCACAAAATTTCTTGGTATCTACATTGACAGTGATTTATCATGGAAGATACACGTTAACTATTTGTGCAAACTGATTTCTAGAAACACAGGTATTTTAAATAAACTAAAACACGAGTTCCCAACCCATATTTTGTTATCTTTGTATAACACCTTAATTTTACCTTACCTAAACTACGGTATTCTTGCCTGGGGAAACGGGACCAAAGCCCAACTTGAAAAACTTCTCATTATTCAAAAACTGGCAATAAGAAACATAAATCATGCGGGATTCCTTTCCCATACTAGTCAACTGTTTTTTAATAACAAAGTTCTCCGAATTGGTGATGTGTATGTGTACAGCGTAGGAGTGTTTATGTATCAATTAACTATAAATGAGTTACCTGCTGTAATTTGTGCACTCTTCGTACGAAATAATACAATCCATTCTTATTCCACTCGCCAACGTAACCTATTTCACCTTCCACTTACACGAACTTTGTTTGCTCAAAAAAATATCACTTTTACAGGCCCTAAACTTTGGAATGACCTCCCCATTGAATTCACAGAATCAACCTCACTATATTCGTTCAAGCGCAAGCTGAAATGTCATCTCCTAAGCAATTACGCTTTAATGGTAGAAGAAGCATGATGTTACTTTTAATAATTACTGTTGATGTTCAAACTGAATGTTTCTTTTAGTTTTCTGTTGTTACCCTGTGAATTGTGAATTTCCATTGCGTACGGGTAGTGAAAATGTTATTGTTATACAAATATTGCTAAGTGTATGAATATTGTTTATTTTTCTTCATAATAAGTTTCAACTTAATTAAATTACGTTTTTTTTTTTTTTTAATATACACAAGACTATGTCATTGTTGTAACTTCCGGAGCCTATGACCTACAAGCATTGCTTTCTCTTTAGGCTCCATCATATTTCTTCCCTTATTCAACTTAGTCTTATGTATCATTCTTTTTTTTGTTTGTATAAACGCATCCTAAAATGAGTTCAAAATGTAACATGCTATATGTAATGATGTACTATACAACATGTGAGAAATATGAAAATAAACTGAAACTGAACTGAATTATATTTTGTCCTGTTTCGTAACTTACTGAAATATAATATTTTCAAATATCAGTTACATAGAATATACATGTGCTTGTTCGAGTATATGAAATGGTGTTGCTCTGTTGATATTATATAAAAGGCACGGCAACAATGATAGTAACAATACCAATACCAATACTAAATATTTTCTCACGAATTGGGCCCCCTCCCCTGCCGTCGGCTGGATCCGCCTCTGGCTGTTATTACAGCGATGTTGCATTTGTAAGAAATACATTTTCTGCAAGGCACCTAATTACTTCACCTGGGTTAAGTGTGGCGATTGCAGATGTATGTATTGTCAAATGACGTTAATACAGTGACAGTGATCGAACCCATAACAATGTCTTCTGTATTTGGGTGACTCAGACAAAGACTAGGCCACGATACTTTTGCAATCATGAGTTTAAATATCATGAGAGTAAATAAACAAAGTAAACACAGCCTTTGACTTTTGATTAATAATGAACTTGGGGCACTACAGTTGTACACATGTGTGTGTTACCGCGTTTTTTTTCCACTGTGAACACATGCACATGAAAATGGAGGATCAGAAGAAAGGACTATTTTTCTATGCATGTGTAAGCTGTGTTCTGCTTTCATGCGTCATTGCAGGTAAATATGATTAATTCATATGCAGCATGTGTATCAGCCAGAACTCATTGAAGTGCGTTACTCATACTGTAATCTGATTAAATAGACCCTTATCCATATTGTGAGATTTAAATTCGGAGATTATTATAAGTGTTTAGGTTTTGCGGGTACCTTTACAATTTACGTCTTTGATTTCATTAAAACTGGCGGTTCAGATAAAACAGTGAAACAAACTTTATCTTTAAACTTCTATTAAAATAGTGTAATAACATAATTCAATGAAGGTTACTATTTTTATCATAATCTTAGTAGAGGCAGTGTGGGTGGTATAGCGCCTAGTACACACACGTGCGTAAACACGCACGCACGCACCCGCACATACAGGAATACAAATTAGCCACCAGACACATGGGATATATTTGCAATTCTTGCAGACTCAAGACTTGTTTTATGTTAATCATAACTAGCTTCGGATACCTGAATCGCGTTGAGACTGTTCATTTATTTTCAAATAATCGTTACCTCTAATTTAGTGCTCTCTACTGTACGTACATGTAAAGCCCAAACAGCCATCAAGCTTTCTTTAAAAAAGAGCCCCATGTACATACAGATACATCAACATGTCATGTATCAAGGTTTTATCACAAAACTTATGAAGTAAATTGATATAAATGATACATTATAAATGTTGAATTAAAAGTTATTATTTATAGCCATCTATGTTCAAGTAAATGGTTATCCGTCCATGCATAATTACAACCAATCGCATTAGGATGATAATGTAGAAGTCTACGATATTATCTGTCCAAGTTATGTTTCCTTGCCCTCTTTATTCTCCCCTAAAAGTGTTAAAGATGTTCCACTTCCCTATAGAGCTCATATTTACGGTTGAAATGTATTATCGAAATTAGATTGGATAATCAATTTCAGCAATGTTCCTTGTTCTTGACAGCAAATGCTAATATTACTGTTCTTCTGCGAATAACGTTATTTTTTAAACATGATAAATGGGAATTGAAAAGGAAACCTTTATCACTTTGATATAAAGACAATTATCGAATACGAACCTCTTCAGAGGCTAAAGGTATAGCTATATTCTTAGAGTTATTAATATCTCGGTATATTTGTGTTATGATCAAACTGCTGACGACACCCTCTCGTAAAGCACAAAGGTTTTTGTTAATAATCGTGTTTGCACAGTTATCATTTACGGTCCTCTATACAGTGTGTACTCTAATATGTTTTTTGCTTTTGTATGTTTGCTAATAAATTAGTGACTGATTTTATGGAAGCAAGAGATGCTTGGCAAACACTAAACAGATTAAGATTATATATCATACTGATCAGTATTTCTATATGTATAGTGCCTCTTTTTTCTTTTATAAACCACCCATTATAACATTTATTTTATTCAAATTAGATATAATGTCCTCTCTAGGGCTTCCAATTTAATTCCTTCATAATATGTTCTTTGGCTACATTGGCAGTATATATTTGGTTCTCTTAGAGATTATGTGATCGAGTAGCGGTCGGAAATTCGATTGATTAATTGAATGATTGCTTTGGTTGATTTCACAAATTAAATTTTTGAAAACATTAACATTTTCTTTTTTTACTATTAAAGTAAATAATCCTGAACAAAAAACTGCAAATAAAAATAAACTTATCAAATATTTGGTAAGCTACATTCTAAAATTAGTTTTAAAAAATGTATTCTTTTCTTCGCAGTCACTAAGCGCTTCACACATTACTGAACATGTTTGAGCCACTCAAACAAATTAACATATCACTCCCCCCCCCCCCTGAAACAAAACAGACTAGGTAAATCAATACATCCAATGTCCTCTGCAGCACCCTGCGCAGCACCTTCTGTTAACTACGATGCAAATCTGCACCCCGATTACAACATTATTTATATATGTGTACTGTACCAAATAGTGTTTTTTAACATTTTCATTTTGATGAAAAGAGTGGTCGAGTAAACTCGATTTGACTTCTCAATACAGTTTCAGCTGATGATGTGCCAAACGGTGTCGTTTTAACCGACTTAAAGAAGACTGTACATCAAGGAGATAGAGCTGTGCTGAAATGCCACTTTTACGGAACGCCGATAGCCGTTTACTGGAAAAAAGGATATGATCCTACTCAAGCTCCAAACGTGATCACGTGGGTTGAAGGAGAGGCGCCATTAGGGTCATGTGTTCGGGACAAGGCGTGTGAGATGCATGATGACTTTTCCTTGATCATAAACGAAGTCAAGATATCAGATCAAGGTCGATACATCTGCAGAGTATCAAACTATTTGGGAATCCTCATCCACAATTTTACAGACCTTAACGTATTTGGTGAGATCATGTTGTCACTTTCAAACATGCATTTATCCCTATAATAATAAAATAATAATAATACTATTGATGATAATAATAATAATGATAATAATAGATACTTATACAGCACATCTATTCAATAAAATATTTAAGGCGTCGTACAAAACAAAATATACACATCTTTCTCCAGAGTTTAACAATATTACAGAATTAGTGACCTTGTATAAATTAAACTTTTAAACATGTTTCTAAATACTGTACCGTATTATCTCACTCGTCAAACAGGTTACCATATTTTATTCCTCATTCAAATCGTAATTTCTTACCAACAAGAATTGAAACAAGAAACCTAGTTGTCAGGCTTACCGTTTTGTGAAAAATAAAACATAACCTTTTTCAACGACATTCTTCATACACTACCACCCAACCACAATAAAAAATGAATAAAACGTATACATAAATTGTTAAGGCTACGTGCCTACTGTATCGCTTACCAATAAACGCTTTCATTATTTGTTTATTATTTCTGATACCACAGCCACCCCGAAGGAACCGTACCCGGTGATAGAGGGATGTAACAGCTCGAGACAATCTTGTGTTATACACACTATACACCCAGTCAACATCACCTGCTCTGTTTATGGTTACTATCCAGACGTAGATCTTTTCATGTTACACGGCGCGAACAGACTTGATATCTTGAATATCGAGGAAGCAGTAAATGATGATGGAACGAAGAGCAAATCAATCTCCACCAGAGCTACAGTCAGTGAAACACAATATGTTTGTGTAGCGTCAGACATTCCTGGAACCACAAACCAAAGAACTGTTACGGCTTTAGTAGCTCCTATTGTTTCCAACGATACCAACGCATCCGAGACACCTCCCCATAATTCATCCTTTCAAGACCAAACAACACCGCTGAATACGACGAATAATGTGGACATTGAAAAACATGTTTCCCATATTGGTAAGATTCTTTAATGAGGTTTAAAAAATTGATTTGAATTTCCCAGTTGTAATTCAAATATCATTAGATATTCACCGAGGTGATAATTATTAAATAACATTGAATTATCTATAACAGACCGACCATAACTTCTATCATCTTATGGGGAAGACTGGTCGTAATACATAGGTGTAATGTTCAATTGACCTGATCTTATTTCAAACTATAAACTACTTTGACACGTTTATGGTTTGTAATGAGGACTGCTATCTAATTTTACTCTTCACCCGAAATTTGGTTCTCTCAGGACATTGTTAATACGAAAAAGTGTACAATATGTTTCACGGTGATATGCTTATTAGTCATACACAGTTCAGTAAGTCATAAGTGTTCACTAAATATTTTCGTGTTGTACTTATCCGCAATGCCACTGCTTTGACAATTTTTGTAACAGTGGGAACTAGATAACCCATTTATCCAATATTAGCACTTCAGATAATCAGAGGATATGCAAGTACATGATATTATGATATTATGTGTTGCAATTTTTTTCCTTCAAATATTTTAAAGAGTCTTGTGCAGGTTGTCTAGGTATGTTTTTGCAACAAAGCAGAACATCTTCGTCAGATAGTAACAACTTTCATTCTATATCTTTAACAGTTGTGCCTATTGTGGTGATATTACTGATTTGCTTTCTTCTTGCTTTAGTGTTTTGGAAAACACGCCGGCATACCAAAGGTAAATACACTTACTTTAAACTACTCTCGTAGTGGGGAATCGTGGATCTAGGTTGTAGTTATTTAATTCCTACACATCATGAGATGTCAGGAAGGGAGTAACCGAAGGGCGGCTGGGTTGAGGGAGTGTTAAGAAATCATGAACATGCTATAACCAGAGAAATAGTAATGTTTACGGGGCTGACCATCCTGTCACGTTCCCCTGTTCAACCTTAATTTCTTTTCCTCATATTTCTTAGTATTTCTAACTTGATATTCCATCGGGAGAGCACCTCAGTAGCTACTCCAAGTGTACCATCCAAAAGTACAATTCCCCAACCTACAAATTGAGTAGGTTGTTAGGGATTGCTTTTTCTCAACTTTAACCAGATGAAGGGATGTTGGACAAACGGGAATAAATGAATAAAAAACGGGTAAAATATATGTCTACAAGTTACTGCAGGACACATGTTAATCATCATCTGTCAGAAGAGAAGGTGTCACAATTTAAAATATTTTCGACAGTGATTATGAATATGCACACTCTTTATCCTTGAGAAAATGGTACTGCACTATGTCAGTTATCCTTAAAAATTCACTAATCTTAATGAGAACAAAATATGGCAAGACAATAATCCTCGAGGGGGGGGGGACCTCAATAGATCCTTGTTTTGTGACCTGAAAATGAATATCTACAAGGTACACATACGCAATGTATTATTTCATACATTCAGTTTCATCTTTGTCATTCTTGTATTAATACCAGTTGGTTTATTTACTATTGCATTCCATGATTAGTTGAAACTGCAGAAACAGACCCTGAGTCGATTCCTATGGTGAAAAAAGAGCCGGAAAAGGGTAATGTACAAAATTTACAGCTATTCCATAAACTGTAGTAAGCTTATAATTTATATTTTCATATACAACGTTCAATGTTTGTAAAATTACGATGAAATTTTTGTTGGTAGCATAATATTCATCCAAGTATTGCAACGCAGTATTACGGAATTTGTTGTGGAAGGGATATTAATTTAATGGTTGCATTGTTTCAAAGAGAGAAAGAGGGAGAGAACACTTGTCAAATTCAAGTGATTTCATTGCATTGCTTTGTTCTATTGCCAAACTTACAGGGAATGTGTCCTTTTACGAGATTTGGCTACTGCTTTATAACACCAAGGGTATTGATATGGTCGGAATACGCCATACGCTAACTGAATTGGGAATAGAAGACGTCGAGGAGAATTTAACCAAATGGCAGGCTTACAGCGCTCTCTGTAAATGGAAAGACCAGACTACCTTAGGCGATCAAGTTAAGCTCATCAGAGATGCTTTTTATGAAGCAAGATATGAAGAGGCCTGGAAAAATATAGGTTAGTATTCTTAGTTTTTGTATTTTTCACGAACATGTACAAAACGCCGTGATCAATATTTTTCTTGTAATCATAGTTTCACTTATCGAAAACGTGTAAAATAAAGTTAATCAAAATAATGTTTGTAATTCCATATTTCGTTTTACTTATCAATGATTATTTTGTATCTTTATATTATTATATAACATACGATATTTTTGCTTCGGGTAATATAGCACTGTGGCCAAATGTTTCCAGAGTTAAACCAGAATAATATGACATTCTATCAAGCTATTAACTGGGCATATGTTTAACAATCGAAGCACGACTAATTTGTGTTAAGTGCATATGTTCTGAATTATTTACTTTCAGAACGAAGCTCAAAGGTGCTTGCAAAAGCATCTGAAGGCACCCTGCAGAAGATAGTGAGAAGTATAGGTGACCAAGAACTAAAGAATACGTTCATGAACAAGCTGATTCAAGGACGAGCAGCAAATAATCCCGAACCAGAAACAAGGGTAGAGAGCATCAGCCAGCACGACATGGTGACAGAACTGAAGAAATGGAGCGACATAACAAACAATGAGAACCAGATAGTCTTATTAAGCATTGCGTTGGAGGCCGCAGGATGTTGTCCAGTCGATAGGACATTTTTCACACGTAAGAATGTATCGAATGTAAAAATATGATTTTATGATGTTAAATACTTGACATGAAAAGCATTTATAACAAAGCAATTTATTGTATATCATCAAAAATGATAACGTCTTTTAGGTCACACAATATACATCGTCTCTTGTTAATGTATTATAATACGAAATGTACTTTGCTAAGAAATAAAGCTATGTTTTTTATGGAAATATTGAGGAATGGAACATTTATTTTGTCGTTAAAAGAATTATTTGTTTAGAAATTGGATAGTTGACAAAGAAATCTTTATCATCTTTGTCGTGCAGGTACTTTGTCATTCCACGAGATCTGGTGCCTGGTGTATAACATGGAGAGTACATGTTTAGATATGGCGGGGATTCGTCGTATGTTCCAGGAACTAGGCATCGATGTCGAAGGAGACCTCAGCAAACAGCGGGCATATACATTGTTCTGCAGCTGGAAGGACAATACTGCCAAGGAACATCAAACTATGATACTTAAGGATTCATTAGAGAATGCCAAGCTTGAGAGAGTTTGGGATATGAGTGGTAAATATCCTATTGGAGTTTTCATGAAATATTAATGATTTTCTGTGAACTGGTCTTTTAATCAAAGCAGCCGAAATGGGCGCGTATGCATTAATGTTTCACGAGGTGCTTTTCACCGAACATGACCAAGCATAAAATGTAGGAAACATTATCTTTAAGACCGAATGAATGAATACAATTTCTTTTACATGTGTTTCATTTACTAAGGATGATAAGATTATTGCCATGGTCATACAGCAAAGGATAACGGAGATATTTTCGATGATGAAGATAAAGAGGGTGTATTGTACACTCTAAAAAAAAAACTGCTCAATTTGAGTAAAAATGTAACTCTTTGAAGTAGTCAAAAGGGAACCACCCGACTTAAGAGTAAACTTTACTCATCATGTGTTGAGTAACAAATCTACTTATCTGGTGAGTAAAAATATTACTCAATAAAAGACTAAATCTCTACTCAGTTTGAATGAGTCTACCTTTACTCAATATTTACTCCTTTGTTGAGCGGTTCCCTTTTTTACTCAGCATCTGGGTAGAAACGTAATCAACTCATGTCGAGTAAGAAACTGCTCATGAGTTGAGCCAAATTTTACTCAATTAACGAGTACCTGTTTTGACTCAAAGTGTTTGAGCAATTTTTTGCTCAAATATTGAGTATGATGTTTTCTGGGTAACGCTTAG
The DNA here is from genome assembly GCF_000002235.5 of Strongylocentrotus purpuratus. NCBI lineage: Eukaryota > Metazoa > Echinodermata > Echinoidea > Camarodonta > Strongylocentrotidae > Strongylocentrotus > Strongylocentrotus purpuratus. The sequence goes on from NW_022145594.1 coordinate 38,108,591, forward strand.
TTGCTCAATCAATATTGAGTAAAAACATGTACCAAGCTATTAAGTACATTTTTTACTCAATACTGATTAAAACAAAGGTGCATTCAAGTAGGGTTGTAACTGTTTAAACCGCTGATTAATATTGTTTATGTTTAACAGCTGTTTAGTAACCATTATTATTTTGTCAATAGAGAATATAAACCATAATTGTGCCTGATTTCTAAATTTAGCATTGATTTGAAGTTCTTCACTCACACACTATGCAAATAACATAAAGTCAACGACATTTTAAATTCAGTAACATAATTTGTGGACTTTAGTTTCCAAAATCAATTTGAATCACAGTGAAAACTCAGAGTTCTCTCATCAAAGAAAAACTCTCATTATTAGTCCATCTGTACTAGGGTCCATTGTTTAATAAGATCATTGGTACGAATTCCATGAATGAGACGATCAAAGAAGTCCCATATGACAACTGCCTGGGCAGGGTAATCCAACTGTAGTACTTGAAACATCTTGTAGCAGTAGTCAACTGATGATGTCAATGAAGATCATGGATAGGCGCTTCTCTCGAGGACTACATAACACTGTCCTGGCTTCCTCGGTGCTCCTCAAAGCACCAACAAAAACAGTGGGCTCCTTCCACTGAAGGAGGCCAGAAAAAAGGTCCAAGCCAGTTCCTTCCTAAAATGATAACATTTGGATATGTAGTTAACATGGTAGGAATTAACAAGGTAGAGATTAATATGTGCATTAAGTTTCGATAGGATGATAACAACTAATTGGTTTTGATAAAAAGAAGATTGTCTTTTTCGGGGGGAAGTTGTCCTACTCTGAGTCCTAGGGGGTAATTTTCTAGGGGTAATTGTCATCTGGGGTGGTTGTCTTCAGGGGGTTATTTTCTGGGGGGAGGGTGGGGGGGGGGGGGTAATTGTCCCGCTGGTAATTGGCCGATTGCCCAGGGGTAATTGTCCTAGAACCATCTGCATCAATAGGCCTACCCCAGGCCAATACGTGTTTAATATAAATACAATAAAGTAGGCTAGATATTACCGGTCACTAAATTGATGCATGCACGCTCGCCCTTAGAGAATCGCCCAAGTTCAAAATCACATTAATGACATCGACAGCGACAACAATGATTTCACAATCTTGATCAACACAGTGTCCTTGAGACTTGACTAAATATCACACGGTAGCTCTTTTAATATTATCATGAGGATTTCTTACCTAGATGTCGGTTGGAGCTCTTCCAAGCTCGATCCATGAGCTCAGAATTTCTTCCCAATGTGTCACATCTATCTCAGTTCTTTCGCATCTTTCTGCACGCGAACATGCATGCACGAGACATGCACATGACGGACAATGAAAGAGGACAAATTATACAGTTCCTTAGGTAGACAAAGGAACATACAGCTGCAATTATGTAAAAATGTGTAAAACCGGTGTCACATGCATATTGACAGCTAGTTGCACTTTCCATCGATCCAACTTTCATTCGCACCCGAAGTAAATTCGGGTAAGAGATCAATGTTGAGTTATTTATCACCTGCAGCCGCGTAATACCTAACCGTAGTTTACTCAAAATTGACACAAACGAAGTTCTTACTCAATGTTGAGTCATTGATTTACTCTTTATCGAAGGTAAAAAATTATTCGGATGACGAGTACCACTAAAATTGACTTCTTACTCCAGCTTGAGTACTGAATTGCTCATTTTGTTACTCAGCTTGTTTTACTCGGCACAATTTACTCGCTGACATTAAGAGTGTACGCAACAGGGTCTGCAATAGTCAGGAACAGGGATTTTATTTCTTAAAACTGCTACTGCTTGAAAGAGCAAAGATAAGAGCCCCGTGATATGTCCACACTAATCAAAACAAGGAGAACCTCACATCTCATAATGGGGCATATTAGTATTGTCCAATGGGCACATAAGGCAGAAAATAAACCATTCGAGAATGTACTTATCCTTTCAGGATAAGCAATATTTTCACTTGGAAGCATAGTCTGTCTGTTTTCATGAAGAAAAACAAATTGTTTTTCTACAACTCATACTTTTTTTCGCAATCACCGTTTGCTTTCAGAGTTACGTATTTGTTTAAGAGACGCACTGTATATGAAGCGCTAGGAGTTTCAAATCTGTCATACCTGAGCGCTATACAAGAACCTGGTATTATTATCCTTATCAAAATCACCGATTATTATTGCATTCTTTCCCTTTTTACCAGAACAAAGAGCAAACATGTCTTCAAAGGTCTCTGAATACATATGTGAAAAGATCATGCGGAGCATTGATGATCAACAACTCAAGAATAAGTTCCTTAATAGGCTTATTCCAGGGCGAGCAACACACAACCCAGAAACGCCAGGAAGTGTGAAAAGCCTCAGCCAGCAGGACATGGTGAAGGAACTGAAGGAGTGGAGCTCCACAGCAGACAATGCGAACCAGATAGTCTTATTAAGCATTGCGTTGGAGGCCGCAGGATGTTGTCCAGTCGATAGGACATTTTTCACACGTAAGAATTTATCGAATGTAAAAATATGATTTTATGATGTAAAATACTTGACATCAAAAGCATTTATAACAAAGCAATATATTGTATATCATCAAAAATGATAACATCTTTTAGGTTACAAAATATACATCGTCTCTTGTTAATGTATAATAATACGAAATGTACTTTGTTAAGAAATTTAGCTATGTTTTTTATGGAAATATTGAGGAATGGAACATTTATTTTGTCGTTAAAAGAATTATTTGTTTAGAAATTGGATAGTTGACAAAGAAATCTTTATCATCTTTGTCGTGCAGGTACTTTGTCATTCCACGAGATCTGGTGCCTGGTGTATAACATGGAGAGTACATGTTTAGATATGGCGGGGATTCGTCGTATGTTCCAGGAACTAGGCATCGATGTCGAAGGAGACCTCAGCAAACAGCGGGCATATACATTGTTCTGCAGCTGGAAGGACAATACTGCCAAGGAACATCAAACTATGATACTTAAGGATTCATTAGAGAATGCCAAGCTTGAGAGAGTTTGGGATATGAGTGGTAAATATCCTATTGGAGTTTTCATGAAATATTAATGATTTTCTGTGAACTGGTCTTTTAATCGAAGCAGCCGAAATGGGCGCGTATGCATTAATGTTTCACGAGGTGCTTTTCACCGAACATGACCAAGCATAAAATGTAGGAAACATTATCTTTAAGACCGAATGAATGAATACAATTTTTTTTACATGTGTTTCATTTACTAAGGATGATAAGATCATTGCCATGGTCATACAGCAAAGGATAACGGAGATATTGTCGATGATGAAGATAAAGAGGGTGTATTGTACGCAACAGGGTCTGCAATAGTCAGGAACAGGGATTTTATTTCTTAAAACTGCTACTGCTTGAAAGAGCAAAGATAAGAGCCCCGTGATATGTCCACAATAATCAAAATAAGGAGAACCTCACATCTCATAATGGGGCATAAGTATTGTCCAATGGGCACATAAGGCAGAAAATAAACCATTCGCAAATGTACTTATCCTTTCAGGATAAGCAATATTTTCACTTGGAAGCAAAGTCTGTCTGTTTTCATGAAGAAAAAAAATTGTTTTTCTACAACTCATACTTTTTTTCGCAATCACCGTTTGCTTTCAGAGTTACGTATTTATTTAAGAGACGCACTGTATATGGAGCGCTAGGAGTTTCAAATCTGACATACCTGAGCGCTATACAAGAACCTGATATTATTATCCTTATCATAATCACTGATTATTATTGCATTCTTTCCCTTTTTACCAGAACAAAGAGCAAACATGTATTCAAAGGTATCTGAATACATATGTGAAAAGATCACGCGGAGCATTGATGATCAACAACTCAAGAATAAGTTCCTTAATAGGCTTATTCCAGGGCGAGCAACACACAACCCAGAAACGCCAGGAAGTGTGAAAAGCCTCAGCCCGCAGGACATGGTGAAGGAACTGAAGGAGTGGAGCTCCACAGCAGACAATGCGAACCAGATAGTCTTATTGAGCATTGCGTTGGAGGACGCAGGATGCTGTCCAAGCGATAGGACTTTCTTTACAGGTAAATCATTACCCAATAAGGCCTTAAAGATGCCATGTCCCATGACAAGAATTAAACTGCTTGAATTTTTGCGCAGCACAAAACGTACGACTATTCGGTAAAACAGTCTGAAAATTAGACTACTACTTACTGACTTGGTAGCACTTATGTCGATTCGACAACTAATAGTCGTTATTTTCCCAGTTAAAGACATTTTCAAGCCCCCCATTTTGAAAGAGAAAATTAGTATTATCTTTCAAATGCCGTTGGAATTTAACCTTTTTATTTTGTTTTGCCTGCAAATGGGACATAGTACCTTCAAGCCCTAAATATATTTCATGTGGGTATTTTGTTAGGATAACATTTATGGAGAGCTCCAATACATAGTGTGCCCTTGTAGATGTGTCTGAAATCCATTGCTAGGAGCGGCGGGTTGTAATTTTTATTTTAAATTACCCTATTAGTCATGAAACAACCAAAGTCGCTTCCAGGAGTTTAAGCAGATATGTAGGGAAACCTGAATACTGTATGTACTCTGGACAATCTTTCGAAGCTTGTGTGATTTTTTAGGTCATGGATATTATTGGTACAGCCATTTCCCAGCTTCATGCCATTCAGTAATATATACAAAATATTTTCACTGTGTTGCAGGGATGAAGGTATCCTTTTTTGAGCTCTGGTCAGTGGCTTACGACGGTTCACAGGACAACATAATAAAGCTGCAAAGGTTACTTAACACCATGGGTATCAACGATGTGAACCCTACCAAATATGGGATTTATAAAGGCCTTTGTGAATGGAGGAACAAGGAACATGACGACCAGATGAACCTTCTGAGAGATGAATTATGCGCAGCCAATTTGACAGACGTATGGGAGCACATTTATGGTAAGGATGTCCCCTGTATAAATATATACTTTATCGTAACTGAGCGATCCAACAGACTAAAATTTGAAAACAAAAATATTGTCTCTGATTCTAAACATCACCATTTATTAAGCTCATGCTGCAATCACAAGTATAAACATTTAAGTCAGTCAGGAATCCCATGACGTTTACGAGCCGATCGCCCTTATGATTATAAAAATGTTTATGACAGGAATTCGAAATGTCAAAAGCCATTTTCCCAACGGTTTTTATAACACTACAATATAATGGGAAAAAATGAGTATGGTAAAAACGGTCACTTAAAGATGTTTACTTTTTTGAGGCAACTCTGGAATAACTTACCATTTGAAGGCAGGAAATCCCCATCTCTAAATACCTTTAAATCAAAATTGAAAACACATATTTTCAATTAACTGTGCAATTAAGCATATCAGGCGCTCTTGTAGCATAGTAGAATATACTTAATGTTGTATAGTTTCTGCCGTCTCTAAATTAATAATTATTGTTATTATTATTATTATTACGTCACCATATCACACACGCTGGTAACACGTATGACCATGCATCTCAGATTTGCCATTGTGAAAAAAGTAAATGTTTGTGGGAAAAAATATAGATAACAGTAAACATACAAATCCGAAACAGACATACTTTTTCCCCCAACAAAAACACTTAGATTTTCACAACGTAATTGTTTTGCTGAGCATTGTACACGTAAATAGCCATACCCCTCTTATCTATATTTAAATATTAAATACAAAATATTAAAAATTCACTCTTGTAAGTTTCATTTTTAACGATGTGCAAAGGGAATAAATGCGCATATATTCCACGCTATCATCGATATTCCAATTTATTATAATGTATTTGTCATGTAAGAATTCTTGGGTCATATTTGACAAAATTTTCCTCAGACGACTGATTTAAATAGAAAGACAAATGTCCTCCTGACCCCCTTCCAATCCCGTTTCTGCTTGTAATACATTGTTATCACATTGTTATTCTTGTGACAGTGATCTTGTGATAACTATTTGAATAAGAATATGTGAATAGGACTATCACTGAATTACAAGTGTGTTTTTCTTCAAGGCCTTCGAGAGAAGAGGGAAGCTAATGTGACTGATGACACACTGAGTCACATCCTGTGGCATATTCAAAATCCCAGGAAGGTAGAAGACTTTCTAAGCGAATTGATTCCTGGCAGAAAGAATCAGCAAATCAGCCAAGTAGTGACCAAAGAATCAATCGGAGTAGCAACACAGGTGATGAGGAAATGGAGGGCTGGTCCATTTCAGCAAAATCCTCTCGTCCTGCTTAGCCTAGCCCTTGAGACAGCAGGATGCATCCCTTTGGATAGAGAATTCTTTACAGGTAAACACGTATACTTGACTGTAGAAAATATTTGTAATGTTTGCCTTAACACTTGAAGTATTGTTTTAAATCCATTAATACATAGAGAAGATTGGGTCTCGTTTGATCCTTTTCAGGAATTCCGCAAGCGTCCGTTGTAAAGAAGGGTCGGGACTATCCCTGATTCTCCTCATAATCTGAACGGGTCTAATTTTCGCACGACGAACTTCGAGACGAACTTTGAAGAAAAAAAAGTTCAGAATTATAAAAGATTAAGGTGTTCACTTTAAAGTGAGAGTTATCATATATCGCTTTCATTTTTATTATTCTCTCAACCAGTTCCTGATCATCTCATAAAGCCTATATCTACACATGAAGTGGAGGCGTGTGTCCATAGTCTGACTGGTAGACATTGCAGACGATTGGCAAAGGCTGCAGGAGTCTCCGATGATCAGAAGATTTCCGCAACCATAAATGAAAACACGGAATCGTTGTTTGACACCCAGTCAATGATTCGTGACTGGATCGATCGCCAGCAATGCAGCCACTATGACAAGAGATGTAGACTCACTCAAGCAGTTATCGAGATTGGTCGTCATGATTTGATTAGTGAGAAGCGTTTTACCTTGACACGATTTAAAAAATATTTGTTATAGAAGTCAATTAGAATCAATTGGAGACATACAAGTTTTGGAAAGATTAATACGGTATTAATACTAGCGATCATTTGTAAATAAAGCGTAGATGGTCCATTATCTTTACAGTATGTGTCTCGAAATGAGTCATTCGTTTATCCATGTAATCATCATATTATATGAATGTGATTTCATACCTCTTTGAAAACAGATATGAATATAAATTATTTGTATTTTAATTCCATTATTTTGCCTCATCGTACAGATTGTTTTGGAGTAAAGGACCATAACCGTTCAATCGGAAAAGACCCTGGAGGATTACACCCTTATCCCCATCAGTTCAGTAAGTTGTAGGGTAGTATTTATATGTATTCATACCTCGGAAATTGATGAATGAAGGTCCCTTAAAGTGTTTCATCCTGGTCAAAGAAAGAATCTCCGTATGTTTCCGAATTTCGAAAATATAGGCCAAACTGACAAAAATTGAAATTTATGGGGAGAGAGCTAAGTTCCGGCACATTTTGCTCAAGGCTTCATTTTGTCAAGTACACCGTGAGCTTTATAGTTGAAGTAGATTTTAGGGTAGGTTTGGATTCGGTATACAGTTATGTAAAGTGTTAGGGCTAGGGTTAACGTTAAGTGGTTAGTGTAGGGAATTACCACGGAGCACTCTGTGTCTCAATAGCACGTGTCGTACAACCTTGTGAGTATGGGATCCCGGAGAGCTGGTTGAACTTTTGAAGTCGGGGGGGGGGCGGTCGTGGCAAGAAGAGCGATTGACCTCTTCCATAGCACACGAAACATTCGTCTAATCTGTGTTTTTCTTCAGGTCATGAGAGTGCCTACATTGATGACATAAGAGAAATTGTGTCATTCCTTCCGAAAGAGAGAAGGGCATATTTCTGCAAACCAATGCTGATCTCCCTAAACGTAGACGGAAAAGACGAAAAACATCTTGAACCACAAGATTGGGAAAACAAGATCTCGGCAACAAACACTTCATACGAGCCACTGGAAAAGCTTGCTACACGCTTCCAACTAACCTTAACAAAGGCTAATTGTCGCGGTAAGATAAACATGTGTTCTCTTACATCATTTATTTTGAAATTGAGGAACAACTATTAAAACAAATGTTCCTATTATACATCCAAAACGATAAGATATTCTTTACTCATTCAATGTAATGATTATGCGGATTTGAGTGTGTGGGTGTGATTGTGTGTTTTGATGGTACTGAATATGTACATCCTTTAAATACAGTTCATAGAGGGAAAAGGAACCCCATACATCAAGGGTCAATTTGTCTTGGTGATTGTTGCACTTTATTATTTTGTTTTCCTTCTTTTCCATTGTTAAACAGTTACCATGTCGCCGCTTTGGTTGAAAAGATTGTATGCATGATTTAATAATCTATGGTAGATGTAGAAGGTCTGAATAGACAAAGGTAAAAGATTGCTAATAAAGTTAAGATTAATCGCGGAAGAGGTTTACGGTACACCATGTGTAAAGTCCTAGAAGGACTAAGGAAAGTAGATAGAAATAGAAGTGAAATGGAAAGGCGAGAAACAAACGTCGAGCCTACTCTCCTACTCCTGCTCTGCAACTCTACTCGCCGACTCAAGCCAGCTTCTCTCATCTACTCAACTCTCCAACTCAATCCAGTATTCTACTCAAACCTCTCATCCTGTCTACAACTTTCTGGTTTACAGTCCTTTTCAGGACTATACTCACTTCCGAAAGATACTCTTCCTTCCAACCTCCACTTTCTCGCCTTTCCATTTCACTTCTATTTATATCCACTTTCCTTAGTCCTTCTAGGACTTTACACATGGTTTAACGTAAACCTCTTCCGCGATTGTTCATACCACCATGCAAACCTTCAAACATCATCCAAAGTTAAGATTTTTACTAAAAAAGTGGATCTAAACAAATTACGATATATTGTTTCTTTGAAATGAACCATTTTTGAAAACTTTCTCTGTAGGGTTTGAGGTAACGGATGAAGAATTGGAAATAGCAGCCGAATTCATCAATGCAGCAAACACGAAATTGCAGCCAAGTCAGCATCAACATGCAACACGGATTGAAGCAAACATCGATATAGGCAAGAATAAATACTCCCAACCCACACACACACACAAACACACACACACACCACCACATAAGAGACATTGAGCAGTATGGTTAATAATGAGGCTGTATGTATCTTGTTGGTTTCTTGGTTTTGTTTAGCCGAAAATTGTATCAAATAATTTCAGTATGTATGTACATATATACTTTGAGATATCTGGCCAAGTCAGTAGTTCATTGACTTGACTCTTAATGCAAGGGCTAAAGGTCCAAAGCCCAGCCCGGCGCTAAAGTCCTTTGCCACATGAATCCACATTTGACAGTGTTTGTTGATGACATAAATTAAATTGGACATGAATTATAGTTTAGTCACAAGAGTGCATTTTAAGGGGTAAACCAAAACATATTGCATTGCAAACTTTTACCCTTCAGTGATCTTTAAAATTATCCTGCAAAAAACAACCGTGCACATTCGATATTGTGTTATTGGTTCGAATTCACAAAAGAAGTTTAACTTAACCCACATTAAACCCATATTTACATAACCCATGGTTTAAAAATTACAAGAAATAAGCCTACCTTACCTTGCACCCATCTAATATTGGATCGCGTCGCGCTTATTTTGCGTTAATTTTTAGACTATCGGTTATGTAAATGAAGATTTAAACCAACGGTTAAGTTTAAACCTCCTTTGTAAATTCGGGCCATTAAGTGTTAATTGCTTTTCCGATTAGACTACTACACAACACTTGAGTAAGCCTCGAAGATATACATGAAATTTCATACGGATATGATATTCATAATTTTCAAAATTAACTAGACTGAAGTTTTAAAGACCGCCCTTGCACGGATTTGACGAAAGCAACTTTAAATACGAACTCATTAAAAGTATCATATGGGGTAATCATATCTCTACAGCGTACAGCGGAACTCCTCACAAAACAGCTACCGGAAGTGGAAACGACAATGGGGATAAGAAGGCAAGCCAAAAGCTCGAAGCTCCCAAGGATAAACAAGGTAATCATTCATTTACTTCTATCATGGACAAATTACGAATAGCCCCAAAACACTGAAACGTCCCACAATACATTATACTTTCCTCATTGGCAAACATTATTATTAGTGTAAAAATAGACCACTTTTTAATGTGGTGAATGTTGAACGCGCCAAAGAAAAAGCATTCAGAATTGTTAAACATATTTCGACAAGTTTTTGAAGGAGCTCATATTTAGCAGATTGACATCAAAACATGAAATATACATGTTAGTGATTTGTTATTGACGCCCTATCTTATATTCAGAATCGAAATGTGTGTACCGCGTGTGAAATTGAAAAACTATATTAATAATGTTGAATTTCAAAGCTGGGTTTGTGGGGCAGGGGGCGGGCGTTATATCCGCTGAAAGTAGAACGAAATAAATCAGCTAAGATCAACAGACATGTATATGGTATTCAAGGTGATACGTCAGTGACATCCTTCATTCTATTAAAATTGTTATCAACGGCCTTTTTTCAAATCGTTTCTTTTTGGTATACGTTTATACTAATTATGTACATATACATGTTATTCCAGTTCAATTTGTATAAAGTAATTAGTCTCTAGATATTATTCTATAGGCATCACGTATTGTAAACATACATTTCTGGATAACCAAACTTTACTGTTTTTTTTTTATTTATTTTTTTTAGTTACCACAGTGGATGGGACTTGGCATGCCGACCATAATGAACATTCCAGTAAAACAGATGTTGAAGGCAATAACACGCATCTTGCTGCATCAAGTGAAGTATCACATCCGGAAAAAGTATCAGGTAAATTTTGATTTGCCATAATTATTTTAGTTATTTAGTGTGATATAGTTTTTTTTAATTCTAAATTGACAGAAATTCTCTTTAGGAAAAGTACAATATGTGTAATTTCAGCCGTAAATATAAATCAAAATAGTGACACAAGGAAAACATAACTCGGCCTGAACTTGATTCTTGATAGATTGAAACAATTGTGTTGTATATTTTGTTGTATAAAATATTTCGGGGAAAAATTTACGTTCTTGTCACTTTATATGTTTATAACAAATAAGAGAGTTATGTGGCACTATATCACAGTGGTAATACTGATTCAACCAATGTGTAAATTACAAAGAATATTAATTACAAATACTCTCATAACGTTCTTACTAATTTGTTTTCGATTTGGTGCTCTAATCAGCTTTTCTTACTTCTCCCTTTAAGTTGGCCCAATTAGGTACTAAGATTAAATTTCCTTTTACATTTTAAGCAATCGATGTTTATTGTTCACTTCAGGTTTTATAACGTTTATTTCTTCATCTATTTCCGTTTTGAAAACACTTCAGTAGAACGATATACTTCAGTATATTGACTTTCAAATAATATTTTGATGTACAGAAATATCTATATTACAAAAAAAGATCTACAACGTAATTAAGGAAAATATAATAGCCATCAAGAAGAACGGTGAGAACAAAAATATACAGAAATAGGAGTGAAAAATACTACCCCCCAAAAAAATTGTCGTTTAACTATGATAAACATGTGTTATTTTTCAGAAGAGATCCATATTAATGATGAAAACGAAGAAAATTTAAAGCAAATAGTTGGTGATTTGCCATCAAATACACCACGTTCGGTCTCGTTCATGTTGAAAAGATGGAAAAGTTTTTATCGACAGAAGGAAACATGCCACAGTGAACTGCGAAAGTCTCTGGAAACACTTGGATTAAAAGGTATTTTACATTAAAACACTAGTATTCAGATAGTAAAACAAAACTTTAAAAAAAAAGCATTTCATGCTTCTTATAATGCATATAATCTGTCTTTCTTTCCAAAACAAACCAATGCTGTCGAGGATCGAGCTAGATGCCAGTACATAATCCTGAGTACTCTCTTTCTCGGTGTGTCAGTCATTCATTATTGTCTCATTATCCCATGATTGCAGGCCTCATTAAAAACGTTCCTTATATTTCATTGAATGGATCGAATTCGCTTTGATGATGCATTTCATGTCGATAATATATTGAAGTTTAAGGTACCATTGCAATGAAATATGAATTATTCTCTGCAATTTCGTCAAATATCAACTTAGTATGGCCTCAATTCCCAAACATTAACATTAATCATTTCCTCCATAATATCAATTTAAAAAAAATAAAAATTAAACTACATTTGTTAACCTTTCGTTTGCATTTTCTGTTTAACCGATAATTACGTATGCGTGTGCGTAAATTGTGTTTGCGTGCGTCTGGATATATTTTTAAAAATCTATATTTATATAAATATATCAGGAAATTGAAAATGAAAGTTTAGACCTTCTGCAACAACTATTGAAAGAACCCTCAATACATATGTACATATGGCTGGAAATATTGTTGTCTTGTATCTTGATAGAATGCATCGTCAATGTGGCGCCTGCAAAATACCTGTATAAAGTTGAGCTACTTCGAATTGCTTTCAACTTGCTGATGAGAGATGTTCTTCCATTCATCGACGCCCTCGGGATGAACCCAAAACAAATCACCAAGTATAAAGCTTCATCACCAGAGCTGGAAAGAGGATCATTTGGCCTTCTGCGACAACTCTGGAAAAGAACCCCCAAATCTGACACTCACCGCCGCCGCGATTTCTGCCTTGCTTTGAGAAATATTGGATACGAGGGTTTAGCGCGATCAGTCTATTTAGGTTAGACAATATTTTTCAGTGGTTTATGAATACGAATAATAATAGAAAAATGTACATTGTAGTAGTATGTGTAATTGCTTCGATTCAGATGTTAACATCTTTTAAGAATGTTTTTACAGCTTTGGAAGTTTTTTTGAGAATTCTGTTTAACCAATCATGTGATTTTCCAAAACATAATTAAATATCTAACAGTAAATCCAATAATATAGTAATATAGTATTATACTATTGTATCATGGCTAGAATTCCCTTGAAGGAAGAAATGGCACTCCATGCTCGAATGACGTAAAGAGGGGACCAATCCTTTGCAATCCATTATACCCTCATTATAGTAATGTCTAGTGCTTTCTGCTGTACACTTTTTGTTATACATTTCAATTATTATTTTCGATACATCTGTTTTCATAGTGAGGGAATGGTAGCAAATGTAATATCATTTACCATAAACGGGTGCCATTGTATCGTGTGTATATTTAGATACATTAATATCTCTCTGTAGTGCGATGTATTTCTATATATATATATATATATATATGTGTGTGTGTGTGTGTGTGTGTGTGTGTGTTGGCGATATAAATCATTTCGTATTATAAAATGATCACAATATTACAATACGATGCAAGGCAGATTCGGGTTTTTAGAAATGTTTGAATTTATAGGAAACTTTTGTTATCATCATTTGTATCTTTAATTGTTATCATTGTATTATTATATATATGTCAATATTATTATGATTATGATAATCATTTGTATTAATAATATGATCATCGTTATAATTATGTCCCTGACTATCCACGCATATTCAGATTATGAGCCGAGCCAGAGTGAGTTGAACTCTACAGTTTCTGTCCTATGGAATGCCGAGAGGTTGCAAATCTGTACACGTCTTGAACTGGGTGAAGATGATCAAGCAGCATGCCTCGGGACTGAGGGGCAGGTTAATCTCGTCGAGGTTGTAAGGCGATGGACAAATCAGATTCGGCCCGTACCATACCACTACCGACGTGAGATAGGAACTTGTCTTCGGGCTGCAGGGAGACAGGACGTTGCTGATCAGATTTTAGCAGGTATAGAACGCCTTGATATGCATTATCGTAGGCAGTAAAAAGCATGTCATTATTTTTTACAATCATTATTACCAGACCCAGTTTACTAATAATCTTTGCATCAATTTTCATTTGTTTTAATTTCTATTTGTCTAAATTTGCTTGCACAACACACATCGAAAAGAAAATCGAACTTAGAGGGATTCTTTTGAAATTATTTTCATGGAAATGAGCACTTCATGTCCAGTCTAGATATTCCTTATTCATAACTTCGCTACTGCGGATAGCTAAGCTGCTAAGTACGAGGTTTTTTGTACAAATATATCGTCTACAACTCTTTTCACCGAATGTAGGCTGATGCCTAGAATGTGAACTGAAGCCATTTTCATGTGTTATCGTAGTTATAAATCATTTAATTTTTGTTTTTAAATTCTCAACTCAACTATTAAAAGGGAATCTACGATTTTAATCTCTCACGTGGCAGTTATGCAATTCCAAGTTTGACGTTTCAAACTTATGTTCATATACCTAAAACATAAATAATCCTAGTAATTAAACGGTAGGAAGACAGTGGCATCTTTAATATTATTATATTGATATCCCATCATAGGGAGAAAAGGAAAGATGCAAGCTGACGAAAATGTCCTCAGAAACATCTGCAGAAGATTGGAAGCTGACAAGATCAACAATCTCTGCAAATTACTAGATCTGAAAAGAGGAAAGAGCCTGGAAGAAAATATCACTTCCGTGATCAAGGGGATCAACAAGTGGATCAACGACTTTGATCCATCTTCCTGGAAGTCGAAGCTAGCAGTAACACAGCACAAACTAAAACACCGCAAAAAGATAAACAACAATATGTTTTCTCTTGGGTGTCATGAACTCGCGGAAGAGATCATGCATTTAGAAAACGGGATACTGTCCGAATAACTTCCATTGTCCTTTCAGGAAGTAAAGACCATATTCAAGCTTGGTGTGTGTAGATACACCTCTCGTATTTGATAGCCAACTTTGCCTAGAATAACATATTTGATTTAACTCCATGGATAATGCTTCAATTGCATCGACCAATTAAGTATTGTTGTCATTAAATCATATTACCAGATGTTGGTCAAAAAAATTCACTGCCTTATGAAATTTGGAAAAGATGAAACATTAACACGCACAGTAAGTAAATAGTATATCGAATTTGTTTGGATTTTTCACGTTTCAACATATGCATGGACATGATACATGTTGATTACAAAATTAACATAAACCAATATAATGGAAACATGATTAAGACAAACGCAGGGATGTTGAAAAAATGAAAATGAAAGTTGATCAGTATTGATTGACCCAATACATATTGTTGTTTGTTCACTAATAAAGAAAACAACATGTCTAATTATCAACCACTTAACAGTTATCAAACAATATATTTGAGTTTGACGTCACAATATTTCTTTACATCATGTACGTATGATAACATTATCAATCAACTTTCTTTAAAAGGATTATTAATACAGATTGAAGTTATTGATACACCACTTCGAAGTAAACCTATGACACAAATAACCTGAGCATCTTCAGTATTACACGAGGGATATGCCTACTAAAGTGATGGAGGTTCTTGTCATTCA
Organism: Strongylocentrotus purpuratus; assembly: GCF_000002235.5. Taxonomy (NCBI): domain Eukaryota; kingdom Metazoa; phylum Echinodermata; class Echinoidea; order Camarodonta; family Strongylocentrotidae; genus Strongylocentrotus; species Strongylocentrotus purpuratus. The sequence goes on from NW_022145594.1 coordinate 38,123,945, forward strand.
AAAAGATTGTTAATACGTACAGAAAACATTAAAGCATGGGGTCAATTATATTGAAGTTGATGGTGAACAGATTATTGATAAACGAAGAATTGTAATTGTTTTAAACTCTTATTCGTGTACAATCGGGCAAAACGATAGCACACTTCTGATAATTTGATCACCTGCAATATTGATTCAACGAAATATGACGAGCACTTGAAGGGTAACTTTTATAATTCATTGTTTTTACGGCCTGTTATCATTGATGTGGTTTTAAATTGTAATGAAATCAAAGTCCTGGTATTTAAATTTGTCCATTACACAAGGTGATTTCCCCGATACTATGGAAATTGCAATGGTAATTTCCGTTTTTAAAAGTGGCAATAAATCATTTTTTAAATGATTTAGAACAAGGTATATGTTGAAGGTATTTCCAGTTTTTAAGCGTGTTATCCCTTTTAGTAAAATATTTGATCATATTTTATGTGATCAATTGACTTTTAGAAAATGTTATAGTACTTACCATGGTCTCCTTTATTTCATTGATAAAGTAGAGAACGTTTATAAACTTAATGAATTTTTAATTGGTGTATTTTTAGACTTATCACAAGCTTTTGATTATGTTGATCATAATATGTTTACTTAATAACATGTGGTACATGAACACCGCCAGAGTCGGGGTGGTGGTATATGCATTATATATCGCTCTTCTTTGAAAATTTCTAGAGACTGCTCTAAACAATTCTCATCTTTTGAGCACATGGACGTTCTGGTCCCCGTCTCTCCTTCTGTGGTTTTTAAGACATTTGCAATGTATAGGCCGCCCCCATCGTCTACAAACAAACTGATGTATGACAGCTGTGTGGCAGATTTTCTGACACTGTTAGAATTCGTAACCGTTGATCAGCATCACCTTGTGCTCATGGGAGATTTCACATCCATGTTGACGAAACTGACAGAGATGCTAGGAAGTTCCTTGATATCTTAGACACGTTTGATCTTCGGCAGCATGTAAAAGGAGCAACTCATCAAGCCGGTCATACCTTAGATCTCTTGATTTCCAGAGAGGTTGATCATCATATTGTGGCCATGGACATCGTATCAGGACTTCCTTCCGATCACTCAGCAGTCCTGACTGAGCTCAATTTTTTTAAGTCCAGCAACTTCTAAGAATAATCTCCCCGTCTATGTCCGTGAATCCCCAACTCTTCACGCTTTTAAACGTAGACGTAAGACCTATCTATTCAACACAAAATGATTCCCCATTATCATACCGTTTTTTATAACCACATGTCCTGTCTCCTTGTAATTAATTCATTATTATACAATGTACATAAGTATTGCAGTTTCATAAATGTTACTTCATTACTGTATTTTCATTTTCATTTTTCATTAGCATGTTATTGTTATACATTGTTAGTTAAGTAATTCGTACAATAAAGCGGAATGTTCATTTCACGTTTCTTTTTTATCCTAATTACATATTCAGTTTAACCGTAATTTCAATTTAATTTGTTTTGTAAAGCGTTAAGAAACTGTTTCTGTTTACCAGCGCTTTATAAATCTTAGATATTATTATTACTATCAAGTTACATTTTTATCTTCTATTTCATTTGCTGATGACACCACTTTGTTTATATCTGGTAAAGACCTCGTAGAAGTAAATACTTTATTTCATTTCCCTCATTGCTCAAAATACATAAGTGGTTCCTTGGCAATAAATTATTGATTTATTTAGAAGAAAACAAACTAAGTAATTTTCAAAACGAGAAATTAATATGTAAATGAAGTTGCTAGTAAGATTTGCATAAATAGTATATAGGCCTAAATTAGGCAAGTACACCAAGTAACCTTTTGAGGTTTCATTATTGATGAAAACTTAACTTGAAAGGACAACATCAATTACATTTCTAATAAAGGTTTTAAATAGACTTAAAGATATTTGACCATTGTGCATACTTGTAAATTTGTATGACGCTATGATTTTGCCATATTTCAATTATTGTATAATTGTAAGGGGCAATTGTGCCTCGTATTTGCTTCAAAAGTTATTTCTATTGCCCAAAAAGAACCGTCAGGGTTACAACAAACTCATATTATAGAGCTCATAAAGGTACATTATTGTTTAACTTGAAGTTTGTAAAACGTTATAATCTAAATGATATACGTTTTGGAGCTTTAATGTTCTCTTACATGTACAATATAACTACAATATAACTACTTTGCCTGATTGTTGTAATGATTATTTTATTTTCAAAACAGATATAAATCAATATAGTACTAGAAATTCAAACAAACTCTATATTCCTTAATTTTGCTATAATTTGTCAAGAACTATTATTAGATATAAGGGATCCGTTAATTTGAACAACGAGATTATATCAAGGGATGTCTAACATTATCCGCTTTTAAGCGTAAATTTAAACAAAAACAAATATCGAGTTATAATATATTTGTAAAACTTTATTCAAAGGTACTATGTCCCTTTTGCAGCCAACCTCAAATTCTGTAGAACTTTGCCGGAATTATGAATATGTCATGTATGTCCTATCTGTGAAATTTAAACTTTAGCAGTGTCCTCATATTTAAATTATGCAAGGAAACACGTTTACTTGCTAGACTTTACTATCATACACTACAGAGTGACTGACTGGCTTTTTTCTTCTTTGGTAATAACATACATGAAATGAGTTGTAAAGGGTACATGATATTTTTTCTACATCAATAACCCACTTCTTGTGATGGCCAAGATTAAACTGATTGAATCTTTGCGCAGCATAAAACGTATGACCATTCGGTACAATTGTCTGAAAATCAAGACTATTACTTTTGGGCTCTAAAGCCCTAAAGTCGATCTGACAACTAATAGTCGTTATTTTCCCACTTGAAAACTTTTTCAAGCCCCACCTTTTTTTAGGGAAGTTCTAAATTAGTATTATCTTTCAAATGCAGTTGGAATTCATCTTTTTCATTTTTTGGGGCCTGCAAATGGGACATAGTACCTTCAATGCTGCTTGTCCTATGTACATAATGTATGTTTGTCTCAGCTAGTGTAATGTTTTTATTGTCAATATTTGCTTTATTGAAGATTATACTAATAGGTTTGTATTAAAAAAAGGACTGGCCTAGATAGGTCAATGGCTTTTTCTGGTCCATCACATCCGTTATCTACCCATTAATTACACACATACATATATATATTTAGTGTTACTGTTGTTGTTGGAATTGTTTTTATCTTATCACATGTTATATACATATATTGCCTTTTATATTATTGTATTTCATTGTTACGTTTTACTTTTTCAGCCATTATCGATCCACTGCAGGATGAAGGCCTCAGCATGCTGTCTCCAAATGACTCTGTTTCATTGGTATACTGTTGTAAAATTTGTATTGGTTGTAAAATAAACTGAACTTGAATTCGACGGTTTAACAAATATTTGTATTTTGAGTAGTCAATTTTATTCATATTATAAATGTAAATTACCTTGAATATATTTTTGCTTATTTTTTGCAAGTGAAAATCAATAAAATCCTTCTAAAGGGAAAAAGGTATGAGAAAAAAAAGATGTTTAAACAACAGTAACAATAAATTGATAACAAAAAAAGTAAAATGACCTACATGATATTTTTTTAATGCAATATTTTTATTCAAAGCCGTACAATACAATGAGTCGCGAATATGAAACCTTTACACAGATTAAAAATGCAACATTTTCGATAGCCAACACGTAACGAAACGATGTACACATATTCTTCCAGTTTAGGTAAAGAAAATCTATAACATTGACAGTAACTCTTCAAACGAATGAGCAGTGATTATATCGGTAGAGTTTGATACTGCAAAATGCCTTTCACTAAAACTAAGATCTTTCTTTTTCTCACCATCAAATTTGGCGACGTAAATTAGGAAAACATTGTTCATTCTCATTCCGTCTAAAGGCCTTATAAAAACCCGTCTTTGTAAGACGCCAGGTGCCAAAACACTTATAAAACTGATAAATCATTCTTTTTGTTTAAATTTATGGATAAATTATTTGTTTACAGCTGAAAAATTGATATTATGCAAATATTGTAAACTATTTAGGGAGTCAACTTCTATTGTAAGGAAAACTGAAAGCCCTTAAGTAATTGTTCATTTACGTCGTGTTTCTCTTTTCAGTGTTTGAAGTGTCACAGCATATTTGCTATTCGATACATGTAAATAATAGTTTTGCAAATAAACAAAGTGCTGTTTCCTAGATTGTTATTGTCTTCCAGCCGGATTCTTCATTGTATATATTGACACAATAAGTCAAGAATATTACACTATGAACATGACATATAATTTCCGTTTGAAGAACGTAAAAACGGCGACATCTGAGTTTTAAAAAATTCCATAGAGCAAAACTTAAAAGAACTAAATGGACGCTAATATGAATGTGTAGAAATAGCTATCATATTGTATTGAAATGATCTTAATTATATATTTTGAATTAATACATTAAATTGTTAAGCTAAAGTTTTGAAGAAAGAAAATATTCTTAACAATATAAAATAAAACTACGACAAACACTATAACAAAACATATTCAAATATATGAATAACTTTGTATGAATTGTTGTTACAATATGTACTTTGATTTAGCAATTATTTCAGATCGTCCATTCGATTTAATATAATCACGGTATTGCATATGACTACCGTCCGCGCATTCACTTTTTGTTTAAAGCATACAATTTAGCATAATGTGCACTTATTTCTACAAATTTCCTCATAAATGACGCATGATATGTTTGAACTCCTTTAATAGTTTACTCAGCCTCTTTCGCAACTTTTCTAATCGACTTTTTGGCGTACATTCAATTTAGCACAATTTAGCACTGCCTTTATATTCGATAGCTCAGATTCATGATCTATGCATTCAAATTGCACAAAGTCACTCAAATCATAATGATAAACGACGTACTTTCTAATTTGAATGAACATATTCCGAATTTGCCTGCCCATTCGCGAAACATATCCTAAAGTGTCCTTTGCGGCTGACGCCAATGATCAATTTAAATGATTCTTGCCTACAAGATAGAATTACACAATTGTGTTGTGTTGTATTGAATTATTGCGATAAAAATCATCGAACATGCAGGTAATAGCTTACAAAATTCAATTTACAGAGTATAAGTAATGCAAGTACATTGATAACACATTATAGAGAACTTAACAAGCAGCGTGTATATTTAAATATGATTTCCAAGTTCCATTGATAATATTAAATTGTCATTTTTGGGGGGTAAAATAGATTGTTAGTAATTAGAATTACAGAAACATTACAACAATTATTGAGTAGGTAGACCACGAAAAAATGATACAAATTGGGTTTTAAGATATGAAGGTTCATGTCTTAGAACAAATATAAAAGAAAAATAAATAGAGCAAACAAGTGTATATACAGATGAACTAAAATGTTGATGTTTATAAAGGTAAAGTACATATAACAGATAATACATCACAGCTAAGTTTCAATATTGGTTAAACAAGGTGGTGTTCCCGAACTCAAATAAATCCTCCCAATATTATATAGGATATGACATTATGTAATGCATGTGAAAATAATTCCTACATGAATTAATTAAAAAGGAACCAAGTAACATTTCCAATCTTGTTCAGAGCCAGGAGGGCGTTATCTATGCATTAAAGGTATATGAGTTAACGTCTTCCTGGGTACAAAAATATTACAAAAGCGATTGTGGTTAGATTTACACTTAAATTTGTTCATAAGGTCTAAATCAAGGTCCCTTGATTGAACGTTAAACTGAATGACTAACATTTAAGTTTGAATGACATAGAGCAGTAAACGAGTGTTCTGTTAAACATTTTATCACATGAACTGTCAAGGGTGTGAAGGTGGGTTGGAGAACCTATATTTATCAAGGTAAGCCATGATCCATCTTTTGTCCATGAAACTGTTTACCTATGTTCAACTAAATTTGTAGAATCAACTCATAAGATTGGGTTTTTATTTGACTTGTTGCTTGTATTCATATTTCATACAACAACAAAAAAGCTTAATACATTTGACAAAACATTGACATGTCTTAAGAATATACGTGACTTGTATGAAAGTAAATAATCCTGAATTAAAGTAATTAAAGGGATAGTAATTCAAAGTGCATATGTATTGCCCTTATTCTTGTTTATGACATTTCTAGTGCCCTTTTATAACCTAAAATTAATATAAAGATAATTTAGACCCCCGAAATGTGTGAATTTAGATTGATAACGATCATGATAATTAAGCTCCACTTTCCCAAATAATACGGTGACCGTTAATTGATTAATTAATGAAAAATAACAATACACGGGCAAGACTGGTTGTACGTATTATAACTAACACGGAAAAGCCAACAAAAAGCCAATATAGGCATTTGCTGGAATAAAACGTATAAGGTGCTATCTCATTTTTCTACGTCTGGTTCAACATTATCGAATATTAATTTTGTCGGGTACCACAAATAAAAGAAATGGTTATATTTATGGATATGTCAGCCGTCTCTGAACTGCAGTTGATCACACAAAGATGATTTTGTCATGATTTAAATTAAATGTTATTACAAAATTTGACACTCAGTCTTTCATTATCTCACAACAAAATTGTTGTGTGTAGCGCCCTCTGCAGCAAAACTCAACTATCCCTTTAATAACATCAAAGAATGTAACAGTTCTGACAAAAATCATGAAATACGGAATTGAAAAGTAAACATACTCCAATCTAGGCGTGTTGCGTATAGGTTCTCTGAATTAAACTACTACTGCATGTACAGAGAAAACAGAAAATATACATAACCTAGATTTAGACAAAAACAAAATTTAAAAAATACACCATGAAAGTGGTATAGACATAGAGAGGGAGAATATATATAAGGATACATAGGTAGATATATAGACAGATGGGTTGATGGAGAGAGATAGAGAGATAGAGAGAGAGGGGGGGGGGGAGATGAAACTAGAAGTAAATTGAGTGAGAGAGAGAGAGAGAGAGAGAGAATAGCATAGAGTAAGATGGAACTAATAAATTATCTAAACATGACTGGCATGGATGCTCAATGAAGAAGCGAACGACAATATATGCATTGATAACAAAATAATTACAACGAGCTGTCTATGGGTTCATACAGTTGGAGAAAATGGCGTTTGAATGTATTACGGAAACAATATACAGTGGGTTATTCTGTCAAATCATTGGGAAGGACATTTCGAAATTTGGGTCCTGTAAAAATAAAATCATTACTAGCAAGTAGGGTTCTCAATTTTAGAAGGAGATAGGCGCCCGCTCACCTTGTGGAGTAGCTTTGTAATTCGGTATTTCTTCTAAACATTGTTTTTCAGAAACAATTCCAGTGACTCATTCCTACTGAGTGAAAACATAAACATCCCCAAATTATGAGAACAGATCACGTATCTTTGAACACATTTCGAGTAAAATAATATACTTGTGTGTGCTCAGAAGCCTGAATGACGATGCTGCACAGTTGCCCCAAGCTAGAATCACAATGGTTTTAGTAATTAACATTTATGCCAGTTTAGAAAAAGACGAACATACAGAGAGGTAGGCTTTACACCTTTGTTTTTGTATGTGTCTAATCTATTTTAATCAAGATGCTGTTCAATAAAGTGTGTAGGTTGTGATTATATGTTTCTCTCCATTAACAACTACGACTCGGTTCCTCTCATAATCGATACAAACACCCCGAAGGTAATTATGATAGAAAATGCCACCAGTGTATTCTTTTACTAGCAAGTGGTTTGCATCTATTGCTGCAACCGTTTCTAGCAATGGTCTGGAATCTCGACTGCGAGCAGTGATAAATATGTTATCATACCTGTCTAACGCAATACCGCGGTAAAACCATGTCTTTCCCTTTATTTCGATTGTTACGGTGGTAAGGTATCTCCATTCGGGGTCAAATACTTTTATTCCATCTGTATCTGTTACGTACTTGTTGTCTTGTGAATTGCAAGCAATAGACCATGGGCAAATAAGAAAGCCGTCGGCCCGCCGGCTGAGATAGTTACCATCCATATCAACCACAAGAATGCAATGTTGAAAAATATCTGCAATGTAAACCCTATCTCTCTTCCTATTCAAGGTTATGCCAGAAGGAGTGTGGAAATCATTGTAGGTAGATGAAAAAGGACTCAGCTTCTCAGATTTGAGCTTAAAAACATTTCCATTTTTTGTATCGGTGATCAAAAAGCTATTTTCCGTTTCTGACAAAGCAGCAATACTGAATGGTCGAAATGGCAACTCAGGACGCTTGTCCTCATAAAGCACTGAATACTCGTATGTAGCGGAGATGCACACGATGCGTCCGTTGTATGTGTCGGTAATAACATATTTGCCGGCATGCAGTATCACGTCGTGGGGCCGGTACAGAGAACATGCATCATACTTCTTCACCGCCTCGAGAGTAACCGTCTTCGGAGGTGCTGTAACATGAAAAGGGCATATAGAAAGAGTTTATATTAATCTGTGGAGTAGTTGGATTTACGTTTAAATTGCATGAAACAGCAAAGGTATACACCAACGAATATGTTTCGTTCTCTGACTAGAGATTTAGGTTCAAGACGACGCAATATTTACTTTTAAATGAATTTCTATAAGTAACGTGCACTTAATGCAGTATACCGATGACCCTATAACAACGCAAATATACCATGATATTATATCACAGTAGAGGTACACACGTATTATTGAACAAGAAACCATACAAACCTAATTAATTTATAGAATTTGTATAGCATTTTATTTTTTATCTCAGTGATAGGTGGTGCAGCAGCCCGTTGAATATTACTTAAAGAAATAAAAGAAGAAGAAGAAGGAGAAGAAGAAGAAGTGAAAATGAAGAGGAAGAACAATTACCACAAGTGTATAAGAAGAAGAAAGGGAAGAAGAACAAGAGGGAAATGCTGAGAGGAAGGAGAATGCTGAGAAGAAGAATAAGTAGGAAGAGGAGAAGAAGACTAAATAGAAACAGAAAACATAGAACAAGAAAAAGTTGTTGTTGATGATGATAACACAAAACGAAGACGACCACGGAGATGATGAGCAATTATATCCTTAATTTATACAAACAAGTATATGAGAACAAATAATGGGTATTTTGTCGTAATGTGGTTGTCCCGCAACCCGAAGCTCAGGTTTCAAATCCTACAAATATATTATCGTCAACATTTGTCGATTGATCGATCTGTATTGAAAAACAAGTCAGAAACTTCTCCCAGGAAGCATTACATTTATAAAAGTTATTTTCAGAATGAATCAGGAAAGGTTTAGGTATTTGTTCTAGTTCATCATGATTGTGCCATGGACCAGTGATGGCCTGGTGGTAGCATCGCTGCCCGGCAAGCAGTAGATGCAGGTTCAAGTCCCGCTGATTTCAAGATTTTTTCTGACTTGTTTTTCAATACAGATCGATCAATCGATCTTATTTACTGGGTGTAAGCCACAAATATGTTTTAATAATTGAAATTTCTCCCAGGAGGCATTACATTTATAAAAGTTATTGTCATATGTCGGACTAATGAATATTAATGAGTCAGAATGAATCATAAAAGCTTTAGGTATTTGTTCTAGTTCATCGTGACTGTGCCATGGACCAGTAATGGCCTGGTGGTAGAGTCGCTGCCCGGCAAGCAGTAGATGCAGGTTCAAGTCCCGCTGGTTCCAAGATTTGTTCTGACTTATTTTCAATACAGATCGATCAATCGATCTTATTTACTGGGTGTAAGCCACAAATATGTTTAAATAATCTTAACTTTTATTTATTAATCAGATTACAAAAACAAACAAAAATCCCTTTTTTTGATTCGTCTTTCGATTTACTCAAGCGTAGGATATTATTTATCGAAAGCGGTATACCACCCCACATTCACATACACTCAGACATTTAATGGAAGAACATTCCGAAAGGTACAAGTGATGTGTAATATTTTAAAAGCGTTACAGTAAACATATGAACGGAAACTGGATTTGAAGAAAACTTACCAGCAATCGTTGTTGTTTCCACCATTGGATTTCTTTCTTCGTGATAACCTGTTGTTGCACTATTAATATCTAGGTAAAATGATATTTTAGATAGCCATAGCAGGATCAACACTAATCATACGCAAACAAATAGCAGGAAAATAATAATAATAATAATAATAATGTCAAAACAATTACTGTAATCTACTATCAGCGTAGAGGTATTATTGCGAACTCTTTATTTTTCCGGGCTGGTGAGACTCGCCCTCCTTGCTGACCTATACAATTTTGATCATTAGAATAAAGATTTTTAATATCTTCTAAAATCAATCTGAGAAATTGGTCGTTAAAGAAACTGGGCAGAGGTTAACACTAATCTTAAGAATTTTATCTATAACAGAATGAAAGAGTATAACACAATAATACTTGAAGATTACTAAGTGAGCAGTCGGCTTAATTTTTAGGTCGATGTTAGCTAATCAATACTATGGAAATAAATGCATTTTGGTATTGGATGAAAGAATAAGTATCATGAATGTTCGAAAGGTACACACGTTGTGTAATAACTTAAACGTGCTGCAGTGAATACTCATATTGCTCCGTTTAGTCTCATTTCACAACGCCCCCTATCGTCAGAGCATGGTCAGAGTCAGCAGCCTAACATGTTAGCCTAAGGACTTTTTTTTTAAAAATCGTTACAGATTCATTTTTTGTTTAAACTAAAAGCACATCCACCCCGACGTACGTTATCACTAGCTCTTTCATTAGAGCCCTCATGTCTCATTGACTTTTGAAAGTTCACCGACCGTAATTTTTCAAAATAGGTTGCAAGCTCGTCATTGCCTATAATACACATGTGAAACAAGTCTAACTTTGGACTTAGTTTACCAAGCGATTTCAAGATTATAGGTCGAGCACACCAAACATAAAAAGCATGACTTATCAAAGATCACTTCTGCCTATTTCATTATGTCCATTTCAGCCAACCCCCACCGTAATTTTTCAATTTAGTAAAAGCAAACATTTAGCCGAGGTAAGGAAAATCATGAATATTCATGACACACCATGGACTATTCGGTTATTAACAGAGGGGTGCAATCGGTCATCACGTCAAACTCCCCTAATTGCCACCAAGTATTTCATATAATTATATAGCTAGGTATGTTGCTTTTACTCACTCATGAATTATTACATATCAGTGATGGTTTAAAGAAATGTAAAAGAAAATTTAGTTGATATTTATTAACAAAGTAATTTATATTTAGCAAAGCAATCTCACGTACAAAATTACTATCAAGTGTCGTCTGCTACGCCGATTGTCGCCTGCTTCGTTAAAAGCACATATTTATTGTTTGGACTGTAAGGTATACCAGGGAGATTTGTATTTTCCTGCAGTACAGCGTATAGCAGGAAAATGTTGTATATGCGGATCCTTTTAATGATTACGTAATGGAAGTGGCGAGGCGGTATGGTTTGAATAACTTAGGCAGGTGAAATTTATTGTATTGAGAAGGAAAGGAATGTTCAGAAAGGCATAGAGAGGGAAGTGGGCGTGGTAGCCATTCTAGCTTTGCACCTACATCAGTACGAGAATACACCCGACGGCGCGGTGGCCTGTACTTATACCGCGCGAACACATCACACCCAATGGCATACACCCGGTACCATGCAACACAGTGGAACATTCTAAGAAATTAAACAAATATCTACAAAATGGACCTCTTGAATCATCTGAGACGTAACTTACCCTATTCTGATTACTTCAATGAATGTCAAGATAACAATGGCTGCTTTTCCATCCAAAAATAAAACTAGTTTGCAATTAGAAATAGTCAATTTCTCGATAATTTCACAAAATATATTTGCCGCCGCATTCAATATGACGTCATTGACAGCTGATTGGCTAGTTTGGTAGTGACGTCGAACGAGCTATGTTTGTGCTGCAGTAATCGAGCGAGCGAAAATGAGACAATCGGAGCAATATGTTAAAACGAAGCTGGATTTAAAGACCTCCTTAACAGCAATCGTTGCTTTGTTCACCATTAGAATTCTTTCCTGAGGATGCCCTGTCGTTGCACTACTGTTAACTTTAAGCTATGGTCACTCACAACCCCAAAGAGTAGCCTGCTTGGCGACGAATTTTTAGCTAATTTCGCCCGGTCGCCGCTAGGAGATCAATCGGTCACTGGGCGGCGAATTCGAAATCGGTCAAAGCCTTTGACGTAGCGGCTTCGATTTTCCACCGCTCGACGAGGAACGCTCGATTAGGTCGGTGCCCGGGCGGTGATCGTCCAGGCACCTAGAATATTTTTGTGCCACGCCGATCACCGGCCGGCCGCCGGGCAATTTCTTTAAAATTCGCCGGTGGCCGGTGGGAGACCGCTCGGGAATCGGTGGGTCATCAGTCGGTCACTGCCGGGACGCCGACCAGCGAAGCTCCCCGATTTCGCCCAGTTTTGACCTTTAAGTCGACCGGTGACAGACGGGAAATCGACAGGGCATCGCCCAGGCGTCACTTGGGCTCTACAGCCTGCTCGACTTTTCCAAAAATCGTTTGGCGATGCCTGAATTTCAGCGACGACCGAGCAGGGTACAAATCGGTCGGTCGCTGCTCTGAGTTGTGACTTTAGCTAATTAAAGGGACATTCTATTTTCGATAATCATAGCAGAATGAACACTTATCAAATGCAAAAGAAAAGTAGGACGGAAAGAAAATCACTATATTCTGTAAATCACTATCAACTCGGAGATATTTTCTTATCAAATTGAGAACCCTGTACTTTTCCCAGGGTGATGATTCTCTCCTACCTTGCTAATCCATTAACTTTTTCATTATGATAGGACTGTTACAAGTCATCCCTACACAGTTAGAACGGTGTTTAAAATATCAAGGTTTAAAAGAATGTTGTTTAAAAACGTAAACAACGTTGTTCAAAATCGAAAAATCAGTGCTCAATTGGCTTAAACAACTATCTATTAAAAAACAAAAAGATTTAATTAAACAGAGTTGTTTAAAAAGTCCCGGGGGAAAAATCACGTGATAGATTTAACCAATCATGATTTCGCGTCGTTAAAATATTTTCTCGATACGCGATTGAAATTTGCGTGCACACATGCGATATGCACAAAGTACGTACATAGTACATGCTTGCAAGCATGCAGTGCTAGTGTGCAGACGAAAATGGCGGAACAAGGGCAAGGCGACTACTTGGTTCTTCTCGGCTTCGCCGATGGGGTTTAGGTGGAGTTATAGAGACAAATAAAAATAATGTTGTCTGTCACTGTTAAAAGAATATGATGAACAAAATGTTGAAGTAAATTGGCAACAAGATCTACATGTTACAGTGTAATCGTTGTGATTATTGCAGGAGTGGTTCCAGTAGGTCATTTCACAAATTCAAACAACCAGATAATAACCATAAACAGTTCTGTTTAAAATTTAAGCAACTCCTTTTAAACAACCCAGTTGTGCAGTAATATTGAATAAACAACAGTTGCTTAGTAATTTAAACATTATTGTTTAACATTTACACAACTCGCTTTAAACAACCGAGTTGTGCGATTTTATTACTAAACAACTGTTGTTTAAAAGTTTTTTTAATTTTTAAACAACTAAGTGTTCAAAACGTAAACAACCTCAAGTTGTTTAATTTTTAAACAACAGTTGAGCGATTCACTGGTTAACTTGTGGTTGTTTAAAATTTTAAACAACTTGTTTAATTTTGTTCTAACAGTGTATTTCAGACTTTGTTTACAACATTGACCCAATTAGTAAGTCTAGTCATATCTTTGCTATTGTCCAAAGATACGTAGTACATTTCATAGGCGCCTGAAGTGTGTGTGTGTGTGGGGGGGGGGGGGCAGGGGATGGCACTTGCCCCCCCCCCCCCTACCAAAAAAATTGGGGGGGGGGGGCAAAATGCATTTTGCCCCCAACCCCCCCCCCCCCACCCCCACCCCCCCCCCACCCCTCCACAAAAAAAGAGAAATGCAGTAAAGGAGTAAAGATGGTTTGTATTTCAACCCAAAAGAACATGAAAGTATTAGATAACAACCAGAATTAAATCACATATAAAATTCCATTCAAAGAAAAGGAAAGTTAACAGGAATTCAATTTTCTTAAACATTCCGCATGTCACCTATATAGAGGTTTTTACAAAAGCGATACGCGCATATCGTGGAAATATCGTGAGAGGATGGGAAAGCGTGTCTATTTTTTTGTTGTATAGTGGTGACAAGACTTGAACGCTCGCGTAACTGATGGGGGTGGGGTTATTTCTTATTCGATACCAGTGGTTTACAAATGTTGCTGAAATAACATGATTTCCCGGCATTTTTTCTCAATTTTTGTGTAAGTCATTACCTTTTTTAATATCCCCAAATTTACAGCCTTCATGTCAGGGCCTGCAGAAACGGCTGGGCTAGGGGGCTCGAGCCTTCCTCACTTTTTGGAAAAAGTGTGTCACAGAGAAAAAGTAAGAAAGAGAGAAAAAATAAATGGCCTGCCAATGTCGCAAACGAGGTATCAATATAATCATCCGACCGTAATTAAATGCCTAAGACCACAGAGCTAACGGGGGCTCTGCCTCCGGACCTCACCAAGGGTCCTAATACGGTCCCCCGGGGGCTCGTCTTACCGCAATTAAATGCCTAAAACCACAGAGCTTACGAGGGCTCCGTTCCCGGACCCCACCAAGGGCCCTGAGACGATCCCCTGGATGCTCATCTGACCGTAATTAAATACCTAAAACCCCTGAGCTTCCAGGGGCTCTGCCCCCTGGACCCCCACCAAGGGCCCTAAGACTGACCCCCTGGATGCTCATATGACCGTAATTAAACACCTAAAACCCCCTAGCTTCCGGACCACATCAAATGCCTTAAATAGGGCCCCTGGATGCTCATCTGACCGTAATTAAATACCTAAAACCCCTGAGCTTACGGGGGCTCCACCCAGGACCCCGCCAAGGGCCCTATGACGGTCCCCTGGATGCTCATCTGACCGTAATTAAATACCTAGAACCCCTGAGGCTACGGGGGCTCTGCCCCCTAGACCCCCACCAAGGGCCCTAAGGCGGGCCCCTCGATGCTCATCTGACCGTAATTAAATACCTAAAACCCCTTAGCTTCCGGATCACTTAAATTGCCTTAAATATGGCCCCTGGATGCTCATCTAACCGTAATTGATACCTAAAACCTCTGATCTCTCGGGGGCTCTGCCCCCTGGACTTTCCACCAATTAGTAACCTAACAGTGTCACAAATAAGGTATCTAAAGATGCTTATCTGACCGTAATTTAATGCCTTAAACCCCCAAGCTTCCGGGGGCTTAGCTTCTTGACTGCCTGCCGGGGCTTTCAAACGTGTTTGCCAATTACGCCACTGCCCCCTTGAAGGTGAGCCCCCTGGAACGTTTGTCCCCCCCCCCCCCTGTTACACCCACAAATGTAATAACGCCCACAAATGTAATAACACTTTACCCACAAATGTAATAACACCCACAAATGTAATAACACTTTACCCACAAATGTAATAACCACCTTACCTACAAATGTAATAATTTTGAATCAACCACAAATGGGGGTGTTACACCCAAAAATGTAAAAACGCCCACAAATGTAATAACGCCCACAAATTTAATAACACTTTACCCACAAATGTAATAATTTCACCCACAAATGTAATAATTTCACCCACAAATGTAATAACCACTTTACCCACAAATGTAATAATTTCGAATCACCCACAAATGTAATAAATTTGAAGTGATATTTTGTCGAATTTGTTCAAAACTAAAACCCTGTAATAAAGCATTGGTATAGCGCGCAGTCTTTACTCCACACCCGGTTAAAAAAATTAAAAAATCTTCAAATCTAAGACCCCATAATCCTTTTCCTGTGGAATAACATAAGAATCGAGCGTAGTCTTTCCTCCAGAAACGGTTATTCAAAAGTATAAAAAAAAAATTAAAAAAAACTTTTAAACTAAGACCCCACCATCTTCCAAACTAAGACCCGGTAATAAAGCATGGGGTTAGAGCGTAGTTTTTCTTCCAGACCCGGTTATTTCAAAACTTTTAAAAAATCTTCAAAAATAAGACCCCATCATCTTATTCCTGTGGAAGAACATGAGTATTGAGCGTAGTCTTTCATCCAGACCCGGTTATTCAAAAGTAAAACAAAACAAAAAATCAAAACAAAACAAAACAAAACAAAGAAAAAAAACCTTTAAACTAAGACCCCTCCATCTTCCAAATTAAGACCCGGTAATAAAGCATGGGATTATAGCGTAGTCTTTACTTCAGACTCGGTTATTAAAAAAAAAACCTTCAAACTAAGACCTCACCATCTCATTCCTGTCGAATAACTTGTTGTTGTTGTTTTAGTTTTAAGGGCGTGTATCATTCAATTATGAATATTTACGCCGGTATGTAACATGGGTATAGAGCGTAGTCTTTCCTCCAGACCCGGTTATTTCAAAAGAAATAGAAATGTAAACAAATCTTTGAAACTAAGACCAACCATCTTATTCCTTTTTTTTTTTCATTTAAAAATAAATTACATTATTACATATGTGGATACAACACGTCACAAATAAATGATTGGTCGGCGGTCACACGAACTGACGAATCAGTCAACATGGTCCATATATATATAACACACAGAGGAGGGACCGATTCGATGGTTCGTTGACCATCGACGATTTTTTAATCATGTAAATATTCTAACGCCCACAGATATCCTGGAATTCAATGTTCGTAGAAAAAAAAGTAATCGAATGAGTGACCTTAAATGTATTTAAATATTGACGCTGATTGTTTTATGCATGTGATTATGAAATATGTTCACGATATGTAACATATTATATTTATATATATATATATATATATATATGTACACTATAAGTGACATTGAAACGTTGGATTGCGATGTTATATTTTCATGAGTGCGTGAATGAATTACCTTTCTTCATGTGATGAACGTATCAATTACTTATACTGAAGACTACAAATCGGTACGCGGTACACGGTGTGAATTCATGAGAACGAAATTTATTCAATGGCAAATACAAACAAAACACATTTATATTACAGTTTTCCCTACTTCTGAACCACTCAAGCAGCTATATAAACAAGAACAAGTCTGAAATGATTACAGGGTCTTCATTTGGAAGATGGAGGGGTCTTAGTTTAAAAGTTTTTTTTTTTTTTTAACTTTTGAATAACCGGGTCCGGAGAAAAGACTACGCTCAATACTCACGGCTAAATGATTTTATGTTGACAGCCTGTCTGGAATCTCCGCAAAATGCAAAAAATTGAACAGCGTCGATTTTTTTTTTCCCTCCTTTTTTTTGCTTCCATTTAAAATTACTAAAACACTTGAATTCGGCGTAAATATTCATAATTGAATGACACACGCCCTTAAAACTAAAACAACAACAACAAGTTTTTCCACTGGAATAAGATGATGGGGTCTTAGTTTTGAAGATTTTTAAAAAGTTTTGAAATAACCGGGTCTGGAAGAAAAACTACGCTCTAAACGCATGTTTATTACCGGGTCTTTAGTTTGGAAGATGGTGGGGTCTTAGTTTAAAAGTTTTTTTTTTTTTTTTTACTTTTGAATAACCGTGTCTGGAGGAAAGACTAGACTCGATTATCATGTTATTCCACAGGAAAAGGATTATGGGGTCTTAGTTATAAAGATTTTTAGATTTTTTTAAATAACCGGGTCTGGAGTAAAGACTGTGCTATACCCATGCTTTATTACAGGGTTTTAGTTTTGAACAAATTCGACAAAATATCTCTTCAAATTTATTACATTTGTGGGTAAAGTCATTATTACATTTGTGGGCGATTCAAAAATTTTACATTTGTGGGTGAAATTATTACATTTGTGGGTAAAGTGTTATTACATTTGTGGGTGTTATTACATTTGTGGGCGTTATTACATTTGTGGGCGTTATTACATTTGTGGGCGTTATTACATTTGTGGGCGTTATTACATTTGTGGGCGTTATTACATTCGTGGGTGTAACACCCCCCCCCCCCCCCCCCCCCCCCCCCAATCCCAAACTGCTTCCGGGGCGCCTGGTGCAGTTATCTTATTAGCATATTCCTATACATGTGCTTCCTTCCTTTTGTCCAGCACAGTCTAGGGCTTCCTGCAAGTTTAGAATTCTAATCGCTATTAATATTAGGGTGATTCAGATAGCTTTCTTGCAAAGGTTCGTTGTTAAACAAGTGAAGGCAATATTTTAGTAGCTTGGACGTTGATTGAAATTCCTTATACGGGAGGAACTCTAGCTAGAATTAATATTGGGCCCTTGAAGCTAAGGATCTGGAGAGGCAAGACCTCTTAGTGCTAATGTCTTAGAGCAGCCGCAGCAGCTAGCCTGCTAGGGGTTTGGTGGATTCAGCTAGGCCAACAGAGTCGGGCGACGGCAGCATGTTTGGGCTGCACCTTTTGAAACTAGGCGTGGCAGTTTCTTGTATTTTTAGCTAGCCCCATAATGGTCTGTACTGGACAAGGGCTGCTCCTGTCTTCCAAGCTTTCCTGTCACCAGTCAAACTGTAAGTGAAATCTAGTTATTTCTCTTTTGCCTTAATTTATTTAGCATGTTGTCAGAGACAGTAATTAATGGAGATAAGATAAAGCTGGAAGAAAATCATTTGAATGCTCTTTTGACCTGAAGTCTTCACTTATAAATCATGTTATGATTATAGTCTTGCATATATAATACTGTCCTTGACAGAGAAGAGGGATGTTCTTATTTCAATATCGATGCTGTTCAGTATTATCTAATTGTTGTGTGTTATATAATACCAGAAACATGAAAGTATTTTATGAAACTAGAATATAAAGTTCAAATTTTCATTGTGATTATTCTTGGAATAATTAGGGTTATTATAACAGCCTAAAGATGAAGATTGTATATTGTCAAGGAGACGTAGATGGCGTTAATTTTGGCTTTAACCCTGGCATAAACTTCAATGTTAACCAGGATGTAAACCACGGCGTAATAGGGACTCTTAGATTGAGTGGACGAGAACACGACGAACGCCGACTGATCATGCGTGTCAACGTACTTAACTGCCCTTATTGACTACAATTATAAATCGTTTAGATTGCACTCGACGATATACATGCATGCAGGAAGTAACACTATGAACATCACGGACAAAGAAAGAGGACAAAATATACAGTTCCTCATTCTACCCTCAACAAAAGAACATCCCTTCAATGCTATTATGAAAAAAAGGTGTAGAACAGGTGAATATGCATGTGACACCTGTTCTACACATTTTTACATAATAGCAGGGAAGGGATGTTCCTTTGTCTACCTGAGGAACTGTATATTTTATGCGCACGCGTTATACTAGTACCTTGAGCATGCAAAGGCGCTATATAAATATCAATATGTAACTCTCTCTAAAAAATAAAAGTTAATTTTCACTCTATTTTCACTTTCTTGGGAGTGGCGTCCGTGATCACTTGTTTAGGAGTGAATATCGATTGATTTTCGAGTGCTCTCTATTAAGAAGAAAAGAGTGAATGTTCACTATATTTTCACTACATTTTCACACTCCAGAGTGACGTCCGTGATCACTCGATTTATTTTTAGAGAGATATGTATGTATGTACTAGATCTAGATTTAGGAAAATCAAGGTTAACGCATTCTCGATCGCCGACTGAGACGACGTAACGCATGCACAGTGCCTTAAAATGACGTCACACTTTGCAGTCAAAGCTGTCGACGTGCAAATCTAAAAGTCCCTAATATATGGAGTAAACTACGACGTAACGTCCACGTCATTCATTTGAGCACTCCAATACCCGAGGTGTCGAGTCACTCGAGTGAACAGTAGTCCGCCGAACGTCGAAGACCTCGACCACATTAGACAGTCAACGAGTTGACTTCAGTGTTTATCACCACTTCAAGTTCTTCAGACCAGGTTCCATGTTTAAGCAGAGTTCAGGAATTGAACTGAAAGAATTTTTGGACTTAAACTTGAACTAAAGCAGTGAACTGTTAATTTAAATGCATGTATGAAAGATTCTATTGGGATGTACCAGGGTAGGAAGCTCGGTAGTTTGCTTTAATGGATTGTTATGCAAGCAAAGTATAACTTGTATATGATTTGTATGCTTGGTCCGCTATTGAATTTTATGTTCCGTAGTGAACGCTAACATTGATATTTCTGTACTGGAATTAAACTTAATTCCCTTAAAATAATGCGTCGCTTGTTATTTTGTCTGAGTTCTGTATTGAATCAGTTGTCACTGGACCAACACGCCATCCCTCCCTCTCCTTAGTTGTGACAAGGACTTTCAAGTTCTTCTAAAATTCAATCTGAGAGTATTGGTCGTTAATGAAACCGCCCTAAAATGGACTTTAATCTGGAGAAGTTTATCTATTGAAAGAACAAATATTACAAATTAATACTTATGTAGGTGGCTACGAGAGCATTCAACTTGATCTTTAGGTGAGTATCTTTAACTCATTCACTTTATCATAATACATTTTTCAACTGCCTTCCCATAAAAAGACAAAATTAATTATTGTGTCAAACTATAAGTCCAACAAAATATATGACGTAAATAGTTCCTTAGTATCATTTGACATGGTATATCACTTTTTGCAAGCTCAATAGCAACCACTCAGGAACACAATCGTCGATAAATGTAAACTGATTTGTTGGGAGCCATCTATTCCAACACTGCACCTTGTCTGATTTCAATGATACATCTATAATTGGGCAATGCGAGCTAAACGTGTATTTAATATATGTAGTCTATATTTGCTATTTACGGTGTTATTCAAGTTCAAAATTACTGGAGGATTAAACATTCTCCAGATAATTTGTCCGTTTTCACAAACACGATAACTCACTTTCACAGTTTTATTTTCACTTCAAGTGTTATTACCTATTTTCTCGTTACCAGTGTTGATCCTGCGAAAAGGATGGGGATGTTTCCAACAGAAGAAAGCAAATAAACCCACAGCTCCAATTACAAGGACGAGGATTATCGGCACAACTGAGAATAATACACGGTAAAAAATACAGTTAGTGTGAATTCGATTTCATAACGTTTTCCATTTTCTTGTGACAGAACATGTAAACAGAAGTTGTGTTCAAAGTATGAATCAATATGGTACATAAAATGCAATTTATTTTTGAAACCTCAATGGAATTGCTGTTAGAAGAACACAATGAGTTTTTATTCAATGGTTTACTCGTAGTATTTCGAAGATCTTAGAAATCGGAAAAAATAAGAAGGAAAATTATTATCCATGTATAACTTATTGTTAATCACACACAACTGTTAAAGACATCGTTTAACAATATTAAATCTGAGATGCATTGCCCCACGTGTTATCAGTGTATTTTATATGATGTAATAATGAAGACCTAAAAGAATTGCGCTTCAAAATAATCCTGAAATGCGTCAAAAGAGTAAAAACCTTTGAGTGATCGGTTTTTACCATACTCATTTTCCCCAATAGACTATAGTGCAAAATTTGATTTCGATATCCAACCATATTTATCTTGATAATCAGACAGGCCATCGACTTGAAAAAGTCATGGGGTTCTTGACTGACCTAAAGGTTTATAATTATCATTGCAGCATAGATTGCAGCATTGAGCTGAATCCAGGATTTTGTATCAAAATCTGAGACAAATTTACCCAATTTCTTTAATGTATATAAGTATGCAGTTGTAACTGAAATGATTTTGTTATTTCTATGATATATAATGAACGAACTTTAGAATGTACTCGACATAAATGTTTCATTTTTTGCGTACGAATATTCACAAACATTTAACATCTAATAGTACATACTTTTATTTTGTAATGACCCCCATACAGTATCCAAATGTAATAGAAGATGCATTTTATTATAAGTGAAAATGTTTGTTTTAGCATTACCGATTTTGGAAGTTATGTTACTATTAGTTATTTTCCGGGTTACCGCAGTCGTGGAAATCAAGGGTGAGTTTACGAATATCGTCGCAGCTCTCTGGTCTTTTAATCCAGGAATATGTGACGCAACACAGATGTATGGCATTGTACTAGCTGTAACTTTGATGGATATTGATTTGTTTTTCGTTCCATCACGATTTGTCAATTCTGTACTTTCAATGTTCGTCTTCTTTTGAGAGCCATGTAGAAAAAACAAGTCTAGGTCCGGATAGAAACTTGTAGCCGAGCAGGTGATTTTGATTGAATCATTTGTTGAAATACTGCACACCTGTGTAGAATCGTTGGCACATTGCTTGATGATTGGGTAAGGTTCTGCTGGGGTAGCTACAACAAAAAGACAATGTCGTTTAACATATCACGTATCGGCTTAATTGTGACATTTGTCCAAACTGAAGCTAATTTATTTCACTTTAAATTGCTTTATTAATGATTACAACACTAATACTAGGTATAGCACACCAAAAATAATTACAACAAAAACATGTTATTTGATGGTTGCAAATGATCAAGCTTTATGAAAGCTTCAAAAAACAAAAAACAGAATTGAAATCGGTCAGTGCGTTGTGATTTTATACCATTTTATTTTCGTATCAGGACAATTACCCCCTGGGCAATCACCCCCCCAAAAACTACCCCCGTAGGACGATTACCCCCCGGAAAATTACCCCCCGGAGAATTACCCCCCGAGGACAATTACCCCCCAAGGACAGTTACCCCCCGGTAAATTACCCCCCAGAGAATTACCCCCCGCGGACAACTACCCCCGGGGACAATTACCCCCCGAGGACAACTACCCCCGAGGACAATTACCCCCGAGGACAACTACCCCCGAGGACAATTACCCCCTCCCCCTTCGAGGACAACTCCCCCCCCCCCCCCTCCGAGGAGAATTACCCTCGGAGGACAACTACCCCCGAGGAATGTATAACACTGTGACATAATAACGCAAGCTTCTCTCCAAATTAGTATGTACAGAAAATTGCATAAACCTTTATTTTCTTTGTTATTTATGAAGTTCATTTTAGTCTTTCCATATTATTTAATTCGATATGGGGAGGGGGTGGATGTTGCCCAATTCCCCTGTAGTTGTGCTACCGAGTAAAAAACTGAAATTACATTTCTTAGAAATTGAACAATACATTGCGCGCAGATGAGTACGCGTTACAGTCTCTCTCACCATCAATGGCACAACAAAGAAATTAGGATGTAAGATTTCATTTATGCATCCTCTGTAACTTTTTTAATCAGCTGACCGTGTATTTGTCTTTGTATGTATAATGGGCCCTCATCCATGTCATGATCCATAATTAAGGTTTTCTTCACGTTATCTATTTATTTATGTTGTCATGCTGAAGTATGATATGTTTTCCTGTACGTTAAATTATTTTGAAATAGAAATTGTCTTCAAGTTATATGTAAGGTGCCATGTCAAAAGAAAATAAATATCCGCTCTCTGGTAATTCATCTCATTTGATTGTTTAACTCCAGCACAGCGTTTTTCAACCGGGGTGTCGCAAGAGAATGTTTGGAAAACGTTGATTTTGTAAAAAAATCAAATACCAGAAACGGTTAAAATATGTAATTACATGAGAAAATTAAAATTTAAAGATGCTTAAGTGTCTTCCTTTCTCGCTCGCTGACCATATTTTGACAGCAAGGCAAATAAGGGCAACGAGAGGCCCGAATATCCTCATATTCGTGTATCAAGGTCATGACCGAATATATCACTTTTTATTTATGTACATTCGGCGGCAAGGTGCCCGCATACAGTATTTTAAATAGTTTCTAATGTGTGGATTATATACTAATTTGTTACCAGTTTGAAAATGTCTTCTCCTTTTTATTCTTAAATGTGCCCATACGTGTGTGCATAGCACTTGACGAAAGCCAGAGCCATGCAAAATTAGTAGTCTGCAAAGACTTTGGGATTTGGGAGTAATTTTTCATTTCTTAAGAGGGTATCGTGACTAAAAAAAAGTTTAAAAAACGCTACTCCAAAGAAATGTATTTCTTTGCATTTTGAAAAGCGCTGGACAATTACGTAAAACTTACATCCTCAGGGGGTAATTGTCCTCGGGGGGTAGTTGTCCTCGGGGGGTAATTTTCCTCGGGGGTAATTTTCCTCGGGGGTAATTCTCCGGGGGGTAATTTTCCGGGGGGTAATTGTCCTTGGGGGGGGGGAGGGGTAGTTGTCCTCGGGGGGTGATTCTCCGGGGTTAATATTCCAGGAGATATTTGTCCTTTGGGGGTAGTTTTCCGGGGGGTAATTCTCCGGGGGGTGAATGCCCAGGGGGTAATTGTCCTAGAACCTTTTTTTTTTATATCGCAAAATTACAGAAAAACCTGCCAGAAATGGTCTAATTGTCAAAAATGGCATAATTCGACAAAATTGACAACTTAACGCATCACTTTCTTGGACACAAATAATAAATTAAATTATCAGACACTAAAATATCATCTTTGTGGTAACAAATACAAAAAACGAAAATTCATATATCTATTACCGTTTTCAAAACAGAAGCCAAAAAAATAAGTCATTTTTGCCATTTTTGCGAATCTGCAGATATAAACAAGTTGTGAAAATAACTAAGTCCGCCTAATTAATATGCGCATATGTAATCAAATCAAAACCGAACATGATACATCAGTGCAACCTATGTATATCAGACAGGTATGGAAATATATTTCATTTATAATAAAATAAAATCATGAATATTCATCAAATATGCAAATTAGGTCATTTCAGCTAATTATATATTCGCGCACTCATTATGCAAATGAGGAAAGTCAAACTGTTCATTTTGGGGGCATTTTTAAAATCATATATTCATAGATCATATTTACACCAAAAATTGACCTTAAATTCCTAATATTTTTGCAATGCCAATACAATATGGCGATGGAAATTACTTGGATCACCGTCACAGCTATTTCCTCATATGTTTCAAAAATAATTGAGAAAAATCGATCATATGATAAGAATTTGTAGACTTTAAGCTACACTACAGTATATTTTTTTTCAAAGATGTCAGATTTGAGGATTTATGACGATTTTCCGAGATACCATTCAATCTTTGGGCATGATGGATAAACCCTCTTGGCCATAACATTCCTCAGGGATAAAATTTCAGAGTAAAAGAAACTTTAGTGACCCCAGTACAGTTGTGGCTACCTTGAGTGTAAATAACAAATTAATTTAATGAGTGAAAGACATGAGGATATTACATTTTTGTAGGGGAGTTTTATACATTGAGGTGCATTTTTTTCACCACGCAGAATAGCAGCGCGAGTCAATGGGCGATCAGCGGGCCATGTCACACATGGCTGAAAAGACAATATTCTAATTCAATAATTAACATATTTCCCACATGCCTATAACAATGAAACTACATTGAATTGTAGTTAAAGGTATGCTTAAAATATATGTGAAATAAAAATTAAAAAATATTGTTTAGTTTTTTTTTAAATACATTTACAAAAATTGCTATTTCTACCAACTGACTGCTGTTGTGTGTGTGTGTTCGCGGGGCAGACTGTTTGCACAGGCAGTGTGATCACCCAACTAATACTCTATTTCCCGCAATAACCACCTACCTTCAAATGGCACGTATGTACCGATTATCAGGATAACCACCACATGTAACTTTAAGAATAATAACACAGCAAAACAATTTAAACGACTGTGTATTGATAATTTATCGATACTTTATTTTTCTGTTTTGTTAAGTGGTCATTTCTAATTTATGATTCCGTCACTTTTTATATTCAAAATAATGATATGTCATTGGCGTTTGCAAATGTTGTTTTACTGTGGAAATTGATTTAGTTTTATTACGTTTGTTTTACGTATACTACTACGGATACTGCTTACACTAATATTAATACTACTTAATACTGCTACTACTACTACGACTACTATACTACTACTACGACTACTATACTACTACAGCTACTACTACTACTATTATTATTACGATTTCTGCTACTACCCATAATAGTAATGATTATTCGTAAAGCGCGATATCCATTTCGTACAAATTTTTATGGCGCATATACAGTTAAACCAGTACAGTTAAGACATACATTATACGCTATTTTCACTACTTCAATTTTTCTCTATTTGACAAAAGGATCTTTTGTGCGGGCCATAACTAATAGAAGTAACTAATGATAACTACTTTTATACTGCGCATATAAAACCATCCCATGAAATGGCTGTAACCAAGTTGCCGTTAGTGACTGAAAGCATTCGAGGGGAAAAAAATCATACCAGGGGTGATTCATTAACTGGGATCAATATTCCTCCTTAGACCAATATCGGTGATTGATAATAGCCCCGGATAAATATTAATCCCAACTCACTGCTTAACTAGAATGCTATTAGGCTGAGATCAATTTTCAGTTCCGATGTATGAATATTTAAGTGCGCAATCAATCAACTAATCAGACGAATGCAAGCCCCATGCCTAAAAATAATTTGACGGCAATAAATAGTTTGTGAAGGAGGATAATGGGGATTGGCGCGCGAAATTTTGCTCATAAAATTACATTGCCGGAAATTAGAAATCGAGTTGGTTTAAAATATGTACTTCTCATTTCAAAAGTACTGGTCTATTTGTTATAAAAAATTGTAGATAGTATAGTATTAATGACTGCTTTGAGAGAAATAATTGTTTTTATACGCTCTCTTGACCGTATCAAAATAACTACTTCTCTCAAAGCAGTCATTAATACTATAATATTTCATCTCTAGAAAACATTGCAAGCACATGATTTACAATCAATCTAAATACATTGATTTGCCGAGTTGCTTCCTTTTATCAAATATACGCGTACAACAATACGAGGACAGACTGTGCTGAAAGCAAACCTGCAGAAAATCCGCATGTTATGTCTGACCGTCAAACGGTACTAGTAGGACAAACGGCGCGTTCACACCGGCCGGCCGTCCGATCGAAGAGTAACCTAGAATAGGTAAGATGTTATGCCAGTCAATGGATATGGTCACAGTTTTATCTAAATGGCACCTCCCACAAGAGAATGACAGGCAAGGAAAGTACACACTTTCGAGGGATTTTGTCCTTTCTAAGTAATCAACTATAGGAGAAATTCAAAGATAGTTTTAACTGGCTCACAATTGAGAATATGTCATGTTTTTGAAAAAAAATGATGATAGTAATAATGATGATAATGTCTTCATAATAATAATGATAATAATAATACTACTACTACTAATATTAACAATGTTAACGATAAATAGTTATTGTAATAATAGTATTTATATTATTACAAATAAATGTAATGATAATTGTTTTATATAATTCAAGTCATTGTAAAACTATTTAAAAAAAAAAAAAAAATTATCAACATAACCTGAATGGTAATATTAAAAAAACAATGCTTTAGTAGCGATCCGGATCACGTTTAGCCTTAATAAAGATTGCAATGCTAGTATTAATCCCAAATGGCATAGGGAGTCAGTTCCTAAAAGGGATATTGCTCTTAGGATTGATATTGAGCCTAAAACAGCGGCGGATCCAGGGGAGGGGGGACGTGTAAAAACACGATAATTTTACCTTTTTTGGAGATGCCCCTGTTACACCCACAAATGTTATAACACTTTACCCACAAATGTAATAACACCCACAAATGTAATAACACTTTACCCACAAATGTAATAATTTCACCCACAAATGTAATAACCACTTTACCCACAAATGTAATAATTTTGAATCACCCACAAATGTAATAAATTTGAAGGGATATTTTGTCGAATTTGTTCAAAACTAAAACCCTGTAATAAAGCATGGGTATAGCGCGCAGTCTTTACTCCAGACCCGGTTATTTCAAAAATTTAAAAAATCTTTAAAATATTAAAAACTAAGACCCCATAATCCTTTTCCTGTGAAATAACATGAGAATCGAGCGTAGTCTTTCCTCCAGACTCGGTAATTCAAAAGTTAAAAAAATGAATAATTTTTTTTTTAAAACTAAGACCCCACCATCTTCCAAACTAAGACCCGGTAATAAAGCATGGGTTTAGAGTGTAGTTTTTCTTCCAGACCCGGTTATTTCAAAACTTTTTAAAAATCTTCAAAACTAAGACCCCATCATCTTATTCCTGTGGAAGAACATGAGTATTGAGCGTAGTCTTTCCTCCAGACCAGGTTATTCAAAAATATTTAAAAAAAAAAAAACTTTGAACTAAGACCCCTCCATCCTACAAATTAAGACCCCGTAATAAAGCATGGGATTATAGCCTAGTCTTTACTTCAGACTCGGTTATTTAAAAAAAAAACTTCAAACTAAGACCTCACCATCTCATTCCTGTGGAATAACTTTGTTGTTGTTGTTGTTGTTTTATTTTATAGGCGTTTTTCATTCAGAAGTGAATATTTACGACATGGGGGTAGTTATGCGAAAACATGGGTATAGAGGGTAGTCTTTCCTCCAGACCCAGTTATTTCAAAAGAAATAGAAATTTAAACAAATCTTCGAAACTAAGACCCACCATCTTATTCCTCTTTTTTTCATTTAAAAATAAATTACATTATTACATATGTGGATACAACACGTCACAAATATACCCTTTTATACGTAATAAATATTTTGGTTCTGTTACCGTCTGTATATTAATGAAAGAACCTCTTCATTCGTTTGGAATACAATACTTTCTATCTTACAATATATATGTATCCATCATTGCATCACTATAAAACCATAACCTCTGCAATTTACTCACATTGATTGAGACAGTATATAGATATGTTATCAGTCAAAGGGTTTTGCAATCGTTCATTCAAAACATGCAAATATGTTTCGCGTGATCTCGTTATACAGCTATTTATGATTTGTTATATGAAAGTATGCGTTGTTTTTTGCTTGTTCAGACTTGTTCTTGTTTATATAGCTGCTTGAGTATTTCAGAAGTAGGGAAAACTGTACTATAAATGTGTTTTGTTTGTATTTGCCTTTGAATAAATTTCGTTCTCATGAATTCACACCGTGTACCGCGTACCAATTGGTAGTCTTCAGTATACGTAATTGATACGTTCATCACATGAAGAAAGGTAATTCATTCACGCACTCATGAAAATATAACATCGCAATCCAACGTTTCAATGTCACTATAAATAGCGTACATACATATATATATGTTACATATCGTGAACATATTTCATAATCACATGCATAAAACAATCAGCGTCAATATTTAAATACATTTAAGGTCACTTATTCGATGACTTTTTTCTACGAACATTGAATTCGAGGATATTTGTGGGCGTTAGAATATTTACATGATTAAAAAATCGTCGACGGTCAACGAACCCGTATCAGGACAATTACCCCCTTGGCAATCACCCCCCCCCCCCCCCGGAAATAACCCCGGGAAAACTACCCCCGTAGGACGATTACCCCCTGGAAAATTACCCCGAGGACAATTACCCCCCCCCCCCCAAGGACAATTACCCCCCGGAAAATTACCCCCCCCCCCCCGAGGACAACTACCCCCGCGGACAATAACCCCCCGAGGACAACTCCCCCCGAGGACAATTACCCCCCGAGGACAATTACCCCCGGAGGACAACTACCCCCGAGGACAATTACTCCCCATGGACACTACTGGGCATGGTGGCTCAGTGGTTACAGCGCCCGCCTCATGAACAGGAGGTCGTGAGTTCGAACCCCGGCCGAGTCATACCAAAGACTTATAACAATGGGACCTTCTGCCTTCTAGCTAGGCGCTCGGCATATTAGATTGGAGAAGGGTAATTATAACATATTATGTTATGCAGGGCCCGCTGGAAGAGCAGTTTCATGACTGAAGTGGCTACTCTGGGTAAATAAAACATTATTATTATTATTACCCTCGAGGTCAACTATCCCCCAGGAAAACTACCCCGAGGACAATGACCCCCCCCCCCCGAGGACAACTACCCCTCCCCTTCGAGGTCAACCCCCCCCCCCCCTCCGAGGACAATAACCCCAAATGACAATCAACCCCGAGGAATTTATAACACTG
Organism: Strongylocentrotus purpuratus; assembly: GCF_000002235.5. Classification (NCBI taxonomy): domain Eukaryota; kingdom Metazoa; phylum Echinodermata; class Echinoidea; order Camarodonta; family Strongylocentrotidae; genus Strongylocentrotus; species Strongylocentrotus purpuratus. The sequence goes on from NW_022145594.1 coordinate 38,153,931, forward strand.
TGACGTATAACGCAAGCTTCTCTCCAAATTGCTATTTACATAAAAATTGCATGAAATTTGCATTACCTTTCTTCTTGTGATGAACGTATCAATTACTTATACTGAAGACTACCAATTAGTACGCGGTACACGGTGTGAATTCGGTGCCAGGTAAAAATGTCAGAGGAAAAAATGTCAGAGGAAAAAATGTCAGAGGTAAAAATGTCAGAGGTAAAAATGTCAGAGGTAAAAATGTCAGAGGTAAAAATGTCAGAGGTGAAAATGTCAGAGGAAAAAATGTCAGAGGTAAAAATGTCAGAGGAAAAAATGTCAGAGGAAAAAATGTCAGAGGTAAAAATGTCAGAGGTAAAAATGTCAGAGGTAAAAATGTCAGAGGAAAAAATGTCAGAGGTAAAAATGGCAGAGGTACAAGCAAAACAAATGAGTGCCGTCATAATATCTCAGCACTTTATCACTCAGAATGTCAAGACGTACGGCTACTGCATGGGCTAGTCTATTATATTCCTTTCTAAATGGATGTGTTGTATATCGTACATGTCCTGAAGATAATATAATGTGGAAAATAGATTTTGAATTTTTTTTTTTGGGGGGGAAGCAATCAGAGAAGGTTAATCATCTAGCATAAACATGTAAGTATTGGTGTGTAGTGCAAGGTTTTGGAGTCATCAAAATGATAAAAAATTTGGCCCAGTCTTGGTAAAGTAACAAGCACTGTAAACAGAAAGATATTGATATGGGACTACACAAACATATGGCATACAAATCGGGCAGGCATACAAAGATGTTACTTGTTATATCTGGGATATGAAGTCATTTGAAATAGATTTTCAGGGAATAACTTTTTTCTTTGATGTTCTATTACACTTGCATTGAACGCTCACAAATAATTTTTTTTTTACCTTTCCCCAGAACTCAACCTTCTCTTTAATTGATGTAACATGGGCGGCTTTCTGCTTTGTATCGGAGTAACAAAGCTGCTTATTGATTTTCTCCCAGACTATTTTATACCGCAATAGTAATCGACAATATTTTATTGCAACGCGCGCACTTCGGGAATGTGATGGTGCGGTTAGCATTGATAACATGGCTTTCTGCTTGTTTCAGAGTATCAAAATACCAAGCCCTCAAGAAAGTGGAATTGTCGGAAATATGCATTTATTGGAAATTACATATAATAGTAGACATTGCCACGCAGTTAAAATGTCCAACAATCTTCAAATACGAAGGAGAAGTAGGAGGGGGAAGGTTCATAGATATCTGATCCTATTTTGGGGGCTGTACTGACTTTTCTTTTTATTTAATGATTACACCATGGAGCGACAACTCAGCCTATAAAACATGGCCAAACTTCTCGATTTTAGAAATCTTTTTCCCCAGAAGTTTGCTCAGTGTACCAGTACCATTTGCTTATACAAAAACATAATATACTGGTATATAAATATTGAATAAGGCAGACTAATGGGACGTGGATGGTGTACTCCGAGTTTCAAGCCTTGCAAGCGGTCATCAGACAACTGATAGCATTCTTCAAAGTACATGATTCCTCTACAACCAGGGCTCAAATTAATTTTTTGGGGCTCAAATTAATTTTTTGTCCACGGGGGCTCTTCCCCCCAAAAAAGAGCCCCCGTGAGCCTTCTCACGGGGGCTCTTTTAGTACTGACGGGGGCTCTCTGTTATACAAATATCCATTGAATTGGTACCTATGATACTCCTCAATTATTTGCTATTTCATCATTATCATTTCAATCAGCATTTTCCCTCTTACAAATTTACAAGCTACATAGCTGTTACTGGCCTGTGTATATAATATATACGCATACAACACTGATCTTTATGATGTCTTTAACGTGACATATCTTCTTCTCCCCTTGCAAACGAGAAAGAAAACAAGGTCATTAAAAGGGATTAAGCGACAAATAATGATTGTGATTCAAATTGATGCGAATATTTGGTTGAATAAGCACTGCTATTCACCCGAATCTTCTTTGTAAAAACAACTTTTACAATTCTCAGCCATGCTTACTGAGTTGAGACGTTCCATTCAATGTAAAATACTCATTACAGAATACACTTCTCCTAATCTGAAAGTGATCTTACAACACAGTGGCAGATTTGCATGGCTGAGATTTGTAAAAGTCGTTTTTACAAAGAAGATTCTGGTGAAAAGCATTGCTTATTCAAAAAAATCCTTGCATCAATTTGAATCACAATGATTATTTGTCGCATGATCCTTTTATTAAATAACCTTGTTTTTTTTTTTTTTTTAATGATTACACCATGGAGCGACAACTCAGCCTATAAAACATGGCCAAACTTATCGATTTTAGAAATCTTTTTCCCTAGAAGTTTGCTTAGTGTACCAGTACCATTTGCTTATACAAAAACATAATATACCGGTATATAAATATTTAATAAGGCAGACTAATGGGACATGGATGGTGTACTCCGAGTTTCACGCCTTGCAAGCGGTCATCAGACAACTGATAGCATTCTTCAAAGTACATGATTCCTCTACAAGTTACAACCTTGGTATACGCTCAAAATAAGACTTAACTAATACAATACAATAAGACAGCGGTGAAATAACGACTGCAGAATATCCCTCGCTGTTCTTTTTCGATAAGCCTGATATATAGCCCGGGTGTAAACATAACAATCTTGTCACATGCTTTTGTTTTTATTTTAAACTCTGACATTTTTACCTCTGACATTTTTTCCTCTGACATTTTTACCTCTGACATTTTAAACTCTGACATTTTTACCTCTGACATTTTTACCTCTGACATTTTTACCTCTGACATTTTTTCCTCTGACATTTTTACCTCTGACATTTTTACCTCTGACATTTTACCTCTGACATTTTTACCTCTGACATTTTTACCTCTGACATTTTTACCTCTGACATTTTTTCCTCTGACATTTTTACCTCTGACATTTTTACCTCTGACATTTTTACCTCTGACATTTTTACCTCTGACATTTTTACCTCTGACATTTTTTCCTCTGACATTTTTTCCTCTGACATTTTTACCTCTGACATTTTTACCTCTGACATTTTTACCTCTGACATTTTTACCTCTGACATTTTTACCTCTGACATTTTTTTCCACTGACATTTTTACATCGAGCCGTGAATTCATGAGAACGAAATTTATTCAAAGGCAAATACAAACAAAACACATTTATAGTACAGTTTTCCCTATACTTCTGAAACACTCAAGCAGCTATATAAACAAGAACAAGTCTGAACAAGCAAAAAACAACGCATACTTTCATATAACAAATCATAAATAGCTGTATAACGAGATCACGCGAAACATATTTGCATGTTTTGAATGAACGATTGCAGAACCCTTTGACTGATAACATATCTATATACTCTCTCAATCAAAGTAAGTAATTTGCAGAGGTTATGGTTTTATAATGATACAATGATGGATACATAGATTTTGTAAGAAAGAAAGTATTGTATTCCAAACGAATGAAGAGGTTATTTCATTAATATACAGACGGTAACAGAACCAAAATAACTATTATAAAAAGGTATATTTGTGACGTGTTGTATCCACATATGTAATAATGTAATTTATTTTTAAATGAAAAAAGAGGAATAAGATGGTGGGTCTTAGTTTCGAAGAATTGTTTAAATTTCTATTTCTTTTGAAATAACTGGGTCTGGAGGAAAGACTACGCTTTATACCCATGTTATTCCACAGGAATGAGATGGTGAGGTCTTAGTTTGAAGTTTGTTTGTTTTTTTAAATTACCGAGTCTGAAGTAAAGACTAGGCTCTAATCCCATGCTTTATTACCGGGTCTTAATTTGGAAGATGGAGGGGTCTTAGGTTAAGAGGTTTTTTTTTTTTTTTAACTTTTCAATTACCTGGTCTGGAGGAAGGACTACGCTCAATACTCATGTTCTTCCACAGGAATAAGATGATGGGGTCTTAGTTTTGAAGATTTGTAAAAAGTTTTGAAATAACCGGGTCTGGATGAAAAACTACGCTCTAAACCCATGCTTCATTACAGGGTTTTAGTTATGAACAAATTCGACAAAATATCCCTTCAAATTTATTACATTTGTGGGTTAAGTCATTAATACATTTGTGGGTGATTCAAAATTATTACATTTGTGGGTAAAGTGGTTATTACATTTGTGGGAGAAATTATTACATTTGTGGTTAAAGTGTCATTACATTTGTGGGTGTTATTAAATTTGTGGGTGTAACAGCCCCCCCCCCCCCCTGGCGCTCAAGGGGGGGGGGGGGAGGCGGTTGCCATTTTTTCAAATTTTCGAGGACCACCAAAAATAAATGTGCTCCATAAAGGTCATGGACTGTGTCGGGTTTGGGAAATATACTCACAAAATAACCTGATGTCTGTAAAGTTGTGTATCAGTATCCCCTTGTAGCTAGTAACTCGGCAGATGTATCGACCTTGTTCTGCAACGCTGACTTCTTTGATGACCAAAGAACGATTTTCATTCATCTCCATGATCTGACATGGCCGTTCACCTTCACATAATCCTGTGACATCATCAGTTGGAATCCACGAAACAAGGGTTTGTGCTCTTCGTGGGTCATATCCTTTCTTCCAGTAGACAGCTAAAGGTCTCCCACGAAACTGACATGTCAGGATAACGCTGTCTCCAATGCTTACAGTTTTGTGTAAATCGGTGTATACTACATCTTCTGGTACTTCGCCAGTAACACCTAAATTAATTAATGTTTAGGAAAACAGATTCATCTTCGATCATTTGCCAAGACACCCGCCTGCATTGGATATGTTATTAGGCCTCATATCAACCATGCAAGGTGTTTAAGATATTTCCCTAGCTCAAGCTAGGCTTACAATATCATCCAAAAATGTACGAACATGACAATGATATATAACGTAATATGGACATAATTTGTATGGGATTTACCATAGGGTATCGAATGAATTAGTTTTTAGAAAATAGTTTCGATTGTGTACAGTCACCATTTGAGGAATTCCTTCTTACCAGTATTCATTAAACACACGGGTAGGGATGGTACACATGCTTAGCAAAGAAAACTAGCGCCGCGCTGGTTATCAAACATAAATTCGTTTATTCCCAGTCAAATGTTTAAACTACTCGACTATTACACGTATATAATTGATAAACAACTGTATGTAAGTTCCCATTCCTCTAAGAATTCAATAAACTGTTATTTAATAATAAGTCTTGGTTAATAACCAATATGAAAAAAGTCAAAAGTCAAAATATTAACAATGCCGGACACTGTTATGAAATAAAACCCACCTCTTAAGAAACATGAAACCAGAGCAGAAAATACCACTCCTGAAAGGAGCAGCCCTTTTCTACGAGCCGCCATCTTCGGTTGCAGATATCTGTGAGCGTTATATGTATTTTATGTTTGCTTCGGAAAAAATTACTGATATACTATCGTTAAGCAAATGAAACATTTTCAAACGGTTATACTTGTTCCCTGTCGAGAACATGAACATGGGACCCACGCGGTTGCCGTTCATAAATTATTAACTTAATCAGATATGAAATATAATTTCAAAGTGTATATATTTGCCAAAGAAGTGATTAGGGCAGAGCTATTTGCTATACACTCAATTGCTATATATTGCTATATATTGCTATATCAATACACTCAGCATCAGACAAATGAAGTTTACACTCACTATTGTTCAAACTTTTATATTAAACGAATATACAATATAGAAGGAAAGATCGATACTCTACCACCATCAAATAAAGGCCATATCTGTAGTGAAGAATGACATAGATAAATCATTTATCAACGGAAAGCTTATACCCATAAATTGCAATAATATAACTTCTATGTTATAAGTAATAATTCCCTGAAAACTCGAAATCTAAAGCTTTGAAAATTGGAAGTTGTCGACCTATGATCTAGCTATCGAAGTGATGACATTATCTAATGTGGAGTAGACATATTAACAATATTCAACTAATCATATTTATACTACTACTACTACTACTAATAATAATAGTAAAAAATAATAGTACTATTACTACTACTACGTCTATTTATGTCGCTACTGTTATAAACTAAAGAATCAAGGTACAATTCTGCTACAATAGCAGCACCCTCTATATTTGTTCTACTGCTCATAATACTTCGTTTATTACTTCTACTACAACTACTGCTGACATACACCCTAACTTGTTATTTTCCGTATCTTTTTCTAAATATTGATTTCATTCATTATCAAAATGATGGCAACGATTCTTAAAAAAAATAATTCTTTATCATCTTAATAACATAATTCATTTATTTTCACTCATGTAAAATTAATAAATTGTGATCGATTAAAAAAAAAATGAAATCAGTTATAACATATATTATATACCTCACTTAAGTAACCCAGCAATCTAATTGGTCGAAATTGCATTCATAAACTTTAACTGTTCCTGTAAAAACAGACCTATTTTTCCAATAACCATGATTATTGGGAAAAAAATTCAGTCTCCATGGTTACCTCATAGGTTTACATGTTAAAAAATGGTTTGAGCGATCAAGGATACCGTATGTGTGCGAAGAATTGGTCGGTAATTTCAATACAATTGAATCTCGATCGATCTTACCGACAATTTTATCTTGCATTGTTGACATAAAGACGAAAATAAACTTCCAAAAACAAAAAACAACATCTGCTGATAGATCTTGATCTAAGTTCGTGCCAATATGCATTGCAAAAGTAAAAGAAGGGTCCGTTTAATGGAGCTTTTGCGAAGCATTCATCACGCGAAGCCGGTTTCAATCCATTTTAATGTATTTATTGTACAAAACTGCCAAGCACGGTAACAGCGCGCGATGGTCGAGTGGTATAAGGCGTTGGTTTTAGATGCATCACTTAATGTACGAAAGAGTTCGAATCTCATCTTCGACCAAAAAAAAAGTATCTTTTTTTTTTTTTTTTTTAGTCTATTTTTTTTCGGCATATAAAAGTATTAATGACTGCTTTAATATTCGAGAAATAGTTGTTTTTATACGCTCTCGGGAAGGTTACAATTGAACTATTCCCCTCGGCACGCCTCGGGGAATAGCACAATTCTAACCTTCCCTTGAGCGTATAAAAACAACTATTTCTCTCAAAGCAGTCCTTAATACTACACTGTCGCTCATAAAGTTGGAATATTTTTGTTTCACCCCAATTTACGGAATTATTTTAAAAATAATTTCAAAATAATAGATCTAGATAATAGTATACATTCTCAGATTTAATTGAATAATGATATGCCAATGTGTGTTTTCCGTGACTGATAAAGCATGTGTATGCTACTATCTTTATTAACTAGGGGACCTACTCCCTTAAGTCATTAATGACAGTAATAAGGATTAATGCCCCACAAAAGGGCACTAATATAGCACATCGACACGGTTTTGATCATGGGGCCTCTCAGTTACGAGGCCATTGCTTTGTCACTGAACCATGACTGTACGCAGCGGGGGCTAGTATAGGGGGCAGTTTTTATAAATAAAAACAAACCCCAGAAAATGCAATAAATATTCAATAATTTATTGCATTTTACCCCGGTTCCCAACATAAAAAATCCTCTGTGTGCCCATGCCTTGGGCTATAATGCATGGCCGTCCGGAGGATTTTTTTATATTGGGGACCAGGGTAAAATGCAATAAATTAATGAAAATTTATTGCATTTTCTGCGTTTTTTGAAATTTATGGAAACTGCCCCCTACCTTAGCCCCCGCTGCGTACAATCATGGTTCAGTGACAAAGCAATGGCCTCGTAACTGAGAGGCCCCAGGATCAAAACCGTGTTGATGTGCTATATTAGTGCCCTTTTGTGGGGCATTAATCCTTATTACTGTCATTTATGACTTAAGGGAGTAGGTCCCCTAGTTGATAAGCATAGTAGCATACACATGGTTCAGCAGTCACACAAAACACACATTGGCATATTATTATTCAATTAAATCTGAGAATGTATACTATTATCTAGATCTATTATTTTTTAAATTATTTTTAAAATAATTCCGTAAATTGGGGTAAAACAAAATATTCCAACTTTATGAGCGACAGTGTATAACAAAACATATCCCCTCACACACATTCACTTACGCACACTTTACACACTCGCATACATTATGCAATTAGTGTCATTAAGGCATAGATAATTCGGCATGTCTTTTTTCGAACGAGGGGCCGCCAGTTTCCTACCTCTCTAAAATGGTTAAGTATATATATATTTATATATATGTGTTTTTCTTTGTTTTGCTGGTTGAGGGCTTAGGGGGCGTCGTCTTATTTGTATTGACGGCAAAGATTGAGTATCTTAGAAGATTGATAAGATATTTCAGACGTCAGTATTAAACGATTATCTATGTATGTTGATCATACAGCATGTAAAATAGAAAGGTCCACTATAATCAACAATAATTGAACTTGGGACACACGGGTATAAGTTTCAGTAAATGAATGATTAATAATCAGCGGGTATTGAATCCGATAAGCCTTTACTTCATAATATGAACTTGGAACTGAGAGATATAAATCAAAGATAATCGGGGTTATGCCTATATCAAGTAGAATATGGTTGTGTGTCAGTAATACATCATTCTAAGGATTTTTTTCTTCACCTTAGCGAAGTAGAGTATATTTAAATAGTAGCTGCGCTTTATAAATCTATATCTCTACTGTCACCATCAATGCAATGATGATCTTGCCTTTTTTTGGCGCGACGTTGTTTACCACGTCACTTCAATCGATTGCTTCTCTTTGTTACATGTATTTACGTTAAGTGCAGTTTGTGCGTGCGCTCACACGTATGTGAACAGGGGGTGGAGGAGGGGCTTAGGGGGTCACGTAATTTGTGTTGATGGTGTCATCTCATACTTGTATTATATATGTGTAGCCTTTAAGGTACTATGTCCAATTTGCAGGTCCCAAAAAAGTAAAAGTTAAAATTCCAACGGCATTTGAAAGATAATACTAATTTAGAACTGTTTTTCAAAAACGAAAGGGCTTGAAAATGTCTTTTTAATAGTGGAATTATAACGACCATTATTTGTCGAATCGAATTCAGTAAATGCAATCCACTAAGTAATAGTCTGATTTTCAGATCCTTGTACCGATTGGTCGTAGGTTTTGTGCTGCGCAAAGATTCCATCTGTTGATTTTTGGCCAGAAGTGGGTTATCGATGTAGACAAATGATCATGTGTCCTTTTCAGCTCATTTTCTGTATGTTATTACCAAAGAAGAAAAAAGGAGTCATCCATTCACTCAATAGCGTCTAGAAAGTAAACGGATTTCCTTGCATACTTAGAATATTAGGACGCTGGTAACGTTTACATTTCACCGATAGGACATACGTGACATGTCCATAATTCCTTTAAGTTCTACAGAATGTAATGTTGGCTGCTAATGGGACATTGTACCTTTAAAACATACAGTCTGTAGTTGGTTGCCTGTTTGCCACGACCATACAATTCACAAATTCAAACATTTCATGAAAAGAGTTGTAATGATAAAATATGTCCCTAGAGCAAATGTATAGTTATGCTTAGCTCTTCAAAAAGGGTGAATTGAAAATGGAACACCACAGCATACCTCAATATATTTGCTGTCTTTATCTCCCTACCTCTTTTTTTCGTTATAAAATACGACCAAGTGCTTTCTTTATTGATTTGGTTTTTAAAATCATAGTTACTAATATATTTCAGCTGTATGTAGAACGAACGCTTTTGAACCGCGTGTTCGCAGCTCATAGATTTAAATCATTAAATTTTATCAGATGATAAATATAATTGCATGTGTTGACAAAGGATATCAAAAATAGTGTAAATGTTTTACTGAAGAATTGATTTCGGAAGAGCTATATGCCTCCTGTATAAATAGACAATTTACAACCTTTGTATTATAATCTTTGTAAAGGCCCGGTCACACAGAGGGGACGCATGGGGAACGCACGGCCAGCGCATTGGAAAATTCCTATTTTGGCCAGTGCGTTGTCGTGCGCCCAACTTTTGTCGAAGATACAGCTAGCCGACACCAAATGCATAGCGTGTTGCTAGCGCGCTGGACGCATACAGGGCGCACACAGGGCGCACACAGGGCGCACACAGGGCGCACACAGAGCGCACATGATAACAACTTCCACGAATGCACAGCGTGTTGCTAGCGCGCTGGACGAATGGTCCACGCATGAACGGCGTTCTACGACGCACGGCCAGCGCATTGGAAATTGGAAAAGGCCGTGTGCCTAACTTTTGTCATAATTTTGGAAAAGCTACTGAGCTGACACAAAATGCACAGCGTGTAGCTAGCGCGCTGTGCGTATACAGGGCGTGTGCTCCGCGCATGTCTGGCGCTTGTCTAGCGCGCTCCACGCATGTCTGGCGTGCCTTTGGCGTGTACATTCATGCGTCGAGCTCGGCGCACGTTTTTGAGCATGCTCAAAAAATCCCGACGCACACAGCGTATGACGACGAATGCATAGCGTGGGTCCAGCGCGCTCGACGAACGAGTAACGAGTGATGACGCACGCCTAACGAACGACAACGCACTGGCCAAAATTGCAAATTTTCCATGCGCTGGCCGTGCGTTCCCCATGCGCCCTCCCTGTGTGACCGGGAAGACTGAATGATATATGTATCATAGTGTAAATCACAGTATTTTCTTTGTCATGTATGAATATCAAACAGAATTGCACACAGAACTTAAACCCACGCGATAGTGGTTCATAAATGTCAATTATTAACTAATCACCTGACAATATTTCAAAGATAAAGTGAACTTTAGGAAATAATTTTAAGAGAAAAAACCCGTTTAGATTTATCGAGATGTGAACTTTGAAGACGTCTTATAATAACATTGTCAATGTTTGTTTCGGGGCCTCTTACATCATTTGAGGCTACGTGCAAGGTACGAAATCATTTGCCATGTTAAGCACTATCCTATTATTAGGGGTTCGTCAGGGCGTAAGAAATACATTAAATTAACTCCTCCACTGTTGAATTATCCTTGTCACGTATACTTAATACATTGTAGACTCGCTTCCAGTAAGAAATGTGAATACAAATTATACTGATATAACATTTGGGGGTTATAGTAGACTTTCCTCGAATTAAGGTATTCATATAATACACGATGATAGAGGTGTCGTGGTCCAATGGATTCATCATCGGGCTGTAGATCATAGGGTTCGCGTTTCGAGTCTCGCCGCAGCACTAATTGCTTTTTGTAAGACATTAATCGACAATAGCCATTCCACACCTTATTTACTTTAATAATGGGTACCTAGTAGGAATTTATTTCATAAATGCTTTTAACCTTAGGGTTAAATTCAGGGCAATACTACTAAATTGTATTGGGGCCTTGAGCATCCCCTAGGATGAATTTATGCGGTATGTACATGTATCTAGTATTATTATTATTGTTGTATTGAACTGACCATGCTGACTGACAGAAATACTTCAATATTTGATATTAATCAGGTATATTTATAGTTGGAGGGCAAGACCTTGTAATTATCTGTGTACTGGCTCTGGTTTTTCAACGTTATTTAATATCAACACAATTTACCAATGATTAATCATGATCACAAATTACACATATAGTTGGTCAAATTGTATTTCTATTTAGCTTGCACAAATTCACACTGATACGCATCTATAATGGCAATCACATTCATATTTCAATAGCATTGATATTATGACAGATATACTCTTACCCCCCAAAAATAAGATTGAGTAAAACGAAAAATTAAAATGCTATGAAGACATTCACACAATAACAACAGCAACGACATTCACAATAACGCATCTCTACCAACTCGACGAACTCTACAAAGTATTTTTTCATAAAATGCGAATGTAGTTTGATGGCTATCTTAAGCGCGGGTAATGTGAAAGCATTTCGAGATAGAGGGGCTCTCACAAAATGTGATGCCTCTTCCAATATGAAATGTGTGCAAACGACGATATTTCTGATAAATCATTTCCAAAGCAAGGGAAACGTTGGGATAAGGGTAGGTCTTCTCCATATAATTATACCATCCTATTTTTATTTATACAAAACAAATGATGAATTTGCCCCTTAATTACTATAAGCTCAGAACAACAAAAATAACTGTTCCGCGCACGCTCTGTGACATGATATGCAAGTAATACATTTGTATCTCAGTTTTCATCTCGTATTGAAAATTGGTCACAGAGACTAACCCCAGTTGGGTAATCACTGTAATTGAAATACTTAGCTTTCATACATTCTCCTAAGCTTCAATTCGTAAAATGCAACTTTTCTTAACATACACTGCCATTGTTATTTATATAACTTCTGTATACTCCTACTCTTCAGATATGTTCCGCCTGCAATACTATTTCATGAATATTGGTAATGTTGGTCTCCTGAAAATTATCATGGATACTTTAGTAAAACACTAACAACAACAATAACCAATACTACTATTACATGTATGACTAAAACAGCACTACTACATGTATGACTAAAACAATAACAACAACTACTACTACTACTATTATTACTTTTACTACTATTACTGCTAATACTAGTACTACTACTACTACTACAACTACTACTCTTCCTATTTGTGTAACTACACTAAAGGCCAATACAATTAATACCATTACTCCACCATAAATTAAAATGCCCAAACTGTCATACTGTTCATTGACGGAGACGCTGTATGGATATTTTTTATTAAACGAATATTCTATGGAAATCTGTATGATCTGACGGTAACATTGTATTTATCATGGTTATATATAACAACAACACAGTATGTAACTATTTACACGCGAGCACAGCTCACACACAACATACATACACACACGCTCACACATTCTTGTACACATATTGCCACATCAATTCGATTGATTACAAAATATATTGCATCTCAATTGCTATAATACAAAATATCAAAGCAAACCTCAATTGCACTTAATTTTTTTATGTAAAGAGATTTTTGATGAAATTAAGTTAAGTAATTATCAATACTTTTTCAATGTGTGCTTCGAAACCATTTTTAAAAAGCACAAACAAGTATGGGCATACATATATCTACACACGAACATGTCCATACACAACTCAGTGCTCAATATTATTCCCGACATTTTTCCAACTGCAATATCATTATAGGGCTTCCCACGCAGAATACATATGTACGCCTTAAGAAAAAATTTCCACCAAATTGCTAGAATGTACCATACAAACATTTTGATATAACCAAAACTTCTCAAAACGATTGGATGCAGCGGCTCTGCGATAATGCCACCCTTATGAAGAATTATGACATAAGTTTACTCGTATAGAATCAGGCAGAAAGGACCGTATCCACCGTGCAAGACACATTCACTGTTGGTCATAAAGGTGGAGAAAAAAAATCAATTCTAATTTATGGAATGATTTTGACAATGATTTATTTCTAATAGACCTAGATAAAGGTAAACATTCTCAGATTTTATTGAATAATAATTGGCGAGTGTTTGTTTTGCGTGACCGCTAAAGCATGTGTATGATACTATGTTTACAAACTAAGGACCTACGTATTTAAGACATAGCTGACAGTAATGACGATTAATGCCACACAAAAGGGCATTAATATGGCTGATCGACACAGTTTAGATCATGGGGCCTCGCAGTTAAGAGGCCATTGCTTTGCCACTGAACCATGGCTGCACGCAGCGGGGGATAGGGTAGGGGGCAGCCCCTCACATAGCAAAAAAAATGCAATCAATTATCAATAATTCATTGCATTTTCCACCGGTCCCCTACGGAAAACATTCCTCTGCACGGCCATGCATTCTGGTTCAAGGCATGGCCACCTTTATTACAAACAGTGTACATGTATTAATCACAGGCCTTATGGCAGACAACTAGAAATTGTTTTAGGACTGCAGCTGCTGCTGTTGTCGCTATAAAACAAATTCCGTATGCATCTAATACATTACCCAAATCGTGGTTAAACTGACATATCTTTTTCAAACAATAAATCGAAATAGATTACATGCAATGTATTATTAAAACTTTAAAACATGCATTTTGACAAATTGATTACCATGATGAACAACAAATATTGTGTTTAGTGGTACTTGCTGTTCTTTATATGTTTTATATCTACTATTTTCTTCGTTTACGACTGATGATCGAAGAAAAGGGAAATAATGGATGTCGTATCAGCAATTACATGTCAGTGAACTGGTTAGTAACCACCCATAAGTTTGTGTCGAGCCGTATCCTTTCAGATTGAATATCTCTTTAGCGATACAATTTGGGAAAGTGAAATTACAATGTCGTATTCTAGATGGCATTAGATGAAACAGACAATATTGTGAAACTGATAATTGTGAATATGGAAGATCAAAAATCAGACCAAATTATTCGTTCGTTTCTTATGCGGCTTCCTGACGTAGATAATAGGGCGCTTTAGTAACGAGACGGTACGCACAGGAGACGGAGTGTTTAACCAACTGTGACGGGTCTCGCACTCTTGTTACCGTCGTGATATTTAAGCGCTTTCGCTGTCTGCTAAAGGCGACGGGGACGCAAAGCCGGGCTGAACTGCACACCTGCTACCTTTTGGTGCGAGTGCTCTTGGGCCTCGAGGCTTGGCCGGAGCGCCGGGGCAATAGACCCAGCGGTGGGCTGTAGTGCATAGCGTGCAGGCACGTCATGCATAACGATGAAAAAGGGCCCCCAAAGTAGGCCTAAACGGCCAAACCATCAATTTATTGTAGATTGAGGTATATATACAGAACAGACATTGGAAACACTAGTAGATTTCCTGTTTTTATCTTCAGTAGGGCCCTGCATTGTTAGATCTAGATACAAATTGTTTGTCAGCTCTCTCTCTTACGTCGTGTTTAGGGAAAGAACGCTATGTGGCCGAGTACCGTTCCGAAAATCGACGGGACGGAGAGAATTCAGAATCGCGCATGCGCAGTTTGTTTTTTTTCGCTCGCGTTACCGTCTCCTGTGCGTACCGTCTCGTTACTAAAGCGCCCGACTGAGATAGAGAATGAGAGAGAAAGACAGAAAGAAAGATAGAGAAGACAATCATTATATCGAGCTGGTGTGTACATGACGGCCTACTTATTTGCGTGACACGTCAAAACAATGCAGAACTGAATCTCATTCTAGTATGTGCATGGTACCTGTTTACGATATATACATGTCACGCCCGTTAATGTTCTCCAATACTACTATATTGATGTGACCAACAAAAATACAGCTTTAATCCGAAACGTTCGCAATAACATTTTGTTCGAAGTTCCGAAACTTGTCAAAACAACTGGTGTTAACAATGGAAGTGAATTCGTTATAATCGTCTAGTTAATCTGTATAACGAAAACAAGCGCATATCGAACGTAAAACTCTAAAAAATATATACAAACAAAAAAAATATATAAAGTCAAGCCTTATTATCTTATTGTTGAAAAAATGACGTTTTGCTTCATCATGTAATTCTAAAATACGATATCAAACAATTATGTAATAGTGTTTCTACAACAGCACCATGTATAATCATATAAATGGAAGAAAAATACAACTGTTAGAGCTACATTATTTTCGAAAATAAACATATTTTAGTAAAGGATGGAGTGAAAAGGAGAGAAAGAGAGATAAACCGTAATGTAAGTAGAGAATATTGCGAAACAAAATACAGTTGTTTAACTTTTTAGTTTAAGGTTAATATTCCTAATGTTATTTAAAAAAAATTGTAACCATATTTTGGTTTATGTTCTTGGGTTTTTAAATGATTGACTAGCAGTTTACGCCTTTCATATTTTCAAAACGTTTGTATAAATATAAATTTCTGTAGAGGTTGACTCTCCTGAGCCAAATCTTTGTGATTAACTTTAATTACCGTTACAAACTTACGCGTCTTGCTTGGATTATTTTTCGATGAGTTGGTCGGTTTCTTCTTCGGTCCCTCTGTCCTCGTTATTTTTACTAGCTCGCCCTTTGTCGCCAAGAGCTTTATTTAATTTTTCCTCTTCGACTGGAACTTCATTGTCGTGTTTTAGATATTCAACCGTTGTCGTGTTTTTACAGACTTAGACAGACTACCTTATTCGTCTTCGTGACGAATTAAATTTCTAGTTTACCATTGTTATTGTCTTTCTTGTCATGCTTCTTCTCCTTCTTTGGCTTATCTCGTCTTTCATGTTTCTCAGGATCGTCCTTTCTGTCCTGATTGTCTTGGTTGGCAGGCTTGTCATTCTTGGCATGCGTCTTCTCCTTCTTTGACTTGTTTCGCGGGCTTGGTATAAAACCTTTCAATTGAGAGTAAATGGGGAATTGTATGTAGGAAATAAAATACTGAGGTATTAGATATAGGTATTTGAAATAGGGAATTTTCCTGTAATAACAGCAATCAGATTCCCATGCAATATAAATGTTTTTTTTTATTTTTTTTTTACATTACATGTAGTTTGAAAGAAATGCGCAGCCTTGATGAAAATACGCTTTAAACTCATATATAAATTCGAAGGCACTGATCTATCTATTCTGAGACCTAATATATAATATATTCTATCATTAGGTTTGAAAAAGACAAGAGGAATGTGTTTCATCTTTCATATTTTAAACACTTTTGTAGATATTGTTAAACCCTATCAGTTAACATACAAACACAGATAAATGTTGTAATGCTATGTTGGCCACTTAGAATTCGGATAACACAAGATAAGTGACGGGTATGACCTTAAAAGAAGTGAGCACAAGATTATCCTGTGCTCTTTCAAAATATGCTGGCGTTCCATAGAAAACTTTGAAATGGTCTTCAAATAGCTATGTTCCGTATTCTGTGTTCTGTAAATAACTTCATCAACGTGGTCATGTGTCGAGTGCATTTAACTTAAATGTTGACACCTTTTTCTACACTATGGGATAGTTTCATTTGAGGGTGAACTGGCATCGGTAATTCTACGATTTCCACAGGGGCCGGTTTAATCATGGTCCTGTTTTATTCCTTTTTTGTAAACTCTTTATGTTCCCACACATTTTCATGCAAAAATTAAAAATAAAACCGAGAAAAAAGACCAACAGACATTCAATGACAAACAAAAAAGAGACCGATGCACTGTTTCATAAAATCGACAACATTTTAGTTTCACTAACATTGTATTTAAAGTGAAGACTTTTTGGCGAACTTGTAATTAATTATGTTTTTCGGAAAAGCTGCCCTGTTATAAAATGGAGAGGAAAAAAAGAGGCTTATTTGAAGAACAAAAACGTTTGTTTTTTCCGAATCCTCATTTTGTCAATAAAAAAAAATTCTTACCTGTCATTATTTCAAACGCAAATTGGTTGAAGCCAGCCCTAAGGAGGTAATCACTCAGCTCTCTCCTCTCATCCTTGCTTAACGGTTTCTTCCTGATCTTTTCTTCCCAGGTTTCAAGGACTGTTT
This sequence comes from Strongylocentrotus purpuratus, assembly GCF_000002235.5. NCBI lineage: Eukaryota > Metazoa > Echinodermata > Echinoidea > Camarodonta > Strongylocentrotidae > Strongylocentrotus > Strongylocentrotus purpuratus. Next base: position 38,171,344 of record NW_022145594.1, read on the forward strand.
TAATGTAGCTCTCTTGTGCAGAGCAACTCTTAGCTACCGTAACTCCAAGAATCTGTGTTATCATAGGGGGAATCGCCGATTTATACGCTCTAACAATATCCGCTTCAGTCTTTCCGCTCTCACCTACAAGTAAATAACAAATCCTGCCATACAAAATCATATTTCCCAATGAAACTTAATACGAATTTCAAAAAGGTTGGAAATCCGTCACTATTAAGGCCCGGTCACACAGAGGGGACACATGCGGGACGCACGGCCGGCGCATGAAAAATTTCCAATTTTGGCCAGTGCGTTGTCGTTCGCTAGGCGTGCGTCATCACTCGTTACTCGTTCGTCGAGCGCGCTGGACCAACGCTGGACCAGCGCTATGCATTCGTCGTGATTCGCTGTGTGCGTCGGGAATTTTTGAGCATGCTCAAAAGTGTGCGCGGAGCTCGACGCATGAATGTACACGCCAAAGGCACGCCAGACGTGCGTTGAGCGCGCTACACCAGCGCCAGACATACGCGGGGCACACGCCCTGTATACGCACAGCGCGCTAGCTACACGCTGTGCATTTTGTGTCGGCTCGCTAGCTTTTCCAAAATCATGACAAAAGTTAGGCACACGACCTTTTCCGATTTCCAATGCGCTGGCCGTGCGTCGTAGAACGCGGTGCATGCGTGGACCATTCGTCCAGCGCGCTAGCAACACGCTGTGCATTCGTGGAAGTTGTTATCATGTGCGCTCTGGATACGCTCTGTATGCGTACTGTATGCGCCCTGTATGCGCTTAGCGCGCTAGCAACACGCTATGCATTTGGTGTCAAAAGTTGGGCGCACGACAACGCACTGGCCAAAATTGCAAATTTCCCATGCGCTGGCCGTGCGTTCCCCATGCGTCCTCCCTGTGTGACCGGGCCTTTACCGTTGTGTATTTGTATCTCATGTAGATACATACATGTACACGTGAGTCACGCAATGGCCGAGTTCTTATCGAACATAATTAGTTAAAGCCTTTGCCATTAGATTTTTTTTTCAAATGTCAACAAATAGTTCCTATTCAAGAGAAAGATCTAACTTCAAAGGATTGAAAATTGTTCCTAGATTCTCTTCGATTTAAGTAATATTATGATGATTACAATGAGTATTTCATTTGCGCACGACTCCCTTAGAAAATAGGTTTAACTGGCTACCAAATCTAAAGAAAAAACTTCAAATATCTTGAAAGATCAATACAGTCGCTAAGTCGTGTGTTTATTCTAAGAACATACATGTCGGTATAGGCCATTTGATCAGGCTTTCCGGGTGATTATTCTAACTGAATTACTGAAAAAAACTCATAAGATTCCCATTGGTTTTATTGATCTTAGCCGTACTATTCATATGTTGGTTTAACGTTTGTTTGCACTTTAGATTTGAAAAATAAGAAACTTCACATAATGTTTCCACATTGTGAGTAGTTCTGAGGGGATCGAAAAATAATGCACATGTTTTTTTATTTGTAAAGGATGTTATTTCTTTATCTCGGACCTGTTCCTCTTCATTTTCTAACACGTTCGGTACCATGTACATGTAAACAACGAACATTTATACCATGATCACGTTTGAAACTTGCAGATGTGGAATCGTTTGAACCATCAGCGAGTAGCTCGTCGGTCATATATGCAGGTTGTCTCTCATCTTCAGCATCTTGAGGACATGCTCCCTGAGATTGAGTGATATCCTGCTCATCTTGCAACTTCTTTGGGTCTTTCCTACCGAGGATAATCTTGACCAGAGATAGCTCGAAAGACTCGATAGCAGTAATTATTGTATGAATGACCGCTGAGCTCCCACTACCATCTTTACGGTATTGCCCTGGAAACACGGGGAATTTGATCAAAAATGAATGTTAATGATTAAACAAGCTTCTGTAACTCACTTTTTATTAATAACGTTGGACGCATGCTGTATTGGTCTTTTTAACCTGCAGATGATACATACTGACGGAGATGCTTATAATGTAATATTTACGATGATTATAAGACAAGACGTAACAAAATAAATACCCCCTCCCCCTCTACATCATAGTCTATCTCATGAACTAGAGAAGGCTCGAAAGTTTAGTGGTAGAGTAGTGATCTCGTGGTTCTAGGTTTTAAATCAAATTATTATTCCTCAATAATAAGTTTCCTGGAGAGGGATTACAGCCGTCGGTCACCTATTTTCGTAGTAAGAAACATACCCATGTTTTTTTAGCGGTCTGGTAAAACAATCATCAAACTGTGAATATTCATGCAAATAAGTTGAGGGTATGGCTATACCTGAGAGGATATCATCAGCCACTTTTGCCCCAAGGACGGGAAAGACGGCATCTGCCAGACATGTTCTTTGGTTGTACGATGGCGGATGAACCATGGTCTTCCAGTCTCTAAGCACGGTCTCTGTGTTATTGGTATGACTCATTCCTAAGTTCCGTGATATCTTCACAAGTACGTCTTCATCAACTCTTGCTCTTGAAGCTACAGCAAATTCGTCAGCAAAAGACGTCTCGTGACCTGGAAGATGACGAGTTACAACATTAACAAATGTAGATAGAATTGAGATCGTGGAATCAAATTCTGATTCATTAGACTGGGTTAATTCAAACATTGTTTATATATTTTGTTCTTTCAATTCATCCTGTGTCTTGGTAAATGAATGGAATTAAAAAAAATAACACACTGATAACTCTTACAACATCTGCATTAAAAAAAAAATCGCAGGCAGTCACTGGGATACCTAGAGGAGGCACAATCGAATGGCAAGGGGGAAAAGGAAGAGGACTTGACAAGTGGTCACAAAAAAATGACCCTTTCCTTACAGTAGTATATGATTTGTTCTCTCGCATTCCATTTACAAGGACAAATCCGTTTGGGCACCAACGTAACTTCCCCATCCATTATTTTTCAAATTACCATATTCAAGTACTTGAGCAATGTCCCTGTATCCCGCCTTAGACAGCGCTTCACACAATTCCTTCCTGTCATTATTGTGGGTCTTGCTGAACTTCATCAATGCAGCAGTAGTCCCTTCATTGAGATGATCGGGAGTGTAATCAACTCTGTACTTCTTTAGTCTCTCACCAGAAATGCCCAGAGCCTCTGCTAATGGATACACATCGTCGAGGAGGAGCCGAAAGGCAACGTCAAGTAATTCACAGAGATATACCTTGCTTTCCAATGTTAATGGAACCAGCCCTATAAATACAAACATTCATAGGTAAGGAAACTTTGGCAGCTACAATCTACAACACTCATTTCATAAACAGTATATCAATCATTATACGAGTGTCAAGTTAATCATTTATCCTACCAAACTCGCGGGATATTGTCATTGGTTAACAAATAAATATTTGTAGATTAGCCTGGTAAATACAAATTATCCACATAAATAGCATAGTCAACAACTACCGTTATTTTTCGTATGATATGTAGCGTACATAGTTTATTCATACGTTAAAAGTTCGAAAATATATCACCTTTAAGTTCTACAGATTTCAGCTTTTTACGGAGTTTGTCCCTCCAGTTTTGTTTCGATTTGTCTGCCATAAGACGTTCAACATAGGCTCGCAGTTCATTTTGTGGATCATCGTCGACGATGCCAAATAGTTCTTTCATTTGAGATGAGGACAGGTAAGTGGTGATCCGTTGCAATTCGTCTTCGACGAAGTCACTCAAGTTGAGAGTATCCCTTTTCATCGTGTGACCTAGATGTCCGTAGTCAAACATGTATACATTGATCTATTAGCAATGCCTAAATGGAAAATTCGCCTTTTTTTAAAATCTTGTCATTAATTAAGATGTATGTTTACCTTTCATCGTTTCATATAACCGGTATTTTTGAGAAAACAAATTCAAAGGCCTTTTTTTTTTAAATTAAGTTAACGTATTATAATTAAAGTGACATTGCATTTGCCACTACACAGTTACCTGTTGCTAGGTATGCAATATGAGCTTACCTCGATATTTACTAAAATGTTATATGTACTTTAATACTCTGTGTGTTTATTGCAACGACTACTGTGTGATCTATCTATACAAAGCATCTTGTTTCATCAGTGTTCATTAAATATATATTGCTCATCGGAGAAAAAAAAACTCATTGATTTAAACTCTGAATATTGGTTTATTTTGTACGATAATTACTTCCTATTAGTGGTGACCAATATTCATCTCATCTTTGGTTAGACACTTTGTGCTAACTTGCCATCTGAGATACAAAATATAAGGACGATTATCGAATAACATACCTTTGGAATGAGCAGACGAAATTGTTCCCTTTTCTACACCTAAGTGTATTTCTGGATTCTGATTTTTTCCGAAGTAGTCTATAAAATAAACATATGGATTAATCCTCATGCATTTGGAGTATGGTTTATCAAGCACATTGCAGAGTATTATATTCACAGCCAACCGTGACATCCATGTAACACTACTTGATGTTAGCTTACATAAAAACGGGGTCCTTCTTTACTGCATTTTGCTATTTTGACTAATTTCATGGAAATAAAACATTAACTACTTTAAATTGTACGACTATAGACCGTAACAATCAAAATGTTTTTTAAAGTGGTCAATGAAAGTAATCAACCACATGATGCTTTAACGTACATAATTAAGATATTACTTTTTTTTACCTGTAAGGTCTTGTCGGCCAATTCTTGTTATTGCCTTATTGAGCCTCCATCTCTTCTCATAATTGCTGCATTCCACCTGTCCTATCCATTCAGTGAGCATGGCCTTCGTGTTGAACATGCTTTCTTTGTTTTCTTCATTGATTACGTGTATAGTTTTCCTTATCTTGCCTATGTCTAAAAACGGCGCCATGGTTTCAATGTGTCTTCTCGTCAGTCTGTCAACAAACCCTTCAACCTCGAATTCAATGATGTTTCCCATTAGTTCAAAAGGCACTATAATTCAAGGAGTACAAGATCATATAGTTATGACACGGTAGACTGAATTAAGAAATGCATTTACACTTAAAAATGCCTACAAATTAAATTAATATCAAGCATTAATTTGAATTAATATATTAAACGTAATCTTATTACAGAAATCATTGTACTAATAACATTTAAAAATCAGTGTTTCCTGTCACCTGCGGGAGAAGGGGGTGCGATGAGCGCTTGCTTCAAGTACAGGAAACACCCATGTCAAATATGATACTTGTTATTAATGTTAGGAACAACACCAACGATGATAATGATAACGGTAATAATGATAACAAAAACAATAATAATAACAAAAACCTACGTGTATATTATTAATAATAAAATCAATAATTATTATAATAAAATCAATTATTATGATAATAATTTCCATTATTATAATAATTATAACATGTATTGTAATAATTATAACAGCTATTGTAATAAGTATACAAATTATCATAATAATAAATATTACTGCTATTGGATTCATTTGACCAGGTTCTTAAAAATGTCGGCTTCAGAATAGTTCGTTCTTCGATGATTCGTCAGATATCGTTATGAGTGAAAGGTAAAACAGCTTGCTTTGATTCTTCAGTTAAAGTTGACAGGATATAATATGTAGTTTGTGTGCAATGAAGAAACTTCAAAGTCATTCAACAATGAAGCTAATAGGTCATATTTTGGAAAGAAAAATTGAGTTGATATTTGATCTATAAGGTACGGAAACTTTAAAAGGAAGTATCTATTAATACACAATATCAGAAGAAATGAAAACTGGACATGTATATTATATTCCTATAACTATCCATATATATTAAATTAACAACCTTACCTCTAAAAAATGATCTGTCAACAGATTTACACGCCGTCTTATCGAGAGCATGGCTCAGTAGGACAATGGGGTTTTCATCAAGTTGTTGTTGCTTCCACTTTACCAAATGCTCCATCGCATCGTTGATGATGTCTTTCATCCCTCGTGAGACATCCAAACATGTTTCTGAGTCGTTGAAGGTCAGCTTTTGAAGGAAGTTTCCTATCTTCTCAGGATCTTGTATGTTCCATACGATATGCTCTAACGTCTGATCAGAAACATGGGTATTACTCTTCTCTCTGAGCTCTGGATGGATATATCAAATATTTGCGAAATTATCGTTCATTACTGATTAGCATTGCAAGTCGTACTATAATATAAATCCTTTTCATGATTAGTTTTAATTTAAAACGAGTCGGTTAATCGAATAAGATTGGGATGAACAGTTCCGTACTTTTACGGGACCATAATTTATTAAAATAATGCGAGCTTCAGTCATTAATTATTAAGTTGATATATATGTTCAACATTCATATATAACAATGTCCAAACCCACAAATAACACACAAAAACACACCCTTACACATACAAGTTCAAATATTATACGTGATTTAACTAAATATTTATGTGAATTAATAAATAGCAGGACATTTTTACATAATATTTTGGATGAAATGTATTGTTTCAAGTCAACTGGCAATTGCGACATACCTCTAGTTTCTTTCCAAACTTCTTTTGAATTAGCCCTCTCGAGTGCATCACGTAATAGTTTTCCTTGATTGTTCGTTGTGTTTGTTTCTTTCCAGCCACACAAAAGAAAATAAATTTCTTCTTCTGTCAGCTTGTCTCCTACATCTATGCCAAGTCTTACGAGCGTATCACGTGCCTCATCCTCGTTTCCCGTCATCTTACGAGTCAATGACCAGAGTTCACAAAATGATACCATTCCTGCAAAAAGGAAAAAAACGTAAAATGTACCTGTCATCCCTATGTCACAGACGATTGTTTCAATTTCCCAATCCCTCTTTGTATATAACTCCTCTATTTGATATGAATTGTAAATCGATATTTCGATTTCATTACAAAACTATATGTATTTGACTAGTGAATTACGAGCTGAGACCATCATCAAATATCTTTATCATTTGATTTGATCTATTCAAATGATTGCATTATAGAAAAACATTTTCACTGTAAATTGAATTTGGTTGCATACAATGTAGAGGAGTCGTGGTATGAAGAGGTGTCGTGGCATGTAGAGGTGTCGTGGTCGAGTGGATACGTCGCCGGACTTTCGAACACAAGGTCCGCGGTTCAAGTACCGCCGCGGCACTAATTTCCTTTGACAAGACGTTGATCTACATTTGCCACATTCCACCCAGGTGAAGTAAATGGGGACCTGGTAGGAATATATTCCTTGAAACGCAGCGCGCAACATAGCTGCACTGCTAAAGCCAGGGTAATTATGCTGCATTATTGTAAAGCGCTTTAATAGAGACTTCTGATAAAGTATGTGTTTGGCGCTAATAAAGCAAATATGATTATTACAACTGATATTTTGTTATTCAAGCATCTTGATATAATTCTTAGATTTTTTTGTAATATGTTTGTAAATTAATGATCTCAGACTTACACAGCTCCACCCTAAACAAATGCTCCATATCTCATTCATCGTTTCACATTAGTTGTCAGTCATTAGTTAGTTAACAAGAGACATTGGTACGTAGCTTCACCCGAGCTTACCACCTGTTTACAATATACCATACAATACCAACATAGGAGTTGCTATATGTCAGACGTGTATAGCATCACCAAGGAAAAGAACGGTAATGTGGAAGTAGTGTATGAAAGAATGCAATTATTTCTGTGAGCATGTGCTGACTGAGCTGGAAAAAGTGACATACCACTGTTTCATGTAATGCTACGGTCACAAAGGTTCATACGAACGATGCGTTGGTACGAATTTCCCTGTTTTCCATTGTCTTCCCGAATTTCCATTGTCTGAAAGTCGTTCGTACGGCGTTCGTAGCAGTTCGTAATGGTATTTGTGACCGAGGATTTAGTTCACCAATGATTGACAGATGATGTCCCAAGATGAATTCGATCTGGAGCACTGTTTTAAGGGTTGAGCTTTAATAGCAGGTCTACGAATTTTGTTTTCAAACAATATTTAAAAATCTATGAGATACATTTAGATGTGTCAATATCAAAATATGAGTTGTATGTAGCCCTGTCCATCAACAGAAATCAATTTATATCTGCATGTTACCCGACCTTTAAATACAAGGGCAATATTTACTTGTCTCTTAAGATTATTATTTTGTCTGGACCATACGATTATCATGTCCTTGGAAGGGTATTACTGGTAGTAGTATCGGTAGCACTACTAATTCCAAATTTAGTACTAAAGGGTGATTGTCATTAATTAAACTTTTATTCAATTTTTGAAATTCAATTTTTGTATTCGCATTGCTTGAGTATACATTCGAGATTTGTCAATATTGGATTCATTCATATAAAACTATTCATGCCCTGCAGAAGAATATACTACTGAAATACCCCTAGCATGGTCCTCAGTACAAATGTTATGTAAAAACGCCGAAATCAAATCTTACCAGCGAAAAAAGTCCTGTCAACTTGAGAGCATCCAGATCTTTCTAAAGCAAGGCTTAGTACAGCATCAGGATTTTCCGTGAAGTGGCCGTTTCTCCATATCCTCAATAACTCCGTAGCTTCAACAATGGGGTCGTGTTTCGTCTTTCGTGTTTCGTGTACATCGATGTTATCAGCTTGTTCTGGGATCAGGTTACGAAGGAACTTTTGGAGTTTCGGGGGAATTTGAATGTCTAGTATTATCTTATCCAATGTCGCTTGTGACACCTTTACATCTGTCCTTTGTCGCTGTTCTGTTAAAGGAAATCGCAGTTTTATCAGACACTGAGGTAATTGAATCATATCTATTTATACAAATATCCTACGATGTAATAACTAACGGTTGAAACAATTTTCAAGTCTGCTTTATCTGAAGCGATTTCATTTCATTATAACCCAATCTGGACACTATTTTATTTCACAGAGCCACATGACACAATCATGATTTATGTGTTTGCCATTGCGCATGCGCAGTGCAGATTATTCTAACATACATATTAGGGACTTTTAGATTCGCACGAAGACAATAGGTCTATGCTACGATCGACGTCCTGATAATGCACTGCCGTGAATGGACGTCACACGTATCAGTCCACGCAAATCTAAAAGTCCGTATTAACACTTTGGAGACGACGGGCTTCTACATAAGCCGAGCGAGTTGTTAAGTCTGTGACGACGGGCTTCTACAGAAGCCGAGATGTATCCCTAATAGTAGGGTGATCACACTGCCTGTGCAAACAGTCTGCCCCGCGAACACACACACACACAACAGCAGTCAGTTGGTAGAAATAGCAATTTTTGTAAATGTATCTAAAAAATACTAAACAATATTTTTAAATTTTTATTTCACATATATTTCAAGCATACCTTTAATTACATTTATGTGTAGTTTCATTGTTATAAGCATGTGGAAAATATGTTAATTATGGACTTTCCTAATTTGCATAATGAGTGCGCAAATATATGATTAGCTGAAATGACCTAATTTGCATATTTGATGAATATTCATGATTTTATTTCATTACAAATGAAATATATTTCCATACCTGTCTGATATACATAGGTTTAACTGATGTATCATGTTCGGTTTTGATTTGATTACATATGCGCATATTAATTAGGTGGACTTAGTTATTTTCACAACTTTTTTATGTCTGCAGATTCGCAAAAATTGCAAAAATGACTTATTTTGTTGGCTTCTGTTTTCAAAACGGTAATAGATATATGATTTTTTTTTGGGGTATTTTTTACCACAAAGATGATATTTTAGTGTCTGATAATTTAATTTATTATTTGTGTCCAAGAAAGTGATGAATTAAGTTGTCAACTTTGTCGAATTATGCCATTTTTGACAATTTGACCATTTCTGGCAGGTTTTTCGGTAATTTTGCGATATCAAAACAATGATCTAAAATCACAACGCATTGACCGATTTCAATTCTGTTTTTTGTTTTTTGAAGCTTTCATAAAGCTTGATCATTTGCAACCATCAAATAACATGTGTTTGTTGTAATTATTTTTGGTGTGCTATACCTACTAATAGTGATATATTTAACGCTCTTCCCTGCATTAGTCCAAACGTTATTGATTCACTTTTAAAAATGTTTATGATAAATATTCAGTTACATTCGATTTACATCTTAACGATAATTATCTAGTTACATTTGTCCAACCATCCGTCAAACAACTTTGTTAAACTTACAATATTGAATACCCCTCTGGAGCCTACAACCAAGTAACCAGGCTATTACCTTCATATCCTCATTTCCAGTTTTACTTAGTCCTTAATCTACAAGTCACTACAAGCAAACAAAAGTGGTTTTGTTTATTGAAGGAAAAGATGACAGTGTGAAACATGAAATGTAAAATATGAAGGAAAAAAATAACTAGATAACGATCTGATACATAATTGACCCCTTTTCCATGATACTGTATTGTTTGTTAGGCAGACAAGTAATATACGCCTACATAGTTTAAAATTGTGTTTTGCGTGGGATATATTCAAATTAAATGTGCTAATTTGATTGGATGATGTGTATAAGATCATGAAGAAAATACAAACCACAGAGAGCTATCCATCTCCTTTCCAAGTTTGCCCTTTTCAGAGCAGATTGCAAGAGGTGTACGTGTGTTTCTTTTCTCTTTCCATCCTTCCATTTACAAAGAAGTTCATATATATCTGGTGCTGGTAATCCGACTTTGACATCTTTGATGCCTAGGTTCAAAAGGACTTGGTGTATTTTCTTCATTTCATCGCTTGGTGTGTCATAGGCAAGTGACCACAGTTCATAGAAGGATATATCTCCTGTAAATGATTAATAAATCAGTGAATCAATGGGGATACTCGGGCAACTTAAAAGGCGTCATTATTTTACACAATATACGAACTTGGTGAATAGGATCGTCAAATGAAACAGTGTTAGACGTTTCTTTCATGTTATTTTAAGGGGGGACTCGGTTGGTTTTCTCTACGAGGTTGATGCAGGCGGAACTTTCTCCGTGTGTAATTCTTGAAACTTGGTACCACGTATTCAAAGCGTTCTTGTACCCCATATGCAAATGCATTTTAAAGAGGCATCAATAATTATAGAAACGTGCTCGTGTTAATCCTAAAAAGTGCTGCATTAAACTTTTAAACACAAACTAGATATGCAAATTCCTACCAGCAATCGTTGCCGTTTCCAACATTGGAATTCTTTCCTCGGCATCACTTGTCGTTGCACTATGACTACCTATGGTAAATAATATTTAGATAATCATAGCAAGATCAACAGTAAATCAAATGCAGCAATAGAGTATGAGCATAAGAATAATAAAAACAAATCATTTACTATAATTCATCAGCCTGGAGGTATGTTTTTATCAAATTGAGAACCCTTTCCTTTTTCCTGGCTGTTGAGCCTTGACCTCCTTGCTGCCCTATGCACTTCTGTTCATTTGCATAAAGATGTATAATATTGTCTAAAATCACTCTGAAAATATGGGTCGTTAGGGAAATCACAAAGAGATCGTCTCTAACCTGGAAAAGTTTATCTATAACAATAACAAAAGAGTAAATATAAATAATTTATGTAGATGGCTAATTTGGCATTCTACTTCATCTTTACGTGAGTATTGTTACTTTTTAAATTTAATTGGAATAAATGCGCATTTGATAATAAAAAAGGTATCATATATTTTTAAAAGGTACACCCTTTGCGTAAATCCGTAAAACTGCTGCAGTAAACATTTAAACAGAAAATGAATTAAAAGAATCCTTACCAGCAATCTTTGCTTTTTCATCCATTTCAATTCTTTCCTCTGTATCACCTGTCGTTGCAATATTAGGAAAAGGATATTTACACAATCATAGCAGTTTCAATACCTTTCAAGTGCAAACTCATTGTAGAAGAATGATAATAATAATAATTTCAATAACAATTATTATAATATAGCACAACTGTATTTCACTATATTCTCGAATCATCGTGAAAATATTAGTCGTCAAAGATCGGTAAGGTCGACTTTCATTCGGAGAAGTTATATTTTGTAATAATTAAAAGATTTAACAAAAGAAAAATTCTCTGTATATGGCTACGTGAGCAACTAAGCATTCCACTTGATCTTTAAGTAAGTATTGCTAGCTTATCCATGATATCAGAATAAATATATAAACTGGATTATCATAAGAAGACACAATTGATATTTATGTCAAACCTGAAGTACCACAAAATATATGAGCAAAATAATTCCTCGATACCAATTGAATGATAATTCATGTTTTGCAAGCTCAATGGCAACCCTACTAGAAAACAATCGTTGATATAATAAACTGCATTTTGTTTGATTACAATGATATAACGTTTGTATCACATTCCGTAAACAATAAATGGAATATGCGTATTGAGCATGTATTTAATATATCTAGTCTATATTTGTTATATACAGTATTATTCATGTAGACAATTACTTCGGGATCAAATATTTGGAGACAATTTGTCATTTTTCATATACTAATTTTAAGTTTTATTGATATTACCTGTTACACAGTCACCAGTAACGATCCTGCGAAAAAGACGGGGACTTTTCCACCAGAGGAAAGCACATGCAACCACGGCTCCAATTACAAGGATGATGATTATCGGCACAACTGTGATGAAAGAATACATGGCCAACTATGGAATTAGTGTGGAATCGAGTAGAGTTTGGATGGCAGTTTAATTGGTAATTGTTCCAAGTATTACGTTCATATATAGCTGTCGAATTCAGTTAACACGAACATGTGTTTACACAAATGTCATGTTGCTTCAGAAGCTAAAAATGAGAGTACTCCAAATGTGATTACACCACCTTCCCCAAAATGTTCTTAATCTAATAACGTACAAAGCATGATGTTGCTTTTAGAATGTATTGATGTTTTGATATATAGCGAGTGATATTTTACGAGTATACATTTTTTGTGTTTTAACCATGATTACACAATTATGTTTTTTGTTATATTCTGAGATTCCAAATTAATTTTAAGGTACAAGTTGCTACGTTAAGGGACATCGAATTTAAGTCAGCAAGATTTTACTAGAAACAGCTGCTTAATTCCCTACATATGTTTTTCACTAAGAAGTAAGTAAATGTTTGCACCCAAATGTTTTGGGAAATTTCCTTTATGCGGAAAACAGATGTTATGTGATTGATAAAAGTACCACCTAAATATTACCGATTTGGGCCGCTCGGTTACCAGGACTTGTTTTCATTAAAACTGCAATTGACATGGATGGAGTGGGTGGTCTTTCATTTGCTCTAGTTGTTGAAATTACAGTAGATGATTCAACCAATACCGTTGTAGCTCTCTGGTCTTTCGATCCAGGAATACCCATTTAATAATAATTGTTAATCACACATAATTTGCAAAGCATTTAAGTATGTAATTGTAACTGAAGGGATTTCGTTTGAAGACACATAATGCTATCTGTTGGTAATGTACTCGACATAAGTGTTTCCATTTTTTGACATTGACTTGTAAAATATACTTCATCTTAATTACCCAATACGGTATCCAAATGTAATAGAAGATGCATTTTATTATGAATGAAACAAATGGTTACTATTACCGATTTTTGTGTTTTTGTTACGAGTAGTTATTTCCATGGTTACCACATTTGTTGAAGATGGAGCGGGCAATCCTCCATTGGCTCTGGTTGTTGAAATCATGGGTGAGTTAACGAATATCGTCGCAGCTCTCTGGTCTTTTGATCCAGGAATGTCTGACGCAACACAGATGTATGGCGTATTACTGGCTGAAGCTTTTATGGATATTGATTTGTTTTTCGTCCCATCATGATTTGTCAATTCAGTACTTCCAATGTCCGTCATTGTTTTAGACCCATGTAGAAAGAACAAGTTTAGGTCAGGATAGAAACTAGTAGCCAAGCAAGTGATTTTGATGGACTCAATTGTTGAAATACTGCAAACCTGGGTCGAGTCGTTGGTACATTGCTTGATGATTGGGTATGGTTCTTCTGGGGTAGCTGCAATAAAAGTACAACGTCGATATAAAAGACTGTATGTTCTTACTCATGATATTTTTCAAAACTTAAGCTAATTTATTGTACTTTTAATTGTGTTATTAATAATTACGACGCTAGCACTGTATTTCCCACAATACCCACCTTTCTCCCAATCGCACGTCTAATTTTTAAGAATAACCACCACCAATTTTGGAATAATAACACAATAAAACAATCTAGACGACTGGTAAAAAAGAGCATCGTATCGAAGATATGAATATCATGTTATCTTTTGTATAAATGATTTATCGATGACTTCTCTTTCGATTCTGTTCAGGGGTCATTTCTAAAAACAAAGAAATCTGTGCTTTGTTTTAATCTGCTACTTTTTGTATTCACAATAAGCATTTGCCATTGACATTTGCAAGTGTTGTTATACAGTAAAACAAATAAATATTTATTTGATGAATTTTTTAAATTAATTATATACTACTTCTTATATTACTTCCACAAAAACTAATACTACTTTCACTACTACTACTACTACTACTACTACTACTACTACTACCGCTACAACTACTACTACTACTACTACTACTACTACAACAATGACTGTACTACTATTCATAATAGTTATGAATATTTGTAAAGCGCCATATCCATTTCGCAAAAATGCTCAAGGCACAGAAACAGTTGCACCAGTACAGTATAAAAAAAACATATAATATATTTTCACAGCCATTATTTTTCCTTTTTGACAATATAATTTTGTCGGGATTATAACCAATAAAAGTAAATAATTATAACTACATTTAAATTGCGCATATATCAATTCCAGAGTATGGTTTTAATCCAGTTGCCCTGAGCGGCTAAAAGCATTCGAGGAACAACTTCATACCAGGTTCCCATTAAGTACAAATGAGAGGAGATTGACACACGTAGATTAATGTCATGCCAAAAGAAATTAGTACCGGGTTTGGATTTTAACAGCGAACTTTGTGACGTACAGTCCTGAGAAATATCCGCTAGACAACAAGAACTCTAAAAAGTTGATAACGTTTTTTTATTTTGCTTTCCACCATTTTCCTCACTTCCACTGTTGCATACTCACTGGACAATGAAAAAAATAGTGGGCGTATGATCTACAACATATTCGGTGTATGTTTATAATCATAGTTAATAATATAACAATCTAATAATGTCTGTAAATCAAAAATGCAATTCGCTATTTATAATATAAAAAACAAACTTTGGCTACGAAAATAAAGCGCCCTCCGCAGAAAAAAAAAACAAATAAGATATGTTTACAATGTTAGATCGAATTGGGAAAAGTCGGGTTTCGTGAATATACTCACAAAATAATCTGATGTCCGTAAAATTATGAATCAGTCTCCCCTTGTAGCTCGAAATTCTGCAGATGTATCGACCTTCTTCTGCTATGCTGACTTCTTTGATGATCAAAGAGCGATTTGCATTCATCTCCATGACCTGACATGGCCTTTCACCTTCACATAACCCTGTCACATCATCGGTTGGAATCCATGAGACAAGGTTTGGTGCTGTTCTTGGGTCATCTCCTTTCTTCCAGTAGACAGCTAAAGGTTTCCCACGAAACTGACATGTCAGGATAACGCTGTCTCCAATTCTTACAGTTTTGTGCAAATCAGTGTATACTACATCTTCCGGTACATCGCCAGTAACACCTAAAAAAATAAATGTATTGGATAATAAATTCATCTTCAATCATTTGTTAAGAAACCCTTCTGCATCATATATTTTGTTAGGCCTCATATCCACCATTCAAGGTGTTCAAGGTATTTCCCCAGCTCAAGCTAGGCTTCCAATATGGATCTCACCCTTTTCGAAAAATCAACCTATTAAGGCAATTTCAGTAGCCAAGTGCGTCATAGTATTGAATTGTGCAAGCATGACAATGATGTGTAACGTAATATGGACATATTATTTTTTGGGATAAACCATAAGGTATTAAATGAGTTGATTTTTCGAAAAAAGTTGCGGTTGTGTTTATTCACCATTAAAGGAATTCCTTCGTACCAGTTTTCTTTACACACATGGGTAGAGGTTGGCCACATAGTTCTTTATTATCTGATCACATTCCTCTAAATCATTCACACACCATCTGCTGTCGCTTCTTCTGTATCATACTGTGCCATAATTACCGCGTAAGGATAACCCCTACTAACACTCTTACTGATGTGTGTTACTCGTATATGAATGAAATTTCCGTGTTCAACCGTGCACGACTCACTATGAAATTAACCCTAGCAATTAACCTAAGCCTCACCTCGAACCAAACTACAACCGTATCCCAATACCTATCCCCAAATAAAATTCATCGCCGGAGCAGACTAATAATCAGACCCCATCTTACAATCTATCGATTACTAGTACGCCCCATAAACCAAAGTTCACCCATACTACGTTTAATGTTTACTCTATACAAATCACGCATGAAGACACATTAGTTCTCATTCGTCTCAGATGAGCATACGGATCGCCTTAGATGAGCATACGGGTATCTTAGTATCACAATACACCCTATACCGTAATGCTCTGCAGCGCGTGTGCGCAAAAGAGTGTGCTCGGGAGGCATTCACGAAATGTTAATTATAGGGGTTTACAAACATAAGGCACAATATATACATGTATATAGAAGAAAAACTACTATTTTCTGTGTACTATTTTTACTACGGTTTACCTCCTATGAAGCTTGCAAGCAGAAAACTGCTCACACATGCCGAGAGAAGCAGCCATTTCCTTCGATCCTCCATGTTCAAGTTAACGCGGTGAAAATGCGCGAGTGTCATATATATTTACTCAGAAGTTAATATTAACCACCGAAATGCCATAGATTTTATGGGTTGTTCGCACTGTATTCTGATAAGAGCAAATACTATTAAGTGTCATAAATATGCTTTTACACAAACAGGACTATGTTTATGTTTGCAGCTTGCTGTTTAAATCTTTGAAAATTATATTGATATAGTTCAATATATCCTACGCCATCGACGTATCTGTCAAAAGCATACCCTTCCTGGTTGTTTAGTCCGTACGGTTTTGGGGGAAGCCACGGCCGCCACGTTTCCTGAAAACGTAGGGAGGGAGTGGCAAAGGCAGGGAGGGAGGACCGGCAACGCACGTCACACGCACTGGGGGGGGGGGGGGGGTTGAATCGGTAACCCGAGCGCAGCGAAAGTTCCTCGTGCACTTGATGTGCTACGGTGTGTCTGCGTCCTCCCAAATCCGTACGGAGGCGGTACTCACCACGTACGGATACTCAAATTTTACCCACGTGTTTGCACGTAGACAGCACGCACTTGCAAGTACGGCGGGTTGAGACCTGAGAGCGAGCATTTACACTGCAAAAACCTGGTAGAGTTTCGGCCAGGGTTTGAACAATAAAACAACACTCCAGAGGTCAGATTTTTTTGTCGTGTTAACGGGTAGTTGCCTAGCAACCTCCGACAAAACTCTGGAATGTAAAATAAACAAAGGTTTTTGCTTGCAACGTAAATTCCCATTAATGAGCACTCAACCGACTCCTAATCTAACAAAGGCAAAAAGCAAAGTTGCATGTTTATACTATTTATTTACATTTAATAATCATATCACATATTCAGATAATGATGATTCCTACTCAAACGTAGATGGATACCAGTTGTTGTTCATAATGTCAGTGTGCAGCAATGGTATTTGTATTCCTCATGTTGGAAAGGGATTTTTTTTTTGGTCTTAGTTGGCAGGGAGTATTAGACAAATAACCAAACGCAATAGCCAGGTGGGGGTGGGAGGGTGTAGATATATGTAAAATCGTTTATTTTACTGAGAAAAATATTCAAACATTTGCTGTACTTTGTGATGAACTCATTGATGATAGGTGTGGATAACAAGTTGAATACGCCTGATCAGGTGCGAGTAGTGCCCCATTTTCACCTCTGATAATTTCGATTTTTACTTTGAAACGTGCTCCTCTTCATTTCTAATAAATGTCCTTTAAGATTTGGATATGCGTTCCCTTTTTCTTGCACCAACAAATGTGATCCTAACTCAAAGCCACTAAGAGCATTTTTTCCCAATTTCACTCAAAGCTCGCTCGCTACGCTCGCTTTCATTTTATAGTAATACAGATATTCTTGTCCTTTTTATTAGAACTTATTTTGCGCACTGCGAACTTATAACAAGTTTTGAATTCGTTTATCGCTCACTTCGCTCGCTCGCAAATGAATATTCAGACCATCACACTCAACTCCAAAGTATGATGTTTCAAGCCCCTCGAAAGTGTTGGGAGACGCAAATTCGCAAACAATTTGATGGCAAAATGTTACTAAAATTGTATCATAATGTAAAAGAAGATGTAGTTTATGACACACTTTCCCAAAAATTTCTCCTTATTCCCAAAAAGAAAAATGTTTTTGAAGACAAATATTAATAAAATAAAATATAATTTGGATTATCTGTTTTACGCAGAAAACCTGATTTGTGTAATTTTCCGTCAATATTTGACTTCAAACACATTTGTTTTGATCATCCTTGCAGAAGTGTGTCTTTTACACTTTAGAGGGGCTTTAGGAAGTATCTTGGACCATGTAAACAGAAAAACAGAAAATGACATCATCTCTGATAATCTAATCACAATGTAAGCGTCTAAGGGCCTACCAATGTCTAAAATGTGTATATTTTTGCTTTGAGGTTTCTTTTAGTAGGTACCCCTTTCTTTTCAGAAAGTGCCCTTTTTTGTTCCCCCCTCCCCCCACACACACACTTTGAAAGACGCTTCGCTGCCATGCACATGACTGAGTGCCTTCTTTATTGATTTAATTCTTAAACCAATATCTTTAATATGTTTGTGAAAGCTGCGTCAAGAACATGAACTTCGGACCCCCGTGTTTGCCGCTCATAAATATAAATTATTAACTTGATCAGATAACAAATATCATTGTAAAGTGTATTATGTTTGCAAGGAACTGATTAAGACAGAGATATATGCTACGTTTCTAAACATAATTAGACGCCGTGTATTATCGCATACAGTAATGTAGTTCGTTTATGGTTTTCACTGCTATACAAAATATTAACAGTAGTTTGTTAAATAATAATGGGTTTTCATTTCAAGCTTTTGATTAACAGAGAGGTGTCAAACAAGGTTTGCCCTCTATCGCCTTACCTGTTCCTTATTGGAGCAGTAGTTCTTGAATTGTTGATTTAGATTATTTTGTTTAATCTGTTTGCAGGACAAATTAAGAAAGCAGAAGAAACGTTTGGATCAGGAGATTTTTTTTCCGGATAATCCATTCATACGAAATAAATGCTGAATTTACAACGTCTTTACTTCATGTTCAGAACACTCTTCCGTGCACCCTTGGTGACATGAGATACATGAGTCCCTTTAAGTATCTGAGTTTTAATGTCGTATTTAGCTTGTTCACAGGGAGCAGCGAATTACCTTATTGTAGGGAAAACACCACAATGATTTTTGGAATATCTTAATATATCTAACTTTTATACATTTCTCTTCAGCGTCAAAGCATAAAAGACAATATTTTTCCCGTAAAATTCTTTACAGGATCTCGGTATACTCCTCTTTTTCGAATATCATTGTAAAACGCCTTGAATGCCATAGTTTTCTTAATATTGCTTGTTTTGGTATCGACAATTGAGACTAATACTATAAATTCCAAATGAAATATATCTTTTATTGATATATTGCAGTTCATGCGCGTACGCAGGTAGGGGGGGGGTGGTATTTTCGGTGTGTAAACCCCCCTTAAAGCCCCCTAAAACCCTACCCCCCCTCAAGTATTTTATTTTTTTTTTCATAAAAAAAAAAAAATGCCCATGGCTGACCTAATTTTCGAATTTCAAGACCCCACTCCCCCAAAAAAGGTGTCCTCTTACCCCCCCCCCCCCCCTCCCCCTCCCCCCTCTACCCTCCCCCTCCCCCCGCTTATTCAGCAGCTGGCTGAGTCGTTGCGATTTTTTTTTTTTACTCCAAAAAAAAAAGTGTCCGCTCACACCCCCCCCCCCCCCCCCCAACTGAGCGACTTTTCGGCCGGCGCGATTTTGTTGCGAAATTTTTAGCCCGATTTTAACCCCCCCTCCCCCCCCCCCCCCCTTGACAAAATCCTGCGTATGCCACTGTTGCAGCTGCAAAGACACTTGAACTTGACACCCACGCGATCGCGGGTCTTATGTGTCAATGATTTATTCGATCTGCTCACATTATGTACATGGTAAAATGCACGTTTCAAATATGAACCTTAAAAAACAACTTTCAAAGGGGCGTTTCATTTGCTTTGTACTGACAGCACCCTGCTGCACGTTCCTCGAACATACACTAAAGCTGGCGACAATGCTTTCCATGCATGTGCTCCGCGACTCTGGAATGAGCTTCCACGTGTTATTCGATTAGCACCATCGCTGGATGTCTTCCGAAAGTGTCTAAAAACTCTCCTCTTTGACCATGATCAACAATAGATTCTTTGATAACTTTTTATGTAAAGCGCTGTGAAACAACAGTTATTTCGTAAGAGCGCTATAGAAATGACTTTATTGTATTGTATTGTATTGTTTCATTTGCATTGTTTTTCTAAATTATTTTTAAGGAAAGATACTTACAGGATATGATACCCGCTTTAAAGGCACCCGCCTTAAAGGTAAAGACCAGTATTGGAAACGCACCAATTTTAAAAAATGAAATGGAAGCTCTCATTACCAATCATGTGAAAGAATATGTTTTGACTAATACATGATGATAACAAATTTGCCGGGAAACCGCCTACTAATTCATATATTTGAAAAGCTTATAATTCCAAAAGGCGCTAAATCCATTTTTTATCAAAATGGAGTTATTAGTATGAGTACATACTAGTTGCACATGTGCATTTAAATCACCATTCCTTTTCTCAAAAGAATTTTCAGAAATATGAAAAAAATTGACACAAAAAATTTGTTTAGTTCCAAAAGGCGCTAAATCCAAAAGTGTTTAATTCCAAAAGGCGCTATATCCACCTTGTGTGTTTTGATCAATCAGAGCGCAGTATTGTTCCAGTGACGGGGGCCGTTTCTCGAAACCAACTCCATGACAGTCATATCTTTGTCGGCGACCTACGGAGATGTCATGAAGCGGATAAACCATTTCTCAAAGCCATGACAGACATGATATCGATATATCGCGATACTAGCAGCTGAAGAACATAGTCTTTGTCACGATCCATTTGATTTATCAAGAATAACCCAAAACAAGTTTTGGGGCTAAAATTGTTCAAAAAGAAATATATACATATAAATTCTCCTAAAAAAAATAATAATTAGTGTGATCATCATATTTACATCATCAAACGATTTGCATATTTCTGTAAAGATTCTTAAATTGAAGAAAAACCGGTGAGTGTTTTTTTTCGACAGTCGAATCAAAAGTTAGTTGAAGGATACCGTAATGTGTTAGTTTATCAGTACGTACTTTTTTGTTTATTGTGACGAGGAATTTTGGGCAAAATGTCTTTTCTCAGCCATTTTTTATTCTAGAGTCTCATAAATACTCGTTATATAATTGATTTGATATTGAAAATATAATTTGGAAGAAGTAATTAGAGAGGGAATAATAATGCACATAGGCCCCAAAGGTATGACGGTATCCTAAGAAAAGACTATGGATCGACTATGGAAAACGGTGTGTAACATTCTTACCTCTCTTATTTATATGTTATAGTTTAATGATTTGTGATTTAATGTTTATATTCAGCTTTTTAAAGTTTCTGTATAATTTGTATTCTCACTTTTTTTCATTTGCATTTCGCATCCCAGAGAACTCGTCTATATTTTTCTCAAAATGATAGTGAAAATAATCGTCCATTTCGCGGCCCATGGAATCGCAACAAACTGACTTGTGATGGCGCTTTACAGCAATTAAAAAGATATGACAGGTTCGGAGCAGTGACAACTCGCTTGTCGCGGAAGTTGTCGCTCATCTTGGCAAAGACGGCTTCGTGAAACACTTAGCTGACAAGTTGCGTGACAGTGGCGAGATGTCGTTGATCTTGTAGTTATGACGGTTTCGAGAAACGGCCCCCGGATTGACAACAGCTTTTAGCTTTTTGCTTGCATCGAGATCGATCATATTTCTGCAGTATTTACAGTGTTTTGACAGTCTTTAGCTCACGTATCAGCATGGATGAGGGAGGGGTGCTAGTTGAGAGAACCAACAATCCAAGAAAAAGGAAGCGAAATGAAAAATAATGGGCCAAAAACCAGAACAAGGAAGATCATAACAGTGCTCCTGGTAAGTTCAGCCCCACTTACTCATTTTTGTGTTAGTGTGTACTATATTGCATTGAATGAATTGTAATACTAATAAGTAATAGTCTAACTAAGACTATTGCAATTCTGTTTGCATGTAGTATGAGCTCAAGGCTTAACCAAAACGAATTACTAGATACAATTTTGTAATTAAACCGAGGCCTAGGGTAAATTACGTGTTTACTGCCGCGCCACGGCTTCGCCTTCGCCGGCTTCAGTCACTGGTCACTGGCTTTGGTCACTATCTGCCCTGGTGCAGTAGTTTATGGATATTTCACAAGCCTTTGTTACATCATGAAATAGCCTCAGTGTAATGATAATTTGCCATCTATTAAGCAAATATCTGCTGTAAGTCTGTAACAAACATTTTGTATTTGAGTGCAGTCATAATCAGTGTTTTGTTAAATTTGAAGAATTTGATTTCGTGGAATACCTGATATTTACCATGATGACTTTCGTTTTATCAACAGGGAAGCAGCCAGCCATTGGATGCCAGCACATACCTCACAGCTTTTGTAAGGCGTCTTTGCTGACAGAAGGAGACATCACAGATACTTTCCAGAGACTTGAACAAGCCGTGGCAAGATTCATTCATCATGTGCCACTTCCAACTCAATCCAGTCATGCGCCATCAAGGAAATGGTCCCCAACCAAGGAGAGAGCAGAAGTATGCCCCAACATTTCAAGTAAGTTTTAATCGAGTCATTAAACAAAATTATCATTTGCTTGCAAATCAAATTGTTGAATACAGATCATACACAAATGCCCTTATCTCATTGCAATAATTTTCTGTTAATTTGAATTGAGTTGTTTAGTCGCTGGGGGGGGGGGGCATACATGTCTTGTCATGTGTAATATGCTACAATGCATCTATGTTACACATGTCAAACTAGGTCGTATTGTTGTTTTTATTTTATACCGGTAGCGTCGGTTGAACCATAAACAACTGGGTCAAAGTGAATTCATGAATTCCCCTCGCGCAAGCAACATACACTGCATGTCACACTGTGCAAAAAAATATGCACTCACGCAATGCAATTCTGCATGTAGATATAACATGCACGAGCAGTATAGGCAAGGACAGTTGGGGGGGGGGGGGCTTTGCTTAGAATTACAAACTGTTTTATTTAGATTGAATGAAACCAACAAAAATAAACTTTCCATGTACGGTTTTTGTGATTTATAATACAGGTAGCTGGAAATGTCCATTAACAATGTTTCACTTTCAATTTACAGATTACGACACAGCAAGGGGAAAATGTGGAGGTGTGCTCCGGAAGATTCAGATCCATCCTTGTACTTGGTTGGAAACGTCTGGGCAACCTAATGAAGTACGCCTGCCATTCAAAATCAGGATCGGTTACATTAGTGAACTATGAATAATTTCCATTGTAAGGTGTCTTCTCGTTGACATTGTTAAAGAAACTGTACATTAAATGACTGTATGTTAATTATTCAAGTACTTGCCAATTCTTGTATGTCTTAGGCGAGGCGTCAAAAATATTTATACCAGCCAGCGGCAGCTAACTGCACTTGTGCGTCCTGGCTGCATTTTTTTAATTAGCTCAGCCGGCTACCGCTGGCGGTAGGAAATGGCATTCAAAAGCATGCGCCGGCTGCCGCCTTTCGAATGGAAACCGAGCCTCAGATCCCAGCCTGGCGCAAGCCGGCTGGGCTAATAAGTGAAAAATAATTGCCCCAGCCAGGCTTCGGCCGTAATTGCAGCCTCGATGCGCCAATACGTGAGGCGGCAGCACAATTGGCGGCAGCCTGCTGGTATCGATTTTTTTGACGCCTCGCCTTAATTAACTCGCCGTTATGACATGAGATGATGAGTAAAGCAAATTTGCAAGACTTTCAAATTTCACACGATACAAGTCTTTACTGCCTGTTTATTTTGTCAATTTAGAATTGTGCTGAGTCACCTGAGTGTTTTTTTTTTTTTAAGTTGAATAGAGAGAACGTTTTTATGATTGAAGTTGCCCATGTACTAACTATTTGCGAAATGTGTAAAATTTTGATTGAAATTAGTGTGGAGCGAAAACGTCTAGAATGATGAAATGTGAGAAGTATGTTCAACATAATGTAGGCTTTCAATGTGTTAAATGGATAGATATGTGTGTGTTAGACGCTAAATTATAATTAAAAAAGTATGTTGTTACATCCGAACATCATTCTTAAAACAACAAAAAACAAAAAAATTGAAATGCGGAATGTCACATCAAAATTTTAATTCCAAAAGGCGCTAAATCCTTGTTTAATTCCAAAAGGCGCTAAATCTGAACGAATTGAAATAATAAAAAAATATTAAAAAATAATTACTATAGCAGGATTTCTTTAAGCTATATTTTAATGATATTTTGGGGTAGATCTTTGAACTGTATGAAAATTTGGCAGTTTTGTTGAAACAAAAGTGGTCTAACAGAAAACCTCGATTTACTTGAAAACACCAAAAGTGGATTTAGCGCCTTTTGGAATTAAACTCTTCATTTGGTAAATTTGTTTCTATCATGGTATGTGAGAGATATAGGGTAGTCCCATATACATCTTTCTGTGTATAGTGCTTGTAACTTTACGAAGAATGGGCCAAATTTGATGATTCCAGAACCTTGCAGATGCTAGATGCTAGATGATCAACCTTTTCTAATCGATTCCACAACGTTTCTTTCACAATGCAATCGCATGACCATAACTGGTCTTTACCTTTAAAGGCACAAAACAGTATGATGCATCTCTTGTCAAGTTTGGTTCTTTAAAGTTCTAAAGAACCTTGACAACAGCTTAAAAAAATTCACGCGATATGATTAGACGAAAATTCGTCTTTGAATTTTGTCTTCCTTTTTCTTACCTGTGTAATTTAAAGCAGTACTAAAATGATGAATTGTCTGCCCTAGCGAGCTATTTTGCCAACAATGCATAACCCAATACGTAATTGCCATGTGATGCAAAAACGACATCACAGCTATTAGGGAGCAGCCCGTTTTGCGACCGTACTGCTATTGACCTAGAATGGCGCTAGTGGGGATTTTACGGTGGTGCTTCTAGTAAAGTATGCTTTTAAAAGAGAAGTCTTTTTGTTAAGCACAGCTAGACAAAATGAAAAAAAGCAGATCAGTGAAAGTTCAGAGAAATTCGATGAAAAATAGAAAGTCGTAGTTTAAAAGAACTTAAAATCGATCAAAAGAAAATTTGCAAATCCATGAAGCACTTTACGAACACCTATCCCAAGTCCTTTTTGGTACTGACATTTTCATAAATTTTAGCACATGCGTGCTTGCGTAAAAACATTATTTTGAGAAAACCTATATTGTATAGTTATAGATCCAACTGCAAACAAACAGAGCCGTATTTGCTCAAATAGATAATGTGAGATAAATCGAGAAAAACCGACAGTTTGGCTTTGCAATGCATATGCCCCTAGAAGAGGTTCATGTGAGGGGCATTTTCATTGCAATCAAAAACTGGGGGTGTTTCTCACATTCCGACGTTTATTAAAGTAACGAATCGAAAAATGTCACCTCTTCATTGCATTTTCTTTAAAACGCCGGCCGAAACTCCACTGGCTTGTTCAGTGTCAATGGTCAATCTATACAAAAACTGTTAATTATTCCGGTTATTCATTACATGACCCTCATCGCTTCAGTGCTAGCGCATGCAGAGCAGCAATAAATATGCATGCGCACAACTCATAAGAAACACAAACACGAATATTATAAAAACCGACGTTTTTTTTTGTTTAAATATGTTTTTTCCAGTAAAGTAAATGGTAGCAGCTCTTAATGGCAAACCAAGAAATTCTCTCCATAATGGTGTTAAGGAATTTACAATTTTGGCAAAACCGGAGAGGGAAGGCAAGATAAGAGAAAAAACAAGGGAGATAGAGAAATAGAGAGCGAGAAAGGTTAAGAATAACAAGTAAGAAAATATAGCCTATTACCAAATATTGGTATTGCGAAATGCAAACAGAGCCCTGTTTGTTTAGATATATACATAATTGTATGCACGCAAACATATTAGCAAACAGTACTTGCATATCACATGAAAAAGGAAGTGAAACGTCCCCATGTCACAAGTGAACGTTACTATTGGAATAATGCGTGTGTGTACTTATGAGGGAGGGGGAATAGGGTTGACATCATATTGTGTTGATTATGTCGTGTCATTATTGTATCTATATAGAGTTTTAATTCATAAATTATCAATTGTTTGCCACCAACCAACAAATGGAGAAAACAAATCATCAATTCATTTTCAATTAAAAAAGTTTTGTGAAATCATAATGACAAAGTAGGGCGTACGGTAATTTAATAGTTACCCTTAGCTCTTCGAAAAAAGTGACTTGAAAATTGAACACCGATCTATACTTTAATATATCCCCTGCCTTGTTATCCCTACTTACTTAGTTATCGTTATCACATACATATATTAAGGAAAGCTGCACTGAGAAAAAGAACGTGCGACCTGCATGCGCGTTTGCGGTTCATAGATTTGAATCATTAAACTTGATCAGATGATAAATATAATTGAACGTGTTGACATAACGTGTATATATTTACCGAAATTCAAAAAAGGATTTCAAAGGTCTTAATACTGGGTGTGTAAATAAGAAAAGGCTCCCATTGAACATACAATTACAGGCTCTGTATTAAGGAAGACTGAATGTTTTGTTGTTGTTATGACATTAAGCGCTGTATTTTATTTATCATGTGTAAATATCAAATAGATTTATGATAGCGGCACACAGAACTTGAACTTGAGACCCACGCGATCTTGTTTCATAATTGTTATTTATTAAGTCATCACCTGACAATGTGTCAAAGATAAGGTGCAATAGGTAAACAGAACCTCGTCTAAATATATTGATATGTTAATTTGGAAGGTGTGTTGTATGCATCTTGGAATATATTTCAGTGTATATTTAGGAACAACCTGCTTTGTGTAGACTGCATTATCAATTGCTGTTCTGGGCACTTTCCTGTAAATAAGGGGTAAACCAGGGCGTAAGGAATATATTAAACTAAGCTCTTGACTACTGAATTCCCGTAAACTTGAACAAAGAGACTTATTACTTGGACCACTCGCTTCCTGTAGGCGAAGTTAATAAACGCAATACCGATATTATTAATATTTGGATAATAATGTTGGTATCCAATCTCCTAGCATTTGGCATTTGGCTGATGATTAAATTCAGGGTAATAATGCTTGTTATTATAAGCGTCGAGGGCACTCCCTAGGATATATAAATTATTATTATTATTATTATTATTATTATTATTATTATTAGTAGTAGTAGTAGTAGTAGTAGTATAATCTTTATTGACCTAACAACGCTGACTAACGGACATACATATATATTTGATCCGAATCAGATCTAATGTAGAGGATTACATCTTAAATTGTATAAAGGCTGTTGTTTCTAAAAGTTGTTTAACAGCACAATGATGTTCCTATGATTAAGCATAATAACAAAATAACACATGGATATTTCGTCAAATTATATTTGTATTTATTAACTTGATTCATTTTGCAGAGCCCTATTGTAAGAAGACAAACCACAACAAATACATTTACAAAACGGTTCAACTAATAATTCACGATGCAAAGTTCAGAACCTCACTACAAGCGATTTACAGCTAGTTTTTCTTCTTTTTCCATTGCAAGTATCAAGTATCAAGTATCAAGTTTTTTTGCCTTCCAGATAACACATGTGACAAAATATAATAGAGTATAATCATAACAGAACAATGTAGAATAAAGGAAGACGAGGAGACCTTGGTTGAAGCACAGCTTGTTAAGTTAAGGCCCCATCATATGATGTGACAAAGATAACTTATTCATGAATACAACAACAAATATGGAATATATAAAACTATTTACAAAATACTCTCAGAGAACAATTACCCAACGATGCATCGACCACAGCATGGATGACTACAACAAGTATACCCGAAGATGCGCACATCCCCATCACACCGGGTGAGTTAACAAGCTCACCATGTGTGTGAAAAGATGAAACATATGTGCAAAAAACCAACCCACCCATTAGAGGGCGATCTAATATGGACAAACCCAATCTGACACCAAGTCGAGACATCAATGAGTAATTGCTCTCTGAGTGCAGAGGTCAAGTAGGAATATATGGTATATGTACAGATGGGAAAGAAGAAGAAAAAAGAAAAGGGATAAAGGGGGTTATGTCAAAGTCAAGAATTAACGAAAAAAAGATCAAGAGTAGAGTTAAATGTGCTACATTACACAAACAATAAAGCTTGATAACACATTCATGTGTCATCGACATACTTGTGAAGAAAATATGACTTAAGTCTACGTTTAAAAACTAAGATACTTGAAGCATTTGTTATAGTAGTATCAAGTGAATTCCAGAACCTGGGGCCAGTGGACATTAGAGTATTCAAAGTGAAGGTTGTCCTTGCATATGGTAAATGGAGAGCAGAAGTCTAGTATTATAGGTGTGAATTTGGTTATTTCTTCTAAATATTTGAGCAAGGGCAGGAGGAAGGTCCCCAGAGTGAATGCTAAACATGAGCAATCCAAGTTGCATTGAATAGAGATCTTCTAGTTTTAGAATACTTTTTTCATAATAAAGTAGATTTGTATGTGCACGATAATTCGCTTTACAAATTATTCTAATAACCCACTTCTGCACAACAAAAAGCCTGTGGATTTGAGTTTTGGATGATTTTCCCCATGCCCACATACCATAATTGATATATGATAAAATAAGAGTAGAGTACAGTCCTCTGGGTGTAGTATTTCCATACTGCTATGCAGTGCTGTGAATTAGTATGCCATGCTGGATTGTGAGAGCGTAAAAAGATCCTAAATGTTAAAGAACCGAGTAGTAAAAAGTGTTCCTTGTGCAAGTAAAAGTAGCTCTTTAAATATATTTATGATGCAGTTCCAGAGAAGAAGCTACTGTCACAGTGGTAGAAAGCTGGTTCCGTAAGCAGATGACACTGGGGAAGAAGGAGTTTTGATACCCAGAGGTGCTGCATAGTCGATGTCGGTATTGAGCTTGTCCTCTTCCAGATGATCGTAATACTGGGTAGATGTACGGTGGTTTAGAAGGAATGTGGGCAATCAATCCATGCAAGATACGCTATAGCATGGAAACTTTTAAATGAGCTCTTCTTCCGGAGTTTGACTGCCAGTTTAGCAAGTGGAGCATATTGGTTACACTGTGTCTTGAGTGATAGTCTCATTAGAGTGTACCAAGCAGCTCGCCTCTAAACCATTTATAGTATTTGAATATGGTCTTGGCAGTGAGGGTCCCACGCTGTTGAGTCATGGATAGGGCGTACACATGTAATGTACGCCTGTTTCTTGACTTTATTGGGGCAGCCATGCAGATTTCTCCGAAGGAATCTTCGTGAATTGTTGGCCTTTATGCATTTGTTGTCTACATTTGTCTTCCAGCTTAGCTTGTAGTTGATGTGTACTACGAGCTATTTGGCATTATCTACTGTTGAACGCTCAACATTAAGAGAGTAAAATTACCGGATGACATTTTTCACCTTATTGGTAATTTTGAGGACTTAAATCTTGCATGGGTTGAAATACATTGGCCACTTGGTTTCTTAGGCTTGCAGGTAGTCAAGGTATTTTTGGAGTTTGTCTGCGTCGGTTTGTGAGTCGATGTGTCGGTATAGAAGACGCTCACCTGTATACATCCGAACTTCCCAACGGACACAGTCTGACAGATCGTTGAAATAAGCCAAGAAGAGAAGGGGCCGAATATAGTTCCTTGAGGTACGCACGGGGTTACATCCGTCGGATGTTCCATCCAGTACAACCTCAGTCGTACACGATCTGTGAGAAAGGCTGTTATCTAACAGGGGAGGTTTCCCTGGACACCATAGAAGGCTAGTTTTTCAAGGAGTCTTCCATGTGGTACTTTGTCAAATGGCTTTGTAAATACAACAGCACTGCATCGATCTGCTGTTTATTGTCTACTCCTTTGCCAAGGTTATGGATCGTCAACAGCAGTTTGGATTCATATGAGTAGAGTTTACGAAATTCCTGCTGCTTTTCCGATAGGATGCCGTTAGATTCCAGGTGGTTAATGATTTCTGAGAATATGATGTGCTCCAAAGTCAGAAGTCAGGGAAATGGGTTGGTAGTTACAAGCCTTATGTCCGTTACCTTTCCTGTAAATTGGTATTACAAGCGCTGACTTCCAGTCATTTCCAGTCGTCTCGTGTACACACGAGAGTATTTTTGAACTATTTTAAAATCTGGTTAAAGGGCACATTTACAAAGCAGGCGGAACGGTTCTGATCCGGGAAGGAATTATCAGTATATTTCATTTATTTCCATGCATACAAAAACAATATTGAATTTTCTTCCTCCCTACTTCCTGTTCAGAAAAAAATCTCTTCTGTGCACCCTCTATGACATCATATTCATGATATATCTGTGTTTTATCTACAGGTATTATCGGATCTTGGCCACAGGTAGCTGGAAAAATTGAGAGGAAAATTCAAAAGAAAAAATCTTAAGATACTAATAGGTTGCATACATCCTCCATCAGCATACACGACAATTTTACCCTTTATTTTTGAGACAAACAATTCAAAACACTAAACACTGCCATAGATATTTACAGGTTTTCTTTGTACTCCTCTTCTCCGAGTTTGTATCATCTGCAATATGAATTCCGAAATTTGGGTTCCCCGAGAAATTTTAGTAAAAGTAACTTGAGACTATTCAAACAGTTTGAATGTAGTGCTCATATGCAAATATGATGATATTGAAGTACATATGTTGTACACTAAATGTCCGGGGTGAGATGAGAATGATATAAAACTAAATTGAAACGCCCAAGAGGGAGAAGGGAAATAATTAAAGCTACTAAACATTATATTATTATTAAATTAAGGAATTTCAGAGATGACTTCACAATATTCTTTATCGATAATAATGTAGGCCTAAATTGATGACAGAACCATACAATATATATACATAACTATAAATATATTTATATCCTGCATCAAAAAATTGTTGGATTTTGATTGGTTGAGAGCTCGTCACATGACCAGAAATATTTGAACTATTTTTTAGAAAGTAATATATGAGAGTACTATTTGGGTTTACTATTTGAGAGTTGAACAAAAATGTGAATTTTTTTTAAATTGATTTTTTTTTAATATTAAATCTTAATTTAATGAAAACAAAATATTTTAATTTTTTTATATAAAAATATACATTTTTTGGTTCTAAATTGTTTTTCTTTCCCCAATTTTTGGTTTCCATTTTTTATTAAAATAAAATATTTTTTTGATGCAGGATATACAACAAATATACCATGCCTCTATTCGAGGTACTGGTTAAAACTATGGGCCTCGGTGACTCCAAAAGTACCATTTGCTTCGGGGCTGCGCCCCTCAGCAATTAGTACTATTGGAGTCACCTCTTGCCTATAGTTTTAACCAGAACCTCTATATTTTTATAATATTCAATTCAATTCAATTCAATTCAAGTTTATTTTTCATTTCCACAGAAATCAGAACAATATTTCATTAAAACAAAACAAAAAATTGAACAAGATAACATGTGAATAATATCATTTACAAATACTTAAACTGCATATAAACAAAGTTTGAATAACATAATACAAAAAAAATTGATATTTTCTATGGAAATGGAGGGACCCATTAAAAAGTGGATACTTGTAGATTATGGGTCCCTCAAAATAACAAAGTAGCATTACACAAATTAGCTTATACAGAACAAAAAACACAAATATATTAATATAAAAGTTTGCTCTTTGTTTTTAAAATAAAAATAAAAAATAAAAAATAAAGTAAAGACAATGACAAGCCCGCGAAGACAGAACAGTAACAAGTAGAGACAATGTAAGACAGAGAAAGACATTCAATAACAAAAAAAAAACGAATATACAGCACAGACGTGGACGTAACATTTCCAAAATAACAAATCAGTTATTCTACATTCCGTATACTATTGTCAATACAAATCAGATTATCAGTAAAAAGTAAGACCGTATAAATCGATAACTGCGCATATAATTATTAAAGAGAAAATAAGGGGAAAGTATGCGCGTATTCTCCTCAAAATGACCAAGACAATGATGCATCGTGTATAATGTGTAAGTATTAGTGTGTGTGTGTGGGTGTCAGGGGGGGGGGTAAATCAAACTAATTTACTTTATATTTTAAGATTTATATTATAAATATAAATCAATAACAATAATAATAATAATAATATTAATTTGTATATAGCACTTAATACAAATATAATAACTTGAAATATTATTATCTAATCCAATAACTTCTAATGTCTCAATATGAAACATAGACACGTTTGTGTGAGTATGTGTGTGTGTGTGTGTGTGTGTGCGTGTGTGTTCGGGTAAGGGAAATAACACTTTGTTAAAGGTAATACAAAGTTTTGGGAGATTTTGAAAATTGGATGGATAGTGATTCTTTACAATTTTGATATATTTGGATGCCCCTGTGGATGTATTATAAGCCCTAGAAAATTTAGCCCCTAAAATATGTCTGATTTCGAGAAAAATTGAATATAAAAATTTACCGGTGCTCCCGGTAAATTTTGCTAAATTTCAAATAGCGCCTACGGCCGTACAATGGTAGCTGCGACCATGAAAATCTCAGAATATGTAGTTGAGATATATAATTTCCAAATGGGAATAGCTAAGTGGTAGATTATAGTCAAGAAACAATGTTTTATAGTTTAATTAATTTTTGACTTTGAGAGGGAGCTATACAACTTAAAGAGTTTATTATTTACAATCTCATCATTTTAGACTCGATTTCAACTGCGACAACGATCACTTAATATTGTAGGATCGCATATGCTTACAATATGTTCATTTGAACCTAATTCATGACCCCATACCAAAACTTTGTATTACCTTTAACGATGAAACATTGACATTACATGTTTACTGATATGAATACGCTATTGCCGGTATGTGCAGTTGTACGATGATCAATAATAATAATAATAATAATAATAATAATAATAATTGTATTGATAGGGCGCTTTATACAGACGTTTCTAAGCGCACAGGTGGTACTTTCTAACTTATAATTATTGTACATGTTCAATACCTTAAAAGCAACAACAAAGAATAAAATATTACTAATACAATACAATACAATAAGAATATATGATTAACTTTAAGCATAATTTGTAACATGAAACAAATTCTCCTCATACAAAAGTGATATCATATATGCAGTTTGGCAAGGTGCTGCCATGAAATACTCATATTCTATTAATTAGGCATACACAATAAATCATGTCTTAGAGCAAAAGGGCTTCAAACAACCCTTGTATATTAGGACTTAGCATCCATGTGTAATCGAATGATTGATGAAGTTATCTTAAAAAGATGAATATTCTAGTATCATAATTTCATTAGCTAGTTCGTAAAACCCTGCTTGAGCAAGCTCGTCATTTTGTTGTTTCCTCCGTTGGAACTTGTCCGGTGTTTTTCCAGCTTTAGGAAGTGGATCGTACTTTTCCATCCATGTGTTGACCCAGCTCAAAACATCTGTAATCGATCTCTTCCGATCTTCATCTGGTTTGATGTCCAGGAGGTCACACAGGTTCCAGATCTGTCTGTCGTCTAACCTATTGCAAATACCTTTGATAACGTTTTCTTCGGCGTCTTTCCGTCGATGGAAACCTTTAAAGAGAATTGAATCAAGGAAATCGTAATTGTTTATTTTCTAAAAGTAGAATGGAGCCAACAACAAATAGTGCAAACGATTCAAGAATGCTAATGTCTAAAATGGCAAAAATAAAGTGCAACTAAAAATATAACCAGACATGAATTCCTTTGGACATAATATCGAGGTTTCATATTCAAAATTAATGTCATTTATATAAATTACCCACATGCTTATTTGATAATTTATATTCAGCTTTAAGGAAAAAGAAGTACATTGTAACATGAAGTCAGAGAGGGAATGACTATTAGGTTTGTATATGCATACATATGCAGATTCTAAAAGCTAGTTGAAGAAAAGAAGCAACCGACAAATGGGTAGGTACTGGCGGTGAAAACTATAGAGACGATGTACTAAAATACGGAAATTAAGTATAGCTGAAAAATCAAACAACAGTGAAATGGATATAACATGAAATACACATACCATTTAAAACATCATTAGCAAGCTCTCTGCAACCGAGTGTTATGAGACCGTTAACGATTTTGAGTCTGTAGTGGAAAGGTTCAGGCCGAATCGTGGTTCTCCACATCCTCATAGCTTCCAGGCGATCTACCTCTCCATCTGTTCCATGACATTCTGTGAGTTCTTCAGGGCTCATATCAAGATGATTCATGAGGAACTGAAACTCAGACGTCTTTAGGCTAGAGGCAATGCTTGATAGCTCACTCTCACATTGTTCATAATCTATATCGAAATGGAAAAAAAAATACGAAGCTATTAACCACCATTTGATCCTATCCATACACACGGCCAAAGGGCGTATGCAAAAATCAATGTACAGGGGATTTTGACCAGCCTAACATGACATACGCCAAACGTCCTATATATGTGTGCGTTTGAGGGAAGGGGTTCCCCTCATTACTGGTTTGTTCCTTGGTGTGACCATTTATGATTTGAATATTTTTTCAAGGGATTCCTAAGAGCCTGGAATTAAACAAACGGTTGTCAAATTTATACACTGAATATTGCAAGAAAGGGAAATTATTTGTATAATAAAAACATTACTCATTTATCCAATAATGGTCTCGCAACTACCTTTTCTCGTTTGATTGTGTACCTCAGATGTACGGCATCATTCTATTAGAACACTAAATTATGATTATATCTATTTTGTTAATTTGTTAAGCAATATATTCTCACCTAAATGCGTAGATCTTGCAACATCTAAGTAGCCCAACTTTGTAAGAACCAGGCAGAAATCAAGACGATGGTAGGCTTTCGATTTGTTTGTCCCTTCACAAAGTTGTAGCAAAAGACCCAAAGAGCCTTTGTCTACACCTGGAACTCGTCTTTTGTACTTTTTGACTTTCCTCGGGTCGATCCCGAGAGCCTCAATGACTGGACACACGTCCCTCATCAGAATGTTGAAGGCTACACGAACCAGCTCAGCTTTGTACATGAATCTCCGGGGTGTCTTGTTGACGATGCATTCTGAAATATTTAGCAATATCATGATATTTTTAGAATGTCTTTGAACTTATGATGGGCAACGAAAGCTACTAGATATCGAATATTACCGATCTTCGATTATCATTTAAACCATGTAGCTAATAAGAGAAATAACCCAGGAAGAGAGAGAGAGAGAGAGGGGGGGGGGGGGGAGAAAGAGAGAGAAAAATAAACATCTGATACAGAAGATGCAACAGATTTGAGCTTAATAGAAAATGTCTCTAAACCCAATAGGCTAATCTTTCAAGTTAACTATTTCAATATTTAGATTCCCTTGACTCGTTGTCATTGGGGCTTTTTAATGCACTCTGAAAGTTAATAGTGAGTTTCTGTACTTCATGCTTTAACAGGTGTTTTTGTTCATATAACGCTTTAGTGATTTTGTTCAGGATCCGGGAGATCTTTTGCTGTGTTCCATTTTTCCCCCCGTCTTTTCCTATAAGAAAATTACCTTGTATTCCTATGGACTTGAGAGCAGCTCTCAATGTCTTCCGACAGGATGTGTCTCCGTGTTTATTTCTCCATCCTTTCAATAGGTCTACCAAGGTTAGCTCTACTTGCTCGTCCATTTCATCATGACCATTCAATGGTTCGTCTTCTTGCTTCTCTTTTGAGGTTGAATCCTCATCCTCATGTTGCTTTTCTTTAAGCACGTCTGACACTAAAAGGAATACAGCATAATTGTAACAAAATGACGTCCACGTAGCACCTTAACTTGTATATTTCATTGGACCACCCGTGATATTACGTTAAACATAAGAGGAACCGATTATTTTGTTCAAGGTTTTGCCCTGTTTTAAAAGCTCTTTATATCCATGTAAATTGTTTTTCTTTTATAATTACTGCCAATGTTAATTTATATGGTTCTTTCCTTTGTTAATGGAATGTCGAATACACACAGTGCACATTCACATAAACACACAAACACACGCACACATGCGCACACACCATGAACTACATGTGTATGTATGTATATATTTGTATTTATACACTGTTGGTCATAATGGTGGAATATTTATTTTTACCCCAGTTTAGGGAAGGATTTTTAAAAATTATTTATTTCTAATAGATCTAAATAATGGCATACATTCTCAGATTTTATTGAATATTAAATTGCGAGTGTTTGTTTTGCGTGACTGCTATATCATATGTGTGCTACAATGCTAATCAGCTAGGGAACCTACGTCCTTAAATCATAATTGACAGTAATGAGGATTAATGCCTCACAAAAGGGCACTAATATAGCTGATCAGCACGATTTTTATCCTGGGGCCTCACAGTAACGAGGCTATTGCTTAGCCCCTGAATCATGACTGTACGCAGTGTTTGCTAGGGTACGCGGCCCCTTCCACAAATCCCCCAAAACGAAGAAAATGCAATAAATTGTCAAAAATTCATTGCATTTTCCCCCGGCCCCCTACAGGAAAAATTCCTCTGTGTGGCCATGCCTTGAACCATAATGCATGGCCCTACAGAGGAATTTTTCCTGTAGGGGGCCGGGGGAAAATGCAATGAATTTTTGACAATTTATTGCATTTTCTTCGTTTTGGGGGATTTGTGGAAGGGGCCGCGTACCCTAGCAAACACTGCGTACAATCATGATTCAGGGGCTAAGCAGTGGCCTCGTTACTGTGAGGCCCCAGGATAAAAATCGTATCGATCAGCTATATATTAGTGCCCTTTTGTGAGGCATTAATCCTCATTACTGTCAATTATGACTTAAGGACGTAGGTCCCTTAGCTGATTAGCATAGTAGCACACATATGATTAAGCAGTCACGCAAAACAAACACTCGCAAATTAATATTCAATACAATCTGAGAATGTATGCCATTATTTAGATCTATTAGAAATAAATAATTTTTAAAAATCCTTCCCTAAACTGGGGTAAAAATATATATTCCACCATTATGACCAACAGTGTACTTATATATACCTGTGGAGGCGCGTGCGTGTTTGTAAGCGTGTATATCCTACTTGTTGGTGCATGACTGGAAAGAAGAACTATCACAAATTTAGTTAGAAGAAAGAAGATCAAGATCAGAGCAACATGTCGCCAATATGTGTTAAATCTAATTAGACACTTTAAAGTGAACCAGTACACATGGTATGAACAAATTGCAATTCTCACTTTGCCCTTTCTCCTTTTTGGACGTCCTTTTTGTTTTCTTCCTCGACTTTCCGTGTTTCCTGTCTCCATCGTTGTTGAGAGCTGACAGCAATTGATCCTTCTTTTCATCCTTCACTTGTAACGCAAGATACTCTAGTTCTTCATCCATGATATAGTCCACTGAACATATGAATAATGATAGCAAATCAGTTATTGTCTATGATTTACAATTTCATTCTTCTGTTTTCCACCACAACTTTAAGACCTGACTAGACGGTAGTTTTATTTTTTTTTATATCACAGTTCACACCAAAAAACATATAATAATTACAGATTAAACGTGAGCAAAACCAAACAGAGTGGGAGATACAGTCTGTAATCAGCTCCGAACTTGTTTGAATTCACCAAAAAAATATTCAAATTTCTCTAATCGTTATCGAACTCTAAAAGACGGGCATTGGTCTGTTAATACGAGTATAGATATTATTGGGATTTCGATACTTGTCCTTAAGGACACATGTTACAAAAGATTTTTCCTACTAACAGGTACATAATAGACATATCTATACATTGAACAATAGATTTGAGCATAATATTTCGGAACTTTTATTATTCTCATTTATTGCTGTACTAAATAACACTGTCTACTAAACTAATAAAGAATTCCGAGCATGCATTTGATCATCTCTTCAAAGAATTTGGCAAAGTGGTTACTATTTCTAATAAAAGTATTTATAGTTATTATTCCCAATATTAATGAGGGCATAATCACATGGAAGTCATGCACCAAGGCAGGATATACCCAACATTCTCAAGTAATGTTTACTGAGTAAAATTTACTGATCACAAGAACTGATCAGTAATTTAAATGCAAATTTAACTGCTTGTCTTACCACATGTTGTATCTCCCAATAACTCCGTAATTTCCGAAAAGACTCGTTTCGATTTTGAAATCAAAGTGCTGTCTCTCCATTGGCGAAGTTCTTCATCGCCGGGACAGTGAGTGGTTTCCCCATTGAAATAATCCGAAAGCCCTACTTTCATGCAGAACTCTGATACCATGTCTAAATTAAGACAGTTCATCAGCTTCTTTAACCTGACCAAATCATCATCGAAGACTGTTTGGGGGTCTGTAAGGAATAGAATGTGTTTTTACATACAAAAATTACACCTCAAATGTTTTCGACATGCACATCATAATTTATATAAGATGATCATTTTACAGGAAATAAACATCGCCAAATTAGTTGTAATACGAGAGCTTTAAGAAAATAATTTGTATTTGAAAAGGGAAAGTTGGACGTTATTCTGAAAAAAAACGATGTTATCTTTTATCTTAGTAAAATTAGGTTATTTGTCATATCATTTCTAAATAAGGACAAGTCATTGGTTAATGTCGGTGTAAATCTGGCTGAGTCTACGTGATGTTGGAAAGAGATATCAGCACGAGCACCAGCGTGCTAGTTCTGCACAAATTCAATTTGGTATAACAAAATTGTTTTTCATTACATGAAAAAGAATATCCTTTTTTATAATACTGCTCCTAGTTTAAATACTTACTGAAGTGTTTTGACATTGGATGAATCTTTGTCGAGAGATCTTCTATCGTTCGTCTAAACTCAATTGTCCCGAAACAGCCTGCCAAATATAAACGTTTTGAAAACAATATGATCTGGCTAACTCGTCAGCTTTGTTAAACCAGTGATCATTCTCCCAAGCCAAAATTACACGTTCTATACGTTTTAACATTACGTTCACAGTCTTTCAAAGTATTGCATATAATGCTCATGGTCACAAATACATTAGTTTGCATAAAAGATAGTTTACCCTAACCATTAATGGAATGGTGAGAAATGTATACTGCCTAAACTATAAAACATTAATGCACTTTTAAATGATGATACGTTGAAATTCTCTTTTAGTAATAATCATGTCTTATCACAAATACATACTTGTACTAATGCATGATTTTAAATTAGTGCTAAATGAGTCATGGGCAATCACGAAACATATTTATGTTGGCCATTTTATTTCGGGTTCAAATTGTTTCTCTTTACAATAATTCTTTCAAACCAAGATTGTTTGTTATAACTGTGACAAAGTATTTTGTATGGGTATCTTTACCTGTCATATCATGTCGACCTATGTTAATCAAAGCATCATCAAGTTTACATCTCATCTCGTAGTTACTGCATTCCTCATTGACAATCCAATCACAAATCATTGACTGGGTATCAAACAACATTTTATTGTTTTCATCTAAAATGTTGAATATGCTCTTCTGACCAATGTCTGGCAAGGCGTTTGCCAATCGCTTGCCGTGCCTGCTCGTCAGTTTGCGGACGGATACCTTTACTTCCTCAAGGTGAATAGGCTTCTGAAGATAAGTGGGTACTGTAAATAAGAAAGCGATGGAAACACTTATGAAATACCAAAAATAACTTTGGTACAGAATTTACGTTATAGCCATACATAGATATAACCTGTGTAGAAATCCAGTTACATATTTCTTGGCAAGCAAAATATATCATTAAATTCTAAGCTTTCGGTCACCTACATTGTCTACGTTTTGGCTCCAACTGTTCCAACTGTTTCGAATCCACCATTTTAAGTAAAAGGAAACGTATATCGACAATATTAGGACGTCAACAAGCTCAACATTTATTTTCTTGCATCATTGTACGAACAAAGATATGTCATTACATCCAAATTAGAGAAAAGTTTCTTTCTCCAACGTGTTATTTATTTATTTATTTAAAATGGTTTATTTCATTAAAAGAACATTCGCGGCCCTAGAGCCGAATTGCAGTTTCTTTTACAAAGTATACATCAGTGACAAAGTAAAATTACAAGTAAAACATTATGCATGGTCAAGTAAATTGCAATTCTTTTGTACATATGATATATAATTGTGCTTCAACGACCTTGGCAAATTGCTTGGGACATATACAAGAATTGTATTACCATATTTGCAATAAAATTATATATTGAACTTATACAATATATGAATAGTAATACATTTTTGATGAAAAAAATGTTTTACCTTGACGAAAAATGTTTGAATAGGTAATGACTAAAGAAAACATTATCAATCTAAAAGAAATGAAAATACTAGCACCCAATTTGTTCACAGTCATGCAATGTCGATGTGTGATGATGGGAATTGTTATTTGTATTACAAGTACGAAAAGGAAAATAATGACTGGCATACATAGGTATTAAAACCCCAAAGGACAGCGGTACCACCAACCTCTGAAGAATGTCCTGTCCACAGGATGGCACTTAGCTCTTTCCAACGCTAGGGTCAGCAGTACCATTGGATGTTCATCTATAAACGGTCCTTTCTTCCATTCCTTCAATTTAGCATGCGCAGCTTGGATGTAGTGTTTGCCGGGCTTTGAATCGTCGAGTTCTGTTTCTAGGTGGCTTTGAAATAGCTTATGAAGAAAGTTGGTTATCTTGTTGGGATCTTTCACCTGCCTCAAGATATGTTCCAGTGTTTCGTCAGAAATCGTCCTGTCCTTCCCATACCTTCGATCTATATTTAATAAGATCATCATCTCATTAATTCTAATAAGAAGCATGTAGGCCAAATCTGAAACATCATATTTCATATTGCATTTTTTTTAAAAATCCTTCTTTGACAGCCATATGTAGTCTACTTTATAAACAATCGTTGATGATGATAATGTTACTGGTAATGATAGTACAAATGGTATTGATTAAAATATCCAAATTACAAAATGTGAGAAAAGATACCCTGAGACCTTCAGGAATAAATTTTGTTTTAAGTGCACGTCATATAATGTCATGGTTATTAATGTTTTACTTATCTTCTTTATTTCTTGAATACATTTATTATCATACTCCACCAAAATACATAAAAACATACCATTTATATCTTTCCATACGTTGTTGAGTCCAGCTTCAATCAAATGTACCTTCAACGCTAGTAGTTGATCAGAAGCAGGATGCTCTTCCTTCCATTTACAGAGTAAGAGATACAGCTGCTTCTTTGTCGTAGTCTCGTTTGTGTCTGCATCCAGTGCCTGGAGAGCCCGACGTAGGCCCGATGTGTCCACAGTACCTGCCAGTTGTGTATTAACCATTGACCACAGTTCGAAATAGGACAATGCTCCTAATTTGAAACAAAAGCAAAGAAACAATATTTCACTTATTACTTTAAATGAAAATGTTTACGATTACAGGGCAATATCAAATGAACAGGGCCTACAAACCAACACATTTAACGACACACAGGGGAAACTATATAGCCTACTATTGTACCACAAGTTAACTATTAGGAAACTAACAAAGCCACATAAAAGTTACCGCTATAATTCATGAAACCCTATTCAACTAGCTTAAGAACATGAACAGAGAATTAAAACATTATATAAGTAGAAATATTTGATTAATCAGATCAGAAACAGTTTTCTGTAACAAATAATGTTAAAGTAGTCACCCGAAGAAAATGCACGACAACTGATAATTATGGACAAATTATATATGGATAGAAGGATTTTCTCTTTAATTTGCTGAAAAATCCTATGTATATCGTGAAAAGGCGCAAAATGCAATTTTCTGGCTAGCTGTGACTCGATTGTGACCTCACGAATATTGACGCTCTACAGAGGACCGATGAAGGCAGGAAATCTGGATCTCAAAATTAACATTTTTGAGAAAAAGTTACTACGGGCCCCAAACATAGTGTGAAGAGGGAAGTTGTTAAATTTGATCAGCAAGGCTTCCCGTTCGCAATAATGTTTTCATCAATACAAAACACTTTTGATTCTTCAGGTGACAACTTTGATTTGTCTTATTCAGAGAATGAGATATCTTCACTTGTGTTCTACCATAAAACGAAAGTGATTGAATGGTTAATCATAATTACACCTTAAACTACCAAAAAGGGCAATTGGGAGCCTGGGAGGTAGTTGTATGGGGGAGAATTTCGTTTGTTGTAAAGGATAATTCAGGTTCTTCATATAATACGTTTAGATCTACTGAAGATGTACATGCCAGCATTATTTACAACATGTAATGTTAGTTTCTTGCACATATTGTGATTCATGTCCAGAACACCATAGACTGAGTTTCCTTAAAACCCATCTAGATAATACCTTTATTCATTTACCAAAGACACAATATGTTCAAGTAAAACCTATACTCGCGTCTTGTTGTCTTCATCTGAAGTACAACGGGATTATCATTGTTGGTACTTGGTAATTACCGTAGAAAAATGTCCTATCCACTGGATTGCAGCCACTCATCTCCAAAGCACGACACAACAAGACCATAGGGTTTTCGTCGAACGATCCTTTATTCCATTCCCTCAGTGCTTCCATTGCTTGTTGGATGTCATCTTTCTCTGCAGAAGCTTTCAGAATTCTGGCTGAGCCTGGAACCAGTCTAGTTAGGAATTGCTTAACCTTGTTGGGGTCGCCGATTTCGACCAGTATTTGCTTCAGTGTGCCTTCAGATACAGTGGTAGAGTTCTTCTTTCTTTGTTCTTTTAAAGGTTGGGAATCATATAAAAATGCATGTGATCCATAATTCATGGCCCGAGTTTCATTTATGAAACGACATTTAAGTAATTGATAGTTTGTCTTCTTCGAAAGCCCCTTAAGTCAGGTGTGCAGCAAACATGGTTTAGATTAACTGTAAACTTTAGAAATGTGTATCCCCCGCCCCTCTCGCCCGGAATATTGCTATGCACCCGTAAATATTGTCAACCCCTTCTTTTATCCGATATAAACTGTATTTGGATAACAATGGGAGCTTTTCACAACATCTGTATATTTTAGATGGCAGTTGACCAACTATTTTACTTTAAATATGTTATATTATGTATGTCCTTTGTCAAATGTTTTTGTTTTTGTGTTTGTTTTATTTGTTCACCATGTAAATTGTTTACAGATAATACAATAAAGTGGGTTACATTGAGATATAATACGTAGTAGCAACAATGCATAAATAAAAAATGTTTGAAGCACAACGTCCCCAAGATAACATAGTTGAAACTTATTTAGTATAGACAGAACATGGCTTACAAAAGCAAAACAAAATACAAAAATCATTTGAGTAGAACATAATGATTCATAAGCCAAAGGAACGTTTGACAAACCTAGAATAATGAGCCAAGCTTCTTCAAAATCGGCTCTTTCAAGTGCATCTCTTAAGATCTTCGATTGATCTGTTCGGTTGTGTTTCTCCTTCCAGCAACATAGAGCGTCATAAAGCTCTTGTGGACCTAGACCCCCTTCAACTTCCTCCTCTATTCCAAGTTCACGTACCGTTTTACGTAACTTCTCCAGGATCGGTGTGGTCAGGTCAAAGATCAGTGATCTAAGCTCATAGAATGACAAAGTGCCTGCAAGAAAACAATACGATTTACATTAGTACTTTTTTCATAGACCATCTTGACAATGTGGCTGTGATACATTACTCTAGATACTAATTGATCCATTACATGAAATTTTAATTTGTGTGTGTGTTTATAACTTTATCATTACATAAAGAGTTGCTACAATCAAGGAAGTCAATATTATTTTTTTCGTTCTCCTCCAATTTTGATTGACATTGTGCATTTACACAAACGACAAGTAACAAAAGTTGCAAGATCGTCAAGAAATTTGTTACGAAGAACGTGAGTTTACTTGAAACAGATATTTGAGTGAAGACATGAAAAGAGAATGACTCTGATTGATCAGAATCTACATTGTTGCTTCTTCGTCAACACGTACCGCCCTACTTTAAAGGAGAGGCCAGGTTCCGGTAAGAATGAATATTTCGAGAGTTATATCACTCTCTTAGACGAGTATCAAAGTACTAGAAACGATCTTAAATTTCGATAATGACTACAAATCGTTAACAGTTTTCGACCGAATTCTGTCACCTAATGTTTGTCGTCCCTTAGACTGATGTGCATGTGTATTGATGTTCACTGCCTCTGGCGGCTTAATTTTCATTAAATATTGATATCCGATATGATATGATTTGTACGGTTTAGACTTGACTGCGATTTGTTTTCCTGTGGACGAAGACGTTACTTGGTGGGTGTATTACAACATTAAAAAAAGGCAATGTCTTTTACCTTCAAAAAATGCCTTCGAAACTTGGGAACATCCAGCTCCCTCTAGAGCAAGACTAACCAGCACAAAGGGATTCTGGGTAAAAGGGCCTTTACTCCATTCCCTCAATTTCCTCATGCATGCAAGGTGTACGTCTTCCTTCTGTCCTGCAATACCAGAACATATTTCTGTTTCTGACTCAACCTCGTTATTTCCTTCTCCATTATCGTGGCTTGATGCTGCGTCAAGAACAACGTCATTCTTCTCTGCTGTATTATCGACCTCGATTTCTGCATCTGGTATCAGCTTACGTATGAACTTTTGGATTGTTTCAGGCT
Organism: Strongylocentrotus purpuratus; assembly: GCF_000002235.5. Lineage (NCBI taxonomy): Eukaryota > Metazoa > Echinodermata > Echinoidea > Camarodonta > Strongylocentrotidae > Strongylocentrotus > Strongylocentrotus purpuratus. The sequence continues at coordinate 38,216,248 of NW_022145594.1, forward strand.
TTTCCAAATCATGTAGTATTTGTTCCAATGTTCCTTCAGGTACCTTTGTAGTAGCTTGCCGTCTTTTGTCTGTGAAAACCACACAAAAGGTTCGTAGAAACCGCGTTTCATTAAAAAGTACTAATATATTCATGAAAAGGGTGGTTATAACATTTCGCGGCAATCAATTCCTTTAAACAGATACTATGTCGGTTTCAAACAATCTGAATTTCCTAATATATCTTTCTGGAAAAGATGAGTCTGAAACAGATGTCAGACTTTGGTGCTTTAACAACCTCGTATTACTCTTTAGATAAATTAATTTGATTGGTGTATTCATAACATGTATAAGTTAAATACAATGCGACCAATCTTAAAATTAAAAGTAAGCTTTCATACAATCCAGTGAAGTTTTCCAATGCAGGTGACTTCACACTAATTGTATGTGTAAAGTCAAGTGCTGCCCATGAGTAACTGTGTTTCAATGTTCTCATCGTGTGCATACCATAGATCTGTTGCCACCTGGTTGCAAGATCCAGATCTTCTAGAGCATCTCTTAACATCTGTGCTTGTTCGAGTGTCTTTGTTGCCTGTTTCCACCTGCATAAAGCATCATACACCTGCTTTCTTCTTATTTGCTCCTCGATGTCTGTAATTCCCAGCTTGATGAGAGCAGCACACACCTTCCCCAAATCATCCTTCGGCGTGTTATACGCGAGTAACCAGAGTTCATAGAAAGAGACGACCCCTGAAAACGTGCCATTTGTTACGACTTCGATATTAGAACCAAGTCAGTAACATTTAGGTTCACTTAACACGTTGTATGCATATATATCTATATCTTGTATACAAATATATGTATATCCGCACCTAGACCTACTTGTTATCAGTGAACCTAATTCAGTAGACCTTAATCATGGATAATCCATGATTAAGATCCGCGAGGCTTGCCTAGTGACGAAACTATTACTTCTGCCGAGGTTGCTGTTTAGATTCATGTTGGAATGGTTATCGGCATTCAATGAATTCATCTTTGTAATTATGTTGAAAATAATGTAAATTGGAAGTAATTTTTTGTCCACTGCGACCGTAATTAAGCCACCTAAATAAAAAAAATCATCTTACATTTTCATAAATTGAATTAGCCCTGCAAATGTGTATTGTATACTATTCGTTTCAAATCGTAACATAGAAAGGGATGTGAGGAAGTGTCTATCAACAAAAACAAAAATCCCTCCCCCTTTCCCACTCAAAGAACATCAACTATTTTAACATTAAAGTGTAGCCTATACATGAAGCATAAATGTAATCCTGCGACCTACCTACTACATGTATCTTCATTTTTTGCACCATTGGAATAGACTCCTCGTCATCTTTGTATTTAGGCGTACCTACATGTAAAGTATGAAAGAGGATATTGTGTCTTTCAAACTGTGATCAGACGAAAAATAGAAGTTATTGGCTACTTTGAATAGCACAAGCACTGTTGTGCATATTGATGAAGGGTAAATTATCAGAGACGGAGCTTATATTGTCAGTAAATTCATTCACTTAAATATTTGACTTTTTATCATGAAAGTTAAAAAATATATAAATCAATACTGGATCTCTGACAAAAATTTCATTTACTCAAACTTGCAAATATGCTAAGCTAGACACTGATATATAAACAACTGAAAAATCCTATGAAGGTCCACGAAAGTTTAGAAAACATTATAATATTGGTTGTTTTATTTTCAAATAGACATTACTCCCCTACACACACAAAATATATAATACTACTATAAACAAAAAGCCACTAAAAGGGCAACCCAACCTGTAAACAAGTTTTTTACGAAAAGTGGGAAAATCAGAGAAAAAGCATGGCGAAAATTTGATTTAAACGGACTTTGATAAGAGAGTAACGAATGTTTAAAATATGAGATCACTAAGGCTACGCTAATCTTTAATTCGCAAACTTCAGTATCAGTGGATTTTGACCTACTCATGGACCCCTCTCTGGTTTGTCGTGTACAAAATATCAATGATTTCTGTTTTTTCTCCAAAGTGGCATCTCTTTTGAGGTACTACTCAAAATATGTTTTCGATAGCATAGTGCTACAGGTTCTCTTGGAAGAAAATACCCTCCTAAGTCACACATTTAAAACGAAAATGATTTTCTAGTTAGGTTGTATATATATTGGAACAAATGGGAAAGTGGTTCGGGACTACGTCACGTTGACATTACCTATTCGGCCAATTTAAAGTTACCATAAGCATGCTGATAACAGCTATTAAAATGTATAACTTTCTCACATTTCGTCCGATTTCGTTCAAACATATACCAATGTGCTTTCTTTTGAATTACTTTGCTATTAAGGTCGGATTTCCCTTTAAAGACCATATCAGAACTGAAAAATGAAATGGATGAATTATATATCAACAGTAATATTATTAGTCATAAATTACACTAATATCAATTTTATGCCATTTTAGTGTCTGTCAGACGAGTATGAGATCTTTGAAAATTCAAAATCTAAAGCTTTACAAATCTGAATTTGTCGATTGCTATCGATTGCTATCGACTTAATGACTTTATCTTATGCGGAAAATGAGATTTTTATTTCCTTTTTTGCAATAATGAAAGGGTAAATAATTGTTATTCCTTTATGTTTGTATTCTGCATTCATTCATTTTCCCCATGTATATCAAATTGTATTTTTCATCGGATAGGGTCTCTCCAAGATTGCTTATTGTATTCAAGATAAAGTTGAAGGAGAAATTAATGATCATTGCGGCTATACGTTCCTCTGCATGTAAAATGTATTCCAAATACATGGGTGAATCGAATTACGCCAGTACTTACTGTTTCTTTGATGACGTTTCCACCACAAAAATGTTATACCGACCACAATGATAATAACTAGGATGACAATCGGCACGACTGTGAAGTAGAAAATAGCAGTTATCTGGTAATGTCTTTGAGCGATATGTTTTTATGGTGCACCAGGGAGGTGATAGACAAGGAGTGGAACTATTGTTATTTATTCAAACACATTCGTGAGTTATAAAGCGTAACAATGGGCTGCGTAACATTCTACTTGGCTTTGAAGTTCCATGCTCCGAGCCGCTCTTCCACTGCGGGAAATTTCGGAGGCCAGGCACGAGTTTTACATGTATAAAGTTACCGGCAAATTTCAGTGTAAATTATGAACTCTATATGGGGATTGTTATTGGGAATAGTGCATCAAACAATTTGTTTAAATTTAGAACTCTCCGCCCTCCCTATGATGTGTGTGCAAGAGTTGGTATTAAAGAGAGAAATTATAAGCTGACACAAACTCAATATTTTAGGATAATCCGATTATTTGTGCATGTTTTAATGTCCCGTCATCTAATCAATGATTTACAATCTTGGATAGCGTTAAATTTGCAAATGCGTGCTTTTGCGTGCTTTTTGTATTTTGGAGTTGGAAAAAAAGGATGAAATTACAAATATTTTTGCCCGCTTGTTCAACTCATTACACATTCAACAATTGGTGAGAAATCATTTAAAGGGACAGCGAACATTTGCCGAGATACCATTTTATGATGTACAAATTCTAAATACTGATATTTAATGCGCTCTTTTATCTCACCACCTGGTCAGCAATTGCAGATTAGCGCATAACTTTTCTGCGGCTTTGGGGTCAAAGGAGAGCGGCTTTATTTCATTCCTTCTCTATCATCAGCCCGTGCCCCAGCCCCTGGCCACAAAACAGATAAATATAAACTTTTTTGAAAAAAGAAGACGAGCCCCCTCCCCATGGCTGTAGAAGGAGGTGGGGGGGGGGGGCGGTGGGTGTTGATTACAAAACAATGCTCTCTAACCCCCCCCCCCCCTTCAGCAATTTTTTTTAAAAACAGGGCTCCTTACTGTCGGTAAGATTGAGAGGGGAAGAAAAAGAAAGAAAAAAAAAGGAAAGGAAAAGAAAGAAAAGAAAGGAAAAGAAAGGAAGGGAAGAGAAGGAAGAAAGGGGAAAAGAAAAAACGATAAAGTAGAGGGGGGAAAAGGAAAAGAAAAAAAAAGGCCCCTAAAGAGAAGCTAAAAAAGGGCCTTGGATTTTTCTAAATTTAGAAAAAATAAAGGATGGGAGATTATTTACTACCACTTCTTTTAATATCCTGGATCCATACTCTGTGTCTAAATGGTTGGGTCTATATCATGAGCCATGCTATTTATCCGCTACATATGAAATTAATAAACTGAGTTTCAGACCATGATTTGATTAACACCATGGTGAATGCTCTATACAAATGTTTGTTTGGATGCAGAATTTTTATACAACCCAAGATAGTTCTTCGTGTACATCTTGGGATTAAAGAGGATACTCATTTCATACCGATTTTAGCGGGTCTCGCTGTATCTGTCGTCACTGCAGCTTCCATAGTAGTCATGGGAGGAGAAGACAAGCCTCCACTAGCTATACTTGTAGACACTGCCGGCAGTACAAGCAAAATAGTCGCAACTCTTTGCTCTTTAGATCCAGGGATATTCGATGCAACACATACGTACGGTGTCTCACTGGACGAACCTTTCATTGATATGGATTTGTTCTTGGTACCGTCATGATTTGTCCACTCACTGGTTACCAGGTCAGTGATCTTATTATGCCCATGCAGAAAGAAAAGGTCTATGTCTGGGTAGTATCTCGAGGCCAAGCAGGTTACGTTTATAGGTGTACTCGTGGAAATACTACAACTCTGTGAGGCGGATGGTTCCCTTTCCGCACATTGATGAATAACTGGAAATGGATCCTGTGGAGGAGCTGCAACATTAACAGAACACACAATATGACAAAGATATCATTACACGTGGCACCATATCCGTAAAGAAAAAACGTATAGACAGCGCACTTTTTGTTATGGCTGAATATTTGTCATTATGATCATGGCTGTACATAAGGCCTACTCTGTTCATTTAGGGCTTCGTTTTGAGCCGGGCTGTCAGGCTACACGACCTTTCGTGAAAACATACCCCATATTCACGAAAGCTTGAGCTCTTTACGTTGTGGGTTACATCACACGAAATTCGGATAATTATAATACTACTACATTGGGACAGTAGGCGTTAATGGAAAGAATGATGTACTTTCATGTGTTGTCATAATGATCAATTATACATATTGCCTACATTGTAGGCCTTTTTTAAATTATGTAACTCTGTATTTGTAGGCTTTTAACCTAAAATAACAAGTTAAGTAGCCCGTAAGATTGTGTGTGAATTGTTTATGTGCGTATCCGGACACCTAACCCCTGGACATTCAGCCCGGATAACCACCCTCTAGGACGAGCACCCCCCCCCCTCCCCCTTGACATGTACCCCAGCACAAGTACCCCCGAGATAACTACCCCTAGGACAACTACCCCCGTACAACTAATACCCGGACAACTACCCCCTAGGATAGTTAACCAGGGGTTAGGTGTCCTAGAGGGTGGTAGTTGTAGGGGAAATTTGTCTGGGGGTAGTTGTCCTAGGGGGTACTCGTAGGGGGTATTTTCCGGGGGTAGTTGTCCCGGGGGTAGTCGTCATAGAGGGTGGTTGTCCTAGGGGGTAGTTGTTCTTGGGGGTAGTTGACTAGGGGTTGGTTATCCGGGTGTGGATGTCCAGGGGGTAGATGTCCTAGAACCATTTCTGTGGTATTCTGATGCATATAGATTGCATTTACTCACAAAATAACCTGATGTCTGTAAAGTTGTGAATCAGTATCCCCTTATAGCTCGAAACTCTGCATATATATCGACCTTCTTCTGCTATGCTGACTTCCTTGATGACCAAAGAACGATCTTCATTCATCTCCATGATCTGGCATGGTCTTTCACCTTCACATAATCCTGTAACCTCATCGGTCGGAATCCATGAAACAAGATTTGGAGCTGTTCTTGGGTCATCTCCTTTCTTCCAGTAGACAGCTAAAGGTTCCCCATGAAATTGACATGTCAGGTTAACGCTGTTTCCAATTCTTACAGTTTTGTGTAAATCAGTGTATACTACATCATCCGGTACATCGCAAGTAACACCTGAATAAATAAATGATTGAAAATGTATTTAATAACAAACTCATTTTCAATCATGGTCAAGACACCCGTCTGCATTGGATATTTTGTGTAGGCCTGATATTAACCATGAAAGGTGTTTAAGATATTTCCTTAGCTCGAGCTATGCTACCAATTTGATTATTATGCTTTTCAAAAAAAAATGTACCTAAGGTAGTTTTAATAGCCAAAGTGTGTCACCTATTAAAACGTGCGAGCATGACAATGAGATATAACGTAATATTGACGTAATTTGTATGCGATATACCATAGGGTATTGAATGAATTAGTCTTTTGAAAATAGTTTTCGATTGCGTTCAGTCACCATTACATGAATTCCTTCACACCAGTATTCATAAAACACACGGGTCGAGGATGGTAAACAAATATTTATATCTTAGCAAATAAAAGTAGCACCGAGCTGGTTCTCGAACACAAATCCTTTTATCCCCTGACCAATGTTTAAACTTCTCGACTATTACACGTCTAGATTTCATAAACTACTGCATGTAAGTTTCTTCTCCTCTAATATTCGATAAACTGATATTTGATAATCAGTCTTGGTTAATCAGCAATATAAAAAAGTCAAAAGTCAAAATATTGACAATGCCGTACACTGTTATAAAATAAAACCCACCTGTTAAGAAACAAGAAACAAGAGCACAAAATAACCATCCTGAAAGGAGAAGCCCTTTTCGACGAGCCGCCATCTTCGGTTGCAGATATCTGTGTGGGTGATATGTTTGCTTTCGGAAATATGACTAATATACTATCATTAAACAAATAACATATTTGTTCACTGTTATTCTTCTGATCAATGCACAGTTCGGCCTACACCACAATTAAACCTCATCGGCGGACTAAGTAGCCTACTTCTACTGAATTTAAGCCCGACGCTGGGCTACATGCTCATGTCACAAATAGGCTTTAACAAAGGAATTTAGTCTGAGGTCAAAGTTTTCATTTTGTTAAACGCGATTTTATAACCAAGACCAGGTTAAACAGAATATGTAAAAAAACCGACCAATTTGTTTTGAAGCCCTGATGGTTTTCTGATATTAATAGCTCAATATCAGTTTAAGCCTGGTGAAAAGCTTAACCCTTGTTTAAAGATATTAGCTTCGGAGGTGCTTAGTTAGGAAATTACGTTTATAACTAGTTCATTAACGGTACCGTTAAACCATCTTAAAAAGAGAGATTAGTATTAACATAATGCTACATAATCCATATTTTATAGCATAGGCACTATTCACGTTACATTTGTTAACCTAAAAGGTGTGTCGAATGTTAATGACTACGTTGATGAATGGTATTTCTAACTAGACATAGCTCTTCACAAATGGTGACTTGATACTTAAACATAGAATTGGCTCTCAGTGAGGCTGTTCACACCGGCAGAGATAGAACGGTCTAGCGCGGGCTATACCGCGCTATCTCTGCGGTGTGGAAGGTACAACGTCGTTTCGGTCCACCCAACAGCGAGCCACGGTGAGCCAAAACGGCGTGCCACAGGAGCGCCTCTTGGGGGTGGTCCACGAGAGATAGCGCGGTCTCGCGCGCGCTAGACCGCGCCATCTCTGCCGGTGTGAACCCGAGCTACGATAGCACGCCGGAAGTCATCGTTCTACACGCGGGGAATTTTATACTCATTCTATTTTGATGCGATCTGAATCTGAATCGGTACAACTCAACACTCCTAATTAGTAATAGCGCGCGAAATCTTTGACCGCTCTGACCTCATGACGTCACGCGTCATGGCAACAGGACCTCTAAAAAAAGGGGGGGGGGGTGCTACGATAGACTGCGCTATCTCACTGCGGTGTGGATCCGGCGAATACCAATGGTCGCGCTACGATAGCGCGATCTACGGTCCGACCACGGTCCCCCCCTTGCGGTGTGAACACGCCCTCTGCACATACTATCTATCCTCTTGCACATACCTCCCTTTTCACAACTTTAATCATTTCCCCCAATAGACTGTAGTGTTATGAAATCCGTTAGGAAAACGAAAAATTTGGTTTTGATTTCCAATCATAAACATTTTGATAATCAGAGAGGCGATCGGCTTGTAAAAGTCATGGGGTTCCTGACTGAACTAAAGGTTTATGAGTATTACTTCAGCATGAGCTAAATCCAGGATTTTGTTTCAGAATCTGAGACAAAGTTAATAGATCCCTTTAAATTAATATCGTTAATATAATTATTTGGGAACGCTGCGTCGAGAGCATGAACCTTGGACCCACGTCATTGCCGTTCATATTTGTAAATTATTAACTTAATCAGATATGAAATACAATTTCAAAGTGTATATATTTGCCAAAGAAGTGATTAGGGCAGAGCTATTTGCTATCTGTCTCGATATAAATAGACACTATGTGTTATGGCATAACGCAAGGGAGTTTGTTTATCATGTTTGAATATCAATACACTCAGCATCAGAAACAGAAGTTTACACTCACTATTGTGCAAACTTTTTTCATATAAAATGACTATACAATACGATAAGATATAAATGAAATAGAAGACAAAAAAACGATACTCTACCACCATCAAATAGAGGCCATATCTAAAGTAAAGAATGACATAGATAAATCATTCATCAACGGAAAGCTTATAGCCATAACTTACAATAATATCACTAATTCTATGCAAATTTCGTGTCTGTCAGAGGATTAATTGTTTTCTGATAATTCGAAATCTAAAGCTTTGAAAATTGAAAATTGTCGACATATGATCTAATTATGTAGAGGTGTTGTGGTCGAGTGGATACGTCGCCGGACTGTCGACCACAAGGTCCACGGCTCGAGTCCCGCCGCCGCACTAAGGTCCCTTGGCAAGACATTGATCTACACTTTGCCACACTCCACCCAGGTGAAGTAAATGGGTACCTGGTAAGAATTTATTCCTTGAAATGCTAGAGCGCCGTATGGCAGCCATGCTAAGGCCAGTGTAATAATCGGCGCCAGGAGGGTCAAAACTGACTGACAAGAACACTATACAAGATCCCACTATTATTATTATTATTATTATTATTGAATTGATGACATCATTTCATGTGGAGGGGACATATTCACAACTACTTTGCATTAATTAACCACGGTTCATCGCCTGAGCTATACAGGTGATCTGATCAGGTTTACATGTTATGTCGTAACTGTAGCAGAGGCACAATTGACCCATGTTGACCCGTAATCGGTTAGCAAACAGTCTGAGAGTTTGTGCCTACCTTTGAAAGACCAAGAAAAGATTAAGGCACAACTATTTTGGGAAATAACATTTTTGACTAGCCAAATTCAACATACTATTTTCTTCTTCTAAACTTGGCCCACTACTACAAATGCAAAAACGACCTAAACAAGAACTCCCTTCTACTACTACTAATGCTACTACTACTACTACTACTACTACTACTACTACTACTACTACTACTATTACTACTATTACTACTACTAATAATAATACTTATACTAATACTACCACTACTACTACTACTTCTACTACTACTACTACTACTACTACTACTACTACTACTACTATTAAGTCTACTCCTTTTACTACTATTATAAAGTGAGCAATGAAGGTGCAACTCTGCTACAATATAGCAGCACCCTCTGCCAAATAAGCGTAGGTGGATGCAAATCTGCACCCCAATTTCAGCCTTTTTTTCTTAAAGTGTACTACTAGTATTACTACTAATGATACTACGTCTACTTGTTCTACTGCTCGTACTACTATTGCTGACATAGTTCCTAACTTGTTATATTTCCGTATCTATTTCTAAATATTGATTTCATTCAATATCAAAGCAACGCAAACAATTCTTCAAAAAATAAACAATTGTTTTTCTTTATACTAAAAAAATCATTTATTTCCATTCATGTAAAAATCAAAAATTGTGATAGATTTTATCTTTAATGAAATCAGTTATAATATATAGCAACATATAACCTCCTCACACACACTCACTCGCTTACTAACATACATTGTGCATTTAGTGTCATTAATGTCTTAATAACTAGGCATGTCTTATTGAAACGAGGGGCCACCAGCATCCTACCTCTCTAAAATTGTTCAGTATATACATATATATGTTTTTCTTTGTTTTGCCTAGGTTGAGGGCTTAAGAGGGCGTCGTCTAATTTGTCCTGACGGCGAGGATTGAGTATCTCTAAACAGAATTATAAGATATTTCAAACGTCAGTAAGGATTATCCATGTATTTTTATTATACAGCATGTAGAATAGAAATATTCACTATAAATAAAAAATAATTGAACTTGGGACACACGCGTATGAGTGTCGGTAAATGATTAATAATCAGCGGATATTAAATTCGATAAACCTCTACTTCACGATATGAACTTCGAACTGAGAGATATAAATCAAAGATAGTCGGGGTTATGCCTACTCAAGTAGAATATGGTTGTGTGTCAGTAATACATCATTCTAAGGATTTTTTTCTTCACCCTAGCGAAGTAGAGTATATTTAAATATTAGCTGCGCTTTATAAATCTATATTTTTACTGTCATCATCAATGAAATGATGCTCTTGCCTTTTTTTTGGCGCGACGTTGTTTACCACGTCACTTCAACCCATTGCTTCTCTTAAGTGCAGTTTGTGCGTGCGCTCACACGTTTGTGTACAGGGGGTGGAGGAGGAGCTTAGGGGTCACGTAATTTGTGTTGATGGTGTCATCTCATGTTTGTATTATATATGTGTAGCCTTTAAGGTACTATGCAATTTGCAGGCCCCAAAAGGAAAAGTTAAAATTGCAACGGCATTTGAAAGATAATACTAATTTAGAACTTTCATCAAAACGAAAGGGCTTGAAAATGTGGAAAAATAACGAACATTAGTTGTCACATCGAATTCAGTAATTGCAACCCACTAAGTAATAGTCTGATTTTCAGACCCGTGTACCGATTGGTCATAGGTTTTGTGCTGCGCAAAGATTCAATCAGTTGATTTCTGGCCAGAAGTGGGTTATCGATATAAACAAATGCTCATGTATCCTTTTCAGCTTATTTTCTGTCTGTTATTCTGAAAGACAAAAAAAAGGAGTCATCCAGTCACTCCATAGCGTCTGACAGTGAAGTCTAGAAAGGAAACGGATTTCCTTGCATACACTTAATATATAAGGACGCTGTTAACGTTTACATCTCACCGATAGGACATACGTGACATCATGTCCATAATTCCTTTCAAGTTCTACAGAATGTGATGTTGGCTGCAAATGGGACATTGTACCTTTAATACATACAGTCTGTAGTTGGTTGCCTGTGTGCCACGACCATATAATTCACAAATTTAAATATTTCATGAAAAGAGATGTAATGATGAAGTAGGTCCCTAGAGTAAATGTATAGTTATGCTTATCTCTTTAAAAAGGGTGAATTGAAAATGGAACACCACAGCATACCTCAATAATACTTGCTGTCTTTATCTCCCTACCTCTTTTTTTCGTTATAAAATACGACCAAGTGCTTTCTTTATTGATTTAGTTTTTAAAATCATAGTTACTTATATATTTCAGCTGTATGTAGAACGAACGCTTGTGAACCGCGTGTTCGCAGCTCATAGACTTAAATCATTAACTTTATCAGATGATAAATATAATTTCATGTGTTGACAAAGGATATCAAAAATAGTGTAAAGGTTTTACTGAAGAACTGATTTCGAAAGAGCTATATGCCTCCTGTATAAACATAAATAGACATTTTACAACCTTTGTATTATAATCTTTGTATAGACTATATGATATATGTATCATAGTGTAAATCACAGTATTTTCTTTGTCATGTGTGAATATCAAACAGAATTGCACACAGAACTTGAACCTACGCGATAGTGGTTCATAAATGTCAATTATTAACTAATCACCTGACAATATTTCAAAGATAAAGTGAACTTTAGGAAAGAATTTTAAGAGAAAAAAAAAAACGTTTAGATTTATCGAGATGTGAACTTTGAAGAAGTCTTATAATAATATTGTCAATGTTTGTTTCGGAGCCTCTTACATCATTTGAGGCTACGTGCAAGGTACGATATCATTTGCCATGTTAAGCACTATCCTATTATTAGGGGTTTGTCAGGGCGTAAGAAATACATTAAATTAACTCATCCACTGTTGAATTATCCTTGTCACGTATACTAAATACATTGTAGACTCGCTACCAGTAGGAAATGTGAATACAAATTATACTGATATAACATTTAGGGGTTAGAGTAGACTTTCCTCGAATTTAGGTATTCATATAATACACGATGATAGAGGCGTCGTGGTCCATTGGATTCATCATCGGGCTGTAGATCATAGGGTTCGCGTTTCGAGTCTCGCCGCAGCACTAATTGCTTTTGGTAAGACATTAATCTACAATAGCCATTCCACACCATATTTACTTTAATAATGGGTACCTAGTAGGAATTTATTTCATGAATGCTTTTAACATCAGGGTTAAATTCAGGGCAATACTATTATTTTTAACATAGTGTTACGAATTTAGATATAGGCCTATGTCTGTACCATGTGCATAGCTCATTATTATTTCGCTGTATATTATTGCTTGCTGTGCAAGTCAAACTTGTCCTTCAGTAGATTTACGACGTTGTTTTTCGTCCTCGAGTAGTTCTTGAATTTCGATTGCGTAAGCCCAGGGCCACGCTCGTCTAGAGAATCTGTCCTCGTCTTACGTAACGGCAAGGACAGATACTCAGTCGCGTGCGGCCTCCGACTGACCCCGAGCGGAGGCCAGACTTTGTCCTCAGTTTGAGGACAGACTCTGCCCTTTAGCTCGAGGTCGGGTTGTGTCCTTGCTGCTACAAAACAGCTCCCTATATAAAGCCAGGGATTCTAAAATCGAGAGACTTCAATCTCCAGAGTTCAGACTTCCTAGTCAGACTTCTTAGACGGACTTGTTAGACAGAGTTCGGACTGACTTCTTGAGACTTCTCCTCGTACTCCTTTCTGCCGTTTTTCGTAATTCACTGAACCTGACTGTATACCAAGTTGTCATTATTTGAAGTAATAAACATCGAATGGAACTGAAACTCACGAATACTCCATTTCTTCTGTTGAATTTATATTGCATACACGCATGAGCTCGAGTGAGAGAGATATTGAGCGAGAACTGAACGAGAGCAGTCTGAATTAAACACATGTAATCAAATTTCGTTACACTGGTGGCAGCAGTGGGATTTGGACTTCAACACGGACATCGATTTGATGATAGCTGGCGACCATATTGACTTTTCATTGAACAGCATGGCTACCATGAGGAAGAAACTGAGAATCAGAACTCGCATCTTCAAGTATAAGAATTACTACCCTTTACCGGTATGCTGATAAATGGTGTCGACTACCGACTACAAGCAGGCTGTGTGACGTGGTGGCTATGGAACGATTGAGCGTGATTGGTTTCTTCGTGGTCGCGACTTCGACTTCGTGTTGATGCAGTCTGCCTCGCTGGTCAATGTTCCTGTGATCATGGCGAACGTCAACTTGTTCTGGGCCTCCGTGACGACGCCGTTGGGTTTGTTATCCCAGCCATGGAGAGTCACTCTCAGGAGATTTTGACGGGGAGTACTAGCTGAGCATATACAAAATTCGTCAACGATGTCGGGATTGTTAGTAGTGTAACCGGAGCTGCAAAAGTGCAGGATGACGAGTCGACGATTTCAAAGGGAAGCCGAGTGCCTTTTATTTTTTTTGACGGTTGCTGCATTGGGTGCCAGCCTCAGAAGGGGAGCACAGCAATGGCAACAAGAGGACGCAGTGCATGGCCATTTATTTAGTAGCAATAGTTTCGTATGTGTAGGGCCAATTTATTTTTGTTCATTTTATTTGTCGAGAGCATCGGTGTGGAAAACGGAGGCAGAGAGTCATCATTTGGATAGCGTTAGAGATCTCGGCATCGTATTAATTTTGTTGGCGAATTTTTGTGTATGCGTCGGAGAGAATGAGAAATCATTATATCAGTTTGGAAATCACGGGACAACCTCGAAGATATCGGAGCAACGTCAATCATTCATGTCCATGATATTGCGCCATGTAGAAGTGGAGGACCCGCCGTAGATACTTGATTGTCAATTGGTCATGTGTTTGGAATATTGCGAAGTCGACATGCTGATTCTATGCTGTTACGTGATCCTTATGGAATATCCTGAAAATGTTCTTATTTCTGATTGAGTTGTCTGAATTCAGTATAGAGGTGAGTGTACACAACCCCGAGCTTTATGGAAGCAGAATTATCATTACAAATTTCTCGAATATAATGGAATATCAATGTGAAGCCAGGATTCCTACAAAGAGTCACTCCCGCTTAAACTTAAATCAGCAGGACAAGAAATCGGTCCTCGTCGACAGAGCTGGACATTTACTCTAACATTTCAAGATAAACTGGGACTATTTGATCATCGATGGAGGAGACTTAAAACATTACTTTGATAGAGAACTCTGTTGTCCGAATGAAGATTGCGCGATTCTTTTACTGAATTTTGTTTGCATTGTTCAAACTGTTGTTTTGAATCCATTTTGTACATTTTATCACTTGTATATTGCATTTGAATTATTCTACCTTTCCCTATTTCTAGCCCTCGGCAAGAATGCCTCCCTTTATACTTATACCTCTCGATCCTTATAATTATCTTTCTTCTCTTGTTCCTCTCTCCATCTATTTCCCTATCACTATGTCTTCTCTATTTTTCTGTTAAATATTTCTATGATGTGATTGAGATGTTTTAAACTTTTAATCGATTTTTGTGCATATAGTTGAACCTTAATTCGTTAGCGGCCGCGTAGCCGTTTTCGTTGGAACGTATTTTTGTGTGTTAAGTTTAGCACCCCTCGTTCACTGATATTCTTTTCGGCCTGTCTTGATATCCGAAGCCGTCATATTGCTGCTAGAGGCGTGGTGTTGCGTAATCACAATGATCGCGTTTTTTCGGATCGCGTGCTGCATTTCTGCTGACCAAGACCGGAAAAAGAAAAAAAAAGAAAGAAATCGGACACGTGGCCGCTGGATTTGCTTCGCTACAAAATTTGGTACTGTTGAAGCGGCTTTCATTCTGCTGCTTCAGCAAATCTTGAGTAGAAAAAGATATCAGTGTACGAGGCGGTTAAATGTCGACAATTTTACAGCATTTCAGTAACTTTTGTTTTTGTTATTTTTTGTTTTAAATTCCACATATCTTTTTGCAACCTGAACGATTGTGTAAATAATTAGGTCTGCTTTGACGTTGTATTTTTAGTATTATATTAGTTCTCCTCGACTTTTCGACAGTTACTTGCGTTGTATTATAGTAGCTTGTAAGGAATACTTTTAATGTCATACGTAGATTTTCGTTTTACTATAGGAGGTCGTGACTTCATGACCCCGGAATTATATGTCAAACTCACCAGAACTCACCAGAAAACTAAGT
Source organism: Strongylocentrotus purpuratus (assembly GCF_000002235.5). NCBI lineage: Eukaryota > Metazoa > Echinodermata > Echinoidea > Camarodonta > Strongylocentrotidae > Strongylocentrotus > Strongylocentrotus purpuratus. The sequence goes on from NW_022145594.1 coordinate 38,231,698, forward strand.
TACGCTGTAACAAGCAATTAAGACTGTACTGCTTTGGTAGACAATGCCGTTTTTGAGACTTACACATGTCGTCTGTCAAAGTGCTAAGGCCACTTCTGCAAATTCATTTTATTTTAACCAAGTTTTCGAATTCAGATTTATCCCTCATGTGCTTCATTTACTCGATATGTCAGTTTTTTATTTTAAATTCGTTATGTACATTATGGTGCAAATCTTTTGGTTTAACATGACTGTAATTCTATTCTTTTTATCGGTCACTGAGGACAGTGACTTTTTAAGGAGAGGGGGAATAGTGTTACGAATTTAGATATAGGCCTATGTCTGTACCATGTGCATAGCTCATTATTATTTCGCTGTATATTATTGCTTGCTGTGCAAGTCAAACTTGTCCTTCAGTAGATTTACGACGTTGTTTTTCGTCCTCGAGTAGTTCTTGAATTTCGATTGCGTAAGCCCAGGGCCACGCTCGTCTAGAGAATCTGTCCTCGTCTTACGTAACGGCAAGGACAGATACTCAGTCGCGTGCGGCCTCCGACTGACCCCGAGCGGAGGCCAGACTTTGTCCTCAGTTTGAGGACAGACTCTGCCCTTTAGCTCGAGGTCGGGTTGTGTCCTTGCTGCTACAAAACAGCTCCCTATATAAAGCCAGGGATTCTAAAATCGAGAGACTTCAATCTCCAGAGTTCAGACTTCCTAGTCAGACTTCTTAGACGGACTTGTTAGACAGAGTTCGGACTGACTTCTTGAGACTTCTCCTCGTACTCCTTTCTGCCGTTTTTCGTAATTCACTGAACCTGACTGTATACCAAGTTGTCATTATTTGAAGTAATAAACATCGAATGGAACTGAAACTCACGAATACTCCATTTCTTCTGTTGAATTTATATTGCATACACGCATGAGCTCGAGTGAGAGAGATATTGAGCGAGAACTGAACGAGAGCAGTCTGAATTAAACACATGTAATCAAATTTCGTTACAATATTTCTTTATCTCGGACCTGTCCCTCTTTCATTTTCTAACACGTTCCGCACTATGTACATGTAAGCAACAAATATTTATACCATGATCCCGTTCAGTCATACATGTCGGTGGTCTCTCATCTTGGGCATCTTGGGGACATGCTCTCTGAGATTGAATGATGCCCTTCTCATCTTGCAACTTCTTTGAGTCTTTCAAACCGAGGATATTCTTGACCAGAGATAGCTCAAAAGACTCGATAGCAGTACTTATTGTACGAATGACCGCTGAGCTCTCGTTGCCATCTTCACGGTATTGCCCCGGAAACGCGTGGAATTTGAGTCAAAACTTAATGTTAATGATCAGAAAAGCTCCTGTAAATCACTTGTTATTATTAAAATTGGACGCACACTGTATTAGTTATTTTAACCAGCAGATGATACATACTGACGGATATGTCTATAATGTATTATTTATGATGATTATCAGACAAAATGTGACAATTAAATACCCCCTCCCCCTCTTTATAGTAGTCTATCTCATAAACAAGAGGAGGCTCGGAAGTTTAGTGGTAGAGCAGTGGTCTCGTGGTCCTAGGTTCTAAATCAAGTCAATTTCAAAGTAAGGCATTAATCCTCAATAACAAGTCCCCAAGAGAGGACTTAAAGCTGTCGGTTACTTAGTTGCTTAGTAACAAACATGGCAGGGGCGAATCTAGGGGGGGGGAGGGGTGTTTCGGCGGTTTAACCCCCCCCCCCTTGGGAAGCCAAGTGAGAAAGAAAAAAAAGGGGGAGGGGAAAATTTAAAACGTTGTTTTTGAAAAGTAAAACAGTTAAAACGGCGCGATTCTTGGTAAATTCCTGGATCCGCCACTGGGTCAACCCCCCCCCCCTTGGCAAAAAGCTAGATCCGCCCCTTCATGGTAATTAAAAACAATCACCAAACATCATCAACCTGTGAATATTCATGCAAATACGTTGAGGGTATGGATATACCTGAGAGGATAGCATCAGCCACTTTTGCCCCAAGGACGGAAAAGACGGCATCAGCCAAACATGTTCTTTGGTTGTACGATGGTGGATGAACCATGGCCTTCCAGTCTCTAAGCACCGTCTCTGTGTTTTTGGTATGACTCATTCCTAAGTTCCGTGATATCTTCACAAGTACGTCTTCATCAACTCTTGCTCTTGAAGCTACAGCAAATTCGTCAGCAAAAGACGTCTCGTGACCTGAAAGATGACGAGTTACAACATTAACAAATGGGGAAAGAATTGAGATTGTGGAATCAAATTCTGAATCATTAGACTGGGTTAATTCAAGCATTGTTTATATATTTTTTTTCTCTCAATTCATCATGTGTTTTGGTAAATAAATGAAAACAAAAAATAAGACACTGATAACTGGTAAACCCCAAGCCAGTCTAACAACATCTGCATAAAAAAAAAGAAATCGCATGCAGTCACAAGGGTACCTAGAGAGGGCACAATCGAATAGCAAGAGGACAAATGGAAGAGGACTTGGCAAGTGGTCACAATGCAATATGACCCTTTCCTTACAGTAGTATATGGTTTTGTTCTCTCGCATTCCATTTCCATGGACAAATCCGTTTGGACACCAACGTAACTCCCCCATCCATTAACATTCAAATTACCATATTCAAGTACTTGGGCAATGTCCTTGTATCCCGCCTTAGACAGCGCTTCACACACTTCCTTCCTGCCATTATTGTGGGTCTTGCTGAACTTCATCAATGCAGCAGTAGTTCTTTCAGTTAGATGATCAGGAACATATTCGACTATGTAATGCTTGAGCATCTCACAAGAAATACCCAGAGCCTGTGCTAACGGATACACATCTTCGAGGAGGAGCCGAAAGGCAACGTCAAGTAGTTCATAGAGATATAAGTTGCTTCCCAATGTATATGGAATCAGGCCTAAAGATACAACCATCATTATTGAAGATTGTTTAGCAGTTATAATTACAACATCCGTTGGATAAATACATTAAAAGTGTTTTATATTATATATATATATGTATATATATATATATATTTACATATATGTGAGCAATTTTTTCAACACAGAGTTGACTAAAGACTTAACTCCGTTTCGTTGACGATCAGCCATGTATCAATTATTTCGTCTTCTTTGTGCATGACTGATCGTCAACGAAACGGAGTTAGGTCTTTTGTCAACTCCGGTTGTTGCTACGGCAGGCAGCCAGTAAAAACGAATTCGTTTAATCAAATTATAGAAATGCAGGCATTACTTTAGACCAACATAACTTTGTTTTTCTGGCTCATTTTTCCTGATTGAGGTGTCATATTGAAGGGCAGAAAATGAACTTTCTAGAAATGTGATTTCCTCTTTGAAATTCAAATACCGCCCTAAAAATGACTTTTGTGTACCCTCTCTTAAAATTGTTTTAATCACTCATGCTTGATATATTCATCATATGAGTTGTATCAACTGAAAGAGAGGAATCTAAGACGTACGGATATGTGTCATTTATTAATTATAATTGTGATTAAGCTATGATAAAACTTAGACAATTCTCGGTTTCGTCTTTTCTGGGACGCAAATACAAAATCGTAGTCATACATGTTGTGCTGTTATAAATACTAAAAAGGAATGTGTTTTTATCATTAATAATGATTAGAAAGGGAGTGTGTTGCATTTATATGTTGTCATTAATCTAATTCATGTGTCTTAGTTAGAATGTAAAAAAGTATCTCATGCATTCATCGGTTCATATTACATATTTGTTTGAGAAAAGACTTTCAAACGTCTTTTCACTTTTATTTTTAAGCTTTTTTCTTAAATGTTCTTAGCCTCTAGCACTTTGCATTGGTGTACCTGTACTCAATTATCAATTATGCGATGTTGAAACAAATAAATAAATGTGTGAGTAGTAATGTGATTGTTCCAAATTCCGGTAAATTTTCTGTTCTACTGTATTATTTCATTAACAAAATATACATTAATTCAGTTGTTATATATTTTATTTTGCATACTATAATTACTTGCGAATAACAATAATTAGTATCTGGCTGATCTAAGCAAAAGCAAATCTTAGCATACTATTTCACAAAATGTAATTAAACAATATGAATGATATTAATGATACACATGTACATGCAAATGCATGATCATTTTTGCGCTTCTTGCTCCCAGCAAGATGGTTTCCTTCTATTTTTTTTTTTTTTGCTGTTGTGAGTTTATATTCATATTTTTGTTATCAAACAGGAATAAATAAATGAATATATAACTACATTTGTAAAGTGATAGTTGTACAATGATGATAGAAGAACCAATAAAAATCGCAACTGATCTTCCTTTATTAATTCCTTTTCTTTTCTCCCTCTTTGTTTTCTGTCCCTTTCTGTCCTCTTTCCCTTTCACTTCCCTTCTCCTTCTCTCTCTCTCTCTCTCTCTCTCTCTCTCTCTTTGCTGAGGGGGAGGGGGGTAGGGGTACAAATCGGGACAAATTGCAACTGATCTCCCCTACCTTTCTTCTTCCTCTCCCCCCCTTTCCCTTCCCTTACTTCGCCCTCTCTCTCTCTCTCTCTCATTTAAGTTTGCTGAGGGAGGCAGGGGCCTTTCGCCCCCTCCCCCCGATGTTGGTGGGATTAATCGCAACTGATCTCTGCCTCTTTTCACCCTTTTCTTTTCTTCTTCCTCTTTTGTGTTCCATTTTGGCTTTCCTCTTTCCCTTTCCATTCTTTCTCTATTTTTTTGGCGGGGAGGGAGTGGGGTGGTCGGGGAGGGGGGGGGGGGGCAGAGGCAAAGTCCTTTCTCCGCGATCCACATCTTGTTTGCAGGACAATTGCAACTGATATCCCTTCTTTTCTTTTCTTCTTTTGTTTCTTTCCCTTTCCTTCCCTCTCTCTTGTTTTGCGGGGGGGGGGGGGGAGGCAACAACATGGGCGGCAAGGCCTTGTCGGACCCCTTTTTCTTTTCTTCTTCTTTTCCACTTCTCTCTTCTTTCCCTTTCCCTTCCTTGTCTCTCTCTCTCTCTCTCTTTGTTTGCTGAGGGGCCAGGGGAGGGCAGGCGAAGGCCTTTCGCCCCCGATCCACACCGCGTTGGTGGGAAAAATCACAATTGATCTCCGTACCTTTCTTTTCTTTCCCTTCCCCTTCTCTTCTTTTCTCTATTTTTTAAGTTTGCTGTAGAAGGGGGAGGGGGACAAGGGCCATTTCCCCCCCCCCCCGATTCCCAACTTGTTGCCGGGAAAACTGCAACTGATATCCCCCTTCTTTTCTTTTCTTCCCTTTATCTCGTCTTTTCCCTTTTTTCTTTCCCTTCTCTTCCTTTTCTCTTTCTTTTTGCTGGGGGGGGGGGGGGGGGGGATGGGGGGGGGGGGGTGGGGGCAACAGCCTGGGAGGCAAAACCCTTTCGCCCCCCCCCCGATATTCTTCTTTCCCCTTTTTCTTCTTCTTCTTCTTCTTCCTTTCCCTTTGTCTCTTCTTTCCCTTTCCCTTATTTTCCTTTCTTCTCTCTCTCTCTCTCTCTCTTTTGCTGAGGGGGGGGGGGGGCGGTGGCGAAGGCCTTTCGCCCCCGATCTCCTTTGTTCCCCCCTTTTCTTTTTTTCTTCCTCTTCTTCCTTTCCCTTACTCTCCGCTTTACCTTCTTTCTCTCTCTCTCTCTCTCTCTCTTTATTTTTTGTTGGCGGTTGGGGGTCAAGGCCCCCCCCCCCCCCCTTGACCGCGCCGGGAAGACCTGTAGTGTCATCCCTAGCTAGCTCGCAAAGCTGAATATGGGTTATCCAGTCGTTTCATTCATTAAGTATATTTATACTTGTATTGAATATGTATACGTGTGGACTAGAATACGGAACTTCGGTGCGGCAGGCGGACTATTGGTGCGAGACCTCTTCCGCACAGATTGTCCGTCGGACATTTGAGGCGCGCACGGAATGTCCGACACGGACATTCTGCGCGGATAAAATCCGCACCGATCGTCCGCTCTCGATCGATCTCTAATAGGCGGACGATCGGTGCGGGTAACATTATACGCGGTCACACCGGCCCAGTGGACTCCTAGCATTACTACCCGAACGCAGCGAAAGTTCCTCGTGCACTAAATGTGCTACGGTGTGTCTGCGTCCTCCCAAATCCGCACGGAGGCGGTACTCACCACGTACGGATATCCAAATTTTGCCCACGTGTTTACACGTAGACAGCACGCACTTGCAAGTACGGCAGGTTATGACCACCGCATAAGTCACCGGTGATTGAGAGCGAGCATTTAGACTGCAAAAACTCCGGTAGACTTTCGGCCAGCGTTTGAACAATACAACAACAGTCCAGAGGTCAGATTTTTTGTCGTGTTAATAGGTAGTTGCCTCGGAACCTCCGACTAAACTCCGGAATGTAAAAAAAAACGAAGGTTTTTGCTTGCAACATAAATTCCCATTAATGAGCACTTAACCGACTCCTAATCTTGCAAATGCAATTAGCGAAGTTGCATGTTTTTACTATTTCTTTACATTTAATAATCATATCGTATTCCTCATGTTGGAAAGTGATTTTTGGGGTCTTAGTTTGCAGTGAGTATAAGACAAATAACCAAACGCAATGGCCAGGTGGGGTGGGAGGGTGTAGATATATGTGAAATCGTTTATTTTACTGACAAAAATATTTAAACATTTGCTGTATTTTGTGATGAACTCATTGATGATAGGTGTGGATTACATGTTGAATGCGCCTGATCAGGTGCGAGTAGTGCCCCATGTTCACCTCTGATAAGTGCCCTTTAAGCTTTGGATATGCGTCCCCTTCTTCTTGCACCAACAAATGTGATCGTAAACTCAATGAGACTTAGAGCATTTTTTCCGATTTCACTCAAAGCTCTCCTCGCTACGCTCGCTCCCATTCTATAGTAATACAGATATTCTTGTCCTTTTTATTAGAACTTATTTTGCGCACCGCGACCTAATAACAAGTTTGAATTAGTTTATCGCTCACTTCGCTCGCTCGCAAATGAATATTCAGACCATCACACTCAACTCCAAAGTATGATGTTTCAAGCCCCTCGAAAGTGTTAGGAGACCCAATTCGCTAACAATTTGATGGCAAAATGTTACCTAAATTGTATCATAATGTAAAAGAAGATGTAGTTTATGACAGGCTTCTCCAAAGATTTCCCCTTATACCCAAAAAGAAAAATGTTTTGAAGACAAATATTAATAAAATGATATATAATTTGGATTTTCTGTTTTACGCAGAAAACCTGATTTGTGTAATTTTCCGTCAATATTTGACTTCAAACACATTTGTTTTGATAATCCTTGCAAAAGTGTGTATTTTACACTTTAGAGGGGCTTTAGGAAGTATCTTGGACCATGTAAAGAGAAAAACAGAAAATGACATCATCCCTGATAATCTAATCACAATGTAGGGGTCTAAGGGCCTACCAATTTCTAAAATTTGTATATTTTTTGTTTGAGGTTTCTTTTAGTAGGTACCCCTTTCTTTCCAGAAAGTGCCCTTTTTTGTTCCTCCCCCCCCCCCCCACACACACACACTTTGAAAGACGCTCGGCTGCCCTGCGCATGGCTGAGTACCTTCTTTATTGATTTAATTCTTAAACCAATTTCCTTAATATGTTTGTGAAAGCTGCGTCAAGAACATGAACTTCGGACCCACGTGTTTGCCGCTCATAAATGTAAATTATTAACTTGATCAGATAACAAATATCATTTTAAAGTGTATTATATTTGCAAAGAACTGATTGGGACAGAGATATATGCTACGTTTCTAAACACAATTAGACGCCGTGTATTATAGCATAAAGTAATGTAGTTCGTTTGTGGGTTTCACTGCTATACAAAATATTAACAGTTGTTTGATAAATAATAATGGGTTTTCATTTCAAGCTTTTGATTTACAGAGAGGTGTCAAACAAGGTTTGCCCTCTATCGCCTTATCTGTTCCTTATTGGTGCAGTAGTTCTTGAAATTTTGATTTAGATTATTTTGTTTAATCTGTTTGCAGGACACATTAAGAAAGCAGAAGAAACGTTCGAATCAGGGGAGTTTTTCCGGATAATCCATTCATACGAAATAAGTGCTGAATTTACAACGTCTTTACTTCATGTTCAGAACACTCTTCCGTGCACCCTTGGTGACATGAGATACATTAGTTACTTAAGTATCTGAGTTGTAATCTCGTATTTAGCTTGTTCACAGGTAGCAGCGAATGAACTTATTGTAGGAAAAACACACACAATGATTTAAACATGGAATATCTTAATATACCTATCTTTTATACATTTCTCCTCAGCGTCAAAGCAAAAAAAAAAACAATAGTTTCCCGTAAAATTGTTGACAGGGTTTCCGCATACTCCTCTTTTTCGAATATCATTGTAAAACGCCTTGAATGCCATAGTTTTCTAAATATTGCTTGTTTTGGTATCGACAATTGAGGCTAATACTATAATTTCTTCATCTTGTAAGAAATTCAACATGAAATCTATCGTTTATTATATTGCAGCTGCATGGACACTTAAACTTGACGCCCACGCGTTCGCAGGTAGTAAATTTCAATAATTAACTTGATCTGCTCACATTATGCACATGCTAAAATGCACGTTCAAAATATGAACCCTAAAAACAACTTCCGAAGGGTCGTTTTATTTGCATTGTTTTTCTAAATTATCTTTAAGAAATAATACTTACAGTATATGATAACCGCTTTAAAGGCACCCGCCTTAAAGGCACAAAACAGTATGCTGCATCTCTTGCCACGTTTGGATCTTTCAAGTTCTAAAGAACCTTGACAACAGCTTTAACAAATTCACGCGATAAGATTAGACGAAAATTCGTCATGGAATTTTGTCTTCCATTCTCTTACCTGCGTAATTTAAAGCAGTACTAAATGATGAATTGTCTGCCCTAGCGAGCTATTTTGCCAACAATGCATAACCCAATACTTAATTTCCATGTGACCCAAAAACAACATCGAAGAATTTAGGAAGCAGCCAGTTTTGCGACCGTACTGTTATAGTTGACCTGAGATGGCGCTAGAGGGGATTTTACGGTAGTGATTCTAGTAAAGTATGCCTTTAAAAGAGAAGTCTTTTTGTTGAGCACAGGTAGACAAAATGATAAAAGCAGATCAGTGAAAGTTTCAGTGAAATTCGATGAAAAATTGAAAGTCGTGGTTTAAAAAATCGAGAAAAACCGACAGTTTTGCTTTGCAGTGCATATGCCCCTAGAAGGGGTTCATGTGAGGGGCATTTTCATTGCAATCAAAAACTGTGGGTGTTTCTCACATTCCTTATTTAGTGTCAATGATCAATCTATACAAAAAACTGTTAATTATTCTGGTTTTTCATTACATGACCCTCATTGCTTTACTGTTGGCGCATGCAGAGTAGCAATACGTAGCATATGCGCACAACTCATTAACGACACACACACCAATATTATTTATATATTTTTTTTTTAAATGTGTTTTTCCAGCAATGTAAATGGTACCAGCTTTTAATTGCAAACCAAGAAATTCTCTCCATAATGGTGTTTAAGAATTTACACTTTTGGCAAAACCAGAGAGGGAAGGCAAGAGAAGAGAAAAACAAGGGAGATAGAGAGCGAGAAAGGTTAAGAGTAACAACTAAGAAAATATTACCTATTACCATATTGGTATTGCGAAATGCAAACAGAGCCTGTTTGTTTAGATATATAAATAATTGTATGCACGCAAACATATTAGCAAACAGTACTTGTTGTAAATAATTCTATAGACCATTATTTACCAGTTGAAAACCAGTTTATTATTCAGTAGCGACCAGCAATCAATTGATAATTAATAATCAATATTGCATGACATCTGGCCACCGACTAAACCATATTTATATATCACATGATAAACGAAGTGAAACGTCCCCATGTCACAAGTGAACGTTACTATTGGAATAATGCGTGTGTGTACTTATGAGGGAGGGGGGGGATAGGGTTGACATAATATTGTGTTGATTATGTCGTGTCATTATTGTATCTATACAGAGTTTTAATTCATAAATTATCAATTGTTTGCCACCAACCAACAAATGGAGAAAACAAATCATCAATTCATTTTCAATTACAAAAATGTTGTAAAATCATAATGACAAAGTAAGGCGTACGGTAATTTAATAGTTACCCTTAGCTCTTCGAAAAAAGTGACTTGAAAATTGAACACCGATCTATACTTTATATCCCCTGCCTTGTTATCCCTACTTACTTATTTATCGTTATCACATACGACCAGGTGCTTTCTTTATCGATTTAATTCTTCAAGTCACGTGTTTACTTAATTGAGGAAAGCTGCACGGAGAAAAAGAACGTGCGACCTGCATGCGCGTTTGCGGTTCATAGATTTAAATCATTAAACTTGATCAGATGATTAATATAATTGAACGTATTGACATAACGTATATATGTTTGCCGAAATTAAAAAAAGGATTTCAAAGCTCTTAATACTGGGCGTGTCAATAAGAATAGGCTCCCATTTAACATACAATTACAGGCTCTGTATTAAGGAAGACTGAATATTTGTTTGTTGTTATGACGTTAAGCGCTGTATTTTGTTTATCATGTGTAAATATCAAATAGATTTATGATAGCGGCACACAGAACTTGAACTTGAGACCCACGCGATCTTGTTTCATAATTGTAATTTATTGAGTCATCACCTGACAATGTGTCAAAGATAAGATGCAATAGGTAAACAGAATCTCGTCTAAATATATTGATAGGTTAATTTGGAAGGTGTGTTGTATGCATCTCGGAATATATTTCAGTGTATGTTTAGGAACAACTTGCTTTGTGTAGACTGCATTATCAATTGCTGTTCTGGGCACTTTCCTGTAAATAAAGGATAAACCAGGGCGTAAGGAATATATTAAACTAAGCTCTTGACTACTGAATTCCCGTAAACTTGAACAAAGAGACTTATTACATGGACCACTCGCTTCCTGTAGGCGTAGTTAATAAACGCAATACCGATATTATTAATATTTGGATAATAATGTTGGTATCCAATCTCCTAGCATTTGGCATTTGGCTGATGATTAAATTCAGGGTAATAATGCTTGTTATTATAAGCGTCGAGGGCACTCCCTAGGATATATAATTAGTATTATTATTATTATTATTATTATTATTATTATTATTATTATTAGTAGTAGTAGTAGTAGTAGTAGTAGTAGTAGTAGTAGTACTTGACCTAACAACGCTGACTGACGGACATACATAGATATTTGATCCGAATGAGATCTAATGTAGAGGATTAAATCTTAAATTGTATGAAGGCTGTTGTTTCTAAAAGTTGTTTAACAGCACAATGATGTTCCTATGATTAAGCATAATAACAAAATAACACATGGATATTTCGTCAAATTATATTTGTATTTATTAACATGATTCAAAGGAAATGTACATTTTGCAGAGCCCTATTGTAAGAAGAAAAACCACAACAAATACATTTACAAAACGGTTCAACTAAGAATTCACGATACAAAGTTCAGGCCCTCACTACAAGCGATTTACAGCTAGTTTTTCTTCTTTTTCCATTGCAAGTATAAAGTATAAAGTATCAAGTATCAAGTTTATTTGTCTTCCAGAAAACACATGTGACAAAATATAATAGAGTATAATCATAACAGAACAATGTAGAATAAAGGAAGACGAGGAGACCTTGGTTGAAGCACAGCTTGTTAAGTTAAGGCCCCCTCGTATGATGTGTCAAAGATAACTTATTCATGAATACAACAACAAATATGGAATATATAAAACTATTTACAAAATACTCTCAGAGAACAACTACCCAACGATGCATCGACCACAGCATGGATGACTACAACAAGTATACCCGAAGATGCGCACATCCCCATCACACCGGGTGAGTTAACAAGCTCGCCATGTGTGTGAAAATATGTAACATATGTGCAAAAAAAAACGAACCCACCCATTAGAGGGCGATCTAATATGGACAAACCCAAGCTGACACCAAGTCGAGACATCTATGAGTTATTGATCTCTGAGTGCAGAGGTCAAGTAGGAATATATGGTATATGTACAGATGGGAAAGAAGAAGAAAAAGGAAAAGGGATAAAGGTGGTTTAATATGTTAAAGTCAAAAATTAACGAAAAAAAGATCAAGAGTAGAGTTAAATGTGCTACAGTACACAAACAATAAAGCTTGATAACACATTCATGTGTCATCGACATACTTGTGAAGAAAATATGACTTAAGTCTACGTTTAAAAACTAAGATACTTGAAGCATTTGTTATAGTAGTATCAAGTGAATTCCAGAACCTGGGGCCAGTGGACATTAGTGTATTCAAAGTGAAGGTTGTCCTTGCATATGGTAAATGGAGAGCAGAAGTCTAGTATTATAGGTGTGAATTTGGTTATTTCTTCTTAATATTTGAGCAAGGGCAGGAGGGAGGTCCCCAGAGTGAATGCTAAACATGAGCATTCCAAGTTGCATTGAATAGAGATCTTCTAGTTTTAGAATACTGTTTTCATAATAAAGTAGATTTGTATGTGCACGATAATTCGCTTTACAAATTATTCTAATAACCCGCTTCTGCACAACAAAAAGCCTGTGGATTTGAGTTTTGGATGATTTTCCCCATGCCAACATACCATAATTAATATATGATAAAATAAGAGTAGAGTACAGTCCTCTTGGTGTAGTATTTCCATACTGCTATGCAGTGCTGTGAATTAGTGTGCCATGCTGGATTGTGAGAGCCTAAAAAGATCCTAAATGTTAGAGAACCGAGTAGTAAAAAGTGTTCCTTGTGCAAGTAAAAGTAGCTCTTTAAAAATATTTATGACGTAGTTCCAGAGAAGAAGCTATTGTCACAGTGGTAGAAAGCTGGTTCCATAAGCAGATGACACACTTGGGAAGAAGGAGTTTTGATACCCAGAGGTCCTGCATAGTCGATGTCGGTATTGAGCTTGTCCTCTTCCAGATGATCGTAATACTGATGAATGTACGGTGGTTTAGAAGGAATGTACAATATAGCATGGAAACTTTTAAATGAGCTCTTCTTCCGGAGAGAGACTGCCATTTTAGCAAGTGGAGCATTTGGTTACACTGTGTCTTGGGTGATAGTCTCATTAGATTGTACCAAGCAGCTCGCCTCTAAACCATTTAGAGTATTTGAATTTGGTCTTGGCAGTGAGGGTCCCACGCTGTTGAGTCATAGATAGGGCGTACACATGTCATGTACGCCTGTTTCTTGACTTTATTGGGGCAGCCATGCAGATTTCTCCGAAGGAATCTTCGTGAATTGTTGGCCTTTATGCATTTGTTGTCTACATTTGTCTTCCAGCTTACCTTGGAGTGGATGTGTACTACGAGCTATTTGGCATTGTCTACTGTTGAACGCTCAACATTAAGAGAGTAAAATTACCGGATGACATTTTTCACCTTGTTGGTAATTTTGAGGACTTAAATCTTGCATGGGTTCAAAGACATTGGCCACTTGGTTTCTTAGGCTTGCAGGTAGTCAAGGTATTTTTGGAGTTTGTCTGCGTCGGTTTGTGAGTCGATGTGTCGGTATAGAAGACGCTCATCTGTATACATCCGAACTTCCGAACGGACGCAGTCTGACAGATCGTTGAAATAAGCCAAGAAGAGAAGGGGCCGAATATAGTTCCTTGAGGTACGCACGGGGTTACATCCGTCGGAATATAATCGTTCCATCCAGTACAACCTCAGTCGTACACGATCTGTGAGAAAGGCTCTTATCTAACAGGGGAGGTTTCCCTGGACACCATAGAAGGCTAGTTTTTCAAGGAGTCTTCCATGTGGTACTTTGTCAAATGGCTTTGTAAATGCAACAGCACTGCATCGATCTGCTGTTTATTGTCTACTCCTTTGCCAAGGTTATGGATCGTCAACAGCAGTTTGGATTCATATGAGTAGAGTTTACGAAATTCCTGCTGCTTTTCCGATAGGATGCCGTTAGATCCCAGGTGGTTAATGATTTCTGAGAATATGATGTGCTCCAAAGTCAGGAGAAGTCAGGGAAATGGGTTGGTAGTTACAAGCCTTATTTCCGTTACCTTTCCTGTAAATTGGTATTACAAGCGCTGACTTCCAGTCATTTCCAGTCGTCTCGTGTACACACGAAAGTATTTTTGAACGATTTTAAAATCTGGTTAAAGGGCACATTTACAAAGCAGGCGGAACGGTTCTGATCCGGGAAGGAATTATCAGTATATTTCATTTATTTCCATGCATACAAAAACAATATTGAATTTTCTTCCTCCCTACTTCCTGTTCAGAAAAAAATCTCTTCTGTGCACCCTCTATGACATGATATTCATGATACATCTGTGTTTTATCTACAGGTATTATCGGATCTTGGCCACAGGTAGCTGGAAAAACCTTTCAGTGAGAGGAAAATTCAAAAGAAAAAATCTTAAGATACTAATAGGTTGCATACATCCTCCATCAGCATACACGACAATTTTCCCCTTTATTTTTGAGATAAACAATTCAAAACACTAAACACTGCCATAGATATTTACAGGTTTTCTTTGTACTCCTCTTCTCCGAGTTTGTATCATCTGCAATATGAATTCCAAAATTTGGGTTCCCCGAGAAATTTTAGTAAAAGTAACTTGAGACTATTCAAAGAGTTTAAATGTAGTGCTCATATGCAAATATGATGATATTGAAGTACATATGTTGTACACTAAATGTCCGGGGTGAGATGAGACTGATATAAAACTAAATTGAAACGCCCAAGAGGGAGAAGGGAAATAATTAAAGCTACTAAACATTATATCATTGTTAAATTAAGGAATTTCAGAGATGATTTCACAATATTCTTTATCGATAATAATGTAGGCCTAAATTGATGACAGAACCATATAATATATATACATAACTATAAATATATTTATGTCCTGCATCAAAAAAATGTTGGATTTTGATTGGTTGAGAGCTCGTCACATGACCAGAAATATTTGAACTATTTTAGAAAGTACTATATGAGAGTACTATTTGGGTTTACTATTTGGGAGTTGAACAAAAATGTGAATTTTTGTTTAATTGATTTTTTTAAATATTAAATCTTAATTTAATGAAAACAAAATATTTTAAATCTTTTTATATAAAAATATACATTTTTTTGTTCTAAATTGTTTTTCTTTCCCCAATTTTTGGTTTAAAATAAAATATTTTTTTGATGCAGGATATACAACAAATATACCATGCCTCTATTCGAGGTACTGGTTAAAACTATGGGCCTCGGTGACTCCAAAAGTACCATTTGCTTTGGGGCTGCGCCCCTCAGCAATTAGTACTATTGGAGTCACCTCTTGCCTATAGTTTTAACCAGAACCTCTCAGTATATATTTTTATAATATAAATCAATAACAATAATAATAATAATAATATTAATTTGTATATAGCACTTGATACAAATATAATAACTTGAAATATTATTATCTAATCCAATAAATTCTAATGTCACAATATGAAACATAGACACGTTTGCGTGAGTATGTGTGTGTGTGTGTGTGTGTGTGTGCGTGTGTGTGATCGGGTAAGGGAAATAACACTTTGTTAAAGGTAATACAAAGTTTTGGGAGATTTTGAAAATTGGATGGATAGTGATTCTTTACAATTTTGATATATTTGGATGCCCCTGTGGATGTATTATAAGCCCTAGAAAATTTAGCCCCTAAAACATTTCTGATTTCGAGAAAAATTGAATATAAAAATTTACCGGTGCTCCCGGTAAATTTTGCTAAATTTCAAATAGCGCCTACGGCCGTACAATGGTAGCTGCGACCATGAAAATCTCAGAATATGTAGTTGAGATATATAATTTCCAAATGGGAATAGCTAATTGGTAGATTATAGTCAAGACACAATGTTTTATAGTTTAATTAATTTTTGACTTTGAGAGGGAGCTATACAACTTAAAGAGTTTATTATTTACAATCTCATCATTTTAGACTCGATTTCAACTGCGACAACGATCACTTAATATTGTAGGATCGCATATGCTTACAATATGTTCATTTGAACCTAATTCATGACCCCATACCAAAACGTTGTATTACCTTTAACGATGAAACATTGACATTACATGTTTACTGATATGAATACGCTATTGCCGGTATGTGCAGTTGTATGATGATCAATAATAATAATAATAATAATAATTGTATTTATAGGGCGCTTTATATAGACGTTTCTAAGCGCACAGGTGGTACTTTCTAACTTATAATTATTGTACATGTTCAATACCTTAAAAGCAACAACAAAGAATAAAATATTACTAATACAATACAATACAATATGAATATATGATTAACTTTAAGCATAATTTGTAACATGAAACAAATTCTCCTCATAAAAAAAGTGATATCATATATGCAGTTTGGCAAGGTGCTGCCATGAAATACTCATATTCTATTAATTAGGCATACACAATAAATCCTGTCTTAGAGCAAAAGGGCTTCAAACAACCCTTGTATATTAGGACTTAGCATCCATGTGTAATCGAATGATTGATGAAGTTATCTTAAAAAGATGAATATTCTAGTATCATAATTTCATTAGCTAGTTCGTAAAACCCTGCTTGAGCAAGCTCGTCATTTTGTTGTTTCCTCCGTTGGAACTTGTCCGGTGTTTTTCCAGCTTTAGGAAGTGGATCGTACTTTTCCATCCATGTGTTGACCCAGCTCAAAACATCTGTAATCGATCTCTTCCGATCTTCATCTGGTTTGATGTCCAGGAGGTCACACAGGTTCCTGATCTGTCTGTCGTCTAACCTATTGCAAATACCTTTGATAACGTTTTCTTCGGCGTCTTTCCGTCGATGGAAACCTTTAAAGAGAATTGAATCAAGGAAATCGTAATTGTTTATTTTCTAAAAGTAGAATGGAGCCAACAACAAATAGTGCAAACGATTCAAGAATGCTAATGTCTAAAATGGCAAAAATAAAGTGCAACTAAAAATATAACCAGACATGAATTCCTTTGGACATAATATCGAGGTTTCATATTCAAAATTAATGTCATTTATATAAATTACCCACATGCTTATTTGATAATTTATATTCAGCTTTAAGGAAAAAGAAGTACATTGTAACATGAAGTCAGAGAGGGAATGACTATTAGGTTTATATATGCATACATATGCAGATTCTAAAAGCTAGTTGAAGAAAAGAAGCAACCTACAAATGGGTAGGTGATATTTCGTACTGGCGGTGAAAACTATAGAGACGATGTACTAAAATACGGAAATTAAGTATAGCTGAAAAATCAAACAACAGTGAAATGGATATAGCATGGAATACAGATACCATTTAAGACGTCACCAGCAAGCTCTCTGCGCCCGATTACTATAAGACCGTTAACGATTTTGAGTCGGTAGTGGAAAGGTGGAGGCCGAATCGTGGTTCTCCACATCCTCATAGCTTCTAGGCGATCTACCTCTCCATCTGTTCCATGACATTCTGTGAGTTCTTCAGGGCTCATATCAAGATGATTCATGAGGAACTGAAACTCAGACGTCTTTAGGCTAGAGGCAATGCTTGATAGCTCACTCTCACATTGTTCATAATCTATATCGAAATGGAACAAAAATACGAAGCTATTAATCACCATTTGATCCTATCCATACACACGGCCAATGGGCGTATGCAAAAATCAATGTACAGGGAGACCATTTGATCAGCCTAACATGATAAACGCCAAACGTCCGATATATGTGTGCGTTTGAGGAAAGGGGTTCCCCCCATTACTGGTTTGTTCCTTGGTGTGACCATTTATGATTTGAATATTTTGTCAAGGGATTCCTAAGAGCCTGGAATTAAAGAAACGGTTGTCAAATTTATACACTGAATATTGCAAGAAAGGGAAATTATTTGTATAATAAAAACATTAATCATTTATCCAATAATGGTCTCGCAACTACCTTTTCTCGTTTGATTGTGTACCTCAGATATACGGCATCATTCTATTAGAACACTAAATTATGATTATATCTATTTTGTTAATTTGTTAAGCAATATATTCTCACCTAAATACGTAGATCTTGCAACATCTAAGTAGCCCAACTTTGTAAGAACCAGGCAGAAATCATGGCGATGGTAGGCTTCCGATTTGTTTGTCCCTTCACAAAGTTGTAGCAAAAGACCCAAAGAGCCTTTGTCTACACCTGGAACTCGTCTTCTGTACTGTTTGACTTTCCTCGGGTCGATCCCGAGAGCCTCAATGACTGGACACACGTCCCTCATCAGAATGTTGAAGGCTACACGAACCAGCTCCGCTTTGTACATGAATCTGCGGGGTGTCTTGTTGACGATGCATTCTGAAATATTTAGCAATATCATGATATTTTTAGAATGTCTTTGAACTTATGATGGGCATGAAAGCTTATGAAAGCTACTAGATATCGAACATTACCGATCTTCGATTATCATTTAAACCATGTAGCTAATAAGAGAAATAACCCAGGAAGAGGGAGAGAGAGAGAGAGAGAGAGGGGGGGGGGGGGAGAAAGAGAGAGAAAAATAAACATCTGATACAGAAGATGCAACAGATTTGAGCTTAATAGAAAATGTCTCTAAACCCAATAGGCTAATCTTTCAAGTTAAATATTTTAATATTTAGATTCCCTCGACTCGTTGTCATTGGGGCTTTTTAATGCACTCTGAAAGTTAATAGTGAGTTCCTGTACTTCATGCTTTAACAGCTGTTTATGTTCATATAAAGCTTTAGTGATTTTGTTCAGGATCCGGGAGATATTTTGCTGTGTTCCATTATTTCCCTCGTCTTCTCCTATAAGAAAATTACCTTCTATTCCTATGGATTTGAGAGCAGCTCTCAATGTCTTCCGACAGGATGTGTCTACTTGTTTATCTCTCCATCCTTTCAGTAGGTCTACCAAGGTTAGCTCTACTTGCTCGTCCATTTCATCATGACCATTCGATGGTTCGTCTTCTTGCTTCTCTTTTGAGGTTGAATCCTCATCCTTATGTTGCTTTTCTTTAAGCCCGTCTGACACTAATAGGAATACAGCATAATTGTAACAAAATGACGTCCACGTAGCACCTTAACCTGTATATTTCATTGGACCACCCGTGATATTACGTTAAACATAAGAGGAACCGATTATTTTGTTCAAGGCTTTGCCCTTATTTAAAATCTCTTCATATCCATGTAAATTGTTTTTCTGTAATAATTACTGCCAACGTTAATTAATATGGTTCTTTCCTTTGTAAATGGAATGTCGAATACACACAGTGCACATTCACATAAACACACAAACACACGCACACATGCGCACACACCATGAACTACATGTGTATGTATGTATATATTTTTATTTATACTTATATATACCTGTGGAGGCGCGTGCGTGTTTGTAAGCGTGTATATCCTACTTGTTAGTGCATGACTGGGAAGAAGAACTATCACACATTTAGTTAGAAGAAAGAAGATCAAGATCAGAGCAACATGTCGTCAATATGTGTTAAATCTAATTAGACACTTAAAAGTGAAACAGTTCACATGGTATAAACAAATTGCAATTCTCACTTTGCCTTTTCGCCTTTTTAGACCTCTTTGTTTTCTTCTTCGACTTTCCGTGTTTCCTGTCTCCATCGTTGTTGAGAGCTGACATCAATTGATCCTTCTTTTCATCCTTCACTTGTAACGCAAGATACTCCAGTTCTTCATCCATGATATAGTCCACTGAACATATGAATATGATAGCAAATCAGTTATTGTCTATCATTTACAGTTTCATTCTTCTGTTTTCCACCACAACTTTAAGACCTGACTAAATGTAACGATAATTTTAGTTTTTCATATCACAGTTCATACCTAAAAACATGCAGTGATTATAGATAAAGCGTGAGGAAAAAAAATGGGGGGGGGGGGGGAGATACAGTCTGTTATCAGCTCCGAACTTGTTTGACATCACCCACAAATCTTCAAATTTCTCTATTCGTTAACAAACTCTAAAACATGGCCGGGGGTATTTTTATACGAGTATAGATATTATTAGGATTTCGATACTTGTCCTTAAGGACAAATGTTACAAAAGGTATTTCCTACTTACAGGTGCATAATAGATATATCTATACATTTGGACAATAAATTTGGGCATAATATTCCGGAACTTTCATTATTCTCATTTGTCACTGTACTAAATAACACTGACAACTAAACTAATAACGACTTCCGAGCATGCATTCGATCATCTCTTCAAAGAATTTGGCAAAGTGGTTATTATTTCTGATAAAAATATGTATAGTTATTATTCCCAATATTAATGGAAACATTATCACATGAATAAGGAAGTCATGCACCCAAATACCGAACATTCCCAATTAATGTTTACAGAGTAAAATGTACTGATCACAAGAACTGATCAGTAATTTAAATGCAAATTTAACTGCTTGTCTTACCACATGTTGTATCTCCCAATAACTCCGTAATTTCAGAAAAGACTCCTTTCGATTTTGAAATCAAAGTGCTGTCTCTCCATTGGCGAAGTTCTTCATCGCCGGGACAGTGAGTGGTTTCCCCATTGAAATAATCCGAAAGCCCTACTTTTATGCAGAACTCTGATACCATGTCTAAATTAAGACAATTCATCAGCTTCTTTAACCTGACCAAATCATCATCAAAGATTGTTTGGGGGTCTGTAAGGAATAGAATGTGTTTTTACATTAAAAAAAATTACACCTCAAATGTTTTCGACATGCACATCATAATTTATATAAGATGATCATTTTACAGGAAATAAACATCTCCAAATTAGTTGTAATACGAGAGCTTTAAGAAAATAATTTGTATTTGAAAAGGGAAAGTTGGACGTTATTCTGAAAAAACGATGTTATCTTTTATCTTAGTAAAATTAGGTTATTTGTCATATCATTTCTAAATAAGGACAAGTCATTGGTTAATGTCGGTGTAAATCTGGCTGAGTCTACGTGATGTTGGAAAGAGATATCAGCACGAGCACCAGCGTGCTAGTTCTGCACAAATTCAATTTGGTATAACAAAATTGTTTTCCATTACATGAAAAAGAATATCCTTTTTTGTAATACTGCTCCTAGTTTAAATACTTACTGAAGTGTTTTGACATTGGAGGAATCTTTGTCGAGAGATCTTCTATCGTTCGTCTAAACTCAATTGTCCCGAAACAGCCTGCCAAATATAAACGTTTTGAGAACAATATGATCTGGCTAACTCTTCAGCTTTCTTAAACCAGTGATCATTCTCCCAAGCTAAAATTACACGTTCTATACGTTTTAACATTACGTTCACAGTCTTTCAAAGTATTGCATATAATGCTCATGGTCACAAATACATTCGTTTGCATAAAAGATAGTTTACCCTAACCATTAATGGAATGGTGAGAAATGTATACTGCCTAAACTATAAAACATAAATGCACTTGTTAATGATGATACGTTGAAATTCTCTTTTAGTAATAATCATGTCTTATCACAAATACATACTTGTACTAATGCATGATTTTAAATTAGTGCTAAATAAGTCATGGGCAATCACGAAACATATTTATGTTGGCCATTTTATTTCGGGTTCAAATTGTTTCTCTTTACAATAATTCTTTCAAACCAAGATCATTTGTTATAACTCTGACAAAGTATTCTGTATGGGTATCTTTACCTGTCATATCATGTCGACCTATGTTAATCAAAGCATCATCAATCTTACATCTCATCTCGTAGTTACTGCATTCCTCTTTGACAATCCAATCACAAATCATTGACTGGGTATCAAACAACATTTTATTGTTTTCATCTAAAATGTTGAATATGCTCTTCTGGCCAATGTCTGGCAAGGCGTTTGCCAATCGCTTGCCGTGCCTGCTCGTCAGTTTGCGTACGAATACCTTTACTTCCTCAAGCTGAATAGGCTTCTGAAGATGAGTGGCTACTGTAGATAAGAAAGCGATGGAAGCACTTATGAAATACCAAAAATAACGTTGGTACGCAATTTACATTATAGCCAAACATAGATATAACCTTTGTAGAAACCCAGTTACATTTTGTTGGCAAGCCGTATATGTTATTAAATCATAAGCTTTCGGTCACCTACATTGTCTACGTTTTGGCTCCAACTGCTCCAACTGTTTCGAATCCACCATTTTAAGTAAAAGGAAACGTCTAGCGACAATATTGGGACGTCAACAAGCTCAACATTTATTTTCTTGCATCATTTTTACAACAAGGATATGTCATTACATCCAAATTAGAGAAGAGATTCTTTCTCCAACGTTTTACCTTGACGAAAAAATGTTTGAATAGGTAATGACTAAAGAAAACATTATCAATCTAAATTAAATGAAAATACTAGCACCCAATTTGTTCACAGTCATACAATTTCGATGTGTAATAATGGGAATTGTTATTTGTATTACAGTACGAAAAGGAAAAGAATGACTTGCATATATAGGTATTAAAACCCCAAAGGACAGCGGTATCACCAACCTCTGAAGAATGTCCTGTCCACAGGATAGCACTTAGCTCTTTCTAACGCTAGGGTCAACAGGACTATTGGATGTTCATCTATAAACGGTCCTTTCTTCCATTCCTTCAATTTAGCATGAGCAGCTTGGATGAAGTCTTTGCCGGGTTTTGATTCATCGAGTTCTGTTTCTAGGTGGCTTTGAAATAGCTCATGAAGAAAGTTGATTATCTTATTGGGATCTTTTACCTGCCTCAAGATATGTTCCAGTATATCGTCAGAAATTGTCCTGTCCTTCCCGTACCTTCGATCTATATTAAATAAAATCATCATCTCATTCATTCCAATAAGAAGCATGTAGGCCAAATCTGAAACATCATATTTCATATTGCAAAAAAAAAATTACAAACCTTTTTTGACAGCCATATGCAGTCTACTTTATAAACAATCGTTGATGATGATAATGTTACTGGTAATGATAGTACAAATTGTATTTTTAACAGATCCGAATTACAAAATGTGAGTAAAATAATTAATGAAAAAGGGCTTTTGATTTTAGCCTACTTAATATTGTATGCCACATAACTATATTTAATAGATAAATACATTTATTACAGAGGGTTGATAATTCGATAACTAACAGGCAGTTTTCTAATTTCCAAATTGATTTAACGACCTTCAGGACTATGTATTGTTTTAAGTACACGTCATGTTAGTTTCATGGTTATTAACGTTTTACTTATCTTCTTTATATCTTGAATACATTTATACTCAGTCAGGTGCCAGGATTTACATTTGGTATATTATGTGCACGTAAGGTACTAATGTCAATTAAAAAAAAAATCATGAATTTGATCACAATTGATTTATTACCAAAATGTATTACTTCATATATATATAAACGTTTACTTTGTAAGTTTCTTGATTATCATACCATTTATATCTTGCCATACGTTGTTGAGTCCAGCTTCAATCAAATATACCTTCAGCGCTAGTAGTTGATCAGAAGTAGGATGCTTTTCCTTCCATTTACAGAGTAGGATATAAAGCTGTTTCTTTGTCGTGCTCTCGTTTGTATCCTGTATATCCAGTGCCATTAGAGCCCGACGTAGGCCTGATGTTTCCACATTAGCTTCCAGGTGTGTATTAACCATTGACCACAGTTCAAAATAGGACAATGCTCCTAATTTGAAACAAAAGTAAAAGAACAACATTTTTACTTATATTACTTTAAATGAAAATATGTACTATTACACGGCAAATATCAAATGAACAGGGACTACAAACCAACACATTTAACGTCGCACCGGGGAAACTGTCTAGTCTATTGCTATTGTACCACAAGTTGACGATTATGAAATTAACAAAGCCACAATAAACTTACTGCTATCATTCATAGGACCGCTGAAGGCAGAAAATATGGATCTCAAAATTAGAATGTTGAGAGAGGATTACTGCGGGCCCCAAACATAGTTGAAAGAGGGAAGTTGTAATATTCGATCAGTAAGTCTTCCCCTTCGCAGTGATATGAGTTTTGCATCAATTCAAAACACCTTTGGTTATTTAGGTGAGTACTTGAATTTGTCTAATTCGGATAATTAGATATCTTGACTTTTGTTCTACTATAAAACAAAAGTGATTGAATGGTTAATCATAATTACACCTCAAACTACCTAAAAGGGCAATTGGGAAGTGTATGAGGGAAATTTCGTATATTTTAAAGGGTAAATCTGATTCCTCAGAGAATGCTTTTAGATCAACTGAAGATATGCATGCACGCATTAGCCACATAATTGAAAGTTAGTTTCTGGTAAATATTTTAGTTGATGTCCAAAACACCGTAGACTATGTTTCCTTATAACCCATCTAAATAATACCTTTATTCATTTACCAAATACACAATGTGTTCAAATAAAATTTATACTCGCGTCTTGTTTCCTTCATCTGAAGTACAACGGAATTTATCATTGTTGGTACTTGGTAAACTTTACCGTAGAAAAATGTCCTATCCACTGGTTTGCAGCCACTCATCTCCAAAGCACGGCACAACAAGACCATAGGGTTTTCGTCGAACGGTCCTTTATTCCATTCCCTCAGTGCTTCCATGGCTTGTTGAATGACATCTGTCTCTGCAGAAGCTTTTAGAGTTCTGTCTGAACCTGGAATCAGCCTAGTTAGGAACTGCTGAACCCTGTTAGGGTCGCCGATTTCGAGAAGTATTTGCTTCAGTGTGCCTTCAGATACCGTGGCAGAGTTCTCTTCTCTTCGTTCTTTTAAAAGTAGGTAATCATATAAACAGCATGTGATCCATAATTATTAGCGTGAGGTTCATTCAGGAAACTACATTAAAGTAATTAATAGTATGTCTTCTTCGAAAGCCTATCTAATCAGGTGTGCACCGAACATAGTTTACAGTATCCCCCCCCCCCTCCAGCCTTGAATATTATTATGCGCCCGTTAATAATGTCAACACCTTGTTTTATCGTATAGAAACTGTATTGGGATAACATTGAGAGCTTTTCGCAACATCTTCATATTTTAGATGACAGTGGACCAAATGCTTTACCTAGTCACAATATGTTATACAGTACGACCCAGAAAAAACGAAACCGAGATTTATCGACGTTTTATCATAATTTAATCACAATTATAGTTAATACATGACACATATTTGTAAAGCTTAGATCCTCTTCTTTCATTTGATGCAACTCATATGATGCATATTTCACGCATGAGTGATTACAAGCAATTTGAAGGAAGGAAACCAAAAAGTAATTTGGCGGGCGGTATCTGAATTTCGAAGAAAAATTCACATTTTTAGAAAGTTCAGTTCCTGCCCTTTTACATGACACCTCAATCAGGAAAAAATGAGCAAGGAATAGCAAAGTTCTGTTTGTTTAAAGTGGGGCTTGCATTTCCATAATTATATTTAAAAAGTTAGTTTTCACTGGCTGCCTGCCGGCAGAATTGACTAAACACTTAACACCGTTTCATTGACATTCAGCCATGCATACAGTCTTTCGTCTATGTCTGATCGTCAACGAAACGGAGTTAAGTCTTTTGTCAATTCCGTTTGTTGCTACGGCAGACAGCCAGTGAAAACGAATTCGTTTACTCAAAATTATGGAAATGCAAGCATCACTTTAAACAAACAAAACTGTGTTATTCATGCTTAAAGTGTCATATGAAAGAGCAGAAAATGAACTTTCTAGAAATGTGAACTTTTCTTCGAAATTCGGATACCGCCCCCAAATTACTTTGTGGTTTCCTTCCTTCAAATTGCTTTTAATCACTCATGCGTGAAATATGCATCTTATTAGTTGCATCAAATGAAAGAGGAGGATGTAAGCTTTACAAATACGTGTCATTTATTAATTATAACTGTGATTAAGTTATGATAAAACATCGATAATTCTCTGTTTCGTTTTTTTTTTTTTTTTTTTTTTTTTTGGGGGGGGGGGTCGCACTGTATAATAATAATAAATAATAATCAGTTCTAGTATAGCGCATAATATTTATTCTCTATGCGCTTCCAATTTGGGCAGAAGGTAAGGATTCATAAGCCGAAGGAATATTTAACAAACCTAGAATAATTAGCCAAGCTTCTTCAAAGTCGGCTCTTTCAAGTGCATCTCTTAAGACCTTTGCTTGATCTGCTCGGTTGTGTTTCTCCTTCCAGCCACAAAGAGCTTCATAAAGCTTCTGTGGACCTAGACTTCCTTTAACCTCCTCTATTTCAAGTTCACGTAGTGTTTTGCGTACCTTCTCCAGGATTGGTGTGTTCAGGTCATATAGCACTGATCTAAGCTCATAGAATGACACGGTGCCTGCAAGAAAACAATTTGTTTCTACGGTTTTGCTCTTAGAACTTTTCTTATAGACCATCCGGACAATGTGACAGTGATACATTACTCTAGATACTATTAAATTGATCCACTACATGTAGTTCTAATTTGCTTTGGGCTCATAACTTTATTCTTACATAAAGAGTTTTGTTTACAATGAAGGAAGTCAATAGTTGTTTTTCTTAAATTCTGATTTGTGTGTTTTACACAGACAACAGGTGGAAAAATGCTAAAGTTGCTAAGATCGTCAAGAGAATGTGTTACTTAAAACATGAGTTTACTGGAAACAGATTAGTATTGATTTGAGTGAAGACATCAAAAAGAGAATGACTCTGATTGATCCAAATCTAAATTGTTGCTTTTTCGTCAACACGTACCACCATACTTTAAAAGGAAGGCTGGGTTCCGGAAAGAATGAATATGTTGAGAGTTGTTACCCTCTATTAGACGAGTATTAAAGTAGTCACGCAAAACAAAATTGCACAAGAAACGACCTTCAATTCCGACAATGACTACAAATCGTTAAAAGTTTTCGATCAAATTATGTGACCTATTGTTTTAGTCCCTTAGACTGATATACACATGCATTGATGTCCACTGTCGCTGGCAGCTTCAATTTAATTGAATATTGAGATCCGATATGATATTCTGTTTACGGTTTGAACACGAGTGCGATTTGTTTTTCTTTGGACGAAAACGTTACTTGGTGGGTGTATTACAACATTAAAAAGGCAATGTTTTTACCTTCAAAAAATGTCTTCGAAACGTCAGAACATCCAGCTCCCTCTAAAGCAAGACTCACCAGAACAAAGGGATTCTGGGTAAAAGGGCCTTTACTCCATTCCCTCAATTTTCTCATGCCTGCAAGGTGTACGTCTTCCTTCTGTCCTGCAATACCAGAACATCTTTCTGTTTCTGACTCAACCTCGTTATTTCCTTCTCCATTATCGTGGCTTGATGCTGCGTCAAGAACAACGTCATTCTTCTCTGCTGTATTATCGACTTCGATTTCTGCATCTGGTATCAGCTTACGTATGAACTTTTGGATTGTTTCAGGCTTTTCCAAATCATGTAGTATTTGTTCCAATGTTCCTTCAGGTACCTTAGTAGTAGTTTGCCGTCTTTTGTCTGTGAAAACAACACAAAAGGTTCGTAGAAACCGCGTTTCATTAAAAAGTACTAATATGTTCATAAAAAGGTTGGTAATAACATTTCGCGGCAATCAATTCCTTTAAACAGATACTATGTCGGTTTCAAACAATCTGAATTTCCTAATATATCTTTCTGGAAAAGATGAGTCTGAAAGAGATGTCAGAATTTGGTGCTTTAACAACCTCGTATTACTCTTTAGATAAATTAATTTGATTGGAGTATTCATAACATGTATAAGTTAAATACAATGCTACCAATCTTAAAACTAAAGGTAAGCTTTCATACAATCCAGTGGAGTTTTCCAATGCAGGTGACTTCACACTAACTGTATGTGTAAAGTCAAGTGCTGCCCATGAGTAACTGTTTTTCAAAGTTCTCATCGTGTGCATACCATAGATCTGTTGCCACCTGGTTCCAAAATCCAGATCTTGTAGAGCATCTCTTAACATCTGTGCTTGTTCGAGTGTCTTTGTTGCCTGTTTCCACCCACATAAAGCATCATACACCTGTTTTCTTCTCATTTGCCCTTCGATGTCTGTAATTCCCAGCTTGGTGAGAGCAGCACACACCTTCCCCAAATCATCCTTTGGCGTGTAATACGCGAGTAGCCAAAGTTCATAGAAAGAGACGACCCCTGTAAACGTGCCATTTGTTACGAATTCGATATTAGAACCAATTCAGTAACATGCAGGCACACTAAACACGTTATATATATATATATCTATATAAATATACCTTGTATTCGAATAGATGTATGACGACACATAGGCCTACATGTTACCAGTTAACTCAATTCAATAGACCTTAATTCACTAGATCTTAATCATGGATAATCCTTGATTAAGATCAGCTTTGTTTGCCTATTGACATAACTTTAACTTTTGCCGAGGTTGCTGCTTACATTTTAGTTGGAATGGTTATTGGCATTCAATGAAAACATTTTCGTAGTTATATGTTGAAAATATTTTAAATTCCTAAATACTGGAACCGTAATTAAAGATAAACCTGAGTACTGGTAATGCGATTGCATTGTGAAAGAAAAGGTGTGGAATGGATCAGAAAAGTTGATCATAAAGCATGCAAGTAATGGTGTGTAATGCAAGGTTCTATAGTCATCACAATCATCATAAATTTGGCAGAGTCTTGGTAAAGTAACAATCACTTACACAGAAAGATGTATATGGGACAACGCACATGGTGTCGGGGCCAGTACTACCATGATTTCCTTATCTTTATATGCTCATTACTCAGCCAGTATACATTTTCTTCCAAAATTGTTCGGCACATGACATTTATTTGTAATCTTGAACATTCAGTGTAAGTTTCGTTAGATTCTGTGAGAATTCATTTTCATTTTTTACCAGAACTCAAGTTTATCTTTAAGCCACCTAAGTTCAAACAAATCTTACATTTTCATAAATATTTGATTAGCCCTTGCGAATATTTATTGTATACACTTCCGTTTCAAATCGTAACATAGAAAGGGATGTGAGGGAGAGTATATCAAACAAAGAACCCCCCCCCCTCTCACCCCCGCTAAAATAACACTAATCATTCTACATGGGGTATACATGAAGCATAAATGTAATCATGCGACCTACCTACTACATGTACCTTCATTTTCTGCACCAATGGCATAGCCTCCTCGACATCTCGTTTTTCATTCGTACCTAAAGTTTTAAAATCGATAGTGTGCCTTTTAAACTGTGATGAGACGAGAAATAGAAGCCAGTAGCTACTTTGGATAGCACTGTTGTTCATATTTAAATGAAGGGTAAATTGCTTAATATTATTACAGACCGGGCTTATACTGTCAGTAAATTCATCCACTTGAATGTTGTACTTTTTATCATGAAAGTTGAAAAGGGATAAATAAATTTACTGGATTTATGTTTAATGGCTGACAAAAATTTCATTTATGCAAACTTGCAAATATGTTAAGCTATAAACTGATATATAAAAACTGAACTGTCCTATGCAGGTCCACGAAAGTCCAGAAAACATTATATAATTATTGTTTTCATTTTCAAAAAAGCATTGCCCTTCAACAAAATAATGAAAAACTACTGTAAACCAAAGAGCCACTTAAAGGGCAATTCAACCTGTAAACAAGTTTATTCGAAAAGTGTGAAAATCAGAAAAACAGAATGGCGAAAATGTGATATAAAACGGGTTATTATAAGAGAGTTATGGATGTTTAAAAAATGAGATCACTAAGTCTATTAAAATTTCAAATTTGCAAGCGTATCAATGGATTGTGAATTACTCGTTCGGCAACAGTGAAACTTGTTCACTCACTTATTTTTTTCACGTTTGGATTTCGGCATCAGTCTACTCTACAATTTACTAAATTCACAAATTTCAAAGTTACACAAACTACAAAACGCAGCTGCACGCATCATTTCTCTGTCAAGCAAACATAGTCATATTTTACCTATCCTACACAATCTCCATTGGTTGCCTGTAAAAGAACGTATAATTGTCAAAATCCTTCTTTTAGTTCATCAAATCATGAACAGAACAGCTCCTGAATACAACCAGTCCTTAGTTCACCTCTACCAACCCACACGTACCCTCCGATCCTCCAACTCTGGTCTTCTACACATACCGCTTTCAAAGAAATCTTGGGGGGAACGAGCTTTTGCTCATGCCGGACCAGCCCTGTGGAATTCACTTCCACAGGAGCTGAAGAACTTCGACTCTTCAACGTCTTTTAAGAGTAACCTTAAATCCCATTGGTTTAATTTCGCGTTTCGAAGACAGACATTCATTCATTCTTTCATTTTTGTAAATGTAACGATTCTTTGTCATGATGTAATGTGTTCCCTAATATTTTTAAGCACCTTGAGCAGTTAATTAAATTTGATAATGGCGCTATATAGATCTCATGTTTTATTATTATTATTATTATTATTATTATTATTATTATTATTACTCATGGACCACTCTCAGGTTTGTCATGTACAAAATATCAATGATATTTTTTTCCTCCAAAATGACTTCTCTTTTGAGGCACTACTCAAAATATATTTTGGATAGCACATTGCTACAGGTCTTCTTGGAGGAAAATACTCTCCTAAGTCGTACATTCTGAGAAGAAAAAAATCCCGTTCTAGTTAGGTTGTATATTGGAACAAATGCGAAAGTTGTCCGGCACTACATCACGTTGACATTATCTATTCAGCCTGCAATTTAAAGTTCCCATAAGCAGGTATCAAAATTCATAACTTTCTCACATTTCGTCCGATTTCGTTCAAACATACACCAATGTCCTTGCTATCTTTGCTATCAAAGTGACTCGGTAACGTTGCCTCAGATTCTAAAACAAAATCTTCGATTCAGCTCATGCTGCAATCATAATTCAGTCAGGAATCTCATGAAATTTCATTTTTCGTTTTCCTAACGGTTTTTATAACGCTACGGTCTACTGTGGAAAATGAATATGGTGAAACCGGTCACTCAAAGATGTTCACATTTTTGAGGCACTTCGTGATCATTTTGAATCGCCATTGTGTTACGGCTTCAATGTTACACCATATCACAGACACTGATAACACGTAGGGATATGTATCTCAGATTTAACATTGTTAAACGATGCCTTTAAGATTGGATTTCCCTTTAAAGACCATACCCGAACTGAAAAATGAAATGGATGTATTATATATCAACGGAAATACTGTAAGCCGAAAATTCCAATAACATCAATTATATGCCATTTTAATGTTGATCAGGGGAGTATCAGCTCTCTGAAAATTCAAAATCTAAATCTTTGAATATCAGAAGTTGTCGACCTAAAAACTTGCTATCAACTTGATGACATAATTGTATGTTGATTACGCATATACACAATGACTTTGCATTAATTAAGTACGGCTCATCGCCTCAACTATATAGGTTAACCGATGGGGTCCACATGTTATGTCGTCACTGTAACTTCGGCAAATTTGACATTATGTTGACCCTAAAATTGGATAGGTGTGGAAAATGAAGTTTTAATGCGAATGTGCAATAATGAAAAGGTAAATTTTTTTTTTATTTTTTTATATGTGTATTCTAAATTCAATCGGTTTTCCATTTATAACAATTTGTATTTTCATCGGATAGGGTCTTTAAAGGTACTGTGTCCTTTTTGCAGCCAACATCAAATTATGTAGAACATTGCAGGAATTATGGATATGTCGTGTATGTCCTATCTGTGAAATTTAAACATTAGGAGTGTCCTAGTATGCAAATTATGCAAGGAAATACGTTTAGCTTCTAGACTTCACTGTCAGACACAATTGAGTGACTGACTGACATTTTTGTTTTCTTCTTTGGTAATAACAAACATAACATAGCTGTAACAGGTGCATTAGCATTTGTCTATATCAATAACCCATTACTTGTAAAATTAAACTAATTGAATCTTTGTGCATCACGAAACTTACCACAACTTGGCAAAAGGGTCTGAAAATCAGACTATTACTTAGGTGATTGCGCAAATATTCATAAATGAATCATACACGCCATTTAAAGTAAAACAACAACAACAACGCAATCAATTATTAAAGTCGATTCGACAACTAATGTTTGTTATTTTCTCACTAAAAGCCATCTTCAAGCCCTATCGTTTTGAGGAAAGTTCTAAATTCGTATTGTCTTTGAAATGCCGTTGGAATTTCTTTTATTTATTTGTTTTGCCTGAAAATGGGACATAGTACCTTTAGTTATCTCTCCAAGATTATATGTTCTATTCATGATAAAGCTGAAAGAGAAAGTAATGATCATTGTATCTATCCTATATCGCATCTGTGTGCTCCGCATGTAAAATGTAATCAAGATAAACGGGTTAATTGAATTAAAGATTGTTAATACTTACTTTTTCTTTGATGACGTTTCCACACAAATAATATTATGCCGGCCACAGCGATTACAACCAGGATAACCATCGGTACAACTGTAAAATAGAAAATCTCAGTTATCTGGCTTTGTGTTTGAGTGATGTTCTTTTGGTAGACATAGTTTAAAATTTGTTTAATCTCATAAATGTCTACGCATGTCAACCCCATTGTTTTCGTTTACCTTAGATAGTAAGTGTAACAATTATATAATTGTTTTAAGGAAACGATACAAAGAAAATGGAATCAGTTAATTTAGACATTTGGGGAGTATTGAGTGTATTACTTTTAAATAAAGAACATTCGCGTTTCATTCTGATCAAATTACGTAAATAGCTCTTTGCCTACCAATCTTGGCGGGGCTGGTGCCACTTGCTTTCTCAGTTATCGAGGGATTTGCTGGGGTTGCCGGGAATGAAAGGGGTGTCGTATGTGAATCTCGTGGTGTAGGGACTGTAGGGGATCTGATCAATACTGTCGCCGTCTTTTCGTCTTTCGTTCCAGGTATATCTGACGCAACACATACATAGGGTATCTCACTTGCTGAACCGTTAATCATTATCGATTTGTTCTTTGAACCGTCTTTATTTTCCCGAACATTGCTACCTATGTTGGTGATCTTGTTAGATCCATGTAGGAAGAAAAGGTTTAAGTCCGGGAAGAATCTGGAAGCTGAGCATGTTATGTTCATCGTAGTATCGTTAGTTGGAAGACTGCAAATTTGTGTAGTCTTCGAAATGTCATTCAAAGTGCATTCTTCGATGATTGGGTAAGGTTCTTCAGGAGGAGCTTCGAAATAACAGATAATAAATAAATTACACATTGGGAAAGTGTGCACTTTATACTCAAAACCACTGTGCACCGTTTTTTATATAGCTGGGGAAACGTATTGATTAGAGAGTAACTTTTATTCAGTTAAAGATACATATCACCGAATATTGAGTAAAATTCCAATAAACATTTGTAATCACTGTTTACCCAATTTTGTTGAAACATTACCCGATTTGGTGAAATATCACTCCTGACGACTGATAGTCAACCTGTTCAAAACGTCAAGCCACTCCTACTACCCATGCCCTCCAAAGGCGCTACAGTAATTCTCCTTCGAACTTTAAGCTAAGAAGGATAACCAACAGGTATTTTTCTTCAAGACTACCAACAGTCCTTTTCAGGGCTACACACACTCAAGAAAAGAAAGATATAAACCGAGAGTCCTTTTTAGGACTACCCACCCCCACCCCTCTCACACGGTGCAACCGCAAACTACTGTATATTACCCGATTGTGTTTAAACTGCAGATACTTCACACATGCTTATTGTAATATATGTTTACCTGCATGTACCTATAACCAAAACAAAGCCACGGAGCAAAGGAATTATGAGTAGCTGTTATAGGAGACATTACAAAATAAATTACAAACCGTTTATAATCCTCTACCTTTTGTTAAGCAGAATATAAGTAAGTATTGAATACGAATTTCGTTGACGAGTTATTTCTAAGATTGATCTCACAGCGTAATTTTTTACAAATTATTATTGATAATCTTTAGATGTATAACAACCATACGTTTGTGTTAATAGGAAGGTGGAAATACGTATTAATCTATTCAAGGTCTGATAACCATGTTGACCTAGGGCACAATGATAATGTTTATGTTTGGAGTCAGAAGGGCGTTAACTTATAGCTCTCAACAAAAGGACTATACTGTCGTTCAGCCTTATCTGTTTCATGGCTTACCATATATTTTTACATCGGTGAAGTTGTGAATGAGAATACCAAGGTAATTCGAAACACGGCATATGTATCGCCCCTGGTCTGCCATTCGAGCATCTTCGATAACCAGAGAGTAATCATCCGTCATGTGACACGCTTTGTTGTTAACACATGACCCAGAGATCTCTTCCTCATACGCCCACGAGATCAGGTCAATTCCGCGTTCTGGGTCATCTCCTTTCTTCCAGTAGACGGCAACGGGGGCTGCATAAAACTCGCAAGTTAGAACGATCTCTTTCCCTTTTTGGACTGTTTTATGTAGGTCCGTGTAAACGACACCGTCAGGTACATCTCCTGCAGCACCTACATCAAATATTTAATAATAATGAATAATTTCTGTAAAAATCAGCAAAGTGAAAAATAATTACAAAGAAGAAGATGATGATAATGAAACAAATTATAAGAATAATAATTCAATAGCTTTTTCTTCCACTTCAATAACAGTTGCACATCAAAAAAATTAGAAATACAATTCATGTACAGTAACATAATATATAAGGAAAAGGGGGAACTAAGTAAAGCAGAAGCTTGTGGGTTGAAAAGTTCCCTCAGTACATAATCATAATCAAATTGTGTACATAAATGAAAAGTGAGACAAATTTACATAGTACAAAACTGAGAAATCCCCACACACATCCATGTATACAATCAAACACACATGGATAAGGAGGGGTCAGTCAGTTGGTGACTGGTGCAAGTCAGTCCCCTAATCATACATGTAAGCAGGTAAAGCGACAACAGACTAACTTCGACCAACCACAAAAAGAGTGACGGGCCCTTGGAACAAATCTCATCTAAATAATAAACATTGTATTAAATTAATGATTGTAAATGGGCAACAAGCTTGACTTACTTTTTTTTAATGAGCTCAAATAACTGCATGGTGTAACATTCATGAAATTAATAACAATAATAATAATAAAAATATTGATAATAATAATAATATTGATAATAACGATAGCTGTAACTATTATTGTACACAGAACAGTTGGAAAATGAACAGTTTGTCAGAGATAACAGAATTCCATGATTTCTTGAAAAAAGAGGTAACACCCCAGTCACACCTCAGAACCCACTCCACACCAACCTTAAACCGACGAAACGTTTGTCATTTAGGGTATAATGTAATAGTTTCTTCGTTCTGTTGTCGGTTTTGTGTCGGTTTCCATGGTGTGACTGATATTTCATCTAACAAAGCTATAACGCTCAATTGTTTACATTATTGTTATTTGAAATGTATACTGAACAAATTGTTACTTTTCATTTTTGTTCTGATTGTGATTGTCCTTGTATAATATTTTGGTTGCTTTGGCTCCACTGTGTGCAAAAGAAAGCCTTTAATGCATTGCCATCATTGTATTATTACTACCCTCTTCAAGCTACTGTTCTTAGATCCAAGGTTTGCCTTTTTATTTGAGAATGTGGCCCTTGAGTGGCTCTTATATTCGGTGACACTTCTTTTAGTTCTTTTTAGATTTTCCCGTACATAGTATTAAGTAAACAAAATAATAAATTAACAAGTGTATGTCACACTCGTTCCTATTAACTTTTGAAGCTGGTTCCCCTAATGTTATCTTCAACATTTATAACTTATCATTATCATTTATCATAAATTATTACATGATATGAACTAATATAAAGAGCTGAATTATGTATAATAAGGATGACACAAATAAGACATTAAATCGCTTAGAAGATTTGTCCATTAAAGTTGAGTTTTTTTGTTTAGATCAATGTAAGTACAAATGCAATGTGAAGGCCTACAGTTAGGGATAAAGTTAATTTTATCAAACGACAATGATCCACATCAACATTATATCAAACGAATGATCCACATACTAGTGGTCAAGCGTAAGAGTAACTATCCTCTAAACCATTCACACATCCTCGGCTGTCGCTTCGTCTGTATCATTCTGTTCCATAATTAACGCTTAGGGATAATCCATACTAACACCCTTTATTGTATTAGTCGTATATCAGTGGAATATCTAAGTTCAACCGGCACGACTCACTATGCAATTAACCCTAGCAATTAACCTAAGCCTCACCTAGAACCAAACCCCACCTTATCCATATACTCTTCCCCAAATAAAATTCATCGGCGGAGCAGAAGTCAGAGCACCGAATAATAATCAGACACCAGCTTACAATATACCGATTACTAATAGCATACCATAAACTAACGCTCACCCATACTTTGTTGAATGATTACTCCATAGAATTAAACATAAAGACACAGTAGTTTTAATTCGTATAAGATCCGCATACGGGTATACAGCCTATTCCATAATGCTCTACAGTGCGTGTGCGTAATAGAGCGTGCTCGAGAGGCATTCCCGAAATGTTAATTTTGGGGGTTTACAAACATAAGACGCAATATATACATGTATATAGTAAAACTACTGTGTACTATTTTTACTACGTTTTACCTCCTATGAAGCTTGCGAGCAGAAAACTGCTCACACATGCCGAGAGAAGCAGCCATTTCCTTCGATCCTCCATGTTCACGTTCACGCGGTGAAAATGCGCGATTGTCATATATTTACTCAGAAGTTAATATTAACTACTGAAATGCCATAAATCTTATGGGTTGTTCGCACTGCATTCTGATAACCTTGAGTACTATTTAGTGTCATAAATATGCTTTTACACAATCAGGACTATAATATACAATGTTGGTCATAATAGTGGAATAATTTTGTTTACCCCAATTTATTGAATGATTTTTTACTTTGATTTATTCCTAATAGATCTAGATAATAGTATACATTCTCAGATTTTATTGAATGACAATTGGGAAGTGTTTGTTTTCGGTGACTGCTAAAGCACGTGTGTGCTACAATGCTAATCAACTAGGGGACCTACGTCCTTAAGTCATAACTGACAGTAATGGGTATTAATACCTCATAAAAGGGCACTAATATAGCACATTGACACGGTTTTGATCATGGGGACTCCCAATAACGACGCCATTGCTTAGTCAATGAATCATGAATGTACGCAGCGGGCGCTAGGGTACGTGCATTTTGCCCCGACCCCCAACATAAACAAAATCGTCTATGTGGGCATGCCTTGAACCATAATGCATGGCCCTACAGAGGATTTTTTCCTGTTGGGGACTGGGGGGAAATGCAATGAATTATTGAAAATTTATTGCATTTTCTTTGTTTGTTTGTTTTTATTTCGCAACCTCCGACGGAGTGTGAAAAAACGAAGGTTTTTGCTTGCAATGTAAATTCCTTTTGACGAGCACCCAACCGATTCCTAATCTACAACAATGTAAGAGGGGAATTAAATTGTTTATACTCTTTCTTTAAATTTAATAATCATATCACATATTCAGATAATGATGATTGCTACTCAAACGTAGAACGATATTAGTTGTTGTTCATAATGTCAGTGGGCATTAACGGTTTTTGTGTTCCTCATGTTGTAAAGTGATGTTATAACACAAATAACTAAACGCAATGGCCGAGGTGGGGGGGGGGTGTAGATACGTGTGAAAATCGTTTATTTTAAAACAGTTATTAAAACATATGCTATTTTTTGTAAAAAACTCAGTGATGATAGGTGTGGATAACAAGTTGATCAGGTGCGAGTAGTGCACCATGCTCACCTATGATAATTCCGATTTTACCTAGGAACGTGCTCCTTTCCTTTTCTAATAAGTGTCATTTTAACTTTGGATATGTTTCTCCTTTTCCTTTCACCAAGAAATGTGCTCCTAATTCAAATCGACTACAGGCATTTTTTTTCCAATTTCACCCAAAAGTCGCTCGCTACGCTCGTTCGCATTTTATAGTAATACAGATCTTGTCTACTTGATTAGGAAATTTGTTCCTCTTTGTTAGATGTGTTTTGGGGCACTGCGACCTAACATTTTTTGCACTTGTTGACCGCTCACTTTCAAATAAATATTCAGAACATCACACCTAACTGCAAAGTATGATGTTTCCGGCCCATCTAAAGTGTTGGCTGCCCCTAATTCGGCACAAATTTGATGGCAAAATGTTACTTAATTGTATCATAGTGTGAAATAAGATGTCATTTATGACACACTTCTCCAAAGATTTCTCCTTACCCCCCCCCCCCCGCCCCTGAAAGAAAAATGCGTTTGAAGACAAATATTAATAAAAGAATATATAATTTGGTTCTAGGACGCCTGCCCCCTGGACATCCACCCCAGTCAATTACCCCCTAGGAAAACTAAACCCTACGGCAATCACCCTCTAGAACGACTACCCCCTGAAACAACCATCGAGTTCCCCTAGGGGTAGTCGTCCTAGAGGGTAGTTGTCCAAGGGCGTAGTTGTCATATGGGGTAGTTGACTGGGGGGGGGGTGGTTATCGCGGGTGGATGTAGGTGTTCGGATACGATATAATTTGTATTTTCTGTTGTACGCAGAAAAAAAAACTGAATTGTGTATTTGTTTTCATCAATATTCGACTTCAAACACATTTGTTTTAATAATCCTTGCAGAAATGTGTCTTAAACACTTTAGAGGGGCTTTAGAACGTATCCCGGACCATGCAAAGAGAAAAAAAACATACAATGAAATCATCCCTGATAATCTAATCACAATGTACGGGTCTAAGGCCATATTAATGTCTAAAAGTTGTATATTTTTGCTTTTGCTATTGTAGCGCAGTAGAATATATACCTAATGTTGGATAGTTTCTGCGCTTTATAAATGTACTATTATTATTATTATTATTATTATTACCCCTTTCTTTCCAGAAAGTGCCCTTTTTTGTTCCCCCCCCCCCACACTCACACACTTTGAAAGACACTCCGCTGCCCTGCGCATGGATGATTGCCTATTTTATTGATTTAATTCTTAAACCAATATCTTTAATATGTTTGTGAAAGCTGCGTCAAGAACATGAACTTCGGACCCACGTGTTTGCCGCTTATAAATGTAAATTATTAACTTGATCAGATAACAAATATCATTTTAAAATGTATTATATTTGCAAAGAACTGATTACGACAGGGATTTAGCTACGTTTCTAAACATAATTAGACGCCGTGTATTATAGCATAACGTAATGTAGTTCGTTTATGGTTTTCACTGCTATACAAAATATTAACAGTAGTTTGTTAAATAATAATGGGTTTTCATTTCAAGCTTTTGATTTACAGAGAGGTGTCGAACAAGGTTTGCCCTCTATCACCTCACCTGTTCCTTATTGGAGCAGTAGCTCTTGAATTGTTGATTTAGATTATTTTGTTTAATCTGTTTACAGGACACATTAAGAAAGCAGAAAAAACGTTCGAATCAGGGGAGTTTTTCCGGATAATCCATTCATACGAAATAAGTGCTGAATTTACAACGTCTTTACTTCATGTTCAGAACACTCTTCCGTGCACCCTTGGTCACATGATATACATGAGTCACTTAAAGCCACACTGTACTACTTGTAGCTACTTGCTCCATCTGTATAGAAAACTTCCCCAATCGGTGCCTTTTGGTCCCCATAATCCTCTTTTTCTTATGTTAATTGAGAGTTGAGTTAATGAGATAGCTACCTGTCAGTGACCTCGCTGTGTAGTCTAATCCGTTCTGGCTGAACTACCACAGCCGGTCTTTAAGTATCTGAGTATTAATCTCGTATTTAATCTTGTTCACAATTAGCACCGAATGACCTTCTGTAGGGAAAACACTACAATGATTCAAACATGGAATATCTTAATTTACCTAACTTGCATACATTTCCCTTTAGCGTCAAAGTATAAAATACAATATTTTCCGGTAAAATGAGTTACAGGGTTTCCGCATACTCCTCTTTTCCGAATATCATCGTAAAACGCCTTGAATGCCATAGTTTGCTAAATATTGCTTGTTTTGGTATCGAAAATTGAGACTAATACTATAATATCTTCATCTTGTAAGAAATTCAAAATGAAATATATCGTTTATTGATATATTGCAACTGCATGGACACTAGAACTTGACACCTACGTGGTCACGGGTAATATGTGTCAATGATTTATTCGATCTGCTTACATTATATACATGGTAAAATGCACATTCCAAATATGAACCTTAAAAACAATTCCTAAGGGGCGTTTCATTTGCATTGTTTTTCTAAATTATCTTTAAGAAAAGATACTTACAGTATATGATACCCGCTTTAAAGGCACCAGACAGTATGCTGGTTCTCTTGCCACGTTTGGTTCTTTAAAGTTGTGAAAGAACCTGAACAACAGCTTTATCAAATTCACGTGTTAAGATTAGAAGAAAATTCGTCTTGGTACTAGGTCATCCATTTCTTTACCATGTGTAATTTGAAGCAGTACTGAAATGATGAATTGTCTGCCTCAGCGAGCTATTTATTGCACGGTACCAGCTCATGGTCAATTTGCAGACAGTACGTAACCCAAAACTAAATTTCCATGTGATGCAAGAACCAACATCACAGCTAAGGCGAATCCGAAAAACCTACCCCCTGGCCAACCACCCAAGGATCACTACCACCAGTCAACTACCCCCTAGGACAATTACCCCCTAAGACGACTACCCCCGGGACAACTACCACCGGGAAAACTAACCCCGGACAACTACCCCCAGAAAACTACCCCCTAGGACAACTAACCCTAGGACAACTACCCCCGGACAACTACCCACAGAAAACTACCCCCTAGGGCAACTACCCCCGTACAACTACAACCCAGAAAACTACCATCCAGACAACTACACCCTAGGATAGTTGTCCGGGGTAGTTGTCCTAGAGGATGGTTGTCTTAGGGGGTACTTGTCTGGGGGTAGTTGTCCGGGTGGTAGTTATCCTGGGGTAGTAGTCCTAGGGGGTAGTTGTCTGGGGGTAGTTGTCCAGGAGTAGTTGTCCTAGGGGGTAGTTGACTAGGGGTGGTTATCCGGGGGGTGGATGTCCAAGGGGTAGGTGCCCTAGAACCGAGCTAAGAAAGCAGCCAGTTTTGCGACCGTACTGCTGTAGTTGTCCTGAAATGGCGCTCGAGGAATTTTACGCTAGTGCTTCTATTAAAAGTATGTCTTTACAAAAGAAGTCCACCCTGACGCCGAACTCATAAGAAACACAAACACTAATATTATAAAAACCGACGTTTTTCGTTTAAATGTATTTTTCCAGTAAAGTAGATGGTAGCAGCTCTTAAAGGCAAACCAAGAAATTCTCTCCATAATGGTGTTAGGATTTTACATTTTGGGCATAACCAGATAAGGAAGGCAAGTGAAGAGAAAAATAAGAGAGAGAGAGAGGCTAAGAATGACAACTTAGATAATAGAGCTTATTACTGCGAACCGCTAACAGAGCCCTGTTTGTTAAGGTATACAAATAATTGTTTGCACGCAAACATATTAGCAAACAGTATTTGCATATCACGTGATAAACGAAATGAAACGTCATAATGTCTGTCACTGATTAATATTAGCGTGTTACAAGTGAACGTTACTATTGCGCATTTTCACCGCTTAAATGCAAGAACTTGAAAATGGGGATAAACGAAAAGAACGGCTTCTTTCGGCTTGTGTAAGCTTTCTTCTGCTTGCATGCTTTATTAAATCGTTTGGAAGATATGTCTTTTAAATTTGAGTTTTTTGTTTCGATCACTGTAAGAGCAACTGCAATGTAAATGCCTGCTATTTGGGATAAAGTTGATTGTATTAAATGACAAGGATCCAAATCAACTTTAACAAAATAATGATACACATAATGGTGGTCGGGCGTAAGTGTAATTATCCTCTAAACCATTCACACACCCTCGGCTGTCGCTTCGTTTGTATCATACTGTGCATTAATTACCGCGTAAGGATAACCCCTAGTAACACTTATACTGATGTGTAATACTCGAATATGAATGGAATTTCCGTGTTCAACCGTGCACGACTCACTATGAAATTAACCCTAGCAATTAACCTAAGCCTTACCTCGAACCAAACTACAACCTTATCCCCATACCTATCCCCAAACAAAATTCATCGCCGGAGCAGACTAATAATCATACCCCAGCTTACAATCTATCGATTACTAGTTCGCCCCATAAACTAATGCTCACCCATACTACGTTTAATGTTTACTCTATAAAAATGACGCATGAAGACACAGTAGTTTTAATCCGTCTTAGATTAGCATACGTGTATCCCGGTATCAATATACACCCTATACCGTAATGCTCTGCAGCGCGTGTGGGCAATAGAGTGTGCTCGGGAGGCATTCACGAAATGTTAATTATACTTTGTAGGGGTTTACAAACATAAGGCACAATATATACATGTATATAGAATTAAACCTACTATCTTCTGTGTACTATTTTTACTACGGTTTACCTCCTATGAAGCTTGCAAGCAGAAAACTGCTCACACATGCCGAGAGAAGCAGCCCTTTTCTTTGATCCTCCATGTTCACGTTCTTTCATTCACGCGGTGAAAATGTGCGGCTATAACATTTACTTATACTGAGAAGTTAGTATTAACCACCAAAATTCCATAGGTCTTATGATATTTGATTATTGTATTCTGATAAGCTTGAGTGCTATTTAGGGTCAATTCAATTCAATTCAATTCTGGTTTTATTGTAAATAAAAACATACTGAATAAAAAGTCCGGAGACTCATACAATTCAGTTTACAAATTATAAATACATACAAGAATAAAGAAATCAATACTTTTAGCAATCTTTTAAAAAATATTACTTACTAATTCTAATGAACTAAACAACTAATTTCAAACAATCGTGAAATAATACCTGTTCTAATTGTGCAATTAAAACTTTTAAATAGTAAAATAAGTTGTTACCATTTTCTAAATGTCATATGCAATTTTGTAATACACTTTCAAATTAATAAGTAGTCTTTTTTAAACCTAGTTAACATTTCTTTAAAAATATATTTATATATAGATGATTATCCGAGAGATATGATAATTCAAAATATACAATTTATGTTAACTTACAGAGTATAGTCCTATCATTTTACAGGTAGTATAAAATCTGATTTAATCTGATTAATTGGCATGACAAGAAATTAATTAATTACATCTAGGTCACATGTGGTCATAATATTGAGTGCAAATATCTATAGATTTGAATTCAGGATTCGTGTGAAGTGGGGAATGGGAGACTGCCTGTAACGTTCTGTTCTCATTTTGGGGGTATTGAGCTGGAGAGAGTTGCGGAGAGTGCGTCGTGAGATAGTTTGTCTGGTTTCAGGTAAGAGATGGCGGTGGCGGTCTGAGATCAGCAG
The DNA here is from genome assembly GCF_000002235.5 of Strongylocentrotus purpuratus. Lineage (NCBI taxonomy): Eukaryota > Metazoa > Echinodermata > Echinoidea > Camarodonta > Strongylocentrotidae > Strongylocentrotus > Strongylocentrotus purpuratus. The sequence goes on from NW_022145594.1 coordinate 38,274,997, forward strand.
GGACTTAGCAAACTTTTCGCAAAGAACAGAGCGTCGTTCAGACAGTCTGACAACACTCAGCGACTGCAGAAGTTGAGCATAAGACATTGTGTCGGGAAATGTACCAGTGATAATACCCAATGCTCTCCTCTGCAGTCGCTCAATGCTGTTTACTTGGACAACAGTTAAACTAGATGACCAAACGGGTACACCAAATTCAAGACACGGACGAATGTACATCATGTATATCAATACCAAGTCCCGAGTGTTGACACCGTTCCTTTTCAGTTTACTCAGTACATATAGTTTGCGTGATGCGTTTTTGACGATGGTTTTGATGTGTAGATCCCATTTAAGATTATCTTGGATTGTTATACCAAGTAATTTTATATAAGATACCACTTCAAGCTGATTACCATTGATCTCCAAATGGGGGGTAGGCGGTGCATTACGCAAGAATGAGATCAGCATGGTTTTGCACTTCGTTGGATTGGGCCTCATGTCGTTTATTTCACACCAATCAACAAGAGAATCAATGTGTGTTTGTAACTGCGGAGGGTCCGACTTGTTGACAACCTCTAGAAGGCTTAGATCATCAACATATTTCCAGCGGTTTTCTGTAGACAACGCGGCATCATTAACCATTATCAGGAAAATAATGGGTCCTAGTTTAGTTCCCTGAGGAACACCACAAGTGAGGTGGGAAAGATTTGATGTAACCCCGCGATAACGAACAGTTTGCGTTCTTTGCGTCAAGAAACTACAGATAGTCGGGAGAATGGAGCGGTCAACTCCTATGTCAATCATTTTTCTGATTGCTGTGACATGGTTGATATGATCGAAAGCTTTACTGAAATCGATCATGCATAAGTTAACATACTTCCCAGGTCGGTCAATTCCCCGATGAGCATTATCCAAGAGACTGATTAAGTAATGGCAAATTGATGTTCCGGGCATGTTCCCAAACTGTTGGGGATCAATAGCATGGTGCACATCTTCAATAATCCAACTGGCAAGGAATCCCTCAAACACTCGTGCTAATACTGACGTGATAGAAATGGGCCTCAGTTGGTCAGGTGTCGTTGCCGGCCGGACCTTAGGCACTGGACACACTGATGCATTTTTCCAGATATGTGGGAAACATCCATTTTTTAAACAGCAGTTGAAAATGTGGGTGAGCGGCTCAGACAGCTCGTACGCAAATTCCTTGATGAGGCGTGTTGGGCAGTCGTTCGGGTGACCAGCCTTGGAGACATTGACTTTTTGTAGACACTCAAAGACCTTTTGTCGCTCGATGATTGGAGGTGGTGTCGGCGCAGGGAGGTAATCCGGCAACGAAGCCAGGTCGAGAGATGGAAGGGCCGAGCAAATCCGGCTAAAATGAGCGTTTATCTCATTCGCAATCTCTAAGTCGGATTTGTCGGCTGGAAAGCTGAGAGACTGTTTCTTAAGTCCTGCTAGGTGGCGAATTTGCTGGTGCCATTTCCCAGGTTCACTGTGTTTCAGATGTTCCACTTTCCTGCTATAGAGACTTTTCTTGGCAGAGCTGATTTCTCTTTGTACCTTATTTCTTACTCTACGAAATGAGTCATCACCTCGCGTATAGCTGATATTGCGCTGAGTAATGGCCCGGCGGATGGCATCATTCATCCATGGTTTATCGTTGGGACGTCGTTTGACTGTGATAAGATCAAAGTATTGCCGATATTTTGTGTCTAGAAGTTGGTGAAGATTTGCAGTCATTTTGTTTCCATCAGTGGATTCCTTATATTCTGACCAGTCCATCTGCGTGATCCATTGACCAAAGGCGCGAATGGAGGAATCACGAAATGGTCGGAAGGATATTTTTGTAGTGTTACGTGGTGGAATAAGGAGCAGAGGAAAGTAAGTAATAACAGAGAGGTCACTTAAAGCAATGGGTGCTGAAATGACAGGCTCTTCATAACAATCCCCGAGATCTGTCAATAATTTGTCCAGGATGGATGTACCCCTGGTCGGTTCTTTTACTACTTGGGACAAGAGGGTGTGCTGTTCCAAATGATCTGTAGGAAGGTCATTGAAATCACCAAGGATTATGAAAGATGCATTCTCCGACAGGGTTCGAGCCCTATCAATCATCATTATGATGTGATCACTCAGTTGGTCTTTATGTGGAGACCGAGGTGGGGAGTAGAGTACACAAACATATATATCTCTTGAAAGGCGGATAGTAGTAGATGATCGTAGACGAACCCACAAGACCTCCAGATGTCCAGGTACATGTTCTTTGAAGATTTCATAACAGTTTATATTCTTGTCCACATAGAGAAGAACTCCACCACCTATTCGTTCGTTACGATCTTTGTGAAACTGTTTAAATGATGCAAGTTGATATGCAGAAGCCGGGTTGTCCTGGGAAAACCATGTTTCTGTGATAGCAATGAGGTGGGGAACATTTTGCATTGAACAAAGAGTGGCTTCAAACTCACCAAACTTGTTGGCTAAAGAGCGGGCATTAAAGAGCATCACAGCTGGTAGACACGACCTGGTGGCCGTGGGTCGACATGTATCCCTGAGCACTGATTTATCAATCTTTCTAATTCGGATATTGTTAAGCTGTTGCTGCTTTGTCCTATTTGTGATGATGACAGGGATGTTATAGGTCTTTCTTTGCTTTCTTCCCCTGTGTGTTTTCCGTTTCTTTGATATTCCCAAGTCATGAAGGGTGTTCCAGACGGCCTTGTCAAGTCTTGGAGGGTTTTGGTTACCAGAGATGGGATTAAGTGAGTTTAAGCACATTTAAAGCAAGTGGAAAGTTTATCATAAACAAACATTTTCTATTTAAACAAATATGACCCCATTTGTTTGCAGTTGGCACTATAAATATTTGGTAATGATCTTGATTCTCTCAGTTCCCCCTTTCTCGTTCTTGTCGTTTTCCTCTTCCCATGCACTCATAATCTTCATCTACGTTTCTCTCTCTCTCAATCATCCCATTTCTTGTTTTAGCAAAATGTATCTTGGCTTGCATATTTTAAACTACCATTCACAATGCTGGGAAAACCTATACAAAACGGTAAATTTCGTGAAATTCTATTTTCGGTGAGTAAGACGCATGTGTCGTTTGTCGCCGCTCTGCATGATTGCGACGAAATCATGTCGCCCCCAAAACGGAATAATTTACCGGTGATTGAGAGCGAGCATTTACACTGCAAAAACGGGTAGAGTTTCGGCTGGTGTTAGTGGGTCGTTGCCTACGATAAATCGACAAATCTCCGACACTTGAGAAAGAAACGACGGTTTTTGCATTTGATATAAGTGCCTATTATTACTCAAGCGACCCCGACTCTTGCCTGAAAATTGCAAGAAACGAATTTGCATGTTTATACTATTTGTTTACATTTAATAATCATATTGCATATTCAGATATTGCTAGTTGCTACGCAAACGTAGAACGATGCTTGACGGCTCAAAATACGCATCCAAGTTTTGGTATGGGGTCATGAATTTGGTTAAAATGAACATATTGTAAGCATAAGCGATCCAACACTATTCAGTGGTCGTTGTCGCGGTTCTAGTCCAAATTTATGAAATTGTAAATGATAAACTCATTATGGTGTATAGCTCCCTCTCAAGGTCAAGATATTAATTAAGCTATAAAAACAATGTTTCTTGACTAAAATCGAACGAGCTATTCCCGTTTGGAAATTATATTATCACACTACATATTCTGAGATTTCCATGGTCGCAGCTGCCATAGTACACTCTAATAAATGAAGTGCTAAATCACGGGTGCTGGGTACAAATTTGCACCACACGTACCAAGTGTAGCCCTTTGCGTGCTCGCAGCTTTTGGGAAGCGATGACGAGCAGAAAAATGAGTGCTGGAAACACGTGCTATTCAAGAAATTGCACCTGAAGTGTGACCCTGCCTGTTTTAGCACTTGAAGAAACACCGGTAGTGCTGGCGCTCCATGCGCAGGCGCACCAGCGTTCCAGGTGCTAAGGCAGTGCTTCACACAAACAAAATTCAAAGCAATTTAAAATTCAAATGAGATGTGTCGCCACTCGGCTATAAAAGAGCGGGGATCTGAGAAGGTATTCTTCTTTTTGGAGAATGTAAGGTGGAAGGGGCTTGTGTATATATGTACAAAGAAATTTAGTGTATTGAATGTGTGTGCATGCATATCAGTGCTTCACACAAAAGAAATTCAAAGTAATTTAAAATTCAAATGAGATAGGTCGACACTCAGCTATAAAAGAGCGGGGATCTGAGAAGGTATTCTTTTCATTGCCTAATAATTCTGCTTGTGCATGATACTATTTCCAACATTCTACATGGAAGCAAGACTACCACGTACTACATGCAATTGACATAGACATGTGCAATCTCAATGTAACAGTAAAAACTTCCCATTCATTACCATGAGTGTGACATGTGGCGTCTTGAGGGGTATGTTTTAGGTGATCAAAGTAGGCTAAAAATAATGTTAGGGCTGTTTAACAGAAGGGTGAGTTTCAGCACTACAGGTGTGATTTTGTGCATGCTGTTTGTATGTGTTCTTTAGCACTATATTGGGTGCAAAAGTGTTAGCACTAGTGCCGTTTTACATGGGTTCTAACATGGGTTATTTAATGCACTAGAAGTTTTTTTTTTTTGCGAGCTGCATGCGTCTAATAGCACCAGAAGTGTAAAAAGACTTACACTTAAAGTTTTTAAAGTAGCACTTGGACTGGTGTTGAAGTATAGCACGTGTACATGTGCTATTTTAGCACAATTTGGGCAGTCCCTATGCGTGTCCTTACAGGTGCTGCCTCCAATTTTTAAGGTGTTAACATTAGCACTTGATTTTTTAGAGTGTACGGCCGTAGGCGCTCTTTGAAAATTGTACATTAAATTGTTCTCGTAAGCAGAAGGGTTTTAGGGCCTAATCTTTCTAGTGCGTATGATACATCTACAGGGGCATTAACATATATCAAAATTGTAAGGAAGCACCTAATTTTCAAGATTTCTTAAAACTTTGTATTACTTGTAATGTACAGTACTGGTACTTGTGTTCATCATGATGAAAAGTGTATTAATCTTCAGTGACTATAACAAAAATTACCAAACGCATTGACCGGGGGGGGGGGGAGGTACTAATGTGTAAAAGGTCATTTATTTTGCTGACTAAAGTAATAAAGCATACGCTATACTATGTGTTGGACACATTGATGATAGGTGTGGATAACAAGTTATACACTGGTGGCACCTACACCTTCAATCACAATTGTTATGATCCATTTTCTTAATTTAATTTTTAAATTTGGCCCACCGAACGGCGCACTGTCCGCTTGAATATTGTAGTAAAACAATAACACTATTGCTTGTTTTATTGACCTCATTATAAACAAGTATTATAAACCACCTACTTTTGAAATTGCAGATATCCAGACAAAAATTGCATGCTAAATCACAGCTGTCTGTGTACCTAACTATTACTCTTTAAATAACAGAAGGTTCATAACTCAGAAATATTACTCTGTTGCGCCGAATTGGTAGGCATGGGAAATGAGTTTCTTATTTTCATTTCTGTATATATGAAAACAAGCTATAACCCCCGAACACACATCCCACACACCCACCATATATACACACATACACACACTCACATCTAATATGCCATTAATGTCACTAAAGCCTAAATAAATATAGGTTTGTCTTATTTCGAGCTAAGCGGCGCCACTTGCTTCCTACCTCTATAAACTAATGTACTTGCTTTAAACACAAACTTTTTGCTGTTTACTTCTTTAGGTTGAGGGGGCGTTGTATACATTGTCCATTCAGTGATGATTGAGTGTCTGAGAAGTTTGATAAGATTTGTTCATACGTAAATAAGGGTGATCTAAGCATTTTGATTGTACAACATGTAGAATAGAAAGGTCTACTATAAATAACAATAATTGAAGTTGGGACACACGCGTATAAGTTTGATCAAATTATTGATTAGTAATCAGCAGGTATTAAATTCGATAAGCCTCTACTCCATGATGAACTTGAAATTGAGATATATAAATCAAAGACAAAGCGGGTTATGCTATATCAAGTAGATTGCGGTTGTGTGTCAGTAATATAGCATTCTAAGGATTTGTTTTCTTCCATCACCCTAGCGAAGTAGAGTACATTTATACAGCAGCGGCGCTTTATAAATCTATCATTTGACTGTCATCATCATTCAAATGTTGTTGTTGCATTTTTTTTGCCTCGACCTTCTCTTTCACCGCTGTTTACCACGTCACTGGTGAACGGGGCATTTCAGTACACTAACTGCAATATTCCATTCAATTAGTTCAACCGATTGCTTTAGTAAGCACATGTATATATGTTAAAGTTGCTCAAGCGTTGGTATATAGAGGGCAGCACATGGACGTACGCAATAAAGGGACACAAGTACGCAAGAAAGCGTAATACCCATTGGCTCAGTGTCATGTAGTGTTTGGGAGTGATCGGCATGTTGCCTACTTCACAAACGACTAGTATATACCCACGCTTGAGCAACTTTAAGTGCAGTTTGTTCGTGCGCGCGCGTGTGTTTATGGGAGGGGGACAGTGTAGAGGTGAGGCCATTTGTGTTGATGAAGTCACTTCGTTATGGTATTATCTATTATGTACCTTTACTACATTTAGTAGTTGGTTAACTGCTTGCAACGAACCTACAAAAAAATGTCAACAGTTTCATGAACAGAATTGTAATGATAAAGTAGGTCCACAATTAAAAGAAAATGTATATTTTTACATAGCTCTTCGAAAAGGGTGAATTGAAAATTCATCACCGGAATATACCTCAATTATACTTGCTGTCTCTCTCTCTCTCTCCCTACCTAGTTTTCATTGTTATCAGATACGACCAAGTGCTTTCTTTATCGTTTAAATCTTTAAAGTCATAGTCACTCATATCTTTAGGCTGCATAAAGAAAAAGAACTCATGACCCGCGCGTTCCCGGCTCATAGATCATTAATTCGATCAATGTGAATATCATATAGATTTGTGATAGCTGCACACAGAACATGAACTTGAGACCCAAGCGGTCGTGATTCATAAAAGTCAATATTTACTCATCACCTGCCTAATTCCAAAGATCAAGTGCACTTTAGGCAAGAAATGGAAGATAACAAACAAACACCGTTTAAATTTATCGAGGGGTAATGTTGGAAGATGTGTTTTATATGTCTTATTATTTGTTCAGTGTTTGTTTAGAAACCACTCGCGTCATATGAGGCTACGTGCAAAGTGCCATATCAGTTGTTATGTTAAGGGTACGTCAGGGCGAAGTAAATATATCAAATTAAGCCAGTAAGTGAATTATCGTAGTCCTATAGACTTAACCCAAGGACCACTAGCTTCCAGTAGGCAGAGTTAATAAATTGATATAAGATTGTGTAGTTCTATTTTATTTTATTAGAACTTGCCAATTCAATCTATTAGCACTTGCCATTTAACTAGTTTCTTTGGCTAGATGTCATTCATATAATTTACTATATTATGATTGTCGTGGTCTAGTGGATAGGACATCGAGCTGTATATTGCATGGATAGCACGAGTTCTGTCACGGCAATATTGTTTAAATGGGAAGACATTTGTCTACATCTGCCATTCTCCACCCCGCTGTAGTCAATGGATACCGTGTATAAATGTATTCCTTAAATGCTTTTAGCACCTTACGGCTAAATTCAGTGTAATAACATTGCTTTGTATTTGCGCATTGCGCCTCTCCTAGGATGGGGGTGTGTACACCATAAATATATATATATATATTACAATTACTAGCATCATTATTAGTATTGTTATTAGCATTATTATTTTTATTATATTCCACATACTAAGAATCTTGCTCTACGATTGGTCAAAAGTAAATCACGTGATGAAAGATAGTTCGCCCATTATTGATGGGAGAAGCAAAAAGTTCGTTACACTGTGTAGTTAGTATTACTATCTACACAGTGCAACGCACTTTCACTGAAGATAGAGGTACTATCTACACAGGGCAGTGCTCTTTCACTGAAGATTATCCAACGCGTTATCTAGCGCACTAAATCAGGCGTAATTAAGCGCGCATTACCAATGAGCGCAATTAAAAGAAACACATGCGCGCACCGATGTTAATCGGGTCTATTCATATTTACAGGATTTAGAACTCTTATTATCTAGGTATAGGCTGTGGTTGATAAACGTTATTTCCCAGCACCATGATTTACCTATGATTACGCATAAGATAGAAATGACACATGCATAATTTGTCCATTTATGTATTTATTTAGCTTTCAAAAGTTCACATCGATACGCGAGATTGATTGCAACTGCATACATACATCGATAGCATTATGTCATTTATACTTCTACATAATGTATGGCTGTGTGACCAAAGTTCGCGCGTGACCAAAGTTCGCTTTCTCAAAAAATCGGTAAGATTTTGAAAATCTGATATCACCAATGGAAAGAGGATCATAAAATTACCCAGAAACGAAATTTTCTTTGGAATTGGGTGCGAAATTGTGAAAATATTGACAAAAGATCGGCACATTTTGCAGTTATTTGCGTCCGTTCCGAAAAATTACCAACTTACCGATAAGGGTCTGGAAATCTTCATTTTGAGAGCAGATATCCTCAAAATTGTAAGTAATAAGTGGTACCGTCTGGTTGTATGATATATTGCCTTGCAAATTATGAAATTACCTTATTTTTGATGGATCGTATTTTTGTATAAATCAGCTGTAAACCCCCGTGCGTGAACTTAGGTCTCGTTGTTTTTATGACTTTTTTAGATGCAGCGCGCATGCACGATCGGACATCGAATTTTTAGATCGCGATATCTCCGAAATCCTTCGACGATAAATGTTGTAGTTGAACCAATTGGTAGTAAAATACTTTGCCGTCCATTTGGTAGTAATTAAAATAAATAAATTTGTGTAGAATATGAGAAAACATGGATCGAATATCACATTTTCTAATTTGTTCTAAAAATCTGCGCGAACTTTGGTCACCCCTTCATATAAAAGGTAACCTTTGATTACAAATATACGTACATTTTCCGAAGGCCTAAAATACAACAATAATAACAGCAATAACAAAGACATTACCAAAGAACGTTTCAACCGAAAGTTCTACGAAGAGACAAAGTACATAACCTCACTACAGGCTTAGTCAATTGGATGCTGGTGCACTAAATGTTAGATCCGATAAAAAAATCTACAATGCATGTTTCTATAACAAAATGCGAAATATTTTGTTAATCCTAAGCGCTGCTGATTTTAAGGCATATCGACTAAATCTAACAGATTTAGAAGCAAATCTTTGTTGAAAATCACATTTCGACTACTGACTGTCAGAACTGTAGACCATATTTCATCTTTTAATTATTCTAAAATATGGTTGTAGGGCAGATTGACAAAGCAGGTAGGAACGTTAGGATCAGTTGAGGCATTCTACGTATATTTCACCCTATTTCCATTTATTCAAGACAAATCCTGAAAATGCCCCATCTCTACTGCCTGCTCAGAACAGAAATAACTCTTCCGTGCGCCCTCGGTGACATGATGAGTTACTTGTGTATTTGAGTTTTTACCTCGTATTGAACCTGGTTACAGGTACCAAGGAATAACATTTTTATAGTGGAGAACACGATTTAAAATGTAATAATTTAAGATACATATGTCATCAGCATTAAAGTGTAAAAGAGAATTATCCTTTATTTATATGTTAAACAACTTAAAACTTGAAACACTTCCAAAGATATTTCCTTGGTTTCTGCAAACTCCTCCTCGTCAAATAATACAGCCTTTAATAACATATCCTAGATCTTACTTATTTTGGTCTCTAGACATTTTCGTTGATGTTTGGTAAACAAAGATTGACCCACAATTGTTAAAACAACAACAACATTAACAACAGCAGTTACTACTACTACAGTCAGACCGCAGCGTGCGCGATAATGAGGCTGTACGCTGATTTTTATTCAGCGTCTCTTTGGTGATCTCGTACATTCATGTGTGCTGAAATTCACGAGATTTTCCATGAGATTTGTAAGGGTGTACATGCAGCTGCTTTTGTGGTCAATAACTTCAGTCAACATGGCAGCACGCAACGGTAATTACTCTCGAGAATTTGAGCTTCAGTTTGATATGAAACCTGCCATATTTCACAATTTTGAAACAATCCTTTTTCACCACTTTTATTGTCGTTATTTTTGTAACATTTCAACAGCTATTTTGTACCCGGAATTTCGGTTTTGGTTCCTGACTCTGGTACATAATTAATTTGTTTACTTTGAGATTCGTTGGAAAGATGAAAAGTCACTGATCAAAATAATGTCAAAACCTAATTGACGCAAAATCATGTTCTCTTTATAATCATAGTAATTAAGACCCTAAAAAACCCGGAAATCACCAATTTGTTCTTTCTATGATGGCGCGAAATTGTGTGATTTCATACTCGTGCACGCTCGCTGTCTGAGCAATGACAATGCATAACTGATTATTAAACTCCAGGGAGCTCCGCCGCGCCACCGACCGGCCGAGAAAAAAAAAATAAGAAAAATGATTAAAAAAGAAATATTGTAGAAAATAATTATCTGGAAGGCAGGTTACGTATTTGATTCAGAGTCCTTAGATTGTTGTCATGACTGCTTGCGCGCACGTGCATTACCGGCGCACACCACAAGGCATGCTTACTAAAATCTGGTATTCAGAATGTTAATGAACCAAAGCGGAACATATGTGACGTAGTTGACGTATTTGACCAATCATAACTCTCTATTATCACATCGGGAAAATTGACTACTTCTATTAATTATTCATAAACATTCACGTGATTTTTCTTGGTCCCTGACTCTGGTACAGCGTAAAATATAATTATTTTGATATCATTGTAAAGAAAAATATCTATGCTTTATGCTAATTATAACATCTTTGTGACGCAAGAATGATTTCTATGTGAAAATCAGCCCTACTCTTAAGATAGATTTATCGTCAACAAAACCCATATTCTAGGCGAAATATCTGTTTCCAAAATATATTTAACATGATTGTTTTATATAGTATACAGAAAGTGCAACGTCTTATCTGTCAAATAAGACCAATTTCATGAGAAATGGACAATTATAAAGGCAAAAACTGCCGATCGAAAAGACCGTTTGCACTACTCATTACGTATGCAAGACACGTAAATGCTTGCATACGTGCTGAATAAAATAGAGGGTTTTCGCACCGGCTGCGGTCTGACTGACTACTCATCCTCTGTTTCCCTTTCGTATAACTTTTACCAAGGCAAATGCAATTCAAACCATTACTACACGATAAGTACATGAATATACTGTTCTTCTCTACATTACCATGAAGGATGTATAGACATATATCACACTAATAATGTAGGTAAAGTAAGATCTGTAGTAACTTTTAGTCATCATGGTTATATATTCGGCACAGGATATAACCAAGTATACACACACACAACCAACACACACACACCCACACACAAACAGGCACACGCGCACACCCTTAATAGCTAGACAACACATTCACAGTCCAGTATTTACTTGCGAATGTATTGCCATATCAATTCGACTGATTGCAAATACATCTTGCATCTAATTGGTATGATTATATCGTTATATTATATCGTATCACCAATTATACTTTGGTAAAGATATTTCTTGATAAAATTGGTAGGTAATTGGTAAAGAAAGACAGAGAGGGATCATGAAAGAAAGATAATCATCGTATCGACACATCAAAACAATGTGATCCTCCATCTCACTCTGGTCTCTACATGGAAATAGGTAAATTTGTATGATGTATACAACTCCTGACTGTAAATGTTTTGCAAACGATATTATAATAACGTATTGAAAATGACAGCTACAGTCCTACACTTCCACAATGACATCTCAAGTTGTAAATTTCTCCGAAACTGTAGTTACAAAATACAACATTTCAAAATAACGGGAGTATTAACAATGGAATAGGATCGGAATTCTTTATATTCACCTCATTAATTCTAAATAATACAACACAAGCGTATATCGTACACAGAGCTCTTAAAATATATACAAAACGAGCAAACAATGAAACAAAAAGTAATGCAAATGTTTCGTTTAACTACCTGATTTTGTTTCTTTCTAAAAACGTTTTGATTTATATGTTTTATTGAGTGAAATGCTTTAATAAAACCATGATTCAGATTATGGTCTATTTTGCAGCGGGTCAGTATATAATAATTTACTGTATATGAAATAAACAGAGATTGAACAGGTTGAGTTACATTATATTTTTTAATACAAAACTAAAATGTTTCTTAAAGAATGGAGCGACAGAGAGAGAGAGAGAGAGAGAGATAAAGAGAAATAAAGGGGTAAAAGATTGCGAACTAAAATTTCTTATAAACCAGTATAGAAGCTAAAATTTACAATACTTCTTTTAAATCGAAATGATATTGTCCTTATTGTTTTTACATTTCGTAGTAGTTTTTTAATTTTTCAAGCAGTTTACGCCGTACATATTAAAAAAAAAATTGTATTAAAGCCCCTCTGTACTAGTTTATCATGGAGGGATTAGACCTCCCTGCAAGGTTACTGGCAGGTGGTTATCTCATCAAATCAGCTCTCAGTTAACAGAAGAAAAAGGGCATGATTGGGGATCAACGGGTACCGCTTAGGAATTCTTGGCTGTATAGAGGGCGCAAGTAGCTATAAGTAGTGCAGTGGGGCTTTAAGTATGAATCTCTGTGCTTGTTAACTCTGTTGTGTCAAATCGACGTGCTTATTTTCAATTACCAATCAATACTTGGACGTGTCTTGCATGGATTGTTCTTCGATGACTTGGCAAGTTTCTTTTTGGCTCGTTTGATCCACTCAAATTTTACTAGCTTGCTCCTCGTCGTCCAGAACTCTAATGTCTTTTTTCTGCTTTGACTTGAACTTCCTTGTCGTGTGTTGGCTTTCCCTCCCTTGTCGTGTCTTCACTGCCGTTCTTGTCATCCAGTTTTGTTCGGGTTTGGTTGTTAGTCATTTGGCTTGTTATGCCCGTTATCCTTCTCATGATCGTCTGTCCTGCATGCCCTGATTGTCTTGTTTGCCAAGCTTGTCTTTCTTCTCTTGCTTTTCTCCTACTTTGGCTTGTTTCCCGGTCTTGGTACAAAACCTTTCACATGAGAGTAAATGGAGACATGCATGGAGGAAATAAATATACTGATCAATTTGTTGTAGGCATATAAAACCGGGCAGTGTCTTGTCATAACTGAAATCAGATTCTCATTCAAGATAAAAGGTTTTGCTCTACATGTGTTTTATTAAATAAATTAAACGGGATAGGTGATTGTTATGGGTCAGATGAAAATACATTTTTTAAAACTTATAACTAAATTGGTATTCTAATTGATGAATAAATAAATCCATACAATACTTATCTAGTCGTTGTGAAATCTTATTGATAATATGAGTCAAGACAAATGAGTTCTTCTCTCATTTTTCAATTGCTGTTCAAGATTTGATTGTTAAATCCTATTAGTTGTCGGCAAACTTGTACGATGGTTTCGTGAAATGCTGCCCAGGTAAATGGACAAAAACGAAGCATATGTGAATATCAACGACATTTTTATTGACTGAATCTTCATTTTGCAATCTGTTTCCTACCTGTCATTATTTCGAAAGCAAATTGCTTGAACCCAGCCCTAAGGAGTTTGTCGCTCAGCTCTCTACGGTCATCCTTCTTTAACGGCTTCTTCCTGATCTTTTCTTCCCAGGTTTCAAGGACTTGACTGATAGAACTTGCTGCCGAATGGTCTGTTATCTTCACACCAAGAATTTGGGATATCATGAGTGCGATCGCTGGTTTGTAATGTCTGCGATTGTCCGTCCTTACCTCTCTGATGTCACCTAAACTCAATAATAAATATATATATCACTATTTTAATATATTCACTGAACTTGAATCGTAAAGGTATTACTAAAAACTGTGTACTCAGTATTGCCGTATGTGCATAACATACATATATGTAAAGTTGTGACAGTGTGGTCATTGCTATCAAATTGAACACACAGCCCCTATTCATTGTTGTCACATGTCAACAAATATCCCTGAGTCATAACTGTATAACTATAACGTTATATACCGTAGGGAAATCGTTCGTGAACTTTGTTTAATAAAAGTAACTTGACCTATTCTGATTTATGTATCTGTATGTCTTCTCTCACCGAGGAGTTCTGTTCCCTGTGATTGAGTTGTGACCTGCTCATCTTGCAACTTCTTTGGGTTTGTCACTCCTATGATCTTCTGGATAAGAGATAGCTCGAAAGACTCAATACCACTTATTATTGTCCGAATGACCTCGGAACTCTCACAGCCATCTTCACGGTATTTTCCTGCACACAGAGGGAATTCAATTAAAACCGAATGTCAACGATTAGAATTGCTCGCTTTTTTCAATGAAACGTCTTCTTTATCTGTGTTAAAACTGCACATGGTACGTTCTGATGGATATGCTTATACCATCGTTCAAGGCAAGATGAAAAGAGAATTCTGAGTCCCAAAATAATGCCTAGTGGCGGCTCAAGGATTCAATGGACGATAGGGAAGCTTATTAAAGTAAATAGTCGTGTCATATATGAGGTTACATCTCGAAGAATTTACTTTTTAAATAAACTAACACGGTGGACCAATGAGAGTCTAAAAGAGATGCGATAGGTCAGTGGTAGATCGGTGGTCTCGTAGCGGCAGGTCTTGGATTAGAAACCGATTCATTGCGTTCGTGCCTTGTGGTAAAGCATTAATCCTCATCACCAAGTCTCTGATAGAGGACTTAAAGCCGTTGATTCCATGGCTGCTAACTTACAAGCACACATATGCTTCCATAGCAGTTGGAAAAAATAATCATCAAACATCATGAAACTATAACAATTCATTCATCGACGTTGAGCGCATACTTGGTTTAATGGCTCGGAATAGAGCAATACAGCAGTATTAATTTTTAAAAGACTATCCTTATTTGTATGTCCATATGCATTTACATACAAGTATATATCTATAAATATATTTGTTTAACAGAAGAAAAATCAAACCAAACGTAACCATATATTTACCTGAGATAATAGCCAAAGCCACGTCTACCCCAAGGACGGGAAAGACAGCATCAGCCAGAGACGTTCTATGATTGTAGGATGCAGGATGAACCATGGCCTTCCATTCTCTAAGCACTGTCACTGTGTCCATATCACTAATTCCTAAGTTGCTTGAAATCTTCGCAAGATTTTCTTTATTACCACCCGATTTTGAAGCTACTGCAAATTCATCAGCAAGACATGTTTCGTGACCTGGTGAATAACAGCATATGAAAAATAGATAATATTATGATTAAAAAGTCAGTACAGAAGTGGTTTTCAAATCATTGGATAATTATACAACTATAAATTTAATTTGAATATATTATGTTCAATGGTCATGTCACGTTTTATATCATCTGCCTGATACTAATGGGGCACAATCGAATGCCAAGGAAAGAGAAAAGGAGAGAGAAAGGCAACGAAGAAAAAATGCAATATGACCCCTCCCTCACCATGTCTTACGATAATTGACCATTTTATCCCGCACTGAATTTACCTACCCTACCCTCTCTCAGCATAGTCATGCTTTCTATTTTTGTTTTTTATTGACATTGAAGGGGATCTCCAAAACAATATTTTTAGCTCATGATGTAGACTTTGCAAAATGATACCAGTTCACATTTAAATCTATTATCAAATAGTAAGTTTGCTCACCGTACTGAAGTAACAAGGCAAGGTCCCTGTATCCAGAGTTAAAAAGTGCTTCACGCACTTTTCCCTTGTCATTCTTGTTGGTCTCGCTGAACTTGATCAATGCAGCAGTAGTTCCTCTAGTGAGATGATCGGGAGTGTAATCAACTTTGTACTTCTTTAGTCTCTCACCAGAAATACCCAGAGCCTCCGCTAATGGATACACATCGCCGAGGAGGAGCCGAAATGCAACGTCAAGTAATTCACAGAGATATAAGTTGCTTTCCAATGTATATGGAATCAGTCCTATAGAGATACAAACATTCATATTTAAGGAAAGTTTAGCAGTTACAATCTACAATATTCATTTAAAAACAGTATATTAAGCATCATAACAGAATCAAGTTAGATCATCAATCATACCTAATTCGCGGGATATTTTCCTTGGTTGATAAACAAATATTTGGCTTAACCTCGTTGATAAGGCAGGTAAATTCACATTTCCACATAAGTGGCATAATCAACAATCACCGTTATCTTTTTTTTTCATGTACCGTACAGGGTTTTATATATATATATAAGTTAAAAGTTCGGAATTGGATTACCTTTAAGCTCTGCAGATTTCACCTTTTTACGGAGTTTCTCCCTCCAGTTTTGTTTCAGATTGTCTGCCCTAAAACTTTTAACATAGGCTCGCAGTTCATTTCGAGGATCATTGTCGCCAATGCCAAATAAATCTTTCATTTGAGATGAGGAAAGGTAAGTGGTGATCCGTTGAAACTCGTCTTCGACGAAGTCACTCAAGTTAAGGTCCTCCATTTTCGTCGTGTGACCTACACGTCCGTAGTAATAAATGTATATATTGATCTATTAACATTGCAAAAAAGGGGGTAATTCGCCTTTCACACACACATTGATTAAAAGGAATTATGTTGCACTTTTATCTTGTCATTAATTAAGATGTATGTTTACCTTTCATCGTTTCATATTACCGGTATTTTTAAGAACAACAATTCAAAGGCCCTATATACATTGATCAACATTTGCCACTCTCCACCCAGGTGTTAAAATGGGTACCCGGTAGTATGCGAACGCTAATGTGGTTTGATTAGCAATGGCGCTTGTAAAATGGCGACTGGCTGGAATGCTCCCCAGGGAGTGGAAATTCTGCATACCTTGTGTGCGGGTAAGCCTGAATCCGATTACAGCGGGTAATAATATGTTCCGCGCCTAGTAACAAAGTATTAGGCGCATTATAAATGTGAGCTATTAGTATTATTGTTATATACTATCACTATTCAGGTATTATAATTTAAATGACATTGCATTTGCCGGAACAGTTACCTGCAACATGACCTTATCTCGGTAGTGACTAAATATTATATGTATTTAATAGGGACAATAATAAATAAATGACTTTCTCTGTGTGTTTATTCCAAAAAATGACTATGTAATCGTTCTATAAAAGTATCCCGTTTCATCAGTATTTATTATATGTATTGCTCATTCGAAACGAAACTCATTAACTTAAACTTGCAATATTGGTTTCTTTTGTACGATAATTACTTCCTATTAATGGCGACCAATATTCATCTCATATTTGGTTAGACACTCTAACTTGCCATCTGAGAAACACACAAAAGGGGAAATTATCGAATACCATACCTTTGGGATGAGCAGACGGAATTGTTCCCTTTTCAACACCTAAGTGTATTTCTGGATTCAGATTTTTTCCGAAGTGGTCTATAGAAAAACATAGGGATTAATCTTGATGAAATTTGAATATGTTATATCAAGCACATTGCAAAGTACTGTATGCATATCCAACCGTGACATCCATGTAACACTAAATGACTTTAGCTTACACAAAATCTGGGGTCCTTCACGTACTAATGCCTTTGTGCGGGAAGCTGTACCTTAAATGCATGTTGCTATTTTAACTGATTTCATGTTAATTAGACATTAACATCAATTATAAGATGACGTTGATCCTAAACAAATAATTGGTTGAAAGCGTACACGTGACCAGGCATTTTTTTTGCCTAACGCTCAATTTGGACAATGACCGGTCATTAGTAAAATCATGTAAAAAAACATCATTTTGTATAATAAACAAAACATAATCTTATAAAACAAATAATACACAGCATTTTTTTCTGACATAAATCAAATTACCCACACTCGTTACCTTCAAAACAGTTCAAACACCCTCGGCTACCGCCTCGGGCCTGTTTAATAAACTGTTCCAAAGGTACCTTTTGTGGGTAATTCTTACTAATGCCATCACTGCTGTGTATTACTCGTATACTTCTTACAATTTATATGACTATAATCCATAACAATCAAAATGTTCTAAAGTGGTAAAGTAAAGTATTCAACCCCATAATGCTTTAACGTACTTGATTAAAATCACGCTTTTTACCTGTAATGTCTTGCCGGCAAATTCTTGCGATTGCCTCGTTGAGCCTCCATCTCTTCTCATAGTTAGTGCATTCCGTCTGTGCTATCCATTCAGTGATCATGGCCTCCGTGTTGAAAATGGTTTCTTTGTTTGCTTCGTTGATTGCGTATATAGTATCCTCCTTCTTGTCGATGCCTAGACACTGCGTCAATGTTTTGATGTGTCTACTTGTTAGCTCGTCGACGAATCCTCGCACCTCTAGTTCCTTGATGTTTGTCATTAGTTCAAGAGGCACTGGATTTAAAAAAACACAGATATGTGCAATTATCACTTTGTGGATTATATGATAGTTTTATAAATTATATTGCAGTAAGATATAAATAGTATTACGGTTACAGTTATAGCTGAAGCTATCCAACACCTTTAAACTGTTTTGGAAAGAAAATTAATATCAAATAAATATCAATTATCTATAACCATTCAACAACAAAAAACATAGGATGGCATTTTCTTAAATGTCACTTTAAGCTTACCTTTAAAAAATAATCTATCCACGGGACAACACCCGGTCTTTTCAAGAGCATGACTCAGCAAGATAATGGGGTTTTCATCAAATTCCTGTTTCATCCATGTTTTAAGGTGCCCCATCGCTTCTTTGACGACACCTTTTAAGTCATTGATGCTATCCAAACTGGTGTGGGGGTTATCTAAGGTCAGTTCGTGCAGAAACTTGTCTATTTTCATACGATCTCTTATGTGCCACAATATGTGCTCCAATGTGCTTTCAGAAACTCGAGTATGGCTCTTCTCTCTGTGCTCTAGATATGCATATTAGGGTCATAAAATATCCATAACCTTTGATGAACGCAATGGGATAAGGGTATATTATTGCACGTATTCATAAAGGATGTATGTTCAATCATTTGACGAGACCCGAGGTCAACTGAGACAAAACGATAACATCTCCTCTCACTCCACCATATGCATGAAGTAGTTTGTTATCAGTTCCAATATTCCCAAGCTTTTAACATTATACGTTAAAATAAATGTATATTAATGTTCAATCCTTAATATGTTTAAAGCATATTTTCAGTTGCTCAAGTTTAATTGTAGACTAATTTTTATTTTAGTGATGAGTCTCAACTTCATGATAAATATTGTTGACATGTAATTATGATGTATAGCTTTTAATACTACCACTCTCATAAAAAAGCTATACATATACAAGCTCAATGATGCCCGGACCTACACACGCAAATGGTAAGGGACATTCGCCGTATATATTTGTATATGCCGCATGAGCGACATTTACGGTTTTCATTGTCTAAAGGCAACTGAATATTTCTTAATCATCTGTCAATTGCGAAATACCTGTTATGTTTTTCCATGCTTCTTGAAAATCAGATCTCTCGAACGCGTCGCGTAGAGTCTTTCCTTGAGTGCTCATTTTATTTGATTCCTTCCAACAGCAAAGATGGAAATAAACCTCGTCTGCTGTCAAAGCGTCTTGTGGTAACAGTTTAAGGTTTTGCAGTGTGTCACGTACCTTAACTACATCACTTCCAGCCATCATGCGACTCAGCGACCACAGTTCGGAAAATGATACCGTTCCTGCAAAAAGGCACCGAGGAAATCTGATCAACATCATAGATATTATTTGGACAAACTATTCCTGTAATGCTCTATATGACTCTTTTAAATACTTAAGTTTCCATAGTTATATTTTATAGATTTCAACGTTTCAACATAATGTATAAAAAAATAAAGTAAGATCATAACATCAACGTTTCATATGGTGCCTTCATTTTATATGCGTATGTATGCAAAGTGCTCTAATAAAATTCCAAACTGGCAAAGGTAAACGTTTTAAAAATAAGATGATCACTTACACATCACTCATCAATTCCTCTATAAAGTTAAGCAAACAATAATAACAATAATATTATTTCTGCTTATATAGCGCTTAATACATCGGCAATGTCCGAGTTTTTAATCACTTTACAGATATGTTATGGATCCTATTTCATTAATTATTACGTTATTTATAAATATAAATTTTAAAAAATATCAATACGGTTATTATATATCTCTACTGTGTATTCTTCTTTGAGTTCAGTATCTCCGTTTTTGCACATCCAGGAAAGGGTACTTGACTTTATTCTTTAACGGATGAATGAATAGATACATCCCATGTGACACAAACATCACTCAATTCTCTCCCGCATGAATTGCCATGGTTCATTTTAGATGATGATGATGATGATGATGATGATGATAATAATGATAATAATAAACACAAACACTTACATATATATATAATATATATATATATATATATATATAAATACAAAAATGAAATGTTGATGATCCTCCGTCACGGTAATATACGACTAATGATTAAAACAATGGAAATAAAATTACTTGAGAGTTCACTTCTTGGAAAATTGCACTCTCAAGGATTTTTTATTTTATTTATATACACTGTTGCTCATAACGGTGGAATATTTTTTTTTATCCCAATTTATGGAATTATTTTAAAAATAATTTAAAAATACTAGATCTAGATAATAGTATACAGTCTCAGATTTTATTGAATAATAATTTGCCAATATGTGTTTTGCGTGACTGCTAAAGCATGTATATTATGCTACTATGTTTATTAACTAGGGGACCTATGCCCTTAAGTCATAAATGACAGTAATGAGGATTAATGCCTCACAAAAGGGCACTAATATAGCACATCGACACGGTGTTGATCCTGGGGCCTCACAGTTACGAGGCCATTGCTTTGTCACTGAACCATGACTGTACGCAGCGGGGGCTATGGTAGGGGGCAGTTTCCATAAATTAAAAAAAAAACAGAAAATGCAATAAATTTTCAATAATTTATTGCATTCTACCCCGGTCCCCAACATAAAAAAAATATTCTGTGTGCCCATGCCTTGAGCCATAATGCATGGCCGTCCAGAGGATTTTTTTATGTTGGGGACCGGGGTAGAATGCAATAAATTATTGAATATTTATTGCATTTTCTGTTTTTTTTTTTAATTTATGGAAACTGCCCCCTACCCTAGCCCCCGCTGCGTACAGTCATGGTTCAGTGACAAAGCAATGGCCTCGTAACTGTGAGGCCCCAGGATCAACACCGTGTCGATGTGCTATATCAGAGCCCTTTTGTGAGGCATTAATCCTCATTACTGTCATTTATGACTTAAGGGCATAGGTCCCCTAGTTGATAAACATAGTAGCATAATATACATGCTTTAGCAGTCACGCAAAACACATATTGGCAAATTATTATTCAATAAAATCTGAGACTGTATACTATTATCTAGATCTAGTATTTTTAAATTATTTTTAAAATAATTCCATAAATTGGGATAAAAAAAAATATTCCACCGTTATGAGCAACAGTGTACATATATATACATATTTTTATGTTCGTATATACATAGTTACATATACAAAATGACGGAAATGGAAGACCTAGATTAAATGTGCGTGTAAGGCGCCTTGGATTAATTCGAGTGGCAGTAAACACGCGGCTTATTAACCTGAGAGCGCATGCATCAAAGCTGTCGGAGTTAATCCCGGATGCACGATTTGCCCACGAGAAGACGCATTGTGTGTGTCCGAACACCGTGACGTCCTTTTCAAGCCAGAAAATTGTCAACCCATTGAAAGATTCGTAATACTTGTTTAGCTCCCTCTGCGGCTAAACTAAGTTATTTAGCTTAGCTTGAGTTCGTGTCTAATTAACACTGTACTCTGTATGTTTGGAATGGATCATTATGCACAATAAGAACACCGTTTAAAAGGGTTGTTTACAAGTAATAAGACCTGTTTAAAAAAATCAACAAGCTGTTGTATTGTAATGAACTGTTAGCATTTTAAACAATTACGTTTTATCTGTGTATATATAACCGAATGAATTTTTAAAAAGTAGATTTTTTTCGGGGAGGTAACTTGGAGGTGTCAATCTAGACACATTATGTGAGCCCCATTCAAATTTAATTCTCCAGCCATTAATGGAAATAAAGACTAGTGTTTTTTTTTCTCTCTCGCCGGTATAAACAATTGCGTGCTCGCCATAAAGCCAATGTGTTGATTCATGAATTCTTGTTTGGAGACTATGCTATTCCATTGTCATGTAACTCATAGAGGCAAAACACATTTTACGAAAGTTTTTAAATATTATTTTTTCTTTGAACTTGGTATAAAGCCCTCTCCAAAGAAAACATTTTTTCTTGTTCCTGTTCATCTCTTTTCCTCCCTCTCTTCTCCCCACTCTCTCTTTTGTTTCTTCACTGGCCACCCATTATGGGTGCAGTCTGCCTCCCTATCCGCATTCTGCCCCGTGCCCCCCCCCCCCCCTCCCCCGTACGATAGTGTTTCTCCGGCTTATTATTATCATTATAATCATCATCATATTATTATTATTATCATTATTTAGATGGGGAGGGTGATGAATAATGAAAGGAAAGCAATTAATAAAAATTCGTTTATAATCGTTTAAAAATTTGGGTTGATTTTACTCTTCCATTCAATAAATCTCATTAAAATGTGAAAACTGCACTCATTATACATTTTTTGTCTTCCTCCCTCCCCCAAGTATACTAATGTGTCTCCTGCTTTTTGTTTGTTTGTTAGGTGGGGGTAATGGAAGGAAGGTAACAAATCATTGATTGACATTCGTTTAGAAATTTGCGTTTATTTTGCTCACATCACAAAAAAAATCAAGATAAATCAATACTCTTGCACAAGATTCAAGATTACGATTTATGATACTTTATTTCTCCAATCGTGCAAAATATAAACTAACATTTTCAATTGCTCCTGTTTGTTGTACTTTCATATTATTCATTATAATCGTTGTTTTGTTCTTCATAAGCATGTCCATTTTTCTTTCACATGAAATTCTGATACTAATGGTACTTCATTGGGAGCAGTGTAATCCGCGCTCGCCCTGAAGAAATCACATGACGGCAGGCACCCTAGTACCTCATAATCCGCCCTTCTATTGTTCGAGTTTATAACCATGACAACGAACTCTACCTTTGGCCAAGTTCATTGTTCCTCTTACGTAACATAGATCTAGATAGGCCTCAGACATAACTCTTTTCGTATATTCATTCTATATACCGGTAGTTCTAAAATGCTTTCAAATATTTTGTGTCGTTTTTGTTTGTATATACTTTGTCAATTTACTTACAAACTATTATTGTCAAATTTGCTAATACTAATAAACTATTGCGTTTACCCTATCATCTTCCGCTCTAGAATCCTATCATTTATTTATTTTGTATTTGTTGGGTCCTTTTCACATTTTTCTTGTCTCTCTCTCTTCAAGATTTCTTCCGTTTTTGTAAGGGTATTTATGCTGTTAGTTTTTGTATAAATAAAAGAGAAATTGTTATTCTTTCTCTTATAATGTTGTCCACCTTCTTCTATAGATAACCCTGTTGTGCTTTAGTATAATGTCCGATGTATATTACTTCTGTCAATAACATACAATGAACGTATAATTTTATTTTGATGCAACAGAGATTTTTATTTTTATTTAGAAGTACGTCGAATCGTGATCTCATTTAAAACCTTTGTACACGGCACGCGCGGGTACACCGTACGATGCATGAGCCTTGACCTTATATGGTCATTGACGCCTATTCATGGAACGGACCTATTATTGAAAAGCTTATATAGTATATAGTACAGTCTCGCTCGACCTAGCGCTCTCAGCTCAGGTCACTCATGCGTACGTATACAGGGTACCAGGTCGGCCTATTATTGAGGAGATTAGCTAGTCTCGATATAGTCCATCCCATTGTTTCAATTCAAGATTGTCGGCTTTATTTACTTATCGTGCTATAAAGTGTCGGAGTTTTACTATTGAGTACAGCTTTTTGATTTTCATGATAGTTGGTTGCACAAATTAGTTCTCAATTCTTTGCTTATAACTGCTCTTTATCTATGTAAGATAGTATCCCCCCCCCCCCCCCCCAGCTCTGATTCTTTTTTTAGTTTGTCTCTTTTTTGTTTGATTATATCTTTTTGCTAAAGTATAACGTCAAGTTTATGTTATAATAATTAATCTCAAGGAAGGGATGGTGTCGGCATACAAACAAATGGCGGAATAGACAACATTATGAAAGATGAAGATGGAAAACGACATAGACAGAGAGACAGACGGACAGAGAGAGAGAGAGAGTGAGGGGGGGAGATAGAAAGTTGGACGTAGTCTGTACTGTTCTTATTATAGGATTTTCCGGTCAACTAAATTCGCGTGTTTGTCATTCGAATTCATTTACTTTGCATTTAAGTTAGCGCAGATCGGCTTTGCCATGCCAATTATCATTCAATTTTCCAGTTTTTGTATTTGATTTAGGATTTTGGTCGAAGGGTTTCATAGATCTGTCATTCAATTTAGAAACTGCTCAACTAGCATTCAAATTAATATTCACTTGTCGAAGCGTAATTTTTATTATTCAAATTAACACCTGTCATTCGTATTCGTAATATTGTTAGTCAAGTTAGGAATGTTAGGGGGAATAATTGCAACAAACTTTTATAGTTTTTAAATAATGCAGTTAAAATGCATGCTTTGCCATTGGGGTCTATTAGCTGTTATTCCATTTATTTATTTTCAGGACAATGCAGATGGGTGTAGTCAGACATAAAGTAAAGAAGGGGCGAAATCAAGGGATATGGCATTTCTGCACGGACATGTTCATATACCCGGGAAAGGGGGTACCCTCTATCGCCCCTTTTTACTACAGACTCAGAATTTTACAAAAGTAATTCACATCGTCTCTTATACCCAGCACACCCCTCTGTTTTTCTTAAAGAGTTTCATAGTTTACTTGCCCGCAATCAGATCGATGGCTAAAGACATGGCTAAATAATGAATCATGTTCCAATTCTTGACTCTAGTTCCTACCCCAGTCACAATATTGTACCCTTCTTCCATAATTTAATTATGATGAAAGTATGATAAATTTATGATGAAACAAAAGACAAACAACTTCCTTACATGAACATTTACAAATATACTGAGACCATCAGGTCCGTAGATGCAAGTCGTTTTTTTCTTCTTAACAATCAAACTTAAATGCTGATGAATATCAGATAAATCTAATAAGTATAAGTGTATAAATGCAAGAAAATGAAATATGATGAAATACACATGAAAAAACAATCTTGAAAGAAAAAGAATGAGCTATAAAAAGTGTGTAATAAACGAGAAATGTATATTGACCATCAATTTAGGTGCACAAAGTGCTAATTTAAATGCTACAAATTATGAATTAGAATGCTAAAAGTACACCGTCGCGTTGTCAGAAAATCGTGTTGCGCCAAATCGAACGACCAAATAGCGAAAGAAGCACATTGTTCTTTAATTTGAATGAAACATACGTAGATTCTAACGAAAATTCCATAGATTTGAAAACTAGAAAAGGGAATATAAACCCGAGATTTACCTGACTGCACTAAAACCGTCGAATTTGAACGCAAGACAAATTAATTTGAATGACAAACTCGCGAATTTGGCCCGCGGGAAATCCTATATTATCATATTTTTCTGACTGACTCCCCCCCCCCCCCCCCAGCTCAGATTTTTTCTTTCCATTTTGTTTTTTTGTTTGTTTATATCTTTGGGCTAAGGTCCCCGCCCGCTTCCTTTTTGGGGGTCGCCTCCTATTTTTTTTTTTCAAGAAAAAAAACATAAAAAAACACTGCTAAAATGGATCTATATCTCAGTGATTTAAAAACATAAAAATAAAAAATGTCGTTGGCGATCTTGAAAAATAGCCCGACTGTCAGGGAAAATGTACCGAGCGGCCATTTTAAGCGGCCATTTTGAAGGAAAAAATAAATAAAAAGGGGCCTCCTCCGTCCTATTTTTCGGAAAAACAGGACGCTAAACGTGTTTTGTTTTTTATTTGGCCTAACAGAAAAGACCCTGATGGCAAATCATGCATTTAATTTTTTTTCTTCAAACTGTAAACGTGTGTTGCATTTCTTCCCCCTAACATTCCTAATTTGAATAAACATAATTCGAATACGAATGACAGGTGCTAATTTGAATGATAAAAATGACGTCTCGACAAGTGACGATTAATTTGAATGCTAGTTGAGCAGTTTCTAAATTGAATGACAGATCTATCAAACCCTTCGACCAAAATTCTAAATTGAATACCAAAACGGGAAAATTGAATGATAATTGGCATGGCAAAGCCGATCTGAGCTAACTTAAATGCAAAGTAAATGAATTCAAATGACAAACTAGCGAATTTCGCCGGAAAATCCTATAATAATTAATCTCAAGGAAGAGATGCTGCCGGTGTACAAGCAAATGGCGGAATAGAAAACATTATCAAAAAAGGTGAAGATGGAAAACGACATTGCCAGATAGAGTGACAGAGATAGAGAGAGAGAGAGAGGGAAAGAGAGAGAGAGAAAGAGAGAAAGAGGGAGAGAGAGAGAGAGAGAGAGTGATGGGGGGGGGGGGGGCGGGAGAGATAGAAAGTTGGACGTAGTCCGTCCTATATTTATTTATATATTTGTCTCTCCGATCACCCCCCCCCCTCCCCCAGCTCTGATTCCCCCCTTTAGTCTGTCCTTTTTTTAAATAGATATCTTTTCGCTGAATTATAATGTCCGACATATAATAGCATTGTCAATATAGCATAATAAACATTTTTTATATCAATTTGATGCAACAGAGATTTTCATTAAAAAGTTTTACTTTGTAAATATAATGATTGTACAGTATAAATATTCTTCGCATTTCGACATTGTCAGCCGCTCGTTTTCTATTTCGCTCCCTATAATAAATATAAGGTTTCATAAATTGTGTACATCATCATTATGTTATGATAATTTATCTCAAAGAAGGAATGGTGCCGGCAAACAAGCAAATGGTGGAACAACATTGGAAGATAGACAGAGAGACAGACATACAGAGAAAGCAACCGAGCGAGAGGTAGAGGGAGAGGGAGAGAGAGAGACACACACACACACATAAATAGAGAGAAAATCATTTCTTATAATTATCTATTTGTCTGTGAAATTCTATCTTATTACATATTCTTGTCCATTCCTTTATCGTGCATGATTGTTGTCTTTGAATGATTGTTTCAGATATTTATGAGTATGTCGGAACGTGATCCCATTAACAAATTTAAAAAACAGCAACGACAACTGCAAAAACAACAAGATCCCCTACCCCCCCCCCCCTCAAAAAGAAAACAGGGTCATACATGTAGTACATACAAGGATCAGTTCATTGTCATTCAATTATACCCTTATAGTCCGGCAGCCATCTCGATATACCTTGTTTTAGGGTCTATAGTTTTTTTTTCTTCGGATTATGGTTCCTTAGACCATCAATTTGAAGAATTCGATTGCTGACACTCTGTCAGCATTGAGCAATTTGAGATCTGTGACGTCATACAAAATGGCCGCCAAAATCCCCTTTTTAACCAAAATTAATGATATAAAAAGTTTTAACAGCATTTTACTACATTAAATTGCAGTCACAAATCTTGATTTTTTTCTAGAATCATCACTAAATAAAATAGCGATACTGTATGATCACAAATGATATGCAAATTTGCATAATTCGGAATGGCGCCCTCTATAGACACATTAACTTGCATAGTTCAAAATGATGGCCAAATACCAATTTCTAACATGAGATTATCATATGTCATGAGTCAGATGCACTGGATACAGTGAGTAAAAATTCTGCTGCACATTTTTTTTATTTTGTACTCGAAGAAAACACAGTTGAATTTTATGCTCTCTGTCCCATAGATATGAGGTGGCATATGGTGATAAATGCCCATTTTCAGTGACAGCGTTAAGAAACTAGATTTGTATTCTAAGGTACTAGATTCTTTTAAATTAACCTAAAAATTACAAACTACCAATACGATACAGGATTATATCCGTTTATAAGTTTGCTTCAAAATCTTGAAATTTGTTTAAAAACCCTCTCAAGTGTTGGGAACCCTAAAATATTCCATGCGGAAGAGGATGTCATTTAACACTTAATTCTGCAAAGTGAGGTCGTAACTGTTATGCGTGCTTCCACACGCATGTTTGCAAATGAGCTCTCTTAACATTTTCTACAAACGCTTCAGTAGTTTGAGGTAGTGAGGCAAGGTTTGGGGGTATTTGGAGCTCCTAGTCTTCGGACCCTTGATAGCCACACGTTGATACGAGCCTCTGACATTCAGTTGGTTGTTGACTGTCCATAACATGAAGCAAAGCATTGAGTAGGTTGAGTGATGACATATGGCCATGCTGCATCAACATTGCCAACTGAGTCCTTAGGGAGTCGAATCTTCTGCTTCATCACTTTCAGCATTGTACCCTATCCAATGCCAAAGTATGCCCCGAGAGTGTCGCATCCCGCCAACGCATGTCCTGCCAACATCGATGGAATGATATGTTCTTACTTGTCTACATTGGCAGGAACATCAATAACAGTTCGATTTGTGAAGGGGCGTCTCCATGGTCATTGGCGTTTTATAAGTCCGTCATGTAGATAATGATGCAAAAGTAGTACGTAGACGTCTGTGTCATCCACTAGGACCCTAACATACATCTTCTCATTAGCATCAATTCAAATCGCTTGCTGTACTTTGATGTTGCCTGCTCTATCATAACTATGTTGTGGACAGACCTTTCCTTGGCATGACATCACTGTCTGGAATCACTTGAACAGGAACCTCATCTTGACGGTAAAGGCCTGCTTGTGCTTTTGCCTATTTCTGAGCACCCAATCATCCTGCAGACTCGCGCCTATAATTATGATGTCGATCAACTGTCGTTTGTTGTCATGAAAAGATAGTGAAGTTAGCAACACTAGAGACAGGTTAAAACAACTTTTCTCCCTGGCTTTATTGATCTTTCCAAAGCTTTTGACTGCGTACAACATAAACGCCTATGGAAGATTATGAGCTAGATGGGCTTTCCAGCACATATAATTCAACTCATCCAGTCGCCCTACCAATACCAGGAAGCAACAGTAAGAACAGAGAATGGCTACACCGAAAAGTTCACTATTGCATAGTCAAGTTGTCCATCAAGGCTGCATCCTATCACCATAACTTTTCAACATCTATGCTGAATTCATCATGAGAAAGGCATTTTATATTCAAGTTTCTGTTGGACGATCACCAACCTAAGATACGCCGACAATACAACACTCTCTGGCGTATTGATGGGGAAGGGTTGGGGGGGGGGGGGGCAGTTGACCCAAAACAAAATTCTATATATTCGATACCAGTGATTTACAAATGTTGCTGAAATGAAATGATTTTCCTGGGTTTTTTCTCACTTTTTAGTAAATTATTATTTGTTAAGCGTATGTTGGAAAATGACAAATCCTAAATTCACAGTCAAGCAAAAAATATGCTTATTTAAAAGCCTACATGTCAGGGTCCGCAGAACAGCGGGGCTCAGGGGACTCGAGCCCCCCTCACTTTTTGTATAAAGTATGTTAAAGAGAAATAGAAAGAAAGAAAGAAAGTGACCCGAGGTAAAATGAGGTATCAAAATATGTTCATCTTACAGTTAATAAATGCCTGAAACCCTTAAGCTTCCGGGGCTGTGCCCCTTGAACACCACGCCAATTTGCGCTCCTCTCCTCCTGATCGTAAATACTTCACCCCCCCCCCCCACCCCGCTTTAAAAAAAGATCAGCGGGGCCTGCATGTAACATGTATGAGTGGTGGCGATGCACATTGTTTTTCTGCCCCTCTAAGTGTTTTTGCTCAGTATGCCACTGACAACACTTATAACAAGAACATCAGAAGAACTACTAGAACTCCTTAAAAAAGAATGAAGGATGCAAGTGAATAATTTGGACCCTACCTCAATGTGAAAAAGACCAAGATCATGATTGGTGGAAATTAACTACATGCAACAGAGCATGGTGGTTGATGAAGAAGAAGTTGATCAAGTGGACAAGTTTATATAATGTTCTTGGGTCAATGATTGTCAAGGAGGGTGGAAGCTCGGCAAATATCTGCCTTTGAAATGTGGTGTTAGATCGAAGCTACTTGGGATATCATGAAGAGATTACAACACCAATGGACACAATTAATGTCCATCATCGGAGATCAATCGCCACTTGCTACCAGGATTGACAAGTACAAGCTACAATAGTTTGGTCAAGTTAGCAGAAGATCATGAGACAACCTTGACAAATTATCATTCAAGGTAACTTTGAAGGAACACGTAACAAAGGAAGACTCAAGCTCAGATGGACTGACGACCTTAGGGAAATTTCTAGCCACCCTCTAAATACTAAAGACACTCTACCAGATTGCAGGAGACAGATGCCGATCAAAAGGTCTCATCAAACGGGTCACAAGGGTGAGCCATGATCTATATGACAACGACGACGACGACGAACAGTAAGAGATAGTTTCTTGGAGGGCAGCAGTGACGCGGGACTCAGTTGGAAGACTCTCGACCCGTCATGAGCTCTAGATACTCTCGGATCTGTCAAACACCAAGCAAACATCATCAGATTTTCATCCACAGCAGAGCAAAACCATCAATGACTGTACATGATTGTTCCAGTGTCTCATGCCTGGCTGACATCTCAACTTTTGTCAAATTCTATAAGTCCGTCTTTGACATGGGAGTGCTCGTTTCCAGAATCATCAAAAAGAGCTGCTGGGAATGGTGAAAGCTCTTATGAAAAAATGTCCTTGACATTGACCTCTCTTGAACTTGTCTGCAGTCATATTACTCTGGAGTAGATCAACTTTTCATAGACTTTCGTACCCCCAACATTGACTTCTTCATGGCTGCCACGGTTTGAACTTTCTTGGAAATTGTGTCATAGAATCCAACAGGTAATTTCTTTTGAAAATCATGCATCTGTCTAGTATAGATGTCAACTGCTTTATCCACATTTTACTGACGTTGGAGCAATGCTGGTCTAAATAAAGCCTATCAATTGAATAATGATGTGTGCCGTAAAACCACTTCTCACCGATTTGATGAAAAATGAATTCTTTCTTTTCCTTTTTCTTGACATATGTAGGGTAGGTGTAGGGAATTGGAGACCACCAAGCTTGAACCCATCACTGTCTGTCCGTGTTGGCTCCAATATTGATATAGCGACATATGTGGCCTTCAACAACACTACTGCATATATCTAATTCATTTCGAAGACTACTATGCGTTCTCTCAACGAGAAAATTGGCAAAATTGACCAAGATAAGCAATTTTGATCGTAAAATGTTGCTCTGATATAAAAACACAATTTTCACTGAATGTTGTGGTGTATGCAGATATTTAGGGGTGGCTCTTAAAAATCAGTTTTAAAAGGAAGTTTATGAAATGTGCCAACCATCACAGAAAGCTTATGGCCATTGTGTGTTGTGAATGGATGTTGCAATTCACATTATGAATGGTGTCTGATCAGAAATGTGTGTAGGTAATGGGGGACACCAGGTCCAAGATGGGGGCCTACTTCTCCCCAGTTGTCCATTTCATGTTGAAAGGCACTATCATGAAACATATTTGGTTTTACGTGACACCATTCTAATTTGAATGCATTTAATTTTAAGAAGTTGTTTCTATGCTGTGAGTTTGATCAATGTAAAATTCATATTGCCAGAACATTATTCTGAAAGTATTTTAACATAATTGAGAGCACCTTTATTACTGTAAACAAAAAACTACAGAAATATTTTTGGCCACATTGTTTTAAAATCGTTTCAAAATTACAGTGAGTTCATTGGCTGCATGTATCTCTTTCAAAAAGTGTTTGAACTAACTATAACAATCCCATTTTCATTCAAATTGTATGTAGATTCCATAACTCTCCTTCCTTTTCCTGTTCCTCTTCTTGCCACCGCTGGGCCGAGGGGTAAGGGTGCCTTGATTTGTAACTGTCCCTTATTACCTACACATGTAGGTAATGAGAGACCTTTGGCGATGACGTCATTAATCATTGTTATCTTATTAATCATTTACATCATGACCACAATTTCGTTACCAAATAAAGAGAAAAAAATACTAAAGAGAATACAATGTCTGTATGTGTAACATTGGTCATGTTTATGTAAATTATGCAAATATGCTTAAGGGTCTTCCATTCCCCACACCTACCCTATCTAAACTTGTACCAAACACGATGAATTATTAATGCAGCACAACTGCAATTGTCGCCCAAAAAAACATTTAATATGATTTCAACGTGATATAGATTTAAGAAATTGGCATTTGGCTGGCACACATAGTATTCAAATTAATATGTTTATAGAGGGCGCAATTTCAAAATATGCAAATAAGCTGGTCATCTTTGGCCATGCAACATCACGAAACATTTTTTTACTGATGGTCCTAGAGAGATACAGACATTTGGCTGCCAAAAATTGTAGAAAAAATCCTTATTATATATTTATTATTCATTTTTAAAGGAAAATCATGTACTTTGGCGGCCATTTTGTATGACGTCATATATCTTAAATTGCTCAAGGCTGACAGAGTGTCAGCAATCGGATTCTTGAAATAGACGGTCTAGGCAATCAAAATCCATTGGAAAAAAAACTATAGACCCTAAAACAAGGTTAGGCCAATAATCTGGATTTGGCTGCCGGACTATTACCTTACTTCCGCTCTTCTATTGTAGGAGTTGATAACGACCATGACAACGACCTACCTCCACAACTTTAATTGTTCCTCTTACGTAACTAAGCTGTGGGATCATGGGCCGAAGACAAAGACATAGCTCTTTTCGCATATTCTATATAGGTCCCAAATACTTGCAGACATTTCTGTGTCGGTTTTATTTGTATGTGCTTTGTCAATACATATACTTAAAAACTATAATTGTCAAAACTTGGCAATATATTCAAATACCACCTTTACATAAGCATGCTCAAAACGCTTTTTACATTAGTAAATTAAAAAAAACTAATTATTTTGCTCTCCAAGCAATACTTACAAACTATTTCGTTTTCCCTATATCATCTTTTTAGAGAGCGAAATAGAGAGAAAGAGAGAGAAAGTCAGAGAAAGACAGACAGATAGACACATATATATATATATATATAGAGAGAGAGAGAGAGAGAGAGAGAGAGAGAGAAAGTTGGGTGCATCGTATAGTCTGTACAGTATTATGCTATTTTGTCTCTCCTTTCACCCCCCCCCCCCCCCCCCCCGTTCTGGATTCTTCTTTAGTTTCATGTCCGACATATATTATAACCGTCAATTTAGGCTGATAAACTATTTCATATTAATTTGATGCAACAGAGATTTACATACAAATCTTTTACATTTTATATATTGTGTATTTTTCCCATAAAATTGAGTATCTAAATAAAAAGAGATGAAGAAGAAGAAGAGGGAGAAGACGAAGAAGAACAGCAAGAAGAAGAACAAGAAGAAGAAGAAAAAGAAGGGGAAATAAGAGTGAGAAGAAGAAAGAAAAGATGCGGAGGAGAAAGAAGAACAAAACAAGAGAGAGACAGAGAGAGAAAGACAGACAGACAGACAGAGAGAGAGAGAGGGAGGGAAAGTTGGGCGCATCGGTATATAGTCTGTACTGTATTTATTTATTATTATGCTATGTTGTCTCTCCTTTCACGGTGAGTTTGATAGAGAGGGGAGAGGGGAAGGGAAGGGGGGGGGGGGGGGGGTCTAGGAACAAAAGGGAAGCGTCAACCCGTGTATTGTTCGTGACATCCGATCAATAAACTACTGTTTAATGCGCGGAGTTGGGCAAAGTTGAATGTCCAAGATAAAGTCATTAGGAGCCAGAGCAAATAACACTGAGTTCCTATAGGAAATATATTTATTCAGATGGTCATATCTTAGCCAATACTTCACATATTCAATTGTTATCAATATTAGGACATTATTTTTGATGCTCCTTCGAAAAATAAAGAAAAAATTGAGAAATTCAAAACATAGATTATTGACGACGTCACACTTCACCACTTATTTTTAATTTGTTTATTACCCGTGTTACTGTGTTAGATTCTTTTCATTTCATATACCTGGGGACAAACCTTTGATAGACTTTTGGTCTTTTTTTGTTCCTCACATTTTTATATAACTTCAAGTTGATTGTGTTATTGAATTCTCTCCCACGATTTTTTTCTTCTATTGTTTTGTCTTAATTCATCTCCTCAGTACCTCTCTTTTTCCTTCCTCTCGATCACTCCTATTGTTTCATTTCATATTGTTTATTTCTGAACTCTAAATGTAATATCCATTTTCTTCGTTGATAAAATGTTACGTTAAAACGATTGTCTAGTCTGGGTCGTTGGTAAGATTTTTTTTAGGCATGATTGTGCAATCAAAGAAAATAATACTAAGCTGGTAGAATTGTTGTACACTGTTGGTCATAATGGTGGAATATTTATTTTTACCCCAGTTTAGGGAAGGATTTTTAAAAATTATTTATTTCTAATAGATCTAAATAATGGCATACATTCTCAGATTTTATTGAATATTAATTTGCGAGTGTTTGTTTTGCGTGACTGCTTAATCATATGTGTGCTGCTATGCTAATCAGCTAAGGGACCTACGTCCTTAAGTCCTTAATTCCTCTGTAGGGCCATGCATTATGGTTCAAGGCATGGCCACACAGAGGAATTTTTCCTGTAGGGGGCCGGGGGAAAATGCAATGAATTTTTGACAATTTATTGCATTTTCTTCGTTTTGGGGGATTTGTGGAAGAAGCCGCGTACCCTAGCAAACACTGCGTACAGTCATGATTCAGGGGCTAAGCAATAGCCTCGTTACTGTGAGGCCCCAGGATAAAAATCGTGCTGATCAGCTATATTAGTGCCCTTTTGTGAGGCATTAATCCCCATTACTGTCAATTATGATTTAAGGGCGTAGGTTCCCTAGCTGATTAGCATAGTAGCACACATATGATATAGCAGTCACGCAAAACAAACACTCGCAATTTAATATTCAATAAAATCTGAGAATGTATGCCATTATTTAGATCTATTAGAAATAAATAATTTTTAAAAATCCTTCCCTAAACTGGGGTAAAAATAAATATTCCACCATTATGACCAACAGTGTATATACTTTAATGTTTATGTTATTTTTCACTCGTTTCACTCAATCATTGAGTTAATAATGTAAATATGTATTGAAATGATGGAAATAAAAACCTCGCTTGAGGATAAAAGAAAAAATGAAGGCTGCTGCTGTTGTTGTTGTTACTTTTTTTTACGGCGCTTTCATTTTGCGCCATTCATTTATAACTATTAAACAATCTTTTCATGATTAGTCAAGCGTATTGCCCATAAGTTTATAAATGTTCCAGAAGTCAAATATTGTTTAAGATAACCCAACACAGATTAATGAAGTTTGGAAACGAAAACGAGACAAATGAAGCTACAACAAAGCGAAACATATTAAAGGAAGAAAAAGCATTAATGTATGACTTGTATAAATGTGTGATAAATAATTTTTCTTAAATAAGTTATCCCTTTGAGGAAACGAATCTGAATTCTGACCATAAATAGCAGGGACCGCGGAGCGTTTTTGAGAGTAGGGGGGGGGGGGGAGGTCTGAGCATGCGAACAATCTATAAACCCCTTTTTCGGAGCTTTTATGAAACGTGTCTACTAAAAAAAAAAAAACTCAGCCACCCGCCTCCGCGGCCCCTGCATAGTTTGAGAGTTACATGGCCTATAGAGGGCGGTCGACTGGTATGAGTTGGAAGCAATATGAGAACGTCGCACACTGTTCTAAAGTCGTTGGACCGTACGCCCTTTTGTGCGGAATTTCGCATGGCGTCTTCTCAATAGAGAGTTTCGGACAGTTGTGGCTTTCACGCAAACTAGGCCACGTTGCATAAAGCCGCGTGATGACTGCCACTCGAATTGATCCAAGGCGCCTAATGAATACATTCATATTTAATCCAACAAAACAATACCTATTATGTTTCCTCTTCTTTGACACCTTGATCAATTAAATCTCAGAAGGGTAGCATTTTTCGGGGCTCGTGTCATTTTTTTTCCCGCCAAGATTGGAAAGAATGGATGGATGGTCAACCCATCAATTGGTGTAATGGATTTTACCCCCCCCCCCCTTGAATGCCCTCACGCATAGTGGAAATACATGTATTATTAAATGTAGGTATCAAATTTACCAGGAAAGAAAGTTTGAGCAACAGGAGAACATCCACATCTTTCCAAAGCTAGGCTAAGTAAGGCAAGAGGGTTTTCCTTTAACGAGCTGTTTATCCATTCCCTCAACAACTCCATGGCTTTCTCGACGGGGTCACCTTTGATGTTAACAGATTGACCAGGGAGAAGATTACGAAGGAACTGTTGAATCTGTGTGGGACTTTGGATATCCAATATGATTTGCTCCAAGGTAGCTCCTGGGATCTTTACATCACCGTACCGTCTCTGTTCTGCATGAATACACCACAAATATATTTCACAAAATACTGCTAGTAAATTGTTTGTATGATTCTTTTAGAACTAATACTGCAGAATAAATGCAAGCTATGTCAACTGTCAATCAATAGGTGACAATAATTATAAGAAAGTAGCTTTGAATCATGCCTCTTTGAAACAAAATTCATCTTAAATACTGATTTATAACAATAATAATGCCTCCTTTGCAACTCGATAGAATATACTGTCCAAATAGATTCCATATCATAGGCATTCTTAATGCGTAGTGTGTTAATGAATATTCAGTGTTCAAATAATTTATGTTCTTTTGATTTCATAATTTCTTACAACGAAGATCTTTGTGGCAAATTATCCTGTGATTTTACTTTGGCGTTCCCTTTACAATATCAATACAAAAACAACTTTCTTTCTTATTTAATATAACATGATGAAAATACCCACCACAAAGTTTCACCCATCTACTTTCGATATCTGCACTTTTCAGAGCAGATTGCAATAGTTGTGCGTTTTGGCCTTTTTTGTGTTCATCCTTCCATTTACAAAGAAGATCATATATATCCGGTGATGTCAGTCCTTCGTGGGCACCCTCGATGCCAAGGTTAACAAGGACGTGATGTACTTTCATCATGTCACTGTCTGGTGTTTCATAGGCTAGTGACCACAGTTCAAAGAATGATAGATCTCCTGAAAATGAATGATTAATCGGTGCATCAATTGGGATATTTGAAAATGCAGATTTAAGGAAGGCAGAGACAGGAGACATCTGTTTTTCGTTTATTTTTATATTTTCCCGGGTACTGATGTAAACATTTCTTCTTTTGTTCGTTCATCAGATTATGTCGAATTCGCAGTTTCGATTTACTCAAGTGTAGGGTTCTTATTATCAAAAGCGCTTTAGCACCCTAAATATTAATGCATTTCGCCATTTAATGACAGAACAGGTATCATACATTCTAGAAAATTAGACATGTTATGTAATTCCTTATGCCTAGGTCACATATAAACCGGGCCCCGTACGATTTTCCCTACCCGGCAGCATGCCGTGGATTTAGAGACCGTACGGGAACCTTCCGATTTTCTTTTCTACGGCATGTGTGGTCACATATTCTGCGGCGCCCGGGAGGTGCCCGGTGAAAATTGGTCGAGTGAAATGCAAGGCGCCCGTAAGGATGCCGGCCGGTAAGCTTACGTGCTCCGTCCGATGAGCAGGTGCACCCGTGGCTCCCGGAAGGTGCCCTGCCGGGACCCGGCCGGGGTCCTCAAGGTGCCCTGCCGGGAACCGGCCGGGGTCCTTAAGGCGCCCGGCCGGGTCCCGTGCGGTGCACTAAACTATGTGTCCTCTGAAATCCGCACCTCAAGGTTCCCGTTAAGATTTTTCATGAGAATTGACCCCCAAAAATCGTGAGGGGCCCGTCCGGACACCGTCCGGACACCGTCCGGAGCCCGCCGGGACCCGTAAGGTGCCCTGCGGGCCCTTCACGGGCTCTCTACGACCTAACGGTCGTATAAAAACGCCGGGAGAATTGGGAGCAGCCGACTCAGCACCACGGCGCCCGTACGGCTTCAAAAACTGTCCCGGCGCCCGTAGGATCTTTACGGTAGCCGGCCGGACACCGGCCGAAAATTCCCAAAATGTCTGTTTTTACTCGCCGTACGGGCCCCGGAGTGTATATGTGAAAGCCCCATTAACAGTGCTGCAATAAACATTTAAACAGAATCGAATTTGATGAAACCTTACCGGCAATGGTCGCTTCTTCCACCATTGGGATTCTTTCCTCGGGATCACTTTTCTTTGCACTATTACTACCTAAGAAAAAATATATTTTAGATCATCATAACCGGATCAATGCTAATCAAATGCAAAAAAAAAGTATGACGGAAAAACCCACTATCTGTAATTCACTTTTGGCCTGGATACATTTTCTTAACAAATTGTGAACCTTTTGATTTGTCCACGGTGGTGAGCCTCGTCCTCCTTGTTGACATATTCACTTTTTTTTCATTGGAAGATTTGTAATATCTTCTAGAATCAGTTTGAAAGTATTAATGATTAAAGAAGCCGCGTTGAAATCGACTTTATTTCGTAGATGTTAATTTTAACAAAAAAGTAATACATACATAATCTCTGTAGATGCTACTTGAGCTGTTAATTTATTTATGGTATTACAACAAAATATCTCAACTGAATTTTCATAATAAAGCACAAATAGTATTTTTGTCAAACTGTAAGTAACATCAAACATATGAGCAACATAGTTCTAAATCAGTGTAATATATAAATCGTGTGATATATCACGTTTCGCAAGCTCAGTGGCAACCCCAGAGGAATACGCTCATTTATATCAGTAAACTTATTTCTTTTCCATCTAGTCCAACACTGCATTAAGTCCGATTTACGATGATATAATGTTTGTATCAAATTACATAAATAAATAAGTGGGATGTGCATACTTAGCGTGTATGTAATATGTCTAATCTACATTTGTTATCAACGGTAGCATTCAAGTTCAAATTAAATGCAGGATTAAATATTTCCGGCTAATTTGACCTTCTTCACAGACATGATAACTTAAATTTATATTTTACATACCCGTTTTGATTTTCCACGTACTCATATTAATGCTATTACCTGTTACACCGTGACCAGTAGTGCTACTGCGAAAAGGACGTCTATGCTTCCTCCGAAGAAAAACAAATATCACCACAGCTCCAATAACAAAGATGAGGATAATCGGCACAACTGTGAAGACAGGAATGAATGGCAACACAATATACATGAGAGTTCAATCGAGTAAAATTTTTGTTGCAGTAGATGAAAAAAAAAAAATATTGTTTCAAAGTAACACTGTCAATATCGTCTGTCAAATTCAGTTGACACAAAGAAGTGTTTACAATAATCTCATGTTGTTTTAAAAGCTAATAATGAGAGAACATCAAGTGTGATTACACTTTCTTCTCAATAATTTCCTTAATTTTATCACATGAATCGATTGATATTTTGATATTAGCGTGTGATATATTTTTCGATTATACACTATTTGTGTTTTTACCATTGCATATGTTTTTCATTCTGTGACAAAATTCAAAACTTTCCAATGCACCTAAAGGTACAAGTTATTACGCCAAGAGACAACGAATTCAAGTTTAACAATAGTTTATTTGACACAGCTGCTCAATTATTTACAAATGTATTTCAATATATTTTTTTACCAAATTGTTTTGTGTAATTTCCTTAATGCGGAAAAAAAATATACGATGAATGAAAATACAAATGATATATTACCGATTTTGGCCGCTTGGTTGCGAGAACTTATTTCCGTCGTAGCTGCAATTGATGTGAATGGAGTGGGTGATCTTTCATTTGCTTTAGTTATTGGAATTGCAGTAGATGATTCCACGAATATCGTTGCAGCTTTCTGGTCTTTTGATCCAGTAATACCTGACGCCACACAGACGTAGGGGGTTTTACTGGCGAAAGCTTTAATGGAAATCGACGTGTTCTTTGTCTCATCAATGTTAGAATTTTCACTGGTTATTATGTCGGTCATCTTTTGAGAGCCATGTAGGAAGAACAAATCTAGCTCCGGGTAGTAATTTGTAGCCGAGCAGGTTATGATGATGGTTGCGTTGGTCAGTATCCTGCAAGGGTTTGTTGAATTGTAGCCAGATAATTCCTTCTCGGCACACCCATCAATGACTGGATAGGGTTCTTTCGGAGGAGCTTTAAGTTAATGATATGCACAATAACAAGCACCTTATAATTCCAATAATCATCATCAATTATAAATCCGTTGATGCTACTATCCTAGAAATAATTATTCACATTTTCTTTGAATTTATACCTAGTATATATTTGTGTAATGGTATAATTATGTCTTTTCGGGTTTAATTGTAATAAAAAATTAAAACACTGTGTAACTGTGTAAAGTATTCTCATTCTGTAAAAGCAACCATGATGAATAATAACACCCAGAAAAATTACGTACATATTTGTTGATGGTCCATTATTTACTTGTTTCTGCCTTTGTTTCTAGTGCATATGTCAGAGATAAAATTTAAAGGATACAGGAAATAGAATGTCTTGGTCAGCTTGCACACCCATACTCACACTCATCAATACACCAACACAACCGTCGACTAAAAAGCATACTACATTGGACCTCACATAACGACAACATGCACATTTGGATAGGTTAAACTTAGGAAATCTTAGAAGTTGTCCAACAGGTAGTGATTTTTGCAGCGTTTTCGTCTACACAAAATAAAGTGCAAAACACAATAACGTTGTATTTTCTGCCTCTTATGTAATGAATTGTGTATATTGTTTTGTATTAATGCAGACATTACAACGAAATCCGAACCGGATGGTCGATGAAAATGAAATGTAGGTTTGAATTAAGGACTCATATTTCTGTAATAATAATGCCTTACCATACATCTTTACATCGGTGTAGTTGTAAAGGATAATTCCAAGATAATTTGAAACCCGGCATATGTATCTTCCCTGGTCTGCTATCCGAGCATCTTTGATGACCAGAGAGTAATCATCCGTCATGTGACAAGCTTTGTTGTTAACACATGACCCAGAGATATCTTCCTCAAACACCCACGAGATCAGGTCAGCTCCGCTGTCCGGGTCATCTCCTTTTTTCCAGTAGACGGCAACGGGGGCTCCATAAAACTCGCAAGTTAGAACGATCTCTTTCCCTTGTTGGACTGTTTTATGTAGGTCCGTGTAAACGACACCGTCAGGTACATCTCCTGCAGCACCTACAGCAAATATTTAATAAAATGAATAATTTCTGTAAAAAGGAGCAAAGTTAAAAATAATTATAAAGAAAAAGATGATGATAATGATACAAATAATAATAATAATAATGATAATAATTCAATGCAATTCCATTAAATTTCTTTTTCTTCCACTTCATTAAAAGTTGCATATCAAATACAATCAAAAATACAATTCATGTATAGTAACATAATAGATAAGGAAACAGGGGATACTAAGTAAAGTAGAAGCTTGTTGGTTAAAAAGTTCCCTTAGTACATTACCATAATCAAACTGTGTACATACATGAAAAGTAAGAAAATGTTACATTGTACAAAACTGATAAATGCCCACACACATCCATGTATACAATCAATCACACAGGGATAAGGAGGGGTCAGTCGGTTCGTTACTGATGCAAGTCAGTCCCCTACCCATACATGTAACCAGGTAAAGCGACAAAAGACTGACTTCGACCAACCACAAAAAGAGTGACGTGCCCTTGGAACAAATCTCATCTAAAAATTCAACATTGTATTAATTTCATGATTATAAATGGACAACAAACTTGACTAACAAATTTGATTTTGAATGAGCTTAAATAACTGCACGGTGTAACATTCATGAAATTAATAACAATACTAATAATAACAATAATGATAATGATAATAATAATAATAGTGATAATAACGATAGCTGTAGTTATTATTGTACACAAAATAATGAAGAAATGTCATCAAGTAGACCATAAAATAAACAGTTTGTTACAGATAACACAATTCCATGCGTTCTTGGCAAAAGAGGCTATATCTCAGTCACACTGCAGAACCGACTTCACACCAACCTAAAACCGACGAAATGTTTGTCATTTAGGGTATAATGTAATAGTTTCTTCTTTTTGTTGTCGGTTTTGTGTCGGTTTCCTTGGTGTGACTGAGATTTCATCTAACAAAGCTATAACGCTCATTTTTTGTTTATGTTATGTTTTTTTTAATTTATACTGAACAAATTGTTACTATTCATTTTTTTTGTAATTGTGATTGTTGTCTTCTTTTTGTCGATGTATAATATTTTGGTTGCTTTGGCTCCACTAAGTATAAACAAAAATTGTGGAGCATTGACATCATGTATTAGAACTACCCTCTTCAAGCTACTGTTCTTAGATTCAAGGTTTGCCTTTTTATTTGAGAATGTGACCCTTGAGTGAGTTGGATGACACTTGTTTAGTTCTTTTCAGATTTGTCCGTACTTAGTAATAGTAAACAAATTAATAAATTTACTATAGTATTCCACACTCGTCCCTACTATCTTTTTAAGCCGGTTCTCCTAAGTTTATCTTCAACATTTATTACTCATCATTATCATTGGACATAAATTAGTTATGATATGTACTCATTTAAAGAGCTGTATTTGTAAGGTATAATATGATAATGATGACGCAGAAGAAGAAATTAGATCGTTTGGAAGATATGTCCGTTAAAGTTGAGTCTTTTGTTTAGATCAATGTAAGTACAACTGTGAGACCTAGGGTTAGGGAAAAAGTTGATTTTCTCAAACGACAAGGATCCACATCAACATTTAAACAATAATTATACACATAATGGTGATCGGGCGTAAGTGTAATTATCCTCTAAACCATTCACACACCATCGGCTGTTGCTTCGTCTGTATCATACTGTTTCATAATTACCGCGTAAGGATAACCCCTACTAACAACCTTACTAATGTGTATCACTCGTATATGAATGGAATTTCCGTGTTCAACCGTGCACGACTCACTATGAAATTAAACCTTGCAATTAACCTAAGCCTCACCTTCAACCAAACTACAACCTTATCCCCATACCTATCCCCAAATAAAATTCATCGCCGGAGCAGACTAATAATCAGACCCAAGCTAACATTCTATCGATTACTAGTACTCCCCATAAACTAATGCTCACCCATACTACGTTTAATGTTCACTCTATAAAAAATCAAGCATGAAGACACAGGAGTTTTCGTTCGTCTTTATAGATTAACATACGGGTATCCCGGTATCATGATACATTCTGTACCGTAATGCTCTGCAGTGCGTGCGGCAAAAGAGTTTGCTCGGGAGGCTTTCACGAAATGAAAATTATAGGGGTTTACAAACATAGGGCACAATATAAACATGTATATATAAGTAAAACTTCTATTTTTCGTGTACTATTTACTACTTTTTACCTACTATGAAGCTTGCAAGCAGAAAACAGCCCACACATGCCGAGAGAAGCAGTCCTTTCCTTCGATCCGCCATGTTCACGTTCACGCGGTGAAAATGCGCGGTTGTAATATTTACTTATACTGAGAAGTTAATATTAACCACCCAAATACCATAGGTCTTATGATATTTGATTATTGTATTCTGATAAGCTTGAGTGCTATTTAGGGTAATACACACACATTCTCTATTTAAACAAATATGGCCCCATATGTTTGCAGTTGGCAGTATAAATATTTGGTAATGATCTTGATTCTCTCAGTTCCCCCTTTCTCGTTCTTGCTCGTTTTCCTCTTCCCATGCATTCATAATCTCCATCTACGTTTCTCTCTCTCAAACATCCCCTTTCTTGTTTTAGCCCAATGTATCTTAATTGCATATTTTAAACTACCATTTACTATGCTGGGAAAACCTGTACAAAACGGTTAGTTTTTAAAAATTATATTTTCGGTACGTAAGACGCATGCGCCGTTTGTCGGTGCTCTGCATGATTGCGACGAAATCATGTCGCCCCCAAAACGGAATAATTCACCGGTGATTGAGAGCGAGCGTTTACACTGCAAAAACGGGTAGAGTTTCGGCTGGTGTTAGTTGGTCGTTGCCTACGATAAACCGACAAATCT
Organism: Strongylocentrotus purpuratus; assembly: GCF_000002235.5. Classification (NCBI taxonomy): domain Eukaryota; kingdom Metazoa; phylum Echinodermata; class Echinoidea; order Camarodonta; family Strongylocentrotidae; genus Strongylocentrotus; species Strongylocentrotus purpuratus. The sequence continues at coordinate 38,319,179 of NW_022145594.1, forward strand.
CCGACATTTGAGAAAGAAACGACGATTTTTGCATTTAATATAAGTGCCTATTATTACTCAAGCGACCCCGACTCTTGTCTGAAAATTGCAAGAAACGAATTTGCATGTTTATACTATTTGTTTACATTCAATAATCATATTGCATATTCAAATATTGCTAGTTGATACGCAAACGTAGAACGATGCTTGACGGCTCAAAATACGCATCCAAGTTTTTGCATGGGGTCATGAATTTGATTAAGTGATCGTTGTCGCGGTTCGAGTCCAAAGTGATGAAATTGTACATTATAAACTCTTTATGGTGTATAGCTCCCTCTCAAGGTCAATATATTAATTAAGCTATAAAATCATGTTTCTTGACTAAAATCGACCGATCAGCTATTCCCGATTGGAAATTATATATCACACTACATATTCTGAGATTATCATGGTCGCAGCTACCATAGTACGGCCGTAGGCGCTCTTTAAAATTCATCAACATTTACCGGGAGCACCGGTAAATTTGTATATTCAATCGTTCTCGTAAGCAGAAGGGTTTTAGGGCCTAATTTTCCTAGTGCGTATAATACATCCACAGGGGCATACAAATATATCAAAAGTATAAAGAATCCCCCAATCATCAAAATGTCCCCAAACTTTGTATTACTTGTAATGTGAATGTACAGTACCGGTGCTTGTGTTGCTCATGTTGAAAAGTGTATTAGTCTTATATGGCAGTGACTATAACAAAAATTACCAGACGCATTGGCCGGGGAGGGGGGGGGGGGGGTACTAATGCGTGAAAAGTCATTTATTTTACTGACTAAAGTAATAAAGCTATGGTATGTGTTGGACTCATTGATGATAGATGTGGATAACAAGTTATACACTTGTGGCACCTACACCTTCAATCACAATTGTTATGATCCATTTTCTTAATTAAATCTTTAAATTCGGCCCACCGAACGGCGCATTGTCTGCTTGAATAATGTAGTAATCGTTACCGATATTGCTTGTTTTATTGACCTCATTATAAATAAGTATTATATATAAAACCACCTACTTTTGAACTTCCAGATATACAGACAAAAATTGCATGCTAAATCACAGCTGTGTGTGTACCTAACTATTACTCTTTAAATAAAAGAAGGTTCATAACTCAAAAATTTTACTCCGTTGCGCCGAATTGGAAGGCGTGAGAAATGAATATTTCTGAATATTATGGAAACAAGCTCTAACCCCCGAACACACATCCCACACACACACTAACATTTAATATGCCATTAATGTTCTTAAAGCATAAATAACTAGGTATATCATACTTCGAGCTAAGCAGCGCCACTAGCTACCTACCTCTAAAACCAATGTACTTGTTTTAACCTTTAGGCTGGTCACCTTTTTTTTAGGTTTGAGGGGGCGTTGTATACATTGTCCAGACAGTGATGATTGTGTTTCTGAGAACTTTGATAATATATTTCCATGCGTAAATAAGGATGATCTAAGTATTTTTATTGTACAGCATGTAGAATAAAAAGGTCCACTATAAATAACAATAATTGAACTTGGGACACATGCGAAAGTGTTATCAAATTGATGATTAACAATCAGCAAGTATAAATTCGATAAGCCTCTACTTCATGATATGAACTTGAAACTGAGATATATAAATCAAAGATAACCCGGGTTATGCTATATCAAGTAGAATGTCGTTGTGTGTCAGTAATATAGCATACTAAGGATTTGTTTTCTTCACCCTAGCGAAGTAGAGTACATTTACATAGTAGCGGCGCTTTATACACGTATATCTTTACTCTTATCATCATTAAAATATCGTCTTTTGCATTTTTTGCCTCGATGTTCTCTTTCCTCGCTGTTTACCACGTCACTGGTGAAGTGGTCATTTTAGTGCACCAACTGCCATATTCTATTCATTTATTTGTACCGATTGCTTCCCTTTATTACATATATACGTTACGTGCAGTTTGTGCGTGCGTGCGTGTGTGTTTATGGGAGGGTAAGGGGGCGTAGAGGTGAGGTAATTTGTGTTGATGATGTAACTTCATTATGGTATTATCTATATGTACTTTTACTACATTAAGTAGTTGGTTACCTGTTTGCAAAGAACCTACAAATAAACTTCAAAAGTTTCATGAACAGAATTGTAATGATAAAGTAGGTCCACAATTAAAAGTAAATGTATATTTTTACATAGCTCTTCGAAAAGGTTGAATTGAAAATTCATCACCGGAATATACCTCAATTATACTTGCTGTCTCCCTCTCTCTCTCTCTCTCTCTCTCCCTACCTAGTTTTCATTGTTGTCAGATACGACCAAGTGCTTTTTTTATCGTTTTAATCTTTAAAGTCATAGTCACTCATATCTTTAGGCTGCATTAAGAAAAAGAACTCATGACCCGCGCGTTCCCGGTCCATAGATCATTAATTTGATCAGATGTGAAGTATAATTCCTTGTTTTGACATAGAATATTAACAAAAACGTGAATAGATCCTATTGAAGACCTGATTTCGAAAGAGATATATGCTGCCTGTATAAACATACATAGACACTTTACAACATGTGTATTATAGTCTTTGCATGGAAGAATGAGTGCTATCTCTATTCTGGCATGAAGCAAGGTAGTTTCTTTATCATATGTGAATATCATATAGATTTGTGATAGCTGCACACCGAACTTGAACTTGAGACTCAAGCGATCGTGATTCATAAAAGTCAATATTTACTCATCACCTGCCTAATTCCAAAGATCAATGCACTTTAGGCAAGAAATGTAAGATAACAAACAAACACCGTTTAAATTTATCGAGGGGTAATGTTGGAAGATATGTTTTATATGTCTTATTATTTGTTCAGTGTTTGTTTAGAAACCACTCTCGTCATATGAGGCTACGTGCAAAGTGCCATATCAGTTGTTTTGTTAAGGGTACGTCAGGGCGAAGTAAATATATCAAATTAAGCCAGTAAGTGAATTATCATAGTCATATAGACTTAACCCAAGGACCACTAGCTTCCAGTAGGCAGAGTTAATAAATTGATATAAGATTGTGTAGTTCTATTATATTTTATTAGAACTTGCCAATTCAATCTATTAGCATTAGCCATTTAACTACACTGTTGCTCATAACGGTGGAATATATTTTTTTATCCCAATTTATGGAATTATTTTTAAAATAATTTAAAAATACTAGATCTAGATAATAGTATACAGTCTCAGATTTTATTGAATAATAATTTGCCAATATGTGTTTTGCGTGACTGCTAAAGCATGTATATTATGCTACTATGTTTATCAACTAGGGGACCTATGCCCTTAAGTCATAAATGACAGTAATGAGGATTAATGCCTCACAAAAGGGCTCTGATATAGCACATCGACACGGTGTTGATCCTGGGGCCTCACAGTTACGAGGCCATTGCTTTGTCACTGAACCATGACTGTACGCAGCGGGGGCTAGGGTAGGGGGCAGTTTCCATAAATTTAAAAAAAAAAAGAAAATGCAATAAATATTCAATAATTTATTGCATTCTACCCCGGTCCCCAACATAAAAAAATCCTCTGGACGGCCATGCATTATGGCTCAAGGCATGTGCACACAGAAGATTTTTTTATGTTGGGGACCGGGGTAGAATGCAATAAATTATTGAATATTTATTGCATTTTCTGTTTTTTTTTTAATTTATGGAAACTGCCCCCTACCATAGCCCCCGCTGCGTACAGTCATGGTTCAGTGACAAAGCAATGGCCTCGTAACTGTGAGGCCCCAGGATCAACACCGTGTCGATGTGCTATATTAGTGCCCTTTTGTGAGGCATTAATCCTCATTACTGTCATTTATGACTTAAGGGCATAGGTCCCCTAGTTAATAAACATAGTAGCATAATATACATGCTTTGGCAGTCACGCAAAACACATATTGGCAAATTATTATTCAATAAAATCTAAGACTGTATACTATTATCTAGATCTAGTATTTTTAAATTATTTTTTAAATAATTCCATAAATTGGGATAAAAAAAAATATTCCACCGTTATGAGCAACAGTGTAGTTTCTTTGGCTAGATGTCATTCATATAATTTACTATAATATGATTGTCGTGGTCTAGTGGATAGGACATCGAGCTGTATATTGCATGGATTGCACGAGTTCTGTCACGGCAATAATGTTTAAATGGGAAGACATTTGTCTACATCTGCCATTCTCCACCCCGCTGTAGTCAATGGATACCGTGTATAAATGTATTCCTTAAATGCTTTTAGCACCTTACGGCTAAATTCAGTGTAATAACATTGCTTTGTATTTGCGCATTGCGCCTCTTCTAGGATGGGGGTGTGTACACCATAAATATATATATATTACAATTACTAGCATCATCATTAGTATTGTTATTAGCATTATTATTTTTATTATATTCCACATACTAAGAATCTTGCTCTACGATTGGTCAAAAGTAAATCACGTGATGAAAGATAGTTCGCCCATTATTGATGGGAGAAGCAAAAAGTTCGTTACACTGTGTATTTAGTACTACTATCTACACAGTGCAACGCACTTTCACTGAAGATAGAGATACTATCTACACAGGGCAATGCTCTTTCACTGAAGATTATCCAACGCGTTATCTAGCGCACTAAATCAGGCTTAATTAAGCGCACATTACCAATGAGCGCAATTAAAAGAAACACATGCGCGCACTGATGTTAATCGGGTCTATTCATATTTACAGGATTTAGAACTCTTATTATTTAGGTATAGGCTGTGGTTGATAAACGTTTTTTCCCAGCACCATGATTTACCTATGATTACGCATAAGATAGAAATGACACATGCATAATTTGTCCATTTATGTATTTATTTAGCTTTCAAAAGTTCACATCGATACGCGAGATTGATTGCAACTGCATACATACATCGATAGCATTATGTCATTTATACTTCTACATAATGTATAAAAGGTAACCTTTGATTACAAATATACGTACATTTTCCGAAGGCCTATAATACAACAATAATAACAGCAATAACAAAGACATTACCAAAGAACGTTTCAACCGAAAGTTCTACGTAGAGACAAAGTACATAACATCACTACAGGCTTAGTCAATTGGATGCTGGTGCACTAAATGTTAGATCCGATAAAAAAAAATCTACAATGCATGTTTCTATAAACAAATGCGAGATATTTTGTTAATCCTAAGCGCTGCTGATTTGAAGGCATATCGACTAAATCTAACAGATTTAGAAGCAAATCTTTGTTGAAAATCACATTTCGACTACTGAATGTCAGAACTGTAGTCCATATTTCATCTTTTAGTTATTCTAAAATGTGGTTGTAAAAGCAGATTGACAAAGCAGGTAGGAACGTTAGGATCAGGTGAGGCATTCTACGTATATTTCACCCTATTTCCATTTATTCAAGATAAATCCTGAAAATGCCCCATCTCTACTGCCTGCTCAGAACATAAATAACTCTTCCATGCGCCCTCAGTGACATGATATGCATGAGTTACTTGTGTATTTGGGTTTTTACCTCGTATTGAAACCTGGTTACAGGTACCAAGGAGTAAGCTTTTAGTGGAGAACACGATTTAAAATGTAATAATTTAAGATACATACTATGTCATCAGCATTCAAGTTAAAAGAGAATTGTCCCTTTATTTATATGTTAAACAACTTAAAACTTGAAACACTTTCAAGATTATTTCCATGGTTTCTGCAAACTCCTCCTCTTTGCAAAAATACAGCCTTCAATACCATATCCTAAATCTTACACATTTTTGTCTCTAGACATTTCGCTGATGTTTAGTAAACAAAGATTGACCCACAATTGTTAAAACAACAACAAAAACTACTACTACTACAGCAACAACATCAATACAAACAACTCCTACTAATTCTCTTCTTCCGTTTTGTAAAACGTTTACTAAGGCAAATGCAATTCAAACCATTACTACACGATAAGTACAAGAATAAAACTACTCTTCTCTACATTAACGCGAACGATGTATAGACATATATCACACTAGTAATGTAGAGAAAGTTTTATGTTCTGACATAACGTTTAGCCATCATGGATATTTATATTCGGTACAGTATATAACCAATACACATTTTTTGTTTCAATATTGTTTTGTATTGATTCAAAACAATACAAATCCATCTTAGAAATAAAATACAGTTGATTTCCTCATAGACACATACACACACAACCCATGCACACGCACCCACATACATACACATACAGACACGCGCAATCCAGTATTTTCTTGCAAATGTATAGCCATATCAATTCGATTGATTGCAAATTCATCTTTCATATAAATTGCTATGATAACTAATGTTATATAATATGGTTTCATCAATTATACTTTGGTAAAGATATTTCTTGATGAAAATTGGTAGGTAATTGGTAGAGAAAGACAGAGATGAACAATGAAAAACAGATAATCATCGTATCAAGTTGGCGTGTACATATTGGTCTGCCCGTTGGCATGACACATCAAAACAATGTGATCCTCCATCTCATTCTGGTTTCTGCATGTAAATAGGTGAGTCTATATGATGTATACAAATCATGAATGTACATTTTTGCAAAGGTTATCATAATAACGTATTAAAACGTGACATCTACAGTCCCGCACATCCACAATGGCATCGTGTTAATAGCTCCAAAATACATGATTTCAAAACAACGGGATTATTAAAAATGGAATAGGGTAGGAATTCTTTATATGCACCTCAGTAATCTTAAATGATACAACACGAGCGCATATCGTACACAAAACTTTTAAAAGATATACAAAATGAACAAACAATGAAACAAAAACTAATGTAAATGTTTTTAACTACCTGATTTGTTTTCTTTCTTAAACGTTTTGATGTACATGTTTTATTGAGTGAAATACTCTAATAAAACCATGATTCAGATTATAGTCTATTTTGCAGCAGATCAGTTTATAATAACAAACTGTATATGAAATAAACAGAGTTAGAACAAGTTGATTTACATTATATTTTTAATACAAAAATATAGCGAGAGAAAGATATTAAAGAGTGTTATAGGGGGTAAAAGATTGTAAACTAAAATCTCCTATAGACAAGTTGAAGCTAAAATTTGCGATGCTTCTTTTAAAATCGAAACTTCGTGGGAGTTTTTCAAACTAGCAGTTTATGCCGTGCATATTTTCAAAAAGTTTGTATTAAGTATATATCTCCGTACTGGTTGACTATGTAGTGTCAAATCGACGTGAATACCCTAAATTACCTATCAATACTTGCTCGTCTTACATGGATTGTTCTTCGATTACTTGGCATGTGTTTACTTCGCTCGCTTGGTCCTCGTTAGTTTTATTAGCTTGCACCTCGTCTTCCAGAGCTTCACTGTCGTTTTCTCCTTTGACCTGAACTGCATTGTGTTGTTTTGGCTTTCCTTCCGTTGTCGCGTCTTCTCTGCCGTTCCGGTCTTCCAGTTCTGTCTGCGTATGGTGGTCGGACTCAATTGGCTCGCCATGCACGTTATCGTTCTCATGATCGTCCCGCATGTCCTTTTTGTCTTGCTTGCCAAGCTTGTCCTTTTTGTCTTGCTTCTTCTGCTTCTTTGACATTTCTCTTGGTACAAAACCTTTCAAATGAGAGTAAATGGAGACATGTATAAAGGAAATAAAATTATGGATGGATTCGTTGCGTGCGTATCAAAAAGGGCAATTTGATTAGATTATAATTCAAGTTTAGAGGTTTTGCTATACATGTATTTTTTGTTAAATATGTACGCAACCTCGGTGAAGGTGATGTGTGCGGTGAAAATACATGTTTTGAATTATTTAAAAAAAAATGATAGTTTGATTGATAAATATATGAATTCATTAACAAAAACTTATCTAGCTATCGTGAAATCTAATCAATAATACAAGACAAGACGAATGAGTTTGTTTTCTCATATTAGATTTTTCTTAAATATTATATTGTATCAAAGGGGTCAAGTCACAAGTGCAATTGAATTTTACTGTATTCCTATTATAAAGTAGTTCTTTTTTGAGGCGGACTACCCTCAGCAATTCTTTGATTTCCACCAGTGCCGACTTCATCATAGTTTTGTTAGTTTTTACTTCGGTGTAAAATCATCACGTCCACAAAGTGTTTGAGCCAAAAAAGAGAGAACAAAAAACAAGGAAGTTTCAAATTTATGAAGGGGCCAGGGCATCTTTGCATGTAATCGTCAGAAGTTTAGGTTCACTGAAATCCCATTGAAACGTAGTACTTTCGATAAATGAATTGTCGGCGAACTTATACGATTGTTTCGTGACACGCTGCCCTGGTAAATGAATAAAAACAACTATATTTGTCTTGACTGAATCCTCATTTTGCAATCAAAATATTTCCTACCTGTCATTATTTCGAAAGCAAATTGCTTGAACCCAGCCGTGAGGAGATTATCGCTCAGCTCTCTCCGGTCATCCTTGCTTAAAGGCTTCTTCCTGATCGTTTCCTGCCAGGTTTCAAGGACTTGTCTGATGGATCTTTCTTGCGAATAGTCTGCTATATTCACGCCTAGAACTTTTGATATCTTGAGTGCGATCGCTGATTTGTATTGTCTGCGAAAGTCCGTCCCAATATTTCTGCTCTCACCTAAACTCAATAATAAAAAAAATGTACCTTTTTTTAAATTATGTACAGAACTTGAAACTAAAGGAATTACCATAACCGTTGGACTCATTATTGCCGTATGTGCATTACATAGAGACAACAATTGTGACAGTGTGGTAATTGTTATTAAATCTAACTCACAGGCCCTATTCAATTGAAATAATTTTTTTCACCTGTCAACAAATATCCCTGAGTCATAACCGACGATAAATATTACAGAGGAATGAGGGAAATCGTTCTCGGACTTTGTTTGATTTACATGTTAAATCAAACCATTTTCTGATATACGTGCCTGTATGTCGTTTCTCACCAGGTAATTGTGTTCCCTGTAAATACGTGATGCTCTTGTCATCTTGCAACTTCTTTGAGTCTTTCACACTGATGATCTTCTTGAGAATAGAAAGCCCGAATGACTCTATACCACTATGTATTGTCTGAATGACCTCGGAACTCTGACTCCCATCTTCACGGTATTGTCCTGCAAACAGAGAAAAATTCGTTCAAATTGAACTTAAATGAAGTTTGAAGATTGAAGTTTGAAGTTTTATTTATTCCACATTTTACATAGAAAAAACAGTTTATATTATTTTCTTTTTTATACAGGCGTGTATTATTATAAGAATAGATTTCAGACAAGAAAAAAAAAAATTGAGATCTCAAATCAAATATAATGTACGGAAAATAAGTACGAAATTTCGAAATATGTATATATATATAACAGGCTGGGTAGAACAATGTTAAATGTGGGGAGCCTAAATAAAAAAGCATAGCTTGTATGTGAATAGGCTCCAATACTGAATAACGCAATATAGTAGGTCTGGATTTAAAAGGTATTATAGGAGGCGAAAACGGAGAAGTATGAGATTCTAGAGACGTACAAGGAGAGAGAATTTGAGAAGATACGAAAAATAGAAATAAAGAGTAAAGAGAATAATATAATAGTGATAAGTAGGAGAAGGTGAAGAAGGGGAGAAAGAGGAGGACAAAAAAAGTGGAAGAAGAAGAGGCAAAAGAAGAATAAGAGAAAGCAAATTGATGAAATCAATGGCATTGTAAAATAACAAACACAAAGTCTGTATAACCACCTCTACGACCACCTGTACGATCAACAAAACTCTTTTTATTAGTTAGTTTGTACGTGCTAATCATTTCAGTTAGTCCCCCCCCCCTTTATTTTCTTGTTTAAAGTGAATGTGGTACAGTTAATCAAGTCCATTTCGTTTGCAGTTGTCCAAAAGAAGACGAAGGTGGCGTCAACATGTATTTCCCATGCTACAGCCGCTTTAAACACCTATGCTTTCTTAGCAGTTGGGTAAAACAATCATCAAACATGATCAAACCATGAACATTCATCCAACGACGTTGAGGGCATACTTGGTTTAATGGCACTGAATAGAGCAATCCAGTCGTTTTCGTTTGAACGGTTATCATTATAATTAATACCTAATATATTGTACATCATATATGTTACGGAAAATATGATCGCAACAAAACAACAACAAAAAACATACCTGAGAGGATAGCAATAGCCACGTGAATCCCAAGGACGGGAAAGACAGCATCAGCCAGAGCAGTTCTATGATCGTAGGATGGAGGACGAACCATGGCCTTCCAGTCTCTCGGCACTGTTCCTGCGTTGATGCTATCGCTTATTCCTAAGTTCCTTGATATCTTTTCAAGGTCTTCTTTATTATCACCAGCTCTTGAAACGACTGCAAATTCATCAGCAAGAGACGTTCCATGACCTGGAAAATAACAACATGTGATTTTGAACACTTTGAAACTTAACGCAATACTTGAAGAAAAAAATATATATATATACATACTGTTTCACTGGCATGTCACTCTTTATACAATCTGCCTGCTATTAATGAAACCTCACTGGCGTACCCACTGAAGGTACAATCTAATGCCGAGGAAGGAGGAACTAGAAGAGGAGTAACAAAGCAACTGAAACAAAATATGATATGACCCTTCCTCACACAATGATTGGCCATGTTCTCTCGCAATCTATTTTTTCCTCCCCCCCCCCTCCCCTCAGCATGACGTCGTTGATATAAACCCCGTGTTTATATTCATGCTGTCTATTTCATGTTGTATTGAAATTAAAGGGGAGGTTATTCCTACCTAGCAAATGAAATAATCACTCATTAAAATCCAACATTAGATAGCTAGATTACTCACTATAATAAAGTAACACGGCAATGCTCTTGTATCCAGCATTAAAAAGTGCTTCGCGTACTTTTCCCCTATCATTATGGTTGGTCTCGCAGAACTTGATCAATGCAGCAGTAGTTCCTTGAGTGAGGTGATCGGGAGTGTAGTCAACTCTGTACCTCTTTAGTCTCTCACCAGAAATGCCCAGAGCCTCTGCTAATGGATACACATCTTCGAGGAGGAGCCGAAAGGCAACGTCAAGTAATTCACAGAGATATACGTTGCTTGCCAATGTTAATGGAATCAGGACTAGAAATACAAGCATTCATGGGTAAGGGAAGTTTAGCAATTGCAATCTACAATATTTATTTCAAAAACAGTATATAAACCATTAAATCAAGTTAGTACATTATTCATACCGAATTCGCGGGATATAGTCCTTGGTTTACAAATATTTGGCTAGCCTCGTTAATTAGCAAGGGAGAATAAAATATTAGAATAAATTGCATAATGAACCACTATTATCTTGAGTTTGCATGTACCGTGCTGATTTTTATTTATAGGTTAAAAGTTCGAAATTGGATTCCTTTTAAAGGTAATACAAAGTTTTTGTATGGGGTCGTGCATTTGGTCCAAATTAACATATTGGAAGCATATGTGATCCTACAATATTCAGTGATTGTTGACGCGGTTGAAATCAAGTCTAAAGTTATGAAATTGTAAATAATAAACTTTTTATGTTGCTTAGCTTCCTCTCAAGGTCAATTTATTAAATAAGCTTTAAAACAATGTTTCTTGACTAAAATCGACCGATTAACTATTTCCGATTAGTTATCACAACTACATATTCTGAGATTTTCATGGTCGCAGCTACCATTGTACGGCCGTAGGCGCTATTTTCAAATTTATCAAAATTTACCGGGAGCACCATTACAAACAAAAATTCAATTTTTCTCGAAAGCAGAAGTGTTTTAGGGGCTTAATTTTCTAGTGCTTATAATACATTCACAGGGGCATCCAAATATATCAAAATTGTAAAGAATCACTATCCACCCAATTTTCAAAATTTCCAAAAACTTGGTATTACCTTTAAGTTCTGCAGATTTCAGCTTTTTACGGAGTTTTTCCCTCCAGTTTTGTTTCGGATTCTCTGCCATAAGACGTTCAACATAGGCTCGTAGTTCATTTCGAGGATCATCGCCGACGATGCCAAATAGTTCTTCCATTTGAGATGAGGAAAGGTAAGTGGTGATCCGTTGAAATTCGTCTTCGAAGAAGTCACTCCCCTCAAGATTATCCCTTTCCATCGTGTGACCTAGATGTCCGTAGTCAGACATGTATACGTTGATTTATTAGCAATGCTTAAATGGACAATTCGCCTTTCTTTTATCTTGTCATTAATTAAGATGTATAATTATGTACCTTTCATCGTTTCATATGACCGGTATTTTTGAAGAAAAACAAAACAAACTCAAAGGCCATTTTTACAATCACTTTAACGTATTCTAATTAATATTGACATGGCATTTGCCAGAAAATTTACCTATTGCTATGTATGCAACTTAGGCTTACCTCGATATTGACTAATTATCATATGTACTTAAAAGGGACTTAAGTAAGTAAATGTATCTGTGTGTTTATTGCTAAGATTAGTGTGTAATGTATCTATAAAAAGAGTATCCCTTTTCATCAGCGTTCATTATATATATATATATATATATATATATTGCTCATTCGAAACAAAACTCATTGATTTAAACTCTTAATATTGGATTCTTTTGTACGATAATTACTTCTTATTCATAGTGACCAATATTCATCTCATCTTTGGTTAGATACACAATATAGGAAACAACACCGTACCTTTGGAATAAGCAGACGACATTGTTCCTTTTTGTCCACCTAAGTGTATTTCCAGATTCAGATATTTTCCGAAGTAGTCTATAAAAAACATAGATACACTGTCGCTCATAAAGGTGGAATATTTTTGTTTAATCCCAATTTATGGAATTATTTTAAAAATAATTTAAAAAATAATAGATCTAGATAATAGTATACATTCTCAGATTTTATTGAATATTTATTTGCCAATGTGTGTTTTGCGTGACTGCTAAAGCATGTGTATGCTACTATGCTTATAAACTAGGGGACATATGCCCTTAAGTCATAAATGACAGTAATGAGGATTAATGCCCCACAAAAGGGCACTAATATAGCACATCGACACGGTTTTGATCCTGGGGCCTCACAGTTACGAGGCCTTTGCTTTGTCACTGAACCGTGACTGTACGCAGCGGGGGCTAGGGTAGGGGGCAGTTTCCATAAATAAAACAAACAGAAAATGCAATAAATTTTCAATAATTTAGTTCATGTTACCCCGGTCCCCAAAATAAAAAATCTTCTGTGTGCCCATGCCTTGAGCCATAATGCATGGCCGTCCAGAGAATTTGTTATGTTGGGGACCGGGGTAAAATGCAATAAATTATTGAAAATTTATTGCATTTTCTGTGTTTTGTTTTATTTATGGAAACTGCCCCCTACCCCCCCCCCCGCTGCGTACAGTCATGGTTCAGTGAAAAAACAATGGCATCGTATCTGTGAGGCCCCAGGATCAAAACCGCGTAGATGTGCTATATTAGTGCCCTTTTGTGGGGCATTAATCCTCATTACTGTCATTTATGACTTGATGACGTAAGTCCCCTAGTTAATAAGCATAGTAGCATACACATGCTTTAGCAGTCCCGCAAAACATACATTGGCAAATTATCATTCAATAAAATCTGAGAATGTATAATATCATCTAAATCTATTATTCTTAAATAATTTTTAAAATAATTCCATAAATTGTGGGTAAAACTAAAGTATTCCACCTTTACGAGCGACAGTGTATTAATCGTCATAAATTTGGAGTATGGCTTATCAAGCAAATTGCTAAGTATTACATTCACAGGAAACCGTGACATCAATGTAACACTAATTGATGTTAACTTACACAAAATCTGGGGTCCTTCTTAACTGCATTTTGCTATTTTGACTAATTTCATGAAAATAAAACATTAAATACTAAAATTGTATGACTATTACCCATAACAATCAAAATATTTATAAAGAGGTCAATCAAATTATTCAACCACATAATGCTTTACCGTGCGTAATTAAAATCACGCTTTTTACCTGTAAGGTCTTGCCGGCGAATAATTGCTATTGCCTGGTTGAGCCTCCATCTCTTCTCATAGTTGCTGCATTCCACCTGTTCTATCCATTCAGTGATCATGGCCTCCGTGTTGAAAATTGTATCTTTGTTTCCTTCGTGGATTGTGTTTACTGTTTGCCCATGCTTGCCGATGTCTAAAAACTGCGCCAATGTTTTGATGTGTCTAATTGTCAGATGGTCGACAAATCCTTGCACCTCAGCTTCGGTGATGTTTGTTATTAGTTCATTAGGCACTGTATTTCAAGGAACAAAAATATATGCAATTATCATTTTGTGGACAGTACGATAGTTTTGATAATACTATTGCAGTATGATATTAACAATATTATTGTTACAGTATAGCTAAAGCTTAACAACTCCTTTATGATATTTTGGAAATGAAATTAAGTTGAACGGTTATATATAGAAGATCAAATAAATGTCAATTAACCATAACCATACACAATTTAAACTCATTGGATGGTGTTATGTCGCTTTAAGCTTACCTTTAAAAAACGATCTATCCACGGGACTACACCCGGTCTTCTCAAGTGCATGACTCAGCAGGATAATGGGGTTTTCATCAAAGTGCTGTTTCTTCCATGTGTTAAGGTACCCCATTGTTTCTTTGATAATGTCTTTTAACTCCTTGTTGATATCCAAACAGGTGTCGGGGTCATCTAAGCTCAGTTTGTGCAGAAACTTGTCTATCTTCGTAGGATCTCTTATGTGCCACAATATATGGGCTAACGTGTTTTCAGAAACTTGAGTATCACTCTTCTCTCTTTGCTCTAGATATGAATATTGGGATCATAAATTGTTCATAACCGTCGATGAACACATGGAGGTACGGGTATATTATTGTATTTTGGGGGTTAGATTACGATATTTATAAAAGATGTATATTCAATCATTGACTACTCGCGAGGTCAAATGAGACAAAAACGAAAACCTCTCCTCTTACTGCATTGTGGTCATGAATTATGTACCCTGTAATCAATTCCAATATTCTTAGGTCCGTAATGAAATAGCCTACGTAAATCAAATTCATATTAATGTTCGATCCGTAATGTGTTTAAAGCATATTTTCAGTTGCTCAATTGTATTCTTAGACTCATTAAGTGATAAGTCTCAACATGAGGAAATATATTTTGAAAATGGAATTTTGATGAAGAGCTAATAATGCTACTGTAATCAACGATTCCGATACATATCCATGTTTAATTGATCCCCGGTCCACACTGATTCCCACATTCACGGTTGTCATTTTATAAAGTCAAATGCATATTTCTCAATCATATGTCAATTACGACTTACCTTGTACGTCTTTCCATGCTTCTTTAGAATCAGCTCTCTCGAACGCATCACGTAGAGTTTGTCCTTGAAAGCTCATTTTGTCTGCTTCCTTCCAACTGCAAAGATGACGATAAACATTGTCTGCTGACAAATCGTCTGCTAGTAATAATTGAGGGTATTCCAGTGTTTTACATATCTTGTTCACATCACTTCCAGCCATCGTGCGACTCAGCGACCACAGCTCGAAAAAAGATACCGTTCCTGCAAAAAGGTAGAACAAAGAATCTGATCAACTTCATCGAAATCATTAAAAAAATATCATTAAAACCTATACTTGTAATAATTTGCATGACTTCTTTACCTCATTTTCCATAGTTATATTTTATCAACAACAAAAAACACACAGTAATAATGATAATGATAATAATAATACTGTTGATAAGGATAATAATAAAAATAATGATCAAAATAGTACTAATAATAACAATAATAATAATAATGAAAATAATTATTGCTACTACTGAAACTAAAAACAAGACTTATAACATTATACACATACGAACAAACATATATTCATACATATGTGTATGTTGTATAATACATAATTCACTGTTACCGGTTTCATCTGCGAAACCGGTGATAGTGAATTGATACTCTCAAGATTTGTATTTCAATGATGTTAATTATTATTCTATAACCATAACAGAGGAATTTCCAAATGTTGTCATGAAAACAAGTTTATAATTTAAATCCCCAATTCTCGTGTGAGGAGTACATACAGATTTATTAAAAAACAAAAACACTTAAGTGTATCATGTATCCTCTAATTTGACACGTTGATCGATACAATCCCAGAAGGGTTACATTTTTTGTGGATCTTGTCATTTTGTTCGTATCTCCCCAAGATCGGATAGAATGGAATGAGTGGTCAACCCAACGTTTGGATGAAGGAATTTTAACCCACTTGAATGCAAAGTTGAAACATACATGTACATAGTTTACATGCATAAATGTACGTCTCAAATTCACCAGCAAAGAAAGTTTGAGCAACAGGAGAACATCCACATCTTTCCAAAGCTAGGGTAATTAAGGCAAAAGGGTTTTCTTTGAACGAGCTGTTCCTCCATTCCCTCAGCAACTTCATGGCTTTCTCGACGGGGTCATCTTTGATTTGGATATACTGGCCAGGGAGTAGATTACGAAGGAAGTGTTCAATCTTGTTGTGTCTTTCGATATCCAGTATGATTTGCTGCAACGTAGCTTCTGGGATCTTTACGTCAACGCGCCGTCTCTGTTCTGCACGAAAACAAATTTCCACAAAATACTAAATTGTAAATTGGTTGCATGCTTCTTTCAAATGTTATACTACAAAATAAATGAAAGAAATATATCCAGTGTCGATTAAAATTCATAAAAAAGTAGTTTTAGAACATGCCTCTTTGAAACAGAATTAATCTCAATTACTGATTTTAAAAAGTACAAATGCCACCTTACCCATTTGTTAGGAAATACTGTCGACACAGATTACGTATCATATCCATTTGTTGGCGAAGTGTGTTTAATGAAACCCAAATGTCTTTGTTTTATTATTCATTATTTTCTACAACGAACATATTTCGCCCCACTGTCCTACTTGTAGCTATTTGCTTCCTCTATATAAAAACATTCCCCAGTCGGTGCCTGTTGGTCCCCCATGATCCTTTATTTCTTATATTATTTGAGGGCTGAGTTGATGAGATAGCCACCTATCAGTGAGCTCGCTGTGTGCTCCAATCACTCCTTGCCAAACTAGTGCAGATAGGCTTTAAGGCAAATAAATCTGTGATTTTACTATGGCTTTGACTTTACACTTTCCATAATAATAATAAAATAATATGACAAATTTATATAGCGCTTGTGACAAAAGTTTCAAAGCGCTGTACATGTACACAAATCAAAATTACTTAAAACAAAAATCAATATTACTAATGGAATTAACATTACTCAAATTACCAAGAAAACAAAATATTACTAATGTATTAATTATTCAATATAATACGGTGATAATACGTACCACAAAGTTGCACCCATCTACTTTCGAAATCTGCACTTTTCAGAGCAGATTCCAATAGTTGTGCGTGTTTGCCTTTTTTGTTACCATCCTTCCATTTACAAAGAAGTTCATATATATCCGGTGCTGTCAGTCCTTCGTGGACACCCTTGATGCCAAGGTTAACAAGGACGTGATGCACTCTCTTCGTGTCAATGCTTGGTGTGTCATAGGCAAGTGACCACAGTTCATAGAATGATATCTTTCCTGGAAAGAAATGATTAATTAGTGCATCTATTGGGATATTTGAACATGAAGATGCAATAAGGACCATTTTTTTTTTTTGCACACTGTATAAAAGATATGTTGATGAATTCCGTATATGGATTAAAAACGGTAATATTCGTTTTCTTTTTACTTTTTGTAAATCTCTGGGGCTGATGTAGACATTTATTGTTTTGTTCATTCATCAGATTACGTAAAATAACTTTTTTGATTGATATTTCGATGTATTCAAGTGTTGGTTAATTATTATCGAAAGCGTTCAAACAACCCAAATACAAACCTATTTAGCCAGTCAATGACAGAACAGGTATCATACAATTTCTAAAAGTACACATGTTGTGTTTCCTTAAGGAAACCTCGCCCAAACGAATAAGTCTAAGTAATCTGAAAAGGAGATTTATTCTTGCCCTTTGATGTAAAATATTCCTAATACGACAATGTACAAGAGACATATAAATGAAATTATTCTTGGCATGATGTAATTCCTTTAAGCGTGACATGGGTGCAGCCATTTTTTTAAACACGTGACGTACCAGGCGAAGTTGTACATGTCTTTAGGTGGGAAGACTTTTTAATTCAATTATAGAGCCTTTACTTTTCAACGAGGAAAAATCAAAGCTTATTGGTTATGTTTGTTGAAAAATATATAACATGGAACAAATGCAATTCATTTCATTGACAAACCTTCAACTTCAGAAGACCACTAACTTATTCTAGCAATTTGAGTTATGTCGATAGTATTTCAAAGGATAATAGCAGGTGAATGAAAAACTTCATCACCACACATATCTGGGAAGTACTTGATAAACAACCTCGCGAAGTACGTAACGTTATCATAGTGCGGTACAGTATGTCACTGAAACAGCTCCCGTATGATTTTTGTGCCAAAGATGATTTTTGTTTTGCTGTTTTGGCTTCAAAAAGGTCCCAATTGGCCAAAAATGATGGGGTTCAAATTTTTAGAACCCTCCTTCATTTTCTGGGGGGGGGGGGGGGGTCCTAGATCGGGAGCCAGGGGGGTCAACCTAGCTGGGAGGGAAACCAATTTTCATGTGCACAGATGTAAAGATCGCATAGCTCCACATAATAAATTGACCGTCTGGCATGTTCTAAGTGGTGGGTGTGGCCAGGGGGACGCCCCCACCATAAAAGTGTCCTTTTTGACAACAAAATAGTATTATGTAATTAATGAGTTTGGTGTCATATAAAAGAGGGTTAAATAATCTACATTTTGATACCAATTTCAAAGAATTTGGAATTAATTAACATCGCAAATTTCAGTAAAAAACATGATTTTTGTGATTTTTTTCGAAAAATTTAATTTTATCAAAAAACATTATTTTCCATATATCAAAATCTAGGAATTGCATTTTTTCATAACTTTCCAAGAATTTGCTAATGTACAACGACAATATCCTGTGCGAGGGAGAGGTTTATATTATGTTTCAAAGAAAAAATTTATAGCAATCCAAAGTTATTGATTTGATTTCCACAAAAACAGCATTTTTGCCCTCATGTGTAATAACTGTATGCATATATGTGCATTAGTGTATTAAGGACCAGTTTGGTGTGTTTACATCGAGTTTTAAACATACCTTTGAACTAAAACCTCTAATCACCATGTATTTGGTGTCAAAAGATGGATAATTAAAATACCTTCATTCTGATAAATAGCGACGTCCATGTCGTGCTCAAAAACAGTTTATTGTGTTATGCCTCTCCCATACACTTTGATGGGACATCTTATAGAAGAATGGGCAAGAAAACGATACATCTTTTAAAATAACTAAAGTAATTTCTTTGGTTGAGGTTTCTTTTAATAGTGTTGCACTCAACATGTATACAGAAAATGGTTTTGATGAAAACTTACCAGCAATCGTTGCTTTTTCCACCAGTGGAACTCTTTCCCCGGGAACACTTGTCGTTGCACTTTCAATACCTAAGTGAAATAAAATTGTAGAGCAACAGGATCAGCACTAATCAAATTAAAAAGAAGAATAGGAGGACAAGAAAACTACTTGTATTCTACTATTATCCTGGAGATGTAAACTTGTTTTCAATATAATTAGATTGTTAATATCTTCTAAAAGCAGTCTGAAATTATTGGTTACAAATTTAGCGCTGAGATCTACTTTAATCCGGAGAAATAGATTCTGTACATGGCTACGTGACCATTCGACTTGGTTTTTAGGTGAGTACTGTTAGCTCGTTAATGTTATTAGAATAAAAGCATTTAGGGATTTAATGAAAGAACAGATTATAATTCTTCGAAAGGTACACAAGTTGTGTAATTCCTAAAATTATAGCACTAAACTTTTAAACATAAATTAGATTTATTAACTTCCTTACCAGCAGTCGTTTCTTTTGCATTCATTTCTATTTTGTCCTCATATTCATTTGTCGTTGAACTGTTACTACCTAAAAATAAATGACATTAAGATAATCATATCAGCTCCAACACTAATCAAATAAAAATGATTGATAAAACTAATATTAAAATACTATCTGTATTTGACTGACTCCTAAAATCAGTTTGAAAGTACCGGTATTATAGAAACCGTTCTGAAATCGTCTTTAAGTTTGACAAGTTAGTTTTGTTAAAGAACTAAAGAGTAACACATTGTTGAAGATTGATACGTGAGCATTCAATTTGATATTTGGGTGAGTATTGTTTAGCTTATTTATGTGATTATAATAAATTTGTCAACTGGCTTTTCATGGGAAATCAGAACTTATAATCATGTCAAACTGTAGGGGCCATAAAAGATGTTGGCCAAATAGGTATTTAATATTGGCATCGATTGTATATGATATATCGCTTAATGGAAAGCTCAATGGCAACCCTACCGTAATACAATCGTTGATATTTGTAAACTGATATTTTTTTGCTGGCATCTATTCCAACACTGCGTGTTGTCTGATTACAATGATCTAATTTTTGTATCGCGTTCCTTAAATAATAAAATGGGATAGTGTATTGAGCATGTATTTAATATATCTAATATATATTTGTTATTTACGGTATTATTCATGTAGAAAATTACTTCAGGACCAAATATTTCCAGACAAGTTGTCATTTTTCACACACTAATGCTAAATTTCATTGCTATTACCTGTTTCACAGACACCAGTAATGATCATGCGAAGACGGGGATTTTGCCACCAGAGGGAAGCACATACAACCACAGCTCCAATGACAAGAATGATGATGATTATCGGCACAACTGTGAGGAAAGGAATTACATGGCCGAATATGGAATTAGTGTGGAATCGAGTAGAGTTTGGATGGCCGTAATTGGTAATTGTTCCAAGTATTACGCTCATATATAGCTGTCGAATTCAGTTAACACGAATATGTGTTTACACAAATGTCATGTTGCTTCAGAAGCTAAAAATGAGAGTACTCCAAATGTGATTACACCACCTTCCCCAAAATGTTCTTAATCTAATAACGTACAAAGCATGATGTTGCTTTTAGAATGTATTGAGGTTTTGATATTTAGCGAGTGATATTTTACGAGTATACATTTTTTGTGTTTTAACCATGATTACACAATTATGTTTTTTGTTATATTCTGAGATTCCAAATTAATTTTAAGGTACAAGTTGCTACGTTAAGGGACATCGAATTTAAGTCAGCAAGATTTTACTAGAAACAGCTGCTTAATTCCCTACATATGTTTTTCACTAAGAAGTAAGTAAATGTTTGCACCCAAATGTTTCGGGAAATTTCCTTTATGCGGAAAACAGATGTTATGTGATTGATAAAAGTACCACCTAAATATTACCGATTTGGGCCGCTCGGTTACCAGGACTTGTTTTCATTAAAACTGCAATTGACATGGATGGAGTGGGTGGTCTTTCATTTGCTCTAGTTGTTGAAATTACAGTAGATGATTCAACCAATACCGTTGTAGCTCTCTGGTCTTTCGATCCAGGAATACCCATTTAATAATAATTGTTAATCACACATAATTTGCAAAGCATTTAAGTATGTAATTGTAACTGAAGGGATTTCGTTTGAAGACACATAATGCTATCTGTTGGTAATGTACTCGACATAAGTGTTTCCATTTTTTGACATTGACTTGTAAAATATACTTCATCTTAATTACCCAATACGGTATCCAAATGTAATAGAAGATGCATTTTATTATGAATGAAACAAATGGTTACTATTACCGATTTTTGTGTTTTTGTTACGAGTAGTTATTTCCATGGTTACCACATTTGTTGAAGATGGAGCGGGCAATCCTCCATTGGCTCTGGTTGTTGAAATCATGGGTGAGTTAACGAATATCGTCGCAGCTCTCTGGTCTTTTGATCCAGGAATGTCTGACGCAACACAGATGTATGGCGTATTACTGGCTGAAGCTTTTATGGATATTGATTTGTTTTTCGTCCCATCATGATTTGTCAATTCAGTACTTCCAATGTCCGTCATTGTTTTAGACCCATGTAGAAAGAACAAGTTTAGGTCAGGATAGAAACTAGTAGCCAAGCAAGTGATTTTGATGGACTCAATTGTTGAAATACTGCAAACCTGGGTCGAGTCGTTGGTACATTGCTTGATGATTGGGTATGGTTCTTCTGGGGTAGCTGCAATAAAAGTACAACGTCGATATAAAAGACTGTATGTTCTTACTCATTATATTTTTCAAAACTTAAGCTAATTTATTGTACTTTTAATTGTGTTATTAATAATTACGACGCTAGCACTGTATTTCCCACAATACCCACCTTTCTCCCAATCGCACGTCTAATTTTTAAGAATAACCACCACCAATTTTGGAATAATAATACAATAAAACAATCTAGACGACTGGTGAAAAAGAGCATCGTATCGAAGATATGAATATCATGTTATCTTTTGTATAAATGATTTATCGATGACTTCTCTTTCGATTCTGTTTAGGAGTCATTTCTAAAAACAAAGAAATCTGTGCTTTGTTTTAATCTGCTACTTTTTGTATTCACAATAAGCATTTGCCATTGACATTTGCAAGTGTTGTTATACAGTAAAACAAATAAATATTTATTTGATGAATTTTTTAAAATAATTATATACTACTTCTTATATTACTTCCACAAAAACTAATACTACTTTCACTACTACTACTACTACTATTACTACTACTACTACTACCGCTACAACTACTACTACTACTACTACTACTACTACAACAATGACTGTACTACTATTCATAATAGTTATGAATATTTGTAAAGCGCCATATCCATTTCGCAAAAATGCTCAAGGCACAGAAACAGTTGCACCAGTACAGTATAAAAAAAAACATATAATATATTTTCACAGCCATTATTTTTCCTTTTTGACAATATAATTTTGTCGGGATTATAACCAATAAAAGTAAATAATTATAACTACATTTAAATTGCGCATATATCGATTCCAGAGTATGGTTTTAATCCAGTTGCCCTAAGCGGCTAAAAGCATTCGAGGAACAACTTCATACCAGGTTCCCATTAAGTACAAATGAGAGGAGATTGACACACGTAGATTAATGTCATGCCAAAAGAAATTAGTACCGGGTTTGGATTTTAACAGCGAACTTTGTGACGTACAGTCCTGAGAAATATCCGCTAGACAACAAGAACTCTAAAAAGTTGATAACGTTTTTTATTTTGCTTTCCACCGTTTTCCTCACTTCCACTGTTGCATACTCACTGGACAATGAAAAAATAGTGGGCGTATGATCTACAACATATTCGGTGTATGTTTATAATCATAGTTAATAATATAACAATCTAATAATGTCTGTAAATCAAAAATGCAATTCGCTATTTATAATATAAAAAACAAACTTTGGCTACGAAAATAAAGCGCCCTCCGCAGAAAAAAAACAAACAAATAAGATATGTTTACAATGTTAGATCGAATTGGGAAAAGTCGGGTTTCGTGAATATACTCACAAAATAATCTGATGTCCGTAAAATTATGAATCAGTCTCCCCTTGTAGCTCGAAATTCTGCAGATGTATCGACCTTCTTCTGCTATGCTGACTTCTTTGATGATCAAAGAGCGATTTGCATTCATCTCCATGACCTGACATGGCCTTTTACCTTCACATAACCCTGTCACATCATCGGTTGGAATCCATGAGACAAGGTTTGGTGCTGTTCTTGGGTCATCTCCTTTCTTCCAGTAGACAGCTAAAGGTTTCCCACGAAACTGACATGTCAGGATAACGCTGTCTCCAATTCTTACAGTTTTGTGCAAATCAGTGTATACTACATCTTCCGGTACATCGCCAGTAACACCTAAAAAAATAAATGTATTGGATAATAAATTCATCTTCAATCATTTGTTAAGAAACCCTTCTGCATCATATATTTTGTTAGGCCTCATATCCACCATTCAAGGTGTTCAAGGTATTTCCCCAGCTCAAGCTAGGCTTCCAATATGGATCTCACCCTTTTCGAAAAATCAACCTATTAAGGCAATTTCAGTAGCCAAGTGCGTCATAGTATTGAATTGTGCAAGCATGACAATGATGTGTAACGTAATATGGACATATTATTTTTTGGGATAAACCATAAGGTATTAAATGAGTTGATTTTTCGAAAAAAGTTGCGGTTGTGTTTATTCACCATTAAAGGAATTCCTTCGTACCAGTTTTCTTTACACACATGGGTAGAGGTTGGCCACATAGTTCTTTATTATCTGATCACATTCCTCTAAACCATTCACACACCATCTGCTGTCGCTTCTTCTGTATCATACTGTGCCATAATTACCGCGTAAGGATAACCCCTACTAACACTCTTACTGATGTGTGTTACTCGTATATGAATGACACTTCCGTGTTCAACCGTGCACGACTCACTATGAAATTAACCCTAGCAATTAACCTAAGCCTCACCTCGAACCAAACTACAACCGTATCCCAATACCTATCCCCAAATAAAATTCATCGCCGGAGCAGACTAATAATCAGACCCCATCTTACAATCTATCGATTACTAGTACGCCCCATAAACCAAAGCTCACCCATACTACGTTTAATGTTTACTCTATACAAATCACGCATGAAGACACATTAGTTCTCATTCGTCTGAGATGAGCATACGGATCGCCTTAGATGAGCATACGGGTATCTTAGTATCACAATACACCCTATACCGTAATGCTCTGCAGCGCGTGTGCGCAAAAAAGTGTGCTCGGGAGGCATTCACGAAATGTTAATTATAGGGGTTTACAAGCATAAGGCACAATATATACATGTATATAGAAGAAAAACTACTATTTTCTGTGTACTATTTTTACTACGGTTTACCTCCTATGAAGCTTGCAAGCAGAAAACTGCTCACACATGCCGAGAGAAGCAGCCATTTCCTTCGATCCTCCATGTTCACGTTAACGCGGTGAAAATGCGCGAGTGTCATATATATTTACTCAGAAGTTAATATTAACCACAGAAATGCCATAGATTTTATGGGTTGTTCGCACTGTATTCTGATAAGAGCAAATACTATTAAGTGTCATAAATATGCTTTTACACAAACAGGACTATATTTATGTTTGCAGCTTGCTGTTTAAATCTTTGAAAATTATATTGATATAGTTCAATATATCCTACGCCATCGACGTATCTGTCAAAAGCATACCCTTCCTGGTTGTTTAGTCCGTACGGTTTTGGGGGAAGCCACGGCCGCCACGTTTCCTGAAAACGTAGGGAGGGAGTGGCAAAGGCAGGGAGGGAGGACCGGCAACGCACGTCACACGCACTGGGGGGGGGGGGGGGGGGTGAATCGGTAACCCGAGCGCAGCGAAAGTTCCTCGTGCACTTAATGTGCTACGGTGTGTCTGCGTCCTCCCAAATCCGTACGGAGGCGGTACTCACCACGTACGGATACTCAAATTTTACCCACATGTTTGCACGTAGACAGCACGCACTTGCAAGTACGGCGGGTTGAGACCTGAGAGCGAGCATTTACACTGCAAAAACCTGGTAGAGTTTCGGCCAGGGTTTGAACAATAAAACAACACTCCAGAGGTCAGATTTTTTTGTCGTGTTAACGGGTAGTTGCCTAGGAACCTCCGACAAAACTCTGGAATGTAAAATAAACAAAGGTTTTTGCTTGCAACGTAAATTCCCATTAATGAGCACTCAACCGACTCCTAATCTAACAAAGGCAAAAAGCGAAGTTGCATGTTTATACTATTTATTTACATTTAATAATCATATCACATATTCAGATAATGATGATTCCTACTCAAACGTAGATGGATACCAGTTGTTGTTCATAATGTCAGTGTGCAGCAATGGTATTTGTATTCCTCATGTTGGAAAGTGATTTTTTTGTTTGGTCTTAGTTGGCAGGGAGTATTAGACAAATAACCAAACGCAATGGCCAGGTGGGGGTGGGAGGGTGTAGATATGTGTAAAATCGTTTATTTTACTGAGAAAAATATTCAAACATTTGCTGTACTTTGTGATGAACTCATTGATGATAGGTGTGGATAACAAGTTGAATACGCCTGATCAGGTGCGAGTAGTGCCCCATTTTCACCTCTGATAATTTCGATTTTTACTTTGAAACGTGCTCCTCTTCATTTCTAATAAATGTCCTTTCAGATTTGGATATGCGTTCCCTTTTTCTTGCACCAACAAATGTGATCCTAACTCAAAGCGACTAAGAGCATTTTTTCCCAATTTCACTCAAAGCTCGCTCGCTACGCTCGCTTTCATTTTATAGTAATACAGATATTCTTGTCCTTTTTATTAGAACTTATTTTGCGCACTGCGAACTTATAACAAGTTTTGAATTCGTTTATCGCTCACTTCGCTCGCTCGCAAATGAATATTCAGACCATCACACTCAACTCCAAAGTATGATGTTTCAAGCCCCTCGAAAGTGTTGGGAGACGCAAATTCGCAAACAATTTGATGGCAAAATGTTATTTAAATTGTATCACAATGTAAAAGAAGATGTAGTTTATGACACACTTCCCCAAAGATTTCTCCTTATTCCCAAAAAGAAAAATGTTTTTGAAGACAAATATTAATAAAATAAAATATAATTTGGATTATCTGTTTTACGCAGAAAACCTGATTTGTGTAATTTTCCGTCAATATTTGACTTCAAAAACATTTGTTTTGATAATTCTTGCAGAAGTGTGTATTTTACACTTTAGAGGGGCTTTAGGAAGTATCTTGGACCATGTAAACAGAAAAACAGAAAATGACATCATCTCAGATAATCTAATCACAATGTAGGGGTCTAAGGGCCTACCAATTTCTAAAATTTGCATATTTTTTGTTTGAGGTTTCTTTTAGTAGGTACCCCTTTCTTTCCAGAAAGTGCCCTCCCCCCCCCCCACACACACACACACACACTTTGAAAGACGCTCGGCTGGCCTGCGCATGGCTGCGTGCCTTCTTTATTGATTTAATTCTTAAACCAATATCTTTAATATGTTTGTGAAAGCTGCGTCAAGAACATGAACTTCGGACCCACGTGTTTGCCGCTCATAAATGTAAATTATTAACTTGATCAGATAACAAATATCATTTTAAAGTGTATTATATTTGCAAAGAACTGATTGGGACAGAGATATATGCTACGTTTCTAAACACAATTAGACGCCGTGTATTATAGCATAAAGTAATGTAGTTCGTTTATGGTTTTCACTGCTATACAAAATATTAAGAGTTGTTTGATAAATAATAATGGGTTTTCATTTCAAGCTTTTGATTTACAGAGAGGTGTCAAACAAGGTCTGCCCTCTATCGCCTTACCTGTTCCTTATTGGTGCAGTAGTTCTTGAATTTTTGATTTAGATTATTTTGTTTAATCTGTTTGCAGGACACATTAAGAAAGCAGAAGAAACGTTCGAATCAGGGGAGTTTTTCCGGATAATCCATTCATACGAAATAAGTGCTGAATTTACAACGTCTTTACTTCATGTTCAGAACACTCTTCCGTGCACCCTTGGTGACAAGAGATACATTAGTTACTCAAGTATCTGAGTTGTAATCTCGTATTTAGCTTGTTCACAGGTAGCAGCGAATGACCTTATTGTAGGGAAAAAACCCACAATGATTTAAACATGGAATATCTTAATATACCTATCTTTTATACATTTCTCCTCAGCGTCAAAGCATAAAAAACAATAGTTTTCCCGTAAAATTGTTGACAGGGTTTCCGCATACTCCTCTTTACGAAAGACGAAAGTTCGTCATGGAATTTTGTCTTCCATTCTCTTACCTGTGTAATTTAAAGCAGTACTAAATGATGAATTGTCTGCCCTAGCGAGCTTTTTTGCCAACAATGCATAACCCAATACTTAATTTCCATGTGACCCCAAAACAACATCGCATCATTTAGGAAGCAGCCAGTTTTGCGACCGTACTGTTATAGTTGACCTGAAATGACGCTTTTTACAGTAGTGATTCTAGTAAAGTATGCCTTTAAAAGAGAAGTCTTTTTGTTATGCACAGGTAGACAAAATGATAAAAGCAGATCAGTGAAAGTTTCAGTGAAATTCGATGAAAAATTAAAAGTCGTGGTTTAAAAAAACTTGAAATCGATCAAAAGAAAATTTGCAAATCCATGAAGCAATTTACGAACATCTATCACAAGTCCTTTTTGGTACCAACATTTTCATAAATTTTACCACATGCGTGCTTGCGTAAAAACATTATTTTTGAGAAAACCTATATTATATAGTTATAGATCCAACGGCAAACAAATAGAGCCATATTTGCTCAAATAGATAATGTGAGATAAATCGAGAAAAACCGACAGTTTTGCTTTGCAGTGCATATGCCCCTAGAAGGGGTTCATGTGAGGGGCCTTTTCATTGCAATCAAACACTGTGGGTGTTTCTCACATTCCTTATTTAGTGTCAATGATCAATCTATACAAAAAAACTGTTACTTATTCTGGTTTTTCATTACATGACCCTCATTGCTTTACTGCTAGCGCATGCAGACTAGTAATACGTAGCATATGCGCACAACTCATTAACAACACACACACCAATATTATTTATATATATATATATTTTTTTAATGTGTTTTTCCAGTAAGGTAAATGGTACCAGCTTTTAATTGCAAACCAAGAAATTCTCTCCATAATGGTGTTTAAGAATTTACACTTTTGGCAAAACCAGAGAGGGAAGGCAAGAGAAGAGAAAAACAAGGGAGATAGAGAGCGAGAAAGGTTAAGAGTAACAACTAAGAAAATATTACCTATTACCATATTGGTATTGCGAAATACAAACAGAGCCTGTTTGTTTAGATATATAAATAATTCTATGCACGCAAACATATTAGCAAACAGTACTTGCATATCACATGATAAACGAAGTGAAACGTCCCCATGTCACAAGTGAACGTTACTATTGGAATAATGCGTGTGTGTACTTATGAGGGAGGGAGGGGGGATAGGGTTGACATCATATTGTGTTAATTATGTCGTGTCATTATTGTATCTATACAGAGTTTTAATTCATAAATTATCAATTGTTTGCCACCAACCAACAAATGGAGAAAACAAATCATCAATTCATTTTCAATTACAAAAGTTTTGTGAAATCATAATGACAAAGTAGGGCGTACGGTAATTTAATAGTTACCTTTAGCTCTTCGAAAAAAGTGACTTGAAAATTGAACACCGATCTATACTTTATATCCCCTGCCTTGTTATCCCTACTTACTTATTTATCGTTATCACACACATACATTAAGGAAAGCTGCACGGAGAAAAAGAACGTGCGACCTGCATGCGCGTTTGCGGTTCATAGTTTTGAATCATTAAACTTGATCAGATGATAAATATAATTGAACGTGTTGACATAACGTGTATATATTTGCCGAAATTCAAAAAAGGATTTCAAAGGTCTTAATACTGGGTGTGTCAATAAGAATAGGCTCCCATTGAACATAACATTACAGGCTCTGTATTAAGGAAGACTGAATGTTTTGTGTTGTTATGACATTAAGCGCTGTATTTTAGTTATCATGTGTAAATATCAAATATATTTATGATAGCGGCACACATAACTTGAACTTGAGACCCACGCGATCTTGTTTTATAATTGTCATTGATTAAGTCATCACCTGACAATGTGTCAAAGATAAGGTGCAATAGGTAAACAGAACCTCGTCTAAATATTTTGATAGGTTAATTTGGAAGGTGTGTTGTTTGCATCTTGGAATATATTTCAGTGTATGTTTAGGAACAACTTGCTTTGTGTAGATTGCATTATCAATTGCTGTTCTGGGCACTTTCCTGTAAATAAGGGGTAAACCAGGGCGTAAGGAATATATTAAACTAAGCTCATGACTACTGAATTCCCGTAAACTTAAAAAGAGACTTATTACATGGACCACTCGCTTCCTGTAGGCGAAGTTAATAAACGCAATAAAAAAAAAAGTGTCCGCTTACCCCCCCCCCCCCCCCCCCCCCCCCCCCCCCCCCCCCCCCCCCCACTGAGCGACTTTTTGGCTGGCGCGATTTTCAAAATTTCGGGAGCAAAATATTTTGGGCCAGATTAAAAAAAAATACACTTGCAAAAATCCTGCGTACGCCCCTGCTGCTATGCAGTGCTGTGAATTAGTGTGCCATGCTGGATTGTGAGAGCCTAAAAGATCCTAAATGTTAGAGAACCGAGTAGTAAAAAGTGTTCCTTGTGCAAGAAAATGTAGCTCTTTAAAAATATTTATGACGTAGTTCCATAGTTCCAGAGAAGAAGCTACTGTCATAGTGGTAGAAAGCTGGTTCCATAAGCAGATGACACTGGGGAAGAAGGAGTTTTGATACCCAGAGGTCCTGCATAGTCGATGTCGGTATTGAGCTTGTCGTCTTCCAGATGATCGTAATACTGGGTAGATGTACGGTGGTTTAGAAGGAATGTGGGCAATCAATCCATGCAAGATACGCTATAGCGTGGAAACTTTTAAATGAGCTCTTCTTCCGGAGAGAGACTGCCATTTTAGCAAGTGGAGATTGTGGGTACACTGTGTCTTGGGTGATAGTCTCATTAGAGTGTACCAAGCAGCTCGCCTCTAAACCATTTAGAGTATTTGAATTTAGTCTTGGCAGTGAGGGTCCCACGCTGCTGAGTCATGGATAGGGCGTACACATGTCATGTACGCCTGTTTCTTGACTTTATTGGGGCAGCCATACAGATTTCTCCGAAGGAATCTTCGTGAATTGTTGGCCTTTATGCATTTGTTGTCTACATTTGTCTTCCAGCTTAGCTTGGAGTTGATGTGTACTACGAGCTATTTGGCAGTGTCTACTGTTGAGCGCTCAACATTATGAGAGTAAAATTAACGGATGACATTTTTCACCTTGTTGGTAATTTTGAGGAATTAAATCTTGCATAGGTTCAAAGACATTGGCCACTTCGTTTCTTAGGCTTGCATGTAGTCAAGGTATTTTTGGAGTTTGTCTGTGTCGGTTTGTGAGTCGATGTGTCGGTATAGAAGACGCTCACCTGTATACATCCGAACTTCCGAACGGACGCAGTCTGACAGATCGTTGAAATAAGCCAAGAAGAGAAGGGGGCCGAATATAGTTCCTTGAGGTAAGCACGGGGTTACATCCGTCGGAATATAACTTGTTCCATCCAGTACAACCTGAGTCGTACACGATCTGAGAGAAAGGCTCTTATCCAACAGGGGAGGTTACCCTGGACACCATAGAGGGCTAGTTTTTCAAGGAGTCTTTCATGTGGTAATTTGTCAAATGCCTTCAAAAGTACAACGGCGCTGCATCGATTAGCTGTATATTGTCGAGTCCTTTGTTAAGGTCATGGATGGTCAACAGCAGCTGGGATTCACATGAATAGATTTTACCAAATTCATGCTGCCTTTCTGATAGGATGCCGTCAGATTCCAGGTGGCTAATGATCTCTAATAATATGATGTGCTCCAAAGTTTTACAAATGAGAGAAGTCAGGGAAATGGGTCGGTAGTTGCAAGCCTCACGTCTGTTACGTTTCCTGTAATACAAAATTGGTATTACAAATGTTGACTTACAGTCGCTTGGGTTATAGCCCTAATAGGGACTTTTCGATTTGCGTGGACTGATACGTGTGACGTCCATTCACGGCAGTGCATTAACGGGACGTCGATCGTAGCATAGACCTATTGTCTTCGTGCGAATCTAAAAGTCCCTATTGTCATGTTGACTGGTACATTAGACTTCTATCATAGTAGTGAAAATAAGTTCTGTCGAACACCTTTTGAGGAGGGGTGCAGGAAGGTTACCAGGTCCTGATGCTTTGTGTGGGTTGAAGTTTGACAGCAGTTTCCAAACACCTTCAGACCTGACTTCAATATTGCGAATGGTTTGGTGTGGGCTTTCCTCTAGATCAGGAACAATATCCAGATCTTCTTTGGTAAAACAGATAAAAACGGGTAGTTAAGGAGAACTGCCTTTGTTTGGTTGTCACAGTGAAGATTTACCATCTTTCGGAGGGGGGGGGGGGGGGTTCCCAGTCACGTTGTTGTGACATAGCTTGTCTTGATGTACGTCCAGAATCATTTATCACCACTCTACCGTTGTCAATTTAATGTTTGTTGCAATATAAACTTTACATTGCATGTTTCTATAATCAAACGAGAAATATAGATTTAAGCTTCATTAATCGCTTGTGATGTTAAACCATTTCGATATTATCTCAAACATTATCCAAATTTCCATTTACAGTACATTTCCATTTAAAATCAACATATTGGGTAACAAATTCTTGTTTTAAATTAAAAAGAAATCATACTTAGACTGCTGGAAGTCCGAATAGTAAACCTTATACCATTAACAGAAGCCTGGATCATCTGCACGCTTCCTATGGCTTCTTTGCGGGTTAAATCTCGGACAAGCAGGGCTGAAAAGGTGAGTTACGGCAAAATTAGATGCCCTTTTCGAATATAAAATGTTTACACATGAGAGCATTTCTGAATAATTTTTAAATATGGTTAAAGGGCACATTTACAAGGCAGGTGGATTGGTCCGGACCAGGTAAGGCTTTCTCAGTATATTTCATTTATTTGCATTTATACAAAAACAATATTGAATTTTCTCCCTCCATACTTCCTGTTCATAAAAAAAAAAAATCTTCCGTGCACCCCCTGTGACATGATGTTCATGATATATCTGAGTTTAATCTATTATCGGATCTTGGCCACAGGAAGCTGGAATAATCTTTCAGTTGGGTAAAAATTCAAAACGGAACATCTTAAAATACTTAGCTTGCATACAACCTCCATCAGCATAAATGACAATATCACCCCTTTCACTTCTGCGATAAAACAGTTAAAAACCTTAAAACACTTCCATATTTATTAACAGGGTTTCTTTCTCCTCTTCGAATTCGTATCGTCTGCACTACAATCTCCTCAATCTCATTTGTCCCCAGATAATTTCCGTGAATGTTTAGTCAACAATGAATGACCCATAACTGTTACAACAACAAACACAACTACTACATGAGCAGCAACAACAACAACACAAACGACTACTACTATTGCTACTACTTCTACTCTGCCTTTTTGTTTAACTATTACCAAGGCAAAACAGATTAACACCATAACTACGCCAATGTACATGACCATAATGTCCTACTCTACATTCTCATGAACACGTACATGTACATTGTCGGAATATCTAAAGAACAATGGCAAATGAGGTCAAGAGTGGACTTTTTCGAAAACAAAGTTATGAAATGTAACTTGAGACCATTACAAAAGTTGGAACGACGTGTTCATATAATAATACGATGATATTGAAGTTAATATAGTTCACACCATTATACATACACTATTTGAAAATGTTAATATTCATGGTACTCATCACTCAGACACACACATGCAAGTCCACATGTGTGGGATTAGATAAGACTGATATAACATATAATCGAAACATCAAAAAGTAAGAAGATCAATATTTCAAGCATATACAAAATCCATTATTTGTTAAGTTTAAGGAATATATTAGATGATATCTCAACTTTCTCGATATTAATGTAGGTCGACATCAATGACAGATATATATATATATATACGTATACATATGAAGAGTTTCATTCCAAAAGGAGCTAAATCCACTTTGGGTACTTCTGAGTAAATCACCTTTTTTTATTTCTCCACTTTCCCTTTAGCTATGGACCTTAATGTTGTTATATATTTTAAAGGTGTCACCCTGGACCAATAATATATGATATGAAAAAATCTACCAGTTTTCCCTGATTTTTACTAAATTTTTAGAATTTTTGTTTTCGTGGATTTAGCTCCTTTTGGAATGAAACATGATATTGTACCTGGAAAATTTCATATTTTCTCAATGAAGTCACTGAAATGTATTCAAATTTAGTAGCAAACCTTTCCTTTTAAATAATAATAGTGAAATCGCAACTAAAAACACCTTTTGAAAAGAAAGTAAACAACATATAACATTTTCATTCCAAAAGGAGCTAAATCCGTTTCATTCCAAAAGGAGCTAAATCCATGTTTCATTCCAAAAGGAGCTAAATCCACGAAATCTAAAAATTTAGTAAAAATCACAAATAACTGGTAGATTTTTTTTCTTATCATTTATTATTGGTCCAGGGCGACACCTTTAACATATATAACAACATGAAGGTACATTGCTAAAGGGAAAGTGGAGAAAGAAAAAAGGCGATTTCCTCAGAAGTACCCAAAGTGGATTTAGCTCCTTTTGGAATGAAACCGATTTGGATTTAGCTCCTTTTGGAATGAAACATGATATTGTACCCAATTTTTTTCATACTTCCTGGTGAAATTTTCGAATGTGATATGGTGCATTTTGTCCCCATGTAGGATAACATTATTTTAAGACAAATAACTCCATTTTGATAAAATATGGATTCAGCTCCTTTTGGAATCAAGCTCTTCATATATATAAATCATTAAACAATAACTTGAAGTATCATTATCTCATCCAATAAGATTCCCGACCACAAAATGAAACATTGACCATTTTGCCTAAGTGTGTGTGTATTTTGAGGGTAATAAAATAACTCTTTCTGTCTGTCGCATGTAATAGCAGTTGTATAATAATCAATCACCAACAATTTATGATCGACATTAACCATGGATTTATAACTGGAAACACATTAATTATTTTGCATACAAAAGTGATATCGAAATACAAAATTTGGCAAGGCGGTGCCATGAAAGATTCATATTCTTATTATGCAAAACCATTAAATACTGTCTTAGAGCAAATGTACTTCAACTTAATACAACCCATGTATGTTACAAATAGCATCCATGTGTACTCACTCGATTAATGAAGTTACATAAATTAAAACATAGAATATTCTAAAATCATAATTTCATCAGCGAGTTCGTAAAACCCCGATTGAGCAAGCTCGTTGTTTTGTTGTTTTCTTTGTAGGAATTTGTCAGATGTTTTTACACCTGCAGAAAGTGAATCGTACTTATGCATCCACTCGTTGACCCATGTCAACACCTGTGTAGTTGATCTCTTCCGATCTGCATCAGATTTTATGTTGAGAAGGCTACACAGATTCCTGATCTGCATGTCGGTTAACCTATTGCAAATACATCTGATAACGTCATCTTCGGCGTCTTTCCGTCTGTGGAGTCCTTTTTAGAGAATTTAATAGAGGAAATCTGAGTTGTTAATTTGTTTTAAGTAGTGGAAAGCAAAAAACGACATTTAAGAAATGTGTTTAATCTATCGAAATAATGGTATTTATATCGTATAAATATCACCCAAAATAAATAAATATATTGTTAACTCTTATCATGCCACAGGGCTAATCCCCATTGTGCCAAGCCCCAAATCCCTCCGCGCCAAGTTTATTTTGAGATAATCTGTTGAACGCGACGGTTCTATGAATAGCGAGTGCAAAACAAACAGCACAGTCCAACGAAAATGAACAATAACTGCTATTACGAATGCGTGCTTACACGCACAAGGCACTGAAGCAATGGTTCTCTCGCATATACAAAGCACTATAACGGTAGCGTGCATGCAGCCTTAGGGCATGCTATGCGTTAATAACATACTTCTTGGTTTTAGATTTCAAAGGTGCTGCCATCTATATAAATTCCTCACAGGATTACCTGATAATTTTCAATCAGCGTCAAGGAAAAAGAAATGCATTGTAACATGAAGTCGGAGAGGGAATGCCTAATCGGTTAGAATTAGATACATAGTTATACAGATTCTAAAGCATGTAGAAGAAAATGCGTAAAAAACAAATGGGTAGGTGATTTTACGTACTGGCAATGAAAACTGGAACATTTACAACAACAACAAACTTGAGTTTAGCTGAAAAAATCAACAAATTTGAAATTGCAATAACATGGAATACACTTACCTTTTAAAACATCATCAGCAATTCCTCTGCACTCAATTGCTTTGAGACCGTTTACGATGTGGAGTCGGTAATTGTAAGGTGCAGGCCGGATCGTGGTTCTCCACATCCTCATAGCTTTTAGGCGATCTACCTCTCCATCAGGTCCATGACATTCCTTGAGTTCTTCAGTGCTCATATCGAGATGGTTGATGAGGGACTTAAACTCAGACGTTTCTAGGCAAGAAACAATCCTTGATAGCTCACTTGCACATTGTTCGTGATCTATATCGAAATGGAAACAAATACAAAGCTATTTACCATCATTTGATCCTATCCATACACACAGCAAAAGGGCGTATGCAAAAATCGATGTACAGGGGGACCATATGACTAACACAACATGATATATACCAAACGTCCGATATGCGTTTGAGGGAAGGGGTTCCTCTTCTAGTTTTTTTTTTTTTTTTTTTTTTTTTACTAAGGGGTTATATGTTGGTGTGACCATTTAGGATTTAATATTTCTGGCAAGGGATTCCTAAAAGCCTGAAATCAACAAATGGTTGTCAATTTGTTACACCGAATATTGCAAGAAAAAGAAATTATTTGTTTGATAACAACATTAATCATTTATCCGATAAATGTCTCGCAACTACCCTTTCTCGTCTGATTTTGTATCTCAGAAGTACGTCAGCATCCTATTAGAACATATATATGTTTATATCTATTTTGTTAATTTATAAAGCAATACATTCTCACCTAAATACGTAGATCTTGCAACATCTACGTAGCCCAACTTTGTAAGAAGCAGGCAGAAATCAAGACGACGGTAGGCTTCCGATTTGTTTGTCCTGTCACAAAGTTGTAGCAAAAGACCCAAGGACCCTTTGTCTACACCTGGAACTCGGCTTCTGTACTTCTTGACTTGCCTTTGTTCGATCCCGAGAGCCTTAATGACTGGACTAACGTCCCTCATTAGAATTGTGAAGGCAACACGAACCAGCTCAGCTTTGTATACGAATCTCCGTGGTGTCTTGTTGACGATGCATTCTAAAAATAGCAATATCATGACATCATTATGGGTAACAAAACCTACAATATATAGAATATTATAGATATCGAATATTACCGATCTTCGATTATCATTTAGATAATGAAGCTAATAAAAGAAAGAGCTCAGCAAAGAGAGAGAGAGAGAGAGAGAGAGAAAGAAGAAAAATAACATCAGAAGATGCAACATATGTGGGGTAAACAAAAAAGAGTTTTAGCCAATAGGCTTAGCTTTAAAGTTAACAACTTGAACAATTACCTTCTATTCCTATGGATTTGAGAGCAGCTCTCAATGTCTTTCGACATGACTTGTCGCTATGTTCGCTTCTCCATGCTTTCAGTTGATCTACCAAAGTTAGCTCTATTTGCACATCCTTTTCATCTTGAACACTTGATGTTTTTTCTTCTTGCTTCTCATTTGAGGTTGATTTATCTTCGGCATGTTCAGTATGTTCATCGGATCCGTCTGACAGTAAGAGGAATACAGCATAATTTTAACAAAATGACGTCCACGTAGCACCTTAACCTGTATATTTCATTAGACCACCCGTAATATTACGTTAAACATAAGAGGAACCGATTATTTTGTTCAAGGTTTTGCCCTTATTTAAACGATCTTTATATCCATATAAATTGTTTTTCTTGTATAATTACTGCCAATGTTAATTAATATGGTTCTTTCCTTTGTTAATAGAATGTCGAATAAACACAGTGCACATTCACATAAACCCACAAACACACAAACACATGCGCACACACCATGAATTACATGTGTATGTATTTATATATTTATATTTATACTTATATATACCTGTGGAGGCGCGTGCGTGTTTGTAAGCGTGTATATCCTACTTGTTAGTGCATGACTGGGAAGAAGAACTATCACAAATTTAGTTAGAAGAAAGAAGATCAAGATCAGAGCAAAATGTCGCCAATATGTGTTAAATCTAATTAGACACTTTAAAGTGAAACAGTACACATGGTATGAACAAATTGCAATTCTCACTTTGCCTTTTCTCCTTTTTAGACGTCCCTTTTGTTTTCTTCCTCGACTTTCCGTGTTTCCTGTCTCCATCGTTGTTGAGAGCTGACAACAATTGATCCTTCTTTTCATCCTTCACTTGTAACGCAAGATACTCCAGTTCTTCATCCATGATATAGTCCACTGAACATATGAGTAATGATAGCAAATCAGTTATTGTCTATCATTTACAGTTTCATTCTTCTGTTTTCCACCACAACTTTGAGACCTGACTGCATGTAACGATAATTTTAGTTTTTCATATCACAGTTCATTCCTAAAAACATACAGTGATTATAGATAAAGCGTGAGGAAAAAATGGGGGTGGGAGATACAGTCTGTAATCAGCTCCGAACTTGTTTGAAATCACCCACAAATCTTCAAATTTCTCTATTCGTTAACAAACTCTAAAACATGGGCAGTGGTATTTGTATACGAGTATAGATATTATTAGGATTTCGATACTTGTCCTTAAGGAAAAATGTTACAAAAGGTTTTTCCTACTTACAGGTGCATACTAGATATATCTATACATTGGACAATAGATTTGGGCATAATATTCCGGAACTGTTATTATTCTCATTTATTGCTGTACTAAATAACACTGTCTACTAAACTCATAACGACTTCCGAGCATGCATTTGATCATCTCTTAAAAAAAATTGGCAAAGTGGTTACTATTTATAATAAAAATATTTATAGTTATTATTCCCAATATTAA
Source organism: Strongylocentrotus purpuratus (assembly GCF_000002235.5). Taxonomy (NCBI): domain Eukaryota; kingdom Metazoa; phylum Echinodermata; class Echinoidea; order Camarodonta; family Strongylocentrotidae; genus Strongylocentrotus; species Strongylocentrotus purpuratus. The sequence continues at coordinate 38,357,896 of NW_022145594.1, forward strand.
TGGAAGCATAATCACATGAATAAGGAAGTCATGCACCGATGCAGGATATACATGTACCCAACATTCTCAAGTAATGTTTACTGAGTAAAATTTACTGATCACAAGAACTGATCAGTAATTTAAATGCAAATGTTAGTGCTTGTCTTACCACATGTTGTATCTCCCAATAACTCCGTAATTTCTGAAAAGACTCGATTCGATTTTGAAGTCAAAGTGCTGTCTCTCCATTGGCGAAGTTCTTGATCTCCGGGACTCTGAGTGGTTTCCTCATTTAAATAATCCGAAAGCCCTACTTTCATGCAGAACTCTGATACCATGTCTAAATTAAGACAATTCATCAGCTTCTTCAACCTGACCAAATCATCATCGAAGACTGTTTGGGGGTCTGTAAGGAATAGAATGTGTTTTTACATAAGAAAATTACACCTCAAATGTTTTCGACATGCACATCATAATTTATATAAGACGATCATTTTACAGGAAATAAACATCTCAAAATTAGTTGTAATACGAGAGCTTTAAGAAAATAATTTGTACTAGAAAAAAGAAAATTTGACGTTATTCTGAAAAAAACGATGTTATCTTTTATCTTAGTAAAATTAGGTTATTTGTCATATCATTTCTAAATAAGGACAAGTCATTGGTTAATGTCGGTGTAAATCTGGCTGAGTCTACGTGATGTTGGAAAGAGATATCAGCACGAGCACCAGCCTGCTAGTTCTGCACAAATTCAGTTAGGTATAACAAAATTGTTTTCCATTACATGAAAAAGAATATCCTTTTTTATAATACTGCTCCTACTTTAAATACTTACTGAAGTGTTTTGACATTGGATGAATCTTTGTCGAGAGATCTTCTATCGTTCGTCTAAACTCAATTGTCCCGAAACAGCCTGCCAAATATAAACGTTTTGAGAACAATATGATCTGGCTAACTCTTCAGCTTTGTTAAACCAGTGATCATTCTCCCAAGCCAAAATTACACGTTCTATATGTTTTAACATTACGTTCACAGTCTTTCAAAGTATTGCATATAATGCTCATGGTCACAAATACATTCGTTTGCATAAAAGATAGTTTACCCTAACCATTAATGGAATGGTGAGAAATTTATACTGCCTAAACTATAAAACATAAATGCACTTGTAAATGATGATACGTTGAAATTCTCTTTTAGTAATAATCATTTCTTATCACAAATACATACTTGTACTAATCCATGATTTTAAATTAGTGCTAAATAAGTCATGGACAATCACGAAACATATTTATGTTGGCCATTTTATTTCGGGTTCAAATTGTTTCTCCGTACAATAATTCTTTCAAACCAAGATCATTTGTTATAACTGTGACAAAGTATTTTGTATGGGTATCTTTACCTGTCATATCATGTCGACCTATGTTAATCAAAGCATCATCAAGTTTACATCTCATCTCGTAGTTACTGCATTCCTCATTGACAATCCAATCACAAATCATTGACTGGGTATCAAACAACATTTTATTGTTTTCATCTAAAATGTTGAATATGCTCTTCTGACCAATGTCTGGCAAGGCGTTTGCCAATCGCTTGCCGTGCCTGCTCGTCAGTTTGCGGACGAATACCTTTACTTCCTCAAGGTGAATGGGCTTCTGAAGATGAGTGGGTACTGTAAATAAGAAAGCGATGGAAACACTTATGAAATACCAAAAATAACTTTGGTACACAATGTACATTATAGCCATACATAGATGTAACCTTTGTAGAAATCCAGTTACATATTTGTTGGCAAGCCGTATATATCATTAAATCCTAAGCTTTCGGTCACCTACATTGTCTACGTTTTGGCTCCAACTGTTTCAACTGTTTCGAATCCACCATTTTAAGTAAAAGGAAACGTGTAGCGACAATATAGGGACGTCAACAAGCTCAACATTTATTTTCTTGCATCATTGTTAGAACACAGATATGTCATTACATCCAAATTAGAGAAAAGTTTCTTTCTCCAACGTGTTATTAATTTATTTATTTTAAATGGTTTATTTCATTAAAAAAACATTCGTGGCCCGAGAGCCGAATTGCAGTTTCTTTTACAAAGTATACATCAGTGACAAAGTAAAATTACAAGTAAAACATTATGCATGGTCAAGTAAAATTGCAATTATTTTGTACATATGATATATAATTGTGCTTCAAAGACCTTGGCAAATTTCTTTGGACATATACATGAATTGTGTTACCATATTTGCAATAAACTTATATATTGAACTTATACAATATATGAATAGTAATACATTTTTGATGAAAAAAATGTTTGACCTTGACAAAAATGTTTGAAAAGGTAATGACTAAAGAAAACATTATCAATCTAAAAGAAATGAAAATACTAGCACCCAATTTGTTCACAGTCATACAATGTCGATGTGTGATGATGGGAATTGTTATTTGTATTACAAGTACGAAAAGGAAAAGAATGACTGGAATATATAGGTATTAAAACCCCAAAGGACAGCGGTACCACCAACCTCTGAAGAATGTCCTGTCCACAGGATGGCACTTAGCTCTTTCTAACGCTAGGGTCAGCAGGACTATTGGATGTTCATCTATAAACGGTCCTTTTTTCCATTCCTTCAATTTAGCATGAGCAGCTTGGATGAAGTCTTTGCCGGGTTTTGAATCGTCAAGTTCTGTTTCTAGGTGGCTTTGAAAAAGCTTATGAAGAAAGTTGGTTATCTTGTTTGGATCTTTTACCTGCCTCAAGATATGTTCCAGGATATCGTCAGAAATAGTCCTGTCCTTCCCGTACCTTCGATCTATATTAAATAAAATCATCATCTCATTCATTCCAATAAGAAGCATGTAGGCCAAATCTGAAACATCATATTTCATATTTCATTTTTTTTTTACAAGCCTTCTTTGACAGCCATATGCAGTCTACTTTATAAACAATCGTTGATGATGATACTAATGTAACTGGTAATGATAGTACAAATGGTATTGATTAACATATCCAAATTACAAAATGTGAGAAAAGATACTTGAGACCTTCAGGAATAAATATTGTTTTAAGTGCACGTCATATAATTTCATGGTTAATAATGTTTTACTTATCTTCTTTATTTCTTGAATACATTTATTATCATACTCCATCAAAATACATAAAAACATACCATTTATATCTTGCCATACGTTGTTGAGTCCAGCTTCAATCAAATGTACCTTCAACGCTAGTAGTTGATCAGAAGCAGGATGCTCTTTCTTCCATTTACAGAGTAATAGATACAGCTGCTTCTTTGTCGTAGTCTCGTTTTTGTCTGCATCCAGTGCCTGGAGAGCCCGACGTAGGCCCGATGTGTCCACAGTACCTTCCAGGTGTGTATCAACCATTGACCACAGTTCGAAATAGGACAATGCTCCTAATTTGAAACAAAAGCAAAGGATCAATATTTCACTAATTACTTTAAATGAAAATAATTACGATTACAGGGCAATATCAAATGAACAGTGCCTACAAACCAACACATTTAACGACACACAGGGGAAACTATATAGCCTACTATTGTACCACAAGTTAACTATTAGGAAACTAACAAAGCCACATAAGACTTACCACTATAAAGCATGAAGCCCTATTTAAGACAAAGGTTAACAACATGTACAGATAATTAAAACATTATATAAGTAGAAATATTTGGTTTATCAGATCAGAAACAATTCACGGCAACTGATAATTATGAATAAATGATATATGGATGGAAGGTTTTTCCCTTTAAAAACACGAATAATTTGCTGAAAAATCCTATGTATATCGTGGAAAGGCGCAAAATGATATCTATTTTTTGGCTAGCTGTGTCTCGATTGTGACCTCACGAATATTGACGCTCTACAGAGGACCGATGAAGGCAGGAAATTTGGATCTCAAAATTAACATTTTTGAGAAAAAGTTACTGCGGGCCTCGAAAAGGGAAGTTGTTAAATTTGATCAGTAAGGCTTCCCGTTCGCAATAATTGTTTTCATCAATTCAAAACACTTTTGATTATTCAGGTGACTACTTTGATTTGACTTATTCAGAGAATGAGATATCTTCACTTGTGTTCTACCATAAAACGAAAGTGATTGAATGGTTACTCATAATTACACCTTAAACTACCAAAAAGGGCAATTGGGAGCCTGGGAGGTAGTTGTATGGGGAGAATTTCGTTTGTTGTAAAGGATAATTCAGGTTCTTCATATAATACGTTTAGATCAACTGAAGATGTACATGCCAGCATTATTCACAACATGTAATGTTAGTTTCTTGCAAATATTGTAATTCATGTCCAGAACACCATATACTGAGTTTCCTTAAAACCCATCTAGATAATACCTATATTCATTTACCAAAGACACAATATGTTCAAGTAAAACCTATACTCGCGTCTTGTTGTCTTCATCTGAAGTACAACGGGATTATCATTGTTGGTACTTGGTAATTACCGTAGAAAAATGTCCTATCCACTGGATTGCAGCCACTCATCTCCAAAGCACGACACAACAAGACCATAGGGTTTTCGTCGAACGGTCCTTTATTCCATTCCCTCAGTGCTTCCATTGCTTGTTGGATGTCATCTTTCTCTGCAGAAGCTTTCAGAGTTCTGGCTGAGCCTGGAACCAGTCTAGTTAGGAATTGCTTAACCTTGTTTGGGTTGCCGATTTCGACCAGTATTTGCTTCAGTGTGCCTTCAGATACAGTGGTAGAGTTCTTCTTTCTTTGTTCTTTTAAAGGTTGGGAATCATATAAAAATGCATGTGATCCATAATTCATGGCCCGAGTTTCATTTATGAAACTACATTTAAGTAATTGATATTTTGTCTTCTTCGAAAGCCCCTTAAGTCAGGGTGTGCAGCAAACATGGTTTAGATTAACTGTGAACTTTAGAAATGTGTATCCCCCGCCCCTCCCGCCCGGAATATTGCTATGCACCCGTAAATATTGTCAACCCCTTCTTTTATCCGATATAAACTGTATTTGGATAACAATGGGAGCTTTTCACAACATCTGTATATTTTAGATGGCAGTTGACCAACTATTTTACTTTAAATGTGTTATATTATGTATTTGTTCACCATGTAAATTGTTTACAGATAATACAATAAGGTGGGTTACATTGAGATATAATACGTAGTAGCAACAATGCATAAATAAAAAATGTTTGAAGCGCAACGTCCCCAAGATAACATAGTTGAAACTTATTTAGTATAGACATAACATGGCTTACAAAAGCAAAACAAAATACAAAAATCATTTGAGTAGAACATAATGATTCATAAGCCAAAGGAACGTTTGACAAACCTAGAATAATGAGCCAAGCTTCTTCAAAATCGGCTCTTTCAAGTGCATCTCTTAAGATCTTTGCTTGATCTGCTCGGTTGTGTTTCTCCTTCCAGCAACATAGAGCGTCATAAAGCTCTTGTGGACCTAGACCCCCTTCAACTTCCTCCTCTATTCCAAGTTCACGTACCGTTTTACGTAACTTCTCCAGGATCGGTGTGGTCAGGTCAAAGATCAGTGATCTAAGCTCATAGAATGACAAAGTGCCTGCAAGAAAACAATAGTACTTTTTTTTATAGACCATCTTGACAATGTGGCAGTGATACATTACTCTAGATACTAATTGATCCATTACATGAAATTCTAATTTTTGTGTGTGTTTATAAGTTTATCATTACATAAAGAGTTGCTACAATCAAGGAAGTTAATATTATTTGTTCGTTCTTCTCCAATTTTGATTGACATTGTGCATTTACACAAACGACAAGTAACAAAAGTTGCTGATATTGTCAAGAAATTTGTTACGAAGAGCGTGAGTTTACTTGAAACAGATATTTGAGTGAAGACATGAAAAAGAGAATGGCTCTGATTGATCAGAATCTACATTGTTGCTTCTTCGTCAACACGTACCACCCTACCTTAAAGGAGAGGCTAGGTTCCGGTAAGAATGAATATTTCGAGAGTTGTATCACTCTCTTAGACGAGTATCAAAGTATTAGAAACGATCTTAAATTCCGATGATGACTACAATTTGTTAACAGTTTTCGACCGAATTCTGTCACCTAATGTTTGTCGTCCCTTAGACTGATGTGCATGTGTGTTGATGTTCACTGCCTCTGGCGGCTTAATTTTCATTGAATATTGAGATCCGATATGATATGATTTGTACGGTTTAGACTTGACTGCGATTTGTTTTCCTGTGGACGAAGACATTACGTGGTGGGTGTATTACAACATTAAAAAAGGCAATGTCTTTTACCTTCAAAAAATGTCTTCGAAACTTGGGAACATCCAGCTCCCTCTAGAGCAAGACTAACCAGCACGAAGGGATTCTGGGTAAAAGGGCCTTTATTCCATTTCTTCAATTTCCTCATGCTTGCAAGATATACATCTTCCTTCTCTTCTGCACCACCAGAACATATTTCTGTATCTGACTCAATCTCGTTCTTTCCTTCTCCATTATCGTGGCTTGATGCTGCGTCAAGAACAACGTAATTCATCTCTGCTTTATTATCGACCTCGACTTCTGCATCTGGTATCAGCTTACGTATGAAATTTTGGATTGGTTCAGGCTTTTCCAAGTCATGTACTATTTGTTCCAATGTTTCTTCAGGTACCTTAGTAGAAGCTTGCCGTCTTTTGTCTGTGAAAACGACACAAAAGGTTCGTAGAGACCACGTTTCATTAAAAAGTACTAATAAGTTCATGATAAGGGTGGTTATAACATTTCGCGGCATCAATTCCTTTTAACAGATACTACGTCGGTTTAAAACGAGCAGAATTTCCTAATATATCTTCCTGAACAAGAAGACTCTGAAAGAGGTGTCAGAATTTGGCGTTTTAACAACTTCGTATTACTCTTCAGATAAATTAAGTTGGTTGGTATATTTTATAGCATATATAAGTTGAAAACAATTCTACCAAACTTAAAATTAAAGTTAAGCTTTCATACAATACAATGGAGTTTCCAATGCAGGTGACTTCACACTAATTGTGTGTGTAAGGTCACGTGTTGCCAATGGGTAACTGTGTTTCAATGTTCTCATCGTGTGCATACCATATATCTGTTGCCACCTGGTTCCAAGATCCAGATCTTCTAGAGCATCTCTTAACATCTGTGCTTGTTCGAGTGTCTTTGTTGCCTGTTTCCACCCGCATAAAGCATCATACACCTGCTTTCTTCTCATTTGCCCCTCGATGTTTGTAATTCCCAGCTTGATGAGAGCATCACACACCTTCCCCAAATCATCCTTCGGCGTGTAATACGCGAGTAACCAGAGTTCATAGAAAGAGACGACCCCTGAAAACGTGCCATTTGTTACGACTTCGATATTAGAACCAATTCAGTAACATTTAGGTACACTTAACACGTTATATGCATACATATCTATATCTTGTATACAAATATATGTATATCCGCACCTAGACCTACATGTTATCAGTGAACCAAATTAAGTAGACCTTAATCATGGATAATCCATAATAAAGATCCGCGAGGCTTGCCTAGTGACGAAACTATTACTTCTGCCGAGGTTGCTGTTTAGATTTTTTTTTGGAATGGTTATCGGCATTCAATGAATTCTTCTTTGTAGTAATGTTGAAAATAATGTAAATTGGAAGTAATTTTTGTTATACTGGGACCGTAATTAAGCCACCTATATCAAAACATAATCTTTTATTTTCATAAATAATGGATTTGCCCTGCAAATGTTTATCGTATACTATTCGTTTCAAATCGTAACATAGAAGAGGAAGTAAGGGACTGTCTATCAACAAAACAAAACATCCCTCCCCCTTTCCCACTCAAAGAACATAAACTTGTTTAACATTAAAGTGTAGCCTATACATAAAGCATAAATGTAATCCTGCGACCTACCTACTACATGTACCTTCATTTTCTGCACCATTGGCATAGACTCCTCGTCATCTTTGTATTTAGACGTACCTACATGTGAAATATGTAAGAGGATATTGTGCCTTTTAAACTGTGATGAGACGAAAAATAAAAGTTAGTGGCTACTTGAATAGCACAAGAACTGTTGTGCATATTTGATGAAGGGTAAATTGTTTGAAGATTATCAGAGACGAAGCTTTTATTGTCTGTAAATTCATTCACTTGAATATTAGACTTGTTATCATAACAGTTGAAAATGCATTAATTAATGTACTGGATGTCTGACAAAAAATTCATTTACGCAAACTTGCAAATATGCTAAGCTAGACACTGATATATAACAACTCAATGAGGTCGACGAAAGTTCAGAAAACATTTTAATATTTGTTGTTTCATTTTCAAATAAACACTACCCCCTACACACACAAAATATACAATACTACTGTAAACAAAAAGCCACTTAAAGGGCAACCCAACCTGTGAACAAGTTTATTCGAAAAGTGGGAAAATCAGAGAAAAAGCATGGCGAAAATTTGATTTAAACGGACTTTGATAAGAGAGTCACGAATGTTTAAAATATGAGATCACTAAGGCTACGCTAATCTTAAATTCGCAAACTTCAGTATCAGTGGATTTTGACCTACTCATGGACCCCTCTCTCGTTTGTCGTGTACAAAATATCAATGAGTTATGTTTTTTTTTTCTTCAAAAGTGGCATCTCTTTTGTGTCACTACTCAAAATATGTTTTAAATTACATAGTGCTACGGGTTCTTTTGGAGGAAAATACCCTCCTAAGTCACACATTCAAAAAACAAAATTCTAGTTAGGTTGTTTATTGGAACAAATGGGGAAACGGCCCGGGACCACGTCGACACTTCCTATTCAGCCAATTTAAAGTTACCATAAGCATGCTGATAACAGCTATTAAAATTCGTAACTTTCTCACATTTCGTCCGATTTCGTTTAAACATATAGCAATGTGCTTTATTTTGAATTACTTTACTATTAATGTTGGATTTCCCTTTCAATACCATATCAGAACTGAAAAATGAAATGGATTAATTATATATCAACAGTGATATTATTAGTCGTAGATTACACTAATATCAATTTTATGCCATTTGTATAGTTTCTGTCAGACGAGTATCAGCTCTTTGAAAACTCAAAATCTAAAGCTTTTACAATCTGAAGTTGTCGATTGCTATCGACTTAATGACACTATATTATGTGGAATACGCATATTCTCAATGAGTTTGCACTAATTAAGTACGGCGGCTCATCGCCTCAGCTATATAGGCGAACTGATCGGGTTCACATGTTATGTCGTTACTGTAACTTCGGCACATTTGACCTCTGTTGACCCGTAATCTGGAGGGGCGCGGAAAATGAGATTTTAAATGGCTTTTTTTTGCAATAATGAAAGGGTAAATACTTGTTATTCCTTTATACTTTATATCATTGTCACCATGTAAATACAGTGGTATTTTCATCGGATAGATCTCCCCAAGATTGCTTATTGTATTTATGATAAAGCTGAAAGATAAATTAATGATCATTGCGTCTATACTTAAAGGCAACCAAAACCTTCATACTAAGTTACTTTTATTGTAAAGTGTAAGATATTTATATAAAATCAGTGAAAATTTGAACAAAACCCGACAAGGAATAAGGAAGTTAAAGCTTTTTGAAATGACTACTCACTAGAGGGCGATATTCAATTTGATGACATCATCTAGGGACAACTCTCCATGCCTTTTGTACATCAAATTTCAAAAATATTTCGTCTTCTTCGTATTTATTTGTGTTCCTGATCCGACTTCATAACATGTGATGTAGGATATCATTTTGCATTCTATATCTTGCTTTCCGGGGAGTAGATTATCTCAATCACAAGAAAGAAGGAAAAACATAAAATTTGATGTACAAAATGCATGGAGAGTTGTCCTCAAATGATGTCATCAAATTGAATATCGCCCTCTAGTGACTAGTTATTTCAAAAAGCTTTAACTTCATTATTCCTTGCCTAATTTTGGTCAATTTGTCAATGATTTTATTCAAATATCTTAAACTTAAACAATAAAAGTAACTTAGTAAGAAGGTTTTTGTTCCCATTAAATACATACGTTTCTCTGCATGTAAAATGTATTCCAGATAAATGGGTGAATCGAATTACGCTATTATACTTACTTCTTCTTTGATGACGTTTCCACCTAATAAATGAAATGCCGGCCACAGCGATTATAACTAGGATGACAATTGGTACGACTGTGAAGTAGAAAATAGCAGTTATCTGGTAATGTCTTTAATCGATATGTTCTCATGGTGGACCAGGGAGGTGATAGAGAAAGAGTGGAAACTCTTGTTATTTATTCAAACACATGCGTGAGTTCTAAAGCGTAACAAAGGGCTTCGTATAGCGTAACATTTCATGCTCTGAGCCGTTTATCCACTACGGGAAATTTCCGATGCCAGGCACCGGTTTTACATTTAATACAGTTGCCGGAAAATTTCACTGTAAATTATGAACTTTATATGGGGATTGCATTGGGAGTAATGCAATCAAATAATTTGTTTAAATGTAGTACTCTTCGCCCCCTCTATAATAAGTGTGCAAGAGTTGGTAAAAGACAAATTAGATGCTGACACAGACTCAATATTTTAACGCTCTTTTATCTCACTACCTGGTCAACAGTTGCAGATAAGCGCATAACTTTTCGGCGGTTTGGAGCATGGGGACAAAGGGCAGAGGCTTGATTTCATTCCTCTATCACCAGCCCGTGCCTAACCCCCTGGCCCCATAGCATATAAATGTAACCTTTCTTTGGAGGAAGAAGACGGGCCCCTTCCCCATGGCTCAAGAAGGAGGGGGAGAGGTGGGTGCTGATTTTTTTTTAAATAGTGCTCCCTTCCCCCCCCCCCCTCTGTTTATTCGCCGGCTGGCTGATTCGGCGCTAAACATTTCCTCACGAATGGGGGGGGGGGGAAATGACACTATCTCTTTCTTTGCAGGTGGTGCATCAGTATTTTCTCTGGATAGTGTCGGAATGGTCGAATGCAGGAGCAGGAACAGATCCCAGCATGAGCATGCTTTCTTCTTTATATTTCAAATTCATTTTAAAGGTCGTATGACCCAAGAAACAAGGAATTGCATGCACATTTCTATTATGCTTCAGACTTTTTTTGTGTACAAAATATATTTAAATGTATAAACTAAAAGTCTTATTTCATTTGCTGTTTACTTAAGTAAAGATGCATGATATTTAATTTAATTAGGTTGTGTTTTCTAAATCTTTTGTTAGCTAAAATAGAAAGCATTTAGATACACATAAGAAAATACGATTCAATGTCTCTACATTAATTTCATATTCAACGATCATTCCTCGCTGAAGAATGTGTATACATATTAAAGTTATTGCAAAGTTTTGGTAAATTTTGAAAATTAGATGGATAGTAATTCTTTAAAATGTTGATATATTTGGATGCCCCTGTGGATGTATTATAAGCACTAGAATATTTAGCACCTAAAACACTTCTGCTTTCGAGAAATTGAATAATCAACAATTTACCGGTGCTCCCGGTAAATCTCAAATATTGTAGCTGCAATCATGAAAATCTCAAAATATGCAGTTCTGATATATAATTTCCAAACTGGAATATCAAATCGGTCGATCGTTTTCAAGAAACATTGTCTTATAAAACCTAAAGTAATATCAGTATTGAGAGGGCGCTATATAACATAAAACGTTTATTATTTACAATTTCATCACTTTAGACTCGATTTTAACCGCGACAACGATCATTGAATATTGTACAATCGCATACGCTTCCAATATGTTCGTGTGAACAAAATTCATGACCGCATACCAAAACTTTGTATTACCTCTAATGTTCATAATAATGCTATGTCGATAAAAAGGTATTTATTTAAATACTACAATGTTACCTGTATGAGGAATTACTACAGCATTGGTTTCATGTACCACGCATATTTGTAATTTTAAAGGCTTTCTAGTCAGACAATCATGTGTAGACAGGAACGCCATTATTTCAGCGCTTGTGTTCTATATACGTTGTTTATTTGTGAAACAACTCAACAGTCCAAGTTAAAACAAAAACATCAGTAGTAAAGCATTAGGACACCATTGTGGAACTATCCAAGTCTTGCCTTTGTTGAGAAACCCACCCCTGACAAAACAAGAGTTTATTGGGCTCTAGTTTGGTATTTAGGGAGGGTCACTTGCAGGGGCGTCGCTAGAAGGGGGTGTTTGGGGGTGCGACACCCCCCCTCTCTCTCACACACACACACACACACACACACTTATTAGGATATTGGCGGTAAAATTGCGCTGCCGTCGAGAAAATGAGAGGGAAAGAAAGAAAAAAAAAGGAAAGGGAAAAAAAAGGAAAGAAAATAAAGAGAAGAGAAGAAAGAAAGGTAAAAAGAAAAAGGGAAGGAGAAAAAAGGAAATGAAAAGAAAAGAGAGGAAAATAATGAAAAGAAAGAAGGAAACAAAAAGAAAAGGGAAAAAGAATAAAAAAGAGATAAAATGAAACAAAAGAAACGGGGGTGAAAGAGAAAACAGAGAGAGAGAAAGGGGGTTAGGGCATGGGAAAGGAGGGGTGGGAGAAAGAGAGAGAGAGGGGGGGCTGTTGGGTGGATTCATCTCGTAGAGGGAGCAAGAAAGATACGCGTAGATATGTTGTTGTGTCGGGTCAGCTGTGTCGGTATTCTTGCTCGATCCCCGTGTAATATATCAATGCAGAAGTGTGAACTCACTGAGAACTGTCATTTAATACGCTGTGACGACTTCAAGGGCGACTACAACTATAATACTGATATTTTTTCAAAGTTTCACCAGCGATCATTAAAGATGAAGTTGAGTTCTGGTCATGCGATTGCATTGTGAAAGAAAGGGTGTGGAACCGACCAGAAAAGGTTGATCATCTAGCATATTAGAATTTGTGTGTATTGCAAGGTTCTGAAATCATCAAAATGATAAGAAATGTGGCCAAGTCTTGGTAAAGTTACACAAACTTGCACAGAAAGATTTATATGGGACTACACGAACACGTGGCGTAAAAAGCCGGCCCCCGATTTTTACGATGTTACATGCATATTTAGAATATGAAGGCATTTGAAGAGCCATGCTTTTCAGGGAACATGTCTTAACTGATTTTCTTCCACACTTGCATAATAAGAATGAGTAATGCTCACAAATTATTTTTCACCTCTTCCCAGAACTCAACCTTCTCTTTAAAAATCAATGTCAATTGTCAATGTCAACCTTACTATAATATCAGTAAAAGAAAAAGGGGTTTAAAAATCGCCGCTTCGGGCCTCGAACCCGGGACATTTCTGTACAAGCCCAGCGCTCTTTTTAATCACGTCAAACAGCAAAGTTGTTTAAAGACCGTCACCACTACTGGGCCAGAAGGGATTAGACCACACAGAGAGCCATCGAGGTCACTGTGACAGGTGGCTATCTCATTAACTCAGCTCTCATTTAACATAAGAAAAAGAGGATCATGGGGGACCAACAGGCACCGATTGGGGAAGTTTTCTATATAGAGGGAGCAAGTAGCTACAAGTATGGCAGTGTGCCTTTAAAGGTGAAATTCAAAGAAAATCACAAATATATCATCTAATGTATCACTAGAAACTAGTAAGCTAACAAATGGCCATCGTACAAATTTTAGGTAAACTACATATCAGGTGATTTATACAAATACAAATACAACCACCTCTATAGCAGCTGGGATATACGAGACATTCGCCGGAAAAATAACGATGTTTTAATGACGTCACTATAGACGACATCCCATAAAGAATGAACATAATTGCAAGGCTATTTTGTCAAATTATAATGAGTTTAGTGTATATAAATTTAATGGCATGTCAAACCATTCAAAAGGGGATATGTCCCGATTCTGATAACTAAAATCTTTTGCTTATAAATACACAGGATAGGGGTTAATTGTCAATCAAAGAAACCAAACTTTCAAATTGAAAAACCCCCGGAATGATATGAAGGACGGAATTTGTTCTCTCTTGAAACGCCGAACATACCGCGGTGTGTGCAGCTTAATATAAAATGGCGTTTTATTTTGTTTACAAGTGTCAGATTCCTTTATTTTTGTATCGCTGCATTTGTCAGCAAAATAAAATCATGCGCGGGGTTTGAGTGAAGCAATAGATTATACATTTAGCCTGACGGTAGTGAAGTAAGAAAAAGAACTCAAGAGAAGATGAAAACACTGGCACTGAAAATGTGTGAGATGTCATGGAACATCGTCTGCTTGTGCAAATCATGCCCATACTGTCATCTCACACATCTCAGCAGCGTTCTGAGAGCTCTTCGGGTGCTATGCTAGTCTGCAAGCACAAACCCTGGTCAGTCATAAAAGTGAGTCTGCACTATAATACTACCATAGGCCATGTACTGTAGTTGCTCCTGACACAGGACACTGCCAGTAGGTAGCTGGGCTAGGCTTCTCTCAAGGCACAATGATTTTTTTGATAAAGTGTCAAATTAGGGTCTGTGCTTGCAGACTAGTGCTATGCCGGGGCTGATTTAAAGCGTTTTGTAATTTATAATAATCATTACTTCGAATGTTTCCAAGCATTGAATTTTGATAATCTGGTCAAATCAAAGTTTCAACTTTGCAATAATAACAATAAAGTTAGTTTTTTTAAATCATTGAATATCTACTTTAATAAGGTCGCACATTTTTTTACATAGGTACGATGCTGATAGTCCTGACGAAATAAACCGTATATTTATATGGTCAAAGAAAATTACCATGTGCGTATGCGCATGAATGAGAGTTCGTGGGACAATTAGCCCACGGCCCCGGGTTTTCTAGGGTTATATTTGTAGACACTGGCAAATTGGCATTATTGTATTTGTCGGTAATTCAGTGGTGGCTAGTTTTGTCGGTAATCTGTGGCCTCTACACCCCCCCCCCCCTGAAACAGGTCTAGCGACGCTCCTGGTCAGTGGGGTTTCCGAGGAAAAATAATATCCACGAGTAACGTCGATTTCATTGAGGCAGGATTGGGGCGTAGATAGTTTTTATTTTTCCAGGCCCCTTAAAGAGGAGCTCCAAAAAGGCCTTAGATTTCCCAAAATTTAGAACAAATAAAGGATTGGAGATTATTTACTACCACTTCTTTTAAAAGCCTGGATCCATACTCTGTGTCTAAATGTTTGGGTCTATATTATGAGCCATTCTATTTATCCGTTGCATATGAAATGAATAATACGAATGTTGGTTTGGATGCAAAATTCCTATACAACCCAAGATAGTTGTTCGTGTACATCTTGGAATTAAAGAGGATACTCATTTCATACCGATTTTAGCGGGTCTCGCTGTATATGCCGTCACTGCAGCTTCCATAGTAGTCATGGGAGGAGAAGACAACCCTCCACTAGCTACACTAGTAGAAACTGCAGGCAGTTCAAGCAAAATAGTCGCAACTCTTTGCTCTTTAGATCCAGGAATATTCGATGCAACACATACGTACGGTGTCTCACTGGCTGAACCTTTGATTGATATTGATTTGTTCTTGGTACCGTCATGATTTGTCCTCTCATTGGTAACTAGGTCAGTGATCTTATTATGCCCATGCAGAAAGAAAAGGTCTATGTCTGGGTAGTATCTCGAGGCCAAGCAGGTTACGTTTATAGGAGTACTCGTGAAAATACTACAACTCTGTGAGGCGGATGGTTCCCTTTCCGCACATTGATGAATAACCGGAAATGGATCATGTGGAGGAGCTGCAACAAAACAAAACAAAATATGACGATAATATAGGATTTCCCGGCCAAATTCGCGAGTTTGTCATTCAAATTCATTTACTTTGCATTAAGGTTAGCGCAGATCAGTTTTGCCATGCCAACTATCATTCAATTGTCCCGATTTTGTATTTAGTTTATGATTTTGGTCGAAGGATTTCATAGATCTGTCATTCAATTTAAAAACTGCTCAACTAGCATTTAAATTAATCGTCACTTGTAGAGGCGTCATTTCTATAATTCAAATTAACACCTGTCATTCGTATTCGAATTATGTTTATTCAAGTTAGGAATGTTAGGGGAAGAAATGCAACACACGTTTACAGCTTTTAAAAAATGCAATTAAATACATGATTTGCTATTGGGGACTTTTCTGTTATTCAATTTATTAATTTTGAGGACAAAGCATTATGTTTGTAGTCAGACAATAGGAAAAGAAGGGGCGAAATCAAGGGATATGGCATCTCTGAACGGACATGTTCATATACCCCGGAAAAGTGGGGACACGAAAACACCTACCCCAGTCACAATATTGTACCCTACCTCCATAATGAAATTGTGATAAATTTATGATGAAACACAAGACAAACAACTTCCTTACATGAAAATTTACACAAATATTGAAAAAATCAAGTCCGTAAATGTACAGTAAGTCTTTTGTTTTAACAATCAAACTTAAAGGCTGATGAATATCTGATAAATCTAAAAGTATATAAAGAGTATAAATGCAAGAAAATAAAATAGGATAAAATGCACATGAAAAAACGATCTTGAAAGAAAAAGAATGAGCTATAAAAAACGAGAAATGTATATTGACCATTAATTTCAGTGCACAAAGTGCTAATTTGAACGCTACAAATAAATTAGAATGCTAAAAGTACACCGTCGCGATGTCAGAAAATCGTGTTGCGCTAAATCGAATAACCAAATAGCGAAAGAAGCAATTTGTTCATTAATTGGAATGAAACATACATAGATTCTAACGAAAACTTCATAGATTTGAAATCTAGAAAAAGGAATTATAAACCCGAGATATACCCGACATCACTAAAACCGTCGAATTTGAACGCAAGACAAATTAATTTGAATGACTAACTCGCGAATTTGGCCGGGAAATCCTATATAATTACACGTGGCACCATATCCGTATAAGGAACTTCCCTCCTTTCTGCCTATCCCAAATGCTCTTATAAATTGCCATTGTATTTGTTATCACTTTCTTGTATTTTTAAAAAAATTTATAACTCCATTCTGTATTTGTATGTTTTAAATGTTTTATGAAGAATGTTGAATAAACTTTGAATTGAATTTAATTGAATTGAAAAATAGAAGGAAAAAAAAACAACGTATAAACAGCGCAATTTTTGTTATGGCTGAATACTTGTCATTACGATCATGGCTGTACATAAGGCCTACTATGTTCGTTTAGGGCTTCGTTTTGAGCCGGGCTGTCAGGCTACACGACCTTTCGTGAACAAATACCCCCATATTCATGAAAGCTTGGGCTCTTTACGTTGTGGGTTACAACACATTTTGTGAAGAAAAAGAAATCCTCTATATTCACGAAATTCGGGTAATTATAATTATACTACATTGGTACAGTAGGCGTTCATGGAAAAAAATGATGCACTTTCACGTGTTGTCATATGATCAATTATACATATTGCCTACTTTGTATGCCCCTTTTTAAAATTATGTAATTCTGTATTTGTAGGCTTTTAACCTAAAAGAACAAGTTAATTAGCGCATAAGATTTTGTGTGAATTGTTTTTGTGCGTATCCGGACACCTACCCCCTGGACATCCAGCCCGGATAACCACCCTCTAGGACGAGTACCCCCCTGTGACAGTAGTACCCCCGGACAAGTACCCCCGAGACAACTAGCCCCAAAGACAACTACCCATAGGACAACTATCCACGGACAACTGCCCCTAGACAACTACCCCTAGGACAACTCCCCCCGGATAACTAATACCCGGACAACTACCCACTGACAACTACCCCCTAGGATAGTTGACCAGGGGTTAGGTGTCCTAGAGGTTGGTTGTCGTAGGGGAAAGTTGTCTGGGGGTAGTTGTCCTAGGGGTTAGTTGTCCTAGGGGTACTCGTGGGGAAGTTGTCCGGGGGTAGTTGTCCCGGGGGTACTCGTCCTAGACGGTGGTTGTCGTAGGGGGTAGTTGTTATTGTGGGTAGTTGACTGGGGGTGGTTATCCGGGTGTGGATGTTCAGGGGGTAGATGTCCTAGAACCGTTTCTGTGATTTTCTGATGCATATAGATTACATTTACTCACAAAATAACTTGATGTCTGTAAAGTTGTGAATCAGTATCCCCTTATAGCTCGAAACTCTGCAAATGTATCGACCTTCTTCTGCAATGCTGACTTCCTTGATGACCAATGACCGATTTTCATTCATCTCCATGATCTGACATGGCCTTTCACCTTCACATAATCCTGTCACCTCATCGGTCGGAATCCATGAAACAAGATTTGGAGCTGTTCTTGGGTCATCTCCTTTCTTCCAGTAGACGGCTAAAGGTTCCCCATGAAATTGACATGTCAGGTTAACGCTGTTTCCAATTCTTACAGTTTTGTGTAAATCAGTGTATACTACATCATCCGGTACATCGCAAGTAACACCTGAATAAATAAATGATTGAAAATGTATTTAATAACAAACTCATTTTCAATCATGGTCAAGACACCCGTCTGCATTGGATATTTTGTGTAGGCTTGATATTAACCATGAAAGGTGTTTAAGATATTTCCTTAGCTCGAGCTATGCTACCAATTTGATTATTATGCTTTTCAAAAAAAAATGTACCTAAGGTAGTTTTAATAGCCAAAGTGTGTCACCTATTAAAACGTGCGAGCTCGACAATGAGATACAACGTAATATTGACGTAATTTGTATGCGATATACCATAAAGTATTGAATGAATTAGTCTTTTGAAAATAGTCTTCGATTGCGTTCATTCACCATTACATGAATTCCTTCACACCAGTATTCATTAAACACACGGGTCGAGGATGGTAAACAAATATTTATATCTTAGCAAATAAAAGTAGCACCTAGCTGGTTCTCGAACACAATTTTTTTTATCCCCTGACCAATGTTTAAACTACTCGACTATTACACGTCTATATTTCATAAACTACTGCATGTAAGTTTCTTCTCCTCTAAGATTCGATAAACTGATATTTGATAATCAGTCTTGGTTAATCAGCGATATAAAAAAGTCAAAAGTCAAAATATTGACAATAGACTGTTATAAAATAAAACCCACCTGTTAAGAAACAAAAAACAAGAGCACAAAATAACCATCCTGAAAGGAGAAGCCCTTTTCGACGAGCCGCCATCTTCGGTTGCAGATATCTGTGTGGGTGATATGTATCTTATGTTTGCTTTCGGAAATATGACTAATATACTATCATTAAACAAATAACACATTTGTTCACTGTTATTCTTCTGATCAATGCACAGTTCGGCCTACACCACAATTAAACCTCATCGGCGGACTAAGTAGCCTACTTCTACTGAATTTAAGCCCGACGCTGGGCTACATGCTCATGTCACAAATCGGCTTTAACAAAGGAATTTAGTCTGAGGTCAAAGTTTTCATTTTGTTATACGCGATTTTATAACCAAGATCAGGTTAAACTGAATATGTAAAAAATCGACCAATTTGTTTTGAAGCCCTGATGGTTTTCTGATATTAATAGCTCAATATCAGTTTAAGCCTGGTGAAAATCTTAACCCTTGTTTGAAGATATTAGCTTCGGAGGTGCTTAGTTAGGAAATTACGTTTTTAACTAGTTCATTAACGGTACCGTTAAACCATCTTAAAAAGAGAGATTAGTATTTAATGCTACATAATCAATATTTTATAGCATAGGCACTATTCACGTTACATTTGTTAACCTAAAAGGTGTGTTGAATGTTAATGACTACGTTGATGAATAGTATTTCTAACTAGACATAGCTCTTCACAAATGGTGACTTGATTCTTAAACATAGAATTGGCTCTCAGTGAGGCTGTTCACACCGGCAGAGATAGCGCGGTCTAGCGCGCGCTAGACCGCGCTATCTCTGCGGTGTGGAAGGTACAATGTCGTTTCGGTCCTCCCAACAGCGAGCCACGGCGAGCCAAAACGGCGTGCCACTGGAGCACCTCTTGGGGGTGGTCCACGAGAGATAGCGCGGTCTGGCGCGCGCTAGACCGCGCCATCTCTGCCGGTGTGAACCCGAGCTACGATAGCACGCCGGAAGTCATCGTTCTACACGCGGGGAATTTTATACTCATTCTATTTTGATGCGATCTGAATCTGAATGGGTACAACTCAACACTCCTAATTAGTAATAGCGCGCGAAATCTTTGACCGCTTTGACCTCATGACGTCACGCGTCATGGCAACAGGACCTCTAAAAGGGGTGGGGGGGTGCTACGATAGACCGCGTTATCTCACAGCGGTGTGGATCCGGCGAATACCAATGGGCGGACCGTTGGTCGCGCTACGATAGCGCGATCCACGGTCCGACCACGGTCCCCCCTTGCGGTGTGAACACGCCCTCTGCACATACTATCTATCCTCTCGCACATACCTCCCTGTTCACAACTTTAATCATTTCCCCCAATAGACTGTAGTGTTATGAAATCCAGTAGGAAAACGCAAAATTTGGTTTTTATTTCCAATCATAAACATTTTGATAATCAGAGAGGCGATCGGCTTGTAAAAGTCATGGGGTTCCTGACTGAACTAAAGGTTTATGAGTATTGCTTCAGCATGAGCTAAATCCAGGATTTTGTTTCAGAATCTGAGACAAAGTTAATAGATCCCTTTAAATTAATATCGTTAATATAATTATTTGGGAACGCTGCGTCGAGAGCATGAACCTTGGACCCACGTCGTTGCCGTTCATATTTGTAAATTATTAACTTAATCAGATATGAAATACAATTTCAAAGTGTATATATTTGCCAAAGAAGTGATTAGGGCAGAGCTATTTGCTATCTGTCTCGATATAAATAGACACTATGTGTTATGGCATAACGCAAGGGAGTTTGTTTATCATGTTTGAATATCAATACACTCAGCATCAGAAACAGAAGTTTACACTCACTATTGTTCAAACTTTTCATATGAAATGACTATACAATACGATAAGATATAAATGAAATAGAAGGAAATAACGATACTCTACCACCATCAAATAGAGGCCATATCTAACGTAAAGTATGACATAGATAAATCATTCATAAACGTAAAGCTTATAGCCATAAATTACAATAATATCACTAATTCTATGCAAATTTCGTGTCTGTCAGAGGATTCATTTTTTTCTGAAAATTCGAAATTTAAAGCTTTGAAAATTGAAAATTGTCGACATATGATCTAGTTATGTAGAGGTGTTGTGGTCGAGTGGATACGTCGCCGGACTGTCGACCGCAAGGTCCACGGCTCGAGTTCCGCCGCCGCACTAATGTCCTTGGCAAGACATTGATCTACACTTTGCCACACTCCGCCCAGGTGAAGTCAATGGGTACCTGGTAGGAATTTATTCCTTGAAATGCTAGAGCGCCGTATGGCAGCCGTGCTAAAGCCAGGGTAATAATCGGCGCCAGGAGGGTCAATCTGACTGACATGAACACTATACAAGATCCCACTATTATTATTGTTATTATTATTGAATTGATGACATCATCTCATGTGGAGGGGACATATTCACAATTACTTTGCATTAATTAACCACGGCTCTTCGCCTCAGCTATATAGGCGATCTGATCAGGTTTACATGTTATGTCGTAACCGTAGCAGAGGCACAATTGACCCATGTTGACCTGTAATCAGTTAGCAAACAGTTTTTGCTTACCTTTAAAAGACCAAGAAAAGATTAAGACACGACTATTTTTGGAAATAACATTTTTGATTAGCCAAATTCAACATACTTTTTTTTCTTCTAAACTTGGCCCACTACTACAAATGCAAAAAAAGACCTAAACAAGAACTCCCTTCTACTACTACTTATGCTACTGCTACTACTGCTACTACTACCACTACTACTACTACTACAACTACTACTACTATTACTACTACTACTTATAATACTTATACTAATACTACCACTACTACTACTACTACTACTACTACTACTACTACTACTACTATTAAGTCTACTCCTTTTACTACTATTATAAAGTGAGCAATGAAGGTGCAACTCTGCTACAATATAGCAGCACCCCAATTTCAGCCTTTTTTCTTAAAGTGTACTACTAGTATTACTACAAATGATACTACGTCTACTTGTTCTGCTGCTCGTACTACTTCTTCTATTACTTATACTACTATTGCTTACATAGTCCCTAACTTGTTATATTTCCGTATCTATTTCTAAATATTGATTTCATTCAATATCAAAGCAACGCAAACAATTCTTCAAAAAAACAATTGTTTTTCTTTATCCTAAAAAAATCATATATTTCCATTCATGTAAAATTCATAAATTGTGATAGATTTTATCTTTAATGAAATCAGTTATAATATATAACAACATATAACCTCCTCACACACACTCACTCGCGTACTAACATACATTGTGCATTTAGTGTCATTAATGTCTTAGTAGCTAGGCATGTCTTATTTGAAACGAGGGGCCACCAGCATCCTACTTCTCTAAAAATTTTCAGTATAAACATAATAGTTTTTCTTTGTTTTGCCTAGGTTGAGGGCTTAAGAGGGCGTCGTCTAATTTGTCCTGACGGCGATGATTGAGTATCTAAGCAGAATTATAAGATATTTCAGACGTCAGTAAGGATTATCCATGTATTTTGATTATACAGCATGTAGAATAGAAATATCCACTATAAATAACAATAATTGAACTTGAGACACACGCGTATGAGTGTCGGTAAATTAATGATTAATAATCAGCGGATATTAAATTCGATAAGCCTCTACTTCACGATATAAACTTCGAACTGAGAGATATAAATCAAAGATAATCGGGGTTATGCCTACTCAAGTAGAATATGGTTGTGTGTCAGTAATACATCATTCTAAGGATTTTTTTCTTCACCCTAGCGAAGTAGAGTATATTTAAATAGTAGCTGCGCTTTATAAATCTATATTTTTACTGTCATCATCAATGAAATGATGCTCTTGCCTTTTTTTTTTGGCGCGACGTTGTTTACCACGTCACTTCAACCGATTGCTTCTCTTAAGTGCAGTTTGTGCGTGCGCTCACACGTTTGTGTACAGGGGGTGGAGAAGGGGCTTAGGGGTCACGTAATTTGTGTTGATGGTGTCATCTCATGTTTGCATTATATATGTGTAGCCTTTAAGGTACTACGTCCAATTTGCAGGCCCCAAAAAGGAAAAGTTAAAATTGCAACGGCATTTGAAAGATAATACTAATTTAGAACTTTCATCAAAACGAAAGGGATTGAAAATGTCTTTTAGTGGAAAAATAACGAACATTAGTTGTCAAATCAAATTCAGTAATTGCAACCCACTAAGTAATAGTCTGATTTTCAGACCCTTGTCCCGATTGGTCGTAGGTTTTGTGCTGCGCAAAGATTCAATCAGTTGATTTTTGGCCAGAAGTGGGTTATCAATGTAAACAAATGCTCATGTATCCTTTTCAGCTTATTTTCTGTCTGTTATTCCCAAAGAGAAAAAAGGAGTCATCCAGTCACTCAATAGCGTCTGAAAGTGAAGTCTAGAAAGTAAACGGATTTCCTTGCTTACATTTAATATATTAGGACGCTGTTAATGTTTACATTTCACCGATAGGACATACGTGACTTGTCCATGATTCCTTTTAAGTTCTACAGAATGTGATGTTGGCTACAAATGGGACATTGTACCTTTAATACATACAGTCTGTAGTTGGTTGCCTGTTTGCCACGACCAAACATTTCACAAATTTAAACATTTCATGAAAAGAGTTTTAATGAGAAAGTAGGTCCCTAGAGTAAATGCATAGTTATGCTTATCTCTTTAAAAAGGGCGAATTGAAAATGGAACACCACAGCATACCTCAATAATACTTGCTGTCTTTATCTCCCTACCTCTTTTTTTCGTTATAAAATACGACCAAGTGCTTTCTTTATTGATTTAGTTTTTTAAAATCATAGTTACTAATATATTTAAGCTGTATGTAAAACGAAGGCTTTTGAACCGCGTGTTTGCAGCTCATAGATTTAAATCATTAAACTTTATCAGATGATAAATATAATTGCATGTGTTGACAAAGGATATCAAAAATAGTGTAAATGTTTTACTGAAGAATTGATTTCGGAAGAGCTATATGCCTCCTGTATAAACATAAATAGACATTTTACAACCTTTGTATTATAATCTTTGTAAGGAAGACTGAATGATATATGTATTATAGTGTAAATCACAGTATTTTCTTTGTCATGTATGAATATCAAACAGAATTGCACACAGAACTTGAACCCACGCGATAGTGGTTCATAAATGTCAATTATTAACTAATCACCTGACAATATTTCAAAGATAAAGTGAACTTTAGGAAAGAATTTTAAGAGAAAAAAACCGTTTAGATTTATCGAGATGTGAACTTTGAAGACGTCTTATAATAACATTGTCAATGTTTGTTTCGGGGCCTCTTACATCATTTGAGGCTACGTGCAAGGTACGATATCATTTGCCATGTTAAGCACTATCCTATTATTAGGGGTTCGTCAGGGCGTAAGAAATACATCAAATTAACTCCTCCACTGTTGAATTATCCTTGTCACGTATACTTAATACATTGTAGACTCGCTTCCAGTAGGACATGTGAATACAAATTATACTGATATAACATTTGGGGGTTATAGTAGACTTTCCTCGAATTTAGGTATTCATATAATACACGATGATAGAGGTGTCGTGGTCCAATGGATTCATCATCGGGCTGTAGATCATAGGGTTCGCGTTTCGAGTCTCGCCGCAGCACTAATTGCTTTTTGTAAGACATTAATCTACAATAGCCATTCCACACCATATTTACTTTAATAATGGGTACCTAGTAGGAATTTATTTCATGAATGCTTTTAACCTCAGGGTTAAATTCAGGGCAATACTACTAAATTGTATTGGGGCCTTGAGCATCCCCTAGGATGAATTTATGCGGTATGTACATGTATCTAGTATTATTGTTGTTATATTGACTTGACCGTACTGACTGGCAGAAATCAGGTAAAGGCCTAATTATAGTTGGAGGGCAAGACCTCAACATATCTGTGCACTGGCTGTGGTTTATAAACTTTATTTAATATCAACACCATTTACCAATGGTTAATCATGATAACAAAATTACACATGGATAGTTTGTCAAATTGTATTTTATTTAGCTTGCAAACATTCACACCGATACGCAACTGTAATGGCAATCACATT
The DNA here is from genome assembly GCF_000002235.5 of Strongylocentrotus purpuratus. Lineage (NCBI taxonomy): Eukaryota > Metazoa > Echinodermata > Echinoidea > Camarodonta > Strongylocentrotidae > Strongylocentrotus > Strongylocentrotus purpuratus. The sequence goes on from NW_022145594.1 coordinate 38,383,005, forward strand.
CCTACTTCAATAGCATTGACATTATGACAGATATACTCCTACAAAACAAAATAAGATTGAGTAAAAAAAAAAATTAAAAAAAAAAGAAATTACGAAGACTTTCACACATACTATGACAACAGCAACGACATTCACAAAAACGCATCTCTACCAAATCGACACACTCTACAAAGCATTGTTTTTATAAAATGAGAATGTAGATTGATAACTATCTTAAGCGCAAGTAATGTGAAAGCATTTCGAGGTAGAAGGGCTCTCACAAAATGTGATGCCTTTTCCAATATGAAATGTGTGCAAACGACGATATTTTTTACAAATCATTTCCAAAGTTAGTGAAAGGTTGGGATAAGAGTAGGCCTTCTTCGTATAATTATATCATCCTATTTTTATTTATACAAAACAAATGCTGAATTTGCCCCCTACCTACTATAAGCTCAGAACCAACAAATAACTGTTCCACGCACGCTCTGTGACATGATATGCAAGTGGTACATGGGTGTCGTATTGAAAATCGGTAGCAGAGAATAATCTTTCAGTGGGATATTCACTGTAATTGAAATACTTAGCTTGCCAACATTCTCCTAAGCATCGATTCGTAAAATGCAACATTTCTTTTTCTTTCCGCAATAATACAATTAAAAACAGTAAACACGGCCATGGTTATTTATATAACATCTCTATACTCCTACTCTTCAGATATGTACCGCCTGCAATACTATTTCATGAATATTGGTAATGTTGGTCTCCTGAAAATTATCATGGATACTTTAGTAAAACACTAACAACAATAATAACCAATACTACTCCTACTACATGTATGACTAAAACAGCATGAACAACAACAATTACTACTACTACGACTTCGTATACTATTATTACTGCTACTACTAGTACTAGTACTACTACTACAACTATTACTCTTTATATTTGTATAACTACACTGAAGCCAATACAATTAATACCATTACTCCACCATAAGTAAATGCCCAAACTGTCGTACTGTTCATTGACAGAGACGCTGCATGGATATTTTTTATTAAACGAATATTTTATGAAAATCTGTATGATCTGACGTAACATTGTACTTATCATGGTTATATATAACAGCAGCACAGTATGTAACCCCTTACACACGAACACAGCTCACACGCAACATACATACACACACGCACACATCCTGACTATATATATATATATATATATATATATATATATATATATACAAAACATTCACAATGCAGTATTTCCTTTCACACATTTTACCGAATCAATTCGATTAATTGCAAAACATGATGCATCTCAATTGCTTTAATACAAAATATCAAATCATGGTAACCACAATTGCACTTAATAGGAAATGAGATTTGTTGATGAAATTATTATGTCAATATTAATACTTTGTCAATGTGTGCTTCGAAACCATATTTTGAATATATAGGAGCAAAAGCACAAACAAATAGGGGCATACATATATCTACAAACGTACATGTCCATACAAAACTCAGTGCTCAATATTTTCCCTAACATTTTTCAAACTACAATATCACTATAGAGCTTCATACGCAAAATCAATATGTACGCCTTAAGAATCATTTTCCACCAAATTGCTAGAATGTACCATTCAACCGTTTTGATATAACCATAACTTCTCAAAACGATTGGATTAAGCGGCTCTGCGATACTGTCACCCTTATGAAGAAGTATGACATAAGTTTACTCGTATATAATCAAGCAAAAACGACCGTATCCACCGTGCAAGACACATTCACTGTTGGTCATAAAGGTGGAGAAAAAAAATTAGTCTAATTTATGGAATGATTTTGACAATGATTATTTTTAATAGATCTGGATAATAGTATACATTCTCAAATTGTATTGAATAATAATTGACGAGTGTTTATTTTGCGTGACCGCTAAAGCATGTGTATGCTATTATGTTTACAAACTACACTGTTAAAAAAAACAGTAGATTTTACAGAGAAAAAAATACAGAACCATTCTTTAAAGTGTTGTAACAGCAAATTTTCTGTAATTTAACAGGACAAATGTCTAGAAAAAATGAAGATTTTGTTTTTTTACAGGCAATTTGCGTGATTTCAGATCCCATATACAGATTTTTTACAATTCTACGGAATGTTCTTTTTTTATTAAGAAAACTTCATTTTTTAACGGATAATAAAAAAGAAATTACAGAAAACAAAAATACAGAACCATTCTGTAAATTGATGTAACTGGAATTTTCTGCAATTTAACAGGACAGATTTCTATAAGAAGGGGAGATGTTTTTTTTTAATAGGAATTCTGTATGCTTTCAGATCCAATATGCAGATTTATTATGATTCTACAGAGCGTTTTTTTTCTTCAAAGTAAACCTCATGTTTTAATGAATAAAAAGAAAGAATCTACAGAAATTAAAATACAGATTCATTCTGTAAAAATGTAAACTAGAAACTTTCTGCAATTTAACAGATCTCTAAAAAGAAGATCCCATGTAAATAAATGGAGTGTCTTTTTATTCAAAGTAAACCTCATGTTTTAATGAATAAAAAAAATACAGGAAACAATAATACAGAACCACTCTGATAATTAATGTTACTTGACATTTTCTGCTGTGAAAAGGACGGATCTCTCTCCCTCTCTAAAAAAAGGATTGTTTTTTTCTTTATGGAAATTCGTAGGCCTATGTTTTTAAGCAGATTTTGCTTTTAATTCTACAAAGTGTCGATTTATTCAAAGCAATCTCATTTAGTTTAATGAATAAAAAAGACAGAATTTATAGAGGAAAATACCGTAAACAATTCTGTAAAATTAATAGCTGAATTTCACTGCAATTTGACAGAAATCTAAAAAAGAAGTTGATGAGGGTTTTTTTTCAAGGACATTCAGATCCCCTATAGATATTTAATGTTCTACAAAATACCCTTTTCAATTTAAAAAAAAAAGACCTTAACTGCCTTTTAATGCCTTAAACTCAACAACGTAAAATAATTTGCGGTAAAAATACAAAACCTTTCTGTTAATTGACTCAAGCTGCCGAATTCGGGCACATTTAAAAGGGAAAGAAGATTTCGTTTTTACCGGAAATTAGTCTGCTTTTATCAGAGGTTATGCTTTATATAGGCCTAAATTTTAGTAGGCTAGGCATAATTATATATATACTTCAAAGTTCATGTAGACCTCTCAGAAATCTTTTTTTTTTATGCCATAAAAACAACACGAACTCCCACGAACTGAAACTGTAACTATACCGGTACCGTAATTTTTCTGCATCTTCTTAATCTTCTTCTTTTTCTTCTTTTCTATTCTTTTTTTCTTTTTTCTAACAGGAAGTTTTAATAGTGCTTTCATATCTTATTCAGATTTCTGTTTTTTTATTTTATTTTTTCTTTCTTTTCTTTTTTCTTGCCGCCAACTTTTTTGTTACCGTTAGCGATAGCGTGTAACATGCATGCGTGCACTTCGTTCGCGCCCATATGCATGGCGATCGATCAGATCAGAACGAACCGGCCGGGCGCGCCGGGCCAGCGCCAGCTATAGCTTGCTAGCTGCTTGCACTCGCACGCGCGCGCCATGCATTAATTGTGCATGTTTACCATGATGTGTACGTACGTACATGTACAGTGCAGCATAGAAGTTATCTAGTTAGCACTATGAACATGACAGACAATGAAAGCGGACAAAATATACAGTTCCTCAGGAAAACAAAGGAACATCCCTTCACTGCTATTATGTAAAAATGTGTAGAACAGGTGAATATGCATGTGACACCTGTTCTACACATTTTTACATAATAGCAGTGAAGGGCTGTCCCTTTGTCTACCTGAGGAACTGTATATTTTGTCCGCTTTTATTGTCTGTCATGTTCATAGTGTAGTCTGATCTATGTACATAATGCATGCAGTACATACCTGCGAAGTTCGTTCGTGAGCTGAGCCTGGGCCTGCCTGTGATTTGAATTGGATTGGGTAAGTCGATTGTCAATTAAAGTCTCTTTTTCGTTAGGTATTATAACAAGAATTTCAATGTAGTGTTTATAGTATTAAGAATTGAGTTTGTTGGTGATCACCACGATGAGATTTAAGTCGGATAGAACTCGAGAATTTATGCTTAAACTCTAGTAAAGTAAGCTAGACCGATTAAATCTGTCTCTGTTTGGGGTAGACCGAAGGCTCCGGCCGTGTGTGTCGCTCTCAGTCATTAACATACGGACATTCTCTTTTTACCCTCTGAGTGGAGAGAGGGTAAAAAGAGAATGTCCGTATGTTAATGACTGAGAGCGACACACACGGCCGGAACCTTCGGTCTATGTTTGGGGGACCTAGTATTTACAGTACGGTCATTAACGGGGAGGGCCGCCCGATTAATGACCGTACTGTAAATACTAGGCCCCCCAAAACAGAGACAGATTTAATCGGTCTAAAACTCTAGTAGAATCTAGTAGACTCTAGACTAGACTAGAGTCTAGTCTAGGACTAGGTCTATTTAATGTACCTCTCTATGCAAGAGGAATTCATGCTCTCTCCTTCTCTCCTTGGTGGTGCATTATTCCATTGAACTTGATGAGTTGGAAGAAAACCACCTACGGAATATTGACAATAACCTCCACCATGGTATCCTTGTGATATATTACCGTCCTTCATCTCTCCCTCTCTCTCTTTTCTCTTGTCTGTTCTCTTTCTATCTTTAATCTAAACTCCTCAAAAAAAAGTCCTGCAGATCAATTTTGAGCCTTAATATCTTTTTTGCTCCTTTTCTATGATTATTGAATTTGATATCAATGGAAGGTTCATTTATTCCCCTTTACATTGATACCTCATTTGTAATGGTTATTTTATGCTTGAATGCACAGTACTACTGAATACAGATCAAAGTCAGAAGTGAAAAGTTGCTAAATGAATGGCTATTGTTCACATCGAGTTCTTAACTGGTATGAAAAGCTTTTGTGATTTTTTTCTTGCTTGTTTGTTAGTTTGTTTGTTTACTTTGTTCATTATTCGTACATTTCAATGCTGTATATTCATGTTTGAAGGACAAAAAATGTTTCAATAAATTTCAGGTGGTATTTGTTTTTTTTGTTTTGGCAAGAAGAGGTGTTTTAATCACCAGCTTATGGTTAGAGCACTACTTGTGTTTTGATTTCATACAGATTATTGCAAGTTGCTAGCTTAGTATCAGTCCATAACGGAATTGGAAACAAAATCGCTCCTCACATCATTTCATTTTCAGCCATATCCAACCAATAAAACAAACATAAGCAGAAACAGACCCCCCCCCCCCTGCAGGAATCCCGCAAGCAGCTTTTTATTGCCAATCCTCATATTTTATCATAGTCAAAACGATGGGGAATGTGGGAAAGCCACTATAAAAAGATGCATTTATAGCAGGATTCCTGCTATAAGACAAGGTACAGACTTTTGACAAGTTGTTTAAGTCATTATTTTCCAAGTCGACATATTTTCTTTCGTTTCAATATTCAAATTTCGAGAAGTTAAGCGTAGTTAGAAGTATGAAGATTAATTTGCAAGATAACATCTCTGTTTGTATGTATTTTCAGGGAACTCATTGGCATCAGTCCTGGGGGTCCAGTAAAGAGTGGAGGAAAGAAGAAGAAGAAATCGGCCGTGTCTCCAAAGATAATTGCCCTCCTTCGTGGAATCGTAGAGTTCGAATCTGACTGGAAAACAGAGTAGCAGACATCCAGCTCTCATTTTTTATGCTTCTGTCAATTTGTTTTGAGATGTGCTTTATTATGCACGATTTTTATTGTGACGAATACATGGATGAGACAATGTGATGTAAGAAACCTGTAAATTTCTATTATTTGTGCCTCATCTTGAAAGCCTTTTCTCAACATCCCCAACATAATGCAAATAAAATATATATAAGTATTAGTATAGTATAGGATGTATGCATCCAGATGTGAAAGGCTTTGATTTTTGGAAAGAGCCAAGATAGTCCTTGCCAAGGAACAAAGTGAGTTTTTTAGATTTTGTTGGTAATGTAAGAAAACCTCAGCAGGTCCTATTTATAATTTTATACCTATATAATTTGTATATTTGTTCTTTTGAAGGTTGTTTATAGTGTTTTCTTGATGATATATGCTACAGTATGCAAACATTATACCATGTTGGTGTTTACCCTGGTCAACTTTATATACAGGGTGTCCCATGAACAATGCCTGACACACTTCTGATAGCACACAGATCAACTTATTAATACCATTGGTAAGAGCAACATTTCCTTAAGGCCCTGTCACATTAGGCTTGCATGTGACTTGCAAGGAAATTTGTTTTGCTACCCAGGGGTCTGCGATACTGCGATACAACAATATTACATTTTGAAATAGTTGAGAAGAGGATCGGTTGAAAAATACAAATTTTTGAGGTGCTGAGTATGTACTAATTTGTGTTTTCAAAGGTTGGCAGCTATGCTATGTACATCATCTTCATCTTTTATTGGAAACATGTACATATTTTTCATTGAGGCAAGTGGGTATTTTGAGAACAAAAATAGACATTTGTATGCTGTTTAGGAAAATAATGTACATTATGCCATCTTCAATCATGAGAACTGATGGCCATATTAATTTGATATTCTTGGCCCGAACTCACAAAGGAGGCTTAAAGGAGAATAAAAGTTAGACAGTCACATGATTTCAGTGAATGGAGAAGAACAACAAGACTTAACAGTAAAAGTTTGAGCAAATTTGGATAATCCGTTTTCGAGTTATGTATTTTTGAAGTTTTAGAAAATCCTTATTATGGACTTCCTTAAGTTGGCAACTTCGCCAGAATTTGTAATGTCATTGTGCTCAACTCTCCATTGGTTATGTACAGAGAGTTTCACTTTTTTCTAATTTTCATCAAAAATAATATTTCCGCCAGTGTATTTTGTTTTTGTATGACATGGCTACATCAATTCTGCAGTATGTCTGAAAGAATCAATACAATTGCCCTTTTAATATTTTATAAAAATAAAATGTTGTGAAACTCTCTGTACATAACCAATGGAGAGTTGAGCACAATGACATCACAAATTCTAGCGGAATTGCCAACTTAAGGAAGTCCATAATAAGGATTTTTTAAAACTTCAAAAATCCATAACCCAAAAAAGGATTATCCAAATTTGCTCAAACTTTTACTGTTAAGTCTCATTGGTATTCTCCATTCACTGAAATCATGTAAATGTCTGACTTTCATTCTCCTTTAAGCCTCCTTTGTGAGTTCGGGCCAAGAATATCAAATTAATATGGCCATCAGTTCTCATGATTGAAGATGGCATATAATATATAATTGGTGTATAATTTGCGCTTAATTTAGCGTGTATGCTGAGAAAGGTCCAATATGAAGGCACGCTGTATGGCAAAGGGCGCTCAATTCATGCTTGTTGCTATGATTTTAAACCATAGCTTAAAACCATGGCAAAAATCATGAATTTCTAGTACTTTGCCAAAAGCGTGCATTTATACTGGATCTTTGTCAGCTAATCATACACAAAATCTGCATAAACCATGGTCTAAACTTAAACTTCCTTTGTGAATTCCGACCATTGAGTGTGTGACCCTCAAATCGAGCAGAATTGCATCAAAATATCATCAGGTTAGATTTAGTGTGCATTTTGTTTACATTTTCTATGTTACAATGGACATGTTTGAAATAGACCCCCCCCCCCCCCCCCGGCACAGTTTTAGCATTGTTATAGCACATCTGAAAGAGCACCTCAAAGTGGTCTTAGGGATCCCGTTAGAATTTGGTTTAGATGGTTGATTGGAAGGCTTCTCTTCTACCCAACCAGAAGAGCGACATGTTATGATCCTTGGACTGTGATTTGTATTTTTCTGCACTTCACACTATTTGCAATATGATATCTGATCATGCCAATCATTTATTTTTTTAGAAATGTGTTAAATTATGTTTTGTATGTGTTTAAATATGCCAATCACATACAAGTCATGTGTTGCAGTAGGTTCTATGCCTCCAGATTTTAAAGGTTTTCATTATTGGTTTGAGCCAAAATAATCTTTGTAAAGGAATGAAGAATGCAGGTGCCCTTTTCTTTAGGCATCTATACAGGGTGAGTCAGAAAAAAAAAGTCCACTTTCAAAAATCTATATAATCTCTAATGTATGTTATTCTTCAAAGACTGTGGTATGTCCTAAAAGAGTATCTTCCTCTTTTATTTGGTATAAATTTTATCAGGTTTATAGCATGAATGTCATGCTTGTCTATACAGGAGGCCCTTTTTTTTTTGAGAGAGAGAGGAAATAAAATTTCACCTGCGCCAGAAGTGGTGGCATGTCGATCATGAATTAGCAATAAATGATATACCTCGGTTAAACATGACTCTTTACGATTTCATATCATGGGGGGGGGGGGCACCCCGTAGGCTATATAGTTTTTTGTTACATTTTATATCTTTGTTACTCACTGAAGTTTGCTTTTATTGTTTTCTTGTTGATTAAGCTCCTTGCAGATCAGTATTTACATGTTTGTAATTGGTAATGATAAATGAACCCTTTTAAAACTACAAAATGTTGCAGTTGTTTGTTAGGCCATATAGTTTTTGTTACATTTGATATATTTGCTACTTACTGAAGTTTGCTTTTATTGTTTTACTGTTGATTAAGCTCCTTGCAGATCAGTATTTACATGTTTGTAATTGGTAATGATAAATAAACCCTTGAAAAACTACAAAATGTTGCAGTTGTTTGTTTGACTGACTTGTGTATCTGTAAAATTAAAGCAGGTGCCTGCAGCAGTCACAAGATTTATTTTTTTAGTGTGTGTTTTGATGGTAACTTGTACATACACACTCTAGCATTAAGGTCTTACAGATTTTTCATGAACATGTTTGTAGGATTTCTATAGGATATAATTTAAATAATTTCATGAGAAATTTCATTTATTACACACAAATGTTATAAAACAGATTGGCTGTAAATTATGAATCATGCTATAAAATTACAGAATTTCTCGAGACTTCTGCAAGCACCCTGCCCTTTTTATTATTTTTTCATTCCGTTATAATTTTTCTATTTTTTATTTTTGTTTATTTTTTATTCATTTTTTTTTTACATGCCGATTTTCTGTTTCAAAACAGATGGACTGTAGATTTTGAAGAGAAATATGTAGTCAAATTAAAGCACTCCTGTAAACCTTGATTCAGGCACTCCTCTGTCTTTATTTTAAAGATAAATTTCATGTATCACAGATGGCTTGTTATTAAAAAGATGAGCTGTAAATTTTGATAGTAGATCTGCTGCAAAATTACAGGAGTTCCTTGTAGTTCGGCAAGTTATCTTTCTGTTTTTTTAAGAATAAATTTCATTTATCATATGCAGATTTGCGGCTAAAAAACAGATGAATTGTAAATTGTGAAAAGAAAAATGTGGCAAAGCTAAAGGATTCCTGTAAACCCTGAATCAGACACTTTTCTGTCTTTTTTTTTTACAAAAATGAAATGTTATAATCACTTACAGATTGTATGTTATTAAACAGATCAGCTTTAAATTATGGTTACAAATATGGTGTAAAAAAAACTGGAGTTCTCTAGAGTTCTGGAAAAATATATATATAAAAAACAGAAAATTTGTATTTATCACCTCCATATTTGCTGTTAAAAAACTGATGACTTGTGAATTGTGATAACAAAGTTCTGTAAAATTACAGGAGTTCTCGAGACTCTGCTGCAGGCACTTTTCTGTATTTTTATGGAGAATTTTTTTAACAGTGTAGGGACCTACGTAATTAAGACATATTTGACAGTAATGACGATTAATACCCCACAAAAGGCCACTAATATAGCTGACCGACAAGGTTTTGATCCTGGGGGCTTCGCGGTTACTCGGCCATTGCTTTGCCACTGAATCATGACTGTTCGCAGCGGGGGCTGTGGTAGGGGGCAGCCCTCTCAATTAAAAAAGAAAATGCAATCAATTATCAATAATTCATTGCATTTTCCACCGGTCCCCTACGGAAAAATTCCTCTGCACGGCCATGCATTCTGGTTCAAGGCATGGCCACCTTTATGACAAACAGTGTACATGCATTAATCACAATCCTTATGGCAGACAACTAGTAATTGTTTAGGACTGCAGCTGCTGCTGCTGTTGCTATAAAATGATTCCATATGCATCTAATAAATAACCCACATCGCGGTTATACTGACAGATTTTTTTTCAAACAGTAAACCGATTAAATAGATTACATGCAATGTATTATTAAAAATTTAAAACATGCATTTTGACAAAGTTATTACCATGATGAACAACAATTATTGTGTTCAGTGCTAATTGATGATCTTTTTCTGTTTAGCAACTATTTTTTTCGTTTACGACTGATGATCGGAAATAATGAATGTCATATGAGCAATTATATGTATTAAGTGAACTGGTTAGTAATCACCCATAAGTTTTAGAACTTAAAATACGATATCAAACAATTATTTAATAATGTTTCTACAACAAGACCATGCATACTCTTATATATGGAGGAAGAAATAAAACTGTTAGAGCTACATTATGTTCGAAATTAAACATATTTTTGTAAAGGATGGAGTGAGAAGGAGAAAAGGAAAGATAAATCGTATTGTAAGGTAGAGAATATTGCGAAACAAAACACAGGTGTACAACTTTTTAGTTTAAGGTTAATATTCCAAAATGTTATTATAAAAATTGAAACCATATTTTGGTTTATGTTCTTGGGGGTTTGCAAATGATCGACTGGCATATTTTCAAAACGTTTGTATTAATATACATTTCAGTAGAGGTTGACTCTCCTGAGCAAAATCTATGCGATTACCTTTAATTACCGTTACATACTTACGCGTCTTGCTTAGATTGTTTTTTGATGAGTTGGTCGGTTTCTTCTTCGGTCCCTCGTTTATTTTACTAGCTCGCCCTTTGTCGCACAGAGCTTTATTTAATTTTCTTCTACGACTTGAACTTCATTGTCGTGTTTTGGATTTTCACCCGTTGTCGTGTTTTCACTGTAAATCTTGAGTTCCAGTTCTGTCTCAGTTTTGTCGGCGGGCTCAGTTGACTTGCCATGCTCGGATGGCTTTACACGCCCTTCATGCTTCTCATTATTTTCCTGCTCGTCCTGATTGTTTTGTTTACCATTGTCTTTGTCTTTCTTGTCATGCTTCTTCTCTTTCTTTGGCTTGTCAAGCCTTTCATGCTTCTCAGGATCGACTTTTATGTCCTGATTGTCTTGGTTGGCAGGCTTGTCATTCTTTTCTTGCGTTTTCTTTTTGTTTGACTTGTTTCGCGGGCTTGGTATAAAACCTGTTAATTGAGAATAAATGGGGAATTATATGTAGGAAATAAAATACTGAGGTATTTAATATAGGCATATGAAATAGGGCATTTTCCTGTAATAACCCAATAAACAGAACACCAAAAAGTAACCTCTTTTGGGAGTGTATTTTAAGTGATTTTAAAGTATAGTGCCTTTTGAACTAGATTTAAACGTTATCGACACGTGCCTTCATTTAAAGATAAAAGGTACTCCTGTTCACGTTTTCATCTAACCTAAAAACCACCAGTTTATCACGCGACTGGAGTAACGTGATTCCACTTACCTCTGTAAATCAAGTGTTTATGACCAAATAACCACTTGACCAAGCAACGAGTTTTTTGTCAGTTAACCGATGGTGGCGATAAATACGTAATTAGTTGGTCTTGTAAGCACCTTTATTTATTGGTTTCACAGGTTATCCAAGGTTGATGGTAATAATCACGTTACTTACACCGGCTAATCGTCTTATTGCTTTGTCCGTGAATCTCTGGTTATATTCAACTAGTAATTCTGAGGTGTCTTACACACCTCTTTAAAAGGTTTCAAAGTTACCATAAATTTCTTGGTTATGATCACGTGGCTCAAGCTGATTACTAATCTAAGCTGTGAAAAAGTGATATGTAGGTGTGAAAATTAGTAATTATTAAGTGTTTTAAAACACCTTTTTAAATGGTAGTCAAAGTTGCCATAAGTTCCGCGGTGATGATCTCGTGACTCAAACGGATTATTGATCTAAGCTTGTCATACGTGACTTTTAGGAGTGAAAAATTAGTCATTATTAGGTGTCTTAAAACACCTATTTAAATGGTTTCAAAGTTACCATAACTTTCTTGGTGATGATCACGTAGTTAAAACTGATTACTAATCTAAGCTGTGAATCCGTGATATTTAGGTGTGAAAAATTAGTCATTATTAGGTGTATTAAAACACCTATTTAAATGGAAGTCAAAGTTGCCATAAGTTCCGCGGTGATGATCTCGTGACTCAAACGGATTATTGATCTAAGCTTGTCATACATGTACGTGACTTTTAGGAGTGAAAAATTAGTCATTATTAGGTGTCTTAAAACACCTATTTAAATTGTTTCAAAGTTACCATAACTTTCTTGGTGATGATCACGTAGTTAAAACTGATTACTAATCTAAGCTGTGAATCCGTGATATTTAGGTGTGAAAAATTAGTCATTATTAGGTGTATTAAAACACCTATTTAAATGGAAGTCAAAGTTGCCATAAGTTCCGCGGTGATGATCTCGTGACTCAAACGGATTATTAATCTAAGCTGGGCATACGTGACTTTTAGGTGTGAAAAATTAGTCATGATTAGGTGTCTTAAAACACCTATTTAAATCGTAGTCAAAGTTACCAGCAGTTCCGCGGTGATGATCGCGTGACTCAAACGGATTATTAATATAAGCTGGGTATTCCGTGTTTTCCATGTGTGAAAATGAGTTATTCGTGGGTGTCTTGATGGTTTCACAGTTACTATTTAAGTTCCGTGGTGATAATCCCGTGACTGTTGGCATATTTCTATGTTCACCAGTTGATAACTGACTGTTGGCATATTTTCATTGCACCAGTTGATAACTGGAGTGTGCACATTTCCAGTTGCACCAGTTGATGACTGAGCGTTGGCATATTTCGGGTTGACCCAGCTGACACCAATTCATTTGCATATTGAATATGGGGTGCGTGCAGATCTATGTTTTTTAAACAATTTATCTGAATTTACAGCATATTTCTTAATTACTGATGATTTAGTTATATGCAATTCATTTCGAAAATACTACAAATATAAATTACCAGTTATTAGGACATTTCGCTACTTCGTATAAATAGTTAAACATGAATAAGGGAAACATTAACTGTGAACTAAAATAATTTCAATAAAGTACAAGTAGGCGAATTTTTTTCGATTAATTCAATTATGTAAGTCTACTTATTACCAATGCCCTTACATTGGAAATACAGACGTACCAGTATTGAAGTATTGTTGCTGTTCAACTGGTTGGAGGTTTTACCAAATGGTTCTAATGGCTCAGCTAGACCAGTTGAATTATAACTGGCCTGGATCAACTGGATCATTTAGCCCATTTCAATTTCCAGGGTTACCAGTTGGCATTAAAAATGGTTCATCAACTGGACCAGTTGCAACTAGCTTTCTCTTTTGGGATGTTTGCACCCCCCCCCCCCTCTAATCCCAAACTGCTTCCGGCGCGCCTGGACGTAATTATGGAAGATCTCAGACACGATGTTCAGAAACGGGATGAGAACGTCATTATTTTGGTTCATTTATTGTGTAACATTTGCGTAATTATTGGGTTGAACGCGGGTTACAGTAACATACTTCCTCTTCGACGTAAATTTCACGTGAATGAAGAACATGATTCATCTCAAGTCAGCCTCGTAATGTTCACGTGAATTTCACACAGATATTTTGACTAAAACTATCATTAACGCGTCACGTGTTTCTGTGACGCGATAATTTCGTGTATGAAGATGTAATTTCATAACGAAACAAACACGGGAGTATTAGGTTTACAAACCATGGTCTCCAAGGTAGGGATAATCACGTTATTATAATGGTGATATTGCAGTGACAATTGCGTGATTTAGTGTACGTGTGTTTTAAGTTACCTAATGCAATAAACGTATTAACACATTTACGTAAATGTACGGTGTTTGAAGAACGTAACTCTCCTCAAGTCGATACCTTGATATTGACGTGATTTTCACGTGATTTTGTTTATTGGGAACAGCAATCAGATTCCCAGGCAATATATATATATATATATATATTTTACTTTACATGTAGTTTGAAAGAAATGCGCAGCCTTGATGAAAATACGCTTTAAACTCATATATAAATTCGCAAGCACTGATCTAGCTATTCTGAGACCTAAAATATAATATATTATATCACTAGGTTTGAAAAAGACAAGAGGAATGTGCTTCATCTTTCATATTTTAAACACTTTTGTAGATATTGTTAAACCCTATCAGTTAACATACAAACAAAGAAAAATGTTGTAATGCTATGTTGGCCACTTAGAATTCGAATAACACAGGATTAGTGACGGGTATGGCCTTAAAAGAAGTGAGCAGTATATTAGCTTGTGCTCTTTCAAAAGATGCTGGCGTTCCTTAAGAAAACTTTGAAATTGTCTTCAAGTAGCTGTGTTATGTATTCTGTGTTATGTAAATAACTTCATCAAGGTGGTCATGTGTCGAGTGCATTTAACTTAAATGTTGACACCTTTTCCACACTATGGGATAGTTTCATTTAAGGGTGAACTGGCATAGGTAATTCTACGATTTCCAGAGGGGCCGGTTTATTCATGGTCCTGTTATATTCCTTTTTGTTTGTAAACTCTTTACGTTTACACACATTTTCATGCAAAAAAAAATAAAAACCGAGAAAAAAGACCAACAGACATTTAATGACAAACAAAAAAGAGACCGATGCACTGTTTCACGAAATCGACAACATTTCAGGTTCACTGATATTGTATTTAAAGTTAAGACTTTTTGGCGAACTTGTAATTAATGATGTTTTTTCGGAAAAGCTGCTCTTTTAAATGGAGAGGAAAAAAAGAAGCTTATTTTAAAGAACAACAACGTTTTTTTCATCTTCCGAATCCTCATTTTTCTATGAAAAATATTTCTTACCTGTCATTATTTCAAACGCAAATTGCTTGAAGCCAGCCCTAAGGAGGTAATCACTCAGCTCTCTCCTCTCATCCTTGCTTAACGGTTTCTTCCTGATCTTTTCTTCCCAGGTTTCAAGGACTTTTATAATGTAGCTCTCTTGTGCAGAGCAACTCTTAGCTACCGTAACGCCAAGAATCTGTGTTATCATGGGTGCGATCGCTGATTTGTACGCTCTAACAGTATCCGCTTCAGTCTTTCCGCTCTCACCTACAAGTACATAACAAATCCCGCCATACAAAATCATATTTCCCGATGAAACTTAATACGAATGTCAAAAAGGTTGGAAATCCGTCACTTTTACCGATGTGTATTTGTATCTCATATAGATACATACATGTACACGTAAGTCACACAATAATAATTAGTTAAAGCCTTTGCCTTTATCATTTTTTTTCAAATGTCAACAAATATTTCCTGTTCAAGAGACAGATCTAACTTCAAAGGATTGAAAATTGTTCCTAGACTTTCTTCGATTTAAGTAATAGTTTGATGATTACAATGAGTATTTCATTTGCGCACGACTCCCTTAGAAAATAAGTATTACTGGCTACCAAATCTGAAGAAAAAACTTCAGATATCTTGAAAGATCAATACAGTCGCTAAGTCGTGTGTTTATTTTAAGAACATACGTGTCGGTATAGGCCAGTTGATCAGGCTTTCCGGGTGATTATTCTAACTGAAATACTGAGGAAAAAAAATCATAGAAGTCCCATTGGTCTTAACATATCTGATCGTAGCCGTACTATTCATATGTTGGTTTAACGTTTGTCTGCACTTTAGATTTGAAAAATAAGAACTTCACACAGTGTTTCCATATTGTGAGTAGTTCTGAGTAGTTCTGAGGGGATAACAAATACGGCAAACGATTTTTTTTTTTAAAGAAGGTTATTTCTTTATCTCGTACCTGTCCCTCTTTATTTTCTAACACGTTCGGTGCCATGTACATGTAAGCAACGAATATTTATACCATGATCACGTTTGAAACTTGGAGACGTGGAATCGGTGAAACCATCAGTGGGTAGCTCTTCAGTCATATATGTAGTTTGTCTCTCATCTTCAGCATCTTGGGGACATGCTCCCTGAGATTGAGTGATGCCCTGCTCATCTTGCAACTTCTTTGGGTCTTTCCTACCGAGGATATTCTTGACCAGAGATAGCTCGAAAGACTCGATAGCAGTACTTATTGTTTGAATAACCGCTGAGCTCTCACTACCATCTTCACGGTATTGCCCTGGAAACACGGGGAATTTGATCAAAAATGAATGTTAATGATAAAACAGGCTTCTGTAATTCACTTTTTATTAATAACGTTGGACGCATGCTGTATTAGTCTTTTTAACCTGCAGATGATACATACTGACGGAGATGCCTATAATGTATTATTTATGATGATTATAAGACAAGACGTAACAAAATAAATACCCCCCTCCCCCTCATAGTCTATCTCATGAACTAGAGAAGGCTCGACAGTTTAGTGGTAGAGTAGTGATCTAGTGGTTCTAGGTTTTAAATCAAATTATTATTCCTCAATAATAAGTTTCCTAGAGAGGGATTACAGTCGCGTTCACCTATTTTCTCAGTAAGAAACATACCCATGCTTTTTTAGCGGTCCGGTAAAACAATCATCAAACTGTGAATATTCATGCAAATAAGATGAGGGTATGCATTTACCTGAGAGGATAGCATCAGCCACTTCTGCCCCAAGGACGGGAAAGACAGCATCAGCCAGACATGTTCTTTTGTTGTACGATGGCGGATGAACCATGGCCTTCCAGTCTCTAAGCACGGTCTCTGTGTTACTGGTATGACTCATTCCTAAGTTCCGTGATATCTTCACAAGTACGTCTTTATCAACTCTTGCTCTTGAAGCTACAGCAAATTCGTCAGCAAGAGACGTCTTGTGACCTGGAAGATGACGAGTTATAACATTAACAAATGTAAATAGAATTGAGATTGTGGAATCAAATTCTGAATCATTAGACTGGGTTAATTCAAGCATGGTTTACATGTTTTGTTCTTTCAATTCATCATGTGTTTTGGTAAATGAATGAAAACAAAAAATAAGACACTGATAACTGGTAAATCCCAAGCCAGTCTTACAACATCTGCATTTAAAAAAACATCGCATGCAGTCACTGGGGTACCTAGAGGAGGCACAATCGAATGGCGAGGGGGAAAATGGAAGAGGACTTCGCAAGTGGTCACAATAAATATGACCCCTTCCTTACAGTAGTATATGGTTTTGTTCTCTCGCATTCCATTTACATGGACAAATCCGTTCGGCCACCAACGTAACTTCCCCATCCATTATTTTTCAAATTACCATATTCAAGTACTTGAGCAATGTCCCTGTATCCCGCCTTAGACAGCGCTTCACACACTTCCTTCCTGTCATTATTGCGGGTCTTGCTGAACTTCATCAATGCAGCAGTAGTTCCTTCATTGAGATGATCGGGAGTGTAATCAACTCTGTAGTTCTTTAGTCTCTCACCAGAAATACCCAGAGCCTCCGCTAATGGATACACATCGTCGAGGAGGAGCCGAAAGGCAACGTCAAGTAATTCGCAGAGATATACCTTGCTTTCCAATGTATATGGAACCAGCCCTATAAATACAAACATTCATAGGTAAGGAAACTTTGGCAGCTACAATCTACAACACTCATTTCATAAACAGTATATCAATCATTATACGAGTGTCAAGTTAATCATTTATCCTACCAAACTCGTGGGATATTGTCATTGGCTAACAAATAAATATTTGTAGATTAGCCTGGTAAATACAAATTATCCACATAAATAGCATAGTCAACAACCACCATTATTTTTCGTATGATATGTAGCGTACATAGTTTATTCATACGTTAAAAGTTCGAAAATATATCACCTTTAAGTTCTGCCGATTTCAGCTTCTTACGGAGTTTATCCCTCCATTTTTGTTTCGATTTGTCTGCCATAAGACGTTCAACATAGGCTCGCAGTTCATTTCGAGGATCATCGTCGACGATGCCAAATAGTTCTTTCATTTGAGATGAGGACAGGTAAGTGGTGATCCTTTGCAATTCGTCTTCGAAGTAGTCACTCAAGTTAAGAGTATCCCTTTTCATCGTGTGACCTAGATATCCGTTGTCAAACATGTATACATTGATCTGTTAGCAATGCTTAAATGGAAAAATCGTCTTCTTTATTTTTTATCTTGTCATTAATTAAGCTGTATGTTTACCTTTCATCGTTTCATATAACCGGTATTTTTTAGAAAACAAATTCAAAGGCCCTTTTTTACTATCACGTTAACGTATTATAATTAAAATTACATTGCATTTTCCACTACACAGTTACCTGTTGCTAGGTATGCAACATGAGCTTACCTCGATATTGACTAAATTATTATATGTACTTAATAGGGACTCAAGTAAGTAAATGCATCTGTGTGTTTATTGCAAAGACTGCTGTGTGATCTTTCTATACAAAGTAATCCGTTTCATCAGTGTTCATTATATATATATTGCTCATCGGAGAATTTAATTTAAAGTCTTAATATATTATGTACGATAATTACTTCCTATTAATGGTGACAAAATAATATTCATCTCATTTTTGGGTAGACACTTTGTGCTAACTTGCCATTTGAGATACACATACCTTTGGAATGAGCAGACGAAATTGTTCCCTTTTCTACACCTAAGTGTATTTCCGGATTCAGATTTTTTCCGAAGTGGTCTAAAAAAAAAACACATAGGGATTAATCTTCATAAATTTGGAGCATGGTTTATCAAGCACATTGCAAAGTATTACATTCACAGCCAAACGTGACATCCATGTACCACTAATTGATGTTAGCTTACACAAAGACCGGGGTCCTTCTTAACTGCATTTTGCTATTTTGACTAATTTCATGAAAATAAAACATTAAATACTAAAATCGTATGACTATTACCCATAACAATCAACATTTTTATAAAGAGGTCAATCAAGTTATTCAACCACATAATGCTTTACCGTACGTAATTAAAACCACGCTTTTTACCTGTAAGGTCTTGCCGGCGAATAATTGCTATTGCCTGGTTGAGCCTCCATCTCTTATCATAGTTGCTGCATTCCACCTGTTCTATCCATTCAGTGATCATGGCCTCCGTGTTGAAAATTGTATCTTTGTTTCCTTCGTGGATTGCGTTTACTGTTTTCCCATGCTTGCCGATGTCTAAAAACTGCGCCAATGTTTTGATGTGTCTAATTGTCAGATGGTCGACAAATCCTTGCACCTCAGCTTCGGTGATGTTTGTTATTAGTTCATTAGGCACTGGATTTCAAGGAACAAAAATATATGCAGTTATCATTTTGTGGACAGTACGATAGTTTTGGAAATACTATTGCAGTATGATATTAACAATAGTATTGTTACAGTATAGCTAAAGCTTAACAACTCCTTTATGATATTTTGGAAATGAAATTAAGTTGAACGGTTATATATAGAAGATCAAATAAATGTCAATTAACCATAACCATACACAATTTAAACTCATTGGATGGTGTTATGTCACTTTAAGCTTACCTTTAAAAAACGATCTATCCACGGGACTACACCCGGTCTTCTCAAGTGCATGACTCAGCAGGATAATGGGGTTTTCATCAAAGTGCTGTTTCTTCCATGTGTTAAGGTACCCCATTGCTTCTTTGATAATGTCTTTTAACTCCTTGTTGATATCCAAACAGGTGTCGGGGTCATCTAAGCTCAGTTTGTGCAGAAACTTGTCTATCTTCGTAGGATCTCTTATGTGCCACAATATATGGGCTAACGTGTTTTCAGAAACTTGAGTATCACTCTTCTCTCTTTGCTCTAGATATGAATATTGGGATCATAAATTGTTCATAACCGTCGATGAACACATGGAGGTACGGGTATATTATTGTATTTTGGGAGTTAGATTACGATATTTATAAAAGATGTATATTCAATCATTGACTACTCGCGAGGTCAAATGAGACAAAACGAAAACCTCTCCTCTTACTGCATTGTGGTCATGAATTATGTACCCTGTAATCAATTCCAATATTCTTAGGTCCGTAATAAAATAGCCTACGTAAATCAAATTCATATTAATGTTCAATCCGTAATGTGTTTAAAGCATATTTCAGTTGCTCAATTGTATTCTTAGACTCATTAAGTGAAAAGTCTCAACATGACGAAATATATTTTGAAAATGGAATTTTGATGAAGAGCTAATAATGCTACTGCAATCAACGATTCCGATACATATCCATGCTTAATTGATCCCCGGTCCACACTGATTCCCACATTCACGGTTGTCATTTTATAAAGTCAAATGCATATTTCTCAATCATATGTCAATTACGACTTACCTTGTACGTCTTTCCATGCTTCTTTAGAATCAGCTCTCTCGAACGCATCACGTAGAGTTTGTCCTTGAAAGCTCATTTTGTCTGCTTCCTTCCAACTGCAAAGATGACGATAAACATCGTCTGCTGACGAATCGTCTGCTAGTAATAATTGAAGGTATTCCAGTGTGTTACATATCTTGTTCACATCACTTCCAGCCATTGTGCGACTCAGCGACCACAGCTCGAAAAAAGATACCGTTCCTGCAAAAAGGTAGAACAAAGAATCTGATCAACTTTATGGAAATCATTAAAAAAACATCATTAAAACCTATACTTGTAATAATTTGTATGACTTATTTATTTCATTTTCCATAGTTATATTTTATCAATAACAAAAACACACAGTAATAATGATAATGATAATAATAATACTGTTGATAAGGATAATAATAAATATAATGATCATAATAGTACTAATAATAACAATAATAATAATAATGAAAATAATTATTGCTACTACTGAAACTAAAAACAAGACTTATAACATTATACACATACGAACAAACATATATTCATACATATGTGTATGTTGTATAATACATAATTCACTGTTACCGGTTTCATCTGCGAAACCGGTGATAGTGAATTGATACTCTCAAGATTTGTATTTCAATGATTTTAATTATTAATCTATAACCATAACAGAGGAATTTCCAGATTTTGTCATGAAAACACGTTTACAATTTAAATCCCCAATTCTCGTGTGAGGAGTACATACAGATTGATTAAAAAACAACAACACTTAAGTGTATCATGTATCCTCTAATTTGACACGTTGATCAATACAATCTCAGAAGAGTTACATTTTTTGTGGATCTTGTCATTTTGTTCGTATCTCCCCAAGATCGGATAGAATTAAATGAGTGGTCAACCCAACGTTTGGTTGAAGGAATTTTAACCCACTTGAATGCAAAGTTAAAACATACATGTACATAGTTTACATGCATAAATGTACGTCTCAAATTCACCAGCAAAGAATGTTTGAGCAACAGGAGAACATCCACATCTTTCCAAAGCTAGGCTAATTAAGGCAAAAGGGTTTTCTTTGAACGAGCTGTTCCTCCATTCCCTCAGCAACTTCATGGCTTTCTCGATGGGGTCATCTTTGATTTGGATATACTGGCCAGGGAGTAGATTACGAAGGAAGCGTTCAATCTTGTTGTGTCTTTCGATATCCAGTATGATTTGCTGCAACGTAGCTTCTGGGATCTTAACGTCAACGCGCCGTCTCTGTTCTGCACGAAAACAAATTTCCACAAAATACTAAATTGTAAATTGGTTGCATGCTTCTTTCAGATGTTATACTACAAAATAAATGAAAGAAAAATATCCAGTGTCGATTAAAATTCATAAAAAAGTAGTTTTAGAACATGCCTCTTTGAAACAGAATTAATCTCAATTACTGATTTTAAAAAGTACAAATGCCTCCTTACCCATTTGTTAGGAAATACTGTCGACACAGATTAGGTATCATATCCATTTATTGGCGAAGTGTGTTTAATGAAACCCAAATGTCGTTGTTTTATTATTCATTATTTTCTACAACGAACATATTTCTTAAAGCCCCACTGTCCTACTTGTAGCTATTTGCTTCCTCTATATAAAAACATTCCCCAGTCGGTGCCTGTTGGACCCCCATGATCCTTTATTTCTTATATTATTTGAGGGCTGAGTTGATGATATAGCCACCTATCAGTGAGCTCGCTGTGTGCTCTAATCACTCCTTGCCAAACTAGTGCAGATAGGCTTTAAGGCAAATAAACCTGTGATTTTAATATGGCTTTCACTTTACACTTTCCATAACCAATGTATTAATTATTCAATATAATACGGTGATAATACGTACCACAAAGTTGCACCCATCTACTTTCGAAATCTACACTTTTCAGAGCAGATTCCAATATTTGTGCGTGTTGGCCTTTTTTGTTACCATCCTTCCATTTACAAAGAAGATTATATATATCCGGTGCTGTCAGTCCTTCGTGGACACCCTTGATGCCAAGTTTAACAAGGACGTGATGCACTCTCTTCGTGTCACTGCTTTGTGTGTCATAGGCAAGTGACCACAGTTCATAGAATGATATCTTTCCTGGAAAGAAATGATTAATTAGTGCATCTTTTGGGATATTTGAACATGAAGATGCAATAAGGACCATTTTTTTTTTAATTTTCTTTTATTTTTTGGAACACTGTTGAATGGAGTAATAGTGCTGTCACTTTAGTCTCAACGATGGCCATACCCACTATAAAAGATATGTTGATGAATTCCGTCTATGGATTAAAAACGGTAATATTCGTTTTCTTTTTACTTTTTGTAAATCTCTGGGGCTGATGTAGACATTTATCATTTTGTTCATTCATCAGATTATGTAAAATAACTTTTTTGATTGATGTTTCGATGTATTCAAGTGTGGGTTAATTATTATCGAAAGCGTTCAAAAAACCCAAATACAAACCTATTAAGCCAGTCAATGACAGAACAGGTATCATACAATTTCTAAAAGTACACATGTTGTGTTTCCTTAAGGAAACCTCGCCCAAACGAATAAGTCTAGGGTATCTGAAAAGGAGATTTATTCTTGCCCTTTGATGTAAAATATTCCTAATACGACAGTGTACAAGAGACATATAAATGAAATTATTCTTGGCATGATGTAATTCCATTAAGCGTGACATGGGTGCAGCCATTTTTTTAAACACGTGACGTACCAGGCGAAGTTGTACATGTCTTTAGGTGGGAAGACTTTTTAATTCAATTATAGAGCCTTTACTTTTCAACGAGGAAAAATCAAAGCTTATTGGTTATGTTTGTTGAAAAATATATAACATGGAACAAATGCAATTCATTTCATTGACAAACCTTCAACTTCAGAAGACCACTAACTTATTTCAGCAATTTGAGTGATGTCGATCGTATTTCAAAGGATAATAGCAGGTGATGAAAAACTTCATCATCACACACATCCGGGAAGTACTTGATAAACAACCTCGCGAAGTACGTAACGTTATCATAGTGTGGTACGGTATGTCACTGAAACAGCTCCCGTATGATTTTTGTGCCAAAGATGATTTTTGTTTTGCTGTTTTGGCTTCAAAAAGGTCCCAATTGGCCAAAAATGATGGGGTTCAAATTTTTAGAACCCTCCTTCATTTTCTGGGGGGGGGGGGTCCTAGATCGGGAGCCAGGGGGTCAACCTAGCTGGGAGGGAAACTAATTTTCATGTGCACAAATGTAAAGATCGCATAGCTCCACATAATAAATTGACCGTCTGGCATATTCTAAGTGGTGGATGTGGCCAGGGGACGCCCCCACCATAAAATTATCCTTTTTGACAACAAAATAGTATTATTCAATTAATGAGTTTGGTGTCATATAAAAGAGAGTTAAATTATCTACATTTTGATACCAATTTCAAAGAATTTGGAATTAATTAACATCGCAAATTTAAGTAAAAAACATGATTTTGTGATTTTTTTTTCGAAAAATTGAATTTTATAAAAAAAACATTATTTTCCATAATTATATCAAAATCTAGGAATTGCATTTTTTCATAACTTTCCAAGAATTTGCTAATGTACAACGACAATATCCTGTGCGAGGGAGAGGTTTATATTATGTTTCACATTTTTTTTTTATAGCAATCCAAAGATATTGATTTGATTTCCACAAAAACAGTATTTTTGCCCTCATGTGTAATAACTGTATGCATATATGTGCATTAGTGTATTAAGGACCAGTTTGGTGTGTTTACATCGAGTTTTAAACATAACTTTGAACTAAAACCTCTAATCACCATGTATTTGGTGTCAAAAGATGGATAATTAAAATACCGTCATTCTGATAAATAGCGACGTCCATGTCGTGCTCAAAAACAGTTTATTGCGTTATGCCTCTCCCTTACACTTTGATGGGGAATCTTCTAGATGAATGGGCAAGAAAACGATACAATTCTCAAAAATAACTAAAGTGATTTCTTCTGTTTAGGTTTCTTTTAAAAGTGTTGCACTGAGCATTTATACAGAAAATGGTTTTGATGAAAACTTACCAGCAATCGTTGCTTTTTCCACCAGTGGAACTCTTTCCTCGGGAACACTTGTCGTTGCACTTTCACTACCTAAATGAAAAAACATTGTAGATAAACAGGATCAGCACTAATCAAATCCAAAAGACGAACAGTAGAAAGCTACCTGTACTTTAATATTAGCCTGGAGTTTTAAACTTGTTTTCAATATAATTAGATTTGTAATATCTTCTACAAGCAGTCTGAAATTATTGGTCGTTTCAGAAATAGCGCTGAGATCTACTTTGATCCGGAGAAATAGTTTTTGTAGATGGCTAAGTAACCATTCGACTTGATGTTTAGCCGAGTACTGTTAGCTAGTTTATTTTATTATAATAAAATCATTCAGAGATTTAATGAAAGAACAGACCATAATTTGTCAAAAGGTTTTGTAAAGCATTGCACTAAACTTTTAAACATAAATTAGATTTAACTTCCTTACCAGCAGTCGTTTCTTTTGCAGTCATTTGTATTTTGTCCTCAGGTTCACTTTTCGTTGAACTGTTACTACCTAAAAAGAAATGACATTTAGATGATCATATCTTTAGCACTAATCAAATAAAAAACGAATAGTAAGGAATGATAATAATAATAATATTAAAACACTATCTGTATTTGACTGACTCCAAAAATCAGTTTGAAAGTACCGGTATTATAGAAACCGTGCTTAGATCGTCTTTAATTTTTGAAAAGTTAATTTTGTTAAAGAACTAAAGAGTAAAAAATCGTTGTAGATTGATACGTGAGCATTCGGCTTGATCTTTGGGTGAGTAGGTAGCTTATTTATGTTATTATAATAAATCTGTCAACTGGCTTTTCATAGGAAATCAGAACTTAAAATCATGTCAAACTGTAGGGGTCATAAAAGATGTTGGCAAAATAGCTATTTGATATTGGTATCGATCGTATATGGTATATCGTTTAATGGAAATGTCAAATACAACCCTACCGTAATACAATCGTTGATATTAGTAAACTGATTTTTTTCTTCTGGCATCTATTCTAACACTGCGTGTTGTCTGATTACAATGATATAATTTTTGTATCGCGTTCTTTAAATAATAAAATGGGATATGTGTATTGAGCCTGTATCTAATTTTTTAATATATTTGTTATTTACGGTATTATTCATGTAGACAATTTCTTCAGGACCAAATTTTTCCAAACTAGTTGTCATTTTGTACATACTAATGTTAATTTGCATTGCTATTACCTGTTTCACAGTCACCAGTAATGATCCTGTGAAAAAGACTGGGATTTTTCCACCGGAGGAAAACACATACAACCACGGCTCCAATTACAAGGATGATGATGATTATCGGCACAACTGTGAGAAAAGGAATTACATTGCCAAATATGGAATTAGTGTGGAATCGAGTAGAGTTTAGATGGCAGTAATTGATAATTGTATTACGCTCATATATCATCTGTCAAATTCAGTTAACACGTGTGTGTACATAATATCATGTTGCTTCAAAAGGTAAACATGAGAGTAGTCAATTTGTGATTACACCACCTTTTCAAACATGTCCTTAGTTTAATTACATACTAAGCATTATGTTGCTTTCAGGATTGATTGACATTTTGATATTAGCGAGTGATATTTTTCTAGTATACACTTTTTGTGTTTTAACCATGATTACATTATGTTTTGTTTTTTCTGAGACGGAAGTTAAAACTTCCAAATTAATTTAACGGTATAGTTGTTACGTCAACAAAAAAAATTACTAGGCGCAGCTGGTTAATTCTCTACTTATGTATTTCATTAATATATATATAAATGTTGTACCAAAATATTTTGTGTAATTTCCTTAATGCGGAAAAAAATAGTATACGATCGATACAAATAAAAATAAAATATTACCGATTTTGGCCGCACGGATACCCGTAGATATTTCCGTCGTAACTACATTTGGTATGAATGGAGTAGGTGATCTTTCATTAGCTATAGTAGAAGGAATTACTGTAGATGATTCCACGAATATCGTTGCAGCTGTCTGGTCTTTTGATCCAGGAATAGCTGACGCCACACAGACGTAGGGGGTTTTACTGGCGACAGCTTTAATCGAAATTGACTTGTTCTTTGTCTCATCAATGTTAGTCGATTCACTTGTTGTTATGTCGGTCATCTTTTGAGAGCCATGTAGGAAGAACAGATCTAGGTCCGGGTAGTAATTCATGGCCGAACAGGTTATGATGATCGTAGTGTTGGTGAGTATTCTGCAAGGGTTTGTTGAATTGAAGCCAGATGATTCCTTCTCGGCGCACTCATCAATGACTGGATAAGGTTCCTTCGGAGGAGCTTTAAATTAATGACATTCACAATGAGAAGTGAATTGTAATTCCCTTCTATTTTGACACGTGCCTCTTGATGTAATCAAATTGATTAATGCACTATTTTTGTTGTAAAAAATTATATCATGTTTTGTGTGATTTTGAATAAAATTAATTTGAACTTGAACTTATCCGATTTAATTAGTACCATTCTCCTTCTGATAATTGCACTTTTCCGTTATCATAAGTGCCTCTTATTAAGTGTAAGGAGTGCCCCATTTTCACCTCTGGTAATTCCCCTTTTTACTTTGACATGTGCTTTTCTTCTTTTCTAGTAAGTGTCCTTTTCCCTTTGGATATGTGCCGCCTTTTCCTCTCCCCATAAAAAGTGCTCCTAATTTAAAGCGATTAAGAGTAATTTATTCTTTAATTTCACCCAAATCTGGCTCGCTACGCACGCTAGTATTTAAAATTGATATGATTATGTTTCCCATTAAAGATCTTTTCAGTCTTTCATAATTAGATTGTGTTTAGATTTTGTTTGCACTGCGACCTCACAGATCTCTGATAGCTCGCTCGCAAATAAATATTCTAACCATTACAACCAACTGCTAAGTACATGTATGATGCTTAAACAGTATCTTGGACCATGTAACGAGAGAAACAAACATTGAAATCATCCATGATAATGTACTCACAATGTAGGGGTAAATACCAATGTCTAAACAGTTGTATATTTTCGCTTTGAGGTTTCCCTTTATAGGTGCCTCCTTTTCCCAGAAAGCGCCCTTTATTATTGGTGCTACCCCCCCCCCCCCCCCCCCCCACACACACACTATAAATGACGCTCCGCCAGCCCTGGCCTCCTAAAACCTCTAAATTTCCGATAGCTCCGCCCCCTGAACCCCACGCCAATTTACACTCCGCTCACTTCGCTCGCTACGCTCTTCCTGATCGTAAATGCTTAAGCCCCCCCCCCCCCCCCACTTAAAAAAACGTTCCCCGGCCTGATGTAAGGTGTTTGAAGCTGAAGCCCGACGCAAGTGATTGTTGTCTGCCCATCCCAACTGCTGTCCTAGTCTTGTACTGACTGGTGTTGACAATCAAGTGATACCTGAGATACTATGAAACTATACACCAAATCGCACGTATTGAGTTTGAAAATTCGATTTTTCTTAAGCTTCTAAGGGGGGCACATCCCCCCCTGTCCGTGCAAGCGCGGAACGCCGCTAAATATTTTCTTACGAATCGCCCCCCCCCCTCCCCTCGCCGCCGGCTGGATCCGCCTCTGTATGTACCCTCCCAGTGCGTGATTTCTCAAATATCTAGTGGATATATCGTGTTACTGAGTGAATGGATGTATATTTTGAATATTCATTAGTTTTAATCATGCATGTGGAAATGAAACAAATGCAAATCAATACAATTTAATTCAATGTTGAATACACTTTTTTACATCTCCATATATGCAGAATTGGGAACATAACATGTCAATAGCTTCTTCAAAGAGGAATAATAGAAGTAGGTTTAATAATAGAAACATTGTCATTATCAGTTATAAATTAACCACTGATTGTGTCAAAATTCAATACATTTAACTTTGTTTGTAATGATAATTTTTTCTTTTAAATCAAAATAGACCAAAGATATAAAGTCGCCCGATCGCAAATATTAATATCGACAAGATCTCTACTGTGTTACTGGGACAACCCCTAGTCCTCCTACACCCCTTTCACACCCAACCACCCCCCCCCCCCCTCCTTGATCGTCCAACTCGCTTGCATTCTGTTGGAAGCTCGACTAACAAGCATAATACGTCGGACCTCACATAGCGATGATATGCACGTTTTGATAGGGGGCACTACGTACTAGTAAACTCTTAGAAGCTGTCCAACATAGAGGTGGTGATACTTGCAGCGTTAAGGGTACATTTGCGAAATGTAATCACGTCTTCTAAAAATAAGAGCTTTTAAATGTCTCAAACTGATAACGGTCATCCATTGATATTTGAGAAGCTTCTCAATATGACCGTTATATCCAAACTATTAGTTATCTCTGACCCTTATATAATGACTTATTGATAAGTTAGCAATAAATGCAAACATTGAACTCAATTCCAGACTAGCAGGTCGATGGGAATTAAATAAGAATTCCTTACCAATAATCTTAACATCGGTGTAGTTGTGTATGAGAATACCAAGGTAATTTGAAACTCGGCATATATATCGCCCCTGGTCTGCTATCCGAACATCTGCGATGACTAGAGAGTAATCATTCCTCATGTGACAAGCTTGTTCATTAACACACGACCCAGATATCTCTTCCCCGTCTACAAACGTGATGAGGTCAGTTCCGCGCTCTGGGTCATCTCCTTTCTTCCAGTATACGGCGATGGGCGCTTCATAAAACTCGCAAATTAGAACGGTTTCGTTCCCTTTTAGGACTGTTTTATGAAGGTCCGTGTAAACGACGCCGTCAGGTACATCTACTGCAGTACCTACAGCAAAAAAATTAATGATCATGACATGATGATAATAATTTGTTTTTAAAAAGCAGGAAATTGAGGAACAATGACAGTAATGATAAAGTTACCTGCAGTAATAATAGGTTTTTTAATTGTTAGTATTAAGTAGACTACAATGAAAGGAATTGTGAGATAACAAAATTACACGAATTCAAGGCAAAATAGGCTATGCTCCTGT
Source organism: Strongylocentrotus purpuratus (assembly GCF_000002235.5). Lineage (NCBI taxonomy): Eukaryota > Metazoa > Echinodermata > Echinoidea > Camarodonta > Strongylocentrotidae > Strongylocentrotus > Strongylocentrotus purpuratus. The sequence continues at coordinate 38,412,448 of NW_022145594.1, forward strand.
CAAGCTGCCAAACCAACTCCACTACTCCAACCTAAAACCAACAAAAATATGCAATTTATGGTACTGTAATTGTTCCTTTGTCCTGCTGTTGGTCTGTTGTCGGTTTCCTTGGTGTGTCTGAGGTATAATCTAACAAAGTTATAAGTCTTCAATGTTTATTGTTATTTGGAATGTATAGAAATGATTAATATTCAGTTTCTCATTTTTGTCTTGTTAAAAACAAATTATCGATGTACTAAATTGGACACATGTTAATGATGATTGATAAATTTGACTTAAAGATAAAGGTGAGTTCTGGTCAACCGATTGTATTGTGAAAGAAAAGGTGTGAAATGGATCAGAAAAAGTTGCTCATGTAGCATGTAAATATTGGTGTGTACTGCAAAGTTCTGGAGTCATCAAAATCATAATATATTTGGCCCAGTCTTGATAAAGTAACAAGCACTGTACATAGGATGAAGTATATGGGACTACACAAATGGTGTCGGGGTTACTAACCATGATTTCCTAATCTTTTTATGCTCATTACTCAGCCAGTATACATTTTCTACCAAAATTGTTTGGCAAATGACATTTATTTGTAATTTCGAACATTCAGAGAAAATTTCGTTTGATTCTATGAGAATTCATTTTCTTCTTTTTTTTTACCAGAACTCACCTTTATCTTCCATTCAGTCAAGCAATCTCGCAAACAGAATGGCTGCCTGTTTTTATTGTTGATTTGGCTTTTTAAAAATTATTTTGTGTTAATGTTTTACTTGCTTGGGCTCTACTATGTTTAAACGAAAGCTTGTGCATCTTTGACGTTATGTGATTAGCAAAAGCAGGTTGTCTTTCGATTTTGACGGAGCAACCAATGGGTTCAATAGGGTGGATATATGAGCTACGCCTTTATTCGAGTCTATTTTGGCAGGTTCATGATTGTAGAGGAGGTGATGGAGGAGGTGATTTGACCTTTCGTCTGATATGTGGTAGGCGATACCACACAACAAATACAGTTGTAGACAGTCTGAAATAGCTTTACGTGTGGCGTCCACGACTGTGCCAACGTTTGCACCACCAGACGACCTACGCCACACAGGTGTTACATAGCAAGAAGCAAAAGGGCAAGAGCTGTCCTACGGATAGTTCTGGCCGGTATCCATTCCCAATCATTTACAATAACTACCCTCTTCAAGATGCTGTTCCTAGCTTCGACTCTTCCCTTTGTATTTGTGAATGTGGTTTTTGAGTGTTCTTAAATTGGAAGACGTGTATTTGTTTCTTATTCAGGATTAGCCCGTAGATGATGATAGCATATAACAAACAAAATAAATTAACAAGCATTTCACTCGCGTCCCTATTATCATTTGTAAAATTCCTATAGCTTAAAAAACTATTCATGAGTAATTGCATTATTTGTCCAAATGTAAAGTAAATATTGAGGTAATATATAAGGTCCGCAGTTCGAGTCCCGCCGCTGCACTAATGTCCTCTGGCAAGACATTGATCTACATTTGCGACACTCCACCCAGGTGAAGTAAAAGGGTACCTTGTAGGAATTTATTCCTGGAAACGCAGCGCGCGTAACAGCTGCACTGCTAAAGGCAGGGTAATTACACTGTTAAGCCAGGGTAATTATGCTGCGTTATTGTAGAGCGCTTAGAGACTTCTGACAAAGTAAGTGTTAGGCGCTATATAAGCACTGTAATTATTATTACATATATATTAAGGGTGACGCACAAGACGAATCAGACTGTTCAAAGTTCATATATAAAGATAAAGCCTTCTAACACCTTTACTAAATTATAATTATCATATTTATACCGAAAACACTTCAGATTTCAATTAACTACTCTCTGGGAGAGGTGGACATTATTTTGTGAGTGTTATCATTGTTATTATGCAAGTGCGGAACAATATCAGAGTAAAAATGTTCCCTGAAAAGCATGGCTGTTCAAATGCCTTCATGTTCTAAATGTGACATGTAAAGGCTAAAAATTAGGGCTTCATTTGTTTTGCCACATGTTTGTGTAGTCCCAGCTATGTTTTTATGTGTACAATGGTTGTTATTTTAACCAAGACTGGGCGAGTTTATTATTATTTTGATGGTTCCAGACCCTTGCAGAACACACCAATACTTACATGGACATGCTACATGAACATCTTGTTCTGATCGATTTCACACCGTTTGTTTCACAATGCAATCGCACGAGCATAACTCAACATTATCTTTAACCTCAACCATACCTATACCCAGCCAGACGCGTACGTAGCGGGGGGGGGGGGGGGTTGAACCCCCCTTCAATTATGTGTATGTGTGCGATTTTTGATCACCCATCCCCTCTTTTTTTTATTTAAAAAAAAAATCTTTTTGTACCCCCCTCCAAAAAAAGAAATGACCCTACCCCCCCCCCTTCTGAAAAATTTGGAAAAAAGTGCTCTAACCCCCCCCCCCCCCCCCCGCTTATTCAGCGGCTGGCTGAGACGTTGCGAAATTTCGGCCCGATTTAAACAAAATAAATCCCCCCCCCCCTCCTTTCAAAAAATCCTGCGTATTCCACTTTACCCAGCTACAACCCTATCACTATAATTATCCTTTCCGAAAAAAATAACCGACAAAAAGACAGACCCGAGCTTACTGCCTACCAGGGGCGTAAATCCGCACCGAGGGGTGGGGGGGGGGGGATGATCGGCGATAGCCATCACATACTAGCACGAGCACACGCGCGCCCACACTAATTTACGCAAGCGCGCGCGATCGCGCACGCACAAACACACAACACACAACACACACACACACACGAACTCAGTTTCCCCCTCTCGCGAAGCGCGGAAACCTTGACGTTTCCTTAAATTAATAGAGAAAGCAGACGATTAGGTGTACTGTTCTCGACTCTTATTTCTCGTCTGAATTCAGTTTCCCCTTCCCGCGCGAAGAGCTTAGACGTTTGATTTAATTATTATAGAAAGAAGATGATTCGTTGCACCGTTTTCGACTCTTAATCCCTATTTATCTGAATTCAGTTTCCCCCTCTCGCGCGAAGCTCGGAAGCCTCGGCGTTTCCTTAAATTATTAGAGAAAGCAGACGATAGGGTGTACTGTTCTGGACTCTTAATGCTCGTCTGAATTCATTTTCCCCTTCCCGAAAATCTTAGACGTTTGATTTAAATATTATAGAAAGAAGACGATTCGTTGCACCATTTTCGACTCTTATTAAGCCCTATTAATCTGATTCAATTCAATTCATTCAATATGAACAACAAATTAGTTCATTCATAGACCTACACAAACATCACATGCATTGCAGCCCTTAAATATCATCCCCTCGTCCCTTAAGTTTTAGGTGTGAACAAATGACAACCACCGAGTAGGACTTGGGCAATGCAACAGTTACCGTATTATTTATCACTCTCAATAAGATGCGTTCACAGTTTTCACACCTCTTAAAAAATGTTTCTGGAATTCATATAATGATACATGTACTGTGTTTATTATTTAAATCTAATGAATTCTTTAATTTTCTCAGCCAAATCTTTTCTCAAATATAAAAATAATAAGAATGTGTACAGGCTTACCTTGAAATAACTAAAGAGACAAACGGTTACTGTAAGTCTTGAACACACCAGGTCTGGAAAAATTGATTGAATCCCGGGATCAAATTCCTAAAAAAACTCCTGCTAGCTTTGAAAGCTCATTCAGGATTATTTCATTTTCAAAAAGTAAAAAAATGGCCCCCAGCCCCCAGTCCCCCTCTATCGACTAGAGCTCACCTGAAATTGGGGGGGGGGGGGGGGGGGGGTCTCCAAGGCAGGAAAAGTCAGCGAAAAGCTGGCGAAAGGGGGATTCAGAAATGTTGGCAGTCCTGACATAGGGGTGGGGGGATGCTTTCAAAGGGAGGGAACGAGCATAGGCGTACACTAAATAACACTGAGTGGGGGGGGGGGGGGGGAACCGGGCATCTATTGTACATGATTGCACTTTTTAAGCGCTCGCGCGCTGGCGCACTTTACGTCTAGGCTATAATAATACCTTGCACAATAACGAAAAATTATTCTGAAGTTTATGAAGTGCTTGTTCGCGCACGTTGCGCAACTACTCTTAATGATCGGGACATACTGTGTACGTGTAGGCTATCCAGTTATACATACATTTAAAAAAAACTCATTTCTCATGCATTATGCTGAAAGTGAAACCATCACATTTTTTTTCCTTCTTCTTCTTCCTTTTTTTTTCTCTTTTGTTTTGGTAATCTCAGGGGGGGGGGGGGGGGGTGATTGTACAGGCCACCCCCCCTACTTCAAGTCAGGGGGGATGCAGCCTACCCCCACCCCCATCCCCCCGGGATTTACGCCCCTGCTGCCTACCCATTACTATAGTGGCATCAAACTAACGCTCACTCATACTATGGGAAATGTTTACTCCATAGATCAAGCATTACTACACAGTAATTTTCATTCCTAGTATAAGCTGAACATACGGGTATCATGAGACACGTTATCCCATAATGATTTGCAGTACGTGGATCCATGCATCCTCACAATGGCGAGCCGTATCTTAGGGAGGAATTTCTGATATGATATTATAGGAGTTAACAAACATGAAGCCAAATACATAAACATGCATATTCAAGTATTAACCATCTCCCCTTTACTATGCAATATATTATTTACCTCCGACGATGCTTGCAAGCACAACACAGCTTACACATGCCAAGAGAAGCAGTCCTTTCCTTTGATCCTCCATTTTCAATCCTGTGCAATCACGCGGTGGAAATGTGCGGTTGTAACGGGCAGAAGTTAATTATTAACCAATGTCAAAGTTTGTGAAGCTGCATTTCGTTTATGTTATGATATTTATATTACTGTTTTCTTATAGAATCACGTGATGAACAAATACTTTATCTATTTGAACAAACATGGCTCTCCTTGCTTTCAGTTTGCATTATAAATCCTTGTTGAAAATGATATTGATTCTTTTAGTCTACTATATCAAACCTTTCTCGCCTATGTTTTTCTTTCGGTTCATTCGTTATCTTCATCGACTTATTTCTCTCAAACTTCCCCTTTTGGCTTTTGCCCAAAGATTGCGTAATAAACACAATATTTAAATAACGAAGCATATTCCTTGGCTTGCGTATTTTGAACTATCATTGGAAAACCTCATAAAAAACAGTCAGTGTTTGGTAATTCATTTTAGGGGGAGGGGTAGGGCGCAACTCGTCAATGCTCTGCATGCGTTTGTACCGAAGCGAGGAGAGTCACGTGACCAGAATCGGAATAATTCACCGAGATATGATAACGAACATTTAAACGGCCAAAACCGTTATTGTTTAGGGGGAGGGGATCATTTTAAAAGAAAAAAAAACGAAGTCAAGACGGTTCGGCTCACGTCTATTGCACTGATATGAATTTTTGTTTTTCTCCCAGGGATTGAAACTTTATTGTTGTGGCAATTTTATTTTATATTAACCCTAATTTGAAGGTGGCTGCCCGATTTAATGTGACTTAGTACAAACACGAGAGTGAGTTCTAATATAGTCTTCTTCAAAATGTATCTGATTTTGCTACTTGTTTGCTTTAGCTTGTAAGTAAAATAAATAAAATGAATTTGTGAGCAATGTGGCAACAAAATGCACGTGTCATTTCTTTATTTTGTTTATGCATGTATGTTCCTTTGGATTATGTTATGCAGTGTCCATACCCCCAAAGACAACGGACGTTTACTCTTACCTACGAGTACATAGAGAATCTATAATTTTATGATATCAATCTTTCTCTCTAGTAAAGACCCACTGTACTACTTACGCCCTCTACATAGCAAACAATTCCTAATCGGTGCCTGTTGTTCCCCCATGATCCTCTTTTATTATATTAATTGAGAGCTGAGCTGATGAGATAACCAACTGCCAATGAACTCACTGGGAGGTCTCGCCCCCCCCCCCCGCCCAAACTAGTACAGACGGGCTTTGACGTATTTCCGGACGCACGACGAATTTGCACATTTTTTTAACATAAATCATTGAAGAAACAGATCTCTAATACTTATTCTGCAACCCTTCAAATGGAAAATTGTGTGACAATTTCAGAACATTACAAATCAAGTTGCGTCACCGTGCTGCCAATTTTTGCGTATGGTCGATTATGAGTTTTTTTATCATTCATAATTGCCTCAATTTTCATCAGGTTTTACTCAAAGTCTTATCTGTTTCAATAATTTGTCTGGATATGATTGAATGAACCTAATATCAGAGTGAAATTCCCATTCATAGAACATATACTAAGAAAATGGAAAGGAGTTTCCCATGAATAATTAACTTTTGTAATTATTCTTATTTTCAAAGTTTTTTTTCAGGTTCTGATAAGAACACAAATGAACCCAATAGTATTCTGTTTAATGCCTTAATTTTACACCAGGTATCAAATACTGTATAGTGTTTTATAATTATTTTTTTTTAGATAAACAATGCAAATAAAACGCCTTTTCATAAGTTTGTTTTAAGGGTTCATATTTGTTAATGTGTGCTTTAGCAGGTACACGATATCAGCCGTTAAGTTAATAATTGACACTTGTTACCCGCGCTCGCGTGGGTGCCAAGTTCAAGTGTCAATACAAATACAATACATCAATATACGATTTGGTATCATGTTGAATTTCTTACAAATGAAAATATACGCTGCATTCTCTCTCTCTCTCTCTCTCTCTCTCTCTATCTCTCTCTCTATCTATCTCTGTCTATTTCTTGCAGATATTCGGAGGCTAATGCAAAAGTTCGGATGGTATTATTGGCGTATCTAAGGGGGGATGCAGAGGGGACATAGGCCCCGGGCTGCACTTGAAGGGGGCGAAAAATTACAAAAAGATCAGGGCACTTAACGCCTAATATTAACGCGAAAAGGAAAAGGATAAGGTAAGATGAACGATTTCATGCTCCCCAGTGTAAACATTCAAAATTCTACGGCTCGATTGTTATCCTTCGATCGAAGTAAAATGCATGAAAATATCGTTTTTGACGATTAAAAATGCACAAAATCTACCGATCGGACTCTTTTCTTTCCCCTCACATTTATTGTAACTTACATAAATATTTGTACAATTGCATAGTTTTCCTCCGGCACTTTAATTCTTGGATAAGCCACTGGCTGTGTTCACATGGATATTACTAAACAATTCTAACATGGATTCAGGTCTACTGAGATCTGCTATTTGTATATACATTATTATACGGAACCACATGGTGAACGTTCCCAAGGGCAATTATCATGTTGCATATATCAATTGTACTCCCGGCAAATTTGCACCCCTAAAACTACATGAAAAAATAGGGGCCTTTTTGTTTACTTTGTACTTTTTCCTTTTTATTTTATAGGGAAGGGTATGAAATGGCTTGTCATATAATTACCAAACTTGTACCTCCCCTACCCGATATTCCAGAATCCGAACATTTTCTCCGCCGGAATAATCTACAAGTGCAACGAAATGTAAATAAGTGTAGTGGTATGAATGTAAATATGCAATGTACACAGGCGATGCCTTGGTACCAGGTATACTGATTGCACGTAGATATTCTCAAGATTAATCACTATTTGCGTACATTCGATATGAAAACCATCTCAGACCAGCAACTATAAAGATGTCGAATCCAAAGTTGCACCTGTTGATCCAGACTGTAGTATTGTATGTTCTTCTTCTTTGCTTCATCCCAGGTGAGCAATCCTTTTTATAAGTCTGTCTGAAATTTCGAGATTTTAAGGCATATAACACAATAACGACATGGCATGAATCGATCACAAGTAAATCAGACCAACCACGGGCTTTCTACTTAGCTTACCCATCATTAATTTCAACTTTAATGAGCCTGCAGCATATTAATTGGGAGATATAAGCATACTTTTCATGTATGTACTCTTTTATCAGAGTCGTAACCTCTATACCAAAACGTACGTCCAAAGTACATCAGTAATACCACTTGATCTCTAGTTTGTCACAGACCTAACACCCTTCCGGGGCCGTAGGTGGATATTCCTTTGCAGTCTCAAAAGACATCATTCCTTATTTCAGGGGCGTTCTAACATATTTGAATCATTCAGACGTCAAACCGCAATCGTTTTGAGGCAGTTTTGCGAGGACGAACAGTTGCCTTAGTTTTCCAGTTTCATCAGGGTTTTTTCATCATAAAATACTTTTATTTGAGAACATCTAATATTTGATGTGTATTCACTCAACTCCTTTGGTTTTTATGTACGAATTAAGTTCTGATTATTTTCAGTGCAATTTTGATTATATTGAATGGTTTAAAGTGATGATCACCATCAAAATGTGTGATTGTTTTTCTTCTTTTGTTGTCAGATTTATATATATATATACATATATATATATATATATATATATATATATGTATATATAATGTAGAAAAATGCACATCGGACTTACATATCGTTCTTGGCCAAACTTTCTCGCTTTTAATACGATGTAAAATTTAATCGTATTTATGGGCATATTGTGTAGCCAACCCTTTACAATAATGCCATCTACAAATGCAATCACGTGTAGTATTAAGGTTTTAGGCTCTGTTGTGTGGGAGCGTAGGCCTACCACTTCCTACAATATGTTACAAGTGGTTGTTAATAATATTTGTCTCTTAAACAGCGAGAAAACCTTCCCTTTTTATATTTTCCTATTAAAGTTCGTAAAAACATGACGACACATATATGACAAGTAGCATACTACTATATTCATCATAACATAATCAGCTCAAAGTTGCGGTCATTTACTAAGGCTGAGCTTAAATGAACCAAAGTACGCAAACAAATACCTGCTGATTTTCAGTTTTTATTTATGTTCTTTGTATTTTACCACGTTGAATGGCAATGCGTTCCTAATTTTTCCCACGACTTTGAAAGTCCTTTAATTTTAGCGTAATCGTTTAACTGACGCGTCATTAAATCTATAAAATACACAACGTTTATTTTTTTATCAACTATTTGAAATTATGATGAGAAAGAATACAATATCATGAATACAAAACAATAACATACGTTTTAACGGTGTGCTATCCCATTATCTTTTCTTCAGTGGTGCATAGTGATGTTCCAGATGATATTGTGTATACTGACCCTCTCAAAACTGTAAGAATCGGTGACAGCGTAGTTCTGACATGTAAGTTTCGTGGGGAACCTTTAGCTGTCTACTGGAAGAAAGGAGATGACCCAAGAACAGCACCAAACCTTGTCTCATGGATTCCAACCGATGAAGTGACAGGATTATGTGAAGGTGAAAGGCCATGTCAGATCATGGAGATGAATGAAAATCGCTCTTTGGTCATCAAGGAAGTCAGCATTGCAGAAGAAGGTCGATATATATGCAGAGTATCGAGCTATAAGGGAATACTGATTCACAGCTTTACAGACATCAAGCTTTTTTGTGAGTAAACGCAATTTATATGCAGTAGAATACCACAGTAACAATCCTCTACAAATTTACGTATCTTTCGCTTGATTAGGTTAAAAGCCTATAGAATTATTTTGTTTAAAAAAAAGGGTTTTACAATGTAGGCCATTGGTATAATTGACAACACGTGACAATGCATCATTTTTTTCCAATCATGCCTACAATAACGTGCTTGCATACATGTTCACAAAATAATGAACTCGCAAACACTATTTTGTTTAAAGCAGGTACAGGTACTTTTGCAAATTTTGTTACATTACACCCCATTAATTATGAACGTTGTAAAGAAACGTTAAACAACAATAATTATTTTCTTTATTTCAAGATTACCTAGCTCATGATTGCTCTTACTATTTAATCTGTCAAAATAGATTTCCGCGTTGTTATGTTATGTAAGAATTCACATGTCATCCATCATGCACGGTTTACTTCGTGCATGATGATTATCTCTGTAAGTACCATTTTTGAAGGAAAAAAAATGATTACTTGCATTCACTTCACCCGATCTTGCGTGAATGTAGAGACATTTTTTTCCAGAAAATTTTGTGTAACCCGACAACATGAATCACCCAAAGTTTTCGTGAAAATGTTGTATGTTTTTACAAAAAGTCGTATAACCCGACAATCCGACCGAAAGCGATCGCAGACCCGATTGAAAGAATTGCGCCATATAAACAGCCATTATCATGATGATAAATAGTCAACCATCAAACATAAATTGCGATGTGTAGAGTTTCTGTTCATAAGGATATGGTGCTAGGTTACTTGATATTTTCTTTTCGTTTTTTTTTATTTTTTTTTTATTTTTTTATATTGCAGCTACTCCACAGGATCCATTTCCAGTCATTCACCAATGTGCGGAAAGGGAGCCATCTGCCTCACAGAGTTGTAGTATTTCAACGAGTACTCCGATTAGCATAACTTGCATGGCTTCGAGATACTACCCAGACCTAGACCTTTTCTTTCTGCATGGGCATAATAAGATCACTGACCTAGTAACCAATGAGAGGACAAATCATGACGGTACCAAGAACAAATCAATATCAATCAAAGGTTTAGCAAGTGAGACACCGTACGTATGTGTTGCATCAGATATCCCTGGAACGAAAGAGCAAAGAGTTGCGACTATTTTGCTTGTACTGCCTGCAGTTTCTACAAGTGTAGCTAGTGATGGATTGTATTATCCTTCCATTACTACTACGGCAACTGATGTGACGACGTATACAGCGACGCCTGTCAAAATCGGTATGACATAAGTACCCTTTGTCATCACAAGATGTACAAAAACGAATTAATCTAAGGCTTTTAAGAATTCTGCTTTATGTATAATTTTTAAGAGAATTTACCATAGTGTTTATCAAATCTAAATAGGAAACTGAGTACATATCCTTATCTCAAAGTTTTTTTTAACGAAAGCAACATCACTCAAGCACAGAATAAGAACTGAAACTTTCTCTTTTACAGTCGTACCGATGGTCATCCTAGTTATTATCGCTCTGGCTGGCATAACATTTGTTTTGTGGAAACGTCATCAAAGAAGAGGTAAGTATTAACAATCTGTACTTTACTTCTTTGGTTAATCTCGTCTATGGTTTACCTGAAGAAGACACATATTTGATTTAGGATAAAACAACGTTCATTAATTCTAATTAAGCTTTAACATATGGGGAATTCTAACATTCATGGGCATCTAATAATATCAGAAGGCAGACAAATCAGAAAAACTCACCAGTAAAAGTTTGAACAAAATCTGACAAAAAGTAAGAAAGATATGTTTTGTTCAATGTAACCAATATACGTAGGGCAAATTCCAATAAGCTGAATCGGTTTACAGAGTGGGATAACTTTCCCATTTGTACCGAAACGCAAAACTAACTATTTTTGTCAATTTTTTTTTACTCAATAGGGTATTTTCCTTCTAGAGGACATAGAATAATATGCTATCAAAAATAGAGAAGATAATTTAGAAAAAACAGGAATTATTGAGATTTTATACACGACAAAATTCCAAAAATGTTGGAAGTTTGCATGGCAAAAACTCGACAATTGTGAAAAAGTTTGCCTATATTTCAAGAAAAATTGCTAAATGGGTATATTTTTCAGCCAAAATGACCCTTAAAAATGGGAAGGGGTTTCGAGGCTAGAGCGGCACACCCCCATCCAAATCAAATCCACCCCAGGCTTTCGCGGAACTAGCATTGGCTTCATCACTTCGTAAGTTTGTGTAGATCAGTGTTAGCTTAGCATTTTTTGCAAGACTGCCTTGATTACATTTTCGTCAGCTATGTTATCAAGATTCAGGATATTGATTTGTTGCATTTTCAACTCTTCATGAATTATTGTGAAACGTCCTGAGTGCAAACATTCACTGAATTTATATTGGGGATGAATTTGATTATAAATCTACACTAAATCCATTTCGTAATCGATTATTCACTGTGTGTAAATTACGTTTAACATACTGTGTGATAGCCCTAAAAGAACATTTTACCACATAAATTATACGCTCCATCTCTGATAGTCTGACAACAGTTTACTTTTTATCAAATATTCACAATATGGTTGTGCTATTCAAAGTGAATAAATACTTGTATGTGTAGTAACAGCACAATTAAAAATATAAAGCATCTATTTTCAAACTATAGGTACGTCTGAACAGCCAGATGTCGAAGAGACAATGCCAATGGTTCAGGTAAAGCCATTGGTGCAGAAAATGAAAGTAGAAGGTACGTATAGCACGAGTCATGATATCCTTTGAGAGAAGTGTGTTTCCTTTGATCGAGACTCGCTCCCATCCCTGTCAATTATTTAAATTTGTAACGTTCAGTATACACTTATCATTTGGAGCGCTGATCCCATATTATATGACTATGTATAAATCTGGTTAGCTAGATCACGGTCCCGATATTTCAGTAATATTTCTCCAATGTCAAAACAACCCTGTTCATTGTCCATTCAAATATTAAAGAGTGTATACAAAGATAACAATTTCATTAGGCTTAAAAATGAAATTATGTTTCTTAATCCTACAATATTTTCAACATAAACACAAATATTGATTCATAGAATGCCGATAACCATGCTAACACATATTGATACAGCCACCTCGTTAAAAAAGGGTAACTAGGCTTGCATAATATCCATGAATTTGTGAACAAGTCTATTGGATTTTGTTTACTGAAAGCATGTAAGCCTATGTATGGACCTTTATTCAAGTTTATATATACAACTCACACGTATTTATATGTATATATACATATAGTGTTTAGTGTACCTGAATGTAACCGAATTGGTTCGAATATCGAAGTCGTAACACATGGCATGTTTACAGGGGTCGTCTCTTTCTATGAACTGTGGCTACTGGCTTATGATACGCCGAAGGAGGACATGGGAAAGGTGTGTTCTGCTCTCATCAAGCTCGGTATTATAGGCATTGAGGGACAAATGAGAAGAGAACAGGTGTACGATGCATTATGTGATTGGAAAGAGACAACAAAGACACTCAGACAAGCGCAGATGTTAAGAGATGCTCTAGAAGAGGTGGATCTTGGAGCCAGATGGCTACAGATCTACGGTATGTACTTCATAAAGATAATGAAACGCGTTTACCCAAGAGCAGCGCGTGACTATGCACACACCAATAATGTGAAGTCACTTGCACTGCGAGAGTCCCCTGAAGTGTATGAAAGCTTGCCTTCTAATTTATTAGGTTGATAGGATTATTAATACACCAACAAAAACATTTCTCTGAACTGTAGAACAAGGTTGATAACACAACAAATCTTGACATCTGTTTCAGACTCATCTTATCCAGGGAGAATTATTAGAAAATTCCACTTGCTTTATAATCACGGATGTATCTTGTAATAGGATCCGATTGCCGCGAAGTGTTATAACCCGCCTTATTATATTAAAGTTAGCATACGACAAAATGTCTCAATAAATCTTTGTTGTTGGTTTCACAGACAAAATACGACAAGCCACTCCCAAGATATCTGACAGAACATTGGAACAAATACTGCTTGACTTGGAAAAGCCTGAAAAGGTCAACAATTTCCTTTGTAAGCTGATGCCAGATGTGGAAAGCGAGGCCGATAATGAGGCAGAGGAGAATAACGTTACTTCAGATACAGCACTGATTAGCCACGATAATACTGAAGGGAAGAACGGGGATGTGTCAGATACAGAGATAAATCCCTATAATGGAGAGGAGAAGGAAGACGTAAACCTGAAAGCCATGCAGAAATTTAGAGCATGGAATAAAGGCCCTTCAAACCAGAATCCCTTTGTTCTGGTTAGTCTTGCCCTAGAGAGAGCTGGAAGTGCCCATGTCTCGAAGACATTTTTCGAAGGTAAATGTCCTCTTTTATGTCGTGATACACCCTCCAAGTAACGTCTTATTCCACGATTTTTAACAATTTCTGGTCATTATCGGAATGTAATATTATTTCTACTGCAGCATTTGTGACTACTATAATCATGATAATACTCTTCCTCATAATTGTGTATAAAAGAGTGGTAAAAACATTTGATCAATCATGAGTATTCTATATTTTAAATGTTATTAGGCAAATCACTACTCGTATTTTTTATAATGCCCCTCCCCCCCCGTAACAAAAAAGAAAGAAGATATATATAATATAAATAAATAGATAAACAAAACAACACAAGCAAATGAATGAATTATTTGTTTGTGTTTAATATGATCTTAGCAACTTTTACTTTTTATTTTACTTCATGATTGCGTAAATACTCAAAGTCTATGAGAATTGAAGGAAAAAATGAAATCATTAGTTGAAAACTTTGTCTGTAATACTAATTTTATTAACACAAAGCGAAATAGAAACAATATAATATGTCAATAAGTAATCAATAATGTAATACATGCATCACTAAAAAGATGTTCAAGGAGACAAGCATTAACAACAAAATGGTGTTAACGTATTGTTTCCTTGCAGGCACTGTGTCATTCTATGAGCTTAGATCACTGCTCTATGACATGGACAAACCAATCCTGGAGAAGGTAGGCAAAACACTACGTGAACTGGGAATAGAGGAGGAAGTGGAAGGATGTCAAGGTACACAGGAGCTTTACGATGCCCTATGTGACTGGAAAGAGAAACACAACCGAGCAGATCAAGCAAAGGTCTTAAGAGATGCACTTGAAAGAGCCGATTTTGAAGAAGCGTGGTTGAAATTTCTAGGTTTGTTTAACATTCTTTCGAATTGTTATATTATTATAATATCGTATTATAGACTCAGTTGATATAAAATATGTATATGCAGTAAAATGTCGACAGCGTTTTGTAAAGCGCGTATTTGGTTAAACAACTCCCATAAAATCAAAATATACTTCATATTTACAAAATAATTTCCCGAAGAGAGGTAGGTTCTTCCTTTATAGTCAGCTTACCCGCAAGCCCCGGCCCCCACTCCGTGACCGGGGGCGCATATTTTTTTTTACACAACTTTTATAGCCATTTCAGTCAAATATACAGTGCAAACGACTAGAGACGGAGTCTAGCATTACCCTTGGCAGTTTTGTTGGATTGCTGGAGCTGTACATGTGTATACTCGTTATTTGTTTCGGGTTAAATCTATCCTCTCTTCTCTTTCATTATGTATTTCTGTGTTCTCCTTCACTCTATCCTCTTCTCTTTTGTCATGTATTTCTTTTTTTCTCTTCAATCTATCCTTGTCCTCCTTCGTTAATTTCTTTGTTTTTCCTTCAACTATCGATCCCCCGTTCTCTTTCCTTATGTATTTATTTTGTTCTCCTTTATTTTAACCTCTTCTCTTTTGTTTTAGGTATTTCTTTGTTTCCCCTTCAATCTAACCTTTTCTCCTTTGTCATCTATTTCTTTGTTTTAATCTGATACATTCCCTTATATCTCCTTCTTTATCTATTTCCCCTTTCCTTAGTCTATATCTGATCCTCTTAGCTCTTCAATTATGTATTTTTAAGTTCTTCCTTTGACTTATCCTCTTCTCTTTCCTTATGTATTTCTTTGTTTTTCCTTCTCCATATCCTCTCCACTATCGTTGTTTTCCCCCTTTCTTTCATCTTCCCTTCCCTTCCCTAGGTGTACGTGCGTGCGCTGACAACCTAGACTCTTTCACCAGAGCACTTCTTGGCATTTTTTCGCGAAAATGGCTAAACAGTTGTGTAAAAAAAAATATGGAGGGATACCATGCGTGGTACCAAAATGTCCGGTAAAGGGGTACTTTTCACGCACCGAAGTCCGGCTCGTAGTACACACAAGCCCGTTCTACACACCGGACTTTAATAGGGGGTGTTTTCAAAAGGAGGGGATATGCATATGCGTACCCTAAATAATACTGAGTGGGGGGGGGGGGGGGGGGGGGGGGGGGGCTGAGGCGCAAAACCCGTAAAGAAAATATTTTAACTTCATAAACGGCAATGAACGAGGGCAACTGTATGTTATTTCGTGAGTATTCAAACTCTAAATAATGTTCGATGCTCAGGTACCGGCTTTATGGACTGTATAGTTTTGTAAAATGAATAGCATGCAATGAAATACAGATCACATCTCTTACCTCTATTATTTCCTCAAAAAGAAGAAAGAAAGAAGACCTCGGGGGTATCCGATGACACATTGAAGCAGATACTACTCGATCTCAAAAGCCCAGGTAAAATACAAGAGTTCCTAAGTAAGCTGGTTCCAGGCTCAGCCAGAAATCTGAACACACCTGCAGAGACAGATGTCATTCAACAAGCCATGGAAACACTGAGGGAATGGAACAAAGGACCGTTCGACGAAAATCCAATGGTCTTGCTAAGCTGTGCTTTGGAAAGAGCCGGATGTAATCCAGTAGACAGGACATTTTTCTACGGTAAGAACCAACAATGATAAAATGGTTATTCCGTTTTTACTATAGATTCTGGAAAAGGGGTATAATCTTTATATTCGTCTTGTGACTTTGATTGAAGAAAAAAGTATATATATTTGAGTGTAAGGAAATATCTAGCCAATTGTCTGAATAATTGTGTAGGTATTCCTCAGTGAATCTACGACAGGAAATTGGAAAACAAAGGTTAGAGGCTTCTGACTTTAAGTAAGTTTAGACAATTTAACCCTTTTATTTTCGTTCACAAACTTATCTATAGACATGTGTATATGCAATTTGTGACGTTTAACAGGAAACACAATCTAAATCTACTTTAAGAACACTGTATATCGAGTCGGGACTAAAGATTATGTTGCTAATTCGAATCGAATTAAAATCGAATTTTAGTGATTATTGTTGTGGTATTGATTCTTATAAACAGAAATATTCGAATTCTGATAAAACATATTCAAAATAAATCTTTGATTTTGTCTGACAATAGGAACGATGTCTTACTTTGAGCTCTGGTCAATGGTTCATGGGAACCTAGAAGCTGGTTCGGACCTACTAGACCTACGCCAGGCTCTCCTTGGACTAGGCATCCATATAAACGACACAACGACACAGGAGCAGCTTTATCTCCTACTCTGTAACTGGAAGGACGAGCATCGTATTTGTGATCAATTATTAGTATTGAAGGTACTTTTGATTGAAGGAGGTCTCCACAAAATATGGCAAGATGTAAATGGTAAGTCCCTATCCAATTCTTCGGAACATAAGAGATTTGAAAATCAAGAGTAATACGTTAAAGAATAAATCAATTCAAAATCAATTCTGTTTTAAGCAATGGAAAAATTGCTCTATTTACATTATTATTTACTTGCATGAACCACTCACAAAACCTGGTTACCTGAATGTGGTTTTGCAATATAAAGTATCCAGTAAACATATTAGGAGAACATTTCCAACAGTGGAGAATGTCGTTGAAAGAGTTCCAGAAATAAGGAGATGCGGACTATTTTAAGATTTTAAAACGAATCGCTCTCCAATAATGGATTGAAAACACCAAAGTATATACATGTCATACATACATGTATAAAGAACAACTTAAACATTTGTAACTTCCATAAAGATATTTGTAGATGATTTTTTTTTTTTTAATCTAATTCTGTGTAATAGTTAAGAGGATACTATGTATTTTCAACCATTATGATCATAGATCTTATTATTCAATTGATATATATCTTGATTTTATTGCATTGCAGATCGAAGGAACGGGACGGACAGGATTATTTCTGAAGATACACTGGAACACATCCTTTGGCACCTCAAAGATCCCAGCGAAATAAACAACTTTCTCAAAAAGCTGTCTGAAAACCACTCAGCATCAGGAATTGACAATTCAAAACCCGTCGAAGACAACGTCCGAGCAGCCCTTACAGAACTGAAGGAATGGATGAAATCACCGTTTGATAAACACCCGGTAGTCATATTGAGTCTAGCGCTAGAGAATGCCCAGTGCAGTCCCGTGGATAGAACCTTCTTCAAAGGTACGTAAGATTACTGCGATATCCATTAATGTAACTGGTCTATTTCAGTCCTTCATAATCCAGCTAGTTATTGCCTAATATGCCTATGTCTCTTTCGTTAAATATCCAAATAGATTCGAGGATAAATTATCAAGTTTTAACATTATTGTTTTATTTCATAGTGATATCTCTTCCTACCAACATTATGTTGCCGTTATAGACAGGTATACCTCTAAAACATTTTAAATTCAGAGGGAAACGTGGTATCCCGCCCCACCACATCTTGCCACATTCTACATACAAGATAAATGCTAGGTATTGGCAAAAAGGAAAGAAACACAACTTTTTTTTTTTTTAAATAGGTAGATATAAAAGTTTTGTATAAAGCATTTCACGTTTAATTTTGTTTTTGGTCGCTCGATGTTTTAACATTCTTTCCACGGGTTAACTTGGGAGGGACTAGCATACAATTTTGTTAGTTTGTATCCAAATGGTTGCAAAGTGGGATAAATGATGAAAGATTATTGTTGTTTTTCATTTTAATTTCTTTTGTTGTTGCCTCTCGTTATAAAAAGGTAGGCTTAAAATAGTTCTTTAACGTGTTTCCAATGTGTCGACCTTTGCCCCCTTTCAAGTTCCCAGTCATCTCCAGAAGCCTATCCAACTCCAGGAAATAGAGTCGTTGGTCCGCAAACTGACGAGTAGGCACTGCAAGCGATTGGCGAACGAGATACCAAACATTGACGAAAAGAGGATATCCGACATTTCAGATGAAAACAATAACATGCTGTTTGACACACAGTCACTGATTTATGACTGGATTGCCAATGATGAATGCAGTAACTATGAGAAGAGATGTAAGCTTGACGATGCTTTGATTAACATCTGTCGACATGACATGACAGGTAAAGTTACTGACATATATTTCATAACGTTAGAGTTATTACAGTAGCTGTTTAATGGTTTGGTTCGAAATAAGTATTGTAAGGGTATAAAATGTGCACCCGAAATCAAGTACATTTTTTTGTTTTCAGGTGATCATCGATAAATTTGAGTAACTAAACGAATGTGAAAAAGTGATTAGAGATGACGTACTTTTGTCTTCCTAAAATGAAGTATCCTTCTTCATAACTTCAACTTTCGATTTGGGCAATAGCAACTTCTCACCGTGGATTGAAATTTAGGGTTAAATGTTTTGAGGCAACTAAAGTAACTTTGCGAGCACAATGTTTAACATTGTAGAGCATGTATTGTTGCATTGATTGAACACAGTGGACGATTTATTGTTCTCAAAACGATTATATTTGGCAGACTATTTCGGGACAATCAACTTTCGACGAAGGATAGATGATCTCTCCACAAACCTTCATCCAATGTCAAAACAATTCAGTAAGTTTTGAAATCGATTATTCCTTTTAACTGAATATCTTTTGTTATAAGTTTTTTCTTTCTAATAACTAATCATTATTAAGAGGTTAATTTTATGACAAATTTTTCTAAGAGGTACAATTATTTCTCAATGTGTATTTTAATTAAGTATATAATGATTTGCATTTAGAGAGCTATTAAGGTGTTGCATTTTTGTGGAAACACATTTTATCCCGTACAGACCACGAAACAATCTTCGATGATGATTTAATCCGGTTAAAGAAGCTGATGGATTGTCTTGATTTAGATATGATGTCAAAATTCTGCATGAAGGTAGGCTTCTCTGACCATGTAAAAGAAGAAAGAACGCAGAGTCCCAGCAATGAAAAGCTTTGGCAATGGAGGAACAGCAATTTGACCCACAAACCGAAAGAAGTATTTTCAGAAATTACGGAGTTAATTGGAGATACAACATGCCGTGAGTCAAGTATTAACATCTACATCAAAATTTAATTGAAAATTATGGGTATACCCCGCCTTTGTAGTGGACTTCCTTGATACATGCTGCTTGAAACTGTTGATATTTCTATGTTCTATTGGAAATAATATCTATTGACATTTCATCTGATATATTGCCAACTTGTCTGAAAACGTGATGTTATGGACAATTAAGGAGTTTAGAAGACAAAGATATTTATTATAGCAAAATTTGAAGAAAGAAAATGTCGCAGAATATTCTGCCCAAATTGATACGAAATGTATGATCTATGATACCAAAATTAATAATTATCGTCTCTGTCTAAATGGAACGATAATTAATTATCGTTACATTTAGACAGAGACTAGAAATGTCGACACCAGCAGAATGACATGAATTGTAATTGTTAGACAAAAACTAGTTTACCACAATTTTTTTCATATTGGCAGTTAAACATGTAACGGATGAGGAACTTGAACACCTCACATCACTTGTCAAGGATGATGACAAGAGGGACAAATTTCTGTCAGCCCTCGACATCGACGGAGACAAAAAACGATGGAAGTGGAAGAGAAAATCAAGGAGGATATCTACACAGGGGAAAACACAAGGTGAGGATTGGAAGATATCTATACTGTGTTATGGAGTATCGAATGGAATTGAATAATATAAGGAATATGGAAAGGAAAATAGTCAATAATAGGAAAATAGACGTACCTCTCATCACCTTGATCAACTTCCATTGAGTTGAGCTCTGGGTCGCTCTTCTTCCTGGTCATCTATTAACAAGAATAAAATACACCCACACACACACTTCACAGACTCCCCTAGACAATATACACATATATATATATATGTGCATATATATATATATATACAGTACCCACCCATAGTAAGTACATCCTTAATGGAATATTTCAATATACATTTTGAAAAGTGGTATTGATTATGCAAATATTAAACTAATGATAACGTTGACATAATGTGATGCATTTGTAGGTTCCCAAATTCTCACTTCAGGATGACATATTAAACTATATAACCCATTGACGATGTACATACAGAAACTGGGTCTACTCACTTTTATTGCTACCAATTTTAACAATATCCTCAGTATGTTAAACTATTGTAATGAAATAAATGGTTTGTTCAGATACACATAGAACATCTACTCTATCATTCATGTAATGCCTATGCTTTAGCACACCTTTTAATAGAGTTTACTTTATATCTTATTTTACTTTTTGTAAGGGCTGTACTCAATTTTGCTGGATACTGTATATTCATGTGTGAACATGTAGGTGCGTGGGAGGGTAGGCGTGCACCGACGACTTTCATGAGAACCGCACCTTCACTCTGACAACTAATCACAAAACGAGGACGAGAACCCTGTAAAATGTTTACAAATTTAGCGCGGGCTTCTGCATGTTTGTACGCGTATATTTATATATAAATTTAGACTTTCTATATACAAACAAAATGTAAGAAGTATATCAATTGACATTGACAATGATTATGCGAGATCAAGAAGTATTTCCCCAAAATAGAGGCTTTTGAATAAGGGGCAAAACTTAAACCAAGCGAAAACATCTAATTATATTCTGAGGTTAAGTGCTACGTGTATTTCACTGCCTTACATTCACGCTTCTAAATAACTATGGTTGCATTCCTCTTAGTGTCAGACGGGCCCGATGGAAAGCAACATGCCAATGAGGATTCATCCTCAAAAGAGAAGCAAGAAGAAGAAACCTCGAATGCTCATGATGAAAAGTACGAACAAGCAGAATTGACCTTGGTAGATCTACTGAAAGGATGGAGAAGCAAACATGGAGAAAAATCATGTCGACAGACATTGAGAGCTGCCCTCAAATCCATAGGAATAGCAGGTAATTGTATCATAGGGGAAGACGGGTGAAATGATGGAACACGGCACATGATGTCCTGGATCTTAAAGAGAAAAAATCACGAAAGCATAATGCACAAGGAGATGTTGAAGCATTACGTACAGAAAATGATCAATAAACTTAAAAAGTGCAAAAAAGACACCCATATTCGAGGGAATCCTAATGTTTTTTCTTTGTTTACGTTAAAGTAATGCTTATTGGCATTGACTTTGGATATGTTGCAGCTTCCGTAATTTTTTTTTCGGGGGGGGGGGGCGGCTGGAGGATGGGATTGGAGTTCAGTTCATTAGCAACATGTTGGTATATTCTTCGAAGATAAGTAATAGATTATAATATTGTATGATAATATTTGATACCTAGTAAGTTTAATTGTGCAGCATAAGCTCAAATATATTCTCACATTTCATTTAGAGTGCATCGTCAACAAGACGCCACGGATATACATGTATCAAGCTGAGCTAGTACGTGTAGCCTTCACCATTCTGATGAGGGACGTTTATCCAGTCATTGAGGCTCTTGGTTATGACCAAAGGAAGGTCATGAAGTACAGAAGACGGGTTACAGGTGTAGACAAAGGCTCCTTGGGTCTTCTGCAACAAATTTGTCAAGGGAAAAACAAATCGGAAGCCTACCATCGTCGGAATTTCTGCCTGGTACTTGCACAATTATTATTATTATTATTTATCTGACCAATCGGAAAACATACAATGAGCATAACAATGAGATAATACATAAACATTTCATAATACTTTCAAACAGCTTTAGGGAAGTGGAGAGGTGAGAGAGAGAGGGGGATACAATCTGCTTGTCAGGGGTGATAAAAGCAATTTAAATTGTTATAACTCGAAAGCATGTCTCTTGTCAATTTAAAGTGTGTATCTACTTTCTAAGTGATTTTCCGATTCTCACCGCCACGAGTTTTACCTTTTAACTGCCCAGTACGTTATCACCAACGCATTCTGTATTCGCTCTTTTTCTGTTTGCTATATATTAGTCATCAAACTGAATGTCAATACATACATACATACATACATACAATTGTCTTTTATATAGCGCAACATCCAACGAATTGCTCGAAGCGCTTTACAGAAATAATGACATAGTAAACACAAGATAATACATGTATAAAAGAGTAATTATAATAACAAACAAAAATATTAGAATTACAATTTACTTATTGAAGAGGTACGTTTTTAGTTTTTTCTTGAAAATTTCAACTGAGGGAGAGGTACGGAGGTCGAAAGGGAGGGTATTCCAAATTTTGGGGCCATAATAAAAGAAACTACACTCCCCCGATCTTGAATTGATACGTGGTAATCGGAGGAGCGTGGGGTCGTTAGAAGAGCGGAGGTTGTATTGAAGTCTAGGAGGAGTATGTAGAAGCACAGACAGATACATTGGTGCACAATTATTCAAACATTGGTAGACAATTAGGGAAACTTTGTATATGATTCTGTTATTTACGGTTAACCAGTGTAATTGCTTAAGTAGAGGAGATGCTGATTCATACCTGCTCCCTCCCAAAACAACCCGGGCAGCACGATTTTGGATTCGTTGTAATCTTTGAATGTCTGTCACATTAGCATTCAAAAGAAGAGAGTTGGCATAGTCTATTCTACTGAGGATTAATGATCTTACGACATGATGGCACGCATCAGAGGTCAACAGATTCTTGATTCTAGAGATATTGTACAAATGAAAGTTAAGCGATTTACACAAAGCAGTAATTTGTTTAGACATGGACATTGAAGATTGAAAGAAAATACCTAAGTTTTTGACATTGTCAGACATTTGTACTCTGCCATTTCCTATGTTTATACTTATATCACGCGGTAAGTGATGTCTAAGCTTTGGTGACATGGCCAGCAGTAGTTCCGTCTTTCCTTCGTTCAGTTTGAGTTTATTTAAGGTCATCCATATACTAATTTCAGAGATACATTGTTCCAGTTTACTTATTTCTTCTTGAAAATTTGCAAGACTTTTGGGGTTGAAACTTGTGTATATTTGTGTGTCGTCAGCATACATATGATATCTAAGACCGTAGCGACTAATAATTCTTCCCAAAGGTTTGACGTATAGCGTAAAAAGGAGCGGGCCGAGTACGGACCCTTGTGGAACTCCATAATCTAAAGTATGAACATCAGAGTAAGTGCTATCTATGCGAACCCGATAGGTCCGACAGTTAAGATACGACCGAAACCACTGCAGAGCCGTGTCACGTATTCCAAATTCTGAGGAAAGCCTATCAATCAAAAATCCGTGGTCAATGGTATCGAAGGCTGCGCTTAAATCTAATAAAACTAGTATCACACCACGCCTTTTATCAATTTCACATAGAATATCATTTCTAACACCAAAAATAACGAGCTTGTCGATGCCGGATTTTACGAGCTTGCCCAAGAAATCATGATTCTGGAATATTCAATTTTTTAGAATATGTAAATTCATTATTTGAGCCATTACCCACAGACGCTAGAACTAACATACAAGTGTTTTGTAAAGGTTAAAAATATTTGCTCATGGACAGGAAGAGGGTAGGCCTAAATACGATCTAAATTTGTATATTTTAGGTATCAAAATAACTACATGGAAAACAGTCCATTTAAAAAATAAAAAAAAAACCCATGAAAGATGAATTCGAGTTCTGGTTATGCAATTGCATTGTCAAAGCAACGTTGTAGTATTGATCAGAAAAGGTTGATCATCTAGCGCATAAGTATTGATGTGTACTGCGGGGATCTGGAATCGTCAAATGATAACAAATTTAGCCCAGTTTGGGTAAAGTTACAAGCACTGTACAGAGAAAGATGTATATGGGACTACACGAACATGCGGCATTCAAATCCGTCCCGATTTTATGATGCTATATGCCATATTTAGAATATCAAGGCATTTGAAGAGCCATGCTTTACAGGGAACGTTGTTTATCTTATGTTCCTCACACTTGCATAATAGAATGATCACGATTACAAATTACTTTCACCTCTTCCCAGAACTCAACCTCCTCTTTAAATGTTAATCATCAACTGTTTGTGATTGACTATCATACACCTGGTAATGCATGCAGTACAGTATACATATTGGTTAAACATGTCAATATCAACGCTTCGTCACTTATTATTGCCGCAGTGAAGTAAGACACCTGCAACATAAATATAAAAGCTATAACCTAGTTACAAATAAACGATTCGTTCTCTTCAGAGAAAACATTCCATGCGAATCATTCAGAATCAAAGCAGAATATTTATTGTTAAGGTACACGTATTTTGTAATATACAAATATCACTTTGGGATAGTGCTTCGTACCAGTAGGGCAAGAAAGAATCATTGGATTTTGCCTTAGTATTCTGATACATTTTCTGATTTGTTAAAGGTTAGTAATATATAAATAAAATACAATAAATACAAATAATATGTCAAAGTTGGCATATTTCTAACACAGTGTCATAGTGTGTGATCGCTATAAAGTTGAACATTGAAAACACGTTGATGAATCATCATAACAACTATTGAAGGCCTTTTAATGCAAAATATGGGATTGTTTCAGTAAATGAAGCACACATGACCGCGTCGGACCATTCATCTGAATAGGATCTAGGAGTAAGTTGTAAAATACACATCATTGTCGATAAAGAAAGTGTGATGTTATCCAAGTATTCCTCAATATAAAAATAATGCATTGTTAGCTTACAGTATGTCCAATCTTTTTATTTTCATTTAGCTTTTGTGTTATGCCAGTTTCATCACAACCCGTTTATATACTACAAATATACATGTAGGAGTGTGCGAGAGCTCGTTTGCATATGTGAGCCCGCGCGCCTGTGTGTGCAATTTGCATCATAAATACAAATATGATTATAATATTTGACGTATTTCCCCCCCCCCTTCCATAGGGCTCCTTTATTAAATAATATCGTTCACATATGCATACAAGAATAGATATATTCATGTACATACAGAATCATTGGCGTATTCAATGAAGATTCTAACTGTAATTTCATCATGTTAAAGTACAAACACTTAATTCAACATGTGTAAATAGTATCAATTCACATTTAATAAGCATTTTCGAGACGGTCCTTCCTATATCTCATTAGTGTCACATACCGATATTATAGTGGACACGAATGATGATATTGTAGATTAGGATAGTTTAGTCATATATGTATGGTGTAGTAATGATACTAATTGTTTTGCCATTGTATTCATTATACGAGGAGTGAGAGTAAAAGTATCAGTAGTAGTAATAGTAGTTATATTAGTAGTAGTAGTAGTAGTAGTAGTAGTAGTACTAGTAGTAGTGGCCGTAGTACAATATGCTCTTGTGTTTTAATATTTAAGAGTAATAATACGATTATACATGATTTCAATCCACTTCCATCGTTAATACTCCAGTTATTTTCAAATATTGTATTTTGTTACTAAAGTAGTTGAGCTAAAAAGAATATGTTATTGCGGTAGCCTAGGACAGCAGCTGTTATGTTTTGATAAATTATAATAGTAATGTTTGCAAAACATGTACATGTATGGATGGTAAAAACTTACAATTACAGTGACCAAAAGAGAGATGAAGTATATTAAAGTGATGTGCCATGCTCAAAGTAGCATCTTCTTCATTCCTCCTCCTCTCCGCCCTCAGCCTCCGCTCTCTCTCTTCTTGCCATCTTTAAATCACCACAAATACTTTGCTCTGAATGATTTCGGTTCAAAATCGAAAAAAAAGTTATGCAAAAAAAACACATTAAGGACGACTCTTCCGCAGAAGCAATGTATCCAGTTGTTGGGGAGGATATTATTGTTTTCGCAGGTTAGTTTGATACATTCAGGTAATTTGATGGATAATATCTACTAAGGCATAAAGGTTTACTATTCGTGTATAGCCCTATACAGAAATTGCATTATGAAATGTGTTTAAAAGAACCCAGTGAGCACTTGATTTGTAAAAGTAATATTTATAGATAGACTTATATCCATATTTGTTCGTGCAATTTTTTTCTTTACCACAAAAGTATATTTCCGAAGCACATGAGGAAAAAGAATGTTCATAATTACCTGGCCATCCTGTTAAAGTAAATCTTATCGAAATTTTGTAACTGAAGATACCACGGTTGATATTTCGTATCATTCCAACTGAGATAGAATATGTAAGTTGATCAATCGAATTACTGTATGGCGATATGTACGTAAAGGCGAGCTAAGCTGTAGATGTTTCGATTATATATTTGGGGTGTGTTTGTGTGAGCAGGTAGGTGTGCGTGCATCTCTGTGCGTGAGTTGTGGATGTGTGTAACTGCTTACACCATGTGCTCCAATTATAAATGATTCAATGTTGGTTAAAATCTATTGAATCACATTATTATCATTATTTCGTATTTTCATTACCCAGTTATTCCTTACCTGAATTAATTTGTGGCCAATTGTTTCATCTTGTACGTCAATGTTTACATTATTGATGTTTGTATGATTGTTATGTTTTTGAAGTTAGATAATATGTGCAAAACTGAATAAAGAGTACATACGAGTTTTTTAGTAATTATATTATTCAGTTAAGAAAGTTTCAGATTGATAGCGAACGGTTCGAATGACATTTAATGCGAGGACGGGAGTTATTATTGCATGATGAATGGCTATTGCGTTAATACAACTTTTACATCGCTTAATGTTCTTATTAAAGATTTCACATACTGAGAGACTGACAAATATTCAGAGGCAGGGATGAGCTGGAAATATATTCCTGGAAAACTGTAAACATGGGGGAGGGGGCATGGGATTTAACATCTTAGTTCATGCCTACAAGAGAATAAATTGCTAACTTTAGGCATTGTAAGGCAGTTTTTAAAAAACTGTCTCTTTTACTTTGAGTTCTGATGAAGGTGGAAATAATTTGCGAGCATTCTAATATTTTGAAGCCGGTTGGGAATAATACCATTGAAGAAATATCGCATGCTAAAAAGATCATATAAACCATCATATTTAAATTATTATATTCGAAATTGTACAAGAAATACCTGAAATGTTTGGACTAAGTTGAAATGCCACTGGTAATTGTATTAAAAAAGCCCCGTTTACAACACAAACATCATTATAATACTACATTCTGTACATTAACAACAATTATACCTTTGAAGACTAATTTGGTTTCAACAATGGATGGAACTTTTCTTAGGCCTAAAACAAAATGATGTTGTACTGCCCTTTAAGTGCCAAAACATGGGTCGGTCGGAAATCTATATATATATATATATATATTTACTCCCTCTTTGGGCTGATTTTTTTCAGTTTTGAATGCTTTAATGATTGTTCCCCCCCCCCAAAAAAAAAAACAAAAAACAAAAAAACAAACGGTAGATTTCAGGATTTGGGGGTCGGTCGCAAAGGGCAATACAGCGTCTTTTTTCGTTGGCCATTAGGCGTGTTATTGGTCAAATGGAAGGCTTATTCCAGAGCATTGGAGCAGCACAACTGTAAGCAAATTCCCCTAGAATACTGTTAGTGCTAGTGTGGGGGTAGTTTTACAAGTAGCTTATCCTCGGTATGTCATAAGTCTGAATAAAAAGCAAATGGGTAGGTGAATAACTAAAATTTGGCCGCACTTTACCTATTCTCCCAAAAGACGTCACTGGTATTTATATTATGATAAAGAAATGTGAAGCGTTGATATTCCATACAGTTACTAAAACACGGTTTCTAATTGCCTTTGATAATTCGTGTTTTATTTGCTGATCATAAATCATTAACTTACTAAAAAAAAATGCTGATACAAATATTTACGCAAGTGTCGCAAGGTCACATATCATTTAGATTTAATCTTCCTACTATTCATATTGTAAAGTCGCGGGATAGGATTTATGATGTAGATAAGCGCCTTATTTATATTAAAATATATATTATCAAACTTATCATTCAATCATCACCGTTCAGGCAATCTAGTCGACGCCTCCTCAGTCCCAAAAGTGAACAGTTCATACCCCAGTCACACCAAGGAGAGAGGAACCAGACCAACACCAGACTAATCAAACAATTACTTACCCCCAATGGCGAAATGTCAGTCAGTGCAGTCGGTTTGGCGGTGTGAATGATAGATATTAGAGATATACATTATTGAAGAGAAAGAGAGAGAGAGAGAGAGAGGGGAGGGGGAGAGAGGGGGGGGGGGGACTGGTGGTGCCTAGCTTGTAAATATAACTAATGCATGTGTGCATGTGTTTATATGTGTGTGTGTACATACATATTATATATGATTATTTAAGGTTTAGAATAAAAATAGCTTCCATGTACATGTACTTTTTTGTGTAACTGTATATAGGTGAAACATATACAGCAGTGAGGCAGTGAATATGAAAACGAAACTATTTTTTTTTCGTCAATATCTTGGCATGGTTAAGTAAATAAAAAATAAGAAATTAAAGGCACGTTATCTTTTGTTTCATATGTCTTAAATATAAAGGTTATTATATGCCAGACCTTTGGAATGATGAAATCATATACCAATAAATAGTTATTTTGCTACTAATAAATATTTGCTTATGAGTCTATGCATATGACTAACGCGTCTCGACTACGGCCAAAATGGAGACTCGCGGTAGACGGTCGCTTATCTGGACAGGTGTCTGTATTTGTATGATATCATGCTGCATTCTAGGTAAGTAGTAGATCACCCTCACTAATACACTTTTCCTGTGGGATGTACAAGTCTCAAGTCATCAAGTCTTGCCACGTGACATGGTGTGGTATATAATGTTACATGGTGCCACGTGACATGGTGTGGTATATAATGTTACACGATGAAATGTCAGAGTATTTTTGTTTTCATTCATACCTTGACTTGCGCTATCAGATTAACATGTTATATGCACATATTGATGTTCACGGATATGTTATAGTAATGCTGACCCTCTTCATTGTGTAAGCAAGCAATATTGATACAAACATTTCAAAATGTGAATGTACGATTGTTTAGGGAGAAATATGCTTATCGTGAAATTGCAGCGTTATTACACATTCTTCATTGGAGTGGCGAAACATTTCAGCATACTTTCATATTTTAATATTAATGAAACCAGATTGTATTGCCCTGGTTTACGTTTTTTTTTTTGGGGGGGGGGGGGGGGGGGTGGTAGTATTTTGGAAAGAAAGTCTGTTAAGTTATGTCCAAATTTAGTGTATTTATATATGCAATGACTTATGGTTTCCAAACTTGCTCTCTATAAGTAATATGTAATGATTAAAAACAAAAAATAATTGAAACTAAATCCGAAAATCTCTCAGATGGGGTAATTTTCTACCTTGATCTCCTTCAAATGGGATTCATGTAAAACTACTGTTAAGGTGTGACATCATAATGTATTATGGAAACTTTGAAGCGACAACTGCTCATTAAGTGTTTAGACACATGGCAACCAATTGGTATATTAAATTCTATTTTTCAAAACCACATTTTCTTCTTCTTCCTTGAATAGACTAATACCAACTTTATCTGCACAGAGGATACATATATATTCTGCCACACGAAGTGCCACTTAAAGCTAACTCCGGGGTTGAATATCTACCCTAGTTCATTAAAGCAAGCACTGTTGCTACTTTTGAGCAGCCACGATATTATATTCGATATGATCATTGTACAAAACTTTCACTAGACCTTTGAATCCCTGTTTCAGGAGGCTGCGTCTGTGTTTAGATCATGCGGATGACTGAATCTATGCAATTGACGCCTCGTTCGCAGATCCTTTGGTTGCAAATGTGCTATATGGAAACGCCTCTGTTGCAAACGTATCGTGTACAGATGTTTATTTTCTTGCTATCTTTTCATTACCTAACTGTAACTTGTGGTTAATATACGACATGACAGAGTAATAACTTCATATATTTCAAGATTGCAAGTTAGGCAGATGGCTAATTCCTCTAACATGTGTCGATAAAGCTACCATATTTGTTTTCTTTAATGTATTATATGTACCTGCATTCGCAGCAGTTAGTCACAAGTATCTAGATTATAGTATTCTTGTATGTGATTTTGCCATTTTTATGCTTTAGCTTTAATATAAGTTACAACAGAAATAAGTTTCTGAGCAATGTTTCAACAAAATACTTTTGTCATTCCTTTATCTAGTACATTAATGGGTTATTTTAGGTTATGTTACGTATTGTCCTAATCCACAGACTATACTCTGACCTATGATCCGTTTACGCGTTACACGGAACGTACGGTACCTAAAGAGTTTATAACTTTATGATCAATCTTTCTCTCATGAATCTATTTATATATTAAAGCAGGCTGAACTAGCCCTCATTGACGAAACAGACCTTATCCTTCTTCTTCAGCAACCAGAAAAGTGAAAATGTATAACAATTTCAGAACAAAGCACGTGGAAGCGGTGATCAAAAGTTGAGACCGTGTTGCCAATTAGCGTATGATCAATTATGATTTTTTTTTTTAATCATAAATTTTGCTCAAAATTCTGTTTTAGTAATTGTTCTGCTTTTGATTATTAATTAACTTAGTGTCAGAGGGAACTTTCCATTCAAATAACACATGTTTACAGAATGGAAAAGATTTTTCCAGGACTTTTTTTTCGACCAGCTTTTCTAAATTCTTTGATTTTCAAAGCTTTTGCTTAGGCTCAGATGAATGAACGATGCACTGAAGAGAAGTAGTATTATGTATGATGTCTTTATGGCAGGTATCATATAATGTACAGTGTTTTCTTCATAAACTCTTTAAATAAACAATGCAAATATAACGCCCCTTCAGATGTTGTTCTTAGGGTTCATAGTTTGTTACGTGCATTTTAGCAGGTACATAATGTCAACCGATCAAGTTAATTATTGACACTTATTACCCTGCGATTGCGTGGGTGTGCAGTTCAAGTGTCTATACAGCAGCACTAAGTCAATAAACGATATGATATCATATTGAATTTCTAACAAATTAAAGAAATTACGCTGTATGAAGTGTTTTGTAGCTATTCTATTCTCTCTCTCTCTCTCTTTCTTTCTCTCTATCGCTCTCTATCTCTTAAACAAATTGGAGGCAAATGCAAAAGTTCGGATAGTATCAGTGGCGTATGTAAGAAAGTGGGACCAGAGGGGGCAAAAAGGCAAAACATAAAGAGAGGGGTACCAAATGACTGAAATTGAAGGGGGAGAAAAGGAAAAGGATATGGTTATATTAACCATAATATGCACCCCAAAGGGCAGGCCAAGTGGCATTAAGTATGAGTTTATATGGGTTTAAATGCGGAAATTATGTTAAGGTCGGCCGCTTTGCTCCCTCGCATATGTTTATTCTGAATCTAGTAATTTGTGTACCGATATAGGGAAATAACTATTCTAGAGGGTATATTAAGGAAATGTAAGATTTATCCGCCTGTGGTATGATATTGCCCCACCGCCTCTGAATATAGGACAATGAGTACAAACTAGTTTTAGCAAAGGTTCATCAGTTGAAGGAACACTGAACTTTCGGTTGCCTGATTAACAAATCTTCAACCACTTCCTTGGTTTATGTTAATTTGAATTAATATTGAATTAAATCACGCAGCTATTGCACTAAAATGCCCCGTTTACCATTGACGTGGTAAAAAGCGGGGGGGGGGGGGGGAGGGGCGTAATAAGAACATCGCGGCAAAATGACAACCATTATTATATTAATCACTAATGATGATGATAATAATGAACAGAAGGAGATGAAAAAGAGAAATGAAGAAGAAAAATAACAATATTATTTTGTTCAGCGCACTTACTATATAGATAATTTTGCTTACAACACGACTATCATTGGAATACTACATTAATGACCCACATACATGTTATACTTAAAGGCCTCTGAAAACAAAGAAGTTTTCAACAATAGATGGGACTATTCATGTCATGCGCCAAGTCGGAGTGTTGGAGCAGCACAATTGAAAGCAAGCTCTCTTATATTTATTTTGTTTGTGTTGGGGTAGTTTTAGAAGTAGCCTGACCTTCGTGTTGCAAAAGCTATGTACATGTTACGTCTAAATGAAAAGCAAACGGTTAGGGAAAAGGTTAAAATTAGCCGCACATCGCCTAGTCTCCTAGTCCCCCATTCAGGTGAAATATTTTAGCATTGAACATGAAAACAAAACTATTTTTCTTTCATTTCTTTAATATCTTGGCATGGTTGAGTACAAAATAAATAAACAAAATACACGTTATCGTTTGTTTGATGTGTCTTAGATATCTAGGTGACCCTATGCAAGACCTTTGGAATAATGAAATTATATCAAAATAAACAGTTTAATCATTTGCTTAATAATGAGTCTATGCATATGGCTATCTGACAAACACGTCTCGACTACGACTAAAATGGTGACTCACGGTAGCAGATCGGTTTTCTGGACAGGTGTCTGTATTTGTATGGTATTATGCTCCATTGGAGGTAAGTAGTAGATCACTCTCACTTATAAACTTTGCCTGTGGAACGAACAAGTCTCAAGTCATCAAGTCTTGCCACGTAACATGGCGTGAATATAAATTAAGTGTCGAAGTGTTTTAGTTTTCACTAATACCTTGATTTGTACTATCAGATTAACATTGCAACCATGTTATATACACATGTCGATGTACACGGATATATTGTTTCTAAGTATATGATAACACTCTTCCGCGTGTAATGAGCATTTCATTTCAAGGAATTAATTCCTGCCAGGTACCCATTTACATCACGTGGGTTGGGTAGATTAATGTCTTGCCAAAGGCATTAGTGCCGCGGCGGGACTCGAACGGCGGTCTTTGTGATCGACAGTCCGGTGACATATCCACTCGACCACGCACCTCTACGCCGTAAGAAGAATAGGTAGTATACGACATAGAAAGAAAAGACGTAGAAGGAAAGAAAACGAAAGAAAACAAGGTTAAATGGCCCATGACATCGAAATACCAGTGTATTCCTGTTGGTGTACAGTCCTGCATACAACTCTCATATTTGTATATGTAAACTTCTGAATTTGTTTCATAGATTTTTAAATATTTTTTGAAATATTTGTTTTTCAAACTTGCTAAGCTCCACCCCAAAAACCTCCAGATCTCATTCCACTTGTGACATCATCTGTCAGTCATCAATGAGCTAACTTGAGAAAGTGGTATGTATCTTTGCCGAAGCCGACCACCTATTAAAATACGTAATACAATACATGTCAGACATGCTGTAGCATCACCAGGAAGATATAGGCAATGTTGATGTATTGTACATATGTATGGAAGCATGTAATTCTATTTTGAACGTGTGCTAAACTGGGGGAATTACATACCATTGTCTATTCTAAAATGTTAGTTTAGTTTGACATGTCTGACATAGCAACTTATTGTTTGTGGTATTGTAACAGGTGGTCAACTTTAGAAAATGTACATGCCACTTTCTCAAGTTAGCTCATTGATGACTGACAGATGATTTCACAAGGGGAATGGGATCTGGAGGTTTTGGGGGTGGAGCTTAGCAAGTTTGAAAAACAAATATTTATACAAATATTTAAAAATCTATGAAACAAATTCAGAAATGTACGTATCAAAATATGAGATGTATACAGGACTGCACACCAACAGGAATACACTTGTATTTCGATGTCATGGACCCTTTAAAGGCACACTGTCCTACATGGGTGTCGATCTGTCATTGATACCTATTGTTCAGGGGGGATGATCTATTCATTCATCCCCCCTGAACAATAGGTATTACGTAAGGATCGACACCCATGCTGTCCTACTTGTAGCTACTTGCTCCCTCTATATAGAAAACTTTCCCAATCAGTGCCTGTTGGTCCCCCATGATCCTCTTTTTATTATGTTAAATGAGAGCTGGGTGGTCTAATCCCTTCTGGCTGAAGTAGTAAAGCCTGCCTTTAAAGTCGATATGGTCATTGTACAACATTTTCGCTAGACCTTTGAACCCTGTCTCAATGATCTAGTGAAAGTATCTATCAAGATCACATTCATTGAAATCGACGATTCGTGTGCAGATCCCTTGGTTGTAAAGATGTTGTGTGCAAACACGTCTATTGCAAACAGATTTGTGTTCATGTTTTTATATTTTGTTCAACTAACTGCAACTTTTTTGGTTTTCATTCCGTTGATAAACAACTTTATCTATAACTTGATGTATTCCAAGATTGCGAATTATGTGGATATTTCGCCGACGTGTGTCTTGTTTCTGTGAAACAATTACAGGTATCATGGGAGATGTGCCCGATGGCTTAGTATACACCGATCCACTCAAAACCATACCAAGGGGAAGCACTGCCGTCCTAAAATGCGAGTTCTACGGACCACCTCTAGCAGTGTACTGGAAGAAAGGAAACGACCCAAAGGAAGCACCAACGCTGATTACATGGATGGATGAAAAGATATGGCCGGGTTCGTGCGCCAAAGACAACTCCTGTGAGATGGGTGATGACAACTCCCTGATCATCAGGGATGTCCAGATAGAAAACGAGGGCCGATATATTTGTAGAGTTTCAAACCACCAAGGGATTCTCATTCACAACTTTACAGACCTGAAAGTTTTCGGTAAGACAATGAAGCCACCAGTCATAACAGTACTGATATAACAATTCAGAGTATATCAAGTGCAAACATCAGGGTTCCGTTTACTGATTTGTCATAGTTGACTTCTAAAAGACTCAAAATTACCCTTGCATTGGTCTTGTAATACGAATTTAATGTTATATAATTGTGCGAGTACACATTTTTTTTGGTCTCATACTTTACAGACAGCATATCACATGTCACTATGTCTGATAGTCAAACTATGCCATAGTCCTACCAAACATGTTAACGCCTGAATTCTACGAAAATCAAATAAACTGACATTCTAATGACCATTGATGTTCATGATTAGGTAACACAATTAAATAGTACTCCGTAAACGAATGAGACATACATGGAATTGCCCAGTTCGAAGAAAAAAACGCCCCATTTATAATGTCATACTATATTACAGAACCCCCGAGAGAACCTTATCCTGTCATCAATGAATGCAATGACTCGTCTTCATTTGAAACGGACTACGGTTGTGACATTCTTACACCGAGCAGCGTAAACCTCACCTGTTCTGCATCAAGTTTTTTCCCCGATCTAGACCTCTTCTTTTTACATGGGACTGAAAAGATCGCTTCCACGGAGACTGATGAATGGACGAATGTCGATGGAACTAGAAGCAAATCAGTTACCATCAACGCTGCGCCCAAGGAAACGCCCTATGTTTGTGTTGCATCTGATGTACCGGGAAACCAAAAAGAACGCGCCATAACTGTATTTGTTAGACTTCTCCATCTGGTCAACTCTACTGCTTCCACATGGTCTACACCAATACCTCCTAAAGACTTGAATGTTGTCATAATTATTGGTAAGTATTAACGCCATGCTGAAAATACTTGTGTTCAAATGTAAACACATGATAACCATTCTCGGGTATGATTGTTTATCATTAGGCTTGGTTGTTTTTTTTTACTTTCATTTGTGAATACTAAACGCTTATTGTGATTTAAAATTGTGTCTTAAAGATGGAGGGGAAAAAGCTTGGATATTTTATAGGAACTTCATGTGCTGTTGAATTATATATAATTATATATTTTCCATAAAAAATACTTTTTGTTTTACTTGCAGTTCACCATCACAAACGATGCAATGACCGCCATTAAAGACAGCTGTCGGATCTTGCACAAAAACTACAATATAACTCGCACTTGTTTATCACTGTGTAAGATTATAAAAAAGGTGTAACAAATACAGATGCGAAATGAGTTGATGTAGTGCTTATTTACATGCAATGTCTCAATACTTTTTACTGTAGTGCCTATAATTTTCGTGACAATAGCTGGTGTCTGCATACTCATCGTCTGCTGGAGAAAAAACCGTCGACAAGACAGGAAACGTGAGTATCAAGATACACAATGCGCTCTTTTTGGAATGCGACATCCGAGACAATGGATCATTTACTTTTTACATGTGCTATTAAAGATTGCAGCCTTTTGGAATGCGCTACACAGAAGAGTGACGGATTTTAATCCCGATTACTTTCTTACAGGCAAAACCATTTTATTTGGAATTACTGAACCAAAAATTCAAGCAACCTCAGCTCTTAATTGTCTTACTTTACTTGGTAAACAGTTAATTTTACGTTGTAAATATCAAGAGAGCATGCCTAGTTTGAAACAATTTAATAATTATATTTTGTCTTATAAATCCGCTGAAGAAGATATTGCAAAAAAAAGAAAAACAAATTTTAGCAGCATATGGCAAAGTGGCAAACATCAACAAGTAATTCCGGGTTGCATAATGATAAATGTTATTTTATGTGCTCAACGTTTCAAGGGATAGATTTTGTTTGTTTTTTGTTACATTTTTGGGGAGTATTTTTGTTCATGTTGTGGTGTATTTGATGTACTATGTTTTATCATGTAATAGAAAAGGTCAGATTGTATCATGCGCTATGCCCCGGTGGTGCGGGCGGGCCGACTACGGACCGGCGGGGGAGGGAGGGGCTATACATGTTCTTTACTCCTTATCCTCTCTCTTTCCATTTTGTGTCGGTCTGATGGTCGTATCGTCTGTGCGGCTGAGGTATACAGAATTATCATGCTATGTTTTGTTAATGTTACACTGAAATGTGAAACCACAAAATTGTAAATGTGAAACGATATGTTTATTCATTATTTGTCTGCAAAACAATGTAACGCATATTTTGTAAATCATTGTGTTTTCTGATCAATAAAACTTATCAAGATAAAAAAAAAATAAAAAATACACAATATTATTAACAACAGTTCATCTCCATACATTTGACATTAGATTCAAGTTAAGGAAAATATAAACATTACATTTATTACTTAGCTTGTATATTCCTCATTCTATTCTGACTCAAGCAATGGTCCAACTAATGCCGCGCCAAAATTTTAACCCTGGAATTGCGAAACATTACGTCATGAGTGGACACAATTAAGGCCGTAAACTATCAGAGGTATTTTACCTTTGATATTATAGTTCGTCACAGAAATATTATTCTGAACAAGTGTTATAAACATCTACTCGAGATATATCATTATATATAATTGATAATCAAAATTATGATAGCAGTAATAATAATAATAATAATACAAATTATGATAAGTTACCAAGAAATTATTTGCTGACCAATATATACTTAATACGATTGAATCAGGTGACGGATATTTAGAAAACAAGGCGCAAACAACTTCTAATTAACTCCAGTGACGGTACTTAGGAAATACTTTTTTTTATTCCATTTTAGGTACAGGACGTGCTCAAGAAGAGAGTTTACCTCTGGTGGAGCAAATGCCGATAAAAGGTAACATAATATGATAATCAACATGAAGTGACAGGTTTCATAAGAATACACATTCCATTTCATATATTGCTTTCTTTACTTTAATAGTTGCATTTTTATTTTGTGCTTTGCAAGAGAAATGGAAAAAAGTGACAAATGTATACTAGTACATTCAGCCATATTCTGAAAACGTCAGTGATCACAAAGACAGGGCTTATACTTTAAGCATCACTTTATGTTTAAATGAGTCGTGATCTTTGGAGGAAATATGGTCATGTTGTTAAGCTTTCGATTGTGACAGATATTCATTTAGTATGTATCATGCCGTAAACTATTGTATTGCATAACTAGTTAATAATGCATACAATTATAATTATTCTTCTCAGGAATACTTTCCTTTTACGAGCTCTGGATGATGGTGTTTAGGATTACTATGTCTGACATGGAGAAATTAAATGATACTCTGTACGAATTAGGCATCAAGAAGTTAAATGAAAAATCTACACCCCTTGAGGCGTACCCATATTTGTGTAGGTGGAAAATGGACAATACACAAAATGATCAAGCAGCAAGCTGGAAGGGAGCTTTGGAAAAAACTGGATTTGGTGGAGCATGGAAGGAATTATGCGGTAATTACTATATGTTTACATTTTGATCAGTATCTTCGCCAGTTTTCGCAAGTCAGCAAATAGCTAAATGTTACTTTAACATTCAATTATTAAAAACTTTAGGTTTAAAGCGAATAAGTTAGGAAAGGGTGATTTTAAATTTTATTTAACTCAACACATTTTCTCCTACTTATTCAACGTTTGATCAATATGGCAAAGTCTTCATGACTGGTTCAATATTTTGTGTAAACAAAAAGTTGTATTGTGTCGAAGAGTTTATAAAATGTTACTTTAAAAAACATCAATATTTATTTTTCACAAGATCTTATTGTAAAGCAAAATCGGGTTATATCCATTATACATTAAGAGAGATTTATATCGATTTTTTTTAAATTATCATATCAAATTTTTTTTGCACAATCAGTTGTATTTGACAATTTAGCTGAAAATATCATCGTCGTAATTTATGGTCTTAAACAGTTCAAACATATATTATTATCGATTTAACCAATTACCATGTGCGCAGATCTACGGAGAAACTCGGCGATCAGAGTCTCGGAAGGAACACTCCAACACATCTTGTCGTACATTGAAGAGCCTGGAAAAATCAATAATTTCCTCTCTGAGCTTATTCCAGGTCGAGCAGCAATACATTTTGAAGACTCTGACGAGATGCCAAAGCCTGTTCAAGAACCTCTACGAGAACTGATGGAATGGAGCAAAGAGTCTTTTGAGGAAAACCGGATTGTTTTACTGAGCCTAGCTCTCGAGAGAGCCGGTTGCAGTCCAGTAGACCGAACTTTCTTTTGCGGTGAGCATTTTACTGGAGGGATTATCTTTATGTTTAAAAATTAGCCCCTTTCACACCAAATCTGCGTAGATTTGCGTAGTGTGGCGTACCGACTACGCCGAAATTAGGCCGCGTATAATTCATGAACAAATGTTGCTTCGGCGTAGTCCCTGCGTAGGTTATGCGTAGGCTGGCGTACAATGGCGTATGGTTACGTACCCTGTTCATAGGCACCGCGTACCTATTGCGTATGCAATTGACGTACCTAGGCGTACGATTGCGTATAACAAGCGTAGGGTAGTGTACGTTTGCGAAGGCCTGACGTACATGTTTTATTACGGTTGCTTACTGTGTGCGCCAGCTTTTACTGCTTCGTCGGGCTGGCATAAGCTAGCGTACTTTTGCGTAGGAATTAGCGTACTGTAGCGTAGTATTTCGTAGTGTTGCGTTGACTTCTTACAAAATGCGTCTTTTATGCGTCTAGTGTCTACGCTGAAAGTACGGCAAAAAAAATAAACATGTTTATTTTCTGTTTGCGTCCATCTCGCGTTACCCTTTGCGTCCCTCAGCATACAGTTACGTAGGCCAGCATATTACAGTGTACGCTCGTCGTAGTCAGTACGCAACACTACGCAAGGCCCGATGCGAAAGGGGATGATATGCCACCTTAAACCGCTGCTTTTGTTTTGGTTGTATGTCGGATGTGTATAATACGCTTCACATTATGAAACTGAGGTATAAAGTGAATACGTGGAAGACCTTTGCTACGTGATGTTACTATTCATGTGCATGTCGAAAAAATACTGACGCAGCTTACCACTTCATATTTGAAAGAGCCTAATATTAAACATGGTCCAACTAATCTTAATAATATAGGATGATAGTGACACATATCTAAATACATCTGACTATGATTCACTACATTTTAAGTATTCTATGGAATGACATGTTATTTATTAATTCACTATTATATTTATTTCATGACAGTACCTGATCGTCCCGTGTCTTCTAATGTGATACATCACTTTGTCCAGAAGCTGGCAAGTAGGCACTGCAGTAGATTTGCAAACGACGTGAATCCGACACCAGCAACCATCGTTGATGAAAACAATCACGATTTGTTTGATACGGAGTCAATGATCAGTGACTGGGTAGCTCAAGAAAACGGAAGTCATATTGACAAGAGATGTAAACTTGATCACGCAGCCATCAGTATCGGACGCTACGATCTAAAAGGTAGACCACAGTGGGGATTCGAATCATAGTGATCATGAATCTATCAATTTATTAAACAAAATTACGATCGCTGAATATATTTTTTTTCTCATTTTGATTTTTTTCGATTTGTAAGTGTTTAAATTTAAAGGTACTATGTCCCGTTTGAAAGGTTAAATTCCAACGGCATTTAAAAAAAAAACTAATTTAGAGCTTCCCTAAAAAAGGTGGGTCTTGAAAATGTCTTCAAGTGGGAAAATAACGACTATTAGTTGTCACATCGACTTAGGAGCTATAGCGCCAATAAGTAATAGTCTTGATTTTCAGACCATTGTACTGAATGGTCGTACGTTTTATGCTGCGCAAAGATTCAATCAGTTTAATTTTGGCCATCACAAGAAGTGGGTTATTGATGTAGACAAATGCTCATGTACCCTTTACAGCTCATTTTATGTATGTTATTAATATCAAAGAAGAAGAAAAGCCAGTCAGTCACTCAGACAATAGTGTCTGTCTGTCTGACAATTAAGTCTAGCAAGTAAACAGGTTTCCTTGCATAATTTGAATATTAGGACACTGCTAACAATTAAATTTTACAGATAGTGCAAACATGACATATTCATAATTCCTGCAAAGTTCTACAGAATTTGAGGTTGGCTGCAAAAGGGACATAGTACCTTTAAAGGCAAACAAAACAAAAACGAATTAAGACATTTCTTTGACATTAATTTTGTGTCGATGTGAAAATACCATGCCGTTGTATCAATAAGACTCAGTTCATGGGCCGTTGTCAAAATCTTTTTAGAATGTAAATACATTCATAAATTTGAGTACTTGCTAAATGACAATTGTATGAAGAAGTTAAAGCTAAACGTAATTCGCTCAATACTGTCTTCATTCGTCATATTTCAAATGGCGTTCCTTCTCCGTCAACTCCTGAAGGTTATTTAGTTGGATATGACAGCCACATCACGTCGTCAGGTACTGGGGACGAGGAACGTACTGGACACACTAAAATGACGAGATCTAAGAAAGGTAAAAACCTCTATTTTATTCCAAAATTGGGGAAACCTGTAAGTCATACCGACATTAGAGTACTGCATTGATGGATTTAGCAATTCAAGTTTATAAAAAAAAAAAGTATCATACCTAATTGCGCCTATATATGCAGCGGACTACAGAAATAAATAAAAGAATGAATGACACAGAGAGCCACGAGTCAAAGTAGATGTACAGTAGATAACTTATTCAAACCTACACACCCTCCCGTGCTCTCATATCCCAGAACAAACATCTTCTCCAGGTTCCTCGTTTTAAGACCCAGTACTACTGCCGTAGCTCCTTCACCTTCAATGCTCCCACCCTCTGGAACTCTCCCGCTCGCCAATAGAATTGCACCTTCCATTCAGACCTTCAAGACTGCACTTAAGACCTACCTTTTTGAGAATTAATTATGTTCATGCTTTGTTATCCATAATTTCAATTGAAATTACATTTGTCTACAACTTGTAATATATGAATAAAATCTTGCACCATAATTGTTGTATCATTATTTAAGAATGAATTATAATGTTTATCTATCTAGTTACTGTTGTACTATTTTAGTTAAAATCTTGTCAGAATTTTGGTTTGAGGATAGTTCAAAAGTAGATACATGTAATTAATTAAGCTTGTTATACAATGTAAAGCGCATAGAGACATACCTTGCATAATGCGCTATAGAAATATCATTTATTTTTTATTATTAATATATTAATTCACAGTTTTTAATATAACCCGTTAACAAAGAAACAAGTATATCATTGATGGGGTTACATTTTACTATACGTTGTGCATGTAAACTGTATCTCATTTTCCCCTATCCCCTATCTATTTTTGTATCCAAACTGTTAAGTACAAGGAAATGATAATCTCGGAAACGACCAGAGTGATGCCGAATTACGAAGAATTGTCCAGTATCTTGACAAAGCACAACTCTCAGAGATGTTCGGTGAACATGCAGAAGGAGACAGCTTGAATACGATCAAAGCTTGGATAGAGAAGGAAGGTACAGCAGGTCAACCGAATAGCTACCGTCAAAGTCTTCGTGCAAAGCTGATTCCAATCGGAATGGAAGGTAATTTAAAAGACATAGTTGTAGCCTACGTTGCATCAAGCAAACAACATCTCTAATTTAATGCGGGGTGACAGCTCTTGCACAAGTGTCGAATTTTCAATTTGCAAAATGTATTTATGTCTGTGGATATATTCAGACATCTCTCTGCCCGGACATGAGGTGATTATTGCACAAATATCAATAATTTGAAATACTTAGTGGGGGAGATACACCCCTCGACACATGTACCTATACGATATATATACATATATAACACACCTTTACCTTTTAGAAAGTCCGGTAGAGGTGGCCGTATACAATTAGGCCGATTTAAACAATTACATTGTTTTTTCAGCGTTTGCTCCTTCGGGTAATGTATCTATGCTACTGGTCTATAACAGTTATAAATCAAGTTCTTTTCCGTACCGTAGCTGATAAATTATCGCATGAAACACATTAATTTATCCAGATCTTATGCCGTTGGAAATCAAAAGAGATGTCTGTATCGTAGAGTTGGTTGATATTGCCTTCCGTCTCATGATGACAGATGTATACCCGCTCGCTAAAGCCCTTGACATATCCGCTGACAAACTCAAATCATACAAAAGACAATCTCTGAGTATGTGTAAACTGTCAAGAGGAACGATGGGGGTTCTGGTGAGAATAGGGGAAAAGACCAACTTTGCCAGGAGTAAAATGTGCGATGCTCTTGCACGGAAAGCAGGTTGGCAAGAAATGGCTCATTTGTTGAAATACGGTGAGTGAATACATTGTGAACAATTTCTTCATGTCTGTAAAATATTTACCCGATAGTCCAAGCCACAGAAAGCCTTACTTTTGTTTACCTTTTACCCTTCACCCTACTTTATGCAATGAAATGAGAAACTTATTCATTGTTTTTTAATTGACATGTGTGCTTATCTTTGTTCATAACTATGCTATTTAGACCACAACAAAAAACTAATTTAGAATCCATTATTAAGGTCGATTCATTTAAACGAATGAAAGTTCCATGTTAATTTGTTTAAACT
The DNA here is from genome assembly GCF_000002235.5 of Strongylocentrotus purpuratus. Classification (NCBI taxonomy): domain Eukaryota; kingdom Metazoa; phylum Echinodermata; class Echinoidea; order Camarodonta; family Strongylocentrotidae; genus Strongylocentrotus; species Strongylocentrotus purpuratus. The sequence continues at coordinate 38,456,048 of NW_022145594.1, forward strand.
TGCTTTTAAATGAATGTACGTAAATTTCTTCCGTTCGTCCATATGTGAAGGCTAATTTTGTTATTGAAAATTAATGACTGCCGTTTGCATTATTGGATAAAGGACTGGCATTCAAATCTCACATTACTTGCCATTTTCATGAAGGTTTTTGACGGGCAAAATTATTTTTAAAAATGTTAGCATTAGTTCTATTACATGAGTAGGAAATGACCAATTGATGTAATAGCTGCGGCAATTTAGACAAATGGTTTGCATTTTTAGTTTCGATCTTGAAGCCTAAATACAAGATATTGAATATGTATTGGTTAAAGAAACAAAAAGCGAAAAACGAATTTATATTCTTACCAATGTCAGGTCACCAATTCTTGTCTTCAATACTTAGGATACGAGTTGTCATATATCGATTTGTGTGCGATTGGGTATGGAGACGGAGCCAGAAAGGAAGAGTGCGCAAAAATACGTGAGAATCTCCGAATAATCACTGAAGTGACAAACAGCATGGGCATGCTCAGGCATTGGAGGGCATTGGTGAAACCTCCGACGTACAACCCTAGAACAGCCCTGGCTGATGCAGTCTTTCCAGTTCTCGGGGGAGAAAAGGCGCTTGTCATTATATCAGGTAACATAACGCTTCGACTCCTTTCTCAAAGTAGCCACCCCTCCTCCTCAATTTTATTGTTTGGGTCCTGTCGTCAAAATGTTCTAAAGTAGGCCTATCATATATATTCGTCACTACGAAATCAAAATCATCCTTTGCAGTGTTGAATTTCCATCTACTGATATACATACTAGGGCAACACAATGAGGAGAGGGTCATATGTTAAAGACTTAATTGTCGTATATATGACCATTAGGGACCGTTTTTACTCTCTACATAGACGTCAAGTTTTCCTCTGCCGTTGCTGTTGCGAATAGTATCCTTTGTGAGTAATTGGGATAATTTATTGTAAGAAAGTTCATTCATGAAATTGGAAAACTAAAATATAAAACAATGTCGCTTCTCCGCAGGTGAAATTGGTAGAAGTGGGAATCAAACTGGAAATGGGATTGCCTTCATTCAAGATACTATCACGTCTTTTCAGGCGTATCGCATTGCCACCATTCTTGGTGTACACCACAGCATTCCAGAAATGGGCAATTTGACTATCAAGCAAGTGTTTGATATTTGGAAAGAATCTCTGAAAATCAAATCGCTGGAAGATGATCAACGAGGGAATCTATGCAAACGTCTCTTAGATGGAGGATTTGAGACTTTTTCGTCCAAACTACTTCACGTAAATGGTAGGCCTTTTCGTAAATTCTTAATTAGACTAAATAACACTTTTAAACTTAAAAAATATAATCAAGTATACTAAGGTCATACATTAATATACATTAATACATAATATTTTCCCTATTATATATTATATTTTCTCCATATTATTCTCACACGAACGAAACCGACATCAAACGATAATATACCGAACAAAAAATGAAATACTCCGACAGGCCAGAATTTTTGACCGGTTTGGGGTTAATTGAAATTGGTTTGATTATTTAAAACTTTATAAGACACGTCTTTAAATGTTACAAACAATATTGCAGTGGGCATGTTATTTGTTCTTTCCAGGAGAAAGCCTACACATTGAGAAGGGGGTTATGGAAAAAGCGATTAGATACGATGTTGCCTGTAACGTTTCTGAGCTTCTTAACGTTAAGGTTAAACCTTTCGAAGGAACGTCACATCTCAATCAAGTCCTCGAAGAGTGGAATGAAAAACTAAAGAAAAAACCACTGGAGCAGCGGGAACGCATCCTTCTCAGCAATCGACTCCTAGAAGAGGGTTACAAGGATTTCTCATTTGAAGTCATGATAGGTAAGACAAACCAAAAAGTCTGATTGCTGGTGTGGATTTGCTTATTGTTTTAGTGATGGTGGGTGAAGCCAAAGAAACCTAATGGCGAGGTTCTCTGGACACCACCCATACCCATACACGGACGACTAACATGTACAATTGTTACAAGAATATATTAACCTCAAGACGATACTCAGTCGAGCATAGTAACTTGTCCCGTTGATAATGGCTTACCTAAGACTATTTGGACCGGGACAAACTTTCAACTGGAGCAATTTTGTTTCTAATTGTGTTGTATTATAGTTATTTGTAACAAAACCAACAATTTAGCTTTTTAAAATACAAAGAAAAACATACGTGATATTAACCCATAGTCTGGTTATAGTTATATTGAATGATGAGTATAAAACAATTATATATTCTTCCTGATACATACTTTCTCATACAGGTTTTGTACCGAAGCCAGGGAATTAACTCACAGGAGGAAGTAAAAATAGGTCAGAATTCCGCCATTCAGCATGTTGAGACTGCCCTTCTAAATCTACCTGCAGTTCATACATTTAGTTCCGTCTTGTGATGATATGGTACTGATATCAAGTTGCGAATGATTTTAATCAAACGCAACCCTTTATATAAGACTGGGCGCAGGATTCCGACATTACTTCTAAATTGTTTTATTTCAAGGGTTATTTATGTCCCTTTATCATTTTGACTATTCCGTCTATTCATGCATTACCTTGGGACCAGCGTTGCCCCCCTCCCCAGCTCTAACAAGGAATGTAAATCGGCAACTCAAATTCAGTGCAGACTTGATCGAGGGAAGTCTGTGACATGTGAGTTTAATATTTAACAAAAACAGCCTGATCGGTTCACGCACTGACTTTACCCCCAAAAATAGAAGGTCTGCATTCAACATATTATCATTTTCATATATTTTTTTTTTAGACGTTTTACGTGTCATTGTAAAGTTCAAAGTAAAGATGTAAACAAAATCATAACATTTAGCCAATATTTGCTATGAATGATATTGGAATCTGAAATCATATCCAATGCCAAGAATTAAGTTAACAATATTCAAGCGAACACGCTCTAGCCTTAAAGGCATCGTTTAACAATGCCAAATCTGAGATGCATGGCCCTACGTGTTAACAGCGTCTGTGATATTGTGTAATATTGAAGCCCTTAAACAATTGCGCTTCTAAAGCTTTATGAAGTGCCTCCAAAGAGTAAAAATCTTTGAGTGACCGGTTCTTACCATACCCATTTTCCCCAATTGACTATTGTCAACGAATTTGAAATTGTTCGTTTTGTTGTGTGGTGTTTTTTTTTTTGCTCCTTTCTTTCAACGGAAAATGTCTTACAATATGCATTTTAAACTAGCAGAGAGCAACATTAAAACTTTCAAAGTTTCTAACTTTAAATTCTTTTCTGGTTGTCGGTGAATGTTTGGAGAAAAAAAAATCGGCGGATGATCGTAAATAACTATCGAATTATCTCCCGGTAATTGTCGGAAATCAGTCAAAGGAATGATGCCTAAAATTCGAATTAAAAAAAGATCAACATTTTCAATGCATGTATCAGCCGATCGCCGAACTCTGACAACATTTTAAAAACTGCTAAAAAACTTTCTGATGTCTCTGATAACTAAATCCCGACTAGACTTTGTCGGCTGTCGGCGACCAGTCCTCCTTTTTAGAGTGACTTTGGCATACATTTCGTCATCGAATTAAAATGAGTTTTTTGCAATTTTTGTCTTCGTATTTCTTTGTCTCTAGGGCTTCATAAAGCAAACAATTAAAGTTTAAACGTAAGCTTTTTTTATTTATTTACTGCAGCATGTCATAGGTTACTCCATGCTTGTCTTGTTTAAATGAAATGTGATATTTACATCGTTATGGTTCAGCGTAAATTTGTTGTAATGTTAAATTAAATCAATAAATTCGTTTACCTGCAATGTGCTAACAAAACCCGTTTGTCATTACCTTGCATTAAGTATACGTGGGTGAATGCATGTTCTTTGTATAGATGTTGGTAACCCGCAGATTATATGAAGTAGAGGTTTACTCTGACCTCCATGACCTCTTCATTTGCGAGTGAGTCCAGGATATAGACAGTGCGTCCCAGAAAAAAAAACGAAACTGATAATCATCGATGTTTACCATAACTTTATCACAATTATAATTAATAAATGACACAAATTGTTAAAGCTTAGATCTTCCTCTTTTATTTGAAGCAACTCATATCATCCATATTTCACGCATCAGTGATTAAAACAAGTTGAAGAGAGGAAACCAAAAAGTAATTTGGCGGGCGGTATCTGTATTTCAAAGAGAAAATCACATTCCTAGAAAGTTCATTTTCTGCCCTTATGACACCTCGATCAGGATAAATGAGCCAGGAATAACAAAGTTATGTTTGTTTAAAGTAATACTTGCATGTCCATAATTTTATTAAACAAATTCGTTTTCACCGGCTGCCTGTCGTAGCAACAAACAGAGTTGATAAAAGACTTAACTCCTTTTCGTTGAAGATCAGCCATGCATCAAATATTTCTATTCTTCGCCAATTTCTTCAAGAACCATTGTGTACATTTCCGAATGTTCAGTTTAAAAAAAAACCAAGGCAACCTTTTGTTCTGATTCTTAAAGTAGCTTGGCGAAGAAATTTCACCTAATCACTCAAAATGGGCAAATTAAACATTTCCGGAAAGCGTAGACCACTTTGAACACACACATTCTGCTCTAAAGACTTGTAAATATAAATGAAACGCGGTAAAAAGCTTTTTTCCAAGAACCTTCTCAGAACTAATTCCAGGCTTGAACATTTTGTTCGCGCAGTAGGCCGATTATGACGTCACTGGTTGGGCACGATCGCAATTCTAGGCCTTAAGCACGCCTCTCGCTCAGCTCGCGTGCGGTATTTTGCATAGGCCTATACGTATACATTATCCAGACTTTGCATGCTTCATATCCTGACCAGAAAGTGGAATAACAATCTCTAGAAATCATGTAATTACATATAATATTTAGCAAATTTATATAATATAATACGAGGGGTGAATCGTGCAATTCGATTTGTCCAAATACCCTTCCGTTCTATGTAATTTGCTGAGATATTTCGTATTTGTTCGGTCATCATGCCTTGGCGTGATAGTGATTGCTGTTGATTATATACGGAGACCATGGTGAGGGAATCGCGAGCGTCCCTTTGCTTTTGTATGATGTCCTGCAGCTGCAGTTCTATTTATGAATGGTGCATATTTGTAATTAATTTTCGCCAAATATAATCACACACCTAATCGTCTTTGTTTTGTTATCCGTGAAATTAACCAAAAACTTGGAAAGCCCTACACATCCCGAAAAATTAGAAAATGTCTCGCCCAGTCACCCCAGTGACAGGGTGCATGACAGATCGACCGCCAGTTGAGCGGGGCCGGGGGAGCTTAGCGGCAGCTGGCAACTCAGCCAGCTAGCGCTGATATGCTATCACTTGACCTGCACCGACGCCGTCTTCTCCGAATTGTTCTCTTTCTCCCATCTATCCTACATCCCCATCATCACCATCGTCACTATCACTATCACTTCCAGTACCGCTGTCACTATAGTTGTGGAGCTGTGCTCATCAACTTCGAATTCTAAATCGAGTAAAACCTCTTCTTCGACCTCGGACATTTTGATCAGATATTTAGCGTTCGAGTGGCATTTGTATACGCAGGCGCGTACACAGGGGGGGGGGGGGGGGGGGGGTTTGGGGGGTTAACCCCCCCCCCCCCTTTGGCAATTTTTTTGTGTGTAACCCCCTCCCCCTAAATTTCTCTAAAACCACCCCTTTTGTTTTTTTTGTTTTTTTTTGTTTTTTATTAAAAAAAAAAAAAAAAAAAAAAAAATCCCATGGTCGACCTAAAAAAGCTGACCTTACTCCCCCCCCCCCCAACGGAGCAAAATGTCAAATTTTCAAATTTCGAGAAAAAAAAAAAAAATGTGACCTCTTACCACCCCCCCCCCCCCCCCCTCCCCCCCCCCCCCCCCCCCCCCCCCCCCCCCCCCCCCCCCCCCCCCGCTTATTCAGCGGCTGGCTGAGTCGTTGCGAAATTTTCGGCCCGATTTATAAATGTTAAACCCCCCCCCCCCCCTTGAAAAAATCCTGCGTACGCGCCTGTGTATACGTATAATGCATGCAGGCGAGAGTTGTGTGAGAGCTCTTGGGAGCACTCTCGCGCTCATGTGCCCATCCTCATACGTCACAATTGCGGGCCGATCATGGGAGGAATAATCAGGTAGAAATTTCACCTCCTTTAATAGCAGATAAGTCAATTCTGTAACAATTTTTGAAAACTAAATATGAACTATTAGAAAGATTGTAACATTAACTTTGCAATGATACCACCATTATTAAGGTTAAAAGCCTTTTGAAACCTTCGCTCAGCTACTTTAAATTGTAAGTCCTCTTTTAATCTAATTAAAACTCCCATGTTCAAGAAATGTAAATCAGGACAAATAACTTTGTTTACATACTTAAACAGATACAAAACCTGGTAAGGGTATGAATTATTTACTTATAAACTGTATATTGTTCAATGATTATACATGACTTTATCATTCAAGTCATCTTTACTTCTTCTGTTAGACTTAAAAGGTGTTTATGTGTAATGTTATCTTCCTCCAGTATTGTTATTTTGGAGATGGTGAATAAAAACACATTTCAAAATGTAAAATGAAAGACCTCATGGCTACTTCTTATTGTTTGTGTATATGAATTTTATTTTTGAAATTAATTATGATTCCATGTACGGATAAATACAGGACAAATGTACAAAACAAATAATATGACAAAACATACAAATATGAGAATAACACATTCCGGATTCTTTACATATCGATAATGGCTTGCTCAATGGCCCATTCATGAATGTGTTCTATATTTATTTATTCATTTTTTTCTTATATTTATACAGGGTTGCACACTTCATCAATTACGGTGCTCTTCCATGAGACTCTGTTTGGTAACAATGCTATTCAATAGCAATCATAAATACAATCAGATAACAGCAACAAAAGAAAATAGAGAAATAAAGAGTTTCATTTCAACTGAATGTATTGATTTTGCAAGTAATAACAAGAATGAAATTACAGGTAGTACTGCTGCAAATATTGTACCGTTTGATATATATATATATATATATGACAGAAAGAAGATAAAAAAGTACGGGTTTAATTGGTTTAGTTAAATCAAAAGTGTTAAGGTATGAACTATCAAAAAGTGATTTATCAAGCATGTATACACTACTGTATTTTATATTTGCAAGTAGAAAACTCTCGAGAGTGAGATGATATACATTGATAATTCAATCAGATAATAGTTATATGTATATTTGAACTGTTCTGTAAAGAACTGTACTTGAATTATTTTAAATTTACATACATATTATGCATTTACATTTCAAATTTCAAATTGCTAAGGAGCTTCTTTTCCTCCGGCCTGGCCCCTATTAATACCCCTCCCCATCGCCAGCCCATCTTACCTCCCTCTTACCATGTATTAGGTCCATGCTCTTACAGTTAGTCTGTGTGGACCGGCAAGACTTTCAGAATCATATTCAAGGGACAAATGCTTGCTTTGTCAATGGTTAATAAATGCAATTACTATACTCGTGGGAAAGTGGACTTTTTACCCCCCCCCCCCCCATCCTAGCAATCAAACATAATAATGATACTGGAAGTTTCCAAACATTCGATGACTATACTGAATTTCTCTCCAACAAGTCAGCATCTAACGTACATATAGGTTTATATCTAAATGTCACATAATAGTCGTCTACTTACGTAAGTACAATAATGTGATGATGAACAAATTGCACGTAGGTCGACAGTGCATAACAGGCCCACCACTACGGAAGCATAAGCATGCAGCGGGAAGGTGTAAGGCCGAGAAAACGAAAAGGTGAGTCGTTAAAACTCACCGAATAGCCCTGACTTGAGCAAGGCACATTGTAAAGATTTAACAAGTCACTTTATCTTTTTAAACATGGTGCCTTGGTAAGTCATAAGTCCCCCTCTCGCTGCAACCGATAGTCGTGCAGTATTATGGCACTTCGACCCGCACGCTATTGCTTTCACGGGTACTTCGATGGATGGATAGATGTATAGTCGTATAGTTGTGCAATTTCCTGCGTTCTGATTAGATGGCTGGATAGACATAATAGGGTTCTAGGACAATTACCCCCTGGGCAATCACCCCCCGGAAAATTACCCCGGAAAAACTACCCCCAAAGGACAATTACCCCCTGGAATATTACCCCCCGGAGAATTACCCCCCGAGGACAATTACCCCCCGAGGACAACTACCCCCGAGGACAATTACCCCCTAGGACAATTACCCCCCGAGGACAATTACCCCCGAGAACAATTACCCCCCGAGGACAATTACCCCCTAGGACAATTACCCCCCGAGGACAATTACCCCCGAGAACAATTCTTCCGATGACAATTACCCCACGAGGACAACTACCCCCGATGATAATTACCCCCCGAGGACAATTCTTCCGATGACAATTACCCCCCGAGGACAACTACCCCCGTAGACAATCAGGATTCAATAGCAAAAGACGATCTGACACATTGAGAGATGGCTACGAGCCCATAAGATCCCCTGCATGAACCCATATTCTTTCAAATACTATATCACGTTGTCTTCATCATTACTACACATTTCCCTTTTATTATAATTTATGCAACGCCAGTGCGGTTGCTAATTTCCACGAAGGATGTAAGTTTTAGGTAATTGGCCAGCGCTTTTCAAAATGCATAGAAATACATTTCTCTGGAGCAGCGTTATTTTAACTTTTTGTTAGTCACGGTACCCTCTTAAGAAATGAAAAGATTCTCCCGAATCCCAAAGTCTTTACAGATTATTAATTTTGCATGACTCTGGCTCTCGTCAAGTGCTATGCACATTTAACCCTAATAAGGCCGGGGGGGGGGGCCATTATGGCCCCCCCCCCCCTCCACAATTTTTTCGATTGCTCGGGAACGCATATGGATGGCGCCCCGCCGCTCGCTGACTTTTTTCTTTCGAGTCTTGCGCAACTTTTAAAATAATTTTTTTGAAAATCGGACCTACGGTTACAAGGTCACGTGACCTTTTGTCTTCGCATGTCAGCCTGAAAATCGCTCATTTTCGTGATTTGTGTACAAAACGTATGGCAAAGTCATTTTTCCTAAAAACAGATCAAACATGGGTTATGGGTCTTGTTTAAAGTTTAGGTGGTTGTTTTGGGAGTCAAAATAGTTGAATTGTAGTAAAAGATAAAATAAAACAACAAAAACAATGAAATACATAAGTTAAAAAAACAATGAAATACATAAGAAATTATCAAAACAAGGGATAACATAAGAAATAAGCTGGCTCTTCCAAATTTTTTGTCGTATTATTATTCAGAATGGTCTAATGAATATATCTAGTGAAAAAGAATGCTTAAATATGAATAATATATGATTTATTGGTAAAAATGTGATTTTTATGACTTTATTTGCATAAATTACCATAAATATGCAAATGAGTGAATTTTTCAAAAAATTGAAATTACCATATTATTCTTTACACTTCACTTGACATGCGTGCAAATTTTCGCGGCGATAGGCCGCTTCGCGGCCGAGATCTTGAGGGGGGGGCCATAATGGCCCCCCCCCCCCCGGCCCTACTAAGACTTCAAATAGCCCGGCCTTATTAGGGTTAAGAATAAAAAGGAGAAGACATTTTCAAACTGGTAAAAAATTGGTTTGTAATCCACACACTAGAAACTATTTAAGTACTGTATGCGGGCAACTTGCCGCCAAATGTACATCAATAAAAAGTGATATATTCGGTCATGATCTTGATACACGAATTTGAGGATATTCGGGCCTCTCGTTGCCTTATTTACCTTGCTGTCAAAATATTGTTAGCGAGCGAGGAAGGAAGACACTTTAGTATCTTCAACATTTTTATTTTCTCATGTAATTACATATTTTAACCGGTTCTGGTATTCGATTTTGTTTACAAAATCAACGTTTTCCAAATCATTCTCTTGCGGCACCCCGGTTGAAAAACGCGGTGCTGGCGTTACAAAATCAAATGAGATGAATTACCAGAGAGCGGATATTTATTTTCTTTTGACATGGCACCGTACATATAACTTGAAGGCAATTTCTATTTCAAAATAATTTAACGTACACGAAAACATATTACACTTCAGCATGACAACATAAATAATAGATAACGTGAAGAAATCCTTAATTATGGATCATGGCATGGATGAGGGCCCATTATACATACAAAGACAAATACACGATCAGCTGATTAAAAAAGTTACAGAGGATGCATAAAGGAAATCTTACATCCTAATTTCTTTGTTGTGCCATTGATGGTGAGAGAAGCTGTAACGCGTACTCATCTGCGCGCAATGTATTGTTCAATTTCTAAGAAATGTAATTTCTGTTCTTTACTCGGTAGCAAAACTACAGGGGAATTGGGCAACCTCCACCCCCCATATCGAATTGAATAATTTGAAAAGACTGAAATGAACTTCATAAATAACAAAGACAATGAAGGTTTATGCAATTTTCTGTAAATAGCAATTTGGAGAGAAGCTTGCGTTATACGTCACAGTGTTATAAATTTCTCGGGGGTGATTGTCATTGGGGGTAGTTGTCCTCCGGGGGAAATTGTTCTCGGAGGGGGGGGGGGGTTGTTATCGAATGGGGGAGGGGTAGTTGTCCCCGGGCGGTAATTGTCCGGGGGTAGTTTTCCTGGGGGATAGTTGTCCTCGAGGGTAATAATAATAATAATAATAATAATAATAACGTTTTATTTACCCAGGGTAGCAACTTCAGTTATGAAACTGCTCTTCCAGCGGACCCTACATAACATAATATGTTATTACTACCCATCTCCAATCTAATATGCTGAGCGCCTAGCTAGAAGGCAGAAGGTCCCATTACTATAAGTCTTTGGTATGACTCGGCCGGGGTTCGAACTCACAACTCACGACCTCCCGTTCATGTGGCGGGCGCTCTAACCACTGAGCCACCATGCCCAGTGTCCATGGGGGGTAATTGTCATCGGGGGTAATTATTCTCGGGGGTATTTGTCCTCGGGGGGGTAGTTGTCCTTGGGGGTAATTGTCCTCGGGGGTAATTGTCCTCGGGGGTAGTTGTCCTTGGGGGGTAATTGTCCTCGGGGGGGGGGGGGGGTAATTGTCCACGGGGGTAGTTGTCCTCGGGGGTAATTGTCCGCGGGGGGTAGTTGTCCAGGGGGGGGGGGGTAGTTGTCCACGGGGGTAATTCTCCGGGGGGTAATTTTCCGGGGGGTAATTGTCCTTGAGGGTAATTGTACTCGGGGGTAATTCTCCGGGGGGTAATATTCCGGGGGGTAATCGTCCTCCGGGGTAGTTTTCCGGGGGGTAATTGCCCGGGGGGGGGGGGGGGTGATTGCCCAGGGGGTAATTGTCCTGATACGACATAATAGTCGTATAGTTGTACGGTTATTGGCATGCTTGGCCCGCCATACGCGTGTCCCAGACTACCCGCGTGATCGTTTCTGAGGTCTGGTCGGTCTCGGTCACCGCGTCCATTTCTGATCCCTTGAAGATTCGTTTCGAGTAACTGACCTTGGATTCTTCTCTTTCTTCCGTTGAAGGAAAGTCTGCGTAAGAATGATGGAGGATAATGTATGACTCGTCGTCTTCCTGATCGCATTCCTGCTTGTCGAGCAGTGGTGGCGCATTTACCTCTTCGTACTCATGAGCAACCATTTTCTCTGTATTTATATAATATAGAAAGAGAAATTAACAAGAAGGGTTTAATGCATACATTTTAGTTGATTACATCATGACACCTCTCAACATTTTCAGAAGGATGCGTGCCATGATGATGATTATGATGATGGTGATGATGATGATGATTATGACAATGATGATGATTATGACAATGATGATGACGATGCATATAAAGGCGTCATACTTTTGTTAAAATCACCCAAAGGCACAAGCTTATTCAAATAATTTCTTACATTACACACTGTTATCTGCTTTAATTATGTGGTGACACAGGGAAAAATCCATACCCTTAGAGAACACGACGACACTACGCTCACTTTAATAGTTTAGACCTAGATTTAAACAAAAATGTTTTGTTTTAAATCTAGCCCCAGAGTATCTTCGATGTGGTTCAACATTAAAAATGTGTTTATTAAAATAAATTGCATCATGAAGAGTTCGCTTTAATTGGTAAGCCTTACCCAAACGTCACTCAAAAAGAGATTAGTGAAGAAAACGTGCTTGAAGTACATGGACCGGAACAGGTCATCATTAACAACTTAGAAGCGATTACTAGACTTCAACGGCGGCGAGCACTGACCACTACACATTTTAATAAATGCATTCATTTAGCCACCAATAAATACATCCGCAACCACACTTGCAGCCTCTCCCACCCACAGATTCAGCAGCATACACACATTCACGCACACCCACGATACTTCTATTTCAGCTGTAAATATAAATATTGTATTGCTTAGTTCGTAAACGTACATGTCCTTTACTATAGTCATCGGCATTTTCTGTAACTGAATCTTGTGTTGAAGTTGGAGTTGGAGATGGAGATGGAGTTTTCGGCAAGGGTTGGTTGTTGAAGTAGCGAGCTGTCTCGATTCTAGAACGTTCTGAGGATAATGAAAAGAACATCAATCAAGATAAGTCAAAATGTATGGTCTTCATTTAAATAGAGTTTCCAATATGGTTAACTGTTCATAAAATGTATAAATATGAATCAAGTTTCAATATGACCGTTGGTGATTTTATAGTTTTGCTTGCTCTTCTAGCAACATGTCTAAGGAAAAGCGATCAACAGCCTTGACGTCATCCAAAAATTCCTTTTTTATTTATTAACACGATGTATAACATGATAGGCAGGTAAGGGCCCATGACATCTAAATACAAGTGTATTCCTGTTGGTGAGCAGTTCTGCACACATCTCATATTTTGATATGCAAACTTCCACCTGTTACAATACGTAAAACAATAGCAACAGACAAGTTGCTATGTCAGACATGCTGTAGCATCACCAGGAAGACAAAGGCAATGATGATGTATTTGACATATGTATGGAATCATGCATTATATTATGAACGTGTGCTAAGCTGGGGAAATTACATACCATTGTCTATTCTAGAATATTAGTTTAGTTTGACATGTCTGACATAGCAACTTTAATATATGTTGCTATTGTTTTTGGTATTGTAACAGGTGGCCAACTTTGGCAAAGTTACATGCCGCTTTCTCAAGTTAGCTCATCGATGACTGACAGATGATGTCACAATGGCAATGAGATCTGGAGGTTTTCGGGGTGGAGCTTAGCAAGTTTGAAAAACAAATATTTTTAAAAAATATTAAAAAATCTATGAAACAAATTCATAAGTTTACATATCAAAGTATGAGATGTATGCAAGACTGCACACCAACAGGAATACACTTGTATTTCGATTTCATGGGCCCTTTAGACATGCAGTGTGGTGATCTTTATTTATTTCTTATTCTCCTCCTTCTTCTTCACATTCGTCTTTCTTCCTTCCTGTATCTCTCTCTCCCTCTCTCTCTCTCTCCCTCTCTCTCTCTCCATCCTTCCTTCCCCATCTCTCTCTTTCCTTTAATACATCACAATGGGGATAACACGGCAACTACAGTGTATTGTATTATTCCATTTATCAATAGGTCCTCCTTGTACAGTGTGTCATCAGATTATACCTCGGCCACACCAACGAGACCGACACCTGACCGATTGAAACATTACATGTTGGTTGGTTGGTTATTTTACCTGACTGCTAAGAAAGCATAAATGCTTGTAAGTAAGCAACCAGACGGCCGAGGGCTTTAGGTCCTCTCCGAGGGATCTGGTAATGAGGATTAATTCCTTTATACCAAAGGGCACTAGCGCATCGCCTTGGTTTCGAACCCGGGTCACCGGATTACGAGATCAATGCTCTACCGACTGAGCTATCGCGCCTCCTCTCATGACAATGAATGGCCAGGAATCAGTCAGTTTAGAGTCGGTTCGGCGGTGTGACTGAGGGATCAGATTTACATCCTTTGCGTCTTTGGAGATGATCCAAAATTAGCTCCGGCGACAACTGTTACTTCGGGTTTTATCATGTTTATTACGTCATAGATATATTGTTTGGGTTATGGCCGCCATTCGGTTTAAGATAAGGTTAAAAGGGTTAGGGTTACTTTTATTGTGTTTGTTTCGGGGTGAATGTCAAGAACTAGGTTATCAATGAGAATTGGATTTATACAGCGCCTTTTCAAAGGATACAAGGAACTGTCCCTTAGCATTAGAACAAATTAAGATTTGTAAAGGATTTATTTTTTTTAAGAACTAAAGTGAAATACTATTTCTCATAAATGCAATAAGTTTGTTTGTACATAAGCGTAGGGCAATGGATTAAAGGATTTGAAGCCAGTCTGTTTCCGGGATCTGGGAATGAGTGTAGTTCGTTCAACAATGGGGTAGCATGGGACCGTTTCAGTTTTTGACAAGCCGAGTACACTTATTCTAGAGACGTTGGAGTCTGCACATGCAGGTCCTACTTACTGATACCCCAATCAAGCATGTACCATATAGTCAAGCTTGGATCGCAAAAGTGATCTAACAGCATACTGCAAACAAATCTCGATCCAGGCACCTTCTAGTGCGCTTTAAAGGGAAATCTCCAAGTTGAGGGTACGAACGACTATAAAACGTTAGAGTAGAAAAGTTACCGCGGGGGAAGGGGGAAGGGGGGAATGCCACCCGAGCATGACTGTGTCGTACAACCGCTTTGGATTTAACCAGATGATAAAAAATAAAGGTAAACGAAAGTAGAAAATATAAAAATAAAAGCACTTTCATCTTACGTTTTTCTTCCTCTTCAAGTATACAAGGATGGCTATGAGGACAATGACGACGGCGACGCTGACACTAATGGGTAAATATAGGCCGACTGGGACTACTGCGTTGACTTTATTGTCTGAACTTGGGATAGCTGCCAAATAGTGTACAGAAAACACGATTTAGAATTAAACTTTCAAACAAAATCATCCTGAGCCAAGTTTAATAGCCTACTTTTGCACCCTTGAAAATATGCGTACGTTTAAATGACATATTATTCTGAACGTATATGAAATAGCAATCTTATCAAAATTTCAAAAAAGTGGATTTCTTGATAGTCTTTATCCTCGTGTAAGAAATTTATTTCAATGACCAGCTTTTAGTCACCGAAGTTAAAGTGTATTAATGCACACTTTTTTTGAATAGTTTTAATAATATCTAGATGCGCATAACTCCCCCCCCCCCTTAAAATTCATAATATATATCATGATTGACTGGAAAGTCCGGCTCGAAATACATTTTAGGTTATCATGATGTGAGTTTTAAAATCATAGTTTGTAAGAATGTATTATGACAGATCCAGTGTAGGCCAATTCTTGCAAGATGCTTTTCCAATAGTATTGGAAAAGCATATTACAAAACGGCATGCCATTAACTCTGTATTCGTTTCATACTAGAATTATTGACTACCCTTTTGCATTGCGTGTTTAATGGTTTATACACATTGTAAATGTACATGCGACAGAATTCGATTATGACTGTCCACTGTCTGTTCAATTACTCGACCAAAGCAGACGAACAATTAAAGGCGATAACAACCGAGTAATGGAGAAAGGTCTTTGAATTAGAAAATGTCATAGTCTGAGACATGTCAGGAATTGTTGAATCCGTTTGACCACCCAATCAATTATCCGGTCAGTAATTTGAAGAAGTATACAAGCAACTTTTTATAAAACTTTAAACGACGAATATTTATGATGTAGCGGTATTCGATGAATAATTTTCGTTTAACCCAAAAGGAAGATAATGCTTAATTTTTAAGTGTCAGGAAACACAACCCACATCATACTTACATTGAGTAAATATTTCAATGAATTCACTGTCTTCGCTGAACCCGAAGTCATTCTGGCTTTTCACGGCGACTCGGTAAACTGTACACGGACGAAGACCCCCGATTGCAAGCCGAGTGTGTGTAAGTTCGCTGATCTTCATGCATTCCTCGGGGACATCAACTTCACAATACTTTACCGTATATGTTTCAGGCCTTCCATCAGACGAGTTGGTTTGCCACGCGATGGAAAATGAAGTGGAAGTTATTGATGATTCCAAAACGGACACGTTGTTTGGTTTTTCGGGCAGGCCTTTTTTTCTCTGTTTTAACATAGATGGTGTTCGTTAGTCAACTAAAGTATAGGCCTAAATAGGTAAATGCATTGATAGTACGATTTCAAATCTATCAACGACATACCAAGAAAATATTAGCAGAATTCAAGCAAAAACATAGTGACAATCGTATTTGCAAAATCAGGTGATTCGGATGCAACTCAATTTATACAAAGAACGTTTAAGGAAGACAAGAAATGTGATCTTTAAAGCAGGAAGTTTGTATATATACCCAGACGTTGTTGGAACAGATAGTCATGATGGTTAGTGCTAATTGATTCATACTTTCGTTTAGTCTGAAAGCGATAGTGAAGTGCCGGTCACTCCTCCCCCCCCCCCCCCCCCCCCCCCATCATACAAAATAGTTTTGTTGCGGTTTCAAACAAAAACGCTTTACAAGGGAACTCAATACACAGATGGTCTATTTATACGAGTGATCACCACAGCAGATTTTCAGCTCACCTCCGTTGAAATAAATCTTAGAGGGGAAGCTGTAGACGCCATTTTGAAAGCTTAGCACCTTAACATTCGTCCGTGACCATCCACGTGGGATTGGAACAGCTCCCTCAACGCTAACACAGTCGATGCTAATTTCTGCATGGTCAGGGTCGACACTGTCTACAGCAATTGTGGTATTAACTAGTTGAAAGCAGAGATCGAAAGGTAGCGGGCCGCCTGTGCTGTCAGGCCGAGTTATATCAACTCGATCCTTTTGGCTGTCGTACACTGCTTTTATACCTAGTTGAGTCAGTGCATTAATGAGGAATAATTTACTGTTTATTTAACTTGCCCGAACACTATAGGAAATTAGTCAATTTGTAGTCTTGATTCGTGCTGGTACATTGTAAAATTGTCGGCAGAAATATTGTTTTTTTCACAGTATCATGTATTCCAAAAACGTCATATCGTGTATAGAACAAAGTCTTATATCGTAATTGTAATTATCTTCACACGATTTCCTCATATGCTAAGCTGATGTGTAAAACACTTTGTCAAAACAGGTAATCGTGCATAATTGTACTTATTTAATCATGATTAAACAACGTGAGTTTACATCATTCCCTCACATTACTCACCTAGCTCTTCAGGAGACAAGGCTGAAAAGAAATTACGAACACACAAGTTAGGTAATTCTACATTTTTTTTGACGAAATAATCCTTAATACAGTATATAATTTTGTTGCACACATGAAAAGAATATTTATTTCCCAATATTTTTAGAAACATTTGTTCTGACTTCCAATAACATGTGAAAGGGACCTATACTGGTCAAACCACCACCTATACCATGTTATTAAAAAAAAAAAAATATGAACGTAATATTGGCTTGTAGCATTCTATGGCCGGGATTATTCCAAACGACTGGTCAATTGACCAGAAGACCGACAGCAAAAGAGACAGACAGCCCTCTTGACCATCAACCCACGAGACCGACTAACGAATTATACAAACGTACAATATACATAAAAAGCTGCTTTTTTGTTTAAGAGTTGTCAGTAAAAAAAATTCCGGACATTTTCATTCTCGTGAGCTGCCGGTCTACAGAGCCTCGTAACATAGAACTTTGCAACCAAGTGTAAATTCTAAATGAAGATCCTGGTTTGTCTTTTGAGCTTTATGCCCATGATGCAATTTTCATTTCGAAATTGATTGCAAACATTGTGTTACGGGACCTAGGCTATCGGTGTCCTCGGTAATTGAGTGTGTCGTTAGCGGAGGATATGTCACTTGAAAAACACATGCCTCCCTTTCTAACTGTATAGCGTGCTTTTTAAAGCAGGCCTTACAGAAATAATCATGACACTTTGCATACAAATGATCATAAAGGCTTTCGAAAAATAAACATAAGGCAATTTGAAAAGCCATGTCCATATTTTTTGTTTGAGATGCGTGAAAGCATTACACTAACTTAATAATAATAATAATAAAGACATTTATAACGCGCAAACATATCCACCCAGAGGGTGCTCAAGGCGCTTACAATGAGTTACATAATATACATAGATATAATTTTGCTTAAAATTACATTACACATGGTTATAAAAAAGAAGAAGATGATATTAGTTAAAGTTGGCCATTAGATAAGTTTTCAGGCTGGCCTTGAAACTATCTACTGATTTGCAGTCCTTAAGTGTGTTAGGGAGACTGTTCCACAATCGGGGAGCTGCTGAGGCAAATGCTCGATCTCCCCATGATCGCCTGGTCTTAGGGATGATCAGAGTTGATGTATTGGCAGAACGCAGACCAGAACGACCAGGCTTGCGAAAGTTGAGTAGAGAAGAGATGTACTGTGGCGAGGAGAACTTCAAGGCACGGTATGTGATCAGAAGGATTTTGTAGGTGAGACGATGTTCAACAGGAAGCCAATGCAGGGATTTAAGGACTGGAGTGATGTGGGCGAACTTGCGTATATATGTCACTAGACGGGCAGCAGCATTCTGAACAAGCTGGAGCCTCTTAACTTGAGACATAGGGATGCCATAGAGTAAAGAGTTACAACAATCGATGCGGGATGTAACAAATGCATGCACAAGCTGCTCAGCCGCCTTTGTGGTGAGATACTTGCGAATAGCACGAAGATTGCGGAGACTGTAGATCGCAAGTTTAACACTTGATGATACCTGCGACTCCATGGTCATATTGGAGTCAAAAATAACTCCAAGATTTCGAACTTTCTTCACTGGAGTAATTGATGACGAACCAATATTCAGATTGGGGGTTACCGACTTGGCGAGTTGCTGCTTGGAACCCAGCATAACAAACTGAGATTTGTCGTCATTGAGCTTCAAGTAATTCTCCTTCATCCAATTCCTAATGTCACTTATACAGGCTTCAACACGAGCAATCCAGGCATCAACTTCCCCTTGTGTGGGAGAACACGAAAAGTATATCTGCGTGTCATCAGCATACATATGGTGCTTGAGATTATGCCTCTTGATTATATCATGAAGGGGAAGAGTGTAAATGTTGAAGAGTTGTGGCCCAAGTACCGATCCCTGGGGCACAGAGAAGCCAAGATGAACTGTCTTAGAGACAGCACTGCGTACACAAACCCTCTGCGATCTGTTTGAGAGATAATCCGGACAAATTTTGTGTAGGAAAAACAATTGGGCCTGTATAGGCATTTTCCTTGAGATGACTTCTCAAACGGCCCATCATGCTATAATTTCCACCTCGTAAGAGTCCTTACGTTTGGTCGCTATTTCAATGGACTCGCTGACTTCACTGAACCCGAAGACATTTTGGCTTTGCACACAGACTCGATAGCTCGTAGAAGGCCGAAGATCCCCGATTGTTAGCCGAGTCTGCGTGACATTGGAGACCTCGGTGCAGTTGAGAGGGACGTCAACTTTGCAACACTCGACATTGAAGGTGTCCGGGTTTCCATCTGATGAGCCATTTTGCCAAATGACACTGAACGAGTAGTGATTGAAGACTTCAGAACAGCAACGTTGCTGGGTTTGCAAGGTAAATCTAATAGAATGAAAGCAATTGTAACTCATTTATTCCTTAGTAGACTTAAAAAAATATAGGTTTATGTTTTTTGTCAGTTATCAACCTATACAAAAAGGGAGAAACACCATGGGAAGTAGTGAATTAAAACAAGTTTAACAAGCATTAATTATACCTTTACCAATGACACACCGGTTTAAAGGTTAACGTTAGAAAATGTTAGTGAAGTAAAAGCAAAAAGGGTACAAATTTGTTTCGTTCACCATTTATTCTTCTTAATGACCAATATTTGTTTTAACCGTAGTATTTTTTCATAGATATGAATCCACTTCGCTATTGAAGCTCACTGAAAATCAGAAGGTTTAATGGAAGGGCATTGCTCGGTAAACTTAATTTTCCGATGAACTTACGTTTCATTCGAAAAGAAGTTTACGTTGAAACATATATCAATTACTGGTAATGACCAAAATTAATTTGATTGAATGGTTGTGCAGCACAAAACGTACGACCATTCGGTAAAGTGGTCTGAAAATCAGACTATTACTATGGTGATTACTAAGATTGATTCGGCAACTAATGGTCGTTATATTCCTACTAAAAGCCATTTTAAGCCCCCTTTTTTAGGGAAGTTCTAAATTATTATTATCTTTCAAGTGCCGTTGGCATCTAACCTTTTTCATTTGTTCGGGCTGCAAATTGGGCATAGTACCCTTAAGGCCAAATAAGCACATGTATATGGCCAGACCCACATTAGTTTTTTAATCACCTTTTTAAACAACAATATAATAATATATATATGTTTGGGTAGCTACACCAGCCTTTTGCTTTCCTAGCTGTCTCCACATTCATATGACATTTTTGTTTTTTATTGTATTCTATTGTAAATAAAAATAATCTGGATATATATAGCGCTTAATATGAAATACCGTCTCTAAGCGCTTTACAAATATTATTACTCATGTCATCGGATTCATTCACGCTAAATACCCACCATCTCCACTCCCTGGGGAGTATTCTTACCATATGGTCACCGTGGGGTTAGTTATAGGCAATTACTAACACTAATGCGTTTGTCATCATACTGGGTCCTCATCTCTCTCTTGGGCGTTGAGTGGCAAATGTAGATCAATGCCTTGCCAAATAAATGTTTTTTTTTCTTTAAGTTGTAATCTATGTTTTGTGTTTTAAATGTTTCATGATGAATGAAATAAAAGATAAATTTCAAGATTTTACCAGATCCTATGAAGGTTATATGGTCTGTAGAGAAAGTCAGGGTGAGAGAAGATAATGTGGATTAGAAGACAAAAATAAAACTTACAGCCAACTCTAAGAATGACCCCAACTCGTAATACATCTGACATCCCTGGGTGCTCTACCAAACACGAAATAATTCGTCTATCGTCGTCAATGGTGGGTATCACGTCGACTCGTCTTGATGACGTCATCAATGACGTATTTCCTGCTGCAGGCCAATTTGTCTGATTATATATGAGTGATGTGTTGACGTCACCGACGAACCAAGTGAGAATGGCGGGAGGGTCGCATGGGGAAGGGACAGTGCAACTGAGACTGTGACGCTCCATACTGACGACGTGCAGTATTAGGTCTGTTTTGATCAAGGCTAAGCTACTGTTGACGTCATATATAAGGACGGTTGGTGGAACTGTTTCATTGAAATATAAACGGATATAAATTTATACTTAACTATAGAAATCCGGTCATATTATTAAAGGTAATACAAAGTTTTGGGAAATTTTGAAAGTTTGGTGGATAGTGAATCTTTACAATTTTGATATATTTGGATGCCCCTGTGGATGTATTATAAGCACTAAAAAAAATTAACCCCTAAAACACTTCTGTTTTCGAGAAAAAATGAGTATAAAAATTTACCGGTGCTCCCGGTAATTTGATAAATTTCAAATAGCGCCTACGGCCGTACAATGGTAGCTGCGACCATGAAAATCTCAGAATATGTAGTTGTGATATATAATTTCCAAACGGGAATAGCTAATCGGTCGATTTTAGTCAAGAAACATGGTTTCATTGCTAAATAATATCTTGACCTTGAGAGGGAGCTATACAACATAAAGGGTTTATTATTTATAATTTCATAACTTTAGACTCGATTTCAACCGGGACAACGATAACGAATATTGTAGGAATGCATATGCTTCCTCTATGTTAATTTGAACTAAATTCATGACCCCATACCAAAACTTTGTAATACCTTTAAAGCGAACGGCTAACAATTTAAGCGCGTCAATGTGTGTGATAAACACATTCTTTATCGAACACATGCGTTAAATGTACGCTTTCTCTGGCCATAACTTGATATATTCACTCAATTTTTATGGTAGAAATAGCAAACAAAAACTTATATTGTCTTCCTTTAAATAACGAATAAGATATGATACTCGAAAGAAAACCACCGTTTGTTTGGCAGTACGTACGTTTCAGATTGTATGCATTAATTGTCATGTTTTGTTCACATGCTTCAACGGCATTCTATCGCGCGAAATTGAGCTATACAGCTGATAGAAAAATTTAGTAATAAAAATGGAATTTTCAATCATCCTAAAAGTGTAAAAAAGAATCATTATGAATATTTTTTTAATTCAGACTGCCTTTTGATTTTAGTGTTCAAAATAGGAATCATAATTGAATTAATTGTAGGCTTAATGAAAACTCATTTTACTAATTGTGATTCATCATAGCCATAATAGACGAAGACTCGAAGAGGCTCGATTATGGCTGTTTATTTGTGCAACCTCCTCAAAATAGTGTTATATAAAACCTTATAATATTGAGAGTGACACATTATTGTTAAAGCCTGTAGCAATTTGTCTTACTTGCGATATCGAGTCGGATTCTTCTTTCCGCCACACTGCTTCGCAATACAGCCGTACATAAGTAGACTCCTTCATCATACTGATCCACTTGTTGAATCATCATCATAAGTCCCTCATTCAGGGTGCCCCCCCCCCCAAGGCATACTTTTCACGGTTGATCCGGCTTATGTTGCAAGAAATTATTTTAGTATCTTGGCATTGTGCGACACTGAATAATATTTGTCTTTGAGTTTGGTGGCTCCGCCTCACCTCTCTTGCCCAAGTGGCCCGCGCGAAGTCTCCAGTTGTTGAGGAGAAAGGGCAGGCGAGCAGAGCAGGTTGACCAATACCTGTCATCACGACTTCGTCAATGAGAACTCCAAACGTTCCTATTATTAATACATACATAAACAAATTATTTTCCAAATGAAAATAATGACACTCTACCCAGGCGCGGATCCATTGGGGGGGGGCCGACGGGCCCGCCCCCCCCCCCGAAAAAAGGAAAGGAAAGGAAAGAAAAGGAAAGGAAAGGAAAGGAAAGAAAAAGGGAAGAAAGAAGGGCTAAAACAGTTAGGAGTGGACCCAGGGCCCTCACCTATCCATGTATAGGCCAAGCTCCCGCGGTTCAACTGGACATGCGCCGAGCTTTGGGTTGTTTTCAGGTAAAAACTAGCCCTAATTCGTGTTTTAGGTCTATACATTATGATAGAAACAAAATGCCGATGATCTCTCTACACTAGGGCGTACAAGTTGCAACGTTCAAAAGTATTTAACTTCAGGTCCATCTGTCAAATCATCATGCTGTTACACAGTGTATAGGGCCCGCGGTATGGCGGGGCTCGAGCCCCCCCCCCCCCCTCCCCTTATTTGAAAAAAAGTATTTTAAAGAGAAATAGAAAGAAAACAACCAAGGGCAAGGCCCCGGAATTTTTTATTTTTTTTCCTGCAAAATGCGAGACCACATAAATCTCCATAAAAGCGCGACTTAGCAAACGTATTTAAGGAAAAAGGCACGAAAAAAAAGTAAATGCGAAAAGTAAAAACGCGGAGGCATCGTGAAGCATGTCGGCAAAGCTTCCAAATTCGGCAGTTCGCGGATTCATAAGATTAGTTCCGCAAAAGTGGTCGTAAAAGCCTGATTTATTCAGAAAATTACCCATTTTTATCGCCAAGTTCTGGGTAAAAACACTGGATTCAGTTGAACAGGTGCACAGAAGACGACCTGTCAGTCTAAATTTTTCTTTTTCAATCCAGACGCGGATCCAGGATTTTCCAATAGGGGGGGGGGGGGGGGGGGGGGGGGGGGGCGGAAATTTGAAAATTGCGCCGACCGTTTTTTCAAGGTCATATTAGAAGCACAATACCGGTACAATTTTGACATTTTCATGGGGGGGGGGGGGGGCTATAGCCTCTTATCCGAAAAAGTAATTTCTGGTTTCACAATTCGGCTATAGTGAGCGAAGCGAGCGAGCAACAATTTGGGCATAATATGTATTTGTGAAAGTGTTATTTATCACCAAAATAAACGAGAAAAGATATTAAAAAAACTCACATTCGGGTAGCTCGCTGTCTTCTCCCCCCCCCCCCCTCCCCCATTACGCGCGAAGCGCGGAAGCTTTGACCTTTCATTAATTATTAGAGAAAGAAGACGATTTGTTGTACCATTCTCGACTCGTATTCCTTGTCTGAATTCAGTTTTCCCCCTCCCGCGCAAAGCGCGGAAGCTTTGACCTTTATATATAGTTTAATGAAATTATTAGAGAAAGAAGACGATTTGTTGTACCATTCTCGACTCTTGTAACTTGACTGAATTCACCCCCGCGAAGCACGGAAGCTTTGGCCTTTCATAGTTAATGAAATTATTAGAAAAAGAAGATGATTCGTTGTACCGTCATCGACTCTTTATCCTTGTCTGAATTGAGTTCCCCCCCCCCCTCCCGCGCGAAGCGCGGAAGCTTTGACGTTTCATTAAATTATTAGAGAAAGGAGACGTTTCGTTGTACCGTTCTCGACTCTTAATCCTTGTTTAAATTCAGTTTTTCCCCTCCACGCGAAGCGCGGAAACGTTGACGTTTCATTAAATTATTAGAGAAAGAAGATGATTCGTTGTACCGTCATCGACTCTTTATCCTTGTCTGAATTGAGTCCCCCCCCCCTCCTGCGCGAAGCGCGGAAGCTTTGACGTTTCATTAAATTATTAGAGAAAGAAGATGATTCGTTGTACCGTTCTCGACTCTTAACCCTTGTCTGAATTGAGTTCCCGCCCCCCCCCCTACCGCGCGAAGCGCGGAAGCTTTGACGTTTCATTAAATTATAAGGGAAAGGAGACGATTCTTTGTACCATTCTCGACTCTTAATCCTTGTCTGAATTAAGTTTTCACTTGCCCGCGCGTAGCGCGTAAGCTTTGACGGTCCATTAAATTATTAGAGGAAGAAGACGAATCGTTTTACCATTCTCGTCTCTTAATCCTTGTTTGAATTCAGTTTTACCCCTCCCACGCGAAGCGCGGAAACGTTGACGTTACATTAAATTAGGTTAGTAGAAATGAAAGGAAAAAAAGATCTATTACACCAACCATTGATAAATCACGGCCGGGAGCGTCATAGTTTTGTGTTATCGGGCGAGAGCCGGGGCCTGGGCGTAGCGACCAAGCGAGATTTCGCAATGTTGAATGCTGAAATTATGCATTCTACAAAATCCCTAAGCCCAATATATACGTTCTTTACGCTATATTTCTTTCTAGCTATATTTCTAAATTTCCTGGGAGACGTTTCCCCATATCGGGCACAGGATTGCAGCCCCTGTCCATGATTACTACCAACATGAGTTCAAATACAAGCACAAGCGAGTCGATATGAGCTGAATCCAAATGAAGGGCAAAATAAGAGTTGTGAGGCGGCCCTACCGTTAATTTAAAATTTGACTGTTGAGTATATAACTTCTATTTAAAAGACATCCTAAATATTGTGCCCTTTTCAAATTTATCACTAAAGAGTGATGACCGCAGGGGCTGTTCTTAACGTTTAACTTTGAATCCGCGGCTCGAGATTTTATGAGGCCGGCCCGGCCTCCCTCTATTCAATAACGTTTGCCAAGCCTTCTGGAATGACCCCTAATCTCCCGATTACAGTTTCCCCATATTTGTCGTTACTGTCACTTAGCGCCATTTCCTTGTCTTTCCCCCTTTCTCACCGACTTTTCTTTCCCCCCCCCCCCCCCCCCCCCCCCACCCACTAAGTGTTATCTAGGGTACGCACACGTATGTTCCTCTCTTTGAGGGCACCCCTCTATCTCCGGTGTGTAAAGTCAGTACGGGCCGGATTTTGTGTATTGCGGGCCGGACTTTGTTTCGTGAAAAGTAACTCTTAATCGGAAATTTAGGGAACACAAATTGGGTCCCTCCGACCCCGGAGTTGGAGGGAGGGGGGGGGGGTGGCTTTTTCTTTATCTTTTCTCTTCTCTTTTCTTTTCTCTTCTTTTTCCTTTCTCTTCTCCTTTCTTTTCTCTTCTTTTCTTCCTCTTTTTTTTCCTCCTTTTTTTGAGCCGCCAATAGGGGGGCCGCGGCCGTTTCGCCCCCCCCCCTGGATCCGCCACTGAAGTGTTAGTTCCTCAGATGCTGCTTTACAATATAACATGAACAAATTATGCTAAGAAAATCAATAAAAATAAAAAATATGAAGCTGAGAAGTTATAGATTTTTTTTTTTAATGGGGGGGGGGGGAGAGAGAGAAATAACAGAGAGGAAAAAAATGGAGGAAAATAGTAGAAAATAGTAGACGGACAAGGGAGTTTCAATCTTATATACACCTTGTTTGATTTGTTTATTGTAATTATTTTTTTGCATTGTTTTTCTTCTGTGCATTTCGTTATAGAAAAGTAATTGGATTTAATAATCAGCCGGGAAAAGAAAACGTTTTACTGAAACTAAAAGTGATTTGCAAATTCTAATTAGAAGAAGAAAAAAAGAAAGAAAAATGGCCTTTCCCAAGATTGAAACTCCCTCGTCCGTTTAATAGCCAACATGAGAGAAAAATATTGAGTAGAATTCTGACTAAAATGCAGATATGACTAAGTATATTTGCTCACTTTTGTCAGAGACAATGAAACAAAAAGTTCATGCAGGTTTCTTTTTCTGTAGTTTTCTTCCCACGTTAACGCACAATGGATTGATGGCCTTTCAGCAACAAAGGGTTCACACCCAGATGTAAATATTATCGTGTATTTTTGTTTTTCCACCATTGAACGTGTGAAGGGACGCGGTTATTGTACATGGTGTTATGACGCAAACCCGCAGACACTCGGACTCGGCTACATGCATGCATGCATATTAAGTCATTTTTTCAACCCCATATAATGCTGGCTACCCCCCCCCCCCCCTCCGACACACACTAAAATTCTAGTTATGTACTTGTGGGTTGCTTTTTTCTGTGTTTTTCTTCCCACGTTCACGCACAATGGATTGATGGCCTTCCAACAACAAAGGGTTCACACCCAGATGTTTATATTATCACGTAACTTGGTTTTTTCACCATTCAACGTGTGAAGAAAGGCGCGGTTATTGTACATGGTGTTATGACGCAAACCATCAGTTAGTCTTTTACAAAATACACCCCCCCCCTCTCCGAAATGCTCTATTAGACTTCCAACTGTGTCTTTTAGGTCTTGTCCTAGATCGTGTACTTTTTTAATTTATCAAGATACAAATCTGAAACATAACAAATCATAAACATAAGAAGTACTGCATAAGAAATACAAACAATAGAAACATAGGAATTAATAAAACAATAAAGTACACAAGAATTGAAATGAAATTTGAATTTTGTTCAATTCAATATTGTCGACTATGCTACTCAGAAACTTTGTCTTTGAAAAGATTGACCTTCATAGCTCATTTTAAATTTGAATACTAAATATACATGTAAAAATAGGCATTTAATTTGCATAAATCTTGAGTTGTAAATATGCGATTTTTGAAAGTAAATTTTGGCATATTAAACCCTGAAAAAAAACTGATTTTAAAAATCACCATGGATCATAATTTTTCTTTCCATTTCATTTATCTTCCTCTCTTTTGCATCCCTCCCCCTTATTAAGTCTTGCACCCCTTCGGGTGAAGCCCTGGGCGTAACCCTACCCTGGAGATACGTCACTGATTGTATATTTAGCAGACAAGCATACAAACATTATAATCAAATAATGTATTTTGATGTGCCATATCAAGAACTTTTTGTTTTAATGCACGTTACCTGTGGCCATTCTTCATTCTGGTTGCAATCCAACCTTCATATAAAAGGTGATGTGCAGTTTATACTTAGAATAAAAAACAAACAATCTGTACAATCAAATAATTTGTATGTTCATGTTAAACTTATTAAAAACTGTTCGTTTTAATGGACAGTACCCGTGGTCATTCTAGTTGCGATCCACCTTTCATTTCAGATTTTGGTCTAAACAAAATTTTGAACTTATTGACAAATGTAACTGTTCACGCTAAGTTACAGAAAAGTAGTTGCATTCATCAACTTGGAGGCGCCAACTAATTTTAGATTTCGATTTCGACAAAATTTGCTGAACTAAAAAAAAGTTCAAATTTCAAATATTATCTCAACTGCAATTCAAGACCACAATGCTTAATCAAAATTTAAAAGTCAAATATTTTCCAAACTAGAGAAAATAACTCACTGTACTCCAGAAATTTGGTAAAAGCCTCAAAAGAAAGCGTACAATGTAAAGCCACTTCGTTTAAGAAGAAGAATAAAGCAGACTATTTTCATGGGTAAGAAATATCTCTTTCTAAATCAGTATATAACAATCAGATTCTTCCTTTTTCTCTTCTTCTCTTTTCTTTTCTCTTCTTTTTTCCTTTCTCTTCTCCTTTCTTTTCTCTTCTTTTCTTCCTCTTTTTTTTTCTTCCTTTTTTGAGCCGCCAATAGGGGGGGCCGCGGCCGTTTCGGCCCCCCCCCCCTGGATCCGCCACTGCAATCTGCCCATAATATTTAT
This sequence comes from Strongylocentrotus purpuratus, assembly GCF_000002235.5. NCBI lineage: Eukaryota > Metazoa > Echinodermata > Echinoidea > Camarodonta > Strongylocentrotidae > Strongylocentrotus > Strongylocentrotus purpuratus. The sequence continues at coordinate 38,484,452 of NW_022145594.1, forward strand.
TATATGTAAATTATACCGAATAAAATAAGTCTCATGCACATCGTTTATTAGTGTCACAGATGGGTTGCTGTTACACTATATGGACAGATTGGTAAGATGCGTAAATTATTAAAAATTAAAATCAGTATACGATGCGAAAAGGATTCTTCTCCAGCTTCCGGAAACCAACCTGGGATTTGTGTTGTGTCCTGCAGGACGTAATCACTCACCTCTTTTGCATAATGTGTGCGTGAGATTTGGGTCTTTCGTATACGTGCCCCTTTTCATCTCCGATGAGTGCATGCCCTTATTAAAAATTGGGAGGTGCCCCCTTTAACTCTGTAATAAGTGCCCCTTTTCATCTTTGATTCGTGCCATTTTTCTTCTGAAAATTGCACTGTTTTCGTTGTCATAAGTGCCTATTTTCATCTCTGGTGAGTGCCCCTTATTAAATGCGAGGAGTGCCCATTTTTACCTCTGGTAATTCCCCTTTTTACTTTGACATGTGCTCTTTTTCATTTCAAATAAGTGTCATTTTTCCCTTTGGATATGTGCCCCTTTTCCTTTCCCCATAAAAGTGCTCCTAATTTAAATGGATTAAGAAGAACTTTTCTTTAATTTCACCCAAGTGTGGCTCGCTACACTCGCTCGTATTTAAAGTTGATATAATTATGGTTCATATTAAAGATCTTTTCAGTCTTTCATAATTAGATTGTGCTTAAAACCCCATCAGGATTTTTTTTTCTTCTTTATAAGATGTAATTTTTTTCACTGCGACCTCACAAATCCAATTTTTTGCTCGCTCGCTTCGCTCGCTCGCAAAAATTATTCTTACCATCACAAAACAACTACAAAGTAAATGTGTGATGCTTGAACAGTATGGACCTTGTTAAGAGAGAAACAGACATTGAAATCATCCCTGTAATCACATTGTAGGTGTATAGACCAATGTCTAAAAAAACTGTAAATTTTCGCTTTGAGGTTTCCCTTAGTAGGTCCCTACGCCAATTTACGCTACGCTCTACCTATTCATAAATACTTTAACCCCCCCCCCCTACTTTGAAAAACGTTCACCGGGGCCTGATGTGAGGTGTTTAAAGCTGCAGCCCGAATCAAGTTATTGCCGTCTGCCCATCACAACTGCTGACCTATTCTTGTACTGACGGATATTGAAATCAAGTGATACCCGAGGTATTAGGAATCTGTACCGTATCAATTGTGGTTGTCAACATTGTTGCAATTGAAGATCTTGTTCAGAAACGAAATAAAAAAGGATAAAAGATATACTTAATGGACTCTTGATCTTGATGAGGGAATCATTGCTGTGTTTAGTTATACATATATCACTTACACCTAGAGGCAGTGGTGTACGCAGGATTTTTTCAAGGGGGGGGGGGGTTAACATTTTGAAATCGGGCCAAAATTTCGCAACGACTTAGCCAGCCGCTGAATGAGCGGGGGGGGGGGGGCGATGGTAATAGAGGACACTTTTTTTTTGGTCCAAAAAAAAATCGCAACGACTCAGCCGGCCGCTGAATAAGCGGCGAAGTGGGTGGGGGGGGGGGTGGTAAGAGGACATTTAAAAAAAAAGGGGGGGGCTTTGTTCTAAAATACACACAGAAAAAAAAAATAAAGAGGGGGTTTAACCCCCACCCCCCCCCCCCCCCCCCCCCCCTGCGTACGCGCCTGCCTAGAGGTACCGGTGCCATGAATACCAGTGTCCTAAAGACTTTTTGTCACAACGGGGTACTATGCAGACTGCACACATAGTCCCACTTTTTGTGTTTAAAGTCTTTTTCTCCTATCATAAATTTATGCTGGAAAAAATCACAGATTTTAAATGATACCCTGGCAAAAAGTATACACCAAATCGCACAAATTGAGTTTACAAATTCGATTATTCTTCAGCTCTTCAGGGGGACACCCCCCCCCCCTCAGACTCCGCCTGTCCGCGCAAGCGCGGAACGCGGCGCTGACGCGCCGCTCAATATTTTCTCACAAATTGGGCCCCCCCCTCGACGCCGGCTGGATCCGCCCCTGACTCTACCTACCTTAACGGGGAAATTAAACAAATATATAACTCTCTCTCTGGTCCACAATTGCAAAAACGCACGGATACTATTGGAAAAATTAGTTAGAGATGTTTTATACTAGAAGAGACCCCTGTCAGTGCCGCCAAATCATTAATAACAACAACAACAACAACCCCCCCCCCCCCAAAAAAAAAAACAGCAACAGCAAAAACAACAAGAGTACACATAACAACAACATCAACAACAACAACAATAATAATACTACAAATGATTATAGTAGTTACAATAACAATAACAACAATGACACTGATGATAATAATTATCATTAAAATAATAATAAAAATAATAACGATAATGATAATAATGATACTTCTACTAATACATCTATTACTATTACTACTACTACTACTACTTATACTGTTTCTTATAATGATTAAGATAATAATATGAATAATGATAATAATAATAATAATAATAATAATAATAATAATAATAATAATAATAATAATAATAATAATAATAATAATAATAATAATAGTAATAATAATAATAATAATAATAATGACAATAATAATATTAATAACAATGACGAAAATTATTTGAAACAGAAATACGTACCTGATAGATAAAAGAAAGCCACACATATCAAGGTATTTAAAAAGTACCCTGACATCTTGATAACGACTTGTCCTTGTTTCGATAAAATTAACTTGATTTCTAAAGTAAACAACTCCTGCAAATGCGAGAGCAAAATACATGCCGCGTCTAAACTGACGAGAAATATGTTGTAATCCACTTTTAGGGTAAAGGAAAATACCTTACTACTACGACTCAAATCCACCTTAAATGAAGAAGTAAACTTAGTTCATTTGGTGAAATTCGATCAAAACATGAAATTAAAACGCTTGGTGATTAAAAGTCTCAATATCAATTTTAATAGGCCTAATGAGACAAAGAAATTAACCAAGTAAAGTCCTGAGGCCTTTGTCAGTTTTATATTTCTTTGTTTCTCTAGCTTATTACGCTCTAGCACTTAGGTTGATGTACCAAGTGATACCAGTCGATGTATAGTAGACCAGTATCGGATCTAATTTCATAATTAACCAAATGGTCATATAAAGCTGTAAAATGTCATTAATTATGATGACTGCGCGCATTAAGTTACGTTTATAAGCTTTCGGTTGTGTTCTGTGGTTGCCTCTGAAGGAAAGATTATTGGTAATCTATTCTGTGCCACCAATTTTATTATTTCAATTTATTAAATAATTGTTAGCCGTTAGCATAATATAAATGAGCTGTATAATGGTCTATTATGTTTATATAAGAACGCATTTCACAATGCTTCAAGAGATTATATTTTAAGACACATGCATGTACCTAAGCAAGTACATGTTATGTTAGGAGCTCATGGTATTCCAAAACTATAAATGATTTGAGCATATGTATTCAATACAAAAAACGAGGAAGTCGGTGTGTACGCTATATATGCTCCACAGCGACTGTTAGATTAGGATACCTCAAGATATGCCCTTTTCCACCGAATAATAAAGATATCCATTGTTGCAGATCGACATTACGAAAAATCCTCGCAAAAATTGCACTTTGCAAAATAAGATGCAAAATAACTTTATCTCGCTCCAAATCTGAGAGCTTTAACATTTTATTATATATATATATGTGTATCTATAAATGACGGATGTCTGCCAAGATGGATATAATTTGATGACGTCATCACGGAATTATCGCCCAAACCCAGAATTGACCATGCATTATATATTAAAATGCATGACTTACAAACTTGAAGTACATTGTGTGTGGATTGTGTCAAACTGACCCCCCATGAAATGCCCTTTCGAACGATACCAAATACGGAATATGTTTGAAAAGAGTAAATCCAGGCGATAACGTCCTTGTTCTTAATGACACTTAAAAAACTACGATCATACATAAATACCGCAAAGAGTTGATATCAACATTTTCTTCTCTATGAAATATAGCATTGATTTGTTTTTGGTAATAAACAAAAGAAATGCAGATAAAAAATAATCCGAGATAGCAGAGGGCGATTGGGTTCCATATTCTCTGAAACATTGGCCTCATATGGAAAACCATCTGGGGCCCTAAGGCGATTGATGCATCAGCTGATGAATACAATACCAGTCAAGAGCCGCCAAGGGAAGACCAAGGGCCGCAAACCAGAGCAGAATATAGGCAGACAACAATACCTGGAGAAGGAATATTGCTAAGGCTACTTTTTTTTTTAAATTGCGAATTCTACAAGGAAAGCTTATGTTAGGCCTGAAAATAGCGAATAAAGACAAGTAGGAAATGTTGATATCAACTCTTTGCGGTATTTATATATGATCGTAGTATTTTTCTCAGCTCTTGACGTCGTTTAGCAGGTCCTACTGTCCCTACAACGATTGCAGTCACTTGGTGGGTCTTGGACTGCTGGCTGCTCCTGAAGCATTTGGGCTGCTCTCGGTCGCTTTTAGTGACTGACGAATTAAAGATGCAATGAACTAATATATGATGTGATGGTAATTTATTTTCCATTTATGTCATCTATATGAATTTGTTAACATGATCACATAAAATCATACAAAGAAAAGGGTTGTCATTAGCAGAGCTTGAACTGCCGATATGGCATAGTCCAATCTCTTTCCATGTTATAGTAATCCCAAGTTTTCCTGCCCTCATTTTTATCAATAATTTACGACCATATCTTTTTTCCAATATCATTATCATAATAAATACTTGTTCGAAGGACAAGTACGTGATAATTTGTTTCTATTACCTTTAACAGGTGTGCGTGTGGAAATTGTCGCTCCGCGACTTCAACAAATTAGTTACACCCGTATAAATTACAATGTAAATTATGCTGCATGTATTCATGCTTAACATGTTTAAAAGAATGGATCATTTAAAGTCCAGCCAGATTATTCGGAACAAAATGAATGATTTTTTTTTTTTTTTTTTTTTTGGGGGGGGGGGATATTCCTTCATTAAACAGAATGATTCTTCAGGACTTTGTAAAAAGTTGTATGATGGGTGAGGGAGGGTTAGGGTGGGGGGACGGATGTCATGTATCCGGATGCTTAACTTTACAAACTTTGGGTTCAGTCTAAACTATACATCAAAGAGCACCATCATAAACATTTGTTGGAAGGTGGAATATATTTCATGCTTGCTAGCTTCTTCAAATTATTGCTTGAAATTTAACGAATCTGTCAGGACATAAATGTTTTGTTATGTCTCCCATGATGAGTGTATTGCGTAATCATTAATAGTAACGAGGCCAAATCTGGATTCTTTGGCCGGGGTAATAGGGTAAGGATTGGGAAATTGGATTCAAGCGTGAAGCAATAGAAAATGGTACACGGAAATATATACGGTACTGTAATCTGTACGACCGTAAACGATGTTGCATTAATACGCAAACAACCATTATTGTATTATACAGAATGTTTGCATTGCATGTCGATTGTCTCATGCATGATTAACGTTGATATGATAATATAAGAATGACATGACTCAAACATTCTCGCGTGTTTTTCATAGTTTGTATATGCGTAGGCTGCCTGAGTGTTGACTACGTACACTGTTGCTCATAAAGTCGGAATACTAATTTCTTACCAATTTTCATTAAATGATCGTGTCAATATAATTTATTCTCGATAGAGAAATCTTCTCAAAGCTCCTATGAGCAAAGCTCTATTGATCAATCTTTATTGATGAAGTTTTGAGAAGATACACATGTTATCTATCATCTAATGAATCATGTATAGTCACACGCTTGTCATTGAAAGAGTGAAGAACAATTTATACAAACTGTATGCGCAACAGTATACACTAAAACGAATACTAAAACTGAAAGCAATGGCGCGTTCCCATTGGCCATTTTCACGTGATTCGTTTGTATGTCGTCTAGTGAAAACAGACTACATTTCCTTACATACGCACATTGTCCAATGTAACGCTCTGTTTTTTTCACGCTGTGTCAAGTATTTGGTATGAACTGCAAAATCTAAATAAAATGTACAATCACTGAATAGAGACATACATATGTAATGCTGATATTCGTCCTGCACTAGCTCTTCAAAGTAGAAATTCAATCTGGACTCACAGGCCCAATACTAGTACTATGATCACGGCAGTGTATCCAACTATCAAGCCTTTTGAAGTGAAATTTACTGCACATTGCTGGTACATTTTCATACCGAGTAGTCACTGAAGAGTGAAGCATGATAATGGCATTCGAGTCTCTCCGTATGGAAAAAGTGGGAAATTATGGCTTATTGAATTATCATTTTCCTATGAAATATAACATTGATGTGTATTCAAGTTTTTCACATGTATTTAACCAAATTTCCATATACCATACTGGCATGCCTATGATCCCTTTCCACATTATGATAATGATATGCCAATATATAGAATTCATGTGCAAATAATCTGTTGCTAAATTATTAACATAAATTGACCCAGATGTTTGACAAAGCCAGCAGAGGAGAAAGGCAGAGGAGAAAGTGAAAGGCGAAATGGGGTTGGATGGAGAGGGAGAGAGAGAGAGAGAGAGAGAGAGGAAAGGGAAGGAACATAGAAAGTTAAGGGGGAAAGGAGGAAGAAGAAAAGAGAGGAGAAGAGAAAAGAAATGTAGTGAGGAGAGGGGAAGAGGAGAGAAGAGAATTTCGATAAATACTGATAATATTAGTTTCTTGTGTAGCGCTAATGTCTGTCAAGCTTGACACTCCTAGTTCTCCACAATTATTTTGTAATTGTGTATAGAGACAAAGAGGGGGGGGGGGGCTGAATCGGAAATTTGAAAAGTCACAGGGGAAGGAACACAGAACTCATACATAAAGGTTCATTTCATTTCATTTATTTAACCAGTATAAAAACAATTTACAATGAAAATACAATATACAATAATTATACAATATAATGGTTAGGACCCCTAAGAAGCAGAAATCTAAGCTGATATCAATGGGTGATTAGTCACAAAATAAGCTCTCAAAAGGTTGTTAAAGAAGATTTTCCAGGCGCATATATTGTACTGGTTGGCATATATGCAAACTTAACAACCATACAAGTGAATATATGGGACCAGTTGTGAAGATAGGAGTCCAATACCAAGTTGAGTCCTCCAGGAGAAACAGTTAATTTTACAGTAAATACTACAATTACTGCATGTTTTTTGCCCTATAAATTAATCCACAAGGCTAGGTACACATGTCCATCAGCATTAAAAAGTTCATAATGCTCAAAAAGTCACAAAAACGCATCAAATTATTTGCCATACAAGATCAGGTACATACTTTTTCGGCTATGTCACCTGGCCACAAAGCGGTAATTACAAGTCATGCATAACTTTTTTTAAATATCATTATGAGCTCATACCATGACTCTCTCGGTCAAAGCTTGGTAAACACAGCGTGTATTAAAGATACTATGTCCCATTTGCGGCAGGCCAAAACAAAATGAAAAGGTTAAATTTCAACGGCATTTGAAAGACACTACTAATTTAGAACTTCCCTTTGGTGAGAAAATAACGACCATTAGTTGTCGAATCGACTTCATCTAAGTAATAGTCTGATTTTCAGACCCTTGTACTTAATGGTCGTACGTATTATGCTGCACAAAGATTCAATCAGTTGAATTTTGGCCATCACAAGAAGTGGGTCATGATGTAGACAAATGCTCATGAGTGTAGGCCTACCTGTTACAGCTCATTGTATGTATGTTATTACCAAAGAAAAAAGATGTCAGTCAGTCACTAAATAGTGTCCGACAGTGAAGTCTAGAAGGTAAACGGGTTATCTTGCATAATTTGAATAGTAGGACACTGCTAATGTTTAGATTTTACATATAGGACATACATGACATATTCATAAATCCTGCAAAGCTCTACAGAATTCGATTTTGGCTGCAAAAGGTAGATAGTATCTTTAAACCACGCTGCTACATAATTATGTGAGTAAACAACCGATAAATGTGAATTCCCGCATGATTGCATAAGCAGGAAATCCATGTGGTCTATACAAATTTGGTGCGGTTTATAATGGGGGATGTTAGGGATATTTTGGTGCAGCTAGATTGTCATACAAGCACCGAATTTGGTCCGAATGCCAACCATACCATAATATTTTTATATTTGACGGGCCGCCATTTTGGTCAAATACAATATGGCCGACATTTGATCGAGCTCATGGATTGATAAATTAATAAGATGTCTATAATATGGGGTTTTCAGGAACAGTGAGTCTGATTCTGATATTATTCCGTTGATTCGATATGAAAAAGGGCGCTCCCAGGCCTGTGGCCGTCATTTTGGTAAAATCCAATATGGACGCCACAATAGTTATGCCTACAATCTCAGTGTATGTTCATAACGAAAAGGGCTATCTTCAAAAAGTTTTTACATTTATTGAGTTAAAAGGTAAAGAGAATCTGATTAATATTTAATTTTGTCTGTTTGGTGGCCTCTTGGTGCCGCCATTTTGTCAACTTTCAATCATTTACCCACCGTCTAAGCTAAAGGTACTTTCGAATAAATGATGGGTATGATAATGAAATGTTGTGCCTTTAACATGTTTTAAGGGTAAAGAAATCCGATTATGATGCTACTTAACCCGTTCAGCTCGGCATTATTCAGCCAGATAGCCACCTCACAAACGAGATTAAAAATCGAACACGTCGTACCCATGTACCGTGAGACCGCTCAGCGCGCGCCACAATGCGTGTGCGTTCAAGCGGCCAGAGGCTTCGACTAACGGGAACCTAGGGCATGCGCAGATCATTTGCTAATCTGGCTTTGTCATGTCGAGAACACGTTGCACGGCCGTTCTCTGCTGTGCTCCAAGCCTCTCAGTTCTTTCACTGCTCTTTCGTAGGGTTTTCTTCTTCGTTATCTTTTCTTCTTCTTCTTCGCCTCATTCTTATTTTGTTCTTCTTCTTTCTCTTTTTATTTAGATACTCAATTTTATGAGAAAAATACACAATTTATAAGAAATTAAAGATTTGAATGTAAATCTCTGTTGCATCATATTCATATGAAATAATTTATCAGCCTAAATTGACGGTTATAATATTATTTTGTCGGACATTATACTATAGCGAAAAGATATAGACATGATAAAATGAAACTAAAGAAGAATCCAGAATGGGGGAGGGTTGGGGTGAAAGGAGAGACAAAATAGAATAATAATGAATAAATACAGTACCGACTATACCGATGTGCCATTTGGAGAGCAAAATAATTAATTTGTTTTATTTACGTAAAGCGCTTTGAGCATGTTTATGCCATATAAATATCAATATGTATGAATATATTGCCAAATTTTGACAATTGTGGTTTGTAAGTATATGTATTGACAAAGTACATACAAATAAAACCGACACAGAAATGTCTGCAAGTATTTGGGACCTATATAGAATGTGCGAAAAGAGCTTTGTCTTTGTCTTTGGCCCATGCATATTCCCACAGCTGAGTTACGTAAGAGGAACAATGAACGTTGCTGAGGGTACGGGTCGTTGTCATGGCTATAAACTCTGAAGAGCGGAAGTAAGGTAAGGGTATAATTGAATAATTGGATGACAGATCTGAGATTATATTATCAACAAAAAAAAGAGAAGAGTATGAATTTACAAATAGTACCAAATATAGAAGAAAAAAAAAATAAAGTGAAAGGCGTAAATATTCTAAAAAAGAATGACACGCCGATAATACCAAACAACAACAACAACAACAATGAACTGACTTTGTATTCATGTTTAACCCTGGTTTATGTTGTTTTGGGGGAGGGAAGGGTCTTGTTGTTATTGCAGTGGTCGTTGCTGTTTTTTAAATTTTTAAATGGGATCACGTTCCGACATTCTAATAAATAAAAACCATATAACGTAACGCCAGACTTTACCCTATCTGAAACACTCATCCAAAGACAATCATGCACGATAAAGGAATGGACAAGAATATGTGATAAAGATAAAATGTCACAGACAAATAGATAATTATAAGAAAGGATTGTTTCTTTCTCTTTTTCTCTCTGCTTATGTGTCTCTCTCTCTCCCTCTATCTCTCACTCGGTCGCTTTCTCTGTCTATCTGCCAATTTTGTTCCGCCGTTTGCTTGTATGCCGGCACCATTCCTTTTTTGAGATAAATTATTATAAAATAATGATGATGTACACACTTTATTATACCTTATATTTATTACAGGGAGCGAAGTGAAAAACGAGCGGCTGATAATGTCTAAATGCGAAGACTATTACTGTACAATAATTATATTTCCAAAGTAAAACTTTTGAATGAAAATCTCTGTTGCAACAAATTGATATAAACACTGTTTATTATGCTATATTGACAATACTATTATACGTCGGACATTATACTTCAGCGAAAAGATATCTATATGATAACAAAAAGGATAGACTAAAGGCGACAAAAATCGGAGCTGGGGTGGGGGGGGGGGGAGGATGATCGGAGAGACAAATATCATATAAATAAATACAGTACGGACTACGTCCAACTTTCTATCTCTCTCGCCCCCTTCCCCCTCCCCTTTCTCTCTCTCTCTCTCTCTCTCTCTCTCTCGCTCGTTCTCTCTTTCTCTTTCTATTTCCCCCCCCTCTCTCTCTCTATATATGTCTCTCTGTCTATCTGGCAATGTCGTTTTCCATCTTCATCTTTTTTTATTAAATGTTTTCTATTCCTCCGTTTGCTTGTATGCCGACATCATCTCTTCCTTGAGATTAATTATTATAACGTAATTATCCCTGATGATGTACATATTATACCTTATATTTATTATAGGAAACGAAATAGAGAACGAGCGGCTGATAATGTCGAAACGCGAAGAATATTACTGAACGATAATTATATTTCCAAAGTAAAACTTTTGAATGAAAATTTCTGTTGCATCAAATTGATATAAAAAAATGTTTAAGATGCTATATTTACAATACTATTATACGTCGGACATTATACTTCAGTGAAAAGATATCTATATGATGAAGAAAAAAAAGGGCAAACTAAAGGGTAAAAAAAAAATCGGAGCTGGGGGTGGGGGGGTGATCAGAGAGACAAATATTATATAAATAAATACAGTACGGACTACGTCCAACTTTCTATCTCTCCCGCCCCCTAGCTTTCCCCTCCACTTTCTCTCTCTCTCTCTCTCTCTCTCCCTCGTTCTCTCTCTCTCTCTCTCTTTCCCTCTCTCTCTCTCTCTCTCTCGCTCTCTCTCTATCTTTCTGTCTATCTGGCAATGTCGTTTTCCATCTTCATCTTTTTTATAATGTTTTCTATTCCTCCATTTGCTTGGTTTGTACGCCGGCAGCATCTCTTCCTTGAGATTAATCATTATAACGTAATTATCCCTGATGACATGGATGATATACACATTATATCTTATATATATTATAGGAAACGAAATACAGAACGAGCGGCTGATAATGTCGAAATGAGAAGAACATTACTGAACAACAATTATACCAAGTAAAACTTTTGATTGTAAATCCCTGTTGCATCAAACTGATTGATACAAAAATTGTTTATTATGCTATATTGACGGTCGGATATTATACTTTAGCCCAAAGATATAAACAAAACAAAACAAAAAAATGGAAAGAAAAAATGTGAGCTTGAGGGGGGGGGGGGGGGGAGTCGGTGAGAAAAATATCATAGTAATAAATACAGTACAGACTACGTCCAACTTTCTATCTCCCCCCCCCCCCCCCCCCCCCCCCCCCCCTCTCTCTCTCTCTCTCTCTCCCTGTCCGTCTGTCTCTCTGTCTATGTCGTTTTCCATCTTCATCTTCATAATGTTGTCTATTCCGCCATTTGCTTGTATGCCGACATCATCCCTTCCTTGAGATTAATTATTATAACATATCCTTGATGTTATACGTCGGACATTATACTTTAGCAAAAAGATATAATCAAACAAAAAGGAGACAAAAAAAAAAAAAAAAAAAAAAAAAAAAAAAACAGAGTTGGGGGGGGGGGGGGGGGGGCGGGGGTGACCGGAGAGACAAATATCATTAAATCATTAAATCATTGTACGCATATTTTATTTGTTTTGTATGTAATGGCAAGAGCTAAATGAATGACAGAGATTAGAACAAAATCATAATTCATCACAATCATCTCTCTCTCTCTCTCTCTCTTTCTATCTATTTATCTATCTTTCTCTGTCTGTCTCTGTCTGTCTGTCTCTATCCTCCCCCTTCCCTCTCTGAATACGTCAGGAATTTCGTGAAATTGGAATTGTGCTTCAGTGCATTTTATTTCCGTATCGCGTTGTTATGTTTGTTTGTTTTTTTTTTTTTTGTTGAAAGGGTGTGGCTAATAAGGAGTTAATCGCCGTAGTATTGGTAGTCTTTTATTTATTCGAAAATAAATAATATAGAAAATATAGTAATTCATTATATTACGGAACAATGAAGAAAGAAGTGCAAACAACGTGATAATTCACTTTATTTGTCTTCGTCTCCATCTGTGTCCTTGGTCAACCTATCGTGTCAATAAAACTTAGATAATCCTCGTTTCATGATCAGTTCTGTAGATGGCATGTACATGCATACATGATAATGATAATGATGATCATGATGATGATGACGATGCTTACAATATTGTAATAAAATAGTAATAATAAATAATAACAATTATTTTCTTCATCTTGCACTCGCTTTTCTTAATTGCCAGAAAACTTGTTTTATGTTGCCTTGCATTTTTTTCAACAATGGTAGCATCTTTGCCCGGGAAAAGTCTCATATTCGTGGCTTTACCGCCGGAGTTGCTCAAGACAAGAGTAATATTCCGTGAGGAGAGAGAGAGGAAGAGTAAGGGGTCGTTTTTCAGAACATAACATTTGAACATTTCATATGCCCGCTCAAGCCTAGACCGGCTTTAGGTTGATCAAGATATCTTACTTCAACCTGCTCTAAAATTGTTACATGCCCTCGTAAAGGTGTATAAGTTAGAAGTTAGAGTGGTTGTTTGTATTGTAATGTAAATTGACCTATTTACGCCTACATCCTCTTCTTTCAAAACGGGAATCTTCCAGAGTAGTTACTTCTTTACATTCTTTTGTTCCCCCTTAGCGTGGGGCAGCTGAGGGAGCCTGAGCCTTTCATAAAAGAGGAGGTCCATACATGAATGATTCGCTAAATTGGTCAAGTTGATAAAATGAAAAGCGTATTGTCATGTAAATACAATGACGTAAAAGATAGCTGTGGAGTCAAAACTTTTGAGACGACAGGCTTTATAGATAACTCATGGAAATATCATCGAATGTCGTTGTTTCATATTCTTCATTTTCTACGTCCGACGAATACTCTTCTTCGCTTGATAAGTCCATTTTATCATATTCATTTTCTGAGTCCGAGTCAAGGTTCGCTTCTCGAGCATCTTCAACGCTAAAAATAGGCTTTCTCCGATGACGAGACATTTTGAGAAACTATCTTACATAGATAAAGAGCATTATAAGCAAAGAATTGAGAACTAATTTGTGCAACCAACTATCATGAAAATCAAAAAGCTGAACTAAATAGTAAAACTCCGACACTTTATAGCACGACAAGTAAATAATAGCCGACAACCTTGAAACGAAACAATGGGATGGACTATATCGAGACTAGCTAATCTCCCCAATAATAGGTCGGCCCGGTACCCTGTATACGTACGCATGAGTAAACTGAACTGAGATCGCTAGGTCGAACGAGACTGTATTATACTATAAGCTTTTCAATAACCGGCCCGTTACCATGAATAGGCGTCAATGACCATATAAGGCCAAGGCTCATGCATTGAACGGTGTATCCGCGCGTGCCGAGTACAAAGGTACTAGTAGAGGCTACTATGAAATCCCGTGAGATAATCGTGCCAAAATTGATTTTTTTTTTTTGGCTAACTTTGTCAATTTCGGGGTGCTGAATCTAAAAAAAATTGGTACCATTTTTTTCGACCACGTCTTGGGCAGCCATTTTGAATTTCAAAATGGCCACCATAAATAGTTGCATTTTGAGCATTATTTCATATTATAGACATCATAGAAGGTTCAAATTTCGGATAAAAAGCATGGCATTGATGTCTGATATAGTAATACAAATTTCCATGAAATTGTGCTTTGTTCCAGATAAGCCGCCATTTTGAATTTCAAAATGGCCGCCATTGTTAAGCCTATTTCAACGTGAATATCAAGTTAGAAGTGCATGGAAAGGTTAAAACTTGTTATAGTATCATCATTATGATGATATACATGCTTTAACAGGAAATACATGCTTCGTTTAATGATGACCATTCTAATTAGCCGCCATCTTGAAATTCAAAATGGCCGCCATAATATGGTATTTCAGATTTGTAACACATATTGGGTATTGGAGCGCTTAAAATGTGAAATCAATCATTTTGGAAGGCATGTGATTCTAGAATCAATCACGGCAGTCAACTCCTGCTTTATATTGCGATATGTTGAATTGAATAATGACATATAATGCATGGCATAACCTGAGACTGATAAATCATGCGATTGTGATTTCAAATACCAAATGTCTACCAAATGTACCTCCTTACAACTGTGTCTAAAATGACAACTAATCTTATGGATGTGAGTTTAGTTGCGACGTTGAAACAACAATTTCTTATAATCTACAATTTTATATTCACCTAGTCAACATCGGGGCTATTCACATCATAGTCCTGTGTATTTTCACAGTCACAACACTTGCATAGGGCTGTGCAAGGCAGATGGTTCTTCTTGCAAGAGCAATGGCTTTTGCATTCCTTCCGACACTGGCGTACTGGTGGGGGAGCTTGGGGGTGCGCCAGCCCCCCAAATAAAATTGAACCATGACTTATTTTCAATTCCATATACAAGTGATGTATCAATGTTCGTGATATCACATGATTTTCAACAAAAGGCGCGTTTCTCGATTTCTGTTGCAAACTGACACATTCCCAAATGGCCAGAAAGAGCATTATGTTTTTTATAGTCACTAACAGTAACACTAGTAAAAAAAAAAAATCCTTTCCAGAAGCATATGCAAATGAATTCAGACAAAAACACGATATAACGAATCGTCTTCTTTCTCTGACAATTTAATGAAACGTGAAAGCTTCCGCGCTTTGCGCGGGCTGGGCGAATATGAATTTAAACAAGGATTAAGAGCAATAGTTTAATGAAATGTCAGAGTTTCCGCGCGAGATGGGCGAAAGTGAATTCAGACAAGGATTAACCCATAGCCTGCCATGAGGCTGCATGCACGCTACCTATTGAGTGCCATGTGCGTGCAAGGGCGCTTTCGTAAGAGCAGTTATTGTTCATGCTCATTGGGCTATGCTGTGTGTTTCGCACTCGCCATTCATAGAACCATCGCGTTAATCAGATTATCTCCAAAACAACCTGGCACAGTGGGGATTAGCCCTGTGGCACGATAAGAGTTAAGAGTCGGAACCGGTACAATTAATCGTCTTTTTTCTCTAGTAATTTAATGAAGTGTCAAAGCTTCCGCGCTTCGCGTGGGAGGGGAAAAACTGAATTCAGACAAGGATTAAGGGTAATAATTTATTGAAACGTCAAAGCTTCCGCGCTTCGCGCGAGATTGGCGAAAATGAATTCAGACAAGGATTAAGAGTAATAGTTTAATGAAACGTGAAAGCTTCCGCGCTTCGCGCGGGCTGGGCGAATATGAATTCAGACAAAGATTAAGAGTAATAATTTATTGAAACGTCAAAACTGCCGCGTTTCGCGCGGGAGGGGAATTAAATCAAACCAAGAATTAAGAGTGAAGAACGGTACAACGGATCGTCTTCCTCCGCGCTTTGCGCGGGAGGGGGGAGACTGAAAAATAACTTAGCTCTGGCCCCTGGTTTATAGGGTTAAATTTGTAAACATTTGGACATTGGCATTAATATATTTGTCGGTAATTGGTTGCTAGTTTTGTCGGTAATCGGTGGCCTCTACACCCTCCCCACTCCCCCACTGACAAAGATCTAGCGACGCACCTGATAACGACACAGTTTATACACTCGAGATAAGTGAAATACCGGACCATTGTCTTTGTGCATTGTGCGGCATCAAAGCATATATACAACGTCGCAAGACGTGAAGATCACTTTTCTCTAACTTCTAACAAATCAGATGTCTTCGTTTTTTTCTAGGAAGTGCCGGTGGACATTAATGCGCCAAATGTGGTTCTCAAATTGCAAAAGATCCCTACTCTTGGAAGGGATCGGAGAAAGCAATTTTACGTCATATTACTCGAGGAAGTGTCTGAAAATGCGTCTAATTTGGTTCTTAATTTGCAAATGCTTCTTACTCTGGGAAGGGGCCACAACCCCCTCCCAGACCCACCCCCGCGTGGTCGCTCCGCTCCCTCGCCGCTAAAGCCTCGTTCTGTCGCTTCATCGTTTTACATATATTTAACCCAATGCCATTTTTGTGCCCCCCCCCCCGGTAAGAAATTCCTGGATCCGCCACTGATGCCCCTACCCCTTGAGCTTCGGTGGCTCCTCCCCTTGACCCCCGCCGGGGCTTTGCCCCCTAGACCCCACTTTGCGAAACGTTCAGCGGGGCCTGCATGTTAGAGTGGGGGTGCTGCGGATTTTTTTTTGTCAGCCCCCCCAAACGTTTTTGCTCATTACGCCACTGCCTTCCGACATGAGCATTTGACCAATTCCATGACTGCCTTTGGCGCAGGAAGCTCTAAACACTTGGTTGCACTGAATGTTCCTTCTGGGGAAAGCTCCCATCCATTTCCATCTAGAGGGGGCAGCTTTGGTTTTGGAACTTTGTATCCCTTGTTGACTCTGGCTACGAAGTTTGCCCTCTGGATGTGTGGTGTCAAGGATCCAAGGGTTGGTGGGAGTTTTTCTGCCTCAAGATTTTTTGCCCTGAATAACTCCCATCTAAGGTCACTCACTTTTGTGGCTTTGCTGTTTCTAGCATACACCTTGCAGACAAAGTCTGTTGTTGTACATTTCATCCGGGGCTCTTGAGGAGCCCGTGAGGGCGCCGTAGGGTACACGTACGGAACCCTTGAGCACCGCAAGGCGCCCGTAAAGATTTTTCATGAGAAGTGACCCCAAAAATCGTGAGGGGCTCGTCCGGGAACGTCCGGAGCCCGCATTGGACCCGTAAGGTGCCCTACGGGCCCCTTACGGGCTTTCTACGGACTAACTGTCAGATAAAAACGCCGGGAGAATTGGGAGCAGCCAACTCAGTACCACGGCGCCCGTACGGCTTAAAAAGCTGTCATGGCGCCCGTAGGAACTCTACGGCACCCGGCCGGACACCGGCCGAAAATTCCCAAAATGTCTGTTTTTACTCGCCGTACGGGCCCCGGAGTGTATATGTGAAAGCCCCATAAGCAAACCGCCCTTATAGGCCGCCATGCATGCATACTTTTTAAATTCAATATGGCCACCATCGTAATATTGGTCACATGGAATGAAATTGCCTCCTCACTCCATTCCAACATGGTTTTGTTCATCATAAGTCATGTGTTACCCAGCTAATGACTTTGACACACTCCTGGCTCCAGGACCTGGACAAGCGTAGACCCCCTTCTATTGACGCGATATTCTTCGACTTCGCGAAAGCTTTTGATCGTATGCCTCATGATGTCCTTCTGCAGAAGCTTTCTCACTACAACATCTCAAGCGATATCTGGTTCTGGATCCGTGCATTTCTATCTGGCAGACTACAACGCGTCCAACACAAAGGACATTACTCTGAGTGGTCAACACCTACCTCGGGTATTCCACAAGGGAGTGTCCTAGGACCATGCCTGTTTAACCTATTCATTAATGACCTCCCTGAGGTTGTTTTATCGAGATGTGCATTGTTTGCAGATGACACTGTTATTTCACGACCTATCCATGACCCCATAGATCAGCAAGCGCTTCAAGATGATGGCAATGCTCTTGCGGACAGGTGTGACAGAAACAAAATGAGTCTGAATACCTCCAAAACCAAAGTCATGAGAATATCCTGGAAAAGGCAACCGGGCCAACCGCAGTACTATCTGAATGATATACAACTGGAGGTGGTTACTGAAACCAAGTACTTGGGTGTCATCATAAACAATCGCATGTCTTGGGATAGCCATGTTGGGTATGTCGTCTCTCGAGCAAATCGCTTACTTGGACTGATAACCAGCCTAGCCATGGGTCTTTCATCAGTGGCTGTGTTCAGCTTGTACAAGAGTCTGGTCCTCCCAATCCTTGAATATGGTCTTCCTGTCTGGACACCGCACAAAGTAGGATCGATCAACAGACTTGAGTCAATACAGCGCAGGGCAACACGTCTTGCCTTGAAGCAACGGCGAGGCCAAATGCCATATGAGGAACGCCTACAAGTGCTTAATTGGAATTCTCTCAAGTTGAGAAGGACTTACTGTACAATGGCCTTCATTACTAAGTGTCTGTTCAAACACATTCAATGCCCTGTTGTGAACTCTCTCATTGTAGTGAACCCACGTCATTTAGAAGACCTAAAGTTTAGGCATCTCTTTGCACGCAAAGATGGA
Source organism: Strongylocentrotus purpuratus (assembly GCF_000002235.5). Taxonomy (NCBI): domain Eukaryota; kingdom Metazoa; phylum Echinodermata; class Echinoidea; order Camarodonta; family Strongylocentrotidae; genus Strongylocentrotus; species Strongylocentrotus purpuratus. The sequence goes on from NW_022145594.1 coordinate 38,502,993, forward strand.
CTGCATTTCAGTGCAATACATGAGTTCCCCAGGCTGTGGGACACTCTACCTTCTGAACTCAGGAACTCGGTCCTTACTGTGTCTTTTTCCACATGGTGCAGTCACTTAAAATCCCATCTTGCCGATGCACCTTGAGTTTGATATGACAATGTTGGTTTATATATTTATGCAATTTATCTGAATTTTAATTATGTATTGATTCCAGTTAATGGTATTTATCTATATATACACACATTAATATTTTGTAGGGGGAAAGTAAAATGTTATTATAAAGGCACCATTAAATTTGAATGTTCACTCTCTTTTGAGTCATTACTTAAATTTCCAATACTATTATGAAATCTCAGATATTTAGCTAAGCATGTTTTGTAATAATACATGTATATTTTAATAAGCTGGCCTGCCAACATGCCACAGCAGTTTTTACTCATAAATTTTTAATACTTATTTTCCATAGATTTCAACTGAACTTTACAAGTAATCAGACCTGTTTAAAACTTCAACGAGCTGTTGTATTGTAATGAACTGTTAGCATTTTAAACAATTACGTTTTATCTGTGTATATATAACCGAATGAATTTTTAAAAAGTAGATTTTTTTTCGGGGAGGTAACTTGGAGGTGTCAATCTAGACACATTATGTGAGCCCCATTCAAATTTAATTCTCCAGCCATTAATGGAAATAAAGACTAGTGTTTTTTTCCTCTCTCGCCGGTATAAACAATTGCGTGCTCGCCATAAAGCCAATGTGTTGATTCATGAATTCTTGTTTGGAGACTATGCTATTCCATTGTCATGTAACTCAACACATTTTACGAAAGTTTTTAAATATTATTTTTTCTTTGAACTTGGTATAAAGCCCTCTCCAAAGAAAACATTTTTTCTTGTTCCTGTTCATCTCTTTTCCTCCCTCTCTTCTCTATCTCTCTCTTTTCTCCCCACTCTCTCTTTTGTTTCTTCACTGGCCACCCATTATGGGTGCAGTCTGCCTCCCTATCCGCATTCTGCCCCGTGCCCCCCCCCCCCTCCCCCCGTACGATAGTGTTTCTCCGGCTTATTATTATCATTATAATCATCATCATCATATTATTATTATCATTATTTAGATGGGGAGGGTGATGAATAATGAAAGGAAAGCAATTAATAAAAATTCGTTTATAATCGTTTAAAAATTTGGGTTGATTTTACTCTTCCATTCAATAAATCTCATTAAAATGTGAAAACTGCACTCGTTATACATTTTTTGTCTTCCTCCCTCCCCAAGTATACTAATGTGTCTCCTGCTTTTTGTTTGTTAGGTGGGGGTAATGGAAGGAAGGTAACAAATCATTGATTGACATTCGTTTAGAAATTTGCGTTTATTTTGCTCACATCACAAAAAAAATCAAGATAAATCAATACTCTTGCACAACATTCAAGATTACGATTTATGATACTTTATTTCTCCAATCGTGCAAAATATAAACTAACATTCTCAATTGCTCCTGTTTGTTGTACTGTCATATTATTCATTATAATCGTTTTTTTTTCTTCATAAGCATGTCCATTTTTCTTTCACATCAAATTCTGATACTGATTGGGAGCAGCGTAATCCGCGCTCGCCCTGAAGAAATCACATGACGGCAGGCACCCTAGTACCTCATAATCCGCCCTTCTATTGTTCGAGTTTATAACCATGACAACGAACTCTACCTTTGGCCAAGTTCATTGTTCCTCTTACGTAACATAGATCTAGATAGGCCTCAGACATAACTCTTTTCGTATATTCATTCTATATACCGGTAGTTCTAAAATGCTTTCAAATATTTTGTGTCGTTTTTGTTTGTATATACTTTGTCAATTTACTTACGAACTATTATTGTCAAATTTGCTAATACTAATAAACTATTACGTTTCCCCTACCATCTTCCGCTCTAGAATCCTATCATTTATTTATTTTTTATTTTTTTGGTCCTTTTCACATTTTTCTAGTCTCTCTCTCTTCAAAATTTCTTTTGTTTTTGTAAGGGTATTTATGCTGTTAATTTTTGTATAAATAAAAGAGAAATTGTTATTCTTTCTCTTATAATGTTGTCCTCCTTCTTCTATAGATAACCCTTTTGTGCTTTAGTATAATGTCCGATGTATATTACTTCTGTCAATAACATACAATGAACGTATAATTTTATTTTGGTGCAACGGAGATTTTTATTTTTATTTAGGAGTGCGTCGAATCGTGATCTCATTAAAAGGGTTGTTTAAAAATAATACGACCTGTTAAAAAATGCTATCAGTGGTTTACAATATTATCTGAACAACCAGCCGTCTACGTAGTTCATATTGTAATAAACTCTTATAATTTGAAACAACGTTTTCTCTATGTTTAACCGACTGATTTTTTTTGAAAAGGAGATTTTTATCCGGTGGGTAACTGGGAGGTGTCAATCATGTCAATCAAAATTATTTCGTTTAAAGGCTGTCACCAATATGCATTATTAATAAAGTATTGACACTTGTGGTACTTTAGGTGTATATATAGACAAACAAAAATCAAGGAAAATCATTAAATGTTTCTTTCAAAGGCATCTTTGGACTCACTTTATTTAAACAGAACACATTCCATTTTGAAAACAAAAGTACATGTTAAGCAGAGAGATATGTACCTAGGTATTGTAATTGCAAACATTTTAGATAGTTCCATATTTCATAATTATATCATAATCGTTCAGAAATATGAAAAATTATAATGTAACTGTATACACAGTCAAAGAAGTTGTTTCTATTGCAGAAGGCTGCCGCTCATTACATTCAATAAACTACTGTTTAATGCGCGGAGTTGGGCAAAGGCAACGTTGAATGTCCGAGATAAAATCATTAGGAGCCAGAGCAAATAACACTGAGTTCCCATAGGAAATATATTTATTCAGATGGCCATATCTCAGCCAATACTTCACATATTCAATTGTTATCAATATTAGGACATTATTTTTGATGCTCTTTCGGAAAATTAAGAAAAATTGAGAAATTCAAAACATAGATTATTGATTACGTCACACTTCACCACTTATTTTAAATTTGTTTATTACCTGTGTAACTGTGTTAGATTCTTTTCATTTCATATACCTGGGGACAAACCTTTGATTTTTCCTTCCTCTCGATCACTCCTATTGTTTCAATTGTTGTATATACTTTAATTTTGTATGTAATGTTTCACTCGTTTCACTCAATCATTGAGTAATTAATGTAAATATGTATTGAAATTATGGAAATAAAAACCTCGCTTGAGGATATAGTATCTTATAGTAAGATATAATGTAACTCTCCACTTGTTTACACACTGTACAATGCCATAACTGTGAAATGGGGCCAGTGCAGCAGGTATAAGGCTTACTTTTAACCGTTGCCTCTGTGTAGTTCCGGAGAATGAATCCAGTGAAATTGGAGATCCTGCATATGTACCGTCCTGCATCATCATCCGTGACGTTATGGATCACCAGGGAGAAGTCTTCGGTAAGGTTGTACTTGTCAGACACGTAACCTGACCCACTGACAACACGTGGGGGTGGGTACCATGTGACTAGGCTTGTACCTGTCGCCAAATCAGCTCCTGTGATTCAGTGTCGCGTGATCAAAAGTAAATTATGGAAAGGTCATTGCAATGTGAGAGAACAAGTCAACATTAGTGTGAGAATATGGTTGGTTTGATGTTTTTATTTTACTGGTTTGATGTCAATGCTTGTAAGTAAGTTATTTCTGGAGTGAACTTGAAGAGTTCAATAAGACAATAAAGAATCGAAACAAAAACACCCCCTCCCCTCTCCAAATACCGAACAGTTTGCCTTGTTGTTTGAACAAGCCTTTAATGATGCAGCTTACCAGTAGAGGAAATCAGTGACCCAACCCTGGTGTTCATGAGTAGAGACAGAGAGCTTGTAGCCTTCCACCTCCCACATCTTAACAAAGCCATCTGCATGGTAAAAAGAAAAGAGGGAAACATGTAAGAAACATAGGGTCTATTAGGGACTGCAAAATGTGATTGGACACTTTTGAGCTTGCGACATGCACATAAAACGTCCCGTTCTAAAACTGTAAATTTCTTGAAATACAGCCAGGTTCATTTTTAAAATTATGTATTTATGTAACTTAAGTTTAACTAGGTTAAAGGCTTTTAATAATTAATAAAAGCTTAAAACTTAGAACCCTAGCTTGGTTTAACTTACTAAGATAGAAAGTCTAGTTTAAAGTTAACTTAAGGTTAAGAAAAAATATTTTTTCTTTCCAACTACGGAGTAGTCTAGACTCTACATCCACTCCAGCAAAGCATTTAGAGAGTCAATGCGAATGCGTATTGACCTCTAGCACTGCACAAGACTACGTGTTATGTGGTTATGTGGTGGTTATTTTACCTGAATGCTAAGAAAGCATGAATGCTTGTTAGTAAGCAACCAGACGGCCGACGGCTTTAGGTCCTCCGAGGGACCTGGTAATGAGGATTAATGCCTTATCAAAGGGCACTAGCGCATCGACTTGGTTTCGAACCCGGGTCACCGGATTACGAGACCACTGCTCTACCGACTGCTAATCGGCAGCATTTAAATACATGAATAGCCAGTCACATAACACACAGATGCACACAATCATGCCGATGCGGCTGATCGGCAAGTTTGACAGTGGACTCATACTAGTCACAGTCACATTCACAATTTGATTTTTTAAATTATTCTTTCTAACATTAAAGGTAAAGACCAGTTTTGGAACGCCCCCCCCCCCTTTCAAAAAATGAAATGGAAGCTCTTATTACCAATCATGTGAAAGAATGCTGTATGTTCTGATACATGATACATGATTCATAATATTGAAGATATGCGGGTTTTCCCATTAATAGAGGTGTCAACTTTTCCTGAACAATTAGCTTCACATGTTGTGAATCTTTAGACCTGATACATGTACAAGGTGCAATACTTTATTATAGCCGTATTTTCTGATTCATTAAAGTGTCAACTTAGCAATTAGCTTTACATGTTGTGACTCTTTAGAACCACTACAAGGTGCAATACTTTATTGTAGCTGTATTTTTCTGATCCAGAATATTGAAGAAATGCGAGTTTTTCCATTAATAGAGGTGTCAACTCTTTAACAAATAGCTTTACATGTTTTGCACAACATTGTCGGGAAGGGTATTGATTATATTTTGCTATTTATTGCCGAATTGCCTGTACATTCTATCTACTCTGAATTTCTTGAAAATGCTAAAATGTTGACCATCATGTGCAGGCGCACCGTTGCAGGCATATCCATTTGTGTCTTCTTTGAACGCTTCGGTGCGCCTTCTCCTGTGTAGATGTGTATAATAAATGTATTAATGTTTTAATGCTACGTTTATCTACCTTGTTTCTTATTTTTGCCTTTGAAATATCTCTCCTCTCTCTCTCTCTCTCTCTCTCTCTTTCTCTCTCTCTCTCCCTGTCCATGTCTCTCTTTTTCCCTCCTTCTCCATTCTCTCTCTCTCTTCTATCCCCTTCTCTCTCCACTCTTTTCTCTCTCCTCTCTCTCTCTCTCTCTCTCTCTCTCGCTCTCTCTATCCCTCTCCCCACCCCTCTCTCTTTCTATACCTCACTCTCTCCCTGTCTCTCTTCTCTCTCTTTCTACCTTCCTCTCTCTTCCTCACTTCTTCTCTCTTCCTCACTTCCTCTCTCTTCCTTCTCTCTCCCTCACTTCCCCTCCGTATCTCCCCTCCCCTCTCTTTCCCTCTACCCTCTCTCTCTTTTTCTTTCTACCCTCCCCTTTCTTGTCCCTCTCTTTCTCTCTCACCACTTCTTCTTCTCTCTCTCTCTCTCTCTCTTTAGTAATTTCTCTTCTTTTCGATTTCCTCGTCATATCTCGCCTTGGTCTAGCCACATCTAGCCAGCCGTTGTATATTTTATTGTAACCATATTTCCATGTGTGTGAAACAATATGTTCTTCTTAAGTTTATATTTTTGGTTCAATTTTGTTTACACTATTCAATTTCATTGTAAATCAACCATTATGAGTTCCTGAACTTTACGTGTTGATGTTTTTAAATAAATAAAATAAATAAAAATAAATATGTTTCGGCTAATACATGATGATACAAATTTTGCCGAGCAACCGCCTACTTATTGATATATTTGGTAAATTATTATATCTATTTGGACCTGATATATATCGCGCACGTGTCGCGTAGTCCCATATAGATCTACATCTTTCTGTGAACAGTGCTGGTAACTTTACCAAGACTGGGCCAAATTTCTTATCATTTTAAGGATTCCAGAACCTTGAGGAACACATCAATACTTATATGCTAGATAATCAACCATTTTAGATCGATTCCACAACGTTTCTTTCACAATGCAATCGCATGACCATAAACATAACTGGTCTTTATCTTTAAGTTAACAAGTAACATCGTAGATCTAGACTAAAGTTAACAAAATTGTATTTTACTGCTATTTATTCAAGGTGTCATCAATTGTACCGATTTTGAGTGAAATCAGTTCAGTGGTGTTTGAAATGTTGAGAATCAATAGCACAGCTAATATTAATACACAGCCAAGATAGTAATACAGCTTATCATGTGTGGCTTAGCTCAGCTTAGACCGAATTTTCCATCTCTTTCGTTCGTTAAGCCTCTTATTTGTGTAGGGTCGGCTCTCTCTTTTAGAGACGGAAGCCGACTATACGCATTCCCTTGCTAACACCAAGGTCATTTATGGCCATATGTTTATGCCCCGAAAATCCCCCCAAATGTCATTTTACCTCGTGCATGTTATATTGTAAATTAGGCCTAGGCTATAATAATTCGGTTCCACTTACCAACTTGACTGAAATAATCCGTTTAATGGTCCCTTTTTAGGAAATTATGGGTCATAATCGAAATCCACGTTGACAATCTTGCAAGATGTATTTTAACTCTCGCTGCGCATGACGTCATCTAAATCTCATACCTTCTAGTCTACGCCGAAGGCAAAATGATTATGAAGGAAAAAACTGTGCGCGAGCTACACGCTCGTGATGGCGTTATCAATAATATTATTTGATGTTAGCGCTCTGAGCCTTATGGGAATGGCGCCCTAAATGTTCATTGTATTGTATTGTATTGTTATCACAGTTTTTCTTCATAATCAATAACAATTAAACAAAATTGTATCTTTCTACGACCGTCATTAAGAATAGAAGTCAAACTTCTAAAACAAGAAGTAGTCTATATCATTAAGGGGGAAAAGTCAATTTGGGATGAGGGGCCGACATACATACTTTTTTCTTCCCTTTTGCTCAATTCAAATTGTTTTGTAAGCATAGATTGAAGGCCGGGAAGCTCGTGCCTCTGGTTCGATTATTTGAATTGTAATTTACAATTTGTCTGTCGTTATGTTGTTATGCCTATAAGCACATTGCATTTTAAAATTGTATTACACCGGGGGGGGGGGGGGGGATCTTTTCGCCCCAAGTACCCCCTTGCCCAATCCCCTTATTGAAGTCTGACATTTTTTATTTCATTTTGTTGAAATCCGTAACAATTGCCAATGCACAGTTCCTGTTCAAATAATGTAATTCACTGCTGTTTAGAATCACCGACAAACTTGAGAACGGCCGGGGAATTCCCATCGTGCGTGCATAACACATTTTGGGCATTATGTGACTTTTCGGCTTGCGTATATGCTAGGTTTTAGCTATACTACTCCGCTATCGGTGATTGGATCTTGCTACGGTGAAGTAGACTTGTTAATGTTTTTATGACCATCATTTTGCACCAGCCCAGAAGAAACCTATAATAATAATAATATATGAAACAACACACGATCATAGAGAGGGTGCATATGGGAAACAAACCGAACTGCCCAATTCTGCAGCGAAGGAAACTACATGTCTGAAACAAGTGACATATCAACTATAGCTGCCGTATGCCTTCAAGTTCAACACCATCACGAGTCTAGCTGGTAGGTCGAAGGGTCACGAGCTATTGTGTATTCTTTCAGCCTGTGTGAGATTGGAGTGTATTCAAGTACATCTTTTTAATGTGAGTCGACAGATATTATTGTTTTCAGACATGATTATTAAAGTCTAATGCTAGGAGTCCACTGGGCCGGCGCCAGTTGGTGCCAGTTTGCGCCAATGCAATTTACTGTGGCGCCTAGTGTCGCCAATAAGGTGCCTAGTGGCGTGTAGTGGCTCAAACTGCCTCCCAACTGGCACGTGGTGGCCCGCAACGGCGCCAAATTTGAATGTGGCGGCAAGAAAATGTCAAAATGTTTGAAATTTTCGTCGCGCCACTTGCATCGAGCAATCAACGCCAAGTGTCCGCCAAGTGGCACCAAATGGCACAAACATATCGCCCTTTGGCGCAAACAATCCGCCTATTGGAATCCACTGGAATGTAATGGCGCGCGCCAAGTTGCGCCAATGAGATTTCGCGCCACATGGCGCCACTTGGCGCCAAGTGTTCAGCATCTCTCATCATCTTCTGATGGAGGCATGGAGCAGCATCATCACTCCAACATTATCAAAAGCCTCAGACATATCAAAATTGTAAATATTTAGTAGAGATGTTGTTCATACAGCAGCTGAGGAGGGTCTAAACCAGGTAGCCGATGGCCGGTATTTATGCTAGGAGTCCACTGGGCCGGCGCCAGTTGGTGCCAGTTTGCGCCAATGCAATTTACTGTGGCGCCTAGTGTCGCCAATAAGGTGCCTAATGGCGTGTAGTGGCTCAAACTGCCTCCCAACTGGCTCGTGATGGCCCGTAACGGCGCCAAATTTGAATGTGGCGGCAAGAAAATTTCAAAATGTTTGAAATTTTCGTCGCGCCACTTGCATCGAGCAATCAGCACCAAGTGTCCGCCAAGTGGCACCAAATGGCGCGAACATATCGCCCTTTGGCGCAAGCAATCCGCCTATTGGAATCCACTGGAATGTAATGGCACGCGCCAAGTTGCGCAAATGAGATTTCGCGCCACATGGCGCCACTTGGAGCCAAGGGGCACCTTGTTTGCGCCACTACGCGAGCCAAACGGCGCCCGATTGGTGACTACTTCGCGCCAAATGCCACCTGGTTGCCCGTCATTCGGCGCCACTTGCCGCCAAAAAAAGCAGGGCGGCATCGCAGGACTTTCTCAAATATAGCATATCTATACCATCCTTTTTCTGCTCATATTACATCACGGCATTGTATTTTCTATATATACCAAGGGTGTGTGCTCATCTCTGTTTTACGCTTTGTTAATCAGAAAAAACGTGACGGTGATTATTGGAAAGGAGGAATAACTTAGAGAGATAGTATCCTCTTTCTTTTGTTTGTTTGTTTGTTTGTTTTTTTGTTATAGGCTATGCTTTAGGTTAATATTTCTTACCGATTATTATCATTAGTATTCTTTCTCTTTGGTGCCTGTCAGATTCTAACGAGGGATAGTGTTTGAGAGCTCGTTTGTCCATGCATGGTTGCCACTTTATTTTATGCTGTTGGTAATTTTCTTGCCTTTTGCATAAACGAGTATATATATGTACATGCAAATTTATACATTCTTTTTTTCCCCTTTAAAATATCAAAATAACACTAGACTTTAATTCGTCACTTGACGAATTAGGTGATACGTATGATAATGGTTTGCATAACGAATAATGCATTACACGATATATTATTTTGTAAAATGCTTCTCCCATTCATATGCTTCTCCCATTATGATCTATTCATATGTCAAGATTAAATTGTGTCTCCTTGATCATCATGGATCTAGGGAAGATAGATTGAAACAATATATGACCTTTGACCCTGTGCAGTAGCCAGTTACACATTTGACTCTAATTTACATCATGAAGAACACCTTTTGACGATTTTATCTTATTCAAAGAAATGAAAATGTAATTGATAAATGATTATCATCATTATGATAATGATGATCATGATGATAATGATCATGATCATGAGCGCAATCATGACATCTTATTGAAAAAAATGAGGATTGATTTAGATAGCATATAGTCTCAGGTACAACATACTCTAAAATCAATAAAATTCAAGCAGAAATAACGGCGATATTGCTCGCAAAAGACAGGAATGTAGACTCCAGATTTGAGAAAAAGTCATCTCCCATAGATTACACGCAAAAAGTAATGGATTAAGTGAAAATAGGGTAATAATAAAGTAAAAAGGTTTTTTTATGACATTATTTGCGATTCTACGTGTTTAAATAATCAAAGGAGATGGTACAGTGAAGGTCAAAAGGAAAAAAAAGTGAAGAAAAAAAATTGTTGGAGACACCCGGACTCGAACCAGGGATCTCGAGGTTGGAAGTCAAGTGCGTTACCGATATACCAAAACATCTCCCATAGCGATTACACGTAAACGGGAAATTGAATTCTAAAATCCTACATTGCAAGTGAAATATGAGCATAATCCCGGCATCTAATCGAAAAATAAATGCTACACTTGTGATAGCTCATTGTCTCAGCTACAACATATCCGAAGCTCAGCGAAAACGAAGCTAAAACATTGGAGATTTTGCTCGCGAAAGACAGGAGTGTAGAATCCAGTTCTGAGAAAAAGTCATGTCCCATAGAGAATACACGCAAAATGTGAAAAATTGACATGCCTCCTTTAATCGCAAAAATACACCATGATACTTTTGTCAAAAATAAAAATTTTGAATATTGCATTTGTAGAAAATTGTCTCAGCTACAACATATCAGAATTTTGAAGAAAAACAATTGATATTTACAGAGATACAATGAATATTCCAAAAATATGCTGACGTCATAATATGCAAATTGAAATTTTGAGTTTGGAGGCCATTATGATGACGTCATGAGTTAATTGAGGATCAAATGAGACATGAAATCATATCTCCGACTCATAATCTATCCAAATATGAAAAAATATTAGGAGTTTCTATCTATTCTAAAGAGTTACGATTAATTGTATATAGGCATGTTTTTGCCCATGTATTGTGGATAAAGATAATGCAAATCCGCGCGTGCTGTCAACTTTGACGGACGCTCATTGCGTTAATAAAAGGTGAACAAATAATCAAAATGCTTGGAAAAATGTACCAAATATGATGACAGAAAAAAATCGGCGATTCTGTCTTGCAAAATGCCAGTACGCGCGAAAACGCGCGCGCATGCGCGTGTGCGTAATTTTTTTTATCAAATGCTCCATATGGCCTGAAACGTATGTAAAAAAAATTTGGGATGATTTGGAGCATTTAGAAAAAATTCGCGCGCGTAAACGCGCGGACAAAAGCGTACGCGCATTTTTGCGCGCATTTTTTGACCTGAAATTGACCGGACGGATATTGATCTTAATCGTGATAATTATGAATGAGAAATACTTTTCCGTTATGAAGATATAATCATAAGTTGATTTTCACAAAATGGCGCCTGGATGACGTCACGATGACTTTCAGTCTTTGAAAAGTCACACAGTTCTAAGTTAGACTAAGATCTATCACCATTGAAAGATTCATGACAATGGCTTTATTCAATATTGAGATATCCTGCGAACAAATTCGAGGAAGAATAATAATAATAATAAAAATCTTGACGAAATCAATAGGTGATACGTAGACTTCGTTACGTATCACCTAAAAATCTTGACGAAATCAATAGGTGATACGTAGACTTCGTTACGTATCACCTAATGATACGTACCACCTAATGATTCCGTCAAAATTTGCAATTTCAACTTTCGATTGAAAATTCCGACATGATCCCAACATCCGATGAAAAAACAAAGTACACCGTTTTTATAGCCCATGGTCTCAGCTATAACATACCCCAATTTGGGAGAAAACAGAGCACACATAAGATAGATAGTGCTCATAGATGAATGCCATGCAGATTCATGATGTGAACGAAATTCACCTTCCTTAGACATAACACGCAAATGACGAAAATTCTGACATGTGGCCTTTAATTGAATTTTGTACTATGATGACCTCATTAAAATGAAACTTAGTGAAAAGTGATCTTGTAGAGAATTGCCTTATCTACAACATATCGACATTTCAAAGAGAATCGATGAATATTGAGAGAAATACACTACATTTTCCATAAATACAATGACGTCATAATATGCAATTTTGTATTTTTGACTTCCAAGGCCATTATGATGACGTTAAGATGTACTTAATGGCCAAATGAGATATGAAATCATACCTCCGACTCATACTCTATCTAAATATGAAAAAAAAATTGGCAATCCCTATTCATCCCAATGGACTTTTTATAGGCATGTTTTTGCCCATATATGCAATGTATTACAAAAATCGCGCGTACGGACGGTTATCTTGAACGGACGCTCATTCCGTTTTTAATAGTGATAAAGAGCTAAACATGGTATCAAATTTTCCGAAAAAATATGAGGAATATTCTGTCAAAAGTTTTTGCTGGGGGATTATTTTTCGTTCGGCCGTGACGAACGAAAACGTGCAAAAATGCGTGTTTTGCGTGATTTTTTATGAAATGCTTATAATGGCCTGAAACGTATGCAAAAAAAATTTAAGACGATTTTGAGCAATTTAAAATTTTACGCGCGCATTAACGCGCGCGCCTACGCGTACGCGCATTTTTGCGCGCATTTATTGACCTCAAATTGACCCGACGGATATTGATCTTATTCATGATAAATATGAATGAAAAATAACTTTCCGTTATGAAGATATGATCATTAGTTGATTTTCACAAAATGGCGCCTGGATGACGTCACGATGACTTTGAGTCCTTGAAAAATCACGCAGTTCTAAGTTAGACTAAGATCTATCATCATTGAAAGTTTCATGACAATGGTTTTATTCAGTCTTGAGATATCCTGCGAACAAAATCGAGGAAGAATAATAGGAAGAAGAATAATAATAAAAATCTTGACGAAATCAATAGGTGATACGTAGACTTCGTTACGTATCACCTAATGATACGTACCACCTAATGATTCCGTCAAAATTTGCAATTTCAACTTTCGATTGAAAATTCCGACATGATCCCAACATCCGATGAAAAAACAAAGTACACCGTTTTTATAGCCCATGGTCTCAGCTATAACATACCCCAATTTGGGAGAAAACAGAGCACACATAAGATAGATAGTGCTCATAGATGAATGCCATGCAGATTCATGATGTGAACGAAATTCACCTTCCTTAGACATAACACGCAAATGACGAAAATTCTGACATGTGGCCTTTAATTGAATTTTGTACTATGATGACCTCATTAAAATGAAACTTAGTGAAAAGTGATCTTGTAGAGAATTGCCTTATCTACAACATATCGACATTTCAAAGAGAATCGATGAATATTGAGAGAAATACACTACATTTTCCATAAATACAATGACGTCATAATATGCAATTTTGTATTTTTGACTTCCAAGGCCATTATGATGACGTTAAGATGTACTTAATGGCCAAATGAGATATGAAATCATACCTCCGACTCATACTCTATCTAAATATGAAAAAAAAATTGGCAATCCCTATTCATCCCAATGGACTTTTTATAGGCATGTTTTTGCCCATATATGCAATGTATTACAAAAATCGCGCGTACGGACGGTTATCTTGAACGGACGCTCATTCCGTTTTTAATAGTGATAAAGAGCTAAACATGGTATCAAATTTTCCGAAAAAATATGAGGAATATTCTGTCAAAAGTTTTTGCTGGGGGATTATTTTTCGTTCGGCCGTGACGAACGAAAACGTGCAAAAATGCGTGTTTTGCGTGATTTTTTATGAAATGCTTATAATGGCCTGAAACGTATGCAAAAAAAATTTAAGACGATTTTGAGCAATTTAAAATTTTACGCGCGCATTAACGCGCGCGCCTACGCGTACGCGCATTTTTGCGCGCATTTATTGACCTCAAATTGACCCGACGGATATTGATCTTATTCATGATAAATATGAATGAAAAATAACTTTCCGTTATGAAGATATGATCATTAGTTGATTTTCACAAAATGGCGCCTGGATGACGTCACGATGACTTTGAGTCCTTGAAAAATCACGCAGTTCTAAGTTAGACTAAGATCTATCATCATTGAAAGTTTCATGACAATGGTTTTATTCAGTCTTGAGATATCCTGCGAACAAAATCGAGGAAGAATAATAGGAAGAAGAATAATAATAAAAATCTTGACGAAATCAATAGGTGATACGTAGACTTCGTTACGTATCACCTAATGATACGTACCACCTAATGATTCCGTCAAAATTTGCAATTTCAACTTTCGATTGAAAATTCCGACATGATCCCAACATCCGATGAAAAAACAAAGTACACCGTTTTTATAGCCCATGGTCTCAGCTATAACATACCCCAATTTGGGAGAAAACAGAGCACACATAAGATAGATAGTGCTCATAGATGAATGCCATGCAGATTCATGATGTGAACGAAATTCACCTTCCTTAGACATAACACGCAAATGACGAAAATTCTGACATGTGGCCTTTAATTGAATTTTGTACTATGATGACCTCATTAAAATGAAACTTAGTGAAAAGTGATCTTGTAGAGAATTGCCTTATCTACAACATATCGACATTTCAAAGAGAATCGATGAATATTGAGAGAAATACACTACATTTTCCATAAATACAATGACGTCATAATATGCAATTTTGTATTTTTGACTTCCAAGGCCATTATGATGACGTTAAGATGTACTTAATGGCCAAATGAGATATGAAATCATACCTCCGACTCATACTCTATCTAAATATGAAAAAAAAATTGGCAATCCCTATTCATCCCAATGGACTTTTTATAGGCATGTTTTTGCCCATATATGCAATGTATTACAAAAATCGCGCGTACGGACGGTTATCTTGAACGGACGCTCATTCCGTTTTTAATAGTGATAAAGAGCTAAACATGGTATCAAATTTTCCGAAAAAATATGAGGAATATTCTGTCAAAAGTTTTTGCTGGGGGATTATTTTTCGTTCGGCCGTGACGAACGAAAACGTGCAAAAATGCGTGTTTTGCGTGATTTTTTATGAAATGCTTATAATGGCCTGAAACGTATGCAAAAAAAATTTAAGACGATTTTGAGCAATTTAAAATTTTACGCGCGCATTAACGCGCGCGCCTACGCGTACGCGCATTTTTGCGCGCATTTATTGACCTCAAATTGACCCGACGGATATTGATCTTATTCATGATAAATATGAATGAAAAATAACTTTCCGTTATGAAGATATGATCATTAGTTGATTTTCACAAAATGGCGCCTGGATGACGTCACGATGACTTTGAGTCCTTGAAAAATCACGCAGTTCTAAGTTAGACTAAGATCTATCATCATTGAAAGTTTCATGACAATGGTTTTATTCAGTCTTGAGATATCCTGCGAACAAAATCGAGGAAGAATAATAGGAAGAAGAATAATAATAAAAATCTTGACGAAATCAATAGGTGATACGTAGACTTCGTTACGTATCACCTAATGATACGTACCACCTAATGATTCCGTCAAAATTTGCAATTTCAACTTTCGATTGAAAATTCCGACATGATCCCAACATCCGATGAAAAAACAAAGTACACCGTTTTTATAGCCCATGGTCTCAGCTATAACATACCCCAATTTGGGAGAAAACAGAGCACACATAAGATAGATAGTGCTCATAGATGAATGCCATGCAGATTCATGATGTGAACGAAATTCACCTTCCTTAGACATAACACGCAAATGACGAAAATTCTGACATGTGGCCTTTAATTGAATTTTGTACTATGATGACCTCATTAAAATGAAACTTAGTGAAAAGTGATCTTGTAGAGAATTGCCTTATCTACAACATATCGACATTTCAAAGAGAATCGATGAATATTGAGAGAAATACACTACATTTTCCATAAATACAATGACGTCATAATATGCAATTTTGTATTTTTGACTTCCAAGGCCATTATGATGACGTTAAGATGTACTTAATGGCCAAATGAGATATGAAATCATACCTCCGACTCATACTCTATCTAAATATGAAAAAAAAATTGGCAATCCCTATTCATCCCAATGGACTTTTTATAGGCATGTTTTTGCCCATATATGCAATGTATTACAAAAATCGCGCGTACGGACGGTTATCTTGAACGGACGCTCATTCCGTTTTTAATAGTGATAAAGAGCTAAACATGGTATCAAATTTTCCGAAAAAATATGAGGAATATTCTGTCAAAAGTTTTTGCTGGGGGATTATTTTTCGTTCGGCCGTGACGAACGAAAACGTGCAAAAATGCGTGTTTTGCGTGATTTTTTATGAAATGCTTATAATGGCCTGAAACGTATGCAAAAAAAATTTAAGACGATTTTGAGCAATTTAAAATTTTACGCGCGCATTAACGCGCGCGCCTACGCGTACGCGCATTTTTGCGCGCATTTATTGACCTCAAATTGACCCGACGGATATTGATCTTATTCATGATAAATATGAATGAAAAATAACTTTCCGTTATGAAGATATGATCATTAGTTGATTTTCACAAAATGGCGCCTGGATGACGTCACGATGACTTTGAGTCCTTGAAAAATCACGCAGTTCTAAGTTAGACTAAGATCTATCATCATTGAAAGTTTCATGACAATGGTTTTATTCAGTCTTGAGATATCCTGCGAACAAAATCGAGGAAGAATAATAGGAAGAAGAATAATAATAAAAATCTTGACGAAATCAATAGGTGATACGTAGACTTCGTTACGTATCACCTAATTAATATCATCTTACACGATATTGATTTTTTTTAAACACAATACAATAGCTAAAAAAGTGGAATAACTTATGAAAAATGGCATTCATTTCATAGGTACCTTATAATGGATTGCCTTTGGTAGGCTTCTTCCCTATTATATGTTGGTGTTTTTTTTAAATAAATTTAATACAATATCAATATAATACTGTAGTAATATCATTTTAACCGATATTACTGTTTTCAACATGGATCTAATTAGATAATAAATATAATCAGCTCACGAGAGCTGTCATACTATTCAGAGGTACTTCGTTGTTATACGATTCGGGTATATATCCTACATAATGGTATTTGATTATCAGTAATATAATAATCAATAGTATATTAATAATATCACCTAAACAGCCACTACTGGTTAAACACTTTGATAACAACAAGGAATTGCTTATGAGATATGGTTGTCTTTACGTAGATACTACAATATCCTAAGCTTTTGGTGGAAGTCTTACCTATTGTATTTCTATATCAATACAATATTAGTTTTAATAGTAGTTCTATATCAATACAATATTAATTTTATCATAATTCGATAGAACGTTTCTATAACAGGGTGAATTTAAATTAAATAGGAGGATCAACTTTTGAGAGCTGACACTCTTTTTAAGGGACCTCCTTTTGTTTTGCCTTTGGGTGACCTTTTCCCCTTTTTTTTGTGTTTAAAATTACATTTCGATAACAATAAATTACGGTAATATCATCTTAGTAATCGTAATTACTGCCTCCATCACTGATAGCATTACTATAATAACTAGTTATAGCTTATGAGAGCGGGCATTCTCTTAGGAGGTACTTCTCTGTTTTGGGTATATTGCCTACCTATTTATGTGTATTTATCGATATAATAGTAATATCATCGAAATAGTTACTACTGGTTCATATCAAGATAATGACGAGGAAAAGCTTTTGAGAACTGATATTCTGTACATGGGTATTTTATATTTTTGGTATGTTTTGGGTATATTTATATAACTTATATAGTTTTCTATATCATGGCATTGAACTTTTGTGAATAGTCGGCAAAGACTAACACAACGTTATTTGATGTTAATCTTTTTATTAACATTATAAGGATTTAACAAATGCACCTCCAAATGTATACCTATTGTTTTGATGTTTATGTATATGTATATACCATTTTCAAATACATGTTCCCTATTTTGTTTTCTCTTATCCAAAAGATCTTCATATTATTACTGAGTCACGGCTCTTATTAAAGAGTGTACCTCACCATATAATTCCGAATTCCAAATATACAACAACAAAAATGAGCAAAAAAAATAAATAAAATAAAAATAATAATAATAATAATAATAGTAATGTATATATACATTACATATATATTTATATGAATATATAAAAAATAAATACCGCTATGTTTAGCTGGCATAAATAGTCATTTCTGACTGCAATGCCAAAACAAATTTTAAATTAACAACAACAAGGACTTTCTCACAGTGATGGCGGCAGTTCTCCAAGCTCCAGGGATGAGGTTGTGCTGGGCATCCCCCTGGTCCAACATGCGGACGTCCAGTGCCTGATAGCGCTTCCTGATGAGGTTGTTCAGCATGACGGCAGCTTCAACGAGCAGGCGGACTGTGTCTGGTTCCTGTCTCATCTGGCAAAGGAAGCACTGGAACCACAGAGCCAGAATGCCAAAGGCATTTTCAACCACACGCTTTGCCCTGGACAGCCTGTAGTTGAAGATCTTCTGCTGTTGGACCATGTTACGACGGCCATAGGGCTTCATCATGTACGTCCTCATGGCGAAGGCATCGTCTCCCACGAAGAAGTACGGCATAGGGTGCTCTTCATCATCATGGGGAAGAGGAGCTGGATCTGGGATGCCTAAAGTGCCAGCTTCAATGCACTCCTTCAGTTCACTGTTGTTGTATATCTGGGCATCAGACTGATGGCCAACCCCACCCACATCGATCTACCAGAGCCATCAGGACAACCGAGAAGAACTGCTTGTAGTTGAAGTAAAGGCTGCCTGATTTGTTGGGCTTCTGGAGATGGATGTGCTTTCCATCATAGGCTCCCGGACAGTGAGGAAGATTCCATCTGGCTTCAAAATCACCTGCAACCTCAAGCCAGCCTTCATTGGTTGTGGGGAGGGAGATGACTTCTGCAGCATACTCATCCACTATCGCTCTGGCTACATCAGGAACAAACTTCTGGATGGTTTCCTTGCCCACTCGGAAGTTGTAAGACAGCTCGGCATAGGTGGCCCCAGTGGGGAGATGGCGCAGGAAGACGAACAACTTGAGACCAAGGGGAATGGCCTTCCTGAAGTGGGTGTCCTTCTTCTGCAAGTGGGGTGTAAGCCTGAACAACAGGTCATCAAACATCTCTGGGGACACCCTGGTGTAGTTCTTGAACTTCCTCCTGTCATTCTCCCTCAACTATTCCATCAAAGTGTGGTACTGTTCACGTTCGGCCCTCAACTGTGGGTGGAGCATGGGTCTAAACCACCAGTTGTGCTTCCTTTTCTTCTTAGGAGGCTCTTCTTCTTCAGGATTGGCTAGCATAAGTTGATAGGCAGTGGCCACCTCAGCATCTCTCATCATCTTCTGATGGAGCAGCATCATCACTCCAACATTATCAAAAGCCTCAAACATATCAAAATTGTAAATATTTAGTAGAGATGTTGTTCATACAGCAGCTGAGGAGGGTCTGAACCAGGTAGCCGATGGCCGGTATTTATATAGTCGGCAAGTAGCGCCAAGCGGCGGCAAGTTCAAACCAATTTGGCGACCTTTGGCACAAACTAATCACCAAGTGGCGCAAAGTAGCCGTCTATTGGCGCGAATGGCGCCAACAGGGTGAATTTTGGAATCAAATGGCCGTGTAATGGCGCGAACTGGCGCAAACTGGCGCAACATTTTGGAGCAAGCCGGGTGGCATTTGGCGCACGCCATATGGCACCCAGTTTATTCCACTTGGCGACACATGCCGAGCGGACATTAATTCGGCGCCACAGCGAGCCACTACGCGCCAATCACATAATATTTGGCGCGAACTGGCACCAACTGAAGCGCCCCGCCCCTCGCGTCACCATGTATATCAGATTACGCAGGGGCGGATCCAGCCGGCGGCGAGGATGGCGGCCAAATTGCGGCGAATCAGCAGGCGAATAAGCGGCGGGGGGGGGGGTAATATTAATAAGCACTATTTTTTTTAAATCAAAGTGAACATTTTTTAAAACCCTCCTTGAGCAACAACAAAAAGAGGGTAAAATTGAGGTTACCATCTTTTACAAAAAAGCTTTTTTTTGTCAGGGGTCGGGCCCGGGCCCCCGTGCCCCCACCCGGGATCCGCCACTGAGATTGTGTCACATTTGTATACTACTAGTGGCGAACACCAGTGCTTTGCTTCGTGGTATTTGGCCATTTATATATTTGCATGCATGAGAATGAGTCTGCTCTGTGAACTGTGAACTGTGAAGCCCACAAAAATTGTCTGTGTTCGATATTGACTTACCAATTGAATACATGCGGTTGTAACATGGGATCTCTCTTTCTCTCTCTCTCTTTCTCTCTCTCTCTCTTTCTCTCTCTCTCTCTCCCTCTCTCTGTCTCTCTTTCTCTTGCTCTCTCTCTCTCTCTCTCACACACACACTCATTTTGGAGACATTTGAAAATATGGTTGTTCCTCTCCCTTTGACTGTAGTATCATTCATTGACGGCGCATTTGACGTGTCCTGGAATGAATGAACTTAGTTCGCATTGTTCAATTCATTCGGAACGATTCATTAAGCCATTTTACTCCAAAACACAAAACATTTAAGGGTTGAACACTTAATGTGATTCTAATGCCACTTGAGTTGTTAGTTGTTGCAAGGGGGGAGGGTAGTTGTGCCCCCTAAATCCAACAGTGTGCTTTGGGTTGAGTGGGTGACATTTTCACCATCCTGATCGCAAATAGCAACAAATAACACACACAAAATAAAATTGAGAAAAGGAGAGATATGAGATCAAGAGGGTAGGAGAGATATGGGTGATAGAGATAGAAAGAGGAAAAAAAAGAGAGAGAGAGAGAGAGAGGGAGAGAGAGGAATGAACACTTTGACATCAATGAATTTTAGATTCGCATAATTATATAGTCGATGCATTGATTTTAGTTTTCAGACATTCACATTTCACATGACTTCTTTACATAGTGGCCATTTTCTCTCAATTGATTTTCACCAGTCTGTTTCTCTAAATTGTTGTTTTACTGATAATAATGAGGATGTTCGAAACCCAAAAGGAAATGCTTGATAACCGCATAATCCGTTGTTAACCTTATAATGTGGGTATATGCGGTATCATATCATATCGAAATAACAATTACTTGCTCATCATGAAATGTAACACGTAATGTCATGTTTACATATTCGTCATTTAACCATATTTTTTAAAATATATTTGTTTAAATAATGTCCGTATAGGAAGAAAACACAAGTACACTTAATTTGTTTTATATGCCTTTCTCCATAAAGTAAGAGATATAGGCCTGACCATTTTAGCTTTCATAGTGATAATGATAGTAAAGATAATATTGATCAAACAAAATGACAACAATAATGCAACCTACCCTTGAGCATGGGTGTCGATCCCGGGGGGGGGGGGGGGGGGGATATGGGGGTATATCCCCCCCCCCCCCAATAATTCACCATCAAACAAAAAAAACTGAAGAGAAAAAAATAATAATGAGAGCCCGATGAGACTAGTTAATGGTTATTACTAGCAAGATGACCATCAATATACACATTTCGCTATCTCATTTTAATAATACATACGTAAATGAGACAACCGTATATGAGACAAGAATAAATTGAATTCTCGCTCATACGGCTTCATCAGGAATTGATAAATTATTAAATTTATTCAATTAACAGCATCATAGAAATGCAGTGCGCCAAATGCAAAGCCACAGCGTTAAAAAGCAACGAGCTAAAATGTTAAGCGCGAAGCGCAAATGTGCAAAAAAAAAAAGAGGTAGAGAGTGAGAGAGAGGATTAAACAGGCGCGTAGCCAAGGGATGGTTGGGGCGGTCGCCCCCCCCCCCCCCCCAAAAAAAAAGAAAAACAAAACAAACAAACAAAACAAAAAAAACGAAACAAAACAAAACAAAACAAAACAAAACAAAAAACCACGGCCAAAAAAAAGAGAGAGCGAGAGAAAGAAGAAAGGAAGAGGACGTAGGAAGAAAAAGGATTAAGAGTCGAGAACGGCATAACGAATTGTCTTCTTTCTCTAATAATGTAATGAAACGTCAAAAGAAACTGAATTTAGACAAGGATTAAGAGTCGAGAACGGTACCACGGTCTTTCTCTAATAATTTAATGAATTGTCAAAGCTTCCGCGCTTCGCGCGGGAAGGGTGGGGGAACTGAATTTAGACAAGGATAAAGAGTCGAGAAATGTACAACGAATTGTCTTCTTTCTCTAATAATATAATGAAACATCAAAGCTTCCGCGCTTCGCGCGGCACGGGGGAAACTCCCCTCCCTGCACCCCCCCCCCCCCCCCCTAGGGAGCGCGTTTTGCCGCTTTGCGTGCTCACTACCGCCCGCCTCAAATAAAAAATTCTTGCTACGCGCTTGAGAGGATAATAACCCAAGTAACAAGCCCTTGACTTGAAAAAGTTAATATCTTGGAAGGGAGGGGGTGCAATCTGCCACACGCTTCTACCTCTTGGTTGCTTTGATCCATTGCCTACAATATTTTGGCACCTATCATCCCCCCAGCCACGGATACAAATCGACACCGTTGCCCTTGAGCGCATAAAAACAACTATGTCTCTCAAAGCAGTCATGATTACGATACTAATGTATTTAAGCACTATACTATTAGTACCTCCGGTATCACCTGAGTGGCCCCAATAAGGCGCTCTGCCATTCGATAATTTTTTTTCCCAGCTGGGTTCCCATTTACATCATCTGTGTGGAGAATGGCATCTACAGATTAATTCTTGCCAAAGGACAGTAGTGCCTCGGCGGGTATCGAACCACAAACCATGTGGTCCACAGTCCTTTCATTGTAATCTCTCTTTCCGAAACACTGACGTTCTTTGAGTCTTGATCATATCTTCTTTAAAATCTGATGAAGGAATGTATTTTATTCATGGATTTATGTTTCTTCCACGGTTGCGCACTGATGTTGCACTGACCTGGAGCTCTGCCTTTTACTTAAGGTTTCGCCATTCTACTCGATTTAATGTGTTGCTTTATTTTGTCACCAATACATTATATAATTTTCAATGCACTACGTCACATTCTTGTTTTAGTTGTTATTGAATGACTATACGTACATGTACAATGCATTACTTTATTTTATGCATTTTTTTGTGTATTTTACTGTAAATAAAAACATATCAGTCTATGGACTTTGGCCATAATATTACGTTGCCATCATTCACTACTGTATAATTTGTACATTGCCACGTAATAACGTGGAGTTGGTTCATTCAAGTTTTTACCGTCCGAGAAAGGAAGTCACACGTGGTATTGCATTATGAAGTGGGGTGTGAATCATGTGACTTGTTGGTTCATAATGAAAGGTGATGTGGTCTAGGAATAAGTCACTACAAATCACAAGATGTAGGGTTCAAGTATTTGCCATTCTACCAATGCCCTTTGGCAAGACATTCAACATTTGCCACACTCTACACAGGTAATAAAAATGGGTACCTGGTAGGATTATTCCTACTGTGAATTAATAACTTTTGCAGGAGTTAAATCTGAGGTAATAGGATGATATTAATATTTAAAGCTCCATGGCAGCTCATGGGAACGTTGATTTATGTTATATGTGCTATAAAAATATTGTCATTCATCAAATGAAATTGAATAATCAGTCACATGATTTATGTAGAGGCTTGCCAAACTGTTAAGTGGCCAGGTAGAGCAGGAGTGAAAGTGAAAGGAAAATTATCAAATAAGTCAAGCTGGATAAACAGTTTATGTCAATACAGCTACATTTTTGTTTAAATATAAACCGCAACACATGTACATAATGATAGGCAGTTTCAGCACCCCACCACCTGATATGTATCAGGAGATTCCCTATAATTATATATCACGGGCGGCTTTAGTACCTAACCTCTCCAATTAATAAAATTATTATTATCTTCTCTTCCAGACACTTTCTTTCACAGCGTGATCATATGACCAGCCGTCAAGTTATCTTGATCGAAGCCATCAACATAGCTTATATACTGTACAATGTACTAAAACCAATTAATCATGAATATCATCATGTTATTTTTCCCATTGTGGTAACGGATATGTATCATTGATGCAAAAGGCATGTGTGATACCAGGATGTTATATTAAACATGTGCACATAATCTTAAATTTGCGTTATAATATCGCTTTATGTATCACAGATATAATGGAAACGAGAATGGCTTTGCGAATAACACAACGAACATGGCTCGTGATTGTCATCATTGCCTTCATGACGACAGTGGTCCACACAGAGTCTGGTAAGTATTACGATGATATACCCCTGTATCCAATAATACCCGAACTTTGTCCACGATTAACAGCATGTCAAATGTTTGCCATTTCTATGAATCATAACCTGATGATCCCCCAGATGCATTAACGAGGCCCCTATAGGTGGTCATTGCATATGGGACATTCTAAAAATCCCAATCCGATCAATGAATGGCATTTATAGTGGCATTATGGTGTGATACTAACATTTTATCGATTAAGCAGCATAATTACCGGATTCTTTACCCTTAAATCATTTTAAAGGAACAGCATTTCAGATAACACGAGCACGGAAATGCTTTAACGTTAGTGCGAAACAAATATTTCCTTATGATTCAATGATCATGATAATTCCTTTCTATGACTGATTTCTTGTCATGTATTATGATACTAGCTCTTTCTTTTTATTTGCTCCATTTACCGAATTGTTTATTATTGTAATGCTGAAATATAGCATTGATTTTCTTGGTAATAAACAAAAGAAATGCACCAAAAATCCGAGGGCGATTGATTCATCAGCTAGTGAACAGTTCTACTAAAATAATACACAAGAACCGTCAAGGGAAGACCAAGTGCCGCAAAAACCAGACCAGAATATAGGGAGACAAGAATACCTAGAGAAGGAATATTGTTAAGGCTACTTTTTTTAAAATACAAATTCTACAAGAAAAGCTAATTTTAGGCCTGGCAATAGCAAAAGAAGACAAGGATGAAATTTGGATTTAAACTCTTTGCGGTATTTATATATGATCGTAGTTTTTGCTCAGATCTTGTCGTCGTTAAGCAGGCTCTACATTGATTGCAGTCACTAGGTGGGTCTTGGACTGCTGGCTGCTCCTGAAGCCTTTGGGCTGCTCTCGGCCACTATTAGTATTGACTGACGAAATTAAGATACAATTAACTAATATTTTATGTAATGATTATTTATTTCCATGTATGTCATCTATATGAATGTTGTAACATGGTCACATAAAATCATACATAAAGCAAAGGTGTCGTCATGAACAGAGCTTGAACCGACGTTATGGCATAGCAATAAGTTTTTCCTACCGTCATTTTCATCATTATTTTTCGGCCATATCTATTTTCGAATGTCATTATCAAAAACTTGTTCGAAGGACAATTTATGATTTACATTTTTCTATTACCATTATTAGGTGTGCGTGTGAAAATTATCGCTCCGCCACTTTAATAAATTAGTTACACCCGTATTATTTACACTGTAAATTGTACTGACTTGCTTCAAAGATGTACTCAAGCTTAACATGTCTAAAGGAATGGATCATTTAAAGTGCAGCCAGTTATTCAGAACGAAATTAATACAATTTTGGGGTGTGGGTGAGGGGAGGGGGTGGGTGGGTGTCATGTATCCGGATGTTCAACACTACAAACTTTGGGTTCAGTCTAAACTATACATCAAAGAGCACCATCATAAACGTTTGTCACTCATAAGTTGTACTGTGGAATATATTTCATTTGTGCAAACTTCTTCAAATTATTGCTTGAAATTGAACGAGTCTGTCGGGGCACAGATGTTTTGTTATGTCTCCCTCAATAAGTGTATTGCGAAATCATGAATAGTACAATAGGCGAAATCTGGATTCTTTAGCCGGCGGTGGAGGATTGGGAAATTGGTTTCAAGCGTGAAGCAATAGAAAATGATACACGGAAATATATACGGTAATCTGTACGACCGTAAATGATGGTGCATTAATACGCAAACAAGCATTATTGTATTATACAGAATGTTTGCATTGCATGTCGATTGTCTCATGCATGATTAACGATGATATGATGATATAAGAATGACATGGCTCAACCATTCTCGCGTGCTATACATAGTTTGTCTATGCGTATATAGCCTGCCTGAGTTTTGACTACACTGGTGCCCATAAAGTCGGAGTACAAATTTCTTACCAATTTTCATGAAATGATCGTGACAATATAACTTCTTCTCGATAGACGTTATTGATCAATCTTTATTATGAAGTTCTGAAAAGATACACATGTGTTCTATCAAGAATAAATCATTATGTATTGTCACACTCATTTCATTAAAAGAGTGAAGAAAAAATGTATTCCAACTGTACATGCAAATGTTAACATTATAACAGTATAACAAATTTGTATTAAATAAACCGGTATCTATCGAGAATAAATAATGTTTAATGAAACCACAGCCATGCCAGTACGGTATGTAAAATTGTGGTTAAATACATGAGAAAGAAATACATACCAATGTAAATTCATAGACAAATAAAAAGTTATGATATTCTTTCCTTTATGACGATGACAATCTTGACTTCACTCACATCCCATGTTTCAGATAAGCCTTTCACAGTGAGTGATACAAAATAGATTAGGTTTGTATGGGATGTCACTTTTTTCTTGCATTTTGGCTTAGAAACTTATGAGTTTTCATTCTCTATTCGAGATAAACACCTCATACTTCTTTCGCGTGTAATATTGCATTGTAGACAAGTGGGAAGGGAAAACTTAGATGCAAATGTAGTGAGACCAGAAGTTAGTAGGCTGTTCAAAATAATTGAAAGTTATCCTTTAGATAACAAGGTTTTGTGAAAGCCTAGAAAATTTGCATAATTTGAATCAATGAAGCACTAAAAGCACGAAGTATAACTTTACTTTTAACAGGATATAAGACCACGGCAGGATAGGCCACATGGAAATGGTCTGACCCCCATAGACATAGAGGATAATAACCCAGGTAGCGATCCCATGTGGGACCCTCATGGGTCCCATGTTCTCTGAAACATGGGCCCCATATGGAAAACCATCTGGGGCCTAAAGGCATCTGCACCCAAGAAGCATATGGGACCCATATGGGTTAAACCATATAGGACAGATTGGATCCAGATGGGACCCATACCAAACTGGGCCCAAATGGGTATGCTCAGCTAAATCCCATCTGGTACCCAGATATATCCCATGTGGGTTAACCCAGATTTTCCCCATGTGTTACTTATATGGGCATATACATATTCTACCCATATGTGTACGCCAAACTCATTCCCATGTGGGACCCATAAGGGCTGGCCCAGATAGATCCCATATGGGTTTCCTGAATAGTGGCCGCATATGGGATGACTTTAAAGTAACCTACAATGAAATATTGCTCACCTTTATTTCTTACAATGTCAAAATTACTTTACGGGATCCCCTCCTTATAAAGCTTAGGCATGGTTGATGGTAGGTATGGGGTTAATGCATGATCAGGAATTAGTTGAGTGGATGGAAAAGTAGTGAAAAATAAGCTGAAAGAAACATGAACAATTGCCATGGAATGATGTAGGCATATGTATTGAACTCAAACGTAACAGGCATAAGGTAGTTAAGTTGTTTTTTAAGGTTAGAATGTTATAAGTTTGAAGTTTTGTTTATAACACCCTTCAAATAATAATGCACCTTCTAAGACTGGTTATGGTTTTGTAAGAACAAGAATAGTGCTCTGGGCAGGGCCTTAGGGGAATATTATGCTTATATTTTAGAGCGTATCTGGTATGATAAGTATATCTGGGGGAAGAAGGAGATAATGGAAGTTTGTTGTTTGGTAGTTGGAACGTAAGTTTTATATTATGTTTTTAAGAAACAGACAGTTTGTATGGGATCAGGAGTGGAAATTTTCTGTCATTTTGAGAACCAAATTTTGCATCAGTGATATTTTGTTTCTTTGAATTGAGTTTCCCACAGAGAGGATTCAGTTGGTTTAATTAAAGAAGGAAGAGAGTCAATTAAAGAACCAAAAGCAATACGTTTTTCATTTACTAAAGAGAGCTTTGTTTTTTGAGATCTCCTTACACAGAATATTGGAATGGGTTTTTCACGATGAATGTTGTTTGGAGACATCAATATTCATAAAATGTATGTTTCTATCACCAGGAAAAAAACATTTCTGTCTACATGAACCTTTCCTGGTTGTTTATCAATGCATTTTCCCAATGGTAACATAACATTTTCACAAGTTGATATCCCTCACAATTAGATTTTTGTTTGGTAATGTCTAAATTTCGTTTAAAAATAGATGATATCAGTCTGGTAGGCCTACACTCCAGGCAAGAGTCAGGACTAACATTTAGCATGTTATTCATTCTATTACCACTCTTATATTCTCTGAAATGTTATCTTTATTGAGGGTGACTTGAAAAAAGTTAATAACTTGGAAGGGAGTAGTCCAGAATCTGGCCTATTAATTTTGATCTCCACCACACCAACGCTACCTCTCCCTACTTACTTTCTACCAGCCGATGATATGGCGTGATCATTAAATTAAGACGCCCGGCGGCCTCAGTCTGGGCTGGTGAGCATAATTATGAGTTTGTTGATAACGCCATCTTCGACGGCTTGAAAGTGTGTAGGG
The DNA here is from genome assembly GCF_000002235.5 of Strongylocentrotus purpuratus. Lineage (NCBI taxonomy): Eukaryota > Metazoa > Echinodermata > Echinoidea > Camarodonta > Strongylocentrotidae > Strongylocentrotus > Strongylocentrotus purpuratus. Next base: position 38,531,598 of record NW_022145594.1, read on the forward strand.
AATTATAAAGGACCGGGCAGATTCTGAACTAGGAAGGGAGGGGGTGCAACCTGCCACAACCCCCCAACCACGGATACAAATCGACACCCCTGGTTATATGTATGTTTAAAAACGTTTAAATAATGGTTGTGCAGCTGTGCGAAGCGTACCTGGCGGCTAATTTTTTTTTCCTACGAACTTTGAGCTCGCGAGGGGAACCTGCGCATGCGCACTCGCGAAGGAAACCAGCGCATGCGCACGTGGAATCCGGTAGGGCGGTCAATAGGGTGATAGTAATTATACAAAGCATTCTTTCATCAACTCATCGTTAGCTCAATCGGACAGTGTGTTACTAATAGAACCTTGGAGTTGCCGTGAGGGTTCAAATCTCGGTTTATTTAGTTTTTTACCTTTATAAATAGTGAGGCAAAACAATAAATAATCAAAGTCTAATTGTTTGTGACCTCCTTGCATGCGTCAAGTATAACAGTTCGTATGTGAGCATGCGCCAGGTATAAAAGTTCGTAGGAAAAAAAAGTTCGCTACCCGGCGATCGATGTTCCAGTTGTGACGTCACGTTTCTTGGCAGTTCACGGAGGGTTGTTCTAGGACGAAAAAATTGTAGCACGTGGATCAGTTTATTACCGGTACATTTTCATGCCGATCTGTCACGGAACACATTATAATAGCATTCGAGTACCTCCGTATGGAAAAAAGTGGGAAATTATGACTTTAATATTGAAATTCCATTTTGGAGAGGTCAACTGAAAAACAGAGCTTATAAATTGTGGACCCCTCAGACAATAATGAGTGAGAAAAGTGTATAGAATACATAAACATTCAAAGAAGCATAGCGGCCAACAGAGACAATTAACATTTATTAAAACGCGTAATGACTGGAAACAAGTAGACGTAAAACAACAACATGGCCCTACGTATGCGCATTCGCTTATCTTACTGGTATAAAATGCAAAAAATATGAAGCGCTTTATATACAGTTTCGTTGTAATAATTAAAAAAAAATGCGGTTTACCGCTTCATATCTGGACAAGGCTTTAATACAGTGAGATTCATCTGTCATTAATATGATTTTGTCAAATACCTATGGAAACCATTGTTTTCTTGATACAGGCGTTTCTGGCGATATACCAGATGATGTCGTGTACACTGATTTACACAAAACTGTACGAATTGGAGACAGTGTTGTCCTGACATGTCAGTTTCGAGGGACACCTTTAGCTGTCTACTGGAAGAAAGGAGATGACCCAAGAACAGCACCAAACCTCGTTTCATGGATTCCTACCGATGATGTGACAGGATTATGTGAAGGTGAAAGGCCTTGTCAAGTCATGGAGATGAACGAAGATCGTTCGTTGGCTATCAAGGAAGTCAGCATAGCAGAAGAAGGTCGATACATCTGCAGAGTTTCGAGCTACAGGGGGATACTGATTCATAACTTTACAGACATCAGGTTATTTTGTAAGTAATCCCGACACAGTCCATGTTTACCCCCACCCATCTCCCCACTGTTCATTGTAAGAGAGTTAGCATATCTTATTTGCTCTTTTACCTTTGGGCAGGTCATTTTTCCTTTCTTTTTTATTGGGGGAGGGGGGGGGGGGGGAGGTACTTTCTTTTCGTAACCAACATGTGTTTCGGGTATTCTAAAGAGCTCATCGCTAGTGTGTTCTATATACATATTGGGGGCTAAGGATTTTGAGTAAGAGTAAGTAGATACTCTTATATTTTATATAAAATAAGTTGCTTATACATTGTAATAACTTGTCGTATTATAATACAATCGATGAACCTCAGATTCGGAAACAATTATCTGAGCATACTACTTAGGATGTTTAAATATATGTTATGGACCGGGTAATAAAGATGCGTAGCGCATCCTCTGAGATTGATATTATGCTCAATAAAAATGTAGTTATAATTAGTAACTATCATCGGTTATGGCCCCCAAAACCCTCTCTGTAATTTTCAAATAAGGAAAATAAAAGTAGTGACAACAAATGTGTATATTCATGTATGAACTGTATTAATTCGACTTCCCTCGCCCAGAGCATGTTTACGAAATATAATTGGCGCTGTATAAATACTCATTATCATTATGAGTAGTAGTAGTAGTAGTAGTAGTAGTAGTAGTAGTAGTAGTAGTAGTAGTAGTGTAACGTGTTTACTTAACCGATGGAAATTATAGCTCACCCAAATCAATCATCAAATATGCTGCATCAAAATCCATCTAATCTCTCTCTAAACTCAAGTAAACTCAGGACAGTAGATATTGACAACCTCACTCGTTGTAGAACGGAACAGAACTTACTTAAATATCCAAAGTTATGACATGTCTCTAAGTACAAATCAGGCATCATAACAAAATAAACCAATCAGGGGAAAGCCATGTGATAAGAGAAACCAATGAGGTGAACAGGCTAGAAAGATCAAAGGTGAAAGGCGAACAGAACGAATGAGAGAAGAGAAAGTGCATTTTACCAGTGCAGGAAAAGGCAATCATGCATAGAGAATGAGAATACAACAAAGGGAACGGGTTGGAAGATGAGGAAGGTAAATAGGGTGTGGCAGTAGTGCAACTGGAAAACTGTGCTATAAGAAGGTGAATGAAAAGGGAACATGAGCTGGGGAAATGAATATGTAAATGAAGAATGCAAATATATAAATGAATATGTAATAGTGGATAAGGAAGAAGGTAAGAAATTTACTAACTGAAATAAGACAAATAGAAACTGTTACAGTAGTAGTATAGTTCAAAACATACGAAAGCAATTCATTAATTTTCCACTGTAAACCAACACTTGGAAAAGTCAATGGAAAGTTATTATTGTGATTTTCAAAAATTGCCGGAATCATACAAAGCAATCAAAAGCATCCACTTTCTCGCCTTTCCATCTCACTTCTATTTTCTATCCACTTTCCTCAGTCCCTCGAGGACTTTACACATGGTGTACCGTAAACCTCTTCCGTGATTATTCATACCACCATGCAAACCTTCAAACATCATCTGAATCAAAAGCTTGTTAAGAAAAAAGAGACAGTATCGATGAATCGTTTATACACAAGATCAAATGTGACTCATGTCTTTGAGGGGATGATTCTTTTTTCTATCAATCTTTGAACTATACTGTCTTACTTTGTTTAAATTTGTATGTGTTTGTTCCAGAGAATCGGTAATTAATTGCGATTGAGAGGGAACATAGGTTATGTAGGAAATACAATACCAGTATTGTAATAATTGCTTAAAGTAAGATAAATTAGGTTGAGTTTAGAAATATGTTACAGCAAGGAAGAAACATAACCTTTTAGCTCTCTGCTTGAGGACGAGACATATAGAACAAATGTCACAGATGTTATTCGAAAACTAAAACTTGAATATAGACACTTAGATTTGCAACAAAAATGGGAACTTTGTAAAATAAAGATAAAGGAATTTAGTATGAAATATGCAATAGATGTGAATAAAAAGAAAAAATGTTACATTGTTAATTTAGAAAAAGAATTAAGAGATCTATGTGAAAATGAATGTAACCTAACTGTAGAGGATAACGATAGAATGAAGAAACTAAAAAATAATATTGACAAATGGTATACATATCAATGTAGAGGTGCTTTTGTACGTTCAAGGGAGAAATGGTTAGAAAAGGGTGAAAAATCAAATAGATATTTCTTGCAACTCGAAAAGAGAAGGGGCCAGAAAAAAGAAATAGACTCTTTAGAAGTTAATGGGAAAATTCAGAAAGATAATATTTTAAAGCACATACATAGTTATTATACGAATTTGTATTCAATCGATGATCATCAATATAGCTCTCACGACGTGTTTACAAACATAGATATTCATTCATTGTGCGAAGAAGAAGCAGACAGCTGCGAAGGTTTACTTACTGAAGCAGAATGTTGGAACTCATTAAAAGGCATGAATAATAATAAATCGCCAGGCAGTGATGGCCTAACAGTGGAATTCTATAAATGTTTCTGGTCAGAGATAAAAGACCTGGTGTTGGAAAGTCTGAATACGGGATTTTGTAATGGGGAGTTGTCATGGTCACAAAAACAATCTGTTCTTACTCTTATGTATAAAAAAGGTCCTAAGACGCGCCTTGGCAACTGGCGGCCAATATCATTACTCAATGTCGATTACAAAATCGCTGCTCGTGCCTTGTCACATAGACTGAAGCGTGTGATAAATTCTATAGTATCGGTCGATCAGTCGGGTTTTATGAAAGGAAGGTCAGCTACTGAAAACGTACGTCTTATACAAGATATAATAGACTATTGTGAGTCAGAACATGTTCCGGGTATTATTATGTTTATCGATTTCAAACAAGCTTTTGACAATGTTAATCATTCTTTTCTTTTTAAAACGTTGGAAATATTTGGGTTCAAAGATACATATATAAAATGGATTCGCACACTATATCACAATGCATGTGGTAGTGTTATGAATTATGGATGGCTCTCAGAAAATTTCACAATTGAGAAAGGTGTAAGGCAAGGATGCCCACTATCAGCATTGTTATTTATTATTACTGCAGAAATCTTAGCGTTAAAGGTGAATCAAAATAAAGATATTAAAGGTATACAAGTTCTAGATAAAAATCATGAAGGACTTGAAACAGAAATTAAAATTGCACAATATGCAGACGACACGGTAATGACACTCAGTTCACTTGCGTCAGTGAGACATGCAATGGACGAAATAAAAAAAATTGGCAGATATGCTGGTATTTTGGTGAATTGGGATAAATCGAAAATAATGCAGCTTTCACAAAGATGCGATGCAAATGAAATTGAAGGATTGGCTTTTTCAAACGATCCATTTAAATTTCTTGGGATTTATGTAGGGATGAATATAAAAGAAGTAGAAACACTAAATTGGGAAGGAAAAATTGACAAGATTAAAAGAATTTTAGATTTGTGGAAAATGCGTCATCTGACGTACTACGGGAAAATCACAGTTATAAAGATGCTAGCTGCATCACAAATAGTATATGTGGCTACTGCTGTTCCAGCACCCAAAGATGCCATCAAAAGAATTAATAAGTTATTATACTCCTTTTTGTGGCGCTCAAAAACAGAAAAAATAAGAAGAAATATTTGTATTAATGATGTTACAAGTGGGGGGTTGGGAATGATTGATCTGGAAGCTAGAGTTAGTGCATTGCGTCTTTCATGGATAATGAAATATTTGAACTGTCAAAATACCTCATGGAAAACATTGTTTTCCTATTGGATTGACAAGGTTGGGGGAATACCCTTAAGTTTAGAATTTAACTGTCACAAGAAAGACATGGAAAAATTATGTAAAACAGCAAATTTGCCATATTTTTACTTTGATTTGCTTTGTACATGGTCTGAACTAAAATATGTAAATATTGAGGGGACGAATAACATAATGAGAACGATACTATGGAATAATAGTAATATTAAAATAAGGAACCGAATGCTTCATTTTAAGGTGTGGGAGAGAGGAGGAATAAAAAGAGTACACCATGTTCTTAATGACGGTCGATGGAAAAACTCTGACGAAACTGCCCAAAGATATGGGTTACCCAAAATGTTATTTGCTTTTAAGTTTGCTATGTTAAAAAAGGCTTTCCCCTTGGTATGGTTGCGTAAATCACAAGATGTAGAACGTGATGAAGTAATTGATTTACAGACCATTGAGATCTCGACAGGGGATATGATAGATTTGTCAAAACTTAATACGAAAATAATATATTCACTGATTGTGCAAAAAAATAAGAAAAAACCATATATTTTAAACGCATGGCAACAACGACTACACTTACATGCGGATTTTAATTGGTCATCTGTTCTACAGTTTAAATTTCATGTTGTACGGAATAATAAAATTAGAGAATTTAACTTTAAACTTTTGCATATGATTTTACCATCACGATACAATTTATGCAAATGGAAGATCTTAGATTATAATACATGTGAGATATGTAATACGCTAGAAACCACTAAGCATATGATGTTGGAGTGTGAAAACGTAAGATTGTTTTGGAGAATTGTTTCAGGTGTAATCTTCAATTTATGTGGTCTAAATATTCAGATGACTGAACAGATTTTAATACTTGGTTATGAAGTTGAAAACTCAATTTGTCATTTAGTAAATTTAATAATAAATTTTGCTGAGTATGTAATATATAGAAACCACATAAAGAATTTACAATCATTTAATAGAACACATGCGAGAACTCTATATCGTAGTCTTAAATATGAGTTGACATTTTATTTGAACTGTAAAAGTATTAAAAGAGAAAATAACAATATGGTACAGAAATTAATTGAGATGCTGTAGACAACGAAAACAGATGTACTCATGAACAAACTAATGGGACGTTGCAATATTTTATTTGTTTATGATTGTATATGAGTTGAATTTGTTTATTTGAAGGAAAAGAAACAAAAAGGAATGTCAATTTGAATAATAAAGTTCCTCTGATTGAGGTTAAAGAGAAAAAAAAAAATAACCTTTTAAGCGCCATTATGCTTTTATTGCAGCTATCCCAGAAGAACCCTACCCAATCATTAAACAATGTGCCAACGACTCTTCCCAGATTTGCAGTATTTCAGCAAGTGAGTCCATCACAATCACCTGCTTGGCTACTAGCTTCTATCCTGACCTAGACTTGTTCTTTCTACATGGGTCTCAAAAGATGAAGGACATTGGAAGTACTGAATTGACGAATCATGATGGGACGAAAAACAAATCAATATCCATAAAAGCTTCAGCCAGTAATACACCATACATCTGTGTTGCGTCAGATATTCCTGGATCGAAAGACCAGAGAGCTGCGACGATAATGGTAAACTCACCTATGATTTCACCAACCAGAGGCAATGAAGGATTCCCCGCTCCATCTTCAACGAATGCGGGGACCATGGAAAAAACTCCTGACACCATGGAACTAACTCCTAGAAGCATGGAAATAACTCCTGGAACCATGGAAATAACTCCTGGGAAAAGAACCACCAAAATCGGTAATGCTTAAACAAATATTTCCACTTATAACAAAATGCATCGTCTAATACATTTAATTTAATACAGTATGGGGTAATTACCATAAATAATTGTGTAAATTAAATGTTTAATGTTTTTATTATTTTATCAGTATATTAACATAGAAACAATTATGACGAGTACAATTTTTAAAAATGTCCATTATGTGTCATCGAATTTCAAAATTTATAATGCTAAAAGTAGTTGTGATTAAAAACTATTAATATATATTATTTCTTCGCTTTTTTTTTCTACTAAGAATTGCGAAATACTACGAGTAAAACATTCAAACAAAACTCATTTGTGCTTATAACAACAATGTGGGGCATACTATTTAGGTTTAACAAGTCTCGTTAATGTTATATATGTATGGTTTAAAAACAAGTTAGAAAATCCTCGTCATAACTTTACTCTATTTCTCTAACAGTTCTACCTATTGTGATGATATTACTGACTGGCTTTCTTCTTGCTTTCGTAGTTTGGAAAAAGCATCGGAATACCAATGGTAATTACAATCACTTGCTTAACTAGTCGCATAGTTGGTAATCGTGAATCTAGGTATTATGTATTTTATTAGGACACATCACGGGATAAAATAGTCAGGAAGAGAGTGACCGAAGGACGGCTGAGATGAGGAAGTGTAAAGGCATCGTGGACATGAGATGAATAGTAAACTATTCTGGGCTGACCATCTTGTCACGTTCCACCTTAATTCTATTCCTCAATTTTCTCGGTTAATTATTATTTGATATTCAATCTTCGGAGCACCTCGTTAACTTATACAAGTGTACAAGACAAGTGTACAATTCCTCAGCCTATGAATTGAGTAGGATGCTCAGGATTGCCTTTTGTAAACTTAAACCGGGCGTAGGGATGTTGGACAAACATTTCCGACAAGTCTGCTAACAAGAATAAATTAATATAACATGGGCAAATATATGTCTGAACATTTTTGAAAGACATATGTAAATCATCATCTGTCACAAGAAAAGGAGTCACAATGAAAAAACATTTTCGACAATGATTATGAATATGCAGACTCCTTTGACCCTTCGGAAAATGGTACTGCACTATGTCAGTTATCCTTAAGCATTCAGTAATATAAATGAAAACAAACTAATACGTGTTTATGGTAAGACAATGATTCCCGGGGGAAACTTTAAAAGATCCTTGTTTTGGGACCTATAAGGTACTTCATACGCAATGTATTAGTTAATTCACTCAGTTACATCTTTGCCAGTCGTGTATTAAAACCAGTTGCTTTATTTATTATTGCATTACATGATTAGTCGAACCTCCAGACACAGACACAGACCCTGGGTCGATTCCTATGCTGAAAAAAGAGCCAGAAAACGGTACTGTACAAGATTTACACCTATTTCATATAGTGTAGTAAGCTTATCATTTATATTGTTTATATTTACAACTTCCAATGTTTGTAAAATTACGATGGAACTTCCTTGGTAGCACGGTATTGTTTCAAGTTTTGCAATAGGGTAGTACTGAAGTTGTTGTGGAAGGGATATTGATTTAATGGTTGCATTGTTTCAATGAGAACAAGAGTGAGAAAACATTTGTCAAGTTCAATTTATTTCGTCGCATGTTTTTGCTCTATTGCAAAACTCACAGGGAACGTGTCCTTTTACGAGATTTGGGTGCTACTTTACAACACCAATGGTATTGATAAGGTTGGAATACGCAGTGCGCTAACTGAACTGGGAATAGAAGATGTCAAGGAAAATTCAACAAAATGGCAGACTTACAGCGCTCTCTGTAAATGGAAAGACCGGACTACCTTAGGCGATCAAGCAAAGCTCATCAGAGATGCTTTTTGTAAAGCCAGATATGAAGAGGCCTGGAAAATAATAGGTTAGTATTCTTAAAATTGTATGTTTCACGAACAGGTACAACACAATATTTTTCTGGTAGTCATAGTCCTCTTCATTTATCGTTAGGGACTTTTAGAACGGATCGAGAACGGCATGAACGTCCACTGATCATGCTTGTCTATGGCAAGCCGTTATAGCATTTAATCCTAATTCGTGATATCAACAATTCAATTCCTGATATCAAGCATTACAATTGCTTTACAACAAAAAATAATTTCTTGATATCAAGAATCCAAATCCAGAAATATGAATAAATGTTAAAACGGCTTGCCAATTAACCCTTTGAGAGCGAGCCCGCGCACGGCGATTGTTTCCCCTATGTTAAGGACTCGCACGATCAGTGGACGTTCACGCCGTTCTCGTCCACCCAATCTATAGTACCGTGTAAAGGAAAGTTAAACAAAATAAACTTTGTGATTTCGTATCTCATTCTAGTAATCAATGGTTATTATATATCTAAAGTTCATTACATTCCATGTTATCTTTTTGCTTTATGTGATATATTACTTTGGCCAAGTTCATCCGGAGTGAACTGAACCTAGAAGAATTTGAAATTGTATCGAGCTATTAACTGTGCATAATTATGTTTAACAATCGAAGCACTACTAATTAGTGTTTTTTGCATGAATCCTGAATTATTTCCTTTCAGAACGAAGGTCAAAGATGATTGCAAAAGCATCTGAAGGCACCCTGGAAAGGATATTGAGGAGCATTGATGATCAAGAACTAAGGAATAAGTTCATGAACAAGCTGATTCCAGGACGAGCAGCAAGCAATCCCGAACCAGCGACAAGTGTAGAGAGCATAAGCCAGCAGGATATGTTAAAAGAACTGAAGGAATGGAGCTCCACAACAGACAATGAGAACCAGATGGTCTTATTAAGCATTGCTTTGGAAGACGCAGGATGTTGTCCAGTCGATAGGACATTCTTTACACGTAAGAACTTATCGAGTGTAAACGTATGATGGTATGATGTGAAAATACTTGACATGAAAAGCGTTGTAACAAAACAATTTATTGAATGCCATCAAAAATGATCACGTCTCTTAAGATGACAACCAACACTTCGTTTCTTATTCATGTATAATTATACGAAATGTACTTTGTTAAGAAATAAAGCGATGTTTTGTTATAGAAATATTGAGGAATGGAACATATATTTGATCGTAATTTTTTTTTTTTTTTTTTTTTTTTTTAGAAATGGGATAGTTGACAAAGAAATCTTTATCATCTTCGTCGTGCAGGTACTTTGTCATTCTACGAGATCTGGTGCCTGCTGTACAACACGGATAGTACATGTTTGGATATAGCGGGGATTCGTTGTACGTTCCAGGAACTAGGCATCGATGTCGAAGGAGACCTCAGCAAACAGCGGGCATACACATTGTTCTGCAGCTGGAAGGACAATACTGCCAGGGAACATCAAACCATGATACTTAGGGATTCATTAGAGAAAGCCAAGCTTGAGAGAGTTTGGGATATGAGTGGTAAATATCCTATGGCAGTATTCATGAAATATTAATGATTTTCTTTGAATTGGGCTACTAACCAAAGCAGCCGAAATGGGCGTTTATACATTATTGTTTCACGAGGTGCTTTTCACCGAATAATGACAGAGCGTGACATGTAGTAAACATTATCTTTAAAACGGAATGAATGAATCAAAAGATTGTTTACATATGTTTCTTTTACTAAGGAGGGCAATATTTTTGCCATCCGCATGCAGTAAGGGATAATGGGGATATTGTCGATGGTGAAAGTAAAAGGGTATATTGTACTCAACATGGTCTGCAATAGACAGGAACAGTGATTTTAGAATTCGTAAGAACTGCTACTGTTTAAGAGAGCGAAGATAAGAGCCCCGTGGTATTTCCACAATGATCAAAATAGGGGGCACCTCACATTTTTGTAATGGGGAATAAGTTTTGTCCAATGCGAACATAAGGCAGAAACTAAACGATTCTAAAATGTAATTATCCTTTCAGAATAGGCAATATTTTCACTTGGAATCATGGTCTGTCTGTTTCAAGAAAACCAAGATTTGTTTTGTTTACAACTCATACTGTTTTCACAATCACCGTTTGTTTTCAGAGTTACGTATTTATTTATGAGACACACTGTATATGGAGCGCTAGGAATCTAACACACGTGAGCGCTATACAAGAACCTGATATTAATATCCTTATCATAATCACCGATTATTATTGCATTATTTCCACTTTTACCAGAACAAAGAGCGAACATGTCTTCAAAGGTATCTGAATACATATGTGAAAAGATCATGCGGAGCATTGGTGATCAACAACTCAAGAATAAGTTCCTTAATAGGCTGATTCCAGGGCGAGCAGCACACAATCCAGAAACGCCAGGAAGTGTGACAAGCATCAGCCAGCAGGATATGTTAAAAGAACTGAAGGAATGGAGCTCCACAACAGACAATGAGAACCAGATGGTCTTATTAAGCATTGCGTTGGAGGAAGCAGAATGCCGTCCAGTCGATAGAACTTTCTTTACAGGTAGAATCATTACCCAATATAGCCTTAAACCCTATATATATATATATATATATATATATTTCATGTGATTAATTTATTTGGATAACGTTCATAGGGACTCCAATACATGCTGTGCCCTTGTAGATGTGTCTGAATCCCTTTGCTAGTAGTGCCAGTTAAGATTATCTTCATTTTACTTTTAACTTGGACCACTTAAGGGAAAATATGACTTCCTTAGGGAGCCTAGAAGGGGACATGCTTGAATTTATTTGTTAGTTAGTCGTTCCCACCACTTATAAGTCGTCTACTGTGTCTCGACGGAATTCTTCGTAAGGCCTATGCTAGAGCGATTTAGAATTGATTTAGCGTCGCCTTGTTTAAAACTACTGACTGAGCTAGAACGAAATACAATGATAAAGATATATGCTTTGAAATGGGATTCATGTACAAAGACATATATAGTTACGATTGTTGCTACAGAGGGCGGAATTGTACTTTATTTCCGTGAGTTGAAAAGGCTGCTTAGGATGAAGCAAACATTAATGAGCATGTTTGGTCACCCCTTTCAAATAATTCTGGCTAGCCAACGAGACCAAAGAAACCTACAGTCATAACCGTAAATAACAAACAAAAACATTGTACGAAGATCACAAGTCCGAGAGGTGGAAAATATGGGGAAATTTCTTGATCATTTTTTTTTTTATCCTTCTTCTTTCCAGACCCCCTCCCACACCCACTCTATTTATCCCCTCCAATCAGCATCGTATACCATACAGGTACATCATGTGCATCAGGTGTTGGATATAACCATAGGATATGTAGAGAGAACGTGAGAGAGAGTAAGAGAGACAGAGTGGACGTGAGGGGATTTCTATTAAAATGTATTTTGTAGTACCATGATGCATGATGACACTATCGCTATCACTGCTGCTGCTACTACCATTACTAGTATTGATTTATTTAGAGGTCGTAGTCGTAGTCGTAGTAGTAGTGGAAGTGGTAGTAGTTGTAGTATTATTACTAGTACATGTAGTAGTAGTAGCGACAGTAGTTTGAGGAGAAGAAGTAGTAGTAGCAGTTAGTAGGAGTAGTAGGAGTAGTAGTAGTAGTAGAAGTAGTAGTAGTAGTAGTAGTAATAGTAGGAGTAGTAGTAGTAGTAGTAGTAGTAGTAGTAGTAGTAGTAGTAGTAGTAGTGTGCGTTCAGCTGAGACCTATACGCATGTAGGCGAAAACAAAAATCGAATAATTATCAAGAATTTCAAGATTTTCCCCAATCATCCACCTCTTGGAATTGTCATGTTCGTATGTTATTTTCATTATTAACCCAGCAATTGCCGAGTACCCATTTTCACCAGGGTAGGATTGATAAATATTGACTATAATATCTGTTTAATTTGAAACCTGAGCTTTGAATTGCCGGACAACCATATTACGACACAATACCCATCATTTGTTCTCATATACTTGTTTGTAAGAATTGCTCATCATCTTCGTGGTCGTCTTTTTTTATCATCGTCATCATCTTCAACGACTTCTTTTTCTACTTCTTCTGCTTCTATTTAGTTTTCTCCTCTTCTTCCTCCTTATTCTTCTTCGTCTTCATTTTCCTCTTCGTCTTCGTCTTATCCTTCCTCTACTTATGATTATTCTGCTTCTTCATCTTCTTTTATTTCTTTAGTAATCTTCAACGGGCTGCACAACCTATCATGGAAATGAAAATAAAATACTATAAAAATTATATAAATTAATTAGGTCTGTATGGTTTCTTGTTCAATAATACATGTGTAACTCTATTGTGATCTAAAATTAGGGTATAGGTCATCGGTATACTGCTTTACGGATATGCATGTTACTTTAATATAAGAAAGCATTTAAAAAGTAACTCTTGCGCCGTCTTGAACCTAAATCTCTGGTCATAGAACGACAAAATGTTTGTTGATGTATTTCTGAACGGAAATCCAATTACTTCACATATTAATCAAATCTTTGTATCTACCCTTTTCATGTTACAGCACCACCGGAGACGGTTACTCTTGATCCGGTGAAGACGTATGGTGCATGTTCTCTGAACCGGCCACACGACGTGATACTGCATGCCGGCAAATATGTTATTACCGACACAAACTACGGACGCATCGTGTGCCTCTCCGCTACATACGAGTATTCAGTGCTTTATGAGGACAAGAGTCCTAAGTTGCCATTTCGACCATTCAGTATTGCTGCTTTGTCAGATACGGAAGATAGCTTTGTGATCACTGACCAACACGATAAGAAGGGAAGGGGACATGTTTTTAAGCTCGAATCTGAGAAGCTAAGTCATTTTTCCTCTACTTATAAGGATTTCCACACTCCTACTGGCATAACCTTGAATAGAAAGAGAAATAGGGTTTTCATTGCAGATAGTTATCATGACTGCATTCTCGAGTTTGATATGGATGGTACCTACCTCGGCCAGCGAGGCCAAGACTCCCTTATTGACCCATGGTTTATTGCTTGTAATTCACAAGACAACATCTACGTAACAGATAAAGAAGGAATAAAAGTATTTGACCCAGAATGGAAATACCTTACTACCGTCACAATCAACATAAGAAATAAGACATGGTGTTACCGCGGTATTGCGATAGACACGTGTGATAACATATTTATCACTGCTCGCTCTCGAGATTCCAGCGGACTTATAATAGCAGAGACGGTTGCAGCAATCAATGCAAACCACTTGCTAGTAAAAGAATACACTGGTGGCATTATCTATCATAAGTACCTTCGGGGTGTTTGTATCGATTATGAGAGGAACCGAGTCGTAGTTGTCAATGGCGAGAAACATACAATCGCAACCTACACACTTTATTGAACAGCATTGAACAGCATTGAACAGTCAAAATTTGTTCAAAAATACGTGATCTGTTTTATTAATTTGGGGATTTTTAAAGTTTTCACTAAGTAGGAATGAGTAACTGGAATTGTTTCTGGAAAACAATGTTTAGACGAAATACCGAATTATTTTATTTTGTACAGGACCCACATTTCGAAATGTCCTTCCCAATGATTTTAAAGAATAACCCACTGTATATTGTTTTCGGAATACATTCAAACGTCATTTTCTCCAACTGTATGATCAATGACCCATAGACATCTCTTTGCAATGAATTTTTTTTTTTATCAATGCTTATATTTTTGTTCGCTTTTGCATTGTGCATCCATGCAAGTCATTTTTAGATAATTTATCAGTCCCATCTTACTCTATGCTATTCTCTCTCTCCCTCTCTCTCTCTCTCTCTCCTTCACTTTACTTCTAGTTTCATCTCCCTCCTTCCCTTCTCTCTCTCTTTCTCTATCTCTCTCCATCAACCCATCTGTCTATCTATTTACCTATGGATCTTTATATCTATTCTCCCCCTCTATATCTATACCACTTTCATGGTGTATTTTGTTTCATTTCTCTTTTTGTCTCGCTCCAAGTTATGTATATTTATGTTGTTTTCTCTGTACATGCGGTAGTAGTTTAATTCAGAGAACCTACACGCATCACGCCTAGCGTTGGAGTACGTTTCCTTTTTAATTCCGTATTTCATGACTTTTGTCAGAACTGTTACATTATTTTGATGTTATTAAAGGGATAATTGAGTTTTGCTGTAGAGGGCGCTACACACAACAATTGTGTTGTGATATAATGAAAGAATGAGTGTCAAATTTGAAATAATAAATACAATTTAAATGACAAAAACATCTTTGTGTGATCAAAATCGGTTCAGAGACGGCTGACATATCCATAAATATAACAGTTTCTAATATGTGTGGTACCCCACAAATATTCGGTAATTTCGAACCAGCCGTTGAAAAATGAGATAGCACCGTTGTATTCCAGCCAATGCCTGTATTACCTTTTTGTTGGCTTTTCTGTGTTGGTTATAATACGCACAAGTGATCAATTAACGGTCACCGTATTTTGGGGGAAAGTGGAGCTTAAGTATCATGATCGTTTTCAATCTAAATTCACACATTTCGGGGGTCTAAATTTTTTTTTAAATTAATTTTAGGTTATAAAAGGGCACTAGAAATGTCATAAACAAGAATAAGGGCAATACATATGCACTTTGAATTACTAAACCTTTAATTACTTTAATTCAGGATTATTTACTTTCATACAAGTCACGTATATTCTTAAGACATGTCAATGTTTTGTCAAATGTATTAAGCTTTTTTGTTGTTGTATGAAATATGGATACAAGCAACAAGTCAAATAAAAACCCAATCTTATGAGTTGATTCTACAAATGTAGTTGAACATAGGTAAACAGTTTCATGGACAATAGATGGACCATGGCTTACCTTGATAAATATAGGTTCTCCAACCCACCTTCACACCCTTGACAGTTCATTTGATAAAATGTTTAACAGAACACTCGTTTACTGCTCTATGTCATTCAAACTTAAATTTTAGTCATTCAGTTTAACGTTTAATCAAGGGACCTTGATTTAGACCTTATGGGCAAATTTAAGTGTAAATCTAACCAAAATCGCTTTTGTAATATTTTTGTACCCTGGAAGACGTTAACTCATATACCTTTAATGCATAGATAACGCCCTCCTAGCTCTGAACAAGATTGGAAATGTTACCTGGTTCCTTTTTAATTAATTCATGAAGCAATTATTTTCACATGCATTACATGTGTCATATCCTATACAATAATTGGGAAGATTTCTTTGAGTTCGGGAACACCACCTTGTTTAACCAATATTGAAACTTAGCTGTGATGTATTATCTGTTATATGTACTTTACCTTTATAAACATCAACATTTTAGTTCATCTGTATATACACTTGTTTGCTCTATTTATTTATTTTTTATATTTGTTCTAAGACATGAACCTTCATATCTTAAAACCCAATCTGTGTCATTTTTTTCGTGGGCTACCTACTCAATAATTGTTGTAATGTTTCTGTAATTCTAATTAGTAACAATCTATTTTACCCCAAACAAATGACAATTTAATATTATCAATGGAACTTGTAAATCATATTTAAATATACACACTACTTGTTAAGTTCTCTATATGTTTTATGTGTTATCAATGTACTTGCATTACGTATGTAAATTGAATTGTGTAAGCTATTACCTGCATTTTCGATGATTTTTATCGCAATAATTCAATACAACACAATACAATTGTATAATTCTATCTTGTAGGCAAGAATCATTTAAATTGATCATTGGCATCAGCCGTAAAGGACACTTTAGGATATGTTTCGCGAATGGGCAGGCAAATTCGGAATATGTTAAATTCAATTTAGAAAGTTCGTCGTTTATCATTATAATTTGAGTGACTTTATGCAATTTGAAAGCATAGATCATGAATCTGAGCTATCGAATATAAAGGCAGGGCTAAATTGTGCTAAATTGAATGTACGCAAAAAAGTCGATTGGCAAAGTTGCGAAAAAGGCTGAGTAAACTATCTAAGGAGTTCAAACATATCACGCGTCATTTATGAGGAAATTTGTAGAAATAAATGCACATTATGCTAAATTGTAAGCTTTAAAAAAGAATTGAATGCGCGGACGGTAGTCATATGCAATCCCGTGATTATATTACATCGAATGGACGATCTAAAAAAATTGCTAAATCAAATTACATATTGTAACAACGATTCATACAACGTTATTCATGTATTTGCATATGTTTTGTTGTAGCGTTTGTCGTAGTTTTATTTTATATTGTTAAGAATATTTTCTTTCTTCAAACTATTGCTTAACCATTTAATGTATTAATTCAAAATATATAATTAAGATCATTTCAATACAATATGATAGCTATATCTACACATTCATATTAGCGTCCATTTAGTTCTTTTAAGTTTTGCTCTATGGACTTTTTTTTTTACTCAGATGTCCCCGTCGTTTACGTTCTTTAAACTGAAATTATATGTCATGTTCATAGTGTAATATTCTTGACTTATTGTGTAAATATATACAACGAAGAGTCCGACTGGAAGACAATAATAATCTAGGAAACAGCATTATGCCTCTTTGCAAAAATATCATTTACATTTATCGAATAGCAAACCTGCTCTGACACTTCACACCAAAAAGAGCAGTACGACGAACATGAACTATCATTTAATGACTTTCAGTTTCCCTTACAATAACAATTGACCTGCTTACACTATGTGCACGAAATAAATGTTACAGTGTGAACAAAAAGTAAATCTACAAATTTGGAAGAAAAAAAAAGATCTATCAATTTCGAAAGTGTTGTTGCACCTGGCGTTTTCCAAAGACGGTTTTTTTTTTATCAGCCATTAAGACAGAATGAGAATCAACTTTTTATTCCTAATTCACGTCGCCAAATTTGATAGTGAGAAAAAATGAAGATCTTAGTTTTAGTGAAAGGCATTTTGCAGTATCAAACTCTTCCGGTAGTTCATATGCAGTATTTGAGGCGCTTAACGTCAATGTTATGGACTTTCTTTACTTAAGCTGTGAGAATATATATACATCGCTTCGTTCTTGAAAAAAAAAAATGGTTTCATATTCGTGACACATTTTTTTTTACAGCTTTGAATACAAATATTGCATTAACAACATTAAAAACAACAACAACGGTAACACTAACAAAATGTAATCAATGGGTAGATTACGGATGTTAGGGACCAG
Organism: Strongylocentrotus purpuratus; assembly: GCF_000002235.5. Taxonomy (NCBI): domain Eukaryota; kingdom Metazoa; phylum Echinodermata; class Echinoidea; order Camarodonta; family Strongylocentrotidae; genus Strongylocentrotus; species Strongylocentrotus purpuratus. The sequence continues at coordinate 38,549,649 of NW_022145594.1, forward strand.
GAAAGACCATTGACCTACAAACCCATAAGTAAAATGTGAAGCAAATATTGACAATATAATCGTTACATTAATGGAGAAATGCATAGGACAAGCAGAAATGAATAAAGTATACATTATATTATAATGTCGTAATACGGAGTAAGCCACAAAAAACTCGACCATGAATGTAGGCAGCTTGATTGTAGGGTGGGTGATGAGCACATTTATTTGTTGATCATCAGCAGTAATATAAAAAAAACAATGTTTCTGAGGCTACAAGCCGGAACAGCTTCCGGCTCCCAACAGGCATCACAGTCCATGCAGCTAGACCACGATCTGACCACTTATAGTGCACCTCACAAGCATTCCTTTTCTTCCAAAGGTGTAACATGAAACAAGGGCGTTGCAAGCTAAACACACGGCCCGACATATGCACAACATCCTCAGCCCATGACAAAATGGAATATGTCCTACGTAACTGCTATGTCAGGTATATTCCCGCGCCCACATACAAGGACCTATCACAATTCTATGAACAAAATATCCTTCCTCTTCTTGCTATTCTTCTACAAACACCTTCTGAATGAAGTAAAAAATTAGTTATCACACATTATATCCAATCTTATTCCTTTTTTACATAGACTGAAAATATAACAATTCTTCCTCAAAATAACAAAACTAACTTTTAAATCGAGGAACTACATTTCGTTCACCGTATTTTTAACGGCAGTTTTGTGTAAATTTTACAAAGTCATTTGCATAAGAACAAATAAGAATAAGTCCAATTTCCTACATTAACTCGTTAATTGTTTGTGTAATTTACGCTTAAAACTAGATTATTTTATTATGCGCTATATAAAAGCGGAGTTATTATTATTATTATATTGTTCTAAATATCGGATCCCTCGTATCTAATAACAGTTCTTGACAAAATTATACCGAAAATAAGGAACATTGAGTTTGGTTGAATTTCCGATAGTACTATATTGATTTATCCCCTATTGAAAATAAAATAACAATTTCAACAATCAGGCAAAGAGGTTATATTGTACATGTAAGAGAAAATTGAAGCTATAATAATTATTTCTTATACAGTTTTAAAACTTTAACTTAAACAATACTGTACCTGTATGTGCTCTATAATATTAGTTTGTTAGAACCCTGACGGTTCTTTTTTGCAATAGAAATATCTTTTAAAGCAAGTACAGGGCGCAATTGCCCCGTACATTAATACAATAATTAAAATATGGCAAAAATCATAGTGTTATACAAATTTACAAGTATGCGCAATAGTAAAATATTTTTGACTGTAGATGTTCAGGTTATTAGTGTCATAGGTTTACTACGAAGTGGTGTATCAATAAATTAAATCTGTATTCATAATCCTTTTTAAAAGAGTTGATGGAATATTTGATCATACGAACATGATGTCATGAAATATTGTGACGTCAAACTCAGATATATGGTTTGATGACTGTAACTGCTGTGGTTGATAAATCGACATTTTGTTTTCATTAATTAACACTTTATTTACTCAGAGGTGAAAAAACACTATATTTATAGCTCAATACTGATCCGCTATAATTTTAAACATGTTTTTCAACATTCCTGTGTTTGTCTCAAATATGTCTCCATTATATCGTTTTATGTTAATTTGTTCATCAATATGCTTCCTGTACATCCATATGAAGAAACGGAACACAATCATTACAAATGTGATATTCTATTTACAGTTTATGTGTGTTAATATTTCATCTTTTACAAATGTCATAAGGCAGTGACCTTTGTTTGACCAACATCTAGTAATTTCATGTTATAATGACAGCAATACTCAATTGGTCGATGCATTTGGAGCATTATACATGGAGTTGGATCAAATATATTATCATAACCTTTTATAGGCAAAATTGGCAATCAAGTATGACAGGTAAACTTATTCACATTGAGCTTCTATACGGTCTTTACGTCCTAAAAAGGCAATAGAAGTTTATTCGGACAGTATCCCGTTTTCTAAATGCATGATCTCTTCCGCGAGTTCATGACACCCAAGATAAAACATATTGCTGTTAATGTTTTTGCGGTGTTTTAGGTTGTGTCGTGATCCTGGTAGCTTCGATTTCTTGGAAGTTGGATCAAAGTCGTTGATCCATTTGTTGACCCCCTTGATCACAGAAGTGACATTTTCTTCCAGGCTCTGACCTCTTTTCAGATCCAGTAATTTGCAGAGATTGTTGATCTTGTCAGCTTCCAATCTTCTGCAGATGTCTCTGAGGACATTTTCGTCAGCTTCCATCTTCCCTTTTCTCCCTATGATGGGATATCAATATAATATTATTAAAGATGCCAATGTCTTCCTACAGTTTAATTACTAGGAGTATTTATGTCTTAGGTATATGAACAGAAGTTTGAAACGTCAAACTTGGAATTGCATAACTGCCACGTGAGAGGTTTCAATCGTAGATTCCCTTTTAATAGTTGAGTTGAGAATTTAAAAACATTAAATGATTTATAACTACGATAACACATGGAAATGGCTTCAGTTCACATTCTAGGCATCAGCCTACATTCGGTGAAAAGAGTTGTAGACGATATATTTTTACACAAAACCTCGTACTTAGCAGCTCAGCTATCCGCATTAGCGAAGTTATGACCAAGGTATATCTAGACAGGACATGAAGTGCTCATTACCATGAAAATAATTTCAAAAGAATCCCTTTAAGTTCGATTAACTTTTCGAAGTGTGTTGTGCAAGCAAATTTCGACAAATAGAAATTAAAACAAATGAAAGTTGATGCAAGGAAGATTAGTAAACTGGGTCTGATAAAAATGATTGTAAAAACTAATGACATGCTTTTTACTGCCTACGATAATGGATATCCAGGCGTTCTATACCTGCTAAAATCTGATCAGCAACGTCCTGTCTCCCTGCAGCCCGAAGGCAAGTTCCTATCTCAAGTTGGTAGTGGTATGGTACGGGCCGAATCTGATTTTTCCATCGCCTTACGACCTCGATGAGATTTACCTGCCCCTCTGTGCCGATGCATGAAGCTTGATCATCTTTACCCAGTTCAAGATGTATACAGATTTGCAGCCTCTCGGCATTCCATAGGACAGACAATGTAGAGTTCAACTCACTCTGACTCGGCTCATAATCTTAATATGCGTGCATAGCCAAGAACAGAAATATACAACTGATGATATTATTGATAGATGATAACAATAATGATCATAATAGTAATATTAATAATAATGATAATAATAATAATAATAATAATAATGATGATGATAATAGTATTATTAATACGATTGATAATGCTAATGATAATACTGATAGTAACAATAACAATTTAAATATAACAATTCACAGTGATTTTTCTTTGAAGTCTACAATACTCAAAAACCTCAATATGGTTTGCATCGCATTATTATATATAGTGATAATATTATTAGACGAAATATCGCTTACATATACATATTTATTGAAATATATCGTAATACAAATATGTAGTGATTTATCCAAATAGACACGCGATGCAGTGCCGCCCGTTATGATAAATGATCAGTTGCATTTATTCCCTCTTTATGAAGGAGATGTATCGAAAATAATAGTTTAAGTTTACAACTACTAAACACTACAAGATTGAGGTAATAATGGATTACAGGGCATTGGTTCCCCTGTGTCAGTTATTCGTGCATACAGTGCCATTCGTGCTACCAGGGGAATTATAGCGTTCATACAATAGTATAATACACTATTATCAGATGATACTGATAATTATTTATATTTTTGGGAAAATCACATGATATGTTAAACAATTTCTCAAAAACCGTTATCCATTTTATTTTTTTTCATTTCCAAAGCTGAAAGACATTAATTCATCTTGTTACATTTGAATCGATGTAATATAAACAAGGCAGTCATCGAATTTACATGTGGTCAATCCTCACACTACATTAGCCCAGAAATCAATCAGACATATGGGTCCAGATGTATAGAATTACCTTCATAACGATATTTGAAATATAAAATCATCAAACTCCTTTAAAAGAGCACTCAAATGTATTATCATTTCACAGATGTAAGATATTACTGACATATATATAAATCTATATATCTGTTCTCATTATATCGAACATGAATTCAATTCTCTCATGATCTATAATACATTTTACTAGACCTTACAATAAACTTTTTTTTCCATCTTTTTTTGTCTAGTTCTTTGAAAATACTGTTCATAGTTCACAACCCTTTAGGAATTTCATTTGTCATATATTATATATTTGAAAGGTGTTGTAAATATTCAAGCTCTATTTATTTATGTTTCATCACCTTTGTGTGTTCATTCTTTAAACTTTATAATAGTTGCAACTTGTCTTTGATAAAACATTGATATATGTTTGTTCATGTGAAACCGATTCAAATGGATTGTAAAATTGAAATAAATTGGTTTTATTATATTCTTTTTCATGTAATGTTAACTCCAATGAATTGTGAAATTGTGAATATGCATACATAAACAAATACATCTGCAATGAACGCTTTTATTAGTATTCGTATTTATACAACACTAAAACATGTTAAACATTAAATATATTGTATTCTGTATAATGACATGTTATACTAGTTCAATATGATATTTCATTTGACTGACAGTACCTGATCGTCCGGTGTCTCCTGATGAGGTACATGACTTTGTCGAGAAGCTGGCAAGTAGGCACTGCAGAAGATTGGCGAATTCTAATGAGATGCTATCCATCGTTGATGAAAACAATCGCGATTTTTTTTTTATACGGAGTCATTGTTCAGTGACTGGGTAGCTCAAGAAAAAGGCAGTCATATTGATCAGAGATGTAAACTTGATCACGCAGCCATCAGTGTCGGACGGTACGATCTAAAAGGTAGACTACAAAAGGGATTCAAATAACCCTGATCATGGTTCTATCAATTCATTAAACTTTTTTACGATGGCTGAAAAGTTTTTCTACTTTTTTACATTTTGAATTTGAAGTATTTTGAAGTGCCCACTTTTATTAGGCAAACAGAAAGAAAAAGCTGTGCATTTGTTTAAAAAGATTATGCCGATATAATAAAAGGCGACCTTATAGGCAGTTGTCAAACTCTGTTTAGAATGAAAAGAACATTAATTAATTCTAGTTGTTGCTAAAAGACATGACAGTTGTATTAAGTAGTTGAACAAAACTATATCTAAATGTAATTTGCTTATTACTTTCGTCATATTTCACTGGGTTTTTCTCCCTCCTCAACTCCTTCAGGTTATTTGGTTGGATATGACAGTCACATCACGCTGTCAGATACTGGAGAAGGAGAACATACTAGACACACGGAAGTAACGAAATCTAAGAAAGGTACATCTCTTCTATTTCAGGAAAATGGGGTAAACCTTTTAGACAACGATACCGACATTTGGTTTGTGCATTGATGGATTTAACAATGTAAGTTTTTAGATAAAATATATAATACCTTGAGCCTTCCAAGGGCAGCGGAATACAGAAAGTCAGAATTAAAACAAATAACACTGTAAGCCACACGAGTTTAATACAAATACAAAGCTCAATCATTGTATGGGGTTAAGTTTTAATATACGTTTTGTACATTTTCATTTAAACATTTAAACTTTTAAGGCCAAGGAAACGATAATCTTGAAAACGACCTGAGTGATGCCGAATTACGGCAAGAATGGTCCATTATCTTGGCCGAGCACAACTTACAGAGATGATCGGTGAACATTCAGAGCCAGACAGCTTCAATGCAATCAGGGCTTGGGTACAGAGGGACAGTTTAGCAGGTCAACCGATTAGCTGCCGTGAAAATCTCCGTGCAAAGCTGAATCGAATCGGAATGGAAGGTAATATAAGACACTTAGTTGCAGTTGTAGTATCAAGTTTCTACCCATACCGTTGTAAAGAAAGTAACACATTAGATAGTGAGCGCTATGATACTTTCATTTGATATCCAGATCTTATCCCGTTGGAAATCGAAGAAGGTGTCTGTCTCGTAGAGTTGGTAGACGTCGCTTTCCGTCTCATGATGACGGACATATACCCGCTCGCTAAAGCCCTTGACATATCCGCTGACAAACTCAAATCCTACAAAAGGCAATCTCTGGATAGGCCTAAACTATCAAGAGGAACGATTGGGGCTCTGGTAAGATTAGGTGAAAATAACAACTTTGCAAGGAGTAAACTATGTGATGCTCTAACAAGGGTAGCAGGCTGGCAAGAAATGGCTCATTTGGTGAAGTACGGTGAGTGAATAAATTGTGTACATTTTCTTTAATTCTGTAAATCATTTTTCTCTAGGAATATCTACAACAATCTATTTTTACACATTAGGACCCTCTATGATACTTTATACAATGAATTATGAAACGTTTAAACCTTTTCATTATGTTTTAAATAAATTGTATGCTTTATTGTTATCATGACTAATCTAGATTTCAGTTTGAAAGCAAATTAGTTCAACAAACGAAGGAAAAATTATACGTTAATTTTGGAACTTGCCTATTACTGAAGGTATGTGTATTTTTTTTTATGTAAAACGATAAGTGAGTGCGTGCTTTAGATCAAAATAATACTATATTATAAAGAACTGGCATTCAAATCACACATTACTTGCCATTTTCTTGAAGGTTTTGGTCGAAAGATATGTGACAAATAATGTAGCATCAGTACTATTACGTGAGCGGGAAATAACCAATTAATGTAAACTGCGATTATTCAGCCAAATGGTATTGCATTAGTCTCCATCATGTAGCCTAACAACATAATATTAACCATGTATTGGTTGACTATACAAAGTTGTTTACATGTTTACCCATGTCAAGTCCCCAACTCCTTTCCACCATACTTAATGTTTGCGTATTTTGTTTTCTCTTGAGGATACGAATTGTCACATAGCGATTTGTGTGCGGTTGGGTTTGGAGTCGGATCCGGAAAAGAAAAGTGCGCCAAGATAAGTGAGAATCTCGGAATAATCACTGAAGAAACGTTTACCATGAATATGCTGAGGCATTGGAGGTCTTTGGTGAAACCTCCGACGTACAACCCCAGAACAGCCCTAGCTGATGCGGTCTTTCCGGTACTCGGGAGAAAAAAGGCGCTTGACATTATATCAGGTAACAGAACGCCATTTATTCTTCCAACGTGATTCCCACAACTCCTGCTTTGAAAGGATACTGCAAAGGTCGTACTCTCTGTTTCGTACCCCAATCATCCTAGGAACAATTGACGCTAACTTAGCGTATTATGCGCCATTTCCGAGTTGAGATTAGAGGATATAGGATGAGTAGGGTTTGTTTGTTATAAATATGGTGAGGAACACCTTCTTTCTTTCTTGTCCTTACCATTTCGGTCATTTCATACATCATCTCAAAATGGAAAAAATGAATTTGTGTAATTGTTCAAAGATCTAACCCTCTAGTGGAATACCAACTGAAATAATAAGTGAGACAGGGATATGACCTGTATAACGTACATACATTTTTCTCTGTCGTCGCATTTATTCCCCTCCACAATCTAATGTGTGTGGAGCAATATCGACAATAAGCTATTAATCCTTCATCCAAGAAACTTATATCGAGTCATAAAAATAGGAGACCATGTTAAAAACATTTAAATTCTTTCCCACAGGTAAAATCCGTCACGATGGAATTCAAAAGGGAAATGTAATTGGCTTTATACGAGATGGTATCGAATATCTTCAAGCGTTCAACATTGCCAATGTGATTGGCGTACAGCACAGCAGCTCCGAGACAGGCGAATTGACTTTCAAGCAGGTCCTTGGGATATGGCAAGAATCGCTAAAGAACGAGCCCTTGGCAGATAACCAAAGAGAAGAACTTTGTAAACGTCTAGACGATGGAGGATTTAAGGCTTTGTCGTCCAAACTACATCAGGGTAATGGTAATGTTGATGTATCACCCGTTTGGTATTCGCCTACTAGTCATAACATGATAACAACAAGATTAGGATAAGTCAGTGCCAACAACGTTCTGAATCACAATGCTTACAAGAATATCGTTTTAAATATTTGATTGACATCATTAAGTAATGTTTGCCTTCTTTTATATGAAATTGGTAATAATAAAACCCCAGTCTCACGAACGAAATCGACATTAAACAATAACAGACCGGTCAAAAAGGTAAAACAATAGTTGGAGTCGGTTTGGTGATGTTACTTATAGATAGTATCAGAACAAATCACATGATTATATACAATTTTAGAAGACAGGTCTTTAAAATTTATTGGAGTGAGCATGCTATTTATTTATTTTTATTGCAGGAGAATACCTGCAAGTCACCGGCGATATCCTTCAAATAATGGAAAAAGCAATCAAACACGATGTGGCCGGAAACGTTTCTGACGTTATTGACGTTAAGGTAAAACCTTTCGAAGGAACGTTAACTGTCAATCAAGTCCTTAAAGAGTGGGAAGACAAACTAAGGATAAATCCACTGGAGCAGCAAGAACGCATCCTTCTCAGCAATCGACTCCTCAAAGGAGGTTACAAGGAATTCTCATTTGAAGTCATGTTAGGTAAGAAAAAAATATAGAAAAATATACGCTAATTATACGCTAATTATCTGATTGTTTGCATGGCGTTGGCTATGATTACAGTGATAGTGGGTGGAGCCAATGGATACGATCTCTCGACCCCATCCAGACCCAGACCCCGACGACTATCGCATTAACAATTAGTATTATTATTATTATTATTATTATTTGTCGAGCATAGTAACTTGCCCCGATGATAATGAATCCATGGGACCATTTCAACCAGGACAACATTTTCGCTGGATAAATATTTGTCAATAGTTTAATATGACTTAATAAAATTAGCTTTTTCACAAAGAAAGAAAAAAAGGTGATATTAACCCATAGTCCGGTCATAGGCATGTATGATAATTATAGTTAACAATTACATATTCTTCACGATGTATATTCTCTCTTACAGGTTTTGTACCGAAGCCACTGGAGCCAAAGGAGGCAGCAAACAATGATCAGACGCTAACCATTAAGTCTGCACTTCTTCAAGGTCTACAAGCATTAAGCTCCGTCTCTTGATGAGATGCTATTCATATCAGGTTGCAATTGATTCGAATTAAACGCAACCCTTTGGATTCCGACAATCCATCAACATTGTTTGACTTTAAGATCTATTTTGTTTGTATTATTTTGACAATTCCGCCTATTCATGCATTACCTTTGACCTAGCATATGGCCCCCTACCCAGCCTTAAGAAAGAATGTAAATCGGTCACTCAAATTCAGTGCAGACTTAATTGAGGTTGGTCTGTGACATTTGAGTTTAATATTTAACAAAAACATCCTGATCGGTTCACGCACTGACTTTACACAAATTAGAAGGTCTGCATTGAATATGTTATGATTTTAAATCTTTTTTTTTTTCAGACGTTTTATGTCTCATTGTGAAGTTCAAAGTAAAAAAGATAAAAATTTGTCAAATGTATCCAATGTTTGCTATAAATGAAATTGGAATCTGGAACCACATATAATGTCAAAAAAAGAGTTAACAATATTCAAGTGATCAGGTTCTAGAGTTAAAAGAATCTAAGATACATGGCCCTACGTGTTATCAGCGTCTGTGATATTGTGTAATATTGAAGCCCTAAAACGTTTGCGCTTCAAAATGATCATGAAGTGCCTCTAAAGAGTAAAAATCTTTGAGTAACCGGTTTTACCATACTTTTTGAAATTTCTATTTCCAATCATAAATATATTGATAATTAGACAGGCGATCGGCTTGTAAATGTCATAGTATTCCTAACTGATTTAAATGTTTATAATTATGAATGTAACCTGATCTAAATCCAGGATTTTGTTTAGAATCTGAGACAAACACACCCAATCTCTTTATTAAAATCAGCGGCTGTCATGACTGTGGCATCATTCCTGGTGGAGAACCTATGTTGACCTTGAAAAATTCCCTATGGAATGCCGCAATCTGTTGATGTGTTAAAAGACAGACATCATAATAAAATGCAACATTTTGATTAATGGATTAATGTAACCTCATATATTCTCTATTCAAGCTTCCAAGTTTCCGTACAAATATATTTTTGTTAGGAATTCTTAATCTTCCTTGCATGGTATTAAAGTTCAGTTCAGTTCAGTTCAGTTTATTTTATTTTTGCACGGCACCAACTTCAGCCAAAGGCTGTTCTTCTGTTGGTCCGTGCGCAATATAAAAATTACATGTACAATTATAAAATAACACATATTATCATAACATATGAAATATTAAAAAAACAAAAAATAAAAAACAAAAACAAGAACATAAGTATACAAAGAAAAATGAAAATTTACAAACCAAGATACTACTACCCAGCCCCCCCCCCCCGTCGGCAGTTATTCTTTCCAAACAGTGTTTATTTTAGATTTTATAGTTATATAAATATATATTTAAGTGAACAAAATATAAAATTAATATTTATATTACCTTGATTTAAATACAGAGAAAGACATATTTTTTACGTTCATAGGTAGCTGATTCCAAGATGTAATGCCTCTATAACATAAGCTCCTTTTCTTAAAATTCGTATGTGGTTTTGGCAGTTCTAAGGTTTTATGAGCATTTCTCAAGCTATAATGATATTCTTTAATAACAAAGTACTTTCTAAACCCACCATATATCATTCCATGCACTATTTTATACAAAATACATAGAACATGTTCATCTCTCCGTTTTGATAGATTTTCTATTTTCAGACAAAGAAATAAATCTCGGCTTGGGAACCTCCATTCAACTTGAAGTACCACCCGGAATGTCCTATTCTGTAGCTTTTGCAAACTGTCTAAATTTCCCTTTCCGGTATTCCCCCAAATTGCACTACAGTAATCAAACTTACATTGTATTACTGATTTATAAAATATTAGTGCAGTTTGCTCTGTAACATATGGTCTAATTCTTTTTAACAAATATATATCTTTTAATACCTTCTTACTTAAATATTCAATATGTTTACCCCAATCCAAATGTTCATCAATAACTATTCCAAGATACTTACAGTGGGTTACACGTTTGAGAGGAACATTTTGTATGTAAACATCTGGTACTATAATATTTTTTAGCCGTTTCTTCGTTCCGATAAAAAGTAATTCACATTTTGGTACATTTAAAGCAAGTCTGTTCCTTTTTAACCAAATATCAATAAGTAATACGTCTGCATTTAATGATTCGGTAAGAATTTGATGATTTGCACTAGCGTTATATAGACACGTATCATCAGCATATAAAGATATTTTACATGTTTTCAGACATAAAGGCATATCATTAATAAATAGGATAAATAACAATGGGCCAATATTTGACCCCTGCGGTATTCCACATTGCATCTTTTGTGAATTCGAATGAACCCCATTTACACAAGTGTATTGCATGCGATTAGCTAAGTAGCTACTAAACCACTGTAATGACAAGTGCCTTCTCTGTTCCAGACATTGGCTATCAAGGCTTTTCATTTGCATGTACTTCCATCTCTGGTTCTTTGTAGTGTGACGTTACTTATGTTGCCAGTCTGCCCAATATACTGTCCCACGTTAATATTTTACAAACACCTGTTAATTTATTCAAATAAAAAATCAAAGAAAACGATTTGTGTTAGTGCTGTATTACAAACCTGGTACCATAATGCATGTATTTTTCGAATGCGAAAAGATTTATCAATTTTGGAACTTTATTGAAATATTATTATATAATTCCTTCTGTAGCAATTTTAAATTCTCACCCATTTGTGTTGTACAGTGCGTCCCAGAAAAAAACGAAACCGAGAATTATCGATGTTTTATCATAACTTAATCACAATTATAATTAAAAAATGACATATATTTGGAAAGCTTGGATCCTCTTCTTTTATTTGATGCAACTCATATGATGCATATTTTACGCATGAGTGATAAAAAGCAATTTGAAGAGAGAAAACAAAAAAGTCATTTGATGGGCGGTATCTGAATTTCAAGGAGAAAATCAAATTTCTAGAAAGTCAATTTCTGCTCTTTTGTAAGACACCTCAATCAGGAAAAATGAGCCAGGAATAACAAAGTTCTGTTTGTTTAAATTAATGCTAATTGTATTTCAATAATTTGACGAGTTCCCCGGCCCCCAACAGGAAAAATTCCTCTGTGTGGCCATGCCTTGAACCATAATGCATGGTCCTACAGAGGAATTTTTACAGGGATTTCTCATTTGAAGTCATGATAGGTAAGCAAAATATACGCTAATTATCTGATTGTTTGCATAGCGTTTGCTATGATTACAGTGATAGTGGGTGGAGCCAATGGCTACGATCCCTCGACCCCATCCACACCCAGACCCCGACGACTATCGCATTAACAATTATTATTATTTGTCGAGCATAGTAACTCTGTGTGGCCATGCCTTGAACCATAATGCATGGCCCTACAGAGGAATATTTCCTGTTGGGGGCCGGGGAAAATGCAATGAATTGTTGACAATTTATTGCATTTTTTTCGTTTTGGGGGATTTGTGGAAGGGGCCGCGTACCCTAGCAAACACTGCGCGTACAGTCATGATTCAGGGGCTAAGCAATGGCCTCGTTACTGTGAGGCCCCAGGATAAAAATCGTGTCGATCAGCTATATATTAGTGCCCTTTTGTGAGGCATTAATCCTCATTATTGTCAATTATGATTTAAGGACGTAGGTTCCCTAGCTGATTAGCATAGTAGCACACATATGATTAAGCAGTCACGCAAAACAAACACTCGCAAATTAATATTCAATAGAATCTGAGAATGTATGCCATTATCTTGATCTATTAGAAATAAATAATTTTTTTAAATCCTTCCCTAAACTGGGGTAAAAATAAATATTCCACCATTATGACCAACAGTGTATATTGTTATTTCGAGGGGGAAAAATCTCCCATGTTGTACTTGCGCTGTCTTCCCCTATTTCTCTTTCCTCGTTAGTATGCCAAACACAGTGAAGAAGTCTTTTATTTTTTGATGTAAAGAAGGGATTTGTCGATACGTGCCGTGTTGAGCACTTCTTTGTTTGATATTCTGTCAGTCCAATGCATTCTTCTGTATAACCACATTTCTGCTGCTTGATTGCTTCTGTCCAAAGGTTCATTCAAAGTCAAGCTCTCGCAGACCTAAACGAGGGCGGACTATACATAACATGTCGTTCCCCAGATTTGTGTGATCATTTTTAAGTTAGGTTGCACAAGCTGATCATACATTCTAAGATTACTTCAGATGATACGATAAGCAACTTAATAATATATATATATATATGCACTACGAATGCTTCCACATTTCGAGAGTTATGATTGTTTGGTGGGAGCGCCCTCATGATCATACATCGTGTAGTTTAATTAGATATTATGGTAACCACGTTGTAAGTGTACATGGATCTTGTAAATATGAAGAAAATTACACCATTCCTACCCATAGTATTTAAAGGTTATGTTGCTTTAGCAGGAGGAAAGAATGGAATACTTGTGTATTTTTAAAGCGCTTTAGAGACATTTGTATTAAGCGCTATATACAAATTAAATATTATTATTATTTACTATTAATACAGAAAACGAAAGGGACGTCTTACGGTGACAAATTAATAGACATTATTGGTCATAATGGTGGAATAATTATTTTTACCCCAATTTATGGAATGATTTTGACAATGATTTATTCCTAATAGATTTAGATAATAGTATACATTATAAGATTTAATTGAATGTATGAGTGTGTTTTGCGTGACTGCTAAAGCATTTGTAAGTATGATAATCAACTAGAGGACCTACGTCCTAAGTCATAACTAACAGTAATGAGGATTAATGCCTCATAAAAGGGCACTAATATAGCACGTCGACACGGTTTTGATCTTGTGTGCTCAAAGTAATGAGGTCATTGATTAGCCACTGAATCATGACTGTACGTAAGTGGGCTAGGGTACGTCGCCGCCCCCACAAATACCAAAAAAAAAACATAGAAAATGCAATAATTTTGGAATAATTCATTGCATTTTCCCCGACCCCTAACATTAAAAAAAATCCTCAATGTGGGCATGACTTGAACCATAATGCATGGCCCTTCAGAGGAATTTTCCCACCTTTATGACGAACAGTGTTTTTCGTTAATAGCCATGTGCTTTCTTAATGAACTCTCCTAATTTTATGTATATATACACATATGCATTATATCTGTAATAATTTATATTGAATTATAATCGTTTGAATTTAGTTTTGTACGAAATGCAGTTCTATCACGAATACTCATAATTAGCTTCAAGAGATCTTTCTTCTACTTCCATCTGCATTTGATTGTCCTTATTTGCCTTGTAAATGTCATGTTGTATTGAGCATGTGGGCAAATTCCGATGCGAGTATATATGATCATCCATCACTTATAAGGGAGGGGATCCGGGCTAACTCGGACCAGGGGACAACTCGGCCCAGCTGCAAAAACGGTAATTTTGGGGCATTTTACCTTAACCTTAACTCTATTACCCTAACCCTAACCCTAACCCTAAACCAAACCCTAACCCTAATTATACACACCCCTCCTCCAACTTTACAAGGAAATCCCCCCCCCCCCCCTTATCGGGACAGAATTATTGCACTTTGCTAATTAAAATATTATATTAAGATAAGATAAATATTTATAACCGTCTTTTTTTAACAAAAAAGCAAAGCAAAACAAAACAAACTAACCAATAATTCTTTACAAGGATACCAAGTAGTTTGTATATATGTGACCCGGCACCACAAAACCACAAAAAAGTTGCAAAAATTATTTACCTGATTTCATCTGATTATGAAAGAAGAAGTTCTCCTCATTAAAATGGTATATTACTTGTCCAAATTGAAGCTTCCTAACCCTTTCAATTTAGTGAATGAAAAGAGCTGGTGAGGGAGGTTACTGGTATTAAATTGTGAGAAAGAGAGCTTTAAAGTTTGGGGCTATTCAAGCATGCGGAGCAAGCAAACCACAGGGAAATCGATAGAAGGGTGAATCAAAAGGCCATAGCAACCACTATGAAGAGAATTTCAGATTAGGCTGAAATTTGGCCTGATGGTCAAACATAGTCTGTTCATTATGTTTCTGAGGTTTCAATGTGTGGACTGAAGTCTTTCAAAAGTTATTATGTTGTAAATGTATAGAGTTGTAATTGGACAGATTAAGTAAACTGCAACATAGTGCCGAGACACCTGCACTAGACAATGCCTATTCATGGTGGAACCGGAGTCTTTTTGTTCCCCCTTACATAACACTGCTTGTCACCTATCTTGTTTTGTATACATCTGGGCAATTATTTGTAACCACATTATGAACTTGCTTTATACTTAATTCCCATACTGTTTTCTTTCTCACAGGAGGTTCAAAGTATTTTTACTATGACTGCGTTGGTGCACCCCGGTACCATCCCACGGCTCTGCTCACGTACAAAACCTGGCATTGTAACGACGTTGTAGACTTTTTCGCAACTTGTCACTCTCAAATGTATAAAATATAATAATGTTCTTACTCTTGATCAACAAATTCTGGATATGTGATGTACAATCAAGCTACTCGAAGTCGTTAACGGAGAATATAAGACGAACGCAAATCTGAAACTCGGATGTGAAAGCGGATACAAACAAAATGGCGCGCCGCACTGATTGCTATAACGGACCAATCACAGCCCACGTAGCACGACCCGTTAGCAACGACCGACCATTTCCGGACTACGATAATTTCGCTCGGGAAAAGTGATCAAATTTTGGAAGAGACCGAAGGCTGTGCGAAGAAAAACTGGTCTAGAAAAACCGTTTAAAACACATCTTCTACTATGTTTTAGACTTCCAAATGTTGATACTAGGTACAGAAAAGACCACTCTTTCAGAAAATGCAAAAAAACAAAAATCTATTTTTTCACCTAAATTGACATTTTAGCTGATTACGGAGAATCGCTGGTTGCGACTTTTTGTTGGTTTTGTGGTGCCGGGTCACATATTATGTTTATACAAGCTCTTACTTATTCTTTGTTGCTGTTATAATTAACTAAGCATAAAGAGGGTGAGTGTATGTGGAGTGTGTGTGTGTGTGTGTGTTTCGGATCTGTCTGCGTGTGATTATTACTAATGTTTTACTTGTAATTTGTTAATTTTGTAAAAAGGGGCTCCAGTTCTCAAGATCGCGATCTGTTTTGGTTGCCCCTAACGAAATGTTAACTTCAAGTGTATACATGATTATGTTAACATGTTTTATATACCTCACTTAAGAAATCCAGCCATCTGGTTGGTCGAAATTGCATTCATAAACTTCAACTATTTCTGTAAAATTCCCAGTAACCATGGTTAAAACAGTTCTAAAATCCCAGTAACCATGGTTACCGGGAAAATAGTTCAGTCTCCATGGTTACCCCATAGGTTAACATGTTAAAAAATGGTCTGAGCGATCGAGGATACCTTACGTGTGCGAAGAATTGGTCGGTAATTTCAATACAATTGAATCTCGATCGATTTTACCGACAATTTTATCTTGCATTGTTGACATGAAGACGAAAATAAACTTCCAAAAAAAAACAAAAAAAAAACATCTGCCGATAGATCTTGATCTAAGTTCGTTCCAATATGCATTGCAAAAGTAAAAGTAAAAGAAGGGCCCATTTAATGGAGCAGCGGCGAAGCATCAACCACGCGAAGCCGTTTTCAATCCATTTTTAATGTATATATTAGAGAAAACTGCTGGATATGGTGACAGAGCGCGATGGCCGAGCGGTTTAAGGCGCTGATTTTAGTTACATCACCTTTTGTACCCAAGAGATCGAATCCCATCTTCGACAAATTTTTTTATTTTTTTATTTTTTAGTCAATTTTTTTTCGGTATATAAAAGTATTAATGACTGCTGTAATATTCGAGAAAAAGTTGTTTTTATACGCTCTCGGGAAGGTTACAATTGGGCTATTGCCCTCGGCACGCCTCGGGGAATAGCACAATTCTACCCTCCCCTTGAGCGTATAAAAACAACTATTTCTCTCAAAGTAGTCATTAATACTATACTATTGCATCGTACTTTTACTATTTTTATATCGTTGAATAAATGAATTGAATTGAAGTGAATTGAAGTGAATGGAATTTTTAATGATTTTGTTATTATCATTATTTATTTATGTTTAAATATTGTTTCTCATTATGTTTAACAGGGCCTCATGGAGGACCACCAAGATTTCCCTGTCTAAATATCAGAAATAAATAAATGAATCAATTAATAACAACTTCATGGAAACTTTAGATGAGGTTCAGATCAATACCGAAAGCTTAAATCACACTAGACGTACGAACGGATGCAAAGATTTTCCCGACATTTCGAACTGTTATTTTTTTGCTTGTTACTCCTTTCTTTGAATGGAATAGTGTCTGACGATCTGCATTATTTCACCAGCAGGAAGCAATAATGGAAATTTAAACGTTTCTAACTTTAACATTATTTTCTGGTCGTCGGCGAACGTTTCGAGAATAGTCGGCGAATGATCGGAAATAAATATTGTTGGGTCGGGGCAATCTACTCACATTGGCCCTTCCACAACTCAGAATTATTTTGATAAATAAAGAACAATCAAGATGATTTGGTTACCTTTGATCCGTTTATTGCTCTCAACTCGAGCCACATCTTGGAATTAGCATATCAATCACCATCTCATTTGCATATTCGTAACATATCTCCCCCCATAAAAGAAAGTTTCTATCAGTAGTTAGAACTTTCTTCTGAACAATAGTAAGATACAAAGGGCGAGAAATTAACCACACAAAAGGTATAACAAGATAACAACCTGGCATATGAACATCATTTTTCTAATATCGAAGACAGACCGATTAGTCCTTTCATTTCAACGTTCAATAACAAAACACAAACTGCAGAAAATGAAAACAACTTCGATAGATAACATTGTACATATATGTTCTCTTCCTGAACCCTGGAAGTAAATACCTGGGTATAAACAATAACTGTTCTCTTTTGATCAAAAGAAAACTATTCTGAATAACGTACAAACAGAATCAAGAAAAGGCATGAAATCATTATACATGACATATGACATATGGTGCACATTCTCCACAGAATAAAGTCCACTGTCCATACTGGCGTCTCCCTGTAAATAAGTGAAAATGTTCATACATGATCATTCATATCACTGTTCAAAATTAATGAACTGTCTGTTCCATCAGTTCACAGCATTTAAGCACATGTACAGAACAAAGCAATAAATCATGTGTAGATTCATTATGACGAATAAAGACAAAATATTAAAGTTCTAATTTCTTCACAATTTGTCAAATGTTCAGTAGGCTTGCTTAAGCTCTAGAAAGTATATCTGCGATTATATTGTCCTTTCCTTTGATATGAGTCACTTTCAGTCCATAAGGCTGGAGATCATGCTCCGCTGACACAGTCTCTGGTTTTCATTTCTGAAGCGCTCAAGAAGAGTCAATGGATTATGATCTGTGAATACAGTCACCTCTGAAGAGTTGCTCAGATACCCGTCGAAGCGCTGAACTGGCAAGACGAGACCAAGGCACTCCTCTATAGTAGAACATCTTCGCTGGTGGGGGTTGAGCTTCTTGGAAAAGTAGCTAATGGGTTCCAGGAGACCCATGTCATCCATCTGTAGGAGAACAGCATCAACTCCTACATCACTGGCGTCAGCGGCAAGCTGAAAAGGCTTCTGGAAGTTTGGAGCGTCCAGCACTGGTTTTGACATCAGCACACCACATTTTGTGGAATTAAACTGCAACATTTTTCCAGCTTCTCCTGCTGGTAGAGCAACATCACACAACTTCTTCAAGTCCTCTGCTGCTTTCTGAGCCTCAATCAAGGCAGGCTGACTGAAGATAGTCGTAGCATGACTCTGGTCATCTTGGCCCTCCTCCAACGTTCTGGAAAAAGTGTCACCCAAATTGACGTCACCATCCTTGTCATCTTCTTTCTTTTTCATAGCCTGGGCTCCAGTAACTACACACGAAGGGGAAAAACCAGGAACTCCACTTTCCAATTTCTCTGCCTCAAAATTCACCACAGGAGTGTTGCACACAACTGGCGATGGCGACACTTTACTTCCGGCTAAATCATTGCCAAGCAACATCGAAATTCCCCTCATTGGCAACTTAGTAACAATGCCAACAGTCACTGGTCCAGAAACGAATCCACTGCTAAGCTCGATAGTATATAATGGAACCGGTTTCAAACCATCATTCACATCCTGAACCAAAACTTTCTTGCCAGTGAAATTCTTTGTGTCCAATGACGACTCATCAGCAATAAGCAACGTTTTCATGGAACCAGTGTCCCTTAATATTGTGATAGGACACTCCTTATTATCAACACTGAACCTAACCGTGCCATAAGAAACAAAATCTAGAAATCCTTCATCAATCTCCTCATCATGTCCAACATCTCTTACTTGATCACTTCTTTTCGTTTCATTGTGATCATTCATTACACGTTTGTGCATGTTGACTGCTGCTATGCGCACAAAGCCACTAGTCTGTGTAATTTCCTGTTCAAGATTGTTTTCTTTTACTTTTAGTCTTGGACATTGCGTCTTAAGGTGCCCCTCTTTCTTACAGTAGGCACAGAGAAGTCTGCCTTCAGTTCCAAAACCACTACTTTGATTAGTGCCGGTGTTAGTACCTGACTTTCTCTGAGTCGTAGGTGACCTAGATTGATTCCTACGCCTAGTAAGTGGTGAACTACTCCCTTTATGTGTCAATTCGTACCCATCTGCCAACATGGCAGCCTTTCTCACATCACTAACTACATTATCATTGACATATGTCCTAACCTCTTGAGACATACATCTTTTAAGCTCATCAATGAGCATAATCTCTCTAAGAGAATCATACGTGGCATCTATTTTCAAAGATCTGATCCACTGATCGAAGGAAACTTCTTTTTTCCAAGCAAACTCTACACAAGACTCTCCAGTTTCTCTCCTGAGATTGCGAAACTTCTGACGGTAGGCTTCTGGAATCAACTCAAATGAATGAAGAATATCATCCTTCATTGTCCCATAATCAAATGCCTGCTCATAACTCAGTGCAGAAACAACCGACTGAGCTTTGCCAGAAATCACTTGTTGGATGAGCAATGCCCATTCATCTTCCGGCCACTCCATTCTCTTGGCAACCCTCTCAAACATAAGAAAGAATGAGTCTAACTCATTTTCATCATATCTAGGAACAAGCTTAACCCTAGCAGAGAACCCAGCTTCTATCGACCTCTTGTCTCTCTCACCAGACTGACTACCATGAGAAGTCATTTCATGATGACGCATCATTTCAAATTCCAACCTCTTTCGTTCCATTTCTCTCTCATGCTCAGCAGCCTTTATTCTATCCCTTCTCTCCTCTAGCTCAATCTGAGCTAAATCAAGGTCAACCTTGTCAGTGGTAGCTTTATCTTGGTTATGAGTACCACCATTATCATTAGTTGTAGGCACGTCCGCTCGGGCCGCGGCCGTCGCAGCGCTCAGTCCTGCATGGGCTGTAATTGCATCAACTATTTCTGCCTTGCTTTTGTGACCAGTTAGATTTACCGATAGCTTTGTTCCTACAGCTGTTAAATCAACATTTCGTAGCTGACGTAACCGGCCAATGGTCAAGTCCTGACTCAAAAACTTTTCAATATCAAAGTCAGCCATTGTATAGATCTAGTCTGTGCAAGTTACACAAGTCTCACAAAGTAGGTCAATTGTCCTGACGACTGGAAGGAAAATCCAAGAAAAATGTTGAATGTGAATCAACACGTACAGAGTATAGTCCAACAACAGATGAAACAAAAAAAATTGACCAACCGACTAAGCAAAACAAAATTGATTAAGCATCAAACTGTCACCAATTCTGTGAAATTGATATACATGTAGCCATGCAGCAGAGGGTTATATTGAGACTCCACCTCCACAACTCAAGTCAATTTTTTATTTTTTTTTGGTTAGATTTCATCAACTCTTAGTCTTACACTTACACGTAGACTATAGATCTAGTCTAAATATCACACAAACACACGTGAAAATGGAATAATTTCCAGAAAGTCCAGTACCCACAGTCCCACACTACATCAGATGTGTAGCAAACTAGATTGCATGCAAACAACTAATCTAGGCCATTACCCTAGAAGTAGAAACGAAGCCGAGGCAAAGTAAAAAGTCAATCCGACTAACTCCTTCAACGACTGCCATGCAAGAACAAGCAAAACCAGGACCAGAATACCAGACAACCGCAGCAGATGTGCAGTGAATTTCATACCAATGAGACTACATCTAAGGGGCATATACCCCAGACAAGACGCGAGCAAGTACAAAACAAAATCAAACTGTGTAGGCTTAACCCTATTATGGACGCTACACTAGCTACCATGACTACAGCACAGACATTCCACAGTCATTAAATGTGTGCGAAAACCACACCAAAACCCATGAATGGGACAGAAGGCAAACTCCAAACAATACGCATTTCGGATCGGAAAAGTAACAAAACAGCATATGTTACTATATCTAGCTCTTGAGACAAGCCCCCAATCTGTTGGGTCGGGGCAATCTACTCACATTGGCCCTTCCACAACTCAGAATTATTTTGATAAATAAAGAACAATCAAGATGATTTGGTTACCTTTGATCCGTTTATTGCTCTCAACTCGAGCCACATCTTGGAATTAGCATATCAATCACCATCTCATTTGCATATTCCTAACATTATCGATTAGTACTACTGACATTTTCACAACCAAATATCGCCCGGTAATTGTCGGAAATCATTGGACATCAGCCGTCTTAAATGTTGCCTAAACTTAAAAGTCAAGAAATAACCTTTACACTACCAGTTTGGTCGGAAAGAAATAACCGATGCGACTTAACAAAATTGTCAGAAGAGCAATCGCCGGCCTCTGACAATCTTTACAACATTGGTAAAAAATAAATGTTCGAGATCACTGATAACTAACTTCCGACCAGGGGTTGGGTTTAGTCGGTGACTGTTCGTACTTTCTAGTGTGACTTTGGCTCCAATTTCCTCTTTGAATTGAAATGGATTGTTTACAAATTAATTGTTTTTCTTTCCATAGGCCTTATTAAAGTAAACAATTAAAGATGTTTTAGAAAGAAGCTCGTTCCATGTACATACTGCAGCATGGCAAACACTACTCGATGCCTGTCTTCTTTGAATTTGATATTGCTATTGTTATGCTTCAGCGTGAATTTTTTAAAGGTGAAATTCAAAGAAATTCACAAATATGTCAACTAATGTATCACTAGAAACTGGTAAGCTAACAGATGGTCATCGGACAAGTTTAGGTCAACTACATATCGGGTGATTTATAAAAATACAAATACTACCATCTCCGTAGCAGCTGGGATATAATGAGAACATTTATTCAACAGTTCATGATATTTTCGTTCATTTCATGAGAATCACAAAAAGCGAAGCTTTGAAGATAGCCCTGGTCAACGCGCACCGTCTCCCCGCCCCTCAGCATGGAGCCAGTAATCAACCTGCAATCCGCCCCATAATCATCCGATTTGTAAGCATGGCAGATCGCGATCGTGTTTTGAACGCATTCGAGCAATCTCGTAGACAACGCCCCAAGCCAGCTGACTTACCCGCCATGAGCCAGCACCCCACTCACCCCACCCCCCAGGCAACTGTGATGTCCGGCCAGACGACCGCACCCGACCAGGTGACTGTGATGTCCGACCAGACGACCGCACCGGGCCAGCAGTTCGCCCGCGTCACCATCAGAACTGACCTCCCGCCCCCCATGAAACGAGAGCGTGGACGACTTGCTGCAGTGGCCTACACGCTACGCAAGGAACGCAACCTGTCCACAAGAATCCGTATCAACGGGACTAAAGTTTTCATTCAAACAAGGAAGCCAGCATCTGGGACAGGACCTCAACCTAAATGGACAAACTGGGAAGATAAGTAATCATTCATGTATCTTAATTGTGTTATGGACTTTAATTCAAAGTTGTTATTGGAAAAAAATAATGATTTAAATTAACACCCTTTTGTTTTGATGAACTGAATCTTAAAGAAAACATTGATCTACTGAACAGTAATGGACTGAATGATATACAATGTTGTTTTAGTTAAATGGAATGTGAGATTGTAAACTGTTTGAATTTTGATAGTTTTGCAAACGAAAAGATCTCTGATCTTAACGAATAGAAATGGAGTGAATTACTTTTTGGTAAGTTTAAATTTGAATGTGAAGATATGAACTGTTTTGAATTTTAAAATTTTGACATATTTGCTAAAGAAAATCCATTTTATTACATTTACATTCATCATAACTTGTTTTGGAAAACATTGATAAATTGATCTAAGGAACAGAAATGGACTGAATGATGAATAAAAATGTTTAATTCAATGTGAAGTTTGGGAACTGGTTGTGAATGTTTTTGTTAAGCCTGCAAATGACCGGCAAATGACAAGATTTCACTTAACAAACAAAATGGACCGAGTGACCTATAAACTTTTGTTTTGTTAAAGTGAATGTGAAGTCTGTAAACTGATATGAGTTCATTATATTTAAATTTATCTGGATTTGTTTTTTTTTTTTTTTTTTTTTTTTTTTTTTTTGTTTTAAACATTGGTTTAATGAACAAAAATTCATTCAAAAAGTCACTAAATGTCAAATATCTGGTTGAATTCAATATGAAGTGTGTGAACTGATATTTTGAATTTGATAAGTTTGCAAATGACAGGCATTTGACAAGATCAGATCCAACGAACAGAAATGTTCTGTGAGCTGTTTTGAATATGGAATTCTGAATGTTGATATTTTTCGCAAATAAAGCAGTTATTATATTTACATTTCTCATGATTTGATTTAAACACGACAAATTCATAATATTATAGATCTATTTAATATAAAATAAATGTTGTGCAAAGGATAAATTTACCGATTTACCCAAATTTGCACTTTTTCATTTATCCCAATATAGGTGTTCTATGCATGGTTCAAGTATTCAATGATGGTAATATCACCCCCCCCCCCCTCTCCCCTGCCCCCTTAACACACACTTCGAATTCTAGTTTCATGAAGCATGCACTACAGTAGCAAGCATGAATTTACGCTACCATCGGGTTTTTGGGGTCTAAACTGAGCAGTTTGTACCCATACAATCCACTGTGTTAATTGATGCTTATTGGTTTATTGACCTTTATAATGGTGTTTTAAAAGCGTTCTCTAATGCTTTGTTTAAAATGTTTTATTCATAATAATTGTTCATGGTTAATACATCATACGGTCCATATCGTGCTTGTTAGGAGTTCATCTATTTTAATTGTAACGCAAAATGTTCAATTCTTTGAACTACCCAATTTTCATTGATTTACTATGTTTGCATTTATCTTGTTTATCCTAATTTGAGCGTTTCTATGCCTGGTTCAAATATTCAGTGATTCCACCCCCCCCCCCCCCCCGGGCATTGGAGGTTGGGTAATGCATGGCAGGTTGGGTAATGTATGGCAGGAATGTTTTAGACGGCTGAGCCGGGTGTCTTCTCATGAGAGAAAGCTTAAACATAAAATAACCTTTTTTCTGCCGTGCGCTTGGGATTGTGAATACTGGCTTTTCACTTTCACTGGAATGAAATTTTGGGAATGCTTTTCAAATTAGTAGATTGTTTTCTCTTATGACAGAGGCTTTTTGTTCGGCTGTCTAGGACTATTTGGGGTTTTCGCGTCCTACTTTTTGGTGTAATGATTGTTCTGTGGAATTAGCATCTCTGATGTCATGGACTTTCAAGCATGAATAAACACTATCATCGAGTGTTTGGGTTCGGAGTTGAGAGGTTAGTGTTATTGTCTGTTTACAGATCACGCTTCAAATAAGTTTTTGCGCTGACACTATTTTCTTGGCTCTGAACCCATATACCCTGTTCGTTTTCCTTTCAACATTCAGTATGCATGCTCTTAAGGTATTCTTATTCCTTTATTTATATTTCGTTAGTGAATTAATGAACGTAACCAAAATTCTGTTTTAATAGCCCTTCTTTTTAAAGATGATCTTTGGTCCTTAAAAATCCTCATTGTTTAATCACCCCCCCCCCCTTCTTTTATCCCGCGGTTTATGCTTCGTTGACTTTGTCATTCTCAGCTCTTTTATACCCCATCTTTTCTCACTCAAATGTCTTTTGAATGCTGACTTACATTTCCTGTTTTCGCCTTATTCTAAATATTTTTGATATTGGAGCTTGTAACATTTTTTTTGTTTTTTGTTTTTGTTTTAGTACGGTGGCGTCTCGTGGCTTACCGGGCAGAGTAATTTGATGAGGCAGCATGCTTTTGTTGTTGCTGTTTGTATATATATTTTTTTTAAATATTTTTTCTTGCCCTCAGGATGCTTTGCTCACGGTCTGCCACGATGCGCAATTGCATGAGGTCTAAATAAATAAGTATTTAATAATGACGTTTATTCTTTTTTTTGGTTTTTTTGTATATGTATTTTCTAAAAAATGAAAGTAATTTTCATTATTATTTCTGTTATATTCACTCTTTTGTTGCGTATAATTATAATTATGACTAGTCTACATTGATAATCTATTTCGAACTTCTTTATCTATATCAGGGAGTTCAAGATAGTGTTGTTTTGCTTTGTAATGCTTTGTTACGATTTTGCGGATGTTTATCGTTTGTTCTCCAAGCCTGCGGAGATTTCTTGTAATATATTCATATCTGTTAAATGTTCGTCTTTTGTTTGTATATGTTTACTTGTGTATTTTTTCTTGTCTATACTTAATTTCCATTTTTATATCACAATGTTGTCCATACAGACCGATTCTCTTTTTCTAACTAAATTTGAAACTTCCATTTTAGATACTGCGCATTATTGTATATTATACTACTATTTTGTTACGCAATCCTTTTGTGGTCAAACTCTAAATGGATACGTTACATAATAACTTAGCGTTTAATTCTCTTCGTGATGATCGATATGATGAGACTATCGCCAATTCTCTAACTGAGTACATTACTAACCATCAATTCAAAGACTTTATGTGTAATAATAATATTAATAAAGATACATTTTCTTTATTCCATTTAAATATTAGAAGTATTAATAAACATTTTGATGATTTTCAATTCCTCTTAGATAATTCGTCCCAATGTCTTCCCTCTATAATTGGGCTTACCGAGACTTGGTTAACCACAGATCCTAACCCACCATTTGCCCTACATGAACATGATTTTATTTTTAGTAGTAGGAAGGAAAAACTTGGAGGAGGTGTTGGTTTATATGTTTCAAAAAATTATTCTTACAATGTTTGTAATGATATTACTATAATGAACAATATCTTGGAATCCTTGTTTATTGAAATCTTATTGCCAGGTCGGAAGAATGTAATAATTGGTGTAGTTTATCGACCCCCAAGTAGTAATACTTTAGATTTTTTTATCGTCCCTAACTGATATTTTGAATAATTCGGTAATGATTAATAAAGATTGCTTTATAATGGGTGACTTCAATATCAATTTATTAAAATATGATACTGATAATTTATGTCATGATTTTTTGGAAATATTTTTATCAAATTCATTCTTCCCACTTATTTCTAAGCCCACTCGTGTAACTAATAATTCTGCTACATTGATTGATAATATCTTTAGTAATGTCATTCCACATCCTGATTCATACATTATACTTTCTGATATATCTGATCATTATCCCATTTTTACTCAGTTTACTCTTTCAAATTCAGTCCACGGTGGACGGCCTCGTCCATTAAGACGTCGAGTTTCCCCAGAGAATATAGCAAGACTAGGAGCCAGTTTAGAGCACGCAGATTGGTCAAGTGTTTATAACACTGATGATGTAAATAGTTCGTATAATAATTTTTTAGATATTCTGAATGAAGAGTTAGATACATGTATTCCCTTACAAAGAGATAAAGTAAATAATTATAAAATTACCCCTAGACTTCCCTGGATTTCGAAATCTCTTCTAAGATGTATTAATAAAAAGAATAAGTTGTACTATAAGTATAAAGCAAATCTTACAGATAGAACTAAAAGTAAATATACTTCGTATAAGAATGCTTTGATTAGAATTTTGCGTTTTGAAAAGAAGAATTATTTCGTGAATCGCTTAGAGTTTTATAAACATGATATGCAGAATACTTGGAAAATTCTTAAACAGGCTATGAATTTGGTCCATAATAAAAATGATATTATTAAAATTAAAAGGGATAATGAAGTGATCGATGATTCTGATATGATTGTAAATATTTTTAATAAACACTTTTCTTCGATTGGTGAGACGTTAGCACAAAATATACCACAATCAAAAAAATCTTTCACAGATTTTTTAAACGCCCCAAATACAAATTCTGTTTTCTTTGTTCCAGCTCATAGATTTGAAATAATAGATATTGTTTCTCATTTGAAAAACAAGAAAAGTTCTGGTGTTGATAATATTAATAACTTTATTTTAAAAGGGATAATACCTTTCATTGTAGATCCATTGGTTCATATCTTTAATTTGTCTTTCTTGAATGGAGAAGTACCTAATGTTATGAAAATTGCAAAAGTTATTCCACTATTTAAGAAGGGTGATAAGCAAGATGTAAATAATTATCGCCCGATATCTTTATTATCATCTCTTTCGAAGGTTTTAGAAAAACTTATACATAAAAGAACAGTTGCTTTTTTGAAAGTTCATAATATTTTTTGTGATTCCCAATTTGGATTTAGAGAGAAACATAGCACGAGTCATGCATTATTATCACTTGTTGAAAAGGTAGCTCATGCTCTCGACTCCTCTTATCATATGGTTGGAATACTCCTGGACTTCTCCAAGGCCTTCGACACGATCAACCACGATATTTTGCTTCATAAACTTTCTCATTATGGTATACGTGGGAAGGCCTTGGAGTGGTTCAGGAGTTACCTTTCCGATAGGAAACAGTTTGTATTTCTGGATGGTCACACTTCTGAATTACGAAATATTAATTGTGGGGTTCCTCAAGGTAGTTTGCTGGGCCCGCTTTTGTTTATTATTTATATTAATGATTTTTATAGATCATCAGATATGGCGTCTTTTATATCATTTGCTGATGATACAAATTTGTTCTTTTCACATACAAATCCAAATACTCTTGTTGAAATTGTAAATTTTGAATTAGAAAAAATTATTCAATGGATCCGAGCTAATAGGCTGTCTTTAAATTTACAAAAGACTAAATATATTCTTTTTAGTAATTCAATAGATTCTTTGCCAACTGATTTAGTTTTTGATGACACTCATTTGGAAAAGGTTACACATTCTAAATTTCTAGGTGTAATAATTGATAATAAGCTTTCATGGAAAGTTCATGTCGATAACATTTCTAAAAAAAATTCGAGAAATATTGGTATATTAAATAGACTTAAAACACAACTCCCATCTTCAGCATTATTAACATTATATTCATCCTTAACATTACCTTATCTGAATTATGGCTTACTCGCATGGGGTAACGCTCATCAGAACATTTTAGACAAACTTTTATTGTTACAGAAGAGAGCAGTTAGAATTATTTCCCAGGCAGATTTTCGTGCACACACTAATCCGTTGTTTTATGATAATAATATTTTGAAAGTAAAAGATTTGTATTTGCTTCAATTAGGTCAATTTATGTATAAAAATACTAATGATTTGCTGCCAAAATTGTTTAAGACTATGTTTTTAAAAAATCGCTCTTTTCATCAACATTCAACTAGACAATCGGAAGAGTACCATTTGCCATTACTTCGAACTTCCTTCGCTAAAAACACTTTTATCTATGATGGCCCAAATTTGTGGAATTCCTTTACTGATTCATTGAAAAATGCCCCTTCATTATATACATTTAAGAAAAGATTAAAAATATTTTTGTTCTTAAAATATAAAGTAAATTAGTTTGATTTACCCCCCCCCCTGACACCCACACACACACACTAATACTTACACATTATACACGATGCATCATTGTCTTGGTCATTTTGAG
This sequence comes from Strongylocentrotus purpuratus, assembly GCF_000002235.5. Taxonomy (NCBI): domain Eukaryota; kingdom Metazoa; phylum Echinodermata; class Echinoidea; order Camarodonta; family Strongylocentrotidae; genus Strongylocentrotus; species Strongylocentrotus purpuratus. The sequence continues at coordinate 38,578,635 of NW_022145594.1, forward strand.
GAGAATACGCGCATACTTTCCCCTTATTTTCTCTTTAATAATTATATGCGCAGTTATCGATTTATACGGTCTTACTTTTTACTGATAATCTGATTTGTATTGACAATAGTATACGGAATGTAGAATAACTGATTTGTTGTTTTGGAAATGTTACGTCCACGTCTGTGCTGTATATTCGTTTTTGTTTTTTTTTTGTTATTGAATGTCTTTCTCTGTCTTACATTGTCTCTACTTGTTACTGTTCTGTCTTCGCGGGCTTGTCATTGTCTTTACTTTATTTTTTTTTTATTTTTTATTTTTAAAACAAAGAGCAAACTTTTATATTAATATATTTGTGTTTTTTTGTTCTGTATAAGCTAATTTGTGTAATGCTACTTTGTTATTTTGAGGGACCCATAATCTACAAGTATCCACTTTTTAATGGGTCCCTCCATTTCCATAGAAAATATCTTTTTTTTTTGTATTATGTTATTCAAATTTTGATTATATGCAGTTTAAGTATTTGTAAATGATATTATTCACATGTTATCTTGTTCAATTTTTTGTTTTGTTTTAATGAAATATTGTTCTGATTTCTGTGGAAATGAAAAATAAACTTGAATTGAATTGAATTGAAATTGAATTGGGATATACGAGAGTTTCGCCGGAAAAGTAACGATGTTTTAATGACGTCACTATATGGACCAACACTGCCCAAGCAGACGACATCCCATAGAGAATGACCATAATTGCAAAGCTATTATTTGTCAAATTATAATGAGTTTGGTATATATAAATGTTATGGCATGTCAAACCATTCAAAAGGGGATATGACCCGATTTTAAAAACTAAAATTTTTTTGCTTGTTAATACACAGGATAGGGGTTAATTAACGATCAAAGAAACCAGACTTTAAAATTGAAAAGCCCCGGAATGATATTAAGGACGGCATTTGTTCCCTCTTGAAACGCCGAACATACCCCGGTGTGTGCAGCTGAGTATACAATGGCGTCTTATTTTGTTTACAAGCGACAGAATCCTTTATTTTTGTATCGCTGCATTTGTCATCAAAATAAAACCATGCGCGGGGTTTAGAGTGAGGCAATAGATCATATATTTAGCCTGACGGTAGTGAAGTAAGGGAAAGAACTCAAGAGAAGATGAAAACACAGCCACTGAAAATGTGTAAGATGTCATGGGACATCGTCTGCTTGTGCAATTCATGTCCATTTTGTGATCTCACACATCTCAGCAGCGTTCGAAGAGCTCTTCAGGTGCTATGCCGGGGCTGTATTTAAGCGTTTTGTAATTTATAATAATAATTACTTCGAATGTTTCTAAGCATTGAATTTGGATAACCTTGTCGAATCGAAGTTTCAACTTTGCAATAATGAAAATAAAGCTGTTTTTAAAATCAATGAATATTTACTTTGAAGTTAAATACAAGAAATGAATATATTTAGCTGCAATGTGCCAACAGTATTCGCGGGTCATTATTTTGTCTTGGTTATACGAGGGTGAATGCATGTTCCTTCAATCATGTTGTTAACCCGCACATTATACGAAGTATATGTTTACTCTGACTCCATGACCTCTTCGCTTTTAATTAGTATGTAATGTACAATACCTAGAAACTTTACTCCAGTGGGTCCAACACTCATATATATATATATATATATATATATATATACATATGTATCTATCAAGAGGGAGAGAGATAGAGCAACAAATAGAAAGAAGCAAGTAAGAACGGTTGAAAGTCCAAAGTCCACCCTGATCTTAAAGTGGTTTATATAAACCAGATAAGTTGCGTGCAACAGATCAGTGAACGTTTGATCAAAATATGATAAAGAAAAAGAAAGTAATGTATTTAAAATTTGCAATTTATAAAATTCAAATCGGCAACTCTCCCATTCGATATGTATCGTAACAAAAGGAAAATATGTGTTCGTGCAATCACCTTAATTAGCATAGTGATAATTTACACAAACCCTTGATGAAAGAGACCTAATCCTCATCTACAACCAAGAAAACTGAAATGTTTGAAAATGTCAGTACAGAGCACATGGGATATGCTGATATGCTCGTATGGTGCAACACGTAATTGCCAAGTTGCGTTTAATCGATTACAACTTTTGAAAATCTTAATTTCGCATTGCTAATGTTTTTTTTTTTTAAAACATTCACTGATCTGTTTTTCTGCTTGTGATATTAGTATCAGAGCGAACTTCCCCCAAAAAATGTCCCCTTTTGTTTAATGTTTAAAATTATGACTATGTGAAAACTGTTGTTCTGGCTCTGATGAAACATAAAAGAACCTAACTTGACAAGAGAAGTAGTATTATGTCTGATGTCTTTGTAGCAGGTATCAAATAATAATAAAATGTTTTCTCCAAAACACTTTAGATAAACAATGCAAATAAAACGCCCCTTCAGAAATTGCTTTTTTATGGTAAATATTTTGAACGTGCCTTTTTGCAAATACACAATGTCAGCTAATCAAGTTAACCATTGACATTTTATAGCCCGCGATCGCGTGGGTGTCAAGTTTAAGAGTCTATGCAGCTGCAATAAATCAATAAACGATATGATATCATGTCGAATTTCTTACCAGATGAAGAATCGGCGCATACAGGTAGTGCCATTCAAATATATTTCCGGTTGAGTCAAGAAGAAGAAAAAAGTGTAGAAAGTGTGAGCTTTCTATCTAAATGAGTATATTATGTTGTGGTAGGGTTACCCTTGCTCCATATTTTGGTATCATTTTGTTTGGTTATCTCTGGACGTATGACTTAATAATAACAGAGTACTATATTTATACTAGCGCCAAGTGGCTGGGTGAGGAACGAATCAAACCTTGCAGAAAAATGGATGTGTACCATCTGCACACATGCAGACACGCATCTCAATTAATGTACTCCTATTATGAAAGGGCTTCAAATTTTAAAGGATTTACAGGGTTCTCGAACCGAGAACGTCCTCTTCTTGCGAGTGGAAGTCAAAGTAAAAACACAGTTATCATGAGTGCACTTGGTACCAGCCCACCCACGCACACACACACGCAAACGCACACACATCCTCACACAATACTTTCCTAAATATAAAACACGAATGGCATTGACAATGAAAAATTCCTCTAATCGGAAATGAAATTATTCCATTTAACTGCATTGATGAAAATTTAAGTCACTTAAAATGGAAATTTTCTCTTGCTTATCACGTTCATGTAACTACAATATTACAAATGCTTAGACCTTTGGAATCTTTTGCGTTTGCTATATGGTTCATTTGGGGTGTCTAAGAAAAACAACTATGACGCAACGAGATTTTAATTCACAATATTTGGCAATTACTTAATCATCCTCAATTAAAAGTAAAAAAAAGTTATGTTGTAGTTGTGTCTTCTTAACAATAATTTGAGGATTAAGGCTGAAACCACAAATTAATGATGTGTTGTTCTTGTTGTTGTTTAAACGTATGATTGTTTTAAGTTTACACTGAGAGCCATTTGAATATGAATATAATCGAGGAACAATAGGGGTGTAGCTTTCCATTTAGACAAATGTAATTCTGACTCATAATTTCTTGATGAAATAACAAATGATTTACTCTAAATTAATACTTCCTTTCTAAAGTGTTATGAGTATGCATTCAAAATCTCGATTAAGTACGTGAAGCAAACTAAAAAAGTCCGAATTGTTTCAATATAACTCTGATTTACCCGGCACTTCTCTAAATCCCGCATATCTCAATAATTTTCACATGAGCAATATTTTAAAGAACACAACCAAGCATTGTTATACAAGTATTTAAGAACTGCATAACTAATGTAACTGTTAATATATCCATTAGAAATAAACAACAAATACCACACATCAAGTCTCTCATGTGCATTCCCATATTAAAGATGATTGCTCGACACGCCCGAAGGTTTCTCTAACTAATATGATTCTTTTATTCAAACATATTTGTGGCTTATACACCCAGTAAATAAGATCGATTGACGATCTGTATAGAAAAACAAGTCAGAAAAAATCTTGGAACCAGCGGGACTTGAACCTGCCATCTACTGCTTGCCGGGCAGCGACTCTACCACCAGGCCATCACTGGTCCATGGCACAGTTACGATGAACTAGAAACAAATACCCAAGCTCTCCTGATTCATTCTGACTCATTAATATTCGTTGGTCCGCCATAGGACAATAACTTTATAAATGCAATGCTTCCTGGGAGAAATTTCAATTATTCAAACATATTTGTGGCTTATACACCCAGTAAATAAGATCGAATGACGATCTGTATAGAAAAAATATGATTCTGTTTGGAAGATCACTATACTTCTATAAAAGTTCCTTAAGACATCAGAGAAAATGGCGTAAACGACATTTAAATCATTTTTAACACCCATTTTATAAAGAGAAATAAAGAGTATATGAGAGCTTGCCGTCCAGTTGTTCAGACTTCAAGTATACCCTCATTGTGCACTGGTGTTTTTTCAACGCGCTATCCTTGTATCATATGAATAAAATCAGGTGCTACGTCTTGCAGAAAAAAAGCATAGCTTTCCGGTTCTTTCTAAGATAAGATTGAAATTCACATAACACTCGGGGATTCTACTCTGATATTACCTATGGAATTCAGATTAGGATGATCAAGCAGTTCTTCAGATATCGCCGATCACAATCTTGTTTAACTTGCTGATACACCCTGTACATTAATGACTATTATATAGGCTATCACTACACAACTACGACTCAAGACCAAGATGGAGTCTCGTATCAGACGATCGCTTCTCGGGACATGTGTATGTATTGTTATGATATTATGCTACATTTCAGGTAAGAGATTCCACCATCAAGGCTAATTGTGCCTGTGAAAGATAAAGACCTTAATTCGTTCAGTCACACGGTTTAAATATATATGCTGATGTATGATGTTATAGAGTTCATGTTGGGTTTTTAACCCACACATTGGCATTTACTCCTTCAGATTAACAACCACGTAATGCAAGACATTATATGAGACGAGGACAAATATGTCTGTCTTGGAATAATGGCATTTCTAATTTTTCATTTGAAAAGTATAAAATCTAATCTAATAAACAAACGTAATACATGTCAGTAAAGGATTTACAATAAAATCAACGAGTCGTTGAATTAGTTGACAGACGTTATAAAATGTATGTGAGAAATGAAAATGACAATGGAGGGTGGAATAATTACGTTAACCATACCATACACAATAAAGACAACATTGGTTACAGATGTGTGTCATCATCTAAACTTGTAATTATCCTCAAATACATTAGAAAACGGAGGCCTAGGTAAAACAATAACCCTTTTGCTAAGTCTTATCAACCTTATCAACAAAAAAACATTTTTTGTTTAACGTGTAATCATATAAAACATTTTCATGAATAATTCTTAAATACATCCTATAAAGTAGTCCCGTTTGCCAAAAGTTCATTTATACCTCAGTAGTTTATCTATATTCAAATTAATTGCATTATAATAAATTATACTCTCAAATCGAGTAATGTAATGTTTGATTCATGCAAAAATATAATGAATAATAAGTCGTTTCTGCACACATGTTGGTCACTCTTTGAAAGTGATACAGTGAGCTAACTTTCTTTGTAAGTAAACCATCCTTATTTGCCGGTTAATACATCCATAACCAAACGGCCAATACATTGTTCGAAATTTCTTTAGCAGACGAGCCGAGATATTTTATTGGTATTGTCATTCAACCTTTCATCATGCCTCCGCCAAAACTTGTAAAACGTTAACCATTGATCCCATACTTTTTATTCAGGTGTTACTTGCGATGTTCCTGATGATGTTGTGTATACTGATTTACACAAATCTGTAAGAATTGGAGACAGCGTTGTCCTGACATGTCGGTTTCGTGGGACACCTTTAGCTGTCTACTGGAAGAAAGGGAATGACCCGAGAATAGCACCAAACCTTGTCTCATGGATTCCAACCGATAATGTGACAGGATTATGTGAAGGTGAAAGGCCATGTCAGATCATGGAGATGAATGAACATCGTTCTTTGGTCATCAAGGAAGTCAGCATAGCAGAACAAGGTCGATACATTTGCCGAGTTTCGAGCTACAAAGGGATACTGATACACAACTTTACTGATGTAAATGTCTATGGTGAGATAATAATGTCTTACTTTTTGATTTAATTACAGTAAGTTTCATACACATTGTCTGAAATAATAATATTTATATGTGTACGTAGTTATACATTTGTCATGGAGTTTCACTTTTGTTTTTCCATTTTTCTGAAGCTCCACCAAGGGAGCCCTACCCAATCATTGAAGGGTGCAATGATTCTGTAACGCTCGGGAAGAATTACGGTTGCGTCATTTCTACGCACGTTGGCGTCAACATCACGTGTTCTGCATCGGACTTCTTCCCAGACCTTTATCTCTTCTTTTTGCATGGCCCTGAAAAGATTGCTCCCATAGGGATAAAGAAATGGACAAACGATGATGGAACAAGAGGCAAATATGTGACCGTCAACGCTTTACCACATGAAATACCTTACGTCTGTGTTGCGTCAGACGTACCAGGGAACCTGGAAGAAAGAGCTGGGACTGTTTATGTAAGCCTGATTCAGCAGAACGACACTTTGATGGGGTCCACATCGAAGCCTCACAAGCCAATGGGTGCCGTTATTATTGGTAAGCATGCTGTCAACACCTCGAATCTAAGCCCATAAATAATATTTCATGGTATCATTGTTTCAGATATGTATGTGTGTTTCTTTTAATGTTATCTGTTGTGAACTTGTTAACCTGGTAATATTCAAATGGTGTCCCAGTGAAGAATGAAGGACGAAAATAGCATGGGCATTATAAAGGTAGTTCATGTGATGTTAAACAAAATTGTTAATTTAAAAAACATACATTTCCCTTTGATAACAAATTAATCCTCAGACGCGGTGCTGTTTGTTGTTATATAGCTTACAGATCTAACTTCTATTATTTTACACATGTGAAAGATTTTGAAAATGCTGAAAAACAGATGATGACATATTAGAAGTTAAAGGCAAAGACCAGTTGTGGTCTCGCGATTGCGATGTAGAAGAAACGGTGTGGAATCGATCAAAAAAGGTTGGGCATATAAGTATTGATGTGTACTGCAAGGTTCTGGAATCATTAACATGATAAGAAATTTGGCCCAGTCCTGGTAAAGCTACAAGCACTGCACACAGAAAGGTGTATATGAGACTACGCGACACGTGCGCGATATCTATCCTGCCCGGATGGATATAATAATTCACCACATATATTAATTACATCATATCATTTGTTTAGAGGGGAGCCTTTCCAAAACTCGTCTTTACCTTTGAGTGTACATTTGAATGCACTGTCTTAACACATTTTACAGTAGTGCCTATAGTATTCGTGACGATAGCTGGTGTCTGCATACTCATCGTCTGCTGGAGAAGACACCGTCGACAAGACAATAAAAGTAAGTGTAAAGTTATACAATTTTCAAAAGGTTCATCTCTATCTATTTTACGTTAGATTCAAGCTGGGGAAAACAATTACACTACACGCAGTAGTAGCTTGCGTTACTTACTTCTATTCTGGCCCAAGCAATAGTTAGGCTGATAATTGAAATATTCATGCCCTAGCAAGACTATGAAATAAAATCCACAATGGACAATTGCAAAGACTCACGTAATGAGCCGAAAAAAGTCGGGCCGTTTACTTTCGGGGCCTTTTACTTTACATAAATTTATCATCTACATGAGTTCAAAACATCTACCCTAGATTAATTCTTACATAAAACTGTTAATCAAAATCATGATAGTAGTAGTAATAATAATAATAGCAATAATAACAATAATACTACTACTAATAATAATAATAATACAAATAATAATTCAAATTATGAAAAGTTACCAAGAAATTAGTTGCTGACCAAAATAATTATTAATACATGAATCAGGTGATCGGTATTTAAACAAACTAGCCGCAAAAGAATTCCAACTATTTCCAGTGACGGTGCTTAAACATAACGTTTTCTTTTTCCTTTTGGTACAGGACGTGACCAAGAGGAGGATTTACCTCGGATGGAGCAAATGACGATACAAGGTAACATTGTAAATTCATCAGTATCAGGTGAGAGGTTTATTAAAAATTACCTTTCTCTTTCATTTTTTTGTTTTATTTCGGTTTCGTGCTTAATAGATGCCGATGACAAAAGTAAATTGATATTTTATATTGTTTTTTTCTTTGTTTGGTTGCTTTTATTTCTACATGAGTACTACATGAATAACAAATCACGTCTAATAATAATATACAATAAACATATTATATAAAGCATACAAACAATAACAACGGATATATGTATAATTTTTTATTGAACTAAAGAGATAAATTTTAAAACACAGGAGACCGCTATCGTGAGCGGTAAGGCGGGAATTGGATGGCGGCCTCATGATAACAAAAATATATAGCAACAAAGCTCTCTTGCATGGTAAAACCTAGCAGCTGGCAGCAGTTGAGTAATAGGAATAATAAATCATAGTTTGTATTGTATTTGCTGCATAGTTCAAATGAACTTTAGTGGTGTATTAATTTATTAATTAACAGTTGAATGATGAGGATGTTCCTCGCCCACGAGCCCAGGACCCCCCCCCCCCCCACACCTGATTTTCGAAATCGACACATGTTTAAATTTGCACAACAGCTTCTGAAACAGGGTATGATGTTATCATCTGGGTTGTGAAATAGTAATAGTATAAAACACTGTTGTCATTTGCTATATCGGATTATCAATGAAATAGTACTGTATATGACCCACGATATATTTTAATTAATTTTGGGGGATCCGCACAGTGATGATCATAAAGAGTTTTATCGAGGGGGCTATGTTTTAGTCCCCAACTCTATTTTCGGAAAACGTCAGTTATAACAAAGACAAGGGATATATATTTTTCCTTCAACTAACGATTCCTAATTATGACAATGAGTTTTGATCTTTGGGAGAACAAAATTGACATCGTTAATATATTGGATGGTTAAGACCTTCAATCAATACGTATTATGCCCTATAATATACTCTCGCAAAACTAATCAATAATGCATATAATAATTATTATTTTTTATCAGGAAAGCTTTCCTTTTACGAACTCTGGATGATGGTGTCTAAAGTTACCGTGTCTGACATGGGGAAATTAAACAACACTTTTAAAGAATTAGGCATCAAGAAATTGGTGGAAGGTTCTTCATCTCTAGAGGCTTACCAATATTTGTGTAGGTGGAAAACGGACAATGTACACGACGATCAAGCAGAGATCTTAAAGAAAGCTTTAGAAACAATCCGTTATGGTGGAGCATGGAAGGAAATATGGGGTAATTACTATTTTTCTAAATTTTCATTAATACTGAATACTCATACACATGCTTTAATGTCAGCAAAGAGCATTTTTGTTTTACTTTAAAACTTAATTTAAAATCGTTTCTAATATTACGAGGTAGGAAATGTTACTTTCCTTTTTATAGAAAAAGATATCGAATTGAACTTTCAAAATCTTCAACTGTTAATTTACATAACATGTTATGGAGAAGAAGAAAAAATCAAGTGATCAAAAGATCCGTTACACTTAAAGGTAATACAAAGTTTTGGGAAATTTTGAAAATTGGGTGGGTAGTGATTTTTTCAATGTTGTTATATTTCGATGCCCCTGTGGATGTATCAAAAGCACTAACAAATTTAGCCCCTAAAACACTTGTGCTTTCGACAAATTAAATATACAAATTTACCGGTGCTCCTGGTAAATGTTGATAAATTTGAAATAGCGTCTACGGCGGTAAATGGTAGCTGCGACCATGAAAATCTCAGAATAGAAACAATCCGTTATGGTGGAGCATGGAAGGAAATATGGGGTAATTACTATTTTTCTAAATTTTCATTAATACTGAATACTCATACACATGCTTTAATGTCAGCAAAGAGCATTTTTGTTTTACTTTAAAACTTAATTTAAAATCGTTTCTAATATTACGAGGTAGGAAATGTTACTTTCCTTTTTATAGAAAAAGATATCGAATTGAACTTTCAAAATCTTCAACTGTTAATTTACATAACATGTTATGGAGAAGAAGAAAAAATCAAGTGATCAAAAGATCCGTTACACTTAAAGGTAATACAAAGTTTGGGAAATTTTGAAAATTGGGTGGGTAGTGATTTTTTCAATGTTGTTATATTTCGATGCCCCTGTGGATGTATCAAAAGCACTAACAAATTTAGCCCCTAAAACACTTGTGCTTTCGACAAATTAAATATAAAAATTTACCGGTGCTCCTGGTAAATGTTGATAAATTTGAAATAGCGTCTACGGCGGTAAATGGTAGCTGCGACCATGAAAATCTCAGAATAGAAACAATCCGTTATGGTGGAGCATGGAAGGAAATATGGGGTAATTACTATTTTTCTAAATTTTCATTAATACTGAATACTCATACACATACTTTAATGTCAGCAAAGAGCATTTTTGTTTTACTTTAAAACTTAATTTAAAATCGTTTCTAATATTACGAGGTAGGAAATGTTACTTTCCTTTTTATAGAAAAAGATATCGAATTGAACTTTCAAAATCTTCAACTGTTAATTTACATAACATGTTATGGAGAAGAAGAAAAAATCAAGTGATCAAAAGATCCGTTACACTTAAAGGTAATACAAAGTTTTGGGAAATTTTGAAAATTGGGTGGGTAGTGATTTTTTCAATGTTGTTATATTTCGATGCCCCTGTGGATGTATCAAAAGCACTAACAAATTTAGCCCCTAAAACACTTGTGCTTTCGACAAATTAAATATAAAAATTTACCGGTGCTCCTGGTAAATGTTGATAAATTTAAAATAGCGTCTACGGCGGTAAATGGTAGCTGCGACCATGAACATCTCAGAATATGTAGTTGTCATATATAATTTCCAAACGAGAATCAGTCGACTTTAGTCAAGAAACATTTGTTTTATAGCTTAATTGATATCTTGACCTTGAGAGGAAGCTATACAACATAAAGAGTTTTAATTCACAATTTCATACATTTAGACTCGATTTCAACCGCGACAACGATCAATGAATATTGTAGGATCGCATATGCTTTCAATATGTTCATTTGACCCAAATTCACGACCCCATTTCCAAATAATTACATGAACAGGTACATTTTTATAATCAATTCTATCGTTAAAAAATTAGCTGGAAATTTCGGAATCAGAATTCATGGTCTTAAACAATTATACCAAAAGCATTACTATATAGTTTATCAATTACCGTTAACGCAGGTCTACGGAGAAACTCAGAGATCGTAGTTTCGGAAGGAATATTTGAACATATTTTGTGGCACATTGGAAAACCCGGGAAATTCAACAAGTTCCTCTCCGAGCTTATTCCAGGTCGAGCAACAACACATTTCGAAGACACTGACGAGATGTCAAAGCTTGTTCAAGAACCTCTACTAGAATTGATGGAATGGAGCAAAGAGGCTTTTGATGAAAACCCGGTGGTCTTGCTGAGCCTAGCTCTGGAGAGAGCCGGATGCAGTCCAGTAGACAGAGCTTTCTTTTGCGGTGAGCATTTTACCACAGGGTTGATATTGTTTAAATCCGAATGATTTAGAATCATAAAGTTCAACAAAGTTTTATCAAATTGTTTGATATGTCAGCTATCTAAATACAGCTCTGTTTCTCTCATGCAATTTAAAGTCTATTCCAATATGACATTTAATTTCACTAATTAAGTGTCATATGTCGTTTCATTGATAGTTCCTGATGAGCCCATATCTTCTGATGAGCTATTTCACTTTGTCCAGAAGCTGGCCAGCAGGCACTGCGATAGATTGACAAACGTTGTGAATCTAACACGTGATGAGATAGCACTCATCATTGATGAAGATAATAACGATTCGTTTGATGCGGAGGCAATGATCATTGACTGGCTAGCGAATGGAAACAACAGTCAAGAAACCAACGGTTATATTGACAAGAGATGTAAACTTAACCACGCAGCGATCAGTATTGGACGGCATGATCTAAACGGTAGGCTACAGTGGAAATTCAATTCATCACGATATTGGTAATACCTGTCAAAACGACCTTATATGACAGAGAATATCTAATTTATGTATGTGACTTATATTAGCAATGTACAATGGCATATGTGATTCATTTGGCACATTTTACATTGCTCATTGAAATTAAGGCAAAATTAAAGTTTAACATTCAAATCAGAAATCACAAGTGTTTGTATCTCTCTCCATTCAAATGTTTCCTCCCGATGACCATTTAATTAGCTATTTAAATATATCTGTATCAACATCAAATACAATGTTGAAAGGATGTAGCGTAAATATTTTATTAGAAGTTACATTCATTTGTCCTTTTTAAAACTTTGTTTACCCTCAAGGTTATTTGGTAGGATATGTTAGTCACCTCATATCGTCAGATACTGGAGAAGAGGAACATACTGAACAAACTGAAGAGACGAAATCAAGCAGAGGTAAAAGCATCTTAATAATTATATATGTGCAAACTTTTTATTTAGGCAGCCAAACTGTTGCTTTCATGGATCTAATGATCAGGCTATACTTTCAAAATATAAGTCGTGTAGCCGTTGAACTACACGAAGTCAATAAACAGAAAGTTTCACAATACATGAACAATAGATGAGCCAAACTTTCATTCCATTTTATCCATGAAAGGGCTGTATACATATTTATTGTACGTTGTGCGTGTTAAGTTTAACTATTATCTCTTTCTTCTTTTTTAATCTCTTATTTATATTTTCATCTACATATTACAAATCAAGAAGATGATAATCCTGAAAACAACGTGAGTGATGCTGAATTACGAAGAATTGTCCAGTATATTGACAAAGCACAACTCTCAGAGATGTTTGGTGAACATGCAGAAGGAGACGGCTTCAATACGATCAAAGCTTGGATAGAGAAGGAAAGTCAGCCGGTAAGCTGTCGTCAAAGTATCCAAGCGCGTCTCAGTCATATCGGGATGCAATGTAATACAATAAATATAGTTTTAGTGTACGGTGCATCAAGCAACTGGTAGGTCCATTTTCCTTGGCGGATGAAATCTCATGTCCAAGTATCGAATTTTCAATTTTCCAAATTTGTATACGCATTTGGATATTCAGAAACCTCTCTGCCCAAATGAAAGGTGATGGTTGCACAAAATAAATATTGGCATTTTAAAATACTACACTCTAAATTGAACAACGTTTGACCTATTTAAATGTGCTTATATTCAAACGAATCAGCCGATTGTTTCTGAGAATAGTTCTTGTAAGTTGTTAGCAGCAGCGTGTCTACAAACGCCTACTTATCTTGACCAATTTTATAACGGATAAACCTTTCAATATCTAACAGTAAGAGACAAAACTGTTTGCTAACAAGCGGATAAACTGATTGTTCAACAATTAGTATTAATTTACCTGCGTTTTAAGTGTTTGAATAAAAACACCTAAACATGTATTTGTTAGTGCAAGTGTTTGGATATTTGGGACAAAAAACATGTTAGTAAACAAACGCCAAAACCAGTTTGAAATGTTATGCTAGGAGTCCACTGGGCCAGTTTGCGCCAATGCAATTTACTGTGGCGCCTAGTGTCGCCAATAAGGTGCCTAGTGGCGTGTAGTGGCTCAAACTGCCTCCCAACTGGCTCGTGGTGGCCCGTAACGGCACCAAATTTGAATGTGGCGGCAAGAAAATTTCAAAATGTTTGAAGTTTTCGTCGCGCCACTTGCATCGAGCAATCAGCGCCAAGTGTCCGCCAAGTGGCACCAAATGGCGCGAACATATCGCCCTTTGGCGCAAACAATCCGCCTATTGGAATCCACTGGAATGTAATGGCGCGCACCAATGAGATTTCGCGCCACATGGCGCCACTTGGCGCCAAGGGGCACCTTGTTTGCGCCACTACGCGAGCCAAAAGGCACCCGATTGGTGACTACTTCGCGCCAAATGCCACCTGGTTGCCCGCCATTCGGCGCCACTTGCGGCCTATAAAAGCAGGGCGGCATCGCAGGACTTTCTCACAGTGATGACGGCAGTTCTCCAAGCTCCAGGGATGAGGTTGTGCTGGGCATCCTCCTGGTCCAACATGCGGACGTCCAGTGCCTGATAGCGCTTCCTGATGAGGTTGTGCAGCATGACGGCAGCTTCAACGAGCAGGCGGACTGTGTCTGGTTCCTGTCTCATCTGGCCAAGGAAGCACTGGAACCGCAGAGCCAGAATACCAAAGGCATTTTCAACTACACGCCTTGCCCTGGACAGCCTGTAGTTGAAGATCTTCTGCTGTTGGTCCATGTTACGACGGCCATAGGGCTTCATCATGTACGTCCTCATGGCGAAGACATCGTCTCCCACGAAGAAGTACGGCATAGGGTGCTCTTCATCATCATGGGGAAGAGGAGCTAGATCTGGGATGCCTAAAGTGCCAGCTTCAATGCACTCCTTCAGTTCACTGTTGTAGGTTTGGGCATCAGACTGATGGCCAACCCCACCCATATCGATCCACAGGAACTGGTACTTTGAATCTACCAGAGCCATCAGGACAACCGAGAAGAACTGCTTGTAGTTGAAGTAAAGGCTGCCTGATTTGTTGGGCTTCTGGAGACGGATGTGCTTTCCATCATAGGCTCCCAGACAGTGAGGAAGATTCCATCTGGCTTCAAAATCACCTGCAGCTTCAAGCCAGCCTTCATTGGTTGTGGGGAGGGAGATGACTTCTGCAGCATACTCATCCACTATCGCTCTGGCTACATCAGGGACAAACTTCTGGATGGTTTCCTTGCCCACTCGGAAGTTGTAAGACAGCTCGTCATAGGTGGCCCCACGGTGGCGAGATGGCGCAGGAAGACGGACAACTTGAGACCAGGGGGAATGTCCTTCCTGATGTGGGTGTCCTTCTTCTGCAAGTGGGGTGTAAGCCTGACCAACAGGTCATCAAACATCTCTGGGGACACCCTGGTGTAGTTCTTGAACTTCCTCCTGTCATTCTCCCTCAGCTCTTCCATCAAAGTGTGGTACGTTCGGCCCTCAACTGTGGGTGGAGCATGAGTCTAAACCATCAGTTGTGCTTCCTTTTCTTCTTAGGAGGCTCTTCTTCTTCAGGATTGGCCAGCATAAGTTGATAGGCAGTGGCCACCTCAGCATCTCTCATCATCTTCTGATGGAGCAGCATCATCACTCCAACATTATCAAAAGCCTCAGACATATCAAAATTGTAAATATTTAGTAGAGATGTTGTTCATACAGCAGCTGAGGAGGGTCTGAACCAGGTAGCCGATGGCCGGTATTTATATAGTCGGCAAGCGGCGGCAAGTTCAAACCAATTTGGCGACCTTTGGCACAAACTAATCACCAAGTGGCGCAAAGTAGCCGTCTATTGGTGCGAATGGCGCCAACAGGGTGAATTTTGGAATCAAATGGCCGTGCAGTGGCGCGAACTGGCGCAAACTAGCGCAACATTTTGGAGCAAGCCGGGTGGCATTTGGCGCACGCCATATGGCACCCAGTTTATTCCACTTGGCGACACATGCCGAGCGGACATTAATTCGGCGCCACAGTGAGCCACTACGCGCCATTCACATAATCTTTGGCGCGAACTGGCACCAACTGGCGCCGGCCCAGTGGACTCCTAGCATTACAGTGTAGGCGGTTGAGCTTCACCACCAACTCATGCACCTATACAGTGCGTCCCACAAAAATCGAAACCGAGAATCATCAATGCTTCATCACAACTTAATCAAAATTGTAATTAAAAAATGACACATATTTATAGAGCTTCGATCCTCCTCTTTATTTTTATGTAACTCATATGATGCATATTTCACGCATGAGTGATTAAAAACAATTTGAAGATAGGAAACCAAAAAGTTATTTGGCGGGCGGTATCTGATTTTCAAAGAGAAAATCACATTTCTAGAAAGTTCAATTTTTGCCCTTTCATATTACACCTCAATAACGAAAAATGAGCAATGAATAACAAAGTTCTGTTTGTTTAAAGTAATGCTTGCATTTCCATAATAAACGACTTCGTTTTCACTACCTGCCTGCCGTAACAACAAACAGAGTTGACAAAAGACTTAACTCTGTTTAGTTGACGATCAGCCATGCATTAAATCGTTCGTCTTCTTTGTGCATGGCTGATCGTCAACGAAACGGAGATAAGTCTTTTGTCAACTGTGTTTGTTGCTACGGAAGGCAGGTAGTGAAAACGAACTCATTTAATCAAATAATGGAAGTGCAAGCATTACTTTAAACAAACAGAACTTTGTTATTCCTGGCTCATTTTTTCTGATTGAGGTGTCATATGAAAGGGCAAAAATTGAACTTTCTAAAAATGTGATTTTCTCCTTGAAAGTCAGATACCGCCCGCCTAATGAATTTGTGGTTTTCTCTCTTCAAATTGTTTCTAAATACCCATTCGGGATCACATGAGTTGCATCAAATGAAAGAAGAGGATCTAAGCTTTACAAATATGTGTCATTTATTAATTCTAATTGTGATTCAGTTGTGATAAACCATCGTTAATTCTCGGTTTCGTTTTTTTTCTTGGACGCATTGTATATATAAACACGCCTGCTTCTTTTTGAAAGTCAATTAAAGGGCTGTATGCAGAGGTTTAGGCCAAGTAAAAACTTTACTTTGGGTTTCAGTGTATTCTCCTTCGGATAATGTATCTAGGCTACTGGTCTATATGTTAATGATAGTTCCGAAATCAAACTTCTGCCCGTACCGTAGTAAATAGTTTGAAACATGAATTTTTAAGCGCTATAAAACTTTCATTTACTACCCAGATCTTATCCCGTTTGAAATCGAAGAAGATGTCTGTCTTGTAGAGTTGGTTGATATTGCATTTCGTCTCATGATGACGGACATATATCCATTCGCTGAAGCCCTTCACATATCCGCTGACAAACTCAAATCATACAAAAGGCAATTTCTGAATATGACTAAACTGTCAAGAGGAACGATAGGGGTTCTATTAAGATTAGGTGAAAATACGAAGAATGCAAGGAGGGAAATGTGTAAGATTCTCGCCCAGGAAGCAGGCTTGCAAGAAATGGCTAATTTGTTGAAGTACGGTAAGTGAATACATGGTGCAAATTGTTTTTCAGTCTGTAAGTTATTTTTCACAAAGCCTATCTACACCAAGCCTTGCTTTACCTTCAGACCATCCACTTTATTCTGTGAAAATTGTTGGACCTATTCATTATGTTTTAGTTGACCTGAATACGTTAGTATTATCATGACTACACTATTTAGACCAACAAAGTAATCTAGATTTCGGTTTTGCGGAAAATTCGTTTAAAATGAAGGACATTTCCATGTTAATCTGGAAACTTGCCTTTTACTTAATAATGTGTGTATTTTTCTTAAAAGAGTCCATATCTAAAAACGTACTTTACATTGAAATATTATCGACTGTCTTTTTAATTATGGAATAAAGCACAGGAATTTAAATGACGAATGACATGTAATTTTCTTTTTAATAAAGATTTGTGGGCGAAATAAATACGATACAAAATTAGCATAATTTATATGACGTAAGCAGGACAAAACCAATTCATTTAAAATCCGGTCATTTAGAAAAATGGTATTGCATTAGCTTCAATTTTGTACTCTAAATACATGATATCGCATCGGTAAAAAAAAACGAAAACAAGAATGTACATACTTTAATACCAATCATAAGCCATTGATCACTCTCTTCCATACTTACGTTATGCAATATTTGTATTTGTTCTTCAGGGTACGAGTTGTCACATGGCGATTTGTGTTTGGTTGGGTATGGAGACAGATCAGAAAGAGAACAGCGCGCCAAGATAATTGAGAATCTCGGAATAATCACTGAAGTAACAGACACCATAAACATACTCAAGTATTGGAGGTCTTTGGTGAAGCCTCCGACGTACAACCCGAGAACTGCCCTGGCTGATGCCGTCTTTCCGGTGCTTGGCAAGGAAAAGGCAATTTCCATTGTATCAGGTAAACCCCCCCCCCCTCCACACTCCGCCCTTAAAAAAAGAAACAACAACAAATTATGGGGAATGACCCTTGATCCGTCCAATATTCAAGCTAATAATATATTTATTATATTTATAAACCTGCACATGCTTTAAGTGTATATGTTTCATCTTTATTCAGCGTAATAAACAAAGAAGTATAAACGTTTGAACCCAGGTCCATGACACAATGTAGTATAAAATACACAACTGTGTCACTGGCAGGGTATACAAGACAAGTACAACATGTACAACATAGGAAACATATAAAGCATAATAGAAAATAGTTAACAAAATAATGGAAAGAGAAGTACGAAGTTGAGATTCCTCAACGGCAATAGGCAATACGGTTCTATCTTTGGCGATCTTAAAGCTTACCACCAGTATAAATGGTAGAAATGTAGCCTGATGTTTGATGCTTGATTTTGCGACAATGTAATAGTTTCTCTGGCATCTATTTTATTACCATGATTTTGATACTAATACTTGTTTGTTTTACGAATGTGGGTCATGATTATTACACCATCATTTTGTGGCTTAAGTGTTTTTCTATATACTCGGATAAATATTATTTATACCGAACGTAGAATGACATACATGGAGTATTTAGATACTAAATGGTTTCTTAAATATAAACATTTTTAAATTTGTTCATAGTAAAATTGTATGATATATAAGTTCATAACAGGTATTGCATCGTTGTAAACATCATTCGAGCATTGTCGTATTATAGTTATACATATTTTGAAGAAAAATAAATAAATGAAAGTACATCTTCTTCGTACATGCACTGTTATTCCTCCTTGTAAGATTAATTGTATACAACATGCAATGACCCTCTTAAATAGGATGGGATTTTAAAAAGGTGTTAAGGGGAGGGGGTGACTATTTAAGCACCTGAGAGTCAGGGACGGACATGTACCCCGTATCAGTCCACTGTGGTTCATTTCTGAGCTTGTAGATTCCATAAGATGTAACTAAGGCTAGTCGGTTCAGCGTCTGACAGACATGCTTAATTTGTTTTGATACCATTATCAGTTTTAACATTCCTTTTAATGCTGCTCTATTTTCTTCGGAAATGTATCCCCTTGATCCAATTTCTACGCACCAAAGTGTACATTTATAACCTGAGCGTCTCAGGTTATTAACCAGGGGTGTGTACTTAGTAACCTTGTACCTATGGCTATTCGTCATGTTATTCTCAAATGGAACTGTCAATTCAAAGATGAATATTTCTTTTTCATGTGGGCGAATAAGGACCATGTCAGGGCGGTCTGATGTTGGTAGTATGTTTACGGGAATAGTACCTCTGTTACTTGTCATGCTACCTGGTAAATCGACGTTTACACGTATGCTCTCGTTTGATACCAGTTCAGATGATTGCACTACTTGCCATGTGTAGCTCAAAATACTACCATGCCGCCATGTATACCGGCCTTGAGTTAACATCGTTTGACAATGGTTTAATACATGGTGTAGGGTTTGCGTATTGTTGCAAAGATCACATTTGCCTGTTAGGCGCTTTCCCCATCTTTGTAGATTTCGGAATGTAGGGAGTGCATCGATGGAAGCCCTAACGGCAAAACTTAACACTCTTCTGGGAAGATTATATATTATGCTTTTCCATGATATATCGGTATTTTGTTCGTTTAACAGGTTTAGGTATTGCCCTTGAACCACCAGCGTTTGGGTTTTACTGACCCACTTCTTATCCCTTTCTTCTCTGACGTCGGATTTCACTGCTTTTCTCAACATTTTCCAATTGCTATCTGACATTGAACTAACGACCTTTTCTACAACGACTGCCGCTTCTACATTTCCATATGATTTGTTACTATAACTTAACTCACGATCCAGTTTTTGTTCAACAGCAGCCAGGACCGTTGTATCAGCTCTTGTAAGACCATGTGCTATGCTCATGCAGTGGCATTCAAAATATACCTGTGATAATTGGGGAATATCTAATCCACTTGGACTGTGGATTATTGCAGGCGTGGCTCCGCGTGGGGGAAATTCTAACCACTTTTTCACGTACCTGCTACTGAGAGCATCTAGTTTAAACAATTGAGTTTTGGTGAGGTCGTGTACCGCCAAGAGAAATTTAACAGATGACAAAATGTATTTATCATATATCTTGAGCTTAAGTTCTGGTGTCACAAGAGTTGACTGTACATTTCCAAGCATTATTCGAACCTTGTCATGGATAAGGTCATACGCCCCCTGAGATGTACCTTTAAAGGTAATGTATGAACCTAGACATTTTTCAGGCGAGTCTTTAACATTGACGAGAACATTTCCATTGATTGTAAAATTCACATCCTTTGGTTTCCCCCCCGAGATAGACATCGATTTAC
Source organism: Strongylocentrotus purpuratus (assembly GCF_000002235.5). NCBI lineage: Eukaryota > Metazoa > Echinodermata > Echinoidea > Camarodonta > Strongylocentrotidae > Strongylocentrotus > Strongylocentrotus purpuratus. Next base: position 38,599,026 of record NW_022145594.1, read on the forward strand.
ATTTGCTAATTTTAAGCTGAAAATTCATGCTCTCTGTAATTTGAGCAATTTCGTTCAGGAGCTTTTGATGCTTTCTTTTATCCGTGGTTACCAGAATGAAATCGTCTGCATAGGGTAGTGTAATGTATTTGTGACCATTAAAGATAAACTTTAGTACTGGTAATGCGATTGCATTGTGAAAGATAAGGTGTGGAAAGGATCAGAAACAGTTGATCATGTAGCATGTAAGTATTGGTGTGCACTGCAAGGTTCTGGAGTCATCAAAATCATAATAAATTTGACCGAGTCTTGGTAAAGTAACAAGCACTCACATAGAAAGCTATACATGGGACAACACACATGGTGTCGGGGCTAGTACTACCTTGATTTCCTTGTCTTTCTATGCTCATTACTCAGCCAGTATACATTTTCTTCCAAAATTGTTTGGCGCATGTCATTTATTTGTAATCTTGAACATTCAGTGTAAGTTTCGTTTGGGGAAAAATCGGGGAAAAAGGATCACCTTGGAAAGTTCCTCTTGCAAAACGAAACTTATCCGATCTCCAATCCGGTCTTTGAACATAGCCTGAGAGACGGCTATATAGATTGGTCACGTAGTTGACTATAGGGGGAGGGATTCCGTTTCTCTCGAGGGTATGTAACATCATTTCGTGATTGACTGAACCGAATGCATCCGCTATAAAGTCAAAAAAATGTTATAAGCGCAGTCCGCTTGACATGGCGAACATGCGCAATAATCTCCCGAAGACATAAAGTATGATCTACGCATCCGCTTATTCCAGGCAGGAATGCTTTCTGTGTTTCATTGTCAATAATTTTATTTGGCGATAAGATATTCGATAGTCCTATCAGCCAAAATTTGATGAAATAGCTTTGATACACATGATGTCAAGCTGATCATCCTAAAATTTGAAGGGTCGATGGTATCCCCACCTTTATGAATCAATGATATTCTACAATGAGACCATGTTTCTGGTGGATCTCCGAAGTGGAGTTGCTTTGAGAACAGTGTTGCCAAGAAGTGATGTGTTGATGGAAGCTTTCGAAGCAGTCCATACAGGATACCGTCATCACCAGGGGCTGACTGTGGTTTCTTCTTCTTTAATAGTGATCTCAAATGTTTCGGCAATACAGGGCTGAGGTCAAACGGGGTAGGTCTGTCGGTCGGAATGAATGGGAACCAATTAAGCTTTGTAACATCCAGGGGCGTGCTGCTAGAATATTTCTGGGAATAATACTGATTGGCATACTCTGCCGAAAAAGAGGGACGTGCAGGATCTGTTGATAAATTCCCCTCTGCGGCTTTCTTTGCAAAAGACCAAAAGTTGTCTTTGATCTGCTTCTCTTGGAAACTCGCCGATTTTCCTTCTCGTTTCTTTTCTTCTAGTCGCTTTAGATGGCTAACTGCCTAACTGCTTTAATTGCATCATTGAACGCTTTTCTGTCCTCTGCTGTTGCGTTTCTCGAGAATGCTTTCTTTCGGAGGGCATTCTTCTTCTTACGTGCTGCCGCTAGAGTCTTTGGTTCGTGAGATATATGTTTATCAGATTGCTTATTTGCGATTTCTGGCACTGAATAGAGAAATTCTGTTAACACTTCCGAAAAAGTATCTCCCGCCTGTTTTGGGTTTATTACTCCATTACAAAGACCAAAATGTACCGGTGCTAGTAGGTACGATAAATCGTGATTGAGTTCACGCCATTGGTTTTCATGAATTGTAGGAATTGTAAGTTGGCGGCCATTGGTTCCGGTGACATTACATAGTAAAGTCATATAGTACAACATACTGAATGTCATCGCTCCACTGATTGTAAAGAATATATATCCAGCAAGTGACAATGGAGTTTAACGACGAAGTGTATAGTTGGCGTGTGTCTACGGCGCAACGTACGATGTTAGGTCTATAGCCTATAGGCCCTATATATAACGTATATGTTTCGTACTCACTCTGTGCTATATGCAGTTGAAAATGTCGGACTTCTTGCCTATAGCGATGGGAATCTCATCACAAACGAATAGAAATGACAAATATTGCACAATGACTCGACTTAAAGTGACAAAAGTATTAGAAGAAACCAAGAAGATGGCAAAAATCGAAAATTTTGCAAGAGGGTTAAATCCCCAACCATCTCCTCTGAAAACGCCCTCTAAAAAAAAAAAAAAAAACATAGTTGTGTAGTGATCCATACACCTATTTGTTGTGGGTCAACAAACTTTCGGAGATTGCAAGATATCGGCATTTCTTTCTTCCATTTATATCGGCACTTCCTTTTTGTCTTGTAAATTACCTCGCACCTGCGATATGACATTTGTGGTCTCCATGGTTTGTTTTTCTCTAAGCGCCAATCACGGCGTTCCATAGTCTTGTGTTTTTGGCTAAGCAGCGTGATTATCGGCACTCATCCCGTATGTACTCGTCAGAGCTACACGTGTCTACGGTTTTAGTCATTTCCTTATTTCATACACATCGCGTACGATTTTTGCGACGTTGTATTTTTCTCGGTCTATTTAATCGTCTGCGGTAGTATTTCTTTTCTTCGCTGGATTAAATACGGTTCTACATTTGTTTAATTCGCCAAGTAGGCTATTCATTCTTTTTCTTCGGTTACGCTTGGGCTAGCCAGAGGCAGCCATTTTGTCTCTGAGCACATCTTATTTATTGTATATATATTTCCTGATAGTTTCGGTTTTCGTCGAAGCTTCTGATAAGATTGTGTATTGCATTTGCCTTGTTGAATTGATAGTGTTTCATCGTCGAGACTACGTAGTGATTTCGTCGAGAAGACATTTCAAGTTTTGGATTATTTCCAGTCTCCTTACTTCCAGTTTTCTTAGTTCTTTATCGGTGAGTTTAAATTTCATTTCCACTTTCTTTTCTCACGTCTTTTTAGTTGAACCTGCACTTTGGTTCTACATTGGTGACCCCGACGTGATTTAATTTTGTGGGAATTTCTGTTTGTCATTATGAACGACGATAAGGAGCAACCTGGTCCTGGGGTTTCAGTTTCTACTAATGTTGACTCGGCGCCAGCCACTCCAGGCGCATCCGTCACAGCTTTTGGTTTGAAGCTTCCCCCATATTGGCCTGGCGACCCGGCCTTGTGGTTCGCACAGGTTGAGGCCCAGTTTTTGACGAGGAGAATCACTCAACAGGAGACTAAATATGCTCATGTAATCTCATCATTACAACCCGAGATAGCTCAGGAGGCGAGAGATTTTATAATTTCTCCACCAGCCCACGACCGTTATGATATGTCGAAGGCGGAACTTATTAAGCGTACTAGCGCATCCGAGCAGAAGCGCCTACATCAGCTTCTTATCTCCGAAGAACTTGGGGATAGGAAACCCTCGCAGCTACTTCGCCGGATGCGGCAGTTGCTCGGAGACTCGGCTTTAGAGGAGAGTATTTTGAAGGAGTTATTCCTGCAGCGATTACCCAGTAGTGTTAGGGTGGTGTTGGCTTCCTGTTCGGATACAATAGAAATTCAACATTTAGCTGATTTGGCCGACCGGGTTATGGAAGTTGCATCTCCTCTTTCAGTTGCTAGTACTAGTGTTACTCCTCGCCCTTCGAGTCCTACCCATGTTTTACCAACTCCATCTATGTCGCATTCTCATACTGATGAAGTCCAGCGCTTGTCAGCACAAGTCGCACAGCTGTCGGTCCAAGTTCAAGCGCTGGCTTCTTCATTGGATGATCGGCGTAGCCGCAGCAACTCTAGAGCCGGTAGAGGTAACAACCCTCCAAGACGACGCCCATCTCAGTCTAGGAGTCCTAGCCGCCACCTGGACCATGCTGGCAGTGAATGCTGGTATCATTGGGCATATGGTGATAAGACCCGCAAGTGTGTCAGTCCTTGTTCCTCGAGCCATCGCCCTCTTTCGGGAAACGACGCAGCCCGGGAATAGGGGCGACTACTTCCTTGGGCACTCCACACTCTAGTCGCCTTTTCTTCATTCATGATAAGACCAGTGGCACCAGATTTCTAGTTGACACCGGGGCGGAAGTCAGCGTGATTCCACCTACAGCCCAGGATAGGCGACGACTTTCCAAGTCGGACATTTTTCTCCAGGCTGTCAACAAGACACAGATACCTACGTATGGTGAGCGTTCTCTTACTTTGGATTTGGGCCTTAGACGGACTTTTCGTTTTATTTTTTGGGTTGCAGACCTCCCAATACCCATCATTGGGGCGGATTTTTTGAATGAGTTTGGCCTCGTTGTCGATGTTCGTCATCATAGACTTCTCGATTCCACCACGAGGCTCATGATCAATGGTATTCGTGCTCCACGTCACACACAAGTCGTCAGTCCTATGTTCTCACAACCATCAATTCAAGGCAGTGATAGATATGCCGCCATTTTGGGAGAGTTCCCCGACATAACTCATCTTGACTTTCATCACAAGGCCGTGAAGCATACCGTGACTCATCATATTGTTACGACCGGACCACCAGCTTACTCTCGTCCCCGTCGATTGGCTGCTGATCGTTTAAAGGTTGCACGCTCTGAATTCGAGCATATGCAAGAACTTGGAATTATCAGACCTTCATCCAGCAATTGGTCCTCACCTCTCCGCATGGTCCCGAAATCTACACCAGGTGACTGGCGGCCATGTGGAGATTATCGCGTTTTGAACACTCGAACTGTACCAGATCGTTACCCAGTTCCACATATTCAGGATTTCACTGCATCATTGGCGGGTAAGAAGATCTTTTCGAAAATAGATCTTGTGAAGGCCTACCATCAGATTCCCGTGGAACCAGCTGATATACCGAAGACGGCGATTACTACACCCTTCGGACTCTTTGAGTTTACACGTATGCCATTCGGACTTCGAAATGCGGCCCAGTCTTTCCAGCGCTTGATGAACGAGGTAGTTAGGGGTTTGCCTTTCATCTTTGTGTATATAGATGACATACTAGTCGCCAGTGCATCCGAGAAGGAGCATGAAGAGCATCTTCGACTTCTCTTCACTCGTCTTCACGACTTTGGGATGGTGATCAATCCGGCTAAGTGTGTGTTTGGTGTGAACTCCCTTATCTTCTTAGGTCACCACATCGACGCAGAAGGTATTCGACTCCTCGAGGAGCGTGTGAAGGAGATTCGTGAGTTTACTCGTCCTTCTTCTCTTCGCCAGCTCCGTGGTTTCTTGGGACTCGTCAACTTCTATAGGCGTTTCATCCCTCATTGCTCGGATTTGCTCCAGCCTTTGACTGACATTCTGAGAAGTCAGAAACGTAAGAACCAGCCAATTTCACTTGATGATACTGCTTTTGCTGCATTCAACAGGGTGAAAGAGGTATTGGCTGATTCTACACTTCTCGTCCATCAGCAACTTGATGCCCCATTGTCCTTGGTGGTCGACGCCTCTGACTTCGGCGTTGGTGGAGTAGTACAGCAGCATGTTGATAACCAATGGCAACCTATGGCGTTCTTCTCCAAACGATTCCAACCAGCTGAGACGAAGTATAGTACGTTTTCCAGAGAACTCTTAGCTGCTTATTTAGGCATCAAGCAATAACATGTCTCATCCAGGCATCCGGGCTACACGTCGTTTGCTTACGGATCGTTTTGTGTGGTCTGGCATCAACTCTGATGTGCGGAAATGGGCAAAGTCTTGTCTTCAGTGTCAACGGTGTAAGGTTCATAGACATACTAAGTCGCCGTTAGGAACCTACGCCACTCCTGATGCTAGGTTCGATCATAGATAGATAGATAGATAAATGGTTTATTCAAATCAAATCAAACATGTAAACAATAAATGTTCATTAATTCCATGCTTCGTAGCTAAAAACTAAATTGCGCAATGGATTACAGAATTAATTATTACAAGGTAAAATTGCACTTACTAATAATAAACTACTATAGATAATAATGCAACTCTTGGCACCGGCGTCGAACCGCTGCGCCACCCCAGTCACCAGTGGGGCACGAAACAGTAAGATCATATACCCCCTGATGAATAGCACGACGCAACGGATCAACACCCATGCATACAATATACAGCACAATTCACAGTGAAATAATGAATACAAAAGGACAGGTATGGCGGAGGAGAAAAAGAAAGGGGGAGGGAGTATAAGAAAATGATAACTTTTACATGATTAAAACATTACATACTTAACAAGAAATACATGCGTAATACTGTACATGGCAATTAACTGGTTTAGAACATTTCAACTCTGAAAATAGTAGTATTGCATGTGGAAAATTACAAAAATATAAATCTATGTTTAGCATTAATCGTTCAATTTTCTATGAAATCACATTTTTTGTGAATGAATAAATACTATAGGTCATGCTTTAAATATGGTACATGTATTATAATGCTCGAGTGATTTATCCAGTTAATTAGTAAAGGGTAAAAAAAACATGATCCAGTTTAGCTAAGGTGAATTAAATCTATTTAAAAAGGCTGGGATGTAATAAACAAGATCCCAAAACATAACCATGTTGGCAGGCGCAGGCACGGTAGGTTATCTATTGAAGTGAGGGGATGAACAAAGAAAACAACAACAGACATCCTCCTCACTAACAATAGACCACTCCTCCGCGTCTACGCCCGAAGGTTTCATGCATTGGAAATAAGCAATAGTAATAATCCCAAACTATATGTTTTAAAAAACATTATTTTAATTTCAAAGTGAGTAATTAAAAACATGCAAATATCGTTTAAAATCAGTCATACTAAAGTCTGTTTGCCCCTTCTATTAAAGTTTATACAAAGTTCAATTAAAGTTCAATAATTTTGTCATGAATGGAATAGGGCTGTTTTTGGTATCGATTTGTACGACACCTAGGCTCACGATAACGTTTATTTTTTCTCAGATTTCTTGTTGGATTGTTTTCGGTGAACCAGTCACTACCAACTTCAGACCTAGATGCTTTCGTTGCAAAGTTAATGCACAAAGTCTTTCTACGTGTCTCTAGATCCACGATTCTAGCCAAATCAAGTGACGTATTGTAGGAGGTACCAGGAAAAATCAATCGTAGGGCTCGCTTCTGGATGCGCTCTAATGCTGCTGATTGGGCACAAGTCAAACTGGAGTGCCACACAGGACACGCATATTCAAGAAGTGGTCTGACAAATCCAACGTAAACTGTCACAAGGTCAGCCGCGGGGAGATGGAACTCTTTCAAGCGTCTTAACATGTAGAGACGCGATGAGGCGCGAGAAATGGTGACAGATACGTGATCGTTCCACTTAAGGTCCCGTTGAAGAATTACTCCAAGCAGTTTGACAGCTGAGACCTCCTGTAGCACGTCGTTACACAGGCTGAAGTCGCGGTCAGGAAGTGGTGTTTTGCTGAATGTGACCCTCATGATATTGCACTTCTTGGGATTAAGTCGAACATTGTTTTGATTGCACCACTCCTCCAAATTGACCAAAATGTTCTGCATGAACTGACCGTGTTGATTAGAAGGCTCAGCAGAAGCGAGCGACATGTCATCAACATATTTCCAGCGCTCGACTTCTGACTCGCGCAAGGCATCGTCGATGAGGACAAGGAACAGAAGGGGTCTGAGGCGCGTTCCCTGGGGGACTCCCGCTGTCATTGATCTCGTAGAAGATAGTTCTCCATGATATCGAACTTGATTCTGTCTATCAGTAAGGAAACTGCATATCCACACAATGACCCATGGATGCACTTCTAAGGTGATGAGTTTGCGGATCAGGATTGTATGGTCAACCCTGTCAAATGCACGGCTAAAGTCTGTTGACACTATAGAGGTTACGTTACTGGGTAGTTCGGCTCTTTTGCATAGGAAGTTGTAGATTTCTACCAGACAATGTGTGGTAGACCGACCAGCTCTTGCACCGAACTGCTTTGGATCCAGTTGATGGCGTACATCAGCCAGAAGTTTGCGATAAATGAAGACCTCAGCTATCTTAGCGAAGTGATCGGTTAATGAGATGGGTCTTTGTTTGTCGATGGATGATGCGGCCTTTTCCTTAGGAATAGGAGCAATAATTGCCCCTTTCCATTGTGATGGAACAGACCCAGAGTGATATGATGAGTTTAGAACTTCGCAGAGAGGTGATGCGAGCTCCACAGCAAACTCCTTGACAATGCGCGCAGGGATGCCGTCAGGTCCACTGGACTTTCCCGGCTTTATTCGATTCAGTTCCTTGTAAACTTCGTGGGGTTGAACTGTAAGCTGAGGTTTCGGAGTTGGCAAGTAGGCTGGCAAGCTCTGAAGATCAAGTTCCGGAATATCCTGACTAACATTTGCGAAATGGTCATTCACACAGTCAGCGATAGCCAAGTCGTCTAGTTCTGGCGACTCAGGTATGATGATGTTGCTTGCAGTTTTTGATGAAGTCATGATTTTCAAGTGTTTATACCAGCTAGAAGGATTCTCACGTTTTAGTTTCAAAACACGGTCCTTGTAGAAATTTTTCTTCAGCTCAGTTTTCTTGTTCTGAACTTTATTTCTTAAGCGTTTCCATTCCTCAGTCCGGTCATTGCTGAAAGCCTTTTGACGTTGACCAATCAGTGATTTCAAATACGGCGTCACCCACGGCTTGTCACGTGGATGCATCTTCACCGATTTCATGGGCAGGTATTCGTCCATTGCGTTTTGTAGTGAAGCATACAATTTGTCACACTTCTCTTGGGCACTAGAGCTTGCCATGACATCATCCCAAGTATGTTGAGATATCCATTGACCAAACTCACGAATCGCAGAGTCTTTCATAGGACGAACAAATTTCCTGACTGCCTTGTTTTTACTGTTGGTTTTGTTGAGTTTTGGTTTCCAGAGAACTGCATTATGATCACCCCCTAGGCCAAGAGGTGAGAGGATCTCAGGTTCAGAATACCACTGATGAATGTCAGTTAAAATGAGATCCAAGATTGCAGTACCGCGTGTTGCTTTCCTAACAACTTGTCTCAGGTTACATGTACTGGTCAACTCGGAAGTATCAGCTCTATTAAAATCCCCGAGGATAACAACCCCAGCATCTCCATGTCTGGTTTTGATGTCATCAATAGCGTTTACGAGGTACTGTATCAAATCATTTACGCAATCATTGTCAGGAGGGGAATACACAGCAGCAACATAGAGACAAGAAATGTCTCGCGGTAAACGTTTAGGTCGAAGTTGTAACCAAATTACTTCGTGGTGCGGATGTGGGGGAAGAAAGTTCACTGTTTTGGGCATCGACTCTGGTTTGGCATAAATCGCGACACCACCACCCCTTCTGGAATCTCTAGATTTGGCAAAAACTAAATAATCATCCACTGCAAAGTCACTTTCAGGTTGATCTGCTCTAAACCACGTTTCAGTCACCACACAGACGTCACAATACAATTCATGAACAACAACGGAAAATTCATCAAGTTTATTGTTTAGTGAACGAGGATTGCACATGTAAATAGTAGGTAAGTTCACTTGTGATTGGCGATCAGTACTCACAGTTGTAATAGTTTTAATTGGGATGAGTTGGGGTGCCCGAACTCCAGGTGGTTTGGGCGTTCTTCTCCTCCTTCCTTCGACGACAGCAATCTTGTCCATATTGACCTAGTGGGACCTCTTCCTCCGTCAGAAGGATATGTGTATTTGCTTACATGTATAGACCGGTTCACTCGCTGGCCTGCAGCTATTCCACTCAAGGATATTACAGCAGAGACCGTGGCCCGGGCTTTCATAGCTCACTGGGTTGCTTTGTATGGAGTTCCATCGACCATAACCACAGATCGAGGACGTCAGTTTGAGTCGCATCTATTCCAAGCTCTCACCAATCTCTTGGGGAGCAGACGAACCAGGACGACTGCATACCATCCTGCTTCAAATGGGCTCGTGGAGCGGTTTCATCGACAATTGAAGTCTTCCCTCAAGGCTCATGCTAACACACGCTGGATGGAGACACTTCCTATTGTCATGCTAGGTATTCGTACTGCAGTGAAGTTTGATTTGGGTTGTTGCGCATCGGAACTTGTCTATGGAACCACCATTCGGTTACCAGGGCAATTTGTAGCAGCCAGTCAGGCTAGCGGTGTTGTGGATCTCAGTGATTATGTCGACAGGTTGAGAAAGCAGATGAGCGAACTGCGACCTCGATCTACTCGTCGTACCCAGCGACAGTCGCACGTGCATCCTGATCTATCTCATTGTTCCCATGTGTTTGTTCGTCACGATGCTGTAAAGGCACCACTGCAGCCTCCTTATGATGGACCTTTTGGGGTAGTCAGTCGAGATGGCAAGTTTTTTACCTTGAACTTGGGTAGGAGACATGATACTGTCAGCATCGACAGACTGAAACCAGCTTACATCGAGGAGGAATTTGCGAGTGTTGACAAATCATCTATGGTTGTCGACGATGTGTTATCCGCCAGTGTTCCTAATGAAGCTACACCTTCCAAGTCAGCAGATCTTCCCATTCCTTCTCCTCTTCCAGTGAAGACTACTCGGTGTGGGAGACACGTACGTTGGCCTGCTCGGTATGTCCAGTATTTTGCAGTTAGTTGAAGCTACCATGTATATATTTTTGGTATCGATTGTTTCCTTTTTCCAAGTCCAGTCTAGAGGGGGACTATGTAGTGATCCATACACCTATTTGTTGTGGGTCAACAAACTTTCGGAGATTGCAAGATATCGGCATTTCTTTCTTCCATTTATATCGGCACTTCCTTTTTGTCTTGTAAATTACCTCGCACCTGCGATATGACATTTGTGGTCTCCATGGTTTGTTTTTCTCTAAGCGCCAATCACGGCGTTCCATAGTCTTGTGTTTTTGGCTAAGCAGCGTGATTATCGGCACTCATCCCGTATGTACTCGTCAGAGCTACACGTGTCTACGGTTTTAGTCATTTCCTTATTTCATACACATCGCGTAAGATTTTTGCGACGTTGTTTTTTTCTCGGTCTATTTAATCGTCTGCGGTAGTATTTCATTTCTTCGCTGGATTAAATACGGTTCTACATTTGTTTAATTCGCCAAGTAGGCTATTCATTCTTTTTCTTCGGTTACGCTTGGGCTAGCCAGAGGCAGCCATTTTGTCTCTGAGCACATCTTATTTATTGTATATATATTTCCTGATAGTTTCGGTTTTCGTCGAAGCTTCTGATAAGATTGTGTATTGCATTTGCCTTGTTGAATTGATAGTGTTTCATCGTCGAGACTACGTAGTGATTTCGTCGAGAAGACATTTCAAGTTTTGTATTATTTCCAGTCTCCTTACTTCCAGTTTTCTTAGTTCTTTATCGGTGAGTTTAAATTTCCACTTTCTTTTCTCACGTCTTTTTAGTTGAACCTGCACTTTGGTTCTACAGTTGTATCAAAATTATGCAACGTTAAGACATTGAAGGTGGGGTGGGAGTGATAGGTTTACCTTTTCTATATTGATAAGGTGAGTAATCAGATTGTGTAATATTCATGACATAGGCCTCCATTGGGTTTTTAGAGTCAGCTTGTTAACATGCAGGTTACTCATAATTGTATTATCTGTATTGTATAATCCATTATCAAACTATAAATTAAAACAATTATAAGCAGTGAAAATCTAATCCTCTTACAGGTGAAATTCGTCACAGTGGGATTCGAAGTCCAAATGTCATTTGCTTTATTCGAGATACTATAGAGTGCGTTCAGGCGTTACATATCGCCCTTATTCTTGGTGTTCGGCACAACAGCTCCCAGAGAAGCACATTGACTATCATGAAATCTGGCGAGAATCGCTAAGAAGTGAGCCCTTGAAAGATAACCAACGAAGGGAACTATCTAAACGTCTTGATGATGGAGGATTTAAGACTTTCTCTACCAAACTACGTCATGGTATGGTATTAACTGTTGTATTACCCGTTTGTATCCGCTTTTAGTCATAAAATGATAATCAATGGTTGAACCTTTACAAATTACTTTCTGAATCACAAAGCATAACAAAACACTTCCATATTTTATTAGCATTATGTGATATACTGATGTCTTACATTGATTTACACATGAATCACTAAATAGTTTTAAAAGACAGGAATCATTTAAGAATAGAATAGCATAAAATCTATCTCATAATTTGTGTTCTTTTCAGAAGAACTTCAGCACATTGAGAACGGGGGTGTCCTCAAAGAGATGGTACACGCAATATTGTGTGATGTGGCCTCGAGACTTGCCGATATTCTTGGCGTTAAATCTTCAGAAGGAACGTCGCCCATTAAGCAAGTCATTGAGGATTGGGAGGGGAAAATAAGAAAAAAAAGCAACTGCGCAAGGAGCAAGAGCGCATCCTTCTCAGCAATGCGATCCTCGAAGAGGGTTACAGGGACTTCTCTTTAGAAATCATGACAGGTAAGAATTTCTTCGTTATTACGTGTTACGATGGGATTATTCGGTTAACTCTAATTATCCCCCCCCCCCACCCCATAATCCGACACGGACCCCATGAACAGTACCAGATGAACACATAACGTACGAAGACAATTACCACCATCTGTCGAGCGTCTCATGATGATGACTCCCCGTAGGGCCATGAACCCGGACATTTTGCAGGAGCAATCTTAGCTAATTATTTAACATGGTTATATGTGAATGAATCAACAAATGTAATAAACCAAGGAATGACTTGTGTGATAATAACCCATAGACTGGCATCCTATAATGTATAATGATTATAGTTAACAATAACAGATTTTTCTTGATGCATATTCCCTCTTACAGGTTTTGTACGGAAGCCGGAGAAGTCAGATAAGGAAGCAAACAAAGATTTCAAGTCCGTCTTTCTGTCTGCTGTCCAAAGTATATCTGCAGTTCAAACATCATTACCCTTTTGAGGGGTTGCTACCGGTATAAATTTGCGATCGAATTTAATCAAACGCAACCCTTTTGTAAATATTGCGCACTTTGTTTTGACATTATTTCGAAATTGTTTTATTTCAAGAGCTTTTTTTCTCCTCCTGTTTTTAGATAATTCCATCTATTCATGGCGTTGTAACGGTTCAAGCTATATGCTTATGTTTCATCACCTTTGTATGTTAATTTGTTAAACTAAAAATAGTTGCAACTTTCCTTTGATAAAACATGGTTATATTCTCATTCATGTGAAGTGAATTCAAATGAATTGTACAATTGTGGACATGCATGCATGCACAAATAAATATACAAATGAATAAATAAATAAATAATTGAATAAATAAATAAATAAATGAATAAATGAAGAAGAAAAAATATAAACAATATAAAAATAAAAATAAAAATAAATAAATATTGGACCCAGAATATGCCCCCCCCCCCCCCGCTCACCCAGCTCTAAGAAGGAATGTTCATTGGTCACTAAAATTCACTGCGTACTGGACCGACAGTGGCCTGTGGTCAAATGAAATTAATTTCAATAAAATAAAGACTGATCTGTTTGAAAGATTCACAAATTTAGCCAATACAATTTGGCCGATAAATGAAATTATAATCTGAAATCATGTGCAATGTCACGAATAAACAAGGTACCAATATTTAATATTTTAGTATAAGTGCCTAGATCAGAGGTTACCAAGAATATTCAGTTTTACCCAAGGATTGCAGCAATGGGTTGATCTGTTTCTAGACGGATTGCATTTAACATGCAACATTTTGATTGATGGAACTTTATATCGTCTATTCTATAATCAATTCTCCATTTTGCCTGATTAAAAAAAGAAGGAATACCTGATCATGCTTGTTTGGTAGGTGCCTTATCTGTTCCAGATATTGGCTATCAAGGCTTTTCATCTACGCGTACTTCCATCTCTGGTCCTTTGTAATTCGACGATACTTATGTTGCCAGTCTGCCAATCAACTGTACCATGTTGTTCATGCGCTGTCTTCCCCTACTTCTCTTTCCCTCGATTTCCTTGTCAGTATCCTGTTTTCTGCGTTGTAAATGTCATGTTGTATTGAGCATGTATCACTGGACAAATCCCTGAATGATGCGGGTATATATAATCATCGATTATTTCTGAGAAAGGAGATAGCCAAAACAACCTTTACACATCCCTCCTCAAACTCTACAAAGAAATTGTAATCAATCAGTTGATGAAAATTGAACCGAATTGATATCAATGATTCTTATAACAGTGAAAAGTTCTCCATAAATTGCTATTAAAAAACAACGATCATGTTTAGAACGTATGTGTGCGAGAAAGAGTGTTTGTGTGGGATGGCAAAAATGTGTGTCTGTGTCTGTTCGCGCGTGTGTGTGTGTGTGTGTGTGTGCGGTCATCCCCCTCCTCGGAACAGAATTATTGCACTTTGCAAACTAAAATATATAATATTATATTAAGATAATATAAATATGCAAAAACGTTTTCTTGATCGAAAGAGCAAAGCAAAACAAAACAAACAAACCATTCATTCATTACAAGGATACCAAATACTTTTTATATAATGTTTATACATGTTCTTACCTATTCTTTGCTGCTTTTATGAGTTTGTGTTCATGATTTTGTTATCATTATTATTACTTATTTATGCTTAACTACTGTTCCTCATTGTGATTAACAGGGCCTCATGGAAGACCATCATTGTCGGTGATAATGAGTCACTGAGTGTTATTATCAGGAATAAATGAACAAATAAATAAATAAAAACTTCATGGAAGCTTCAGATGAGGTTCAATGCAATACTAAAAGCCTAAATCACACTAAACGTACGACCGGTTGCAAACTTTTCCCGAATTTTCGTACTGTTTCGTTTTTGTTTCTTTTTGGTCACTCTTTTCTTTTTATTGAATAATGTCTGACAATGTGCCTTTTAAAACCAGCAGGAAGCAACCATGAAAATGTCAAAGTTTCTAATTTTAAATTATTTTGGGGTTGTCGGCGAACGTTTGGAGAATAATCGGCAAATAATCGTAAATAATTCTCGATTAGTAGTTTACATTTTCTCAACAAAATACTGCCTGGTAATTGTCGGAAATCATTGGACATCAGACGTAAATCAGTCTTAGGAATGTTGCCTAAACTTAAAAGTCGAAGAACAACCTTCAGTACTAGTTTGGTCGCAAATAAATATTCGTTACGATCGATGCAGGTTCCGACTTAACAAAATAGTCAGAAGAGCAATCGCCGACCTCTGACAACCCTTTAAAAACTTTTCGAGATCACTGATAACTAACTTCCGACCAGTGATTGGCGGTAGTCGGCGACTGGCGTACTTTCTAGTGTGACTTTGGCTCAAGTTTCCTCTTTGAATTTAAATGGATTGTTTGCGAATTAATTGTTTTTCTTTCCATAGGCCTTGTTAAAGTAAACAATTAAAGATGTTTTAGAAAGAAGCTCGTTCCATGTACTTACTGCAGCATGGCAAACACTACTCGATGTCTGTCTTCTTTGAATTTGATCTTGCTATAGTTATGCTTCAGCGTGCGTTTTTGTAAAGCTCAATAAGAAGAAATAAAAATCATTTAGCTGCAATGTGCCAACAGTATTCGCGGGTCATTATTTTGTCTTGGTTTTAAATGGGCGAATGCATGTTCTTTTAATAAATTATAAGAAGTATAGGTTTACTCTGACTCCATGACCTCTTCACTTGTAATTAGTATGTATGTACAATACCTAGAAACTTCACTCATTGTGAGGCCAACGTATATATATATATATATATATGCATATTTAAAGAGGGACAGAGATAGAGAAACAAATAAAAAGAGTAAGTGAGACCGGTTAAAAGGCCAAAGTCCACCCTGATTTAAGGTGGTTTAATTTGAACCAGATAAGTTGCGTGCAACAGATCAGTGAACGTTCGATCAAAATATGATAAAGAAAAAGAGAGTAATGCATCTAAAATTTGCAATTTATAAAATTCAAATCGGCAACTCTCCCATTCGATATGTATCGTAACAAAAGGAAAATATGTGTTCGTGCAATCACCTTAATTAGCATAATGATAATTTACACAAACCCTTGATGAAAGAGACCTAATCCTCATCTACAACCAAGAAAACTGAAATGTTTGAAAATGTCAGTACAGAGCACATGGGATATGCTCGTATGGTGCGTCACGTAATTGCCAAGTTGCGTTTAATCGATTACAACTTTTGAAAATCTTAATTTCGCATTGCTATGTTTTTTCCAAAAAAACATTCACTGATCTGTTTTTCTGCTTGTGATATTAGTATAAAGTGAACTTCCCCCAAAATATCCCCTTTTGCTGAACTTTTAAAAGTATGATTATGTGAAAGCTGTTGTTCAGGCTCTGACGAAACATGAAAGAACCCAACTTGACAATAGAAGGAGTATTATGTCTGCTGTCGTTATAGCAGGTATCAAATAATAATAAAGTTTTTTATCCAAAACATTTAGATAAACAATGCAAATAAAACGCCCCTTCAGAATTAGCTTTTTATGGT
Organism: Strongylocentrotus purpuratus; assembly: GCF_000002235.5. Classification (NCBI taxonomy): domain Eukaryota; kingdom Metazoa; phylum Echinodermata; class Echinoidea; order Camarodonta; family Strongylocentrotidae; genus Strongylocentrotus; species Strongylocentrotus purpuratus. The sequence continues at coordinate 38,615,349 of NW_022145594.1, forward strand.
AAATTTTATGAACGTGCCTTTATGCAAATACATAATGTCATCTAATCAAGTTAACCATTGACATTTTATAGCCCGCGATCGCGTGGGTGTCAAGCTTAAGAGTCTATGTAGCTGCAATAAATCAATAAACGATATGATATCATGTCGAATTTCTTACCAGATGAAGAATCGGCGCATACAGGTAGTGCCATGCAAATATATTTCCGGTTGAGTCAAGAAGAAGACAAAATCCAAACTAAAACAAATTTGTGAATGTTTTTACTATTTGAAGCGTGACCTTTCTATCTAAATGTGTATATTATGTTGTGGTAGGGTTACCCTTGCTCCATATTTTGGTATCATTTTGTTTGGGTATCTCTGGACGCATGACTTAATAATAACAGAGTACTATATTTATACTAGCGCCAAGTGGCTGGGTGAGGAACGAATCAAACCTTGCAGAAAAATGGCTGTGTACCATCTGCACACATGCAGACACGCATCTCAATTAATGTACTCCTATTATGAAAGGGCTTCAAATTTTAAACGATTTACAGGGTTCTCGAACCGAGAACGTCCTCTACTTGCGAGTGGAAGTCAAAGTAAAAACACAGTTATCATGAGTGCACTTGGTACCAGCCCACCCACGCACACACACACGCACACGCACACACACCATCACACAATACTTTCCTAAATATACTAAACACGAATGACATTGACAATGAAAAATTCCTCTAATTGGAAATGAAATTATTCCATTTAACTGCATTGATGAAAATTTAAGTCACTTAAAATTGAAATTTTGTCTTGCTTATCACGTTCATGTAACTACAATATTAAACATGCTTAGACCTTTGGAATCTGTTGCGTTTGCTATATGGTTCATTTGGGGTGTCTAAGAAAAACAACTATGACGCAACGAGATTTTAATTCACAATATTTTGCAATTACTTAATCATCCTCAATTAAAAGTAAAAAAAGTTATGTTGTAGTTGTGTCTTCTTAACAATAATTTGAGGATTGAGGCTGAAACCACAAATTAATGATGTGTTGTTCTTGTTGTTGTTTAAACGTACGATTGTTTTAAGTTTACACTGAGAGCCATTTGAATATGAATATAATCGAGGAACAATAGGGTTGTAGCTTTCCATTTAGACAAATGTAATTCTGACTCATAATTTCTTGATGAAATAACAAATGATATACTTTAAATTAACATTTCATTTCTAAAGTGTTATGAGTATGCATTCAAAATCTCGATTAAGTACGTGAAGCAAACTAAAAAAGTCCGAATTGTTTCAATATAACTCTGATTTAGCCGGCACTTCTATAAATCCCGCATATCTCAATAATTTTCACATGAGCAATATTTTGAAGAACACAACCAAGCATTGTTATACAAGTATTTAAGAACTGCATAACTAATGTAACTCGTAATATATCCATTAGAAATAAACAACAAATACCAAACATCAAGTCTCTGATGTGCATTCCCATATAAAAGATGATTGCTCGACACGCCCGAAGGTTTCTCCAACTAATATGATTCTGTTTGGAAGATCACTATACTTCTATAAAAGTTCCTTAAGAAATCAGAGAAAATGGCGTAAACGACATTTAAATCATTTTTAACACCCATTTTATAAAGAGAAATAAAGTGTATATGAGAGCTTGTCGTCCAAATGTTCAGACTCCAAGTATACCCTCATTGTGCACTGGTGTTTTTTCAACGCGCTATCCTTGTATCATATGAATAAAATCAGGTGCTACGTCTTGCAGAAAAAGCATAGCTTTGCGGTTCTTTCTAAGATTAGATTGAAATTAACATAACACTCGGACATTCAACTCTAATATTACCTATGGAATTCAGATTAGGATGATCAAGCAGTTCTTAAGATATCGCCGATCACAATCTTGTTTCACTTGCTGATACACCCTGTACATGAATGATTATTATATAGGCTAGCACTGCACAACAACGACTCACGACCAAGATGGAGACTCGTATCAGACGATCGCTTCTCGGGACATGTGTATGTATTGTTATGATATTATGCTACATTTCAGGTAAGAGATTCCACCATCAAGGCTAATTATGCCTGTGAAAGATAAAGACCTTAATTCGTTTAGTCACACGGTTTAAAGGGATCGTTTAACAATGTTAAATCTGAGATACACGGCCCTACATGTTATCAGTGTCTGTGATATGGTGTAATATTGAAGCCCTAAACAAATTGCGCTTCAAAATGATCAAGAAGTGCCTCAAAAAAGTAAAATCTTTGAGTGACCGGTTTTACCATACTCGTTTTCCCCAATAGCCTGTAGTGTTATGAAAACCGTCAGGCGAACGGTTTTCAAAATTTGTAATTCCAATCGTAAATATCTTGATAATCAGACAGGCGATCGGCTTGTAAAAGTCATGGGGTTCCTGACTGACCTAAAGGTTTATAATTACCATTGCATCATGAGCTAAATCCTGAATTTTGTTTCAGAATCTGAGACAAAGTTACCGGATCCCTTTAAATATATATGCTGATGTATGATGTTATAGAAATCATGTTTGGTTTTTAACCCACACATTGGCATATACTCCTTCGGATTAACAACCACGTAATGCAAGACAATGTATGCAGGCGCGGATCCAGGGGGGCCGAGCGGGCCTTGCCCCCCCCCCCCCCCCCCCCCTCCCCGCAAAAAAGAGAGAGAGAAGAAAAGAAAAGGGGAAAGAAGGAGATCGGGGGACCGAAAGGTCCTTGCCTCCCAGGCTGTTGATCCCCCCCCCCCCCAATCAAAAAAATAAGAGAGAAGGGAGGAAAGGGAAAGAAAAAAGTAAAAGAGGAGATAATGGCGTACTGATAGGAGGGGGGGGGGGGGGCTTGGGTTTATTTCTAATTCCACAACGGTGGATTACAAATAATGCTGAAATGACATAATTTCCGAGATTTTTCCTCACTTTTTAGTAAATTATACGTTTGTATGTGTTTGTTGGAAAATGACAAATTCCTAAATTTACAACCGGGCAAGAAATATGATTCTTGAGATTCCTACATGTCAGGGCCCGAGGTACGGTGGGGATCGGGAGCCTCGAGCCCCCCCCCCCCCCCCCCCACTTTTTTCGAAAAAGTATATTAAAGAGAAATAAAATAGAACCAGGGGCACTAAGGCGGCCCCTGAATGCTTATCTGACCGTAATGTATTGCCTTACACCTCTGAGCTTGCGGGGTCGGACAAGGTATCAAAATGTGTTTATCTGACCGCAGGCGCGTAGCCAGGGGGGGGGGCGTTCCCCAAATCGGAAGAGGACGTATGAAGAAAAAGGAGCAGACAAAGAACATCTTTGAAATTCGGACAAGGATTAAGAGTATAGAGAACGGTACAACGCATCGTCTTCTTTCTCTAATAATTTAATGAAACGTCAAAGCTTCACGCAGGAGGGGAGGGGAGGGGGGGGGACTGAATTAAGACAAGGATTAAGAATCGAGAACGGTACAGCCAATCGTCTCTTTCTCTCATAATCTTATGAAACGTCAACGCTTCAGCGCTTCGCGCGGGATAAAGGGGGAACTAAATTTCGACGAGGATTATTTTCGAGAACGGTACAACAAATCGTCTTCTTTCTCTAATGATTTAATGAAAATTAAAAGCTTCCGCGCTTCGCGCGGTAGGGGGGAACCTGAATTCAGACGAGTATTAAGAGTCGAGAACTGTACAGCCAATTGTCTTCGTTCTCTCATATTCTTGTGAAACTTAAAAGGGGAGGACCTGAATTCAGACGAGGATTAAGAGTCGAGAACGGTACAACGAATCGTCATCTTTCTTTGATAGTTTAATGAAACGTCAAAGCTTCCGCGCTTCGCACTGGAGGGGGGGGGCTGAATTTAGACAAGGATTAAGAGTCGAGAACGGTACAACGAATCGTCTTGTTCTCTAATGATTTAATGAAACTTAAAAGCTTCTGCGCTTCGCGCGGGAGGGGGGAATCTAAATTTAGACGAGGATTATTTTCGAAAACGGTACAACGAATCGTCTTCTTTCTCTAATAATTTAATAAGGAGTAAAATTTTCGGCGCTTCGCGCGGGAAGGGAAAAACGTAATTCAGACGAGAATTATTTTCGAGAAAGGTACAACGAATCGTCTCCTTTCTCCAATAATTTAATGAAACGTCAAAGCTTCCACGTTGCACGGAAGAGGGAGGGGGAACTCGCCACTCCCTGCACCGACCCCCCCCCCCCATTACTTCACTGTTGGTCACCATTATGTACCAATATTTGGCTCGCATAATTTCAAATTTGGGCCCTCCCCTCTAAGAAATCCTGGATCCGCGCCTGATTATAGGTACACCAAAACACGAATTTTTGGCGAGAAGCCCACGTAGAAAAAAAAAAAGAAGTAGGAAAATATACGATTTATTACCTCGTGTAACTGAATCCATACATGTCAAATGCATCAGAAAACAAACATTGTCTATGCACAACATTTATATAAAAAACGATACGTTGGAGAATAGTGGAAGCGAACATTGTTCCCTTGTTCTCATATCTATAAATGATTTATTGTCGTATTTAATAATAATTTTAGTGCTTATAATTATATAGCGCCTAATACTTACTTTATCAGAAGTCTCTAAGCGCTGTACAATAATGCAGCATAATTACCATGGCTTTAGCAGTGCAGCTGTTACGCGCGCTGCGTTTCAAGAAATAAATTCCTACCAAAATATTTGTGATACTAGATGAATTCATGTTACTACTTTTTACTACAAAATGCTGTAATACTTTAGGTGTGCTCGTTTTAACTCATGCTTTTAATTTTCGTTTATACCGGAGAATGTCAATATACCAACTATCAAAACCAGTTAAAAAAATGTCAAACAATGTCATATTATTTTGTATCTATAACAGTTGATGATGTAAACAGACGTATATATACCTTCACGGACCGTGGCAAACGGGACGACTCATCTGAGGAAGATGACTTCATACCTCCAGCGTGTGGTAAGTACAGGGGCGTATCCAAAGGCCACATCAGCCGACCCTTCTGTTTTAAAAAAAGAAAAAGGAATATTATACATAATTTTTTTCCATCACAAATATATATTTGTAAGAGGGGAGTCAATTCGTACACCACTCGCACATAAGGTTATTATATTTGGAAATATCCCAAAAAATGCTATCGCATGGTTAATCGGAAGGTTAAAAAAGTGAATGGAAATTTTGATGGCGATTGCTATCTTTTTCATATATAATTGCTCGATCTTTTATATCAGGCGATTCAGTAGAGATAAGTATTATTTTGTGTTTCGTTCAATTCTTCTAAAAGGGTCGTCTTATATTTTAGGGCAGGATTTCCAAAGTATATCATTTCAAAAATGTTTAATTTTATAAGGCATTAGCCAATATATTTTTGAAAACGGCCTACTAAAGACTTCTAGCTGAATATATTTGTAGATAATCATGTTCAACTGTTACTCATTCTCTAAAATCAAGTCTTATTTATATCCTCAAATGCTGGGACATACCCAGATGTATGCCGATGCGTTCTCCTACACGAGGAACCGATGATTAATTTCGACTACTATGAATCGCTACAAGACATGTACCCCAGCGCTTTTGCCGATCCATTTTTGAGGGAATCAGGCGAACCAATGGGGCTGGAAATAGCATGCACATCAAAGCAACTGGACAGAGTCCCGGAGGGGCTTCCAGTCGATACTTTATGTTTGTAAGTATCATTGCTCATGTTTTATCTTTCATGCAAGCTTCTTTTTGAAATTGTGGATATTTACCCAACAATCTGCTCCAAATCTCAAGTTTACATTGAAGGTTACTAGTTAAGTTTTGAAGATGAAATGTAGTCGATTCTACCAACATCCAAACAAGTCTAATTCTGTTTTTCAGCTATTAGTAGAAAATATCTCATCGAATTTGAGACGAATAGTACTTGGAATTCATGATGAAGGAGATGTTTAGAGACGTCTACATTACCAATTTAGTTCGATTCTGTGTGGGTTTGAAGATCAACGTTAGAGGGCTTGAATATGTTTCCTTTTCTTGTCTGTTTAGTAATTTGACACATAGACGCGAGATACAAATTTCTTTTCTTCTTTTGTTCGATATGAGGGTATCAAATCGTGGGTGGGAAGGAGGAGAAAATCCTTCAATTTCTATTCTTCAAAAGACGTTTTAAAGCTATAATTTGCAGGTTAACTAGAATGGGCGATACATCACATCACAAGCACTCAACTTTGTCCACACAAATACAGATATCTAGAGACCACAATCATTTATAAATTATATTCAAATCATAATTTATATTCATGTCTATCAATTTCAATAAATCGTTTTTTTATTTGTAACTGCATGTGCCCCTGTCAAAGACTAGATACCATAGCGCAGAAGGGAATTCAAAGTAGATTATATGATACAAAATCTGATATCACCATTTTATGGAGGTGGGTATTGGGGTGGGGGGGGGGGTCTCTACTGTGATTTTGAAGAGAATTATTCAGAATTATGGGCCATTACTCTATACCCGTTATTAACAGAAGCTCACGCAAATCTTTCAGATGGTAAATATGTAAATTTATACATGCTTATTTGATGCAGGGATTTGTCGGATAATCGCATCACGCATCTCCATGACGACAGCTTCAAGAATCTGACCATGCTTCGTGAATTGTAAGTGCAACATGATAAAAATGATATGTGGATGAAAGCATCCTATTTCTGAAAGGAAAGTACATCATCATTATGATCATGATGATGGCAATGCTTACGAATGGTAGTGATGATGGCGGTGTGACGGTAGTGGTGATTGTGGCGATGAGTGTTGTGGTGGTGGCGATGGTAGTCCAGAATCTGCACCGTCCTTTATAATTTCCCCACACTTGATTCAAGCCGTCGAAGATGGCGTTATCAACAGACTCATAATTATGCTCACTAGCCCAGCCTGAGGACGTATTTTTCGCCGGGCGTCTTAATTTAATGATCACGCCATCATCGGCTGGTAGCAAGTAAGTAGGGAGAGGTAGCGTTGGCGTGGTGGAGATCAAAATTAAATAGGCCAGATTCTGGACTATGGCGATGGTTGAAATGATCGTAAGTGAGGATGATAGTGGTGATGACGATTGAAATGATGGTGGTGATTGTAGGGATGGAGATGATTGTAACGATTGTGATTGTCGTGCCGGTGATTGTTATGGTAGTGGTTGTGTGTGATGATTTGGTGATGGTGGATGGGGAGAGGGTGGCCGATAATGGTTGTGTTGATGAAGATGATGACTATAGTGATGATAGTGATTATTATTGTTGGGTGGTGGTGGAGATGATGATGCTGATAGAAGTGATGATGATTTTGGTAGCGATGATGATTCAGGTATAGGTGAAGTTGATTGTGGTGGTGGTGGTGGGTGGTGGGTGGTGGTGGTGGTGGTGGTGAAGGTCTGGATGAAAGTGATGATGTAAGTGATGATGGTTGTGGTGATGGGTGGTGAATGTGATTGTGGTGGTGAAGCTGGCGATGATTATCTTGGTGATGATGGTGGTGATGGTGATTGGGATGATGGCGGTGGCGATTGTTATTCTTGTGGTGGAGACCGTGTTGATGGTGATTATCTTGGTGGTGGTAGTGTGGTGGCAATTGTGGTGACAATGGTTGTGATGGTGGTGGTGATAACGATTATCGTAATGATGGTGGTGGTGATGATTGTGGTGAATGTGATGATGACTGTGGTTGTGGTGGTGGTGGTGGTGGTGGTGGTGGTGGTGGAGGTGATTACTGCGATGGAGGAGGCGATGATGATTGCGAATGCGTTACTTTTGGTTATGGTAAACAGGGACGTTTGGGGGATTGTGTTGTGTTAACGATGGGTGGCTGACAGTAACTTATACATAAATTAATTTTGAAAGGGGGAATTCTTCCACGGACAGGGAGTGGAATAATCAGTAAGCAGCCATGCATATACCGCAATATCTTTCTGGCATTTTAACGAGTAAATTTCAAAAAGCAACACCCTCCCTTTGGCAATTCCTTTAATCACTTCCAGAAATTGTTCTTGAAAAAATAAAATATCCTCCCAGGCATCCATTTCCTCTCACCAGCCATCACCGAAGAAAAGACTTAGTTGACTTTCTGTTTCTTTCCTTGCTCTACTCTTAGCTACCAGCAAAGCATTTTATTTGTCATTACATCGACTGTAAACCCTCATGAACAAGAGGAGCGGATGTAGGGATGTCAGTAGTGTCCTCATATCAAGATAGCCTCCGGCTCACTGTCACGTGATTGGAGGGATAAGAAGATGAGAGGTTTTCGATCCCTTCTTGCAGCTTTTAGTCCCACTCATAATGATAGCACTAAACTGAATAATTTACCAACTACACTTTCTCTCTCATCCTCATATCTCTGATATGTCCTTCTTGTAAACAAGAAATCAACATGTGGGTGTATGTTCACAGTGACGTAGCGTGTAAGTGCTCATTTTAGGGGGCACTGGCATGATTTGGGGGAGGGCGCATGATAGGTCTTACTCGGAAAATAAAATACGAATTTACAAGGCTACTAACTAGGAGGGGAGCGGAAAGAAGTCTAGGCGTCTTCTTTAATTTCTCATCCTTATCACCTTCTTCTTTTCCCTTTTCCTCTTCTTTCTCATCATTTCTCAACCATACGATGGGGGAAACCGTGCCCCCTGTCGCCTCAACACTGCATGTTCATCATGTTTATTATCAAGTACCTGGTATCAACTTCGACCTTTATACCTGCTCGGTATAAAAGTTTGAGTTGAGCTTCATTCAGTCATACCGCGGCTTCTTCAGCACACGATGGTATATTCGAGGACGTTTCATATCATGTAACACATAATTTTCTCCCGCGAAAGTGGATGCCTTTGGGGGTCATTGCACGAAATTCATTGTAGACCAAGAGCATTATTTGGATCCCGGGCGCTCATGGATGCATGCATGCCATTCCCGCCAAAACACACGCTGTACGGCCACGCGCAACCATATCGCATTACGCATTTTTGAACATGTTGTGTGATACTCGAGCTTGGTGCTGTGCAATGATTATTAGGAATCTTTAATCATTAATATCCGACAGCGATGGGTGATAAAGTTTGTCAATGTATCATGTTAGTAATTTCATGGTGTTCGTGCTGAGCTTTGAGTGGGCAAGTCGCGGTGATCTCATTCTAAAAGAAGATGTTACTTCCCAAAGCCTTCCCTGTGAGCATTTCTTCTCATGGAGAAGATTAGGCGAAGACATAAACACGTGTACTTGACATTTAAAGTTTAAAAGATGGAACAAAATCATTTCATCCTACTCTTTCATCTCTAACTCTTTACCTCCTTCACTCTTTAACACGCTGGAAGTCATACATACCAAATCCATCAGGCAAATAACACCCCGCGCAATCCTGCTCTTATAATATTGGTCTATAATCCTGATCTGTAATTCAGATCTATAATGCATGTTAATACTGCTTTGGAAAGATTATAGCAAGAAGAAAGGATGCCAGCCACATTCCTTTTGCAATATTTCAAAGTAAAACTTCCAGGGGCGGATCCAGAATTGTGTTAAAGGGGGTGGGCACAATTTCGCAAAAATGACAAATTGTAAGGGCTGATCATGGTTTTGGAACCTACATGTCATGCTCCTGCGAACAAAATTCATGGTAAACGACTGGCACTAACGAAATTCCTGAATAAAACCCTGGATCAAACACTGTACCTCACCCTACACCTAAACCTAAGCTAACACCCGATAATTGCAACGCTACTCAAACATTACGGGCCGTGTTGTACTAATTCAGTGAAAAACCGACCCTGCAGACCAGATCATGTTTAGCAAAAGAAAACTTAAACTTACACTTTTTCGTTTAAATCCGATTTAAGATTTAAAAAACTGATACCCAGGGGCGGTCTTAGATTTTAGTAAAATACGGGTCTATATTATGTTTGAGGAATGAAGCCCGGAGCAACTGCCACCGGACTCAATACTATAAAGGGTTTCGAATTGGAAGTACGTCTGGTTTCCCTCCCCCTCCCTCACCAACCCCCGTTCTTGATGGGGGAATCATTCAGTAGAGCTCGTACATGTCAATAATACATGTAGATGAACAAATGAAATGCTCTGATTTACATGTGGTCTGTATAACAATTGACATACAAAGTCGAATTAGGACTTATGACTTAATGATGAAGTACAATAAATCCTTTTCAAAGAATGCCGAAATGAATATAATCAGCTGCATAATGCATATAATTATTAAAGATTCGTAATGCTGCGTCGTGAATGTTCTCTCAAAGAAAAGACTCATCCATCATACTTTCATTTTGTAGTCATGTGGTCGAGCTGTTCAATTTTCATTTCATGAAAAACATGGTGCAATATCAAATGATTGAATGATTATGGAATTAAATATCAAGACTAGATGCACAACTATATCATCCTTTAAAGTTCTATTAAAAAGAGACAGTTGGTCTCTTCTTATTTTCCTTAACTCTTTTCCCTTTCTTTTTCTTGCAATGTACCATGCATGTGTGTGCGTGTGTGTGTGTGTGTGTATCTATAATGTGTAGTATATTATTTATATATTGTTATTATTGTCGTAACGTATACAACCATGTAATCTCGTTATTTATTATTTATGTCAGGGGACTATTTTATTTACAAGTTTTTCAAACTTCCTTTTTAGTCTCCAATTTCTTAATTCCAATATTATAAGATTATGATTGTTTCATGTTACTTTTGTATATATAATATGTTATGGTTTTATGATTGAAATAAATGAACTGAACTGAACTGAACTGAAACTTTCAACTTGAGGCTATAATACATTTATATCATGTTTCATGTGAAATGACAATAATAATTCTCAGTGATGCTTGTACACTGCTGAAATCTGCCACCCACTGGCGCTCAATGTTTTCCAATATAAAAACCCGTTTATGGTAGGCTAACATTAACGGCAGATAAGCCGTAAGTATTAAATGTTGGAATAAAAAGCGCCGTTGGAACTGCCTGAAAAAAGCAAATTCGTGTATTATTTCTTAGCCGTTTCCCACTTGCTTCACCTGGATTGAGAGAGAGGCAAATCGTTTTAAGATGGAACTATCGCGACACGGCACTAATATCCTTTGGCAAGATATTAACCTGCACTTGCTACTCTCAATCCAGGTGTTAGAATGGGTACCCGGCAGGATGCGACCGTCATTGTTGGTCAAACAGTTTTTGAGCGTCAAGTAACGCCCGGCTGGAATGCTCCCCAGGGAGTGGAGATTGTGCACACAGTGTGTGCGAGTGAGCACTGCATCCAATGACCGGGGTAATAGTATATTTGTAAAGCGCTTAGAGATATTTGTATTAATAAGCGCTATATAAAAACTAAATATTATTAATTATTACCCGTATCAGACATCTGAGCTGGTCATTTTCAAAACCGTATTGCCCTAGTTTTCACTAGCAGTGGGAACGGAGGGGTATATTCTTTGTAGTTTTCCTTGGTCTCCCTGCGCGTATTGACTTTGCGTGTAGAGACGAGTGAAAATATACCTTGGTATTTTCCACGGTCTCGCATCCGGGCATCTTGTATTGACCGCGCCGTATTTTGTCACTTTCATTGCGCATCTATTATGCGTACGAGAACCTGTGCACTTTGCGCGCACTCTATTGTGACGTAATAATCACACCAAATGCACACTGTTTGCAGTGTAACGAAAATTGTGTCAAGCCGCGGGATGCACAGTGCTGGTTTGACAAAGTTTGTTCAGTTCTTGAGATTGTCATGGTGGATTTCTGTATTTGCTCTAGATGTCTGATTTGGATAACAATACAAATATTGACTGGCTTTACTTTCGGGGGATATCAGAAATATTGACCGCGCTAAGACCATATTGCCCTCGTCTTTCGACTCGGGGCAATATGATCTGAGCTTAGTCAATATTTCTGATATACCCCTCAAGGCCAGTCAATATTATATAATTATTATTACGTATTGGGCGCGGATTCGAACTCTTCAACCTGTACATTGAAGGTCAGGTGTCTGAATCACTCAACGACAGTTTCTTAAATGATTAAATTGTGATTACGACTCTTTCATTATTAAATCAAAAGAATCATAGCCCGCAGTGGAAATATTAATGAAAGATCATGTTTTCACTTTCCATAACTTCTTTCGTCAATGCTATAATAGTTTGTGCGTTGCACTGACAGGTATTCCAATTTACCCGTCTGCGCATGCCGCTATACAAGCACGTTTTATGCCTTTCCTAATTTCCTCTCCTCGGTATTTTTCCCGCCCTTCAAACATTAACTGATTTGTCTTGAGGCTTCATACTAGCTAAAGGGTGATATGCATTTGAAATCAGACCACGTCGGTGAATCACAAACAGTACGGTCCCATGGCATCCGCTTTTAAACAATATTGGCGCTTTTTATTAACCGAGATTGAGTAGGGCACGTAATGCGTTCATCCCATGAGGGCGACGATGCCAATCAAAAACTATTACCCCTTGCATCCTATATACCCTTCCTGTGTATGTTTGTTTGTCTGTCGGTATGTCTGTCTGTATATCTGCCCCTTCTCTATCTATCTCTCTGTGTCTTTCTCTGGCTGTCTGTCTGCCTGCATGTGTCTCTTTCTCATTTTTCTTTCTCTCAACCCTACCCTTTTTTTTTTTCTCTCTCTCTCTCTCTCTCTCTCTTTCTCTGTATAAATATAAGGAAGTTAGTTTATTTGAAGCTTCCTCCTCCTCCTCCTCCTCCTCCTCCTCTTCCTCCTCCTTTCCATTTTTTTTCTCTTTCTCCTCTTCCTCCTCCACCTCGTTTCCCTCCTCTTTTTCCTCCTCCTGCTCCTTCTGCTCCTTCTGCTCTTTCTCCTTCTCCTCTTCCTCTACCTCATTTCCCTCCTCTTCCTCCTTCTCCTCCTTCTCCTTATCCTTCTCTCCCTCCTTCAGACCTCTTCCTATTTTGTTCTCCTCCTCGGCTTCCTACATGTACGCTAATTTCAAACCCGAATATGTAGAAAGTCAACACAATTAAATTTCACTAAGTCATCAAGTTCACACCCTCCTGTCCAAGGTTAACGTCAAAGCTTGTGTAATGAATAATACCAATAACCGTGGGCATTCCTGACACAATCACAATAACCGAGTATAAGAATGATTCGAAGTGATCGATAGAACATTAAAACAAATCATCCCGAATATCAGTATACATAATTCAGGTTAAATTCATTATGATGATCTCCCAGCTGCCTTCTTTGTTAATCTTATCAGTTTATCAGCTTTTTTTCTTCTATTTCACACTATAAAAGAAAATACTGCGTCAATTTCTGACATGATTCTCTCTCTCTCATCTCTCTCTCTCTCTCTCTCTCTCTCTTCACTCTCTCTCACTCTTAATTTTTCATATTGATTTGTTCTGCCATAACCTCCCACACTCTGAACCTCTATATGTTTTGTTACTATTAAACTCTATTTCCAATCTTTCTTTCTGTTTAATTCTCTTACACTCCCTCCATCTCTCTCTCTCTCTCTCTCTCTCTCTCTCTCCCCCTCTCTCTTTCTCTCTCTCTCCCTATCATTATACAGGGTGATCACCCACAATCAAATGCAAACAATTGACGAAGATGCCTTCTACGACACGACGAGCATGGAAATGCTGTAAGTATATTTCCCCATTTAGCCTTTTTTTTAAAGATGTTGTATTGCCCTTTAGGTGCCAAAACATGGGTCGGTCGGTCGGAAATCTTTCTTGTTTTTTTTTTGTTTTTTTTCCTCCCTCTTTGGGCTGATATTTCTCCGTTTTGGATGCTTTAATACATATTTTTTTATTCTTTAAACTTCTCTTCTTTCTTTAAGGTAAAAAAAAAACGACCGTAGGTTTCAAGATTGTTGGGTCGGTCGCAAAGGGCAATACAACATCTTTCTTTTCATTTTTACGCCTTATTCATGTCTTTCTACATTGCCGTGCTCTTTGTTCAAAAAAAAAATCTAACCATGGAGTTACTTAATCCATGCTCTATCACACGTCATGGAATTATATCGCGAAATTTCTTATATCTTCGTTAGGTATGAAAGCTGTATGAAATATTTTTTTTTCCTAATTCGCGCTGATCAAGAAGTCCAATTGCCGTTACTGTATAAATTATATTTTATTCTTGCGAAAGATCTTGAGAGCTTTTATTTACAATATACCAACTCCAAGACCTGTATATTTCACCTATCATTAGTAAATAGACTGATATTGAACTTTCTACAAGGCGGAATAATGAATTTTCGAAAAGCATTTTCAGTGGCACTTTTATCTCCTCATCTTGTGTTTGTTTTGTTTTGACTCTATAGGGATCTATCGGATAATCTTATCGAGACCATTACAGCAGCGCACTTCGACAACCTCTGGCGACTTACTCTTCTGTAAGTATTGACATAACGAGACGATTGCTAATCAATAAGGTATAAAAGAATGATATACAATCTGCTTTTTTGTTTGCTACATCCACGGAGTCATGTGGTGAATTATTCATAATTCGTATTATTGTGAGCTTTAACATTTTGCTTGCTTCTAGGCTCTGGAAGTTTTGATATCTGCCAATGAAACTGTGTTTGACTCCATTGCTTTAAAGTTTGTTTTTTTAATACAATTAAGACATATGGTGTAGTGATTCTGATGGACTACCCCAGTCCTCCCCCATCCATCCCTTTCCTTCCACTGTTCCTGTCTGTCTCTCTGTCCAAGTTCACCTAGACATCAGATTCAGTAAAAACCCAATTACAATGCCAAAAGCATTGACAAAACATTTTAAAAATGTGCCCCCCCCCTCATAAAAAAAAAATATGACATAAGTGAAACGTCAACCCGTATCCATTGAGATCACTTAGAGCTTTAAGTGCACCGTATTATAACAATCATTTAATATATAATTGTCAGTGGCTTCAGTTACTTGATCTTTATCAAACTGTTATATATCTCTCTCTCTCTTTCTTTCTTGTCAGACGACTATCGCGGAATCACTTCCGGTGTGAGGGTGGAGACTGCTTCCGGAATCTGGTCAGCCTTAGAGAACTGTAAGCATCTTATTATTATTATTATTTGTTTATATATATATATATTTAGTAGACACGTTTCCCATTTATTTAAGCAATTTCGTGTTCTAATTCCTATCGGGCAATAACTGAGAGTTTCTTTGGTTGTTGTTTCTCGCGTTATTGTTAAAGTGATAATCGTGGTATTCTCGGAAGTGTATATAATATAAATGACTGCAATAACAATCTTCATTTCTATTGCAGTACTTTTTCTCTCTTTCTCTCTTTTCTCTCTCTCTCTCTCTCTCTTTCTCTTTCTCTTTCTCTCTCTCTCTCTCTCTCTCTCTCTCTCTCTCTCTCTCGATTTCTCTCTCTCCCCTTTCTCTCAATATTCAATGAAGAAACAAAAATTGTTACAAAATAAGTTTACAATAATATACATTTTTATTTCCTATATTACAGGGAGTTGGTGGCGTGTGGGATCACGGAGCTTACCCCGGACTTGTTCAGCAATCTCCGTAGCCTCTCCGTGCTGTAAGTCCATCAATAGCAAGATTATTCTTGAATAAACGATCTCTCCCAAAATGACACACCGTTCATGAATAATGGATTCTGCCAAACACAGAACACATTCACCCCACCCCACCTATCGCAAGGTATCTTAATCAATCCTACTAGCCTCCCTCCCCCCCCCCCCCCCCTCCATCCTCCCCCGATACACACACCCATCTCCCCATTTTCGTACACGCATGAGCAATATCCTCCCCTCCCGTTAAAGTACCCCCTCCCTTATTTAAAAAAAGAATTGTAAATATTTTATTTTGAATCGGTACTACGTGCCTGATCATGATGATTTACGTGCCAATCCACTATGGCTGTTTTTTCTCCTTCTAATTGCGCAAACGCTACTCTGAAATTCGAATACTTGTCAAAGTAATCATATTAAATTAACACCATTATCTTCGTAAAATTTTAGCGATAGAAGAGCAAAGTTCGGCTTCAAGTCGATATTTAGTTAATTTCAATTCTATTGTTATCTTTTATCATAAAGGTAGGAAGGAGCTGTAGCTGTTACTTTAATAAAAGGCATATTTCAATTATTTATGAAAAAAAGAGAGAAACCAAAAAAAGTAAAATCCGATCAACCATCACTTTTGTTAATTCCTCGATAATTATGTAAATCCCCGCAAATTACTTTGTATTAATCATAATCATTTGTATTGATATTTGTATTGTTGTTATTATAACTATTTATCATTGTTGTTACAATAATTATTTATTATTGTGTATATTATTATTATTATTATTATTATTATTACTATCATGATCATTATTGTTATTATCATTATTACTTTATATTTATTATCATTGTTACTATTATCATCATCATTATTTGTATTATTATCATCATCATCATTCATTTCATGAATATGCAACTTGTGATTTGGATGTTCTTGTTATAATTATGCGGTGTCTTCTACAGGTTGTATTGGAACAAATTTGGGGAGATTGGAGATTCTGAAGTACTGAACTAACCTGTTTTTAATCACCTTTATTCATTTGTTATGATGTGGTGGATTAGATGAGAGTATAAAAGTTACTTTTAATTGAAATTATCAATCCTCCGACCTTGTCATCATCATTATCATTATTTTTGGAAAGATGCACAACTGCTTCATGATGTGTAATTTGAAACCAATTTTATTTTTTTCTGTTTCAGTCAGCTTTCTTACAACGCAATCACAGAAATCATACCGTCACATATGAATGGATTAGAGAGACTGCAAGACTTGTAAGTATCCAGCTTAGTCATGTCTTAAGTGATCTGCAGGATTTTGGGGATGATCACAGTTCACATATTGCAGTAAACTTCAAAATGAATGTGATATTTGGCTTGTCTTAAACGGTATGCACATGTCGAAACTCAGTGCTTTGAGTATGTTGAAAACATGCATGCGTTGATAGTAAACACTCTAAAAGGGGTGGTCGGGTGTTGTTTTTTTAGGGGGTGGGGTGACTTCCCAGAGCCAACGAGGGGGTTCATAATTGATTGACTTGGGGGTAGCAGACCGGGCAAATCGTCCTTTAGTATTTAGTTGTCCGGTTACTTATCATAGGATAATTGTCCGGTTTGTCCTAACACGGGTGCTTATTATTAAAAAAAAAATTGAACATCTCCATTATTATGCCTTATAATGTACAATGTATTATGACAAGTATGAGGTATTATTGAGGTGTCTAGGGTAAAGTGGTTCTATCACTTCACTCTAAATCCAAGGGTTGAGTGTTCGAATCCTGGCCCGGCACGAATGTCCTTTGGCAAGACATAAATTACCTCATATTGTTTTATCTGTTTATCAACCAGAATCGTTCCTTTCAAATTCGCATTTTTAATTAATGGAATGAGCTTAACCGATTTGAGTGTTTTTTTTCCTATCTGCAGATATCTACCAAGCAACCACATCTCTAATATCGAGCATGGTGCATTTGACGGCATGGATAATCTTCTGAAACTGTGAGTTTCTGCAGAAGTGGTTGATTTTGTTTATTTTCATCAATTTCCGTGTCGGTCTACATTTCGGATTTCCTATAATTAAAGCTTATCTTTCTGCCACTCTATTTTCATGTTTACTTTCTTTCAATCGGCTCATTCTTGAAAGAATCTTTTAAATATTACCCCGACAATACACCTGCTATGGATCAGCGTGGGAAATATGAAATATTCATGAACAATTTTTAAAAACCTTTCTCGAGCTTTTGTTTTGTGTTGTTTATATATCATTAATTAACTTTAAGTAATCATTCCACATTAAAGCTACATCAAATACGTTAATACCGCGTTCATCTGAATTGACAAATCCAGTCTACAAAGTAAATCAGCGTTTTTATATGTGAAAAAAATATATTCAATTCGACTGTGATTGTAATCTCGATTTGTATTGAGATATCATTTTTATTGTCTGGTCGATATCCCACTAAAGCCATCCTCCCTCAGAAGGCTCTTTACAGCTGTTATTTTAGTGTGAAGGAATCGTTCTTGCACTGTAGAAGTTTAAACGTGCAGTGAGAATAAGATTTGTTTAACTCGCCAAGGCGTTATATTTCAGACGCAAAGGTGAGAAGGAGAGTTGTTAAAACTCGCCAAGGCCCCTTGTTCTAAATAATATGTATTCCATTTGCTCTGATTTGTAATGAAATTTAAGATGCTAATCATATATCACCGTCTCCTTTTGTTATTTTTTGTGACAGATTGCTACACGACAACAAATTGACGAATATTTCCGTAGGGATATTTCCTGTAATGCCCGAGCTGCAGATTCTGTAAGTATTAAATAACCATTTGTGTGGGTTTCTGGTGGATATGTGTTTACTTTCTTAATATTCAGTAGGATTGTCCTGCCTTTGATATACACTGCACTGTTACAATAAGAGAAGCCTACGTTATTCCACCAAGATACAGATTAATGTTTGAAGCGTGGTAGAGATACTATTAGCAAAGAAATAGTTAATGCGTGCAATTTTCTGTTTTCTTCCTTTAATCTGCATGCATTTTTAAGGCTGTATAAAATGTGCTTGTTTGTTTATTATTTCATTCAAATGTTGGTAAATAAAACTTGAAAAGTGATTTGAACTTTTTCTGAAAATGTTCTAACCCATTTAAGCGGCTTGTCTTAATACATATCCAGTACAGTGAACGAATTTAAAATAATGTCGTAGTTTCGTTTCTTGTGGCATATCTCCGACCGCTGAGTGCAGAATGTCCAATATAATAAACAATTATATTATTCTTTTGATATTTAGCATTCCTTTGTATACCAAGAACAGCTGTTCTCTGTCATTACAACTGAAACGTTTTATCTGATTACGGAAATAAAAACAACAATATCACTGATGATAAACGTGTATACATACGAAACTAACATTTTACAATGATCCTTTTTTTTCTTCAATCCTTACAGAAAGTTAGATGAGAATGAGATCGATACGATTGAACCAGGCTCTTTTGCACTCATCGAGAACGTCCAACATTTGTAAGTAGAATGTCTTGAAATGTGTCTTGTTAATTGTGGTTCAGTGATTCGTCTACATTGCGATAGAGAGTGATGATTTTTAAATATGTCAGTAATCATATTATTGTTAAAAGGGCTAGTCAGGAAAGTTTTTATTTTTGTATTCGATAACAAGGGCGTACGATTATTTTTACTTAAACGTCTGACTGGTCTGATTCTTAAAATCATGAATTACATTAAAAATAATCAAATGTATTCATCGTTTCCTATTTTCAATCTTCTCCTTGTTTCAGTTAATAGTAATATTCAAATAAACATGGTTATGCATTTCGTTATGTATTTTGTGTTCTGACTATGTTTACTGAAACTAGTGAGCAATATGGATATCGATAGATTGTGTAATCTGCTAAGCAGACAACCAAGTCCCTTTCATGTTCCCCCATTTTTTAAATATTCTTTTTCACTGCTGATCAAAAGGGGTTCCACGACCCCTACGCTTGTTTATGTCTTAGCTTTACCAATAATTACTCCATGATGCTTCAGTCGATAGTTTAGGGGCGTTGCAAGAAAGATGCAATCAATTGCAAATCCCAAATTCAAGCGTAAGTCTTGCGATTAATTGCAAATTTGCAATTAATCGTTACTCAACTTTCTTGCAACGCCCCATTAGTAAGAGAGAGAGAAAGAGAGAGAGGGGGGGGGGGAGTAGAATAAAATCTATATTTTAATTTTAAAAACTTTAGTCCTAACAAAATCCTAGGAAATTTAGGAGACTACTGGGGCGTTTCAAGAAATTTGAGTTGCAATCGATTGCAAATTTTGCAACTTGCAATCAATCGCAAATTTCTTGCAATGCCCCATAGGTCTAATACAATCTATTACAAAATGAAGGATATAATATTCTCATGCAATATATGATAATTGTATTTGTTTATGCAGTACACTAATGAAGAACCGACTGAGTCGCATTGAGGTCGGAATGTTTGATGGGTTAGGAAACTTGACAGACATGTGAGTATAAAGATGTACATTACATCGTTAGGAATAACTATAAATATAACACAGGGTCATGGTGACACGAAAACCCTCTTATTTCTTGAGAGATCTTTTCTAAAAACAGATTTGAAAACATTATCAAATTTGTCAGTATCATGCGAGCAATAAATACAGTAATAACATTAACAGTTTGTTCTACAATTCCAATGGTCTGGTACGTCACTTTTTGAAACGTGCTTACATTACAATGATGTATTACGTAATCGAAACATATTTTATATAGGATACAGAAATTATCTCTGCGTTGATTTTTCGAAAGTAGTTACGATCATGTTGTATTTCAACCTACTCCTCTATTTTTGTTTAATGTACTCAGGGAATTTACATACAAACATGAAAAAAGGGAAATGAATAATCAACTATCATTTCTATTTGAAAAAAGGATACCTTTTCACAACAACACATATATATATATTCTTTTAATTTAATCTTGGCATGCTTTGAAGAAGTTGATTTTTTTTTAAAGAAAAAAGAAAACGAAAAAGAGTCTTCTTATGTAGCACTTATGTAATTCACACGTCAACATTTCTAATTCTCGAATGTTACTATCCCGGGTGGTCATCAATTGAACATAGTATTTGTAGTTTGTGGTAGGATCGATTCTTTGCCATGCTATACAGTAACAAGAAAATCACGATGAATCGCTTCTTTTCTTCCCAATTTTACAGGAGTTTGCTCGAAAATGAAATTAAAGTCATCGAGGAGAATGCTTTCGATAATCTGATAAAGCTGGAATCACTGTGAGTATCAATAACATACCGTAGAGTCATAAATCAATACTGAATCCCATCTACAGATGAGAACAATATTAAATCAGTTTTTCAAATCGTTTCGTTTCCCAATATTTCTTTCCTGCATTCCGCTCATGATTTCTAACACCGGAATCTTTTTTATCTTCCATCAAAGTTCATTCCTGTACATTCACGTTTCACCAACCGTCATGTGGCATAAGGGCGGTCAGAAAAAAATATTCAATGAATGAAATGCGATACAAACGAGGCCGTCAAGTGAAGATATATATTCTTCTACTAAACGTTTCTTTTCTCCGTCTCTCTCTCTCTCTCTCTATCTATATATTTTCTTTCTCATCACCACTTGAATAAGGGCACATGCTATCGTATCTGTTCACAACAACACGCTTTATGTATTTATGTAATTCTTATTTATTCATTTTTAACAGAGATTTACAGAAGAATAAGTTAACCGAAGTACCTCGAGAGCTTTTCACCCGACTCAAGAATTTAAATAACATGTAAGATAAAACATTCTCTCATTATAATGCTTCGTCATTGTTTGTGTACGTTTGCTATATAAAAAAGTAAATGGTTCTTTTGGACCTTTACTGCGTAATCCAACACCAAAATTAATACTTCACGAACCTTCAAAATGACGGGATGTCACAGATATGTCCAGGTTATACTGCTTAGGTTGCTTGACCCTCTCCGTATATTAAAAAATAATACTTAAGAACAGGTTATCAACTATAGGCCATTTTCGTAAATGTAACCAAATTTGATACATAAGTCTTTGTGAAGTGCCTCAATACAAATTATTTCATTCACCTGATTAGAATAATAGTATTTCAATAGTCAGAATGCAGACTGCATATATTAAGTGTTGCTAGGTAGATCAATCCATAATGTTTGCCCTACCTGGCAAACACTAATGTATGCAGTTCGGATTCTGTCTATTGGAATACAATTATTCTTATCAGGTGAATGAAATAATTTATATTGAGGCGCTTCACAAAGATTTATGCAATACAGTTAGCTACATTACGAAAATGACCTATTGATATTCAGTTTAATTAGATAATACTTTTTCAACCAAGATCAGGTTTGTTGTATAAAAACAAGACAATCAGTGGATATAAACATGCTTAAAAACAACTAAAATGTCACTTACCACGCCTACGGTCTATTTTGGGAGATTCTTCTATGGCTGGAATGACACGCTATCAACCCTCTGGTAAGCTGCTCCTCAGTAAAACCTTGCTCCAATCTTGCAGCCAAAATACATTCAAACAAAATGGCCGTTGTGGCATACACCATGCCTTGCCCGAGCATCCTTGATTCTCAACCAACCTAGCAATGTGTACAGAAGCGCTTGACCATAACAATCAACAGTACCTGTCATGCAAAGCCGGAAAGCTCCCGGATGCCTAACCAACCTAGTAATTTATTCAGAACATTGCTGCCACCGCAATGGCAAAACACCTGATATTGAAATCCATGGTCATTACCATGACACAGCATATTTCTTAACGAATGTAAGAATGATTTGATGAATTATTGAATCTCTTTCCTTTACTCTCTGACCATCACCCCCTTATCTTTTCTCTTTCTCTCTCTCTCTCTCCCTCTCTCCCTCCCCCTCTCTCTCTCTCTCTCTCTCTCTCTCTCTCTCATCTCTCCTCCTCCTTCCTCCTCCCCCTCTCTCTCTCTCTTTCCTCCTTCTCCTTACCTTCCTCCCTATCCCTCCCCCTTTTCTCCTTCATTCCATCTCATTTTCATAATTACTCACAATGTTTTTGCTTTTCAACAGCTATTTCGATTTCTTCTTCATGTGTGGCTACGCGCCAAACGTCCGCGTCTGTCTGCCCAAAGGGGACGGCATCTCGAACGTCGATGATCTTTTGGGCAACTGGTTGCTCCGGGGTGCTGTCTGGCTAGTAGCCCTTCTCGGCTGCTTTGGCAACCTGATGGTGATCTTTGCCCGCTGCTTCGTCAGCGAGGATAATAAGGTCCATTCGTTCTTCATCATGAACCTGGCCGTGGCCAACTTCCTCATGGGTCTCTATCTGCTCATCATCGGGCTGCATGACGTCATGTTTAGGTACGATGTCCGTAAAGGATCCCTATATTATTATTATTATCAAAGATGTTGAATTAGTCTCTTCATTCAAGACTCACCATAACACAGTTATATAGCTTTTCTTGAGGGCGGGGAAAATTAAAGTTTGCTTTTTTTTGTGCCACTGGATGCCAAGCGGTGTAAATTGATATCAAGAGGTATGAGTAGGTGTCAAGAAGTTCAAATGGATGGGTTCAGAGGTGTAAACGAATGCCTAGAGGTGCAATCAGTTGGTGCAAAAAGAGCCAATAGATTCTTAAAAGTGAAGCACTAGAGTTGAGACTGTGGGTGTCAAGAGGTACCAATGACCAAGGAGTGCCAATGCGCAATGTGTGCTGAATAGCGCCGAAGGATGCCAAAGGGTGCCGAAAGGTGCCGAAGAGTGTTGAAGAGTACCGAAGGATGCCGCAGGGGGCCGAAGGGTGCCGAAGGGTGATGAAGGTCACAATAGATTGTTACGAACCGTGTACATATTCATGTATGTAAATTATGCGAAGGGGTGATTGATTAAAAAACCATCACCTTCATAGTCAACGGTAGCTTATTAATATTTTTGTTTTAATATTATTACTGCCTTTCGTGTGTGGTAAAGTGCAGAAGGGTTTATAACCTAAAATCACCTTGTTGTGAAAGGTTACCTAACGGATTCGATTGGTACCTCTATATACTCCACGAGAAAAAGAAGACCCCTGCTTTAAATACGGTGGGCTTTCAAAAAGAAACCTTTTTTTGTTACTGTAGATTCTGTCTGTTATCATAATACTCGACATAATTATTTTAAATTCCGCAGAGGCGAGTACATCTTCAAGGATTTAGATTGGCGAAGCGGATGGGTCTGTAAGATGTGTGGACTACTGAGTCTTCTATCCAGTGAAATGTCTGTCTTGACATTAACAGGTTTGTTTGTGTTTTATATCAAGATCTGTATTTTCTCGACCCGAACGCTGTTCTTCCTAGACCCATATTCGGTATCCATAAATGATCATGAATAAATCAGACACAAATTAAAAAACACCTGGGGGGTGTTTCACAAAGATCCTAAGTAGAACTTAACACTAAGTTTGACTTAAAAATTATGGACAGCCATTGAAGCCTTAAAATGAAATATACTCAAAAGCAGAAATTCAAGTATTTTAGACATTTTATAAATTCCACAACAAGAATATGAAATCTCCTTGATGATAGAAAATATGAATGATTTGAATAAAACATTTTATGCCTTTCAAAAATATTTTTACCAAATATTTTCAAAGATGCTAATGGCTGTCCATAATTTTTAAGTCCAACTTAGAGTTAAGTTCTACTTAGAATCTTTGTGAAACACCCCCCTGGTGGATAAGGGAAGAACAATTCAAATGGAAATAATGAAACTCAAGGAATACATATAGTTATAGTCTATAACTATATGTATTCCTATAACTTATAGATTTATTATGCACTTTGTGATACAGAGGTGGACTTGGAAAGTATGTGCGACCTGCAGACTCCATTTCACCAATCGGTTGTTTCCAGACGACAAAACCAGCAGGTCCTATGAAGACCGATAATTTCTGTATTCAAGTCCATCTTTCGCAATATCTTACCGCTCTGGGGTGTGTTTCACAAAGACTAAGATCGACTTTGAGTTGGACTTAAATATGGCAGGCCGTTCATGTCACTTTTTTGCTCTCACCATTTACTGGCATTTGTCTCTCAAGGAGCGTACAAATCATGGTCACAAATCTACAGAATTTATATTTTGTGATAATTCATTATTGAAGGGGAAAATGTTATCTGAAGATCATAATGGTGAGACCAAACAGTGGCATTAATGGCCTGCCATAGTTAAGTCCAACTTAAAGTCGATCTTAGTCTTTGTGAAACACCCCCAGGTGTCATAGTTACGGTGAACATTTATAAACTAAACTTGACATTGACTATAATGTGTGTTCTTAACATAAACTATATACAAATTTATCTTAGATAATTTGATAAATTATGATTGAAATATAAGAAGGAATATAATGCTGTTTCCCAATCAGTGATCACGTCTGACCGGTTCATCTCAATCGTGCACCCGTTCAAGTTCCGTCAGCGTCACCTCGCCCACGCCGTCATCCTCATGGTCGGCTTCTGGTTGGCCGCCATGCTCATCGCCATCCTCCCCGTCCTTTACCGCTCCTACTTCGGTGAGTTCTTCTACGGCGGCAACGGCGTCTGTCTCCCTCTCCAGTTCGATCGGCCCTTCGACCACGGCTGGGAGTTTACTCTGGTTGTCTTCGTCCTCTTCAACCTCTTCGCGTTCCTATTCATTCTCTACGCCTACGCGCAGATGTTCGCCACCGTTCGGAAGTCCAGTCTTGCTATGAGGTTAGTACGTTAAACATGATGATGGCAAAGACTGTCAAATAATCTATAATCAAAACCAATTCCAATATCCTATTCTATGTCGCATAGAAATCGTGTTGGGATTAGGTAATACGTCATTGTAAGAACAGTTGATGAGCAAGGCTATCATGTGGCTAATGAAATTGTCTTAGAAGGATATTTTTCTTCGAAAGTCTTTATGATCGTGCTACATTGCGGGTTTGTTGAATGGTTTGTTATAGATCATTCCTAGAAATGGAATACTATTAAAGACTATTGACAGGTGTCGAATGGTCTGTCCTTTTAAAAGAGTTTGCCGAACAAGCACTAAAGGGTAAGTGAGGTGGGCCGGGCTCTTTAACTACACAGTTTATTTACAAATCTTCACAGGTAAGATTGAATTAGAGCAGAAGAAATCATTTTAGTCTGTTGATTTATTTGTTCTGCTTGTAGATCAACGAAAGAGTCGCAAGACTGGAATTTGTTGAAACGTTTCTCGATCATCGTCGCTACTGACTTCATCTGCTGGATGCCTATCATACTGGTCAAGATAGCATCTTATTCAGGTAAGACGAGGAGGTGATGATGGTGTAGGTGATAAGGGTGATGGTGGTCGTGGTGATAGTGGTGGTGGTCGTGGTGGTGGTGGTGGTAATAAGGGTGCTGTATATGGTGATGTTGATGACGGAGATGGTTATCATGATGATAGTAATGAGGATGGTGGAGAAGATCTTGGCAATGATGATGATGACGATGATTATGTCGATGATGAGGATGACAATGACGACGCTGATGATGATGATGATGGTGACGATGATGATGATGATTATGATGACGATGATAATGTCGATGATGAGGATGACAATGACGACGCTGATGATGATGATGATGATGATGGTGACGATGATGATGATGATGATGATGACGTTGATAATGTCGATGATGAGGATGACAATGACGACGCTGATGATGATGATGATGGTGACGATAATGATGATGATTATGATGATGATGACGATGATAATGTCGATGATGAGGATGACAATGACGACGCTGATGATGATGATGATGGTGACGATGATGATGATGATGATGATGATTATGATGATGATGATGGAAGCAATGAATGATAACGTTTCAGTGAATTTTAAGGCTATGACATTATAGTGAGAGTGATAATGATGGATTTAGTATTAAAAAAGCGATTTGGATGATGATAGCAGTGATAACAATGACGATCCATAACAAAGGTGACGAGGAGGAGGAATCTTGAAGGTGTAATATATATAACGATGATCATAATTATTGAAAATATTAATAATGGTCATAAAACTGTTAGTGATAATGATGAGAATCATTTTGGTGATGACCTCAACAGCTGTACACTCAATATTTACTAATTTTTCCATATTTGTAGGTATCGCCATACCGCAGTCAGTGCATGCGTGGTTTGCCATCTTCGTGTTACCAGTCAACTCCGCTCTCAACCCAATTTTATACACAATCACTACGCAGTTCTTCAGACAAAGGGTATACCATTCTTTCAACGACCAAAAATAATAATCTTCATTTCAATACTAGTCTATAGGATAATTACTCATTTCAAGCACGGCTATTATGTAATTTTCACTTCTAAATGATTTTTTAAAATTTTAACAATAAAACTACTAGCCTTTTTATCCTTTCTATTCCTAACAATTTATTTTCCACTTTACAAAGTTATATATTTAATTTCATTTTACAATTCATCCAATCGGTATTTATATAAACATTTATGCAAGAACAGCAAATCGGAGAGATTTATATGTATGTTATATTCCATTGCTTACATTGCATATCAGGTACTCTTCGAATCGATGTAGAACATTGTTTCTAAAAAAAAGTCTCAACATAATTGCACCCCCATCCTATTCCTAACGACAACGTTGAATACGCCTTTGTCACTAATTAATCGTTTTGCCTTTTGTTTGCATTGCTTTGCAACATCTAGTTCCTACGACCAATCCGACGTCTGTGTGGCCGTTGGAAGCAAGGCAAAACGTACCAGTCTGGATCTTACGATGATTCGATCACCGGTACGAAAATATCTGCTACCAAACTCTCGGTAATATCCCACAACGGAAAACCACGAGCGGGCTCGGTCAATGGTCGGCTGAACTCAACAAAGGTATGAAGAAAAAAACTATATTTCAAATGCACGATTTCCACCAGAGAATGAAAGGAGGAAAAGAAATTATTTTTATTCTTGATCTGCTGTTTTGTTTTGCATGTTTCTGTTAGACTATAAAGTTTGGAAACAACCCCAAAAAATTAACCTCACCTTAATATCACATAATCAGGCATGACGCACTTTGGTGGTAGTTAACAACCGTTGATCTTAATTGCATCGTTCGTCAGAGTAGCATTCCATGAACTTTAGAACATACCACACAACATAATTAAGATGTCTAAATGATTGTATAGTTTGCATGAGCAATGGTATTCATCTTAGTATTTAGCATGATGATGTCGTTTGCTGAGAGCGAGAAGGGTGTCCATGTCCTTCTGGCTCTCACAGAAACATGAAATGACTTAGAAATATTGTATTTCAATCGCAACGCAACTCGTAAAACGAACACAAAAATATGAATCAATATCCAAATTCTTTAAAAAAATGACATGGCTACCAATCCAGTCCCGTATCAAGTTTAAAGTACTTTTATTAACTTATCAATGTTTCCATCAGCTTGCTCCATCGTATTTCATTGAATTGAACCTTAGAGATATAGAAAGATATGAAAAGTTCGTAAATAATTTGAAAACATATATATTTAGCACTTTATAAGATCTCACAATTATGAGCCCAGTGCACCATTTCCACTCCTTCTGTATTCCGTTCTGTAAAGCGCATAGAGACTTGCAAATTGCCTATAATTGTTATGTGTTATGCGCTATAAAAACGTCATTATCCACTTCATCTTTCACTTTCACCCAACACTACCATCACCACCACCATTTTTCGCTGCATCCATCTGCACTATTCACATGTGTGTTTTGCATTTTCGTGCATGGTGTCTGCTGAACTGCACAAACTTTTAATTGTTGGTTGGTGAGTCCATAGAGCGCTTCATGATTTGTTTCTTCTTTCTTCAAATATTATTTTGTCATTACTTATTGTGTTCTTATGCATACGAACAGAACAATGCTACTCGAACGCCACTGTACAACTATTAAGGCCAGATGTAGATTTCATTTTTTTGTAAATGCATTCGCCATGCATATTAATAATTAATTATATATATGTCTTGATATATGTTTATAATGCACAAACATATATATATATATAAGTGTTTCCATATTAAGGGCATTGATAATTACGCCCAAGCACAAAATAACTTGCCTTGTTTTTGTCTTGCTTTCACTTTGTGTTGTTGCTTTAGTTGTTGCTGTGTTATCAATCATATAATATTATTCGTTGTGTGTCCGTGGTTTTTAATTTCTACAATCCACGATCCTTCATCCTCTCCTTCTACCATCCCCGTTATTGTTGCTCGATATACTCCCATCTCTTCTTTTTTCTTTTCTTTTTCTTCTCAAAATATATTTTCTTTATCTACCCATTGCTCTTTTTTCTTATTTTTCTATCAAAGGGATCGCATGTTTACCATCGACCAAGCGAGGTACAGCCGTGGCTCACTCCCGACTCGTCGGGCCACCCTTCCCACCCCAAACGGCCTTCGGTACGGGTGGAAGATACGAGCTGCCGCGAAGAACCAGAGGTCGTGGTAGTACACAGCAACAGTCAGAACCGGGTCGAATCCAGCGACGTCGCAGAACCGCTGATTGAAACCTTACGGTTCAACGGGTTTCAAATAATCCGGTCTTGAAGAAATCTGGACTAATGCTTTAAAAAAATACTTTTCTTTCCTTCCTTTACAAGTAGGCCCCATCTTCTACGGATGGACTCTGTTTCAAAGCGTATGGAAGTTTATAGAGCTATATTGACTGACTTATATAATTATTGTATTGTTTTCCATTTTAAGAATGCAAAGTTAGACTATCGCTATATATTGATGATTTATACTCATTATATCTCCTTTTTTGTCACATCGTATGTCATGATTATATTGTAGTTTGTAAATCGGAATTTGAATTATCGTAGATTTATATGAAACATTCATTTTTGAAACTGATTTGATAGTCGATCTCAGTCTACTTCCAATAATCTGTTTAATTAGAAGACAAAGATAGAAGCACGATATGCTTTGTCAGGAAGCACATAACTATAGTTACAAAGTCTATTTCGTTATTTGTGTATACGAAAGAACGTGGATTGTATCGACCCTTCGAGTTTTTATCTTTTTCGGCCTTTTGGCTATGGTCATGTGTTTAGAATTTAATAAACAAAATAAATTAAACTTTTATTTTACTGTTATTATCTTGCTAATATGATAATGACAAATGAGTGAGTCGTGTTTAGAATTTTAAACATTATATTACAAGATGAACAGAACATGTGAAAGAAAAACTAGAAAGTACGAAGAAAATTACAAAACAAAATTAAGTTAGGATACTTTTGCAGGGTTTGATAGTAGGATACGTTGTTTTACAGGAAGGTTTAACATGTTTATCTACATAGATAATTTGTGTGTTGACTTTTACTATATTCCTAAGGCCTACTTCACAAACAAGGCTTATGCAGCTACTACTAAATATAACTGACGCTATTACTGATGTTACTTCTTAATGTCTTGCTGAAGGACATTAGTGCCGCGGCGGGACTTGAACCGCGGACCTTGTGATCCACAGTCTGGTGATATATCCATTCGACCACGACACTTCTACTTCTACTACTACCACCACTACTACCACTACTACTACTTATATATTACTACAATTACTGCTGTCACTGCAACTAATGTAACTTTTACTACTACTACTGCGACGACAAATTACTTGCTTCTTCTACTTCTACGACGACTAGTACTGCTGATGATGCTGCTACTACTACTATTAGTACTACTTCTTCTGCTAATTAAATTATTATTACTACTATAGGTGCTTCTAGTACTACTCCTGCTATCGCTATATCATTATTAATACTATTATTTTAAATTCTACTTTTATCTACTATAGCCTATAATATCTCTACCAGTATACTATTACTACTACTGTCTTATAGTATACTCCTACTTTTTATGCTACGACAATAATGACGACGACGATGGCTACTACTTCTTCTACCACTTTTAGTACTACTATTATTACTATTATCTACTACTAAATCGAAAGTACTACTACTTTTACTACTACTATACTACGACAACGACGATGTGTACTACTACTTCTACTACTATATGACTAAAACTAATACTGAAGAAAAGCAACATTGTTAACACCAGCCTTTGACTGTATTTTGTTCATGTTTCAAACAGTTGTTCTCAAAGATCAATCTCTCTCTCTCTCTCTCTCTCTCTCTCTCTCTCTCTTTCTCTCTCTTTCTCTCTCTTTCTCTCTCAAGCTGAATACTTAAAAACAAAACTGATGCACGCATAATAAAGACAGACCTCTTAATTTTGCAATTGTAATATTTTTTCAATTCATATTGAATTGCACATTAGAATTAGTTTTTAAAAAAATTAAAAAACATACAGGAATGGAGGTCATATAATGTGCTCGTGTCAATATATATCATCGGATAAAAACATTCTCTGAAGCTGATTGAAAAAAATATCCTCAATTTGATATCAAATAGATTAATATAATTATAATAGCATGATACAAAACTACGGAGCCCCTAAGGGGACATAGAACGATGTGAGAAATTATTTTTTATCTCGAAGCTAAGACTTAGTATCTCGAAGCTACGACTTAGTATCTCGAAGCTACGACTTAGTATCTCGTGGCCACGACTAAGTATCTCGAAGCTACGACTTAGTATCTCGAAGCTACGACTTAGTATCTCGTGGCCACGACTTAGTATCTCAAAGCTACGACTTAGTATCTCGAAGCTACGACTTAGTATCTCGAAGCTACGACTTAGTATCTCGTGGCCACGACTTAGTATCTCGAAGTTACGAATTAGCATCTCGTGGCCACAACTTACGACTTAGTATCTCGTGCCACGACTTAGTATCTCGTGGCCACGACTTAGTATCTCGTGGCCACGAGATAATTAAAGGGAAAGTCCACCCCCAAAATAAGTTTATTTCGATAGAGGCAGAATAATAAGAAAATCAGGTGAGTGAAAGTTTGAGCAAATTCTGAATGAAAATAAGAAAGTTATGAATTATTGAAGTTGTGATCAATCAAATAAAAATTGGCAACTCTGTGACTTATTATACGAGCTCTCCTTCATTTGCTTTGTAGATAATATTCCATAAAATCATGTTTTCTTCGTTATTGATGACGGAATATATATTTGTTCCTTGCAGGGGGAGTATAGAAACATATTTGCAATTATTATATTTAGGGTGCATGTATGGTTGAAATTTTTCTTGAGGGAAAATGAAAATTTTAGATTTTTTTAGTACTGAGCAAATGGAAGTTGAGCTCGCATGATACGTCATAGAGTTGCCAATTTGTGTTTGATTGATCACAACTTCAAAATTCCTAACTTCCTTATTTTTAATCGGAATTTGCTCAAACTTTCACTGACTTGTTTCTCTCATTTTTCTACTCCTATTAAAACTAACTTAATTTCAGGGTGGACTTCCCCTTTAAGTTGACACGTGTGCGCATCATATCAGCGGCTAGTACGTACATGCTTGTTTGGAGCTAGCTAGCTAGCTGGAGGTAGTAGTACACATGCAGGCCCTGAGTAGGTGAGGGGGTGGGCAGGCGCGGATCCAGGGGGCCGAGCGCCCCCCCCCCCCCCCCGCAAAAAGAGAGAGAGAGAGAGAGAGAAGGAAAGAAGGGAAAGGGGAAAAGGAGAGAAAGGGAAAGAAAGAAGAGGAAGAAGAAATGAAAAGGGGGAAAAGAAGGAGATCGGGGTACCGAAAGGGCCTTGCCTCCCCCCATCAAAAAAAAAACAAGAGAGAAGTCAAATAATGAGGTGTCAAAATTTGCTCATCTGATCGTAATTAAAATGCCTAAAACCCCTGAGTTTCTGGCGGCTCTGCTCCCTGGATTCCGCCTACGACCCTAAGGCAGGCACCTGGATGCCCATCTGACGGTAATTTAATGCCTTAAACCCCGGAGCTCCTGGGGGCTCCGCCCCTGGACCCCACATCAATTCGTGACCTGCCAGTGTCGCAAATAAGGTATGAAGATATGCTCATCTGACGGTAATTAAATGCCTATACCCTCTGAGATTCCAACCCTTGACCCGGCCCCGCCGCCCCCCCCCCCCCTAGACCCCACGCCAATTTATGCTACGCTCTTCCTGATCGTAAATACCACCCCCAGGCGGAGATCCAGGATTTCTTATTGGGGCCTAAATTTTAAATAATGCGAGCCAAATATTGGTACGTAATGGTGACCAGCTAGCTAGCATTGGCGTAATGAGCAAAAAAGTTTTTTTGTTTGGGGGGGGGGGACAGACAAAAAAAAATCTGCATCACCTCCCCCCCCCCCCCCCCCCCCTTCTTACATCCTTGCCCCGCTGAACGTTTTTCAAAGTGGGTGGGGTGAGGCTAAAGTATTTACAATCAGGTAGAGCGTAGCGTAAATGGGCGTGGGGTCAAGGGGCGGAGCCACCCAAAGCTCAGGGGGTATGGGCATATTATTGTCAAATGAGCATATTTTGATACATTATTCATGACACTGGCAGGTCACTAATTGGCGTGGCGTCCAGAGGGGCTGAGCCCCCAGAAGCTCAGGGGTTTTACAGGCGCGGATCCAGGATTTTCCAAAAGGGGGGGCCGGAATTTTTTTCTTCAACTCAACATACCAATACTGACAAGGTCATATTAGGAGCACCATACCAGTACCTACAAGCAGGGGCGTCGCTAGACCTTTTTCAGTGGAGGGGGGGGGGGTGTAGAGGCCACCGATTACCGAAAAAAAGAAGCCACCAA
Source organism: Strongylocentrotus purpuratus (assembly GCF_000002235.5). NCBI lineage: Eukaryota > Metazoa > Echinodermata > Echinoidea > Camarodonta > Strongylocentrotidae > Strongylocentrotus > Strongylocentrotus purpuratus. The sequence goes on from NW_022145594.1 coordinate 38,648,617, forward strand.
TTACCAACAAAATATATTAATGCCAAAGTCCAAAATGTCTACAAATTTAACCTTATAAACCCGTGGCCAGGAGTTTAATTATTTTTCAGTTCCCCCTCCCGCGCAAAGCGCGGAAGCTTTGACAATTCATTACATTATTAAAGAAAGAAGACGATTCGTTGAACCGTTCTGGACTCTTAATCCTTTTCTGAATTTATTTCCCCCTCCCTCTTAATCCTTGTCTGCATTCAGGTCCCCCTTCAGCGCGAAGCGCGTAAGCTTTGACGTTTCTTCACATATACCGTGTTTACACAGTGATACGTCTCGAGGGTTGAAGCCTCCTTTTTTTTTCTTCTGTGTAAACACGATCACATTTGCGCGCTTTAGAGGCTTCAACCCCCTCGCGGCTTCAACCCGGCTTCAATCCTCGAGGCGGATCACTGTGTAAACACGGTAATAATTACTCGTAATCCTTGTCTGAATTCATTCCCCCCCCCCCCCCCGCCCGCGCGAAGCGCAGAAGATTTGATCTTTCATTAATAATTATTAGAGACAGAAGACGATTTGTTGGACCATTCTCGACTCTTATTACTTGACCGAATTCAGTGTTCACCCTTCCGTGCCACCTCCCGCGTTTTGACATTTCATAGTTAAATTAAATTATTAGAGAAAGAAGATGATTCGTTGTTCCATTTTCGACTCTTAATCCTTGTCTGAATTCAGTCCCTCCCCCCCCCCCTCCCGCGGAAGCTTAACGTTTCATTAATTTATTAGAGCAAGTAGACGAATTGTTGCATCGTTCTCGACTCTTATAAGCTTAATCCTTGTCTGAATTCAGTTCCCCCCCCCCCATCCATGCGAAGCGCGGAAGCTTTGACGGTTCATTAAATTATTAGAGAAAGAAGAAGATTCGTTGTACCGTTCTCGACTTGTCAGAATTTAAAAAAATGTTTCTTTGTCTGCTCCATTTTTTTCCTATGTCCTCTTACTGCCCCTACCGCCCCTGGCTAAGCGCCTGCTTTAAAGGGAAAATGAAACAATCATGATTGTGATAGCACACAATTAGGTTAGTAGAAATGAAAAGAAAAAGAGAGATCTGTTACTGTACACCAACCATGGATAAATCACGGCCTGGAGTGTCATATCATAGTTTTGTGTGATTGGGCGAAGGGGCGTAGCGACCAAGCGAGATTTTGCAATGCTGAATGCTAAAATTATGCATTCTAGAAAATCCCTAAGCCCCATATGTACGTTCTTTCCGCTATATTTCTTTCTAGCTATATGTTTAAATTTACCGGGGGACGTGTCCCCCTATCGGGCCCACTCGCCGCCCCTGTCCATGATTACTACCAACATGAGTTCAAATACAAGCACAAGCGAGTTGGTATGAGCTGATGCCAAATGAAGGGCAAAATAACAGTTGTGAAGCGGCTCCTTTACCGTTAATTTAAAATTTGTCTGTTTAGTATAATTATAGCTTCTAATTAAAAGACATCCAACATTTTGTGCCCTTTTCAAATTTCTCACTAAAGAGTGATGACCTTTGTAGCGCAGGGGATGTTTTTAACGTTTAACTTTAAATCCACTGCTCGAGATTTTATGCGGCCGGCCCGCGAATTTGCGATTCCCAAACCATTCAGCTATGGGAAACATTTTGAGCAACGTGATTGGTTAAAAAAGTTATAAAGACACGCCCACATCGACGCGAGCCATTTCATCATGGCGGTGCGAATGTGTCTGGGGCGGCCAAGTCCGAGTGAACCATCAAATCTTCAAAATGATTTTCCAAATCTGCATGTAAGTAGATATAGACCCTGTATTTAATTATTTTATTAAGAAGTCGCCATGATCAGATCCGTGTCTATGACTTTTGGAATGATGTTTGCATGAATGGGCTGCACATAAACAATGGATAACGGTAGCTAGCTCGCGTGTGAAGTGCATTGTAGTTTGTACCTAACAACATAGCGTACCGGTATGTGCAGTCCTGAGTGTTTTGTTGAGCCTAGCCATGCATTGTTTGAACATAGACAATAACAAAAGTTACATGTAGATTTAGATCAGGCCTTCTCAACTGGCGGCGCGCGCGCCACTCGTGGCGCTTGCGGTCAGTCAGAGTGGCGCGCGGCTGTTTCAAAAAATTAATAAAATTAAAAATTAAAAATTAAAGAAAAAACAACATTAAAAAATTATATTCTAAAATAAAAAAAACTCAGAAAAATGAAAATATCGCAGTCGAAGTTGAGCCCAAAATGTAAGCAAGCCATTTTGTTTGTTTGATTTTCACTTCATTTTGACATTTTCCATATTTATTGCACCAAAATAACTAGATATAAATTAACTTCCAGTGTAGATTTTAGCCAGGAATTGTACTAATTATTTCACATCAATATGAAATTATGATTGATGTTTTATGGAACAAAAAGGTGTTAAAAATGCCACATCTGGGCCCTGTTTCATAAAACTTGATATCAACAACAAGTTACAAGCTACTGTTATAAGCTTGTCAAATTTGTCATAGTAATTTAGCAGTTGTTATAGATAAAAAGTTTTATGAAACAGGCCCCTGGGCCTCAAAAAAAGCCCTAAAATCCACTAGCTTCCGGGGGCTTCGCCCCCTGGACCCCACCCGGTATCGGCTCGGTCGCTACGCTCCCTCGTAACACAGTCACCAAACATACAGGTTGGCACTTCAACCTCAATTCATTTTTGTTTTGGCGCTTCTAATAAACTAGTTGAGAAGGCCTGATTTAGATGATAGATCTTTTAAGTTAGATACAAGTATGTTCTAATGAAATATAGATATCGATTGGATTTTAATTTTTTTTTTAGATCTAAAGTTAGATCTAGATCTAGACTAGACCTCTAGACCTCTATATGATCAAAAATAAAAAAATGGAACATTATTTATTGGGGGAGGGGGGGGGGTCTAACTTTAGAGAGCTTGAGCTCGATGTAGATCTAGCCATGAGTATTGTTCAAACAGGATAGACTACAGGATATCACATTTTCAGAAATTAGAGTCTGTGCTTGCAGACTAACATTGTGAGTGTTTGTGTGTCTGTGTCAGCTGTGAGCGAGCCCGAACGTGCAGTAAATGACGTAATATTTATTTCTTCTCTCGACCAATCACGTTGCTCATAAAGTCTCCCATAGCTGAATGGTTTGGGAATCGCAAATTCGCGGCCGGCCCCCTCTTTTCAATAACGTTTCCCAAGCCCTCTGGAATGACCCCAAATCTCCCGATTACAGTTTTTTCCCTTATTTGTCGTTACTGTCACTTTCTATTTCCTTGTCTTCCCCCCCTTTCTCACCCGACTTTTCTCTCCCGACCCACTCAGTGTTATCTAGGGTACGCACAGGGGTGGATAAAGGGGGGGGGGGGGTTCGGCGGTTTAGCCCCCCCCCCCCCCCTTGGGCGGCCAAGTGGACAAAAAGAAGGGGAAACAAGAAGAAGAAAAAAGAAAAAAAGGGGAAAAAAGTAAACAGTAAAACGGCGCGATTTTTGGAAAATCCTGGGTCCGCCACTGGATCAACCCGTCCCTCTCCCTTTGACAAAAAGCTATATCTGCCGCTGACGCGCATGCACGTTCCCTCTCTTTGAAAGCACCCCTCTATCTCCGGTGTGTCAGTACGGGCCGGATTTTTGTGTATTACGGGCCTGACTTCATTGCGTGAGTGGAAGGGAGGGGGGAGGGGGGGGGGGGCTTTCTTCTTTTTCTTTTCTCTTCTCTTTTCTTTTCTCTTCTCCTTTCTTTTTTTTTTCCTCTTTTTTTTTCTCTTCTTTTCTTTCTCTTTTTTTCCTTCCCTTGTTTTTGCGCCGCCAATAGGGCAGGCCAAGGCCGTTTCGGCCCCCTCCCCCTGGATCCGCCACTGGTTTTAGGCATTAAGTTGCCGTCAGATGAGCATATTTTGATACCTTATTTGTGCCACTGGCAGGACACTAATTGGCGTGAGGTCCAGTGGGCGCAGCCTCCAGAAGCTCAGGGGTTTTAGGCATTAAATTACGGTCAGATGAGCATATTTTTATGCTCGAGGCCCCCGAGCCCCGCCGTTCCGTGGGCCCTGACATGTAGGCCTCTAAATAAGCATATTTCTTGCCTGACTGTAAATTTAGGAATCTGTCATTTTCCAACAAACTCATAAACAAGTATAATTTACTAAAAAGTGAGGAAAAAGTGAGGAAAATTATGTAATGTCAGCAACATTTGTAAATCACCGGTATTTAGCGGTAATTGGGGTGGGGGCAACTGCCCCCCCCCCCGATTTACACCTTGTTGGCGATAAAAATCGCAACTGATCTCCCCTCTTTCCCTTTCCCCTTCACTTCCTTCCCTATCTTTTAGGCTTGATGGGAGAGGGAAGGCAAGGGCCTTTCGCTCCCCCCCCCCCGATCCACACGTTGTTGGCGGGATTAATCGCAACAGATCTCCCCTTCTTTTCTTCTTCCTCTTTTTAGTTCCCTTTTAGCTCTCCTCTTTCCCTTTCCCTTCCTTCTCTCTTTTTTTTTTTTTTTTTTGGGGGGGGGGGGGGGGGGGGGGGGGGGGGGGGCGGAGGCGGGGGAGGGGGAGAGACAAGGGCCTTTTGCCCCTCCCCCCCCCCCCCCGATTCACAACTTATTGGCGGGGAAATTGCAACTGATATCCCCCTTCTTTTCTTTTCTATTTCCTCTTAATTTCCATCCCTTTATCTCCTTTTTTTTAATTTTTTTTATTTATTTATTTTCACATGTGGGGTGGATTGCCCTTTCAACTTAAGTTGATTTTCAAAGGGGTCCACACAGATTTAAAAACGGTTACAAATCATATCAACAAACAAGCAAAGAAATAAACAATTAGATACATGAAATATACAAGAACAAAAAAAGCAAATAAACAATTACATTAATTAAATACATGAGATATACAACAACAACAAAATCAGTATCGGTACATTTGGTTAAAAATATGTTTCCATTGTTGAGCTGTGAGTGTGTATACAGATGATGATTTCCTGATTACATTCCATAATTTGGATCCCCTATATTTAAAACATATTTTTCCATAATTTGTTTTTATGCGAGGTATGGAAAAATGCACATCACCAACCCTGAGACTGTAATTAAATGTCTGAGTTATAAATTGCATATAAATGTAACTAGGCAACTCTTTTTTGACAACTTTAACGTTTCCTGTTTTCTTGTCCTTCCTTCTGTCTTATTTTTTTTTATGGGGGAGGCAAGGCCCTTTCGGCCCCCCCCCCCCCATCTCCTTCTTTTCCCCCTTTTCTTTTCTTCTTCCTCTTCTTTCTTTCCCTTTCTCTCCTTTTTCCCTTTCCCTTATTTCCTTCATTCTCTCTATCTCTCTCTCTCTCTCTCTCTCTTTTTTTTTTTTTTTTTTTTTGGGGGGGGGGGATCGCTCGGCCCCCTGGATCCGCGCCTGCCCACCCTCCCCCCCCCCCACCTACTTAGAGAAACGTTCATCAGGGGCTGCATGTGCACTACCTCCAGCTAGCTAGCTAGCTCCAAACAAGCATGTACGTACTAGCCGCTGATATGATGCGCACATGTGTCAACTTATCTCGTGGCTGCACGAGATAATAAGTCGTGGCCTCGAGATAATAAGTCGTGGCCTCGAGATAATAAGTCGTGCCCACGATATATTAAGCCGTAGCTTCGAGATACTAAGTCGTAGCTTCGAGATACTAAGTCGTAGCCACGAGATACTAAGTCGTAGCTTCGAGATACTAAGTCGTAGCTTCGAGATACTAAGTCGTAGCTTCGAGATACTAAGTCGTAGCTTCGAGATACTAAGTCGTAGCTTCGAGATACTAAGTCGTGGCCACGAGGTACTAAGTCGTGGCCACGAGATACTAAGTCGTAGCTTCAAGATACTAAGTCGTAGCTTCGATATAAAAAAATAATTTCTCACATCGTTTTATGTCCCTTAGGGGCTCCGTACAAAACATAACAACAGATGTATACATCTAAAAGACCGGTTCCAACTGGCTTTCAAAATTCAGCATGTCTTTATCAAGACAAAACGTTGATAATAAATATTTCCGACAGCTTTGCAACTTGGTGATTATTTAGAGAAATATCATTACTAGAGGGGGCGTCATACCTCAAGTGATCTCAAGTGATTCTACAGGTTCTAGCTCTCAACTAATGCATGCCTACGCAACTTTTTGCGGGTCATTTTTCGGGACATATGATATTAAGTCATATTACTGCCATCAGAATGATAAGGCGTGATACAAGTAGTTCATAGAAAAATAAGGGACAACCACGATCCCCTCTTCTATCTAGCTGTTTATTTTCTCTTTTTATAAAATGATATCCGTTTCTAATTACCTTAATCCTCTTTTTAAAAAATCCCCTAAAATTGGGTCAACTATAGTGGACCACGACAAAAAAAGGGAAAATTTGGGGTCTTAACCTTCTTGCCCTGACAACGCGTTCTTAACGTCTTTTCTTAGATAGGTATTCACACGATCATCGCTGCCGTGTATACAATGGAGCGCCATGTTTGAAGAGAACTTCGACGCCGGAGTGACGCGGCCGAGCGATTGACTGCGGGTAAGATGCGGTGAGTTACCGCAGCATAGGCCGATGTCGTTGATGCCGAGCTCCTCACATCGGCGACCGAAGTTTGCGATGTCGTCTCGGGAACAGAGCAGGCAGTCGAGGTTGAGCGGGAACGCGATCTCATCTGAAGAGAGAGAACTGTTTTCGTTAATTGTCAGAATGAATTATTCTGGCAGGGATGTGGTTTGTGAGAAAATGGAGCAACCAAGTCAAGGAGACCGCCCACTCCCCAGGCATGCGTCTTTGGTTGGTGTATTGATGATTTGTGATGTTTTGGTGTATTTGAAATCATGTCTATATTGCACTTGATCAGGCCTAAGGGGATTTGTATAGTTGTTATATCATTGACATGAATCATGAAATCATTCTTCATGACCGTCTGATTACAGTTTTAAAAGCTGCTAAAGGTCGTCTAATAAAATTGTCTGGTATTTGTTGTGGTTGTAATGGTGTATAAAATGAAAAAGAATGCAAGTCAATACAAATGTTATCGCATTATTTATAAACTAAGTCGTATAAAAAATTATATATATATATATATATATATATATATATATATATTGCAGGTACAGTATCGAATTATTTTTCAATGTTTATAGCTTTGTAGGGCAAAAAAATAACGGACTGTCGTTAAAGTAGTTTCACCTGTGGTGGGGTCTTTGAGTGCGTGAAAATTGGGCATTTCTTCAGTTGTTCGGTATGTTACGGGAACAGCTGCGATGGGAGTCTGTGAAAAAAGAAAAGAAAATACTTTAAGGTACAAAAAGCACCGGAATCGCATTAGGGTCATGGTGATCAGCATTACTCCCTAACAAATAATTATAATAATATTTGACTCGTCATTATTTACCGAATCAACATACCAATACCGGGATAGTCACGCTTCAATTCATCACCACCATCCCCCCCCTCCCCCCTCCCTCCCGCCACAAACTTCTTCCAGCCTCTCCGTTATGATGATGAACAACTGAACTACCATCATGATAAACGAAAAAGCACCACAAAAGAGTTGCAAACATCTAACGGCAATTGCAAGCTAATTACCAACAACATACTTTTCATGACAATACTCCTTAGGCCAATGAGAATACTCGCAACCGTCCCGGCCTCAATATGGCATTCATTAAACAAAACAGAAAATTAGAATGATCCCCCATAATAATTATGTTAATTTTAATGAATAATTTGTTTTTCTTCGATTTTTAACAAAATTGTTTGTTGTTTAGAGGGGGGTTGTCAGATTTTTTGCGGAGTTATGCCCCTCCACCCCCCCCCCCCCTCCTCCTTTGACAGAATCCTGGGTCTCTCCCTGGTTTTACTCTCAATTCATAAGTACTACTTCAAATTGCCGTTTAGTGTGAACATCCGTTGGTTTTTTTTTTTTTTTTACAGACGTGTAGCAATCAGATACGAATTGATGTGAATAACGCTAACCTTAAAACCAGCACTCTTTATTTTTTCGAGGAACGGCAACATGGTGGCTGGTCCCCTGGAGCATTGAACCCCATTACATCGGCTCCAGCTGCCTCCAGTCGCCTGAAATATTCTATCAGGTCTACTCCATCTAGAGAAGACAGGCTCTTCTGAGAGGCAGCGAGGGTGATGACTGCCGGCAGGCCTAGAAGGTTTAAACAAAAACGGTCAATGGTAAATTTGATCACTTTTTTTTTTCAGTGACCTTATGAATTAAACTATTTTCCATACAAAGAGAGCGGCATCTCTCACTATTTCATCCCAACTGTGAATACAAAATGATCTGATCATTCTCAAAGCTAGACTCTCAGCAAAAAGCATTTTGCAGTACGTAGCTGCATCAAAGACTTGGAACAGCATCCCTCTTTACTTTTACCTGTCATGCCACCTTCGAAAGATCACTCAAAACTTACCCTTTCCCCATTGATCTATGTGATCTACTTCCTGTGAGACTGTACATTAATTATTTTGTCCCCTCTTTTCATATATTTGTATTTGTAAGCGCTATGGTACTTAGTGTTTTTAGCGCTCCTAAATATTCGATATTATTATTAACAAAAAGTCATAACATGCATGTCTACAATCTAGACTACGAATAAGAATAATCAATACACTACAATGTCATTGATAATTCTGAAGTGACCGAAGTTTAACCCTTTCTCTCTCTCTTTCTCTCTCTCTCTCTCTCTCTCTCTCTCTCTCTCTCAATTCCGCCAAACAGACTTATGTTCAATGTTCAAACAAATTATAGCTAAGCCGGGTTCAAGCATGGAGTATACTTAGGTCCAATGTTCAAGAACAGATCTATATTTCAGATACAAATCTATGGCGGATTCATTTTATAACCAAAAAACACACCTACTTTGATATTTATTTAGTTACATGATTGTAATGGCGTTTAATGATCTATTTTGTAATTTATCTAACAGTTTATAGTAACTCATACATGTTGGAAAAGTCTGGTTTAGACACTAGCGGAAATAAGAAAGAGGCAACAGAGGGGTGGAGTACGAGAGGGGAAGAAGAGAAGAGGGAGAAAGGAAAGACCAATGGAAGGGATGGTGACAGAGTGAGAGAGAGAGAGGGAAGAGAAAGAAAGAGAGAGAGAGAGATAAAAAGACAAAGATAAAGAGAGAAAGGGGAGGAGATAGTCGAAAGAAGAGGTAAGCGAGTACATACTGAGAGTGAAAAAGAAGGGAGAGGGGGCTAAGGAAAGAAATAATTTGAGGTAGAAAACGATTATAGTCGTAAAGAGAGAATAGAAAACCATTGGTTATTCAATATTATTGTCCATCTCTATCCTACCGCTTCCAAATTCTTTAATGGCCTCCAAAGCAATCATGGCTTCCTCCAAGATACCAAAAGTCTCTGCTACGATGAAGTCCGCCCCCTCTTCCACAGCCCATAATACTTGCCCCTACCAGAAGAGAAGAGCGAGTGGAATCGAGCGAAGAGAGAAAGAGGATAAAAGTAGGATGATAAAAAGAGACAGAAGACGACAGAGAAGGAAAGCGAAAGTGTATGCAAAATTCAGAGGCGGGATAGATGGGGGGAAAAGACAGAAAAAATAGAGACGAAGTGGAGATACATGAAATACATTTTTATTGATTAAACTATAGACTCAAAGAATCAAGTATGTGAATGAAATTACATAATAATAATAATATTCAGCTTTTATATAGCGCAAATCACAATAAGTCTCTAAGCGCTTCCAAACTTGGATATTATTACATAGAGGTTATATTAAATATTACTTACATAAAGCCTATGAAACTATATATTTCCATAGGTACAACTAATGTGCAGTAATGTTTTGTTTCAAGATCGAACACAGTTTGATGTATTCAATAATCATAGTATATACAGGACGATCGCAGCTACTTTCGAAATACCAACCTAAGGCAATTTCAAAGGCTTTTACGTCACATTTTGTTGTAGAACATAATAATGACATATTACGTAACCGGAACATGATTTGTACAGGTCTATAGGACATACAATAGGATATTCAAGTTGCCCTTGAGTCGATTTTTCGAAAGTAGTTTACATCGTATTAAACATCACAAAGAAACTATTTTGCCCATTTGCTTCTGTCTGGTCGGCCAGAAAGAGAGGCGTTATGACAATACAATGATGGGAGAATATTGAGACATGATAAAATCTTGATCCAGTAATGAGGTAGACATGAGTAACTGAATACCCCTCCCCCCCCCCCCCTTCCACCTCAGCGATTGTCAACCCTGATATTAGGGACTTTTAGATTTGCACGACGAGAACGTGGACTGCTACACGTGACATCTTTTTAAGGCAATGCGACATCCTTTTAAGGCACTGCCGGGCACTGACAGTGCCTTAAAAGGATGTCAAAAATTACTGTAGCAGTCCACGTTCTCGTCATGCAAATTTAAAAGTCCCTAACTCCGTATGACGAAGGACTTCATTAAAATACCGTTTACGGGTGCATAATTATATAGTAGTACGTTTAACAAAAAAAATCTTCATTATTATTATTTTCACTAAAGGGTAAACCTACTTTGAACATATTTTTGACTGTATCCCTGCAACTAGGAACCTTAGGATTGAAAGCGTTCGTATTGCAGATATCACCAGCGACCAGGGTACCGGTCTTATCGGCGACCTCTCGGGCAAGTCGAAGGGCAGTTCGGTTTATTGCTTCAATGTCCTTCTCACGATCAATGAGCGCGAGTTTCTCACGATGGGCGTAATACTGAAAAATATGAATATAGAGATTAAAGATATTTTTTTTTACTTAAACTCATTTGCACATTTTAGTTTGAACGAGATTATGTTGCCATCGGTTGTACGCAGGCGCGTACGCAGGGGGAGGAGGGGGGAACCTTCCCCCTCATTTTTTTTTTTTTTTTTGCTCAAGGGGAGGGGGGGGGGTGTACTGAGTATAAAACAAAACTAATAATAATAATAATTCTCTTCCCCCCCCCCCCCCCCCCCCCTGAGTGAAATTTCAGTTAGCGCGATTTTCAAATTTCAAACACCCTCCTTGAATAAATCATGCGTCGGCCTACGCCACTGGTTGTACGATACGTACTCCTGCTACTCTTGCTCCGCGACATTAGTGAGTAGATGGTAAACAGCACTAAAAAAAAAAATCCTTCATTTTGCCCCAAAAATTTGAAAATCGCGCCGCCCAATATTTCGCTCAGTGGGGGGGGGGGGGGGGGTGGGGGGGGGGGGGGGGGGGGGTAGTGAGCACTACTTAATAAAATATTTGCTATAATTGTATCTTATAAGACAGGGCCCTGATATAAATGAGTTGGACTGTACGGGGGGGGGGGGGGATTTGCAATCATTTTCAGTTTTCAAAAAAAATAGATTCTTCTACTAATCAGCCCCTTATCAATATTTTACGGGTTACATAAAAATATATGCGTGATATAGCGTAACAAATTTGTTTACCATTATTTAAAAGTGATTGGCGAGATCCACTAATAAACCTTTTTTTATAGTTTGTCTTGACTTTTCTGCAATCAACTCTGAAGTGAGGCGAGTAAATTTAAGCGTGGTAAATTAATTCATTTAATTATCGGTCTGTTGAATAGCTATTAAAGTTGATGCGTTCTTTACGCATTTACGCATTACGCATTTAAAGCAGTCGATATCACAAAATATGATTTCTCACTATGTACGAAGAGGTAAATTAGCATGTGCCATGTTTTTCACATTCTACTGGTTACATTTTGAAATTCTAATCATCGAATCGTTTTCACAATGAAATGACCTAATTAATGGTGTGACTTTTATCATTATTCAAAAGTAATTCAATTCAGATTTCAGATTTTTCATCCAAAGTTTTCATTTTTTTTAAATAAAAGATTCAAGTTCTATAGTATTTAGTTACAATTTTATTGTAACTAAATACTATAGAAGCCCGAATCATTCCATAAAGCGCACTATAAACCTTGATATTATGTTACTTGTTTATCGGGCTCTCCCTGGAATCTCGCCATAATACATTAAAGACTCACTACACTCCTACAATCCAACTCGTCTGGAAGTCATAATAATTTGCTGCAAATTCCCCGTATCCGTCATTCATGGGGAGACCATGCTTTTTCGCATGCATGCAGCAGCCAAATTATGGAATAAGCTTCCCCCATCAATTCGCTTTATTGCAACATACTCCACCTTTAAAGATCGTCTTAATACTTATGCCCTGGTCACAAATACCCTTACGGGCTGCTACGAACGCCGTACGAACGATTTTCAGACCATTTCGTAAGATCTTCTTAAGAAGGCCGTACGAAACAAGCGTTCGTAGACCGTTCGTAGACCGTTCGTAAGAACGCAGATTGGTCGATGGTCTTGTCCAAGATTTTTTTTAACATCGTACGAAACCCTCTCTTCGTAAGGCGGCCGTACGAACGCCGTATTTACATCGTAAGAACCACGCAAGATCTACGTACATTTCGTAGGGTCAAGGGACAATTCTAGAAGCTTCAAATTATTACGATGACCGTAAGAACGCCTTAAGTTGTTCATAGAGGGCTCTTACGGCGTTCGTAAGAACGCCCTACGAGCGGAGATTCGTATGGTCTTCGTACAAATGACTCATGGCGTTCGTAAGACGTTCGTAAGGTGCTCGTAAGGTGTACGTACACAATTTATGCAAATATTGAGTTTTAACGGTTATAAAGCCTCACTATGTTCATAGTGTTCGTCGGGGTGCATCTCCTGTCGAAGAAATATGGGACCAAAGGGGAAATCTGTTAGAGGGAAGAGAGGGAAGGGAAACAAATTTAAGGAAAGAGATGAGGAGGAAGGAGAAAGAGGAGGAGAGCAGCAACAACAATATCAAGCAGAGGCGCCGGAAGTGGGGTGGGGAGGGGCAGGGGGCAAGAACAAAACCTGAATTGAATCACATATAAATTATATTCTATTCAAAGAAAAGGAAAGTTAATAGGGATTAAATTTCGTATACATTCCGCTTGCTCCTACATTTTATCAATGGAGGTTTTTATAGAATATGCGATTTGCGCATATCGTGGAAATATTGTAAGAGGATGGGAAAGTGTTTTTTTATTTTTGTTATTGTAGTGGTGAGAAGACATGAGCCCCTAAACAGTGGCGTACTAATGGGCGGGGTTATTTCTAATTCGATACCAGCGATTCACAAACGTTGGTGAAATGACATGATTTTCCGGTATTTTTTCTCATTTTTTTGTGTAAATCATATCTTTTTATGCGTTTGTTTGAAAATTACTAATTCCCAAATTAACATAAAAATTAGCCTAAAAATATGCTTATTTAGAAGCCTTCATGTCAGGGCCTGCAGAACGGCGGGGCTCAGGGCTCGAGCCCCCCTCACTTTTTTAAAAAAGAGAAAAGGAAAGAAAGAGAGAGAACAAAATGTGTGACCTACCAATGTCACAAATGATATATCAAAATATGCTCATCTAACCGTAATTGAATACCTAAAACCTTTTAGCTTCCAGGGGCTCTGCTCCCTGGAACCCCCGACAATTAGTGACCTGCCAGTGACACAAATAAGGTATCTAAATATGCTTATCTCACCGCAATTTAATGCCTAAAAACCATGAGCTTCCGGGGGCTTAGTCCCTTGACCCCCGCCGGTGCAAAGCCCCCGGACCTCACGCCAATTTACGCTACGCTCGCTACACTCTAACCTGATCGTTAATACTCCACTTTGAAAAATGTTCCGTGGGGCCTGCATGTAACATGTAGGCCTAGGAGTGGTGGTGATGCAAATTTTCCTTCTGCCCCCCCCCCCCTCCTCCAAACGATTTTGCTCATTACGCCACTGCCCCTGGAAGGTGAGCCCCCTGGAATTTTCGCCACCCCAATCCCAAACTGCTTTCGGCGCGCCTGATATCAAGAAATGATGGCCATATCGGAAGCGACCAGGAGGAGGCGGTGGAAGATGACGACGACGAGGAGGAGGGAGAACCATCAAGATGGCAGTTTGACGGCGATGAAGATGAGGTAACGGGGAAACTAAGAAAGGAGAAGTAGTCCTACGACTTTGAAGCCACCACAGAGCAAAAACTTGTTGACTTCTTCGGTTAACATGACTGCTTTTATAATAAAGGAAGTAACAGATATGCTAACAGCAAGTTCAAGAAACATTTTATGGAGTTGCAGTTGCAGTTGTAGTTTTCTTGGCAATACTGTCATCGTGTAATATCAAACTTTTAACAGTCATAGAATTTTCGACAGTATACGGCAGCGCTTTTTTTGCAACCCGAACAAATAGGAAAAAAATCGTAAGATCTTCTTACGAATGACTTGTGAATGCCGTGAGTTAAACGTACGACCAGCTTGCGAGAACAAAAACTCGTAAGATTGGCGTAAGTCTGACGTAAGAAGAACACAAGGCGTTCTTGCGAAAAACGTACGAACTCTGGGGCCATTGCATAACCGAAAATCTTCGTTTCTCAAGAAGGTCTTGAGTTGGTCTTGCGAATTAAACGGCGTTCGTACGAACTCCGTAAGAAGGACGTAAGAAATTTTGCCCCATCTGCGAATCTCTACGAACTCTGAAATTCGTACGAACAGGGAGATTCGTACGAACGAATCGTTCGTACGAACATTTGTGACCGTAGCATAACCTATTCCATCTGTAACCCAATATTTCCTTATGCTACGGTCACAAATGTTCGTACGAACGATTCGTTCGTACGAATCTCCTTGTTCGCAGATGGGGCATATATTCTTACGTCCTTCTTACGGAGTTCGTACGAACGCCGTTTAATTCGCAAGAACAACTCAAGACCTTCTTGAGAAACGAAGTGATTTTCAGTTATACAATGGCCCCAGAGTTCGTACATTTTCGTAAGAACGCTTTGTGTTCTTCTTACGTCAGACGTACGCCAATTTTACGAGTTTTTGTTCTCGTAAGGTGGTCGTACGTTTAACTCACGGCATTCACAAGTCATTCGTAAGAAGAGCTTAAGATTTTTTCCCCTTCTTTTTGGTCGGGTTGCAAAAAAGCGCTGCTGTATACTGTCGAAAATTCTATGACTGTTGAAAGTTTGATATTACACGATGACAGTATTGCCAAGAAGACTACAACTGCAACTGCAACTCCATAAAGTGTTTCTTGAACTTGCTGTTAGCATATCTGTTACTTCCTTTATTATAAAAGCAGTCATGTTAACCGAAGAAGTCAACAAGTTTTTGCTCTGTGGTGGCATCAAAGTCATAGGACTACTTCTCCTTTCTCAGTTTCCCCGTTACCTCATCTTCATCGCCGTCAAACTGCCGTCTTGATGGTTCTCCCTCCTCCTCGTCGTCGTCATCTTCCACCGCCTCCTCCCGGTCGCTTCCGATATGGCCATCATTTCTTGATATCAGGCGCGCCGAAAGCAGTTTGGGATTGGGGTGGCAAAAAATCCAGGGGCTCACCTTCCAGGGGCAGTGGGTTAATGAGCAAAATCGTTTGGAGGAGGGGGGGGGGAGGAAAATCACCACCACTCCTAGGCTTACATGTTACATGCAGGCCCCACGGAACATTTTTCAAAGTGGAGTATTAACGATCAGCTTAGAGTGTAGCTAGCGTAGCGTAAATTGGCGTGGGGTCCGGGGGCTTTGCACCGGCGGGGGTCAAGGGACTAAGCCCCCGGAAGGTCATGGTTTTTAGGCATTAAATTGCGGTCAGATAAGCATATTTAGATACCTTATTTGTGTCACTAGCAGGTCACTAATTGTCGGGGATTCCACGGAGCAGAGCCCACGAAAGCTCAGGGGTTATAGGTATTCAATTACGGTCAGATGAGCATCCAGGGGGCCCACCTTAGGGCCCTTGGTGGGGTCCAGGGGGCAGAGCCCCTGGAAGCTCAAAGGATTTAGGTATTCAATTACGGTCAGATGAGCATCCAGGGGGCTGTCATAGGGCCCTTGGTGGGGTCCAGGGGGCAGAGCCCCTGGAAGCTCAAAGGGTTTCGGCATCTAATTACGGTCAGATGAGCATATTTTGATATCTCATTTGTGACATTGGTAGGTCACACATTTTGTTCTCTCTCTTTCTTTCCTTTCTCCTTTTTTTAAAAAGTGAGGGGGGCTCGAGCCCCGAGCCCCGCCGTTCTGCAGGCCCTAACATGAAGGCTTCTAAATAAGCATATTTTTATGCCCAGCTGTTAATTTGGGAATTAGCAATTTTTAAAGGGATCGTTTAACAATGTTAAATCTGAGATACACGACCCTACGTGTTATCAGTGTCTGAGATATGGTGTAATATTGAAGCCCTAAAAAAATTGCGCTTCAAAATGATCAAGAAGTGCCTCAAAAAAGTAAAAATCTTTGAGTGACCGGTTTTACCATACTCGTTTTCCCCAATAGACTGTAGTGTTATGAAAACCGTCAGGCGAACGGTTTTCAAAATTTGTAATTCCAATTATAAATATCTTGATAATCAGACAGGCGATCGGATTGTAAAAGTCATGGGGTTCCTGACTGACCTAAAGGTTTATAATTATCATTGCATCATGAGCTAAATCCAGAATTTTGTTTCAGAATCTGAGACAAAGTTACCGGATCCCTTTAAACAAACGCATAAAAAGATATGATTTACCAACAAATTGGAAAAAAAATACCGGAAAATCATGTCATTTCAGCAACGTTTGTAAATCACTGGTATCGAATTAGAAATACCTCCTGCCCATTAGTACGCCAGTGTTCAGGGGCTCATGTCCTCTCACCACTATAATATTTAAAAAAAAAAACTTTCCCATCCTCTTACAATATTTCCACGATATGCGCAAATCGCATATATTATAAAAACATCCATTGATAAAATGTAGGAGCAAGCGGAATGTATACGAAATTTAATCCCTATTAACTTTCCTTTTCTTTGAATGGAATATAATTTAATTTAATTTAATTAAATTAAGTTTGGTTAAAAAATACAAACCATCTACATGTATACTCCTTTACTGCTTTTTTTATAGGGGGTGGGGGCGAATGCTCCCCCCTGCCCCTCCCCCCACTTCCGGCGCCTCTGCTTGATATTGCTGTTGCCGCTCTCCTCCTCTTTCTCCTTCCTCCTCATCTCTTTCCTCGAACAGATTTCCCCTTTGGTCACATATTTCTTCGACAGGAGATGCACCCTCGACGAACACTATGAACAGAGTGAGGCTTTATAACCGTTAAAACTCAAAATTTGCATAAACTGTGTACGTACACCTTACGAGCACCTTACGAACTTCTTACGAACGCCAGGAGTCATTCGTAAGAAGACCACAAGAATTTCCGCTCGTACGGCGTTCGTAACGTAAGAGCCCTCTATGAACAACTTGAGGCGTTCTTACGGTCATCGTAATAATTTGAAGCTTCTAAAATTGTCCCTCGACCCTACGAAATGTACGAAGATCTTGCGTGGTTCTTACGATGTAATTACGGCGTTCGTACTGCCACCTTACGAAGAGAGGGTTTCGTACGATGTTAAAAAAATCTTGGACAAGACCATCGACCAATCTGCGTTCTTACGAACGGTCTACGAACGGTCTACGAGCGCTTGTTTCGTACGGCCGCCTTAAGAAGATCTTACGAAATGGTCTGAAAATCGTTCGTACGGCGTTCGTAGCAGCCCGTAAAGGTATTTGTGACCAAGGCATTAAGTTGTATTAGTTTATTTTACTAAATCCATAATTGATATGTTATTTGTATATACATCTGAAATGAATTAGTTATCACCCTTTAGTCTCATTGGCTGCCAGTGCGGGGCCTGGGGGGGGGGGGGGGGGGGGGTGGTGGGGGGCGGGGGGGGGGGGGTCTCACTTAGCCCTAAAATCGATCTAAAAATCGATTTTATCAACGTTAAGGGGTTAAAATTGATTTCGATTTTAAGAGCTGTTTCACTAAATAAATAAAATCGATTTTGGCCTTAAAATCGATTTGATGAAACAGCTCACAAGTAAAGGTTTTAAGCTAAAACTGATTCGGCCTTAAAATTGATTTTTAAAATCGAAATCGATTTTAGTTGATGAAACACCCCCCCCCCCCCCCCCTGGTGGCCTCAGATGCTAGAGCTCTTGTGAATAATGTGCTGACTGGGCTAGTCCCTTAAATTGTCATTGAACGGAGCAGCTGGAGGGCACCGGGCCCCATCGGACAGAACTGATTGAAATAGGTTATATATTGCAAAATTGTTTACTTTACTTGTATCAAAGAGAACTGTTGCTGAGCTAGCGCCATGAGCGTCCCCGGACGGTGTATGCGCTATACACTATTATCATTATTATTTAACTAGCCTATGGGCCGATACAAATATTTTCGAATTATTGATCATAAACACCAAGCAATACGCTCACAAAAATGATAATCAAAATTTATGTCACATGTGTGTGCGCAAGCATAATTGTTTTGTACTGTATGTCGTATATATAACTGCACACATATGGTTTTCGGTTTTGAGGGCATTTCGTTCTCGCTGGTCTTTGGTCGACTGGGTTGTACTCGTTATACTGGGCCTGCCCATTTTAACGTAATACTACACTACACATTATGCTTATAACTACAAATCAATATTATTATACTCTCAGCGTGTAACTTACCTTTTACTTTCTTGGACATACTTCACGTTTACAGCCGTGTGTTCGTAGTCGCTCGCTAGAATGAATTAGTATGAATAACTCGCATCGAACCGCACCAGACAATTTTAATTGGCTATTAATCCTTACCAAGGTCTATTACTCTGAATAATACTTATTTTTGGAGTGGACAAATATATATCCGCAGGTCAGTAGTCAAGACCTTGGGAAGGATTAATAGCCCATTAAGCAGAAGAAGGCATGGAAAGAGGATAGGGGGGCAACAACTAAGGTATGTGTTCAGTGATTATACAGTAATACACAATTCTCGTGATTTGGGAGGGCCGTTCGGAGGCACATCTCTTCAATGATTGAAAGTTTATTTATATTTTTCTTCCTTACCGGCTTTGGTGTTCGTCATTAACATTAATTTGTGAAGTAAAGCGCATTGAGCAATATATTATTGAATGTTGCGCTATATAAAAAAGCACCTTCTTCCTTCAACGTAATTTTACATGCTCGTGTATTTTCTTCTTTCATAGGATTTCATTTGCACGAGAAGAATATAGAATAAAAGTGAACTTAACTATAGACATGAACATCTACGCTAAGACGAGGGATCTTACTGGGTGATATTATATCGAACCCCCCCCCCCCCCTCCCCCAGCTAAGAAGAGCCTATATAATATATTTGAGGGCTTATAAAGGGAGGGAGTGAGAGAAAAGGAAAGCGAGAATGAAAAGGAGAAAGAAAGGGAGACTATAGACCAGGCGCGGATCCAGGGGGACCGAGCGGGCCTTGGCTCCCCCCCCCCCCCGCAAAAAAAGGAGAGAGAGAGAGAGAGAGAAGGAAAAGAAGGGAAAGGGAAAGAGGAGAGAAAGGGGGACAAAGAAGAGGAAGAAGAAAAGAAAAGAGGGAAGGAGGAGATCAGGGGGGGGGGGGCAAAAGGACTTGCCTCCCAGGCTGTTGCCTCCCCGCCCACCCCCCCCCCCCCCCCAGTCAAAAAATAAAAGAGAAGGAAGGAAAGGGAATGAACAAAGAAAAAGAGGAGATAAAGGGAAGGACAAAAGAGGAAGAAGAAAAGAAGGGGGATATCAGTTGCAATTTTCCCACCAACAAGATGTAGATCGGGTGGGGGGGGGGCAAAAAGCCCTACCCCCCCCCCCCCGTCCCCGCTAAAAAAAAAAAAAGAGAGAAGGAAGGAAAAGGAAAAGAGGAGAGCTAAAAGGGAACAAAAAAGAGGAGACAAAAAAGAAAAGGGAGAAAAGAAGCGGAGATCAGTTGCGGTTAATCCCGCCAACAATGTGTGGAGCGGGGTGGGGACCAAAATGACCTTGCCCCTCCCTTGGAGAAATAGAATTCAAACGTTGTTTATTCCCGGGGTTTATTTCTAATTCCACAATGGTGGTTTACAAATAATGCTGAAATGAGATAATTTTCCGAGAATTTTCCTCACTTTATGCGTTTGTTGGAAAATAACAAATTCCTAAATTTACAGCCAGGCAAGAAAATGCTTCTTGAGACGCCTACATATCAGGGCCCGCGGAACAGCGGGGATCGGGATCCTCGAGCCCCCCCCCCCCCCACACACACACTTTCTTTGAAAAAGTATATTAAAGAGAAATAGAAAGAAAGAGAGTGAGAAAGAAAAAATAGTTAACTGCCAGTGTCACATTATAATGGGTATCAAAATATGCTCATCTGACAATGACTAAATGCCTAAAACCCCAAGGGCTCTGCCCCCTTGATTCCACCTAGGGACCTAAGGCGGGCCCTGAGATGCTCATCTGACGGTCATGTAATGCCTAAAACCCCTGATTTCTGGGGGCTCTGCCCCCTGGACCCCACGCCAAATAGTGTCCTGCCAGTGTCACAAATAATAAGGTATCAAAAATGCTCATCTGACCGTAATTAAACGCCTAAAACCCCTGAGCTTCCGGGAGCTCTGTCCCATGGATCCAACCAAGAGCCCTTAGGCTGGCCCCTTGATACTCATCTGACCGTTATTGAGTGCCTAAAACCCTTGAGATTCCGGGGCTCCGCCCCCTGAACCCCAAGCCAATTAGTGACCTGCCACTGTAACAATTAGGTATCAATATAATGCTCATCTGACCGTAATTAAATGCCTAAAACTCCTGAAATTCCGGGGCTCTGTCCCCTGGACCCCGCCTAGGGCCCTAAGGCGGATCCCTGAAAGCTAATCTGACCGTAAATTAAAACCTTCAACCCCTGAGCTTCCGGGGCGGACAAGGTATCAACATTTGTTCATCTGACCGCAGGCGCGTAGCCAGGGGGACGGTGGGGTGGTCACCCCATAAACGCCGGCCAAAAAAAGAGAGTAGTGAAAAGGAAGAGGACGTAGGAAGAAAAGGAAATAGACAAAGAACATTTTTGAAATTCAGACAAGGATTAAGAGTCGAGAACGGTACAACGAATCGTCTTCTTTCTCTAATGATTTAATGAAACGTAAAAGCTTCCGCGCTTCGCGCGGGAGGGGGGGAACTGATATTAGACGAGGATTATTTTGGGGGAATGGTACAACGAATCGTCTTCTTTCTCTAATAATTTATTGAAATGTCAAAGCTTCCGCGCTTTGCGGAGGAGGGAGGGGGAAAACTCGCCCCTCCCTGCACCCACCCACCCCTTATTACGTCACTGCTGGTCACCATTACGTACCAATATTTGGCTCGCATAATTTCAAATTTGGGCCTACCCCCCTAAGAAATCCTGGATCCGCGCCTGATTATATGAGACGAGGACAAATATATCTGTCTTGGAATAATGGCATTTCTAATTTTTCATTTGAAATGAAAATAGTGAGTGTAAAATCTAATCTAATAAACAAACACAATACATGTCAGTAAAGGATTTACAATGAAATCAACGAGTCGTTTAATTATTTGACAGACGTTATAAAATGTATGTGAGAAATGAAAATGACAATGGAAAGTGGAATAAGATTACTTTTGCATTGGAATAATTACATTATACCATACACAATAAAGGCAATATTGGTTTAAGATCTGTTTTATCATAATGCTTTCGAACATGTCATTAGATTCAACATTTTGTATAAAGCTATTCGAAACTTTAACACCTCCGTATCTAAACTTTTTTTTTAATTCTTAAATACATTAGAAAATGGAGGCCTAGGTAAACAGCAGCCGAATTGTTAACTCTTATAAACCTTACCATGTCTATGAAAAACTGTTTTAGTTCAACGTGTAATTATGTTGAAACATTTTCATAAATACTTTTTAAATGCATCAAGCAGTCCCGCTTGCCAACAGCTCATTTATATTTTAGTGGTTTATTCATATTCAAATTAATTGCATTATAATCAATTGAACTCTCAATTTAAGCAATTGAATGGGTGTGACTCAAAGCAAAAAGTTCACGTTAAAGTTTTAAAGCTCATCAGTACTAGTGTAAGGGAGGGATTAAACCACACTGCAAGGTCACTGGACAGGTGGTTATTTCATCAACTCAGCTCTCAAATAACAGAAGAAAAAGAGGATCATGGGGTACCAATGGTCACCGATTAGGCATTGTTTGTTATATAGAGGGCGCAAGTAGCTACAAGTAGTGCAGTGGTGCAGTGGGCCTTTAAGTCAACTCTGCACACATAGTGGTAACTCTCTGAAAGTGATATAGTGAGCTAACTTTCTTTGTAAGGAAACCATCCTTATTTGCCGGTTAATACATCAATAACCAAACGGCCAATACATTGTTCAAAATTTCTTCAGCAGACGAGCCGGGATGTTTTATTGGTATTGTCATTCAACCTTTCATCATGTTTATGCTTCCGCCAAAACTTTAACTATTGATCCCATACTTTTTATTCAGGTGTTACTTGCGATGTTCCTGATGATGTTGTGTATACTGATTTACACAAATCTGTAAGAATTGGAGACAGCGTTATCCTGACATGTCGGTTTCGTGGGGAACCTTTAGCTCTCTATTGGAAGAAAGGAGATGACCCAAGAAAAGCACCAAACCTAGTCTCATGGATTCCAACCGATGATGTAACAGGATTATGTGAAGGTGACAGGCCGTGTAGCATTATGGAGATGAATGAAGATCGTTCTTTGGTCATCAAGGAAGTCAGCATTGCAGAAGAAGGTCGATATATATGCAGAGTTTCGAGCTACAAGGGGATACTGATACACAATTTTACTGATGTAAATGTCTATGGTGAGATAATGATATTTTACTTTCTGGTTCGATTACAATCAGCGGCTAGGCTTTATACACATTTTTCGAAGTAATAATATTTATATGTGTACGTAGTTATACATTCTTCATGGAGTTTAAATGTTGTTCTTCTGTTTCTCTTAAGCTCCACCAAAGGAGCCCTACCCAATCATCAAAGGGTGCAATGATTCTGTAACACTCGGGAAGAATTACGGTTGCGTCATTTCTACGCACGTTGGCGTCAACATTACTTGTTCTGCATCCGACTTCTTCCCAGACCTTCATCTCTTCTTTTTACATGGCTCTGATATGATTGCTCCCCTAGGGATCAAGAAATGGACGAACGATGATGGAACAAGAGGCAAATCTGTTACCGTCAACGCGTTACCACATGAAATACCTTACGTCTGTGTTGCGTCAGATGTACCGGGAAACCTGGAAGAAAGAGCTGGGACTGTTTTTGTAAGCCTGATTCAGCAGAACGACACTTGGATGGGTTCCACTCCAAAGCCTCACGAGCCAATGGGTGCCGTTATTATTGGTAAGCATGCTGTCAACACCTCGAATCTAAGCCCATGATTGCGCTATCCTCGCTAAATAATTTGTGTGTGTTCCTTTATTTGCTATATGTTGTGAACCTTGTCGTTTGCTTGCAAAGGAAATTGAGGAAAAGCATGAAATAAACCATTATCTTTTACCCTGGTAAAATAAAAATGATGTCCAAATGAAAGGTAGTTCATGAGCTGTTAAACTAGGATATTAACACCAACACATACATTTCCCTTTGATTAAATTTACTTGCACAAGCGGTGCCCTTAAAGGGATAGTTGAGTTTTGTTTTCAGACCGCAAATGCCTCCAAAGTGCATTGTTATTGCTCCTATTATTATCTATGACATTTCTAGTGCCCTTTTAGAACGTCGAATTGCTATGAAGGTAATTTTAGACCCCAAATGTGTAAAAATTTAGCCAATACGATCATAGTTATTCAGCTCCCCATTTAAAAAAATACGGTTCCTGTTAATCATTTTATTAAAAATAACAATACATGGGCCGGCTGGTTGTGCGTAATATAACCAACACGAAAATGCCAACAAAAAAGCCACCATCGGCATTGGCTGAAATATGACGTAAAAGGCGCTATTTCGTTTTTTCAACGGCTTTTTCAAATTATCTAATATTTGTGGGGGTACACAAGTATTAGAAATCGTTATATTTTTGGATATTTTAGCCGCCTCTGAACCGATTTTGATCACACAAAGATGATTTGTCATTTAAATTGAATGTTCTTTCAAATTTGACACTCAGTTTTTTTATTATTTTGTGTAGCGCCCTCTGCAACATAACTCAACTATCCCTTTTACGTTTTTAGAGAGTTGATATATATAACTTCTATTTTTGTTACAATGTAAAAGATGTTGAAAGTGGTGAAAAACATGAAAAAACTAAATTAACTGCATAGGTTATTTAGATTCACTGTCTCAACACCATTTACAGTATTGCCTATAGTACTCGTGACCATAGCTGGTGTCTGCATACTCATCGTCTGCTGGAGAAGACATCGCCGACAAGACAGGACACGTAAGTATCAATTCACCAAAGGTTCATCTTCATCCATTTCACGTTAGATTCAAGTAAAGAAAACATGTACACTACACGCAGTACTGCTGATCTAAGCAATGGTCAGGCTAATAATTGAAATATACTTGCCCTAAATTAAACAGGACTGCAAGAATAATCCACAATGGAAATGTTCAAACAAAATTGTAATGAGCGGACAAAAGTAAGGCCGTTTACCATCAGAGGTATTTTTTACCTTTGATAAAATATAGTTCGTCACAGAAAATTATAATGACCGTGGTTTAAAACATCTATTCGGGATTTATCATTATTTATTATTGATAAGCAAAATTATGATAGCAGTAATAATAATAATACAAATTATGATACGTTACCAAGAAATTAGTTGCTGACCAATATAATATTTAAAGGCATCTTGTAACAATGTTAAATTTAAGATGCATGGCCTTTCGTGTTATCAGGGTCTGTGATATGGTGTGATATTGAAGCCCTGAAAGAATTGCGCTTCAAAATGATCATGAAGTACCTCAAAAAAGTAAAATATCTTTGAGTGACCGGTTTTACCATAATCATTGTTATAAACACCGCTAGGAAAGCGCAAAATGAAATTTCGATTTTCAATCGTAAATATCTTGATAATCAGACAGGCGATCGGCTTGTAAAAGTCATGGCATTCCTGAATGACCTAAGAGGTTTATATTTATGATTGCAACATGAGCTAAATCAAGGATTTTGTTGAAGGATCTTTAAAAAAATAAGGCGCAAACAACATCTAATTAACTCCAGTGACGGTGCTTAAGAAATACTTGTTTATTCCATTTTAGATACAGGACGTGTCCAAGAAGAGAGTTTACCTCTGGTGGAGCAAATGCCGATAAAAGGTAACATCATATGATAATCAACATGAAGTGACAGGTTTCATAAGAATACACATTCCATTTCATATATTGCTTTCTTTACTTTATTAGTTGCAGTTTGATTATGTGCTATGCAAGAGAAATGGAAATAAAAATAAAAATTGTCGTCGGTGACAAATGTATAGTGGTACATTTAACCATATTCTAAAAACTTCAGTGATCACAAAGACACAGGGCATATACTTACATACCATGGATCACTTTATATTTAAATGAGTCGTGATCAATGGAGGAAAATATGGTCACGTTGTTAAGCTTTCGATTGTTTAAGACATTCAACCAGTATGTGTTATGCCGTACACTACTGTCTTGCGGAGCTAGTCAATAATGCATACAATCATAATTATTCTTCTCAGGAATACTTTCCTTTTACGAACTCTGGATGATGGTGTCTAGAGTTACTATGTCTGACATGGATAAATTAAATGATACTCTATACGAATTAGGCATCAAGAAGTTAAACGAAAAATCTACACCCCTTGAGGCGTACCCATATTTGTGTAGGTGGAAAACATACAATACACACAAAGATCAAGCAGCAAGCTGGAAGGGAGCTTTGGAAAAATCCGGATATAGTGGAGCATGGAAGGAAATATGGGGTAATTACTATAATTTTTATGTTTGAATTTTGATCAGTATTTTCGCCAGTTTTCGTTAGTCAGCAAATATCAAAATTTTACTTTAACATTCAATTATTAAAAATGTTAGGTTTAAAGCGAATAAGTTAAGAAAGGGTGATTTTGAATTTTATTTAACTTTACATATTTTCTCCTACTTATTCAACATTTGATCAATATGACAAATTGTTTATGACTGATGAAAAAAAATTGCAAAGAAAACTGTTTTATTGTGTAGAAGAGTTTATAAAATGTTTCTTTAAAAATCATAAATATTTATTTATCATAACATGTTATTAAAAAGCCAAATTGGGTTATCTAAATATCCATTATACATTAAAGTGACTTGGTAACATTGGTGAGCGGTTGATGAAAACAATTTCTCAATTTTTGTATGTAATGTTACTTACTATATTCCTTCTATTGTACTAACCCTCTGAAATGCAAAAAAATCCTGAAAAAATTCTCAAACCACGAAAATATTTATGGTTTTCTTTGAAAAGGTCGATGTATGACACCCTCTAACAGTGATTTACAGTAAATTCTCCTAACCATTTTTGAATTTTCCCAACCGTTTTTTCATGAAAAAAAGACATAAAACAGGCAATAAAAAATCTGTCAGCACTTAAATGTCTGGAATGGAATGTAGCACCATTTTATTGCTTTGTGAAGATTTCCATTCACCCAAAATGTAATTAAATTGTAATAATATAGTTGGGAAAATTGAGGAATCGATCAGATCATTTTTTCCCTATTTGTACCATGAATAATTGTCCCTTTTCACTCAAATTTTCAGATTATCTTTAATTGTAGATCTAGCATTAAAATCATTACCTTAGCACCATTATCTCTCATTTACCAAGTCCCTTTTATAAGAGAGATATGTTTCGATATTTTTCAAATTATAATATCAAAACCCATTTTGCACAATCATTTCTTTTTAACAATTTTGCTGAAAATGTCAATGTCGTAATTTATGGTCTTAAACAATATAACAATGGAATGACATGTTATTTATTAAGTCACTATTATATTTTATTTCCTTGACAGTACCTGATCGTCCCGTGTCTCCTGACGTGATACATCACTTTGTCCAGAAGCTGGCAAGTAGGCACTGCAGTAGATTGGCAAATCTGACTCAAGACGAGATCGAATCAATTGTTGAAGAAAACAATAACGATTTCTTTGATACGGAGTCAATGATCAGTGACTGGGTAGCTCAAGAAAACGACAGTCACCAGTATCGGACGGTACGATGTAAAAGGTACACTACAACGGGGATTCAAGTAATCGTGATCAAGGTTCAATCAAATCATTACATTGTTAATCAATGGTTGAATGAGGAAAAGAAGGTTATGACATTGTTATTACCTTAATTTTGTGTCGATGAAAATACCATGGCGATGTAATAGGAAGCAATTGTATAAGTCATCAAAAATCTCATTGAAATGTAAACTCTTCATCGATTCAATTTGATGCTAAATGACAGTTGTATAAAGTCTTATTTTTAAATCTATAATATTCGCTTATTACTTAATTCGTTATGTTACATTGTATGTTCGTACTGCCATTGTCTTACTCCCTCAACTCATTTAGGTTATTTGGTTGGATACGGCAGTCACATCTCGTTGTCAGCTACTGGAGAAGAAGAACACGATGGACATACTGAAGTGGCGAAATCCAAGGAAGGTACGGACCTTGTATTTCTGCAAAATGGGTTAAACCATGAAGGAAGCGATAACGACATTAGGGTATTGCATTGACGGATTCAGCAATTCATGTTTATAAATCAAATATATCATACCTTACGCCTGTATAGGCAGCGGACTACAGAAAGAAATTTAAAAATATATACTAACAGAGAGAGCCACGAGAATATATGTACAGTAGATATATATTAACACTTTACAAAGGAACAAGTATATTTCTGACGGGGTTACATTTACTATACGTTGTGCATGTACCAACAAAATCTTATATTTTATCTATCTTTTTATCCGAAATTTTAAGGTAAAGAAAATGATAATCTTGGAAACGACCTGAATGATGCCGAATTACAAAGAATCATACGGTATCTTGACAAAGAACAATTTTCAGAGATAATTGGTGAACATGCAGAAGGAGACAGCTTCAATACGATCAAAGCTTGGATCAAGAAGGAAAGTACAGCAGGTCAACCGGATAGCTGCCGTCAACGTCTCCGTGCAAAGCTGAGTCCAATAGGAATGGAAGGTAATAGAAGAGACACAGTTTGAAGTAGTAGTAGTAGTATTAGTAGTAGTAGTATTCATTTCCGTATAACATCATAATAACAATGCATGAGATACGGTGGATTGCCCACATTCAGCTTACCCGACGTGGGAAAGCTGGTCTTTCGGGGGAGGGTCCGGAACAATTACATAAACACAACAAAATTAAATACATATCTGAACAACAGTGAATACATTGTCAACAAAAGAAGAAGAAGAAAAACAAAATCATAACAAACAAGTAATCTTAACAAGATAGAAGGGGACCATGTGCGACAGTTCTGAAATCTTAGATTTGAATGTATTAACACTAGGGGACTATTTGACAGTTGTAGTATACACGGTGCATCAAGCTCCAGCAGATCCATTTCAATTGGGGTATAACACCTCTTGCCCAAGAATGCAATTTTTTTAAATTTGCATTTTTGTCAGTATCTATGTATGTTCAGACACCTCTCTTCCCGGACATGAGATTAAGGTTGCACAAATATCGGTACTCTAAAATACTAGACGGATTAGCTTCACCCCTACCCCGACCCATGCGCATATAATGTATATATACATTAGAAACTACAGTAAAAGGCCGTATACAAGGCTTTAGGCCAAGCTAAACCCATAGTTTGGGTTTTAGCGTATGCTCTTTCGGATAATTGAAATTTATCGGAAGCTACTGGTTTATAATAATTTAAAAAAAATTAAATCAAATTTCTGCCCGTACTCTGCTATAAATAAAATCATATCATATGTAACACCTTCATTTGTCCAGATCTTATCCCGTTGGAAATAAAAGAAGACGTCTGTCTCGTAGAGTTGGTTGATGTCGCCTTCCGTCTCATGATGATGGACATATACCCGCTCGCTAAAGCCCTTGACATATCCGCTGACGAACTCAAGTCATACAGAAGGCAATCTCTGGATAAGTCTAAACTGTCAAGAGGCACGATGGGGGTTCTGGTAAGATTAGGCAAAAAGACCAACTTTGTAAGGAGGGAACTCTGTGATGCCCTATCATTGAGAGCAGGCTGGCAAGAAATGACTCATTTGTTGAAATACGGTGAGTGAATATATTGTGCATATTTTCTTTATATCTGTACATTTTCTTTCTCACTAGACTTATCCCCAGCAAGCCTTTTTTTTTTCTTTACCTCATTACTCTTCACTATATTATATACACTGAATTATGAAACGTTTAAACTTATTCAATGAGTTTTTTATTGGCATTGGTGCTTTTCCGTTATCATGACTACACTTTTTTGCACAAACTAATCTAGATTTCAGTTTTAGTGTCTACTTGTTCAAACTTAAGGCCCGGTCACACAAAGGGGACGCATGGGGGACGCACGGCCGGCGCATGGAAAATTTGCAATTTTGGCCAGAGCGTTGTCGTTCGCAAGGCGTGCGTCATCACTCGTTACTCGTTCGTCGAGCGCGCTGAACCCACGTTATGCATTCGTCGTCATTCGCTGTGTGCGTCGGGATTTTTTGAGCATGCTCAAAAGTGTGCGCAGAGCTCGACGCATGAATGTACACGCCAAAGGCACGCCAGACGTGCGTTGAGCGCGCTAGACCAGCGCCAGACATTCGCGGAGCACACGCCCTGTATACTCACAGCGCGCTAGCTACACGCTGTGCATTTTGTGTCAGCTCGCTAGCTTTTTCAAAATCATGACAAAAGTTAGGCACGCGGCCTTTTCCGATTTCCAATGCGCTGGCCGTGCGTCGTAGAACGCGGTGCATGCGTGGACCATTCGTCAAGCGCGCTGGCAACACGCTGTGCATTCGTGGAAGTTGTTATCATGTGCGCTCTGGGTACGGTCTGTATGCACACTGTATGCGCCTTGTATGCGTTCAGCGCGCTGGCAACACGCTATGCATTTGGTTTCAGCTCGCTGTAGCTATGACAAAAGTTGGACGCACGACAACGCACTGGTCAAAATTGCAAATTTTCAATGCGCTGGCCGTGCGCTCCCCATGCGTCCTCCCTGTGTGACCGGACCGGGCCTTAAGGAAAGTTATATGATCATTTTGGAAACCTGCCTATTATTAAATATATGTATATTTTTCAAGTGAGTCCATATATGAGATCGTATACTTTAGATTGAAATGTTAATTACTGCCCTTTGCATTATAGGATAAAGCACTGGCATACAAAACGCGTATTACTTTCGATTTTCATGAAAGCTTTTGGCGGAAGAAATATGATGAAATAATTTTAGCATCAGTTCTATAACGTAAGCGGAAGAAAATAAACATAATGTAGACTGCGGTCATTCAGACGAATGGTATTGCATTTATAGTCTCCATCTTGAAGTATAAATACGTCATATTGAATATGCATTGGCTGGCAAAAAAATAAATCTACATTCTTACTAATGTCAGTTCACCAACCCCTTTCCTCTATACTACTGTGTGCATTTTTTGTTATCTCTTCAGGATACGAGTTGTCACATAGCGACCTTTATGCGGTTGCTAATGGATTCGGATCCGAAAAAAGAACAGTGCAGCAGGATAAGTAAGAATCTCGGAATAATCACTGAAGAAACGTTCACCATGAATATGCTCAGGCACTGGAGGTCTTTGGTGCAACCTCCGACGTACAACCCTAGGACAGCTCTGGCTGATGCCATTTTTCCGGTTCTTGGGAAAGAAAATGCGCTAGGCATTATATCAGGTAAGAAAACGCTTCAATTCCTCTCCTAACGTGATTCCCAAACCCGTTACTTTGGAATGTCACTGCAATGGCTGTATTATCTGTTTTGTATTCCTATGATCCTAAGAAAAATAGTTGACGCTAACGTATCTTATTATGCGCCATTTCAGAGTTGAGGTTAGAGAGATACAGTATGAGTTGTGGCTTATTTGTTATACAGTGCGTCCCAGAAAAAAACGAAACCGCGAATTACCGATGTTTTATAATAATTTACTAACAATAATAATTAATAAATGACACATATTTGTAAATCTTAGATCCTTCTCTTTGATGTGGTGTAACTAATATAATGCATATTTCATGCATAGGTGATTAAAAACAATTTAAAGAGAAGAAACCAAAAAGGAATTCGGCGGTTGGTATTTGAATTTCAAAGACGAAAATCACATTTCTAAACAGTTCATTTATGCCCTTTTATATGACACCTCAATAATAATAATAATAATAATATGTCTTGTTTACCCAGGGTAGCCTCATCAGTATTTATACTGTTCTCCCTGAATGCCCTGCAATCATATTATTACCCCGGTCATCGGATTCAGGCTTACCTACACACAATGTATGCACATTCTCCACTCCCTGGGGAGCATTCCAGCCAGTGCATCATTTTTACAAGCGCACACTTGCTAATCTAAGCACATTAGCTTTCGCATCCTACTGGGTACCCATTTAACACCTGGGTGGAGAGTGGCAAATGTAGATCCATGTCTTGCCATGGGACATTAGTGCCGCGGTGGGACTTTAAAAATGAGCCAGGAATAACAATGTTCTGTCCGTTTAAAGTAATGCTTGCATTTCCATAATTTGATTAAATTGAACTCGTTTTCACTGGCTGCCAGCCGTAGCAACAAACAGAGTGAGCCTTTTGACAAGGCCTCGTGAATCTGGCTATTTCCCACCCCAATTAGCGGCTGAGATGAGTCTAGAGACCCGTGGTGAACGCGCGATCGAGTGGCTTTAGCCGCGAGGTCTTTTGTATTCTGGCTTTACTGTTCTGCATGAATTATTCATGACTTTGGATTTATTGACCAATTAGAATGGCGATCTCCCAATTTGATTTCATTCGTGATTCGTTCATTATCAAAACATGTAAGAAAAGGTAAAAGACCGAAAGTAGTTTATCTTATTAGATGAACATATGAATAATTAATAAACAAATATACCATGCACTGAGTGGCTCTAGGTGAAATTATGAATCGAGATGGCAGAAATAGCACTATTTTTTGAGGAGCGTAGACCAGAAGAAAATAGTGTTTTTTCTGTCGCCGAGGAATCCATAATTTCACAAGTGGCTTGAAATAGTGCATGGTTTATGTGTTTTATATTTTTCAAACCAACCTTTATAAAAATAATAATGATAATAAAAAAAACTGTCACTGAAGTAGTGTAGAGTGCAGTGAGAGCAGCCGAGACCTTGACCGATAGCACATTGATCTTGATCGATCGCATATGGATGACGTCACAGTTACATCAAAGCAATGTTATGTTTTGTCACATGATGCTATGTGGACCAATCACTGAACATGATTTCATTGATCAATAATATAATATAAAATATCACATCCAAATCGAAATTGCGAAATAACAATGAAATAGGAAGCATTTGATGACTTTAGCTTATGCTATGGTCACATTACCTAAAAGTAGCCTGCTCGGCGGCCGGGCGGCGAGTTTTTAGCCAATTTCGCCCAGGCACCGAGCAGCTGCCGCCACTTGTTTTTAGGGCATCGCTCGGTCGCTGCTGAAGTTTTAGCGCGGATTTAAAATTCGGGCGGCGCCTGCTTACTTTCACTCGCCGCCCGGGCACCAACGTAATCGAGCGTTCGCTGTCGAGCGATTCGGGTATCGGTGGGTCATCATTCGGTCACTGCCGGGACGCCGCCCGGAAAAGCTCTCCGATTTCACCCAATATTGACCTAAAATTGACCGGCGACTGACGGGAAATCGACAGGGCACCGCCCAGGCATCGATGGGGCTCTACAGCCTGCTCGGCTTAACCAAAAAATCGTTGGGCGATGCCTAAATTCCAGCGGCGACCGAGAAGGCTACTAATCGGTCGGCGCTGCTCTGATTTGTGACCATAGCTTTACAATTGTAAGTGAGATAATTGGAAATTCCCTGTATAAAAAAATGATGGATAACATAAGCTGACGTCACGTGATGTCACGTTCGGTGATTGGTCTCTACCATTTCGGTAGAGAATTCCAGTCGAACATTCTAGGATTTACATAAGAAATCAAAACAAGATTACTAAAGGCTACTTGGCTGGGCCACTCGCTCTGGCGTTCACTCGGATTTTCGCGATTAGTCTCTTTATAGTTGCTCGGCCTTGACTAAAGGCTAGCTCACACTATGAAGGAAAGGGGGGTACTGCAAGCTACGTTAAGCTGCGAATTGCAATAAAGAATTTCCCGCCAATCATGTTGTGATTCCTTTCAGATTTCGTTGGAGACCACAACCCTCATTTTCTTGACGTTTCCATGCCCCGCGATTCCGTCTCTAGTCGTTGTGAGGTCGTCACAATTTCGTTGTTAGTCGTTGTCATTGTCGTTGTCAACGACCACTGACGTCAAAACAGCGGCAGGTGACGTCACATCTCGAACCCTGACGACACATTGCGCGGCAAGTAAAGAAATTTCAACGACCTTGGTGCGACGATGGATTGCGAATTTTGGCCGCAGGGTGACAGTTGATGACTGTTGATGGCGCGTTTGAGAGTACCTGTGGCATTGCAGCGATGGTCAACGATTTAAAAAAAATTAGTGCGATTGTTTACATTTTGTGACATCAGTGACACGCACACACACAAGCTTTGATGATGGCCGCTGAGTCACGTCATCATCGTCCCAACCCACCGTCAGTCACCGTTCCTTGCCGCCAGTCAATCCGCTGCAAGCCGTCTGACCTCGTTCCTTGTTGCCGGGTTCCGTCGAGACATTGTCACTCACCGCCCAGAAAACGTCCTATTTTGGTCGCTTGACTCCGTTTCCTGCCGCAGCCATTCGTCCCTTGCCGTCGTGTTGTCGCTGAAGGTCATTCCCACCCGTCAGAGAATCTTGACTTCCCCTTTTGCCGTCGTTTTACCTCCAAAAATGTGTGATTTTCAAGTCCGTCGCCTTTCGCGGGGTCTTTGCCGCTACAATGTGAGCCGGCCTTTACTCCGTTTTGTTGACGATCAGCCATGCACAAAGAAGACGAAAGACTTGATGCATGCAGCATGGCTGATCGTCAACTTAACGGAGTTAATTCTTTTGTCATCTCTGTTTGCTGCTACGTCAGACAGCCAGTGAAAACAATTTGTTTAATAGAATTATGGCAATTTGTGCATACTTTGTTCCGCATAAAGTATATAAAGTTCCTCTGTCTTTCCGTTTTTCCCTCCAAATGTTCTTCGCGATGAGAAATATTAAAAATTAGCTTCTAATCCTTCATTCCGGATACTTCCATTAAGTCATAAAAAAAAAGTTTAACAATAATTATGTATTCTTTCTCACAGGTAAATTCCGTCGCAGCGAACTTCACAAGGAAAATGTCGTTTCCTGTATTCGAGATTCTATCGAGAATGCTCAAGCATTCAGTATCGCAAGCATGCTTGGCGTCCAGCACAGCAGCTCCCGGACAGGCGAATTGACTATCGAGCAGGTCCTGACAAATTGGGATGAGTCGCTGAAAAATAAGCCTTTGAAAGATAACCAACGGCAGGAACTATGTAAACGTCTCGACGAAGGAGGATTTGGAACTTTCTCGTCGAAATTACGTCATGGTAATGGTATTGATTTTGAACCACCCGTTCGGTATATGCCTTTAGTCATAAAATGATAATGAATATGTTAAACCATTATAAATAACTTTCTGGATCGCAAAGCCAACAAGCATATGTTTTATATATTATTGACATTCTGAAGTATACTTAGCTTATATATTGACTTACACATGTATTATTAATTAATGTTATAAGGCATTATTTAAGAGTAAAAAATGATTAAACCTATCACGTCATTTCTTCTTTTAAGGAGAACATCAGCACATTAAGAACGGGGATGTCCTGAAGAAGATGGTAAACGCTATAATATGTGATGAAGCCTCTAGACTTGCCAGGATTCTTGGCGTTGAGTTAGGTCCACTAAAAAAGAGGCTAGGCATCAAGGATGTCCTTGAAGAATGGGTAAATAAAATACGAAAGAATCCACTGAATGAGCAGGGGCGTATCGTTCTCAGCAATCAACTCATCGAAAAGGAATACAGTGACTTTTCTTTAGAAATCATGACAGGTAAGAAAACCCACAAATATTCTGACCGAAGTTATTAAAGAGTTCTTGATGATATTTTCGCACCTAACTCATCAAGTGGTAGAAAACCTTTACCATCCATTAAATCCCCCTTACATAATGTAAGAATGTATACAATTCCTATAAAAAAAAAAGCATCTCCCCTTTAAACATTACATTTTTATTCAGCCAAATCATTTCTCTACGATAGCCATCAAAAGTACCTGATCGAGTAATATGCTTCTTAATTCTTCTTATCCTTCAGGTTTTGTACCGAAGCCGGAGAAGTCAACGAAGCCTGTGTCATACGGTTTAGACATGTTACATGCAGTGAACGCATTTCCAAGCACAGCCATATAAGATATGGATTGACATCAAAATATAAATCAATAGCAACCATGTTGTAAAACGGACACATGATTCCGAGATTTCTTGGAAATTGTTTCATTTCAAGATCTTTCATCCAGTATATATGCAAGTGGCCTGTCATCGTTTACTCCCGGGGCCGTAGGAAAGATTGGACAGTATTTACACAGACAAATTCATCCGGTTATGTCATCCAGTAACTTCAACTATCGATATCTATATCATTTTTATATCACACGAAAACAAAGTGTATGCTTATTCGTTGGCTTGTTTTTTGCCTGTCTTTTACATAGGTTCAAATTAATGGGTGTTAAATGCTAACTGTTTTTTTGTCGAATATATATTCAATATTTGTAATATGAAATGATATCTTAATGTAATGTACCTTCAATTATTTATACTATGTAATTATCAATCGGACCAATTTTTCTGCAAGAAGTAATCCAGGAAACCAAACCTGCACGCAATTTATGGTCATCTTCACAATCAAACCTCGTGTCCACTTCTGTGTCAACTCTTTTTTTTTTTGATAATCGCTCTTTTTCCAAAGCTTCTGCTGAACTTTGGAACAGAGTACCTTTAGTTGTCAAAAACTGTCAAACTGTTAACCAATGTAAAACTAGTCTTAAAACACATTTATTAAAAATTGCTTTCGATGATGAACTAACTTTGTTCACTTTGATGTGTATTTCATATGTATTGTAATTTGTGGGTTTATTTGGACTTTTTTGTTTCCTTTAATATGTAATTGTTTATCAGTCTATTTTGTTTGTAATAGCGCTTAGAGTCTTCTGTGGCCGTTAAGCGCTTTATAAGTTACGTTTTTATTATTATTATTATAGGTTGAGCAATATATTCTTGTATCACACTCAAAGCCATCCAATATTATATAAATATTGAACTGCCTTCAGGGCAATACGACATATATAGCCCGAACCGAAAATGAGGGTGCTATTTGACGAGTCGTAGCGCCCTGGAGGCAGTCAATATTACTATTATTAACCACATCAGACATCTAGAGCAAACAAGAAATTTGAATATATTATAACACTCTTAAATTATGTAAAAACCAGTAGCCTACACTGCACAGGGTTTCCAAATAATATCATCCGCAAAGAAATATCTTTCGCAAAGAGCACTTGCCTAACTTCATTTTTCCAGAGCGGTAATCCTAAAATCTGGTCATCTTTTCTTTATATCGAATGTGCCAAAATTTATATGCATTAAATGACAAAATATGGTGCGAAAGGATTCCCTTGTCTAACTCCTTTTTCAACATCCTGAGGATTTTCTCCCGTTGAATTAAGCGCCTGTAAAAGTCAGTGAAAGGTCATACACTACATTTAAAGTGACTTCTTCTTTTTTTTTTTACCCATAAATCATATATTCTTTAAATTCAATCATTCTTTTTCACTACATGTATTCGTTAGACCATTTGAAACAATAATACGACAAGAGCTGGGTTATTTCTTCCGATATTTCTTGTTTTGTATTTCTTTGTTTTTCAACTTTTGTATTACATTGTTTGTTTGTTTTTTTTTTTTTCTAACTACATTAAACTATTTTGACTCCCAAAACAAACACCTAGGCATTAAACAAGACCTAATGTTTTATCTCTTTTAGGAAAATTGACTTTTCCATATGTTCTGTACACAAAATTACGAAAATGAGCAATTTTCGGGCTGACATGCAAAGACAAAATGTCACGTGAATTTGTAACTCTCCCCCCGATTTTCAAAAAAAATTGTCAAAAAGATGCGCAAGACTCGAAAGAAAAATGACAGTGAGCGACGGGGCGCCATCCATATGCGTTCCTGAACAATCAGAAAAATCTCGGAGGGGGGGGGGGCATAATGGCCCCCCGGCCTTATTAGGGTTAAAGGACGAGGTCAAGATTCACAGTTTATATTACAATATCAAAATGTTTTTTAATGAATCTTTATAGATACAGTTATTTGGTTTATTCAGCTATTTGTTATCGTATTTTGTGTAACATGAATGATGTACTAAATCTTTAATTGCTATTTGGATCTGTATTTGCAGATCGAATAAAAGTTTTACAACTTTATATTTCCATTTACAGCTGGACTATTTTCACTTTTTTCTATTGTTCAGTATTTACTCAATTATCTTTGAATCCTGTTATATCTATTTCAAATTTTTCTATGTTTTTTTCTTTTCTATTCTTCGCAAATTTCTTCGAGAATTTTCAGTTTCAAAAAGTCCAAAAACAATCTATTGTCGTGACTCTCAAATTGTAAGAACTAACATTTGAAGAGATTTTAAATCAGAACAAATCATTTTGTTCACATACTTAAACAGTTACAAAACCTTGTAAGGGTGTGAATTAGTAACTTGTTAACTGTGTATTAATCCATTATTATGCATCACTATATATGTTTTATTATTCGATTGATCTTTACTTCTTCTGTTTGACTGAAAAGGTGTTTATATGTATAATGTTCCTCCGGTATTCTTAGTTTGGAGATGGAGAGTAAAAACACATTTCAAAAAGTAAAATAAAAGACCTTATGGCTACTTTTTTTTGTTTGTGTATATGAATTTAATTTGTTTAATTGATTCTATTCCATGTACGGATATGAACGGGACAAATGTAAAAAAATATATATATTTGACAAAACATACAAATATGAGAATAACACATTCCGGATTCTTTACATATTGATGATGGCTTGCTCAATAGCCCATTCATGAATGTGTTCTATATTTATTTTTTTCATTTGTTTTTCTGATATGTATACAGGGTGGCACACTTCATCAATTACGGCGGTCTTCCATGAGGCCCTGTTTGGTAACAATGCTATTCAATCACAATCATCAATACAATCAGATAACAGCAACAAAAGAAAATAGAGAAATAAATAGTTTCATTTCAACCTATGTTTATTGAATGTATTAATTTTTCAAGTAATAACAACAATGAAATTACAGTTAGTACGCAGCTGCTAATATTGTACCGTTATATTATGACAGAAAGAAGATACAAAAGTATGGGTTCAATTTGTGTTAGTTAAATCAAAATTGTTAAGGTATGAATTGTCAAAAAATGATTCATCAAGCATGTATACATTACTGTATTTTGTATTTACAATTGGAAAACTCCCGAGAGTGAGATGATATACATTGATAATTCAATCAGATAATAGTTATAGGTATATTTGAACTGTTTTGTAAAGAACTGTATTTGAATTATTTCAAATGTATATACATATTATGCATTTACATTTCAAATTTCAAATTGCTACTACCTAGAAGCCCCTTTTCCTCCGGCCTGGCCCCTATTACTACCCCTCCCCATCGCCAGCCTATCTTACCTCCCTCTTACGGTAAGTCTGTGTGGACCGGCAAGACTTTCAGAATCATATTCAAGGGACAAATGCTTGCTTTGTCAATGATTAATAAATGCAATTACTGTCCTCATGGGAAAGTGGACTTTGACCCCCCCCCCCTCCCCCCCCCCCCCCCCCCCCCATCATCCTAGCAACCAAAGACCCAACCCTGTTTGTAACATAATAATGATACTGAAAGTGTCCAAACATTCCATAACTATATTTAAATTCTTTCCAACAAGTCAACATCTAATGTACATTTAGGTTTATATTACATAATAGTCGTTTGTTCACCTAAGAAAGTACAATAATTTGATGATGAAACATTGCACGTAAGTCGACAGTGCAAAACAGGCCCACCACTATGGAAGCTTAAGCATGTAGCGGAAAGGTGTAAGGCCGAGAAAACGAGAGGGTGTGTCGTTGTAAATCGCAAAGGCGCCTAGCTCGTTTAGGTTTGAATGCAAACAGGCGACTTGTTAAAACTCGCCAAAGTTGCCTTGACTTGAACAAGGCATATTGTCAAGTTTTAACAAGTCACTTTATCGTCTTAAAGAGAAGATTGAGTTCTGGGAAGAGGTGAAAAATAATTTTTGAGCGTTATCATTGTATTATGCAAGTGTGAAAGAACATCAGATATAAAGTGTTCCCTAATAAGCATGGCTCTTCAAATGCCTTAATATTCTAAATATGCCATGTAACATCATAAAAATTGGAACGGATTGTTATGCCACAAGTTCGTGTAGTCCCATATTCATCTTTCTGTGTTCAGTGCTCGTAACTTTACCAAGATCGGGCCAAATTTCTTATCATTTTGATGATTTCAGAACCTTGCAGTACACACCAATGCTTATCAAACTTTTCTGATCGATTCCACAACGTTTCTTTCACAATGCAATCGAATGACCAGAAGTCAACTTTATCTTTAAACATGGCGACTTGTCAAGTCATAAGTCGCCTTCTCGCTGCAACCGATAGTCGTACAGTATTGTGGCACTTCGGCCCGCACGCTGTTGCTTTCACGGGTACTTCGATGGATGGATGGATGGATAGACGAATATGTGGTAAAGTTGTATAGTTGCATAGTTATTAGTTGTACAATTTCCTGCGTTCTAATTGGATTGCTTGATAGTCGTATAGTTGTACGGTTATTGGCATGCTTGGCCCGCCATACGCGTGTGCCAGACTACCCACTAGATCGTTTCCGAGGTCTGGTCGGTCTCGGTCACCGCTTCCATTTCTGATCCCTTGAAGATTCGTTTCGAGTAACTGACCTGGGATTCTTCTCTTTCTTCCGTTGAAGGAAAGTCTGCGTAAGAATGATGGAGGATAATGTATGACTCGTCGTCTTCCTGACCGCATTCCTGCTTGTCGAGCCGTGGTGGCGCATTCACCTCTTCGTACTCATGAGCAACCCTTTTCTGTGTATTTATATAATATAGAAAGATAAATTAACAAGAAGGGTTTAATGCATAAATTTTAGTTGATTATAACAAGACACCTCTCAACATTTTCAGAAGGATGCGTGCCATGATGATGATTATGATGATGATAGTGATGATGATGATGATTATGACAATGCTAATGATTATGACAATGATGATGACGATGCCTATAAAGGCGTCATACTTTTGTTACAATCACGCAAAGGCACAAGCTCATTCGAAGAATTTCTTACATTACACACTGTTGTCTGCTTTAATTATGTGGTAACACCGGGAAAAGCCCGTATCCGTATGGAACACGATGGCACTACGCTCAAGTTTAAACATGAATCTTTAAAGAAAGATTTTCCAAAATGATTTGTTTTAAATCTAGCTCCAGTGTATCTTTGAGGTGGTTCAACATTTAAAATTGGTCTATTAAAATAAATTGCATCATGAAGAATTCACTTTAATTGGTAAGCTCTACCCCCACTTCAATCAGAAGGTGGATAAAATGTGCTTGATGTACATAGACCGAAACAGGGCCCCATTAACAACTTGGAAGTCATTACTAGACCTTCATAACGGTGTGCACTGACCACTACACATACAAAACGCATTCATTTAGCCACCAATGAATACATACCCAACCACACGTGAAGTCAATCTCACCCACAGATTCAGCAGCATACACACGTTCACGCACACCCACGATACTTCTATTTCAGCTGTAAATATAAATATTGTATTGCTAAGTTCGTAAACGTACATGTTCTTTACTATAGTCATCGGCATTTTCTGTAACTGAATCTTGTGTTGGAGATGGAGTTGGAGTTGGAGTTGGAGTTGGAGTTGGAGTTGGAGTTGGAGTTGGAGTTGGAGTTGGGGTTGAAGATGGAGATGGAGTTGGAGATGGAGTTTTCGGCAAGGGTTGGTTGTTGAAGTAACGAGATGTCTTGATTCTAGAACGTTCTGAGGATAATCAAAAGAACATCAATCAAGATAAGTCAAAATGTATGGTCTTCATCCAAATAGAGTTTCCAATGTGGTGAACTGTTCATCAAATTTATGAATATTGAATCAAGATTCGATATGACCGTTGGTGAGTTTATAATTTTGCTTGCTCTTCTATAGCAACATGCCTAAGGAAAAGCGATCAACGGCCTTTACGACATCCACATATTCCTATATAAATTTTGGTTTATTAAACAGGATGTAATAACACAGTAGGCAGGGCCAAAAACTGCTACCGGGGATCTTAATTTATTTCTTATTCACCTCCATCTTCTTATTATTATTCTGCAATCTTCCTTCCTTAATCTCTCTCTCTCTCTCTCTCTCTCTTTCTCCCTCTATCACTCCTTCCTTCTCCCATCTCTCTCTCTCTCTCTTCCCTTTAATACATCACAATGGGAATAACACAGCAACTACAGTGTATTGTGTTATTCCATTTATCGATAGGTCCTCCTTGTGCAGTGCGTCATCGGATTATACCTCGGCCACACCAACGAGACCGACACCAGACCGATCGAAACATTACATGTTGGTTGGTTGGTTGGTTATTTTACCTGACTGCTAAGAAAGCATAAATGCTTAAAGTAAGCAACCAGACGGTCGACGGCTTAAGGTCCTCTCCGAGGGACCTGGTAATGAGGATTAATGCCTTATCAAAGGGCACTAGCGCATCGCCTTGGTTTCGAACCCGGGTCATGGGATTACGAGACCACTGCTCTACCGACTGAGCTATCGCGCCTCCTCTCATGACAATGAATGGCCAGGAATCAGTCGGTTTGGAGTCGGCTCGGCGGTGTGACTGATAGATCAGATTTACATCCATTGCGTCTTTGGAGATCATCTGAAGTTAGCTCCGGCGACAATCATTACTTCGGGTTTTATCATGGTTATTACGTCATAGATATGTTGTAAAGATTAGGGTCGCCATTTTTGTTTTAGGATGGTTTAAGAGGGTTAGGGCTACTTTTATTGTGTTTGTTTCAGGGTGAATGTCAAGACCTAGGTTATCAATGAGATTTGGATTTATAAAGCGCTTTTTGGGGTAGCATATGGTACCGGTTCGGTTTTTAACAAGCCGATTACACTTATTCTGCAGGCGTTGGAGTCGACACTAACTAGCGTAAGAGTAGGAAAGTGACCGAGGGGATTGCCACCAGAGCATGACTGTGTCGTACAACCGATTTGGATTTAACTTTAGTTTGCACAACTTCATACGTTGCCAGATCATACAAATAAAAGGTAACGAAAGTAGGGAATAATAAGAATAAAAGCGCTTTCATCTTACGTTTTTTCTTCCTCTTCAAGTATACAAGGATGGCTATGAGGACAATGACGACGGCGACGCTGACACTAATGGGTAAATATAGGCCGACTGGGACTACTGCGTTGACTTTATTGTCTGAACTTGGGATACCTGCCAAATAGTGTACAGAAAACACGATTTAGAATTAAACTTTCAAACAAAATCATCCTGAGCCAAGTTTAATAGCCTACTTTTGCACCCTTGAAAATATGCGTACGTTTCAATGACATATTATTCTGAACGTATATGAAA
Source organism: Strongylocentrotus purpuratus (assembly GCF_000002235.5). Taxonomy (NCBI): domain Eukaryota; kingdom Metazoa; phylum Echinodermata; class Echinoidea; order Camarodonta; family Strongylocentrotidae; genus Strongylocentrotus; species Strongylocentrotus purpuratus. The sequence continues at coordinate 38,691,402 of NW_022145594.1, forward strand.
TACGATATCTTAGCAATCTTATCAAAATTTCAAAAAAGTGGATTTCTTAATAGTTTTTATCCTCGTGTAAGAAATTTTTTTCAATGACCAGCTTTTAGTCACCGAAGTCAAAGTGTATTAATGCACACTTTTGTGATTTTTGTGAAAAGTTTGTAATAAATATCTAGATGCGCATAACTTCCCCCCTTAAAATGATTGACTGGAAAGTCCGTTTTGAAATACATTTTAGGTTATCATGATGTGAGTTTTAAAATCATAGTTTGTAAAATTGTATTATGACAGATCCAGTGTAGGCCAATTCTTGCAAGATGCTTTTCCAATAGGATTGGAAAAGCATATTACAAAACGGCATGCCATTAAATCTGTATTCGTTTCATACTAGAATTATTGACTACCCTTTTGCATTGCGTGTTTAATGGTTTATACACATTGTATATGTACATGCGACAGAATTCGATTATGACTGTCCACTGTCTGTTCAATTACTCGACCAAAGCAGACGAACAATTAAAGGCGATAACAACCGAGTAATGGAGAAAGGTCTTTGAATTAGAAAATGTCATAGTCTGAGACATGTCAGGAATTGTTGAATCCGTTTGACCACCCAATCAATTATCCGGTCAGTAATTTGAAGAAGTATACAAGCAACTTTTTATAAACCTTTAAACGACGAATATTTATGATGTAGCGGTATTCGATGAATAATTTTCGTTTAACCCAAAAGGAAGATAATGCTTAATTTTTAAGTGTCAGGAAACACAACCCACATCATACTTACATTGAGTAAAAATTTTAATGAATTCACTGTCTTCGCTGAACCCGAAGTCATTCTGGCTTTTCACGGCGACTCGGTAAACTGTACACGGACGAAGACCCCCGATTGCAAGCCGAGTGTGTGTAAGTTCGCTGATCTTCATGCATTCCTCGGGGACATCAACTTCACAATACTTTACCGTATATGTTTCAGGCCTTCCATCAGACGAGTTGGTTTGCCACGCGATGGAAAATGAAGTGGAAGTTATTGATGATTCCAAAACGGACACGTTGTTTGGTTTTTCGGGCAGGCCTTTTTTCTCTGTTTTAACATAGATGGTGTTCGTTAGTCAACTAAAGTATAGGCCTAAATAGGTAAATGCATTGATAGTACGATTTCAAATCTATCAACGACATACCAAGAAAATATTAGCAGAATTCAAGCAAAAACATAGTGACAATCGTATTTGCAAAATCAGGTGATTCGGATGCAACTCAATTTATACAAAGAACGTTTAAGGAAGACAAGAAATGTGATCTTTAAAGCAGGAAGTTTGTATATATACCCAGACGTTGTGTGGACAGATAGTCATGATGGTTAGTGCTAATTGATTCATACTTTCGTTTAGTCTGAAAGCGATAGTGAAGTGCCCGGTCACTCCTTCCCCCCCCCCCCCCCATCATACAAAATAGTTTTGTTGCGGTTTCAAACAAAAACGCTTTACAAGGGAACTCAATACACAGATGGTCTATTTATACGAGTGATCACTACAGCAGATTTTCAGCTCACCTCCGTTGAAATAAATCTTAGAGGGGAAGCTGTAGACGCCATTTTGAAAGCTTAGCACCTTAACATTCGTCCGTGACCATCCACGTGGGATTGGAACAGCTCCCTCAACGCTAACACAGTCGATGCTAATTTCTGCATGGTCAGGGTCGACACTGTCTACAGCAATGGTGGTATTAACTAGTTGAAAGCAGAGATCGAAAGGTAGCGGGCCGCCTGTGCTGTCTGGCCGAGTTATATCAACTCGATCCTCTTGGCTGTCGTACACTGCTTTGATACCTAGTTGAGTGAGTGCATTAATGAGGAATAATTTACTGTTTATTTAACTTGCCCGAACACTATAGGAAATTTGTCAATTTGTAGTCTTGATTCGTGCTGGTACATTGTAAAATTGTCGGCAGAAATATTGTTTTTTCACAGTATCATGTATTCCAAAAACGTCATATCGTGTATAGAACAAAGTCTTATATCGTAATTGTAATTATCTTCACACGATTTCCTCATATGCTAAGCTGATGTGTAAAACACTTTGTCAAAAAGGTAATCGTGCATAATTGTACTTATTTAATCATGATTAAACAACGTGATTTTACATGATTCCCTCACATTACTCACCTAGCTCTTCAGGAGACAAGGCTGAAAAGAAATTACGAACACACAAGTTAGGTAATTCTACATTTTTGTTGACGAAATAATCCTTAATACAATATATAATTTTGTTGCACACATGAAAATAATATTTATTTCCCAATATTTTTAGAAACATTTGTTCTGACTTCCAATAACATGTGAAAGGGACCTATACTGGTCAAACCACCACCTATACCATGTTATTTAAAAAAAAATATGAACGTAATTGGCTTGTAGCATTCTATGGCCGGGATTATTCCAAACGACTGGTCAATGGACCAGAAGACCGACAGCCAAAGAGACAGACAGCCCTCGTGACCATCAACCCACGCATGGGTGTCGATCCGTAACTGATACCTATTCATCAGGGGGGATGATCTATTCATTCATCCCCCCCCCCCTGATGAATAGGTATTACGTAAGGATCGACACCCATGAACCCACGAGACCGACTAACGAATTATACAACGTACAATATACATAAAAAACTGCTTTTTTGTTTAAGAGTTGTCAGTAAAAAAAATTCCGGACATTTTCATTCTCGTGAGCTGCCGGTCTACAGAGCCTCGTAACATAGAACTTTGCAACCAAGTGTAAATTCTAAATGAAGATCCTGGTTTGTCTTTTGAGCTTTATGCCCATGATGCAATTTTCATTTCGAAATTGATTGCAAACATTGTGTTACGGGACCTAGGCTATCGGTGTCCTCGGTAATTGAGTGTGTCGTTAGCGGAGGATATGTCCTTTAAAAACGCATGCCTCCCTCTCTGACTGTTAGGCGCGTTCTTTACTGCGGGCCTCACCAAAATAACACTTTGCATAAACATGATCATAAAGACTTTCGAAAAATAAACATAGGGCAATAGGCTATTTTCGTAATGTAACCAAATTTAATACGCAAGTCTTTGTGAAGTGCCTCAATACAAATTATTTCATTCACCTGATAAGAATAAATGTATTTTAATAGTCAGAATGCAAACTGCATATAGTAAGTGTTGCTAGGTAGGTCAAGCCATAACGTTTGTCCAACCTGGCAACAACTAATGTATGCAGTTCGGATTATGTCTATTAAAATACTATTATTCTTACCAGGTGAATGAAATAATTTGTATTGAGGCACTTCACAAAGACTTATGCATTAAATTGGATTACATTACAAGACTGGCCTATTTGAAAAGCAACGTCCATAATTTTTGTTTGAGACGCGTAAAAGCATTACACTAAACTTAGTTACGTAATCCGGACATATTTTGTGTTTGATAAACAATAGGGTTGAAATTGTCTTTGAGTTGACTTCTCGAAAGGCCCATTGTGCCATTATTTCCACCTGGCAGGAGTCCTTACGTTTGGTTGTTATTTCAATTGACTCGCTGACTTCACCGAACCCGAAGATATTTTGGCTTTGCACACAGACTCGATAGCTCGTAGAAGGCCGAAGATCCCCGATTGTTAGCCGAGTCTGCGTGACATTGGAGACATCGGTGCAGAGAGGGACGTCAACTTTGCAACACTCGACATTGAAGGTTTCCGGGTTTCCGTCTGATGAGCCATTTTGCCAAATGACACTGAACGACGATGTAGTGATTGAAGATTTCAAAACAGCAACGTTGCTGGGTTTGCAAGGTAAATCTGATATGAAGAAATCAATTTGAACTCGTGTATTCCTTAATAGACTTAACAAATATAATTTATGTATTTTTCAGTTATCAACCTATAAAAAAAAAGGAGAAAAACCATGAGAAGTAATGAATTAAACAAGTTTAACAAACATTAATTATACCTTTACCAATGACACACCGGTTTTAAGTTTATCGTTAGAAAATGTTGGTGAAATAAAAGCAAAAAGGGAAACATTTTGTTGCGTAACCCATTTCCTCTTCTTATTGATCAATATTTGTTTAAACCGAAGTATTTTTCATAGACATATCCACTTCGCTAATGAAGCTCACTGAAAATCAGAAGGTATAATGGAAGGGCGTTGTGCGGTAAACTTTATTTTCCGATGAACTTACGTCTCAGTCGAAAAGAATTTTACGTTGAAACATATATAAATTACTGGTAATGACCAAAATTAATCTGATTGAATGGTTGTGCAGCACAAAACGTACGACCATTCGGTAAAATGGTCTGAAAATCAGATTATTACTAAAGTGATTACTAAGATCGATTTGGCAACTAATGGTCGTTATTTTCCTACTAAAAGTCATTTTCAAGCCCCCTTTTTTAGGGAAGTTCTAAATTAGTATTATCTTTCAAGTGCCGTTGGAATCTAACCTTTTCATTTGTTCGGGTTGCAAATTGGGCATAGTACCCTTAGGGCCAAAAAAGCACATGCATATGGCCTGTCCCACATTATTTTTGTAATTACCTTTTAAAACAACAATATAATACTGCATATATGTTTGGGTAGCAGCAGCATCCTTTGGCTTTCCTAGCTGTCTCCACATTCATATGAAATGTTTGTTGTTAATGTCTTCTATTGTAAATAATAATAACCTGGATATAAATAGCGCTTAATACGAAATACCCTCTCTATGCGCTTTACAAATATTAATACCCATGTAATCGGATTCATTCACGCACAATCTGCACCATATCCACTCCCTAGGGAGTATTCCTACCATATGGTCACCGTGAGGTGATAGGCAATTACTAACACACACGCTTTTGTCATCCTACTGGGTCTTCATTTCTCTTTTGGGTATTGAGTGGCAAATGTAGATTAATGTGTTGCCAAATAAAAAAAAAAATTCTTTAAGTTGTACACTATGTTTTTTGTTGTATATGATTTCATGATGAATGAAATAAAGATCAATTTCAAAATTTTACCAGATCCTATGACGGTTATTGGATCTGTAGGGAAAGTCAGAGTGAGAGAATAAAATGTGGATTGAAAGTAAAATATGAGACTTACAGCCAACTCTAAGAATGACCCCGACTCGTAAAGCATCTGACATCCCTGGGTGCTCTACCAAACACGAAATAATTTGTCTATCGTCGTCAATGGTGGGTGTCACGTCGACTCGTCTTGATGATGTCATCAATGACGTATTTTCTGCTGCAGGCCAATTTCTCTGATTATAAATGAGTGTTGTGTTGACGTCACCGACGAACCAAGTGAGAGTGGCAGGAGGGTCGCATGGGGACGGGACAGTGCAGCTTAGACTGCGACGCTCCATACTGACGACGTACAGTATGTGGTCTGTGTTGATCAAGGTAAAGCTATTGTTGACGTCATGTATAAGGACTTCGGTCGGTGGAACTGTTTTATTGAAATAAAAACGGATACATCTATGTATATTATTATATATATTTATACTTAACTATAGAAATCCGACCATATCACGCGAATGGCTATTTTTAAAACAATTTAAGCGCGTCAGTTTGTGTGATAAACACATGCTCTATCGAACCCAGTAATTATTTGTAGGCTTTCTCTGGCCAAAACTTGATATATTTACTCAATTTCATTGGTAGGAATAGCCAGCAAAACTTTTGTCTTCCTTCAAATAACGAATGAGATATGATACTCGAAAGAAAACCACCGTCTGTTTGGCAGTACGTACGTTTCAGATTGTTTGCATTAATTGTCATGTTTTGCTCATATGCTTCAACGGCATTCTATCGCGCAAAATTGAGCTTTACAGCTGATAGAAACTAATTTAGTTATAAAGTGGTATTTCCAATGATCCTACAGGTGTAACAAAATCATTATGAATATTTTTTTAAATTCAGACTGCCGTCTCGTTTTAGTGTTCAAAATAGGAAACATAAGTGAAATAAGTGTAGGCTTAATGAAAACCCATTTTACAAATTGTGATTCATCATAACCTTAATAGAAGAAGAGGCTTGACCATTAACAAATTCGTTGATCATGGTTCAATTGTGTTATTTCTATTCTTGTGTGCAATCTCCTTCAAATAGTGTTAAATAAAACCTTAGAATATTGAGAGTGACACGTAATTGTTAAACCCTGTAGCAATTTATCTTACTTGTGATGTTGAGTCGAATTCTTCTTTGAATCAAACCGCTTATCAAGACAGTCGTACATAAGTAGATTCCTTCATCATACTGATCCACTTGTTGAATCATCATCATAAGCCCCTCATTCAGGTTGCCGCCCAAGGCATACTTTTCAGGGTTGATCCGGCTTATGTTGCAAGAAATTATTTTAGTATCTTGGCATTGTGCGACACTGGCTAATATTTGTCTTTGAGTTTGGTGACTCAGCCTCACCTCTCTTGCCCAAGTGGCCCGCGCGAAGTCTCTAGTTGTTGAGGAGAATGGGCAGGCGATCAGAGCAGGTTGACCAATACCTATCATCACAACTTCATCAATGAGTACTCCAAACGTTCCTCCTATTATTAATAAATACATAAATAAATGATTGTTAAAATGAAGATAATTACACTCTAGAAACTCTAACAGGGAAATTCAAAATACAATTCTCTCTCTCTCTGGTCCGCAATAACAAAAACGCGCGGATATTATTTGACAAATTTGTTAGGGATGTAATATACTAGAGGAGACCCGCACCGAGGATCATAACTAAATTCGCATTTGCCTTGCCAGTGCCGCCAAATCATTACTAGCAACAAAGATGTTTTTAAAACAAGATCAATAACAACAACACCAAAAACAACAACAGTAAACAATAACATCAACACCAACAACATCAATAATACTAATAATGATGAGGATAGTATTTATAATAATTATAACTACAATGATAATGATAATAACAATAATTATTATAATAATAACAATAATAATAACAATTATAATAATAATGATACTTATACCCTTTTCACATCTATTTTTCTTAACCCCGGACTATCCTTAACCCCATACTATCCTTAACCCCATACTATTTTTTTTGCTGTTCACATCTATTTTCTTAACCCCGGACTATGTGCTTAGCCGGGGTTAAGAAATTTCACGCGATTCACACTACGTTCGCCTTAGCCCCGGACTATTCGATAGCTCATGAATATTAATGCTTTTGCTACCGCGCATGCGCCTTTCGACTAAATGAAGGGGAAAAACCCGCGCGCTAAATTCAATATAAATATAAATTCAATTGAACTATAATCAATATCGGTCAACGAACTCTTTGCTTGTGGTAAAAAGACCAACAATATACAGTACGGTACGTAATAATTTTAGCTCGCTCGTGTTGTGTTATCCAGCCTTGCGCAAAGCGTTTTCCCTTTATTATTTTACCGATACAAATCAATTACCCATTTTTCATCCAATTCACCTGATAAATTTACCTACGTAAATATGACTGATAATGATAAATGCAATAAAAAATTATGAGCTACATGTTCTTTCACTATTTTTTTAAATCAATTTTATAATAAAGATTTTTTCATAATGACCTCTGCCTCGTAAAAGACTAAACGTCAATACAGAGAGCATGCATGCGTAACGTGAACTGCATGCATAGCGCGCGATAAATGCAAATTCACGACCACACGACCACGCTGTCTGTGATTGGCTGTTGCTTAGCCCCGCTTCTCCTTAGCCCGGTTCGGATTCACACTACGCAGCTTAGCACCACAATTGCCCGGCTAACCCCGCAATTGCCCGGCTAACCCTGCTATTTTGCAGGGCCAGATAGTCCCGTACTATTTGTGGGGTTAGCCCACTTTGGCAAAACGTAATGTGAACAGAAAGCCGGCTAAAATTACCCCGGGTAATTGGTGGGGCTAAGGAAGGAATTGGTGGGGCTAAGAGCCCCCTTAGCCCCACCTATTTCCCGGGGTTAAGCAATATTTGGTAGATGTGAAAAGGGTATTATAGTACTAAATCTACTTTTACTACTACTACTACTAATACTTGTTCTTATAAAGATTAAAATAAAAATGATAATAATGATAATAATGATAATAATAATGAATATAATGATAATAATAATAATGATAATGATAATGATACAAAATAATATTAATAACAACGACGAAAATTATTAGTACAGAAATACGTACCTGATAAACAAAATAAAGCCACGAATATCGACGCTTTACAAAAGTACCCTGACATCTTGAAAAGGACATAGATTGTCTTTGTTTCGGTAAGGACCTAAATCCGTCGGTCTTCTAGTTGCTTACTAACAAGCATTTATTGCTTTCTTAGCTGTCAGGTAAAAAAAACCTCCACCACCACAAAAATAATGTGATTTATAATGTAGACAGCTATCAAATGCGAGGGCAAAATACATGCCGCTTCTGAACTGACGAGAAATATGTTGTAATCCACTTTTAGGATACAGAGAAATACCTCACTCCTACGACTCAACTCCACCTTAAATGAAGAAGTAAACTTGGTTCGTTTGGTGAAATTCGATCAAAAGATGAAATTAAAACACTTGGTGATTAAAAGAGAAGTCTCAATATAAATTGTAGTAGGCCTAATAAGACAAAGAAATTAACCAAGTAAAGTCCTAAGGCCTTTGTCAGTTTTGTCTTTCTTTGTTTCACTAGCTTATTATGCTCTGGCACTTAGGTTGATGAACCAAATGATATTGGTCGATGTATAGTAGACCGGTATCGGATCCAATTTCATAATTACCCAAATGGTCACGTGAAGCTGTAAAATGTCATTAATCATGATGACTGTGCGCATTAAGTTACGTTTAAAAGCTTTCGGTTGTGTTCTGTGGTTGCCTCTGAAGGATAGATTATAGGTAATCTGATCTGTGCCACAAATTTTATTATTTCAATTTATTAAATGATAATAGCCGTTAGCATAATATAAATCTCAAGACCTGTAAAATGGTCTATAACTTATCTCGCTCTAAATCTGAGAGCTTTATAATTTTATTGTATACGGTATATGTGTATATCTATAAATGAAGTCTGCCAAGATTAATAGAATTGAATATCATCACGGAATTATCGCCAAACACCAGAATTTACTATGAATTGTATATCAAACTGCTTGGCTTACATACGTGAAGTGCATTGTGTGTGGATGGTGCCAAACTGACCCCATGAAATGCCCTTTCGAACGATAATACTAAATACGGAATATATTTGAAAAGAATAAATCCAGGAGATAACATTCTTGTTCTTAATGACACATGAACATAGTTTATAAAAACGGTCAAATGTGTATAGCTATGCTTTTACAAAATATGCAACACATGTAAGGTAGCGTATCAATACCAATAAGACGAAGTATATTTGTACCCAAGGGTGGTAAATGTGGCTAATTCGACGTAAATTTAATATTAAGTTTAATATTGGTACACGTTTTAAATGTCGTACCGTTAAGAATACTGAAATTAAAATTCTTTGAAAATATACATATTAATAACAGATTTTGTTTGATTGATTGTTTTAGATTTTCTGCTTTTTCACATTCATTAAAGGACAATTATAAGTATGTTTTTAAAAAAGGCTAAGCTTAACGTTTACCCACTTACGTAACTACTCTTTCTGCAGCAACCAGGCTAGTGGCCAATTTGAAGTTGATGTACAGGAATGAAGAAAAATTTGATCGTAAAAATCAAATTCATTGGTATTCTAATGTAGTGCTATATTTTTTTTTTAATGTTGTTGTTGTTTGTAAAGCTTATTGTTGCTATTTAATTGGAAACTAAGTAACTCTAAAATGGCCTCTACAAGTATTGATTAGTGTTTAATACTAGTCTTCTTTTTTAAATCAGCCTTTTATAGGAATGCATGAGGAATATAATGTACGCGTGTGTATGCAGATGTAGGAGTATCCCTGTGTGCTCGTCAGAGAGAGAAAAGACGAGATAAAACATCTCTTGTCTCAATATTCAACGATGCAATAATCGGAAAGTGTTCATTAAGAGACTACTACACAGTGATCTTTTATCCTTGGGAAAATTTTGTCGGAAATTGGTCTCGTCTTCTCAGATATTGGATCATGGGGTGAGAAGGGAAGACATTTTTTTAAAAATGAAATTTTAGGCGCATCTCACTATTATGACCCGTTTCTACAAGCCATGATTCGTTTATTTAGTTACCATTACATTTATTCTATGGCTTTAATTCTGTATTAACAATTTTATTATCAACTATTAATCTATACCACAGGTATCGACGGTTTCAACGCTGTTCGAATAGACTAAGATACGGTGTTATATAGTCTTAACTTTATTGTAAACTTTAACAAATATAATGTTCATCTGCACAAGTACTCATTTTTTTCCTCTGGAAATTAATTTGCTAATTTAAATAAAAAAATACTCGTAATCCTTATTTCCTCTTTACCTTTATCTGCAGATCAGAGAACACCATAAGGTCCCGAACAAACCCAACTTTAATTTCCGATAGTAATCACATTAATTTCTCACACTTTTCAAGCGATTTTAATGAATAATTATTAAAAAGAACGTACACAAATATTCATAAATATATTACAATAAGAAATTTGGATGTGTCAGAGACAAAACCAAGTACAAGCATAACCATAGCAACGTTAACGTTTCTGATTGATGAGTTGGTAAGTGCGAAAACTGGTCACGAATACTAAAGGACGGGACTTCAACGAATTGTTCCTTGGCGCGTTGGACGTTCAATGGGGGAAATTAAGTTTTGGTGGGGTATACTAAAGTTGGGCCTTTTGTTTTCCATTGCCATCTTATCTACTTATTGTATCCCCCCCCCCCCCCCAAGCCACATAAACCCAACAACAGATCCGTCTTCTTGATCAATTTTGATCTTTCCGTTCAATCTTTTTCCTTTGAAGGCTTAATTGTGTTTCCAAGCAATATGTATCGAATTTGATCGTATATGGCGCGTGCAAGAATATGCCATATCGTTTTTATTGAGAGAGATTGCCGGTTATAGATCAACTATCATTCGCCTAACTATACCCTCTCATCTATTTATGTTGCGAGCTCATGTCCCAGTACCTATGATTACCTCAATCACAACAATACCCAAAATCTTTAATTTGGTAGTAGCAAACTATCATGTGTTCACTAAAAATACTTCTTCCTATCAACTTAAAATATAAATCGGAGCAAGTGCCCTCATGCACTCCTCGAAACAAAATTAATTTGCGCAACTTAAAACAATAATGATTTCTGACAATACTATGATGAATTACTCGGGTTTAAAAAAAATTAAATGTTACTAACAGAAAAAAATGTATATTTTTGTAATTTAAAACTTTTGGAATTGCCATAATGTTACTACAACATATTTAAAATTACCTTAAATAAATCAAAAGCAAAAAATAAAGGATAGGTCAGTGCAGTAATCATGGATCAACAGAATCTAGCCGAATGAGGACATTTTAGATCTTGATTTTTGCTCTGCTTTGAAATACAGAACTTTTTAAATTCTTCAACGTATACATCTCAACTATTGTGTCATCTATTTCTTTTTCATCATCACCTCCACACTCACATAGCTGACAACAAAGTCTATTGACCGGAGGCATGCCAAACATGTTCACGGAAACCAACATATAAAGGAAAAGGCAACTTATTCTGCTCATGGCTACGACCTACGTAAACCTGATTGCTATGAGAAAATGATTTGCAATATATCCTAATGGGATAAGAACCAAATGATGTATCATTAATTTCCGAACCAATTAACTATTCCTCTGCACACATGAAGATTCAAATTCAAATCCTCAGTCAATGGAATACCTGCACTCAAATCTCAACGATAATGTATACAACTTCACACACACAAAAAAATGTAAAATGAATAAACTGTCTCCAAAACTATTTTACATATGCAAGCACTTTTTACTGACAGGGACTTGGCATCAAACCTGTCTTTTATAAACTATTTGGGAGCGTTACAGCTTTTTGAAATATTTAAAACCAAAATCCTACTAGAGTATTCGTGCTGATAACCCTCCCTCTCTCTCTCTCTCTCTCTCTCTCTCTCCTATTTCATCATCCTCCCTACTGGAGGTCAACAAACTATAGTAGGATGAAACATGGTCATTTCCACTTGTCCAAATATTCCAAGAATAGGATGTTTGTAGATAATGAGAATGCCCCTTATTTCATTGGAGTTTAGGTCCATTCACATGAAGGAAAGGATAGGATTAAATCTGTTCACATAGAATAGTTACATGACCTATAGTAGACAAATTACGATTAAACAAAAGTGCATTGTACTAGGACCGTCGTGAAGAATAGAGGACTTTTACAACAAGATGTAGTATATTTCAATGAGGGGAAACAAGTCATTTTAAAAGGAGGGGACATGCATACTCTTTTTGTTTTTATGTCTTTTGTTCATTTTCTTTATGTTTTGTTTCTGTTGATTGTTTTTGTAAGACTATGTTGAAAGCCAGGGTATTGTAATGTACAGCTTTTTCGTCGTTTTTGTTGCTATGTCTATAAATACATTTGAAACCTTTATTAAACTGGGAGAAATCTTTTCACCCCAAGTACCCCCTCGCCCAATCCCTTTATTAAAGTCTGACATTTTGTCAAAATTATCCTAATATGTGAGAATTCTGAAAGCCGTGCAAGTAACACTGAACAGTTCCTGGTTATATCTAAGTCAAAGTCTGTAATTCACTGCTGTTTACAGTCACCAACAAAACTAAAATAGAACGGGAATCCCAATTATACCCAGCATAACACTTGTCGACGTATAGGCTAAGTACATGTAGGTGCATTTGAGCATACTATACATGTACTCTGCAATCGGTGTATGGATCGAACTTGCTCATACAAGTAGACTCGTTATTGTTTTATTACCATCATTTTTAAAAGTTTAAAAAAGTCTATTAGCAGCACATGATCATAGTGAGCGGATGGGAGACAAGCCAGAGTGTTAACTGCCCAATTCTTGACAGGAACGTACGTGTCTCAAAAAAGTGATATCAGCTAGCAGCCGTATGCCTTCAACGCCAATACAAGTCTGGTAGGTCTAAAGGTCATGTGCTATGACATCATTGTGTGAGCTGTGCGAGATTGTTATTCGACGTGAATTATAATCTGTAGACATGAATAAATATTGCAAAACTAAATTTAAGCGCCGCCGCGCCGGTTCGCGTGGGTAACATTTCCACCTTCCTGATTGTCAATTGGAAAGAGAAAAAAACAGAGAAAAGGGGAGTGACAGGGAGAAGGTGAGAGAGAGATGGGTGAGATATACAGAGAGGGAGAGAGAGAGAGAGAGAGAGAGAAAGTCAAATGAACACATTGTCAATTTTAGATTCGCATACCTAGTCGATGCAGTGATTAACATGACCTGTATTACATTAATACACGTATGTGTCCATTTCCTCTCAATTGATTTGTTTACCAGTCCGTTTATCTGATTGTTTGATTTAATCAAAGGAGGATGTTGTAAGTCCCAAATGGAATGTTAGATGACCGCATAATCCGTCTTTAACCTGCCAATCTGTATATGCGGTATCGTTTATCTTGAAATGAAAATAACTAGATCATCATGAGATTACACTTTCATGTTTTGATATTCGTCAATCAAACATTTTTTTCATTATGTCCGTTAAGGAAGAAAACACAATTACAGTTGAGTTGTTTCATAATTTCTCCTTTAAGGAAGAAATATTGGCCTAGTCATCTTAGCTTTCATTATGATAACGATCATAAAACTATAACAAAGGAAATGACGTTGCCCAGGTGTCAATAAGGACGGAAATAGGCCTACATAATTGGGGGAAATGCATGAGAACATAGCCATCTAGGGAAGAAGAGTTGAGAAGGGTTTATAAGGTTATTATTTGATCTATAATCTACAAAATTACGTGTCATTTCGGGCCATGTCCGGTATGGGTGTGTGCGTATGCGTTTGTGTGTAGAGGAGATGGTATGTCCAATGTACAATGTACTGAAAATAATTAATTATGAATATGATCAGTTTGTTTTTCTTGGTATAAAATGATCTGATTGATACCGGGATTTTTTTTTTAGACATCTACATGATTTTACATTTGCATTATAATATCGCTTATAATTATATCACAGATATCATAGAAACAAGAATGGTTTTCAGCATAAAACAACGAACGGGGCTCCTCATTGTCATCATTGCCTTAATGGCGACGATGGTCCGAACAGAGTCAGGTAAGTATTATGATATTATGATACCCCTGTAACGACTAATACCTGTTCGAGAATAGACAGAGTGCAAAATAATACTTGTATTGTATAATGTATTATTCAATCTGACGTCGTATATATTTGATAACAACACGACAACGAAAATGTTTTAACTTTAGAGGAAACCAAAACAGTTCCTCACTATTTAATGGTTGTTATGCTTCCTCTCTATGATTGATGTATTGTCATAAATGATATATTGAACGCCAAATGATTTTTTTTACATTTGATCATGAGCATTATCCAATCTCATTAAGGGCATGATAGAAATACATTTTGTGAAATAATTTAGTAGCAAGGCAGCCTTAAACATGAAAACGTGGCAAATTTGACACGGCTGATCCAATATGCAGTTAACGATTCAACAAGTTCACCTATCTGTCTTTAGTAACAAAAAACACACATAAAATATTAAATTTACAAGGGTATAAAACTGTTACTAACTGATTTCCATTTGTGCAAGTGAACGTAAACAACAACATGTGGTCTCGTACGTTAAAAGCCAGAAATCACTCATAAAGTATATAGACACGGGCACCTTCATTTCCTTGGCCTTACCTGAGTCCGACTGAAAATTATATGTGTATATTGTTACAAAGATCAGTCTAATCCACATAAACGGTGTTGTGGTCCAGCAGATAAGTTATCTGTCTTCTCTTTACCAAAATAACCTCAAGTTCTACATATAAATATCGATAGCCAATTAACCATAAGGAAATAAACATCATTATGTTTGACATGTTCATTATGTTTGATCAAAATACCTCAATTATATTCTATTTCGATTAGGTATTTTGTCTTCCTTGGCCTTATCCAAGGTTTCATGATTCTGTTTTTAAACTGACATTGCTAAGTCCATAGGGTAATATACAAACCCGTGTTATGGTTTTGTACATTATGGCAATTGAAAGCATTTCTTACAAGTGAAGTAGTCAAACAGGCAGATTGCCTCTGGGCGGCTAGCCAACTCGGTTCGGTACAAAGTTCATGTTTTTCACCGACAGACGTCATATCACATGCTCCAAGAGGCGGGAAAAATCCCGATAATTCATTGTTGAATGAGACTGTACATTGCTTGTCTGCCACGCTCCAACGAGTTTGTTGTCGAAATTGTATGCACTTTATGTGAATGAAATGTAAAGAAACTGTAGAAGCGTGTCGGATAGTGACAATAAACTAGGTTTTTGTTTAAAGCATATGCAAATAAAAAATCTCTGTTTATCTTTCTCTCTCTGTTTCCGTTCAACTTTAGATTGTATGAACAAGTACAATTGTAAGAGCTATCTTGAAACACAACTTGGCAAGCTTGGTTTCACTGGTTCACAACATAGCGCATAGTGTGACTAACTCGATCAGGGTTGGCTCAAGTCAAAATGTCCTAGTACCAATTTTGAGCCGATGAAACGAATGTTGGTGAAACCAGTGGCGGATCCAGGGGGCCCCCATTCCTGGGGGAAAAACGTGTACAAATACCTACATGTTTACCTTTTTGGGGGAAGATGGGGCCCCTCCCCTGGCTCACAAGTGGGGGGGGGGGGGGGTGCGATTTTTCAAATTTTCGAGGGCAAAAAAACAAAAAAAACAGTGCTCACTACCCCCCCCCCCCCCCCCCCCCCACTGAGCAAATTATCGGTCGGCTATTTTGTCGCTAAATATTTCCTCACGAATTGGGCCCCTAGTACCAATTTTGAGCCGATGAAACGAATGTTGGTGAAACCAGTGGCGGATCCAGGGGGCCCCCATTCCTGGGGGAAAAACGTGTACAAATACCTACATGTTTACCTTTTTGGGGGAAGATGGGGCCCCTCCCCTGGCTCACAAGTGGGGGGGGGGGTGCGATTTTTCAAATTTTCGAGGGCAAAAAAAAAAAAAAAAACAGTGCTCACTACCCCCCCCCCCCCCCCCCCCCCCCCCCCCCCCCCCCCCCCCCCCCCCCACTGAGCAAATTATCGGTCGGCTATTTTGTCGCTAAATATTTCCTCACGAATTGGGCCCCCTCCCGTGCCGCCAGCTGGATCCGCCCCTGGTGAAACCTTTTGCATCTTATTGGTGGAATAATGGTGGAATCATTTGTGAGCGTTTTCATTGTTATCATGCAAGTATGGAAGTAGATCAGAGAAAAAATGTTCCCTAAAAAGCATGGCACTTCGAATGCCTACATATTCTAAACATGAGATGTAACAGCATTAAATGTTGGCCTCACTATGCCACATGTTTGTGTAGTTCCATATACCCCTTTCTGTGTAGAGTACTTCTTACTTTTACCAATACTGGGCCAAAGTTCTTATCATTGACATGATTCCAGAACCTTACAGTACACACCAATATTTATATGCTACATAATCAACTTTTCGGATCAATTCCTCATCATTTCTTTCACAATGCAATCGCATGACCAGAACTCATCTATATAAGTTAAATTGTGCTTCGTGTTTCAGTGCTTCATTGTTTTAGATGATGCAATTTATATAGGCTTCCACGGAACCTTGGTTCAATCCAAAGGACAACCTTTAGTTATTTTACAGTCTACTATCATCTGGTCTCATCACATCTAAGTTCTCTCTGCCCACCTGTTCGCTGTGCTATTTCACACGCCTAAGGAGTATGAGGTGTTTAAAGGGATAGTTGTATTCTGTTTTCAGACCGCAAATGCCTTCAAAGTGCATGGTTATTGCTCTTATTCTTATCTATGACATTTATAGTGCCCTTTTAGAACATGCATTTGCTATGAAAGTAATGTTAGACCCCAAAATGTGTGAAATTTAGCCAAAAAGATCATACCAATTCAGCTCCACCTTCCAAAAAATACGGCGACCGTTAATTTTGTATGTTATTAAAAATAACAATACACTGGCCGGCTGTTTGTGCGTTATATAACCAACACGAAAATGCCAACAAAAAAGCTTATTTTATGATTACTATCAAATAAATTGGAGGTAGACTTTCATAAAAAGATATAATCCAAAATAAACTTAATCTACTTTGTATCACTCAATGAGAAGGTTTATCTTAAACAAGGGATGTGAGTGAAGCCAACATTGTAATCTTCATAAAGAAGAGAATATCACAAATATTTTTTTTTAATAAGATTTTTTTTTCGTTCGAGTCGACATTTACATATTTTCTTTTCAACTGCCTAATTAAGTGAGCAATTTATTTTAGGAATGCGATAACCTACACATAAATGTTTTTGACCCACATTCATTGATTCAGCGAAAACCTTGTACAAGATAATTTGTACAATACTTTTTGAAAAGCCTGCTGCTCAGTCATCCGTGACAGCACACTTATGAATGTAGTATCAGGAGACATGTTATTATCGTGAATTATGATTGAAGGCCTATTTTTTATGACTTTTTAACTAGAAGCCATCGAAATTGACTACTATTTTATTATACGCACTGTAAATAAATATCCATCTAAGTGCTGAAAAACACTTTTAATTTTAGAGTACGAAATTACAAGTTGTATGAAATGTAAATATATATTATGATGGGTAGTGAGCACTAAAATAAAATTACATTTTGCTCCCCCGAAATTTGAAAATCGCGCCGCCCAATATTTCGCTCAGTGGGGGGAGGAGGTAAAGCATTAAAAAAAAACATCATTTTGCCTCCGACATTTAGAAAAGGGGGAGGGTAAACCCCTAGATCCGCCCCTGATAATAACTAAGTTATGGCTTTATTTAATAGTACACGTTTCTTTCACTTCCAATGGCATTGCTATTCCTTTCTAAAGGAAGACATTCACATTGGACCCGGGTATTAAGCATTTCATGTTTTATCATGAAAATACATTGCTTTCATTGGTCACACCACATGGCTCATTCATTATTGTGTTCTTCCTGGTAGCTTAAAGAGGACCAATCCCCAGAGAAATAATGTATCATGTATGCTCCATGTCGCTCTACTGTTACCAGAGCACGGGTTTTAATGGAATGCAAATACAATGAGACGAGAAAACCATAATAAAATCAAAGGAAGAGATAAGATGGAACAACCCAGAAATTTCCAGTTATTCATCATGAATGTCTTAAGTCTTGTTCAAATAGGCGCATTGAAAATCGTAATAATTAACAAAACAAAGAAAATGCAATAGATTTTCAATAATTTATTGCATTTTACCCCGGTCCCCAACACAAAAATTCCACAGGACGACCATGCATTACGGCTCAAGGCATGGGCACACATATGATTTGTTTATGTTGGGGACCGGGGTAAAATGCAATAAATTATTCAGTGAAAATCTATTGCATTTTCTTTGTTTTTTTTTATTTATGGAAGCTGCCCCCTACCCTAGCCCCCGTTGCGTATAGTCATGGTCCAGTGACAAAGCAATGGCCTCGTAACTGTGAGGCCCCAGGATCAAAACCGTGTCGATGTGCTATATTAGTGCCCTTTTGTGGGATTAATCCTCATTACTGTCTTTTATGACTTAAGGGCGTAGGTCCCCTAGTTGAAAAGCATAGTAGCATACACACGCAAAACACACATTGGCAAATTATTATTCAATAAAATCAGAAAATGTATACTATTATCTAGATCTATTAGGAATGAATTATTTTTAAATAATTCCTTGAATTGGGGTAAAACAAAAATATTCCAACTATAGGAGCGACAGTGTATCTTACTGTTATAAGATACAAAAATGAGAAGCGCTTTATATACAGCTTTGTTGTAAAAGGAATAAAAACGCTGTTTACCGCTTAATATCTGGACGAGGCTTTAATTACATTGGGATTCATCTGTCATCAATATGATTTTGTCAAATACATATGGGAACCATTGTTTTCTTGATACAGGCGTTTCTGGCGATATACCAGATGATGTTGTGTACACTGATTTACACAAAACCGTATACGAGGGAGACAGCGTTGTACTGACATGTCGATTTCGTGGGACACCTTTAGCTGTCTACTGGAAGAAAGGAGAGGACCCAAGAACAGCACCAAACCTTGTTTCATGGATCCCAACTGATAACGTGACAGGATTATGTGAAGGTGAAAGGCCATGTCAGATCATGGAGATGAATGCAGATCGTTCTTTGGTCATCAAGGAAGTCAGCATAGCAGAACAAGGTCGATACATCTGTAGAGTATCAAGCTACAGGGGGATACTGATACACAACTTTACGGACATCAGCGTATTTTGTGAGTAATGCATTAGCCCGCCGCACATTTAACGCCTCTCCAGCGATCCGACTTTCGTAAAAAGGGTTGTTTTATTAGACATTGAGATCTAAACAACTACTTTTCTCTTTAATTACGTTCTAAATAACGATAAGAACAACAACACAAATTCATGTGCAGTTAACTCTTTAAGTCAGAATAAAAGGCAAATCGGCTTTAAATTACAATCACATTACTGGTCAGACGGCACTGCGATTCTGAGCCGATTTAGCTTTACCTCTTCCAAGAGAACATAACATCTCTTGAAATTCATATTTATCTAATACATTGTATATTGAAATCTGTAATAATAACGATTTTTTTAAATTGTTTAATGTTCACTTTAAGTGCTTTTTATTGCACATTCTTCCAAAATCGGATCATAATCAAATTGTGCTGAGAGTTAGACCTACTTTTTAAGAATGTCATTTTTAAAAGCCATAAATATAGTTGTCAGTCAGGCTCGATTAACGACAATAGGCAGATCCAGTGGACCAAAATAGGCCGCCCCTTTCATTCAATCCTAATTTAATGTATATTCATATGCGTAATCGCAACGCTCCCTAATTTGATCATTTTAAACTTTACTACTCTATAGAAGCTCTGTTTAATCTGATATGTTTTAATCGTTTCTAGAATCATTAGAAAGAGAGAAGAAGTAATACAGGGAGTGTAGATACCCAGTATGCCCTTTTATATTGTATCAATGTCCTAGCGTGCGAAGTGTAATAAATCATGTTAACAACTGCTGCAGATATTTATTTAGGAAAATTACCTGTTTATATTACCTCTGTCTCAGGAAAAGATTAATGATTGGCAACGTTGTTTCTGGTTATACTTTAGCTCCTCCTATGGAACCCTTTCCTGTCATCAATGAATGTCAAATGATCTCTCAAAAGAACACTAATACCGCCTGTACTACTTCAACGAGCCATTCAGTGGAGATAAGCTGCACTGCTTCAGGTTACTATCCAGAGATAGATCTTTACTTTCTACATGGATCTACAAGTCTTCACACGAAGGACACGATAGAAGTTACAAATCTTGACGGGACGAAAAACAAAACCATATACGCCAACGCTACAGTCAGTGATATCAGCTATGTTTGTTTTGCGTCTAATATTCCTGGATTGCAAGAACAGAGAACAGCAACTGTTTTAGTAAACCAAGCAGAAACCCCTTCCCCAATGCCTACTGGACCAATAATTCCGATTAACAAGACAGATGAAAGTGCTTTTAAAGTCGGTAAGAACCTGTGTATTCTTCGATTTTATTATTTCAACAATTTCAAATAATAACAGAAAAACGAACGAGAAATTGTTATCAAATGATTCAACACTGTTTAAAAGGGTCGAGAGGGATAAAGGAAAATGCAGAAAGCAGTTATCAAACTCAATTTTTTTTTTTTTACGAGAATCAAAAGTTTTCACCAAAATTGAAATGTATATCAAGAGATTTATTTCAACTTTACATGGCTGTTCACTAATTCAGCTATTAATACTGATTTTTATATTGGAGTAAAAACTACAGCAGATGATATTTTTAAGGCACAGATTATTGGAAAACGAAGTCCAAGTGTCACTTAAGGGGGGGGGAAACATTTGGAAAGGTATGTAAGGGGTCAAAATGATGATTCTTACATTTATGCAGAATTCGTTTCTAAAATAAATTGCTGTAAAGCTGAAAACTCTTGCTTAATTTGAAAAGGAAACCATATTTTATAAATAGTAAGGATAAACGTTTATTATTACTTTTGTTGTAATTCATGACCATAAAACGTTGCCTTGAAATTTAAAATATTATTTTCAAAGCTCCTTCACATATTTCTCGGTAAAATGTGTCAGTTTTGAAGCATATGTGTACCATCTAGATTCATTTTTGTAAAAAAAAGTAAATCACGCGTGCTTTTCTCTAATCTATGTTTTTGTATATTTGCAGTGTTTGTCGTCGTCCCCTTGGGTGTCTTCTTCGCAATAATCCTCATCATACGTAAGTTATTATTTTGTTAAGAAGACGCATTTCGCATAATGAATGCTTTGGTTTTGTTTGCTTTTATTAGACCCAAAACATTTAAATATTTACAAGGGCTTTCTAGAAAAAGGATATACTGAAATTGAAATGTAGATCGAGGGATCACCCGACTAAGATACCCCGACAAGGTACACTGTCGCTCATATAGTTGGAATATTTTTGTTTTACCCCAATTTATGGAATTATTTTTAAAATAATTTATAAATAATCTATATCTAGATAATAGTATACATTCTCAGATTGAATTGAATAATAACTTGACAATGTGTGTTTTTCGTGACTGCTGAAGCATGTATATGCTACTATGCTTATTAACTAGGGGACCTACGCCCTTAAGTCATAAATGACAGTAATGAGGATTAAAGCCCCACAAAAGGGCACTAATATAGCACATCGACACGGTTTTGATCCTGGGGCCTCACAGTTACGAGGCAATTGCTTTGTCACTGAACCATGACTGTACGCAGCGGGGGCTTGAGTAGGGGGCAGTTTCCAAAAAAAATCTTCATTACTGTCATTAATGACATAAGGGCGTAGGTCCCCTAGTTGATAAGCATAGTAGCATACACATGCTTAATATCAGTCACGCAAAACACACATTTGCCATTTATTATTCAATAAAATCTGAGAATGTATACTATTATTTAGATCTATTATTTTTAAATTATTTTTAAAATAATTCCATGAATTGGGGTGACACAAAAATATTCAAACTATATGAGCGACAGTGTAGATTTGTTCCCCCCCCCCCCCCGAGGTCCCAAAGTAACTACCTTATCAATTGATTAATTAATTATTAATAATGATGACAATATAAACAAAAAACATGAAACAGAGTGCGTACATATCAATGATTAGCTTCATAACAACGACAATTTATTCACTGGAGCTGCACAACTTACCCTTCCAACTGTAATTGCACTTTTATTGAAGGGTCTATTTTCATCAAATAAAATAACTCATAGTACAGATTACAGTTAACATTTGAGGCTAAATAAATATTTGATAATTTCATGCTAGTCATTTTTGCTTCTTTCTTAAACAATCAAAAATTATCTAATCTTGATGACGTAAGTAAAGAAAATGGCGCAGCAGTTGATGAATGGGGGATGGTGGTGGTGGTGTTATGATTACTTAAGTCTTAAATCTTTGATCTGGAGCATGAAGGATTTTGACCCCTTACATTCTTAGCTTTAATCCGGCTGTCCTTATGCTTTATATGCCACTTGATAGTACTTAAAAGTACTTTAAAATGTTTCATTGATTTATAATATGTATAAATATATTCAGTTTGGGTGCGTCGTATTCATGAAAATATAAATAACATCAACAAAATATTTATTTATCTCAAAGTAGCTGCTGTCTTCATTTGGAGAAGACGAAAGGGAATTTATAAGCGGTTGAAGTCAGATCAGAGATACAATGAAGGTAAATGTGTTCGCAATTCTCTCTTTCAATATCGCAGCGCATCATTTTAGTAGTCATGGAGTCATGGCGTATTTTTGCGATTAAAGGAGGCTTGGGCGCTGCTCTGTGGCGACCGTCACTGGTTATTTTGTTTGTCTCATATTTGTGTAAATTTGTCAATTTTGTGGATCATCTTCTTGTAATTTGTGGCTGTCTGAAAGCACAATGGCGTTTGCACATTCAAGGATAATCATAGTTGTTTTCATTGCGGTTCTGGTGATATCTGTGGAAATACGACCAGGACAAGCAATCGAGACCCGACCACACCCTACCAGTCTTGTGTACTCACGGGATGAGCTGCTAAAGTTACGGGACACTTCAGCGGAAACTCGACCGACCGGCTTTGACGACTTCCCGAAGGAATGTAAACCACGGAAGAGAGGTAGGAAAGGGGGTGTCAGGTCACGTATCAGAAGAAAGGGCAACAAACCACCACTTCCTACAATCATCCTTGGTAATGTTCGCTCCTTACCGAATAAAATGACTGAACTCGAAACCTTATCTAAATACATGCACGAATACAGAAAGGCTTGTTTGATGTGTTTTACCGAAACCTGGCTTAATGAAAATGTACCAGACAGTGCTGTTGAATTGCCTAACTTGTCGTTAATAAGAAGTGATAGAACGACTGCATCGGGAAAATCACGAGGTGGGGGACTGTGTATGTATGTCAATAAGAGATGGTGCACAAACTGGTCAATTAAACATTCAGTGTGCCAGCCAGATATTGAATTACTAGCTGTCAGTCTTCGGCCATTTTACCTTCCCAGAGAATTTCCGCAAATTTTTGTAATCACTACATACATACATCCAAGAGCAGACGTGGCCGTTGCTAGTGACGCTATTGCTGAGAAAGTAAACAATCTTCAGGCATTGTCACCAGACGCGCCAATCTTTATCGCAGGTGACTTCAATCAATGTCGACTAGATAACGTTATGCCTAATTTCGAACAATATATTAACATTCCTTCCAGAAACGACGCTTTTCTTGATCTTTGTTATGGAAACATCCCTCATGCATACACAAGTAAAGCATGTCATCAACTCGGGAATTCCGATCATCTGAATTTTCATCTTGTACCTACCTACAGACAGAAACTAAAGAAAGCGTCCCCAGTTTCTAGGCAACGATACGACTGGTCGGATGACGCATCAGAACGACTGCGAGCTTGTTTAGATTGCACTGACTGGGATGTCCTATTCAATTCCACGGACACGCTTGATGAGGCAACGGAGGTGATCAGCGCATACATCAACTTTTGTGTGGACTTGAACATTCCGCGTAAAACGTCGAAGGTTTTTCAGAATAATAAACCATGGGTTTCAAAAGAACTGAGGGACTTGTTGAAAGCAAAATACCGGGCACTTGTTGCCGGTGATAATTCAGAAGTAAGAAATCTACAGAAACAAATTAAACGACAGGTTATAGCATCAAAACAGTTGTATAAAGAGAAGATTGAAAGAGGCTTTCAGGAAAACAATCCTAAAGCTGCATGGAAGACCTTACAAGATGTTACAGGTTATAAAAGGAAGTCATCTGTTAATGAGTCTGTAGTGAATCAAACATTTGTTGATAGCCTAAATGATTTTTATTGTCGATTTGACCATAGTGATTTTGCAACGAAGAATGTTGAAACCATGCAAAACCTTAGAGAGAGCCTCACCCGGGATTTTGAAGTAATTACGGTATCTGAACACGAAGTTAGAATGGTGCTAGGTGATGTTAATGTGAATAAAACCCCGGGCCCTGATCGTATTTGCAATAAGGTATTAAAAACGTGCAAGGATCAATTGGCCAGTGTTTTTCAAAAGCTTTTCCAGCTTTCTATCGATCGAGGAACAATTCCTAAATTGTGGAAAATGTCAACTGTTGTACCACTTCCTAAAGTGAAAAACCCATTAGAAATGAATGACTATCGTCCTATAGCTCTAACATGTAGTATTATGAAATGTCTTGAGAAAATTGTACTGAAACGTTTGCTGAATCAAGTCTCCCCCTTCTTAGATCCCATGCAATTTGCTTACAGGAAAAATAGGGGCGTAGAAGATGCAGTTTTGATACTCTTGCACAAACTGTATTCCCACTTAGACACAATGAAAACGTACACGAGATCAGTTTTCATAGATTTCTCTAGCGCATTTAATACCTTGATACCACACCTGCTTACTAGGAAGTTGAGTAATTTAAATGTACACCCACAACTTATAATGACAATACAAGACTTTCTGTTGTGTAGATGTCAGCAGGTGAAAATAGGAAAGCTAATCTCATGTGTTCGTTCTATCAGTACTGGTGTACCTCAGGGATGCGTACTATCCCCGGTGCTCTTTTCCATTTACACCAATGATTTCGTGAGCACTGACGACAATTGTTCTATGATTAAATATGCCGATGATACGGTGATTACAGGGTATATTTCAGATGATAATACTGAACGTTATTTTTCATTGATCCAACAGTTTGTTGAATGGTGTGACAGGCACCACTTACAACTAAATGTAGCAAAAACGAAGGAGATCGTAATAGATTTTCGTAAGAGAACTGTAGTGGATCATGCACCCCTTTGTATTCACGATTCCGTAGTCGAGCAGGTTAGCGAGTACAAATATCTTGGCACTACTATATCATGTAAATTGGATTGGTCAAAAAATGTCAACATTATCCAGAAGAAAGCAAATCAAAGGCTTTATTTCCTTAGACAACTTAAGAAACTCCACATAGATAATACACTTCTTGTTCTGTTCTATAAATCAATCATTCAGTCTATCTTGACATTCAATCTCATTTGTTACTTTCGTAATGGAACACGTGCTAGCAAAAGGAAAACAGAAAGAATAAGGAAAATTGCTCAGCGCATCACCGGTTTGGAATTGCCCAGTTTAGAAAGTATATATGTTGATCGTACATTGCTGAAGATTACTCGTATTATGAAAGACCCGTCACATCCTTTGTTCCATAATTATAATTTCAACCGTTCAGGAACTCGCCTCTGCGTTCCCCGCACTAGGCGGGAACGCTTCAGACGCTCATTTGTACCAGATTCAACTCACATGTTCAACAGTATGGTAAAACGAGGGCAATCAATGTAGACACTGTACCCTTTTTATTTTATTGCTTTCCTCCATTCCTATACAAGTAGTCAGATCTTATTTTTAGATGAAACGCCATTGATGTTATGTTGTTATTATGTTTTATAATCTGTTTAATTTTGTACATTTCCTTGTAACACACAATTGTACCAGTGAACAATGAATTTCCATATTATGGACAATAAATCAATTCAATTCAATTCAATGTAATGTCATAATAATAATGATGATAATAATAATAACAAGAATAATAATATATATGTTTCATCTTTATTCAGCGTAATAAACAAAGAAGTATAAACATTTGAACCCAGGTCCGTGACACAATGTAGTATACAATACACAACTGTGTCACTGGCAGGGTATACAAGACAAGTACAACATGTACTACATAGGAAACATATAAAGCATATATAGAAAGTGGTTAACAACATAATGGAAAGAGAAGTACGAAGTTGAGATTCCTCAACGGTAATAGGCAATCCGATTCTATCTTTGGCGATCTTAAATACCAGTATAAATAGTAAAAATGTAACCATGAATAAGTGCATTATGCTTGATTTTGCGACAATGCACTAGTTTCTCTGGCATGTATTTTATTACCATGATTTTGATAATAATACTAGTTTGTTTTTCTATATACTCGGATAAATATTATTTACACCGAACGTAAAATGATATACATGGAGTACTTAAATATTAAATGGTTTCTTAAATATAAACATCTTTTGATTTGTTCATAGTAAAATTGCATGGTATATAAGTTCATAACAGGTATTGCATCGTTGTAAACATCATTCGAGCATTGTCGTATTATAGTTATACATATTTTGAAGAAAAATGATGAAATGAAAGTACCTCTTCTTCGTACATGCACTGTTATTCCTCCTTGTATGATTAATTGTATACAAAATGCAATGACCCTTTAAATAGGATGGGTTCTTCAACCTGTTCAGGGGAGGGGGTGACTATTTAAGCACCTGGGAGTCAGAGACTTATATTATTTACACTGAACGAAGAATGATATACATGGAGTATTTACATATTAAATGGTTTCTTAAATATAAACATTTTTAGATTTGTTCATAGTAAAATTGCATGATATATAAGTTCATAACAGGTATTGCATCGTTGTAAACATCATTCTAGCATTCTCGTATTATAGTTCTACATATTTTGAAGAAAAGTAAATAAATAAAAGTACATCTTCCTCGTACATGCACTGTTATTCCTCCGTGTAAGATTAATTGTATACAAAATGCAATGACCCTCTAAATAGGACGGGTTCTTCAACATGTTCAGGGGAGGGGGGGGGTGACTATTTAAGCACCTGGGAGTCAGGGACGGACATGTACCCCGTGTCAGTCCACTGTGGTTCATTTCTGAGCTTGTAGATTCCGTAAGATGTAACTAAGGCTAGTCGGCTAAGCGTCTGACAGACATGCTTAATTTGTTTTGATACCATTATCAGTTTTAACATTCCTTTTAATGCTGCTCTATTTTCTTCAGAAATGTATCCCCTTGATCCGATTTCTACGCACCATAGTGTACAATTATAACCTGAGCGTTTCAGGTTATTAACCAGGGGTGTGTACTTAGTAACCTTGTACCTATGGCTATTCGTCATGTTATTCTCAAATGGAACTGTCAATTCAAAGATGAATATTTCTTTTTCATGTGGGCGAAAAAGGACCATGTCAGGGCGGTCTGATGTTGGTAGTATGTTTACGGGAATAGTACTTCTGTTACTTGTCATGCTACCTGGTAAATCGACGTTTACACGTATGCTCTCGTTTGATACCAGTTCAGATGATTGCACTACTTGCCATATGTAGCTCAAAATACTATCATGCCGCCATGTATACCGGCCTTGAGTTAACATCGTTTGACAATGGTTTAATACATGATGTAGGGTTTGCGTATTATTGCAAAGATCACATTTGCCTGTTAGGCGCTTTCCCCATCTTTGTAGATTTCGGAATGTAGGGAGTGCATCGATGGAAGCCCTAACGGCAAAACTTAACACTCTTCTGGGAAGATTATATATTATGCTTTTCCATGATATATCAGCATTTTGTTCGTTTAACAGGTTTAGGTATTGCCCTTGAACCACCAGCGTTTGAGTTTTACTGACCCACTTCTTATCCCTTTATTCCCTGACGTCGGATTTCACTGCCTTTCTCAACATTTTCCAATTGTTATCTGACATTGAACTAACGACCTTTTCTACAACGACGGCCGCTTCTACATTTCCATAGGATTTGTTACTATAACTTAACTCACGATCAAGTTTTTGTTCAACAGCAGCCTGGACCCTTGTGTCAGCTCTTGTAAGACCATGAGCTATGCTCATGCAGTGGCATTCAAAATATACCTGTGACAATTGGGGAATATCTAATCCACTTGGACTGTGGATTATTGCAGGCGTGGCTCCGCGTGGGGGAAATTCTAACCACTTTTTCACGTACCTGCTACTGAGAGCATCTAGTTTAAACAATTGAGTTTTGGTGAGGTCGTGTACCGTCAAGAGAAATTTAATAGATGACAAAATGTATTTATCATATATCTTGAGCTTAAGTTCTGGTCTCACAAGAGTTGACTGTACATTTTCAAGCATTATTCGAACCTTGTCATGGATAAGGTCATACGCCCCCTGAGATGTACCTTTAAAGGTAATATATGAACCTAGAAATTTTTCTGGCGAGTCTTTAACATTGACAAGAACATTTCCATTGATTGTAAAATTCACATCCTTTGGTTTTCCACCCGAGATAGACATCGATTTACATTTGCTAATTTTAAGCTGAAAATTCATGCTCTCTGTAATTTGAGCAATTTCATTCAGGAGCTTTTGATGCTTTATTTTATCCGTGGTTACCAGAATGAAATCGTCTGCATAGGGGAGTGTAATGTATTTGTGACCATTAAGCATATACCCATGCGTATTCTCGTACTGCTTTAATCGTTCTATAATTGGGTTAAACACCAAAATGAATAATATCGGGGGAAAAGGATCACCTTGGAAAGTTCCTCTTGCAAAACGAAACTTATCCGATCTCCAATCCGGTCCTTGAACATAGCCTGAGAGACGGCTATATAGATTGGTCACGTAGTTGACTATAGGGGGCGGGATTCCGTTTCTCTCGAGGGTATGTAACATCATTTCGTGATTGACTGAACCGAATGCATCCGCTAAGTCAAAAAATGTTATATGCGCAGTCCGCTTGACATGGCGAGCATGCGCAATAATCTCCCGAAGACATAAAGTATGATCTACGCATCCGCTTATTCCAGGCAGGAATGCTTTCTGTGTTTCATTGTCAATAAGTTTATTTGCGATAAGATATTCAATAGTTCTATCAGCCAAAATTTGATGAAATAGCTTTGATACACATGATGTCAAGCTAATCATCCTAAAATTTGAAGGGTCGGTGGTATCCCCACCTTTATGAATCAATGATATTCTACAATGAGACCATGTTTCTGGTGGATCTCCGAAGTGGAGTTGCTTTGAGAACAGTGTTGCCAAGAAGTGGTGGGTTGATGGAAGCCTTCGAAGCAGTCCATACAGGATACCGTCATCACCAGGGGCTGACTGTGGTTTCTTCTTCTTTAATAGCGATCTCAAATGTTTCGGCAATACAGGGCTGAGGTCAAACGGGGTAGGTCTGTCGGTCGGAATGAATGGGAACCAATTAAGCTTTGTAACATCCAGTGGCGTGCTGCTAGAATATTTCTGGGGATAATACTGATTGGCATACTCTGCCGAAAAAGAGGGATGTGCAGGATCTGTTGACAAATTCCCCTCTGCGGATTTCTTTGCAAAAGACCAAAAGTTGTCTTTGATCTGCTTCTCTTGGAAACTCGCCGATTTTCCTTCTCGTTTCTTTACTTCTAGTCGCTTTAGATGGCTAACTGCTTTAATTGCATCATTAAACGCCTTTCTGTCCTCTGCTGTTGCATTTCTCGAGAATGCTTTCTTTCGGAGGGCATTCTTCTTTTTTCGTGCTGCCGCTAGAGTCTTTGGTTCGTGAGATATATATTTATCAGATTGCTTATTTGAAATTTCTGGCACTGAATTGAGAAATTCTGTTAACACTTCCGAAAAAGTATCTCCCGCCTGTTTTGGGTTTATGAGTCCATTACAAAGATCAAAGTGTGCCGGTGCTAGTAGTGACGATAAATCTTGATTGAGTTCACGCCATTGGTTTTCATGGATTGTAGGGATTGTAAATTGGCGGCCATTGGTTCCGGTGACATTACATAGCATATATATGCCTAGTAAAGTCATGTAGTACAACATACTGAATGTCATCGCTCCACTGATTGTAAAGAATATATATCCGGCAAGTGACAATGGAGTTTAACGACGAATTGTATAGTTGGCGTGTGTCTACGGCGCAACGTACAATGTTAGGTCTATAGCCTATAGGCCCTATATATAACGTATATGTTTCGTACTCACTCTGTATTATATGAAGTTGAAAATGTCGGAGTTCTTGCCTATTCACGATGGAAATCTCATCACAAACGCATAGAAGTGACAAATATTGCACACTGACATGACTTAAAGTGACAAAAGTGGTAGAAGAAAACCAAGAAGATGGCAAATATCGCAAATTTTGCAAGAGGGTTAAATCCCCTACCATCTCCTCTGAAAGCGCCCTCTACCTCTATAATTATTATATACATTTAGCGTTTATACATTTATACACTTAGCTAAATACTTATTTTCTTATTAAGGTTTTTACATGTTATTAAGGTTTTTACATGTTTATAATACCCTAGTCATTGGATTTAATAGCCAATCCGGACATGATAGTGCACACGCCCCGCTCCCTGGGAATTTTTCCGGCCAGGTACCATTTTACCCAAAAAAGATTACAAATAATTGGTCACCTTTTCCAGAACTCAGTATTCTCATTAAACGCTTTGTACTAATTGACGCAATATTAATCTAATATCTTAATGAACTTTCAACTTTGTTTACGTAGTGTCCAATGCCCAATTCCCTACTCTGGATCTTATACCGAACTTTTATGTTGCTGATATGCTACTTTATGCATCCATAATTTAATTTCAGGACCTGTTTCATATTTGGAGCTTTGGGAAGTTGTCGAAATGTGTGACATTGCTGAAGCGGACGATATCGTGAGCAAGTTGGTGGGGAATCCCGAAAGAGAATCAGAATATGAATTCCTACGCTCAAAGGCAGACCTGTACAGCGAATTGTGTGAATGGAAGGATAAATGCACTGGAGATGTCAGGACGCGGCTTTATGCAGCCATGGAGGATCCAAAGAAAATTAAAGGTGTATATTTTTGTTATGATATTATCGCAGGCAACCAAATAGAGTATCGAAATATTCGTTGGACGTCCAGGATACTGGTTCTTAACTAAAGAGCCTGCACATGAGGTTCGTGGCTTAATTATTTAAGCAATGGACTTCAGCAGGGCAAATTTAGTGCCTGCATGGGGCCTTTGTGATCGCAACACCATTGCTTTATATATAGCACAAATTGTTTATAACCAGCAACATTGACAGTTTTGCCAGTATGACGTCACACTTCTGTACTCTATTTATATATAAACTTTTCTGATGCCCTTATTATACGCTGGGCTTAAGTTCGTGATCAAATCAGGTTGACCATAAAGGCAGTTGGTTTGAGGTCTAAGTTTCTCTGTGCTAAACGTGATATTAATATAGCCAGGGTAAGGTTAACTGAATTAGACAAATATGGTGATTCCTGTTGATTCCCCTTTTTTATGTTATCGAATAGGCCTGTTTATTGTGGGGAAAAAGGAAAATTGAAATCTCATTTGAACAGAACAATACAACTTGTCAGAATACACGAGCAGAATTAGGCCTAACCTTTTCCGATCATTGTTGGGTTTTTTTGTTAGATTTCCGCGCACCTACAAGCAAGATGGTCTCTCTTGACGATTTGGAACACATATGCTGGCACGTCCAGAGTTGCAGGGAGACAGTCAAGCCCGTATTACGAGCATTATATTCTCGCAATGAGAACATTACCAAGTTCCCAGGAGACGCCCAAATTTTGGGAAACTCAAGAAGCGATGTTATTAAGAACGACTTACAATTGATGAAGACGTGGAAAGAGAAATCAACGTCAGCTAACCCGGAGGAAGAAGCCGAAACTGTGAAAACAAGGCAAGAATTATAATTGTAGATGAGTATAGCGCTTATATTTGTTTATAATACAACTCAAGGCACGCACAAATCAATAAATTATATGAACGATTGTAAAAACAGAAAAAATGACAATGGAAATGCACTAATCGCATTCTATAAAATCAAGAAACAGCAATCAGATAGATGTAACATGAGATACATATGCACTGTCACTGATACTTTTTCGCAACTATGTTTAACCAACCAGGCAACCAACGTCCCGAGGGAAACTGCAAACAAGTCAAGATACAGGTGATAGCAATGAACGGACACCGATGTATTTTGCAGGATCAGAAGCTGTAGACCTGGGAGCAGAAACGCTGCCACCAAACCAAATGGTTCGAGTTTGCCTGGCATTAGAAGAAGCAGGGAGACGGGCAAATGAAAGTGATAAGCTTGTATATCACCAACTGGCCAAGACATTCTTCCAGAGTACGTATTTTTTTCATTTGCCGCTCAGGTGTTAAATGGATACCGGTAGCAAGAAGTTCCTTTGGATACTGTGAGCACCGACAACGGTAGCTTAGCACAGCAGGGTAATATTGGAGCGCATTGAGCACCTTACATGGTGGAATGTGCGCTATAAAAATATACAATATTATTTTTCATTTATAATTAATTTCTTCCTTTAAGCATAATCAATTCTACAGTGAATTTAATATTATAATACACATAATTGAAGTTTAATCACAATGAAAAAGAAGTGTAATTTTGAAAATTGCAGTCATTATTACATAATCTATAATTCTAATTGTAACATTTAAATGTACAATGTTTACGATCCGTCATTTGAAGACATTAGGGAAAAGGAAACAATGTAGAAAATGTTACTTACTTGCTCTTTCC
The DNA here is from genome assembly GCF_000002235.5 of Strongylocentrotus purpuratus. Classification (NCBI taxonomy): domain Eukaryota; kingdom Metazoa; phylum Echinodermata; class Echinoidea; order Camarodonta; family Strongylocentrotidae; genus Strongylocentrotus; species Strongylocentrotus purpuratus. The sequence continues at coordinate 38,724,448 of NW_022145594.1, forward strand.
AATGGCAGCTTACAGGTAATACGAGGAATTATCTAATTACAAACGAAATATACGGAGTAGCAGTATACATGAGAGGCTGCATTCCTTCAATATATTTGCTGAAAATAGGCTTTTTGGTTTGTTGGCTCGGTTGCAAGTACAACTTTTATATATAATTCATGTTTATTTATTATATATATGTATAGTCAAGATATGGGATTTTTATCAGCACAATAATGTGAAAACATTATATCTATCAATTATATCAGTAAAAAATGAAATACCGAACGGATATGTTTTCTTCATTCAAATATCTAGTTCGAGATGAGTACAAGAGCGAACTGACAGACAAGGTTTTAAAGGAGTTTGCTCTCAGTATCACCAAACGACACTGTCAGAGGCTTGGATACACATTGAAACTTTCTGCAGACGCCATAGCTACCAGTAATGAAGAAGACCTTCAGATGTTTAGGACGGACTTCATGCTCAAGGCATGGGTGCTGGATCAAAAGTGCAGTAACTACGAAATCAGGCGCAGATTGAGACAAGCTGCAGAACAGTGCAATTGCTTGGGTAATAATAATAGCAGGGCCCTCAGGAAGAATAACATTGAAGCCCTATCGCACTAGTTTGGACAGGAGGGATTATACCTCCCTGCTTGGTCACTGACAGGTGGTTATCTCATCAAATAAGCTCTCAATTAACATAAGCAAAAGAGGACCATGGGGGACCAATGGTCACCGATTAGGCATTGTTTGCTATACAAAGGGCGCAAGTAGCTATAAGTAGTGCAGTGGGGCTTTAAAGCTGATGTTGCTTCCCTTGGAAACAAAATTATTACATTATTATTGCTATTATAAAGGATATATTTTTGACTCGTCAGGAGTCAAGTCGACGATCACCTGTTTCACGAGTCCAAAGCAATTCCTTCTAGAGTGTTATCTTTTCTTATTTTTAAATATATACAAAAAACAGTCTATTCTCTTTCTATTTTCTCGTCAGAATCACTCATTTTAGAGTAGTATTTTCGAGGAAACTATTGAGTAGCGGTTACTTATGATGGTGCCGAACCCTTGTTTCAAAAACCTTGATTCTTATATAGATATCTTAATATTGTGAAAGGGCAAACTCCATAATTATAGAGGGTGATGGAGAACCAGTGATTATAACGATTGTTTATGTTTATGACTGTGAACAGTCCTTCAAGTCCTTCCGCTTGGTTTACCTAATCTGAAACGTCATCAAAGTTATGCATTTTTCAAAAACTTTAAAAATCTTGAAGACGTTATCTTTTTCCATACACTACCCTCAGCTCCCTTACACAAAATTTCACAAAATATATAAGTACATTTCCAATTATTATTTCCGTTGATGTGTTACATGCAGCCATTTGTGGAGGCGCGATAGCTCAGTCGGTAGAGCAGTGGTCTCGTAATCCGTTGACCCGGGTTCGAAACCAAGTCGATGCGCTAGTGCCCTTTGGTAAGGCATTAATCCTCATTACCAGGTCCCTCGGAGAGGACCTAAAACCGTCGGCCGTCTGGTTGCTTACTTACAAGCATTTGTGCTTTCTTAGCAGTAAGGTAAAATATAACCACCACCAAGGTAAACATACCTTCCATACAACGAGTCAAACTGTATCACACAAGGGTTTACATATAGTAATATAATACGAACTAGACTTTAAATCGTCACTTTGACGATTTAGGTGATACGAAGCTATTTTTGTATCATGAAAGTGTGCCGATGATGATCTAATAATAATATTCATAAATACGATAATGACGATATTGATGATGATGAAATTTTGGTTTTAAATGACGATAACCATGATTAAAAGTGGTATAGCGCCCCCTTCAGGTATTCGATAGAGAATTGTTATATGATTAAACTATTAATTTACTAAACAAGCTCAAATTTTCGCCTGATTGCAGAGCCTACCAATCATTGAACTGATATTTCGACGCACTACATACCCAACATAATGAACAAGTCTAGACTGGAATGTAGTATCAATCACCTCCCATAGGCATACCACGCATATTAAGCAAAATTCTGACATCTGTCGCCTTTAATCGCAATTTTTACCATAATGACGTCATCAAATGAATAAATATTGGTAATGATCTTGTGAAGAATTGTCTCAGCTACAACATATCAAAATTTAGAAGAAAAGTGATCAATATTTGCAGAGATACATTCATTTTCCGTAAATATGCTGACATCATAATATGCAAATTCGTATTTTGAGTTCCAAGGTCAATATGATTATGTCAAAATATACTTTATTGCCAAATGAGACATGACATCATATCTCCGACTTATACTCTATATAAATATAAAAACAAAACAAAAGAGCTATAATGGATTTTGTATAGGCATGTTTTTGCCAATATGTGCTATGTATTACAAAACTCGCGCAAGCGCCTTGAACAGACACTCATTCCGTTATTAATAGTGATAAAGAGATAAAATAGTATCAAATTGTTCGGACAAGTATGAGGAATATCCTGTCAAAAGAAAATGACCGGTAATTATTTTGCGTTTGGCTGTGACGGACGAAAACGCGCGAAAATGCGCGTTTGCGCGATTTTTTATAAAATGCTTATAATGGCATGAAACGTATGCAAAATGAATTTGAGATGATTTGGAGCAATTAAAAAAATTGCGCGCGCATTGACGCGCGGATATACGCGCATGCGCGTTTTTTTAAAACTGATATTGATTGGACGGATATTGACCATGGTCATAATAAATATGAATGAGGAAAGACTTTCTGTTATGAAGATATGACCATGAGTTGATTTTCACAAAATGGCGCCTAGATGACGTCACGGTGATCTTGGGTCTCTGCAAAAACACGCAGTTCTAAGTTAGACTAATATCTATCATGATTACAAGTTTCATGATAATAGCTTTATTCATTCTTGAGATATCTTGCGAACAAATTCGAGGAAGAATAATAATAAAAATAAATAATAATAATAAATAATAAAGAAAAATCTTGACGAAATCAAAAGGTGATACGTCTACGTACGTATCACCTAATAAGCTAATGAACAGGTTTCCCAGGAAGAACAGCATTGACAACGACGATGATGATGATGATAAGGCCTCCCTGGGTAAACGAAAATATTATGATAAATGTTATAAATTCTTCCTCAGAAAATTTCATCACCAAAGAACAGAGTGAAGTCATGCCATCAACCACGAAGCTGCCAGCATGTGTGACGATTACAAATGAAAAACAGAGTCCTGGAGCCAGTGCATCAGGTAGCAGTGAGTACTCTTCACTTACCCACTCCGCCAATGTAGTTATTGTATTGTAGGGGGTATTTGTTATAAAAACTTATTTCAAATTAATACATTGCCATGGTAGTTATTACAAACATGGAAAAAGAAAATGATTCGAAGGACACATGGAAAAATATAAATAAATGAACAAGTATTTATTCATGCGTTACCTTAACTTAGATTAAATTCTTAAAAAACGGTAATTCATATAAAATATTTTGTGTTGATAATTTACCTACATCGATTAAGACAATTGATACATAGATGAATCTGATAGCAATAATTGTAACGGGAATTACAATGTGACTTATTTCGGATTACAGTTCGAATAGTAAGAAATACATTATCTGAGTGTTGTTATAATTCATTTTATGTCCCCTATTACTATTTTGTTTTCGACCAGTTGCTTGATTAAATAGCAATTTTAGATGTTTTTCGATTGAATATTTATAGGTGAAATATGTGATATTGTAGGGTTTTCATGTAATAGATCCGGAGCCAAGGGGGTATGAAGATATTTCTCTGATTCTGTACTACTTTTGTGCAGTACAATGCGCATATTTGTCCAAATCTCAAGAAGATGAGGAAGACACCAATGGCCGTCCTTAAATCCTAAAGAAAGTTTGAGTTTAAAGATCGTTAACAACATTTAAAGGCTGTTTCAACTGAACAGAAAATTAAAGTCCCGTCTTTCCTAAACATGCTATAACTAATTTGTGAAATTCGAAAACCAGCCACTCATATATCACTTTATGTGCTTCGTTGACTGTCTTCTATGACATTAGAAGTATTCAACCGGTTACAAATTAATTGCACCGCCAAACCATTTCCAGGAAAATAAAGAATTGAACTGAAAAACCCATTCAATCATAGAGAAAACGCACACACACGCACACCAACTACCCCCGCACTCAACCACCTGCGCAAATTCTCTTGATTTTATGATGATTCCGAAGCAATACTTATTACAGCCTAAGACAGGAAAGTGATGAGATGTTTTTTTATTATTTGCGTTGATAATTTTTGTGAAATAATTGCAGGGACTGCAGGAAGAGCAGGTATAATACCGACGTGGCTTGAATAAGACTCCGTTTTTTTTAAATCATTTATTACATATTTAGAGTGAAAAAATGTGTAATTCCTTTCTTCATGTTGACCTTTACTCCATAGAAGATATATTGGACAGCGGCACTTCTGTAAAACCTGTGCCACAAAGCAGCCATAAAGACTTGAAAGAAACGCCAGCCCTAGTTGCCCAACCAGCTAATATCGCAGAATCTGAAGTTGGTTATGGTAGATGGAAATTCTTTAATCCCTTCTTGCACCTTAAAGTTGTTTCCAACTTAAACAATATGGTTTTAGAAAGTATGCCTGTCTATTTGTTTATGACCAGAAAGTATGTATTTTGGCATTTTAAATAGCTCTATATAAGTTCCCATTACATTTCGATAGATTGTTGCGGAATGTTTCGTGGTTGAATTATTTACTACTTGTTCATGATTTTTATAATTTGGTGAGAGTGTTTTATATATATATATATAACATCATGGTCCTGTTTCATAACTGCACTTAGACACTGGACTACACACTGGCTTTACACTATTGGTAATACTCCCTCTATTATTCCTTGTGATATTCCCTGTAATATTCACTATACTATTCCCTCTACTAATTCCTGTATTGTTCCCTCTACCATTTCATGTACTATGTCCTGTACTATTCCCTTTAATATTTATTGTATCATTCTCTGTACTATTCCCTGTACCTTTGCCGGTACTATTTCCGTTCTGTTTACCGTACACGTAAAACGCACCAGGCCAGGAATCGTTTAACAGAACTATTGATAAGATTACATGGGCGTAATTACTTCAAAAATGCCTGTGACTATCATTGACGAGGCATTCTGGAAAACAAAATAGTTGAAACATTGTTAACTCTGTAGAATGTCAACCCTCCATCACACATTATCTTTAAAACACGATCGCAAAGACTTTCCAAAAGTCAACCTAAAGCAGTTTCAATAGTGTTTTGCGTCATTCTATTAAAATGTGTGCGATCATGACAAAAATAGGTTATCTGCGCATGATTTCAAAGGCAAAATAATACAGTATTGAAATTGCTCTTGACTTGTCTCTGTAAATTTTTTGCGATCGTGTTTTTTTAATATCTTTTCCTTACAGTCTCAGTTATATCACGTGACGAACTCGCTCGCATTGGTCGTTACGCTGGGTCAGCAATTCTCCTTGCGTTCTGTAAGAAATACGATGTGACAGAAGTCCCGGAGCAACAATCTCCAGAAGGAAAAGAACTGCCTTTCGAAACCAAAATAATCAATGTGCTGAAGCCGACGTTAGACTCCAAGCATGAACAATATCATACAGAAGGAAGGAACCTCAATGCAACCCCAAGAGAAATTCTAAGACAGCTGCTTCAGGATAAACAACCACGCTACGGTAAGGCACTTTATCGTAATATGTCGAAGGCAAGCTGTCGACTCTGATGACTTTCGAAAAAGGTCTTTTTAACGGCCAATGTCATTCTCCCTAATAATCTTTAATATGTTATACAACAGGATAGATTGAGTTAATACAGTGGAAGCACAGTCTCAGGCTAGAATATAAATATTAGCCTTTTGATGTTGAGTATTTGAATCTATCGGATGGCAATCCGCCCCTCTGACCTCTGAAATTAGTCTTTTTAGTAGTTCATGGGAGTCAGCCCCAATATTATTGTTCCCCCTAAATTATACATTTTAGAACAAGAAATTTGTGAATTATGAATACAAAATTTTGCATATTATCGACTATCAGAAATGACATTATTCAGTTATGCACTTGCCTCTACTACCGTCTTAAGCATCTCCCTATATATTATATAAATTTATTATTAGAAAGCGGTTATCGATTTGTGAGGTGTGATAGGCAATCAGAACATATTTTAAGCGATTACGAATAAACTACAAATTACTTGTTTTAATTTTCTAGCCTGTCTTCTTGCCAGAAGAAACTCAGGGTGGGATATATTCAATGTAGAGCTGATCGATTTAGCCTTTCGCCTCATCATGGCCGACGTTTACCCGTTTGCCAAAGCTCTCAACATAAGCGATCGAGTGCTTACCCATTACAAGCGAAACCTCGGACCTCACAATCTGACACAAGGCACTGTCAAGATCATGCAGCAGGTGAACACTGATGACCGGTTGAAAATGGTTAAGGCCTTGAAACAGGCGGGGTATTCTGAAGAGGCAATGGCACTATATTTTGGTGAGTGATAAATCTTCTTTACACTGTTTTCAGCTTTATAAAGACGCAACTGAAAAGGAAATATCTTCCTGTGGCATAGGAAGGGCGTTGGTATGTGCACATATCGATTAACCTGTTGCCATTGTCATGCTCTCTTCATTCTGATTATAAAGATAATGCACGAATGCATATCTATAACAATGACAAAGAGGGTAAGGTTGAGGAGATCCTATTCTAAATATTGCCTTTACCATATTAAATATGGCAAAAAAAGCCATGAAGATAAGATAGCTTACACATACAAATAGTCAACCTGATAGTCAACCTGTTCAAAACGTCAAACCCCTCCTACCCATCCTCTCCAACCGGCGATTTAGTTGTCTTTAGAACTATAAGCTCAAGAATGATTACCAACAGTCCTTTTCAGGACTACATAACCCCCCCCCCCCCTACCCCCTCTCTTTGACATGGTACAACCGTAAGCCTACTAAATCACCATACAAGCCGTTACTTGTAAGCAGCATCTAAGATAGTTTACGTTTTTAATTTGCTTTTGGTGTACCAAAAGAAAAAAATCCGTTCATTTCCATTGGTTTGGTACTGGTATTGATGCTTCATAATATAATCCGGCAATTGTTTAGCTGACAAGGGTGAATCAAAATTATAGTAATTTTTATTTTACAAAAACGGGTATGTTACAGGATTCGAAATCGGGTATGGAGACATGGTAGAAGTTGAGAATCGAGTTGACAAGGCACAACTGGCGAAACAACTTGGTGTTTCTGATGACGTCCAATCGAAGGGCTCAGATAACCAAGGGAAGGATGATACACTTCACCAGTCTGTACTTCTTAAATGGAGAGACACTGTTCACTCTTCAACCTTCAACCATCGCTTGGTATTGGCCGATGCGTTGTTCACCATGGGGGAGAAGCAACTTGCACTAGACATCATCTCAGGTATGTAATTATACCTATTGAAGCTGAGGGATGAGTGGCAACTTGCCATTAAAAGACATAATGTAAAGTACTGTCTGTGCCTATGCTAAACATGGGCGAGGAGCACCTTGCCATATGTTGGCATAATGTACAATATTGTCTATGCCTTCGTGAAGCTTGGATGGGGAGGAACATGCGTTGGACATAATTTCACGTATATCAACAACTTCATGGAGAACTTTTACTATTTCATTATTGTTATTTTTTAGTATTTGTCTTATTCTTCCATTTTTTCAGAGGACCTGTACAAATGCCCGGGAAATAAAATGCCAGAATTTCCCAACGAATTATTAAAATCATTTCAAATACTGATGAAAAAAATATATACTAAGAATGATAGAATAATGACAAAAATACGTAAATGAAGGCACATATAAATATGGAAGAACATAGCCACCCTGTATTCTCAAGAAAGAAACACTTGTATCCGATTTGTTGTTTTTTTCGTTGTCAGGAATATATAGAAAAAGGGCGATAGACAACCCAGTGTCAGAACGGCTAGCGGCTACCATCCCGGAGGAAGGATTGCTTATACTGAGTAAACTCCTGGGCCAGAAGGTGAAGAATGGACAAAAATGCCAAGATGTTATTACCGCCTGGGTGAATGAGAAAGAGTTTATCAAATTGTTTTCGAAGAGTCCTACAGAATTGAGCAACGAACTTCTTGGTGCTGGATGCTATGCTTTTGCGCATGAGATTATGGCAGGTAATGTTGCATTTGAAAGATAGTATTTCAGTTATAGAATCAGTAAATTTGTAACATGAATCATATTTTTCATATCTTTTACAAACCTGCCATCTTCATCTTTTTAGGGCCTCTTTTTTATGGGCAGCATTGATGAGGTGTAGAGAAAAAAAATTAAAGTGACAGAAATTTAAAACTTCTGTAATTCTTGATATGTTATCCATATAAACGAATGTCATATCTAATAAATGCAATCAGCGTGGTAATCCCCAGCACCCACTTGGTACAAACCTTATAGATTAAAGCATATATCTATATTACTAGAATATTTAAAGATACGTTCAACCAGTCATATTTATACTGCAATAGTAAGATATTTATTTTTGTGCTTAGCTTAGTCAATCGAATGTTTAAATGGATATAAGTATTTACTGCACACTATGTTCTCATGTTAGTAGATAAGGTATCTGAGGTGAATCAGAATGTGGCTTAGGTTTTATTGATAGCTTCGCTCAACAATTTACAATAAAAAACTAATTTATCCCCAAATCCATAATCTCATCTACCAACAAATGTTTAACAGTGGCTGCTTTGAAAAAGCGTAACAACATCCTACTTTTAATTAATATTTTGCCACCTTTTAGTATAGTATACTACATTAATAAAAATGTTACATAGACATTTTTCATGTTTTTCCTTTATATTCTGCGTTTTTCTAGATGTTTTTAGCGCTGCTAAACAAGTTTTTTACTCAACCTTTAATTTTGTTAGGTCCGTAATATCATGACATTTTTTCTTTATTAGTCCATGGTTTCGTGTTGTTTTTATAGCTAATTCTTGCGATTTTTATCATTGGAATCATTCTAATAGGTGCGTGGAAAGTAGACAGAAGAGTTGAACAGAAAGAGGGAGCTGAAAGGCAGCCACTGACAGAGGAGCTGCGTCAAGAAGACATCACCATTAATGAGCAAGTTACAGATCTCTATTCAAATGTTTAAAAAAGCTTTATCGATATACACTGAATTACCTTCCACCAAAATGGGAAATGCCTGAGATGTACCCAAGCCTTTTAATTATTTTAAAAGGAAAATGAAGCTTTATTAATACGGTTCATGCAAACTGTTGTTATGAATTATGAAAGTACATTTTCATTTAAATGATCATGTTTCGAAAGAAATTTATGGAGTGAATACATTTTATGTTGTTAAATTGATGTTCTAATAATGCACTTTGTTTTTATAAAAACTTTATATCAATAACAACGTGCAATAAATTGTATATAAAGCTACTGAAATTGTGGCATTAGATTGGCTGAGAGCAAAGTTTGGAGAAACGGGACCCTGTTCTACAACGCACTCCTGGAGAAAGAGAGAGAAAGAGAGAGAGAGAGAGAGAGAGAGAGAGAGAGAGAGGGAAGGGGGAAGGGGTTTGTAGGGAGCTATACTATCATGTATATATATATTTTTTTTTTAGGCAACATTGTTATTATTGGTATTGGCAGGGTTCAACCTGACTTCAAAATTCCTGCGTTGTCGTGACAAATTTATATTTTCTACCGCAGGTAACACACCCGACGGGTCGGACGAAAGTAGGAAGGATAACAGTTCTGAAACTCCTCTTCCAGACACTGCTGAGCTGGATCTTCGGGGAGAACCCATTGACAACAGTTAGCTCATGGACCCTACGACGATGTCGAAATACATGTATCAGGCTTTCACTTAACCATGTGACTTCACAATGCTCTCCACACAGGCTCAATGCATCGGGCAATAGACTCGGAGAGTTACATGAGAGTGAGATGAACATGAGAGATGAAAGTTCAAAGTTTGTCTTTCAAACACTCCTAAAATGGTCAATTGTGGACAAGAACCCTTTATGTGGCAGTACTTGTAACCAGAACATACAAGCAATAGCGTCTTCGAGAGGCCATGCTTTCATTAAAACACGAACCTGGGAGAGAGAGAGAGAGAGGGGGGAGGACAGGGAGACGGTTAGGGGCTTGATTTATCATAAACACGTAGTCATTTCGATTGGTTGTATTACACTTGAATTTAGGTATATCATACTAATTTCGAAACATAATCAACTTTAATAAGGGCAACTCAATATTATATTATACTACATTGTATTGTCATATTATCACATTCACATTTTTTAATTATACGTACAAGTTTATAGAAATTGCATGAGGTTGATCATTTTGTACATATTCTTAAGATTAAGAAACATAATGCACAATATATATTTACCATAAGGCATGAGTTTATTGCAGCGTTAAAGTTTTGTCATAAAGCAGCAGAAAACATGTTTAAAACTTACTGGTTCATTCGTATTCTCGTAATATTGGTCTGTATACATGTACTACACGCGTTAATTAAAAAGATATTCACATTATGTTTAAGAGTAGGTGTTATATGTTCGTATTAATAAGCTGCTTTCCGTTGATATTGTGTCACATTTAAAACGAAACAAGGATCTTTATTTTGAAAGAGACTTATATTTACATGTAACACATATGTATACAGGACTTGTATCTAAAATTTATATTATGATTATGTATCGTACTATACAAAAAAAATTACAAATAAGTATACATGAATAAAAGAAAGAATGTATTATATAGGCCTTTAGGTAGATATACAGACGGAATAGAGCGTAAAGGGGTTCCTATATTTAGAAATCTTAAATAATCTGTTAGTGCTGGAGTCAAGCCTTGTTTTCTAGTAAGCCTATTGTGTTTATCTCTTCTTCTTTTAATGGCGCTGAAATATACATGCATTGGATTTTTTGAGTGAGAATTTGCCTTGTTTTCAAATATTTGTAGAACTTCAACATGATATACGAATATAAGGATCTGGTATTAAATACACCAAAATTAATGCATGTTATTTAGTGTTTGATATTAACATTTTGAAGTTGTGTTTGAAATAAATTCATGGAACGTCATGTGTCAAAGTCTTAACTTCGGGCACATGTCTAAAGTACCTAAACAACTTAACTACAAGAAAGTCATCATGTTTATTAAATAAAGACAAACATTTCACCACGAAAGAAAAAAAAATTTCATTAAGTTTATTTACAGAAGGATTTTGAAGGTTGCCAGGTGATGCTGCACTAATGAGAAGACAGACATCCCCTCCCACTCAGACGGGGTTTAAAGCTCACCTATGAAAGTTACCTTACTTTTAAAAACTTGTATCTTACGTCACATTCAGATATTGTACACCAGGTTGTAGTTTGATGTATATAATGTACAGTGAAGTATCAAATATGTATATTATATTTGTATCTAACGTTTCTTTCATGATTGTTATTGTCCCAAAACCTGGAAATCCTTTAACCCTCTACTTCAAAATTGCCATACTATCATAGTTTCCAAAAAGTCAAGAAGTTTCAGAAAACACATCTCTGCTAATTTAATTAAATATTCCTCTTTATTTGTACTAAATGTAAGCTTCATATGATAATATTCTCTATTTTTGTTTATTTCTATTAGTCTTACTTATGCGCTCTGTATCTATTAAAAAGGGGCTTTATAAATATAATATGATTATTATTATGTGATATGTTATTATATTAGATCATGACCCTACTATACTTGTATTAATTGTATTTTAAGTCACATTCTGATATTGTAGATCAGGTTATAGCTTAATGTATATGATGTCAAGTCAAGTATCAATAATTTGCCCATATACCAAAATGGGAAATACAGAAACTAATAACCTGTATGCTGGATATATTTTTAAAAAATTGCCCTGTGAGGAGTGATAAATGATGGTAGTTATTATGTTATTTACTTTACAAAGTTGTTGTTTTTCCTTTTCATTTCATGTCAAGTACATGCTCTTTTTCCCAATATTTTAACGAGTTTATTGTATGACCGTTTGTACTAATCCTTTAAACATTTGAACGATCAAATGTTGGGGTCATCACATCAACGCTCTATTTGTTTAGACCTATTGCCGTAGCAAGAACAAATATGTCAGATTATTAAATTGTGTTGGAACAGGTAAATTAACAGACAAAGGCATTTCCAACAAAAGTCCAAATTGATTTAAAACTAGCAATACGATGGGTAAATATGTGATGTAACAGAAATCAAAGTCTAATTCATAATGTTTGAACGTTTTAGTAACATCAAAAATCAAATACAAATAAAGATGTGTTTTGATCGGATATTTATATTTTGTAATTGGTTAAGTTTGTCAGTTCCTTTAAAGTGACTTGGTAATATTGTTGAAGGTTGATGAAAAAATTGATACATTTTTGTATAAAATGTTACTTACTATATTCCTTCTACTATACTAACCCTCTGGCATGCATAATATCCTGAAAAAATTCTCAAACCACGAAGATATCTATGGTTTTCTTTGAAGGCGTCGATGTACGACACCCTCTAACAGTGATTAACAGTAAATTCTCCCAACCATTTTTGAATATTCCCAACCGTTTTTCAATGAAAAAAAAACATAAAACAGGCTATACAAAATCTGTCAACATTTAAATGTCTTAAATGGAATGTAGAGCCATTTTATTGCTTTGTAAGATTTCCATTCACCTAAAATGTAATTAAATTGTAATAATATAGTTGGGAGAATTAAGGAATCGATCAGATCAGTTTTTCCCAATTTGTACTATGAATAAAGGTCCGTTTTTACTCAAATTTTCAGATTATCTTTAATTGTACATCTAGCATTGAAGTCACTACCTTAGCACCACTATCTCTCATCTGAACAATGTTACAAAGTCCCTTTAAGGTTCTTAGTTTTCTTTTCAATATGCACTGAACTGATAAACTCTCTTACCTAGCGTACTATATATGGTCAACCTGCAAACAGTGCGTAACCTATTACCCAACTCCGACTTTGCAGAAAGAGAACTCTATGCGAGAACAAAAAGCGCAGTTCGGAAAACAGCGAGTTACAGGACCGTAACGGTACAGTTGAACTAAGATAGTTCTAGAGGGAATGCCGGGGTAGTGATTGTAGTATAATGTGGCTGTAATATACTGTTATAAATACATTTTGATAAAGGGCTTTATTTGCCTGGTATATTCATATATTGTCAGGAAAATGGATAATTGAAATAAATCTGCTTAAAAATAAAAATGGAATCCTCTGACCTTGCTCTCGTATGTTGAACATTATTGATTCTGAGGCCTATGCACGATAACATATTAATTAATTGTGATTTATATCAAGGAGCTATGTCGGTCTCTACCGGCCTAAGTGATACAAAACCTGCCAAATAATTAAGCCTACATGAATAATGTTTTGACATACCAATATAAATAAACTACATGGATATACATAGTGACATTGCCCAAACATATTTTTTGCCTGGATTGATATCACTTTTGGCATATTAAGTTAAGGCTGAAACTAAAAATATTGTGTTATACACGTATGTTACAAACAATGTGATGCAGGACCCTCACAGAAATTAAATAATGGTACCAATGAGGGTTAACTGTACAAATTATTGTTTTCCTTTGTATTATCTGTATTATAATAATTATTATATAAATATATATTATTAGTAGTCTTATTTTCGTTATTGCAATTAGTATTATAATCATTGTAATAATAATAATAATTAATAGTATTAATATAATAAAATTATTAATATCAGTATAATTGTCGGTTTCACTTATCAATTAAAATGAATCAAGTACAGATTGAGGGTCTTCATCAACATCCGATGGCGAGTATACCCAACCAATATTTTATTTGGAGGGCAGGAGGTAGAAATAAAGAATAACGTACAGGTGACCCCCTTTTCACTTTTGTTTAGGTCGTCATAGAATTGTGGAATTTTGTAGGCGGAGTGAACACCAAAATACCTTATGCCCCCCCCCCCCTCAAGTACAGATTGAGGGTCTTCATCAACATCCGATGGCGAGTATACCCAACCAATATTTTATTTGGAGTGCAGGAGGTAGAAATAAAGAATAACGTACAGGTGACCCCCTTTTCACTTTTGTTTAGGTCGTCATAGAATTGTGGAATTTTGTAGGCGGAGTGAACACCAAAATACCTTATGCCCCCCCCCCCCCCCCCCCCCCCCCGGGCAAATAATACTGGATCTGTCTGCAACTGACATCGTGCGCCATCGCCATCACTACATCTGCATCCATCGGCACCACTGTTTAACATTTCGCAGTAAATTCACCATCATTTTCACGGGAGCAAAAGGGATTTTACAACTAACTAAAGCTAGACGTGGCTACACACTGGCGTACTGGTGCATTTGTGTTTGTTGGGGTGAGCTAGGTAGGGTGGGGGAGGAGATTGCATGTCGTTATTCTGAAGGTTCATAATTTCGAAGATTTGTATTTCCAAAAAAATTATAAGGTTTAGAATTCTGAAAATTAGCACATTATTCCGAAGCTTTATATTAAAATATGCAGAGTCGGAATTATTAACCTCAGGAAAAAAGGACGTTCAGAAAAATAAGTGGCTCGCGATTTGGAGCTGCTTCTCCCCAAAAGCTTCTAAGAGAAAAACAAGGAGAAAGAAGAAGGAACTTTAACAAAAAAAAGGAACACAAGTTTTGAAAAAGAAAGAATGATCAAGAGGATATAAAAACAAAATATCCTTTCAACACCTGTTTGATCTACCCGTCTACTTTCATGCGTAATGATTGGTTACATCACTTACACCATAAATGGTAATGAAAGACTAATTTTATCGGAGGCTGTGGTCCAGGGATGGTTCGGGTGCTCGCCTTTCTTGCATTTATTTTTGTTACGTGCCTCAATAGTTTGTTTATAATCAATATAGTTTTCTTGTTTTATTCACTTATCTCATGAGAGCGCTATCATGCTGCCACCATACCGTGCGAGTCAAAAAAAGTTGACACCTAGAAAATTGACAATTATTTAAAAAAATCATCAATGAATAGTAGATTATTATAGGCCTACATCTTATGAAAGAGTTTTTGTTATCCCAAATCATTTGGTATCATTTTGTGTGGTATGTGTTCACGCTTGAATGAACAGGAGGCATTGTTTGCGAGAGTGCAAAAATCGACTTGCGCCAAAGTGATGCCTTTAGTATGTTTTATGTTAGGATTAGCGGAGTGAGAGAATGAATTGAACGTATCAATTGAAATGCATGCTTTTTGTAGAGGCAAAGTAACACACACATGCACACACACGCGCGCGCGCACAAATGTTCTTTTATATTTGATACTCAATATATGATATGTGTGGCATGATTAATTTTGTTATTTGGATCTGCAAAGACCGAATTAATACCCAAATCCCAATTGTTTTACTCAAACATCACGTAAGCAACTTTGGCGCAAGTTGATTTTTGCACTCATGCAAATAATGCCTCCAGTTCATCCACGCGTGAACACATACCACACAAAATGATACTAATGATTCGAGATAAAACACTGTTTCATAAGATGTATAATAATTAACGCCTTGACTATAGTTGGCCTATATCTTTATAATGAACAAGATCTGAAGTCCGTATATAACGTTGTTATAAAGGAGTCGTTCACCCCAACGCGGAAAGTCGCAACAAATACCTACATGATGATTTAGCGTTTGCTGTGTCCATACGAAAGGAGATACAACGTGGGTATTAAGCCAAGACCTCAATTTAAAATGCTAAGTACAAAGCATTAAAATTCCTAACACGGTCGCTATGGCGCTGCTGTATTTATATTAAAAGTCTATCAAATGCGTCTATAAAATGCAAAGTTTGTATAGGTGTAAACAAAAATACTTCGTCTTCTTTACGAAATTGGCGGGGTGAAGCCGGTCCCCACCCAGCCACCCAAAGGAGTCCTTTTTGCTATGGGCCCCTTTAGGTTATAAGGTCGTTCAAAAATGTGGCACTGACTATGAGCAAGATGAGGGCGAGTAAGAAAAAGTGCAATAACCTATAGAGACGAGAGTGTAACGTTGGACCGATTTTTTATTGACGAAGGACAAATCTATGTTAAACTGAAAAATTGCCTAGTACTAAATGTATGTATTATACTTACGTGGTCCATATGTGAGAGCCTACCTAACATTAGAATAGTACCTACTGCAGTTTACCTTGTGGGATAATATATATAATTTGTACCGAAGAGCAATGATTGCAGCAGATCAGTAAAAGTGTAAGCAAAATCTGATAAGGAATAGGAAAGTCACCTAAACTTGCCTAAGTATGATTAACACAAACCCTTTATGAAATAGACCAAATCCTTCATCTACAACCACAAAATTGTGAGCGTGAGCGTCATGTGGAAGAAGATATGTAGCTGCAAAAAATTCCATAACTGTGTGATATCATGATGAATTTCTTACACTCACTCACTTGTTTTAACTTGCATTTCTCTCTCTCTCTACCTATCTTTATCTCTTTATATATATATATTTATCTCTATTTTTGTCTTTGTCTTCCCTCTCTCTCTCTCTCTCTCTCTCTCTTTCTCTTTCCTCCCTCTTTCTCTCTATCCCTTTCTCTTTCTCCCTTACTGTCTCTATCTCCATCTCTCTCTTGATAAGGTGAGGGTCAAATGCAAAATGTTAAATACGAAACTTTTAAATGCATCATCTATGTGCAGTTGATAAGTGCTTTATTTACATTTCCACTACAAACCATCAGAAATAATATCGTAACTTTTGTTCGATATCATGCAATACAAATGATACATTTATTCATTTATTTCTTCTCATTTGCTTCGTTTTCTTTATTATATATTTATGTTTTTGAATGTTTTTTTTCTATGATTGTATGTTTGATGTAAACTTGCTTTTTTAGTCTTTGGAATTTTTGACAAGTCTTGAATAAAACCTCATTTGAATTTTGAATCTTGAATCTTGAACATCTGACGACTACAATACTTAACCCAAGCCCCCTACATTAAATATAATTAATACTTGTTGTATAACATTTGAATCGGCTTATTTTAATTGAGAGTTTTTAATCTAGAGTGTTGGGATATGTCATGGTAGGGTAACCCTTTCTACATGGTGACCTATGGATGGACAAAGAACGCGTCATTCCATCAATCACCCAATCAGCAAAGCAATTAATCAATCTCTTGGCCAATTCAAAAACCTGCCAATGAACCCATGACATAATCTTACATAATAACAATAGCCTCGTGCGTCCCTATTAAAATTAATTTGCAAACATTATGAAGACCTATTATGTAATCCGAACATGATTTTTTTCAGGCGGTATAATCATGGTAATGGTGTATTAAAATGCCCCTTCATTTGATTTTAAGTATTGGCGATCGTGTTCCATCAACTATAAACATCTATACTCAAGTAAAGCTTGATTACGAGACATATCAAAATCATTTTACACACTGAATTATAGTCACATCTAGAGCTAATTGAGTAGGATATTGTAATATGTTTGTTTTTCTCGTAATCTAGAGAAAATAACAAAATACGCACGACCATCCGTAAACTTGAAACAAGAGATGAAAGATTAGCAAGCATTGATTCAATCAACAAGCAAATTAAACTAATTTACTCAGATTTATACAAAGAATCACAGACTAAACTTTTGTTCAACTGCACATTTCTAAAACCAGACAATGGCCCCAAACTCACACCTTTGTACAGAACGGGATATGTGAAGTGCATAGTGACCATTAGAGAATGATATGTGCTTTACATGCAATGCCAAAGATATATACATAACGAGTTAACAATTGAATTTTATTGTAAATTCTGGGACAAACTGAGCCCTTTAGCTTTAATGCTGGGAAATACTACTTACAGCACACCGACAAGGTAAAATTATCTTTTAAATCATACTCAAGTTAAATATACACTCAGCAACTAAAGAAAGTGGACACTCTTTATTGTTCAAGTTTTTACATAAACGATCAATAAAGTATATTTCATATTTTGTTTAACTTAATACTCTACTAATATCTATTAAAATTAAGTTTTGAAAGTTCACGTTTGGATGGGCAAGTTCATTTAACCGTTTGAAGGTATGAATAAGAAAATAGCAAAAATAGAGCGAGTTGCCGTTCAAATGTTATCGAGCATGTGCATCTGTACACAATTATTGTTCAACAATTGAAACATTGAAACAAATAATGAGAAAGAATGAGGATTTAGCTCTGGATGTCAACTGTTGTCTTAGGACTGCTGCTCCATGGATCTGACAATTTTGGTCAATATGCTTCCCCTTTCCATTTGATATTATGGATGAGTATACGTCGAAAGCTTATTATATCATTTGAATATACAAGATGGCCCATTTCTGCAATTTTGTTTCAGAAACTCATTTATTGTTAAATGGCTATGCTCACCTGTGCAAGAGTGGTATGAATCGAATTGCACATAATTTTAAAGAAAGAGTTTTACGATAAAAATGCACATAATGTATATACATATTTCTATTGTTCAATCGTTAATAGAAAATTAAAATGTCCTGCTAATGACAATTTCTACTTAATGACCCACTTTTTTTTTACTACATGTGTCCGTCTAATGACGCTGTAAGGCATATATATATTTATATATATTTAACAAAACAAAATACACGAGTATCATGATATTAACAATAGTCAAATAACAGGATTATGATTGATAAGTGAAGGAATAATTACACCCATTCCTACCCTCTCTTATAAATGATAGGTATTGGGCATTTCTTTTGGAGAAACATTCTAACATCTAGTACATCTTCTCCTCCTTGTTTGTTTAACATTCGAAATACTTGCAATCGAAATTACGCATTACGAAGATAAACATTTGTTTCAGAATTGATCTGAAACAAATATTTACTGCACAGGTTCAAAAGTTATTTTATAATACTTTGAAACAAACATTTTCAATGAAATTCAAAAGCGAAATACAATATGAGTATAAATGCAAAGAAACGATGGGAACGTGTCGGGTTTTATAGTTCTTGCAGCATTATAAAAATGGAATTGGGATGTCGGATAACTTGTTACACACACGTTCTCAACAGGTGAGCAAAGTTTGCTACTCATGCAAACCCAGCGGGTTCTCTCTTTTATAGATTTGTCGACATGACAAAAAAGGTTTGGTGGATGTACTTATAATGCTTTATACAGACCCTACATTTGCGTGTCCAGAATCTTTTCTTTTTTATCAGCCTGCAGAGGGCCACATTCTCCGAAGACCCATAGTGTATCGGGCAGCTCGGTTGTGCTGTATCAGATATGATTTCTTCTTATTCTTCTTCTCGCTTTCCCATTCTCACCCTCCCCCCTCTTCCGTCCCTTATTCTCAGTCGTTTCTTCTTTTGTTTTGCCTTGGACTTAAAGTAGGCGGTGGAAGGTATACAAGATTCAAGATTTTATTGTCCATATATAATTCAGAAATTTGTTTTCCATTGGTGTAATATGTGAAACATGAGACAAAAACATAGTGTCGTGTGCTGAAAGCCAGAAGGGCGTCAAGACTCTGTAAAAAAAAAAGGACGTCGGCTCTATTCGGATATGCCACTGTGGCTACGCTCTAGGTCATATATTTGTCTCAGAATATAAGCTGTACTAAAACAAGGAACCACCCCTCAGTCGACCATGCACACGCACCGTGCTCAAATCTTGGAGTCCGTGACATTTTACACTACAAATCGACTTTTCTGAGAGAGGCCTGCCTTCGAACGTTAGCCAGCACTGAGAAGGAGCGATGTTCAGTCTCTCCGAGATCTTGGCAATGAGGCATTTGACCTTATCCGTCGATCTACACCTCTCGATGAGCGTCTTGCCGTTGGGCTGCACGACCTGGATCTGAATTAGTTCTGGTGTTGTTCGGCCGCTCGTTGTACAGGTTTGTCCGCCGCACGGGCCGTAGTGGTTGGGGAAACCTTATTAAGAGGTAATAGAAGAAGTTGAAATAAATTTAAAGGAAAGATGTATTTACGTTTGAAGTTGAAAGCCATCTGGATTCGTAACTTATCTGATAGGCATACCAATAACATACTAATGTACCCTTTGATGGCATATAAGAATAATCCATTGATTAAGTAGGCCATCAAAAATTACACGTTTGCCAACAAATCCAGGCAACTGTTATCAAATATTACTCAATAATTGATCGCGGAATATATCATGAGTGAGATGTAAATTGTCAAAATTTCATCAACACTGTAACGAATATCATTTTGGTCTAATATTAATACTCTTCTTCACCCAAATTACATTCCCTTTGCACGCAGTGCTTGTAAACACTTCATGAGTCATTTCCTCTATGCAGGCGCCATTTGGTCAGTTTCTGGTCCGTTTTAAAGCCTTTCACAAAAAGTCACCCGCGCATGACCGCCTAAGCGCCTCTTTGCCTATTTCGGATCTATTTTTAGCCGTCTATTTCTAAGTATTTATAACTATCTATCGCCACTATCCTAGAAGCTAAAAGACTTCTTACTAATTGTTAAAGATACGGACATAATAGCATGTATATCTTTCTAACATGATTGCAGTTCTAGTTCGTTTCTGTATTACTCATTGCCAATATGATAGTCATGCGAAATGTTTGTGTTGATTCTTATAAAACGATAAAAACTCCTTGTAACTTGCTCTTAAACTTGTGTTGAATTAGTATCGATTTTCCTATATACCGAATATGAAGATTGTATGCCTCTGATTGGTCAGAACTTCAGGCCAGAAATTCGGTACTGACTGCTTGGCATATCGAACAATATTGAAAATATGTTGACCGGGCATACTTCTATATAATGCAAGGACGCAAGGATGCTCAAAGATTGGCGAATTTCCTTTGAATTTACAAATAAATACACTTTAACAGGCATTTGTGTAAAAATTCTTTCATAACAATCGACACTTAATATGCTGTAGATAAAACAAATAGTGACAGCCTATTTTCAGGTCACGATTAAAACTGATCTCGAGACTTTACTCTGCCCCTCGACTTCAACTCGGTGCAGAGTACAGTTTCGAAATTACCTTGGGCGATAGTTTTGACCGTGCCCCTCAAAGCAGTCAAAATTGGTATGCTACTACATACTAGACTGTGCGAGTAAAACCTTGTTTGTATGCCTCTTTCTTTCTTTTGTATACTAAACTGTGGTGAAAGTGACAAAAAGCTTCTTCTTGTTTTTAGAGCGATAGTGTGGTGAACATGCAATAAATAATGTTGGAATATCTGCGATGTTAGAGGATGCCAACTTACTGCCATCGGATACGCTCTCTTGCAGGAACTGCTTATCATGTTTAGGTGTCAGTAAGTCTGGCCCCATGTCTCTAGGCATCAGGACGTCTGTAAAAGAACAAACAATAACATATTTGTGAGTAAATTTGCTCAAATGAGTTATATTTATAAGGGCATGTAGAAGTGTCACGTTTAATATCTTTGACGTGGCATTCACTTACCTTAGGGAGACAGAAAGTGACCGCTCCCATCCCTTTTAAATTCAACGTTGCATACCATAATTACACGCACACACAAAATGTGCCCCTTGAAATTCGCGATCCACAAGACACCTGAAAATATTATGAATTTTGTTTGTATGGAATGTGTCGAATCGTGTCCCCTTCCCCTTATATTTCTAAACCAAGTGGAAATAGATGCTGAATACAAAATTAAGCATCATTGTTTGAAATTAAACTCTACGAAACACATCAGAACATCGTTTTTGGTACTGCAACCTACGCAATAACCTTTAATTTTTGCACAAGTCGAACTCATTAATAGATATAATTGCATGGGCCTACGTTAGGAGATTCATTTAGTTGCGTGTAGAGTTCAATTTTACCTATGGCTAAATTCGTAGAAAAATCTACAGGACGTTTGTAGTCAAGAGATTTACAATGCTTGGAATTAATTCAAAACGATTCTACACAACTCGAATATATAATAAAATCTTAAATAGCAAGCATTTACAAATGGTACAATTAGTTAACCAAAGTTTAAATCGCAGTTATAGATTGTATTATACATTTCATAAAGGCACACACCAGCTTTGTCATGGCGGTTGTAACGTTTTCCTGTATGTCGCAGTCTGTGCCTGATTTCGTTGTTAGAATTCATTTGACTCAACACCCTAGAATTCGTCATACTGAGTTCATCTTTATTCCTAGCAGCAATGTCGTTTTCAGGAAGTACCAAGTTGTTCCCCTCTATTGGACTGGGTCGAGTGGGGACAGTGAGAGTAAACTCCTCCAATGCCCCGTCTTGAACTAAAATATGAAACGTCAAAATATCTTCATGTTCAATGTAGGCCTACTAACTTTTCACTTATGATTCATGATTATAACTAAAGCAATATTCAGATTGCACGTGTAAAACATGCAAACAAGATCACGTTGCGTTTGCTTAGGATCCATAAATCAATTCCATTTCCGGAGTGTCTTAATATCCAGTGCTCAACATTTTTTTAATTTGAAAATAAAGAAAGCGTTTAACGCTTATTTATTCCCATAACTTAATTTTCGTTAATGTTATCATTTACTTCCTTGATCTTAAATTTAGACATGCGAACATTAAACTTATCCATAATAGTTACATGTCAGAATGGGTAACAGGAGAAAAAAAAATAACAGCAGTACATTTTCTGCTGACTGTGTTTACTTTCTCCATTCACGTAATTAAGGAGAAGACTTCAATAGCGTAAAATGCTCGTTATATGTTATATCGTCACATGTAAACAACAAAAATCTACTCAAAAGTAATTACCCTTAACCTTTAACCTTGGCAATTAATAATAATCCTTCTTTGGGCAGGTCCTAGAAGCTTACTCGGGATTATGATATGCCGTGTGTCAGCGTGAGGTGTAAAGCAGGGCTCCCACTTAGCCGAGTTGTATTACCGAGTTAAGGCTAGTTGTGGTGAGTTGCCTCAAAGAGGCACTCGCAATAACTCGGGAAAGCTCTTCTTGTAACTAGGGAAAACTCGCGACAACTCGCTATGGCTCAGTTTAACTCTTTACAACATTCAACGACTCTCCTTGAAGTCGCGAGCAGTTCTAAATTTCGTAGTTCACTGATTCGTTGTAACTCGAGAAGAACTCACTTACACTCGCGCTGCACTCTTCATAAGTTGGCGGGTTGCTACGAGTTAGAAAGAGTGCAGAGCGAGTTTGTTACGATTAATGCGAGTATATTACGAGTGTAGGCGAGTTCACCTCGAATTACAACGAATCTGCGAAAGTTTTGAACATTTTTTAACTGCTCGCGACTTCGAGGAGAGTCGTGGAATGTTGTAAAGAGTTACGCTAAGCCATACCGAAATGTTGCGAGTTATCCCGAGTTACAAGAAGAGCTGTTCGCGAGTTATTGCGAGTGACTCTTTGAGGCAACTCACCACAACTCGCCATAACTCAGTAATACAACTCGGCTAAGTGGAGCCCTGCTTAACGGTGATGTACATAATAGTTTCTCCACATAAATATGTACAATAAAAATCGATGTAGGTCTAAAGGTATATATGCAAATTTAAACAGAAATTCTTGGTAAAAACAAGGAAATATATCCAACTCTTGCAAGATGACTTGCCCATTGGGCGACGCACTGGACGATGGTGTTCGTCTACTGTCCTCCCTGCTTCCTCGAAAGTGTTTACATTCAGGTGTACCTCTCCTGAATTAGGATCCATTGATGTCGTGTCATCATCATCATCACGGTTTTCTGCGGTTGATTCTACAGTACGATTTTGGAGCGCTTTTGGGCATGTGTTGTGTTGTTTCATATTCGATAGAAAAGGAATGTAAAATTTAAAAGAAAAAGAAAAGGACATTTGAATGAAAAGTTAGAAATTAATACCTTTTATTATTTGTTGATTATCAGTCAAACCCAGTTTCTTAATAGCAGAAATCAATTCGGCATTTACAGACAACCCTACTTTTATTCACACAATGCTCAGTAGGGTTATTCTTTTTCCATTTTTTTTTTTTTTGTGTGTGTGGATTTCCAACCAACTTGCTCGCAATAATCAATTACTTTAGCAAGATTGCCATTATCGACAAGTTTCCAAAGTTCCACATGTGACACGGACTCTGTATTAAACGGCAGAGATCAATAAGATAAAATAAAACTCGATGTGTATTATAAAATAATTGGGGATCGTTTCCACTTCAGCTTTTCATTGGATATTGTTCTTTCTTCTTAAAAATTGAATAGAGTATGTTGGGGATGTAGACACTATGAACATGACGGACAAAGAAAGCGGACAAAATATACGGTTCCTCATTCTACCCTCAACAATTGCTGTGGTAGACAAAGGAACATCACTTCACTGCTATTATAGTAGTAGGTGTCACATACATATTCACCTGTTCTACACATTTGTACATAATAGCAGTGAAGGGATGTTCCTTTGTCTACCAAAGCAATTGTTGAAGGTAGAATGAGGAACTGTATATTTTGTCCGCTTTCTTTGTCCGTCATGTTCATAGTGAGATGATGTATATTAAAGGAAAATATATTAAACCACTCCATACTAAGGACATTTAAAGCATTTTTTTGATGATTCTTATATGCCTGCTCATCTATCGAATAAGAAATGGTTAATGCAAGTCTTAAATACCCGACGCGGACGGTTCGTAATTTAGATTTTTAAAACATGGTCTTTTCTTTGTTTTCACTCACCTTGTTGTCGGTTGCGCCAAAGAATGAAAGCAACCAGGAAGACTATGACTATGAGTGGAACAACTGTAATTTAAATATTGTAATACGTCTCGGTAAAGTCACAATAGGAAATATGTACAATGACGTCTCGAGTGTGACGGGAATATTGCACGAGGATGAATCATTTATTTTATATCACAGATCTACAAAACGAATAGATAATTTAAAAATATATATGGACTGCATCTCGACTTAATGCCAACGGTACGGGCAGGTAAAGCCATATAAGTATACCCTATCAGCAGACATCAGTCGGCAGTCAGCAGTTTTATCAAATCAGTCTCCACGAATCTTGGTACATTATGTGGTATATACGAACATTATATAGTTTCTAAAATAGCTACCCCCTGGACATCCAACCCGGATAACCACCCCCAGTCAACTACCCCCTAGGACAACTACCGCCTAGGGCAACCTCCCTTTAGGACGACTACCCCCCGGGACAACTACCCCCCGGCCAACTACCCCTAGACAACTACCCCAAGGAAAACTACCTCCAGACAACTGCCCATAGGACAACTCCCCCCCCCCCGACAACTACCTCGCAGACAACTACGCCATAGGATAGTTGTCCCGGGGGTTGTTGTCCTAGAGGATGTTTGGCGTAGTGGTAGTTGTCTTGGGGTAGTTGTCCGGGTGTTAGTTGTCGGGGGTAGTTGTTCTAGGGGTTAGTTGTCTGGGGTAGTTTTCCTAGGGGTAGTTGTCCTAGGGGTAGTTTACGGGGGTAGTTGTCCGGGGGAAGTTGTCCCAGGGGGTAGTCATCCTAGAGGGTGGTTGCCCTACGTGGTAGTTGACTGGGGTGGTTATCCTCGGGTGAATGCCCAGGGGGTAGGTGTCCTAGAACCTTCTAAAATAGGTCCCTAGTAGACAGTACAATCCATGGGAACAATGACCTAAGCCACAATTATGTGATCATGGTTATCAACGCACACTTGATCATGTATTGACCTTTTGTACTCTCCAAAAGCACCAATACCCTCGTCCCAACCGTGCAATATCACCTCTGTCGTGTGTTATCACTTTAATAGAGGAATTAACGGGGCAGTATGAAATAGTCAGAAAGAATAACATGGTGTGAACTAACCAATTAAATTCCATATTTACCTATTTTTAGTGCTAGTTTACTATCAGGTCGATCTACCAAAGAAGTTGTGGATGTCAAGAATACGGAAGCGGCGCTTAGGCCTACAACTCCTGGGATATCTGACGCCACACACATGTATGATCCTGGACGTGGAGAAGCTTGTATTGTGATTGATTTCATTTTCTTCCCATCTCCATTTGTCGTTTCCTCAGAATGTATGACGGGGATGTATTGAAAGCCACGAAGAAAGTTAAGGTCTAGGTCTGGGAAGTATCCCGAGGCAGTGCATGATATGTTGATCGGGTCCTCGGTAGTTGGAAGTATGCAAGTCTGATTAGACTTCATTTCAGGCGACATCAGACATTCGTTGATAAATGGGTATGGTTTATTCGGGGGAGCTTCAATGAAAATAAAGGAAGTCTATTTTAAGGGATAGTTGAGTTTTTGTTGCAGAGGATGCTACTCAAAACAATTATTTCGTGAGGTAATGAAAAGATGAGTGTCAAATTAGAAATAATATACAATTTAATTATAAAATCATCTTTGTTTGATCAAAATTGGTTCAGAGACGGCTGAAATATCCATGAATATATACATTTCTTATATTTGTAGGGCATCACAAATATTCAGTAATTTTTAACCAGCCGTTGAAAAAAAAAAGATAGCGCCTCATGCGTTCTTTTCCAGCAAATGCCAATATTGGCTTTTTGTTGGCTTTTTCGTGTTGGTTATAACATGCACAGCCAGACAACCCGTGTATTTTTATTATTAATTAGTTAATTAATTAATGGTCATCGTATTTTGGGGGAAAGTGGAGCTGAATCCATATGATCGTATTAAATCTAAATTCACACATTTGGGGGTCCAAAATTACCTTCATAGCAATTTTAGTTTCTAAAAGGGCACTAAAAATGTTGTAAATATGAATAAGAGTAATAACCATCCATTTAAGAATAAAGATATTCATTGGCTTAAAATTATTTTCCCGAAGGAATCTTAAAGGGACTTGGTAACATTGTTCAGATGAGAGATAGTGGTGCTAAAGGTAGTGAATTCAATGCTAGATGTACAATTAAAGATAATCTGAAAATTTGAGTGAAAACGGACCATCATTCATGGTACAAATTGGGAAAACTGATCTGATCGATTCATATGTTTACAATTTAATTACACTGTCGCTCATAAAGTTGGAAATCCTCTGGACGGCCATGCATTATGGCTCAAGGCATGGGCACACATAGGATTTTGTTTATGTTGGGAACCGGGGTAAAATGTAATAAATTATTGAAAATTTATTAAATTTTCTTTGTTTTTTTTATTTTTGGAAACTGCCCCCTACCCTAGCCCCCGCTGCGTACAGTCATGGTTCAGTGACAAAGCAATGGCCTCGTGACTGTGAGGCCCCAGGATCAAAACAGTGTCGATGTGCTATATTAGTGCCCTTTTGTGGGGCATTAATCCTCATTACTGTCATTAATGGCTTAAGGGCGTAGGTCCCCTAGTTGATAAGAATAGTAGCATACACATGCTTTAGCAGTCACACAAAACACACATTGTCAAATTATTATTCAATAAAATCTGAGAATATAAACTATTATCTAGATCTATTATTTTTAAATTATTGTTAAAATAATTCCATAAATTGGGGTAAAACAAAAATATTCCAACTTTATGAGCGACAGTGTACATTTTAGGTGAATGGAAATCTCACGAAGCAATAAAATGGCCCTACATTCCATTCCAGACATTTAAGTGTTGACAGATTTTTTAGAGCCTGTTTTATGTCTTTTTTTCATGGAAAACGGTTGGGAAAATTCAAAAATGGTTGGGAGAATTTACTGTTAATCACTGTTAGAGGGTGTCGTACATCGATGCCTTCAAAGAAAACCATATATATCTTCGTGGTTTGAGAATTTGTTCAGGATTTTTTTCATGTCAGAGGGTTAGTACAGTAGAAGGAATATCAGTAAGTAACATTTTATACTAAAAGTGAGCAATTTTTTCATCAACCTTCAACAATGTTACCAAGTCACTTTAATATCGTTTAGAAAAAAGTATCATTGAGCTCAAAATTCTTGCAAAAAACAACAAAGGGTAGAGTGCATGAACAATAACAAATAGATAATATTCTCTGGTGATTTGGAGAAGGTTATCAATGCTTTCCACTACCACCTAAACAGCGTTATGTTTGATTAGGCCCAGTTTTTTACAGTTGTAAAGTATATAATTAAAACAATATATTAATAAGAATAGGCTCTTTCGGGGAAGAAGGAAAATCCTTTTTTGCATTATTACTCGCATGGATTATATTTGAAAGTTCGTCACCTTATTTTGTCAGTAACACGTAAATTGTTTTTAAGATATTTGTTATCAGTTCTGCTGATAAAATAGAATTATTTGGCCTCAGGATGATTTATACTTACAAAACAAACTGATTTCCGTAAAGTTGTGTATCACTTCCCCTTTGTAGCTTTTTACCCTGCAGATATATCGACCTTGTTCTGCTATGCTGACTTCCTTAATGACCAAAGAGTACTCTTCATTCATCTCCATAAGCTGACAAAGCTTTTCGAATTCACATACTCCTGTCACAGGGTCCCCTGTAGTCCATGAGAATAGGGTTGGTGCTCTTTGCGGATCATCTCCTTTAATCCAGTTGACAGCTAATGGTATCCCACGAAACTGACATGTTAGAGCTACGCTCTCCCCAATTCGTACATGTCTGTGTAGATCAGTATACACAACATCATCAGGGACATCGCAAGCAACACCTGAATAAAAAATATGGAATCAATGATTAAACCTCTAAAAGTTCGGAGAATAATAATTAATGGGTCCAGCACCATATTGCTGAAGCATATTAGGCAACGTTGAGTGGCAATTTCAAGCTAAACTCTATGGCCTGAATTCACAAAGGAGTTTTCCCTATAAATTCCCTTTGCATTCCCCATGCTCCTATATTTATCAATGGAGATTTGTATAATTAATAGCGATACGCGCATAACGTGGCCAAATAATGTAGGAGTATGGGAAAGCATGTGTGTTTTTTATTATAGAGATGAGAAGACATAAGCCCCTGAACACTGGCGTACTGATGGGGGGGGGGGTATTTCTAATTCGATACCATTGATTTATTTATTTTTAATTTAAAAAATACAAATGTTGCTGAAATTACATGATTTTCAGGTATTCTTTTTCATTTTTGGGGGGAAACCGTACCTTGTCATGCGTTTGTCGGAAAATTAAAAAATTCCAAAATTTACAGTCGGGCGAAAAAAACTAGGTTATTTAAAAGCCTTCATGTCCGGGCCTGCAGAACGTCTGGGCTCGGGGGCTCGACCCCCCTACCCCCCCCCCCCCCCTTCCCCCATATGGAAACGTTGTATCATCCGCTCAATCTCACTTGCGTGCAAAGAACAAATGAGCATTTTCCCATGAAAAAGTGAAGTTTTCTAAAATGTGCGTTTTTTTCCAGCACTGGGGCGCCCGGAAGTCACTCGGGTAACATTTCATAAAGTATATTATAAAAAGACCATATGCAAATTTTCTGTACTTTTGTCGGAAAAAATACATTTACCCAGCACAATGTCGTCTCTTTTTGCGTTGGAGAAGAGCAAATAGCGATATTCAATCACACTTTGGCCGCTCTCGCAAGCTCTCACTCGTTTCACTGTGGTCAAGCGACTTTGGGGTAAGCGGTTAATGAAAATACTAATCGTTAGCTTTCTTCTGGTATTGTTTTGATTGATTGTATAATTTTGTCGGAATAAAGGAAACAAAAAGGCTTGACCAAGAACTTATCACCGTCTGAATTGACCTTTTGACCTTGAATTCCCTGATGCAAGCGCACTAATGACGTCATTTTCTCTAAATCGGTGTCTTTTATCGTAAAATGCTACACTTTCACAATGTTTATACATCTTTTTTTAAATTATTAGTAAGATATAACATATTTTGTCTGACATCACTGAAGTTTTGGGTTTTATTTAATGAGTAATTTTTAAATAAGAGCCATTTTACTGTTTTAATTTACTGGATCGTACCATTAAAGTCGCAGGGTAGAAGATGCATTTTCCAACCGCGCCAAAATTAATATACGTTCCGACATTCGTGTTGTTCAGAATCCACTGCTTTCTGCTCCACCAAACGTCCACATGCGGAGTAGTTTGTCAACTAAATTATTCAAATTTATGGATGCTTCCTTCCCAGGTGTTTGTGTTGTTGAAGCATTTCATTCACCTGCTATCATTCTTTGTACTCCAATTGCCAGAACGCAAATTACATTTTGGTTTTGTAGTTTCATCGGAGTCGTTTTTCAACTAAATTATTCAAATTTATGAATGCTTCCTCCCCAGGTGTTTGTGGTGTTTATGCATTTCATTCACCTGTTATTATTCTTTGTACTCCAATTGTTAGAATACAAAATGCATTTTGGTTTTATAGTTTCATGCAATAAGTAAGTCAATAAAAGAGTATGTTCTGCACAATAAAAACAATGTGTGTCCCTATTGTACAATGTAATGTGTCCCCTCATTTTGTAATAGTTAATTTACCCGTTCACATAATGGAACTACCTGCCCGATGAAGCCAGTGGCCCGTGACCCCTGAGCACTCAACACCGTGTGGGAGTCAGTTTGTGTTCAAATTCTTTTATGAGACAAATACAAACAAACATTTCCATATGCTTCTCACTTTA
Source organism: Strongylocentrotus purpuratus (assembly GCF_000002235.5). Taxonomy (NCBI): domain Eukaryota; kingdom Metazoa; phylum Echinodermata; class Echinoidea; order Camarodonta; family Strongylocentrotidae; genus Strongylocentrotus; species Strongylocentrotus purpuratus. Next base: position 38,755,016 of record NW_022145594.1, read on the forward strand.
AAAAAAAGTATTTAAAGAGAAAAAGAAAGAAAGAGAGAGAAAAAAATGAGTGACCTGCCAATGTCATAAATGAGGTATCAAAATATACCTATCTGTCCGTGATTTTTTATTTGATTTGATTTGATTTATTGGTTTCAGAATCTTTTTTTTTGTTTTCATCATACATTTTCATGAACATAATATGGTTTGATACAATATTTTAAGTGTTTATAATTTTATACAGATAATAAACGAAATTAAAGAAATATATTGAATGCATAATAAACATACATTAGATGCAGGAGAGCTACAGAAATAAGCAAAGTAGGTTGACGTGCCAGCAGCCCTCAACTTAGATACAACAATAAAAATAAAAATAAAAAAGAGTGACTTGCAGAGAATTAAACGCCTAAAACCACTGAACTCAAGGGGGCTCCGCCTCCTGGACCACAACAAGGTCCCTAAGACGGGCCTCTTGATGTTTGTCTGACCGTAACTAAATACCTACAAACCCTGAGCTTCCGCGGGCTCTGGCCCCTGAACCCCATCGAGGGTCCTAAGGAGGGCCGCTGGATGCTTATCTGACCGTAATTAAATACCTAAAACCCCTGAGCTTCCGGGGGCTATGTCCCCTGACCACCTACCAATTAGCGACCTGCCAATGTCACAAATAAGGTACCTAAATATTCTTATCTGGCTTTAATTCAATGCCTAAAAGCCCTGAGCATCCGGGGGCTCAGCCCTTCGACTCGACCCCCGCCAGCGCAAATCCTCTGGACCCTACGCAAATTTACGCTCGCTACGCTCTTCCTGATCGTTATAACTCCACTTTGAAAAAGTTTCCGTGGGGCCTGCATGAAACATGTTAGAGTGATGATGATGCAGATTCTGCCCCCCTCCCTCCCGCAAACAAACAAACCGTTTTTGCTCATTGCGCCACTGCCCCTGGAAGGTGAGCCCCCTGAAATGTTCCCTCCCCCCCCCCCCCCCCCCATCCAAATCTGCTTCCGGCGCGCCTGCTCAATGTCAACAAGGGTCGATCTGGTCGAAGAAGAACTGTCAGGTCGAAAGAGAATGTGGCAGTAGTACGTATCATCCAAAGAAAACCCCAAGCACCCGTATTAAAGGAGGAATGAATTAGGGATGTGAAAGCCATTGTTCCATCACATTTTTAGACAAGAGATGAGGTTTGTGGTACCCCTACATAATACTGTGTCGACATCAACTGAGGCCCAGAAACCTGCCGCGCCGACTGCAGTAAGATCCAGGTGATTTCCAAGTCATGGCCAGCGATTTGTTGAAAACATTGTGATTGGCGACGTGACTTCATTTCTCATGGATGCCCGTGTCAAAGGTGACAATAGGGACTTTTAGATTGAGTAGAGGAGAATGGCGTGAACGTCCACTGATCATGCGTGTCTATTGCAAGCCGTTTTAACATTCAATGTTTGATTTCTATTTTTTGATTTTAAGAATTAAATTCTTGATATCAATAATTACCATTGCTTTATTTTTTGATATCAATAATCAAATTCTTGATATCAAGAAATAGGATGGCCTACCATGGATACGCATGATCAGTGGACGTTCTCGCCGTTCTCGTCCACTCAATCTAAAAGTCTCTAATGTTCGCAAGTATGCCACTTTCACTCTTTCACCATTTCTCTGCAGCAATGTACTATTATTGGTCCATTTTTTCCAATGGCAACTTGGATGGAGAGGCCTATCTATGTTTGAACATGACATTGACGTACTGCGCAGTTTAAACAAGATTTATATGGGATATAATAATAATAATAATAATAATAATAAATATTTCTAAAGTTCACCTATCTAATAACTTTACTCAAGGCGCTATCCGAAATAAAATACACAAATCTGTCTATGTACAACAGGGTATTGAAATTGCCCTTAAAGGTATTACAAAGTTTGGGTATGAGGTCATGAATTAGGTTCAAATGAACATATTGGAAACATATGCGATCCTACAATATTCAGTGATCGTTTTCGCGGTTGAAAGCGAGTCTAAAGTGATAAAATTGTAAATAATAAACTCGTTTAGTTGTATAGCTCCCTCTCAAGGACAAGACATCAATTTACCTATAGCACAATGTTTCTTGAATAAAATCGACCGATTTGCTATTCCCGTTGGGAAATATATCACAACTACATATTCTGAGATTTTCATGGTCGCAGCGACCCTTGTATGGCCGTAGGCGCCTTTTGAAAATTATCGTAATTTGCAGGGAGCACCGGTAAATTTTGATTATCAATTTTTCTCAAAAGCAGAAGTGTTTTAGGGGCAACATTTTCTAGTGCTTATAATACATCCATAGAGGCATCCAAATATTTCAAAATTGTAAAGAATCACTATCCAGCCACCATTCACAATTCTTAAAGACTTTGTGTTACCTTTATGTTGATTTTCCACAAAAAAAATATTGTTCTTTTCTATCTCTGTCTTTCTCTCTCTCTCTCTCTCTCTCTCTCTCTATATTATATATATATATATATATATATATATATATTACTAAAGGCGTCATTAGAGGGACATTTGGAGTGAAAAATGAGTCATTATTAGTAGACATAGTCATTAGCAGAACGATATGGTGTCCTCTTAACGTTTTTTACGTTTTATTTCTCATCGAAGGCCCAATTTGTTTATATATCTCTCTCTTTATATGTAATAACCCTACATGGTACATTAAGTGGACATCATAAAAATCCTAACCCTAACCCTAACCCTAACCCTAACCCTAAACCTAACCCTTACTCTAACTCTAACCCTAACACTAACCCTAACGTCTATTTAATGACTCTTTTTTTTCACTCCAAATGTCCATCCAATGACGCCTTTAGTGAAATTACCTATATAGAGAGAGGTATATCAAAACATTGGGCCTTCCATGAGAAATAAAACGTAAAAACGTTAAGAGGACACCAAATTGTCCTCCTTATGACAATATCTACTTGGTGTTGATGACTCATTTGTTTCACTCCAAATGTCCCTCTAATGACGCCTTTAGTAAAATACATGTATATCTTCCTCTTCTCTTCTCCTACTTAAGATTCCATCAGCGCCTAGAACAGCCAGAGCCATCTGTACATATATATTTCGGCCAACTTGGTTTCACTTGTTTCATTTGGTATATATTTTTTTTTTGAGCTTGCCCTACAAAGATGTTTACGCAACAATGTCCCCAACTCAAACCGAAAGAAAAGTCTTTTAAAAGCTCCATCTCGTTATGTTCGGGCGAAATAGGAAAATGAAGAACAATGCAACATCAGCCCGAATAGTACCCTTTGACATAACAGTCGGCATAACCAAAACATAATCAGTTTCAGACAAGTTACAAAACTTTTGTAGAAGAAACTTTCAAAAATATGAATCAATATCATTAATTCTGAATGTAATCAAGACTTATATCAATGAACATGAATAACTATGTTCAAACGGTGTGAGACTGTCCTAGTAGGCCAGACTATATTTAGTTAAGTGAAATATCCAGTAGAATAAATTGATAATAATAAGAGAGAGAGAGAGAGATAAACATATGTTTTTAAAACATATACACTGGAAAACATACCAGTTTATTGTCACTATCCGACATGCTTCTACAGTTTCTTTACAATGTACTCACATGATTTGCTTTCGATTTCGACATGTAAATTGGTTAGAGCGTGGCGGACAAACACGGCGCAGCCTGATTTAACAATGAATAAATGGGTTTTTCCACCTCTTACCGCATGTGGATGAATTTCGTAGGTGAATAACATGAACTTTGTAACGAACCCAGTGGTCCACCCCGGGGCAATATGTCTGTGTTACTACTTCGCTTGAATGAAACGCTTTCGATTCTACCAAAACAAATACACTCTTTTATAACCCAGTGGTCTTCGCACTGTGCATTAATGAAAATAGTGAAAACTCGGATAAGGCCCAGAGAGACAAATTCCTAATCAAAATAGAATATAATTGAGATATTTTTTCAAACGGACCATATATTTTGTTATCATTAAAGAAGACACCTGGTAATCATTCTACGATCAAGAGTAATCGTGCAAGTTGGCTGGCGTAACCATGCATATACACAAGTTTTTCATGATTGTACAACTCTCATTCTCTCTCTCTCTCTTTCTTTCTACCTAAGATCTATTGTATTATTTATTTTTCTTCTATAGTATGCTTATGTCTGACGGCACTGAAGGAACGACTCTGCATTAATAAATTATAATCATATCAACCGGTTTTCACGGTCTATGAAGTTTAGAGGGGTGTTTACGTCACTGTACATCCTTATCATGGTGTTCTGGTTCTCAACACACATTACCACATTTTATTGTTAACGCTGAATTGCCCAAATGGAAAGCGACTATTAAAATTTGTATATCAGCTACGACGATAAAACTAAAGATTTACAAAGATATATGTATTTTAAAGAAATATTTTTAAAAAAAGACAATACGGAATGACTACTACCGTCGTTTTAGTAATATTACAATGAATAGGCTCAGCTTATGAGCCGTTATCAGATGTACACATTATACATAGTTAACAACATTATTATTCATACCCCTTGTACATTTGATGTTTTTGTATGTTATCGTCAGTAAAATAACGGGCAGAAGAAAAAGGAAAGGGGAAGAGAAAAGGAAGAAAATCAAGATAAATAGGGACTTACATATTCCAGCATTTCCTGCAGGGAACTGATGTGAATGGGCGATGATTTTCGGAAATTAGTATGACTTATACAATAGTTCACTAGTTGTTATGTTGTTCCGTTCACCCTTTTTAAAATTCACGTCATTGTATCTTTATTTGTTTGTTTTTTCACTCATTTTATATCCTGATATTTCCTAAAACATTTTTCAAAACGCGCTACAAGTTACAGTCGTGTATTTGTTTAACTCTTTTAATTTGGGCAATATTGCAAAGAAAAATTTATCAACCAATTCCTCAATATAAAGAATTCTTAAAGGTAAAGGAAAGCATCTGAGCAAGAATATCACATGACTTTTGGCCAGTTCAATCTAAAGTGATTTTTTAAAGCTATGTGGGACTGATGATGCGTGTTTTTTTTCTTCATATTGCAAGTAAAGTAATAAAATATTGTATCATTGAAGAGAAAGACGGTTTTGTCCAAATGGCAGCATGTAGGAGACGAAACTTTCAGTTTCTTCCCTGATTCATACTCAGTATCTATTTTTGTATTGATTTCATCCATTTCTTTGTTTATTTATATCTCTACGTGTAAAACATTTGAAGATCCATTTTCCGAAAGGAGCAAAATCTTTAGATATCAAATGGAGATAATGATATACATTTTCCTCTATTTACCTTGAACAAAATTATTAAACTAAATTACGAGAGAAATTATGAACACATGGATCTTTTAATACAAAATTTCCATAGACACCTGAACAAAATCGGGTAAACAAAGAGTTCTTTCTGAAGTTACACACATGGATCTAGTGCCTCTTGAAAATATGCTCTTTGTATGTACATAAACAAGCAATACAACAGAATACTCCAGTTCGATATTTTGGAGAGAGATTATTATGTCACAACTTATTTTTGTTTTATTGAAAAGCTGATATAGGCCTATGTATTGTATTCAAACGTAACAGGCATAAGATAGTTAAGGTGTTTTTGAAGGTTAGAATGTTATTAAGTTTGAAGTTTTGTTTATAACACCCTTCCAATAATAATGCACCTTCTGAGACTGGTTATAGTTTTTTGTTATATATTATGCTCATATTTTAGAGCGTATCTGGTATGATAAGTATATCTGGGTAAAGAAGGGAATAATGGAGGTTTGTTGTTTAGTAGTAAGAACGTATTTTTTTTTTTTTTTTTTAAAGAAAGAGACAGTTTGTTTGAGATCAGGAGTGGACATTTTCTGTCATTTTGAGAACCAAATTTCGCATCAGAGATATTCTGTTTCATTGAATTGTGTTTCCCGCAGAGAGGATTCAGTTGGTTTAATTAAAGAAGGAAGAGAGTCAAATGAAGAACCAAAAGCAATATGTTTTCCATTTACTAATGAGAACTATGTTTTTTGAGATCTCCTTACACAAAATATTTGAATGGGTTTTTCACGATGAATGTTGCTTGGAGACATCAATATTCATAAAATGTATGTTTCTATCACCAGGAAGCAAAGAATTTTCAGTCTACATGAACCTTTCCTGGTTGCTTATTAATGCATTTGCCCACTTGTAACATAATATTTTCACAAGTTGATATCCCTCACCATTGGATTTTTGTTGGTAATGTCTAAACTTCGTTTAAAAATAGATGATATCAGTCTGGTAGGCCTACACTGCAAGCAAGAGTCAGGACTAACATTTAGCATGTTATTAATTTTATTACCACTCTTATATTCTCTGAAATGTAATCTTTATTGAGGGTGACTTGAAAAAGTTAATAACTTGGAAGGGAGGGTGCAACCTGCCACACGCTTGGTTGCTTTGATCCATTGCCGAAAATATTTTGACGCCTATCATCCCCCCCCCCCCCCAACCACGGATACAAATTGAAAACCCCGCTGACAGGCGTCTTCCACGTGATAAGAACTAATCGATTTTGCGGTCATATAAAGTTCACGAGATTTACAATAATGTTTGGAATTTCCGCCGCACGCGTATTATGCAATGGAAACTTCTCACTTTCTAGGAGAGAGAGAAAGAGACAGAGAGATAAAGTGGGGAAGCGGAGGGGGAACAGAACAAGGACAGGTTTATATCTTTCCAAAGTGACAGATTTTTCTTCTTTTTTATTTTACACTCCATTCTCTATCTCCTATCAAAACGCCAACTTCTCTGTCATTTATCAAGGTCCCAGAGTACTCTTGCCATGCGCTTATGCATAAGAGTTTGTGGTTCATGCCCAATTGGTCACCGAAGGCCTGCGAGACTGAAGACCTCTAATGTTTTTAATTAGTCTGTTAGTATAATGCGCTAAATAAGAATCGCATTATAATTATCATTTAGACATTATAGTATAGGGTAGCGGAACGTTTATCAGTGGGAGGGGGTGGGGGCTGCATTGACGTAAATTTACATGGAGGCATGTAGAGAAAGGAAGCAAATCTGAGGGGGGGGGGTAAAAAACCTGAGGGGGGGGGGAATCGGTCTCGTGGACCTTCGGTCAAAATAGTCATACCCCGAATTGGTTGTGTAATTAAATTTACTCAAGGTTCAATTTTTTATCATAAAAACACACATACACTCCCACACACACACCCGTGTCTTAGTCCCCCGAGAACTTAGTTCGGCGTGGACAGTAGCACTGGTATTACTACCATCATTTTTATCAACTTTCATATGTAGGGGGATAATATTTCAAATCATCTCCCCACTCCACCTCATTTTTGGGGAGAGGGGAATATTATATCTCCACTTCCCATTCCCCCATCCCTAGTCACGACTCATGTTTCTCATCGTTGTTATCTTCACCGCTACATGACTGGCGACAATTTGTGCTGCGAGCTTGTTTTCCCAGCACAAATTGTCACCAGGAAGGCGAAAAAGAACTCGGGAAGACCGCCACAAACTCTCGCCGCCGACAATTTGTGCATGTGGCGACAATTTGTGGTGTCAGGTTTTGCAAAAATCGGCACAAATTGTCGAGGGCGACAATTTGTACCGCGGCGACAATTTGTGGCGCAACATCCCCCCCCCCCCCCGCCCCATTATTCAATATAAATAAAGATGTTCAAGATCATCCCACTACACAAATGACAATTCTATCAAAGAAACCCGACAACCGTATTGTATCTTACATCCATTCTACTTATTAGCCCATATACCTGGAACTCTCTCTCTCTCTCTCTTTCTACTGAAATTCAAAGTCTATAATCGACATACTCTTTTGGTTCCATTTTGTTTCCGGATTTTATAACCAACACACCACGGATGTCATTATTTCAATGTATGCCTACGCTTAAACCAGCGGTAAAATACAATTATGCATCTAACATGCCCTTGAATAGATATGGGATTCCCCACTGTAGTGAGCAGGTTCACGTCTCTAATTTCATATCTCTCCTAAACAAGAAATGTTAGCTTTTTTTTAATTCGACTAACGCACAGCGCAAGGGATATAATTATCATGGCTTAATTTAAAATGAATGTACCCGCATCATGGCGATAATAGCTTGATCCTAATAATAAAGATTACTTGCATCTCAATCAGAGTATACTTACCCTGTAGCGAGCACAATTGTACTATCAGACATACATTGCATGACAAGCAGAGCAACTGTATACATCGAGCCGCCATTGCTATCCATGTCATGACAAGGATCCGAATGGCGTTTTATCTAAGCTTGAACTCAACAGCTATCGATACGGTTTGGGAATTCCCAAATTGGCGTTTTACCTTCTAATTCCTACAATACACGCATTGAGACAAACGGGCGCGCGTCAACATGAACTGATGCTGTCAACTATTGTGTAGCTACGGCGTTGATCGATGAGTGGCATAATCGGATGATTAAACCAAGGATTTTTAAGAGCTGGAGTCCCAACTGGAAACAAATCATTCCAAGCAGCTGCCTTTTCCTACGGTTGCACAATAGAATCTACAGGTGTGATGTTACCTTTGATGTCCGAGAATCGAAGCCCCTCAATATAATTGGAAAGCTTGAGTAGTGCTTTTCACAAAGAAATATCGTTGATATTTCACTATTTATTTGAACTAACAAGGGTAAAATCGAACAGATGATTTAATTTAAATACAAAAGCCTAATTGTTTAGAAATAATATACATACATTGTATAATAGCAGTTTTAATTTGTGAAAAAATATAACATTTTACAATCCTAAAACCTGGAATTTGACACTTTTCCGATTACTTCAGACTCCCGAAAAAATTGGGACTTTGTTCTTCAACAGTTCTTTATGATGTTATATGTCAGATTAGTGCCCACACATGCCCAGTCGAGTAATTTTGCTTAATATTTTAGGAAATTTTGCTCCATTTCCTTTCGCTTGCTTCATGTAAAGGTAAGCACTATGTACTGCTCGTATTATGAGGCGATAAGTAGCGAAAGTTTGCAGCTCGGCAGGAATCTTTTGTCTTCGTATCTGCAAGAAATATCGAGTTTAGCACATGCCTGACATATTTTCTCCTGGCAGCATTAAATATGGTACAAAGGGAATGAGCTAGATATGACTCTATCTCTTAAAACTCCTTGATTAAACCCAACCGCCCACAATCATAATGGAAAACTATTCACTTGATATTCATGACAGATACTAAGAATTTATCATAAGCATCTACATATTCATTTGTATCTTTAAGGATGGTGATAAAATACACGAATCTTCTATTTTCCTGAGAGCATGAAGAAAAGATAAATGTCATATTTGTATTATTGATGTTTAAGGTTGTACTAATACTAGCGTACACAAAGGGATCGGGGTAACATTACAAAATTATTTTTCGTAAAATGAACAGGGCAATACAAACATAAAACTTTGTAAATGTGTTGGGGATATTCATTGTTTTGTTATGTTTGTTGTTGTTGACACTTGACAGTAATGTATGTGGTTGTTATACGTGTTGTAAGTCAGTTTTTGTTATACTGATTGGAAGGTACTAAGCTTTAGTCTTTATTATAACCATTAGTAGAATATAAAACGAATTCGTGACTCTAATAATCAAGCGCCATGTGAGAAGTGATCTAACTTTACACCTGTAGCGAGCACACTTTTGCTATCAGGCATACATTGCATGATATGCAGAGCAACTGTATACATCGAGCCGCCATTGTTATTCATGTGATGAGAAGGATCCGAATCTCACTTTTAAAGAATGACGTCAGCAGCTAAAAATACGATTTGGGATTTCCCACATTGGCATGTTTTAAACCCTACTATGAAAGCATTGCTACGGCTGGGAGTGTGTCAAAATGTACCGATGTAGTCAAATGTTCTGTAGCTACGGCGTAAATCGATAATTTAGAAAAAATACGCAAATGGTATAATATATTCAAAATTATCAAAGCTCTGCGTGTGCTAATGTATAGGCCTCATTGGTCCCTTCGGCTCAGAAATTGTTCTTAGCACCCATTTCTTGTGCACCGAAATGTATAGCACGACAGGTGTTACTCCTAATACGCAGCAAATGTTTTCAGCACTTAATTTTTGTTTAGTGTATCTGGTTGTTTCAATAAGTGCGTTGTAAGTGTAGGCCATTATCAAGCATATACAAGAAGTTTAATCATAGGGATTATATAACAGTTCTTGCAAATCTATGTGAAAAATTGATCTTTCTTTATACTTAGATATTGAATTGAAGTTTTGTATATTTGTCAAATCTCTGAACGTAAGTTATTTAAATAGCCAAGGTGAGATTCGATGCATATTTTTTTTTAAACAAATCGCAGGAAGTATCATAACGCCATTAGTATATATTTGCAATGTATTTTCTACTACAGGTATTTTTCCAAATGCGTTAAAAGTTATTCCAATTTCCCCCAAAAAGACGATTAGTCGCTAGTTTTAAATTACCCACCTGTTTCCATCTTTTCAAGTATTTCAAAGTTCTTACAAAGACTCGTTTACAATTTAGACTGTATGACTTTTAAAACAAAATATAAATAGCTCTACCAACATAAATATTGTTTAAGTACATTCCAATCAAATGAATTAGCATTATTGCTATTATTTGATACAGTGTCAAATAACTTAGCTGATCGTGATCATTGTATTAGTGTATTCATAGATTTCAGCAAGGCATATGACTCTTAAACATTGAATACTTACACGAACATCATATATCGTGGAATCGGGGATGTTGCAATACTATAGTTTACAAAATTATTTAACAAATATAAATAAATAATGTGTATTATGCTTCAACTGAATCAAAATTAGAGTCTTTAGAATGCGGGGTACAAAATGGTTTAATCTTTAGCCAGTTGTTATATTGATATATTTAAATGGTATCTGAATTCATCAAATGCATTACGATATGTAGACTTTTCCTGATTTAAAACAAATTTCATATACTGTTAAAGCAGGAAAGGCAATAACAGTTAACCAAATATTGAAATAACTTTGGATGGTGAATTACAAGATAAATGAAAATCTCAGATAGAATAACTTTGTGAATTATGTCTTATACACTGTCGCCCACAAAGTTATAACGTTTTTTTTTCTTAAAATTTGTTTTTGTAAAGTTCTTTTGTTAATATGGTATATTCTTGGTTGATAACATTCATACCATCTCATAACGTTATTGATCAATCTATATGCCTCTTTAGACTTATCAATATAAAGTCCTGACAAAATAATAGCTTTATATATCGAGAATAAACCATATGGTCACTTTCACTTCATGAAGTAGAAAATAAAAACATTATCTCAGCTTCATGGGAATCAGTGTAGTATATAAATTTACGCTATATTGGTATACTCTGTTAATCAAAACATTATGTCCCATTAAATATTTTGTTTGTGGTGTACAATTCTTTTACTCCACCATTCATTTCATATTGTAATATTCTTTGGGCAAATTCAAAGACTAAGGTCGATACTATTTTTACTCTGGCAAAAGAAAGCCGTACGTATGTTTACTAATTCCTACTACCGTGACCACTTAAAGTCTTCTTTTTTTAAACTAAAAACTGTAATAGTTTATGAAATTAACATTCTTCAAGTTGCACCTTTTTATGTTCCACTTACAGAAACGGTCAACTACATTCATACCCTCCCCCCCAAGGATCCGAATGGCATTTTATCAAAGCTTGAAATCAACAGCTATCGATACGGTTTGGGAATTCCCAAATTGGCGTTTTACGTTCTAATTCCTACCATATACGAATTGGGACAAAAGGGCGGGCGTCAACATGTACTGATGTTGTCAACTATTATATGCAGCTAAGGCGTAGATCGATGAGTGGCATAATCGGATGATTAAACCAAGGAGTTTTAAAGGTACTATGTCCCATTTGCAGTCTAAAAAAATGAAAAAGTTAAATTCCAACTGCATTTGAAAGATAATACTAATTTAGAACTTCCCTAAAAAAGGTGGGGCTTGAAAATGTCTTCAAGTGTGAAAATAACGACTATTAGTTGTCAAATCGACTTTAGGGCTATAGAGCCCAAAAGTAATAGTCTTGATTTTCAGACAATTGTACCGAATGGTCATACGTTTTATGCTGCGCAAAGATTCAATCAGTTTAATCTTGGCCATCACAAGAAGTGGGTTATTGATGTAGACAAATGCTCATGTACCCTTGGCAACTCTTTTCATGTATGTTATTACCAAAGAAGAAAAAAGCCAGTAAGTCACTCAATAGTGTTTGACAGTGAAGTCTAGCAAGTAAACGGGTTTCCTTGCATAATTTGAATATGAGGACACTGCTAACGTTTAAATGTCACAGATAGGACATACATGACATATTTATAATTCCTGCAAAGTTCTACAGCATTTGAGGTTGGCTGCAAAAGGGAAATAGTACCTTTAAGAGCTGGAGTCCCAACTGGCAACACATTGTTTCACAATGGAATCTACAGGTGTACTGTTACCTTTGAGGTTTGAAGCCGCCAATGTAATTGAAAGCTTGAGTAGTGATCCGCCCTCCCCACTCAGCGTTATTTAGGGTACGCGTATGCATGGTTCCTCCCTCTGAAAGAACCCCCCCCCCCCTAAGTCCGTGTGTGTAAAGTCAATACGGGCCGCTTTTTTGTGTACTACGAGCCGGACTTTGTTGCGTGAAAAGTACCCCTTTGCCGGAAATTTTGGGAACATGGATGCGGTCCCTCCGTTACCTAATTGTGTCAAGAAATTAGTATACATTACATTGTATACAAGCAGTTTTAATATGTGAAAAACGGTAAACTTTCACAATCCTAAAACCTGGAATTTGACACTTTTCCGATTACCTCAGGCTCACGAAAATAAAATGAATTTGTTCTTGTACAATTCTTTGTCATGTTATATGTCAAATTAGCGCCAACAAATGCCCAGTCGATAATTTTGATTAATATTTGTGGACATGTTGTTCCATTTCCTTTTGCTTGCCTCCTGTACAGGTGAGCACTATGTACACCCCATATTATGAGATGAGTGGTAGCGAAAGTAATCATCATTACAGCAACATTTTTCCATTTGAAAGTAGCCATTAGTTTGCAGCTAGGCAGGAATCTTTTGCCTATGTATCTGCAAGAAAGATCCAGTTAAGCACATGCCTGACATATTTTCTCCTGGCGGATTAAATATGGTACAATGGGAATGAGCTAGATATAACTCCATCTCTTAAAACTCCTTGATTAAACCATGGACCTATTACGGATCGACATTCGACGTGATTCTTTTTTTGATCCAATGATAGTCACCGCCTTCTGATTATGTGCATCTTAATGAGAACATTCAGCTGTTTTAACAATAACGACTGCGTAAGCATTTTCGGTCATTGACAAAGGAGCAGTTTTTTGTTTCCCTCCCTTGGGTTTTGTTTGGATGGTGAGCTCTGTAAGAGTGAATCTTAAATAAAAACATCTCTAATGGGGAGCAGCAAAGTTGAAAAGCAGACGATTTTGGTGATATGAAATGTATTAGTACTGATTCGCACACTTTCGCACACACCCATGACCTTATAAACCAATTCGAAGGCCATGATCTTTATAAGCCCCGTGCGTTGTAACTTTGGAATGTTATGAGGAAATTGGGGGAAACGGGATTTTAAACCACAACCAATCCAAATATAACCTCTATCTGGTAATATCAACATGTTTTTCAAAATAAAATACAGTACACCAAACAAAAAATTCCGATTATAAACCAGAACTTTCCCATTTCCGATTTCCCATGATTTAAGCGAGTTATTATCTTTTGCGCAGGTAGATTAACATAAGTGAAATTACTATCTTGATTCTGACCCGGCTTGGCGGCTATTGGCGGTGACCTTCATGAGATCAAAGTGAAGAAAATTGTACGGAATGTTATTGAGACGACATTGACAGAGACAATCACAATGAATTCGTTTACTAAACGACGAATGTCCATCCGTAACCGCCCACAAGCATAATGAAAAACTCTTCACTTGATATTCATGACAGATAATAGGAATTTATCATAAGCATCTACATATTCATTGGTATCTTTAACTCTTATCCTGCCACCGGGTTAATCTCCATTGTGCCAAGCCCCGAATCCCCTAAGTGCCAAGTTTATAACGAGATAATCGGATTAACGCGATGGTACTATCAATAGCGCGTCCAAAACACTAGGCACAGTCCAATGGGCATAAACAATAACTGCTATTACATCTGCGTGCAATCATGCAAGAAGCAGAGGAGCAGTAGCTTGCTGAGGTGTACTAAGCACTGTAACAATAGCGTGCACGCATCCTTATGGCAGGCTATGAGTTAAGGATGATGATATAATCTTCTATTTTCCTGAGATCATGAAGGGAAGATAAATGTCATATTTTATTATTTATATTTAAGGCTGTACTAACACTAGCGTATACAAAGGGACCAGGGGTAACATAACAACATCATTTTCGTTAAACGAACAGGGAAATACAAACATAATACTCTTTAATTGTTTTGGGGATATTCATTGTTTTGTTATGTTTGTTGTTGTTGACACTTGACAGTAATGTATGTGGTTGCTATACGTGTTGTAAGTCTGTTTTTGTTAGACTGATTGGAAGGTACTAAGCTTTAGTCTTTATTATAACCATTAGTAGAATATAAAACGAATGCGTGACACTAATAATCAAGCGCCATATGAGAAGTGATCTAACTTTACAACTGTAGCGAGCACACTTGTGCTATCAGGCATACATTGCATGATATGCAGAGCAACTGTATCCATCGGGCCGCCATTGTTATTCATGTGATGAGAAGGATCCGAATCTCACTTTTAAAGAATGACGTCAGCAGCTAAAAATACGGTTTGGGATTTCCCACATTGGCACTTCATGTATTAAACCCTACTATACACACATTGCTACGACTGGAAGCGTGTCAAATGTACTGATGCTGTCAACCATTCTGTAGCTACGGCGACATCGATAATTTAAAAAAAATATGCAAATGATATTATATGCAAAATTATCAAAGCTCTGCATGTGCTAATTTATAGGCCTCATTGGTCCCTTCGGAAACAAATCATTCCAAGCAGCTGCCGTTTCCTACGGTTGCACAATAGAATCTACAGGTGTGCTGTTACCTCTGATGTCCGAGAATCGAAGCCCCTCAATATAATTGGAAAGCTTGAGTAGTGCTTTTTCACAAAGAAATATCGTTGATATTTCACTATTTATTTGAACTAACAAGAGTAAAATCGAACAGATGATTTAATTTGAATACAAGAGCCTAATTGTTAAAAAAAAATATGCATACATTGTATAATAGCAGTTTTAATTTGTAAAAAAAAGATAACATTTTACAATCCTAACACCTGAAATCTGACACTTTTCCGATTACTTCAGACTCACGAAAAAAAATGTGAATTTGTTCCTTTACTGTTCTTTATGATGTTATATGTCAGATTAGTGCCCACAAACGCCCATTCGAGAAATTTTGATCAATATTTTAGGAAATTTTGCTCCATTTCCTTTCGCTTGCTTCATGTAAAGGTAAGCACTATGTACTGCTCGTATTATGAGACGATTAGTAGCGAAAGTTTGCAGCTAGGCAGGAATCTTTTGTCTTCGTATCTGCAAGAAATATCGAGTTTAGCACATGCCTGACATATTTTCTCCTGGCAGCATTAAATATGGTACAAAGGGAATGAGCTAGATATGACTCCATCTCTTAAAACTCCTTGATTAAACCCAACCGCCCAAAATCATAATGGAAAACTATTCACTTGATATTCAGGCGCGTACGCAGGGGGTGGTTTTGGGGTAAACCCCCCCCCCCCCCCCTCGAGTTTTTTTTATGTGTATGTTTTATGTATGTTTTTTTAGAAACCCCCCCCCCCCCCCTTGAAAAAATCCTGCGTACGCCACTGTTGATATTCATGACAGATACTAAGAATTTATCATAAGCATCTACATATTCATTGGTATCTTTAAGGATGATGATAAAATACACGAATCTTCTATTTTC
Source organism: Strongylocentrotus purpuratus (assembly GCF_000002235.5). Taxonomy (NCBI): domain Eukaryota; kingdom Metazoa; phylum Echinodermata; class Echinoidea; order Camarodonta; family Strongylocentrotidae; genus Strongylocentrotus; species Strongylocentrotus purpuratus. Next base: position 38,771,072 of record NW_022145594.1, read on the forward strand.
CTGAGAGCATGGAGAAAAAAAAATGTCATATTTTTATTATTGATGTTTAAGGTTGTACTAATACTAGCGTATACAAACTTAAAAAGGGATCGGGATAACGAACAGGGCAATAAAAACATAAAACTTTGTAAATGTATTGGGGATATTCATTGTTTTGTTATGTTTGTTGTTGTTGACACTTGACAGTAGTGTATGTGGTTGTTATACGTAATATAAGTTTGTTTGGTTAGAATTATTGGAAGGTACTAAGCTTTAGTCTTTATTATAACCATTAATAGAATATAAAAACGAATTCGTGACTCTAATAATCAAGCGTCATGTGAGAAGTGCTTTAACTTTACAACCGTAGCGAGCACACTTGTGCTATCAGGCATACATTGCATGATATGCAGAGCAACTGTATAAATCGGGCCGCCATTGCTATCCATGTCATGACAAGGATCCGAATGGCATTTTTAAAGAATGACGTCAGCAGCTAAAAATACGGTTTGGGATTTCCCACGTTGGCATGTTTTAAACCCTACTATGAAAGCATTGCTACGACTGGGCGCGTGTCAAAATGTACCGCTGTAGTCAAATGTTCTGTAGCTACGGCGTAAATTGATAATTTAGAAAAAAATATGCAAATGATATCATATGCACAATGATCAAAGCTCTGCATGTGCTAATTAATAGGCCTCATTGGTCCCTTCGGCTCAGAACTTGCTCTTAGCACCCATTTCTTGTGCACCGCAAAATGAGAGCGCAACAAGTGTTACTCCTAATACGCAGCAAATATTTTCAGCACTTCATTTTTGTTTAGTGTATCTGGTTGTTTCAATAAGTGCGTTGTAAGTGCAAGTCCTTATCAAGCATATAAAAGATGTTTAATCATAGGGATTTAAGTTCTTGCAAATCTATGTAAAAAATTGATCTTTCTTTATACTTAGATATTGAATTGAAGTTTTGTATATTTGTCAAATCTCTGAACGTAAGTTATTTAAATAGCCATGGTGAGATTGGACGCATATTTTTTTTTTTATCGCAGGAAGTATCATAACGCCATTAGTACATATTTGCAATGTATTCTTTTTACTACAGGTAGTTTTCCGAATGCGTTAAAAGTCATTTCAATTTCCCCAAAAAAGACGATTAGTCGCTAGTTTCAAATTACCGACCTGTTTCCAACTTTTCAAGAATTTCGAAGTTCTTACAAAGACTCGTTTACAATTTAGACTGTATGACTTTTAAAACAAAAGATAAATAGCTCTACCAAGATAAATATTGTTTAAGAACATTCCAATCAAATGAATTAGCATTATTGCTATTATTTGATACAGTGTCAAATTACTTAGCTGATCGTAATCATTGTATTAGTGTATTCATAGATTTCAGCAAGGCATATGACTCTTAAACATTGAATACGTACACGTACATCATATATCGTGGATTCGGGGATATTGCAATACTATAGTTTACAAAATTATTTAACAAATATAAATAAATAATGTGTATTATGCTTCAACTGAATCAAAATTAGAGTCTTTAGAATGCGGGGTACAAAATGGTTTAATCTTTAGCCAGTTGTTATTTTGATATATTTAAATTTCATTCGCTGATGACATCAATGTGTTTTGTTCCAGCTCAGATGTTCAAACCTTTTTTAAGCATAATACATACCGAATTACCGAAATTATCCAGATGGATTAAAGCCAGATGACAATCCCTTATTTCAAAACAGGAAAAGCAATTTAGAAAATTACTGAATGGCGATCTAGCGATGGTATGGGCCGGTATTCATTCAGGAGGAAAAGGCCATTGCTGGTGCCGGATGGGAACGCCAACGCCCTTGTGTATCGATACATCCTGGAGATCCAATTATGGACATGCAGCGTTTCTATATCACAACTGGGTCTTAATATATAGATAATTTGCATCTCAAGTGCATTAAACTTACCCTGTATCGAGTATACATGAAGAAGCATGCATACATTGCATGACATGCAGAGCAACTGTATAAATCGGGCCGTCATTGTTATTCCTGTACTGACAAGGATCCGAATGGCATTTTATCACAGATTGAAGTCAACAGCTATCGATACGGTTTGGGAATTCCCAAATTGGCGTTTCAGGTTTCAATTCCTACAATACACGCATTGCGACAAGAGGGCGCGCGTTAAAGTGTACTGCTGTTGTTAACCATTCTGTAGCAACGGCGCGGCGTTAAGCGATGAGTGGCATAAGGGGATGATTAAACCAAACCGCCCACAATGATTGAGACAAACACTCCACTTCATAGGCGCCGGAAGTGGGGGGGGAGCCCCCCCCCCCAGTCACAAAAGTAAGGGGGGAAACGCATTTTTGCCCCCCCCCCCAAAAAAAAAAAAAAAAATAAATAAAAAAAACGCCCCCCCCCCCTCCAAAAAAAAACGTAACAATAATAACAACCTAAATTAAATCATATAAACAATTCCATTCAAAGAAAAAGGAAAATTCACAGGAATTAAATTTCATAAACATTGCGCATGCCACCTTTACGGTATTTATCAATAGAGGTCTCTATAATAGCGATACGCGCATATCGTGGACATATTGTGCGAGAATGGGAAAGCGTGTCCGTTTTTTTGTTATAGGGGAGAGAAGACATGAGCCCCTGAACGCTGGCGTACTGATGGGGGGTGGATGTATTTCTTATTCGAAACAAGTGATTTACAAATGTTGATGTTGTGACGTGATTTTCCGGCATTTTTTCTCCATTTTTTTTGTAAGTCATACCTTTTTATGCGTTTGTTGGAAAATAAGAAATTCCCAAATTACAGTCAGGCGAAATACGCTTATTTAGAAGCCTGTATGTCATGGTCTGCAAAGTGGCTGGGCTCGAGCCCTCCCCCCCCCCCTCCCCCCCCCCCCCCCCCCCCTCTTCTCCTTTTTGAAAAAGTATGTTAAAGAGAAAAAGAAAGAAAGACGGAGAAAAAAATAGGTGACCTGCCAATGTCACAAATAAGGTATAAAAAATGCTCATCTGACCGTAATTAAATGCTTAAAACCCCAGAGCTTAGGGGAGACTCTGCCCCCCGGACCCCACCCAGGGACCTAAGGCGGGCCCCTGGATGCTCATCTGACCGTAATTAAATACCTAAAACCCCCGAGCTTCCAGGGGCTCTGCCCCTGCACCCCAACAAGGGCTCTAAGGCGGGCCCCTAGATGCTCATCTGACCGTAATTACAAACCTAAAACCCCTGAGCTTCCGGGGGCTCAGCCACTTGACCCCCTGCCGAGGCTCATGCCCTGGACCCCACGCCAATTTACGCTCTACCTGATCGATAATACTCCACTTTGAAAAACGTTCCGCGGGACCTGCATGTAACGTGTAAGACTGGTGGTGATGCAGATTTTTCGTCTGCCCCCCCCCCTCCGAACTTTTTTCTCATTACGTCACTGCCCCTGGAATGTTTGCCATCCCCCCCCCCCCCCCATCCCAAACTGCTTCCGGCGTGCCTGCTCCACTTTATAAGCATGACTAATACTTAGAATTTATCATAAAAATGTTCATATTTATTGGGTTCTTAAAGGATGGTGATAAGTTACATGAATTGTATTTCTTTACGAGAGCAAAAAAAGATACACTGTATGCCATATTGTATTGTGGATGTATATTAGGCTGTACTAACACTAGCATACACGAATAGGGGGTGAGGGGAATATAAATTGTTTTGTTGTGTTTGATATACTAGTTTGTAAGTTTGTTTCTGTTTTACTACACCTGGCAGCGACTACCCCTGAGTCATTTTTGTTATCATTATAAGAATTTACAACGATTGCATGACTTTAGTATTCAAAATTCAACCAGAAGTACGTTCACTTTATAAGTCATTCATTAGACAGATGAGTTCACATACTTTACCTTTCTTTCAGGGATATAATACTATTCTAAGCTAAATTTAAACACATTTATTCCAGGAAAGCCGAAAATCTAGCAAAATAAGCGACTTAAAAAAAGTGAGATGAGTAATTTATTGTTGGATGATTATGTTTAAATATGGCTCGGATTGTTGTACGTGTACATGGAATATCTAGTGGAACAAAAACAGACACACAGAGAGAGAGAAAGAGAAACAGAGAAACAAATACAAGTTCATTGTCACCATATCCGACACGCTTCTATAGTTCCTTTACATTTCATGTACATGAAGTGCATACAATATCTCCAATTTATTGGTTAGAGCGTGGCAGACAAGCATTGCACAGTCTCATTCAAAAATGAATGAGCGGGTTTTTTCCCGCCTCCTGGAGCATGTGACACGACCCCTGTCGGTAAAGAACATGAACTTTGGACCGAACCGAGTGGGCCGCCACGCGGCAATTTGCCTGTTTGACTACGTCACTTGTATGAAATGCTTTGAATTGTTCAAAAACAAAACACAGTCTTTCATAAGCCTATTCTGTAATCGTAGAAGAAGGCACCTGGGAATCATTCTATGATCAAAAGTAATCATGCAAGCTAGACACCCGGGGGGGGGGGGATTCCCAACATGACTGGCTACGCACCCGCGTCCAGAAAAGGCGTCGAAAGGGTGTCTACTGTCAGCTATACGGTGGGATCGACGTTTTCCCTCAAAAGGAGTGTTTTTCAAGCACCGACCGCACAAAATCCCCAAAAAGGGTACCTTTTCAGGTTCAAAGGTATCAACCCATTCGCCATACAAACGCAATTAGGGTCATTTCAGATAAGGTGGGATACGCCATAAGGCCAAAAAAAAAATCATTTGGTTCTCCTCGACCGCCCGCTCGTCATTTTCGGGCCGCTTGTATTTTTTTTTTTTTTTTTATTCAATTTTTTTTTTTTTTTTTTTTTTTTTTTTGGGGGGGGGGGGGGGGGAGAGCAGTCTTAAATGCCAAACATACCATTTTATGCATTTGCAAGATCAACATGCGTCCCGTTGCCAGTTTTGTCTTTTCAGTATGCAATTAGGTATTTATTAAACTTGCCATTTTTATTTTTCTATGTCAAAATGCCGTTCATTCAAATCAGGTTCTGAGCATTCTTAAACTCATTTTAAAGCCCATCTGTACTAGTTTACAGGAGGGATTAGACCACCCTGCAAGGTCACTGGACAGGTCACATCAAATCAGCTCTCAGTTAATATAAGATAAAGAGGATCATGGGAGACCAATGGTCACCGATTAGGCATTGTTTGCTACATAGAGGGCGCAAGTAGCTATAAGTAGTACAATGGAGATTTAAAAGGTGCTGTATTTCAAAGCCCAAAATACTTTCTGTGTTGGTCTTGATATTCATTGTACAGTAAACTAGTCTTTTACCATATTAAAGTATTATAGACTTTGTTTGTTTAAATGCTTGACAATCCCAATGATTTTTTTTTTTTATGGAAAAAATATATAAACAAAACAAAAAATGGGGGAAAAAAAAAAAAAAAAAAAAAAAAAAGACACACAAAAAAATGAAGTTAAAAAAAATAATAAAAACAAAAAATCCGCCCGCCCGCCCCTACTCCAGAAAAGCAATCGAGGACAACCAAACATTTTTTTTTTTTGTCTAAGGGTACATTTCAGAGGTTGATGTAACTTGTTGGACACGGGTGGGTAGTACTTGTGTATGAGAGTGACCCCCCCCCCCCCCCACGGGTAAGACACATGACTGGCATAAACATGCACGTATAAAAGTGTCCCATGATTGTACATCTCTCTCTCTCTTTCTCTCTTTCTCTTTCAACCCAAGGTCTGTGGTATTATTTATTCTCCTTCTGTACAGTGCGTCCCAGAAAAAAAACTAAACCAAAATTATCGATGTTTTATCATAACTTAATCAAAATTGTTATTAATAAATGACACATATTTGCAAAGCTTAGATCATCCTCTGTCATTTCTCACGCATGGGTGATTAAAAACAATTTGAAAGGAAGGTACCAAAATTTCATTTGACGGGCGGTATCTGAATTTCAAAAGAAAATCATATTTCTAGAAAGTTCATTTTCTGCCCTTTCATATGACACCTCAATCAAGAAAAATGAGCCAGGAATAACAAAGTTCTGTTTTTTTGTATAATGCTTGCATTTCCATAATTTGATTAAACGAATTCATTTTCACTGGCTGCCTGCCGTAGCAACAAACGGAGTTGGCGATCAGCCATGCATCAAGTCTTTCGTGTTTTTTGAGCATGGCTAATCGTCAACAAAACAGATTTAAATCTTTTGTTTGTAATCATTCATGCGTAAATATGCATTATATGAGTTCATCAAATAAAATAAGAGGATCTCAGCTTTTCAAATATGTGTCATTTATCAATTATAATTGTGATTAAGTTATGTTAAAACATCAATAATTCTCGGTTTCTTTTTTTCTGGGACGCACTGTATTATGGTTATGCCTGAAAACAGTGAGGAAACGACTCTGTTTAAGTTCTATTCATATTCGTTGTTTTGTTTTCACGCTCTGTGAAGGGTGAAGTTTTTTTCACACACTCATTCGAGATTGAAGGCAGTCAATTCAAAGTGTGTGGAATTGCCATTTTGATGAGTGTATACAGATCACATTGTACACACACAACCGCTATAACATTCACAGGCACTGTATGCTTTGTGTGTCGTGTATCCGTCAGGCATCAGCCCAACGATTGCTACCAATCAAAATGGATCATAATGATTGATCTATAATTATGTCTATCACTTGTTTTCTTTCAGCTCTTCCTAGTCTCAATCTTTTGCAGTATCTTCCTCCTATCATTGAACACATTCCTGCCTAATTACACGCACCAATAGTGATGCACGATGAAAGAAGCAATCTCTCGACAAGCGAAAAAGCCATCCCTGTTTTGTTTTATCATCATATATTTCTTAACGCGTATCTTTGAACAAGAATGAGTACTTCTACCCTAGCTACGGAAAACCACACTCTAGCATTGACTGATGGAAATGGAAATCTTCGGATTGATTAACCTGCAGAAGAACGACGTGAAACCTCCTCCCCACCCCTCCCCAAACACGCACACACACACATGCACCAGTACGCTATAGCGTATAGACAAGGGGTGCTGGCATCAGTTTTTGTGTATTCAGTCCCGTCTATAAAATTATCTGACAACGAGAAAAGAGTAAAAAGGGGGGTCATTTGTCCATTATGTGTCATTTCTACCCACCTTTTCCCCTTTTTTGTTCTTGCCCGGGGGTGGGACGATGCCCCTGGTGTACTTATAGATTCGTCATCGAATGTAGACAGGACTCAAAATGTGTACTTGATTCATTTTAAATGGATAAGTGACGACAAAATCATAATAAAAACAATCATGATGAAATCCAAATCCCTCATCTACAACCAAAATTGTGAGCGTGAGTGTCAAGTGGAAGTAGTTATGGAGCTGCAAAAAAAAGCGATAAACTGTGTGATATCATGATGTATTTCTTACAAGATGAAGAAATTGTTTTAACTTGCATTTCTCTCTCTTTTCCTTCTCATCTCATTCTCTTTCTCTCTCTTCTCTCTCTTCTCTCTCTCTTTCTCTCTATCTCTTTCTCGTTCTCCCATTCTATCTCTATCGCCATCTCTCTCTTGAAAAAAATGTTTGACACAAAACTTGTCAATGCATCATCTATGTACCAGTGATAACGTGCTTTATTACCATTTCCACTTCAAACCATCATAATTAAAGTCGTAAATTTTTGTCAATATCAGGCAATACAATTGATACATCACACGACTACACTAATGGCCCGAGGCCCTCCCGCAAATAAAACGAATAATTGTTTGATAACATTTGAATCGGCTCATACAAGGAGTGCCATGCGAATATATCACCAGTTGAGTCAAGAAGAAAGAAGAAAAATCACTCAACAACTTCTTGTAATATTTGAAGTGTGAATTTTCAATCTAGAATTTGATAATATGTCATGTTAGGGTAACCCTTTCTACAAGGTGACCTATACATGGATAAAGAATGAATCATTCCATCAATCACCCAGTCAGAAACGCAATTAATCAAACTTTCAGCCAATTCAATAACCTATCAATGACACGATCTCACAAACTTAATAAAAATCAACGTCAGGCAATTTCGATAGCATGATGTGTCACCTATCGAAATTAATGTGCGAACATTACAAAGACGTGTTACGCAATCCCAACATGATTTCTGCAGGCAAAAGAATCAGGGTAATGGTGCTTTGAAATATTCCTTCACTTGATGTTAAGTCTTTGCAATCATGTTATACAATTATACTCAACTATACTCAAGCCAAGCGTGATTACGAGACATATCAACATTACGTAAACACTGGATCATAGTCAGATTCAGAGCTAATTGAATAGAATATGGCTAAACAAAATATACATTAACAATCTTAATCTAGAGAGAAAGTTACAAAAGCACGCATGAGCGTCCGTAAATTTTAAATAAGAGCTGAAAGGCTAAAAAGCATTGAACCTATTAACAAGTATACTAATTTACCCGGATTTACACACAGAATCAAAACTAAACCTTTTAAAAACTGTACATTTCTAAAACCAGGCTACGGCCCCATCTCACACTTATATACAGAACCGGTTATGTGTGATGGAAATTAACCCCTAGAGAATATATACATCTGCTATAAATCCAATGCCACCAAATAAACCCCTCGGTAACGACAGGTGAACAGTTAAATTGTATTGTATGTTAAGTATATGTATAATTAACTTAATAACTTTACTCAAGTGAAATTTATACGCTCATGAAAGAGAGAAAATGGATATGCTTATTGTTTAAATTTTCATATTAACAATAAATAAAGTATATGGTATTAAAGAAATGTTAATACTCTACCAATATCAATTAAGATTAAGTTTTTAACTTTCACATTTGGATGACCAAATTCATTTCACCGTTGTAAGGTATAATTAAGAAAACAGCAAAAAAAGAGCAAGACGCCAATCAAATGTTACTGAACATGTACATCTTTTAGACATTCTCGTTCAACAATGGGAACTACAGTAGTAATGAAAAACAATGAGGCGGATTGAGCTCTGGATGTCAATCGTGATCAAGATGGTGGTCAAGATGCTTTACCTTTCCGCTCAAGATCATGGGCGAGTCATATGATACCTGTAAAGCTTATTAACTTTTGAATGGCCAGATGGCCTATTCTTGGCATTTCATTTTTGGCATTTTCTTTCAGAAAATCGTTTATTGTTAAATTGATATGCTCACCCACGCATGAATAGTATGATTAAAAATACAAATTATCAAGGGGTTACTTTATGTTTATTTTGATATAAGGATCATAAGTTTAAATTAAATTGTTATTGTAAATTATTCACCAAAAAATATATATAATTTTTCTTTTTTCGCTGATTGTATGTCAGTCGATTAATTTATCAACAATTTGTCAGCCCCTTACTCATTCACCTACCAACTTACAAATATACAAGTTTGATGACTTTAGCAATAAATGTATACATGGAGTTTTATAACTCTGGTTTGCTACCTACTACTTCTATCGAACCACACAGCATTACTTTTTTCAAACCTCAAGCTTATTAAACGGCTGGTCCTCCATGGGGTTCACGATATATATATATATATATATATACGATTGAATACATATACATTACGTGTATTTATATATATTACAACAAAAAAGAGTATCATAAAAGTAACAAAGGCCAAACTTCAAATTACCTGATTATATTTGATAAGTAAAGAATAATTACACCCATTTCTCCCCTATTTGGTAAATAATATGTATTGAGCAGTTCATTTGCAGGAACATTCTATCAATCCATCTCCTCCTCTTTGTATGTTTGACATTCGTTGGATAAAGGACTTTCTTACGGATAGGACTCAAAAAGTTAAGTGCAGGGGGTTTATCTGATTCAATATATATCCATACCGGTGGCCCTCAAGGATGTGTGCTTTCTGCTCTTGTATATATTTTGTATACCAATGATTGCATGTCTAGTAATAACGCTGTTCGCCTTTTCAAATATGCAGATGATACTGCAATCTTAGGAATGATCAGAGGTAATGAAAATAATTATTTTTCAAATATAGAGCAGTTTATTAAATGGAGTGATGATAATTACCTTCAACTAAATCAGTCTAAAACGAAAGAAATCATTGTTGACTTTATGGTTGCTACACAACAGCACGAACTAGTGAAGATCAACAATGAAAATATTGAATGTGTTCCAAAATTCAAATATTTGGGCACAACGATCGATAATAAACTTAACTTTCATGATGAGTGTAGGTCCATTGTGGCGAGGGCCCAAACGATAATGTTCTATCTTTATGGCCCGGTCACACATAGACGACGCATGGACGGCGCTTTAAAAATAGGAAAAAGTCGTGAGCCCGACTTTTGTCAGGATTAGGAATAAGCTAGCGAGCTGACAAAGAATGCATAGCGTGTTGCTAGCGCACTGCGCGTATATAGGTTGTGTGCTCCGCGTATGTCTGGTGTTGGTCTAGCGCGCTCCGCGCATGTGTGGTGTCCTTTTAGGCCCGGTCACACAGAGGGGACGCATGGAGAACGCACGGCCAGCGCATTGGAAATTTGCAATTTTGGACAGTGTGTTGTCGTGCGCCCAACTTTTGTCGAAGCTACAGCGAGCTGACACCAAATGCATAGCGTGTTGCTAGCGCGCTGAGCGCATACAGGGCGCATACAGTGCGCATACAGACCGTACACAGAGCGCACATAATAACAACTTCCACGAATGCACAGCGTGTTGCTAGCACGCTGGACGAATGCGTTCTCAACAGAGGTCACACATAGACGACGCACGGTCCGCGCATTGGAAATCGGAAAAGGCCGTGTGCCTAACTTTTGTCATGATTTTGGAAAAGCTAGCGAGCGGACACAAAATTCACAGCGTGTAGCTAGCGCGCTGTGCGTATACAGGGCGTGTGCCCCGCGTATGTCTGGCGCTGGTCTAGCGCGCTCCGCGCATATCTGGTGTACCTTTGGCGTGTACATTCATGCGTCGAGATCCACGCGTACTTTTGAGCATGCTCAACAAATCCCGACGCACACAGCGAATGACGACGAATGCATAGCGTGGGTCCAGCGCGCTCGACGAACGAGTAACGAATGATGACGCACGCCTAGCGAACGACAACGCACTGGGAGAATCCATTTGGATAATTTAGAACATTAAGCAGTGGTTCAGGAAACCATGAAATCCAATATGGCGTCCAAAGGGCCACAAAACCACTCAAATTTCTCAACAGAGGGCGCACTTTATAAACAGGAATCCCCTATAGCGTCACCGACCCCACCCCTCCCCCTCCCCCCTCCCTCCGCCCCCATAAAAAATGGGTCTATTAAACTATTGACAGGTCATTGTCGACAATGGGGGAGGACAAAGTAACCACTTTATAATAATATCTAGACACACATTCATAATACCCACCATGCAATTAAAGATATTTAAAACCTTGTGTCGTTCATGTCATCTATAGCGAATACACGTTCCTTCATGTTGATGAGGAATATACTCGAATAAGGAAAAAATCATCTTCTGCTTCACTATCAAGTGACTCGTTCAGATGGATTGTGGCATAAATCAAGTTGGTAAGGTCCACACACATTGTTACATGCTAGTCCGTAACCTCTGCATGTATATAGCGAGGTGTGCTACAAGCAGTACAGCAGTTGCAATGAATCAACTTAAGAAGATTACTAGGCGCAGCCTCCGTATTTGACATCGTTGGAACCAGGTGATTGTCCTCTAATTTCCAGCCCCAGTCTGTGACGTCCATGTCTTCTTCGCGCTCCATTCATGCCATGAGGGAGTGAATTTGGTGGAGGCTGGCGTAGGAGGGAGTCGCATTGGCAATTTTCTTGACGAACAAGTTGTATCGTAATGATGCAGGTGAGTCATTACAGCGGCAACCAAACATGACAGACAATGCTTTGATACCAAGTTCCTTTATACGTTCCTTTGGATGACTTAAAGAAGGGAAGTACTAGCACAGGATTCTTAAGTGGGGTTGCCTTTCACAAGCTTCTAGAAGACTATTTTTTATTCCGAATATCCTGGAAGTCGAATCGCAACCAAAACAGTAGTGGTGAGCATACATCTTTACCCAGGTCCACTTTCAACTGCTCAATGTTATTCACCTTGGGGCCTTGGCTGCATTGTATTGTGGTAGTATAGTTCCCTGATATCTACATCCTCGTAATGCAAGAGTAACACCAATATGTCAGTGTCTTCTCCAATCAGACTAGTAGACTGACGACGAGAAGAATTCACTGTAACTTTAGCAGTATGTACATCAGCATCCCCGGATGCATCGGTGACTGTGCAATTTCTCTTTCTCGGTTCCTCACTAATGAGATTTATGAGTTCCTGCTTATTGAAGTCTTTTGAGAGAAACTCATTCTTCTTGAATGACAATACTTTGTCTGCATTGAATCTACCAACTGGATGGGCATTCTGCCCACGTCGCTGGTGTGTATTATCATTAATTGACGGCCCTTCACCATAGCTGTTATAAAAACTACAGTTGTAGAACCATAGTGGGGGGTCGTGAAATCAGCATATGATCGTGCTATTCTGCCATAGCTGTACCATTTTATCCGATGCACGAAGGAACCACCATCATGGACGTACTGTTCTGTGTTCTTTCACGGCTTCATTCGACACTTTACTTGCATGATCGGTGATGGCATGAGCGACCTGAAGGTGGAACGGACTGGACTCGATATCACCTCTACTAGTTCAAGTTTCCTTGTTTTTTTAATTACCAGGGACCGTTGAAACAGCAAAGCAGCATTTATGGCTTGTTCAGGTAAAAAAATCTACTTTCGAAATCTCTCACAGAGTCGTATCTTTGTTGAGACTGTGAAAACAGCATATTGGAAGGTCGCTGAGCTAATCATCGATGTACCCCAGAATAGCCCACTGAAAGGGACTGACTTGCGCTTAGGTTGCTACCAGCCCTTCATGATTTTGCTGGAAGCAATCGGTACCCTGATGAAAGGAACTGGACTTCGCCAAATCCTTGAAACAGATAGCAGGGAATTATACTTCGACTCTTACAATGCAGCCAAGGCTTGTAAGAATTGTAAGCTGTTGAGAGAGAGTGGACCTGAGTACGGGATCTATGCTCACAACTACTTTTTCCGCATGCCTACACCGAACTTATAGAGGAATTCAATATAAGAGCAATGTCTGTCATGTTTGGGTGCCGCTATAATGACTCATTTGCATCGAAGAAAACTGCCAATGCGACTCCCTCCTACGCCAGCCTCTACCAATGCACTCCCTCAGAACATACTATATTAATGGCATGGATGGAGAGCGAAGAAGACATGGACGTCATAGACGGGGACTGGACAATCACCGGGTTCCACTGATATCGAATACGGAGGCTGTACCTAGTAATCTCGATTCATTGCAACTGCTGTACTGCTTGTAACACACCTCGCTGTACCGGCCTGCAGAGGTTACGGACTAGCATGTAATAGTGTGTGTGTGTGTGTGTGTGTGTGGGCCTTGCCAACTTAATGTATGCCACAATCCATAGAACGAATCACTTGATAGTGAAGCAGAAGATGATTTTTCCTTACTTGAGTATATTCCTCATCAGAATGAAGGAACGTGAAGATCTGCATGTGTATTCGCTATAAGATGACATGAACGATACAAGGTTTTAAATATTTGTAATTGCATGGTGAGTATTATGAATGTGTGTCTAGATGTTATTATGAAGTGCTTACTTTGACTTTGTCACTCCCCCCCCCCCCCCCCCCCCCCCCCCCCACACTCACCCGTGTCAACAATGACCTGTCAATAGTTGAATTGATCTCTTTTTTTTTAAATGGCGGGTGGGGGTCGGTGACACCATAGGGGGTGAGAGAGATACATTTTAAGTCAATTTCCGGTTCACAAAGTGCGCCCTCTATTGAAAAAGTGTTGTGGTTTTGTGGCCCTTTGGACGCCATATTGGATTTTGTGGTTTTCTGAACCAATGCTTAATGTTCTAAATTATTCTAATGGATTCTTCGACCCCGAAAACCATAGCATTGTCACCTCAATTATGTCTCTTGTATGGATAATAAGTGATTTATGGCCATTGTTATGTTATGGCGGCCATTTTGGATGCCATCTGGGATTTTGGGGTTTCCTAGACCATCACAAACCATTCTTACTTGTCTCATTGGATTCCCTGACCCCCAAACCATGGGATATAAACCAAAATTATGTCTCTAGAATGGATAATAAGTGATTTATGGCCATTTTTAGGTATCGGCGGCCATCTTTGACGCCACTTGAAAGTAACAGCTTTCTGAACATCCGATTTTGGTATACTTTTAATATGTTATTTTTGAGGTCGAATACTACTAGAAACCGCTGAAAAACATTTTGTTGCAATTTTTAGGGGTCAATCCCTAACTTGACCCGACTGTGTGTAATACTAGACTATAAGAATACTTATATTTCGTCGCTGTTTTCACGAAGTGACGGTAGTGAAAAAGAATTGCATTCACTTTGCGTGACGATTTTCCTCACTACCGTCACTTCGTGAAAACAGGGACGATTTTGTCTACGTTTTATTTTGATGGTTCTTCTATGATTATAAACACAGCGATATAGTTTCTCGTATATATATATATATTATGTATTTTAATAATGTGTGACCAAAACAAATGTCCATGTATTCTTGTGAATTTGAATGAATAAAAAGAATTGAATTGAATTGAATTGAATTAGACTTGATACCGGAATTAAGAATTGCGAATGCAAAGTCGGTTTCAGAATTACTTCAAAACGAATATTCGCTGTAAAGTTCAAAGTGATTTTGTAATACTTTGAAGCAACAATTTCCAAATAAACTAAAAATCGAATTACTATATGAGTATAAATGCAAAAATACGATGGAAACATGTCAGGTTTAGATGGCAAATATTAGTAATGAGGTCATGCAGCATTATACAAAAGGAATGGGAATGTCGGACAATTCGTTAACCTTCAAGTTCTCGACAGGTGAACAAAGTGTGGCTTCATGCAAACAAAGCGTGTCCTCGTTTTTATAGACTTGTCGATAAAGGAGGTTCCATTGATTTAAAATAAAGCTTACAGACCCTACATTTACGTGTCAACATTTATGCGACATATTAGACTACAAATCAACATTTTAGAGAGGATTTTGCTTATGAGAAGGGGCGATATTCAGCTTCTCCTGGATCTTGAACATAAGGTTTTTCACCTTACCCGTCGGACTTATCCTCAAAACATGCTTCTTGTTGGTATCTCTGAGCAGGATCTGAATTAGCCCTGATGTTGAGAGGGTGTTCGTACAGGTTTTGCCGCCGCACGGGCCGTAGTGTTGGGGAAAACCTTGTTAAAGGGTGATAGAAGTTGAAAAAAATGAAAAGGGAATGTGTATTTAATTTAAATACGTTTGAAGTTGAAAGACATCATTATCCGTAACTAATCCAATAGAATATATGAACGAACCATTTATGAAGTAGGCCTCCAAAAAATAAAGGTTGGCCAAAAATCCAGGCAACAAATATCAAATATTATTCAATTGTCGATCGCGGAATATATTATTACTTATTATCATCGAAAGTGAGACGCAATATATCCCATTATCGTTCACATGCAATGAACGGGGGGGGGGCGGAGATTATAATAATCGCAATGACGTACAACGTAGAGATAGAGGTAGAGGTGGTTATTTTACCTGACTGCTAAGAAAGCACAAATGCTTGTTAGTTAAGCAACTGGAGAACCGATGGCTTACGGTCCTCTCTGAGAGAACTGGTAATGAGAATTAATGCCTTACCAAAGGGCACTAGCGCATCGCCTTGGTTTCGTACTCGGGTCACCAGATTACGAGACCACTGCTCGCGCATGTTACCGTTGACAGAGAAGTAAATGACAGTTGTTATTATAAACCGAATATGAATTTTGTAGGCCTCTGATTGGTCTGAACTACAGGCCCGAAATTCGGTACCGACTGCTGGGCAGTATCGAACAATACTGAGAAATGTTGACCTGGCATACTTCTATAATGCAAGGACGCAATGATTGCAAATAGAGTTAACAACGGATACGCGCGGTGAGACGCACATTGCTGAAAGATTGATAAATTCCTTTGAATTTACAAATAAATACTCTTTAACAGGCATTCGTGTAAAAATATACTCTTTCATAAGAATCGACACTTACGATGATGTGGATAAAACAAATAGTGACAACCTATTTTCAGGTCACAATTAAAACTGATTTCGAGACTTTACTCTGCCCCTCGACTTCGACTCGACTTCGACTCGACTTCGACTCGGTGCAGAGTACAGTTTCGAAATTACCTTGGACAATAGTTTTAACCGTGCCCCTTAAAGCAGTCATAATTGGTATACTACTACATACTAGAATGTACGAGTCAAACCTTGTTTGTATGTCTCTTTCTTTATTTTTTGTAGAGGATGCCAACGTATTACCATCGGATACGCTCTTTTGCAGAAACTGCTTATGATTTTTAGGTGTCCGTAAGTCTGGCCCCTGGTCTGTAGGCATGAAAACGTCTGTATAAGAACAAACAATAATATATTTGTGAGTACATTTGCTCACATTAATTTTATTTATAAAGGCACGTAGAATTGTCACGTTTAATATCTTTGACGTGGCATTCACTTACTTTAGGGGAACAGAAAGTGACCGCTCTCATCCCTTTTAAATTCAACGTTGTATACCATAATTACACACACACACGCACACGCGCAAAGACACACACACACACACGCACACACGCACACAAAATGTGCCCCTTGAAATTCTCGATCCACAAGGCACCTGAAAATATTATGAATTTTGTTTGTATGGAATTTGTCCAATCGTGTCCCCTTCCCGTTATATTTCTAAACCAAGTGGAAATAGATATTGAATAACAGATTAAGCATCGCTGTTTGAAATTAAACTCTACGAAACACATCAGAACATCGTCTGTTAACATTAAACGTATGCATACAAATTAATGTTAGAATGGGTACCAGGAACAAACAAAAATTGACAGTACATTTCCTGCTGACTGCGTTTACTTTCTCTATTTGCATAATGAAGGAGAAGATTTCAAAAATGTCAAATGCTTGATATATTTTATACCTTCACATGTAACAAAATAATATACACAAGAAAGACCTTTTACCCTTAGAGAATTGATGATAATCCCTTTTTCAGCAGCTCCTAGAAGCAAACTCGGGGTGATAATATGCCGTTTTTTAACGTAAGGTATCACGGTGATGTAAATCATAGCATTTGTACATAAATGTACAATAAAAATCCATGTAGGTCTATTTGTCTTTATGCAAATTTAAACAGTAATTCCAGGTAAAAAAAAGCAAGGAAATATATCCAACTCTTGTAAAATGACTTGCCCATTAGGGGACGAACTGGACTATGGTGTTCGTCTACCGTACTCCCTGCTTCCTCTAAAGTTGTTACATTTAGTTGTACCTCTCCTGCACCAGGATTCATTGGTACCATGACATCATCGTCATCATCGTCATCACTGTTTCCTGCGGTTGATTCTGTAATACGATTTTGGCGCATTTTTGGCACGTGTGGTGTTGTTTAGTATTCAATAGAAAAGGAATGTAAAATTAAGAAGAACACAACGACATGTGAATGAAACATAAAAAATGAATACCCTTAATTATTTTTTGATTATCATGAAATCCAAGTTTCTTAATAGCAAGAAAAAAGCAATCTGAAATTTACAGACGACCTCTCCTTTAATACACACCATCCTCTATAGAGGTATTCCTTTCCCAGGTTTTTTTTTCTGGATATCCCTCCAACTTGCTAACAATATCATTAATTTTGGCAATATTGCCCTCATCGAAAAGTTTCAAAGTTCCACATGTGACATGGGCTCTGTATTAAACGATGGAGTCCAATAGCATAAAATAAAATCGATTTATGTATTATAAAATAACTGGTGATTGTTGGTGAAAAGCATTACATTTTCGACAAGTTGTAATTTCCCACTTCAGCTTCTATTAGACATAATTCATCGGTTCGTACATGAACAGCTGTTGGTGATTGTTCGAAGTAGCTCTAGTAATAGTAGTAATAGTGGCAGTAGTCAATGTAGTAGAAGTGGTAACAGCAGCAGTAGCCACAGTAATAGAAGAATAAGTAAGAAAGAAAAAAGAAGAAGAAGAAGAATACGGGTAAAATAAGTAGCGTAAGTTTAGTCATCCATAATAACACCTTTTGTTTTCACTCGATTCCATAACTGTGCAATTTTTGTTTGTCCTTAATATGCAGGAAATTGCAAATGTCCAAGTTAATCTATATCGTCATATTCTGATTCATGTCGGGCAATGTTCACTTCGTCAGATTTCAAGTAAATTCGTCTCACCTGATAATCCGCTGGAGAACTAAATGACCGAATTCTTGTTTTTGCAATTAATTGGAAAAACATTATACATTCAAACTAGTCGGATAGTAACAGACACTCAGCCTTACAACAGTCATATTTGAAACCTGGATACATTTTCCTTTATCTTTGATTTGATGTGTGTTACCAAGCTTTCATTTTCATTGGATATTTTTCTTTCTTCTTACAAATTTAACAGAGTATGTTGGGGATGTAGATGTTGTGTGTTAAAAGACAATATATTAAACCAACATCATACAAAGAACATAAGACATAATTATGACATATTGAATGGTTAAGTCTTGAATTCGCAACACGGACGGTTCGTGATTAAGATTTTTAAAACATGGTCGTTCCTTTTTCTTCTTTTTTTACTCACCTTGTTGTCGGATGTGCCAGGAAATGAAAGCTCCTAGAAAAACCACAATCAAGCAGACGGTGATGACTAAGAGTGGAACAACTGTATTTTAAATATTGTAGAAAATATACAGTAATACGTCTCGGTAAAGTCACAATAGGAATTATGTACAAGACATGTCGAGTTCAACTTCCGTCTAATTGATATTCAACCAAGGGCAGTATATTTTAATAATGCCCGTTACACTCGAGACGTCATTTCGATTGTATTAATTACCTAGGCTAATTAAGCCTTTGAATGCTATATTGCTCATTGCTCATTGCTAATTTCCATTCCACTTTTTTTAGGATGTAACAACTTCAAAGATCGCACCAGTAATTTACTGACGGCAGCCATGCAATGACGTGTAGTGTAACGGCCAAATTGCACGAGCATAAATCATTTGTTTTATACCACAGATCTACAAAACGTTTTTTTTTTTTAATCTATAGACTGCATCTCTATGTAATGCCAACTGTACGGGCAGATAATGCCATGTAGGTGTACCCTGTCAGCAGCCATGCATCAGTCGGCAGGCAGCAGTTTTATCCAATCAGTCGCCTCGAATCTTGGTACATTATGTGGTATACGAACATCATATAGTTTCTAAAGGCCCGGTCACACAGCCCTCCACGGGCGTATCGCGGCCGAATCACGGCCAAAAATTTCTGCCCGTGAAGCAGACGCTGTTGGACGCTTTGAGGTCGCGATAAAGACGCGATACAGCCGTACTTTACCCGTCGTTACACGCGGTAAGAAATTCACACGCGGTTGGCCGCGCGAAAAAGTTTTGGGCTGCCCAAAAATTTAGACCGCGGGTAATCGCGGGCGGTACACGTGGTACACACGCGGTACACACGCGGTAAAGACGCGGTACAGACGCGGAACGAACGTGCTAGGACGTGCTACGGCCGCGGTTAAGACGTGGTTACACGCGGAATTGGACGCGAAATTTTAGCGGGTAATCGCGGGTGGAGCACGGTCATAGCACGTTTGTTCCGCGTCTGTACCGCGTTGTTATCACGTGCATTAGCGTGTGTACCGCGTGTAAGCGTGGTAGGCCGCGGTACCGCCGCGCTTCACCCGCGATAAGGACGCGGAACAGTCGCCGGCGTCTGTTCCGCGGGCATACCACGGGTAAACCGCGGGTAAGCCAATTTTGCACATTTTCCACCACGGGCAACCGCGGGCAAAAAAAAAATCGCGAAATTTTACCCGCGATACAGACGCGAAAGGCTGTGTGACCGGGCCTTAAAATAGATCCCTAGTAGAGAGTAAAGTGCACGTCCCTATTTGGGAACAATGACCTTTTCCACAATTATGCAATCATTATAATCAACGAACACTTCACCATGTCATGACCTTTTGTACTCTCCAAAAGCATCAATACCCTTGTCCCAACCGTGCATTTTCACCTCTACCGTGCATTATCACTTTATGTAAGGAATTAATGGTCCAGTATGAAATAGTAAGAAAGAATAACAGGGTGTCAAGTTACCAATTACATTGCAAATTTACCTATTTGTACTGGTAGTGTACTGTCAGCTCGATCTACCAATGAAGTTGTGTGTGTCAATAATACGGAAGCAGCGCTTTGGTCTGCAACACCTGGAATATCTGACGCCACACACGTGTAAGCTTCTGGACGTGGAGAAGCTTGTATTGTGATTGATTTTGTTTTCTTTCCATCTCCATTTGTCGTTTCATCGGAATGTACAGTAGTCATGAATTGATAGTTACGAATAAAGTACAGGTTTAGGTTAGGGAAGTACCCTGAGACAGTACAGGAGATGTTGATCAGGTCCTCGGCAGTTGATATTACGCAAGTCCGATTAGACTTTATGTCAGGTGACCTCATACATTCGTTGATAAATGGATATGGTTCCTTTGGAGGAGCTTTAATGAAAACAGGAAATATAATTATTAATGAAGCTACTAAAAGGCCTTAAATGTTATTTCTAAGAAATCGGAATATCATTTAGAAAAAAATAACAGTGAACGTATATTTTTACAAAAAACAAAGGGGAAAATGTATACAAATAAGTAATATATAATATCTTTGGTGATTTGGACACGTTTGTCTATGCTTTCCCCTTCCATATTTATCAGGCCTATTCTCTTAAAGTAAAATAATTAAAATTATAAATAAATCAAACTAAGCTCTTTGGGGAAAAAAAAGAAAATCCCATTCTGCATAACATTTGCATTTCATGATATTTAATGATGCCGCAGCTAATTTCACGGATACACGTTATTTGTTGTCATGATATTGTAAATCAGTTCCGCTGGTGAAAAATAATCATTTGGTTGCATGATGGTTATACTTACAAAACACACTGACTTCCGTAACATTCTGCATAATGTTCCCTTTGTAGTTTACTACCTTGCAGATATATCGTCCTTGTTCTGCTATGCTGACTTCTTTGATGACCAAAGCGTGATCTTCATTCATCTCCATAATGCTGCATGGCCTTTCCCCACATGATCCTGTCACGGTGTCTCCTCTAAGCCATGAGACGATGGTTGATGCTGTTCTGTTATCATCTAATTTCTTCCAGTAAACAGCTAAAGCTGTTTCACGAAACTGACATTTTAGAGCTACGCTGTTCCCAATTCTTACATTTCTGTGTAGATCAGTATACACAACATCCTCAGGAACATCGCAATCAACACCTGATTAAAAAATATGAAATCAATGATCCAACTTCTAAAAAATTCAGAAAATAATAATTAAAGGGTCTAGCACTACTTTGCGGAAGCATAAGCAACGTTAAATGGCAATTTCAAGCTAAACTCTATGGCCCGTATCTACAAAATAGGTTTGTAGACAAACCCAAGTTTATGTGCGTCATATGACACGTTTTGACGCGTTTCAGACCAAGGTACATATTTATTAATTATAATTGTGATTAAGTTATGATAAAACATCGATAATTCTCGGTTTCGTTTTTTCTGAGTCGCACTGTATAGCACTTTCAAGCTTTTTGCTTATATATTGCTCTCAAAATTGAAGTTTTTACAATTTCTTTCTTTCGATTCGATTTGATTCGATTGAGGGTACGTGTATACCTTGCCCCTTTTTTGTTTGGTTTGCCTGTATATATATATATATATATATATAGTTGTGACAATAGCAGTGAGTATTGTTATGATAGCTACAGTTTCAAGGTTGAAATCACAGAGACTGAATATATAGAATTTTCCCACAGCGTAGGAAATATATTAAATCGATATGTACGAAAATGTGTCGAGCACTATATACATGCTCTAGTTCTATTGGAAGGGCGCCTTTATATATGATTCGACCATAAAAATAAAAATTGAAGCATGCAGCAAACTCCTGGATAAGTATGCAATGTTAATATTTTCAAACAACAGACTTAGTAAAATTGAGTATATTTGGTTAACATAAAATTAAAATCCAGTTTATAAAATGAGGACATATTCTAGGCACTAAATAGTTGACGAGAAATTCATCAGTACAGTAATAACAAGTATATGTTCGCTGAAAAACCCTCACATCTTCCTGGTAATACCTATTTTTGTCAAATTATCAAAAGATGCTTTGGGGATGATCAAATATGCGTCCTTGGTACAGCAGGGAAGATAAATAAAAAGAGATAGGAAAAGAAAAAAGGAGACCGGGTGAAAGTATGCATTTTTTCCCATTCACTTATAATGCAACGTTCGCCCTCCCTCCCCTTAAATGGGGAAGGAGTATATCACCTTCCGGCCTTGTGAATCTGCCTCCTCAAATTTTGCGCGTTTAGTTCATCATTTTCCAACCGGGATGACATGGCTCAGTCAAAATTGGGGGGGGGGGGGGTCATCATTGTTTGTAACACTCTTTTTTAGTCACTGCACTTTTAAGAGAAATTTAAAAAATATTCTGCCATGAACACACGTGCGGGAATATTTTATTCTAAATTTGCGGGAGAGGTATAGGCGAGCGGGTTCCATGAATGACATTTATAATATTTTGTAATCACACTAGATAAAATATATACTTATTTATGCTGCACCTCGCAGAGGAATATACATGAATCGACAAAATCACATGTATATATATATATATATATATATAAACTTTATATTCGCAAAATGTGCTCTTAACACAATACCCGACGCTGTTTTTACATCTGTATATCTACAGGCAAGCTAAACAACGCAATGCCAGCAGAACTGATTGCTTATTAAAGGTACTATGTCCCATTTGCAGGCCAAACAAATTTAAAGTTTACATTATAACGGCGTTTGAAAGATACTATCAATTTAGAACTTCCCTCAAAACGAAAGGGCTTGAAAATGGTTTTAAGTGGGAAAATAACGACAATTAGTTGTCGAATCAATGATTGCTTCTTCTTCTTCTTGATTTGATTTTGTTTGGCAATCAGTCACAGTTGACTATTTTTTCCACACACTATTTTATGAATTATTTATATATTCAGAGTTCTACCTAATTTAGAATTGGGCTTGCATTATTTAATAAAGGATCAAGGAAACCAATACCCTAGATAGCAATTTTGGCAGTTTATTTGTTTTGTTTTTGTTGTTGTTATCAGAGTACCATTTATGATGGAGATACTTTTTTCATCTCAATTACTACTACACTGAATATATTCAACATTAATTACTTAAACAGAAATAATTATCGAGTCTTTTCCTCAATATGAATATACAAAAGATAAAAATAGAATATAACCACTATACCAGGGATATTTAAGAACGATATATATATTAAGAGTCAGTTTCTGTTTACATGTTTAAAACTTAATGTAAACAAAATCCTGACTTTACTTTATCATAATCTGTTGTGAAAGATGTATTCATATAATAGCGTAATCTTTGAAGAGCATTATTTGAGCATACTTTCCCCATAAGGTTATTGTCCCACGTTCTTTTTCTTTTTCCTTCATCTTTTCCCTAGCTCTCACCCTTTTTTTTTTCTTTTGCCTTTCAATTTAGGGGGCCCCCATTTGCCACGCCAAAGTGTTATTCCTGTACATAGACCTGTTATTTATATATCATTTAATATTTATTTTCAAGACAGACATCAGCTGTGGTCGTCCTGCTGCTCACATTTAAGGCAATTCATGGTCAGACCCCAGGATATGTGTCATCTTTAATTAAGCGGCGTCATCTTCGCCCTGGACTTCGCTCATCTGGCCTTACTCTCCAGATGCCCATTACTCATCTCAAGGGATATGGAGACCGAGCATTTTCCTCTATTGCTCCTCGCCTGTGGAATTCCCTCCCATCATCTATTCGCGAAATTGTAAACCTTGACCACTTCAAAGCTTCACTAAAACCTCACATCTTCCTTCAGACATTTAAATGCTAACTTTATTGGAGGAGCTCGTGCCTTTGAGTGTTTTTTTAAACAGATATATGGCGCCATACAAATGCTGTGAATCATCATCATCATCGTCTTAAAGTATAAACCATCGTTCTTCAGCATACATTTACTGTGTGTCAAGATATTAGACTAAATGACTCATAATTTATTTGATTGATTTGATTTGATTTATTTACTTCTGTTTGGTTTTCTTTTTCTTTTGCATTTTTACAAATATATTTCAAACAAACGTTGCAAATTTACACATGACAAAATAATATATAGTGTAGAATAAAGTAAGGCTGGCTGTAACTAATCGAAAACATCAAACAGGAGGGTTGACAAAGTAAGCAAAGCTTGATAGCATGACTACCCTCAATGGATACATAATAATACAAATATGGAGGAAAAAATATTGGTAAAAGGTAAAAGACAGAAAAAAAGAAATAAAAAGAAAGAGGGGACGCACATCAGGATTCACATATTTATGTGGTAGTTGGAATTCAATTTGATATCTAAAAATGAAAAAGAAAATTTGAATATTAAGTGGCCAGCTTGGGATACAATAGAATGAGAAGACTCGCGAGGTTCGGACAATATAAAAGAGATGTGAGACCAGCGAGCAGCTTTTAAACCTGGGCCTGCGATTCGGAGGCTTGAAAAGATTGTATACAAAACAGTGTTTAGTCAGTATCCCAAGTGCCGATATATTTCACAGGTACAGTTAACAATAATGGAGGGGTCACCTACCTAAATTGCAGCATGATATCATAACAATACCGACGAATGTCCCGAAAAACGATCGACTGATACGAGTCTCCATCTTGGTCGTGGGTCGTCAGGTCGTCGTTCACTGCGGAGTGTGACCAAACAGTTTATGCATGTTAGCCAGGCGCGTACGCAGTGGAAATTTTCGGCGCGATTTTTAACCCCCCCCCCCCCCCTTCGAAAAAAATCCTGCGTACGCGCCACCTGATGTAAGCATACATCATAAAGAGACAAACAAATATGTTTGCATTGTCGCCCTCATATGGCGTCAAAGGCTAATGTGCATTTATTTTTCTCCATCTTCTTTTTCCTCCTCTTCATCTTTATCTTCTTCTTCGTCTGCGTCGTCTTCTCCTCCTTCTTGTGCTTTTAATTCTTTTCTTCTTCCTTTTCTTTTTTTTTAGGTGATACGTACGTAGACGTATCACCTTTTGATTTCGTCAAGATTTTCTTTATTAGGTGATACGTAACGAAGTCAACGTATCACCTTTTGATTTCGTCAAGATTTTTCTTTATTATTATTATTATTATTTATTTTTATTATTCTTCCTCGAATTTGTTCGCAGGATATCTCAAGACTGAATAAAGCCATTATCATGAAACTTTCAATGATGATAGATCTTAGTCTAACTTAGAACTGTGTGACTTTTCAGACAGTCAAGGTCATCGTGACGTCATCCAGGCGCCATTTTGTGAAAATCAACTTATGATCATATCTTCATAAAGGAAAGCCATTTTTCATTCATATTTATCATGATTAAACTCAATATCCGTCCGGTCAATTTCAAGTCAATAAATGCGCGCAAAAATGCGCGTACGCTTATGTCCGCGCGTTTACGCGCGCGAAAAAAATTAAAATGCTCCAAATCATCCCAATTTTTTTTTACATC
The DNA here is from genome assembly GCF_000002235.5 of Strongylocentrotus purpuratus. Classification (NCBI taxonomy): domain Eukaryota; kingdom Metazoa; phylum Echinodermata; class Echinoidea; order Camarodonta; family Strongylocentrotidae; genus Strongylocentrotus; species Strongylocentrotus purpuratus. Next base: position 38,796,829 of record NW_022145594.1, read on the forward strand.
CGTTTCAGGCCATATGGAGCATTTGATAAAAAAATTACGCACACGCGCATGCGCGCGCATTTTCGCGCGTACTGGCATTTTGCAATATAGAATCGCCGAATGTTTTCTGTCATTATATTTGATACATTTTTCCAAGCATTTTGATAACTTGTTCACCTTTTAATAACGCAATGAGCGTCCGTCAAAGTTGACAGCACGCGCAGATCTGCGTTATCTTTATCCACCATACATTGGCAAAAACATGCCTATACAAAATTCATTGTAACTGTTCAGAATGGATGGGAACTCCCAATATGTTTTCATATTTAGATAGATTATGAGTTGGAGATATGATTTCATGTCTCATTTGACCCTCAATTAACTCATGATGTCATCATAATGGCCTCCAAACTCAAAATTTTAATTTGCATATTATGACGTCAGCATATTTTTGGAAAATTAATTGTATCTCTGTAAATATTGATCAATTTTCTTTTAAATTTTGATATGTTCTAGCTGAGACAATTTGCTACAAGTATAGTTGCCACAATTTTTCATTTTGACTAAGGCATCAAGGCGTACTTTTGCGATTAAAGGAGGCATGTCAATTTTTCACATTTTGCGTGTATTCTCTATGGGACATGACTTTTTCTCAAAACTGGATTCTACACTCCTGTCTTTTGCGAGCGAAATCTCCCATATTTTAGCTTTGTTTTCGCTGAGCTTCGAATATGTTGTAGCTGAGACAATAAGCTATCACACGTGTGCCTTTTATATTTCGATCAGATGCCGGGATTATGCTTATATTTCACTTGCAAAGTAGGATTTCTGAATACCATTTCCCGTTTACGTGTAATTAATCGCTATGGGAGATGTTTTGGTATATCGGTAACGCACTTGACTTCCAACCTCGAGATCCCTGGTTCGATTCCGGGTGTCTCCAACACTTTTTTTTTCACTTTTTTTTTCCTTTTGACCTTCACTGTACCATCTCCTTTGATTATTTAAACACGTAGATTCGCAAATAATGTCATAAATAACCCTTTTTACTTTAGTATTACCCTATTTTCACTTAATCCATTACTTTTTGCGTGTAATCCCTATGGGAGATTACTTTTTTTTTCAAATCTGGATTCTACATTCCTGTCTTTTGCGAGCAATATCGCCGTTATTACGGCTTGGATTTTGTTGATTTTTGAGTATGTTGTAGCTGAGACTATATGCTATCTAAATCAACCCTCATTTTTTCAATAAGATGTCATGATCGCGATCGCGCTCATGATCATGATCATGATGATCACCATTATCATAATGATGATAATCATTTATCAATTACATTTTCATTTCTTTGAATAAGATAAAATCGTCAAAATGTCTTCTTCATGATGTAAATTAGAGTCGAATGTGTAATTGGTTACTGCACAGAGTCAAAGGTCATATATTGTTTCAATCTATCTTCCCTAGATCCATGATGATCAAGGAGACACAATTTAATCTTGACATATGAATAGATCATAATGGGAGAAGCATTTTACAAAATAATATATCGTGTAATGCATTATTCGCTATGTAAACCACTATCATACGTATCACCTAATTCGTCTAAGTGACGAATTAAAGTCTAGTTATTTTTATTATTCTGCCATGAATTTGTTCGCAGGATATCTCAAGAATGAATAAAGCCATAATCATGAATCTTTCAATGATGATAGATCTTAGTCTAACTTAGAACTGCGTGACTTTTCAAAGACTCAAAGTCATCGTGACGTCATCCAGGCGCCATTTTGTGAAAATCAACTCATGATCATATCTTCATAACAGAACGCCATTTCTCATTCATATTTATCACGATCAAGGTCAATATCTGTCCCGTCAATTTCAGGTCAATAAACGCGTTCAAAAATGCGCGTACGCGTACGTGCGCGCGTTAATGCGCGCGTAAAATTTTATATTGCTCAAAATCGTCTTAAATTTTTTTTGCATACGTTTCAGGCCATTATAAGCATTCATAAAAAATTGTGCAAAACACGCATTTTTGCGCGTTTTCTTTCGTCACGGCCGAACGAAAAATAATTCCTCCGCAAAAACTTTTGACAGGATATTCCTCATAATTTTCCGAACAATTTGATACCAAGTTTGTCTCTTTATCACTATTAATAACGGAATGAGCGTCCGTTCAAAATAACCGTCCGCACGCGCGATTTTTGTAATACATAGCATATACGGGCAAAAACATGCCTATAAAAAGTCCATTGGGATGAATAAGGATTGCCAATTTTTTTTTCATATTTAGATAGAGTATGAGTCGAAGGTATGATTTCATATCTCATTTGGCCATTAAGTACATCTTGACGTCATCATAATGGCCTTGGAAGTCAAAAATACAAAAATGCATATTACGACGTCATTATGTTTATGGAAAATTTAGTGTATTTCTCTTAATATTCATCGATTCTCTTCTAGATTTTAATATGTTGTAGTCGAGGCAATCGTCTTTGAGATCATTTAAATGATGTCATCATAGTACAAAATTCAATTAAAGGCCACATGTCAGAATTTTCGTCATTTGCGTGTTATGTCTATGGAAGGTGAATTTTGTTCACATCATGAATCTACATGGCATTCATCTATGAGCACTATCTTTCTTATTTGTGCTTTGTTTTCTCCCAAATTTGGGTATGTTATAGCTGAGACCATGGGCTATAAAATGCTTTTTTTAGTTTTTTATTCCGATGATGGGATCTTGTCGAAATTTTCAATTGAAAGTCGGATTTGCAAATTCCGTAGAACTTTGCAGTAATTATGATGTCACGTATGTCCTATTTGTGAAATTTTAACGTTAGCAGTGTCCTAGTATTGAATTGAATTGATAATGGTTTATTGAGAATAAAAATAAAAGAACAACAATGCATTGCGGCATAAACGGCCGAATTAGGAAATGTTTTACAAATTTAAAATGCAATATATACAAACATTCATATCAAATAACATCGAAATTAAAGAATTGAACCTGAACGAGTAAATTGTTAAAAATAATATTCAACTTCGAAATTTGGATTTCATTTTTGATCTTCCGAAATCATTTGATATAAAAAGGAGATACAGAAAAGTGAAGAAGAACATGATGATGATGTAAAGCAAAGAAAGAAAAGAAAAGTGGATGGTAAGATGGTAAGATTAAGAAGAAGATAAAGAGGGAGAAGAAGAGGAAAAAGTATAAGAGAAGGAGGAAGACAAATAAGATTCAAGTGGGGATAGTAAGAGGATAAACAGAGGGTACAGTAACACTATCCTAAGGTATCGATATCAATATTCAAGCATTACACATTATACAAATTACAAATGATAGAGGCGAAGTTATTATGCGAATACTTATATGACAAATTGTACACATTTATATTTTCCTTTAGGTAATAGCTACTACAAGAAAAAGGTTATGTTTTATCCAAGCTGTAAAAAAAGGGGAATTATTAGAAGAAGTAAAAGTAGAAAAAGAAAGAGGGAAAAGAGGATTGAGGAGAAAGGAGATGGGTGAGATGCCTAGCTGCCTTCCTCTTTATCTCTTGCTCTGTCTCGATCTGCCTCTCTATTTCTGTATAGTCTCCCCCCTTTCTCTCTGCATCACCCCAGTGTCTCATTTATTAGTGTATTACATGTATACAAATCAAATCAAAGGAAATTTGAGGCAATTTCCATCGTTTGGCCGTTCACTGCCATGCATGCTAACAATCATTTCTAGATTTAACATCTTATAGATGTTGGTTTATGGATGGGTAAAATATAAATATCTTACTCATATTTTATATTGAATCAGGACTAAATAAATCACTGTATTCATGTTTAATTGATAAAAAAAAGGGTTAAAAAACTTTATTTGCATGTTATCTCAAGACTTGACAGATGGCACACGGAAGCATTCACATCCTTATATAGTGCGTCAAAACGTTATTCAAACGGTAGATCTTTCTTTCCAATACGGAACGGTCAATAAGCAGCATGAAACTTAGTTAAGATATAGTCCTTATTAGTCATAATCAGCTCTATTGACGTCATTGTTGGGTATTTAGTGCGTCGAAATATCACTTCAATGATTGGTATAAGTTTATCTCTGCAATCAGGCGAAAATTTGAGCTTGTTTAGTAATAGCAGGGCACTCTCCCTGGTAATAGTTAACAGTTATCATATATAACGATCCTCAATCGAAAACATGAGGGGGGCGCTGTGCCACTTTCAATCATGGTCATCATTTTAATATGAACATAATCGTTTTTTGATTATCGGCAACACTTTCATGACCAGTATTCAAAAGAGCTTATTTATGCTATAGAAATATTGAAGGCATTGTTCTCAATTGCATCTCTCTCTCTCCTCTCTCTTGCTGTGTTTCCCTTCTCCCCTCATGTTCTGCCCCTCTCCTTTACTTGGTGTGTCTCTGCATCTCTCTCTCACTCTCTATCTCTCTTTCTCTCTCTACACTTGTATCCTCTCCCTCTATCTCTCTCTCTTTCTCTTGCCTTGCCTTCTTCTTATTCTATTGCGCTGTCTCCCTCTGTTCTACACAGTTGAAACTTGACTCATGGATATACCATAATGGAAGTAGTATTTTATAACGAAAGATGAAATCGTGAAAATGCGTTCTTCATTACGTTACACATGAGCATAATTACGTATCACCTAATTCGTCAAAGTGACGAATTAAAGTCTAGTTTTCTTTTTGTTCTTCTTCTTGTTCTTGTTCTTTTTCGTTTTCTTGCTCTTTTTCTAGTTCTTTTGTTCTTGTTCTTCTTCCAAATCTTCTTATTATTATTCTGCCCTTCTTCTTCCTCTTCTTGTTCTTGTTGTTCTTCTTTCTATCCTTCTTCTCCTTCTTCTTCTTCTTTTTCTTCTTCGTCTTCCTCTTCATCTTCTTTTTGTCTACGTCTTCTTCTTCTTTTTTTTTTATTATTTGAGGGGGATTATTAATAATGAAGAGGAGAAAAATTTCCGTTTACCTTTTTTGTTCACCTTCTTCTTTTTTTCTCCTCTTCATTATTAATAATCCCCCTCAAATAATAAAAAAAAAAGAAGAAGAAGAGGTAGACGAAGAAGAAGATGAAGAGGAAGACGAAGAAGAAAAAGAAGAAGAAAAAGGAGAAGAAGAATAGGAAGAAGAACAACACGAACAAGAAGAGGAAGAAGAAGGGGGAGGAATTTAGTGATTCACAGATCATATGCTAAGGAAGTTTGAAAGGAATCGGAAAAGAGGAAGGGACAGGTCTTTCATTTTAATTTCTCTTCGTCTATTCCGATTCCTTTCAAAATATTGCTGGGGCTCATGAGCACTGCGTGCAAAACCTTTTTTTTTTTAATATTTGAGGGGGAGTATTTATAATGAAGAGGAGAAAAAAAAAGAAGGTGAACAAGAAGAGGTAGACGGAAATAAGAAAAAAGGTTTTGCACGCAGTGCTTATTAGCCCCAGCAAGATTTTGAAAGGAATCGGAATAGACGAAGAGAAATTAAAATGAAAGGCCTGTCCCTTCCTCAATTGCGATTCATTTCAAACTTCCTTAGCATATGATCTGTTGCATTTGATGACAATCACTAAATTTCTTTTTTTCCCCCCCCCCCTTCCCTATATAATGCATTCATGACCGTCCAGACCCCATTTGGTCCGCTTCAGGTCCGTTTTCGTGCCTTTCCTTTTCTGCCTACCTATCCCCACTATCCAATATCACGTCTATAACTTTTCTTACAGTACATTCTCCCAACCACTTTTGAATTTCCCCAACCGTTTTTCCATGGAAAGACACGAGACAGTATTTTTCTCCTATCATTAAACTCTTCCCTCCCTAAATTGCACGCACCAATAGTGATGCATGATATAAGGAGCAAATCTCTTATCTCTCAACAAGCGAAAAAGCCATCCATGTGTTGTCATATCTTTAATCATATATTGCTAATCGCGCATCTTTCAAAAAGAATAAGTACTTCTATCCTAGCCAGCCATACAAAAAATATACTCCCTAACATGCCTGATGGATATACAAATCTTCGGAATTATAAACCTTCAGAATAACGACGTGTAATCTTATTACCCACTTCAACACACACACACACACTCACACTACCACACACACATGCACATGCAATAGCACGCCAGTGTGTAGACAAACAAAAATGGGTTGGCATCACTTTTTGTTTGTCACTTTTACCTTCCATTTCCCTTTTTGTTTGCCCAGGGTGGGGGAAGCCCCCTGGTACCCTTCTAGATTCGTCATCGAAAATGTGTAGTTGATTCATTTTACATGGATAAGTGACAACAAATATCATAATGACGACAATCATAATGATTATAATAATAGTAATAATATTAATAATCATTACAATAATAATGATTAAAGCAATAACCAACAAAATAAAATGTTTTTTTAGATACAATAATAATTATTTTAAAAAATAGTAATAATAATGATAATAATAAAAGTGATAATAATGATTTTTAGATATGATAAATGTAATATGTCATGTTAACTATGAATGGTCTTATCATTACTATCTATTTTAGGTGTCTACAAATCATTTTTAGGATATGTGTACTAAACATCATTTTCATTTTAGCCCTTTATTTCAAATTCGCCAAAAGTGAAATCAGCTGAATCCTGGCAAAATAATGATGCTTGGCAATGTTACAATGTATATACATAAACGTAGTTTATTTCTATTGGCATGTCAAAACATTAATCACGTAGGCGTAATATGACAGGTTTTATTTCGCTTTATAGGCCGGTAGACACCAACATAGCTCCTTTATATAAATTACAATTCAATATCAAATACTATGCAAAGGCGTAGGAATCAATAATGTTCATCACTCAAAGAAAGGGTCAGAGAATTCCATTTTTATTTTAAAACAAAATTATTTCAATTAATTATTTTTCTGAAAAGAAATGAATAAACCATACAAATAAAGCCCTTCAGCGAAAAGTATGTATAACAGTACATACCATATTGTACTATAAGCACCAGAGCCATCTATCTACAGAGTTTGGCCAACTCGGTTTCACTGGGTCACAACATGGCGTATATTCCTTTGTTTTGTGCATGTCAAAACAAAGCAGTAGTCGCAATATTGTGTCCAACTCGAACCGGGATGGCAAAACTCTGTGTATATTTTTTGTTTTGTAGTATTTTTTGTATTATCTTCATTCAATACATGTACATGTACATCATACAAATACAAATTATTTCAAATTACATTACATAGCATATAGAGTACACAATATACACAACTTAATTATTTTTAACGAAAAAAATATTTTCTTAATAACCCCCTTCCCCAAATTAAAACACAAAACAATGACGAAGCATTAACAAACAAAAAAGATGGCTCTGATAACGAAACCGCAAAACTCCCTCTAGACCCATCGCAGGTCAGCCGTAGCAGTATTGTTCCGTAACTCGCTGCTTCCCTAGCTGCACCGCTGGTTCTTGCATCGAGTTCTCTTTCTACAAAGTGGGAATTATGATGACCATGTTGACCATGAGATGGCATTAGGGACTTTTAGATTTGCACGTCGACTTAGTGGACTGGTACGTGTCACGTCCTTTTAAGGCACTGTGATGTCCTTTTAAGGCACTGCCAGTACCTTAAAGGATATCTGACGTAGCAGTCCACTATGTCAACGTGCAAATCTAAACGTCCCTATTGTGCAATAAACAGTACGCTAGGGCAGAGAGTTAATCAGTTCAGTATCCCTTGAAAAGATCATAAAGAACTTCATATTAACTGACAAACTGAACAAAAATATCATACAAAATTAAAATATATCAGGATCAAAACAAACCTTTTTTAACATTTGATTTCGGATGTTGCAGATATAGTTTAAACATTATGAACCATAATTGTTTCTGTAACACAACATATTTACCCATCATATGGCTAGCTTTCAAATATTTTTTTATTTTTATAAAAATGCCTCTATCTGTCATTTCACCAGTGCCAATATAATTTGTCTAGCTAAAACCCTTCGTAAGACCTTTTATTTACAGATCTGGAATATTTCTTCTTACTGCGGCAATAGGCCTAAACTAGAAGAGCATTGATGTGATTCCGCTAAAATTTGACTATTTAAACGTTAGAAGGATAAGTACGATTGGTCAAACAATCAACTTGTGAAATATTGAAATATTCTGACTAAGAGCATGTAGTTAAAGATGAAGTTGAGTTCTGGTCATGCGATTGCATTATGAAAGAAACGATGTGGAACCGACCAGAAAAGGTTGATCATCTAGCATATAAGAATTTGTGTGTATTGCAAGGTTCTGGAATCATCAAAATGATAAGAAATGTGGCCAAGTCTTGGTAAAGTTACAAACACTTGCACAGAAAGATGTATATGGGACTACACAAACACGTGGCGTAAAAATCCGGCCCCCCGATTTTTACGATGTTACATGCATATTTAGAATATGAAGGCATTTGAAGAGCCATGCTTTTCAGGGAACATGTCTTAACTGATGTTCTTCCACACTTGCATAACAAGAATGAGTAATGCTCACAAATTATTTTTTCACCTCTTCCCAGAACTCAACCTTCTCTTTAACATGAAATAGAAAGAAAACACACAACTTTGTCAAGTAGATAACAAAATTAGAAAAACTACCATCAATTATTACTCCTGACAACCCAATTCTTGTTGACATCCAATATTTCCAATCGTAGTATATAAGCAAAATATTGATAATTAGCTATATATTATGTACATCAAACTATAACCTCATCTACAATATCAGAACGTGAAGTAAACAAAAGTGTAGTAGCTGTCAAAGATCAGTAGGGGGCATAGTATAATATAATAAAATGTAATATAAAATAATAATGATAATAATATTACATTTATAAAGCCACCTTTCATTCGGTACAAAGTACATAAACAAGAAATAAAAATTAACAAAAATAGAGAACATTATCATACGAAGCTTATATTAATTATAAATAAAGAGGAATATTACAACACATTAGAAAACAAATGTGTTTTCAGAGTATGGCAATTCTGAAGTACAGGGGGTAATGATTTTTAGTTTGTGGGGGCAATAACGGGAAAAGCCCTATCACCTATCTGTTTACTGGTTCGAGGGATAGTTAGTGTTTCACTACATGCTGATCATGTATTATACTGTATACATGGATGTGAGCGAATGGAGTAGATCACCTAGGTATACTGTGGCCTAATTATTGAGACACTTTTAAGTGAAAGTGAAGGTTTAATGTATGATACGATTATAAACACGAGGCCATTGACGATCAGTGATGAGAGGGGAGACATAGACAAATGTTTGGTTAACAATGGATGAGCCGTGCTGCTTTCCTTTGGGGGGGGGGGGGGTCGAAGGGAGATAAGATCTTTAAAATACGCGAAATACGATGGAAAGTCTTCAATATATATTTAAGATAGGATTAAGTCTGAAAATAGACTTAGGAATGTTTTTATTTTGAATTGTGGTGAATGTTTCTCTTTATTTGATAAAGATGATGACTTTCTTGTGTTTAAGTTGTTTCGGTATCTTAAACAAAATGAAGACTTTGACACGAGGCGTTCCATAAATTAACTGTAAACACAAACTTTAAATTGTTATGGTGGATTGCCCGATCCTTATTATATCATGTGGAAGTTACACAAATATTTGAAAACAAGGCAAATTTTCACTTTCAAATACAAAATATTTAACCGCAATTACAAGAAAAAGAGAGAAACAAATTAGGCTTTAATTTCGGCACCGATATATTGTTTAAGATTTTTGTTAATATATAAACTCCTTTTACGTCTTTTTTTTCTTTTCATATATATATATATATATATATATATATATATATAGGCAGGCAGCAGCAGAATATAATGACATATTAAAGTCTTTGATTATATTCATGAATATACTTATTTGTAGAACTCTCTATTTCACGGTACATTACAAAATCATGATAGAAATGTTAGATACAAGTATAATATACATACTGTTGATACTTGACTATATATTACATACATCAAACTACAACCTGATCTACACTATCAGAATGTGACGTAAGATACAAGTTTTTAGAAGTGAGGTAACTTTTATAGGCGAGCTTTAAACCCCGTCTGAATGGGAGGGGGATGTCTGTCTTCTCAATAATGCAGCATCACCTGTCAACATTCAATATCCTTCTGTAAATGAACTTAAGGAATGGCTTTATTTTGTAGCGTGGTGAGTTGTTTGTCTTTATTTAATAAACACGATGACTTTCTTGTGGTTAAGTTGTTAAGGTACTTTAGACATGTGCACGAAATGAAGACTTTGACACATGGCGTTCCATAAATTAATTTCAAACACAACTGAACTTTAAAATGTTAAAATCAAACACTAAATAACAAGTATTAATTATGGTGTATTACCAGATCCTTTTGTTCGTATATCATGTTGAAGTTAAACAAATATTTGAAAACAAGGCAAATTCTCACTTAAAAATCCAATATATTTTAGCGCAATTAAAAAAAAAAGAGACAAACAAAATAAGCTCACATGAAAACAAGGCTTAAGTTGAGCACTAACAGATTGTTTAAGATTTCTAAATATAGGAACCCCTTTACGCTCTATTCCATCTATATATCTATCTATATATAATAAATTATTTGTTTTTATTCATGTATACTTATTTGTAGAACTATTTATTTTACAGTACGATACATAATCATAATAGAACTGTTAGATACAAGTATAAACAAAGTCTTATATACATATGTCTTACATGTAAGTATAAGTCTCTTTTAAAATAAAGATCCTTGTGTCATTATGAATATAACACAATATCAATGGAAGGCAGCTAATTAATAACAACATATAACATTTACTCTTAAATATAATGCAGATGCCTTTTTACCGCGTGTAGTATATAGAACAATATTATAAGAATACGAATGAATGAGCAATTTTCAAACATGTTTTCTGTTGCATTGGTACAAAAGTTTTAGCTGCAATAAACTCATGCATCATTGTAAATATAAATTGTGCATTATATTTATTTATCTTAGGACTATGTACAACACAATCACAACGACAATCAAAATTTCAACCTTTAGGCAATTTCAATAAACTTGTCATGAATTAAAATGTGCAATTATGATATGATAATATAATCTAATATAAAATGATATTGACTTGCCTTTATTAATATTGATTATGTTTCGAAAATGAACATGCTATAACTAAATTACAGTGATATACAAACAATTGAGAAAATTCTGTGTTTATGATAAATCGTGTACCTCTTTCTTTCTTTATCGCAGGTCCGCAGTTAAATGAATGCATGGACTCTCGAAATCACTAAATGTTTTGATTATTACCAAATATAGCTTTTTGTCCCCAATTGCCCATTTTACGAGTGTGTGCAGACAAACTCCGAAATTGTCATCTCTTATGTTCCTCTCACTCCTATATGTCTCTTCTAGTCTATTACCCGATGTATTAAGCCTATGTGGGTTCGGAGATTGTGAAGTCACAAGATTAACTGAAAGCCTGGGTTCTTGAAATCGCTTTTACCTGAAGAGGAGTTTCGGAACTCTCCTCTCTCCTATGCTCGTCCGACCCATTGTGATGTGTTACCTGCGGAAGAAAATAGGAATGATTCACGAAACGCATCAATTTTGAGGTAAGGTTGAACCCCGCATGTAGACAGGGGCGTACGCAGGATTTTTTCAAGGGGGGGGTTTTAAAATATTTTGCTCCCGAAAATTTGAAAATCGCGCCGGCCGAAAAGTCGCTCAGTGGGGGGGGGGGGGGGGGGGGGGGGGGGGGGGGGGGGGGGGGGGGGGGGGGGGGGTAAGCGGACACTTTTTTTTTTTTTTTTGGTCTCAAAATTTCAAAATTTGACATTTTTTTACGTATGGGGGGGGGTAAGGTCACCTTATTTAGGTTAGCCGTGGGTATAATTTTTTTTTTTTTTTTTTTTTTTTTAATTAAAAAAAAAAAAAAAAAAAAGCCAAAGGGGGGGTTTTAGGTTTTTTTAGGGGGGGTTACATACATTAAAATACCAAAGGGGGGGGGGTTTGAACCCCCAAAACACCCCCCCCCCCCCCTGCGTACGCCCCTGCATGTAGATATGCATTTACGCGAGCCAAAAAGATATATGATATAAGAGTAAGCTCTCGCACGCCAGCTATTCTCCACTCCTGACGACGGATAGTCAACCTGTTCGAAACGTCAAGCCACTCATCCTCTCCAAGCGCTATAGTTCTCCTGAGAGCTATATGCTAAGAAAGATAACAAACAGTCCTTTTCATGACTACACTCCTCCAAGAAAGATTACCGAGTCAGAGTCCTTTTCAGGACTCCTCAAACCTCTCTCTCTCTCTCTCTCTCACATGGTGCACCCGCAAACCTACTGTATAATATAAGAGTGATAGAATAGCTCCCTAGCAACCCCCCCCCCCCCCAACACACACACACACACTTTTTCCACTCTCTCTCTCTCTCTTTCTCCAGGAGAGCAAAAGTTAATACATTACAGAACAGGTTCCTGATTCTTAAAACTAAAAAAAAATGACCAATTTGCTCAAATGCCACAATATCAGTAGCTTATAAAAGTTATTGCAACTTGTTATTGATATCAAGTTTCATGAAACAAGGCCCTGAAGTGCAATAATACAGCATCAATTTATTGACATCAAATTCATTGACTTCATGACGTTCTTTCGAAACATGAAGATTTAAATGAAAATGTAATTGCATCATTCATAACAACATATTGCAAGAACCGTACACATGCCGTTAGTAGATCTATATCAAAGCTAAATCTGTATTGGATATGTCGTAAAGAAAGTTATCTTGCTACATCGTGTCAACGTTTTCAGTAGTGTTCTCCCTTGATTCTGCAGCTCCATCTCTGCTCATCTCTTGCACCACATCTTAAGTTAGATCATATGTAATAATGAAAAGGAGAAGGTCAGTACAAAGAAATGTACCTGCCATTTTACTATTCGCTAATAAACGAGGAAAGCTGCACCGGGAAAAACTCCTGCCCCTTTTCCTATTGCAACATTTTGTGGACAATTGCATACAGTGCCGGCAAATAGATTCTGTTAGAGCCTTTCTACTAACTTGTCAGCAAGTTTAGCCAAACGATTCCATATTCATGTCCAGTGACGCTCAGGGCCCTGTTTCATAAAACTTGATATCAATAGAAATATTCAATATCTGTAAGATAGTGAAATCGTGACATTTGATTGGCCAAGAGCAACTTTGTGATAGAAATTTAGCATTTGTTACTGATAACAAGTTTTAATAAAACAGGGCCCAGGTCTTATCTCTTTCGGAAAATCACATCCTTAGATAAAAAGGCAAATACGAAATACTGACCACAATTTATGTTCGTTAATCATGAATAATTTGAATGAGTGTAGGCAAATAAAAGATAAAAAATGGAGAGCGAATATCAAATACCAACAAAAGTGATTTTTCTTTCAAGACTTACTTTGAGTACCGAAAAAGAAGTTTGAAATTTAAAGGTAATTCTTCTTACATGAAATGACAATAAAAAATGCCTACAAAACTTCATTGTATAATATTATCGGGCATTATGATTTCCAATTCAATACCAGTGGACAAGAACAAGTTTTTATAGTCGAAATGTAATACATATGATGAATGAATGAACCTTTGATGAAGAATATGGAGGAAAACATTTTAATATAATGTAAAATCATGAAATATTTCGTGCAGAAAAACAATAAGAAAGTGTAAAGATGCATATTTTGTTTTAGTTGCTAATAAATGAAGTGTTTATATTATACAACATGTAGATATAATACCTTCCTTGGAAACGTGTTCAAAATCTGGAAATAAAGAAGAGGATAAAAAATAACAACTCTTGACGAAAGATTTTTTTTATTCCGATAGAAATGTAGAAAAGTTTAAACATGGGATAAATATTAGCAGTCAAATCAGTGATATTCTGCTGTATACCTACGATTTGTACCCTAACGGTCTCATATTACATGTTTATATATTCATGTAACCTTCTAACATGGTGTTTAAAAAAATCCAAATCAAATCAAAAATATTTATGAAAATATCATTAATATATTTTCCCATGAGTCTACTTAAATATCTGATCTTAATAACCAAAATATGACCTATTTCTCGTTTGCTTTGTTTATGGGACTCATACGAAAAAACCCTCCTTGTCAAGTGATTCAAATACCACTGTGGGTTATGAACACGATCGACAAAGATCAGCTGAAGGGCAATTCAATACCCGATTGTATGTCCCAAAGGAATCATGGTTAACCCCACTGCCATGTTCGAACATTTTATTGGGTGACGCACGATGCTATTGGAATTGCCTTCTTAGGATTATTTTTAGGAAGTACTTGCGATCGTGTTGTTTCAAAATTGTATTTTGGAAATAAAGCAATATTTGTCTTAAGTCTACTTAAATATCTGATCTTAATAACCAAAATATGACCTATTTCTCGTTTGCTTTGTTTATGGGACTCATACGAAAAAACCCTCCTTGTCAAGTGATTCAAATACCACTGTGGGTTATGAACACGATCGACAAAGATCAGCTGAAGGGCAATTCAATACCCGATTGTATGTCCCAAAGGAATCATGGTTAACCCCACTGCCATGTTCGAACATTTTATTGGGTGACGCACGATGCTATTGGAATTGCCTTCTTAGGATTATTTTTAGGAAGTACTTGCGATCGTGTTGTTTCAAAATTGTATTTTGGAAATAAAGCAATATTTGTCTTACAATATGGAGCTCACTGTGCTATTTTGTCCTCATTTTTTCAAATGATGATTAAAGGCTCGTTAAGATAAACATTGGCGGTTCTTTTCACCATAACGTTAAGTGAAATATGCTTTACAATAATTGTGCGGGCAGTTGCCATTCATCCTAACCGTTAAAAAACCGAGGTAGCTTTTTTTGCGGCGGTTGACCGCTCCGCATCTGAAGAATACTTACAGATAGGAGTACTGGTACTCTCTATATATACACGAATGTAATCTGCTCTTGAAGGAGTCATTTTGGGGTGGAAATGCACTCTTAAGAGACTGATTCAAACTACAACTGTTTGCGTAACTTGTAAAGGGTTCTATCTACTGCTCTACAACCAAAGAGTAGGTGTTTTTATCATTGAAGCCTGTTCGTATATTTACCATCATCAAGACTAACTTGTTCTCCATCGGTCCCATTATTATTGAGGCTTGCTTCTTCCTCCGGAGCTTTGTCGCTTTCTTTTCCATGATTGGCACCTACACAAACATGATAAAAGTACGATTTATGTGAGCTCCATGGCATTTTGTAAAGCTTTTATCATGCTTTATTGTCTTTGATACTCTTTAAGGAGCACTGTGTGCATTGTTCGGGTCTACTTTATTAACGATAACTGTTATTTTCATTTGGGCGATGATAACACCTTTATCTAGGGGTGAGCAACGACAAAACCCTCCTGTGCCTTATATCTTGGTAAATTATATCATCGGTTTCCAATTTGTATATGATGCTAGATCTGTCTTCAGGCTAATGTAAAACAATCTTATGTTACCTTTTTTCTTAGTGCCAGGATTTCCTTCTTCGGATATTTTAGCAACCTCGTTGATAGTATCCGTCACTTCTTTCCCCGCGGATTTCTTGTCCTCATTGTTCAGACTTCCCCCTAAACGATTTAATGCACACAATTTATTATAAATCAAATCAAAATATCACCAAAAGAAGAAGAAACAATTTACACATTCAATGATAACTCTTTCTAAAGCAGATTATCAAATAATTCGAAAGTACTGATGAAATGCTACATTTCAATATTATTGCGGATAAATATCGTTAATATCATGTGAAAGTTTAGCATATATAAAGACGACAATGTGACTATTTCCTACATGACAAAAATATCGGCTTACAGTAATGAGATTTTACTGTCATTGAAGCCAATTTTATAGATTGTTATATAGACTGTTAGTTGTATTAAAGACTGGTTCCTTGAGGAACTCCCTAAAATTGGTACACTGTCGGATAATACACCATTTCACGGCACATGACTATTAGAATGAGAAAGGATATTCTGAATTCTAACTGGGAATTCGAAATGCTATAGTACTGTGTCAGTCTTAGAGATTATTTAAGTGTTTAGAAAATGAAAACGATTTCACGTATATATATCATATTTTAATTATCAAGAAATGTATATTTAAAAGATATCTTTAACTACCTGATAAGACTAGGGAATTTAAATGGTAATACTAACTACTTTCTACCTTAAAACAAAACGGATACTGTTTTATTAAGCCTAGTCCAATGTACCCATTCTCGGCTCTATTCAGTATTGAAACAAAATGTCAAAGTAGAAAAATAGACCTCGAAAACATATATGTAATGCCTCTTCACAAACTTGGTGTCTCGAAGAGGTTGGTGGTAGTGGTTATTTTACCTGACTGCTAAGAAAGCATAAATGCTTGTAAGTAAGCAACCAGAGAACTGACAGCTTTAGGTCCGAGGGACCTGGTAATGAGGATTAATGCCTTACCAAAGGGCCAAAGGGCACCTGGCGCATCGCCTTGGTTTCGAACCCGGGTCACCGGATTACGAGACCACTGCTCTACCGACTGAGCTATGGCGCCTCCAAGGTTAAAGAGTAATATTTTTGTGAAGCCTAGTTTAAAGAGTAATATTTACTAAGAATTTGGTTTCACATATTTAACACGGATCGTTATACGGGAAAGATCAGTGGTGGGATCCAAAAATATCGAGCGGGGTTGTGGGGGAGGGATTTCGTGTTAGTCGTTTAATTTTGTTTGTTTGTTCGTGTTTCCACCAACAGTTATAATTTCTTGTTTATCTTACCTTCTTTACCAGTGTTGTCTACGAGTTTGTCACCGGTTTCGGCGTTTTCGGCTTTTTCCTCTGTACCCTGGTTTCCACCTATATGACGACAAGTCAAGAAATGATTAGATCTACAAATATAAATTGATACAAATATGGGCAAGTAAACATTTGTCCATATAAAGGACTACCACGTTCATGATAATTATATCAACTAACCATTTGGCAAAAGGACGAAATAATAAATTAATGAAAAGGTGGGTGTGTGTGTGTGTATGTGTGTATCTGTATCTGTCTTTGTCGTATTACGTTGCCAAGTTAAGGAACCCTAAAGTAGATTTACTAGGTCAAAATATAAAGATTTAACAAGGGAGTATCACTTAATAATTATGTTGCAGCAGTAGCGAAATTTCCAATATCATTTGAATAAAAGAAATTACGTTTTAAGGACACTGGTATGCCTTATCAACTTGATAGGTAATAGTATCATGTTGGTCAAGTAACAATTGTTTCTCAAGACACCTTTTGCTCAAGGTTATTGGAACATTTAACCCAAACAGTATAAGTCCGTCTGAGGGTTCACGTTAGTTTATTGCCATTGTATGTGGTAGGGATGATGACGATGAGGAAGATGGTGATGTTGGTGATGATGATGTTTCACTGCATGTATAAGACACCGTCCTTCTGTAAAAATCATCCAAAGGCGCAGATACATCTCAGGCATTTCCCTTATCGGTGGAAGGGTATTCAATGTATATCGATAAAGGTATGTTTAGATTAGAACAGAGATTTTTACCTTGCTCGTTACTGATTGTAAACAACATTAAACAATGGACGTATTATGTAAAATGTCTATGATGTTACAGTCAAAAAACAGAATAGTGAATAAAACACTTATTTAGCAGAACTAAAAGGAAAGACCACCATAACATCTTCAAAACCACAGAATTTAAAGACAAGACATAAGATATAACGAAACACAAAATGTCAATGTAAAATGTTATGACTGGGGGGAAGAAATATTTTTCAAGGATAAGTTTTTGAAATTGCAAGACATTAATTTCTCTGATGCAAAGTAGGATGTTGCTCCGCGTCTACGAAGCAGCCACTGTTAACTTTTTTTTCGGTAGTTGAGAGTCTTGATTTGGGGATAATTGCTTTATATTTGTAGATTGTTGAATAAATCCTAAGCCGCATTATGATTCACCTTATATACCGTACCCACCAACATGAGAACATATCTTGCAGTAAATACTTATTTGCATTTAAACACTCGATTGATTAAGTTAAGCACAAAAAATAAAACATACAATTGCAACTACAAAAACGACTGGTTTAACATATCCTTTAATATTTTAATGATTTAGTTATTGGCTTTAATCTATAAGATTTTTTACCAAGTGTGTGCTGGCAAATTTGGCGGTGATAGCATTTATTTGATCTGACATGAGAGGCAATGAAAAGATGAAAACGGGAGGATTGTAGACGATAGGTAAAATATGATTCATTTTTCAAATTTATTGAAAAACTATCATTCAAATTTCACATTACCTGCCATAATCTCATGCGCAAAGGCATGGAATCCAGCACCAAGAAGTTCGTTGCTCAATTCCTTAGGACTCTTCGAAAACAAATTGATTAGCTTCTTCTCAGCCACCCAGGCGGTAATAACATCTTGGCATTTTTGTCTATTCTTCACCTTTTGGCCAAGGACATTACTCAGTGTACGCAATTCTCCCTCCGGAATGGTAGCCGCTAGTCGTTCTGACACTGGGTTGTCTATCGCCCTTAGTCTATACACTCCTGGCAACGAAGGAAAAAAATCAGATACAAATGTTTCTATCTTGAGAATGCAGGGTGGATATGTTCTTCCATATTTGAATGTGCCTTCATTAACGTAAATGTTCATAATTTTATCCCTCTTAGTATATATATTTCTTTCATCAGTATTTGAAATGATTTTAATAATTCGTTGGGAAATTCTAACATTTTATTTTCCAGGGCATTTCTACATGGTCCTCTGAAAAAATGAAAGTATAAGACAAATACTGACAGAATAACAATAATGAAATTGTGAAAGTTCTTCATGAAGGTGTAAAGATACCTGTAATTGTCTAGCGCATGTTGCTCCTCGCCCAACCTTCACGTAGGCATAGCAAATATTGTACATTATGCCAACATAATTATGGCAAGATGCCCCTCACCCATAAGCTTCAATAAGGCATAATTAAATACCTGAGATGATGTCTAGCGCGAGTTGCTCCTCCTCCATCCTAAACAACGCATCGGCCAATACCAAGCGATGGTTGAAGGTTGAAGAGCGTACAGTGGCTCTCCATCTAAGAAGTACAGACATGTGAAGAGTACCATCCTTCCCTTGGCTGTCTGGCTCAGTCGATTGGACGTCATCAGAAACACCCAGTTGTTTCGCCAGTTGTGCCTTGTCAACTCGATTCTCAACTTCTACCACGTCTCCAAGACCGATTTCACACCCTGTAACATATACGAATAACCATTTGTAAAAGAATAATGACTATTAATTTGATTCAATTTTTGGTCAACTAAAGAATTGCCGGATTATATTTGTATGCACCTGCACCAGTAACAAGTACCACTTAAATAGGCATGGAAGGAGATGTTTCTTTCCGTACACAAAATGCAACTTCAAAACGTAAGCTAGCTTATCTCCATCTTGTTAGGCACATTTAACTTCTCAAAAAAAATGTTATAGGATCTCCCGTATAATAATAATAATAATAATAATAATAGCCTAATAGTCCACTCCAAATTTTATTAACCCGAAACGGAAATTCTTTTTGCCCAATTGATCGTGAGCCCGGCGGCCACTGAGCAGCGCCAGATCGACGTTGCTCTATCCCTTATTGTTGAACGCCAAAACAAGGTAGCAACAACTCCCATCTTTTAACGTCTTTTGGTATGACGCGGCCGGGGTTCGAACCCACGACCTCCCGGTTGTGAGGCGGACGCTCTACTGACTGAGCCAACACTCCGGTATGCTATCCCTATCAACTCCTTGCACATCCAACTACAACAGTATCCCTGTACCCATGTACCACCATTAGGGGGCACGTACCGACGAGCACCAAACCTGTTTTAACCAGAAAAGCAAATCATTTCCTGTGATTAAGCCACTCGACTACGAGACCTACACAAAGTAGGCAAACCTTAACCACGCGCGCGTATTAACACCCCTCCTTTCCTTATAAAGAAGATATTTCCTTTTCATGTGTGTCCTTATCAAAACGTTAACATGGTATAGAATTAGATTCAGCACTTACCAAAATAAAGTCCTCTTGCCTCTACAGAATATCCTGTCTGTTTCAAGACCTTAACCATTCCTAATCTGGGATAAGCGTTCGTGGTGGCTTTAACCATTGTCGATCGGTTATCGGTTAACATGATCTTGACAGTGCCTTGCCTCAGATTGTGAGGTCCGAAGTTGCCTCTGTTAGGGGTAAGCAATTGATCGCTTATGTTGAGAGCTTTGGCATACGGGTAAACGTCGGACATGATGAGGCGAAAGGCTAAATCGATCAGCTCTACATTGAAGATATCCTTTGTTGGTTTTCCCCTGGCAAGAAGGCAGGCTAGAAAAGATATTATAACACAAGTAAGTTACATTGTTATTCGTAATCGCTTGGAATATCATCTAGTAGCCTATCATACTTCACAAATCAAAACCCTTTTCTATTGCTACCTTTATTTCATACACAAGAACATGGTTAATTGAACGTGATGGAAGAGACAAGCGCATAACTGTACATTGTCCTGAGTGATAGTCGACATCGTGCTCATTTTTTAATCTATATTTCATCATATCTTGTTCTAAAATTGTATTACTTTACCAAAAGGGTAAACAATAATATTAGAGGTGATTTCCATGAACTGCTAAAAAAAACATTTTCAGTGGTCAGAGGGGCGGAATGGCATCCGACATATTAAAATACTCAACATCTAAAGCCCAATAACTATATTCTAGCAAGAGAATGTGAATCCACATTGTTTATTTAATATATTTTGTTCTAAAATAGATTAAACACTCTTAGAATGGATTGGCATTAGCCCTTATAAAGACCCTTCTCGGAGGTCTACAACACAAGGACTGGTGCCATCCAACTTATTACCATGAAGTACATACCATAGCGTGGGTATGTATTCTTTAGAAGCCGTCTAAGTGTTTTTCTTGGGGTATTTCCCCCCGCGTCGTCTGTAATGATTTCATGTTCGGAGTCTAACTTTGGTTTCAGCACATTGATGATTTTGGTTTCGAAGGGTAGTTCTTTTCCTTCTGAAGACTGCTGTTCGGGGATTTCTGTCACACCGTATTCCGAACAGAAAGCAAGGAGAACTGCTGACCCAGCATAAAGACCAATGCGATTGAGTTCGTCACGTGATATAAATGAGACTGTAAGTAAAATATATTTATAAAAAACATGATCGCCGAAACTTTGCAGAGGCAACTCAAGAGCAATTTCAATACTGTATTATTGTGGCAATTGAAATCATGTTCGGATAACATAACATTGTCATGATCGCACATTTTCAACAGGATGACGCAAAATAATAATAATAATAGCCAAATAGTCCACTGCAAATTTGATTAAACCGAAACGGAAATTCTTTTTGCCCAATTAATCGTGAGCCCGGCAGCCACTGAGCAGCGCCAGATCGACGTTGCTCTATCCCTTATTGTTGAACGCCAAACAAGGTAGCAACAACTCCCATTTTTTAACGTCTTTTGGTGAGACGCGGCCGGGGTTCGACCCCACGACCTCCCGGTTGTGAGACGGACGCTTTACTGACTGAGCCAACACTCCGGTTTGACTGAAAGTGTTTTAGGTTGTCCTTTTGAAAGTCTTTGCGATCATGTTTAAAAGATGTTTACATGATGCAGAGTTAACGTGTTTCAACTATTTCTCCTTTTTCCAGAATGCCTTGCAAAGAATTGTCACAGGCATTTTTCGAAGCAATTGCGTACAAATAATCTTATCAAAATTGCTGGCCCGATGCGTTTTAGGTGTAAATAGATATAAGCTGCACTGTGAAAAATTTGGGCAATATTATTTCAAAACTTTGCCCAACCTTGTGCCATAGTCAACCCAACCATCTATTGGGCAATATTTTGCCCAGCGGTATTGGTAAACGTCAGTACCCGACTTCACACGTGCATAATTGTTTCGTATTTTTAACGAAATTTGGGCAAAGATATGACCCTTCAACTGCCCGACTACGGTAGCCCATTTGTTGGGGAAATCTTGACCAGCTTTTGGGCAAAATACGAAAAAATTATGCAAATATTGCCCCATAGATGGTTGGGTTGACTATGGCACAACGTTGGGCAAAGTGTTGAAATAATATTGCCCACATTCTTCACAGTGTGTAGAACGGTAGTAGCGGGAATAGTACCCACAGTGTTAGCCAGTTTGTAAAACAGTGTCTAAGTGCAGCAGAAAAACTATGATAGACAGACAAGCGGGCTATTCTATTGGTCCTTTCCGTATTCCAAACTGTATTTTGTATTACTTATTGCCACGATACAAGCAATTAATTATTCATATGTACTTACACAGGTAAAGAAAAAATATTAATGCATCAGTCAACTTTACACGAATATAATGTATATAGGCCCTGTTTTTATCAAAGTGAATGCAATAACAAGTTTTGATATTAAGCTACTGGAATCGAGCCATCTACTTGGCTGCGAGCTAATTTGGCCTATAAGTTTAGCATGTAAACGGGTTTTATGAAACAGGACCCTGATGTTATATATTGTTCGTGGCTATATATAATCGTTGATAACATTCTCATCAATCGTAATAGAATTCATAAACAAGGAGTAAATAATTCAACCACAAAACATTCTGCACCAATGTATCAAAATATAATGGCAACCTTATATTTGGAGATGTAGAGCTGTTTGAAATGCCAACAGGCATACTTTCTTGTCATAAACAGGACAAATAAACAGGCATACTTCCTAGGAATATTGGTTTGAGTTGGATACACCTTTAAGGTGCAAAATCAGATTAAAGAATTTCCACTTACCAAACCCTACTTCAGATTCTGCATTACTAACTGCTGGTTGGGCAAGTATGGTTGGCGTTTCTTCCGAGTCTCCATGGCTGCTTTGTGGCACAGGTTTTGATGAAGCGCCGTTGCCCAATACATCTCCTTTGGAGTCAAAATCAAAATAAAGAACGAAATGACACATTTTTTCACTCCAAATATGAAATAAATGAGAGAAAAAATGATTCTTATTCAAGCAGCTTCAGTATTTGACCTGCTCTTCTTGCAGTCCCTGCAATTATTTCACAAAAATAATCGAGGCAAATATAGAAAAACATCTTATAACTTTCGAGTCTTAGGCTGTTATAAGTATTGCTCCGGTATCATCATAGAATCAAGAGCATTTGCGCATGTGGTTGCGCATGTGGTTGTGTGTGGGTGAGTGTGTGTGAATGTGTGTGTTTGTTTGTTCTTTGATTGGGTGATTTTTTTTTTAAACCTATTTCAGTTCAATGTTTCATTTTCCTTGAACTGGGTTGGTGTTGCATTCAAAGAGATGATTTACGTAGTCAATGTCATTACTAGTTGAATACTAGCACATAATTATAAATTATATATGAGTGCCTGGTTTTCATATTTCAGAAATTAGTTATAGCCTGTTAAAGCAAGACCTAACTGTTATTTTTCATTCTGTTAAAACAAACTTTAAATGTTGATAATGCTCTTTTATAAAGTCAAATTTTCTGTAGGATTTCAGGACGGCCAAAGATTGTTACCTAATCTTCTGGACAACAAATCTTCGGGGTTTACAAATGAAAGTGATACGGAATCAGGAAAATTTCCCCACTCACCTTTCCGAACCTATCAAAGCAAAACCCTACAATACTATATAGTCCACCTATAAATGTTCAATCGAAAAACATCTAGAATTGCTATTTAAACAAGCAAGAGGTCGAGAACAAAATATTACTAAAAGACATAATATAGTTAGGTTGTTTCCATGTATCCTTCAAATTATTTACTTTTTCCATATTTTAATGTTCATCATGCCTATGTATAGGTTAAACAAATTGTTCATGTACCATGTGAATAATTTTTTCTTAAAATAGACGCCCCCCCCCCCAATACAATAACTACGTAACAATGTCGGAGTTTAAAAGTACTCACTGCTTCCCGATGCACTGGCTCCAGGACTCTGTTTTTCATTTGTAATCGTCACACATGCTTGTAGCTTCGTGATTGATGGCATGACTTCACTCTGTTCCTTGCTAATAAAATTGTCTGAGGAAGAATGTTATAACATTTATAATAATAATTTTGTTACCCAGAGAAACCTCATCTTCACCATCATCACCGCCAATGCTGTTCTTCAGGGGAAACCTGTTCATTAGCTTATTCGTATACTATATGCAAAGCCTTGCTTGATCCAGGTTGACTCGTTTTAAGTAAACTTTGTCGGCTGCATCTAACATCTCTACAGAAATGTAAGGTGGCCTAGGGAAAATGATACCATTTTCAAGATTTTTAGATTACAAAAATACGCACAACCTTGATGAGGTTTCAGATGACGTAGAACAAGCAGAAAAGACTGAAGGACTAATGGCAGTGAGTAACACAAACAATCTTTATTATCTCGAGTCTTCCATCACCCCAAGGTGGAGTATGCCCTTTGATAAAAGTGAAATATCATTCAAAGAATTAACGTTATATGAACCAAGGGGTCATCACCATTAAAAGTAAATGACAGCAAATACTACTACGTAGTTTTCGAAAATACTCTCTCTAAGAGTGAACACTGACGATAAAATAGAAAGAGAATACACTGATATTCTCTCATTTCTTTTTTAGATAACACTCTATAATACATTGATATTTACTCGTGAACAAGTGATCATTGACTTGGCTCCTGGGGAGTGAAAATAGATTTAAAAGAATATATTCTTCATAATAATAATAATAACCATTTATTAATTTGTTTTCCAAAGGAAGCGACATCAGCTTTTTTGCTGTTCTTACTGAGGGCCCTGTAATTATTATTACCCAAGAAATTGTCTGGTTTCCATTTACACCTGGGTGAAGAGTGACAAATGTGGATTCAAACCCGCAACCCTTGGATTCAAAGTCAATTGAATGAATCACTATACCACGACACCTTTGCAATCTAACGATACTGCAACGAGAGTTCACCTGCGATATCCTGATGGTCGCACTGTTCTGCCGCTTGTCTCAATCTGCGCCTGATTTCGTAGTTACTGCACTTTTGATCCATGACCCACGCCTTGAGCATGTCGTCTGTTCTGAACATCTCGAGGTCTTCTTCATTCCTCTTAGCTATGGTTTCAGCAGGAAGTTTCAAGGTGTTTCCAAGTCTCTGGCAGTGTCGTTTGGTGATACTGAGAGCAAACTCCTTCAAGACCTCGTTTGTCAGTTCGCTCTTGTACTCCTTTTGAACTAAAATTTGATCGAAAGATGCGTTTAATATGTATTATTATATTTCGCATTTTGAGTGTATAACCATCGAGAGGGCACATTTGATACAAGGCTAGAGCCCAATAGAGTGGCAATGTCTCTTGGGCTGTCGGTCACCATTAGTTGTCTCATCCGCTTGATCTGCTATGGTCGTCACATGGAATGTAGAAAACAGTGCTGTTCAACAATTCTTAATTTCATCACCGTCTTTCTTATCAAGAGCTTTTAACATGAATTGTCCAAGTCGCTTGCAGTATTATTATTATTATCCCGGTCAATAGATTCAATCGCTACTCTATACATTACATATTTTCCACTCACTTGAAAGCAATTCAACTGGTCACCTTTCTACAGGTGCACACAATGCTAAGGCCTAACAAAAAAAGGATGTTGTATTGCCCTTTTTGACTGACCCAAAAATCTTGAAATCTAAGGTCCGCTTTTTAAAAACTTTTTTTTTACCATTTTTTTGAGATTTTTTTTTTTTAAAGCATTCAAAACTGAGAAATATCATCCCTGAGAGGGAGGAAAAAAAAAGAAAAAGATTTCCGACTGACCGACCTATGTTTTTGCACGTAAAGGGCAATAGAACATCTTTTCTTTTAAAGGCCTTATCCAAATACAATGACGTTCTTTAATAATAATAATAATAATAACATTTATAGGGCGCTTTATACAGATGTTTCTAAGCGCACAGGTGGTACTGTCTAACTTTTAATTATTTTACCTATTGGGTATTCGTTTAAAACCTGTTCGAAGAGGAACAGTGTAGATAAAATGCCTAAAACGGGGCTCGAACTTCAATAAGCAAAATCATCTTACTCTTATAAAATGTCTTGGATAGTTGATGATACACCTGGCCGTCGCCATCTCTAGTCTTCTTTGCTGCTTTCTCTAAAGCACGACACAGTTTTATCATCTGATGTGAAGGCATTGATTGTGTATTTTTGCTTTTCAGGCCTATCTCTTCTGACTTCGTACGAAATTTGACTGTATCGTCAAATTGATCATCTTCATTTCCGTACGTTGTCGCGTCTCTCCATCTCTTCATAATTTGGAGGTCCTCCAGAATTTCATCACACCTGGGTGGTGCTGAGATGTGGCCATTATATGCAGGCTTGGTACTTTTTGTGAATGACGAACCTACGATAGGTTTAACTGTTTCTCTACAGCTATGAACGTGCCAACAAATGTGCTCCAAGTCGTCATCAGAAACCGTATTGTCTGCGTTTGCAAAGAAATCTGAAAGAAGAAAAAGTATTTTTGTTAATGGAATTCACCACTTGACAGGGTTTTATTTTGGTATTTATAATGTATATATTCTTTCTCTGCAATTCTGATATACAGAATCGACGAAACCCCTCAAGATCATTGGCATTTGACAGAGAATAAACTGGGGTCTCGTCGGAGTTTCTGAATTCGTTCTTAACAAACAAGCAGGAATTTATAAGAAAATGTATTCTAATATTGACAGTTGTCAACTCAAAGTTACAAACGTATATTCAAATAAGAAGAGGTACCGTCAACTATCTGAAGTTCATTTTCCAGATCATATTTCTCCGTAGCGGAACTGAGCAAAATGGCACTCCTACCCGAGCTCTCCTTCCATTCGCACAAGTATTTATAGAGATCAGCTTTCGAACATTCAGGCTCCAGGTCTCTTTGGGAATCGTCTATCAACTCGGACACAATTAGACTCAAATCAGCTATGTTGAACCTCTCGACAACTTTTTCCAGTTCAAAATAAGAAATAATTCCTATATGAAAAAGAAATCATAATTTTATCACAGGTCTTGGTACACAATGGATATGTGTACATAATTCTGATTATATACATAATGTTTGGTGAGATAAGGCATTCTAGTTTTGTAAATTTGTTTGTTTATTTTGTTTTATTTTGTTTCTTTCTGTCTTTGGCTGTTTCTGTTGTGTTCTTTTTATTGCGTTTTTTTATTTTGGTGCTTGCTTGTCAAAAGATTTTGTGGGCTTTTTTTAATTGTTTTTAGTACCGTATCAAAGTGATAACCTTATGTGTGTACTTGCTTTGTTATCTATTCATTTTTGGATTGTTAATATTTTTTCTAATTGAAATTGTCCACTTCCTTCTTTTCAAATCCCGGATTCGCAGCTGATGATCTGGACCAGCCCTCTAATTGCTCAAGATACGTAAATAAATCGTTAAAACTGTCGTTAAAATATTACACGGAAATCAACTATAGGCTATTTCTTTTCCATATGGTATATCCATAGAAGTCAAATTTGTCTTATGTAATACGTCATTGCATGTCCGTATATTTCAAAAGGGTAATGGGCGGGATATTGGAATTGCCTAAGCTTGATTTTTCGTAAGCCTTTGCGATCTTGTTTATGCTTTGACTGTCAGAAAGTGATAACAATACTCACCTTTATCCTTAATTTTACGGGACGGTGGATGATGGTAACCCCTCCTTCTGCATGTTCGCTCGATGGCTTCAGTTAATATACCAAGAGGAAAAAACGAGAAACTCTTAATCTGCCGTGATCAGACTTAACACATTTTTTGTTTAATCTAAAATCGTATGTAATTTAAGGCTTATCTTCCATAATAGAACTGCATATGATTCGAAGCATTCCGTAGCTCCATCTATTTTAAATAAAATGAGAATTATACATACATATACGTTAGCATTATGGATTAATAATCATATTAAGAAATGTTGATATGTTTGTTTCTACTCACATTTTCTGAAAATGAGGATGACCACGACGACCAAGACTATAATAAAAATTATCACCACTGCATGTAAAACAAAAGAGCATACATACATATTGATATTTATATAGCTCCTTTACATTAACATGCTCAAAGCGCTTTACACTTTAAAATAAAAACAGAATAATTATATGCTCTCCAAGTGCATTATACTCTAAAATTAACAATTACAAAGAAAACAAATGAGTTTTTAGATTTCTCTTAAATGATGCGACTGAGATGCAAGAAAGAATGCTTAATGGGAGACTATTCCAAATAGTGGGACCAGAAAAAATTATATTTTGTTGACCCTTCTTCGAATTGATACGGGGGATTTGCAGAAGAAGGGGGTCTGACCTTGAAGGTAATGAATATCTTGATTGCTGGATGGGACAAAACAGACTAGAAATATAAATTTAAATAAAGAGAGACTTAAAGATACTATGTCCCTTTTGCAGCCAACCTCAAATGCTGTAGAACTTTGCAGGAATTATGAATATGTCATGTATGTCTTATCTGTGAAATTTAAACGTTAGCAGTGTCCTAATATTCAAATTATGCAAGGAAATTTGTTTGCTTGCTAGACTTCACTGTCAGACACTTTTGAGTGACTGACTGGCTTTTTTCTTTCTTTGGTAAAAACATACATAAAATGAGCTGTAAAGTGTACATGAGCATTTGTCTACATCAATAACCCGTTTCTTGTAATGGCCAAAATTAAACTGATTGAATCTTTGCGCAGCATGAAACGTACAACCATGCGGTACAATGGTCTGAAAATCAAGTCTATTACTTATTGGCTCTATAGCTACTAAGTCGATTTGACGACTAATAGTCGTTATTTTCCAACTTAAAGACATTTTCAAGCCCCCTTTTTTTAAGGGGAGTTCTAAATTAGTATTGTCTTTCAAATGCCGCTGGAAATTAATCTTTTCATTATTTGGCCTACAAATTGGACATAGTACTAGTCCGGCAGCCATCTCGATATACCTTGTTTTAGGGTCTATAGTTTTTTTTTCTTCGGATTATAGTTCCTTAGACCATCAATTTGAAGAATTCGATTGCTGACACTCTGTCAGCATTGAGCAATTTGAGATATGTGACGTCATACAAAATGGCCGCCAAAATCCCCTTTTTAACCAAAATTGAATGATATAAAAAGTTTTAACAGCATTTTACTACATTAAATGGCAGTCAAATATCTTAATTTTTTTCTAGAATCATCACTAAATAAAAATTGCGATGCTGTATGATCACAAATGATATGCAAATTTGCATAATTCGGAATGGCGCCCTCTATAGACACATTAACTTGAATAGTTCAAAATGATGGCCAAATACCAATTTCTAACATGAGATTATCATATGTCATGAGTCAGATGCACTGGATACATTGAGTAAAAATTGTGCTGCACATTTATTTTTATTTTGTAATTTTATACTCGAAGAAAACATGGTTGAATTTTATGCTCTCTGTCCCATAGATATGAGGTGGCATATGGTGATAAATGCCCATTTTCAGTGACAGCGTTAAGAAACTAGATTGTATTCTAAGGTACTAGATTCTTTTAAATTAACCTACAAATTACGAACTACCGATACGATACAGGACTATATCCGTTTATAAGTTTGCTTCAAAATCTTGAAATTTGTTTAAAAGCCCTCTAAAGTGTTGGGAGCCCTAAAATATTCCATGCGGAAGAGGGTGTCATTTAACACTTAATTCTGCAAAGTGAGGTCGTGACTGTAATGCGTGCTTCCACACGCATGTTTGCAAATGAGCTCTCTTTTAATAACATTTTCTACAAACGCTTGAGGTAGTTTGAGGTAGTGAGGCAAGGTTTGGGGGTATTTGGAGCTCCTAGTCTTCGGACCCTTGATAGCCACACGTTGATACGAGCCTCTGACATTCAGTTGGTTGTTGACTGTCCATAACATGAAGCAAAGCATTGAGTAGGTTGAGTGATGACATATGACCATGCTGCATCAACATTGCCAACTGAGTCCTAAGGGAGTCGAATCTTCTGCTTCATCACTTTCAGCATTGTACCCTATCCAATGCCAAAGTATGCCCCAAGAGTGTCGCATCCCGTCAACGCATGTCCTGCCAACATCGATGGAATGATATCTCCTAACTTGTCTACATTAGCAGGAACATCAATAACAGTTCAATTTGTGAAGGGGCGTCTCCATGGTCATTGGCGTTTTATAAGTCCGTCATGTAGATAATGATCGATGCAAAAGTAGTACGTAGACGTCTGTGTCATCCACTAGGACCCTAACATACATCTTCTCATTAGCATCAATTCAAATCGCTTGCTGTACTTCGATGCTGCCTGCTTCATCATAACTATGATGTGGACAGACCTTTCCTTGCCATGACATCACTGCCTGGAATCACTTCAACAGGAACCTCATCTTGACGGTAAAGGCCTGCTTGTGCTTTTGCCTATTTCTGAGCACCCAATCATCCTGCAGACTCGCGCATATAATTACGATGTCGATCAACTGTAGTTTGTTGTCATGAAAAGATAGTGAAGTTAGCAACACTAGAGACACGTTTCAACAACTTCTCTCCCTAGCTTTATTGATCTTTCCAAAGCTTTTGACTGCGTACAACATAAACGCCTATGGAAGATTATGAGCTGGATGGGCTTTCCAGCATATATAATTCAACTCATCCAGTCGCTCTACCAATACCTAGAAGCAACAGTAAGAACAGAGAATGGCTACACCGAAAGGTTCACTATTGGTCAAGTTGTCCGTCAAGGCTGCATCCTATCACCATCTATGCTGTATTCATTATGAGAAAGGCATTTTATGGTCAAGTTTCTGTTGGTGGACGAACGATCACCAACCTAAGATACGCCGACAATACAACACTCTCTGGCGTATTGATGGGGAAGGGTTGGGGGGGGGGGTTGGGGACAGTTAAACCCCCAAACAAAATTCAAACTGTTTTTTCTATATATTCGATACCAGTGATTTACAAATGTTGCTGAAATGACATGATTTTCTTGGGTTTTTTCTCACTTTTTAGTAAATTATTATTTGTTAAGCGTATGTTGGAAAATGACAAATCCTAAATTCACAGTCAAGCAAAAAATATGCTTATTTAAAAGCCTACATGTCAGGGTCCGCAGAACAGCGGGGCTCAGGGGACTCGAGCCCCCTCACTTTTTGTATAAAGTATGTTGAAGAGAACTAGAAAGAAAGAAAGTGACCCGAGGTGAAATGAGGTATCAAAATATATCTTACAGTTAATAAATGCCTGAAACCCTTGAGCTTCCAGGGGCTGTGCCCCTTGAACACCACGCCAATTTGCGCTCCTCTCTTCCTGATCGTAAATACTTCACCCTCCCCCCCCCCTACCCCGATTTTAAAAAAGTTCTGCGGGGCCTGCATGTAACATGTATGAGTGGTGGTGATGCAGATTGTTTTTCTGCCCCTCTAAGTGTTTTTGCTCAGTATGCCACTGACAACACTTATAACAAGAACATCAGAATAACTACTAGAACTCTTTAAAAAAGAGTGAAGGATGCAAGTGAATAATTTGGACCCTACCTCAATGGGAAAAAGACCTAGATCATGATTGGTGGAAATTAACTACATGCAACAGAGCATGGTGGTTGATGGAGAAGAAGTTGATCAAGTGGACAAGTTTATATAATGTTCTTGGGTCAATGATTGTCAAGGAGGGTGGAAGCTCGGCAATATCTGCCTTTGAAATGTGGTGTTGGAGGAAGCTACTTGGGATATCATGAAGAGATTACAACACCAATGGACACAATTAATGTCCATCATCGGAGATCAACCGCCACTTGCTACCAGGATTGACGGTACAAGCTACAATAGTTTGGTCACGTTAGCAGAAGATCAGGAGACAACCTTGACAAATTATCATTCAAGGTACCTTTGAAGGAACACGTAACAAAGGAAGACTCAAGCTCAGATGGACTGACGACCTTCGGGAAATCACTAGCCACCCTCTAAATACTAAAGACACTCTACCGGATTGCAGGAGACAGATGCCGATCAAAAGGTCTCATCAAACGGGTCACAATGGTGAGCCATGATCTATATGACAACGACGACGACGACGAATAGTAAGAGATAGTTTCTTGGAGGGCAGCAGTGACGCGGGACTCAGTTGGAAGACTCTCGACCCGTTATGACCTCTAGATACTCTCGGATCTGTCAAACACCAAGCAAAAATCATCAGATTTTCATCCACAGCAGAGCACAACCATCAATGACTGTACAAGGTTGTTCCAGTGTCTCATGCCTGGCTGACATCTCAACTTTTGTCAAATTCTATAAGTCCGTCTTTGACATGGGAGTGCTCGTTTCCAGAATCATCAAAAAGTGCTGTTGGGACTGGTGAAAGCTCTTATGACAAAATGTCCTTGATATTGACCTCTCTTGAACTTGTCTGCAGTCCTATTACTCTGGAGTAGATCAACTTTTCATAGATTTTCGTATCCCAACATTGACTTCTTCATGGCAGCCATGGTTTGAACTTTCTTGGAAATTGTGTCATAGAATCCACCAGGTAATATCTTTTGAAATTCATGCATCTGTCTAGTATAGATGTCAACTGTTTTATCCACATTCACTGACGTTGGAGCAATGCTGGTCTAAATAAAGCCTATCAATTGAATAATAATGTGTGCCGTAAAACCACTTCTCACCGATTTGATGAAAAATGAATTCTTTCATAGCCATTTTTTTTTCTTGACATATGTAGGGTAGGTGTAGGGAACTGGAGACCACCAAACTTGAACCCATCACTGTATGTCCGTGTTGGCTCCAATATTGATATAGCGACAAATGTGGCCTTAAACAACACTTCTGCATATATCCAATTCATTTCGAAGACTACAATGCGTTCTCTCTCCGAGAAAATTGGCAAAATTGACCAAGATATTAGCAATTTTGATCGTAAAAATTTGCTCTGATATAAAAACACAATTTTCACTGAATGTTGTGGTGTATGCAGATATTTAGGGGTGGCTCTTAAAAATTAGTTTTAAAAGGAAGTTTATGAAATGTGCCAACCATCACAGAAAGCTTATGGCCATTGTATGTTGTGAATGGGTGTTGCAATTCACATTATGAATGGTGTCTGATCAGAAATGTGTGTAGGTAATTGGGGACACCAGGTCCAAGATGGGGGCCTACTTCTCCCCAGTTGTCCATTTCATGTTGAAAGGCACTATCATGAAACACATTTGGTCG
Source organism: Strongylocentrotus purpuratus (assembly GCF_000002235.5). NCBI lineage: Eukaryota > Metazoa > Echinodermata > Echinoidea > Camarodonta > Strongylocentrotidae > Strongylocentrotus > Strongylocentrotus purpuratus. The sequence goes on from NW_022145594.1 coordinate 38,830,113, forward strand.
TACGTGTCACCATTCTAATTTGAATGCATTCAATTTTAAGAAGTTGTTTCTATGCTGTGAGTTTGATCAATGTAAAAGTCATATTGCCAGAACATTATTCTGAAAGTATTTTAACATAATTGAGAACACCTTTATTACTGTAAACAAAAACTACAGAAATATTTTGGGCCACATTGTTTTGAAATCGTTTCAAAATTTCAGTAAGTTCATTGGCTCCATATATCTCTTTCAAAAAATGTTTGAACTAACTATAACAATCCCATTTCCATTCAAATTGTATTTAAAATGTCTTGATTTGTAACTGTCCCTTATTACCTACACATGTAGGTAATGAGAGACCTTTGGTGATGACGTCATTAATCATTGTTATCTTATTAATCAGTTACATCATGACCACAATTTCGTTACAAAATAAAGAGAAAAAATACTAAAGGGAATACAAAAATGTCTGTATGTGTAACATTGTTCATGTTTATGTAAATTATGCAAATGTGCTTAAGGGTCTTCCATTCCCCACACCTACCCTATCTACATTTGTACCAAACACGATGAAAGATTATGCAGCACAACTGCAATTGTTGCCCCCCAAAAAGCATTTAATATGATTTCAACGTGACATAGATTTAAGAAATTGGCATTTGGCTGGCACATATATTTTATTCAAATTAATATGTTTATAGAGGGCGCTATTTCAAAATATGCAAATAAGCTGGTCATCTATGGCCATGCAACATCACAAAACATTTTGTTAGTGATGGTCCTAGAGAAATACAGACATTTGGCTGCCAAAAATTGTAGAAAAATCCTTATTATATATTTATTATTCATTTTTAAAGGAAAATCATGTACTTTGGCGGCCATTTTGTATGACGTCATATATCTTAAATTGCTCAAGGCTGACAGAGTGTCAGCAATCGGATTCTTGAAAAAGAAGGTCTAGGCAATCAAAATCCATTGAAAAAAAAACTATAGACTCTAAAACAAGGTTAGGCCAATAATCTGCATTTGGCTGCCGGACTATACCTGTAACACTAAGAAACAGTAAACAATATATTTGTACTGATATTTCATTTTGAATTTTGTAGCCTTAACCATGGGTTGACAAGTGTAATTATTGCAAAGCATGACTGTTTTTTCTCTTCTTTTATTATTTTGTGTTTTTAAACGGGACCATTGACTTAAATAATGTCGGGGTCTTGAGATTAATTTGATATAGTTCGTAATTACTCATTATTTGCTACACAGGTTTTTTAAAAGACCATTTAATGTGGTAATCCTAAGCCATTACGTTACATAATTTACCTGACAAAAATGGACTTGTTTTCTTGCTTTAATTTCTTCATATCTAACTCTTCAATAACACAATGGGGGAGACAGATGGGGAACGGTAAACTCTCAGAGATTCGAAATTGAAACACGAAACGCTCTCCATTGTTAAAAGCGGCACGCCAGGGGTTCTCTAATGCTATGTTATACTGTTCACATCTTTGAGCATGTCCTAGCTTCGCAATGACAAAACAATCAACATTATTTTTCATGATGTAGTATGAAATACGATCACATTACTCAGACATGTCCCACCTGGAATAACAATGGCCTTAATATTAATAGGCTCAGGATCGAAGGCTGTGACATTCGTAGTCATGACATAATCAGTAGTTGTTGCAATAGGTATTGGTGCTGCATTCACAGTAACGCTCATGGTTGCCTGTCTTCGGCTAGTAGCGGGCAGGATGGCGACACAGACGTAAGGATCAGCGCTTGGCGTTGCGCTAATAGCCACCATCACATCCTCTGTCAAGCCATCAGGGTTGGTTGATCTTTGGGGTGCCTGGAGGGGAACGGTTGTGCCCCCTAGGGTCCAAGACAGTGAGACCACACCTCTTGGCGCTCCCATCGTTCGGCATGTGAGTTCGGTAAAGTTCGCACCTGTCTCTTGTGTCAGGATGCATGATTCTGTTCCCCTGCCATCTGCTCCTGCTGGGCATTGGTCTATAGTTGGAAGTTCTGTGGGTGGCGCTGTGAATCAGATGAAGAACACCAAGAATAAAAGTAGGAAACGTTAATATGCAGTATGTTCGGGATTTCAGTGCGATGGAGCCCGCACCAGTCTCGAGTGGTGCATGGTTATGTTGCAGTTTAACCCTCGTATATTGGGCATTGGTATATCATTGGGAAGCTTTTGGAACAAGAGCAAAAGTGGGAATATGTTAATATCAATTATACAAAAATCGAGTAAGCTTTGTACTACAAACTCCATTTATTTTGTATCAATATACAATAACATACAAATTAGACCTTAACCACGTGACCAGGCGCGTACGCATGATTTTGTCAAGGGGGGGGGGGTTAACATTTACAAATCGGGCCGAAAATTTCGCAACGACTCAGCCAGCCGCTGAATAAGCGTGGGGGGGGGGGGGGGGGGGGGGGGGGGGGGGTAAGAGGACTTTTTTTTTTTTGGTCTCGAAATTTGGAAATTTGACATTTTGCTCCGTTGGGGGTGGGGGGGGGGTAAGGTCAGCTTTTTTAGGTCAGCCATGGCAATATTTTTTTTTATTATTTTTTTTTTTTATTAATTTAAAAAAAAAAGAGAGAAAAAAAGGGGGGGTTATGGGGGGTTATGGGGGGGGGGGGGGGGGGTTACACACAACAACACACAAAAAATACCAAATACCCCCCCCCCCCCCCAACTAACTAATAAGAAAGTTATGGATTTTGGAACGATGAGAAGCTTAAGACAAATTGGGAACTCACTCATCTGTCTGTGACGTCATGTCCTCACTATCCACTAATTATTTTCGTTATATTGATAATATAGATTTCCTATTCCCCCCCCCCCCCCTAAGAATCTTATTTCTTCGCACCAGCATCCAAGTTAGATTGATAGTAATGTTTTTGTGTGGATGCACTAATATAGTGATTAATTTTTCTTCAATTAAATCATGAAAAATGTCAATTTTGATAAACTATTTATATAAAATCAATAATTATGAATATACAATATTCATGAAATAGTATTAATTCTTCAAAGTTCATAAAATATTTTGAGAAATATCATGCCCGCAATATGATTAAAATCATATAATCTGGGGAAAGGTATGGGGGAATCAAGTTTTTGGGGACAAAAAGGGAAATTAATGGGATTAAACTATACAAATTAATTGATAAATAGTGAGGATATGACGTCACAAACTGATAACCAAATTGGCAATTTGTATAGTGATTTTCAATGTTCCATAGTTTTACATACTTTGTCAAATATTCATAACTTTCTTATTAGTTATCCGATTTTGCTCAAGCTGTTTTTGATTGGTTTGTCTGATTTTTCTGCTTCTATTGTAAGTAAATATTTTTGGAGTAAACTTGAACATTAATGCATTACTCACAAAATACAATGATGTCCGTAAAGTTATGTATCAGTATCCCCTTGATTGTTACTCTACAGATGTATCGTCCTTGTTCTGCTATGCTGACTTCTTTGATGACCAAAGAGCGATCTTCATTCATCTCCATGATCTGACATGGCCTTTCACCTTCACATTTCCCTGTCACATTATCGCTTGGAATCCATGAGACAAGGTTTGGTGCTGTTCTTGGGTCATCTCCTTTCTTCCAATAGACAGCTAAAGGTGTCCCACGAAATCGACATGTCAGTACAACGCTGTCTCCCTCGTATACAGTTTTGTGTAAATCAGTGTACACAACATCATCTGGTACATCGCCTGAAACACCTGTATCAAGAAAACAATGGTTCCCATAGGCATGGGCGTAGATCAGTCATTGATACCTATTGTTCAGGGGAGGTGATCTATTCATTCATCCCCCCTCCCCCTGAACAATAGGTATTACGTAAGGATTGACGCCCATGCCCATAGGTATTTGACAAAATCATATTAATGACAGATGAATCTCAATGTAATTAAAGCCTCGTCCAGATATGAAGCGGTAAACCGCGTTTTTGTTATTATTACAACAAAGCTGCATATAAAGTGCTTCACATTTTCGTATCTTATAACAGTATGATAATCGAATGCACATTACGTAGGACCTTTGTTTCGCGCAGTAGCCATTCAAGATGTTATTCCAACACCACAAACCGTCTCGTTTACCGACAGTTTATTGTCATGGTAAACTGTCCGAATCAAAGGACATAACTATAGGAATTCCTCAGGGGAGTATTTTAGGCCCCTCACTCTTTCTTGTTTTTATAAATGATATAACTGATTGCTAACGATTACGTACATGTAATATATACGCTGATGATGTTGTCTTATATGTTTCTGATATGGATATTAATGTCATTACATCTAAGCTCCAAGCAGATTTGTATGCTATAAATGAATGGTATTGTAAAAATAGATTACGTATTAATACTAATAACAGTAATATTATGTTGTTGAGTAGTAACACACGAGGTAACGATGAATTAAGTCTGAAGGTACATATTGATACTGAAACAATAGAACAAGTAAGAAGTATCAGATATTTTGGGATTTAAATTGATGATAGATTATCTTGGGATATCCACATTAAATCTCTTACCAAATCATTAAGTTATAAGATTTTTACTTTGAGAAAGCTCAGTAAATTTTAAGCTCTTCCATTTTAAATAAAATATACAAATGTACCATACAGCCAATCTTAGATTATTCTTGTTCCGTATGGGGAAACTGTTCTTTACAAAACAGAAATATTCTTTTAAGACTGCAAAAAAGAGCTGCACGTATTGTCGTAGGGAATTTTGATTATAATGTAAATAGCTTGAGTATAATAAATTCATTAAAATGGCAATCCATTGATACTAGACGGGACTATTTTTTATCATGTATAATGTACAACTGTATTCATGGAAAAGCCCTAGTACGATTATGCAATGAAGTGGAAATGGTTTTTGACAGACATGGTTTTAACACTAGACTTGCCAATACGCTAAGCCTAATCTTGAATGTTTTAAGAATTGTTTTAGATACGCTGGAGGTAAAATCTGGAATAGTTTACCTTCTGCTTTTCAAAATGCTAAATCTATCGATGTTTTTAAACGTATGTACAAGGACAATTTTTTTAAACCTGTGTAATACAATGCCGATTCATTTACTGCTTTGACATGGCTTATCTCTCTCTCTCTCTCTCTCTCTTTCTCTCTCTCCATTTCCCTCTCCCCTCTTTCTTTCTTTCTTTCCCTCTCCCCTCTTTCTTCCTTTCCCTCTTCCCTCCTTTACTTTTTACCAGTTTCCTTATATCTTCTCTCCTCTTCAATTTTTTAGGGTGATATTTTAATGCCTTTTATTAAAGTGATTTGATATTTTTTCCGCTGTTAATTTCATTTATTTCATTGTCGTTTTTTTTTTGTTTTTGTTTGTTTGTTTTTTGGTTGTGCTTTTTACTATTTTTAATGCGTATTATGCTTATATGTTAGTTTTATACTGTTCTTACCTTTGCCTGTGAGCTTTGGTGATATTCGTTATTTATATTTCCGTGTTTTTATCCTGTTCAGGACCATGATGTAAAACAGATTTTGTATCTACAATGTATATCTGATTCTTGTTATCCTGATTAAATATATTTCAATAAAAAATTAGTCGTTCATGACGAAAAATTAGCAATGACTGATTTTTCCATACCATCTCTTCCTTTTATTTTCTTATGGTTTTCTCCCCTCATACTATTTACATTCCATTAAAAGATCGTTCTGTGGTTACAGTAGAGCGACATGTAATATACAGAGTATATTATTTCTTAGGGGATTTGTCCACTTTAAGCTACCATGAAGAACACATTTGATGGATGAGCTATGAATTACAGATGACGCAAATTTTGTTCATGATATTGAATCTTTAATACATATTGTCACGAAATTGGTTTCATTTCGTAGATAGCTGTTTCGACGTAGATGGCGTAGTTCAAGTTAAATATACGACGCTATAGATTTCAAGAATGTTTGATCGTGCATGTTTTTGACAGTTTTAGTGTAATTACTTTTCTACCATTAATAATTACTTGTTCTCTTTTGTTTAGTTTTATAGAATAAAACTAGTGCTTTTATTTGATATATGGTTTGTTTCAATCTGATATTGGAAAGTGGAGTTATATCAATGTTTATGGAAACCTAACGAGAATAATAAATGTATAAGAAATGTGTATATAAATCAAGTAAATCGCGTGTCTGTGAGCTTCCTGTCATAGTCTACATAATTGCCGTCGCCCACTGGGCACACTTACATTGTAAGGCAATCAGATTATGTTTGGATATTTGCCCAATAAAGTATTGCGTGCAACGAAATGATTGAGATGATCGTTTGCATGTCTTTCCATGGGGAAACCTAAAGTTGAAGTCTGATTTTAGGTGACGACCATGGTAAGAATCTAGGTTGTGTTTGTTGGGTCTTTTACGTTCTAGTATTAGACAATACCAGGGACTACTGTGTAGCAGAGCCAGTGGCATGGTCGAGTAAGCTGACTGTACGAAGTCAGACGGTCTGGTTGTTTGGAGGTGCATGAAGCAAACTGGTGCGGCCAATTGGAGTTGCATGCACAAGCAGACTGGTATAGACGTCTGAAAGGTGCATGAAGCAAACTGGTGCGGCCAATTGGAGTTCCATGCACAAGCAGACTGGTATAGACGTCTGAGAGGTGCAGAAGCGGACTGGCCTAGTCGGCTGGTGGTATACGACGGTACAACGGTTGATAGAAGACGGTTGGTAGAAGACGGTTTGGTAGTGTCGACTGGACGGTGGTCGAGAGGTGGTGCGGAGCAATATATCAGACTGGTGTCAACGTCAACGGGGCAGTATATCTCTGCCAAACGGATCCACGGTGAAATTGGTACCGGACTAGGAAAACCTACCAGCAGAAGGCATCCTGACAAGAGAAGCTGCTGGGAAGAACATCGACAGGAACCGGTTTCGTTACAATATGTTCAAAGTGAAAATATAACTTTAGAAAGGCGCAGTGTTTCCATTGGAAGTGAAAGCCCCTCTACTGAATGAAACCCAAAGTTATTTCTTTATACCAAATTTTACTTATTGTTGTCTATGAGTTATTACATTGGGAAGCAATACTCGTTTTATTTCTCAAGAGAAGACTAAACTTTGCTCGTTTCCTTTAGATCTGATATATAAAAAATATCCCATTATATATCTGTTTTCAACTCTTTCTTAGTGCCGTGGAAAGTGCTGATTAACGTGATTAATAATCAAATTCAGGCAAACTTGGCTTAGTTGTTGATTTCGTATATAGAAAGAACACTAGCTTTTAGATAGATGAATTAAGAGAAAATGAATCAAATGAACAAAAGGATTATACCTTGTTGATACATTTTGAAATAATGCATATGTGATAGGTTACAACGGGATCTTCTATATCACTCACAATGTCAATACCTCTTATCCTATCCTTATCATGATATATATTATCATTTCATACATCTTGTGAGCCTACAGTTTAATAATTCATGTTTCATGTTTTTTTTAGCACTTGGAGGGATACATACAGTGCGTATCAAAAGAAATTGTAACCAATGTGACCTTCAACTCATAATTCACGGTAAATGGTAACTAATGACATGTCTAATGATACTACATTCATTATTGTGCTGCCAAGGATAAAAGAGCAGCAGGCTTTTCAGAAAATCCTCTTGTTCCGAGTTTTGGATGAAACAATGAATACGGGGTCAAAAGAATTCATTTGTGTGTTATCCCCTTCCCAAAAAACATTTGCCCACTTGTTTACGTCGGCAATCAGTCAGCTAAAAGTAAAAGATGTCTATGTCGACACAAACTCAAGGAAATCGAAAGCAAAATGTATGATTTTCTTTTTGTTAAGAAGATTACCATCATGACTTCATTCACATCCCTTGTTTAAGATAAGCCTTCTCATCGAGTGAGACAAAATATATTAAGCTTGTTTATTTGTGACTTTACAAGTCATTCGTTAGACAGATGCAATTGTAAATATTAAACCAATGTTTCAAGGGTATGACATTTTTTAAATCTGAATTTTAACACACTTTTTCAAGTAAAGTTGAACCTCTAAGGGTTACAGACATCTACTGTGTATACAAAGTTTGGCCAACCTGGTTTCACCTGGTCACAGCATGACAGTGAGGAATGATTCCTTTACCGTTTAAGAGGGAGATATTATTAACGCCCCGTTGTAGCACATTGTAGGATATGCTAGGCCTATACTCTCCACATTTTATAGAGCCTGAAATATGGATGATGCACATGGTTGCATTTAAAGATGGCATCATTGTTCTTGCTTGGCTACACAATATGCCTATAAATATGATTACATGTATACATTCGTATTAAAAACTAGAACTTTGGCCATAAAATGAATTTTCAAGTCAAATGTGCATGCAGATATATTTGTTGATAACAGAAGAACAAAAATCTAAATTTTCGGTCGAAGCTCCTCGTTTTTAACCATAATGATTCCTTTATAATAGAATTACTTAGTGATAACACTGAAAATAACCATATTTTTGTTCTACCTTAGATTAGGAAGATTTTAATGTAAACATCAAATATTTGATGTTCTAGAATTAATAAAAGTAATTGTTGATAAATTCAAATTGGTGAAACTGGACAACAAAATAATGGCAGATGCTCGTTCTCCCATCAACGCAGAAAGAAGTGTATACGACGTCTAAATGCTTCAAATCCGTTAAAACATTCTTGAAATGAGGACCTTTTTTTTAAACGGCAAAAGACGGCCCAGGGTTTTGGGTCTGTGACAAACTGGAGACCAGGCAATATTACTGATGTACCTTGAACATACGTTTGGTATAGAGGCTATGGCCTGCAGTATATCCATGATAAAGGAGCACATATATTTAGAGTAGGCATATGACTCCACATGAATATGCTGCAGTATAATCAAAGTTAGAATTAATTCTGGGTACGAACAGGAGGGAGCTGTGTTCGGTCTGGTAATTTTTACTTGATTCACAACCTTATGCCATGTCGTTATTGTATTGTGTGCCTTGAAGTCTAGACAGTTCAGAAAGAGTCATGGAAAAGATTACTCACCTGAGATGCAGCAAAGAAGTAGGACAAAGAAGAGAAATATCTGGAGAAACACGTAGGCTTTTGGATTCGCCATCGTTATAGTTGCTGGTCTGAGATGGTTGTCATGTCGAACTGAAGAAAATATTGATAATCTTGAAAAAATGTATGTGGAATCGGTATACCCGGTAATAAGGTATCACCTGCGTACAATGGATATTAATAATTAATAATCTAACAACGCTTACGAGCCATCATACTTACAGTATTTACATTTCGTTGAAATTTCAACAGATGTTTGCAGAACCTCGGGGATGGGAGGCAGTGGCGGATCCAGGGGGGCCCTCCCCCCCCCCCTGGAACCTTGTTTTGGAGATGCCCCCCCCCCCCCCCTGGCGCTCAAGGGGGTGAGATTTTTCAAATTTTCGAGGGCCAAACAAAACATTAGTGCTCACTACACCCCCCCCCCCCCCCCCATTCCCCACTGAGCGAAATATTGGCCGGCACGATTTTCAAATTTCAGACCACTAACTTTCAAATTGATTTCAAATTTCCCCCCCCCCCCTCCTCTCTCTAAGAAATCCTAAATCCGCGCCTGATGGGAGGTACAAGTTTGATTATTATATGACAAGCCATTTCCTCCCCCTTCCCAATAAAAATCAAAAGGTGAAAGAAAAGACAAATAAACAAAAAGGACCCTACCTTTTCAGGCGCCTTTGGAGAGCACATTTTCTGGGGGTGCAGCACATTTTCCCTTTATACTTTATAATGTGCGATTGATATATGCCACATGAGAATTGGCCTTGGAGACTGTACACCATTGGGACTGTAAACCAGTTTGTAGTGGTATTTTATAAGTAATTACAAGATTTAGGGTGCGAAGCGACCGAGCATTAGAGGATTTCCGCATTTTAACCCATATGAACTTATATCTAATAATGCCACTAACCCTGAGTATCGGTGCGAATATAATTGAAAATATAACTACATCCTTTTTCTTTTTCTCAACCTTTTCTTTTGTCATTTTGCGTTTGTATGCTCCTCTTTGTTTGCATTTGTTCGCCTCCTCCAAGTGTCAGCAGGGGGCATAAGCCCCCCCCCCCCCCACCCCCCCCCCCCCCCATTGATGCCCTATTGATACTATCCTAACTTTAACATTTGACTTCGATTTCTATAAAAGAGAAACGAGAGAAAGAGAGAGATAAAAGAGATAGGAGAGAGACCATAGCTTGAAAACAGTTCAATGAAGTGTAATTTCTTCAATTCAACATTGCATCATATCGTTTATTGATTTATTGCACCTGCATAGACACTTGAACTTCACACCCACGCGATCGCAGGGTAATAAGTGTCAATGATTAACTTGATCGGCTGACATTATGCATCTGCTAAAAGGCACGTTCAAAATGATTTGGCGTCTAATTTGCTTTGTTTTTCTAAAGGTTTTTGGAGAAAACGCTTTATCTCATTTCACACCTGCTATAAATATATTTAATAGTCAGGCTGCTACTTCTCTTGCCAAGTTGGGTTCATTCATGTTTTATCAACAGCTTGCAAAAATCACATAATCATACTCTTAAAAAGGTTGGACGAAATTGCGTCTTGGAATTATCTGTTTCATTCTCTAACCATGTGTAATTCAAAGGGGCAGTTCACTCTGATCATTTAATCACATGCAGAAAAATGGCTAAAGCAAAATATTGAGCAAAATCTGATGAAAAATAAGATAGTTTATGTATTTTTAAGACTCATTATCGAGCATACGCAAATTGGCAACACGGTGGCGCAACTTTTGATCACGTCTCTTATGTGCTTTGTTCTGATATTTTTACAACAAGAAACATACAAATACCGGTGCTGTTAAACAGGTCATCCTCTTTGACGGTCACCGAATTTTGTTTGGAAAGTGGAGTTGGATTGGTTTGATCGTATTGGCTAAATTTCACACATTGTGGGGCCTAAAATCACCTTCATAGCAATTTCAGGTCCTAAAAGAGCACTAGAAATGTCATAAATAAGAATAAGAGTAATAACCACGCAATTTGAGGGCATTTGCGGTGTGAAACAAGAACTCAATCATCCCTTGTAATTACTATTTTACGTACGCCAGCGTGGCCGTGATGTTGTCTGGAAATATATAATAATAATAATATTTACCTTTTATATAGCGCTTATTACAATGTCTCTATAATAAAGCGCTTTACAAAAAAACTATTACCCCGGTCATTGGATTCAGTGCTTGCCCGCACACACTATGTGCACAATATCCGCTCCCTGGGGAGCAGTCTAGCCAGGCGTTACTTGACGCTCAAAAACTGTTTGACCAACAATGACGGTCGCATCCTACCGGGTACCCATTTAACACATGGGTGGAGAGTAGCAAGTGCAGGTTATATCTTGCCAAACTATATTAGTGCCGTGTCGGGATGCGAACCCTTGACCTTCGCATCTCCAGCTCAAGCGCCTTAAACCACTCGACCACGACACTCCCGAAATGATCTAAGTCTACCACCCTCCCAAATTTGAAATAAAAATAACGAATCACAAAAGTAAACAAATGGGGTGCATTATTTTTCCATATCGTAGGCGTACATGTAAAATTCGGTCAGGGTGGCTCACGTCTCTTGCCCCGATATGAATTTTCCAAGATAGTCAGAACTACCGGTGCTGTGTACTTACAAAATGAATAACAACTGCAAGGTGTATTTTACGCTATTAAGCAACTAGCATTATTTAATTATGCGATATGATCAAATATCAAATGCAAACAAATAGTACAAACATGAGGGTGATTTCTAGCGAACTTTAGAAGATAATACGAGTCGGTTGAATACTCATCAGGGGCATTCACATTGGAAGCTAAAACCGTTTTTACTTCTTCTAAAACTGCGGAGTTTTGTAGGCAACTACCCATAAACACGACGGGAAACCCAAATGTAAACAAAAAACACATGTTGATTTTTTTTTTTTTTTTTTTTTTTTGGGGGGGGGGGGGGGGGGGGGGGGGGGGAGGGAACGCCGGCCGAATTTCCATCTGTTTTTGCTCAATCTCATTCATCGGTAATTTTTAATCTTCAGGTTTTTGATCACGTGACTCTCCTCACTTCGAATGCAAACGCATGCAGAGCAGTGACAAGTGGCACATGCACAAAACGAGAAATAGTTATATATATAAATATATATATATATAACTATATATATATATATATATATATATATATATTTAAATATTGTGCCTTATGTTTGTAAACACCCAACACGTCATTGTAGAGCGAGATAGGGTGTCTCACGATACCCGTTTGTAGCCCTACCCCCTTACATCAAATAATAAATAGTGTACAAATATTTAATATTTGCAAGTGCATAAAGTGATGTCATTATTTTTCATATCATTTTGTTTGACATAGAGTGCGTATTTATCAAAAAATATATACCTGACTTTGGTTGTTTATTATCACAAGTCAAATTTTACCTTCACATATAGGCGTATACTACGGTAAAGAGTATGTCGTTGTTTATATGAGTATAGTCCCTTCTATTCAAATGTTTCACTTTCACGGATGACTGAGTACGAAAAGTGCTGTCAAAATCTCCTTGTACCAAGTTCGGGCTGATGCAGTGAATGTAGTGTGGGTCAGGCAATATACATGATACATGCACACGTTACTTTGGTCTTTAAGCCTTTCAATATTGTTCATAATGTTTTAATGTTTCATTGTTTAAAGTGATATAATGTAGACTCTAAATAAGCTTTTACAGGACCTTGGTCCATTCGACAGGTAAACAGATATTTATTTCATACAGCCTAATAACTTATCACAATATTTGAGATCTATCTCATAACTTTTCTATTGCACCACTTCATGAAGATCAACCACTTGACAGCTGAAGGCTATTTTCATACTGTATCACTCTGTGCTACGGCATTTGGGACACACGTAAATCTGAAAATACAACTCACATACCCATTCTTTTTTTTTGATGGGGGGTGAAAGAGCGGCATCAACTGTTCAAATTCTAAAGTTTGATATTCAGGTGCTAGTGGCAGCGTAGGGATAGATATACAGTATAGCGCCATGCTAACAATTTGAATGTGGAGAGGGCGTAGCACGTAATAGTGCGTGCACAGATTGCCACATCTTCGTGCAGGTAACAGTACGTGCTTAACTGCAGTCAAGGTGCGTTAGATGCGTACGGTATTTGTATAATCTCTAAGAGGTCTACGTTCACTAGATATACATTCAATGTTTTAGTAGATGCAAAAAACAATACATTGATCGATTCCAAAGATATGGATAGTAGACTTACATAAAGACAAAAAGATAGCATCGCAAATAACTTTGTCCATTTTGAATAACTCAATTTAACGAGAAGAGCAAAGATCGATTGTGTCATCATATGAAGAAAAAATCATAAATTTTGCTTTTGAATGATACTTTTTCTTGAGTCTGACTTGACATTGTCACAAATGCACAACATTAATGTGAATATTAAGTCAGAAATCGTTTTCGGACTGAAATAACAGTATGTAACGCCTTTTGACCTACATTCACTACTTCAGCCAAAACTTTGCACAAGCGGAGTTAGACAATTGTTTTTTGAAAAGGCAAAAGCTCAGTCATCCATATGAATAAGGTACATTCGACACACTATCAGTTACTCTTTAAAATGAAATTTAACTCAAAGTCACAGTGGTTATAACCATAATAGCTTTTCAATAAGAATCTACCACGATTATTTAAACATTAAAAGGATTAGTACAAACGGTCATACAATCAACTTGTTAAAATATTGGGACAAACAGCAAGTGGTTGACATAAAATGAAATGGAAAAACGAAAACTTTGTAAAGTAAATAACCTAATAACTACCATCATTTATTACCCCTCACAATGCAATTGTTTGTATATATGAGCATATACGTGATTAGTTTAAATATTTCCAATCGTATTATATAAGCAAACTATTGATACTTAGCTGTATATTATGTACATCAAACTATAACCTAATCTACAATATCAGAACGTGACGTAAAAATAACACAAGTGAAGTAGCTGTCATAGATCAGTAGGGGGCATAGTATAGTATAATAAAATGTAATATAACATAATAATGATAATAATATAACATTTATAAAGCCACTTTCTTTCGGTACAAAGCACATAAACAAGAAATATAAATTAACAAAAATAGAGAACATTATCATACGAAGCTTATATTAATTATAAATAAAGAGGAATATTACAACAAATTAGAAAACAAATGTGTTTTCAGAGTATGGCAATTCTGAAGTACAGAGGGTAAGAATTTTTAGTTTGTGGGGGCAATAACGGGAAAAGCCCTATCACCTATCTGTTTACTGGTTCGAGGGAGAGTTAGTGTTTCACTACATGCTGATCATGTATTATACTGTATACATGGATGTGAGCGAATGGAGTAGATTACCTAGGTATGCTGTGGCCTGATTATTAAGACACTTGTAAGTGAAAGTGAAGGTGTTATGTATGGTACGATTATTAACGCGAATCCATTAAAGATCAGTGATAAGAGGGGCAAATGTTTGGTTTACAATGGATGAGCCGTGCTGCTTTATTTTGGAGGGGTCGAAAGGAGTAAAGATCTTTACGCGAAATACCATGGCAGGTCTTCAATATCCATTTAACATAGGATCAAGTCTGAAATAGACTTAGGAATTTTTTTATTTTGAATTGTGGTGAATGTTTCTCTTTATTTGATAAACATGATGACTTTCTTGTGTTTAAGTTGTTTAGGTATCTTAAACAAAAATGAAGACTTTGACACGAGGCGTTCCATAAATGAACTGTAAACACAAACTTTAAATAGTTATGGTGGATTGCCCGATCCTCATTATATCATGTGGAAGTTATACAAATATTTGAAAACAAGGCAAATTTTCACTTTCAAATACAAAATATTTAACCGCAATTACAAGAAAAAGAGAGAAACAAATTAGGCTTTAATTTCGGCACCGATATATTGTTTAAGATTTTTGTTAATATATAAACTCCTTTTACGTCTTTTTTTTTCTTTTCATATATATATATATATAAGCAGGCAGCAGCAGAATATAATGACATATTAAAGTCTTTGATTATATTCATGAATATAATTATTTGTAGAACTCTCTATTTCACGGTACATTACAAAATCATGATAGAAATGTTAGATACAAGTATAATATACAAACTGTTGATACTTGACTATATATTACATACATCAAACTACAACCTGATCTACAATATCAGAATGTGACGTAAGATACAAGTTTTTAAAAGTGAGGTAACTTTTATAGGCGAGCTTTAAACCCCGTCTGAATGGGAGGGGGATGTCTGTCTTCTCAATAATGCAGCATCACCTGGCAACATTCAATATCCTTCTGTAAATGAACTTAAGGAATGGCTTTATTTTGTAGCGTGGTGAGTTGTTTGTCTTTATTTAATAAACACGATGACTTTCTTGTGGTTAAGTTGTTAAGTACTTTAGACATGTGCACGAAATGAAGACTTTGACACATGGCGTTCCATAAATTAATTTCAAACACAACTGAACTTCAAAATGTTAAAATCAAACACTAAATAACAAGTATTAATTATGGTGTATTACCAGATCCTTTTGTTCGTATATCATGTTGAAGTTAAACAAATATTTGAAATCAAGGCAAATTCTCACTTAAAAATCCAATATATTTTCGCAATTAAAAAAAAAGAGATAAACAAAATAAGCTTACATGAAAACAAGGCTTAATTTGAGCACCAACAGATTGTTTAAGATTTCTAAATATAGGAACCCCTTTACGCTCTATTCCATCTATATATCTATCTATATATAATACATTCTTTGTTTTTATTCATGTACACTTATTTGTAGAACTATTTATTTTTACAGTACGATACATGATCATAATAGAAATGTTAGATACAAGTATAAACAAAGTCTTATATACATATGTCTTACATGTAAGTATAAGTCTCTTTTAAAATAAAGATTCTTGTGTCATTATAAATATAACACAATTCAATGGAAGGCAGCTAATTAATAACAACATATAACATTTACTCTTAAATATAATGCAGATGCCTTTTTACCGCGTGTAGTATATAGAACAATATTATAAGAATACGAATGAATAAGCAATTTTCAAACATGTTTTCTGTTGCATTGGTACAAAAGTTTTAGCTGCAATAAACTCATGCATCATTGTAAATATAGATTGTGCATTATATTTATTTATCTTAGGACTATGTACAACACAATCACAACGACAATCAAAATTTCAACCTTTAGGCAATTTCAATAAACTTGTCATGAATTAAAATGTGCAATTATGATATGATAATATAATCTAATATAAAATGATATTGACTTGCCTTTATTCATATTGATTATGTTTCGAAAATGAACATGATATAACTAAATTACAGTGATATACAAACAATTGAGAAAATTCTGTGTTTATGATAAATCGTGTACCTCTTTCTTTCTTTATCGCAGGTCCGCAGTTAAATGAATGCATGGACTCTCGAAATCACTAAATGTTTTGATTATTACCAAATATAGCTTTTTGTCCCCAATTGCCCATTTTACGAGTGTGTGCAGACAAACTCCGAAATTGTCATCTCTTATGTTCCTCTCACTCCTATATGGCTCTTCTAGTCTATTACCCGATGTATTAAGCCTATGTGGGTTCGGAGATTGTGAAGTCACAAGATTAACTGAAAGCCTGGGTTCTTGAAATCGCTTTTACCTGAAGAGGAGTTTTGGAACTCTCCTCTCTCCTATGCTCGTCCGACCCATCTGATGTGTTACCTGCGGAAGAAAATAGGAATGATTCACGAAACGCAGCAATTTTGAGGTAAGGTTGAACCCCGCATGTCGATATGCATTTACGCGAGCCAAAAAGATATATGATATAAGAGTAAGCTCTCGCACGCCAGCTATTCTCCACTCCAGACGACGGATAGTCAACCTGTTCGAAACGTCAAGCCACTCATCCTCTCCAAGCGCTATAGTTCTCCTGAGAGCTATATACTAAGAAAGATAACAAACAGTCCTTTTCAGGACTACACTCCTCCAACCAAGATTACCGAGTCAGAGTCCTTTTCAGGACTCCTCAAACTCTCTCCCCCACACATGGTGCACCCGCAAACCTACTGTATAGTATAAGAGTGAAAGAATAGCTCCCTACCACCCCACCCCCCCCCCAACACACACACACGCACTTTTTCCACTCTCTCTCTCCCTCTCTCTCTCTCTCTCTCCAGGAGAGCAATAGTTAATACATTACAGAACAGGTTCCTGATTCTTAAAACTAAAAAAAATGACAAATTTGCTCAAATGCCACAATATCAGTAGCTTATAAAAGTTATTGCAACTTGTTATTGATATCGAGTTTCACGAAACAAGGCCCTGAAGTGCAATAATACAGCATCAATTTATTGACATCAAATTCATTGACTTCATGACGTTCTTTCGAAACATGAAGATTTAAATGAAAATGTAATTGCATCATTCATAACAACATATTGCAAGAACCGTACACATGCCGTTAAAGCTAAATCTGTATTGGATATGTTGTAAAGAAAGTTACCTTGCTCCTTCGTGTCAACGTTTACAGTGGTGTTCTCCTTCGATGCTGCAGCTCCATCTCTGCTCATCTCTTGCACCACATCTTAAGTTAGATCATATGTAATAATGAAAAGGAGAAGGTCAGTACAAAGAAATGTACCTGCCATTTTACTATTCAGAGGCCTCGCTAATGAACGAGGAAAGCTGCACCGGGAAAACTCTTGCCCCTTTTCCTATTGCAACATTTTGTGGACAATTGCATACAGTGCCGGCAAATATATTCTGTTAGAGCCTTTCTGCTAACTTGTCAGCAAGTTTAACCAAACGATTCCATATTCATGTCCAGTGACACTCAGGGCCCTGTTTCATAAAACTTGATATCAATAGAAATATTCAATATCTGTTATAAGTTAGTGAAATCGTGACATTTGATTGGCCAAGAGCAACTTTGTCATAGAAATTTAGTATTTGTTACTGATAACAAGTTTTAATGAAACAGGGCCCAGGTCTTATCTCTTTTGGAAAATCACATCCTTAGATAAAAAGGCAAATACGAAATACTGACCACAATTTATGTTCGTTAATCATGAACAATTTGAATGAGTGTAGGCAAATAAAAGATAAAAATGGAGAGCGAATATCAAATACCAACAAAAGTGATTTTTCTTTCAAGACTTACTTTGAGTACCGAAAAAGAAGTTTGAAATTTAAAGGTAATTCTTCTTACATGAAATGACAATAAAAAATGCCTACAAAACTTCATTGTATAATATTATCGGGCATTATGATTTCCAATTCAATACCAGTGGACAAGAACAAGTTTTTATAGTCGAAATGTAATACATATGATGAATGAATGAACCTTTGATGAAGAATATGGAGGAAAACATTTTAATATAATGTAAAATCATGAAATATTTCGTGCAGAAAAACAATAAGAAAGTGTAAAGATGCATATTTTGTTTTAGTTGCTAATAAATGAAGTGTTTATATTATACAACATGTAGATATAATACCTTCCTTGGAAACGTGTTCAAAATCTGGAAATAAAGAAGAGGATAAAAATAACAACTCTTGACGAAAGATTTTTTTTATTCCGATAGAAATGTAGAAAAGTTTAAACATGGGATAAATATTAGCAGTCAAATCAGTGATATTCTGCTGTATACCTACGATTTGTACCCTAACGGTCTCATATTACATGTTTATATATTCATGTAACCTTCTAACATGGTGTTTAAAAAAAATCCAAATCAAATCAAATATTTATGAAAATATCATTAATATATTTTCCCATGAGTCTACTTAAATATCTGATCTTAATAACCAAAATATGACCTATTTTTCGTTTGCTTTGTTTATGGGACTCATACGAAAAAGCCCTCCTTGTCAAGTGATTCAAATACCACTGTGGGTTATGAACACGATCGACAAAGATCAGCTGAAGGGCAATTCAATACCCGATTGTATGTCCCAAAGGAATCATGGTTAACCCCACTGCATGTTCGAACATTTTATTGGGTGACGCACGATGCTATTGGAATTGCCTTCTTAGGATTATTTTTAGGAAGTACTTGCGATCGTGTTGTTTCAAAATTGTATTTTGGAAATAAAGCAATATTTGTCTTACAATATGGAGCTCACTGTGCTATTTTGTCCTCATTTTTTCAAATGATGATTAAAGGCTCGTTAAGATAAACATTGGCGGTTCTTTTCACCATAACGTTAAGTGAAATATGCTTTACAATAATTGTGCGGGCAGTTGCCATTCATCCTAACCGTTAAAAAACCGAGGTAGCTTTTTTTGCGGCGGTTGACCGCTCCGCATCTGAAGAATACTTACAGATAGGAGTACTGGTACTCTCTATATATACACGAATGTAATCTGCTCTTGAAGGAGTCATTTTGGGTGGAAATGCACTCTTAAGAGACTGATTCAAACTACAACTGTTTGCGTAACTTGTAAAGGGTTCTATCTACTGCTCTACAACCAAAGAGTAGTGTTTTTATCATTGAAGCCTGTTCATATATTTACCATCATCAAGACTAACTTGTTCTCCATCGGTCCCATTATTATTGAGGCTTGCTTCTTCCTCCGGAGCTTTGTCGCTTTCTTTCCCATGATTGGCATCTACAAAAACATAATAAAAGTACGATTTATGCGAGCTTCGAGGCATTTTGTAAAGCTTTTATCGTGCTTATTCATCTTTGATTTCTCGTTAGGGAGCACCGTATGCATAGTTTGGGTCTACTATATTTACGATAACTGTTATTTTTATTTTAGATATGATAACGCCTTTATCTAGGGGTGAGCAACAACAAAACCCTCCTCTGCTTTATATTTTGGTAGATTTTATTATTTTTTTCCAATTTATATATCATTCCACATCTGTCTTCATGGTTATGTAAATCTGTTTTATTTTACCTTTTTTCTTATTACTAGGATTATCTTCTTCGGATATCTCAGCAACCACGTTGTTAGTGTCCTTCGCTTCTATTCCTGAAGATTTTATTTCCTCTCTGTTCTGACTTGTACCTATAAGAATTAGAATTCGCAAGTACGTTTTTCCGTCTTAGAGATTCGTTAAGTTTTAAAAATGAAAACTAATTTACTTATATCTCATTTTGATATATATTTATATTTGCATTTTGTGTTTACATTAATACACGCTGTTATCTTCCACACTAGTGTTATCTTCATGAATCCCCTCTGAATCATTGTCTATTGCTACCAGCTCTAAATCCGCCCCCCCCCCCCCCAAGAAAAAAAATACCCTTTCTTGTGCCCGTCACAAAGGGAAACAAACTAAAGACTTTGGAATGAAATGCATATTAGGCTCATTTATATGTATTCTTACTCTCTTATCTTCTTTACCGGTATTTTTTACGAGTTTGTCACCGTTTGTGGCTGTCTCCATACCTTCTTTTTCCACTTTACCCTTCTTTTCACCAAGACCTACAAATATAAATTGATTTAAATAGAAGAATGCAACTATAAGGTTACACATTATGAAGTAACACGCGCATGATATATCAAATAACCTAGGGCAAAAGGATGAAATATATGAATACATGTATATGTATGGGTGTGTATGTGGGTGTGTGCGTGCGCGTGTAGACATGTCTATCTGTCTGTCTTTATCGTATTACGTTGTCAAGTGAAAGAATCCTAAAGTGAATTCGCTAGGTCAAAATATAAAATTTAACACGGGAGTATTATGTAACAATTATTATGTTGTAGTTGTGGGAAATTATCAAATATCAGTTGTATAAATTAGGTTTCAAGGAGACTGATATGCCTTACCAACCGGAAAGGTAACATAATCATATTGGTCAAGTAACTTTAATCCAATACACGTGTTGCTCAAGGATAGTGGAACATTCAAATCAAACAGTCAGGTGAACCACCTCATGTTATCACCGTGTTATATGGTAATGATGATAACGATGAAGATGAGGATGGTGACTATCATGACGAGGAGGATGGTGACATTGATGAGGATGGTGATGGTGATGATGATGTTTCACTGCATTTATAAGGTACAGTTTTCTGTTAAAATCATTCAAACCCGCAGATACATCTCAGGCATTTCCTTTTTTGGTGGAAGGGTATTTAAAGACCGTCAATACTACAGGGTCAACTCAGCTTTCAACTAACATAAGCAAAAGAGGATCATGGGGGACCACCGACAGGCACCGATTGGGGAATTTTTTTATATGGAGGGAGCAAGTAGCTAAAAGTAGGACAGTGGGGCTATGATATAAATATCGATATAACTATTTTTGTATATTTGAACATAGTTTTTTACCTTGCTTGTTAATGGGGGTGATTTGTTGATGCACCTCCTCCTCAATGGCCGCGTTCCCAGTCTCCGTTCCCTCTGTTTGTCCAGCTTTTTTGTCTAGGTTTCTTTCACCTACCAGAATACACATCGTGGAAATTAACTATGCGAACAATATTGAACCATGGAACTATAAATGGTAAGTTCCGTGATTGAACTCTTGTTACAGAAAAAACACAATATTTAATAAAAAATTTATTTAGCACCTCTAAAAATAAAGACTACCATAACATCTACAAAACTACAGAATATAAAGAAAAAATAAGATTTTAAAAAATATGCTGTTCCGCGTTTCCGAAGCAGCCGATGTTAAACTTTTTTTCGATAGATACAAATCTGGATTGGGAATAGTTTATATTTGAAGGTTTTAGAGCAAAGCTGGTGAATTAAACATAAAACCTAGTAAGCCGCGTAAAGATTCACCTCATAAACCTTACACTTGAACATGGTTACATAGTGTGCAGTAAATACGTATTTAATAATAATAATAAAAACGTTACTTATAAAGCGCTTACCACCGAAGTCTCTAAGCGCTAATTTGCATTTAATCTTTCGATTAATTAAGCCTTGAGCACCATACATGATGAAAATGTGCGCTATATAAATATCAAATAATATTATCATTATTGTTAAGCATGACTGTTTTTTACATGTCCTTGAATAATTTCATTATCTATTTGTACGCTTTAATCTATAAGATATTTATGAAGTGGGAGCTTGTCCTAGTAGGCAATACTGTGTATCATATCGTTAGCTTTAGTATAGACTGGGACCTAGTATGGTTCATTGAGGAACTCCAGAAAAAATTGCAATGCCAGTACGTGAAAAAATTCACTTGTATCTTAAGGAAGAGTGGATGGGATCAAAGAAGATTGAAGAGGAAGTATGGGGCTATGCTAGGGTTTGTTGTTTAGTTTTGTTTGTTTGTTCGTGTTTCCGCCAACAGTTAGAATGCCTTGTTTTTTTCTTACCGTCTTTACCGGTGTTTTCTACGGAAGTGCCACCGTTTGGGGCTTTTTCCATATCTTCTTTTTCCTCCTTACCCTCTTTTTCACCTATATGACGAACAACAAATAACAAATCAAGAGATGATTAGGTCTACTCGTATAAATTGATACGAAAATAACATGGGCAAGTAAAAATTTACCCATAAAAGTATTACTGCGTGCATGATAATATATGAAAGAACCATTTGACAAAAGGACGAAATATATAAATATATCCATATAAATTATGTGTGTGCGTACGCGCTCGTGTGCGTGTGTGTTTGCGTGTGTGTGGATGTGATTGCGTCTATCTGTACATGGTATTTTATTCTAGGTTTTTGTGTGCAGTGGATTTTGAGAAAGCTTTCGACTCTGTATCTCATATTTATTTATTTCAAATATTTAAATTGTTCGGTTTTGGAGATTCATTTTGCTCTTGGGTAAAATTATTGTATAAATGGATAAGTAGTTGTGTTATGAACGGTGGTCACTCCACGGTGTATTTTGAAATAGAAAGGGGAGTAAGGCAAGGAGATTCATTATCGCCATATTTGTTTTTGGTTGCCATCGAAGTTTTGGCGCATGCAATAAGGAGGGACAACGGTATTAAAGGGATTACATTTGGAAAATCTGAAATTAGGCAAGTGTTATATGCAGATGAAAAGTGACAATATTTTTGAAGGATATTGATTCGGTTAGAAGGTTGCGATATATTTTTGAATCATTTGAACAAATTAGTGGTCTTAGAGTGAATAAAACAAAGACACATTTTATGTGGATGGATGAGGATGAGAACAAACCTGATGGGCCTTTATTTGGAAATTTGGTTAAGGAAATACATATTTTAGGGTTTAGTTGATTTGAATTATAATGAAATCTAAGTAAAATAAAAAAATTGGTTGTATGGTGGAAACAAAGAGATTTAACTATTATGGGTAAAATACATTTGTTAAAAACGTATGCGCTTTCAAAATTAAATTATATTTCATCTCTCGTTATTGTCCCTCATTGGGTATACAAAGAAGTTGCACAAATTTCATTTGAATTTATATGGAAGGGGAAAGATAGAATTAAGCGGGCAATAATGTATCAGGATTATGACTTTGGAGGATTAAGAATGATTAATTTTGAAATGTCTGTTAAAATACAGCGCATAATGTGGATAAAACGTCTTTTATATGGAGAGACAAATGTGGGATGGAAATTGTTTTGTGATCATTGCTTACAGTTTGTGGGTGGTAGATTTATTTTTTTAAGTGATTATGAATTAAAAAAGATTAAACTCGTTTTAGATACTCCACCATACTATATGGAAATGTTGCAAGCATGGCAAGAGACAAGTAATTTAAGATATTTGGAGGGTTATATTAATCCAATTATTTTTAATAATCGGAACATATGTATAAATGGAAAAAGTATATTTGATAGATACTTGTTTGAAAGAGGGATTGTTCAACTGAATCACTTGGTTGAGAAAGGCCATGTTAAGTCTGTTAAATATTTTATGAACCTCGGTATGAAAGGTAATAATTTGCTTATGATTATTGATATTTATGATGCGATACCCAGGTTATGGAAGGATGATTCAGGGTTAATACAATTCCTCGAGGTTGATTTGATAAGCTTTAATACTTATTTCCATATTTCTAGTAAAAAAATACAGTTTGTGAATGTGGGTTCAAGATTTGCAAAATGATTATGATTTTATAGATAAAGAATTAAAATAAATGTTTGTTAGACCAAAAATTACTATACTCATTAGAAAACAACGAGAATTTCAATTTAAATTATTGCATGGAGCCATATACACTCATGAGCATCTTCATAGATTTGGTTGTGTAGGTGATAATTTATGTTCGTTTTGTAAGCAGGAATTAGAAACATACAAACATTTATTTTTATCTTGCGGGAGCGTTCAAAGGATTTGGCAGGCTTTAATACAACTTTTTGAGTTAGATGAAATTGAAGATTTAGAATGGCGAGGTATATGGGTTGAGTTGGTAGGTAGTTCATATAGAATAAAAATGTGTAATACTATCATTTTCATGGTGAAGTATGTTACATTTATGTCAAGATCGGGGGGGGGCGAGTACCAACTTTAGAAAAGATGAAAAAAAAAACATTTTTAAGTATAGGGATGAGGAGAAAAAAAAAATAGCAATTAAAATGGGAAAGCTGGGATCACATTTCTTAAAGTGGGAGAAGCTTAAGATTAATTAAGATTGTTTTCTTCTTCTCCATCGTGAGCCTGTTAAAAGGGTAACTCTATTTTGCGGCCTGGATAACTTATTTAGTATATTTTTCTTGAGTTGAGAATGTTAGCAGACATCCACTGAGTGAGTAGTATGTGTGTGTGGGGGTGGGTGGGTGAGTATGTGTGTGGGTGGGTGAGTATGTTTGTGGGAAGGAGGGGGGCAGGGAGGGGGCAGGATTGTTCCAGTAAAATTACCTCCAGATTTTTTTTTTTTTTTTTTTTTTTGTATATAAGTGAATAACATTTACAATTGACATTTTATGTTTAGGCCACTTATACGTTTACTTTGTGATGGTGATGATGATGTTTCACAGCATTTTTTACGTGGGCATTCTCTTATTGGTGGAAGGGTGTTCAACATATATCGATAAAGCTATTGTTAGATTCGAACCGAGTTCTTTACCATGCTCATTAATGGGGATGCCTTCTTGATGCAGCTCTTCAGTGGCCGCCTTCCCAGTTTTAGTTTCCTCTTTCTGTCCAGCTTTCTTGTCTTCTTTCCACGCACCTATGAGAATGATTGGAATGATAAAAATCGCGAAAATTAGCTATAAAAGCTGCATTGAACCAAGAATCTATAACGCAAAGTTTCCATGATTGAACTCTACCTGAGGGTGTTTCACAAAGATCCTAAGTTGATCTCCAAGTTGGATTTAAAAATTATTGAAAGCCGTTAGCATCATTGACAATATTTTGTAAATATTATTTCAAAGGCATAAAATGTTGATTCAAATCATTCATATTTTCTATTATCTTGGGAGATTTCATGTTCTTGATGTGGAATTTATGAAAAGTCAAAAATACTTGAATTTTGCTTTTGAATGTATCTCATTATAGGGCTACAAAAGGGTCTCCATAACATCTAAGTCCAACTTAGAGTAAAGTTCGACTTAGAATCTTGTGAAACACCCCCAGATGTTACAGATAAAAAAAGAATAATGAATAAAACATTTAGATAGTAGCGCTTAAAACAAAGGGTGACATCACATCTACGAAACCACATATGATACATAGAATCAACAATTATGAATGTGACATTTAATTAAAAGAGGAATAAATATGTTTAGAAGGATCTTTTAAGAAAGTGGCAGGAGGTTTTTTCAAATTATTCGAAGCAGCCGCTGGTAATAAAGTTCTGGTAGATGAGAATCTGGACTTGGGCACCCGATACGAGCTGCGACATAAAAGTCATTGACCAGTTTTGGAAAAATGATGCAATATGTATTGACCCGTTTTTGTATCACATCCAACATGTGTTTGATTTGCGTCCGGTAGTCATTAACGCTATTTTAAGACCTACTTTTTGTGGTTAGAGTCATTAACCAGGCGACAGCGCCCAGCAACATTTTTTTCTACAAACGACTGTAGCGCCAGGTTACCCGGCCATACATCCAGGGGCAGATCAAAGACTTTACAGGGGAGGGGGGGGGGAGGAAGCTTGAAATAAACGAAATTGCGAGAATGAAGCCTTCAACTGGATGCGGTCCCCGGACAATCTTAGCCTTTTGGCAGATTCTGAGGCCTATCCAAATGCTTAAACAGAATATGTATGCGAACACATTTTTTTCGGGAGAAAAAAAAGGGGGGCGTGCGCCTCCCAGTACCAGGCATCCACTGGATCTGGGCAGCGTTTCATGAGACCGTCATAACTACAAGTTCACCGACCATTGAAACGTGTGTTAAACTTAATACACACATTTCAGTGGGATGTTGTTGGACTTGTACTTATGACGGTTTCATGAAACGCTGCCCAGATCCCCGACACCGAACACCTGGGGAGGTTTCACGAAACCGTCATTAAGTCTAACTTTTTAGACATCGTATTGAAACGTGTGATAGAGATCTAACACGTGTTTCTACCAAATCTCCACGAGCTTAGACTTATGGCAGTTTCCAGAAACTAGCACTCGCTCTGAATCTGGCGCATCCACGGCCACGCTGGAAGCTCGGATCTGACCGCCTGCGATGCATGCCCCGGACGCGACGGCAGCCCGCTCTCGAGCTAACTCTCCATCGCATCGTGCAGCTGTCTTTCTTCTCTTTCACGAACACGGTTGCCCGACTGAAACAACTAGACCACATTAGTATCCTGACATCAAGATAGGTCTCTATTATGTGCCCATCCGTCTGATTAAGGTAGGTTCTACAGTAACACCGTATTTTATTCTTTTTTAAAATAAATCTAACTTGCACATTCAAATGGAAATAATAGCCCTACCAGGTGCGCCGGGCCCGCCGCTCCCGCCCGGCAGGATACCTAGACTGGTGGACATCACGAGCCATGTCCCTGGTTTTGCCCACACATAGCTGCATTACTATCCTGGCTGTGCAGCTGTGTATTAAAAACTGTTCATATTGATTTTCAGCATTTCAAACTACACTGTACAAAACTCAACTGATTTCACTCAAAATCGGTACTTTAGGGATAGTTGATGCCCGCCCCCCCCCCCCACTCAGTGTTATTTAGGGTATGAATATGCGTGTTCCCCCCCCCCCCTTTGCAGCAAAAGTCCGGTGTGTAAAGTCCCTGCCCCCCCCCCCCCCCCCCCCCCACTCAGTGTTATTTAGGGTACGCATATGCTCGTTCCCTCTTTTTGAAAGCACCCCCTATCTGAGGACTGCCAACATTTTCGAACCCCCCTTTCGCGGGCTTTTCACAGGCTTTTCCTGCCTTGGAGACCCCCCTAAATCAGGAAAAATGCTCAATGCACCCCCCTAAATTCAGAATAATTTCTCAGGAGTCAAAAGAGATGAGAGAAAAAAAGAAAAACACCCCCTTTTTAAAGAAATCTCCGGGTGAAAAGTCAAATACACCCCTTTTTTTACAATTCTCGGGCCGGACTTTGTCGCACGAAAAGTACCCCTTTACCGGACATTTTGGTAACACACATGCGGTCATTCCGACCCCTGCGTGGGGGGGGGGGCCGGGGTAAAGTCAATACGGGTCGACCTTTTTCTTTTGTTATACAAGCCTTTTTCAGCAAAAGTCCGGTGTGTAAAGTCAATACGGGTCGACCTTTTTCTTTTGTTACGAAAAGGACATTTTGGTAACACGCATGGGGTCCATCCGTTCTCGGAGTGGGGGGGGGGGGGGGCCGGGAGTTGATGACACCTAAATAGCATACAATTTTTTCAACTTAGGTCTATGTTATAGTTATACTTAGAGATCTAGAATCTAGTCTATAGTCATATAGATCTAGACTAGAAAGAAAAATTCAAAAATTCAAATCGTGAGTCTATTGTCAAACTTGCTAATCAACCACTTTGTATACATTGTGTGCATTAGTGTGCAATTGTGTGCAATGTGTTCATCGTGTGCTATTGCTGCCTCTCAGCACGTACATGTAACAGCGCTAGAGGACAATACGCCTAAGCATTAATTGACTCTAGCCTTGCTGGAGTGGTTTTGCCCTGCAGGCCTGGGTGGAATACGATATAAAATATCAAAAACTGTGACTCTAATGATTGCATTTTAGGCGTGGACTTTACGTAAGGTAGCATATGACGTTCAAATCAGATTTCTTAATAATCTTGCCATATGACCCATGTGCATCAACTTTTCACACGTATAGGCTACTGTCGGTGTCATCATGCATCCTCAGCTCATGGTAGCTGCTAGACGCAGGTTGTAGATCTAATAACATTGATATCACTTGGCCTATACCCATCATTTAATAATATTCAATCTGAGCTGTATGGCCCTACGTGTTATCAGTGCCTGTGATATGGTGTAATATTGAAGCCCTAAACAAATTGCGCTTCAAAATGATCATGATAGAAATGCCTCAAAGAAGTAAAAATCTGTTAGTTTGAGTTACCATTTTTACCATACTCATTTTCCCCAAAAGACTGTAGTGTACATGAATGTAATAAAAAACTGTTAGGTAAACAAAAAATAAAATTTTGATTTCCAATCATAAATATCTTGATAATCAGACAGCTAGGCAATCGGCTTGTAAAGTCATGGGATTCCTGACTGACCTAAATGTTTGTAATCATGATTGCAGCATGAGCTAAATCCAGGAGTTTTTTTCTTCAGAATCTGAGGCAATGTTACCGAGCCACTTAATTGATACCCGTACCCCTATCAAGACTGATAATTGATATAAAACAAAAATTCAAATTTGTTCATAATAACCACTAGATGTACCCACACTAAAATAACCTTACCCACTGGTGGTAGCTGTTAATACTAGTATGATAAGTATTACTATACTGTAGGACTAGTAATATAAACTCTTCTTTCTTCTCATACAAATCACTTTAAAATAATACAAACATTTAACAAAAAATGTAAATATTTGATACTGGAGGGATAGCAATTTGGTGTGTCACTCTCGATATGGTGCCAATTAAGGCTTAGTGACATCCATATCATATTTCATGTTATCACCTAGCCCTAAGGCTATTCTAACCAGTCTAGCGAACAAGCTGTTGGTTGTCCCTGTTCTGTAATTGATCATCTTGGTTGCACTCACATTTATGGAAGTTTATGCAAATTTATGCAAGTTTATCCAAATTAATTGTTGACACTATTGGGACCTTTATGTGACTGTAGTGGAATTCACTGCTGCAGGGACGGATCCAGTCTGCAGAAAGGGAGGGGGCCGGCTGAAAGGGGGCCCAATTCGTGAAAAAATGTTGAGCACCGAGTTAACACCCACCACCCCCGGCCCCCCTTTGCTCCCCCCTTTCTCCAGGGGGGCGTCTTTTTTAAATCTAAAAAAAGGTTAAATTTACCTGTTTATGGGGCCAAGTGAGGGGGTCCCGCGGCCCCCCCCCCCCCCCCCAATCTGGATCTGCCACTGCACTGCTGCAATAGTGAAAAACAGACACCATAATCTCTCTTCTCACAGAAGATTTAATATACCTAATATATATGTTAAAGGGAAATCCACCTTATTCTCTAGTATTAGCAAACTACCAGTGGAAGGCTGAACAAATATAAGAAGCACAATGGGGACAATTTGATTTAAATTTAAATCAGACTAAAAGTGACAAAGTTACATGTACACATTTTTGAAGTTGTAAATTTGTAATCATTAAAACATGTAGGTATGGGCTCTTCAAATTGGCTGAATCAGTAACGTCTATAGGATGTAGTGGCGGACAACTTTTCCATTTGTTCCAACACACAGAATGACTAAAATGTAAATGAAAAAGAAAAAAAACATGTACATGTATGACTCAGAAGGTTCTTTATATCTTAAGAGGACCTGTAAATAAACTGATAATTTCCACAAGGAAGAAGGCACTTAAGATTATGTTTTGTATACAACAAACAGGAGAGTTATCCATACATGTCTACATCATGTATTTCAAACTTTTGCCATTCTCTTTTTCTTACAGTGTATTTTTTTTTAAACCCAATTCAGGGACTCTTCAACTCACACATGTAATGTAATTTATGCTACATGTATGTTTCAGAGGTGAAGTAGACAACAAACAGAAGAGTTATCAATGTCTACATGAATGTACCAAATTGCCAATTTGAGATTCACATTTATTTAGTGATCTCATACTTCAAACATTCATAACTCTTAGTATTGGTCTGATTTATTTCAAACTTTTGCCATTCTGTTTCTCTTACATTGTATTTTAAAAAAAACTCAATTCAGGGACTCTTCAACCCATACATGTATTGTAATTTATGCTACACGTACATATTTTGTGTTTCAGAGTTGAAGGGAAATTTTGAATAATTTTTTCCTCATGTACATTTATATATCTATGAATGGTCAATCCCTGCTATTAATACTAGAACACAAGACATATTGAAGCCTCTTCAACAGGTACATTTTGTAAAGCTATGGTGGAGTACAACTGCTGTGAGTATTCTCAAACTTGTGTGTGAGTTTTGACAAGGGAAATAAATCACCAGCCCCCCCCCCCCCCAAAAAAAGCCTCAAAATTTCACTTGATCAAGGTGACAGAGATCCAAGTTATGGAATTGTATGGAAATAAGACTCTAAATCGTGAAAAGGATTTATATTTTTTAATTTGTGAGATTTTTCTGGTGTTTTTAAGTACGCTTCAACAAAGAGGTAGGCCACCACCAAAATTATTAATGATTTCCTGTTCTTTGGATGCTTCTTCTTTATAAAAAAAATGGAAGGTATTAGTGGGCAACTTCTCTGTGCATTAGTGAGTTTATGTCATTTTTGTTTTCTTACATTTTTATGTAAAACATGACCACCATTCGCAGTCATGAGGTGATATGAATGAGAAAATAAAGATAAACATAGTTGATTGTAAACATGGAGGATGATAACATTTAAGATAAAGAATACATGCGAAAAAGGTGTGAAAGAGAAAATGAGTGAAGGAAGAAGAACAAAGATAACTGTTTAGATACAAATGAGAAAAATAAAGGCACACACAGGGAAAGAGAGAAGAACCAATGAAAGAAGACAAAAACTGAGTGAAAAGTCATATCCTATGTAGACAGAAATAGGGGAAAGTGAAAGAAGAATATAAAAAACAGTATATGAATAGAAGATATTAAAGTAAAAGATAAAAGAAGGATAAAATAAGAGAACATGAAGCGAGGACAGAAAAAAGAAGAAAAAGATGTAGACAATAAAAAAGGAATAACATAGAAAATGAGAGAAAGAGGAAAACAGAAGGAAAAAAGACTAACATAGGGTTATCTCAATAAAAGGAGAAATTTAAACAAATAATAAAACAGAAGAATAGAAAACTGTAAAGTGCTGCATGATATTGAATGTAAATATATGTCACAAGCTTTCTATCTGGGCAGATTTCTCCTGGGTACATTTTGAAATTCTAATCACCTACTCGTCATCACAATGAAATGACCTAATGAATAAAATGATGTGATTTTTTATTTTTCTCATCAATGACGATTCATTAATTTTCAGATTTCCTGTTCTTCATCCCAAGTGTTAATATTTGTATAACCGATTTATGTTCTATATTTTTTTGCTCCAAAGTTACTATCCCGTTTCATTCTATAAAATGCACGATAAGCAGACTCTAGATTTGTGCAGCTACTTTTACATACATGTACATGTCCACTTTATTACCCCGTATCTGTAGCTAGATATTTGGGATGCCAATTTGAAACAACGTCTGTCAAAAGTACCCTCCTTAATACCCTATTTCCAATGACACCCATGTACCTTTATTCCTGTTAGGTGCTTAACATTGCACAAACTTAAAACAAAACAGTACCTGGAACTTGCAGCTGCAAAGAGAGAAAGAGAAAGAGAGAGAGAGAGAGATATTTAAAGAGAGAGAAAAGGAGATCATACATGTATGAGAATAATAAACTGGAAAGAGTGACTATTATTGATTGCAAAAGTGACTGCAATTATTTGTCAGTAAATAAATGAAATGTAAATGACTTTGGTATGTAGAAGGAAAATTGTAAGGTTCAGAATTCAGAATTATTTTCTAATCTGCCCTTCTCTATCACCTCTGCATTAACATCATCACCCCTTTTTAAATATCCATCTGATATCCCTCTAATAGAAAACTGAACAGCTTTTGAGCCATAATGCATGGTCATTCAGAGGATTTGTTTATGTTGGGGACCGGGGTAAAATGCAATAAATTTCATTTTCTGTTTTTTATTTTGTTTATGGAAACTGCCCCCTATCCTAGCCCCCGCTTCGTACAGTCATGGTTCAGTGACAAAGCAATGGCCTCGTAACTGTGAGGCCCCAGGATCAAAACCGTGTCGATGTGCTATATTAGTGCCCTTTTGTGGGGCATTAATCCTCGTTACTGTCATTTATGACTTAAGGGCGTAGGTCCCCTATTTGATAAGCATAGTAGCATACACATGCTTTAGCAGTCACGCAAAACACACATTGTCAAATTATTATTCAATAAAATCGGAGAATGGATACTATTATCTAGATCTATTATTTTTAAATTATTTTAAAAATAATTCCATAAAGTGGGGTAAAACAAAAATATTCCAACTATATGAGCGACAGTGTATAACGTGAAGCATCCATGTTGCACTTTCTCCCTCTTCGTATTCTTATGCCATTTTAAAAACTATTTATTACAAATCTTTAATATAGTAAGACCCTACATGTACATTACATGTACATGTGCACATATTTTCAGAAGAGTCATATTATTGAGTGGAAAATATAGCTTTTCTATTCAATTTCCATTATGTACGTTCTATAGATTAGGTAAAGCTAAATTAATTAATATAATTTGAGTTAAAATACATGTTTCTCTGAGGATCCAAAACCATTGAATACTATTGATTACCTAAGATTTAACTAACCATGGTCAGTTATCTTTCATTACCATAATATTTTGCAATTTGTCTGAATTTGTATAGAAATAAATGAAACTAAAGTATAATTTGCATATTAAAAAGATAATGTTTTTCTCCAACAATAATCAGCTGATTATCCTTTATTTTTGTTTGTTTGTAGTTGTTTTTTATTGATATATTTTATTTATTTCCTGTACAAAGATATTAATTGCATAATGTTTTCTCCTTTAAATGATTTTTGTTTTCTATTTTGATCCAATTTCCAAAAGATTACCCCTTATCCCTACAGTATATGCAATCTCCTACATGTATATACTACATGTAGCATTAAAAGTTGGCCAGTCTTCCTTTTAAAATTTATTGGATTTTTGTTTGTGTGTGTCTATGTCAAAGTTATTCTTATGCACATCTATTTTTCATTTATTCTTCAACTCTTGTATGATTTCCATTCAGTTTGGTATATATTGTATACAGTGTACATATTACGTAGAGCCGTTCCTTGGTTTTAGCGGTCTATGGTTTTAGTCTTTAAAAGAGGGTTGGGTGTGGAAATTTGTTCCCCCCCCCCCCCCCCCTGTGCAAAATTAATGACTGCTGTGGATTGCAACCTGTAAGTTTTACAGTGCACATCAACTTTATAATTAAGTTACCAAAGTTGGAACTGGTACATTTTTTTTATTATACGCACTGAATAGTAACTTTGAGACTAAATTTGCATAAAATCTGACTGTCCATACATTTTAGCAGTAATTTATTGTTTCCATTAATTGTTGCAATGCCAAATGAAATAATAATTATAGCTTGCAGTAAAATCTTAGGATTTTTGTTTTTCTACAGGGTGTCTACTGTCTAAAAAGAATATGCAACAATATTTTTATTGGATACATTTTAAAGTTTTAAACGGTACTCATCCATTCATTTTGTTGGCAGTGCTGTGTTAGTATTATCTAAATACCATTTGTGTACAAGGAACAATACTACCCCACAAACTTAAGTTAGGATTGTTTTTGCTAGACGTATCACATTTCAAATGTTAAAGATAGCATGTTGCATGCATCAGTGCACAAGAATACTGTGGCTTCTACATTTTAAAACAAACTTTCAATTTAAGTCACTCTTATTTCTTGGAAACAATACCATCATTGATTTGAAAGAAAATAATATACTTATTCATGCAGCTCTTCAAATATTTATTTCAAGTTAAGCAACAACTACCAAACATTGATTTTATATCATCCATTTCAGCAGATCTGCATGAACATGTATTAACAATACCTACATGTAGTTTTTGTATTGTATATTATTATGCAGATTCATATGAGTAGAAATGTATATGTCTTGGCAGCTCCTGATTCAATTATATCCTCTCTCTCTCTCTCTCTTTCTACCTTTTTATCCCTCTTTTCCCCTCTTTTTTCCCCTTTTTTTTACTTTCAATCACTCTAGCTACCTCTCTCTTCCCCTTTTTGATCGCAGGAAGTTGCAATATTGTTATTATGTCACTGTAATAGTTCTGTATAAATGCAACTTTACATGTGTATACTTATACTTAATTGTAACTATTGCTCTTACCCAAACTACAGTCTTCTTTGGAGCAAACTGTCAGACATTTGCGGTAGTATACAGCTGAAATGGAATTTCCGTTCAACCAAACAGTATACTTCAAGGCTATTTCTCAGCGACGAGGGTTAGCTCCAGGTAGCAGTAGCAGGTACATGTAACAATATCTTAAAAACATTTACTTACCTGTAAGTCCTTTTCATGTGAAGATGATTCAAAGTACAACTATATTTATTTATTGTATAAAATGACCTGCTTTCATAAAGTCCTCTTGTGAAATCTTATGAATTTGAGTCCAATCCCCCCCCCCCCTCCCCACCCCCTTCCTGTTTTTCTGGCTTCTATGTATTCTTTGAGCCAGCCCTTTGACGTATGCTTAGATCTTTTAAGTTGCAAATTTAGAAATTGCTTTCTTCAGTCAGCAACATAATGCATGATTCACATAGATTAGGGATATGTACCGGTAACCCATAAGATATAAGAACAAATTGCGATAATGAAATGAAGTGTGGAAGAGAGGATCTGAGCTAGAAGGCTATAAGGAGAATGCAGCCAAGGCTAAGCAGCAGGAACCAGTTTGGGCTTCACTCAAGACACAATATAGTTTTTGCAATGAGCTGTTAATACTGGGTCTTTCCTTGCAGAGTAATAAGGGAGCAAGAGAAAGACCATCACCATGTATACACGTAGCAGAAACACAAAGCAAATAAATTTGAGACATTTTATGATTAATTATGTAGGAAGCCAAATCTAATTTCAAACGTCACTTGTCATCTTTTATGTGATAGATCTACAATTATCATAACAATAATGTTTGTAGCCTTAAAAAGAAATTGCAAGAGGAATGTCAATAAATAAAGTCTACACCATTCACAAGATGCTAATTTGCATTTAACACCATTCCAACAACTTTCAAATCAACTCCGGCAATTATGTTCTGATTCTATAATACATCTTTGTAAATACATCTTTGTAATGTTTGCAAGTTTCAGAAGATGAACCCTGCAAGGCCATCAAAATTACGACAAGAGTTCCATATGTACACGTAACCACCACTAAAATTGAAGGAAAAAATATGGGTATGCTGGGTTAGGATTAGGATGAGAGTGAGGGTAGGCTATACAGCTGTGCATCGATTTTAGTGGGGTTATATATATGGAACTCTTTCCGAAATTGCCTGTAGTTGATTTTTTTCCTTTCTCTTTAGGTAGTTGCAGACGTGTTGTTTTGGTCATTGAGTTTTTTGTCTGTAGTTTTTCTGCTTTTCTCAAAACCATCATTATATCAAGGTAGACTTCCCCTTTGATAACCAAGTTTCATCAGTGTGTGTAGTGAATATTCCCTCTTTTTCCAATACACTTTCGCAATATAATTAAATAGTTATAGATTAATTGTAATGCATCTTTGCAAGTTCATATTTTCATGTTTTCATGATTAGGTGATACGTACGTAGACGTATCACCTTTTGATTTCGTCAAGATTTTTATTATTTATTTATTTATTTATTTATTTATTATTATTCTTCCTCGAATTTGTTCGCAGGATATCTCAAGACTGAATAAAGCCATTATCATGAAACTTGCCATGATGATAGATCTTAGTCTAACTTAGAACTGCGTGACTTTTCAAAGACTCAAAATTATCGTGACGTCATCCAGGCGCCATTTTGTGAAAATAAACTTATGATCATATCTTCATAACGGAAAGGAATTTTTCATTCATATTTATCAGGAAGAAGATCAATATCCATCCGGTCAATTTCAGATCAATAAACGTGCGCAAATGCGCGCGTGCGCGTTCGTACGCGCGTTTACGCGCGCGAAAAAAATTAAAATGCTCCAAATCATCCCAAATTTTTTTTGCATACGTTTCAGGCCATATGGAGCATTTGACAAAAAATCACGCAAACGCGCATGCGCGCGCGTTTTTTGCGCGTACTAGCATTTTGCAACATAGAATCGCCGAATGTTCTCTATCATCATATTTGGTACATCTTTCCAAGCATTTTGATAACTTGTTCACCTTTTAATAACGCAATGAGCGTCCGTCAAAGTTGACAGCGCGCGCGGACCTGCGTTATCTTTATCCACAATACATGAGCAAAAACATGTCTATACAAAATTCTTTGTAACTCTTCAGAATAGATAGAAACTCCCAATATTTTTTCATATTTAGATAGGTTATAAGTTGGAGATATGATTTCATGTCTCATTTGACCCTCAATTAACTCATAACGTCATCATATGGCCTCCAAACTCAAAATTTCAATTTGCATATTATGACGTCAGCATAATTTTGAAAATTGATTGTATCTCTGTAAATATTGATTGATTTTCTTTTAAATTTTGATATGTTCTACCTGAGACAATTTTCTACAAATAAATAATCCACAATTTTCCATTTTGACAAAGGCATCATGGCGTATTTTTGCAATTAAAGAAGGCATGTCAATTTTTCACATTTTACGTGTATTCTCTAAGGGACATGACTTTTTCTCAAAACTGGATTCTACACTCCTGTCTTTCGCGAGCAAATCTCTGTTGTTTTAGCTTCGTTTTCGCTGAACTTCGGATATGTTGTAGCTGAGACAATGAGCTATCACAAGTGCGCCCTTTATTTTTCGATTAGATGCGGGATCATGCTCATATTTCACTTGCAAAGTAGGATTTCAGAATTCCATTTCCCGTTTACGTGTAATCGCTATGGGAAATGTTTTGGTATATCGGTAACGCACTTGACTTCCAATCTCGAGATCCCTGGTTCGAGTCCGGGTGTCTCCAACAATTTTTTTCTTCACTTTTTTTCCTTTTGACCTTCACTGTACATCTCCTTTGATTATTAAAACACGTAGAATCGCAAATAATGTCACAAACAACCCTTTTTACTTTATTATTACCCTATTTTCACTTAATCCTTACTTTTTGCGTGTAATCTCTATGGGAGATGACTTTTTCTCAATCTGGAGTCTACATTCCTGTCTTTTGCGAGCAATATCGCCGTTATTTCTGCTTGGATTTTGTTGACTTTTGAGTAAGTTGTAGCTGAGACTATATGCTATCTAAATCAACCCTCATTTTTTCAATAAGATGTCATGATCGCGCTCATGATCATGATCATTATCATCATGATCATCATTATCATAATGATGATAATCATTTATCAATTACATTTTCATTTCTTTGAATAAGATAAAATCGTCAAAAGGTGTTCTTCATGATGTAATTAAGTCAAATGTGTAACTGGTTACTGCACAGGGTCAAAGGTCATATATTGTTTCAATCTATCTTCCCTAGATCCATGATGATCAAGGAGACACAATTTAATCTTGACATATAATAGATCATAATGGGAGAAGCAATAATGGGAGAGCATTTTACAAATAATATATCGTGTAATGCATTATTCGTTTGTAAACTTATCATACGTCACCTAATTCGTCTAAGTGACGAATTAAAGTCTATTTGATTTATATACTTTTATAATGCTAACCCTGATGAACAGTACTGTAATTATTATGTACCTACATGTAATATACACTCACCCATAACTTTATCATATTCAGGAGGATTCCTGCAAATCTATGATCATGGTTCTATTAAACTATACAATTTTCAATTAAACCTCCTTTACAGAAAGGGAAATCAACAAGTGGCACCATTCATGTTTTTTTTTTATAACTTATATGTGTAGATAGAAAAAATGCCTCACAAGGCTTTTCAAGATGATGTGGTCATTACCTCTTAATAGATTATATGTCAAAGTGGTTACAGTATGAGAGAACCTTTTCCACGTATGTAGGAGGATAGCCTTTATATATATTTAAAATTGAATTTCCAATCATTCTCTCTATAGATAAATGTACAGTATATAAAGAATGATATCTAGGGACTTGATAATGACATTTTCGATAATAATCAGTTTGTGTTCTTAATTAGATGCATTCATTCATTCCTAAAAGAAAGGCTTTGGAGCATACATGAATTTAAAAAAGAAGTCTATCCCACTTTATTTGTTACATGGAGGTTAAAGAATATGATTTTAAATTTTTTATTAGAGACCTTTTGTAAAACCCTGATAGAATCAATTTTGATTTGTTTACGCGATTGTTGTATTTTTACCATTCACGCTATCATTTTCTTCTTTTTCTATGCAGGCTGGAAGTAACACACATGTGCAGTGTTTCAGTCGAAAACGAATACCACCCATTCAAAATCGGTTATAGGATCTTGTCCATATGTCCATATTTTTGTATGCATGTGAAACATGGACCATGACAGCAGACATTAAAAGAAGGATACAGGCACTGGAGATGAAATGTTTCCGCAAACTCCTCAGTATCTGGTATAGAGATCACATAACCAACGAGGTAGTGAAAATCAGAATTGGAAACACCATAGAGCCGTATGAAGACCTCCTGACTTCAGTGAAAAGATGCAAAGTAAAGTGGTATGGGTATGTCACATGATCATTTGGACTGGCCAAGACTATTCTACATGGAACAGTACAAGGAGGGAGACGAAAAGGCAGGCAGAGGAAACGATGGGAAGACAACATTAACGAGTGACCTTGACTGAAACATCATACTTCGTAAAGCCAAGAACCACGAGGAGTGGAGGAAGCTGGTAGTATAAATCTTCAGTGGTGCCCCAAGGGTCAGCCAGACTGTGGGATAGGTGAAGGTGAAGGTGAAGGAAGCTAAGAATCAGATAGTTAGACATTATATTGGATCATTTATCCTTTCCTTCAAAAGGAATGTTGCTTTATACTGTAGCACATAAACAATGCTTTTTTATTGGCAATATTTCAGTTCAGTACGCTTGTTATTAATTTCATCAAACATTAAAATGTAAAAGGGAGAAACACTGTCATTTGAAAATCAAAATGTAAGTCATAAAGATTTCACTGTCTAACTATCTGAATCTTGTCAGGATCCATGTACGAGTTAGTGCAATTCTTTTCTCTTCACTACAACCGCATTGATTTACTTTAATAGCATGTTACTAGGTACATCAATTGATGAGAAAAAGCAGCAAAACGCTTTAAATTTGTTGTAGTCTTAAAATTAAAGTTGGAAGTTTCCTAAAAAGGGAATTTTAGAACACTCCTTCAACTGACATGCACGGATGTTATACTTATGAATTTCCATACATTAATGTCTTTGTAATGCATGTTACCAACAAAAAAAAAGTATCATCAACCATTCTTGTCATTTCCTGTGCAATTATTTTCACATCCTGGCTTAACAGTACATAAACAGTGCTCTTTTATTTTCAATATTTCAGAAAAATGCATTTGCATTATGATACATGCAGGTATAGTTGGTCAAGTAAGAATATATTTACAGCATGCTCACTATGAATTGATTAAATCGCCATTGAATCTAAAAGGTATGTTATACCTCATTGTATATTCAGAAGGAAAAAGTGTGAGGATAGCTTTAAAAAAAAAAAAAAATCATGAGTATCCATAATGATGTGAATATGTACATGTTTGTTTGTTGCATATGATTCTTCCTTGGTATCAAAGCTGTAATAATTGCATATTTATGATTCAGCATAATACTTTGTTCATTACAAAAAAATATGTCATAATTTTCCAAAACGGTAGTGTAAAGAATAATGTAAGATTGAGGTAAGATTGTTACATATATTCTCTATACGTATCAACTAAAATGTAAGTTTTCAAATGAGATACTATTTTGTCCCCAGATGAAATAAGTAATGGATCTTTTTTGTTAAATGTCAGCAAATGATCTAAATGAACATGTGTTCGGGTATATCAAATCTTGTACATGTAGTTTCTATAGCTAATATAGTTTGGAGGACTTAAAGATAGAAAAACTGCTGATTGATTAATTACCATTGTTTGTATTGTTCACTATAACCAGCAAGTAAAGGGACATTTAGTAGATGCCAAGAAAGTATTTCCAAAGCAATTACATTTCTCTTATCCTGTAATGTATTTTTTGCGTCAATAAAAGCAAATGTGAGGGTTGTCCACATAACATCACAACTACAGAACAGTTTAATTGAAATTAACATACATATTACATGTATATATGTGTATTATGGAATAACTTAGAATATTTCATAATTTGTTATTATTATCCAGTTCATTACATTTTTACCAATGTATTTCTTCAATATTTCTACTTTTCCTCAGAGCATATGCTGTGAACTAATGGATATTCCTTGTCAGTTCCATCATGTTATGTCAATGGGCTTACACTGTATGCGTGTACATGTCCTTTTTGCAATGTACATGTGCTACGAAAATGTCAACAATATTGTTTGAGATATAAAATATAGAGTTAACAAGTGAATTATTCATACTCCTTGTAAATGTGATTTTTGGGGATGCATTTTTTTGTAACTTAAGAATGAAAGGTTGACTGGGTGAATTAGGGCCCTTTTAGAAATAAATGTACATGTAGTTGTAACGTTTTCAAATGGATGAAAGTTTTATGGTGTAATTGTTGAAATCAAGAATTTTAAATTCTGTTTTCATGTTCTCACAATAGTTGTGTTAAAATTACAATAAGAAAGTTAAAACTTGTAAAAATATGCCACCTTGAAAATGGACTAGACTGAATAATTTTGAATTTGTAATATCTATGACAATTATCAACTGCTTCAAATTCATGAACCACAGCATTAAGGGTGGTTTGCAGTGGAACTTACATGATTTGCATATTTATATCAAAATTTAAACTGTAAGCTAACTTTGGCAGACAACACCGAATTCATTGAAAACTTTACTGTGAATAGATGAAGATGATGATGATAATAGTGACGATGTTGGTGGTGATGATGATGATGGGGATAATGATGGTAGTAGTGGGGATAATGATGGTAGTAGTGGGGATAATGATGGTAGTAGTGGGATAATGATGGTAGTAGTGACGACGACGATGATGATGGTGGTGATGATGGTATAGTAATGATGATGGTGGTGGTAATGGTGGTAGTAGTGATGATGATGATAATGATGGTAGTAATGATGGTGGTGATGATGGTGATAATGAAAGTTGTAATGCTGGTGGTGATGATTGTAGTAGTGATGATGATGGTGATGATGATGGTAGTAGTGGTGATGATGATGGTAGTAGTGACGACGATGATGATGGTAGTGATGATAGTATAGTAGTGATGATGGTGGTAGTAGTGATGATAATGATGGTAGTAATGATGGTGGTGATAATGATGATAGTGATCGTAGTAGTGGTGATGATGATGGTAGTAGTGATGATGGTGGTGGTGAAAATGATGGTAGTAGTGATGATGATGGCACCAAGGGTGATGGTGATGATACATGTATAATAATGATATTTATACAATAATATTAAAGCATGTACTAATAATATCCCACTCCTTAAAGCAATTTCCTTTATCAAAAACAAGTAAACTTATACCTTTTAATGTGCATTTTAAATTCAAATGTTTTGTATGACTAAATCGAAATAAGTACATGTAACTACAGAAAAAAATAACCTTGTCGTGCAATTCAACAGGAGAGTCATCATTGTCATCACCAATGTCATCATCACCCCTCCCCCTCTTCTCTCTCTCTCTCTCTCCCTCCCCCCCCCCCCTCTCTCTCTCTCTCTCTCTCCCAAGGCGGTATAAATCACATGAAGATAAATGTTTGTCACATTTTAACAATAAGTTGATCGGCATTGATGACCAATAATAATCACCATAGTTGTTCAAGCAATCAATGTACGAGAAATTTTGTGAAAAATAGCTTAATATTCAGGTGGCTTAGTGAAATTACCGTTACTTGCCAGATCAAAAGCACCATTTTTGGTATAGTGCTTCCTTAGGACCTACTGAACGATAGTAGGGTAGGAGCCTCGGCAAAAATATCATTTAAGGTGTGGGCGGGGGCGTCGCCTCGTAGACCACATAAAATTCATAAGGTATTATAACATTGAGATTTGTAGTACAGTCATCCTTTTTGGTACAGGGCTTCATTAGGACCTGCTGAATCAGTGGTGGATCCAGGGAGTGGGGCCCGGGGAGCCCGAACCCCCCCCCCCCCTCCCCCTTGAGGTGAAAATTTTTTAATTTTCGACACTCCACCCCCCCCCCCCCCCCCCCCCCACTGAGCGAATTTTCGGCCGGCGCGATTTTCTAATTTTGGGGAGCAAAACAAATTTAAAAAATAGTGCTCACTACCCCCCCCCCCCCCCGGATCCGCGCCTGTGCTGAATGATGGTAGGGTAGAAGCCCCCGGCATAATTATTCATATATGTGCGATTGGGGCCCCATGGGTTTCACAAAAACCCAATGTTATATTATCTTATAAAATATTTGGGGGCTACGAGGCGACGCCCCCACCCACACCCTTATATGATATTTTTGCCGGGGCTCCTTCCCTAATATAGTTCAGAAGGTCCTAAGGGAGCCCTGTACCAAAAACGGCATTTGTACAGCAACAAATCAATGTTGTAAAATTATTTGGGGGCTCCAAAAGACGCTCCCGCCCCCACACCCTTTAATCGATTTTGTTGCCGGGGCTCTTAGCCTAATATCGTTTAGTAAGTCCTAACGAAGCCCTGTACCAAAAATTGTGCTTTTATCCAGCAAATAACGATAATCGATAAATTTGACTATATTCGGGTATAGCGGGCGACTAAACAGCTTTGTAAAAACTTCTTCCTTTCATTTTGTTGTTGTCTTTTCTTGTTCTTTCTTTTCTACACTTTACAATGAATATGTCAAATAACGCTTCATATAGTAAATGAGCCTGAAGAAAGAGACTATGAGCCACTTGCGTAGTTCAATTTCTTTATTTGCGTCGATTGCAAAAGAGTCAATAGAGGGCTTTTTCCACTTTAAACAACGGTACGTAGTCTCATAATTCTGTCGCTGTAAAATTGGAAGTAAAATATCCGAAGTAACTGAGACAAACCCCTATTTTTTTTCTTCAAATTTATCTTTAATTTTGTTTTGCAGATGAAAAATTTCGGGATGGGTCGCATATCATGATTGTTGAATAATAACAACACTCTCTATCATGATATTTCAAAGTGCATGTGTATTTACGTTTTTAATACCAATGGTTTAAAAAAAGGGTACTTTTCCGCTTTTTCTTGTTAGTGTCATAAACTTATCAATTGGCTTCATTTAAAAGAATTTTTTAACAGTTTTGTTTGTTGCATGATGCCTAATCTGCAAATTATTCATCAGGATAATCTTCCATTTAAAGAAAATATTTGTTCTTCTTGTTTTGACATTTGATCGATGGTCGTCTAATCGGACATATACAAAAGGAGCGGGGGTTCATTAATTTTTATTAATAACATCAGCTAAAACGGCCTATAGGGCTTAACTGCAGAATTATCCACCATCCATGATAATGAATTAGGGTTAGGATTAGGGTCAGTGACAGGGGCTGGGTTAGAAGTAGGGTTAAGCTAGGATTGGGGTAAGGTTAAGTGTTATGACAAGGGTTAGGGGTATGACTAGGGTTAGGGCAATTTTAGGACTACGGTTGAGGTTACAATTAGTGTTGCTCTGTTCAACCCATGCAGCTCATTTTGGATTACCTAGAAATCCTTTTTTTAAGCAGGTTAAATTTAAGATTAAATAATTTGAAAATATTAATACATTGAGGATTGCCGTCTTTATCCAATTTTGTTTCCCTGATTATCAAAATTAACTATTTTTCAATCAAAATGCAATTGTTGATGAAAAATTCAAAAAAATATCCATACTGCCCCCCCCCCCCCGTATCACGCATCCAACACAAATTATCCCCCCTTCTGAATTTGATCGCCGTAAAGTCGATCGATCGACACAAATAAGGAAGTGGCGGGTAGCATTTTATT
The DNA here is from genome assembly GCF_000002235.5 of Strongylocentrotus purpuratus. Lineage (NCBI taxonomy): Eukaryota > Metazoa > Echinodermata > Echinoidea > Camarodonta > Strongylocentrotidae > Strongylocentrotus > Strongylocentrotus purpuratus. Next base: position 38,874,443 of record NW_022145594.1, read on the forward strand.
TAAAACATCAGGCAAACTGCAGAATAATCCACCATCAATAATAATGATTTTAGGGTTGAGGTTATGGTCAGGGAGAGGGTTGTTACTGGGGTGAGGTTCAGGGTTTAGAGTTAGGGTTAGGACAAGGGTTAGGACTAGGGTAAGGTTACGGGTTAGATCTAGGGTTAAGGATTATATCTAGGTTTAGGACTAGGGTTAATGTTACAATTAGTGTTACAAATTGGTTTACGTTCAACCCGTTCAGCTCGTTTCGGATGATTTATAAATTCAGTTTTTAAATAGGTTCAGCAAGGATGAATTAATTTGCAAATAGTAATCAATGAAGATTGACCGATCTTGTTTCCCCGATTATCAAAATTAACCATCTTTAATTAAATCTATCATCTTTACTTAAATCTAATTGCAACTTTTAATAAAAAAGCATACCCACCGTGCCCCCCGTTAATACACATCCAAGCCCATCCAAGCTCATCCAAGACACATAAACGGACACCAATCCACCCCCCCCCCCGAGGCCAACTAGCTATAATGACCATTATTCATAAAGACCGCTATTTATTAGGACCATTATTATAAGAACCGCTATTTATAATTTGAGAAAAGGGTAATTATTCATAAGGATAGCTAATCTTAATCGAAGAGTGTCGATATTTATCATTTGAGAAGAGAGTAGCTATTCATAAAACAGAATGAAGGTCGCTCTTTATAATGCGGAATGGGGGTCGCTATTCATAAAAAAAATGAATAAGCAACAAAATGACAAGAGAGTTAATTGTTGGCTAGGAGCACCCCTATGGCTGTGGCGTATTTATTATGGAAAGCAACGCTTTTTTCGGATTATGAATATCGACCCTCTTCTCATATTATGAATAGCGACCCTCATTCTGCATTAATTATAAATAGTGCCCCTAAATTTATCTTATGAATAGCGGTCCTAGTGACCCCCAATATAAATTATGAAACGACCCTCATCTCACATTATGAATAACGGTCCTCATGCTTTTATCAATAGTTACCGCCTTCGTGTTTTATATATGCAGTTCGACGTTATGAATAGCGAGATTACCCCCACACCCTCTGGTGTTGAAGATTGGAGGCCTAACCAAATATTGAAAGGGGAAAAGACGGGGGAAAGGGAAAAATCAGAAAATCAAGGAAGATAAGAAGTGGAAGAGAAAGTAAAAAGGAGATGATACGACACCCTACGGGCCCCGTCCGACGCCCTGCAACTCACTCCTACACCCCAAACTCTCACTTTTGCTATGCTACATCATCGCATGCCCTCATTACAACATACAGAGCCACAAACTGACTTATACACACAATCGCTTTCCCTCTGTCGTCTTACTTCCATCATTATTCTTCTTCTCCATGTCTTCACAGTTCATCTGTTCCATTCTTCTCCACCCCCTCCCTCCTCTCTCTCTCTCTCTCTCTCTCTCTCTCTCATGCATTTCTTCCTTCTTTCTTTTTTCTAACTTAACCCTCTCTCTTTAAATTGTTCTCTCCCTGACACTTTCTCTCTCTTTCAGTATTGTTCAATTATGTTTCTATGATAGATCCTCATATATTGTGTGTGACTGTCATGAATTACATTATAGAATATGAATAGGCAATAAATTTGCATTTTAATATGGTTCAAAATCAAACAAATCTTCAGTATTTACTTGTCACACACTCAATTAATCAGTCTCGATTTCTATTTAAAATATGAATATTCCTCACTTAACAATAATTAAAAAAAATAATACTAATGACGAATCTATTCTATTTTTATCATCAATTTGTTTGCAAGTATGGAATAAGTAATAAGTTGTCACCTATTGTACTGTGTATTATTTGTACTTGTCTATATTAAGTTTTGTTGAGAGGCTTTTTAAAACTGAGCTTGTAAAACTAATTCTACTACTACCACTACTACTACTACTACTACTACTACTACTACTACTACTACTACTATTACTACTACTACTACTACAGTCAGAAATATCAACATGCACACCAAACAAAAATAAAGCACATACAAAACAGACTTTGTTTGGGTATTCCATGATGAATACTTAAGTATAATACCTCCTAAAAATGTGAGGAAAAATTGAGTTTTGTGACACATGCTCCTACTAAAATTGCTTCACAATAGTTCCCAACATTAAATGAATTACTAACTTTAATCCTGGACCAATACTATACCTAACCCTAAATCTTGCTTAAATATTAATCTAACCTTAACCCTAACCCTACAATTTTGTTAAACTAAAGCCCGGAACAATTGTCAACACAGCAATTCTCGAATTGCAGCAAACCAACATCGTGTTCCTGAAATCATATTTACTACATGGTAATTTTTCTTCATTTACACTATTATATTTCAGCATGACCTATGTACAATAAAACCGGTCTGTTTGTATATTTTGAATGGAATGTATAGCACTATTATCCCACAAAAAATAGCAAATGTTATTGAAATAATGTATATTTTACACAGGTGATATATCAATAGCCTCATACAGAAGCTATGCCGTAAACATGTTTACAACTTTACAATGCTTTCATTTGTTACATATTTAATGTACAAAGAGCAATAGCTGCAGTCAGGTTTAATACGCCCACACAAATATGGATGTGTTGCCCACACCTGAAACATAGCACAAGAGATAATAAGGCCAGTCAAAGTAAATAATAAGAATGAAGTACCGGTAGGCACTTGGTCACCTTTGAATTCAGAAAACTTATGGAGCTTTTATAACTAGTTTGTGATATTTAACATGGTTACAGAAAAGAAAAGAAGCCATATAGGAATTTAGGAATAACTAATAATTGTCACCTCTTATGTTTTAGTACAGTATTCAACTTTTGCAAGAAATAATTTCAAGGAGCTTGTAGAATGGTAATCATCTTGCTATCTAGCAACACATATCAGAAAACCTGAACAAATAGTTAGGCAGGGGGTTACCAACTTTTGCATGAGCTATAAGACACTACATGTAATATATGCCTCCGTGGCGCCTTAAAGTGATCTCATTTGGTTCTTGTGTACATACACATCTTTAAAAATAGTATGGTTGAATGCTCATATTTTTGCTTGTTTGGGTTTATTTTTTATGTTGAAATCATCTTGTAATACAAGCTTATAAGTGGTATACCATAACCATTCTCATATCCTTTTATCATTATTCTAATCATTTTACAAACTATTTAAATCACATATAAGGTTTATTTAGTTGCAAGATGATTGTACACCTGAAGTTGACTTTTCCTGAATGCCTTACGATAATACCATCAAATAAATATTATCTAATGGACTTTACATAAAGTGCTAATTATTAATGCAGTTTTGGCAGAAATAAGGTGCTCAAAATATCTTTTTCGCACCCATTTCCTTCATCTGATGCCTAAAATAAAATATATAATAATGATTCCGCTTTTATATAGCGTATGATGTCTCTAAGTGCTTTACAGATATATTATTACCCCCGGTCATCAGATTCAGGCTTACCCGCACACTATGTATGCACATTCTCTACTTCCTGGGATCATTCCAGCCAGGTGTCATTTTTACAAGTGCACACTTGCTCACCTAACCACATAACTTTCGCATCCTACATACCGGTAGCTCTTTTCCATTTTCGTAAG